>NC_064631.1:214652800-217152800 GCF_023864275.1 Schistocerca cancellata
ATGTGGCGTCGAATGTAACAAGACCTGCACCAAGGCGGCCGGACCTGCCCCGCAAGGGGCCTCCCGGCCAATGACGCCAAACGCTCATTTCCATTTCCATTACCAGATTCGATACGAAACAGAATGTAGAATGGACAGGTATCAAGAAAGCTACAAACAGTAGAATGAAATATTTACTCCGTAACTTCAATCATTACTGTGACAACACGCCGTTAACAACCTTTATGCCCAAATTGAGAGAAAATGTTTCAGTTAAGGTTGGCCTAAATACAAGCTGCACCTTGAATCAGCTATTAATGGCGCTTATCAGCAGATAATATACATAACAGTAGTGAACTTTAAAAATCTCTTGTCTTAGCGACACAGTAAATCAATGAGAGCGATTTCATATAGTTATGCACCCTGTTATGGCTTACTAATAAAAAGATCATGAGACAAATACATCAGCTCAACAGACAGCTTAAATAACACTTACAAGGAAATCAGCTGCAGCTTCTTTTTCTTTCCTTTCTTTAAAAAAAATACAATACATCGAGACTAGAACCTCACAAAACAGCTTAAAAGGCACATTCTGTATCATACAATGACTAGCGCCACCAGTAAAAGCAGAAGCTTTTGTGTTAGCAGAAGAGCCAACACCGCGTTACGAGTGGAGGCCTAAATGCACGCGTTTTAGCTCACGCAGGCTGGCGTGAAGAGGGAAGAACTATACTGACGTGAGGTCTGGAACATGACAAGGAATGAATTATAGTAACTGAATATGGCGCCTTGCTAAGTCGTAGCAAATGACGTAGCTGAAGGCTATGCTAAACTGTCGTCACTGCAAATGAGAGTGCATGTAGACAGTGAACCATCGCTAGCAAAGTCGGCTGTACAACTGAGGCGAGTGCTAGGGAGTCTCTCTAGACTAGACCTGCCGTGTGGCGGCGCTCGGTCTGCAATCACTGATAGTGGTGACACGCGGGTCCGACGTATACTAACGGACCGTGGCCGATTTAAAGGCTACCACCTAGCAAGTGTGGTGTTTGGCGGTGACACCACAGAAGCAATTGCAGAGCATGGAGTGAGAGATTACCCACATATAATCCGCCAACTTCCCGATACGAAACAAGTACTTTCCAGCTAGCCAAGAAGTGAATAATTGAACAAGGGGAAGGCGAAACCAAACTATCTTTTACAACATGTCAACGCTTCAAAAGGCGCTATGACAGGACCAACATGAGCCAGGGTACATCGTACTACGGCCAAGCATATACCAAATCCCACTGTTCGGTCGTACGGAGATGCACTACATGTCTCTACTCAGTTCGCGCCCACTTTCTCACTAGCCGGCCGTACTCGCCACATTACTCCTGATGCCACCGTGCGCCACCTAGCCGACTCGAACAACTGGAAACCAATGAACGCGACTGCTGTCGAAAAGAGAATCGGTAGGAACCGCCAGAGCTCATAAGACTTTGCAACTCGTAGCAGCAGTCATATGTGAACTAAGGATATTCGGGAGCTGAAGTTTATGAAGTCGATGCGATTGGCCTAGAGAGCGGAGCTCAGACCACATGGTTGCCACGGACGGAGGGCAGTCGTCCCCAAACCAATACCGCACACGGAATTTGGTCGTGGTTTTGAATGAGAATTCTTCAGAAATCTGTAGCTGTGCTGAATACCTCTCATTTCAATTTCGGCATTGTCTGAGTGGAGTCCTCTCTGAACAGACTTAGATTTTATGATTGGCAGCGCACGGACGCCGTCAACGATGCCGTGATAGCGTTTGTAGCTTGTCTCTGTGCGCCGTACTGTGAACAATACGTAATGAAAGCATAGTAAACCACAGAAACCGTATTAAGGATCTTTCTCTTTATTATGTGGCGCCGTTTAAATGCTCTGGTGACCGCTTTGAGAGCTACGCCTGCTACGGCCCTATTGTCCGAAAGGGGTTTTCTCTCGACAAAGAGGCTAAATCACTGCAGGCCCCGTGTTACAATACTCTTCCGTAGTGCCTCCGGCATTGTACAACAGAATATTAACTCCGTCCTACGTCGGGCCGCGCGAGAAAAGCTGGTGGTGTCCCACAGCCATTTTGTTACAAGCGACAGAGAAGGATAATAGGTTTATAGAAAGGAATCCCAGCGTACTCAGGTAAATGATATTTCGTGCTGTATCTCATTAATGTTACAGATTGTGTAGACAGGTTCAAACGAAAATTATTCCTGTTTCCTTTGTCAGCAGAGGACAATAGGATTACAATAAGCTGTTTTAATTACGCACATTAACACAGAAATGGAGTTTGATCGCACATTCGGAGCAACTCTTAACTCTCTTGTGCTGACATCCCGCTCTCTTTTTGTCTTTAATTGCACTCAATTCCCGAAATTATTACGTTCCTCTGTACCTGAAAGAGCTGCGTTAGCAGCTTTTGAAGCGGCCGTAAATTAAAAGTAAGGCAGAGAAGAAGACATTTTCGACCGCGAGAAAATAAGTTGCGCCTCAGATCCGCCTGCTTTTAAATCAAAAGGGCGTCGCAAGAATAATACCCTTACGTGGTCAATTAGGAGAATTACAAATTCTAATTTTAACCCCCTCGATGTCTTTCGACTCGCCTCTTTAACTGCCTAGCTTTAACTGCGAAGCTAGATCGGCAGTACTTAGGTTCCTAACAAAATTTAGCTCAACGGAATTTCTGTTTTTTGCACAGCTTTCTACACCTTATAAAAATTACTCATATTTACATCAAGCTACTTTCTTCATTCAATTAGTACATAATATTTAGAAATAATACACTATCCAGCATGATTTCGATGTGTATTCATTGAGTTTAATGCGTCCTCTACTTCATATTATATGGAACTAAGTTTTACCTGACTGTATCTGCCACCTTAATTGTTCTCAGTAAACAATGATAACAGTTGTTTAACTGAAAGCACAGTGTTTTCCACCCACTGATTCCTTTAGTTTCAACTATATACTGCATGACGCTATAGGCCAGTGTTTTTCAACAGTTTTGAATACGCGACCCCATTCCAAATAAAAATATTCTGGCGACCCCCAGGAAGTATGTCAGCGATTTCAAAGGCAACGTATTTAATTTTCTTTCTATTGATACTATACTGATCGAGAAATCAAGTGCAATGTGAAAAGAGGTCGCAGTGCTCTGGAGGCAGAGATATAATTATATTCTTTGCCGCGCTAGAGGCGTGGGGGTGAGAAGGAGTCAACGGGGGCATAGTCGTGCGTTTTCGGTCACTACAATCAGTTGTCCGAGTGCGCCAGCAAGTACGGACGTGATTATTGTCTTCGCGCTTTGCTCTGAGCGAGCATCTTCCGCGTCTGGTACAAATGGCAGTGGTGGAAGCGAATCAAAATCGAAAAAAATAGGCTTTATGAGGACAGTTATCTGAAGTATGGTTTTACTGTAATGAACAATAAACCTCCATGTGTCACTCTCGGCGAAGTATTGTTACGTGAAAGTATGAAACCATCAAAGCTTCTGCATCACTTTTCAATTAAACATTCTAAGGGAGCTAATAAACCGTTGGATTTCTTCGAAAGGAAACTGAAAACACTTCACCAGCAGCAAACTACTATGATTCAGGTAATAAAATAGTGTAGTTATTTGTTGATTTGAAATAGCATTAATGTTTCTGATTTTTTATTCGTTTTTCTGATTTAACAATATTTTTATCTGATTTTAGGTATCCAGTGTCAAGGAGAAAGCGTTACTAGCCGAGTCCTGTTCCGATCACATACCGTGTCAGTAAAGCAGGGAAGCCGCATACAGATGGAGAGGATCTTATTTTGCCAACAGCCCGGGATATGGTTAAAATTATGTTAGGTAAGCATGAGGCAAACAAGCTAAAAAGTATACCACTTTATGATAATACCACTGAACGCAGAAAAACGATATGGCCGGTGACATTCGAGAAAAGTTAGTCGAAAAATTAAAGAAAAGCCCACATTTTGCTTCGCAGTTTGATGAATCTACTGATGTTTCAGATTGTGCACAGTTTACAGTGTTTGTGCTCTTTGAAGCAGATGAATGTGTCATGGAATACATTTTTTTTTTTATTTTGCAAAGCACTCCCTGCGACACTACTGGCCAGTGTTTGTATGACATGTTTTTGGAAAGCATTCGCAACTACGAGATTGATTGGACAAAATGTATCGCCGTTTGTAGTGATGGCGCCAAAGCTATGACTGGGGCAAGATTAGGACCTACCATTCCGTCGACGACGATATAATAATAATAATGAGCTTATGACATTGGTGGCCGCGTGACCCCTCGCGGGGCGGTTCGGCCGCCGCTCCACAAGTTCTTAAACGCCACTACGGCGACTTGCGAGTGAATGAGGATGAAATGATGATGAAAGACACACAACACCCAGTCGTCTCGAGGCAGAGAAAATCCGTGACCCCACCGGGAATCGAACCCGGGACTCCGTGCGCAAGACCACGAGCCGCGGGCAACGACAATATCATTAGAGACGAAACGCTAAATCGAACTATGTAAGGACTTTGCAGGAAACAACATCCGAGTTTTGTCGAAGGATATATCCAGGCTTTCGACTGAAGCGACTGAGGGGAATTACAGGATGACTAAACCTGCATGGTCGGTCACCTATTAGCAGCCCTGGCCTTCAGAATGCGAATCTGGTACAGTGTGCACAAAACAACTTGGCCTGTAGCTGTGCAGATGGCGTGGTAGGGGAGAGGGTAAAGGTAGTTGTGGGGGCTCCGTTTTGAACGGCCACCGATCGGTAGGGGAGATGCAGTTCGACAGGTGAAGTCTAATTAAAAACGTACAGGTTGTGAATAAAAATATGAAAACCATATTAGCATGCTCAGTACGGTGTAGAAAACAGCTGGTATTCGAAACAACCATCTCAGAATATACCAATACAGGTCTTGTGTCATTTTCAAGAGAATCTTGCAGCATTCTTGCAGCAAAATAGTGGCAAGTTCAGGTAACAGCGAGGGAGGTAGATAGTGATCACGGACTTTTTTCCCCAAAGTAGACCACAGAGGATCAACAATACTGAGATGTGGTGACTGTGGGGGCTAGCAGAGATGCATACTCACAAAGCCAATCCTGGGCGATGCAAACTGTCTTGGAACACAGCATCACCATTGGGCGAACAATCATTGTGCCATGGGGTAGACGTGATCATCTACAATGGTCACATAATACTTGGCAGAAATACGACCTTCCAGAGAACCCATGGTTGTCATGGAATACCATGATGTGGTGCCCAAATCATTACCGAAACCATGCTATGTTTAACTCACGGGACGTGAACTAATCCACAAGTTGGAAAGAGTGTGAAGCAAGACTCATCGCGATATGGGACACAGCAAGGAATATGACTCGACTGATCAATAGAACGGACTTAATCAATGTACAGGTCGCTAACGCCATGATAACTGAAAGCGAACCTTTTCACAAAGCAAAGCGACACGCAACAATGTGGATGTTGACATACCCAACTGATATAATTTTTGAACCTAAATTAACGCTCAACTTCACAGCCTCTGGCATACCTTTGGGATGAACACGAGAAAGTAAATCGTCATCCGAAATACTGGTTTACGTTCTCGAAGTTTCTCAAGAATCCAATACGTAAATTTTATGATAATATATTAACATAAAGCTTTACGTAAAAAAAATAATTTAACATGAATTGTACAAAAGTATCATTAAGAAATTGTTCAATGGATACTGTCTTGCAGATTTCCGTACTAACATCTGTAATGCCTCAATAATACAGATCGTATGGCTTCGGCACCACTTTCTTCCTGTTAGGGGCATTTGCAAAACTGACGAGTGGTTTTGGAATACCCGCTCGCCCTACGATTTGCTGCTTTTGAAGCTCCCTTCGTGTTGCTTTGGTCCAAACAGCGCTCGTGTGTGCGACATTCAGTTCTTCAGTGACTTTTGCAGCTGTCGTCCTCTCATTTTTCGTCACAGTCCTCTTCAGTGATCATGTCACGATCAAACAACACACACTTTCGTCCGCGTTCTGACTTAGCAGATGATGTTTCTTCCGCTTTCCTTGTGTGCGGTATAAATCTTCGATACGATGCCTCTTGAAACACCAAACACTTCAGCTCCCTAGGTTACGGAAGCAGCCACCATAGAAGCACGAACAATTTGGCCACGTTTGAAGTCAATTAGTTCCGACGTAATACACTCACAGCTACGTATAACATTTTTCTGACCACGACTGAAACTTGCAAGGTACTGAGGACATTGCACAGGTGCCATTCGTGGTCATATATAGTAGCACAACCTGCACACTTGTCTAGTATCTGCATTTACGTTCAAGCATGCATTTCTTTCGGGGTTACCATATTTTTATCCAACTACTGTATGTTTTGTATAACTTGTAGGCTTTAGATAGCGAGTCCGCAGACGATCATATTAAAATACACTTATATGGATATGGTATCTGTTCTTTCGGACATGTCCGAAAGAACAGACAGTATTGATGACCTGCAGCCGTCTAGAACGAAATTAGAATTATATTAATACCTTCAGCTGCATACAGGCGTTGATATACGTCAACGGGGACAGGTGAAAATATGTGCTCCGATTGGGAATTGGGACTTGAACCGGGGATCTCCTGCTTACATGGCAGACGCTCTATACATCGGAGCCACTGAGTGCACAGAGAACAGTGTGACTGCACGGACTATCTCGCGCACGCACATGTCCGAAAGAACCGACAACATATCCATACAAGTATATAGTTCTGGCAACACCGGCCATGACCTTCTTCTTCTGTGCGGATGCACACACATTCCCCGAACCCTTATGGGACTTGGTAAGACTGACTTCCACGAGTAATGAGTGTGTTGGGGAGGGACACTACGAATGTACTGTGTGGACATACCAGGTGAGAATGTGGGGCTTCCCACGCCCGGGTTCCCGGATTCGATTCCCGGCGGGGTCAGGGATTTTTCTCTGCCTCGTGTTGGCTGGGTGTTGTGTGCTGTCCTTAGGTTAGTTAGGTTTAAGTAGTTCTAAGTTCTAGGGGACTGATGACCGTAGCAGTTAAGTCCCATAGTGCTCAGAGCCATTTGAGAATGTGGGTCTCGTGGGAGGCGTGCGCGAGATAGTCCCTGAAGTCGCAGTATTGTATTAGCTGCCCTCTGTAATAAAAAAAAAAAAAAAAAAAAAAAAACTGAGTTAACGGATCAAGAGCGAACTTAAAACGGGTGCCTTGCGACGTCCGCCCCGAGCAGTGGCAACGAACGAAAGCGGGCAAAATGAGATTAAAAAGAAAGATATTAATATAATTCTAAATTCATCATATTAACAGGTCATGCCATTACAACTAATAAATCGAAAACTGCAAAAATTGATGGTCAGTAGTTTCTCACTATAGTAGCGAAAAATAAATACTCGCATAAGCAAAGATAAACGAAAGTACAAGATCGAGCATGTACTGCCTCAAGGAAAGATGTTAGAACAGAAAGTGGGTAAAAATGCAGTACAGTGGCAACGTTGTTACTATAGTCCTGATAATGAAAATAAAGAACTTGCTTCGGATGGAAATTATGTGTCATGTCCCGGATAGGGTGTTTGGCAGTATTACCTAATAATAAAATTCTCTTCTCCTTCTTCCACATCTTTCCGAAACAGTGAAGTATTGAAAAGCACTTATAACTAATGTTTCCCCCTCCTTCTTTATTGCCGGCCGGAGTGGCGGTGCGGTTCTAGGCGCTACAGTCTGGAACCGAGCGACCGCTACGGTCGCAGGTTCGAATCCTGCCTCGGGCATGGATGTGTGTGATGTCCTTAGGTTGGTTGGGTTTGATTACTTCTAAGTTCTAGGCGACTGATGACCTCAGAAGTTAAGTCGCATAGTGCTCAGAGCCATTTGAACCATTTTTTGATTTGAATCCTTCTTTATTCTCTGTATTGGCCGATTAGAACAGCTAGAGGTTCCTGAAGCCCTTCAAGCACAGTTTTTAATAAGATTTTTTCTTCCTTGATTTACCTCTTAGAAGAAAAAGTTATGGCATTGTGAAGTATGCAGGTCTGCAGGCGAGCACAAAGTGCGGCGCCACCATTTCAGAACAGCGGGGGATATTCGCCCACTGACTGCGTCGAGGATAAGCTTCTGCAGTGGTGCCACATTACTATCGGGAGCACTTCCTTAAACATTATGCATGCTGTGTGGTGCAAAACATGGAGGGGGAAGCTGCAGTGGCAGGAGGAAAGGTACAATTGTGTGCTGAAAAAAGTAAATACTGTTCACAAAAGGAGGAATGAAAGAAAAAATAGAAAAGTGTCGTAGTTTGAGAAAGCGTGCGACAGACTAATTTAAAATGAAAAACGATCTTACACCTCGGTGGGGGTGCTGAAAGATTTCATTGCCGTAACTACAACGAGATACGAGCGTGAATAGTAAAAGTAGTACAGTGGGTTCAGTGTTCCGTTGCACTGAGAACCAGGAGCGTAAAGGCTCGAAACAATAGACAAAAGGAGGTCGTATCAGTGTAAATGAATGGAACCAGTTACGAATGATGTTAAAGGCTCGGATATAAATGGTCGCAGATATTACGCTAGCGGCTTCAACACGTCTTCCACAAATGCAGGTGCAAAGGAAGAGCAGCATTGCTTGTATTGTACAGGACGCGCTTTATTACTGCCTCAACCGGTTTAGTAACATTACAGTATAGCTAAATCTAACACACCCCGATGTTTATTTTATTACCATAGAGTGACCACCCGCCTGTCGTTAAGTGGCTGGTACTTATTTTATTACAACTAGTTCGTTATAATATGCTCAGCGTAGATGTTATTGGTCACTTGGCCATCGTGAGCAGGCGCAAGTTCTGGTAGCTTCCGGCTGCTTTCGTGTTGCCCTTTACCTCTTTTGACTACAATTTTAGATAAAGATGAAGTTTACTGTATTGGTTTGGATGTATTGAAATTGGCCAAGTGCGAGTATGAATCGCACACTGAGGGTCCCTTTCTAACCTTATTATGTAGATATACAGTTCATCCATCCTGCGAACGAGACTGTCAATGATTTTTGCCTATTATCGATACCGATGCTGGCAAGACATTGGCACCACGAATTCCAAGGCAGTATTAAAATCTGTACAGTAGTTCCTTAGTCTAGCCCAGACAAACAAAATAAGCGAGCAGAGGACTTAAGTTTATACATGTAGAGAGAGAAGATGTAATACAACATTTCATATTTACTTACTAAAACGTGACTACATCTTAAATCTTATGTTTGCTTGCAGTAATGTTCGTCTACCATGCTTTTGACGGATGATGAATACAATGTATGTTCAAATGGCAAAAGATATTTTTGTGTGACGTAATTACTATGTAACAAGTTCCAATTTTTTTTGTTTCACTTGTACTGTGAAACGCTACCTCTTGCCGAATTTCATGATTCTATGATTCTAGGTCAACGGGAAGTATCCTACAGTTTTTAATGAGTGAGTTTGCGAGTGGCAAAATATGTGACATAAATGACCGAATATTTTGATTGCATTGACTTAAAAGCTTAAATTTGTTTTACACCATGAAGGAACCGTGGACAAAAATGTCTGTCACAAAACTTCGTCCTGCGCGTATCTCCGGCAGTAAATGGACGTTAAAATCTAGCACTCTGGTGGCAACACTGTAATCTACGGTTAGTACTCTGTAGGATTCAGTAGTAGTGCTGTGAAGTTGGTGCAGTGGATATTGTTTTGAGTTAGCATGCTGGCTTTCATTCTTTCATATAATACTGTAGCGTACACCGTTTCTTAAGCCACATGTATCCGACGTTTACATAGTATATCTTTGTAAATTATTTGCAAAGCACGTTGCTAGCCCTACTGGTGACGTAAGGCCATAACAACGTGGAATGGATCTGAACGTGACAAGAATAATAGTTTGTACTAATCAGTGGGACCATTGGGGGAGGGTACATAGAAAACAGGTTTGCAATGCAGTTGAGACAATGGTTTGAAACAATTCGTGTCCACGATGTGCAGGAGGCATCTTTAAAAGCTGATCAGTGAGAACGGTTGTACCTGCACTTCTGTGTTCGTAGTACGTAAGTGCAAATGTTTTGTAGAAGACCCACTGTAATCTCTGTATGACGATTAAGACACCAGATACTATACCACCGAGATACGTTTAGCAAATAAAAACAAATACGCCTCGACCAAGAGTCGAACTCTTGACCTCCTGCATATTAACCCAAAATTTTATCCACTGCACCAATTACCCCCCTCCCGTCTCCCGCGCCCCCCTCTTCTAACAGAGGAATTTACCATAAACGTGACGACAATGTTAATAGATTGCCAATCTTTAACGTCCATTTACTGCTCGAAATTTGTGCAGGACGAAATTTTGTGACAGGAAATTTTGTATTGCTAGTATGTGAGAAATTATGATACGAAGTTCGAGTGCACGAATTTTTCTTCACCCTGTATAGTAGGCTGAAGTGGCGTATATGTACAGTGTGCCTATTTCACGAAAATCAGATCAAATCACTATCTTCTCTATTCCAAGAGTGTGTGAGGTAACTAATGTAGAAATGTGAGGACAGATGTAAGGTAAAATGAGAAGAGTGTGGTAGACAATATCTGTGAGGGACAGGTTTAGAATGTAAAACGATCTTCTACCTCGTTGTGGCTGCTAAAAGATTTCGCGGCTGCATCCGCAGGGATTTACGAATGTGAATCGTAGTATAGTACCACTATGAAAGGCAAGGAATAATAGTGTTGGTTGTTCCGTTAATTGGGTTCAGTGCTCCGTTCCAATGCTAGCTAGAAGTAAAACGACTCGACACAAAAGGGAATGATACCAGTGTTAATGAACAGAACCAGTTACGAACGATGTTAACAGGTCGGATATAAATGATCCCTGATAGTACGCTCCCGCCATCAACGCCACTTTCACAAGCGCTGCCGCCGAGGTACAACAGCTCTGCCTGTACTGGACACAACGCGCTTTGTTGCAGCGTTAAGTGGGAGTGCACGGCATCCGCTGTGCGGAACTCGTTCTCCTATTGAGGGCTACAGGAACCAGCAGGCAACACAAAGGGCTGTAGATTGGTACGGCCGCAAAACAAAAATAAAAGGAACGTAATCGGCAAGTTACGAGTCGCGTTCAGAGATCTGAGATCTGCACGTGCAGCGTCACCTGTAGTGGTGTGTGTGGGAGCTGAGCAGTGCGACGCGGCGGCCGCTGTATGCCGTGAGCCGTTCTCTGCTGACTGCCTCCCCCCCCCCGGCGCACTCTCAAGGGCCCGACGCTCCCGCGCGCAGCCCAGAAGTTAATAAAGGCCTCTCCCCAGCTCTCGAGCCGGCCGGCGCCACCCCGCTTGTTTGCCAACAGCGACAGGCAGCGAGTTTAAACAATTCATCACTTGCCATTTGTGGACAATAAAGGGCCGCCGCGCGACGCCTAATTCGCCTTTCTTGTGCTCAGCGCAGCGCCGCTCCTGCGCCTTGCCAGGCGCAGATACATCAGAGCCCGGTCGCGTTCCGGTTGGCCTCCTCACGGTCGATATTGTCTCACTGGACGAGTCTCCTCTTTTCGGAGTGAACGCCGCTCCTCAGTGCGTAATACCGGCTGATCGCGAAATCAGCCGTGCCACGCTTGACGGTGACGTCAATAAGTAATGCAACACTTTTTTTTCTGAATGCCGGTTGGTTCTCTTCAGGATTCCAATACACCATATTATTCCCCGTTCTTTTGGCTGTTGATGTTGTTGTTGTGGTCTTCAGTCCTGAGACTGGTTTGATGCAGCTCTCCATGCTACTCTATCCTGTGCAAGCTTCTTCATCTCCCAGTACTTACTGCTATCTACACCCTTCTGAATCTGCTTAGTGTATCCACCTCTTGGTCTCCCTCTACGATTTTTACCCTCCACGCTGCCCTCCAATGCTAAATTTGTAATCCCTTGATGCCTCATAACATGTCCTACCAACCGATCCCTTCTTCTTATCAAGTTGTGCCACAAACTCCTCTTCTCCCCAATTCTATTCAATACCTCCTCATTAGTTACGTGATCTACCCATCTAATCTTCAGCATTCATCTGTAGCACCACATTTCGAAAGCTTGTATTCTCTTCTCGTCCAAACTATTTATCGTCCATGTTTCACTTCCATACATGGCTACACTCCATACAAATACTTTCAGAAACGACTTCCTGACGCTTAAATCTGTACTCGATGTTAACAAATTCCTCTTCTTCAGAAACGCTTACCTTGCCATTGCCAGTCTACATTTTATATCCTCTCTACTTCGACCATCATCAGTTATTTTGCTCCCCAAATAGCAAAACTCCTTTACTACTTTAAGTGTCTCATTTCCTAATCTAATTCCCTCGACTTAATTCGACTACATTCCATTATCCTCGTTTTGCTTTTGTTGATGTTCATCTTATATCCTCCTTTCAAGATGCTGTCCATTCCGTTCAACTGCTCTTCCAAGTCCTTTGCTGTCTGTGACAGAATTACAATGTCATCGGCGAACCTCAAAGTTTTTATTTCTTGTCCATCGATTTTAATACCTACTCCGAATTTTTCTTTTGTTTTCTTTACTGCTTGCTCAATATACAGATTGAATAACATCGGGGAGAGGCTACAACACTGTCTCACTCCCTTCCCAACCACTGTTTCCCTTTCATGCCCCTCGACTCTTTTGGCTAAAAAACACAATTTTCATCATAATCTCTGTTCAGTGCGACGGTCTTACGCCACCTTACTGGGAGGACCTGTATACTCGCATGGTACCACTCTAATAGTGGACGCCGAAGCCAACGTCTTGCTGCGTCAATAACCTCCCCATCGTTCACGTACTTCTTCCTGCGGAGGGCATCTTTCATTGGGCCAAACAGATGGAAGTCGGAAGATGCGAGATCCGGGCTGTAGGGTAGATGAAGAAGAACAGTCGAATGAAGTTTTGGGAGCTCCACTCGGGTGCGAGACTTTTGTGAGGCTTTGCGTCGTCATGGAGAAGGAGAAGTTCATTTGTATTTTTGTGGCGACTAACACGTTGAAGTCGTTTCTTCAATTTCCTGAGGGCAGCACAGAATACTTCACAGTTGATCGTTGCACCATGAGGGAAGACATCAAGCGTAAAAGCCCTTCAGAGTCCAATAAGATTTTCGCCATTACTTTACAGGCTAGTAAAATCTGAAAAAGAGAGAAAATCTGAAAAGAGAAATGCTATGCTCAACCTAGATATAGTGGGTGCCAGTGAAGTGCAGTGGAAACAAGATAAGGATTTCTGGTCAGACGAATATAGGGTAATATCAACAACAGCAGAAATTGATACAACGAGAGTAGGATATGGTGTCAGTAGGAAGGTAGGGTAGAGTGTTACTTACTATTAACAGTTCAGTGCTAGGGTTGTTCTCATCAGAATCGACAGAAAACCAACAATGACAACCATAGTTCAGTTAAACAGGCCAACGTCGCAAGTAGAAGGTGAAGAGATACACAATGTATATGAAGATATTGAACGAGTAATTCAGTACATGAAGGTGGATGAAAATCTAACACTCATTGGGGACTGGAATCCGGCTCTAGGGGAAAGACTAAAAGAAAGTGTTACAGGAGAATATGAGATTGATAGAAGGAATGAGAGACAAGAAACACTAACTGACTTCTGCAGTAAGTTTCAGCTAGTAATAGAGAATACTTTGTTCACGAAACATTAGAGGAGGAAGTGTATTTGTAAAAGGCTGAGAGATACGGGAAGATTCCAGTTACATTACGCATGGCCAGACAGAGATTCCGAAATCAGATACTGGAATGTAAGGCGTACCTAGGAGTAGATATAGACTCAGATCACAAGTTGATAGGTGGTAGAGTAGGCTGAACTTCAAGAGATTAGTCAGGAATAATCAATGATCAAAGGAGTGGGACACGGAAGTACTAACGAATGAACGGATACGTTTGAAGTTCTGAGGCTACAGATACGACGAATCAGAATTTAAAAGAGTTGTGGACGACTTAAAATCAGATAAAGCAAAATGGGTAAGTAACATTCCATTGGAATTTCTAAAATTACTGAGGGAAATGGCAACAAAACGACCATTTACTTAGTGTGTGAAAATTAGGAGAGAGGCGATATACCATCAGACTTTCGGAAAACATCATCCACACAAAACCGAAGATAGCAAGAGCCGACAAGAAGATGGGAGAGGATGGTAGGACATCTGTTAAGTTATCATAAAATAGCTTCCATGGTACTAGCGGGATTTGTAGAGGGTAAAAACTGTAAAGGAAAATAAGATTGGAATACATACAGCAGTTAATTGAGGAGGTAGGTTGCAAGTTCTACTCTGAGATGAAGAGGTTGGCAAAAGATGAGTCACAAAAGAAAAAACAACACTCTCCATCTTTCCTGTGTTATAATGGCAAACAGTTATTTTCAGACTCTCAGTAGATTTCGGCAATCTGTCATTTTCATGTATTTACTCATGTCTTCGTAATTTTACAAAGACTCCCTTTATAGGTGAATTCAATGTACGTCTGTCATCTACATAACTACTGGGGTAACAGACTCGAAAGACAACAATGTTCCTTAATCATCAAACATTTGAATAACATTACTGCCACAGTGGCGTGTGCAGTTGAATAGAAAACTCGTATTACTACTACGGGAGCAGTTCTCAAAAGGTTGAAGAGTATGGAAAGTTATTCTCGTCCAAGATGCTTGCACTAACTCCGTGACTCCGTTAGGTAGCCTGTCACATAAAGTCGTCCTTGATGTCTGGGGTACTGGTAATGGGACGAAGTTGACGTTAGAACTGGTACCGCACACGTTCTATCGGGGACTGATTTGGGTACCTAGTTGGCCAAGGGAGTATGTTAAAATCACGCAGATGGTTCATAGAGACATGTGCCATGTCTTGACGAGCATTGTCCTGTTCCATGAAGTTTCGGGATTGCAGCTGGATGACGTCAACTTCTTGCCACGATATTTCGGCTGACAAGCACCCAGCCATCTGCAGGAGAGTGTTATCAGTGGAGATTGCTAGTGCACATCGCTAACTTTATACGAAAAATTGGCGCGAAGAGGCATGTGCAAAGGCAGCCGCTGCATCAGCGACCTCTGTCGTGTTTTGGATCCTCTTAGAATACTGCTCCATCTATGGCGCGTATTTGTGATCCCACATGCGCGCTTGTGATATCCAGTTTTTGGTATAAAGTTAGCTAAGTAAACTAGCAATCACTAGTCCAAAACACTCACCTGAAGATGGCAAAAGGGTTGGCAGCCGAAAAATCGTGGCAAGAAGTCAACGTCATCCGGCTGCAGTCCCGAAACATCATGGGGCATTGTCCTGTTGAAAAATGGCGCCACGATACTGTCTCACAAGAAGAAACACTTGAGGACGCAGAACATCAGTGATGTACCGTTGCGCCTTCAGAGTTCCTTTAATTGTTATCAGCCATAACCTACATCTACATCTACATCCATACTCCGCAAGCCACCTGACGGTGTGTGGCGGAGGGTACCTTCAGTACCTCTATCGGTTCTTCCTTCTATTCCAGTCTCGTATTGTTCGTGGAAAGAAGGATTGTCGGTATGCCTCTGTGTGGGCTCTAATCTCTCTGATTTTATCCTCATGGTCTCTTCGCGAGATATACGTAGGAGGGAGCAATATACTGCTTGACTCTTCGGTGAAGGTATGTTCTCGAAACTTTGACAAATGCCTGTACCGAGCTACTGAGCGTCTCTCCTGCAGAGTCTTCCACTGGAGTTTATCTATCATCTCCGTAACGCTTTCGCGATTACTAAATGATCCTGTAACGAAGCGCGCTGCTCTCCGTTGGATCTTCTCTATGTCTTGTATCAACCCTATCTGGTACGGATCCCACACTGCTGAGCAGTATTCAAGCAGTGGGCGAACAAGCGTCAGCCGCTGGCTCCCCACACCATGAAGCCGGGAGTAACGCCGCTGTGCCTCTCCGAAATACTGGGAGTATTGGAGCTCTCTTCAGGTGGTCGCCATACTCGCCGATGATGGTCACGGAGTGTGATGCATTGCTGAACACGTTGCTGAACACGCCATTCATTACCAGTCCATGCTTTCTTGTCACGGCACCATTCCAGTAGCCGTTCGCGTTGTTGTGTTCCCGGCAGCCTACTTATGGGACAGTAATTCCCTAGTCCGTCTGTTGCCAGTCTACGACCTACGGTGCTGGATGACACAGGATGTTGCGAGGAGTCTATTTCTTGTTCTCGGACGACAAACGCAGATGTGGAGGGGTTACGATGCGCTTGGCGCACACTAAGGTAGTCAGACCTTGACGACGAGTAAGTCTGCCCTCAAGTTTCCAAGCAGCCGAACAGCGGGCCAGTGTGACGTCCAAATGCCCCACAAAGCAGGATACGGCACGATTCGACCAAACGGAAAATGGAGATCCACAACGAGGTACCTTTCAAATGCTGTCAGTTGCTGATAACGCTGGCTCAAAAACGATTATACGCCATCTCCGTGTCCTTCACAGTCACCGGTCAACAACTGACGGCGATTACATTCTCTACCAGGCCTGATAACAACAATAAACACGTACAACACTAAAGCACTCTGGAGGCTGTTCTACCTGTCACAGATAATTGCAGCTCTAATCATTTGCGTACCCGCCATACGTGTATACAAAGTCACATGGACATCCGACCATCTTTTTTGGGTGCTTCATTTTTTTTGTCTGGCAGTAGAAATGTAAATGACAAACGTACACTGTATACACATATACTCGGTGACTTTGTAAAATAACGAAGATAGGAATAAGTACTTGAAAAGGCCACATCTTGGATCTCGCTGATAGAGGGAAAATAATTCTCCAGAGTATAACGAAGGGGCAAAATGATATTGTCTTCTAATAAATTTGTAGCTGTGGCATCCGATTTGAGAGAATTTATTAGTGATTAGTACCATAACGGATGTGTAAGCGGCCAGCTTCATTACTTGAATTACACTTTCTTGAGATATCTTATGATAAACATGACATGACATCAGCTTTCCAATGGTTAAGGCACTTGACGTGGATTCTAGAAGACCTAGCTAGCTAGTCGCTTAGTTAGGTGTTCCATAGATCATTTGAATGACTTTCTTCATCGAACGAATGCGCTTACATTATTATAATTAGTCCTACTGATGCAACTACTAAAGACTAGCATTTTCTTAATTAATGAATTTTTTAACGGACTACCAGTTTTTAAATAGAACTTTGTGCCTGAAATGGCAGGAATAGTCCAGGAGAAATGATTTTAATTTAAACTTAAAACTTGTTTCGCTACCTGCCAGACTTTTTATGTTACTGAAGAAATGGTCAAAAACTTTTGTTGCTGCGTATTAAGCTCCTTTTTAAGCCACTGCCAGATTTAGTTGTGGGTAGGGTCACCGTTTCCATTAATGTTGCGTGTATGGACATCTCTGTTCTTTTCAGATTGTCATGGATTATTTACGACCAA
The DNA here is from genome assembly GCF_023864275.1 of Schistocerca cancellata. Lineage (NCBI taxonomy): Eukaryota > Metazoa > Arthropoda > Insecta > Orthoptera > Acrididae > Schistocerca > Schistocerca cancellata. The sequence continues at coordinate 214,670,248 of NC_064631.1, forward strand.
TGTCATTAGATAATATCTCTACTATGATGGCGAAGTTAAAATGCCGAAGTGCTCGAAGAGATATCTCCATGACGACCGGGACTGAGCATCACATATTATTCTTATTGCTCGCTTTTCTGTAATCAGTACTTCCTTTTTAAGTGATAAGTTATCCCAGAAAATTATTCCACAAGATGTTATTGATTGGAAATGTGCAAAATGTGTTAGGAGGTTGATTAGTTTGTTTACAAGATTAGAAGTTAAATGAGGAGCAAAAGTAGCTGAACTTAACTGCTTGAGAAGTTATATGCTTCTTGCAGTTCAAATTTTCATCAGTACGCCCACCCAAACGTTTATATCCTTCCAACATTGTTTGAATTATTCAGCATAACTTTTTTCCTTGCGTCTGTTAAGTTTGTTTCAAACCAGTTGTGTGTAAAGCCATCAATTTCATAAAACTTAAGTTTTTGTAAGAGAGTAACATAATCGACACAATCAAACGTTTTGGAAAGTTCACAAATACCAGCTGGCGATGTTTTATCATTTAAGGGTTGCTAAATTTGGTGAGTGAATGTATAAAAACAGGATGATACAAAAAGAAAGAACTGAACTATGAAACATAGAAACACATTGCGCACGTCACTGGATAGAGGAAGGTACAAAGTTTTTTGTTCGCACAGACGGTATACCATACACTCAACATGAGCACCACGCATTGTCCGAGAAACATCGGAACGGTAGTCCTTTTCATTTCACACGTGAATCAACAGGTCCCTGTTTATTGAATCGTCAGCTTCAACAATTCGATTTCTCAGATCTTCAAGAGTAGCTGGTCCTTTTATGTACTCATACAGAAATAAATCGCAACATGTGAGATCTGGTGACCTCGAAGGTCAAAAGCAAAGAACAGGACCTTGTTGGCGACCACTTCCAGCCCAACGTTGCGGAATGGTGTTGTTTAGAAGACGTCGCACTGTAAGGAGAAACTGAGCCGAGGCGCCGTCATGCATGAAAAGGCAATTGTTGGAAGCTTCATGAAGTTGAGGAAACAATGAATTTTGCTGAATTTTCAGGTGTGATATTTCTGTCACAATGTCCTCCGAAAAAAGAAAGGTCCATAACCTTTGTGAACAAAAACGGCAGAAGACACATTTCGTTTCGGTGAGTCACGTTCATGTTCGGCGACGACGCCAGGATTTTGTGATCCCCGAACCTCATATTACGGCAGATTATTTTTTTACGCGATAGATGAAACGTCGATTCGTCCCAAAAGATGAGCCATTTGGAAAATTTACAAATCTTTAACATATTGCAGCGTGTTTTTTCGGAATTATCCAGATTTGGCAAATAATATAATATTCTACGCGAGATATGTAGATGACTTGCTGTTTGTGTTTGAAGGTTCCCATGAAGAGCTAGAACTGTTATTTACCACTTTCAATAACCTCCATGAAAAAATCAGTTTCACGCAAGAAAATCAGACAGCTGATAGGACCTTAGACTATCTCGATCTGACTCTACCCATTATTGGCAACAAAATAGATTTCAAAATTTTTCGGAAAGCAACCTATTCCGACATCATCATCCCAGCTGATTCCACCCCTCCTCAGGCCCATAAAATGGCCTTTTTTCACTCGAGTATCCATCGAACCCTTTCCATTCCGCTTTCGCCAGTCAACTTACAGAACGAATTAAAAGTCCTCGAAAACATCGCTCAGAATAATGGATATAATCCCAGTATTGTGAAATAGTTGTTCAACAAAAAAACACGAAAGAAGACTACCACCCTTTCCAGTTCAGGTACTCACAATCAACACCAGGCAACGAAATACATATCAGTTCCCTTTATAGGTAACATATCCTATAAGGTAGTTCGTTTATTAAGAAACCTAGGGTGTAAAGTTTCATACTCTACCACCAACAACCTCAAAAAGAACTTAGTTCATTCTCTGGATAAAGGTGATGATAAATCATCGCTGTCAGGTGTGTATAAAATCACGTGTGCTGAATGTCCTTCTTATTACATTGGCCAGACAGGAAGGGCCCTGTCTGTTATGTTTACAGAGCATCTGCCGACAAAAAGCGGTGATGGAACTCGAGGATCTACATTTGCTGAACATCTGGTCCAAAAGGCGCATGCTCCCAAGCCTCTAAAAGACGCAGAGCTTTTGCATAATGAAGTAAAGGGATGTAGGCTAGACACCCTCGAAGAATTGCAAATTTTTAAACATCTTAGTATTGATAGAGACAACTTACTTAATGATCAGCTGCAATTAAAAAATAGAAGTTATTTCGAAGGATTTCAACCTTTACTCCAGTGGAGTTGACCCACAGTCCGCTTCGAATGGCCGATGCTGTTTCCCTATCTGCTTTGTCCCTTTATTATAATGCGATTGTACATGTGTGTCTTTGTATTTCGTTATATGCTTGGCAATGACACATAGTTGCTAAGGCGGTTTTATGTTAAAGACATTTTATGCTTAGCACGCATGGTTTAGACACTAATTTTTAGTTACTGTAGCGGGGCTACGCCCTCTTACTATAATATTTAAATGGAAAAAAAAATTTATACCTTGGCTTTGTAGTTTGTTCTCAGGTAAATTGTTTAATGTTGCTATACCAATAGATAGGTTTGTCCAATTGTAGGACGGCTTTCAGTCACATTTTGTTTATATGTATATTTGCTTTAAGTAATTTTGAGACAGTTTGTCTCTCGCGCTTGCGCTTGCGCTCGCGCATGCTCTTGGCCGCGGCCGAGCCTCGCCGCGTAACTGCTCACAACGCCTAGTTTTCGAGCCGCTTACGTGTGGTTCTTATTTCTGGCCGGCGTAGCTCCGTCTCTACATTCGCCTTAATGGTTTTAATTTTGACTGACATAATCTTATGATTATGCGTCTTTATTGTTTTAATTTTTAATCTGTGACATGGCCAGTGTTTGGCTCACAAAATAATTTAATTTTTTGTAAGTATCACAATTTCTTTATTATTCAATCATTAGACTGATAATGCATTTTGGTGAGTAATATATGTTCGTATGTGGTTTAATTTATAGGTTCTGAAGAAGATTCCATTACTGGAATCGAAACCTAGGTAAACGAGTAAAATTACCTTGCACCTAAAGGCTGAAAAACTTGTTTATTTGCCATTTGGAAAAAGTGTCCTCTGCCATATCCTGAAAAACTGAAATGCAAAATTCGTACCTTCTGTTATTGTCATTGGAACGTTAATTGCTGCAGTGACTGTTTGTTGTAAGGCTTCATATGCAGGCGACGGTTCAGAACACGCTACAGTTCGCCTGCCCATCTCGTGGACTTCCGAGGGCTCCGTGTGAACGCACCTCGGCTGCGTTCGACGTTGTCATCAGACGTGCTTGGTCGACCACTGCTCTTCCCTTTGGGTACCCGACGAACTTTCCAAGACATTTTTGCCAGTAATAAATCTGCGCAGAGGCGACTTCTTTCTGAGTCGACGGCGGAATGCACTTTGCAGTTGAACAATGGATTGTCTTCGCGCAAATTACAACGTACAAAATTATTTCTCTTGTGGGTACTCACCACATTGCTACAAACAAACAGCAGCGAAGTTGTGTCAAAACTTTAAACTTTCCTCTATCCAGCGACATATGCAATGTGTTTCTGTCTTTTATACTTTGTCTATAAGAAACAGTAGAAATATGTTCTTTCTTTTTGAGTCACCCGGTATCTTCCTCAGCCGAGTAACCTTCCTGGAATCCACTAAACTGTGATACGCTAAGTAAACTGTTTCTACATAAACAGTGCACTTTAGAATGTTAGTAATGACATCTAACAGAAATGTGTGGCGGCAGCATTTAAGGAATGAAATCTCGAGATGAATTTGAGTGGTCTGAAGAACGGCAAGAAATAACTGGGTAAAGTTAGCAAGAAGACGGAATAAGAAAACAAATAATTAGGCATGATGAAAGCATGGGCAGTGTTAACGTTGTGGTAGAAGTATTAGACTGCTTTTCGACGAAAGGAAAAGAATAAGGATATAGCAAGAGAGAGGCTACACAGTTGGTAACGGATAAAGTTTCGATCCCCTCTCGGATACAGATAAGATAAGATACAGATAGGATAAGACGCTAGTTACTGAGTGGTTTGTCCCACGGCAATGTGGGTGAGACGGTGAAGGAAATGAAGAAAGATTTAATGATGTGGATAGGGGCGACCGAGATACTGGGCGTGTTAAATCTCGTGTTACAGTTATGCGGACGGGTATTTGATATACACGGATAGGCACTGTGGACTCAAGTGACTGAGAAACCAATAAATCGCATTGCTTATTCGGTCGCACCGACTCTAGCATAGGACGAGGTAAAACACCGAATGTTAAGCACATATCTTAAGCATGGATCCTAGCTAGTTAGAATCGTCTGGAGATTTCTGTTTGTACCATGTAGTACTACTAATAAAGATACGACAGAACTAAAGATTGGATTAGTTTTTCTTCATTTTGAATGGAAATAATTTTCTGAATTTTTCGATTGCATGTGGGTAATGCAAAAAGTTTCTGCATGCTTTGACAGTTTGTTGTTCTCAAGTGAAATTGTAATCCAAGATTATACCGAGTTCTTTTACTTTTTTTGGGAGGATAGTCAGATGCCATGAAGGAGTACAGGAGGAACTGTTTCACGAATGTGTTCACTCATCAACATTCGGTATGCCATGGGGATGCCCTGCAGCTTCTTACCGTTAAGTGCCCGACGTCATACAGAATAAAGGTCGTCATTCATACCTGACATGCCAGCTGCAGTGTTCTTAGGGCTCACTTTTGGATACTGAATATCATCAGCGTATAAGTGATAGTCCGCAGATCATGGTCTCGCGGTAGCGTTCTCGCTTCCCGAGTACGGGGTCCCGGGTTCGATTCCCGGCGGAATCAGGGATTTTCACGTGCCTCGAGATGACTAGGTGTTGTTGTGTCGTCTTCATCATCATCATTCATCCCCATTACGGTCGGAGGAAGGCAATGGCAAACAACCTCCGCTAGGACATTTCCTAGTACAGCGGTGCGGGTCTCCCGCATCGTCGCTATGCTCTGCCAAGGCGTACGGGACTTCATTATCATCATCATCATCATCATCATCGTCATAAGTGATAGTAAATACTTTCCCTGTATAACACGTTACAGTCACAGTGTTCAATATATGGTGGATAAAATGATGTTACAAAAGAGACTCCTGGCGTGTACTCTAGAACACGTACGTAATTAACGTAAAATCATTAGGTTTCAAATCTTTAATCTAAAATTCTTCAGCGAAGTTAAACTCAAGAATACTTGGGAAGGAACATTTTTGATGACCAGATGTTCTGCCTCGAAACAGGATCATCTAGTGAACTGCAGTACACTTAGGTCGAAAACGGAAATTATTCGTCTTTTATTTGAAGTCCTGTAATCGAAGTGGGATGACGGTAATCGAGATAGAGGAGGTGTTTTTGTAGCGCAAGGAGCTGTAAATATGCCTGGCAAAATTTTACTGTTAATACAAATTTTTCTGTATTCTGAACTGCAGAATGCATGTCTATGTAACTGGAATGCTGAAATCTGGGCCCTGGAGTAATATTTCTTGTGATTGATTCTTTTCCTGAAGAAGAGTTTTTCGACTTTTCTAACTCTCAGCGAAGTCTTCTTTCTGTAAACATGATGATAACCAGAGGATTAATGCTGCCCCCACCCTAAACGTTCACTTGCATATGCTCGGTAGCAGTTGGAGTTTTGCAGGATCAGGTCCGTGAATTACGAGGAAGTGACTTTCAACGAGCACCCCGTCTGATTCCAAATCGGTTAAACCAGCGGAAGATTAGATGCTATCTACGTAATGGAGGAATCTGGTTCAGTTCACAATGTAAACAATAAGTGGTGGCGGCCCTTACCACGTCCATTATTTGTATCAAGTTCCCACGTCGCCTCCTACACGGTCCAGTCACATTAATGTGACCAACTGTCAAAAGCCTGATTAATCATCTTTTGCAGCGCGGACCACTGTGACACATGCAAGAAGAGGGTCAATGAGGTTCTGTAAGTACCGACAGGGTGCGGAGCCATGCCATATCCAGCTGCGCTACGTTTCTCCGGTGAGGAACCATAGCGCGAACAGCTGTGTGACACGCTGCTTTTTCGTACTGATACATGCGATCGACCAGAGGAAAAAATAAACTGAATGTATGAGTGGACATGGTCCTCAGGAATAGACGAATACTTGTGTTGATCCATTGTACCTTCCAAAACGACGAAATCACCCAGGAATGCCACAAAAATATTCCCCAGACCATAGCGTTTCCCCTTCCGACCTAAACCCTTACGACGATGGTTACCGAGCGAGATGGTCCAGTGGTTAGCACACTGGAATCGCATTCGGGAGGACGACGGTTCAATCCCGCGTCCGGCCATCCTGATTTAGGTTTTCCGTGATTTCCCTAAATCGCTCCGGGCAAATGCCGGGATGGTTCCTTTGAAAGGGCACGGCCGACTTCCTTCCCCGTCCTTCCATAATCCGATGAGACGGATGACATCGCAGTTTGGTGTCGTCCCCGAAACAGCCCAACCCACGACGATTTTTGCAGGGCCGCACACGTCGACGGCCATCTGTCCGATGGAGCACAAAACGTGATTGATCTGTATAGGCCACATGTCACCACACAGAGGACGTGGAGTTGCGGTATTGGCGTACATATTTTAGCCTTCATTGCCAGTGATCGCCCCTTGGTTCATCTGGGTGGTCAGTTGCTCAACAGTTACACGTCTGTTCCCCGGAACACATTTGCGCCACCGCCATTCACCTCTGTTATCTACGCCCCGTGACACACCACAGCTGCCTTGGCACCAACTTTCGACAGCGCCATTGTGCCTTGTATGGTACACTTTAACCACGGCGACACAAGAAAATTTTTCAAACTTAGCAGTTTCGGAAATGCTTCGACCCTTGGCCCGAAAGCCAATGATCATGCCCTTTTGGACGTCGGAAAAATCGGAACGTTCCCGCATTACGACAAAGTCTGCACTGTTTTTCGCGCCTCCCTGACACTCTTTATATAGCCTCCGCTGCTAATACTGTCTCCTGCCGTCTGTGAGAGATAGTGCACGTTGCCGTCGAACATAGAGGGTGGTAACATTAATGTGACTGGACAGTGTACTAAGGTGGCATTGTAGTATTACTTGCTTGCTTGACTTAACGGCCCCGGGAGAGACCTCGACAGATGCCATTATATAACCAAGGAACGAAGCAACGTTTCAAAACGATTTACAGAAATCACGAAAAGTCATAATCAATGAGTGTGGTAGAGGCTACGATCTGCTTTCTTCGTGACAACTGTTCTCAAATTGGAGAAAAGGTGAATTACTTAACACAGTGCTAATTAGACTAGCATTTCTGAAATACCATATACTCTATCTAGCTATAGTATTATTATTATTATTATGCATTGTTCATATATTACACATATTACAATGTTTGCCTTCGAAGGATTTTTTGTTACATGTAAGAGAAAGTGTGAAGAATATAAGCTTCGCATGTGAAATACCCTGTCAGTCCACAAAGTTTCGAGGCAGGATTAATAAGAAATCGAGAAAAGTTAACATGGTATCTTAATACTTCAGGTGTTCAACACAGTCTCCACCCACTTCAGTACAACGCACAGATCGTTCATACGACCACGCGAAACTGTCACAGAACTCCTTTGGGATATTGTTCACCTCGTGCGTCACATTATGACCTCCTTCGGTGAAGCGACCATCGGAGATCCATCCTGCAATTTGTCGTTTTGTGGTAGATTCGTACTGATAACACAATGTCTCATAACCCCTCACGAGTTTTCCCAGAATAGAACTGTCGGCGTTTTGCATTTGAAACAAGGCGCGGCAGACATCCACGCGCCGTTGCTTTTGTCTGAGTGTAAAGCTGTGCAGGACAAACTCTGCACACATTTTTCCCTTCTTCAGACGTTCTGGAGAATGTTTTGAACACTTAATTCAGATATGTTGCTCCATTGCGGTTTGTGACACAACACTGTTGCCACACTACAGCTGCACATCTGCTACTCAACACTGCCTGCTCGCAACTGCGCAACTGACTGGTCGGAATGCAAATTTGCAGTTCAAGCTGGCACCGTAGTTACTGCGCTGACGTCGGTTGTACGCCAAGGTTAAAATGACTCTCGGAACTATTTGGACGGATGCTATAAATAAATAAATACTTCCATGGAATATAAGTTTCAGGTTCACGAGCCGCGCGAGGTAGCCGCGAGGTCTGAGGCGCCTTGTCGCGGTCCATGCGGTTCCCCAGGTCGGAGGTTCGAGTCCTTCCTCGGGTATGTGTGTGTGTGTTGTCCATAGCGTAAGTTAGTTTAAGTTAGATTAAGTAGTGTGTAGGCTTAGGGACCGATGACCTCAGCAGTTTGGACCCATAAGACCTTACCACAAATTTCCAATTATTTTTCAGGTTCCCATAGTTCTATTTCGTCTTATTACAATAATCTGAAACGTACAGTTAATCATTTCACTCGCAGAACTTTGTTACTATTCTAAACATTCTCTCTAGTCGACAGTTCGTTTGATGATACGTAGAATTATATATCTGATGAAGACACGAGTGTCAAAAGATAAATTATGTGAGTTACTGGTAAGCGGTTTGATGTGAGTAGACTACAGGTCAAGATACGATACATATACCTATATTGAGGTCAGGAGTGTCTCAGCTCAACCACTGAAGTTGAGAGTTTCTCCAAAAGCTATTTGATTCCTCTTGCGCTTAGTAATTTTTCAGATACTGATATTGGCTATATGGCGAAATGTCTTACATTGACAACTGCTCCAAATGACATGCTACATAATGTGAAAGTGGAGTAGATAGAGAAAGCGGAAAAGAGTGTGCAAAGAGCAGAAAGTAATCCAGTACTTTAAAGCCGAGATCGAGCGCGTTATTTTCCAAAACTATTAGTAATATTTATAAAGTACCACACAAATGTTAGCCATCCGAAACCACATCTGTTTCCTGAGTTCAGTTTTGTCGGCTGAAGCTTCAGCTGCTCACAGGAGATTCTTTAACTATTTTCGTGTATTTCTCACTCTGAGGTGCACCAGCACAAGTCTATTGTAGCTGAAATAAGTTATAACATCGGCCGTAAACAAGAACAGCATCGCATCTGCGACAGAAAATAACAATTACGAATAGTATTCTTGATATTGTGGCTACTACACAAATACAGAGAAGTTTCAAATCAATAATAACTGATCAATATTTTCAGTTTTTAAATGCATTACACTTTTGTTGATACAAGAAAAATTTCGCAGAACACACGACGTTTGACACACAACAAAAAGGAAAACGTAGTATCGAGAAAGAAAGAAGTATGAGGAAAGGATAGAGTTTAACGGCCACTGATGGCGAGGTTAGCAGAAACGGAGCACAAATTCGGGGAGGGGAAATATGTCTTTTTGAAAATTTTAAAAGGAACCATCCCAGCATTAACCTGAGGTAGGCATTAAAACGCCGCTGCTCTCGAATACGTGTCCAGTGTTGCAGACAGCGAGTTATTCGCTGTTTAACTCTTTTGTTTACGTTGTTTCTTTCCGGTGGTCCGCCACGCTGACAATCATTTTTTCTGTTGGTGTTGTCCCTTTTAAGTCGTGTGAGCTGCCTACATGCAGTTAACATGAAGGTAGACCTATTGTTGGGAACTGTCTATCATTCATATTAACAGTTACTCGATTTAAGTTTTTCCCCTTGCTGAGAAAATGATGCAAGGATTGACCACTTTTTTAAAAGTGAGGAAAAGTGAGACTAAGCACATCGAAAAACAAAAAAAGAGTAGTAGCCTATGACTACAATATCAGCGATTCATAACTGAAATCAGTTCTAACAAATACCTGGGTATAACATCTTATGCGTTCCACCTTAGCATATTACTTAAGTATATGGGAGCCATACCAGTAATACTAGCGGGTAAAGTGAAGGTATACAAAGAAATGAAGCATGAATGGTCACAGGTTTGTTTGACTCACGGGAGAGCTTCATGGAATTGTTGAAAAACCGACATTGGTAGACTTTTGAAGATGAGCGCATATTATCCCGCTAAAACTTAGTATCAAAATTACAATTAATGGGCCTCGAGAGATTTCTCGTCTTCCTACATATCGCTCCCGTATAGACTGCGAAGACAAAACCTGACTAATTACATCGCGCTCGGAGGCATTTAAGCCGTTATTCTTCGCGCGCTCCATATGTGAATGGAATGCTAAGAAACCCTAACATGTGGTACCATGCTGACTATCCTCTGCCAAGAACTTCACTGTCGTGCAGACGAAGAAAGAGGTTTAACAGAACCGACCTTCCAAAATAGTACGACCCTTCTCGAAACGCAATGTACATTGTCTTCTTATATTAAGAATAACGCAATAAAATCCATTTTAAAACACCAAGACCTGTTTCCAATAATATCTCTACTGACGGAGCGGTGAGCTGCAAATTAAAATTTTAAAATTTTCGTTACTTTGCTCGTAGCAATTTTTAGAGGCTTAGGGGAGTTATTCACAAAAGCAAAGTTACAGCGTTTAGTATATGCAGCTATGTTCCGTTCTATTAACTTGATGTGTGCAATCGTCATTAATGATCTCTATGTATAACGTATATGGGATGCAAACCTTCTACAAGTTTTCTTCATGAGTTCTTAAACACCATGCCACCACCTCTTGTGCCTCATTATCATCATTCGCAAAAGTGTTTTTACTCACGTATTTCTTCAATTTGAGAAACAAGAATCACTTAATGTTAGACCTGAACGGTTCAGTAGGTGCACCATACCTTTCCAAGCGAAGGAGAGGCAACAGATTGTTGTTCAACGCACAGCCTGCGGGCGACTGTTGTCGGGGGTAGACAAACCTCTGACTGTATTGTCCGACGGTGATTTTGAACAAATCGTTGCGGCTTTCGTGAAATCACACTGTAGACCTCACCATATATTATGTATCATCTAAGACATAACTAACCGAAAAATGGTTTTTGTATGTAGTGAGAAATATTGTGAAAGTATTCTAATGTGATAAAATTATTTTTCTTTTTGATTGCGAATTAACTTTAATTTGTTGTAGATTGTTTTTGGTATCTATTCACATTACTTCTTGAGCACAACACAGACCGGTTAACTGACACATTTTTCTGTTTAGTGAATGAACTCAGGAATATTGCAAGTAAGGTTGCAATAATTCCTTTCTCATTCATACCGTAATGCGCTACTCTTTGGATGTATCCTGTAAGCATAACCCCTTATAAGTTCTTCTTAACCAATTTTCTTATCAAAAATCGATTTTTTCTTTGTGACAATCCCTGTGCCTCAGTTGTTAAACAGCGGTAACTCTTGTTCTTCTCATACTAGTACCACCATCTGCTCTGTTTGTTCAATGTTACTTTGTCCTTAGATCTCGAATTTCTCCTGTATGTGTCTTATAATATAAAATTATTTAATTTTGTTAATGTAATGTCGGCAAGTGTGTTTTTGTATATTGTTTCTTGATTTATAGGGCTGCTGAAAGAGACTAAATAGTCGAAACTGGTATAACCAATAAACATACTTTGTGTCACGACTGGCAGATGACCATTACAGTAAGGATAGTTGTTTGTCTCGTCTACTACAGCGTCTTTCCAAGTTTTGGTGTTCAGTGTGTCGGTTTTCCTATTACCACTCTTCAGCAGTTTCTCACTTCATGTGTATACTCTCCGTTAATTTCAGCCAGAAAGGCTATGTCACCTTCTAGTATTAGTGAAGACAATCTAACCGACTGTTCTAGAAAATGAATGGCGGTCACAGTGGTTCGTGTCTTTATACAAAAGACAATCACAACAACAGTTTCTTTTACCCTCAGATCAATTTAATAGCCACCATTGTCTCGACAATAACAAATCTTAAAACAACAATAATGTCACATCTCAATAGCGGTATGCAGTGATTATTCGTGAAAGCCTTTAAAAGGCAGTGTTCACATTTAAACACGCCTATTACTTCGAGGTTATCTTCTGGATAGGTGTATTGGTTGTCAATGAGGGCTTTATTGCAGGACGTTGAGGTCCTGCCACCGGATTACGTTGGTCTCCCTGCTCTCTTCCTCAGCCACTTTCACATAAACACGAGGCTTCCAGCTGAGCAAGAAGTAAACAATAACACATCTGAGTATAAGACAGACACATTACGAAAAGATCTCTAAAAAGAATTATTATAATCACTAACTGTATTGTTTATTTTAGCCACGTTCATACACGAAGTAACGAATCCAAAGTAAATCATACACTATAAACACTAATATTCCGTTTACTTCCAGAGTAAGATTTTCACTCTGCAGCGGAGTGTGCGCTGATATGAAATTTCCTAGCAGATTGTGTGCCGGACCGAGACTCGAAGTCGGGACCTTTGTCTTTCGCGGGTAAGTGCTCTACTATCAGAGCTACCCAAACACGACTCAGGACCCTTACTTACAGCTTCAATTCTGCAAGTAGCTCGTTTCCTGCCTTCCAAACTTCACAGAAGCTCTTCTGCGAGCTCGAGGCTCGGTCCGCCACACAGTTTTAATCTGCTAGGGAGTTTCATTCCGTTTACTGTTTCTTTTTAAAGTTGCAGTAGGCTAATATACACTTACGTATGCGCTTGGCAAAGATGATTAACTTCTGTTCTCGGAGAGGAGTTTCCAAACATTTTATCTTTGCCCATCTTCGTTAAACATGTGCATACAGTTCAATTCATGTTTATTTGTTTATTCAGTCTTCACGTGCACTAAGGCAGCCTTAAAAAATTATTTCCTTATCTTTTGGGCCGTTGCAAATACGAAGCCAAGAGCATTTGACAACATCAGCCGCGCGGCACTAGTGAGCTTTCGAGCAGACGTTTGAAACTAAAGTCTCTAAAAATTCTCCTCTAATACATCTGTCACTCACATTCTTGTCCCGAAATTCAACAACAAGAATTATTACTCCAACCTAGTTGTTCAAGTTATCGAAATTTTATTACTGGCGACTGCGTGGTTCGGTTTCTTTACTCGCGGCAGAATTTCACACAAGTTTGACACTTGGGTTGACGGCTAGAATTTGGCTTCTTACTGCCCAGCGTACAAATCCAAGCAGGTTGACCGAACGGCGACCCGAACACTGATTTTTCTCATCATGTCTATTCTGCCATCCACTATACTGCCTCGATTGGAGTGTGTCACATAGTCAAACACAATGTAAAAATGAAAGGTGTGTGTTCTAGTTCTCAAAAATTTGGAAAACAAAGATTCTATTTAACAGCTAACTTTCTGCTGCCAAAGATAAGCTATAGTTTGTGTGGTCTTCTTTCCAAAGACTTGCTTGATACAGCTCTCCATGCTAGTCCATCCTGTGCAGCTCTCTGTAGCTCTGCTCAGTTGCAAGTATAGAAGGTGACAGATTTCAATTCATTGGACTGTAGAGGAGATCCGTTACAAAACGCTGCTGCAACCCATCCTACAATACTGCTCAAATGCGTGAGCCGTGTTCCAAACAGGACTAACAGCGGATGTTAGTAGTGTACAAAGAAGGGCAGTACTTATACTCACAGGATTGTTTAACCAGTGGGAGTACTCCACGGAAAATGAACTGGCCGACAGAGATAGATTCCAACTATTCCGTGAAAGCTTACTTACAAAGTTTTGAGAACCAGTTCTCAATTGTGAATCTAGGACTATACTAAAACGCCCTACGCATCGCTCCCTTAGGGACTGATAAGGCAAGATTATAATGATTACAGTGCGAACTGAGGCACTTACGCGGGCCTTATCACGCGCCCTTTCCCGAATGGAACGAAAAGGAACCTCAATAACTGCTACAGTAGGAAACAACCTCTTCCCTGCACTTTACAGTGGTTTGCAGAGTAAAGATGTAGATGTAACTATGCAACTACAAGGCGAGCTGTGAAACTACATTTTCACACACAATGAACATTAGATCAAGTAAGTACTGTGATTTAGTTTGATATGTAGGAAGACTGCCCTCTTCGTAACCGAGAAAGATGGCGGCTGACAATTCTCTGGACTCGCATTAATGAGGAGCAGAGTTCAGCCCACTGTCCGGCCATCCTGTTTATCGTTTTCTGTTGTTTCTCAAAGCCTGTTAATGTGGATGCCAGAATTGTTCCATGGCTTATTTCCATCGCAATCCTTGTGTATTCCGAGCTTGCGCTCCTTCTCAAATAACCTCTATGTCGACGGACAGCAATGTTTCTTTTTTGTCACTTCCTGTTCTTAGCTTTCGCTTAATGTTGAGTGCTTACATAGGTCTATAAACAATTTTGTATTGATATAATAAATGGAGTTGTACCCCTTAGAGCAAGAAACCAAATAAAAAAACAGAGTAGGTTTGATACCTCATATTCACTACAGTGTCTGTGTTATAAACAACGATATTAATTAGCTTTAATGATAAATGCTAGCCGGCAGTTGTGGCCGAGCGGTTCTAGGCACTTCAGTCCGGAGCCGCGCTGCTGCTACGGTCGCAGGTTCGAATCCTGCCTCGCGCATGGATGTGTGTGTTGTCCTTAGGTTAGTTAGGTTTAAGTAGTTCTAAGTCTAGGGGCTGATGACCTCAGATGTTAAGTCCCATAGTGCTCAGAGCCATTTGAACCATTTTGATAAATGCTAAATAGGTATACATTTGTGCTAAATATAAAAATATTATTAATTATGTACTTCATGTAACTGAACAACTATTGTTTCTCACAACAAGTAAAAGGAAACTGCGACTGCATTGCTATATGTTTTGTGGAACATACCTTTCTAGCGTAAGAAAATATTTTTAGGGGAATGCTCAGTAAACCTAAAAATGAAGAAGTATCGTAACAATAAAACGAATAATATATTATTAGGATATAATTAACCGGTTCATTTATATTATTGAGGAGGCCAATTAACCGACTCTTACTCATAAGCGCTTATCTCTGACGCTGATGATATCATCGCAACAGGGGGAATCGACATAATGATATCATCGCAACAGGAGGAATCGACTGACCGTTTCTGCGGGTCATTGTGAAGTGTCCCGTCCAAGTCTAGATCCTGAAGATATTTCTGATTGGTAAGTGCAAAATCAAAGGTATCGTGGCTTCTGTTTACAAATTTTTTTGCTTAAAACATCGTTGTATAGTTTTAAAACGCCAAGTAAAGATATATATTGGTTCCAGTATAAGAGACTGGATGTTGTGTTCTCCTCATCATTTCATCATCACTCATGCGCGTGGCAAAATTGGACTGAGCAAAGGTTGGAAATTTGTACGGGCGCTGATAACCATGCAGTTGAGCGCCCCACAAACCAAACATCGTCATCACCACCGTCCAATATAAGATCGGTACGTTGTAAGATATCTAAAGTGGTCGGACGCAACAAAGTAACAGACATTACGTAACAAATAACTAAGTACTCACACAGAGAGGTGCCGTGTGTTTAACAAATTCACATCTTAATTAGTACTTACCTTACACTGAACTTTGGTACTCGTTCCCCACTCTCTCTTTTTTTCTCTTTTTTTTTTTTTTTTTTTTTTAAGCGTTTGATGTTACTGGTAACGCTAGCCTCAAATATTCAAAGTGCAACAAATTTCCTTTCATTCATGGGATAACACACATGCCCCCTCGTGACCATTTCAGTCCGAAACATTGTGGTGAAAGCCATGCAAAAAATGTATCAATGGAAATAATATTTCTACTCGAAGTATGTCTGCATTTATTGCAAAAATCGGTACATCCAGCCACCGGCGGATACATAACAAGCTGGTTAGAGGCTAATATTATAAGCATTCAATAATTATTAGCCGTCTGTTATAAAAATAAGCGAATATTTAAAGTAGTTTGTACTAAATTGGGTAGGAAACAAGTAACTGAGTTATCTTGAACCGTTAACTGCAAGAAAAAATAGTAAAAAAATTTTGAACGCTTTATAAACAGCGAAAATGTGGACGTAATAACATTAAGTTTCATTATTTTCATATTGACGAGAGTGTGCACCGTAACTCAGAATTATAATCCTGTGATGTTTTACAAACACGTCAGACATCAACAGAAATTCACGTTTATACAGGGTGTATCATAATTAATGGCGTAAACACATACAATCGAAAGTACACGATACTAGAAGCAAAAAAGCCTCAATAAACATAGGGTCGAGAGCGCTACGAGCAATTTTTCATCTTCGATACTGTGAAACAAATCTCTTCTACTGCAAGTTCCTTGCTTTCCATATTTTGGGAACTGGTAGTATGGACCAAACTAAGGAAAAAAATCCAGCAAACATGTGCTCTAAATGCATTTCTTAAGAGCGATGAGCGCTTGTTCATCTTTGCTACTTTGAAACATAACTCTTCTAATGATCAAGTACTCGTAACTTTTGAGGAATGCTTATTAGAGACTTGTTTACTGGACTTTTTTGCTTATTTTGGTCCATACTACCACTTCCCAAAATATGGAAAGCAAAGAACTTGCCGTAGAAGAGATTTGTTTCACAGAATCGAAGATGAAAAATTGCTCGTAGTTCTTAAGGTATGCATTTTCGACCCTATGTTTACTAGACTTCTTTGCTTCTAGTATCGTGTACTTTCAACTTTATGCATTTACGCCATTAATTACGATACATCCTGTATTCAGTTTCTTGCTTTCACACTCCAAAAATCATTTTCGTTTTTGACAAATGTATAAACACGACAAAATAAGAATTAATAATAATACAGCGAAGACATCTTTATTTCGTGCTGCACTGTAAAATTCTGGCTCGTGCTGCTTTGTTCACGTATTCAATTTATTACTAAGTTTCGTTTGACATCTCAAGTTTCGGTGAAAACTATGTAGTTAATTATGTCGAAAGCTTCAGATTTGGGAAACTGAATACATACTTCACGCTAAAATTTAGTATATCATTATTCCAGGTTCTTTTAGACGGAGAACCAAATTTCCAGTGAATTAAGTAGACTTCTTGTCAGTGAGAATGCAGAACAGTCCTCCTGAATCGAAAATACTAATGGCATAGTTGGGTTGCTTCGGCACAAGGATGTAGACAGAAATAGACTTCGGTACAAGGATGTAGACAGAAATAGACTGCATTTATAAACACGATGATGCTGTACTGCACTGTTTATAAATTTTGTGATAACGTAATATTACCAAACAAGCATCCGATTAAAGTTGCTTAAAATTATAAAATTAAAGGAAAAAAATTAGCAGTAAAGAGAATATATGCAAAGGAAATATTTGATGGATTTAAATATGTAAGAGAATTTACATCAAAAATTGGGTTAGTCATATAAGACAAGAAAGCCGCGATGCAAGTATTGTCAGTAACATTATAGACTAATTAGAGTTCTAACAAACATTAGGATTATGGAAAAAGTGAAATTATACAAATCATTGGACTAGATAAACAAGCTGATCACGCTTTGGTATCAAGATTGGTAGTAGCCACCAGTTGACTTTGTCATCAATCAGTATCAGAATCAAACGTTACACTACAACAGTGAAAAGAATAAAACTTTTTGCTGTTGACTGTACGATGTCAATGACATTTGGAGAAAACATCTTAGACCCAAGAGAAAGCTTTTAGGATAAAATTCTAGGGGCAGAGAAACACCCAAAACTGGGTGAATGCGAACCGAGGAATTAAGAAGCACAAGACAGAAATAAAGGAAAAAGCAATACTGAAGAAAGTGTTAGACAAAGAGAAGCAATGAATAAAACAAGGTCTCCAGAGTAAAGTCCTGTGTAAGGAATCGATACTCTAGTTTACTAAGTTGGAGAGCGTTACATGAAGAGTTAAGGTAAAATACCGAACACTGTCCCAACTAACTGATGATGCTGAAAACCTTCCAGAATACTTCTGTAAATGAAAGCATAAATCGGTGGCGATTGAAGCAGTACTGCAGTTCGCCTTATGAACAATGTGACGACGATATGGAAGGATTTTGATGTTAATAGATGCACTCTTCGTAACACCGGTAGGCATACTTCTATAGCGGATATAAGGACTTCACATCATCGCGGACCCACGTATCCCGTATTTATTTTAATCAGTATTTCTATCAAAGCTATCAAAAGCAGATTCTTACTGACATTTACTCCGTGGCGTATAGTGATAGCAACTTCTAGATTACAGCAATCAACTGTGGCAAAGCGTCTTTAGTACATAATAACACGTTTATCAGCTACATATACCATTTTCAGTACCTTTAACTAATATCTTGTTCTCAGTGATACTATTCAAGTTTCTACTGGTAAGATTGTTTTAATATTTCACCTATCTGTTTTCGAAGGAAAATGGCTGTTACTTTTGCCATAAAAGCAAGTTTGATGAAAATTACCAAAAAAATTGATTACAAATACGAATGCATAACTTTGTAACGTGCGCATGTGAAGATTTTTCAATAATGCAAAAAATGACTTTATGTAACTGAATCAAGGTAATCACGGAACTATACCTTCTACCGTTTTACCATTGAATTTAATGTGAATCGCAAATCAATTACTAATTTCGCTCCGGATTTATTCACACTCGCGGCACACATTTTCTTTATTACTTACTCGACTACAGCGTATTTTTTTCTCAGAATTGTTGTAGGAAGTATAAAAATTGTGTCTTTTGACCTGAGAGGTGTATTACTTTTGCTGGTACCTATAACCCTCGCAGACTTCTTCACATGATTTTGATTGCATACTATCCGAGTTTCTGTTTCTTTCGTCCTCGCAAGCTGTTGAACCATTCAGGAACCCGGAGTCACTCTCAGGACTAATGGGGGATATTCTTTCTTTCATGTTCTTTTTACGAATATGCTTCAGCTAGATACACGTGTGGTAGAGAAATTATGTTCTGTAGTTAGGGAGCCTAAGTATGCGCCACTTTCACGGGCAGCTGGGCCATACTTTCATGTTCGCTTAAGTTTAGTTCTTTCTTTCTTTCATAATTCATTTACAAAACTTTACCTGCTTAGCACATTTTATGGAAAATAGCTTGCAGACCATCATACCAATTTCCCTCGAGGTTACAATGTGACATTCTTAAGTGGCAGGTGAAACAATATCCAATACTTACACCACAATAACAGTATATAGACTTACTATATTTTTATACTCTCATTTCTCTTTTAACTTACGCTAATATTGCTCAAATAATTTATAATTCAAATACAAAAGAAACGCACAATATTGTGTATGTTCTATAGGATCGTGTGGAACATGCTATCAAGGAGTGATGGAGGAGTCAGTGAACATAATTAATTCTAATACTAAAGATGATTTTCCCACAACAGTACTTTTATTTTGAAGTTTACATTTCCTCGTATAAATTAATGCTATGACACAGTTTACGATGGGAAAAATCGTTAATTCTTCTGGTGTTTAGTCAGTGGTAATCTTACCTGACTCAGAAAATGTTCCGATCGTCTTGATGGAAGTGTAACTAATATGGCATTGTAAATATGAACTTCCTGATAATCTACTGTGTTGTAGCTCTATGATATATACACTACTACTCACCAGTTTGGAGTTACAAATTATATTAGAGAACTTAAACGACTGCTCCTTCATCTCAAATACCCGACCATCTGTATGAGCAAAAGAGAACCTGAAGTCTGCAGCAAAACCTTTTCAATTCGTTGTAATTCATACTTGGTTACTTAAGACACATAGCCAAGAGGCGCAGCACTATGATCTTATTTGGATTTTTTTTATAGAGAGATAAGACTTGTAAGAGAGACATGTAACAAACTACGTGACTGAATCATCAGAGGACAGTCAGTTCGGCAAGATTTGCTTGCATGGCTGGAAGGTGGCAGAGAATTAAGAGCCGTGTCGAGGGCTAATGTTAACAGGGCTAACATATAAACTTTACCAAAGCTGAAAGCGAAATTATCATCAGGGTGATAACGACCCAGTTTTGTGCACAAGCGCCGTCTCCATCAGTTTCAAGTTTTTTTGTGATAACTTCGCTACTCTGTGCGCTGCAGACGCAGTTTTAGTTCAGAATGGATAATGTCCAGGATAATGAATTTTTTTTTTGCATTTACTTCTGTTAAATTCCGTAGTACTTCCGTGTCTAAGAAGTACGATCCCAAAATATTTCTGCACATATCCAGAACTTCTTTGAAGTAAAATCGAGCATATCAAAACACCGAACTGTAAAATTCGAAAGAGAGATTAACTGTAACAAGACGAATAAAATAACTATTTGATTTATTTTACAATGTGTAGTAAAGGGGAAGGCACTGGGGCTGTGCCAGTCATGGTTTATCAGTAGGGACCTTCGCGATATTCCCCTGGAATGGTTTAGAAAATCCAGAATCAGCTTGGCTGCATCAGAAGAATAGGTCAGAGCCCTCATGGTGTCAGTTTTCCATACTCTTCGATTAATTTTAGTGAGATGCAGCTGCCATAATATGATCATATAGATGAGCGACATTTTCTCAGTTTTCCGTTCATTTCAGAAATGAATCGTCCATGAAAAAATTAGAATGTACTTACAAATATCACTACCGATGAATTATGATGAATATGAAAGAGGTACCTAAGGTACAGAAGTGTGTGTAATTACATGCAGCACATAATGTACACGCAGCTGATCAGATTACATCGACGAACACATCAGTAAAAATCTCGTTAAACGAAATTACACACACACACACACACACACACACACACACACACACACATACACACACACAGGCGTCCGTGTCGATACTTTCAAATCAAATAGGACTGTATGCACATTAATCACGTTCGTCATTTATCAGTTTGATGAAGATTGTTCTTCCTTCTCGCTCATAACGCACTGTCGACCGGACGATATTCAAGAACTGAGATAGCTCGGTGGAGACGATATACTTCAATCCTGGAGTAGCAAGAAACAAAATTTCGTCCGCCCTTCCAAATTTTTCATTTTTCGTCCAGTTCTGGCAAAGTCTGGATTCTTCTTACAATGTAACAGGAGACGCCTTTGCATATACGTGACCAAATCAGACAGAAATACGTTTCTGTAGGTTACGATGTACATAGCTTGGAATTAGCAGGCATCAAATCCCGGTCCAACCATCTTTCTTAATGTTCTCGTTGCTTTACCCAAATCTTACGGCGAATGCCGGCGTGGTTCCTACAAAAACCTCTAATGACTCCGCCGTCGACGGGACGTTAAACTCTTTAAGTTTTGATCCCTTGTTATCCAGACTCTACCTTCCTCCATTCTTTACTAATGGTTACATCGTGGTTGACGTGAGTGCAGTAGCAATCTCTGTGGCCTCCTCTAACCAGCTGTCAGGAATGATCTACGGAACAAACAGGGAAGCCCGGATGTGTATTCGAGGTACAGGCTCTTTGTACTGGGGTTGCTTAGAACTAGGTCGGCGCCCTGTTGATTTTGCGAAGGCCCCTGTGCCTCATTTTTTGTACTATTCCACGGTTTTATCGAGGCATATTGAGTGATTGGCGTATTTATTCGTTACATATAACGTCGCTGTCACTGTATCAGTAACCGATGGAAGAAACCGCGTATCCAAGGCCTCGACCATACCATTTCTTCTCTCTAGTAAGAACCTGAAGTTCCAGCACCAGACATGCACACATTTACGACAATTTTTGGTAAAGTTGAAACGTCCCCTTAGAAAAATTTATGAATTACTGTGCTGGTAAATCCCTTACGTTATTTGATTTTCAAACAGCTGAGGAAAACTGGACGTACTCAGACATTTCTCTCTTTACTTATTCTGATCATCACTAAACTGACACACAATATTTTTAGCGCAACGCAGTCTGACTTTCAATAATCCCTACAAAAGAATGGCCCTGACTAACAATAACCTATACCTTTTAAGAATCACTTACCTCACAAAAATCTTCGTTACTCGAAGTACTGCAATACAGCGAGCGCCACTACTGCCAGCTAAATAAAGGATTCTAACTACTGAAGGCACTAACTACTGATAGGCATAGTTGGCAAATGAAAGATTTT
The DNA here is from genome assembly GCF_023864275.1 of Schistocerca cancellata. Lineage (NCBI taxonomy): Eukaryota > Metazoa > Arthropoda > Insecta > Orthoptera > Acrididae > Schistocerca > Schistocerca cancellata. Next base: position 214,692,218 of record NC_064631.1, read on the forward strand.
GATAGAGAACAAACAATGTATTTACCTTAATAGTGTTCAAAAGTCATAATATATATATCAGTTCATGACATCCAGTCTTACAAATTTACTCTTTCTGATGGACACTCGTCCAGTTCATCCGCTCTCATAACTCCGCCAACTGCGCAACGCTACGCGCTGTTCACATCCAACTGCCCAACACTACAATAGCAAATATTCCAACAATGCAAACCAGCCACAGACTTCACACAGCACAGTCAATCATTTTCATATAGAGCGCTACGTCGCGTTACCAACATAAAAACCTTAACAGCCTACTTACAAAGTTTCAGTGTGGTTTTCTGTCTTGTTTTGCTTTGTTAAATTTTATTTATTGTCCGGCGTTTTCTGTAATTTTTTTTTGTGGTTAACACCACTTTCCGTGTAGCGCGAAAATGAACGACCGAAGCAGACGAAGTTATGAACTTGTTTAAACCGTTTTTTATTAATTTGTACTTGCAGCCGAATACTGGTGCATTAACAAAAATCATAGAATTCTGTTTTACTCACCGAAATTTCCAAACTCAACTCTTGCATAAATAAAATAAAACAGATTACATAGGGATGCAATGTCAATATATTCCTAAACTTGTCTTCCTAGCACACATGTGAGTCGGATAGAGGTGTTCTACTATCTCTAGAAGGTGTTTGGCAATTCCTCTTCTGTGTACGAACTGCCAGAACTTACTGCTCAGTACTGTGGCAAGGCGGTTAATAAATCAACAGACACAACATCGCTACAGTGCTACCATTCTCTTCATTTTTTTCTCAACGAAGATTTAATTTACACTAATTGTGTTGATGCAGCAAATTAGTGTATTTTTATTCGAACATAATTTTTCTGCGGAATCTATTTCGCATTGCTTCTCTCGTGGCGCCGGAACGCAGTAAGAAGAAGCGGAGGAGGCAGTCTATCTGGGAAGCCATTCCGGGGCAGGGCCAACATTTTCGGCTGCCAGCTGGGCGCGCAGCAGCGGCACGGAATGGGCGCGTTAAATATTTCAGCTGCGGCAGCCGCCGCGCCGCACCGCAGTCACGCGACCCCTGCGCGCTAATGCAGCGACGGGATAAGGAGGCCGTATCGCTGATAATGAATTATTGCGGCGACAGTGAAACGGCTGCCCGCCGCGGGTAATTTACGGCCGCCGTGATAGAACCCAAAAATTCACAATGAAACCAGTCGCTTCAGCTCTCAATGGCGTTAATGCATGTTTCTTAGCGAGCCACTAAATCAATTCAGATCTGTTAACATTACAGAACAGTATAGCGTTACACTGGAAAAACTGTTAATCACAGTTTTATATGCGAACTGTAGTTTAAAAAATTATCAGAATGTCGAAAAGGAGCATTTTCTTATACGTTTTTCTGAATCATTAGAAGCTTTTTGTAGTATTGCATCCAATAAATAAGTCACAGGTAAAAATGAATCAAGACAGATTTACTTAATACATGTAATTATTTATATTTGTCATGACAGATCTTAATGGAGAGAAATAATAAAGGACTGCTACAAATAATTGCCGCGCGGGGTAGCCGTGCGGTCTTTGGCGTCCTGTCACGGTTCGCGAGACTTCTCCCGTCGGAGGTTCCAGTCCTTCCTCGGGCATGGGTGTGTGCGTTGTCCTTAGTGTAAGTTAGATTAAGTAGTGCGTAAGCCTAGGGACCGATGATCCCAGCAGTTTGGTCGCATAGTCCTTACCACAAGTTTTCCACTACAAATAAGTCATTTGTTTTTAAACTTCGATATTTCGCGAAGTATTACTTAAACAAATATCATTGACGCATGAACAGAACTGTAAACTCGCCGAGGCTCAATTGTGCCCAACAGTACGATCTATGAGAGTAGTACCTTGACAAAATGGCAACATATCAAGAAAAAAGTTTTTGTGTATTGGTATATGCGAGATGTTTATCTGCTACAACATTGTAGCGCGCTTTCAGAAGGAATCACGAGAAAGAAACGCCATATAGAGAGAGAAATGTCTTTGCTTTCTGACAGAACAGTAAGCAGCATTTTGTGCACCGATGAAATGTTGATAACAGAGAGAACTGGGAGCAGTAAATTGGGTGTGGTGCGCTCAGTCCTAAGAGTGGACCGATCCAGCTCTCCATACTAGTCGGTCCGGCGGAAGTCTCTTCATCCCCGTCTGAAGGCTGCAGCCTGCATTCATTTCAAACAACATGCTATAGTCGTGCCTTGGAATCCATTTACAGTGTTGGCTCCCCACGCTCGCTTCCATTACTAAATTAACTATTCCTCGATGCCTCCGGATATGTCCTATCAACCAGTCTGTCCATTTAGTGAAGATATATTCGATTCAGTACCTCCTCATTGCTTATCTTACCTTCTTATATCATTTTAAACATTTTCTGTAACATCACACTTCAAAAGCATCCAGACTCTTCTTGTCTAAACACTTAATCTTCCGTGTTTTACTGCCATATGAGGCTACAGGCCAGACAAATGGTTTCAGAAAAGACTTTCTAACGCATTTATATGCAATGTTAAGAAATTACTCTTGATATAAAACCTTTCCTTGGTATACAAACATGTACGGCCTGTTTCAAAGTCTTTGCACCGAGCGTCCAGGTCTGGTGGATGACATAATGGGGAACAACTTTTGTTAAGAGGTAAAATATTAGCTGACGCTTTCTGGCCACGAGATTTCACTCAACAAGAAGGATCCAGACCTACTAACCAGGTGCCCAGTAAAATGATAAGAGTGACTTTCAACAAGAAGATTTTAAGAGTGGTTGTCAGTAAGCGGAGGAAGATAGTTTAGAAGTGACTTAGGAACTTTAATTCTGCTGGGCCTACTCCCTTTCATACGCAGGGTATGACAGGATTATAGGTAACCCCAGGCATACGCATACAAAAGCGTCGCCTGGAAGCGTCAGTGAACAGTTTGTCTCTAACAAAAGTTGTGTCCCCATGATGCGAAGAACTAAGTATAGGCAAAAATAAAAATTAAAATCGTAACCTTTATACATAGGTGTGTGCAAGGAGGGGGGAGGGGCGTAGGGTGGGGGCACGAGGGGGCACTTCCTCTATCTTGGAACCTGGAGTACAGAGTTCTATGCTTATACTGACTGGATAACCACCAACTACCACTGGGATAAAATAAGTTTTTGCGTCACTTATGAAGTTTAGTTCTTAATGGCATAAGATGTCTCGAAACTGAACAACTGATTTACATAAAAAAAATTGCGGTTTTAGATTCAAAATGGTTCAAATGGCTCTGAGCACTATGGGACTTAACTGCTGAGGTCATCAGTCCCCTAGAACTTAGAACTACGTAAACCTAACTAACCTAAGGACATCACACACATCCATGCCCGAGGCAGGATTCGAACCTGCGACTGTAGCGGTCGCGCGGTTCCAGACTGTAGCGCCTAGAACCGCTCGGCCACGCCGGCCGGCTGCGGTTTTAGAGTCTAGTCATCCCCTGGAATAATTTTTGCTGACTTCCGTGCTTTCAGGTATAAGATCCAGTCCTTTCGATTGTAATGCGCGAGGCTCTCTCGAACATTTACCATACTTCAAATATGAAGGAGGAAGAGATTAGTGGTTAACGAGGTTATTAGGTACGAAGTGCACGCACAGAGTATGGAGGGACAGGGAAGGAAATCGGCCGTGCCCTTTCAAAGGAATCATCCCGGCATTTGCCTTAAGCTATTTAGAGAAATCAAATATGAAGGAGGCAATTTCATTCTCAACAGGAACGTCGACACCAAGACAAGAACTGCTGTATTACGTCATATATTTGTAGCAGTACAACAGTTTATGAGTTGTGAAACAAGGCTCGAGTTCAATAAAATAACAGCCAGTGCAACTGTGATAAACGGAATCGGAATTCTGATACTTATGGAAAATGTTGTTTTCTGAAATGAGATTTTTTTTCTACCTGTTGAAGCATGTGCTAGGGAATTGGAAATAAGGGACGAAGTGATGCAGTAAGAATTAAATAGATCACCATCACTAAACGGCCAAAACGGTGCAAGGCTCACGGTTCGAGTTGCTGGTTGCTTACCTTATGGCTTCCAGGCGCATCAAAAAATAAGTTTCCAATATTTCGTGTAATTATTGACCGATTTTGGAAATTTAAAATACCGCCATGGCGTACACATTAAGAGGTATAACTGCACGTCAAAAGTTTAAAACAAAATCACGTTTTAAAGTTAGAAATTATGTAAATGTCTTGAAATAGCACAACTCACGACGCTCAAATTACCCAGACAATACTCATTCATTGTCTCTTAATAAAAGCACTTGGTGATTTCCAACAAACTTTAAAAATAGTTTCAAACTTTTTGAAAACTTTTTCTCTTTTGACTGTCCTGCAAAACGACGAAATGAAAACAGTTACTCATTTGTAAAGTAATCAGGCATTTGAAGCGGTTTCGAACGTGGTAGTTCAAGTAATTAAAAAAAGAGGGGTGGATTACTGGTATAACCTAACGGCAAAAGTAAGTAAGTACATAAAGCGTTGGAATGATCAGAGAACGTCAGAGAGTCGGCTCCCTGTGAAAACACGCATCACCGTCGGCGGATCGTTAAACCATAATTTTTCTTTTCTGTCATGGAAACTCAGAGGAGAGACTCGGGAAGAACAAGCAAACGATGGACACCGAAACAGTCTATTTAGCTCCTCTCCGACGGAGGTTACAAAAGGGGCTTATATCTAGTTTCATATTACAGCTTCAAAAATTCCCGGCGCGAATTTTGCCTTTGGAAGGTCTCTAGAATAACCGGACTCACTAACATATTGCTTACGAATTTCTACTTCGACCCATTCACTCGTTTCCTTGTGGTTAGCGCGCACATGGCCCTCGATCATTTCCTTTAGAACACCCACTGCTGATCAACTGTTTTATTATTCTCATGACATATTGGCTTCTCCATTTAATCTAGCAAACTTTTCTTATTCTCTGTGCCTTACTGTGCTACGAGAAAGGTTTCAAGAATCACCGAGCTGTCACGCTTCACCACCTATACAACAATTATCGATAGTTGGTACTCAGAACAAACGTTTACGTATCTATTCCAATTTTCGCAGCACAACCGGCTCTACGCTTTACGAAAATGATTTTACTCCGTCATGTATTGGTAGCGATAAAGTCTTTGAGAAAATAGTTTTAATGAGAGGATGGACGGGTAATGAAAAATGTGACAATGAATTTATATATGATTACTTCAATATTGAAGGGAATAACGGACGCGAAAAATGTGGTACTAGACAAAATTCAGAATATTTGGAGCTGACTATCGAGGGTGCTGGGTGTACTGGGTAGACAATGATGGAACTACTGATGCTGAGCAAAAAGAGATGGAGAACGGAATAGAGCCAGATGAACGAGTGATGAATGTATGTAACGGGTACTGCGTGATTCTATTACAAAGTTCGCGGACTTGTAGTGGACACTGAATTGGCATCTTTTAACAACGCCATATATCTTTAAATATTCTATTGCCTAGCTACGGTTGAAACAAACATCTAGTGTTTAACAGTAATACCCCATCAATCCAAAAATTTTAGAGAATGGATTCCTGAAAAATGTAAAAAAAGGTTGGTAGTTTTAATGCTTCAGGTGTTTAACATAGTCTCCCCCTCCCGATCCTCCTCGCCCCCCCCCCCCCTCGTCTCCCCTCCACATGATACGATATTCGTATAACCATGTGAAACAGTCACAAACGTCCTGATCTGGGATATTGAACTACAGCGTCACATTCACACTTTCTGCGGTCTTCGAGAACCGTAGAGTCCCGTTCTGCAGCTTGTCGTTTTGTGTTAGTTTCGTACTGATGACACCAAGTCCCGTCACACATAATGATTTTTTTTCAGAAAAGAATTGTCCGCGTTTTTTTTTTTCCAGTCAATTCGCGACAGGCAGCCACTGGTCATGGTTATCCTTCAGGGGTAGAGTTGTCGGGAGTAAATTTTACACACACTGTTCACTTCTTCAGAACATTCCGGAGAATGTCTTGAGCATTTGATTTAGAGATGTTCAGTTCGCTGTCTTTTGCGACTCGTGACCCAACAACGTTGACACAACACGGCCGCACAACCACTACTTAATACAGCCCGCTTAAAACTGGGTTGTTTACAGTTGTTAGTTCGAACTGCCACCGCGGTTATCGCGCTGACGTCGCTCATATGCCAGGAATAACATGAGTCTCGGAACGTTTTGGACGGAAGGTGTACTCTTGCAGTGAAAGAAGCATCGCTATCGCCTCTTTGCTGATGATCCAGCTTTATCTGATGTTCAGTGGAAGAGAGGGAGACTGAGCTAGCCCAAGGCACTGCCCTGGACTCAGTTGTGCTCAAGTTTCCTCCATATCAGAATGAGTAATCGATTGTCGTATCTATATTTGCTCTTTATGTAATAACTGTGATCACGCATTCATCTCCAGTTTACTTCTAGAACCCAGTTCCCACTTGAAGCTGATAAAAGTAAGGCACTAATTTATTCTGATTTATTCTACCGTATATAAGTTACAATATTCCAACAGGGCCACAGGAAACTATTCGCATGAATTTCGACTGTTTCAGCTACAACCTACTCCACGAGTAACGTGATATTTGCACATCTGATCAATTTTTTTCCCCACCTTTTAGCAAAGAAACGATACTACCCGGCTACATCGTCGAGAACTTTATCTATTCTGGATCCGCAATAAGCAGTGTAAGTCTGTTATTAGCACTTTAGTAATGCTTTCACTTTGAACTCCGTCAAAACCGGAATTCCAAGACGTCTTTGTGCATTTGGTTCGTTAGTTATTATATTCGTCACCGAAATCTTTGAAATGAACTACTCCTTTAGGATCGATTCGATAAAAGGAAACAAAAAGTCTGTGATATGGAAAGGTTTTCAAATTTAGTATTGATAAATGAAATTGCAACTAGAAAACCCTGATTTCAAATTGAAACTTAAGAGGGACCATATTACATAAAAATGGTGACGGACTTTAAAACAAATTAATAAAGGAAACATGTCAATATTTCCTCAATAAGTAACATGTTATCAAGTTTTCAATTATCAGCCATATCATGACGGGCGTGTACCCCCTGAGTTTAATATAAGGATTTTTTTCCTTCAAGTGGTATTTCCTGGTCTTTTATTCTCATCATGAATCACACAAAAATTCTCGTCACTGAATGTCCGTTACGATAATCTTCACATAGAGATGCGACAGTTTTCGAAAGCTCGTTCTAACGACGTGTAGAATTTATCTTTGCTCTGTGACCAACGACGGGATGGGTCCTTTTTGGCAGAGATACATTTATCCTAGTACAAGGTACTGAAATATTCTACATATCAGGAAGAATAATCTATGGGCGTGTCTATATTTGTTCTTTACCTAATGACTTTGTTCACGTAGTCGCCTCTCATTTATGTCTAAAACTCAGTTTCCACTCGAAGCTGACACAATTGATGCATTAATTTATTGTATTGTGTAAATTTTATCTAAAAATACAGATCGTCTAGGAGTAAAGCACTGGCTAATAGTGCTGTGGTAAAAATAATAGTTCATATCATCTTCAGTATTAATAACTCTAGTGAGAAGTATGATAGTATTTACATACGTGTCGGTTTCATGCCATTCGTATAAAGAATATGGTATACATAGTGCATAAATGAAATGCAATTAAACAATTCATATCCATCTCTCTCGTCGGAACCGCAAACATTTCCGTGCACATAAACAAACAACTTTTAAATTTTTCGTATTTTTGAACGCTAATTTGGATGCAAGACAGATTATTCTTTATCTCTGAAAAATGTAAGACATTAGTGTAATTAGAAAAACTGGAAAACAATCTAAAATAAACAGATATTTTACAGGGTTCTTTCGAAGTCTCTAAGTGGAACAATTACATGTTTTAGAATAAAAAAAGACTTGAACGATGTTTTGTAATTATTTTTCCTTCTGACTGTTTCCCCTCAAGCTCTTATCTGGCGGTGTCTTTATATACCTAAAAAAATAGCAACAAAGATACATACATCAAAATAACAATATTTTTTATATATTCATCCTTAAATAAGTGGGTGGATTAATCTAGCAATGATCAAAAGCAAACGAAGTCATCGCAAGCCAAAGTGTGTATTAGCAGATAATATATTTACGAGTAGTTCTGTTTCCTATTGAAAAGGTTGATTGCATTGTAAGGGGGCAGCGAACAGGTGTCGATTGATATCTTAGATATCACCGATAGGACGTTAATAGCGGCGAGCAACTGATTACTAGTGAAATATAAATAACAGACAACTGTAATCGTTATGCTAACTGATGAGACAGTATTTTCAAAACATGAAACGCAACATTCTGCGTTCTTTAGCAACATATATTACTGGTCGCACCTACCATTCAGAGCTGCCTTGAGAAGGAATGCTGCTTCAAGCGCAGCTACACAGAATACTGTCTGAGATTCACAACGCGTGTATCGTTGAGAAGAAACAACAGTGTAGACAAAAGGTAGTCTGCTCTTTAACTATAGTTTATTTATCAGTTTGTCTGTAAACACTATTATTTCAGAAAAATTAACTAGTTTGTTGATGTATAACAACTTTCAGTGCTTCCCCTTATCTATGTAATAAGTGTAAACGGTGAAATGTATCTAAATCGTTAGTGAATCGACAAGAGAGCTGGACGTTCACTTAATGTTTACTAATACTCGATTCCGGTGCTACTATTGGGCTTTTCATAGAATCTGAGGGGTTGTTCGGAAACCATCTACAGAATATGCAAGCGATGTAAGTATTACACTTACCTAAAATAATTGCTTGTGCGTACCGAATTATTTTTCGCACCGAACGACGGGAAAAAGAACCTCCGAGAGCTAATTCAAAACTTGACACTGTAAAAACGCAATTTCTTTAAAAATCCATGTAGCTAAAGTTAACGATAAATTAGAGTTACGTAAACACCATGTTTCTGACTTAATAAACAGCTTTATTTCCCTCGATGCTTGTGAGGCTCTCTCTACTTCATGCTTTCAATGCGTTGTCACTACACACAAATACTGGTCATCTGGTGTTTCAAACTACGATCTGTGCCAACGGAAACAGTTTGTGATTGCCACTATAAAGACAATATTGTTTAAAATGTAATTTTATGTACTCAGTCGATAGAGCACCTTAAATTTGTCTCGTAGAATATTCAACCAAAGGACTGTTATCAAGGGTGACTCCAGAACACGACGTGCAGTCGTTGTTTCCAACAGATTTGCGAAGACAGCGGGGTGCGGCGCAGGAGCGCTGCAATATATTTGTTAGCTGTTAGCATTGAGACGCTAATTTTATATTATTTTTTCATTAAAGTCATTCTGGAGCACTGCCTCGCTGGACGCATGCTAGACGATCAGCAGAAAGATGTGAAATATCTGGGACAAGAGAGTTCGCACAAAAAATGCATTTCACACAAGAAATGGAATTCTGCCTGTGGAACGAAAGGTAGCATGCCGCACACGAAACTGCATAATACGTTCGGCAAATACGTCGACATCATTGTCAGGCATTTGTATTTATTGGTACTCTGACGTAAAACGTGGCCTCTTCAGATGTTTGCCCGTTAGAGATTATAATTAACACGTTATGTCCCTCGTAAGAAATTTAAAGGAATTATATGCAGTAAAAGAAGAAATGTCTGTCAATTATTAACACCACAACGAGAAAATCTATCCTCCAACGTCTTTCCACGAAAACCTAGTCCCAACCAAGACTTATAACATTGTGTGAACTGTGTATAGGTTACCGATGGGAGTGAAGTGCTGAGGATGTCTTGCAGTCAAAGAATAGCTATACGTATATGTTCTGTAATTTCACGAGACAGCGAGAGCATATGATTTGCATTCTTATTTCTAACATTCCAGTTTTTAAGAACGCAGCCTAATCCTGTAACACATTCGGCTTTTGTCACGCGGTGTGTTATGAGATAACATTGCAGCCGAACTTTCGGAAACATCACTAACTGACAATTTTATACATAAAAGCTTCGTTAAGTGTACGGTATACCGCCACCGTGGTGGTAATTTTTTCCGAAACTTCTTTTTATTGTTGCGCACTGGCAAGCGTTAGAAAAGTTGAAATAACAACTGGCAGCGGTGAGTACTGTGAAAGGTGCTAAAGGTGACACAGGTAACTGCAAGATAATATGTCAAAGTGATGGCGAAGGAACAGTAACGTTGTCACTTGAATCATCGGCAGGTCATTTTTCCACAAATAATGAGAAGTCAGTGGTTCTCAGCGAAACGTGAGCACTTGGTGTTTGAGAGACCACTTTTGGAGTTGAGTCTTACCTGCCGATTCTGTGCTGGCGGGGCTGGAACCGGAGAGCCCCAGAATGTGGTCTATGGTGTGCCGCGGCCCGGCGCTGGCCGTCGTGGTGGTGGCGGGCATCGAAGCCGCGATTTGCGCCTGGGGCGGCGGCGGGGCGCCGGGGGCGGCGTGGGCGGCTGCGTGGGCGGCGGCGGCGGCCGCAGCCGAGGCGGCGGCCTTGTGCAGCAGCGCGCGCAATCGCTCCTCGCCCTCCATCAGCACAGTGCCGACTGCCGCCCGCCGGCGTCCCGGGCCCGCGGGCCTGCCCCCGCGGTGGGCGTGTCCGGCGCCGACCAATAGCGGGCCGAGCTCCCCCACTGCGCCGCCCCGGCGTCTGCGGCGCTCCCACCCCCCGGCGCCCGCAGACCGGCAACCCGGACACTAATTACAGTCAAGAGGGGCCGGCTGGCTTTGATACGGATTTATCGTTATTGTTGTGTAACTAGACTCGACAAGCCGCATAAACGCTCCATAAACACTGCGGGGTATCGATCCCCGGCGCTGAAGCAGGCTCTCGCCCCGTGCGGTGACTTGCAGCTAGCCGTACACGCGCACCTGCTGCTTGCGTCTTATCACCTGCGTATCCCGGCCTCGACCGTCTAAACGAATAACTGAAGTACTCCCATCCTCACGTGATCATGCTGCGGGCTCTACGCCGTCAAGGTAGGATGGCAGTTGCCGCTGAAACAACCGGTTTCGGTTATGTCGTTTTTTTCCACGTCGTTTTAGCCTGACTGCTAAAACTTCTCGAAATAATTGGTTTGAAAAATAAATGATTGTCAGTTTTCTGTGTCTACTATTTCCCGTAATAAACGTAGAAATCGAACAAAGGAATGTGTTTAGTGATTGAATACTAGAACGGACCACCAGTATTCTGGTTAGGTTTGAAAATTCTCTGGTTTTAGATAGGACAGTCCGGTCTGTAAATAAAAACTGTGGTGACATCTTCGATATTCGGGAATCCAGCCAGATGTTCGCGTCGTTCTCGCACGACATTTCAACAGCGTGCCTCGCTGTCTTCTTCAGATGCTACCTGAGACTGGTCCTTGGAAGTCATAGTAACAGTCATGAGACAGAGTACCCAGCATCTGAGATCGGGTGTGACACACCTCAGATGACGACCACAACCGTTGAGGACGGCCAAAACGGGCGTGGACGGCAGTCGGAACATCCGCGACTGGAGGGGTTCACTGAAGCCGAGTCTGGAGGGCGCGGACCACAGACGGAACACTCGACTCGGCGCGGACCGATCAGCGAACGCCCAGCTCCTTCCAGGCATAAATACTGGACCGATCAGCGAACGCCCAGCTCCTTCCAGGCATAAATACTGGACTCCAGTGCGTACAGTAGCACAAAACACCAGCCGAGAATACCCAGACCTCGTCCCCACCATGGAACCACTAACACAAGGAATCCCACTTCCCCCACACTTGACCCAAAGACACAGAAACTAACCCCAGAATATACACAAACACACACACGCAGGCTCCCGCGCGCACACGCACACGCACACACACACACAAAAACACAAACACTCACACAAGAACCGTAGACCTAAGTTACACCTAACAAGTAGCACAGAAATAACAAAGTAAACATTAAAAGTAGCATACACATCAAAATTACTGTACTACTATCGTGTGCTACAACCTCTATATACACTAAAGCATTCAAAGAGAATTTACGGAATAATCATAACCGAAAATTTTGTATAATATATAAAATATACACTATATTTCAATATGACCTAAAATCTTTAATACTTAAACCTCAATTTCTAACTTAACTTATTTTTAATATACCTTCTTTTATGTAATATTTTTGTACTTATTTTATATTTTGTATTATTGTAATATTGTATTATTGTAATATTGTATTATTTTATATTTTTACATCTTGGTATATTTTATATTTTTGTATACTCAATGCTGTCAATATGACCAAATGCACTTTTGCAAGAAATATTGGATTAATAAATAAACGAATGTACTTTTACAGCAAAAGGCTGAAAAAGGCAATGCAAGCCCTCAAGCAGCCCGCCCACCCCCCTCAGGGGTGGGAATGAAAAGTGAAAAATAAAAACAAGGAACAGTCTCAGGTAGCACCTGAAGAAGAGGGCGAGGCACGCTGTTGAAATATCGTGGGAGAACGACGCGAACATCCGGCTGGATTCCCGAATATCCAAGATGTCAACAGATCGCTGGGAAAGTATGAAGAATTTCAAAAACTGTGGTGTCCGGTCGAACGTCTCGACGGCACGTCAAAAGTCCGGTTTTCTGTCCCGCCCTTACATTATCCTGAATTCATTTTGACCAATTTCATTTTTTTAAATTTTTTTCACATAGGCCAAATAATGAAAATGGAATCAGTTGAACTCTTCAGTTTGATTATCGTTTGGTTTCAATATTTTGTATCACATTGTGCCACAAGGTGGGAGTTTCATGGATTTGTCGCAACGAATTCCAGTGTATTTTAATATAAGTTGGCGCGTTCATTTGCTCAATAAGCCGTGTCAAAGAAACTTTGTTATTTGTATTACATCGTGGTGTTCAATGTAGTCCACTGCCGTCAGGCCATTTGAAGATCGCTCCAATAAGAACCCAAACTAGGAAAGACATAGGTTTTATTTTCTTAACAAAGCTGCATGTCACTTCTGCGTGAACAATGAAGCTGAGTTACAATATCAGTTTATGTCTATTTGTTCTTCTGCTCAGTTATATTACACAGCTGCAAAAAATAACAAACAAAACAAGCCGTGAAAACGTCGCATTTTCATTTTATTATCTGTGCTTGCAATAAAGACCTACTAATTTTAAAAGGAGTACCGCTTTCGAACACGCGCCAAGTGCACCCATTGTCTCGCGAAGCGATGTGGTGAAGTATTTTGTCGTGCCTGTATTAAATGAATAGAACATGGCATGCGTCTAGTTTAAAACTAAAATGTTTAAGAACGGCATTGTAATGAGTGAATGTTTCGTGCATGCATCTAACGTCGTATTATAGTGAACCTCTCAAATACAGAAGGCTCACAAACAGCGCTGTTAGAGTCATTTCCATGACAAATAGCCACAAGAAACAGACTTTTCGGGGCGCCTTTAGAAACAAGATGAAAATACCGGATATTTTAAGACATGCCGCGTAATTTTTACAGTTCAGTAAGACTTAGCGGTAAAGTATAATGCCAGTACCAATGCTCATATTGATGAGGTGCGGGATGTTTTACGGAATTCTACTGTTCAAAGGTATTTTGTGTCAGCGGGAACCAGTCCCGAAGAGGAAGTGTCAGCAATGGAACTAATATTAACGTATCATGGAGTGAAACATCATCACAGTTACGTTCTAAAGACTGCGGAAATGCTCTCCTAACTTACGTTTTGTTTCAAGATTCGGTACTATCATCCACAAATCATTGTGGACGGAATAAAGCTGAAGCTATAGTAGAGAATGTACTGGCTCCACATTCTCTGCAACAAATCCTGAAAAAAAGTTGTTACAACTCAATTCGCTGTTGAACATGATGCTTCAAATAAAGCAAATATCAAAATATTTCCAGTTGCTATACGGTACTTCGACCAAGAAATGGGAACAACTTCAGTTGTTATATATTTTTACGAAGACGCTACAAGCAAGAAGCTTAGAAGAGCATCATTAAGACTGGTTTTTCAGGATTGCGTCTAGTTGCTTATGGTGCGGACAACTGTTCTGTTAGTTAAGGAAAAGACCAATCTGTTTTCGTGGAGTTGATAAATGTGTCTGAACCACCACATTTATTGCGGGACGTTGTCATATACGTATACTGCTCAATACTGCAAAATGTGGACTACAACTACTGTCGTTCCATGTTAAATCTTTAGTGGTTAAGGTATTTAACGAGTTTTCTTCAGTCGCGAAGAAGGTGAGTGAAATGAACTTTTTTGAGTTCTTGCAGTCAAGAGCGCTCCAAACTACCCGGCAATGTTCCTACACTCTTTTTGACCTTTTTCTGCTGTAGATAGATTGCTCCAGAACTGGACACTATTGAAGTCCTATTTTCTAAGCCGGAGTGAAGGCAATATTGCCAAACTTATTTGGACATTCGTAGGCAAAATATTACGCATTTATTTACTACTACCTTAAAACACGTGGAAAGTAATTATATACAGATAACTAAAATATGTTCTGTATTCCTGAAGTTGCGTACAGATATTATTAATAGACAAATAGATAATTTCTTCGGATTCATAGTATTACTAGAGCTGAAAAAAGTCCGCAGTTTGAACGGGCAAAATTTGTCAGAAAAGCTCAGCAAGTACTAGGATTGTGGAATATCTAGAAATATGGTTTGACTTAAGTGAAGATTCAATTTTCAATCTTAGCTCTCAGATAAATCTTGAAGAGCCCCTTAAAATGGAGAACATAATAAAACTTATAGGTTATTTCAACATAGTATAAGTGGTGACGAACTATTTTCTGAAGTATGTGCACTGAATGACGTCTTGCCATTCGTTAAGGACTTATCAGACTCAAACATTCGAAACAAATGGGTGAAATTTTCAAAGCGATGCAAAGTACATAATTTACTGACAGTTTTTGAACATGTGCTAGCATTGTCACTGCCCAATGCGTTTGTAGAGCGGAGTGATATGTGAAGACTTAGCTAAATTTGTCGGATCTACAACGGGAAAGAGGTTGTTAAAGCTGTGAAGTCAGTTACGAAGTATAACTTCAAAATACAACTGGCGAAGGAACAAGAGACTCGCAGAAATGGCTGATTCGCAGTATTAACAGTTAGTATCATGTTAAATAAATGCATGCTTACTGTTGTAGCAGCTATAATATATGTATTATGTAATGTGTTGTGAATAATAATAATAATAATAATAATAATAACAGTAATATAATAATAATAATAATATAATAATAATATAGAGTTGCCCGGTTTTGACTCCAGTTAAAGTTGACAACCCTAATTCTGCTAACGATCCTAATTTTTTGAAACTCATGTTTTAATCAGATATCAGAAAACAGATAAAGGCATATAATGTAGACACCGGCAGCAAATCAGCTACTTTCGTTTTTCATTGTGCATTATGAATGATTAGTCAAGTTTTTAATTTATTAATATTACCGTAACGTCCTTCCACTTTTATTATTTCGTAGAAATGACAGACATATCTTCAATGTTTTAAAACAAATGAAACATTGTAATTTATTCTACCGTCACTTCGTAAGAACATTGCCAGACTATGGTTGGTGCCATTCTGCACTGCAACGGGCGTCCGGCGACGGCAACGAACAACTGCCGCATAAACCAGGCGGGAGCGGGTCTAGCGCACTGCACGACACGCGTATTGTAAGCCACGGCACACGTCAGGGACATTATTGTCTCAGCAATGCTATACCCGTTCTTATTCCATGAGTTTATTGCTCGTTTCTGTAGGCATTGTTATTAAAATAGCAAGAGATAAACCACGATAAAGGTGACAATAACAAACGTGGTTGACATTTCGAAAATTACATTCGTTTAGAAAAGTTGGCAGACACAGTGGCCATGGTTATTATCCATGGCGATGCCGTTTACAAATTATCTATTTAATATATACTTCGAAATTAATTTGTTGTATGATAAAATAGTATTAAAGAGAGTCTCTTATTATCTACGGAATGCTGTTTACAAGTTATCCATTTAATATGCACTTTGAAACAAATAAAATGGTATTTGTAATAAGATCATATTAAAGGGAATGTCTTATTCGTGATTAATAAGTCATCTTCATAAAACATAGGTATACTTAGGAGTCTCTTTTACGCTAAAATTTTCCGCAAATAGTAACTTTTAGTGCAAAATTGGTATGCAGTGCCAGCAGCCGTTAAGAAACCTTTCTAATGATACCTCATTCATCCCTGTAATATTAGCGTCTGTTGAGAAAAAGGGGTGTTGACTTGAGAAAATTGATATATGATAGACGGAAGTGTTAGCTACAAATTAAAAAGCAATAAATAACTCAAACAAAAACTTTCCAAATTGTTACACAGAATAGGGAGTGGAGGTTGAATGTCTTTGGACGTGGGAAGAGACTGGAGCACACTAGATTAACTAAAAGAAAATATCCAATATTTCAGTCGGGAAACACTGGAACGAAGACACTCAGAAAGGCTTATAACGTTACTGAAGGAGACACTCAAAACAGAAAAAAATCGTAAAATAGAAAACTTCAGAATTTGTAGAGGAAAAAAGAGGAAATGTAAAAGAATACTCATCTAGGAATACAATCAACCACACAAAGAGAAAAAGTACTGGAAGACAGGAAGAAGAACCTCCTTCGACAGAACAACTCCTCTGAGTAATTCTTTTATGTTTCTCCGCTTGACCAGATACCCTGCAAGAAGAAAAATGATACTGTTTAGTGATCTGAAGAGAACACATGGTTCTGTAGACAAAATCATTAGATAATACGGAGTTAAGGCAAAATTAATAAACATAATTCATAAACAGGTAATCATCTAAAGTGAAATTTATGTGAGAATTGTCTCAGCCATTCGAAATAAAAGTAGTGATAGAAGGGAACAACTTATCGTTTATACTGTTTGACATTGTGCTAGGACAAACTGCAAGGATCTGAAATTTTGAATTGAGCAGAATCACAAAATTGAACTAACAACATTAGAGATGAAATGAAATGGAATTAAAATAAACAGCCTGTCTTTTATACAATATTTTGCAATACTTCAAGAAAATCTAATAGAAGCTGTTACTAAAATAAATCTTTGCAAAGAATATCCACCTGAATTGAGCGCTAATTTCACTGAAGAAAAAAAAATTAGGTGCAATATAAAAAAATACACCAAAATACATAGAAATACAAAGAGACCAAATTTAAACATCTTGGAGAAACTATACAGTACTACCCAATAATTTTCAATATATGTATGAAGCAATAAAACAGGAAGAGCGTATGGCTTAACTAAAAACATCTACAACAGGAAATGTGTATCTAGAAATACAAAACTACAACACTACTAACTAATGAGGAAATCCGTCAGAACATAGGGAAAATATCAGAAGTAATGGCAAAGCGAGAGTCTGTCTTCTTTGGACACAGTTACCGGATGAATGAGGACAGGCTAACGATGAAAATGTTCCTGTATTTTTGGAAAATAGAGTGGGTAATAACATGGATTACAGAAATTAGAAAAAAGCTAGAATTAACATAATACAACCGGAAATAACCGAAATAAACTTTTTAAGAGTCAAATATTAAATTTTGAAGGCTTATAAGGCAGAAAAATAAAGAATCAGTATCAACATGGACAGAAAAAAGAAAAAGAAACTTAGGCATAAGTAGAAGAACTAAAGTGGTTACATGACCCTAGCTGATCCATGTGAAGATAAAAGAAAATACTTTTTACGATTATGTGGTCATGATTCTGCATTATTTTTAAAATGCTAGATATATTAGACCTTTGACTCAAAATTATAATATTTTCGAACGTTTGAAAAACATATTCGTCATAATTGCACTTTATGAAACCCCATTCACGTATTACATATTGTCACAAGAGTTTTATGTACATGTTCTGTTGCACTTTGGCCTGCAGTACATTATTATGAACACGTGTCACGCTATTGACGGCAGGTATTGTTTGCTCTACATTCGTAACAACACTCGCTTAAAAATCAATATTTTTATTGTATACCCTAGCACCAAACAACGCCGGCCGAAGTGGCCGTGCGGTTAAAGGCGCTGCAGTCTGGAACCGCAAGACCGCTACGTTCGCAGGTTCGAATCCTGCCTCGGGCATGGATGTTTGTGATGTCCTTAGGTTAGTTAGGTTTAACTAGTTCTAAGTTCTAGGGGACTAATGACCTCAGCAGTTGAGTCCCATGGTGCTCAGAGCCATTTGAACCATTTGAACCAAACAACGTGGGCCGTTAAACGAAACATCTCACTTAGTGATGCTTTTGCGACTCTGTGTAACGTTCCTTTCACTAATTATAAGTGTAGGAGAAGTATGCTCTTACGGTATGTATGTATATAACGTGTCAACGAATTTCTATAAGGTTTGCACGCATGCTTTGATGTCTGACCTTCGGAATGGCCAGTGTTCTCATTCTCTGCCGTCGAGAGTCGCAGTCTTAGGTTTCCAGCGTTACTGGTTTAGCACAGTGTAAGTCAGACTTTCTCATCAGGTCCGTCGCAGCGTTTTCTGGATCTATCTGCGGTGTAACCACGGCCGTACTCGCCTCCATCAAGTGACAATCTTGAAGCGTTATTGCATACCCCATGCAGCGCAGAAGCAAAACCAGGGGTGACATTTAACAATTTATACTTATTCCAAACAGTGTTGTTATGTGAGTGGAAAAAATGTAAATTAACTGCAACCAGTAGTTGTAGTGTCTTGATTAATTTTTATTATATTGATGAGGTAATTGTTCAAAAATCAAACAGCATGACATCTTTTGGTGCTCACATTATTGAAATAAAATTGTATGAAAAGTTGTGTTCGCTTATTACACGGAAACAAAATAATTCGTTTTAAAGATATGAGTGCACATTGTTGAACAGTGGCCCTGCAGTGCAACTGATTTAACTGTTGCAAGCGTTCAGTAAGAAATTAACTGTTGTTACGCTTGTTATGCTGGAGACTTGATTGGTTCAATGAAAGCGTTGAATACAACTCTTCTCAATTTTTTAGAATCCACAATGGGTTAATGTATTGTATGAATCAAAGTCCTTCAGCTGTCTGTTACCGTTTTTCAGAGCGCATTTCAGAGCGAATGCTCCATCGTCAGGGTTTCAGCGATCCATCTGAGGCTTCTCAACATGAGCTGGAGAATCACTTGCACCCGAGGGAAGTTATCTTGTTGTTAAACGAAAAAAAAAAAACGTATATGGATGCTGATATAGACAAACAACACCGCCGCGAGACACTTGTATATTTCGAGAATCTGCTTTACTGGCGGCCCAAAGCGAAATCTAGTTTGCATTACACACATCTTTGCTGACAAGGGACGTTTGTTCATAAACTGCAAGGTAAGCATAAACTCTTTTCCTGAGTACAAAAATTTATTTGTAAGGTACTACGCTAGATACAGCTACGTGGTTTGTTGCAAATATAGCTTAACTCTTTATGCATTCATTTCGACATGTATACTCGACTTTTGCAGTTTTTCTTCTGAGTGGTAGCTGATTACGTGACGTTTTTTTGAACACACGTGTATAACTTTACGTTGCACAGAAGTTGCAGCCATGCGTAGTATTTCAGGAAGGCGGTGCACCACTACCTCGATTAAGCTTTTCCTGACGGATGGATTGGCACAGACGATCCAACATCATGGCCACCAAGTTCACCAGAAACAGTCCTTCTCGACTCTTTTTGGTGTAATGTATTACGTTCGGTATAAAGTGTTCAATTCAGCAGTTCCTCGCGTGCAGACTCTTACGGCACGAATACGAGATGCTGTACAGATGGTGGCGGAAGAGATATTGGCAAAGATATGGAAAGAAAATGAGTATCGTCTAGACCTAATGCGAATCAACATTCTCCGCTCCAGACATCCCTTATTCAGAACAGCTGGTAACCTAGTGGACTATAACTTCAGACTCGACGAAGCTTGGACGCAAGAACGATACAGCAACACGCCACCGTAGCGCCATAGTTCTGTTAACAAGACATGGGAACTTGATCTGACCAATAGGAGATGGAATACATGCGACAGGGTTGGGAATAACAATGGAGACGCGGTTATCTGTTGTGCAGACTAGCACTGCGGAGTGCACCTGTGGCCTTCCAAGACAGACTGCCAGACAGATTGCTGAAGAGTTACTTGGAAATCCGTATCCTGGAAAACTCTCGAACGTACCGGATACCACTGCAGATATGATCAATTATATAAGTAATATGTCTGTAAATTTGTGAATTACGTGCGTATTCCGTTTGTATTTCTAAAGTTATGTGTAACAGCCATACGATTAATAATAATAATAATAATAATAATCTACGGACAACAATGGAGCGCCTGTGAAAGTGTATACATAAAAAACTTGATGAATTAAAGTATCAAACGCAACAAACCGCGTAGCTGCACTAGCATAGTTGCTTAGAAATAAGTTTTGTGATCGGGGAAAGTGCTTATGGTCACCCTGTATAATTAAATCTTATTACGTTCGTGTTTTCTTTGCTCGTATGTGGAAGCTTATGCGTCTATCTTGTTACGGAATGCATCAGCACAGATTGTGCCTCGCTTGGTCAGAATGCTCTCTTGTTGTATCAACGAATCCTTGGCGTAGGCTTATTTAATTGATTGAATGTACATGATTCAACGTACAGAATAGCATGAAGACATAATGTTTACAAATATCTAATTTTATTCATGCAAAATCCCTGACTTTTCCTTTCTGCGGGCTAAAACACTGTAAGTTACCCTATGTCAATACTTTGCGACTGACGGTGTTGTTATCTTCCCCATATTTACAGAGCAAGAAATTAGGGATACATTTAATCTCTTACCCCACATCGAACAGACATTTTGATGTAAAACCACCATGACGATGCTAACTTTTTTATAGTTCTGCAATTATTTTTCGTAGCCATGTCGTCGTGTGGCAGATTTTAAAATATTGGTACGGTGTACACCAGATGTCTATAATCACATGAGATGAAAGCTGTTAAAGTCTGCCAGACGATGACATTACTGTGGAATTTAGTTTCACAATAATAAGAACTTTAGCGGTCATCTTACATCAAAATGTCTTTTATGTAGCTTGTCGATCGCAGCTTAAAGACTATATTACACAGCTGAATAGTTAATACTAGATTTGAATTAGTGCTAAAAGAGGCTCAAGACGCTTTCTTCGAAAACTGTCAGCTCAAGATCTGTTGCCATAAAAACAGCAATACGAACAGGGAAATCGCTCGTATGTTCAATACGTATCACTACTATTTACAAAATATGCTGATACCAAAATTTACACCCTGTGAACCAGAACAAATTTTTCCAGAGGCCGAAAGTATATATTTTCTGAATGCTCTGGTATGTGGGACGCGCGGTCTCTTTGTGGCTCGTTACAGAATAATTTCATTGAGTATTGTTTCTTACCCCTACTAACCTTCATATCCTTATATGACTGAAAATATTAGGAACAGACATTGATCCACTGACATGCGATATTAGTCGACCACGATACATCGCACCTGGCAGCGAAGGCGCTTCGGTCAGCTTAGCGCGAGTTTTCGTCGTGATATTTCACGAGGACACGCTGAACCACTTAATAGCTTATGCAGGACTGTCTTCGAATCATTCACAGTGCGATGCGTTTTCCTTGGTCACTACTGCTCTTGTCCGAAGCTCGTGGTCTAGTGGCTAGCGTTGCTGCCTCTGGATCACGGGATGCCGGGTTCGATTCCCGGGCGGGCTGGAGATTTTCTTTGCCCGGGAACTGGGTGTTTGTGTTGTCCTCATTATTTCATTATCATCATTCGTGACAGTGGCTACATTGGACAGGGGAAAAAAAACTGGACAGTGTGAAAAGTGATACTTTGTACGAGCGCTGATGACCGCGCAGTTGAGCGCCCCGCAGACCAAACATCATCATCACTACAGCACTTGTTTACTGGAACGCCACTTCGTGTTTCCGGTGACAGCCACGGGAGGCCAAGTGCAGTAATGCCGTGGTAGGACAGCACTTGCTGTTAACAAAAACAATGCCCGCTTTATTCTTCGCCCTCAAGCTTGCATTCAGAACTCCCGTCGCGGGTGTTTCCCAGCAGTGTAGCTGTACGTTAACAGTGATACTCAGCTTTATGGATAGGATTACTGATGAACAGTTGACCGATACTCATCTCGTGTGTGCAACCAGTCACACCTTTAGATAATCAATTTGAGGTAGCACTGTACTCTGAACATGATTTTCACTCAATAACAATAACAGGGAACACTCGGGAAAATTTAACCGCTCGTATCTAATATATGTGAAGGTGAAAACAAACTTTTCTTATGCCAAATTATTGCTGCTTTATTTAGAAACAACATGTACAGGGTGTTACAAAAAGGTACGGCCAAACTTTCAGGAAACATTCCTCACACACAAAGAAAGAAAATATGTTATGTGGACATGTGTCCGGAAACGCTTACTTTCCATGTTAGAGCTCATCTTATTACTTCTCTTCAAATCACATTAATCATGGAATGGAAACAAACAGCATCAGAACGTACCAGCGTGACTTCAAACACTTTGTTACAGGAAATGTTCAAAATGTCCTCGGTTAGCGAGGATACATGCATCCACCCTCCGTCGCATGGAATCCCTGATGCGCTGATGCAGCCCTGTAGAATGGCGTGTTGTATCACAGCCGTCCACAATACGAGCACGAAGAGTCTCTACATTTGGTACCGGGGTTGCGTAGACAAGAGCTTTCAGGTCAGGGAGGTAGGACAGGCGTCAAATGACATCCGACATAACCAGCCCACACTATAGTGCACACCTACGTAGCAAACGTGTTTTCAGACGACTGTAGCATGTAAACGGGATGTTTCCAGACATATGTTCCCGTTCGAAATATAGTGTACTCTCTCCAATTTGCTAAAAAGTGAGTGTGAATTCCTATGGGACCAAACTACCGAGGTCCCTAGACTTACACACTACTTAAACTAACTTATGCTACGAACAACACACACACCCATTCCCGAGGGAGGACCCGAATCTCCGGCAGGAGAGGCCACGCATCCCATTTGCAAGTCCTAGAAGTTTGTAAAGGGAATCTCCTAATACCCTGTGTTTGTTATACTGGGTGCATTTAGTAAATTTGTTTGGCTCATTTCTAGTAATTCAGTTACAGCGTCTACTACCACACAACGTTTACTATCATTTTCTCTAGTTAAGGGCCACGCTAGGTTTTGGTATCAGGTAATGCGGCCGCCTTTCTTATGAAGTTTTGCTCTGATCGTGACGCCTTTCATGTTACTGCAGTATCCTGTTTTCACCAGCCGTCTTTTTCGGAGCATATCAACCGGAATTTATAGTCAGCTTTGGTCATTCATAATTCCCATAATCAATCATAATGGTATAGTTCAGTCGGTTGGTTTTCGCATTTAACACCACAGTACATGAAATGTGTAAGACCACTCTGGCCTAGCTAATGTTAGACTGCCCTATCAGTTCGCTGCTTAATAATTTGTGGACGATTAGCGACCTCTTACATGGAAAGATAGGCTCGTATGGTGTTAAAAGGAAATGGAGTGCGGCCCGTCACAGCTTCTCTCTCGCACATCAGACGCAGTCTAGTCGGTACATCCAAGGTCGTAGCGTGGTTTCTCTTTTGTGTTTAAAACTTGGTTTATGTCAAGAAATTTTGGGTGCATAGTAAACATGGACAGAGAATTGCTGAAAATATGTCACCGTGTAAGGTTATTCAAAACATCATACCAGACAGTTATTTGATCCAAAAACCGAGTACCAGGAATCTGTAGAGTGCACACTTTTTTTTTTGTGGACCGGCTAAAGGCCTGTAAGCAGCCTACACTGCCACATGGTCCATCTCAGTCACTGAAGGAGAGCACACAGGTTAAATTAAATCAGTAATTTGCACTTCAGGTTCTGGTTGTTCGTTAAGTTACTTCTCATTTGATATGCCGCTCGAGCTGATAAAGTAATTATCTTAAAAACATTACAATTAATCGTTAATTATACGATCTAAAATTAACTTCCCTTTACGATTTGAGACCACCGTTGGCTTACCTAACCAGCGAACTAGGGGCTCGTGGGGGCGGACGAATTTTCACGGCCCAAATTCAGTGAAGTTCATTAGTTACCATCTCATGGTCTCTAGCAGACCACTAACGGCTACAAAACTTATTCGATTTCACGTTTGCCTGCTTATGTTAGACAGTAAAGGCCATAAGGATGAGGGAATCGGGTAGTGACTAGCCATCTTGGTTGTGTTTAAGCAGAGGAGGATGAGCCCGTCCAGTATCGATAGTCAAAGACACGGAGACTGCGTCTGGCTAGGTGGCAGCAGAGTCGTGCTACAAGGCTATGAAGTACCGTAGATGAAACGGCTCACGGTCTTATTACCTCCGGTGAATGAAAGTGTTAGTGAGTCTTCTGGGACAGCGGCGGAGCTGCTCGCTTGTTGAGTTGATACCGCATGATCGGCACGGCGTTACCTTGGGTGGAAGATTGGTGACATCATTTATAGTGTACGTTTCCAGCGTCACCTGAAAGTAAGGTGGTGTTTCAACTTATGTTTTGACTCTAAATGGAGTATTGGTGTGAAAATGTTATGCTTGGTGGGCCAGCTAGTTTTCCATCGAGATTATGAACTGTTAATACATTTGTATGAATGCATGGTTTCGCGGCGGTATGAATACGTTGTTCAATGTGCTGTCTGGAATATCTAGAGTCAAGAGACGCATCAAGTGTAGAATGAATCATTTGATAATTTGGCTGGATTCCACCATCTTGCTTGTGAATGTTCGTATTTATGTAATGAAGGAAAAACGCAAACAATCATACGGTGAGCTTTATAGTTTAGTGCGCTTCTGGTGTTAATGCACACCAATGATTAACTTGTTTAATACGTTGAAGGTGTTCAGAAACATTTGTGTTCAGGTTGTATACTGCGGGAGAGACCTGTGTTGTAAGACTTCACCGATCTCTTCAGTATTTAATTTTGGCTGTGTGTCATTAAGAATTTTGACTATTCATTTTGGTGGTTATTGGTGTAGCGTTCATAAAATTATATGTAATCAGTCACCCATATTCTTGCTAAATGTTTTTAAATATTTTAAATTATTTTAAAAAGTTGCTCGTGGTTAAGATTAATCTGTCTATTTTTATTTTTAAAGAGAGAGATTTTGTATTTGTGACTCATTTCACTCTATGTGCTTTTGAAATAATATTTTTAAAGTTTTATTTGATTTTTATCTGTAGTATTTTGACCAAGTGTTGGCATAACCTTGTTTATGCAAGCCATAGTCAAGGGTTAATTTTTTATCCAAATAAGGGTCCTCTGATTTAAGATCATTTCTAACCTCATTACTTGATTTTCAGTTTACATTAGCCAAAATGTACCACTGTCATTTACCAAAGTGCTTTTGTGTATTTTAGATGTAAATGACTGTAACTGCTAGCAAATACATGCCGTTGATTTAAAGTATCGAAACCGGTGGCCCAGAATATATTTCGAAAGTGGTTGGAGTGTCACATAGTCCAAAAGACGCAACTTTAAGCTCATAGAGGTCGTCAGGAGTTACGAAGACAGTCTTTTTCCAGTAATCCTCATCAACATCGATCTGCCAGTAGCCTGCCTGCATGTCCATAGTTGAAAAATACTTTGCTTCTTTCAAACAGATGAGAGTGTCATCTGGGCATGGCAGAAGACAGACATTTTTCTTCATGGTTTTGTTCAGTCATCGGTAGTCGACGCAAAAACGCCATGTGCTATTCTTCTTATTCACAAGGTCCGTAGAGGAGTGCCAAGGACTCTCTGAAGGTTCAATGTGTCACCTTGCAGCGTGTTCTCCACTTCATCCCTTATTGTCCGTTGCTCGGCTGGTGACACCGCTGACTCAGCCTATTGTTGATACAGTGTTTTGTAATGCACCAATTTGTTATCTTTTCTCCATTCCTGATTTGAAAGCATCAGATAATTGATGCAGAACGACTATCAAGTGCCAACATTGTTTCCCAGTCAGGCAAGATCCTATTGGCAGTTCGATGGCAGCTTCCTCCACTGCATTGTTTTTATGTAGCAGATACACGATTCTTCTACATCTACATCTATGTCTACATACATACTCCACAAAGCCACCGTACGGTGCGTGGCAGACGGTACCCTGTACCACAACTAGCCGTTTCCTTTCATGTTCCAGTCGCAGATAGAGAGAGGGAGAAACGGCTTTCTATATACCTCTGTATGACCTCTAATTTCTCGTATCTTAACTTCGTGGTCCCTTTGCGAAATATGTGTTGGTGACAGTAGTATCGTTGTGCAGTTATCTTCAAATGCCTGTTCTCTAAACCTTCTCAGCAGTCTTCTTGAAACGAATGTCTTCTTCCCTTCGGGGATTCCCACTTGAGCTCCCAAAGCGTATCTGTAACACTTGCATGCTGATCGAGCCTACCAGTAACAAATCTAGCAGCTCGCCTCTGATTTGTTTCGATCTCTTCCTTCAATACGATCTGGAGCGGATCTCAAACACTCGAGCAGAGTCAAGAAAAGGTTGCGCTAGCGTCCTATAGGCGGCCTCGTTTACAGATGGACACTTTCCTAAAATTCTTCCAATAAACCGAAGTCAGCCATTCGCCTTCTCTACCAGAACCCTCACATTCTCGTTCCATTTCATATCGCTTCGCAACGTTACGTCCAGATGTTTAAACAACGTGACTGTGTCAAGCAGGACAGTACTAATGCTGTGTTACGGGTTTGATGTAATCCTGTATTGCCATACAGTCACTTATCTTCGACACCTTTCTGTAAACCAAGCCATCATTAGCGAACAATCGCAGATTGTTGCCCACCCTTCCTGGCAGATAATTTATGTATACAGAAAATAGCAACGGCCCTATTCCACTTCCTTGGGGCACTCCTGATGTTACCCCTGTCTCCGATGAACACTCGCCATGGAGGACAACGTACTGGGTTCCATTACTTAAGAAGTATTCGAGCCAGTCACATATCTGGGAGCCTATTTCGTATGCGCGTACCTTCGCTAACAGTGGGGTACCATGTTGAATGCTTTTCGGAAACATAGAAATATGGAATCTGCTGTTGCTCTTCCCCTATAGTTCGCAGTATATCATGTGAGAAAAGAGCAGGTGAGTTTCGTACGAGCGATGCTTTATAAAGCCGTGCTGATTTGTGGACATGAGCTTTCCGGTCTCAAGCAAATTTATTATTATAGTACTCGGAATATGCTCAATGATGTTAAGGATATTGGTCTGTAATTTTACGGGCCCGTTCTTTTACCCTTCTAATACACAGGAGTCCCTGCGCTTTTTTCCAGTCGCTTGACACTTTGCGCTGGTCGAGAGATTCACGATAAATGCAAACTCAGTAAGGAATTAAGGGGCTAGTGAGTAGGGTACTCTCTGTAAAAGAAAATTGGAATTCCATCCGAGTCTGGTGACTTATTTATTTTCAATTCTTTTAGATGCTTCTCGATGCCGGGTATGCTTATTACTATGTTTTCGATCCTCTGTGCGACGGTCAAACGATGATACGTTTGTACGATTCTCGTGCGTGAACGATTTCTTAATCATGGAATTTAAAACTTCGGTCTTCCTTTTGCTATCTTTCACTGCCGAACCAGACTGGTCAATGAGTGACTGGATGGAAAACTTAGACCCGCTTTGAGTTTTTACATAGCACCATAATTTTTTCAGCTTCTCCCCCAGATCTATAACAAGGTGTGACGGTGATAGCTGATGTATGTTTCGCGCATAGATCTTTCTACAGGTGCACGAATCTCTACTAATTTTTGCCTGTTGTCATTTGCGAGTCCTCTTTTGAATCGAGAGTTCAACAGCCTTCGATTCCTAAGCATTTTCCGAATTTTATCATTAAACCACGGTGGGTCTTTTCCGTCCTTAATCCACTTATTAGATGCAAAATTGTCCAGAGCTCGATTTACAATCTGTAAACTTTGCCCATAATTTTTCTGTGTTCATCATTCTGGAACTAAATCATTGCAGCTCATTGCCTAAGTAAGGTGCTAACAACCTCTCTCTAGCAGAAACGCTCTCCAAGCGGTCTTAACTGATTTATTAACTTTCGTAGACACAGTCGCTATGGTGGCATCATTATCACTAAAAACTGTCGATAAGGTCCGGCCTCTTTGTAGTTACAAGGTCCAGTATACTTCCATTGCTTGTGGGCTGCCACACGGGATTAGCCGAGCGGTCTTAGGCGCTGCAGTCATGGACTGTGCGCCTGGTCTCGGCGGAGGTTCGAGTCCTCCCTCGGGCATGGGTGTGTGTGTTTGTCCTTAGGATAATTTAGGTTAAATAGTGTGTAAGCTTAGGGACTGATGACCTTAGCAGTTAAGTCCCATAAGATTTCACACACATTTGAACTTTTTTTTTTGCTTGTGGGCTGCCGAACTAGTTGCTCAAGACAGTTTCCGGAAAACATGTTCAAAAGTAGTTCACAAGACTGTCTGTCTGTATCTCTTCCAATGAATCCATATACGTTCCAGAGTATACTCGGAAGATTACAGTCACCACCAACTAGTACTGCATGACTGGCTATTTATCCACAACTGATCATAGATTCCTGTGCCATTAGTCTTTAAAGCAGCAGATGCACTAAGAGTTGAAATGTGTCTTGTTGTTATTTGCAAACACATGAAGCATATGGTTAATAATAGACTGTAAGATATCATTATGCTACTGTCATACTCTTTACTTCTCGAGCAAGAATCACAACTCAGGGGGAAGGTGGTATTTGTTTCCATTCATCCTGAAATATTGTTAACTGTAGTTGCAGCTGCAACTTGTATGAATTGATATGCAACTACCGCTCTGTTGTATTCCAGAAGTGGTGGGTACGTTCCAGGTCGAGGGTTTGAGCTGATCAATCCATCGCATGGCGAGATTTTCCTCGAACCACGCTGTATCATTTAGTTAAAAAAAAAGGATTCGATTTCAGACAGTTGTGACACTGAATTTAAGTCACTGATATGAAGTGAATGGAATCATAGAGATGAAATTAATGAAATGCAGTAACACGAAGTGCTGTATGCAGTGTAATGAATATGTTGTGAAAAACGAAAATTTATGCTGCATTGTGACTCCAGTCCGGATGTGCTTACTATCACAAGCAGCCACCTTAAGGTATTGCACCATCTGACAACACTTTCGTGCCTGCCCAAAACATTCAGTGTCTAATATCTTGCGCCTGCTTTTCTGATCGTCCAGGAACAACGCTCACAGGAGAATGACTCTGATTGTGCAACATGGCTTATCTTACCACTGTTTCATACATTATTTAAATCAACTTCATTGAAATGAAATGAGTTGAGTCAAAATCAGTAAAATTCATCTGTTGAACTGAGCGAGTCGGCACAGTTGCAAGACCGTGGACTTATATTCGAAAGACGGCGGTGCAAATCCCCATCGGACCATCCCAATTTAGGTTTTCCGTGATTTCCCTATTCATGCCGCTATGTTTCATTTGAAAAGACAACACCGGTTTCCTTCCACATACTTTCCCAATTCGAGCTTGTGCTCCATCTCTGATGACGCCGTAGTCAGCGTAATTCCCCTCCTCCTTTTTTCGTCAGCTGGTGCTATTCTCGAGTGAAGAACCTGCGATTGTTTATTCGGAAAAGAACGCACAGGAAATCTTGTTTCGAATCCCGAAGTGGCACAAAATTCCATTAGCGGTAAAGCAAGAGATGGGATTGCTGATGTTTTTCAAAGCATTATTAAATGGTTCTCTGAAAATGGCCTCTCACTACATATTGAGTAAAAAGAAGGCATTTTCACTCCATAATACCTTTTAGAATAATTGTATGGGGTAATTCAACATTTATAAAGATAGTATTGTTTCCACAAAAGCGAGCAGTAAGACTAATATGTGGTGTTTACTGGCGGAAATCACCTAGATACGTCTTCAAACAGTTACGCATTCCAACTGCACCAGCACAATTCTTATGTTGCTAATGAAATTCCTCATAATTAGTGACAACTCTTCTGATTGGTTTGAAGCGACCCGCCACGAATTTCTCTCATGTATCTTCTCGTTGAGTGGGAGTAGATTCCGTTATCGGTTCTGTTCTGTTCATGTAGGTTCAGGTCAGTTCAGATCAGTTTTCAGCTTCTCATGGCTTCGAGGTTCCAGCTGCGAGGCGGATCATTAAAGGTGCTCCCTGAGAAATTAGAGAAGTATTGTTGATATTGCGGGTTGGGTGTTAGGCCACAGTGTCTTTCGTTGAGATAATTACAATATCCTAGCACTGACTTATGGCCAGAATTAAAACGATAACGCATCGTTTGGCCACAGATCCAGTTCACAGAGTGAGTTTTGGTGGTGGAGTAAAAACTTCCCTCCGCTAATAAAAGTGTGTGGATGTCGATATGAGCGGGTGTTTGTGTGAGTCGGCTAGATGGATGCGATGCAGTGGATATCGGTTAACTTGTCTGCCATTCACTGTCATATATCACGCTGGTTGGACGTTGGATACGAGAAATCTAGCGTGGACCGCCTTTCATATGTGTCGCCACACGTACAGGGGTACTTAATTTTAAAGGGGTTGGGCGGGCGGCACTGTTGTAACATTTCGTAAACCGTTTTCGTCTGAAACAACCGTGTAAGCGGTAAAGACCGGTAGCCATAACTGCAGTCCAGGAGAAATCGCCGGATATGATAAAAAGGGGACGGAACGGTCGACACCAAAACTGGGGCGGACAAAAAGACCAGTGAAAAGTCTTGGAATAGGAGTCCAGTGAGGCTCTGTGGCAACTGTGCCAGAGTATGAGATGGGAGCTGATGCACAGCGCCGTGAGTCTGGTCGGCACATGTATTAGTCCCACCCCACCACGGTCCCGTGGGAGCGCAAGGGAGTCATATTTCACTCTGAGTAACATACCTGACCCGACGAAGTAGCCCAGTGCCGTCAACAGACGTCTGGCTAGGGGATTTGGAACCGTTATTGTCTGAGCTACATGTGGTATATGGGAGACATGACAGATGTTCACACATTGGGCGCTTTGGATAATTTTGAGGGCGTGAGGCGGCCGTTATACATGATTCAGGAGGTTGCGCCGTGATAAAACCGTCGGGGAAACCCAAATGTTGAAGAACTGCCCGAAAATAGGCGTGGTCTACACGGTCGAAGGCCTATGGCACCAGGGAGACATTGGTGACGAGCAAATGCTACCATGTCTCAGGAACGGCAAAGTGCCGTACGGACATTGTCGCCTCCTAGGGAAGTCTGGTCCTGGATATGACGTACCGTGCAATCTTCTTGAGTCGCAATGTCAGCAGCCTTGTAAATATTTTCATATCGCTGTTCAGCAACGTGATAATCATGGACGCTCGATCGTCCATGCGGTTTGTGGACGGGCATAATGATGCCCTCGAGAAAGGTGTTGGGAACTATTGTCATTGGAGACATCCACTCTGGTGCGATGGTCTCCACATGGAACCAAACAAAGATTTCAAAATTTGTAAAATTCGATTGGGATACCATGGGCCGTGGGGATCTGTTATCAGATCCCGCCTTGATAGCATCGAGTACTTCATCTGTGGTCGCTTCTTCTTCGAGTTCATGCGTTACCTCCACTGGGAGAGTGCTCGTCACGGACTGTGCGGCTGGTCCCGGTGGAGGTTCGAGTCCTCCCTCGGGTATGGGTGTGTGTGTTTGTCCTTAGGATAATTTAGGTTAAGTAGTGTGTAAGTTTAGGGACTGATGACCTTAGCAGTAAAGTCCCATAAGATTTCACACACATATGAACATTTTTGAGAATGCTCTTAGTAGGTCATGCGATCTCTGGGATCAGTTCCACGGAATACGGGACAGCTGCATGCAATCGGGTGAAATGGTGGAGAGCATGCTCGATGGTTTGTTGAGTCTCATGCCGGCGGCCTTCCGCATCAGTGAGGACGTGGATCAGAACCCTGCAGCGTCGTTGTCTTTCCTGGAGAAGGTGGTACATCGACGCATGTTGTTGAGGTGTACGATTAGAGGCGCGAGATCGGACTACAGTGCCTTCCAGGTGACAGCGCATCATCAAGGAGATCTGCGTCTTTGTTCGGTGTACCACGTCCGCCTGGCTTGCGAAAAAGGCATCGTCATGAAGAACTGACTAATAAAAGGGCAAGGTATTAGTACGCCAGGCCTTGGCTTCCTTTCCATAGCTCATCAATGTTTTACGGAAGGTCGGCTTCGCACAGGAGAGCCACCAGCACTGTGCCCGCCCCCCCCCCCCCCTCCCCGTCAACCATGGCTGCATTCAAGTATACGTATCATTTAAAGTGACTTGTTACACTTTGTTTCGATAAAAGAAAATTAGTTCGGTAGCTCTATGAAGCATGCAACTGACTAACTTATGACGTTTTCATTACAACTGTGACGGTGCTCAAAGCATTCTGTTCTGCCAGATGTTTTAGTAAATTGTTCTTGTTATGAACCTGGTCACATGATAAACGATGTCCCTTCTTCTATTTTTTTGTTTCCAGTTCTTCCAGGGTCATTAAGGCGCTTTCTTTGATATCTTCTACGCATCTTCTCGTTGGTTTTTCCATGCGTCTCTGAGCATTACAGCTTTTTCTAGTGAGTCTTCCACTCTCATTATGTGCCAAAAGTGCCTTAATTTTATCGAAAGATAATTTAGATTTAAATCTTTCCAATACTTTTATTACTTTTCTTTATTAGTCAGTTCTTGAAATCCTCAAGAACCTTCTCCAAACTCTCCGTTCAGAAGAATGGATTTCTTGCGCAACCCACGGTTATTTCAACATAGGCGCGAATATGTAACTGTAAATTGATGCAGTACCAGGGAGTGAATAGTTATGCAGTTATCACAAGTCGATATTTCTCTCTGGCCCTGAAAAAATGTAGGAGGACTCTCAAAATCACTTCAGGAAATTTTTGTCTTGTCTACAAGGATATACATCGCAAGACACCTCGACTGTACCTCACCATGAGTGGACCACTATTATTGTCATTATTATTATTCTTATTTCTTTCCGAAGAAGCATGGTTCATTTTAGTGGAACAAGTGTTTAGTGAAAGGTTAGGAAACGAACCAACGAGACACGAGCACAGTCCGGGGGACTTCTAATCTGCAATTAACGTTGCTGCTAGTCAGGTGGCTCTCTCGTATGGTCTTCAACAGGATCATGACACTCTGAAGACCGTTTTCTCGTAGACGTTTGTGAAGTGCAGTGTACTAGAGCAGTATGTACTAAAGTAGCGGAAAGATGAGCAAGACCGGTGGCCCACTGGGTGTTATGGTTCTCCTTTTAGTCATGTCACTGTGATGAATGAGTTACTGGATTACCTGACGTTTCTCCTTAACAATAACACAGTTAACAACGGACGTAAGTATTTACAATTCCTGTGAAATCTCTCAGAAAGAGCGCTCGAACCTCTGGGCCTCCGCAGTCATGTCCAGTCAGAACTGTGTTATAATTTATTGTGGCACCAAACATGTCTATAATGTTGACAGCTTATACCTGCTGCAATATACCCTCTGATACATACACTATGTGATCAAACGTATCCGGGCACCTGGATGAAAATGACTTACAAGTTCGTGGCGCCCTCCATCGGTAATGCTGGAATTCAGTGTGGTGTTGGCTCTCCCTTAGCCCTGATCACAGCTTCCACTCTCGCAGGCACACGTTCAATCCGGTGCTGGAAGGTTTCTGGGGAATGGCAGCCCATTCTTCACGTAGTGCTTTACCGAAGAAAGATATCGATGTCGGTCGGTGAGGCCTGCCACGAAGACGGCGTTCCAGAACATACCAGAGGTCTTCTGTAGGATTCAGGTCAGGACTCTGCGCAGACCAGTCCATTACAGGGACGTTATTGTCATGTAACCAGTCCGCCACAGGCTGTGCGTTATGAACAGGTGCTCGATCGTGTTGAAAGATGCAGTCACCATCTCCCAATTGCTCTTCCAACTGTGGCAAGCAAGAAGGTGCAAGGCCTCTCCATGAAAAACACGACCACATCATAACACCACCGTTTCCGAATTTTACTGGTGGCACTACACACACTGGCAAATGACGTTCATCGGGCATTCGCCATACCCACACCCTGCCATCGGATCGCCAAATTGTGTACCGTGATTTGTCACTCCACACAACGTTTTTCCACTGTTCAGTCGTCCAATGTTTACGCTCCTTACGCCAAGCGAGGCGTCGTTTGGCATTTACCTGCGTGATGTGTGGCTTACGGGCAGCAGCTCGACTGTGAAATCCAAGTTTTCTCAACTCCCACCTAACTGTCGTAGTACTTGCAGTGGATCCTGATGCAGTTTGGAATTCCTGTGTGATGATCTGGATAGATGTCTGCTATTACACATTACGACATTCTTCAACTGTCGTCAACAGACGAGGTCGGCCTGTACGCTTTTGTGCATTACGTGTCTCTTCACGTTTCCACTTCAATATCACATCGGAAACCGTGGATCTAGGGATGTTTAGGAGAGTGGAAATCTCGCGTACATGCGTATGACACAAGTGACACCAATCACCTGGCCACGTTCAATGTCTGTGAGATCCGCGGAGCGCCCGATTCTGCTGTCTCACGATGTCTAATGACTACGAGGTCACTGACATGGTGTACCTGTCAGTAGGTGGCAGCACAATGCACCTAACACGAAAAACGCATGTTTTTGGGGGAGTCCGGATACTTTTGATCACGTAGTGTATCTTGAATTCACACAGAGTGCAGACAGTGCTACAAGCTCTTAGCAGATAATTCGGATTATTTGTGCTGACATTTTCGAACGACCTTCACTGTAACTGTACGTATTAGTCTTTAGACTGTGTGCCCCGCAAAATGTTACATATATCCTAAGGCATATTAAGTTGTATGAGATACCGGGCGAAGCCATCTTACGGTGTATGGTGAATGGTACTTTGTGTATCACGGTCACTTCTCTTTTTCCCTGTTCCATTCTTCTCTGTTCAAATATGGAGGAACAACGATTGTTTATAAGCCCACCCATGAGCTTGAATCAGTCTAAGTTTACCTTTACGGTATTTAGTGAGATATAGGCCCTACGTAGCAGGAATCAGTTTACTGGTCGACGCTCAGAATTTTAAAAGCAATCCATATCGTGATGCACAGAGCCTCTTTTGTAGCCTCTGCCAATAGAGAGGGATGAGCGTCTCTGCGATGTTCTTACACTTACTGTATGGACCTGTGACTAAACACACTGCTCTTCCACTGGTCTTCTCTGTTTCCTCTATTAATCCAAATTGGTTCAGGCCCCAGACTGACAGCAGTTTTCAAGTATGAGTCGCATGACGGTTTTCCAAGCTAACACATCAGTAACAAGTTATATTTCTTTACGCTGAGGGTAAGCCGCCAATTCCTATACCAAGCGTCGATCCTTGAGTGTGTTCCTGCATTTCATTACAGTTTTGTAGCGTCGCGACTTGTTTGTCCATAACAGCTTCATGTGCGAACAGTGTCATGGAACTTTCAACATCTTATTCTGCTACGTGTTTTTCTGCCTTATAAACGGTGGACATTTTTGGCGAGCTTCACTGATTGAAACTGGTCCTGTGTGTCATCGTTCATCAATGGTACATCCCTCTGGTCGTCTCGAACTCATTCGCCCCTCCTCTTCTTTAGACTTCCTCCTTTTCTGGAGCCCTCTGTTGACATCTCAATCACGTTTCTCGCAGTGCCCGTCTCTTATCTGATCAGGATATGCCCCATCACTGCAGCCTTCCCTCCAAGACTTCCTTGAACAACTCAGTAACTTTTTAACTTCCAAAGACTTTCTCCTAGAATTAGCCTATTGCACAGATTTTTAGCAGATTCCTACTCCTCCGCTCCACATAGCCATATATTAATATAGACCTTTTTACGCCACTGCTCTGGCTCTGGTGTTTGCCAAAAATTCTTCTCCAGTTCTTCCTTCAAGCTCAGGCCCTATGATCTCCCTCAAGATTCAGATTTTCGTTACTTCTCACAGTTAACGGTAGGCAGTTACTCTGCTTAAAGTAAAGGAATTAATTTCCATATCCTGGTGGTGTTTAAACGTTTCCGCCTTTGTCACGTAGGTACCTCGCCAGTGGAAAGTTGCAACCAGGGGATACTTCTATATCAGTGGTTCCCAACCTTTCTCTGAGACCACTACCCCTGCGTGTAATGAAAAGCTAGGTAGTAGCCCCCCCCCCCCACCTCCTCCCGCCCGTACCCCGAACCCTATCATCATAATTAATCTTTAGAATAAAAACATTTTTATTTGAACACTTAAGTTTTTAAAATGACGGAAGAAAACTGATATTTATTTTTTGTGTTAGGTCTACAATTTTGCTCCCGCCATTTTGTGTCTAAGTTCGAGACTTTATTATGAAAACTTACAAATACTTAATGATTCAAAGTATTGGCCATCGCTGGCCACTATTTTCTTCCATCTTTCGGGCAGCATACAAGTCCCGCGGTGGAAGAACTGGGCGTCGTTTGAGGGTATCCGTGAATTGATCTAGATTTGCACTTATTCACTACCGGATATGCTGGTCGACTAAGCAGTGAGCCATTGACCTAAAAAGATGGTAGGCAGAGGGAGGGATACGGCGGATGGGTTAGGACTTCCCTTTTCGACGTTTCCTAGTTTTGACGTGGTTTGCATTATGGGGTGGAGCGTTGTTATGCTGCAAAATCACCTTTTCATTTATATCTCCTTATTGTGGCCGTTTGTCTTTCAGTACTGGGCTCAGACGCATCTATTAATTTGAACTTATTCGACTGTTTCCGTCCGTTTTAGTAGCTTCGAAAACCTTCGCTGTTCCCCCGCCATGCCGGTCTTATACGTCAAAATCTCCGTTCTTGAAGCGTTGAAACTATTCTCTGCACGTTATCTCACAAATAGTGGCCTCACCATAGGCCTGCTCAACGTTTTATCAGCCTTGGTCGCAGTTTTCTTCGTGTTACAGCAAGAAATTGACATATTCAGTCGAGAATAAATTCATGATTCATTCACAAACCGACTAATATTTTGATGGCGTTATGTTCATAAATGCCCACTTTTATTGTATGACCACCTGCCCCAACACTTGCCGCTACTACCATCTATTGCAAAACGGCGGGGCCGGCCGGGTGGCCGAGCGGTTCTAGGCGCTACAGTCTGGAACAGCGCGACCGCTACGGTCGCAGGTTCGAATCCTGCCTCGGGCATGGATGTGTGTGATGTCATTAGGTTAGTTAGGTTT
Source organism: Schistocerca cancellata (assembly GCF_023864275.1). Taxonomy (NCBI): domain Eukaryota; kingdom Metazoa; phylum Arthropoda; class Insecta; order Orthoptera; family Acrididae; genus Schistocerca; species Schistocerca cancellata. The sequence goes on from NC_064631.1 coordinate 214,729,436, forward strand.
AAGTAGTTCTAAGTCCTAGGGGACTGATGACCTCAGAGCCATTTGAACCAAAACGGCGGGAGCAAAGTTGTAGACCTAATAGACGTCTTACGATACCACGAACTAATGAGTCATGAGACAATTGGTTCTGTTTATTTCTGACAAACTAATTTTTACGAAACGATGCCACAATTTTCAGTGTATCACTAGTACTACCTAAAACTCCTTCACAAAAAAGAAAGCGATCCACACTGAGGGTAGGCGGAACACCACTTCTCTCCCTAACGATATCTGTTTCATCCTCACCCTGTACCCCATCTAAAATCAACGAAATTAAAAAGTGTCGCCAATAATTAGGCCTACTGTCTTTAAGTCACTTGACTGGCCTCCTTTCTTCTGAAATGGCAGAAACTGATTGCCACCGCATTGTGTCTAATCACTGATTGTAATAATAATAATAATAATAATAATAATACTATGTAGGTGAAGTACTAATAATAGCAATGATGTATTGAAAATAATTTACTTTGATGACAGTTCAACCCTTTTGTTTTTACTCCTGAGAAAATTACATGTCAGCCCTCAGGGAGCAATTGCACGAGGTTCTATATGTCATTGCACCTCACACGCGGCTGACGCTGTGTTGAGGATTTTCCCGAAACTCCTAGCCATATCTCCTAGTTTCCGTGACCGTAATCGACGATCAAGTTCCTGCTGCTCGCTGCCTGTTTCGCCGCCGCGCTCCTTTTTATTCTCACAAGTGTCGCTTTGCTGTATCGCTAACATTATTCGATATCGCATAAAATTTGTTCTCTTGCTTTGTGCCTCTCCAACAGCAGCATGGTAATTACATTTCAACAGAAAATATGGCAGCGTAATTGTTACTGCGCATCAAGCGCGAAAGGGAAGAAAAGCATTCGCAACAATAACAAAACGTTAAAAAATTAATGACATTTCAACAGAGAAAAATGCGTATCCGAAACGTTAGTCGCTGAATTAGACTACGCGTTATTAACATGCGAAAACAAATATTAAAATATTCATTAGATTGCTGGAAGGCTGGAGTTAAAAAAGGCAATTTAACGATAAATTGGAACACAACCGTAATTGAAAATTTTATAACCAATATAAAACGAATATATCTTTGCAGACTTTTTGAAATTGCAGCAGCGTTATTAAATCCTATCAGCGGTACGGGGAAAAATGTTGCGCATTATGAAATTAAATAATGCGCGCCCGTTTCCAGTCCAGTGATTGCGCAATTCAGCAATTACTGTGGAGCATTAGTTTCAAATGCTGGCGGCGGCAGCGTCCCCGGATGACGCGGTCTGCGGTCGCGAACATGGCGGTAGCCCCTGTACAAAGTGCAGAGCCCACCTCTGCGGTCAGCCTTTCAGCAAGAGGACTACTTAAGATCAAGTGCAAGATACAGCAACCGTGCTGATACTCATGAAAATAATTGCATCTCCAATACGGCGCCTGCACTAAACGCGCATCACAACGAAACAACGGTTTTGACAAGTTGTATAGAGAGGTGCGAGTGTGCTGATGATTATATGCGACGGTTTACGATTATCTACCAAAATGATGATACCTAAGCCCCATTACGTTCTGTTTATGTCGCGAGCATGGTGAATTGTCAGGTTTTGTTTCCATTTAGCAGCAAATCTCCAGACTGTTTCTGCGAATATACATAGATAGGGTCATTCAGTTATAAAACAGGAATTTTTTAAAATAATTTATTACGAGAATGGAATACCAGTCACTTTTTTTCAACGTAATCTCCCTCAAGTTCTATGCAATGAAGCCAGCGCTGGACAAGATTCTCGATTAAAAGTGCAAAGAATATTTGGGAGGGGGGTGTAACCAGTTATACACTGCTGCCTGGACTTCCTCGTCATTAGGAACCTTGAGCCTCTAAGAACTTCTTTCAGTGGATTAAAAATGAACTCAGTATCCATTTCCGCTTTAAATACGGTGACCGAATGCTTCCCGTTGAGCTTCGTACTGTCGCAAAAGCTCCCTGCAAACATCCATGCGTCGTTCTTTCATTTCTGATGTCAAATGTTTTGGAAGCCACCTCTCGCAAACGTTCTTGAACATCAGTATGTAGTGAACAATATCGTGGACTGATCCGACACTAATATTCGTCGTTGCTGCAATGTTACTCGCCGCCGGCCGGTGTGGCCGAGCGGTTCTAGGCGCTTCAGCCTGGAACCGCGCGACTGCTGCGGTCAGAGGTTCGAATCCTGCCTCCGACATGGATGTGTGTGATGTCCTTAGGTTAGTTAGGTTTAAGTAGTTCTAAGTTCTAGGGGACTGATGAACTGAGATGTTAAGTCCCATAGTGCTCAGAGCCATTTGAAGCATTTTTTTGTTACTCGCCATAATATGCCAGTTTTCACCGTATCAGCTCATCAACTATCGCAATGTTGCTCTTCGTGGCAGCACAGACAGAGAGTCCTGGGCGTGACGAATCTTCAACATCTGTTACATCCCGTCTGAACCTGTCCGCCGCTCTTACAATTGTGTTCAAAAATGGCTTTGAGCCCTATGGGACTTAACTTCTCAGGTCATCAGTCCCCTAGAACCTAGAACCACTTAAACCTAACTAACCTAAGGACATCCCACACATCCATGCCCGAGGCAGGATTCGAACCTGTGACCGTAGCGGTCACGTGGTTCCAGACTGTAGCGCCTAGAACCGCTCGGTCACCCCAGCCGGCACACTTGTGTTCGACTCAAACAACTTTCATCACGAAACTTCCTGGCAGATTGAAATTGTGTACCGGACCGAGACTCGAACTGGGAACCTTTGCCTTTCGCGGGCAAGTGTTCTACCATCTGAGCTACCCAAGCACGACCCACGCCCTGTCCTCACAGCTTTAGTTCTATCAGTACCTCGTCTCCTACCTTCCAAACTTCACAGAAGCTCTCCTGCGAATGTCGCAGAACTGGCACTCCTGGAAGAAAGGATATTGCAGAGACATGGCTTAGCCACAGCCTGGGGGATGTTTCCAGAATCAGATTTTCACTCTACAGCGGAGTGTGCGCTGATATGAAATCAGCTGATATGATATCAGCGCACACTCCGCTGTAGAGTGAAAATCTCATTCTGGAAACATCCCCCAGACTGTGGCTAAGCCATGTCTCCGCAATAACCTTTCTTCCAGGAGTGTTAGTTCTACAAGATTCGCAGGAGAGCTTCTGTGAAGTTTGGAATGTAGGAGACGAGGTACTGGCAGAACTAAAGCTGTGAGGACGGGGCGTGAGTCGTGATTCATGAGTCGTGCTTGGGTATCTCAGATGGTACAGCACTTTCCCGCGAAAGGCAAAGGTCCCGAGTTCGAGTCTCGGTCCAGCACACAGTTTTAATCTGCCAGGAAGTTTCATATCAGCGCATACTCCGCTGCATAGTGAAAATCTCATTCTGGAAACTTTCATCATGGTGCACTGCCATCTGGTGGCGAATTTCAATTGGTTTCAACTCTTCAGCTCATAGAAATCTAAAGACATTCCGCTGCTCGACGTTGGAGCAAATTTGCAAGGTTGCCGCCATTTTCCCAGCTTTCTGATCGCGAGGTAGGCGTGAAAGACGCATATGATAGTAGTTATAGAACACCACGAAAAAGTAAAAAGACGCACAAACTTAGTCGACGTTTTGTGTTTTTCATTCAACTTTTCTGATTTCTAATTGAATGCACCTCGTATAGCGCTGTAAAATCTCTCTTGTCCTACTGTCACGAACTATCCAATGTCTTATTTAAAAGAATCCAAAGCTGCTCTAGTATTTGCAGTAGAAAAAATATTGGAAAAAGAGACGCCAAATCATTTGTGAAATTATTTATCTAAGTGTAAGAAATATAATAGATTAGATAAACAGTCAAGGCTCCTTCAAAAAAATGATTCTCGGAATTTGTTCAGCAAACATTCTCTAGTATTCTTTAAGATTCTAAGATTATAAGTTAAACATAGAATGTTCATTCTCTAAACTATTTTATTTATTTCTTTTAGAGAAATCATTTCACAATACTTTTTCCTATTATGTTTTTTTATTATCAAGTTTTGTCCAGAAAGCATGAAATATTATAATTTATTTTTGATACCTCATTTGCTTTCCTAGCGTCACCCGTAATTGAACTGTTCTAAATTTAGTACTTGATACGAAGGAAACCGTTTAGAAAGTAAAATAACGGAACAACGTAGCTTTTATGAACTCCCAATGTGTGGTTTCTTCGGAATTTTCTTTTCGCTGCACTGATACATTTGACTAAAAACTGTTGTAGTAGTTAATCTTACGACAAAGTAATCCCTCCTGTGCAAACTATCGCTTGTCAAGAACAACGTTCCGTTGAACTAAAGGTCAATGGCCCGTTAGACGTCATTTTATCTATTGCAGTAATTACTGCTCTGGACATCATAAACCCTTGTGTACGACAGATTTTAATTTGCTCTTCGAAATCGAGTTGTACAAAACTGAACAGGTCTTTCCTCACTCAGAACTGTCTTCCAGCAACAATATGAAACATGGACAAACAATAGATATTTTAACGTATATGATAGCGAAATAATACGCCAACAAGTTTACACTTCCACATTCCACTTACGTTACGTATGCAGTCTACTACGAAATAACAAAAAATGCTGCTGACTGAGTTTGAGCAGCCGATCTGCAGCTGGTCAACAAGTGATGTTAACGCAGAGATGGGAAATGAGGTCCGTACACTCACTTTAAACTCGCCAGGGGGTCCTGGGACGTCATATCCAAACTCGCCGTCCCTGCATGCTCGGAGACTCAACTCGCCAGTTTCCGCCGCTGTCCGTTTAACCGAAAACTCACTACTTGAGCCCGTTGCGGGTGCAAGTCTACTTTACCAGCGTGGAAAGGAGAGGTAATACTCGAGTTCGCAAGGGTCACGTGGACTCGCAGCATTGCTGCTACATGCATTTTTCTGTTTGTATGACAGGCTAATTTCAGTAACTACTGAAGGTATTTTCATATGGTTTTCACTGATCCATAAACCTATTAACGAGGAAGATTTGTATACACAGTACATTATCGCTACGCCAGACATAACGTGCAGCCGTAGATACTTAGTGTTTCCAGTGCAAAGCCGGTGCGAGTCTCTAGTTATTACAAATAAGCAGTATATTAGGCGAGTGCATGGCATTACCTGCGTGTGTATTTATTCCAGTCTTCTATTAGTCCGTACCCTCCCCTAACTCTTTCCACCTCCTCCTCCACCCTCGTTCAATCTCTCTCTGACCACCTTCTCCACCTCCTGTCTGCCATCACTCTATCCATCTGCTTCTCCTCCCCCCTCTCCCCGCCCTCTTTCCTCCATCTGCTCTATCTGCTCCTCACCCTGCTGTCCATCTCTTCTTCCTCCAGTAACTCTTACTCACCACTCCATCTCCTCCTCACTCCCTCTAAGTCCTTCTCCCCCTCACCCCTCTCCCCTCCCTCTTTTCTCCATCTGATCCTCACCCTGCTGTCCATCTCTTCCTCCTCCTCTATCTCTGACTCACCACTCCATCTCCTCCTCACTCCCTCTGGGTCATACTCCTCCTCTCCCTTCTGTCTCCTCCTCACGCCCTCAAAGTCCACTTTCACCTTCCCCTCTCTCCGTCCGTCTCCTCCTCCCCCTCTCGCCTTCCGTCTCTACGTGTAGATACATCAGTACTCCGCAGAGATATTTCTGGTACCACAATATGATCAGCCCTTCCCTGTTCCATTCACGAATGGCACGTGAAAAGAAGATTACCGGTAAGCCTCTGTAACGGCTCTGAGTTCTCGAGCTTTCTCGCCTGGGTCATTTTACGAGACGTATGTGGGAGTAAGGCATATGTTACCAGACTCTTCCCGGAAAGTACTCTCTCCAAAATTCAATAGTAAACGTCTCCGTAACGGACAGCGCCTCTCTTGTACGTCTGCCACTGGAATTTGCTGAGAATCTCTGTAAGGCACTCACACAGAGTAAACGATCGCGTGGCGAAACACGCCGCTCTTAGTTGGTTATTCTCTGTCTCCTCTGACAGTCTTAGCTGGCTAGGGTCCCAGATTGATGAACAATACTCAAGAGTCGGTCGAACAAGCGCCTTATGAACTATTTCCTCACTCTGTGAATTACCATTTTTAGATTCTTCCTATGAATCTCAGTCTGGTCTCTGCTTTTCTCACTATTTTTTATGCGGTCCTTCGACTTAAGGTCGCTCCGGATAGATATTCCTAGATGTTTTACGGTAGTTACTGTTTCCTGCAGCCGCTCAGGATTAGCTGAGCAGTCAAGGGCGCTGCAGTCATGGACTGTGCGCCTGGTCCCGGCAGAGGTTCGACCGGCAGAGGTTCGAGTCCTCCCTCGGACATGGGTACGTGTGTTTGTCCTTAGAATCATTTAGGTTAAGTAGTGTGTAAGCTTAGGGACTGATGACCTTAGTAGTTAAGTCTCATAAGATTTCACACACATTTGAACATTTTTTTTGTTTCCTGCAATTTGTCAACAATAGTGTAGCGGTACAGTAGTGAATTTATTTGCGCATTTCTATGCGCAATATGTTACAGTTATTTACGTTCAGGGTGAAGTACCAGTCAGTGCATCGTTCATCAATCCTCTCTAAGTTACTTTTGTCTGGCGTTGATACCTTCTTATAGGCAACCGGATCATCTGCGAATAGCCTCCGACGCCTTCCACTACGTCTCCTTAACACATTTTATACAGTAACGATCCTGTCACACTTCCTTCGGGAATTATGGGAATTACTTTTACATCCGTCGACTTTGTTCCGTTAAGAGCGATGTGTTGAGTTCTATCAGCAAAGAAATCTCGAAACCAGTGACAAATATTGTCCGACACTCAGTAATCTCGTAACTTTTTAACAAATCAGCAGTGCGGGACAATGTCAAATGCCTTCCTGAAGCCGAATGCATTCGGAGTGTTAACTGCATATGACTTGGAGCCAAAAACACCTTCCGTTCTACTGAGCACATTAAACCAATGTGCACGGCAGTGAGGACAGCAAATCGATTCGCATTGGCTTGGCCCGAATCCAGTGAGGTTGTAAGTAGGCTGTTTAGATTTTTATATGGGTAATGCCACGTAGCGCTCTATATGAAAATCACTGGCTGTGCTGTGTGCAGTATGTGGCTAGTTTGCATTGTTGTCTGCCATTGTTGTCATGAACTGCTATAGCTGGATGTGAACAGCGCATAGCGTTGCGCAGTTGGAGGTGAGCCGCCAGCAGTGGTGGATGTGGGGAGAGAGATGGCGGAGTTTTGATAATCTGTAAGACTGGATGTCAATTATGAATATTAAGGTAAATACATTGTTTGTTCTCTATTAATATCTTTCATTTGCTAACTATCCCTATCAGTAGTTAGTGCCTTCTGTAGTTTGAATCTATTATTTAGCTGGCAGTAGTGGCGCTAGCTGTATTGCAGTAGTTCGAGTAATGAAGATTTTTGTGAGGTAAGTGATTTCTGAAAGGTATAGGTTAATGTTAGTCAGGGCCATTGTTTTGTAGGGATTATTAAAAGTCAGATTGCGTTGCGCTAAAAATATTGTGTGTCAGTTAAAGCACAGTTTTGTATAAATTGTTTTAAGGGGACGTTTCATAACGTTTCAAGGTAAACAGAGCTACTTATAAGTGGATTATCCATGCCAACATTATTTCGGGTAGTTCCATACACAAGCAGATACGGAAATGACGTCTTTGAATCTAGAACGTAAAGCGAGCAGTGAACATGGAATGTGCTGATAAAAGACAAATAGCGGTAAATGTAGAGGTAGAACAACAGCCATGTTGCCAGATACTAGACAAGGCTAGACAAGACTTACGTTTAACGAGACCATCGGATGCGACGGAAAAGGAGAATGGGTTGAGGAAAAATGCGTAATAAGAAAGTTATGAGTAAAAAATTAAATATAGAACTACTTGCAGGTATTAATGAGCTTTGCTACACACCTTAGAGAACTGCAACAAAAATCTATGTAGAGTAGCTGAAATAGAGCACAGGCTATACCTGCCTTCAAGCAGGGTAGCAGAAGTCACCGATAAAACTACCGCCCAAAGTCTTTACGTGTCGTAGAATCTTTGAACGTACTCTGACCTCAAGGATACGTTACTTCGAAGAAAATTGTCTCCTCAACTACAGCCACAATAGATTCCGATAACATCAGCCAAATAGACGCGACCGCGAAATGTGTGTAAATGAACGCCCCAAGGGAAGAGGTGATTTCATTGGTGCACTCTATGTTACCTCCTGACGCCATTTAGTGTCGATTATGAGACAGTGTGTCTGAAATGTTTTCTTAGGACTCTTATAAGAAAGCTTCAGTGCAGGGCGTCGCGGTTCTGACCTTCATCAGAAAGAGTAAGAGTGCGGGCTGTAAAGAACTCCACATCATGTGATACGTCCACGGAGGTGTTTGTGATGAAATTTGGTGCGAATATTGTCATATTAACCCACCTTACACCTCACATGAACTTCTGAGCTCTGGCATTTTTCTACACGTGTGGACTGGTGTTGTTTGAAGCGCTACCGAGACCAAATATGACATCACAGGGTGCTACGGTTTAGCAACATTACAGAGCAAGGCTGAAGGTTGTAATCACCTTCGAACCAAATTTCGAACTTCTATGCCACAGTGGGAGAAAATGATGATGTTTCAAAAAATTAATCCTTTAATTTTGAGATAACTGCATCACCTGCAAAATTTTTGGTTACTATTAATATTGTCTACAAGTTCATTAATATACAACATGAACAACACGGTTTCCAACATATTTCGACAGGGTATGGCTGAAATTACTTGTTCTTCTGTCAGCGACTCACCATCCAAGATAAGCTGCTGTGTTCTGTCTAACGTTTAGGCCGGTCACAAATTTCGATTGATACCCCAAATGATTGTGTTTTTGTTAATATACGGTGTTGTGATACTGAGGCACATGCTTTTCGGCAGACAAAAAAAGAAAATACGTTCAGCTGATTTCTCGGTCTAGTGCTTTCACGATGTCAAGTGAGATTAACTGAAGTTGGGTTTTGCATTATCGATGGTTTTAGAGTCCACGATGCTTGAAGTGGTGCAGCTCATTGTGTTATATATACACACACAGAACACCTTGAACGACCAGAGGTAGGACATTTACATTCACAAGACATGTACATTAGTATGTTCTGCAGAAATGATTAGCATTTCAGTCACCTCGGTTCCGCATGTGCCCTGTTACCTAGCAGGCACAGGGTCCGCCATGGACCATGAAAACTTATTTCACGCGTGATGACACCGACTTGTAAAAGGCGCAAATGGCGTCCTGTGGTATAACCATCCATACTACATTCACCTGGTTCCAAAGTTCATCTATGGTGGCTGGCATGGGGTCACAGCGCTGCACCCCTCGTTTCACCATATCCCATACATTTTCGATTGATGACATGTCTGGTAATCTGGCGGCCCACGCCAAAAGACTGACATCCTGTGACACCAAGAAGGCATGTATTCGTGCAGCAACATGTGTCATGTATTGTCTTGCTGAAAAATGGTATCTGGGGTTTTGTACGGTATGCGTATGGCTACGGGACGCAGTATGTCATTCACGTAGGTCACACTGGTCACAGTGCTCTCGACACGAACCAAGTGTGATTTGTGGTTGTACCCAATAGCACCCTATACCACAAGTCCTTTAGTTGGCGGTTCATGTCTTGTGTGAATGCAGTCACTGTGATGATGGTCACCCTGCCTGCAGCGAACCAAAATGCGGGCATCACTTTCAAACAAACAGAACCTGGATTCGTCCGAAAACAGATCTGATATCATTCGTGTCCCAAGTGAGGCCATTCCACACACCGGTGCCTCCTAGTACGTTTTTGCACGTTCGTGAAAGGTAACCGGAGAAATTGACGACGCGCACGTAGCCCATGCCGTTATAAACGGAGCGGACTGTTACTCCTGATAATGCACAATGTTTTACACTGTTGCGCCAAAACCGAGGTGGCGCAGACATGTCCTGCAGTGCCATTCAGATGACGTGAAGATCTTCTCCTGGGGTGGTCTTGGCGGTGCCACCTACTCCATCTCTCGTGTTATATGGCCTTCCGTGAACCATTCTGCACTCACCCGTTGCAGTGCTGAAACACTTCGTCCCACACGAGCAGCAGTTTCCCTGATGAATGCACCTCATTCTCTCATGCCAATAATGTGCTCTCTTTCAAACCCACTGATTTGACGCTACGGTTCTCGCATACGTCTGCGAGGCATCCTGCGCGTCCTTTAAGTCACACTGATGCATTACCTTCGGTTTATAGCGTCAACGAGAGCCAAAAGCACATGTTGGCAGGTGCTGTTGCGCCGCGATATCGATGTTGACCTTGAATCCGCTGGCCGATATGGTTCAAATGCTAACCATTTCTGGGTTGGGTTGTTTTGGGGAAGGAGACCAGACAGTGAGGTCATCGGTCTCATCAGATTACGGAAGGACGGGGAAGGAAGTCGGCCGTGACCTTTGAAAAGAACCATCCCGGCATTTGCCTGGAGCGATTTAGTGAAATCACGGAAAACCTAAATCAGGATGGCCGGAGCTAACCATTTCTGCAAAACATACTAACGTACATGTACTGTCACTATGAACGTCCTATCTAGTCGTTCGAAGCGTTCTGCTTTTTTCTCTGAACGTGAGTGCACCTCATTATGTTTGACCTCAGGATATGTTCTACTATTCTAGATTAAATGTGAGATTGGACGGTAGTTTTGTGGCCCACTTTTCATACCCTTCTGGTAGCGGCGTGTGGCTTGTGGTTCCTACTAGTCACTGATGTTTTGTTTTAAATAAAATAAAACAGATGTAAACACAAAAATTAAAATAGCTTAAGAAGATACTCGTACTGGCGCTCGCTGTATTGCAGTAGTTTGAGTAACGAAGATTTTTGTGAGGTAAGTGATTCATGAAGGGTATAGGTTATTCTTAGTCAGAGCTATTCTTTTGTAGGAATTATTAAAAGTCAGACTGCATTGAGCTAAAATATTGTGTGTCAGTTTAGAAATGATCAGAATAAGCAAAGAGAAAACTGTCTGAGTACCTTCAGTTTTACTCGGCTGTTTCAGTATCAAATAAAGCAGAAATTTACCAGCACAGTCATTCTTTCCATTCAAAGGGGAAGTTTCATATGCCGACCCTTAGCCGAGGATACCTCACTGGAATCTTCTGATTTTTTTTTTCTTGTAGTTTGAGTAATTAGTGTAGTTACTGTTTATTGCTAGCGCGTAATTGTAGAAAGAATTTCCTTTGTGGTTGTAGTTTTTCATTGTTGTACAGTAAAACAGTTGTGACGTGCATGTAGATTTGCACCAAATATTTCGCAGCCGCGCTTTTCTGAGTTATTGTGTGGAGTACGTGATAATTATGGCGTGTGAAAAACGTAACACCAGGCTCCAAAGTAAATTGAGAAATGATAGTGACGACGAGCGTAACTTATCAGCATCACCGTATTATGAATCAACAGGCTTTTAAAGTAGTAATTTGGTAATTGTGCATAGGGAAATGGACCAGGCGATAAATAATGGTATAGACAGTGAAACAGCTAGTAAACGGGGTAGTATTGACGATCGATCGGTCGGCAACAGCTCGCCTCAGGAATCCGAAATGACAGGGCAAAATCTGGCGAATACTGTAGATTCAGGTTTCGCATCATTACCCTTTTCTCAATCAAGTCAAGACACATTTTCTGCTTTTCAAAATGCGAATGTTGCCGGTCCAAATGCGCTGCCGAATAGCACTGAGGAACATGTTTCAGACACCAATGCATTGTTATTACAATTAATACAACAAATTGGACAAAAGCTTCAAAAGTTAGACACAATGCTTGAACAGACACGCGTAGGTTTGACTACTGAGTTAGATAACATCGAATCTAAATGTCAGAAAGTCTGTAATGACGTAAAAACTCAAATTTGTGAGCATTTTCAACCTATCTTTTCGCGGCATGAAAATGCATTAGAGAATCACGAAGCTTCGATGTCGTCTTTGCAACGTCCTGCCAAAATGATATGTCTTAAATGTTCCGGTAATTTAATTAAGCAAATGTGAATAAGTTTTGAGGGGCTGTATGGATTTGTCAAATACTGATTTTTGTGCAACATGTCTTCAAAATATTTTAAAGGACTGGAAAATTCAGACTGTTCAAAATGCTTCATTATTATGATGCTATGTTTTACTCGATCTTGAGTAGCTTGAGACCAATATGCTGAGAGGAAGGCATGATAAAATTCTCCTTCACTGTGACAATCGCGAATGACCGATCGCATTTTTACAGCTGGTTCATTCTCTAAGTAGCCACACATCACAGTCAGAAAATCACGAACGCCAATAAAAAAAATAGGATGAAAGTCTGAAAGAAAGCAAAAAAAAGGAGAGGTACATGGGATAAGGACATTAAAAATATACATGGGAAGGGGAGTAGCAAAGAAAATGAATTTCAGATGTGGGATGAAACTATAAGTGGTGACCAAAAAGTTTCCGTTGGAAGGCCGTACAGCCCAGAATCGGTATGCCGATCGGGCAAAATCGCCGTGTGGACTGAGGCAATGATCCCAGCTACGCACGAAGTTGAAAATACATGGTTGGTAAAACAACTTGTCCTGCTATGTGAAGATGTCCGTAGATGCCTGCTGCACACCCTCGTCCGACAGGAATCGTCGACGCTTCAAGGCCATTTTTAAGGAACCGAAGGCGTAATTATCGCGTGGGAAGAGATCAGGCCTATAGGGTGGGTGCTCAAGTGTCTCCCACATGAGTTTGCGTAAAATCTGCTTTAAGATATTTGCGACGTGGGGATGGAAATTGGTACAGCATTCCACAACGGTGGTTTTCGACAGACATCCTGTCCCATGGACATTTTTCATTCTGTGAAGTATGTATACTGGTGTTTGTCATTCGGCAGCAAAGAAAAGGATAACAGCATGTTTACTGCGCGGAACTCATAAAGACATGAATGCCATACTAATCCCTCGCCTACCCGCATCAGAGTCGTGCTACGTTGCGTATATATTGCAGCAACGCCCTCAAACGGGAACATTTTGACCACCTCTTATACAGGGGTGCACTTGAGATACTGCTCAGATGGAAAGTGTTATTGATGTGCAGTTTCGACAATGTGGATTGGTAGTCCGGTTCTCGTATTCTTAGCCTGTAAACAGATTGTAATAATACTTAAAAAGTGTATTTTTTGTGGAAACATACATTTTTAATGGAACAATGCCTATTGAGATAAACTAAAAGCAGAGTAAATTAGAATGTTAGTGGTGTTTGTTGCAGGCTCCTTGTGCGAGTCTTTTGCGAGATAATGTATTTCGAGAAGTTTCCACACCAATACGTGTTTGTGCCTTTCAATCCGCGTAGTTGATAGGTACGACGTCGTTCGTTATATTTGCTTACAGTGTGCTTGTGCCTTCCTTGAATGCTTGCGACTTACTACTCAGTTGGTGTGTAATATTCCAAGCAGTCAGTCGTGTGTGGACGATGGGATTTAGCAATACAGAAAAAACCTACCTGCTCATGGTGTATGCGGAGTGTAGGAAGAATGCAGTTCGTCCTTGTACGGTGTATGCCATAAGATATCCCAGTAAACGTCAACCCTCTCGGCAATTATTTATCAATCTCTTCAACCTGTTACTTGAAAGTATTAGTGTAACACGTAAACAACGTAACAGAAGGAAAAAAAAACGACAACAGAAGAGGGGTAAAAGAATAGATTTGCTGCTGTTGCAGTTGATCCGCACGTTAGCTCCCCACACTCGCACGAGGAAGTGGCATCAGTTGGGCAAGTGTCCTACACATTCTCCATCGACATAGGTTCCATCCCTTCCACACCTCTCTCCATCAAGTGCTGCTTGGATATGATTATGAGAATCGTGTTATTTTCTGTACATCGGCATTAAGACAGGATACTCCAGGTACATCACCCATTTTGTTTAATAATTAAGCTACATTAACCAATCGTGCCCAGGTAAATTGCCGCAACATCCACTACTGGTCTGTCGACAAACCCCGTTGGCTTCGTCAGGCGGCATGTCAGCATCCGTCGAGTGTAAACGTGTGGTGTGGGCTGATGAACTATCACCTCACAGGCCGTTTTCTCATAAAAGGAACACTGAATGTGCACGAATATCATAGCCCCCTAAGATACGATCTTTCATGGATATTGTAGACTAGGAGCAACCTGTGGTACGAACATGAAGGCTATCAAGCACATAGTGCACGAATTACTACAGCATGTCTTCACGAACTGTTTCCAAATCGTTGGACTGGACGCAGAGAACCTGTTCCTAGGTCGATCCCATCCCCGGATTTTATGGCTGTAGACTTTTTCTGTAGGGGAAGCTGAAAAATTCTGTCTACAAGGACTTTCTAGCTACATCCGATGATATACAACGACGTATTACAGCAACCTGTTTGGACATCTCCAATGAAATGCTAGGGCGTGTGCAACAGTCATTCTTTACCAGACTGGAAGCGTTTATTGCCATTGTCGGTGGTAATTTGGAACACAACATGTGATGGCCAGTTGTCTCGGTACTGGCCAGAATCTGCATAACTAGTGCATGACATTGTGTTCTTCTTTAGTGTGTGCTACCAGAGGTATTGTACAAGTACCAATGTGGAAACTTTTCAAAATTCGATATCTCGTAAACGACTCGCACTAGAATCCTGCAGCCAACACCACTGTCATTCTTATTTACCCCAGTTTTAGACTGTTAATGCCAACAGTCATTGTTCGATTCAAAAAAGTATATATCTTCACAAAAAATACACCTATTAAGTATTATTACAGTCTGGTTATTGGGTAACAAAAAAATGTTCAAATGTGTGTGAAATCTTATGGGACTTAAGTGCTAAGGTCATCAGTCCCTAAGCTTACACACTACTTAACCTAAATAATCCTAAGGACAAAAAAACACACACACACACACACACACACACACACACACACACACACACACACACACACACACACATCCCCGAGGGAGGACTCGAAGCTCCGCCGGGACCAGCCGCACAGTCCATGACTGCAGCGCCCTAGACCGTTCGACTATTGGGTAACATTACGAGCCCCTGACTACCAATACATCTGTGAAAACCGCATATCAACACCGCTTTCCTTTTCCGTGATATTTGCTGTTCAAGTTTAAAATGAGCCACCCTGAAGAATAGGTGACAGAGATCAGGCGTATTTTGAATAGGCATCACAGGAGAAGTGAATGGAAATCATTGTTAGGCTATTCCGAATTCAGACGCACAGTTAAACTGGGCAGATAATTGTTCTGTAACGACTGAATTGGCCAGCGATTGTGGTGGGCTGCGGCAATGGCACTCAGAGGTCAGGATATCGGTGAACCATCACACAGGGCGACTGAGACCATGGTGTGGGGAGTGGGTGGCTGCTAGAGACCTAACTGGATGTCAGAGAAACAGCATTGAGAAACAATACATTCGTTGTTCGGTATATACATCAGTGGCAACGGCCTTGCCGCAGTGGATACCGGTTCCCGTCAGATTATCGAGGTTAAGCGCTGTAGGGCGTGGCCGGCACTTGGGTGGGTGACCATCCGGGCCGCCATGCGCTGTTCCCATTTTTCGGAGTGCACTCAGCCTCGTGATGCCAATTGAGGAGCTACTCGACCGAATAGTAGCGGCTCCGGTCAAAGAAAACAATCACAACGACCGGGAGAGCGGTGTGCTGACCACACGCCCCTCCTATCCGCATCCTCAACTGAGGATGACACGGCGGTCGGATGGTTCCGGTGGGCCACTTGTGGCCTGAAGACGGAGTGCTATATACATCAGTAGTCGTGACGTCTTCCCAAACAGCCAGCGCCTGGAGGGCTTCGGTAGTACACACCTACTGACGTAGGTGCTGTCCAGCACGTGGCCAACAGGCGCCAGTGTGGGAAGCAGTGGCGTCAGCATCAGTGACACTGCAAGGCCACTGACCTTCCAGGGCCAGCACACTGCACACTAGCAGTGCTCAGGCGCCACTATCAGCCTCGGAAGTAGGCAGCCAGGGCACGCACGATCTTGATCCAGCAGCAGAGTAAGCCCATGTAAGCAGTGCAGGCAGCACGTACTTTATCAGACGAGTGGCTGCGAGTCCCCAGTCACGAACTAGAGGCCTCCAGCAGGCCCACTGGTGTCACACCACCAAGTTCAGAGCATTAGATATAGTATAGCGCCAAAGTTCACAAGAGAAGATATGTTGACCCATGGAGCCGATAGATGAGTAGACGCAAGG
This sequence comes from Schistocerca cancellata, assembly GCF_023864275.1. Lineage (NCBI taxonomy): Eukaryota > Metazoa > Arthropoda > Insecta > Orthoptera > Acrididae > Schistocerca > Schistocerca cancellata. The sequence continues at coordinate 214,745,697 of NC_064631.1, forward strand.
CCTGCGGACCGTCTTAGGTTCCTCCTCGCAGCTGGATACTGGCAAACTGGAACAGCTGTAGTTCTTGGTGACAATATGCCAGAGAAAAATTTCCGACCGCACTGATATGCAGCAGTACATAACTTGCTTCGGTGGCTTGGTATGCTTTTTTGTCCTCTTGCTGCACCCGAGGGCGAGAGTGATTTTCCTTGGTCTTGTCAAGTACACTACTTTGTGTCGCAACAGCTCAGATATAATGCAGGGCTACAAATTTCAACAGAGTTAAATTACATCTCAAAAGACAGGAAATCAAAAAATACTGCTCTCCATCAGAAACAGATGTTTTGTTGCTCTAAACCAAATTTTTAGAAGCTTATTACGACTTGAAGAGCTCCTGAAGTACACTTATTTGACGTTTGTTACCTGTGTATGGGCGATTTAAAAACGGAAATACTTACGGAAGAAATGATTTAGATATCATCTCGAAATATTTCATTTATTTTATCAACCTCATTTCATCTAAATTCGTTACCTTACTGATGCTTAACTTTTAAAGTTATTCCTCGGTGATGTAAAGGTGAAGTGTCTAGGCTCCATATCTATTTGTCCTTCCAGGTATTATTATTTTTGCGTGACCCTCATGTGTTTAGTTAAGCAACAGCCGATGACAGTTGTCTCAGACACCAATTTGATTTGTGCTGTGACTACCTTGAAAACATTATTAAGCCTTACCAATAGTCTCCAAGATGAAATGAAATTACAATTAGCGTTTCCCACTGAGTCACATCCGGCCACATGTGCTGCTGTGGTATCGATACCTATGATGCCACAACATAAGTGCGCTCTGCTAGGTTGGCACTACGAGAGACACAGACGACAGCACCCTCTAGCCGGTGCTGTCGAGGTCTACGAGCACCGCGACTGCTTCAGCCCATTTCATCAGGGGCAGCGAGCCAGGATACTTCGCTTAAGCTTCGCACCTTATTCCAAGTTATATATTCTTATAGCTTGAGTAAAGGGGATTTAAATTCATACAGCAGTACCGACGTGTTTTACCTTTTCCTGACCCAACCCACGGGCCGCCTTCCAGGCGGGATACAAAAGCTGCAATATTTAAAACAGCAGTATGTTTTAACAATTACACCTCGCTAATTCACATATGAATATTGTGGTAGCCTAGAGGGGTCGGTAGGGTGAATCAACCGAGAAATTAAATACGTCTAAAATGCGCCAACTGCGAGGTACTGCACAGAAATTCTGTACTAAGCTCACCTGAGATAACCTCTTCTCGCTGTTTGGCTGCTTTTGGTCTTAATCTATCTGGAAATTGGAAAGCTCCTTCATCATGAACTTTGCGTTGTTATTGACAAAGCATCACCAGCAGTTGTCTTTAATCATTACAATTAGATGAAACTTTTCGTCCCTCTGTTTTTTATACGATGAATTACAGTACTGCTTAAGAATGACATATTCGACATTCTACTGACAGCACTTTTTGTTCCTCCTTTCACATTCCAGTCACAACTGCCTCTCCTTTCATGTTATCGGAATCTGGAATCGATCTTGCACTGCAATGATTCTCTTGTTTAATTATGTTCGTGGTTTTTGAGTTCTATTTTTCGGTCATTGCGAAAAATTACCTTGCATGGTTTGCTTTTGAGATCTGAAACCGTTATTATTCACAGCGTACGAAATTTGATTACCAAATGCAAGCATCCACAAACAGTGTTATGTTGTCTTTTCATTTGTGTTATTATCTATTATATGAGGCGCCAATATAAGCATTCATAAGAAAGATTATTTTCGACTATATAATATTAAAATGAATGTTATTTATGCATAATGTTAACAGCGTCTCGTGATGCTAAAGATTCGAACAGCTTCCAGTGACAGAGATTTTTAGTTTGCAGTTTGCTTAAGGCAAAAGACGGAAAATATGTTTGGCAGCTACAGAAGAGCAGAACCGGCGAAATAATTTTCGCACTCTTTACTTATGATGTTCGAGTTGCAGTCTGTGCATCTGGTTACTATTCGTAACAACGCTTTAAACACAAATCATAATTACAGAAATGTGAATAAGATTCTTTGGCCTGTGCTAGGTATTTCTGCTCCCAACTGATCAATCGTATTCTGCCTGCCGCTAGTCTAATGAAGAATTGTCAACACTGTAGAATACGTTTGGCAACTATTTGACCATCGATTTACTTCCTGATTTGGTTCAGAATAATCCTGGTAAATTCACTCGATATTTTCTTGTCATTTAGATTAAATATTCTGTATTATTCTCACTTAAGTGATGACACAGAAGTAGAAAATGTATGCTCGTTCCATCATGAACTGCAGCTTACTTTGCCATTTACATTGTAAATTCTCCGTCTTAGCCGTCACTGCGACAATAAGGAAGCGATGTTTCAAAGCAGTTGTATGTAATTTAAGTGGTAAAATGTCCACTCTCCAAGCGGAATAATTTGCTTGTTATCTCACTAGACACAGGATTTTTGCCTCTTCTGTGAAAGAGGCACTATCAGGCAGATCGCCGGCCGTTGGTGGCCGAGCGGTTCTAGGCGCTTCAGTCTGGAATCGCGCGATCGCTACGGTCGCAGGTTCGAATCCTACGTCGGGCATGGATGCGTGTGATGTCCTTAGGCTAGTTAGGTTTAAGTAGTTCTAAGTTCTAGGGGACTGATGACCTGAGATGTTAAGTCCCATAGTGCTCAGAGCCATTTGAACCATCAGGCAGATCAACAATCAATGAAGAAATCCTAAGACAACTGCTCCCCCATACTTTCCGTCGATACCTTGACTCTGTAGCACTGAACTTGCTGAAAGCACAGTTGTTAGTGCCTGGTTTTTCTACTTCTGTCACATGAATCGACGTAAACGTAGCACTGAGTGATTTTTTACCTGGGTTTTATCATGTACCTACCCCTACTGCTACATTTACATACTTTCGTGGTAGTCCTGTAAAGCTGCCTCAGTATGACTGTGAACTGGATGTAGATGCAGACCGTTTAGAATTTGAAATAGCATATTATCCTACTAATTCCAATCGTTTGGGATATTTTGTTTGATTAAAGAGGCGCTTTTCTTAACGTTATCACGGTAAGTTTTAATTCATTTACGTTACTGCAGTGCGTACTTAATAGCGTTTTTCCTTTAGTTCATTGAACATAGTAGATAAAAATTAGAGGTAAATAATCAGGAGCTGTACATTATCTAAAACGGAGTCTCACAGTGTTCGGATAGTTTTTCATCTTGACACCTGTATTGGTAGCAGATCGTCAGCCTGCATGTTATGCTGTGTTAACAGACAGTTAAGCTGCGTAGTTCAGTATAACAATGAGGCGAACGGTCTCGAAAAATTTGTCACCGACTGTACACTGCACTTTTGAGATGACCTCATGCAGAAAAATCACGAGGAGTGAGGGCAGGTAATCTTGGAGGCCACGGTGCAGATCCCGCTCGACCTATACGTCTAGATCCATATTGGCGCTTTATACCTTGAGGTACATCAACAGCAAAATGTGCCAGTGCCCCGTCTGCTTGTACCACATCTTCCAATCATGGGCCAAGAGTGAAACTTAAGGCCAATTAGAAGGGGACTTAATTGAAAAGATTGCATTTCAAATACGTCTGCATCGAAAATACTTCATACTGTGGTCAGTGACGGTTCGTAAGCATACATTCGAAATTACCTCACGAACAGCTTGTTGGCGCACCCACGTTTAATGTGACGCTTTTGTTTCTACTGTGGTATACTTCCGTTCACGTCAGTTTTCGCTAATTTATTAGGACTTATGAGCCGTAGCGCCATTGAGTTATAGGCTGTCCTGACTGGCGCCACTGGCTCAGGTGTTGTATCGACTATCCCTCTTGCGGCCCCATTGCCAATATCTATGAGTTGGAGTTGGTATGTGTGGGTTGTGTCCTTAGAAGGTCTTTGCTTGCCGATATATAGAGGGTGGTCCATTGATAGTGACCGGGCCAAATATCTCACGAAATAAGCATCAAACGAAAAAACTACAAAGAACGAAACTTGTCTAGCTTGAAGTGGGAAACCAGATGGCACTATGGTTGGCCCGCTAGATGGCGGTGCCATAGGTCAAACGGATATCAACTGCGTTTTTTTTTAAATACGAACCCACATTTTTTATTACATATTCGTGTAGTACGTAAAAAAATATGAATGTTTTAGTTGGACCACGTTTTTTGCTTTGTGATTGAAACGTCCCCTTAGAAAAATTATACATGATTGTGCTTAAACTGACACACAATATTTTTTGCGCAACGCAATCTGACTTTCAAAAATCCCTACAAAAGAATGGCCCTGACTAACATTAACCTATACGTTTTACAAATCACTTACCAAACAAAAAATTTTCGTTACTCGAACTACTGCAATACAGCGAGCGCCACTACTGCCAGCTAAATAAAAGATTCAAACTACTGAAGGCACTAACTACTGATAGGCATAGTTAGCAAATGAAAGATTTTGATGGAGAACAAACAATGTATTTACCTTGATAGTGTTGAAAAGTCATAATATATATAGCAGTTCATGACATCCATTCTTACAAATGTACTGTTTCTGATGGACACACGTCCAGATCATACGCTCTCAAAAATTCGCCATCTCACTTCCCCACATTCACCACTGCTGGCGGCTCACCTCCAACTGCGCAACGCTACACGCTGTTCACATCCAGCTGCCCCACACTACAATGGCAGACAACAATGCAAACCAGCCACAGACTACACACAGCACAGCCAGTGATATTCATACAGAGCGCTACGTGGCGTTACCAATAAAAAAACCTATACAGCCTACTTACATGATAGATGGCGTTGTAATAGTCACAAACATATGGCTCACAATTTTAGACGAACAGTTGGTAACAGGTAGGTTTCTTAAATTAAAATACAGAACATTTTATTTCGGTTGTTCCAATGTGATAGATGTACCGTTGTGAACTTAACATTTCTGAGAACGTATGCTGTTACAGCGTGATTACCTGTAAATACCACATTAATGCAATAAATGCTCAAAATTATGTCCGTCAATCTCAATGCATTTGGCATCACGTGTAAAGACATTCCTCTCAACAGCGAGTAGTTCGCCTTCCGTAATGGTCGCACATGCATTGACAATGCGCCGACGCATATTGTCAGGCTTTGTCGGTGGATCACGATAGTAAATATCCTTCAACTTTCCCCACAGAAGGAAATCCGAAGACATCAGATCAGTTGAACGTGCGGGCCATGGTATGGTGCTTCGACGACCAATCCACCTGTCATGAAATATGCTATTCAATACCGCTTCAACCGCACGCGAGCTATGTGCTGGACATCTATCATGTTGCAAGTACATCGACATCTGTCACGCAGTGAAACATCTTGTAGTAACATCAGTAGAACATTACGTAGGAAATCAGCATACACTGCACCATTTAGATTGCCATCGATAAAATGGGGGCCAATTATCTTTCCTCCCATAATGCCGCACCATACATTAACCCGCCAAAGTCGCTGACGTTCCACTTGTCGCAGCCATCGTGGATTTTCCGTTGCCCAGTAGTGCATATTATGCCGGTTTACGTTACCACTGTTGGTGAATGACGCTTCGTCACTAAATATAATGTTGTGGGTTGGCAGGACAGCCAACACCTGTATACTAGAGGAAGCCGAAAGGCACGCGTTTTAGCTCACGCAGGCTGGCGTGAGATCTGGAACAGAACAAGGAAATTAGACTTAAGAAAAACGGACGTAGCTGGTGGAATACTTAACTTTAACCCATTAATGATGAGCGTCGCTCTTGACTGTACATGACTCAGCATCAATAGTAATTGGTAATGGCGCCTTGCTAGATCGTAGCAAATAACGTAGCTGAAGGCTATGCTAACTATCGTCTCGGCAACTGAGAGCGTGTTTTGTCAGTGAATCATCGCTAGCAAAGTCGGTTGTACAACTGGGGCGAGTGCTAGGAAGTCTCTCAAGACCTGTCGTGTGGCGGCGCTCGGTCTGCAATCACTGATAGTGGCGACACGCGGATCCGACGTATACTAACGGACCGCGGCCGATTTAAAGGCTACCACCTAGCAAGTGTGGTGTCTGGCGGTGACACTATATATAACGAGTGCAAAAAATCTGTCATAGTCCCGTAATTTCTCTTATACCCAGTGGCAGAACTGTACACGAAGTTCAAAGTCGTCGTCATGCAATTCCTGGTGCATAGAAACATGATACGGGTGCAATCGATGTGGATGTAGCATTCTCAACACCGATGTTTTTGAGATTCCCCATTCTCGCACAGTTTGTCTGCTACTGATGTGCGGATTAGCCGCGACAGCACCTAAAACACCTACGAGGTATCATCATTTGTTGCAGGTCGAGGTTGACGTTTCACATGAGGCTGAACTCTCCCTGTTTCCTTAAATAACGTAACTATCCGGCGAACGGTCCGGACACTTGGATGATGTCGTCCAGGATATCGAGCAGCATACACAGCACTCGCCCTTTGGGCATTTTGATCACAAGAGTCATACATCAACACGATATCGACGTTTTCCGCAATTGGTAAACTGTCCATTTTAACGCGTGTAATGCATCACGAAGCAAATACCGTCCGCACTGGCGGAATGTTACGGGATACCACGTACTTATACGTTTGTGACTATTACAGCGCCGTCTATCACAAAGCGAAGAAAGTGGTCCAACTAAAACATTCATATTTCTTTACGTACTACACGAATATGTAGGGCAAATAAAAATGGGGGTTCCTATTTAAAAAAACGCAGGTGATATCCGTTTGACCTGTGGCAGCGCCATCTGGCGGGCCAACCATAGTGCCATCTGGTTTCCCCCTTCAATCTAGAAGTGTTTGTTTCTTTATAATTTTTTCGTTTGATGCTTATTTCGTAAGCTATTTGGCCCAGTCACTAACAGTGGACCACCCTGTATACAGGGTTCATTTTCGTCCATCTGCTCCTTTCCCTCGAACATATCCGCGTCCTACACACCTCCCGCCGACTTGATCCCCCTCATCCCCTGGTTGCTCCTCTCCTCTCCAACCCCCGCCTGCTGTCGCGCCTTCACCGTTGTGTTCCCCCCCCCCTTTCCCCCTTACCTCCGCCTCCACACCATTTCGTTTCCCGAGGAGGCTTCCATCAATTCCTCCTCCTGGATGATGCCCTCTCTCCCGCCAATTATCCCTCCTATAAACTATGATCCTCACCTGCCCCTCCCTCCCTTTGTTCTTTTCCCAGGCTACCTCTCCCCCCATTCCATCCTGTTTTTTCCCTGCCTAGCTTCACTCTGACTCCATTCGCTCCCCCTGAGTCCTTTTGCTTTCCCCTCCACTGTCTTCCACACTCCTTTCTCGCGTCCGCCCTGCTCCCCCCCCCTTTTTTCTGTGCCTTCTCCGTCCATCGGCTCCCCCCCTTCCTTTGCTTTCCCTTCCTCCCCCTTTTTTTCTCCCCCTCATCTGTCCAGGTTCTCCCCCCCGCCCTTCCCCAAGCCCATATTCCTTCGTACTCTATAGTGCAGTGTTTTCCATGAGAGTTCAGTGTTGTGCGTCCCCTTTTTGAAGTGTTGCGAACAAAAACTAGACGGTCACCGTGTTTGTTAATTGCGCCTGTCTATTTTTTTATCAGCACCACTGACCCTTTGTTTTTTATGTTTTCTTCACAACTTTTCGCCATGTACCAATGTTAAACAAGTCACAATTTTATCACCTGTTTTTATTGTTATATATCCTCATTATGTTTTAAACTTTGCTGTCGGCTGCAGAGCAGCATATTATGCTGCGGCCAGCCTGACCCCGCTCTGGGGGGGATCGAAATCCAATAAAGAAAAAAAGCTCGAGAGGTAGGCACAAAGTTTGCGGGTTGTCGGTAGCAGAGGTGGTCACGAGGTCCGAGCGGCCGAAGCCACGAGCTGCGCAAGGAGGGCCTGCGCAGAGCGAAGATACCGCAGGACTTCAGCGGTGACAGCGTTGACTATAAGCAGCAGGCCGACATCCCGTCGGTTGATTGGCAACATTCGTGTCGGACTACCGCTCGTGGCCTGGCTGCCCCCTTCTGCCTGGCCGTCATCGGCACCAATCCGTAGCCTCCGCGACGCACCGTGCATCCACGGAACGGCTTGCTGAGAAAGGGGAGTAACATTCTGCAATCCTCGTGGGGATTTGTGTCATTGTCTACCTGCCCTCTTCATTATTTTCTGGTCTCTACCCGACCCTCAGAGCTTTAGTCGGTCGGCTCTTTGGTCGCAAATATGGGCCGTGGTATTGTACTAGACACTAGTTGTCGTTTGAAAATTTGTTCTGATATTATATTGCTTTTCCTTTCTGGTTTATACCTGATCATTAATCTTTTAATGAATCAGCTGCTGGTAGTAAATACAGTCGGAGCAATTGTTCCAAGGCACAGGTTACCGAGCGAGGTGGCGCAGTGGTCAGCACACTGGACTCGCATTCGGGAGGACGACGGTTCAATCCCGCGTCCGACCATCCAGATTTAGGTTTTCCGTAATTTCCCTAAATAGCTCCAGGCAAATGCCGAGATGGTTCCTTTCAAAGGGCTCGGCCGACTTCCTTCCCCATCCTTCCCTAATCCAATGAGACCGATGACCTCGCTGTCTGGTTTCCTCCGCCAAACCAGCCAGCCAGCCAGCCAAGGCATAGGTTATCGTCAAACAAACACTGATATAGTGGTTAGATTTAGATGTTAACCAGTTCAATTCTTTCATTGTAATTGCGTTAGTTATGATCTGAACAACCTGTTGTACTAAGCTGTACGTTGTGGTCTTTGGAAGACTGGGTCATTATTGATTTATTTTTAACTGGATCTTGCGGTTCCGCCGAGTGAATTCTCTTGTAATAAGTGTTCATATGTAATGTTTTAAAGCGTTCGTTCAGAGCGTTCTTCATAATTGACAATCAGTTTAACTTTTGAAATATTAACAGCCAACTGTCACCAGTGCCGGTCGGTGTGGCCGTGCGTTTCTAGGCGCTTCAGTCTGGAACCGCGTGACCGCTGCGGTCGCAGGTTCGAATCCTGCCTCGGGCATGGATGTGTGTGATGTCCTTAGGTTAGTTAGGTTTAAGTAGTTCTAAGTTATAGGGGACTGATGAACTGAGAAGTTAAGTCCCATAGTGCTCAGAGCCATTTGAACCATTTTTTGAACTGTCACCAGTGCTTTAGTCATAATAAGATTGTCAAAAGGGACGGGTTGGGATGAGTCGCACCTTGGTTGGTGATTGAAATTAAGAGGTTACTTGGTTTGAAGCAAGCCTTATCATTGTCATAATTGTTTCCTAATCTGTTTAACCGTTAAGCACAGTTGCGCGTCTTGACCCAAACGTTTTGACATAGTTTCCAAATTAAAAATTACGTCATCTGTTTGTGTAATTGAAACACTCTTGTCATCAACATTGCTTATATAGTTTTCATGTGTTGCAGAAGGGCATGTGTGCAGCCCGGTAGTAAACACTGCTGTTTCACCCGATAATAAGCGGGCTGCAGGTCCGGTCGCCTTATAATTATTGTCATGTTGTTCTTGTTTTTATTTCTCTTGCGGAAGCTTATTTACTGCCCAAATTTGCTAATTTTGTAAAGAAAAACCAAATTTATGCTTATATATTGTTAAATAAAAGGTTGTGTGAAAATAAAGTTAGAATGGTGGGTCCTCCCTTCCACGTTTTCCTTAATTCCAGTAAATACCAAGTCTCAACTTAAATTGCCACTTCGTCTAGAACCGACGCACATTCGTGTACAATGCGTTTAAATCCCCTGACCGCCATGTAGGCACTCAAAAGTTTGGGTTTTTATTGCTCAGTATGAACATTCGCTATAACTGTGTGGTTTTTGAGGGAGCATTTAATAGTGCCGTGTCATAGAATTTGCCTTTCACACAACTTATGTAATGGTTTATTGTTTTTTTTTTAAATTTGCAAAACTTTTATTGCAATTTTACAGTTGGTTTATTTAATTGTGCACGGACGCTGCTTCTGTATTGCTTTATCCATGTAGCACTTGCTGGTTAACTTAATATAACCGTTGTTTACCACAATACTGTTTACCTAGTATGTACAGGAAGCATCATTGTAATGCACATGCTTTGGATGGCCCATATTACTTGTTCAATAATGTTAATTTTCATTATGTTTTAATATTAATTTGATCCTTCTTGTCAAGAAAAGGTTAATTACTTTCGTATTAGCCTAGTGTGTAGCTTAAAATACTAGTGCCATCCGTTGTGCTTCCGATGAATAGCGCGGCTATATGCGGCCACCCGCTGATTTGTAATTCTAGTACCACAACCGGCTAGACCGCTCAGCTGTTTGGCACCCGGGCCAATATGATGTACGCATGGCTCTAACCTGCGCACTGCTTACTGCTATAACAGTTCAAAGGTATTTGTAATTCCTCGTTGATTTCCTTTACCAGTTTGTCAGACCTCGTTTCCGTTGTGGCTGTGAGTTGATTTCCGAAATTTTTCGATCTAGGTTCAGTTATTCTCACGACCGGATTTTCATCAAGACGCTTTCATGTATGTGTGGTCGGCATATTGCTTCAGTAGCTGGCGCAGTGTACTTAATTCGACAGTTTTACGTTAGTTTTTTTCAGTTCAATAAACTTTATTAATAGCTGTACACTTTAAGATATTTTATCTTATTCTGAAAGCAACCAGTTTCGGCAATTCATTTTGCCATCTTGATTTTTAAAATCAACGAACTTATCGTATAACCACACAGCCTCGGACGTGACGTGAACCAAAACAAAGGCTTTTTTATTATACTCACGTTCATTTTTGAATGAAGTGTACGTTCACACATTTCTTTAAATTTAGAAATATTTCCAAGTCCTTTCATCAATGCGTGTATATATCACTGATGGAAAACCTACTTTACTGATTCGTCTCTTACAAGACATTAATGTCGACGAGATTGCGTGGTCCTATTCTTCTTCCTCCAGCGCATCTATTGCTGTTACTAAACCATTATGTATTCGTTACAAAACTGGTAGTAAAGTAAATCGTGATAGTATGTCATGTGTAGTGATTAAAGGGCGCGAAGATACAGCTAAATTTAAAGAAATGGGTGCCTGTACTGTGTGTTCTTCATTCTGAAAGTAAAGATGAGTATAACAAAACAACCGTACAAGATGCGAGTAGAACTCGCACTCTCATGGTTCCCTACGACTTAACCACGCATATATACCGGGTGCTCAAAAAGTCAGTATAAATTTGAAAACTTAATAAACCGTGGAATAATGTAGATAGAGAGGTAAAAATTGATACACGTGCTTGGGATGACATGGGGTTTTATTAGAACCATAAAAAAAACAAAGTATTGCTAGACGCGTGAAAGATTTCTTGCGCGCGTCGTTTGGTGATGCTCGTGTGCTCAGCCGCCACTTTCGTCATGCTTGGCCTCCCAGGTCCCCAGACCTCAGTCCCTGCGATTATTGGCTTTGGGGTTACCTGAAGTCACAAGTGTATCGTGATCGACCGACATCTCTAGGGATGCTGAAAGACAACATCCGACGCCAATGCCTCACCATAACTCCGGACATGCTTTACAGTGCTGTTCACAACATTATTCCTCAACTACAGCTATTTTTGAGGAATGATGGTCGACATATTGAACATTTCCTGTAAAGAACATCATCTTTGCTTTGTCTTACTTTGTTATGCTAATTATTTCTATTCTGATCATTTGAAGCGCCATCTGTCGGACATTTTGTGCACTTTTGTATTTTTTTGCTTCTAATAAAACCATGTCATTCCAAGCATGTGTGTCAATTTGTACCTCTCTATCAACATTATTCCGTGATTTATTCAGTTTTCAAATTTATACTGACTATTTGATCACCTGGTATATATATATCACATCTCCAAGTTTTTAAGAGTGAGTTTGCGAGTATCAGACTATCTCTGTGATATGAATGGACGTATCTTTTGACTGTATTACTAAGCTTTAATATTTTACACCGTCAAGGGATTGTAGACCTCAATTTTTGAGGTAAATTTGAACTTGATACCTCCACTCGTTCCTGAGAAAAGAGTGTCTTAACAGACGAATATCAAATGGCAAAAAAGTGGTATAATTACAGATTAACAACTTACGAATTTTTTTTCCTTCACTTGTACTGTGTAGCCTTGCTCTTTGCCAAATTTCATGATTGTACATCAACGGGAAATATGCTATAGGTTTTGATGACTGATCAAACGAAACACTACGGTTCCAGAGACCTTTTCAAGTCTCGAACATCTATCATCTATAGATACAGACTGAAGCGACGAATGAAAATTTGTACCATGGCTGGTGTTCACACCAGGATCTCCTGCTCACCAGGCACGTGCGCTAACCACTACGCCGCCTGGCACAGTGACTTCGCACGCTGCATTCGTCATTTCAGTCTGTACGTATACATAATACATGTCTGAGACTTGAATGGAACCACATAATTTCACCTATGCCTGGGTTTCAGGCAGGATCTCCCGTTTCGTTCAGTGCTAAAGAGTTATTCCAATATACACACATCTAAAGAGTTTCACATCACCTCGGTTCCAAGAGTTCCGGAACCTGTACAGAAAATTGGAATAGAGATCAACATAGACATCATTTCCGCTCTTTTTATTGCTCATTAAAACCACACATTGCAAGTTGTATCACCATACAGTGAGACCTTCAGAGGTGGTGTCCAGATTGCTGTTCACGCCTGTACATCTAATACCCAGTAGCACGTCCTCTTGCATTGATTCATGCCTGTATTCGTCGTGGCATACTATCCACAAGTTCATCAAGGCACTGTTGGTCCAGATTGTCACACTCGTCAACGGCTATTCGTCGTAGATTTCTCACAGTGGTCGGTGGGTCACTTCGCCCATAAACAGCCCTTTTCAATCTATCTCAGGTACGTTCTATAGGGTTCATGTCTGGAGAACATGCTGGTCACTCTAGTCGAACGGTGTCGGTATCCTGAAGGAAGTCATTCACAAGATGAGCACGATGGGGGAGCGAATTATCGTCCATGAAGACGAATGTCTCGCCAAAATGCTGCCGGTATGGTTGCACTATCGGTCGGAGGATGGCATTCATATTTTGCACAGCCGTTATGGCGCCTTCCATGACCACCAGTGGTGTACGTCGGCCCCACATAATGCGCAGTAAGGAACCTCCACCTTGCTGCACTCGATGGACTGTGTGTCTAAGGCGTTCAGCCTGACCGAGTTGCCTCCAAACACGTCTCCGATCATTGTCTGGTAGAAGACATATGCGACACTCATCGGTGAAGAGAACGTGATGCCAGTCCTGAGCGGTCCATTCAGCATGTTGTTGGGCCCATCTGTACCGCGCTGCAGGGTGTCATGGTTGCAAAGATGTACCTCACCATGGACGTCGGGAGTGAAGTTGCGCATCAGACAGCCTATTTCTCACAGTTTGGGTCGTAACACGACGCCCTGTGGCTGCACGAAGAGCAGCATTCACTATGTTGGCTTTGCTGTCAGGGTTCCCCCGAGCAGTAATCCGTAGGCAGCGGTCACCCACTGCAGCAGTAGCCCTTGGGCGACCTGAGCGAGGCATGTCATCGACAGTTCCTGTCTCTCTATATTTCCTCCATGTTCAAACAACATCGCTTTGTTCTACTCCGAGCCGCCTGGACACTTCCCTTCTTGAGAGCCCTTCCTGGCACAAAGTAACAATGCGGACGCGATCGAACTGCTGTACTGACCGTCTAGGCATGGTTGAACTGCAGGCAACATGAGCCGTGTACCTGCTTCCAGATGGAATGACTGGAACTGATTGGCAGTCTGACTCCCCTCCGTATAACATTCGCTGCTAGTGCATGGTTGTTTACATCTTTGGGCGGATTTAGTGACATCTCTGAACTGTCAAAGGGACTGTGTCTGTGATACAATATCGACATTCAACGTCCTTCTTCAGGAGTTTTGGGAACCGGGGTGATGCAAAACTTTTTTTTATGTGTGTAATTCGAGAGCCTCTGCAACGTTGTTAGAAATCAGGGGGAATATCAAGTGGTCTGATGCTCGATTGGGAATGAGGAGGGTGGTGTGCAAGGGTAGTCCAAGCAATTACGCAAAGCCATTGTACCAGGGTGTCGTAGTGGTTAGTGCTTCTGCCTAGTGAGCGAGAGACTCAGGTTCGAATCCTGGCCTTGGTACAAATTTTCAGTCGTATGCAATGAATGAGTTAGGTTGCGATTATCAAAGTATGTCACATAAATGCCTCTTGATTGCATTGACTTAGAAGCTTAAATTCTGTACACCGCTGAGCGACCATAGACCTTAGTATTTGGCATAAATTTCAATTTGATACCTTTAGCTATTCATGAGGAAAAGAAAAATGTGCGACACATCGTCGTTTGAATCACGTAATACGCAACAAAATAAATCAAGTTGATCTACTAGGTCAGCATGTAATATGTTGTACGTCGATTGCTGGGTATGTAGACATCAGGACTGAAGATTTTTCGGGAATAAGCGAAAATTAAGCATACGAGCTTTGTATTTTTATACATAAATCATTTTCTTGGTGGCTGGAAACAGCATCTACAGTCGCAGTAACCCGGCAAAACTAGACGGAATGGGGGAGAACAGCTTAACCGCTCTGACTCGATTTGCTGCTGCGCACCGGCAGAAGTAACTGTCGTAGATGTCACCTTCGCGGAACGGCAACGGGCAGTCTGCACCCTGCAAACCGCGTTTGCTCGACTGGTTTGATACGATTTCGCGTAGCTGGCTGCGTCCGCCGGCCGCGGTAACGACGTTCGCCGGCCGGATTCGACGTCCGGTTGTGGGTAGGCGGGGCAGGCGCGCGCGCCGCGGCCACTTCCGGTAAACAAATCTCGTCCATCTGAGCAGCCAGCGACGAGGTTACGGCCTCGATATTCCTCATACATTTTATTGCCGAGGTGCCACGTCACCGTTTCCCCAGGCAACTGCTGGATTTCCTGCGCGCCGATTTAATTTGAGACGGCGAATTCGACTCGTCGTTTAGCTCGTGAATCGTATTTTCGACCACAGACCTCGAAAAATATAAAAAATAGAAACATTCAATAGGATTTTCTTCGACTAAAGGGAATATTTTATCGGGATATTTTTCAGAACAGAAAAAGTAGATATTTCCTCAACAAGTATTTAATAACTATAAAAATAAAATGTTTGCGTATCGTGAGAGTTATGTGACTTCAGCTAAGAAACTGGCACTATTCATCAGACAATCGGAGTAATACACACGGACGTAACCACCAATTTCACTGACGTCGATTTTTTGTAGAATCGTGGAACTTATTTTATGTTCAGACATAATGATCTTTCTAGACTCTGAGAAGCTCATCTGCAGAAACCAGCACCGTTTTAGGAAACAGCGGTCATGCGAGAGACAGCTAGCCCACTTTGTGCATGATATACAACAGGCTGTGGATACCGGCCGCCATGTTAATGCCATATTTATCGACTTTCGAAAGGCGTTCGAATCAGTTTCGCACTGTCGCTTGCTCCAAAAAGAGCGCGCTCACGGTCTATCCGACGACATATGCCGCTGGATAGTAAGTTTTCTAACAGACAGGGAGGAGCATGTCGTCCTGAACGGGGTGACTTCAACAGAAACAAGCGTTACTTCAGGTGTGCCCCAGGGCAGCATAATAGGTCCGCTGCTTTTTACGATTTACATAAACGATCTGGTTGATGGTATTGACAGCGGCATTAGACTGTCTGCCGATGATGCAGTAGTCTACAGGAAAGTAGTATCACACGAACATTGTGAACAGATGAGGATTTGCAGAAAATAAATGCGTGGTGTAATGACTCAATATTAGTAAGTGTAACCTACTTCGTATAACAAGGCGAAAATCCCCTTTAATGTAACAGTACAAAATAAATGCCCACTCTTTGGAAACGGTAACATCCCTCAAGTATCTGGGTGTGGCTATTTGAAATGATCTCAAATGGAATGATCAGATTGCACAAGTAACGGGTAAGGCGAACTTTAGATTGCGGTTTATTGGTAGAATCCTGAAGCGATACAGTCCTTCAGCAAAAGAAATTGCTTACAATACGTTAGTTCGTCCAGTCTTAGAGTACTGTTCGTCTGTATGGGACCCTTACCAATTGGGACTGATTCAAGAGATTGAGAAGGTCCAAAAGAGAGATGCAAGATTTGTGACTGGTACATTTAGTCATCGCGAGAACGTTACAAATCTCATAGAAAGTTTGAAGAGGGACACACTTGCAGATAGACGGCGCGCTAAACGGAAGGGACTGCTCACTAAATTTCGAAATCCGATTTTCACCAAGGATTTAGAGCATATATTATTACCACCAACTTTCAAATCGCGCAATGATCACCATTGAAAGATAAGGGAAATTAGAGCACGTACTGAGGCGTTCTGACAGTCCTTTTTCCTCCGCGCGATCCGCGAGTGGAACAGTGGGGGCGCGAATTGTGCCCTCCGCCACACACCGCTTGGTGGCTAGCGGAGTATATATGTATATGTAGATGTAGATACACTTCTTTCAGTGTGTTATACTCTAAAGTTCGTGGAAACAGCAAGACTAAGAATGAATTTCTTTAATCTGCGTCAACGCACACTACCTCATCAGAAGTATCCATACACCTATTAGTTGACGCTGTTGTGAGGTGTGTCTGCCCTTCGCCCTTACGACAACTCGAACTCATCTGCGGAGACTTTAAATGACATGTCTACATGTCTGTGGAGGAATGCCAGCCATTTCTCCCTTAAGAGCCGAAAACAGAGAAGTTAGTGATGCTCAACGCTGATATCTGAAGCGAAGTGGACATTCTAACTTATCCCACAGGTGTCTCATTGGGTTCAGGTCGGCGCTTTGAGCAGACTAGTCCATTTCAGGAATGTTACTGTCCACAAACCATTCCTTCATAGATGTTGCTTTATGAGAGAGTGCATTGTCATGCTGAAACAATTATCTCCGAATTGTTCCGCTACTGTATGCAGTATTTAGTGCTACAAAATGTGTTCGTATCCTCCCGCATATAACGTTGTCTTAAGCGCAGTAGGGGCACCACACCATAACCACGAAAGGCACTTCCACCTCGTCCGTACTTTACTGTTGGCACTACACACGATGGTAGGTAACGTTGCCCAGGTATTCGCAAAACCTAAATCCTTCCATCGAATTGCCACGAGGTTTGCGTGATTCATCACTCCAAATTACTCGTTTCCAGACGTCCCGTGTACAGTGGCGTCTCTCTCTACATTATCTCACGCGGCGCTTAGCTGGCTTGCTTATGAGAAGCTGCTCGATTCCTTATGTACACTTCGTTGGCTGGACTTTTGCTTCAAATTGGAACTCATGAATGACTCCTTTCGCTGATTTTTTTTACAACCATGCTCTGCAGTCACCGTCCATCATTACGGGAGGTCTGTTTCGTTTTGAGTTAGCTTTAGTTGTTCCATCGTGTTTCCAGTTCGCAATCACATCAGAAAAAGTCGGCATGAGAAGCTTGAGAAGGGCGAAATCACGCAGCTCTCCTGATCGATCCATTCTGCTGTTCCTGCTTCTCTACTGACTACACAATACTCCCCGCCTCCCCTTACACAGGCGGGCCCGCCATTAGTTACATCTAGTGGTCAGTTCTGCACTAAATAGGGATGACGGGTTACTTTTGATCACATACAATGCGCAAAACCACTGTGCAGTGGATGATGGGAGGAACTTCGTACCAATATTATCGATTTCTGTTTTATTTCATTCACGTACTGATCGAGGGAAGAAATGACTGTCAACTGTACGTGCCTTTGTAAGTTTCCTAATGTCTCTTACATAACGGGTACTCTCATGATCGCTACGATAGATATGCGTTAGTTTTAGATGATTGTCGCTTGGTCTTTTTCGAATACAGTGGGTTTACTAAATTTACACAACAGTTTCCTCGAGAATTTCTGTTACACTTTTGTTTGTCCTGTTAACGATACCACCAGCGCGTCTCTGCGACGTCAGTTCTTACCTTCTCGGTAAGACTACAGACAATGGAGGCACACAATCAGTCTCACTAGCGTCTTGTTTCCAATTTCCTTTACAGGTGCACTGCGCTTTCCCGAAACCTTTCCAACAAAACTGAATCATCCATTCGTCGTCCGCAATAATAAAGTTACGTCTTTGCCCCGTTTCAAACTACTTTTCAATATTACCCCGAGTACTTATACGATGTAACGTTCTGAATATGTTCACCATTAATCTTGTAATCGGCTGCTATCGGGTCCTTCGTTATCAGCATTATCTTACATTTATCCATGTTTAAAGAGAGAGCTTCCCTTCATTACACCAAGTGTAATTCTTTTCCAAGTCTTTCTACGTTTCAATACTATCGCCTACCGACGTTACTGTTCTGTAGACGACAGCATCCTAATCGAATTGTTTGACAGCGCTGCTGATTCTGTCTGTACAAAAATGGCTCTGAACACTATGGGACTTAACATCTGAGGTCATCAGTCCCCTAGACTTAGAAGCACTTAAACCTAACCAACCTAAGGATATCACACACATCCACGCCCGAGACAGGATTCGAACTGGCGACCGTAGCAGCAGCGCGGTTCCGAACTGAAGCGCCTAGAACCGCTCGGCCACTTCGGCCGGCCCCTCACTTTCGCTACTTCCCTTCGCGTAATGTGTGATGTGCATTGTATGAGAACCCATTCGCTTAGGCCTATCAGTGGCTGTTACGAATATCAGGTGAAATGTACAAATAACCGCAACGTACTGAAAATAATGATTGGATCTTAGTTCTGATACTGAGCTGTACAAAAGTAAATAAAAGGATGTTCGATACTATAAAATTCTTAATCATCATACGCAAAACAAAAATCGACTTTGAAAGGTCGGCGTCTCTTCTGCAGCCTTTCATTGTCAGAAAATGTACATCAATTATGCACGCTGAAAGTCCAGCAGATGATGATTCGCTCCACATAAGTATGTCTTTGTCTCTCTGCCTTACCGAATTCAGCTATAGATGCATGTATATCAGTATCTCTGTACCGATCAAGACGAACTTAAATGGAGCTCTGTTATTTTATCGTGGTTTACGTATTTAATATTTACACCACTTCTATTGCTAATCAAAAATGGCTCTGAGCACTATGGGACTTAACATCTATGGTCATCAGTCCCCTAGAACTTAGAACTACTTAAACCTAACTAACCTAAGGACAGCACACAACACCCAGCCATCACGAGGCAGAGAAAATCCCTGACCCCGCCGGGAATCGAACCCGGGAACCCGGGCGTGGGAAGCGAGAACGCTACCGCACGACCACGAGATGCGGGCTATTGCTAATCCTGACACACGAGTTTTGTAACTATTCCAGTTTATGGAATCTGTTATGAAGTTGTTAAGCATGTTGAAATTCTCTTGATAGTTGGCCTGTAACGGTCTCTCCCACAAATACATATGATCCAAAGACCTTTGTGTGGTGCCACCGCCAGACACCACACTTGCTAGGTGGTAGCCTTTAAATCGGCCGCGGTCCGTTAATATACGTCGGACCCGCGTGTCGCCACTGTCAGTGATGGCAGACCGAGCGCCGCCACACGGCAGGTCTAGAGAGACGTCCTAGCACTCGCCCCAGTTGTACGGACGACTTTGCTAGCGAAGCTACACTGACAAATACGCTCTCATTTGCCGAGACGATAGTTAGCATAGCCTTCAGCTACGTCATTTGCTACGACCTAGCAAGGCGCCATTTATCCTTTGCTATGTATCTAATGAAGCATGTACCTTCAGACCGATGTTCTCCAATTACGAATTAAAGTTAAGTATTCCAGAAGCTATGTACTATTTTTGGCTACTATAATTCCTTGTCATTTTCCAGACCTCACGCCAGCCTGCGTGAGCTTTAACGCGTGCATATCGGCCTCCTCTAGCTATACGGTGTTGGTTCTTCTGCCAACACATCACTTTGTTTGGGGGGTAATTGCGTAGTGCGTCTTTTTGTTGTCTTAGAGTATATTTTCGGTTCGACATATATGGAATATATCCCACCGCTGTCTGGGGCGTCTCCAGATCGGTCATCGGGGCTCAGTTCGAGGCGGGAGTCATCACTAAAGACAATTCTACTCCAATCACTGAGATTCCAGTCCGAAGACGTCTCTGGAGAAGCCATGGACGAGTGGAATACCAAGCTGACTGTCGCCTGCCGTATGGCCCGACGTCCAGGAATAACGGTGTCTAGCGTCCGCCCTATGTCGTGTAATTTGCTGTTGTTAATTCGGCCATACACCATTTTGATTACTGCAGGGCAGTTTCTGTACGTAGGCTATCCCCTATATTTGTCACACTTCCAGCAAGGATGGTTTGAAAATGAACATAGGTGTCCGAAGCTAGTCAACATAAAAAAATAGAAAATAGATATTTCTCAATGCAAATTATGACGAAGCTACAACCATTTAGTTTGTGTGCATGGTATCTGCGCAGTGACTCAATAAACTTTACATCATAAATATTTCTCAAGGTAAATGTAACGGAAAATTACAAAATGAAAAACTAATGCTACAAATAGTATAAGAATATTATAAAGTAAGTCTGCACGTTGACCTGAGAATCAATTAAAGGAAGATTGAAATAATGAATCACTCTCATATGGAGCTGAACGTAAAGCGCCGACACGACAATGCCGCAGTGAGATCTTCAGTACTGCCTGTGTCAGAATGCCTGGACCTAATCAGAAAGAGACAAATCAGAAAACTAGAGCTAAAGGTTAGGAAGAGTCTGAGAAAAATCATGGGCTCTGTCATAGAAGAACGGAATAAGGTACCAGTACCTAGAGTGCACTTCATGAACCATGAGAGACAGGAGGACCATCTACTACGGCTACATGGTCAGGATGAAAATAGGAGGCTCACGTCAATGATCTTCAGCGCGTCTCAAGAGGGAAAGCTACAAATATCAAGTGAGTAGGAAAGAAAACTCGGTACAGTTTATCTGGACATTGTGAGGTCCGAGCAGATGTAATTTCGATGTATTGCTCATGCGCTGCCTGCGATATGCAAGGTATAAGAGAATCGCTGACCAGAGACCAGTGTTGACTGCAGTAGGTACTGTGTAGCTGTAGCAGTAAGTTCTTGCTAGTCTGCGCTAGTCTGGAGTCTGCTGTGGTCTGGTATGGTGTATCGTGTTGGCTGGTCGGTCGCAGTGCAGCGATGCCAGAGCCTGAGTATTATTGTATAAGGTAAAAAGCAGCCTCGCGCATATCTAGTAATGGTATCTGAACTCCCATGTAAATGTTTTAAAAAATGTCCTAATAATAATATTTGTCATATAAAGTAATTTTCTTTTTAACAAGCATTCATTTCAATTTAAAGAACTTAATAATTTCTCCAATCCATGATCATACCGATTGTTGCAAAAGAAAAATCAGTTGCTTCCTTTCATAAATGACAAATCTATCGGCCACCATTGCACAGAGCTGTGCCGGAAAAATTTATTGTAAGAGCAGATATATTCGCCGTTTTTATTGAGGTAAGAATTTTTCCTTTTTTTATTCAGAATGATCTTACAGGGCCATAACGCAGCACTGCTGTCATCCAAAATTTACCGGGTTACTGAATTTATTTTTTTATTACGAGGTTTAGGAATTTTTCTGTTTCGAACTTACATTAAATGAGAAAAGAATTTCGTGGGTACATTAAATGGGAAACAAATTTTGTGTGGAGGTTAAATGTGAATGAATTTCTGTAGGGTGGTTATAAATGGGAACCAATTTTGTTCTGAGGTTACACAATAAATAGAATCATATTCATATTATTATTTAATACAAATTTTGTGGGGAGGTCACACTTGGCGACAACCGGTCAGGATCGTATTTCCTTTGTGAATTTCTGAGAAGTAGTCGTATATCTGCTCTTATTTACTTGAATGTAGTTTGCATCTGGCGCAACGCATTTACTAATTTGTCACTCTTTCTTTCACAGATCATCGGCAATTTGTTGCTCTTTGTTGTAATTGTGCTTGTTCCATTTTTGCTTCGTCTTTGTTTCATTTTGTGCTTAATTTTGATTTGTGAAAAATGCCGCGAGAAACTGTTAATAGTACATCGCGATGTGCAGTGAGTGAAAAAACTGACTCGATTAATTTGACCGATAATACTTGCGACACTTAGTGTAATAGCGATAATCCTCCATTTACAGACAATCAGTGCGTACCGACCACTAGTAATGATTTTAATCCTAATGATCAGCAAACAAATTCAATTGTGTCCACTGTTAATTTAACGACAATTGATGACGTGTCACTTTCCATTACAATGAACGCTGCCCAGCTTGACACACCCGATTTGCAAAATTTACGTAACGAACAGATAATTGTTTCTAACGAAGGTGAACAATGTACTCAAAATATGTCAGATTTATTTGATTCCGGTGTAGTGACTAGCAGTGCACATCCAATTGGCGAACCTTTTCAAGAATCAGAGAATGACCAAATGGTTACACAAAACGTGACAAATGCAGATACACCAAAACACAGCATAGAAAATAGAGTCGCTACTTTTGGCTTGGATCAAGTTATGGCATTATTGCTACAAATTAATGAAAATAATGAAAATCTCAAACAACAAATTAATGAAAATAATGAAAATCTCAAACAACTAAACGAAAAACTAGACAACAATTCCAAACAGTCGAATGATAAGCAAGATAACAATTTCAAACAACTTAATGAACATAACAAACAACTTAGTGAACAGATTACAGCCGTTGCCGCGCAATGTCATGATACTAAAGAACAATTACGTGAGGAAATGAAGGCTTGTGCTAGGAGCAGTAGTGAAGAAATTAGATCTGTGGCTCAATAATTAAGGAATACGCAAGCAGCTACAACGAAATTACTTAGAGATGAAATCAGTGCAGTCGCTAAACAATGCTCTGAAAACGCAACACAGTTACGCGACGAGTTTAAATTAATGTCAGCAGAACTTTCACGCACACTGGATGCAAAAGTAGACGCGAAATTTGACCAACAGAACAGCCAAATTGACGAACGTTTTAATCACCACCTACAAAACAGTGAAACGCGTTACCGTAAATTTATACAGGAACAGAATAAAGTAAAGCAACAAGTCATGGAAACAATTACTGCACAGAGACAGGAAGATAAGCGTAAATTGTTTACGAAAGCAAAAACACACGTAGACAACAATATTGCTACAGTATCAGAAGAAATTAATACTATCAAACAGTTGAACACCGAATTACATGATGAAATCTCTGATCTTAAAACAAAAACAGACACACATACAGTAGACTTTCAGACAGTGACCGACAGACTTGAACAATTAGAACTAATACAGGATCCCGATGCCATCAAAGCGGACGTTAAGAAATTAAACAAAACCACACGTAAAATACAAGAACAAATTAATGCTTGCGATACTAAAAACGATGATCAGGTAAAAGTACTGACTGAAAAATATGATGAATTGGCCAGTCATATTGATGTTATCGAAAGTAATAATGACACCAAATCAGACGATACGTCACCAGTTTCGTTTAATCAAACACCCGAATTCCAAAATTTACAGCAGACAATCAGTGAGATAGGTTCGTCCAATAATACATTACGTAGAAAATTGTCAACTTTACAGCAAGAAGTGACAGAGATGAAAAATGTTTCAGCCTGTAACACGGCACAACATACGCCACATTCCGAACATTTCTCACACTCACACAGCATGTATAATTTAGGTAATTTACAGAGAGTACGTGAGTTAGATTCCGAACAGTCACAGACAAACAGATTATCATACAATCCTGAACCTGTTCAGACACTCAGAGATGACAATTGTGATTATAAGCAATTTTTATCCGTAAAAAAATCTAAGGGATTTAAAAATGACACAACACAGATTCACCCTTTCGACTGGATACGACAATTTATTTTTGTACTTTCACCAGCTTCGCCTGTAATGCAGAAACTAGTATTGGACTGGATAGAACAACTTGATTTTGAATTTTCACCGCCATTGGCTGTAATGCAGAAATTAAAATTTATTTGCAGCGCGTAAGAGACCTCAGGGGTCTCATTACACTTCGATGAATATGTGCCGTAGCGTGCACAGGGCCCCGAGCCATAGCAGTGCTATTTCATCTTTAGTTTTCTGCACTGCTGCCTTCTCTTTTACTATCCTTTATATCTATCAAAACAGCTGTTCAACTATCGGTCTATCTAGGATCAAGAATGAGTAAAGAAATCTGATATGACGAGTTTTACCGAAAGTGACAGTTTTCATTAGACGCTCCAGAAATGACAACCACGAGAACTTTAATACCAGACAAAAATTTAATCATCAGTATGTGTAAAATTATCAGCAACAGCAAACGCATTTCGGTAATAATAGAGGTTTTCCCCACAACAGCAACAAAACCAGCCGGTTAGCATACCTAACCAACAATGTAGTCTGCAAGGTCAACCAAGCTTTAATGTTTCGCCGCCTACGCGTATAGCGTCGGCCACACCAAATAGCAACGCACAGCAATAAGGAAATCACTACGTACAGAAGACACATCATTTCAATTCCTATCGCAACGCGCCGTATAGTAATGACTATCATGACAAACGTAAATGTAATGAGCATAGTTTTCAGCGTAACAGTCGGTCTTACCAGCAACAAAATCATCCGCAACAACAGATTATCATGAATGAACCAGACAATAGATATCATCCCGAACGTAATACGTCAGGACGAAATAACAGAACAGTACAAATAGTTTAAATGCCACAGTATCATCCCGAAAATAACAGCACGTCAGAAAGAATTTGACTAGATACAGTACAGGTTGCATCTTCATGCAACGCAAGCAATACTTTTAACACAGAGAATTTTGTTCACGAAAATGTTATTACTTCTGACGACATCCGAGACACTCTTTTGCAGGAAAAACCAGTTATTCAAAAAACCATTTCCCACCCGTCATTGAAGTAAAGATTGGATCATCTAAATTTTCAGCTGTAATCGATTCTGGATCACCTATGTCAGTTATAAATGAGGAAACTTTCAACGAATGTAACAAAGAGAATACCTATCCTACGTTACCATTAGGCAACACTAAAGTAAAAGGAGCAGTATCTGGTAAAGGAGTAGATGTAAAGTTACAGACACACTTATCATTTTGTATTGCAGGTCATACGTTTCACTCAAATTTTTGGATTGTTCCCTTATTAACAACAGACGTTATTTTAGGTGCGAATTTTCTGATACAACATGACGCAATTATTGACTTTCAAAATTCCTATTTAATGTTAAAGGATGGAAATGTACAACTGGCATTAGAATTTCAGCACTCTTTATCTGCAGAAGAACAAACAATTAATCGTACAGAGGTCATTTATGCATCACGTAACATAGACTGTCATTTGACATTGTTCACAGATACGTACGTACACAACTATAATACTCCAGACGAAGGCGACTATGACGTTATACAGATGATTTCTGATAAAGTTAAACAGAGCAGTGCAAATACAGACGACGAACGTACTCAACTACACAAAATTCTTTTACAGCAAACTCCAGTTTTTGACAACGTCCCTGGTACTATGTCCGGTTTTATGTATGAATTTCAAGTTAAACAGCTCGACACATTTAAAGCCAAACATTATCCCATTCCGTATATTCACAGAGAACAAGTTAAGAAAGAATTGCAAGCTATGCTTGACCAAGGAATTATTGAACCGGCAGTTAGTCCGTACATAAACCCACTCCATATTGTTAAGAAAAAGGATGGTTCACTTCGCCTCGTACTTGATTCGCGTCACATCAATGACATTATTATTAATGAAACGGATCGCCCTCAAACACTAGAAGAACTTCTACAGAAATTTCATGGTACTGCTATTTATTCCACATTAGATTTGAAAAGGGATTTTGGCAAATTCAGCTCTATCCGAACTGCAGAAAGTACACGGCTTTTCTCTGTTTTGGTGACTGTTATCAATTTTGTAAATTACCGTTCGGTTTAACTATTTCTTCAGCAGCATTTATTCACGGATTGAATACTATACTTCCGACAGAATTAAAAGACAGAATCACAACGTAGGTAGACGACATTCTTATTGCAGAAGCTAACTGGTCTGTACACAATCTGATTCTTGAACAACTTTTACGAACTTTTCGTGCACAAGGACTCACAGTTAATCTCATTAAATCGCACTTTGGCAAAACTTCTATAAAATTTCTTGGACATGTAATTTCAGCAGATGGCATTGCGCCTGACTCGGAAAAACTTAAAGCTATACGTGACATTACTGTTCCTACGACGAAGAAACAACTACGCAGCTTTTTTGGTATAATTAACTTTTTTCGTAAATTTCTTAATTACTCTGCTTTAGACACCCCTAGATTATGTCAATTGACGGGTAAAAACACTATTTGGTCCTGGGATAGCCAAGCACACTCTGAATTTGTTAATCTGAAACAAGCTTTGTTGAATACACCACTTTTATCACATCCAGATCCTACTAGAAATTTTTCCATTGCCACCGACAGTTGTAACACCGCTTTAGGCGTACACATTTTTCAGGAAACTGAAGAAGATGGTTGTACAGTAATTAAAAACATCGCCTTTGCGAGTCGCATTCTGTCACCTGCTGAACGCAATTATTCTGTTACAGAACTTGAAACATTATGTGTTGTATGGGCATTTACGAGATTTAGGCATTTTCTTTATGGAAGACATACGACCGTTTACACAGATCATAGAGCGATACAGTTTTTTACTTTCAGCAAAATTTACACACGACGGGTTAGGCAGATGGAAACTTTATTTACAGGAATTTAATTTTACAATTGTTCACATTCCTGGTACACAAAATATTGTAGCAGACGCACTATTCCGTTCTCTCAGCAACAATCAGCAAGGCATCGCAACCAATTTCTGCAAAGCAAATTTCAGCGTCATGTATATTCAACAAGTTGCATTTGAAAATTTCATTTCGTCGTCATTACGAGACATAGCACAGGAGCAGAGTAAACACAATGTATGGAAAGAAATTAAACACCTTTGGCAAGATAGGAATAATGTTACCATTAGAAACCATTACACTGTACGCAATAATATTCTGTTTCGCCGCTCTCACCCTGACAGCAACAATTGGTTATTATGTATTCCTAACGAGCTTGTTAACAAATTAATTTGGTATACTCATTTAAGTTACGCACATTATGGAGCCAGAAAATGCTTTCTTATACTGAGAGAGAACTGTTATTTTGCGAACATGGAGAAACGTATTCGACGAGTTTTAGCGTCATGTAAAATCTGCCAGAAAGCTAAGTCAGACATGACTTCACATATTTCTCCGTTACATCGTATTGTACCTGTTAAATTGAGACACATGGCCGCTGTAGACATTTTTGGTCCGATTCCCAGATCTATTAGAGGTTTTTGTTACATCTTTGTCGCTGTTGAACTCACTTCGAAATTTGTTACCTTCACTCCGTTACCCAAAGCTACTGCTAAATCTGTTTCGAAAGCATTTGTAAAACATTTTTTATTCCATGTAGGGCATGTATTGAAAGTAATTTTCGACAATGGATCACAGTTTCGATCTGCGTTATGGACACATATGTTACGAACAGGAAACATTCCTCCGATCTGTATATCCAAGTATCACGCTTCTTCGAACCCTTGTGAACGTCTAATGAACGAAATTGGTAAACTGTGTAGAATATATTGCCATAAAAGACATACTGATTGGGACACACACAGGATATAATTAATTCCATACCAAATGAATCTACTATGCTATCTACGACTGTTATACTGAAAAATGTTGAACCACCTAACAAAATTAAAGAATTAGTATCCTTTCCTACATCTCGTCGACCATGAAATAATTGACATTGCGATGAACAACATCAAACGTGCCGCAGAGCGCCGGAGAAGACAGCAAAACAGGTTTGTACACGCAGTGACTTTCACATTGGACAGAAGATATTAGTACGTACACACTATTCATCCAACAGAGGAAAGAATAGATGCAGTAAATTTGAGCTTCTATACGCAGGTCCATATCGAATTCCCAGCATTCCTCACCCCAATGTAGTACACGTCGAAACTCTGAGAACCAGAAAAAGTAAAGGCAATCACCATGTCTCTAATATTAAACCCTTTATTGAATGAACATACTTTATGATTTGTCACACTGCAATGCCATTTTCTGATTTTTATATGACCAATGATGCAATTATATTTATGTGACTACTTACTGATGACTATCATATTTTTTCTTGGCAAGTGCCCGGCAAGGTAAGGTTAGCAGGTCACTGCTCTTGTCGTTACACAACAGACCATGCACATTTTTCCAGATAAACTTACATATTTTATGACCAATTATGCAATTCTATCTAGTGACATATTAATTTTATCAAATTCTTTCTCCATTAAAGTCTTCAACTCTCGCCTCTATCAACTACACAACATACACTCCTGGAAATTGAAATAAGAACACCGTGAATTCATTGTCCCAGGAAGGGGAAACTTTATTGACACATTCCTGGGGTCAGATACATCACATGATCACACTGACAGAACCACAGGCACATAGACACAGGCAACAGAGCATGCACAATGTCGGCACTAGTACAGTGTATATCCACCTTTCGCAGCAATGCAGGCTGCTATTCTCCCATGGAGACGATTGTAGAGATGCTGGATGTAGTCCTGTGGAACGGCTTGCCATGTCATTTCCACCTGGCGCCTCAGTTGGACCAGCGTTCGTGCTGGACGTGCAGACCGCGTGAGACGACGCTTCATCCAGTCCCAAACATGCTCAATGGGGGACAGATCCGGAGATCTTGCTGGCCAGGGTAGTTGACTTACACCTTCTAGAGCACGTTGGGTGGCACGGGATACATGCGGACGTGCATTGTCCTGTTGGAACAGCAAGTTCCCTTGCCGGTCTAGGAATGGTAGAACGATGGGTTCGATGACGGTTTGGATGTACCGTGCACTATTCAGTGTCCCCTCGACGATCACCAGTGGTGTACGGCCAGTGTAGGAGATCACTCCCCACACCATGATGCCGGGTGTTGGCCCTGTGTGCCTCGGTCGTATGCGGTCCTGATTGTGGCGCTCACCTGCACGGCGCCAAACATGCATACGACCATCATTGGCACCAAGGCAGAAGCGACTCTCATCGCTGAAGACGACACGTCTCCATTCGTCCCTCCATTCACGCCTGTCGCGACACCACTGGAGGCGGGCTGCACGATGTTGGGGCGTGAGCGGAAGACGGCCTAACGGTGTGCGGGACCGTAGCCCAGCTTCATGGAGACGGTTGCGAATGGTCCTCGCCGATACCCCAGGAGCAACAGTGTCCCTAATTTGCTGGGAAGTGGCGGTGCGGTCCCCTACGGCACTGCGTAGGATCCTACGGTCTTGGCGTGCATCCATGCGTCGCTGCGGTCCGGTCCCAGGTCGACGGGCACGTGCACCTTCCGCCGACCACTGGCGACAACATCGATGTACTGTGGAGACCTCACGCCCCACGTGTTGAGCAATTCGGCGGTACGTCCACCCGGCCTCCCGCATGCCCACTATACGCCCTCGCTCAAAGTCCGTCAACTGCACATATGGTGCACGGCCACGCTGTCGTGGCATGCTACCAGTGTTAAAGACTGCGATGGAGCTCCGTATGCCACGGCAAACTGGCTGACACTGACGGCGGCGGTGCACAAATGCTGCGCAGCTAGCGCCATTCGACGGCCAACACCGCAGTTCCTGGTGTGTCCGCTGTGCCGTGCGTGTGATCATTGCTTGTACAGCCCTCTCGCAGTGTCTGGAGCAAGTATGGTGGGTCTGACACACCGGT
The DNA here is from genome assembly GCF_023864275.1 of Schistocerca cancellata. Lineage (NCBI taxonomy): Eukaryota > Metazoa > Arthropoda > Insecta > Orthoptera > Acrididae > Schistocerca > Schistocerca cancellata. The sequence goes on from NC_064631.1 coordinate 214,775,539, forward strand.
GTCAATGTGTTCTTTTTTCCATTTCCAGGAGTGTACAAGCTGAACACAAAGAAAGTCATTTCTTGTCGTTATATATCAGACCGTGCACATTTTCCATTTTTCGTGTATGTACGATTGATTTCCTGTTTTGTTTGTATGCACTACGAAATCTTTAAGATATAACAAACACCAGTTGACTTTGACATTTTGCCTTATGATATCTCAACATCGTGACTATTTTACATTTTTTTTTTTTTTTTGCTACTACATTATGATACTCTGTGTACATTTTTGCACATGAACACTGTCTATGTTTTTGACATAGTACGTTTTATGTCATGCTATGCTGTATGCTCAATTATGTCACTAGAAACCAGTTTTTGTTTAATGGGTATATGATTTAAATGCAAGATATTAATCCTTATTCATCATTTTCAGAAAGCAATCACGTGTAAAAGAAATAAATTGGACAAACCACAGTGGATTACTATGAAATGGGAATTTCACCTTCGGAATGAACGAAAGAAGATGCAATATCTCGTCATGAAGAGTAAATGGATCAGAATTAACAAACATTAACAAGAATATACTATACACATCGTATGATAGCAGTCTGAACTAATTATTTTTCTTTCAGAATACGAGGCGATTGATGCAGGCAGTCAGACAGAACTACACATCTTAGTTTTAGTGATGAAATATGCTAGAAATAAGAAACACTATACTATGAATGGTTGTGTGAAGTAAATGGTAATATGAATAATGAAGTGTCTATATTTTGCAGATGATAATAAATGATGATGAATATTTATATGAAGAATATGATAATATGAATAATGAAGTTTTTCTTTGCAGGTAATGATAGTGATAAATTTTATATGGCCACTTAACACACCGTTTTTAAGTTTTTCTTTGCAAATGAGAATAATGATGAAATTTATATATTTACTGTTAGTTAAGAGATGCTATGTAGTTATTTAAGTATTTGTTGCAGTTCGTTTTGACAGTATGTCTTATGTCGCAAGGTATAATGACTGAATGTTTTGGAAAGGGCAGCTAGAGTACGTACATATTGAGTACACGTTTCATTACCTGTTAATTCAAAGTTCACTACTTTTCAGCATAATATGCGTTTCTTCTTTCAGCTTAATAATCCATTTTGTATTTTTTCTAGGAGAAGCTATTCATGAAATTAATGTTCTATTAGCAGTTAGTCATTAACCCTGTTCTAATACTTGCATTTTTTATCCATATGTGTGTGTCATTCATGAATTTGATCACATATACTCTACTTGTTTCATAACCTTGCTACAGCTGACTCATGACGATGATGTTACTAATCCTTATTTGCAGCAATAAGTCAAAAGCAAATATTTTCATGCCCCAGCAATTAATTGTCGATCCCAACGCAATGCATTGCTAGCACAAAAAAAGGTATTACCAGTCCCAAATAATGCTACCAGTTTAAGAGAGTTCTGAGTAATACTGAATGATGTTTTCTAACCACAGACCTTGAATAATACTTACAGTGTGTTACATTTTCAATATGTCCTATGTCACTTGAGTGATGAGTTCTGAGTAATACTGAATGATGTTTTCTAACCACAGACCTTGAGTAATTGTTACAGTGTGTTACATTTTAAATATGTCCTATGTCACTTGAATGATGAGTTCTGAGTAATACTGAATGATGTTTTGTAACAATGTATAAATGCTATGTCAATAATTTTTGTAAATAGTATTTTTGATATCCTCTATAAATGCTATGCCAATAATTAACCCTTATTTTGAATGATGACTTCTGAATAATACTGAATAATGTTTTATAAAACTATATGTTACTTTGTAACTGGCCAATGAGTGCCATTAATTACCACAATCAGATGAGTTATGAATAGTGTTTTGTAATATTCAATACTTGCTACATGTTAAGTAACTGGCCAATGAATGCCACTGTTTCTTATATTTTAAATTTGTCTTATGTCACTTACATGCTATTATATATGAATACCAGTAGCTTGATGCTCCACTCATTAGCTCCTGTTTTGACTGATGACTTCTGAACAATGAATAAAATTGTTTAGTAACTGGCCAATGAGTGCCAATGATTACTATAACCAGATGAATTATGTTCATACTATGCCATTAATTAACTCTTGCTTTGAATGATGACTTCTGAATAATGCATAAAAATGGTTTGTAACTGGCAATGAGTGCCAATGATTACTATAACTAGATGATTTATGTAAATGGTATGCCATTAATTAACTCTTGCTTTGAATGATCAGTTTTGAATAGTGCATAAAAATGGTTTGTAACTGGCCAATGAGTGCCAATGTTCACTGTAATCAGATGAATTATGAATAATATTCTGTAATACTTCATACATAGTACATAAATGTTTAGTAACTAGGCAATGAGTGCCACCAATTACTCAAATCGGTTGACAGACTAGTGTAATTCTCTATGATGACTAGCATAAGACTTAATGTCCTTCACCTTCTGACCTAATTACAAGAAATTACTGCAATATCCGTTTGTCCTGCCCATCCTCATGATCATGGAGGACTATACTTGGTTTTTGCACTAATTATACATTGGTGAAAGAGTGTGGTGTTGACACATAATGCTGTACACCACCTTGAACAATGGAGATGTTATTATGGTCCCACTGTTTGGTGTACCTAATGTACTACCAAAATGATAACGTTGAATATTAATACGATATTTCAGTGTCTTGGCTACACTGATTAATACTTCAGGGAAGAGAACTTCAGATTGTCTCACTTGGTGTTGTGCTTCTGTTGAGAGATATGGACTTTCAGTGCAGCTACGTGCAACCTACTGCAACCATGATGCAAGCCTTCCCTTTCCTATCCTAGTTCTTGTAAAATGGTAAAAAATATATACAGAGCGTGTGCACTTTATGTCATTTGTTAATATGTTTTGTACTCAATGCGTATACATTTTGTCATTTCTTGATATGTTCTGTACTCAGTGCATGTGCACTCTATTTCATTTTATGTTTTGCACTTATATATATGTATATACTCTGTGACTGTAAACTTAGTTAATTAAGAAAAATTTGTTGCTCATGGCAAGTCCAATTGACTCACGATCGCTGCCAAATTTTTGCCCCCCCCCCCCCAGGGGGGCGCTGCCTGTGATATGCAAGGTATAAAAGAATCGCTGACCAGAGACCAGTGTTGACTGCAGTAGGTACTGTGTAGCTGTAGCAGTAAGTTGTTGCTAGTCTGCGCTAGTCTGGAGTCTGCTCTGGTCTAGTATGGTGTATCGTGTTGGCTGGTCGGTCGCAGTGCAGCAATGCCGGAGCCTGAGTATTATTGTATAAGGTAAAAAGAAGCCTCGCACATATCTAGTAATGGTATCTGAACTCCCATGTAAATGTTTTAAAAAATGTCCTAATAATAATATTCGTCATATAAAGTAATTTTTTTTAACAAGCATTCATTTCAATTTAAAGAATTTACTAATTTCTCCAATCCATGATCATTCCTATTGTTGCAAAAGAAAAATCAGTTGCTTCCTTTCATAAATGACAAATCTATCAGCCAGCATTGCACAGAGCTGTGCCGGAAAAATTTATTGTAAGAGCAGATATATTCGCCGTTTTTATTGAGGTAAGAATTTTTCCTTTTTTTATTCAGAATGATCTTACAGGGCCACGACGCAGCACTACTGTCGTCCAAAATTTACCAGGTTACTGAATTTATTTTTTTATTACGAGGTTGTAACCTCCCCACACGAAAATATTAATTAAATGATGAACCATGAACCAACTGTAACCTCCGCACAAAAATAATAATAAAATGAATTTTTAATATTGTAACCTCTGAACAAAATTGGTTCCCATTATTAGTCTCCGTGCAGAAATGCATTCACATTTAATGTAACCACAAAATTCAATTCCTAATCCCGGAAATAATAAAAAAATTCAGTAACCTGGTAAATTTTATGACGACAGCAGTGCTGCGCCTCGGCCCTGTATTCTGAATAAAAAAAGGAAAAATTCTTACCTCAATAAAAACTGCGAATATATCTGCTCTTACATAAAAACTTTTTGGCACAGTTTTGTGCAATGCTGTGGTGTATTTTTTTTTTATTCTTGGAAGGAGTGATCATGCATTGGAAATATTCTTTAAACTGAAATGGATGCTTTTCTTAAAGAAATTACTTTATATTATAAAAATTATTATTGGGGCATTTTTTTTAAAAGAAATTATTGACAGTTAATATACATTACTAGATATGCGCAAGGGTGCTTCTTCACCTTCTACAATAATACTCATCCTCCAAAGTCCCGATCAGAGCAGACTACCAACATGCGCAGGCACGCGCCGACTACTGTCCACTACTGCAGACTAGCGACAAGCAATAACTAACTACATACTACTCTCTGGTCAGAGACTCTGCCATGCCTCGCCCATCGCCGGCAACGCATACGTCTTACATAACCCTCCACTGGGGAGGGGGGGGGCAAAAATTTGGCAGCGATGGTGAGTCAATTGGACTTGCCATGAGCAACAAATTTTTCTTAATTAACTAAGTTTACAATCACAGAATATCTACATATATATATAAGTGCAGAACATGAAACAAAATATGGTGCACATGCACTGAGTACAGAACATATCAAGCAACGACAAAATGTATACGCAATGAGTACAAAACATACTAACAATTGACAAAAGTGCACACACACTGTAGTACAGAACATATCAGCAAATCACAAAATGTATAGCCAATGAATACAAATCATGTTAACAAAATGACAAAAGTGCACACACACTGTAGTTCAGAACATATCAGCAAATCACAAAATGAATATGCAATGAATACAAATCATATTAACAAATGACTTAAAGTGCACAAGCACTGTAGTTTTTTTTACTATTTTACAAGAATTAGGATAGGAAAGGGAAGGATTGCATCATGGTTGTAGCACTTTAGGTTGCACGCCGCTGCACTGAAAGTCCATATCTTTCTACAGAAGCACAACACCAAGTAAGACAATCTGAAGTTCTTTTCCTTGAAGTATTAATTAGTGTAGCCAAGACACTGAAATGTCGTAGTAATATTTCATGTTATTATTTTGGTAGTACATTAGGTGCACCAAAAAGTGGGACCATAGTAACATCTCCATTGCTCAAGGTGGTGGTCAGCATGTCGTGTCAACATCACGTTCTTGTAAGGTACACCACTGTAGAATTAGTGCAAAAACCATATATAGTGCTCCATGATCATAAGGATAGACAGGACAAACGGATATTGCAGTAATTTCTGGTAATTAGGTCAGAAGGTGAAGGATATTAAGTCTCATGCTAGTCATCATTGAGAATTACACTATTCTATCAACCGATTTGACTAATTGTTGGCACTCATCGCCTAGTTACTGAACATTTCTGTACCATGTATGAAGTATTACAGAATAAGTAATCTGTTTACAGAGAACATTGGCACTCATTGACCAGTTACAAACCATTTTTATATATTATTTAAAAGTGACCATTCAAAGCAAGAGTTAATTAATGACATACCATTTACATAATTCATCTAGTTATAGTAATCATTGGCACTCATTGGCCAGTTACTAAACGTATAGCAAGTATTGAATATTACAAAACATTTTTCATCATTCAAGTGACATATGACATATTTAAAATAATTATTGGCACTCATTGGCCAGTTACAAAACATATAGCAAGTATTGAATAGTACAAAACATTTTTCATCATACAAGTGGCATATGATATATTTGAAATAATTATTGGCACTCTTTGGCCAGTGACAAACCATCAGAAGTCATCATTCAAAATGAGAGTTAATTATTGGGATAGCATTTATAGACTATAACAAAAATATTATTTACAGAACTTATTGGCATAGCATGTATGCATTATTACAAAATATGATTCACTATTACTCAGAACTCATCATTCAAGTGACATAAGACATAGTGAAAATGTAACATACTGTAACTGTTACTCAAGGTCTGTGGTTAGAAAACATTATTCAGTATTACTCAGAACTCTCTTAAACTGGTAGCATTATTTGGGACCGGCAATACATTTTTTTGTGCTAGCAATGCATTGCGTTGGGATCGATAATTAATTATTGGGGCATAACAATATTTGCTTTTGAGTTATTGCTGCAAATGAAGATGTGTAACGTCATTCGTCATGAGTCAGCTGTAGCAAGGTTATGAAACAAATAGAGTATATGTGATCACATTCATGAATGACACAGGTTTAATGACCAACTGCTTATAGCACAGTAATTTCATGAATAATTTCTCCTGCAAAAAATACAAAATGGATTATTAAACTGAAAGAAGAAACGCATATTATACTGAAAAGTAGTGAACTTAGAATTAACAGGTAATGAAATGTGTATAAAATATATATTTTCTCTAGCTGTCCTTTCCAAAACCTTTCAGTCATCATACCATGCGACATAAGACATACTGTGAAAACGAACTGCAACAAATACCTAAATAACTACATAGCATTTCTTAACTAAGAGTAAATATATAAACTTCATCATTATTTTCATCTGCAAAGAAAAACTTCATTATCATTATTATCATCTCCTGCAAAGAAAAACTTCTTTATCCATATCACTATAACTCCATTATTATCATCACCTGTAAAGAAAAACTTCATTATCCATAGTAGCATACTCTTCATCACTATTCATCATCATTCATTATCATCTTCAAAAAAGTCACTTCATTATTCATTATACAACTATTTTTTATTTCTAGCATATTGCGTCACTAAAACTAAGATGTGTAGTTCTGTCTGACAGCCTGCATCAATCGCCTCGTATTCTGAAAGAAAAAAATAGTTAAGACTGCTATTCTACGATGTGTATAGTATATTCTTGTTAATGCTTGTTAATTCTGATCTATTTACTCTTCGTGACGAGGTATTGCATCTTCTTTCGTTCATTCCGAAGGTGAAATTCCCATTTCATAGTAATCCACTGTGGTTTGTCCAATTTATTTCTTTTACACGTTATTGCTTTCTGAAAATGATGAATAAGGATTAATATCTTGCATTTAAATCATATACCCATTAAATAAAAACAGGTTTCTAGTGATATAATTCAGAATACAGCATAGCATGACAGAAAACGTAATATGTCAAAAACATAGACAGTGTGCAGGTGCAAAAATGTACACAGAATATCACAATGTAGCAGCAAAAAAAAAAAAAAAAATGTAAAATAGTCACGATGTTGAGATATCATAAGGCAAAATGTTAATGTCAACTGGTGTTTGTTATATCTTAAATATTTCATAGTGCATACAAACAAAACAGGAAAACAATCATACATACATAAAAAATGGAAAATGTACACGGTCTGATATATAACGACAAGAAATGACTTTCTTTGTGTTCAGCTTGTATGTTGTGTAGTTAATAGAGGCGAGAATTGAAGACGTTAATGGAGAGAGAATGTGATAAAATTAATATGTCAGTAGATAGAATTGCATAATTGTTCATAAAATATGTAAGTTTATCTGGAAAAATGTGCATGGTCTGATATGTAACGACAAGAAGAGCGACCTGCTAACCTTACCTTGCCGGGCACTTGCCAAGAAAAAATACGATAATCATCAATAACTGTTCATGTGAATATAATTACATAAATGGTCATAAAAAAATTAGGAAATGGCATTACAGCGTGATAAATCATAAAGTATGTTCATTCAATAAAGGGTTTGATGTTGGAGACATGGCGATTGCCCTTGCTATTTCTGGTTCTCAAAGTTTCGACGTGTACTACATTGGGGTGAGGAATGCTGGGAATTCGATATGGACCTGCATATAGGAGCTCAAATTTACTGCATCTATTCTTTCCTCTGTTGGATAAACAGTGTGTACGTACTAATATCTTCTGTCGAATGTGAAAGTCACGGCGTGTACAAACCTGTTTTTGCTGTCTTCTCCGGCGCTCTGCGGCACGTTTGATGTTGTTTAGCGCAATGTCAATTATTTCATGGTGTCGTAGTCAACGAGATGTAGGAAAGGTTACTAATTCTTTAATTTTGTTAGGTGGTTCAACATTTTTCAGTATAACAGTCGTAGATAGCATAGTAGATTCATTTGGTATGGAATTAATTACATCCTGGAATGAGAGTATGTGTGTGTCCCAATCAATATGTCTTTTATGGCAGCATATTCTACACAGTTTACCAATATCTTTCATTAATCGTTCACAAGGGTTCGAAGAAGCATGGTGCCTGGATATATAGATCGGAGAAATGTTTCTAGCTCGTAACATACGTGTCCATATAGCAGATCGAAACTGTGGTCCATTGTCGGAAATTACTTTCAACACATGGCCCACTTGAAATAGAAAATGTTTTACAAATGCTTTCGAAACAGTTTTAGCAGTAGCTTTGCGTAACGGAGTGAAGGTAATAAATTTTGAAGTGAGTTCAACAGCGACAAAGATGTAGCAAAAACCTCGAATATACGGAATGGGATAATGTTTCGCTTTAAATGTGTCGTGCTGTTTAACTTGAAATTCATACATAAAACTGGACATAGTACGAGGGACGTTGTCAAAAACTGGAGCTTGCTGTAAAAGAATTTTGCGTAGTTGGTTGCGTTCATCGTCTGTATTTGCACTGCTCTGTTTAATTTTATCAGAAATCATCTGTATAACGTCATAGTCGCCTTCGTGTGGAGTATTATAGTTGTGTACGTACGTATCTATTAACAGTGTGTAATGACAGTCTATGTTACGTGATGCGGAAAAGACCTCTGTACGATTAATTGTTTGTTCTTCTGCAGATAAAGAGTGCTGAAATTCTAAAGCCAGTTGTACATTTTCATCCTTTAACATTAAATAGGAATTTTGAAAGTCAATAATTGCGTCGTGTTGTACCAGAAAATTCGTACCTAAAATAACGTCTGTCGTCAATAAGGGAACAATCCAAAAATTTGAGTGAAATGTATGACCAGCAATACAAAATGATAAATGTGTCTGTAATTTAACATCTACTCCTTTACCAGATACTGCTCCATTTACTTTCATTTTGCCTAATAGTAACGTAGGATAAGTATTCCCTTTGTTACACTCGTTGAAAGTTTCCTTATTTATGACTTACATAGGAGATCCAGAATCGATTACTGCTGAAAATTTGGATGATCCAATTTTTACTTCAGTGACAGGGTGTAAAATGGTTTTTTGAATAACTGGTCTTTCCTGCAAAAGAGTGTCTCGGATGTCCTCAAAAGTAGTAACATTTTCGTGAACAAGATTCTCTGTGTCAAAAGTATTGCTTGCGTTACTGGAAGATGCAACCTGTACTGTATCTAGTCAATTTCTATCTTATGTGCTATTATTTTCGGGAGGATGCTGTGGCATTTCAACTATTTGTACTGTTCTGTTATTTCTTCCTGACGTATTACGTTCGGGATGATATCTACTGTCTGGTTCATTCATGATAATATGTTGTTGCGGATGATTTTGCTGCTGATAAGACCGCTGTTATTAAATGTACGCTGAAAATTGATTGTGTTCATTACTTTTACGTCTGTCATGATCGTCATTTCTATACGGTGCATTGCGATAGGAATTGAAATAGTGTGTTTTCTGTACGTACTGATTTCCTTGTTGCTGTGCGTTACTATTTGTTGGAGCTGATGCTATACGTGCAGGCGGCGAAACATTAAAGCTTGGTTGACCTTGTACATTACCTTGTTGGTTAGGTATGCTAACCGGCTGGCTTTGTTGCTGTTGTAGGGAAAAACTTCTATTGTTACCAAAATGTGTTTGCGATTGCTCAAAATTTTGTACATACTGATGATTAAATTTTTGTCTGATATTAAAGTTCTCATGGTTGTCATTTCTGGAGCGTCTAATGAAAACTGTCACTTTCGGTAAAACTTGTCTTATCGGGTTTTCTTTACTCATTCTTAATTATAGATAGATCGATAGTTGAAGAGCTGTTTTAACAGATATAAAGGATAGTAGAGGAGAGGGCAGCAGTGCTGAAAACTAAAGATGAAGTAGCACTACTACGGCTCGGGGCCCCATGCACGCTACGGCACATATTCACTAAAGCGTAATCAATCCCCTGAGGTTAATTACGCGCTGCAAATAAATTTTAGCTTCTGCGTTACAGGCAATGCCGGTGAAAATTCAAAAACAAATTGTTGTATCCATGCCAATTCTAGTTTATGCATTACAGGCCAAATTGATGAAAGTACAAAAATAAATTGTCGTATCCAGTTCAAAGCGTGTATCTGTGCTCCGTCATTTTTAAATACCTTAGATTTTCCTACGGATAAAAGTTGCTTATAATCAACGTTATCGTCTCTGAATTTGTGAACAGGTTCAGGTTTGTGTGAGAATCTGTTTGTCTGTGACACTTCGTATTCTAAGTCACGTAGTCTCTGTAAATTACCCAAGTTACACCGGCCGTGTGAGTGTGACAAATGTTCGGAATGTGCCGTATGCTGTGACGTGTTAGTGAGTGAAACAATTTTCATTTCTGTCACTTTAAAGCATTCGTCAATTTGGCTATTCTGTTGTTCAAATTTCTTATCGACTTTCGTATCCAGAGTGAGTGGAAGTTCTGGTGACTTTAAATTAAACTCGTCGTGTAACTGTGTCGCATTTTCAGAACATTGTTCAGCGGCCGCACTACTTTCATCTCTAAGTTATTCTGTTGTCGCTGCATCCGTATTACTTAAGTCACGTGCAACAGATCTAATTTCTTCACTACTGTTACCAGCACAAGCCTTAATTTTCTCACGTAATTGTTCTTTAGTATCATAACGTTGCACGGTAACGTCTGTAATCTGTTCATTAAGTTGTTTGTTCTGTTCATTAAGGTTGTCGTGTTTTTCGTTCGACAGTTCGAAACTTTCATTAAATTGTTTGATCGACCTGACATATTTTTCATTGAGTTGTTTGCACGATTCATTAAGTTTGTCGTATTTTTCATTAAGTTGTTTGAAATTTTCACTAAGTTGTTTGTGATGGTTATCTAGCATTTCATTCCGTTGTAGCAATACTGCCATAATTTGATCCAAACCAATAATACCGGCTCTATTCTCTGTACTGTGTGATGGTGTATCTGCAATTGTCACGTTTTGTGTAACCATTTGGTTATCCTGTAATACTTGAGAAGGTTTGCTCATCGGATGTGCATTGTTAGTCACTAAATCGGAATCAAATAAATTTGACGTACTTTGAGTACATTGTACATTTTCGTTAGAAGTAATTATCTGTTCATTACGTAAATTTTGCAAACCGAGTGTGTCAAGCTGGGCAACGTTCATTGTAACAGAACGTGCCGCGTCATCCATTGTCGTTAAATTAACAGACGACACAACTGAACTTATTTGCTCATCACAAGGATCAAAATCAATATTAGTGGTCGGTACGCACTGATTGTCTGTAAATGGAGGACTGTCACTATTACACTGAGTGTTGCAAGTACTATCGGTCAAATTATTCGAGCCGGCTATTTCACTCATTGAACATCGCGATGTACTGTTAACAGTTTTTCACGGCATTTTTCACAAATCAAAGTTAAGCACAAACGAAACAAGGACAATGAAAAATGCAACAAACACAATTACAACAAAGAGCAACAAATTGCCGGCGATCTGTGAAAGAAAGTGTGACAAATTAGTAAATGCGTTGCGCCAGATGCAAACTACACTCCTGGAAATGGAAAAAAGAACACATTGACACCGGTGTGTCAGACCCACCATACTTGCTCCGGACACTGCGAGAGGGCTGTACAAGCAATGATCACACGCACGGCACAGCGGACACACCAGGAACTGCGGTGTTGGCCGTCGAATGGCGCTAGCTGCGCAGCATTTGTGCACCGCCGCCGTCAGTGTCAGCCAGTTTGCCGTGGCATACGGAGCTCCATCGCAGTCTTTAACACTGGTAGCATGCCGCGACAGCGTGGACGTGAACCGTATGTGCAGTTGACGGACTTTGAGCGAGGGCGTATAGTGGGCATGCGGGAGGCCGGGTGGACGTACCGCCGAATTGCTCAACACGTGGGGCGTGAGATCTCCACAGTACATCGATGTTGTCGCCAGTGGTCGGCGGAAGGTGCACGTGCCCGTCGACCTGGGACCGGACCGCAGCGACGCACGGATGCACGCCAAGACCGTAGGATCCTACGCAGTGCCGTAGGGGACCGCACCGCCACTTCCCAGCAAATTAGGGACACTGTTGCTCCTGGGGTATCGGCGAGGACCATTCGCAACCGTCTCCATGAAGCTGGGCTACGGTCCCGCACACCGTTAGGCCGTCTTCCGCTCACGCCCCAACATCGTGCAGCCCGCCTCCAGTGGTGTCGCGACAGGCGTGAATGGAGGGACGAATGGAGACGTGTCGTCTTCAGCGATGAGAGTCGCATCTGCCTTGGTGCCAATGATGGTCGTATGCGTGTTTGGCGCCGTGCAGGTGAGCGCCACAATCAGGACCGCATACGACCGAGGCACACAGGGCCAACACCCGGCATCATGGTGTGGGGAGTGATCTCCTACACTGGCCGTACACCACTGGTGATCGTCGAGGGGACACTGAATAGTGCACGGTACATCCAAACCGTCATCGAACCCATCGTTCTACCATTCCTAGATCGGCAAGGGAACTTGCTGTTCCAACAGGACAATGCACGCCCGCATGTATCCCGTGCCACCCAACGTGCTCTAGAAGGTGTAAGTCAACTACCCTGGCCAGCAAGATCTCCGGATCTGTCCCCCATTGAGCATGTTTGGGACTGGATGAAGCGTCGTCTCACGCGGTCTGCACGTCCAGCACGAACGCTGGTCCAACTGAGGCGCCAGGTGGAAATGGCATGGCAAGCCGTTCCACAGGACTACATCCAGCATCTCTACGATCGTCTCCATGGGAGAATAGCAGCCTGCATTGCTGCGAAAGGTGGATATACACTGTACTAGTGCCGACATTGTGCATGCTCTGTTGCCTGTGTCTATGTGCCTGTGGTTCTGTCAGTGAGATCATGTGATGTATCTGACCCCAGGAATGTGTCAATAAAGTTTCCCCTTCCTGGGACAATGAATTTACGGTGTTCTTATTTCAATTTCCAGGAGTGTACATTTAAGTAAATAAGAGCAGATATATGACTACTTAACAGAAGATTCACAAAGAAATACGATCCTGGCCGGATGTCGCCATGTGTAATCTCCCCACACGAAAATATTAATTAAATGATGAACCATGAACCAAGTGTAACCTCCGCACAATAATAATAATAAAATGAATTTTTAATATTGTAACCTCTGAACAAAATTGGTTCCCATTTTTAGTCTCCGTGCAGAAATGCATTCACATTTAACGTAACCACAAAATTCAATTCCTAAAGCCGCAAATAATAAAAAAAATTCAGTAACCTGGTAAATTTTATGACGACAGCAGCGCTGCGCCCCAGGAAAAATTCTTACCTCAATAAAAACTGCGAATATATCTGCTCTTACGTAAAAACTTTTCGGCACAGCTTCGTGCAATGCTGGGGTATATATTTTTTTTTTATTCTTGGAAGGAGTGATCATGCATTGGAAATATTCTTTAAATTTAAATGAATGCTTTTCTTAAAAAAATTACTTTATATTATAAAAATTATTATTGGGGCATTTTTTTAAAAGAAATTAATGACAGTTAATGTACATTACTAGATATGCGCAAGGGTGCTTCTTTACCTTCTACAATAATACTCATCCTCCAAAGTCCCGACCAGAGCAGACTGCCAACACGCGCAGGCACGCGCCGACTACTGTCCACCACTGCAGGCTACTGCAGACTAGCGACAAGCAACAACTAACTACATACTACTCTCTGATCAGAAACTCTGCCATGCCTCGCCCATCGCCGGCAACGCATACGTCTTACAAGGTTTAGGAATTTTTCTGTTTGGAGCTTACATTAAATGAGAAAAGAATTTTGTGGGTACATTAAATGGGAAATAAATTTTGTTTGGCGGTTAAATGTGAATGAATTTCTGTAGGGAGGTTATAAATGGGAACCAATTTTGTTTTGAGGTTACACAATAAATAGAATCATATTCATATTATTATTTAATACAAATTTTGTTGGGAGGTTACAACATAGATTCTCCCCAGTCGTGTTGGGGAATTGCAACGAAATGGACTCAGAAACTGAAAATCCGTAGAACCAGGAAGAAAGAGTTGTAAAGGGATTCGATGTTGGAAAGTTGGAGCAAAATGGACCCAGGAACTGAGAAAACATCCATAGAACTAGGATGTAAGAGTAGTACAGGAGTTGGACAAAAATATGGGAAACCCACGAGAAACGGATGCTTGCATGTCAGTGCAGATGCTGGGGAAGCCTGCAGGTTTCGCTGATGTATTTGACTACGAACGGCATCTGTGCAACGTTCTCAGTACGATGCCAGTATGAGTTGTGGTCAGAATAGCGTTCTGTGTAGCTGTGAATGCATTATGTCGGCGCTAAGTGAATTCGAACATGGGCGAATTGTTGGTGATCGTGTGGCGGATACTTCCATAACCAAGATAGTCGAAGTCTTTCGTTTTAGAATAGGCACTGTATCGAAGATTTATGCCAAATACAAGGAAAGTGGACAAACATGATCCGCTAAGTCACAACACTAACGAAAGTTTATGTTGAATGGCCGTAATAGACGGTTACTGAAGAGCACTGTGATTAAAAATAAGAGGGCGATATTTCGAGGCGAAATGAAATCCCAAAAGTACTCAGTAGGCATGCATATGTCCGTAACAGGAGACCGCGGTTCCGAAGCCTTAAAACCTGGGCTATGCAACGCTGGAGACAAGTCTTTTGGTCGGATAAACGTATTACTTGCTGTTTCCAACTCCTGGCCCAATTTACGTCTCGCATATGCTGTCCCAAGCCTACGATGGAGACTGCTCGCTCCCAGAAGTCAGATATGGCATCGGTTCGGTGACGATTTTGGCTGGTATTTCGTTGTATTCCATGGTTGTTGCGAAGTTTATACGACTATTTTGGATGATCAGGCCCATCCCATGGCACACTATTTGTTCCCCAATGGTGATGTTATGTTCCATGTCGACAGGCCCCATGATCACATAGCTCGTATCGTACAGGTTTATCGAACACGAGTATGTATTGTAACGTCTCCCCTTATCACCACAGTTCAAAATGGTTCAAATGGCTCTGATGAGCACCATGGGACTTAACTTCTGAGGTCATTAGTCCCCTAGAACTTAGAACTACTTAAACCTAACTAACCTTACATCACACACATCCATGCCCGATGCAGGATTCGAACCTGCGACCGTAGCGGTCCTGCGGTTCCAGACTGTAACGCCTAGCACCGCACGGCCACCCCGGCCGGCATCACCACAGTAATCGGATCTCAATATTATTGAGCCTTTGCGGTCTACTTTGGAGGGAAGGGTGTATGGCTGTTATTCACCTCCATGTTCGTTACCTGAACTTTTCACCCTTTGTAGGAAGAATGGTGTAAGATTGCCTTGACAAATGTATTTATCCATTCCGAGACGACTGGAATCTGTTTTGCATGACAACTGTTTTCCTAAAACGTATTAGGTATGATAATGTGTTGTATTTTTGGTATTTAAATATTTCTGTCCACCCCTTCCCCCTCCTCCTGTAGGCTAAGAGGAAAGCTTCCCTTAGCTAAGAACTTTGAGGTCCAGTGAAGTCCTAAACGAAATACATACCTATTATAAAAATGTGTGTATTTATGGAAGTGTTTGTGTGTGTGTCTTCCAAATCTCTTCCTACACCACTGGAACAATTTCAACAAACTTGGTAGACATATACCTTTAAGCGTCAGGCGACAATCGCTTTGGGTGTAAGAACCACCAATCTATCAAAGGACTGAGGGCTGGGGCGAAAAAAGAAACGTAGCCCCTGAGGAATGAATTCCGAGGATTCATTCATTCAGTCTTTGAGAATGAGGGAACTTAATGACTTGCAACAAAATGAACACGTAATTTCGTGCCTTTACAAATCTTTTTCTCACTGACAGTCCCTACAAAATGACGAAAGGAAAAATTGTTTATCGCTTACTAGTACTACTTTTCCTCTGTTAATGCGATGAAAGTACTGCATAAGGCATGACGTTATAATTTAGTACGTCTTTGCTAATAACTGTATTCACTACACATTTTGCAGACAGTATGCACATATACCACTGAAGGTAACTGCAATGTTATATCATTGCGCAACACACAACTCAGGAGATATGACGTCATTAACACAAAGTAAAAGGCCAGACATTGCGTGTATGAGCGTGCAGCACAGCTATAAATAAATGCCTGGACAACGCCGGGTTTTTTCGCTAGGATGGTAATGATAATAATTACGGCAGCTGGAAACACTGGCTAGATGTAGCACCCAAAACAAGTTAAGAAAATGATTTAAAAAATTAAACAACAGAATTTAAACGGCCTGGAATGAATTTGGTAAACCACATAGTTTTCAAAACTAAACAACCCATGTTACTGATATGGAAAATTTAGAGTCAGTCTTTATTCCAGAAAGAATGGACATGACCTAGTCGACGACAGGACGTTAAACAATAAGCGTCTTTCTTCTTCCTCAACAGTGTCCTTCCTTCCAGGACTGCTTGTAGGAGTGTAGGAGAGCGTCTGTGAAGTTTGGAAAGTAGGAGTAATGTAATGGTAGAAGAAAGGCTTTGAGGGCATGTCATGCCTGGAGAGCTCAGTTGGTAGGAGCACTGACTGTGAAGGGCCAGCATCCGAGGTTGAGTCTCAACCCGACACAGAGTTTTAATCTGCTAAGAAGTTTCATCAGTCTGTATTACGGGTTTTGACTCACGACAATGGGGCGAACTTTTAATGCGCAGTAATGCCTAAGAACTAAGTGTTTTCAGTGAGCAATGACGAGGAATCTTGGGATTTAGTAACAGAAATAGGAAAACGGATGGATATATCGGTGAACACTCTGGAGAGAAAGAATAATTTATGGCTGTGATTAAAATGACGCCTAGCTGTACTGAACATTTTTCTCGGCAAGTGAAAGGTAGATAGTCCATGAGAGCTATTTACTGGATTCCGCGAGATGAGTCCGCAGCTCGTGGTCTAGTGGCTAACGTTGTTGCCTCTGGACCACGTGTTCGCGGGTTCGATCCCGGCCGGGGACGGGGTGTTGGTGTTGTCCTCATCATTTCATCATCATTCGGGAGAGCGGCGAGACTGAACAGTGTAAAAATTGGGAATTTGTATGGGCGCTGATAACCACGTTGTTGAATGCCCCACAAACCAGATATCACCACGTCATCATGACCATCAGAGAGGAAATGCTGACACGAGCAGCTAATTTGAGTTGGAAGATGACATCAGAGAACGTGCAGAAGTGATATCGACGAGTATGTCTGCGAACTGAAATGCACGGAAAAGTCTGTAGCACACCTTTATACGGCAGTGAATGTCGAATGACTGAAGTTGGTGATGACTGTGACGTGAATTTACAGTGGCAGACTCGGTAGGAGTGGGCCTGCGGTTGCCAACTTCCATGTCACCCAGAACCCTTCTTACCACATGCAGGTAACATGCACTGCCTCTGATTCTTACGGCAGGGAGATGCCAGCTAATCGATGTCCCGGTGTAGCACATTGCATGCATGCTCATCCCTGGCAAGAATGTGCGTCTGACGCGACTTGGTGCAGATGGCGTATACACTCATTCAAAAGCGTTAGTGGAAATGAAACGATGTTCATTGTGGTGGAAGGGAGGGGTCCAAATTCGTCGTTCGTTGCGTCTAAGGATGATGCCTCGTAGATATATTACGCAGCTTAGACAGTGTGATTGAATTTTCTCATTTTGAGAAGACAGAAGGAGTGATCTGTTATAGGTGCTAAAAAATTCTAAAACCAGGATCGCATAAATATTTCTTTATTTAAAACAACAGGTTTCGACAAAGGTTGCTGTCATCTTCAGGTCTTAAAAAATATTGTGTTTTAAGTTGGGCCTCAAGCCATGTTGTCATGTTGATTAATGTGCTGTTCTTAATCAACATGACAACATGGCGTGCGGTCCAACTTAAAATGAACATGGTTCATGGCAAAAAGATTTTTTAAGACCTGAAGATGACAGCAAAGTCTGTCGAAACAAGTTGTTTTAAATAAATAAATATTTATGCGATCTTAGCTTTAGAATGTTTTTAGCAGTTTGGACAGTACTATTCATCGTGTTGCCCGAGAATCTTTCAGACAGCTGTTAAATCGTGAAAGCCTCAAACAGCGCGTACTGACAGAATACTTGGGAAATGGAGTCACCCAACATAAATTGCTTACAACACACTCTACCTTTAATGGAATATTGCACAAGTCTGTAGGACTCAAACCAAATGGGATTGTCAGAGGTGACTGAAAATGTACAAGCACATATACTCACAGGTTTATATGAATCGTGGGAGGTTCACAGAGTTGGTGAACAGCCTGTATTGGCGGATGTACGAAAGCATCTGATAACTTTTATGTGGAAACCTACTTAAAAAGGTTTAAGAACAGCAATGTTCTCCCACCCCTTACGTATCAATCCAGTAGCGTCCGTGAGGACAAGATTAATTACAAGATCTAGTCACATTACCGTGACCACCGCTTATGTTCGAACTCAACGTGCAATGACCTCTCACAGATGGCGAGTGGCAGCACGAGCAGTGGAGGGTATACTCGCATAAAGAGTGTCGGGAGGATGTGGAAAACAGTGCTGTCCTTGTCGTAATGCGCAAACAGAGGGGTTTATCTGACGTCCAAAAGGACATCACCATTGGCTTTCGGGTCAAAGGTGGAAACATTTTCGAAACGGGTAAGTTTGTAAACTGTTTGCGTGTCGCCATAGTTAATGTATACCGTGCATGACAAAATGGCACAATCCGAAACCGTCGCCGAGGTAACTGTGGTGCGCCGCGGGCCATAGGTCACAGGGGTGAACGTTGGCTGCAGAAATGTGTACGGACGAGCAGATGTGCAACTGCTGAGCAACTGACAGCCCAGCTAAACCAAGGGGCTGCCAGCAGTGTCTCCTCGACGGACGTTGCTGTGTCTGGGCTTCCGCAAAAGGCGCCTGGTTCATTCACTCGCACTGACTGCTGCTCACTGGTACAAAGGCTGGAATTTGCACACCAGTACCGCAACTGGACGTTCACTGAGTGGCCTTTTCAGATATATCACGATTGATGCTCCGTCGGACAGACAGTCCTTGGCCTATACAGCCGTGCAAAACTCGTAATGGTCCAGGTTGGAGGAGTGGGCGTTATAACCTGGGGAATGTTCACGTGGCCTTTCCTGGGTGATCTAGTAGTTCTGGAAGCACAATGGATCAACGCAACTGTGCACTATCCTTGGGGACCATATCCACTAATACGTGATGTTCGTTTTTTTTCTTGGCACGATGGCATCTACCAGCAGGACACTGTGCATGGGGGCTTAGTTAAATATTAATGAAAAAATGCAAATATTTTTAGTAGCTGTCTGTCCGATTACGCAGTCTCTCGTAAACGGCTGGCCCTGACTAGTATTTGTACGCAATCTGACTGCATGGAACAACAACAAAGAATGAAATGAAAATTTTCGTTAATACAATTAATTAATTAAGTCCCCAGCAACTATAAAACCAACGCAACAACAAGCAAAAGTATAACTGTTCTGTATGTGGGAGTGTGACTCAACGTACACATCTGGCACGGTTCTTCTTGAACAAGACAAGAATTTTTAAATACCAATTATACTGACGTGATAAAAAAAAATTAGAAATACTATAATTGCGCAAGAAAACCAAAATTGCACTCTAATACAAGAACACACGCCAGATGCTTTGTTGACTGAACCTGTAATGACACATTATTCAGGTCACTGAAAGAATAAAAGAATAAAAGGAAATACCTCCATATATATTGACGAAATGCGCTCTGACCAGTACAATATCTCCATTAGAACAACATCTGCTATCTCTCCCATCAAACCACTGCATAAAACATGGAACAACGCTCTCCACTACCACATCTCACTCTGACTTCACGACAAGCAGTGTCCACCACAACTTCTCGGCAAGCACTGCTTGTCGCTGCGTCTCAATAATCACTGCCAGTGGAGGCGGCGGAACAATACTCTCTGGCGCGATGTCTGGCGCTGTGGCTCAGTGTAGCCACCTTTCATATGCCCTTCCTCCACGGGCTAGAATTTGATGGTATTTTTGCCAGCATTGGTGGTGAAAATACCACCAAATTCATCAAAAAAATACAGACAAAAATAAAAGATAATATTAATACGTAAATATCATATAACTAGATAAAATTTTGGCTTTGCACTGACCTTTCAATAGCCTAATATATAAAATACACTAAGCAATACAAATTCTTTCATATATGTGACTTTACATAATAGTTTACACAAGTATTATGTGGTTAAACGTTCAATCAATAGCGTCAGCAATGACGAATATGTACAGGTAAGAGTCTCATAACTTTTCACAAACAGTAATAAATAAAAAATCAGTTTATACAAATATTCACATAAAATGTCTTCATAACAAGTAGTTGACAGTTCCAGCAGTAGCACCCAGCATTGTGGAACAGGTGCAGACTCCAACAGGTGACATCATTTCAGTAGAAGCAGTTCATCAGTGGCACCCAGCAATGTCGAGTAGGTGCAGACTCCAACAGGTGACATCATTTCAGTAGAAGCAGTCCATCAGTGGCACCCAGCAATGTGGAGTAGGTGCAGACTCCAACAGGTGACATCATTTCAGTAGAAGCAGTCCATCAGTGGCACCCAGCAATGTGGAGTAGGTGCAGACTCCAACAGGTGACATCATTTCAGTAGAAGCAGTCCATCAATGGCACCCAGCAATGTTGAGTAGGTGCAGATACCATCAGGTGACATCATTTCAGTAGAAGCAGTCCATCAATGGCACCCAGCAATGTTGAGTAGGTGCAGACACCATCAGGTAACATCATTTCAGTAGAAGCAGTTCCATCTGTGGTACCCAGCAATGTTGAAGAGGTACAGACAGCAAGAAGTAACATCATTTCAGTAGAAGCAGTTCCATCTGTGGTACCCAGCAATGTTGAAGAGGTACACACAGCAACAAGTCACATTTCTCAGTAGAAGCAGTTCATCAATGGCACCCAGCAATGTTGAGTAGATGCAGACACCGACAAATGACATCATTTCCATAGAAGTAGCTCCATTTGTGCACCCAGTATTGTTGAGTAGGTGCAGAGAGCAACAAGTGACATCATTTCAATAAAAGCAGTTCCATCAGTTGCACCCAGCAATGATGAGCAGGTGCAGAGAGCAGTCCATCATATTCACTATCACTGATCACACTGTTCATCCGAGTTTATAAGCAGAAATTAAACATGTCCTATTGGCACCAATCATGTAGAAAAAGTACAAGTAACAGTCCATAATATTTACTATCACTGATCACACAGTTCATCAGCAGAAATTAAACATTTCTAAGTGTCACACATCATGTTGAAAAGTGCAGGTAACAGTTCATAATATTCACCATCACTACTCAGACAGTTCAAGCATGAACAATAGTTTGAATACACATACAAATGCTTTTACAATGCTCTTACACTAAACATACAAATTATAACAAACACACAAATGATGTCATATAATTGTCATATTAACTATTACAAGTACACAAACATCAGTAAACCTATAATATTTATGGGTGTCAGTGCAAGCCACTACAAACAAAAAAAAATAATATTTAGGAGATAGGTGGGTAGGATTAGGAAAGGAAAACACACCAAACGCACTCACTCATCTTTCATCCACATTAAGTACTACTGTGTAATTGAATAGTGTTAACTGTTTAAATGCAATTCTGTCAAAATTTCATGTTCATCATGTGTATCAAGTAATAGTGGCAGCAATGTATAACAGTCAATAATAGTTAAGTCAACGTCATAGTCATGATGTCAAGACCAATGTTTGCCAAGCTAAATCAAAATGTACGGTTGCTGAACAACTGTCAGTGAGCCAAGATATGCAAATACTTCCTCTCTCCAAAAAAAAAAAAAAAAAATAAATAAATAAATAAATAAATAAATAAATAAATAAAAAAATACATACTGCTTAGTGATTTAACAAAGTGTGTGTAGATAATCTTCCTTCCACTTTAGTGTTCTAGTCTGCTATCTTCATCCTCCTTGTTCCATATAGACCAAAAAAAAAAAAAATGCACCTCATTTACTTTACCTCTTATCCACCAAAACTCCAATCAACTTCATATAATCTCAATACCTCAATAATACCTCTTCAATACGTCGATACATATAAACCTTATTGCCAGTTTCATTTCACTTCCATAACAACTCTTTCCTCTAGTCAGTTTCCTCGAACAAGTACAGATAATATAATTGCGTAGGCTTCCGCGGCCAGAGTCAGTCGACATAAAAGTTTTCTGGGTTTGGTACCGCGTCATAATGTAAAAACTACTGCTGCTATAGAAAAGCCAACGTTTCGGCCACGATTGCAGCGGCCTTCTTCTGGGTCTAATGGTCAATTATGACGCGGTACCAAACCCAGAAAACTTTTATGTCGAAGTACAGATAAAATCCTAATACAAACCTCCTCATCCCATACAATCCGAAGACACACTGTCAACACACAACCTCTGTGTAATCCATCTGACCAAAATCTTCTACTCATTATGAATTATAAACAAAGTAATGCATACAGGACCTCTAACAGACTTAGTTCGAATAACTCTCAGTAATTAAGTACGATTACGTAGTGTGAATGATCCTAATATTTCACAGTGTGTACACCACTTCAAGAATTATGGCAAACAGAAGCAAACATGTGGAGTATTTCTTGTGTCAAGTGTCACTTCCTATTTCAATTGCTCACGAAAAATGCAGTGTAATAACTGTGTTGGTATGTCATGTCGTTAGCTTCCTTTCTATTAGCACAAATTTGTACAGATTCCATAAAACCTCCAGCTCATGTGACTTCTATGACGTTTCTTGTACTAAAGTCGCTCGTCGAATTACTGCAGTTCATTTTCTTATGTTAAAATATAAAGCACTGAGCGTAAGCAAAACAAGCAATAGCGAGTAAATATACCAGTAGTGAACAGAATGTCAACAAGTGGATGCAGCACAATTCTTACAACGAGGCACTGCCAAGCGAACAATCTGTAACTAATACCATAGTGTAACCTAAACTCTATGTTCATACACGGTACAACAGCATTTCTATATACCAAATTAAAGAGTAGTTGTGACAACAAACAGAAATGTATAACTATGCAATCCATACGCATAGCAGCAAACATATCTTACGTAATAAACAGGTCATCAGCATCGTATTAGCGTAAGCAAATAAATGTTCATATGTAATCTTAATAAGTAAACATGAAGGCGCAAGCAGATAAGTCACAAAGTATAACTTACATACCTAACCACATCAGCACAATTAATCAGGTGACAATTATAATTTAAATAAATAGGCACAGCAGGCACATAATTAAAAAATATGACATCAGTGAAAAAGCAGTGCAGCCAAGCGATGCATAATATACACAAGTTACAACTCAGTTCATTAATAATCATTGTCAAAATCAGTTAACGTACGCAAGCACGTCGCTTCACAAGTAAATTCATAGAACATGAAATTCAGCACAAAGTATGAATCACGTAATCGCGAGCAGCAAATTACGTCTAAAGTACGTACCTAAGTGGAAATATGTTACCTGAAAAATAAACTCAATTAATAAATACTATAATTGCGCAAGAAAACCAAAATTGCACTCTAATACAAGAACACACGCCAGATGCTTTGTTGACTGAACCTGTAATGACACATTATTCAGGTCACTGATAGAATAAAAGAATAAAAAAAAATACCTCCATATATATTGACGAAATGCACTCTGACCATTACAATATCTCCATTAGAACAACATCTGCTATCTCTCCCATCAAACCACTGCATAAAACATGGAACAACACTCTCCACTACCACATCTCACTCTGACTTCACGACAAGCAGTGTCCACCACAACTTCTCGGCAAGCACTGCTTGTCGCTGCGTCTCAATAATCACTGCCAGTGGAGGCGGCGGAACAATACTCTCTGGCGCGATGTCTGGCGCTGTGGCTCAGTGTAGCCACCTTTCAACTGCTACGTATCACACAGTTCACAGCGTATGTACATGGTTAGAAGAGCACGAGGACGAGTTCATCGCATCTCCTGGTGATCAGACTTCCAGGCTTTAAACACAATTGTGAATCTGTAGGTCCATCCTGATCGGGTTCAAATGGATCTGAGCACTATGGGACTTAACTTCTGAGGTCATCAGTCCCCTAGAACTTAGAACTACTTAAACCTAACTAACCTAAGGACATCACACACATCCATGCCCGAGGCAGGATTCGAACCTGCGACCGAAGCGCTCGCGCTGTTCCAGACTATAGCGCCTAGAACCGCTCGGTCACTCCGGCCGGCCATCCTGATCGGGCTGTTTGCGCCGTGGGTCCTTAACTAAACGGAGTATGACACTGCAATTGGCATGGTTCCACATCCCTGACAGTACCTTCCAGAACCTCACTGACTTTCTGATGGTTTCTCAGGCTATTGACAGTTTCTCACTGCAATGCGACTGTATGATACATAACGGACACAGGAATATAAGCAGTCAGTCGTCCCACCTTCCGCTCGCAACACCCTAGTAAGTGGTACAAATTTAAGTATCCCCCGCAATGCACTTTCACAATGGTTTCCATAGTATATACACTACGTGATCGACAGTATCCGGACATCTGGCTGAAAATGACTTTCAAGTTCGTGGCGCCCTCCATCGGTAATGCTGGAATTCAATATGGTGTTGGCCCAGCTTCCACTCTCGCAGGCATACGTTCGGTCAGGTGCTGGAAGGTTTCTTGGGGAATGGCAGCCCATTCTACACAGAGTGCTGCACTGGGGAGAGGTATCGATGTCGGTCGGTGAGGCCTGGCACTAAGTCGGCGTTCCAAAACATCCCAAAGTTATTCTATAGGATTCAGGTAAGAACTCTGTGCAGGCCAGTCTATTACAGGGATGTTATTGCCGTGTAACCAGTCCACCACAGGCCGTGCATTATGAACAGGTGCTTGGTCGTGTTGAAAGATGCAAACGCCATCCCCGAATTTCTCTTCCAGCAGCGGGAAGCAAGAAAGAGCAAGCCCCCTCCAAGAAAAACACAAGTACACCATAACACCACCGCCTCGGAGTTTTACTTTTGGCGCTACACACGCTGGCAGATGACGTTCACCGGGCATTCGCCAAACCTACACCCTGCCATCGGATCGCCACATTGTGTGCCGTGAGTCGTCACTCCACACAACGTGTTTCCACTGTTCAATCGTCCACTGTTTACGCTACTTAAACGAAGCGAGGCGTCGTTTGGCATTTACGGGCGTGATGTGTGGCTTATGAGCAGCTGCTCGACCATGAAATCCAAGTTTTCTCACCTCCCGTCTAACTGTCATAGTACTTGCAGTGGATCCTGATGCAGTTTGGAATTCCTGTGTCATGATCTGGATAGATGTCTGCCTATTACACATTGCGACCCTCTTCAACTGTAGGCGGTCTCTGTCAGTCAACAGAAGAGGTCGGCCTGTACGCTTTTGTACTGTACGTGTCCCTTCACGTTTCCACTTCACTATCACATCGGAAACAGTGGACCTAGGGATATTTAGGAGTGTGGAAGTCAAGCGTGTAGACGTATGACACAAATGACAGCCAATCACCTGACCACGTTCGAAGTCCTTGAGTTCCACGGAGAGTCCCATTCTGCTCTCTCATGATGTCTAATGACTACGGAGTACCTGGCAGTCGTTGGCAGTACAATGCACCTAATATGAAAAACGTGTGTTTTTGAGGGTGTCCGGATACTTTTGATCACGTAGTGTATATATTGTATTGGGTGAAATGGAAGTGAAGGAATATGCTAGTGACCTCCCCTTTTTTGTGAGTGACTAGCGGCTATCTGTAGTAGTGTGCAAGTAATAAGATGGGTGCGTGATGCGTTTTGTGAAGAGAATGACGCAGAATATATTGGTGTGTGGCCAGTGAACTCTCTGTTCCTGTCCCACACCACAGGCTCCAGTAGTAGTCTAGTCTGCCTACTGGCAACGCTAGGGTAAGTGCCTCATCGGATCAATCATTGTTTCTGCCCATGGCTCTCTCTGGAAAACATCATATGCTTTGAAAACTTCCGCTGTTGCTTCTTGAATAATGCTTTGTAAGACAACTGTACTATTTAGGCTTCTAACTCTTCAATGTAAATTTTACTGTTTATGTATGCAACTGTTCTATTCTTGCATGACTGCAAAAGGAGATATTATTAAAAGAATCTGTGACATGCAGTATTTATTCCTGGGCACTGAATTCCATTTTTTTTTTTTTTTTTGTATTTGAAGAGTATCATTATCGGTCTTCTCTATTTGACGATTATCCATTTGACGATGTGCCATCCAGAGCAAGCGAATAAAGTTATCTGTTTTACCTCAATAATGTGGTGAACGATGGTTGAGTGTGTCGCCCCTTTCTTCCTGATGCTGTGTGAGAAAACGGGAAAATGAAAGCATAGTTCCCCAATCATACGTTTGTAAGATGTAGATCATTAGTTTGTGTCGGTACAAATTGTTAATATGCAAAATTATAAGGGGTCGTCAAATGAAAACGAGACAGATGGAACAAAAATAGGTAAGCTGTTTATTATTTCAAAAGTAATTGTCAATACTGTTGGTACATTTATCCCTCTGTCACACAAGACGGTCAATGCTTTTATGGAAAAGTGTTCACAATTACCTACAGAACAATGATTGTACTCAGGCGAGGACCTCTTCATCCGAAGTAAATCGACTGCCACGAATATCTTTCCTGAGGGCTCCAAAAATTGGAAATCGCATGGGGAGAGATCTGGGCCGTGTAGAATGTGTAAGGACTTCCCAGCGTAACTTCTGTAGCTTAGTCTAAACAACAGGCATGCGAGCTCCGGGAAGTCGTGGCGATCTTTTTATTTGCAATTAACGCACAGAGGTACGTCAACACTTTGCAAAAATTGAAGAGCGCTATCAAGTCCAAACGCTCGTGATAGTAGAATGACGGCATCATTCTGTTACAGGATTATGCCCGCCCACATGTTGCCAAGGCTATTTCAACTATGCTCCAGAAGTTTTCCCGGGAAGGTCTTTTCATCCTCCATAAAGTCCAAACCTCTTTTTATGTGATTTTCAAATTTTTGGAGCCCTGTAGGAAGATATTTGTGGCCGTCGATTTGCTTACGACGAAGAGGTGCACGCCTGTATACAGTCATGGTTGTATAGGCAACCGCAAACATTTTCCCATGAAGGCAAATGTCTTGTCTCACACCGGGATAAATACGTTAACACCATGACGATTATTTTTGAAATAATAAACAATTCAGTTATATTTTCCATTTTTCCCGTTTTCATTTGATCACTCATAGGAGGTACTGCAGTCCTCTCGTATTTCTTGCACAGCACTCTCGGTATTCCATACCAAACGATGAAATTTTCGATATTTTTGCGCACACTTCAACGCCATCCGTCATCGTTCCTTTCACTGCTACCATCCGACCCATACTGATGAAGCTCGTTTACAGTGTTCCTCACTCTCCAAAACAAAACAAGCTAAATGTGTCTACAAAAATAAGCTAGAAAACAGCTAAATAAAAGAAGGTGTACTACTGTGCAGTTTTATTTTTGCAGTAATTATACTGTATGGCAGTTTCTAAATAATGAAGTCAGCTTCTATTCTTAAGTGTCAAAATACATAAGAACTATAAAATTTCACATGTAAACTAATCACATCGTTCAAGAGTAGACAGAAAGTACAATTAATTTATATTTATTTTCTTAGTTTCGTATTTGTTGGACATGACAACAATGCAAACAATTAACTGGGAAAGTGTAACACTATTGGAAAACATATCCTTAATAATACAGAAACAACGGACACCTTCTTTTAAAGTTCAAAACGGACGATATGCATCACTATAGATGTTAATTTAAACATTCATTTACGTCGATGAATCCTATATTTAGTACTTCTTCGTCCAAATTACCTGTGCCTGTTGTGAGGTTGAGATCTTAGCAAACTACTGAACTGAGTATAGTTTGCTGTTGCTCTCCTTTGTTCAGTCGCTGGCCCTTTGTTTACTGCAGCTGTACTCTGTAAAACGTTCGACTTATGATTCATCCTGCACAAAAGTCTGCTTTCCTTAGAAAAGATTCCTTCATTATTGTGAAATTGCGATACCTTTCTGATGTCAGCTGTGCTGCAACAGCGTTCCCAGTAAAGTTCTCATCTGTGTATACTTGGTAGTTGTTTTTTCTTCTTGTGTACTTGTATTCCAAAGAGCCTCGAATGCATCTCATCACAGCTTTAGTTTGCTTTGTTATGCTTTTTAATTCAGTCTAGTAATACGTTTTATGGGATATAAATGCGTGTTTTGAAATCTGACATCAGTAAAATAGTTTTCCTTCAATCAACACAGGTTTTAATGCTTTCCTATATTCAATAAAAAATGTGTTTTGAAATCTTACGTCAATGCCAATAATTTTCGTTTAATCAACACGGATTTTAATGCTTTTCTTTAGTCAAGAAAAAAAGCCAGAGAAAATGACAAATTACTGCGTAAGAAACCGAACTTCAGGACCCTAGCTAAATCACTCGTTTGGCAGGTACATGGTATTAAAAAGAAGCCAAGTTAGTTCTAAAAAAGCTGGTTTGGCAACACTGCTCCTATTCTTCATTTGCATTCTCGTGCGTCGCACGCCACTACCACGTGAACAGAGTGATCAGGTTGACAGCAACAAAGCAATAAAACACGCGCCTTTCACATGATCGTCCGATCTTCTGGAAAATTTTTCTTTGCGATACTTTTATAATAAAGTACCTGCTGCATCAAAGGGGCTGTGAGTCCAGGGGCGAGTTTAAACATTCACTCAGATATAACAAATTTTAATTCTCTGGGCGTTACTGAAACTATGAGGTGACATCTGAGGTGTCTGAGAACATGGTCACCTTACAAATTGCCAAATTTGCTTTATGTCATTGATAATTACACCGATAACCCAAAACATTATGACCATCTGACTAACAGCGTGTTTTTCTAGTTTTCAATCACGGTATAACAGAGTTTCTGCTTGGCATGGATTTTACAAGTCTTCGAAAGGATTCTGGAAATATGTGACACCAGATGTCTAAGCACAGGTCAATCAGTTCCCGAAAGTCATGAGATGGTGGTTTACGGGCTCGCAGCTGGCACCCGATGTGTGTTCCAATGGGTACAGGTCAGGCACATTTGCTGGCCAAGACACTATAATGCCCCTGAAACCACTGTAACACGATTCTGACCTTGCAGCACGGACAGTTATCCTGTTGGAAGATGTCAGCGCCGTAGGGGAGACTTGAAGCATAGAGCGATACTGATGGTCCACAAGGTGGTTCGCGTAGTTCAGTGCTGTCATGATGCCTTCGATTGTCACCACAGATCATATGGAAGTCCAACTCAATGTACCCCACAGCATAATCCTGCCCTCACCGGGTTGCATCCGTGGCGTGGCGCGTGTTTCGTGCAGCCACTCGCCTGGATGACGGCGTGTAACGACCGAACCATCGACCTGGCGTAACAATAAGTGCGATTAATTCGACAGGCGACGCATTTGTATTTTATCCACGGTGAAAACTCAGTGATGCTGTGTCCACTGCACTCATAATGACGATATCGTTGGGTGAACATAGGAACACGTAGGGATCGTGTGACGTGGCCTTCGAACGGTGTGATCCGAAATGGTTTTGACTCCACCAACATCGTACCCTGTCGTCAGATCTGCCACAGACTGCTGCCTATTCTGGACTACACAGTGGGCAACCCTCCGACCTCCACGTTTTGTGGTGAGAAGTGGTCGTTCAGTACCAAACGGCCTACTCGTTATTTCACGATTCTTCAACCGCTTTCCATAGGCGCTCACGACAGTAGTGCGCCAACAGGCGACTAGCTTTGTCGTTTCAGAGACACTCGTTTCCAGCCACAGCGCCGCTACAATGCTCCCTTTATCAAAACCTCTTATGTCAGTGGAGTTCCGAATTTGCAGCCCGTATCTTTGCTATGACTGCCCATTCGTCTCTCTTCTGCTTACAGTCTTTCCTTACTGCGTCAAGTACTTGCAACATCACCAAGTGGCATTCAACATCGCGTTGGGTAACGGTGATAATGCTTTGGCACATCAGTTTATACCTAAACATGAAAACCAGAAGTAAATGCTGTACAGTCAAGCGCAGGCTACAGACAGACACGAGAGAGTGACGCCGGCCGCTGTGGCCGATCGGTTCTAGGCACTTCAGTCCGGAACCGCGCTGCAGCCACTGTCGCAGGTTCGAATCCTGCCTCAGGCATGGATGTGTGTGATGTCCTTAGGTTAGCTAGGTTTAAGTAGTTCTAAGTCTAGGGGACTGATGACCTCAGATGTTAAGTCCCATAGTGCTCAGAGCCATTTGAACCATTTTTGAACGAGAGAGTGACGCTATTGGTTTAGAGTGACATGGTACAATTGACACTGGGTAGCGCTGCACCACCACTGTAGCTGTGCCGTGAAAAGTCCTTCGTTATGATTACACTGCGTCAGATCGGACCTGCTCCTGGAACGGTTTCTCCAGAGGCTGCATGCTGGATTCGGAGGCAGGTCGAGGGCAGTAACCAGCAGACCGGAGATTCCCTCACCCCCTCCACAACTCCCCCGCCCCCCCCCCCCCCCCCAATCGCGTGGCACCATCGGGGTTGTTACACACTGGGTGCGCAAGGTGCAAAGCAGTGCGCTCGGCGCTGATCAATGCGCAGCCGCGGGGCCGCGAGGACTCCGCGCCACAAGAGTGATTAATTATCTTGTTAATCAGCGGCATAATTAGATTTGACCTCGTTGTCGTATCAACATGACTAATGACGCGAGTCGGCAATTAGCAGTGGTGCGGCCGGTCCGGTTCGGCGTTCGCCGCCGCCGCCGCGTGGTCCCTTTGTACGAATTAGAGCCATTACCCGGTGATGGATGCTCGCTCCTTGCACGACCTGCCCTCCTCTGGCAGGTGCCTAGCTCTTCAGCAGCCTGCGTTCTCCACTGCTATATCTACTGATCCTGCGACAATGAACTCAAATGAAAATAAAAAGAAAAAATAGAACGAGAAATGCGAATAAGGAATATACGAGGGCCATTCAGTAAGTGAAGCAACACATTTTTTCTGGTAGCAAGTTGGTTTTATTCAGGATTCCAATACACCAAATTCCTCCCAACAGTTTTGGCTACAGTACGCTATCTTTCAACATAATATTCGTTCAGTGCAGTGGCTTTATGCTACCTTGTTGCAATTTTGTCATATGATGTGATGATGGAGACCGTGGTTGTTGTTTGAAGACAAATGTTGATTGTGTTAGGACAGCAACCATCTGTGTGTGGCTTGTTTATAATTATATATTATTTATATTTTAGGACAATTAATATTTGAAAAACCCACCACATGTCATAAAGAAAGCGTGTAAGCCGTCTGAGGATGAATCACAACGATTCGAAACCGGTAACGGTACCCTTGAATAAAGGAACTAAAAGTAAATTTGTGGCTGGTTGCTGTCCTACATCAACATTTATACCACCTTATTGGCAGGGCTTTGTATGCCCGGATGGTACCACTCTTCTGGTCGACGTCGGAGCCAGTGTCTCGCTGCATCAGTAACCTCCACACGTACACGTACTGCTTCCCGCTGGATGCATCCTTTCGAGATGTCGGGTGGATAAGGTAAAACAACCCAGTAAAGCTTTGTGAGCTCTTCTCGTGTGCGCAGACGTGTGTGAGACCCTACCTTGTCATGGAGAAGGAGAAATTCGTTTAGATTTTTGCGGCGACGAACAAACTGAAGTCTTTTCTTCAATTTATTTAGGGTAGCACAATACACTTCACAGTTTAAATTCAAATGGTTCAAATGATTCTGAGCACTATGGGACTTAACTTCTGAGGTCATCAGTACCCTAGAACTTAGAACTACTTAAACCTATACGGTCGCAGGTTCGAATCCTGCCTCTGGCATGGGTGTGTGTGATGTCCTTAGGTTATTTAGGTTTAAGTAGTTCTAAGTTCTAGGGGACTGATGACCTCAGATGTTAAGTCCCTTAGTGCTGAGAGCCATTTGAACATTTTGAACTACCAACAGAGAAGTCCAGTTGTGCAGCGAGGTGTTTGACTGCGATCCGTCGATAACCGCGAGTAAGAGTGTCCGCACGTTCCAGCAGTAAAGGTGCGACAACCGTGCGCGAACAGCCGGCACGCGGGGGTCGAACACATTTTCACGACCTTGTTACGATGATGACAGACGCGTCACCCAACTGTGCTTTTGTCCACTGCCAGGTCTCCATAGACATTGTGCAAGTGCCTATGAATATTTGCGATGCTCTGGTTTTCCGCCAAAAGAAACTCGATGACAGCTCTCTGCTTGGAATGCACCTTCGTTACAGACGCCATTTTGAAGGCTACCGCCATCTATCGAAACTTCATGAAACAATAGGGGCTGAA
The DNA here is from genome assembly GCF_023864275.1 of Schistocerca cancellata. Taxonomy (NCBI): domain Eukaryota; kingdom Metazoa; phylum Arthropoda; class Insecta; order Orthoptera; family Acrididae; genus Schistocerca; species Schistocerca cancellata. Next base: position 214,808,152 of record NC_064631.1, read on the forward strand.
GGGGGAATATTCCCCGATGTCCCGCAACAAATTTCGTACGTTTTCAACCGAAATTGCCCAAGAAAAAAATTACTTACTGAACACCCCTCGTACTTTCACGTGTAGCAAGGGAGTTACCGACCATATGACTACTTCGTTGTTCCTTTCGAATGCATTACTTGGCCAAGTTCATCGTGTCTGTGCCATTTTGCGTGATGTCTCGCTATCCTCTTTCTGTGTATTACTCGTATTCTCGTTCTAACCAATGTTCTCGACACAGTCTTGTTTCGGAAGTCATACGCTATGGGCGACATTCACCGAGGCTTCCATGGAAAATGTGGTAGCAATCGACGGCACCATAGCAACTGTGGATTACGTGAACATTATCGCGAACTATCTGAAGCTCTTTATGTTTGATGCCCTGTTCAATGCTGATGGCACATTCCAAATGATAGCTCTCAGTGTCACAAGGTCAAAATCGTGCTATAGTGGTTTGAGGATCATGACGACGAACTCACGTTGATGTGTTGCCACCAAATTCGCCAGATATTAATCCGATGGACACATTTGCGACGTTATCCAACGGCAGCTAGATGCACACAATTCGCCGACTGGTAATTTACGGTAATTTCTTGATCGGTACGTAGCCATCTGGTGCCTCATACCTCCGGAACCCTACAAAGGCCTTGTCGAGTCCATGCCACGGGGAAGAATCGCAGCTATATTGCATTTCAAAGGTGGGCCATCGCTCTAGTAAGCAGTTGGTTATAAGTTTTACTTCATCAGTCGAGTCGTCCCTAGATGCTATTCGTCGTGCAAGCAACGTGGCATGTTATGCATCAGGTGGGTTGACAGTCGATCCTTACTACAGTAGCACGTCCAATTTTTTTCCACCCCGTTTTTCGGTTTTAGGAAACTAAATGAAGTACGCCTGTGGCGGGCCGCTTCAATTTGTTGGCGCAGTAGCCTGAAAGGCATACTTCAATGCAAAATAACTCAGAAACGGGGCAACATATAGATTTTTTTTAACAATTACTTTTCAGCACAACCTACGCTGCTACACCTTTACAAGGTTTTTAGACTGTTTCTGACCACCCTGTAAGCAGTGGCTAACGTACCACATTACTATGGAATGCAAATGACGGTGTAGGCCTCATTCCCCAAGAAGAACACAGCCGAAATCTGGCGGAATGTATAGTACCGGGTAATGGCTCAGATTCCTATGGTGTCTAGATGTAGGTATTACAAAAAACTAAGCAGATGTCTCCAGGATATGTAGTATCGGTTAGTGAGCCAAATTCCTAAGGAGCGTAAATGTAGATGTTCCTGAGAAGGAAGTGTGCAGAAAATTGGCGTCCTGTCACCTCACGAGATCGTCCTTAGAAGGAGAAATCTTTCCCCCAAGCAGCTGGATCTAAATGGGCGTACGTCTACCAACTGAACCTCCCCAGTAACTCAGCATACAGGACCACTACCGAAGATGTTAAGCTCCTTAGGCTATTTCAATATTGTGATGTCTTCGACGCAAGAACCCCACTGCCAATCACTGATCTCTTTTACTATGATTGTGTAGGCTAACATTTTCCTTGGACACGACTGTACAGCTTGAACCATTCTTTAAATTGAAGTGATATTTCTCTGAAAAGATCAATACCCTGCATTTAAAATATTGGAGGTGGATGACACTTTGGTCTCGATGTGGGAAAGCAAGTCTAAACAAGCTCAACTGGGAAAAGGCGATGTGACTAGTGAAAAGTGTGTGGACTACTAGCAAGGAATAATGGTCATTTGAAGACGGGGATTACCGTGGCGCCGGCCGGGGTGGCCGAGCGGTTCTAGGCGCTGCAATCTGGAACCGCGCGACCGCTACGGTCGCAGGTTAGAATCCTGCCTCAGGCATGGATGTGTGTGTTGTCCTTAGGTTAGTTAGGTTTAAGTAGTTCTTTGTTCTAGGGGACTGATGACCTCAGCAGTTAAGTCCCATAGTGCTCAGAGCCATTTGAACAATTTTATTACCATGGCCTCAGTGCTTTGTCGCTGCAGGCAAATTTCATGTTAAATGGTTTTAATAAAAATCTAACATGACATGGATGTTGACTGTTCATTTGACAGTTTCAATTCACCCACTACGTTTTTTATTTTCGTGGGTTGCGATATCGTCTTTGCTGTACTTTGTTTCTGCTATAGACACCTTCGATTGATTGAAATAAGCTGTATGAAAAACCTCTCTGTATGCACACTGGGAAATTTTCGCATCTTTGGCAGGTCGGTTTGTCTATCAGCCAATGAGAAGGTTTAGAGGTGTGGAAGCCATGAGGGTTTCTTGTTTGAATGTGGTATTTTCCGTAGAATACAGTTCTACTTCGGTTGCAGTGAGGCGTGGCTCCGTCTGATTGGTGCCTGCTGCGTCGGAGTTCCTACAACGTAGAATGAATATGGTGAGATAATTTCATTTACTTGTCACCATGGCGAATATTAAGCTACTAGTTAGGTTGTTTATGGAGTGTGTTCCAAATTCCTGCACAAATTATTTCATTATTAATCTGCTCTCAGTCTTGAGACAAGTTTCTTCTGCATAGGGAAATGAAACCTCATATGTTGCTCATTTTTTATTTAATGGAACCTGATTATAAGACCAAATGTTATCTATTCAATCCGTCGTGCTGTAGATTTAAAGTCATGTACTTCTCCTGAATTATAAAGCAGTTGTTACCTCATGCAGCCCAAGATTACTAAATCCTCGTAATTTTACTCTTGCACAGGACATCTTGGATTTCATATGGAATGTAACATACCGTTGGGGGTCTAATAATTGTAATTAACTAATGCATATTCTATAAATTATGACTTTGTAACCAACTAACGCATGTCCTATAAATTATGACTTTCCTTGAATAAATTTGGAGTAGTACAATTTACAACGGTTTATAAGCAAAGTATCATTTTGCCCCTTTTCTGTTGTGTATCGTAATGTAGATCTGTATTGGAGCTGAATAGGTCGCTTCAGAAAAGTCGCGCAGTTACTGAAAATTGAATTTACCACTCAAAATTGCTCACTTGACTCCTTTCGGATTTATTTCCATCGTCAGATACCTAGACAGTAAGATGAGAAAATATTTGTACATTGAATACTGAAAAATATAACAGGCACTGAACACAAAAACGCAGTACATGAAAACCTACCTAAGTGCACAGAGGGTCACACGATAAGAGCCTTACAAAATGTATATGTGATGAAAAAATGATACGATCGTATGGCATTGTTGGCCGGGAGGTCCCAATCGGGTTCGGCCGCCAAGTGCAGGTCTTACTTCTGTCGGCACCACATTGGGCGACTTGCGGCCGATGATGAGGATGAACTGATGATAAGGACAACACAACACCCAGCCCACGAGCGGATAAAATCTCCAAACAGACTCGGAATCGAACCTGGTCCCAGTGCATGGGAGCCATGCACGTTACCACCCAGCGAAGCAGACGGACGTATATGTAATGTAAGTTGCAGACTATTAACTATCGTACGGAAACAGAGGGGGAAGGAACACAAGGTTGGTCACCAGAGTGCACGGTTTACACGGTGGCGCCATCTGCGTAATATCATACGTTTCGTACACAAAAATTTCAAACTACACTGACCGAAAAAAATGCCAACACCAAGAAAGAGTTGTACGACAAACGGAAGTTGGTAGGCGTGTTTCTACAACTGCAAGATGGCATCTGTTGAAATTTCGCGCCAGTCACATAAGATTGGCGCTAGTTGCGTCACTATGAGGATCAAATCAGGTTTCCTTTAAATACACGCTGTAATGGTCGTGAGCGTTAGTTACGTTTCAAATTGGATGTGGTGAGTTCGTGTTAATCGACAATGCCTTTAAGATGACAAAAACACCACTACCAACAACACACTGAGTTTGAACGAGATCTTGTAATATGGCTACGAGGAGCTGCATGTTCCTTCTGTGATACTGAAGAAAGACTAGGCAGAAATGTAGCCAAATACATGACTGCTGGCAGTGGTGGTTACAGAAGGCCACTTGGTGCTACCGAGAGGGAAGACCATCGTGTTCGGGATAAGGCGCACTGTACTGCACGTGCAGCAGCAACTGGGTAAGCAGTTGGCACCACAGCGACACAACGTATTGTAACAAATCAGTTTCTTCTTTCTGAGACAGAGTGAAGCGTGAATTCCATTGACCCCAGATCACCGCCATTTGCGACTTCAGGACTGTCAATCGAGAGCTCATTGAAGGGAAGGGTGGAGGTCTGTTATGTTTTCAGATGAAAGCTGGTTCTTCCTCGGTGCCAGTGATGACCGTATGTTGGTTAGACGTAGGCCAATTTAGGTCCTGCAACCAACCTGCCTGAAAAAATGTTCAAATGTGTGTGAATTCCTAAGGGACCAAACTGCTGAGGTCATTGGTCTCTAGACTTACACACTGCTTAAACTAACTTATGTTATGAACAACACACACACCCATGCCCGATGTAGGACTCGAACCTACTGAAGGAGGGGCCGCGCAATACATGACATGGACATGACATGGCCACTCCTCGCGGCCGGAAGTAACAGACACGAACCTTTTTAAGAATAAAACACTAAAATTAGAGGGTTTTCAATCCAGAAGAAATAAGGAATCGGGGACTACATAGACATAAGAAAGGAAAGGACGTCGTGGGGAGAAGATGGAGTATCGGAAAAATGGGAAGCAATAAGGAAAGAAGAGAAATTGAAGTTGTTACGTGATCAATATGAAAAAAATAATGGAAACAACAGTGGTTTCCTACATTGTCCTTCTCCTAGCTCTGATTTATAGACTAACCCAGTTACATGAAAGGAGCTCAGACGGGACGCTTTCAATATGTCGGACTATGCTTGTTTTCCGTTCAGCTGAATGTATGTCACTCATGAGAGAAAACCTGTGTATTGCACCAAGCTGGTCGCGATATTTTTGGTAATGACAGTGTTGATACCATCGTTATCTGTCGTGAAGAGATATTTGATATTTGCTATTTTTGTTGTATTTACTGCAACTTGTTCTAGTTGGAAAGTCTCTGGGGTCTTGCTGGCACTAGTTCCATACAGAATGGGGACTGACTGGAGCCGAAAAAAGGTCATGCATTTCGTCACCTGAGACCTGAAAAATGTTTGTGATTTCGTCTTTCCAACTAACAAACTAATGACATTCTTTCATAGAAGCGTTGATGTGAGTGAGTCGTCAGGCAAGGACAAGGAGTTTTCTTACGCGGTTTAAACATATACGTCCATGTTTGTTCTAGAGTGTCGTAGGCTTATCAGAATGTCAAATAATTTCTTCATCTCTTGTGGGCTCAATGATTATTTGGTGCCTTGGATTTCTTAGGAGTCCTCTATTAGGGCGTCACGAACTATAATGTTCCTACGAGTTATGTGACGCGAAATAGCCATTGGAGGCCGTGGAAAGCATGCCACGAATTTCACGTGCTGCAAGGCACCGTGCCGAAGTTTGAACGATATCTCCTGCTTTACAATTCTTTTTCGCTGATATTACTTTTTTGAGTGCGCCCATGCTCCATGTGGATTACACATTTTGGAGATAAATGTGGTAGACATATATACACTGCAAGTACACTCTAAGGAAGAAAGGAATTATCCAAATGGGAAAACGGTACACGTGATTTGCACGTACACATAGACAAATCATTACAATTTCAAATAAATTGTTGATTTCTTCTACAGAAAGAGCTTCACAAATTTGACAAGTAAATAACACGTTGCTCCATCTCTGGCCCTTGCCCAACAAGTTATTCGGCTTGGCATAGATTGACACAGTTGTTGGATGCTTTCCTGAGGGATATTGTGCCAAATTCTATGCAACTGGGGCGTTAGATCGTCAAAATCCCGAGCTGGTTGGAGGGGCTTGCCCATAAAACTCCATACGTTCTCAATTGGAGAGAGGTCCGGCGACCTCGTTGGCCAAAGTAGGGTTTGGCAAGCACAAAGATACACTGTGTGATCAAAAGTATCCGACAACCCCCAAAAACTTACGGTTTTCACATTAGGTGCATTGTGCTGCCACTTACTGCCATGTACTACATATCAACGACCTCAGAAGTCATTAGACATCGTCAGGTAGCAGAATGCAGCGCTCCGCGGATCTCACGGACTGCTATGTGATCGGGTGATTTGGTGTCACTTGTGTCATACGTCTGTATGCGAGATTTCCACATTTCTAGGTCCACTGTTTCCGATGTGATGGTGAAGTGGAAACATAAAGGGGCACGTACAGCACAAAAGCGTACAGGCCGACCTCGTCTGTTGACTGACAGAGACCGCCGACAGTTGAAGAGGGTCGTAATGTGTAATAGGCAGACATTTATCCAGACCATCACACAGGAATTCCAAACCGCATCAGGATTCATTGCAAGTACTATGACAGTTAGGCGGGAGGTGAGAAAACTTGGATTTCACTGTCGAGCGGCTGCTCGTAAGCCACACATCACGTCGGTATATGCCAAACGATGCCTCGCTTGGTGTAAGGAGCATAAACATTGGACGATTGAACATTGGAAAAATGTTGTGTGGAGTGAAGAATCACGGTACACAATGTGGCGATCCGATGGCAGGGTGTGGGTATGGCGAATGCCAGGTGAACGTCATCCTCCAGTGTGTGTAGTGCTAGCAGTAAAATTCGGAGACGGTGGTGTTATGGTGTGGTCGTCGTTTTCTGGGAGGGGGCTTGCACCCCTTGTTGTTTTGCGTGGCACTGTCGCTGCACAGGACTACATTGATGTTCTAAGAACCTTCTTGCTTCCCACTGTTGAAGAGCAATTCGCGGATGTCGACTGCATCTTTTAACACGATCGAGCACCTGTTCACAGTGCACGGCCTGTGGCGGAGTGGTTACACGACAATAACATCTCTGTAATGGACTGGCCTGCACAGAGTCCTGACCTGAATCCTATAGAACAGCATTGGGATGTTTTGGAACGCCGCCATCGTGCCAGGCCTCACCGACCGACATCGATACCTGTCCTCAGTACAGCACTCCGTGAAGAATGGACTGTCAATCCCCAAGAAACCTTGGAACACCTGACTGAACGTATGCCTGCGAGAGTGGAAGCTGCCATGAAGGCTTAGGGTGGGCCAACACCATACTGAATTCCAGGGCGCCACAAACTTGTAAGTCATTTTCAGTTATACACCTTTGATCATGCAGTGTAGCAGTAGAAATTCTTGCCGTTTGCGAGCGGTCATTATCTTGCTGAAATGTAAACCCAGGATGGCTTGTCGTGAAGGGCAACAAAACGGGACATAGCATGTCATCGACGTACTGCTGTACTGCAAGGGTGCCGCGGATTCCAACCAAACGGCCCATGCTATAAAATGAAACGGTGACTCGTGCTGTTTCTGGTGCAATAATGGTTTAATAAACTTTCGGAAACGCTCACTGTGTTTTATAAAGTTTTGTGTGCGTTGTAGTACGGTAGTTTTCAGCAGGTGTTTCTGTTTCTAGTCAAATATTTCAGTAAAACCTTGTGTAGTTTCGTTGAGTGTCCCAGTGGACACTTGAATTCTTGGTTTTAGATAAGAAATTGTCTGAAGGTTTTTGGTACTGATGTTAGTTGTGGTTTCAAAAACGGTTCAAATGGCTCTGAGCACTATGGGACTTAATATCTACGGTCATCAGTCCCCTAGAACTTGGAACTACTTAAACCAAACTAACCTAAGGGCAGCACACAACACCCAGTCATCACGAGGCAGAGAAAATCCCTGATCCTGCCGGGAATCGAACCCGGGAACCCGGGCGTGCGAAGCGAGAACGCTACCAGTTGTGGTTTAGTAGTATTGATAAAAGAAGAGGGGGAAATTCGAGGTCAATATTTTCAGTTCTTTAAATCGTTTTCCTTTAGTAATTGAATTTAGGTAATGTAAATATTTAGTTTTTTCAGCAATTGTTAACATTTTACCGTGAGTGAGAAGTGTTAGCTTTGATGTAGGTGTGTGAGTGGTAGGTTACGATTTGAGATTCGTTCAAAGTATTTTCATTGGGTCGAATGCAGTGGGAAAACCAGTCGGCCTAACGAATTCCTCTCCTGGAAATGCAGAATGCGTAGCAGAAATAATTTCACAGGGGAGCAGAAGCATAAGATCTGTACCAAGCAGGTGCAATTACAAAACTCAAGGGAGGCACTTAGTAAGGCAGTTGGTAAGAAGGGATCTAAGAGGAGGACATATTCACACAGTTGTGCTTTGCGTAGCACCAATAGATTTTACCGGAGTTTAGTGGAGAGGACCCTCTAGTAGCAGTGGGTATAGGAAACATGTATCAGACCTCAGCAGTCAGGTAGCCTAAGTCAACAGCAAATTCTTATAGAAAGAAGAAGGTTCTGCTACTAGGTACTTCGCATGGCAGAGGTGTAGGCCAGCAGATGCAGGAAGTGTAGGGGAGTGAATACCAGATCACCAGCGTTGTTAAGCCTAGTGCAGTGTTGGCACAGATTAGTATGTAGGAATTTTACGAAAGAGGATCAGATTGTGACTGGAGCTGCGAACAGTCTTCATAGGAACAGGGAGGATATGTAGGTAGTGACCTGGAAAAAAGAACTTCTCAAACTGGTGGCACAAATAGATAACTTCTCAAACTGGCGGCACAAATGTCCAATTCGTGCACCTATTTCAGCAACGTTATCGGCCTTATCTTAATGCTGCTGTTTGTCGTGTTAACATGTGGCTTGCAAAGGCTCCGATGATGGAGGGCGTGGCTCATACTGCAGTGATGCGAGCTGATTCTATCAATAGATGGGGTTTCACTAGGCATGGCCGGCAGGTCCGTAGGTATAGGAAAGGAAGGTTAGCAAAACAGTGTAGTGTAGTGGGCGGTGGTGGGATCACTCATGGGAAAATTCCTGTAGTAGCTTGTGTTAGAGCGTTTAGACTGAAATCAGCTGATAGGTACCCCTCTTTAAGGGAAGTTTCTCCAACAAAGGAACCACTTCAAAGGAGTACGAATACCCAAGTAGTAAAGGAATTAGCTCATTTAGTCAAATATAAGAGGTATTGGAGATGAATTTAGTGGACTGCTTATGGATGTTGACCCTGACATTATTGGTGTATCATAGCACTACTCAATAATTTCACAATTCAAAGGCTTCCTTTACCAGGATACAGATTAGTTGGCTGTTTTCCAAGGATTTCTTCCCGGACTGGGAGAGTGGTCATGTACGTAAAAAAAAGTATTCCTTTTGAGTTCGTAGATGTATCAAAGCACTGCACTGAACAGGTATCTGAACGTTATGCAGGAGCAGCTGAATTTAGTAAAGCTGAACTTCTAATTGTTGTCATTTACGGGCTCCCTAATTCTGACTTCAAAGAATTTCTGCTCAAGCTAGAGAGGGTTTCTGGTCCACTTTATAGGAAGTACCAAAAATTACTTGTATGTGGTGACTTCAGTATCAATTTTGTATGTGATTGTGCAAGAAAAGGATGTTGGAGGTTCTCCTAAATTCATATGATCTGATGAAGACTGTACTTTTTCCCGCCAGCGTGTAGGGGAACAGTAGTACAGCCATAGACAATATTTTTATTCATTCTTCATTACTAGGATGCCATTCTGTTAGCAAAAGGGTCAATCGCCTTCCAGACCACGCTGCATAAATTTTAAACTAAAAGGTTTCTGTAGTCAAACAATTGTTATATATAATTACAAACTTTAAAAGAAGCCAATCCAATAGCAATAGAAAATTTGTTTTAAACCTCGTTAAGAGACAAGAGTGGCAGCATGTTTAAGGCGCTGATAACATATATGATAAATACAGTGCTTTCCTTGAAATATTTCTCATGCTCGTTGAAAATTGCTTTCCTTTAGAATTCTCGAACAGGGTACTTGCAGTTAAAGGCAGCCTTTGTGGCTGACTACAGGATAAGGATACCATATGGAAACTACTTCAAAATGTTAGTCACAGTCGACCTACAGTAGCAGATTACAAACAGTATTTTAAGGTGCTTAAAAATATTATTTGGAGGGCAAAGAATATGTGCTACGCAAACTGAATAGCTAATTCACAGGATAAAATTAAAACCGTATGGTCAGTTGTAAAGGAAGTGTCCGGTCAGCAGCACCAGGTCCAGGATGTAAAGTCAGCACGTAGTAAAAATGTTTATATTACTGAGAAGTCAGATATATGTGCGGTATTTAACAGTCTCTTTCTGAAAATTGCTGGTGAATTAAATAAAAACTTAATTTCTACAGGGAATCACGTAAAACTCTTGGATAATGTCTTTCTGGGACTGATATGTGAAATACTCCTCTGTGATACTGACAAGAGGGAGACTGAGTCAACAATTAAATCACTGAAGTCTAAGGACTCTCATGGGTGTGACAGAATATCTAGTAGAATGTTAAAGTACTGTGTTGCACATATTTGTAATTTTTCCTTTAGGAACTGACAGTTTCCTGAACGATCAAAGTCCTGAGTAGTAAAGCCGCTTTAAAGAAAGGAATAATGTAGACAACTTTAGATCTATTTCTATACCATTAATGTTTGCTATAGTTACTGAAAAGGCTGTGAATGTAAGGACAATTGATCGTTTCATTTCACATAATTTGCTGCCAAATCTACAGTTCGGTTATAGAAGTGTTTTAACAACCGAAAATGCTATATTCTCTTTTACCAATGAGTTACTGGAAGGAATAAACGAAAAGTTTCGAACGCTAGCCATCTTTTTCGATTTAACTCAAAATATTGCTCCAAAATTTGGAACATTATGAAATACGGGGAGTAGCTCACAACTGATACAGCTCTTACTTTAAGAACGGACAGCAAAACGTCATTCTTAACAGTACCGTGGTTGGCTAGATGTGAGGTCCGAGCGGGACAAGGTTAAATGGCGGTGTGCTCCATGAATCAGTGTGGGGCAACTACTGTACCTTATTTATGTAAATGATATGCCTTCTAGTATTACAGGTGATTCTAAAATATTTTTGTTTGCTGGTGACACTAGGTTGGTGGTAAAGAAAGTTGCGTGTCACACTGGCACTGCTTCATATAGTTCAGTTCAAGACATAAAATAAACTAACGATAAATCACAGTGAGACTCAGTTTTTACAGTTCCTAGGACACAATGCAACAAAACATGACCTTTTAGTTTCACAGAATGGGCATATGATTAGTGAAGCTGAACAGTTCAAATTTATAGGTGTTCAGATACAGAGTAAACTGTTGCGAAAAGCCCATGTTCGGAATCTTGTTTAAAGACGTAATGATGCCATTTTTACTATTAGAACTGTATCTAAAGTAAGCTTTGCTTATTTTTATTTGATTATGACGTTTGGTATTATATTTTGGAGTAACTCTTCCCATTCTCGAAGAGTATTTTTGGGTCAGAAACGGGCGGTTCGGACAAGTGCTTAAGTGCGCGAACTTCTTGTCCACCCATGTTCATTTGTGTGGGTATTCTGGCATTGGCTTCTATATATATATTCTTTACTGTCGTTTCTTGTTTACAATATCAGCTTATTCCCAATAATTAGGAACTTTTGCTCAGTTAATACTCGGCGGAACTCATATCTGCATTTGGATCCACTTCCTTGACTCTGGTGCAAAAAGCGTGCAGTACGCTGCTGCATGCGTGTTCAATAAGCTATCACAAAAATTTTTAGCAGTAAACGCGCCTCATATCTAATGTGAAGAGTTTCTTCATGGGTAACTCCTTCCACACTTCTGGCCATTAAAACTGCTACACCACGAACATGATGTGCTACAGACGCGAAATTTAACCGACAGGAAGAAGATGCTGTGGTATGCAAATGATTAGCTTTTCAGAGCATTGACACAAGGTTGGCGCCAGTGGCGACACCTACAACGTGCTGACATGAGGAAAGTTTCCAACCGGTTTCTCATACACAAACAGCAGTTGACCGGCGTTGCCTGGTGAAACGTTGTTGTGATGCCACGTGTAAGGAGGAAAAATGCGTACCATCACGATTCCGACTTTGATAAAGGTCGGATTGTAGCCTATCGCGATTGCGGTTTATCGTATCGCGACATTGCTGCTCGCGTTGGTCGAGATTCAATGACTGAATATGGAATTGGTGGGTTCAGGAGGGTAATACGGAACGCCGTGCTGGATCCCAACGGCCTCGTATCACCAGCAGTCGAGATGACGGGCATCTTATCCGCATGGCTGTAACGGATCGTGCAGCCACGTCTCGATCCCTGAGTCAACAGATGGGGACGTTTGCAAGACAAGAACCATCTGCACGAACAGTTCGACAACGTTTGCAGCATAAGGGACTATCAGCTCGGAGACCATGGCTGCGGTTACCCTTGACGCTGCATCACAGACAGGAGTGCCTGCGATGGTGTACTCAACGACGAACCTGGGTGCACGAATGGCAAAACGTTTTTTTTTTTTTTTCTCGGATAAATCCAGGTTCTGTTTACAGCATCATGAGGGTCGCATCCGTGTTTGGCGACATCGCGGTGAACGCACGTTGGAAGCGTGTATTCGTCATCGCCATACTGGCGTATCACCCGGCGTGATGGTATGGGGTGCCATTGGTTACACGTCTCGGTCACCTCTTGTTCGCATTGACGGCACTTTGAACAGTGTACATTACATTTTAGATGTGTTACTACCCGTGGCTCTACCCTTCATTCGATCCCTGCGAAACCCTACATTTCAGCAAGATAATGCACGACCGCATGTTGCAGGTCCTGTACGGGCCTTTCTGGATACAGAAAATGTTCGACTGCTGCCCTGGCCAGCACATTCTCCAGATATCTCACCAATTGGAAACGTCTGGTCAATTGTGGCCGAGAAACTGGCTCGTCACAATACGTCAGTCACTACTCTTGATTAAGTGTGTATCGTGTTGAAGCTGCATGGGCAGCTGTACCTGTACACGCCATCCAAGCTGTGTTTGACTCAATGCCCAGGCATATCAAGGCCGTTATTACGGCCAGAGGTGGTGGTTCTGGATACTGATCTCTCATGACCCTATGCACCCAAATTGCGTGAAAATGTAATCACATGTCAGTTCTAGTATAATATATTTGTCCAATGAATACCCGTTTATCATCAACATTTCTTCTTGGTGTAGCAGTAGTATATTATACTGAGGAGTTCCTTGAAAAATTAAGCTGATTCCCGTGTTATACTGTTGATTGCGTTTACATAAACTTATGGCTTGTTGCTTCTTTGGATTATAAACGTTTTATTTTATGTGTTACTACTTTCCTGTTGTAATCTCATGTACCGAAGTTCCATGACCATGGAGATTTGCTCCTCAGTTTGGTCCTACGGAACTAGACATGTAAAATGAAATAATATAAAATAAAGCCATCACTCCTGGTTGTCAGGCCTTATGGCGGATGACAGCCATGATGGCATCCCACTGTTGTCCAAGGTGTCTTCAGACACGTCTTCGCTGGTCATCGGAACTCATTTCGAAGCGGGACGCATAACTGAAGGCAATTCCACTCTTCCAGGCCAAGGTGTCTGGATATGCTCTGGACAGTGGTGGGATACCAACCTGACTGTAGACTGACCGCCATATGGTCCGTCAACGAGGAGTGATGCTCTGGGGTGCCATTTCTTTTAATAGCAGAGTCCCTTTGGTTGTCATCCGTAGTACCCTTATAGCATAGCGCAGCGGTATGTTGACGATATTGTACTCTCCGTTTTGTTGCCCGTCAATGCAAGTCATCTCGCCTTTACGTTTCAGCAAGCTAATGACCGCCCGCACACTGGCCGAGTTTCTGCTGCTTCTCTTCGTGCTGGCCAAACCCTACCTCGGCCAGCAAAGCCGTCAGGACACACAGCAAGTCTGCCAGTGAAAGCCAAGCCAAATAACTGCTTGCATAAGGATGACAGGTGGAACAACACGTTACTGCCTTGCTCAATTTGTGTAGCTCTTTCTCTTGAATAAATCATCCAGTTCTTCTGGATTTGTAATATTTGTGTACATGTACATCCGATTCGGATTATTTCTTCATGGTGTGTCGATTCTTTTTTTTTTTTTTGTCTTAGAGTATAATAAAATATGACCTCCAGTGTTTGAAACTTAAATCGGACACGGAAAGGGGCACATTATGTAGCCATAAACAAAATGTTCGAAAATCTCCGTAAATATTTTTGCTTGATAACGCAACCTACTGCATACAAGACTTTTAAGATAGAATGTGTGTGTGTGTGTGTGTGTGTTTGTGTGTGTGTGTGTGTGTGTGTGTGTGTGTGTGTGTTTGTGTGTGCATGTATGCACATGTTGTTGTTTATTCAATTTAAATACAGATTTAGTATAATCTGAAAGTTAATACAAATCACACATGTATTGTCTTCATTAAGTATGGAACGCCTAGCATATCATAATGAAATATTGTGAACGATGCAGTGTTAAAATAACGAACAAGTATTAAAAAAAGAAACTACGCTCTAAAAACGTGGCATGACAAAATTAGAAAATAGTACATTTTTTTCTGAAATACTTTTGCCATTTTTAATTTATTTTTGAAAAGCGAAGTAAAACACTTTTTTCTTTTTACTTCTGTATTAGACATTAAGATCTTTCATCCGTAGGTATTTTGTGTATAAAAACCTCAGTCACATTTATATATTATGATTAGTTATCCTGTTACAAGTTTGGCAGGAGATCCTGAGTGGTAGGTCCAACAGCTTGATTGGAAAGTTATTAGTTTTTCGGCGGGTACAATGACACCTTTCCTTTGCCAGTTGTAAGAGTATTGCGTCATGTGTATCTTATGAATGGACGTATGTGATGTAGTGCAACGTTTGTGTTGTATGACGACGATGGAAGAAGGGTGAGGGCGAGAGACAGTGCTGGCACATAGCCCATTCCTCTCAAATAGCGCGGAGGGGCAGCCGAGCTTAATCGCCCCATTCGAAGTAAGAATCGCAATTAACAGTGTCACGTGCCCTCATTTCAAGAGACTCTGCGCAGAAGATGGAGATTTAATCCAAGACAATGGCGCAATGGCACGACGTCTGATTATCAGGAAGTTTGTGCCAACATCCTCTCCTCCCCTAGCTCGCCAGGTACCGGCGGTGAAATTTGCTTTTACCACCAGGATTCGAACCGGCTTATCTCCGGCTCGAGTGCCACCGCAGGAGGTATATTAGACACTTCGGCTACGAATTTTTTTTTTAATTACTGTGTATGTTTTCTTGGAATTATGAATATCACAAAACTTACATGAAAGAACGAGGAAAGCTATAATACATCCTCACTAATGTATTTTCTGCCGGCCGGTGTGGCCGAGCGGATCTAGGTTGCTTCAGTTTGGAACCGGGCGACGGCTACGGTCGCAGGTTCGAATCCTGCCTCGGGCATGGATGTGTGTGATGTTCTTAGGTTAGTTAGGTTTAAGTAGTTCTAAGTTCTAGGGGACTGATGACCTTAGATGTTAAGTCCCATAGAGCTCAGAGCCATTTGAACCATATTTGTATTTTCCTTTGCGGTTTAAATTACTCTTCTCCGATATTTCCATCACGATAATATCATATTAATAACAAACCAGGAACTGTTAACGACGCAATGCACTTTTATTTTACGTTAGACAGTAAATTTCACTTTTATTCAACGAAGCGAAAGGTCTATGGTGCATCGCAACAGAAGGCGCACAGTGAGCTTTTGGACCAGTTTTAGATGTAGCGCCATTGCCCATGACTTGCGAGTCGGCTGTTCGATTTGATCATTCTCACTGCTGTGGGAGAAACCATCGCCTTACAGCAAAATGTCGTAGTAATGCGGTGCATTTTTTTTTTTTTTTTTTTTTTTTTTTTGGCAGGCTAACATTTGAAGACCCTCTATTGAGGGGACAGAAAAAAAAATTGGGAATTCTTGTTCCAGCTAATGGTGTGATGTGGCATATATCATAGCAAACGTTTTCGATTCTTGCATTTTGAAGTGGAAAGATGTATCACATTCACGCAAGCAAATTGCTCTTGCGCTTAAACGCTTCGCGGCGGCAACGCTAAGCACGTAATAACGGTGATAGTATCGCTTTAAACAGAAGATACTCCATTAATGAAACGTCTATGAGCAATGCAGTTCCACTGTTTCGCAACCGTTCAACAACAATCACAATATTTTACCTGCATGAGGTTTTCCTGTCAGCCATGACTTATTGCAGCTGTATCGACTTGTCACACAGAAGTACGGAAATAATGTTGGCGAGGCACGAAGTGTGGCGTTGTTTAAAGATAAGATCGGCGCAAGTGCTCGCTTTCCCACGTATGTACCTCTGACATGATAGAATTCATTCGCTTTTATTTCGAAACGGTTGTTTCATCCCCCCTGTGAATGTATTGATTTTCCATTTGTGCTGAAATTCCGTATCAACCGAAGCAAAAGCCACGACTGTGTGGAACACATGTTCTTCAGTCCGACCAGCGGTTACCTAGTACCTTCGTTCACTTGCCAGTCAGCCGAATTAGCATTGAATACGCACTACACTTACAAGGGGAGGCCATGAAATTGGGATCACGGATTTACTTCAAACTCTGTACACCTTTAGCGGACCATTAAAACAACATAATATGCAAGTAGTAAGATGCTCTACTCTGGAAGTTCCGAGAAAATGGCAAGAGAAGGTTTACGCGTCTATTATGTAACTGATGTATCTTTGCGAAGTGGCTTTGCTGTAATAGGTCATTGTGGTCACGTAGATAGCTTTCACGAGAGAGTCGTCGGCGAGGCGACGGTTCCAATATTGTCAACACGTATTATTTAATGTAAATTTTTTTCATCACTGGTCATATTATTTAATTTATATGACAGCTGAGAAGTAATATGATGAAAAAAATCCAAGCGCATTTTCTGGAATTTGTAGTCAGTTTCAAATCTTATTTGACTATTTACTACTTTTAGTTAAATTTTCAAGGACGAGGGACAGGCTTGGAAAGCCCAAGTCAAACCTTGATAAATAATGATGCGAATGACGTTATTCAGTAATGCAGCAAGTTACAAAGTGTCAGACCACAAGAGTAATGCACAATTACTCGTCGGATGCGCTCTCGACATCACACGTTCCAGGATGGCTTTTGTTATACAGACATGGGAAGACATAAATTGAAACGGCATCTACTACATCGAATGAATGCAGTTTTCCCGCTTTTACAGGGAATGTTCAAAATTTCTAAGGGAAACACACCCCGTTAACATTTTGAAAATTTTTCTTTCTTCCGATAGTATTGATAACAAATTAAGTTTGAGCAGGAGCTGAACCGTCGCCTCATAAGCGTTCCTCGGACGGAGCTCGAACGCTAACCACTTGACCACCATGAACTCTAACGTCTGACACATACTCACACATGTTTAAGACACATAACAGACGCACAACACTTCTTTTGAGATTTTCTCGGAGCTTCCAGAGAACTGCACCTTACTACTTACACATTATGTTGTTTCAATGGCCTACTATAAGTGTACAGAATTTGAAGTAAATCTGTGATCCCAACGTCATGGCCTCCCCTTGTTAGTTACTTAATCCGCGCAAAAATGCACTGGGTCGTAATTCCGGCACTGAGGGCAGTTCCAGGAGCTATATTGGGCTACCCGCAATTGTTGCAGGCGGCATGACCGGGCATTCACATAGCCAAAGCGACGATCTACCTGTTTCGTTGTTTTGACATAAAAGGCGAGCGCCCATCAGTAGATTCTCAAACACACAACTGAGGTGGATATATTTGTACTCACACTGTCTTGTTTTGTGCTTGGCTGAAGGTTCACTACCCCTTATGTTTAAGGTGATCTGAAATGGTTCAAAAACAGACAATAATTTAGCACAAAGATTTTTTATTGACATTCATGTCAAAACAAAAACCTATTGGTATACTTCAGCACTGCGACGTCAGCCGTCATACTTTTTATTAGAATCAAATAAACGGCAACTGTTGCTCCACTAACTCACCTAGTAACTGGCCTGACTCAATGCTAACTTACCACAACTGCCCAAAGATGCTCACATTCAGCAGAGGAGGGTTTTCATATTACGGTGCCATTTGACGTCAATCGTTTGGCACCAATAAAGTCCTACTCCAGAAGTACGAAGTGTTCTGCTAATCAAATGATCATTTGTGCTATTTCCAGTGACACTGAAGGCCAGTTTCCAGTATGATCCAGTGATTAAAAATAGAATTCGGGTGACCTCGCAGATTGCTAGATTTATCTCCATGCAAATCGTGTCTATAACATACTTATTGAGGCGTGATGACGTGGGTATAGAAGGGCTGTAAACATATAAAAACGAAAATCATTACAAAAGTGTCAAAATCGAAACTAAACAGAATGTATATGGAAAAACTACAATTTAATGACAGAATAAATTTTGGCTTGGGTTCTTTCAAGACAAAGTTGTTTGTAAATTATTAATGCCTTTATATCGATATTTTATTTAATTACGTCATCGTCTACAACAGTATGAAACAAATTAACTGCGTCAAATTATATCGACCTTGTACGTCTAGATGATACTTCGGTTGCCTCAGACTGTTTTTCAAAGGAAATGTCAAAATGTAACGTCCACGGAAGCTATCCCCTACAAAACCTGCAATGTCGCTGCGAGTGAAAGGTAGTTTAAACTTCTTATGAATGTTGGTAATGCTGGTGATAATTTCTAAAAAAGAAATCAAATGCGAAAACTTGATCCACAGGAGGATAGCTGATAGGGTAAATATAACTAAAGAGATGACATAGAAAGAGACGGATAATTTCAAGAAATTTAGTGTAGTAGCTGAAAATGTCTGATGTGTTGCATCAGAACCACCTCCCATTACGCAGATACTTAGGTTACAACGAACAAAAGCCATACTTAAGAAGCTGTCTGTTAGATGTACACAGAGTACCCGCAATTCATCTTTGATTTAAGAGCGGAAAATTATAGAACTATATCGCACGTGATCCTGCAGATGGTCATCTGCATTAAGATCTTTGAACATGAGTAGTAGAGGAGTCTTCGGAGAAGACAATCATCAAAACGGGTGGATATACCTCCGAGAACGGATTCCATCACCAGACTGGTAAATCTAACTTCCACATGGGCTATGGATTGTAGAGAAGACGACGCGATAATCACTTGCCGTGAAACTTTTATCACTGCCTTTTATACTTCCAGTTATGGGTATAAAGCATTCTTTCACCTGCATTTCTTATTGTACTAATCGCCAATTCTTTCGAATTTTTTCAAGAAAACACTGTGATGAATAACTCATTTTCGATGTTAGTGGACAAATTCTTTTCCGTCATTGCGCCGCTTTAAAGTTGGTTAGAAACAATGGGTCAGATTCAGTACTCCAACTGCACGATGAAGTGCAGTGTATGGCACACTGGACTCGCATCCAGATTTTGATTTTCCTCGTTTTTTATAATTCGATTAAGAGAAACGCCAGGATGGCTTTTTAAAAAATTGGACGATTTTCTTCCCCACTCTTTGCTTGTGTTACGTCTCTAATGACCTCGTCCTTGACGGGACGATAAATCCTAATCCTCTTTCCTTCAGAACCCTACACACAAAATTATCAGGTGATTTTTTGTGGCGGATGCGAGGTTCGTTGCCCCGTGGTGTGTAGCAGTGATAAGCTGGTGCTTATCGCTCGGACTGCACACTCCATTGTCGTTGACGTTCACCGTTCCACGACGGTAATTCATAACGGAGCCAATAGCTCATTCACGATAAACTGTCGACATAAGCTTTAAGAACACTTCACAAACGCCGTCTATCAGAAATGTTGCCGATCATTACCACAATAACAAATGATCGTACTTTCCTGAAACTTTGGTAAAGCGCACCATTTACGAAGTCCAGCAGTGAACAAAATGCGCATAGCAATACCTGTCTCTTGTACGAGAGGAAATCTAAAAGTAACTAAGATTCCTTTCCTACGGGTGGAGAGCGATTGCAGTGGGTTCTCACGTTGGGGAAACCTGATACACAGTTACAAACTATGTTGTATGAGTGACTACCGCATCCATAAGTAGATATCTTCAATATTAACAGCTTGGCTGCTCTTTGTAAATAATTTATGTAACGAGTGGTTTGACCGCGCTACATGAATTTCTGCAAGTCATGTTGCCCCACGGTGCATGCGTAGACCCGATTTCCCCCCTGACACGACTTATCACTGAGTCCATAGCTACCCATTTTTGCACCTGCATATCCATGCATTAAGGTCTGCTGTATTTAAGGTATGTCATTTTCACTCAACTTTCTACACGTCCTTGGTTTAGCTGTTTTATCTTCCGTCGATTGGGATTAACATGTAGTCGTTTTTAACTCCTCTGTTCGTCTTCGTGTTCTGCAGTTTTGACATGGGCCCATATGATCCTAAAACGAAACAATTTTCAAACAGATTTCCCCATCAGTTATCATCTTTACACTGCTTTTATTACTAAACGAGTTCTTGTTGATACTTCCTCCATTTTCATTAATTTTTCAGCCTCTTTCGATGGATTGTGCCTGTGTGTCAACTGGTTAACCGGTTACGTTCGGCCTGCTGTCGTCCATTTCGATTCATGGTGGGTGTTTTTAAATTTTAATTTTTGACTAGGTGTTTTAACCCACTGTTGGCGTTCTATCGGATATTCCTTGACGATTCTTATAGTTTTTTATTGAGGAAACTTGGTTCCATACTTTCCAGTAACCTGACGATCCCCTAATTGCCTCATTTATTCATAGACAAGGAAAGTTCGGATCCGTCAGCGTTGCAACTTTAATGTCATGATTCATCATGTAAGTAATTTTTTCTGACT
Organism: Schistocerca cancellata; assembly: GCF_023864275.1. NCBI lineage: Eukaryota > Metazoa > Arthropoda > Insecta > Orthoptera > Acrididae > Schistocerca > Schistocerca cancellata. The sequence goes on from NC_064631.1 coordinate 214,828,878, forward strand.
CTCCCTATTGATTGTACCAATAATTCGACAAAACTGCAGCGGACGCTTATGGTTGTTTAAAAAATTTAACCTGATGATGTGGCTTCTAGGCTACCGGGCGATAAGTAAATTATTTGCAATAGTGACCAAGAGGTTATTTTTCAAGATTTCTACTATGTCGTGGTTCGAATCAGGTGACAAATACCAGTTAGGCCAGAGAACTTGTTTTCGTAAATGCTGATTAATTTGTTCGGCGATATGTAGTTATGTAAATTATGGAAAACTGTGCCGTCTTGAAAGGAGGATATAAGATGAACATCAACAAAAGCAAAACGAGGGTAAAGGAATGTAGTCGAATTAAGTCGGGTGATGCTGAGGGAATTAGATTATAAAATGAGACACTTAAAGTAGTAAAGGAGTTTTGCTATTTGGGGAGCAAAATAACTGATGATGGTCGAAGTAGAGAAGATATAAAATGTAGACTGGCAATAGCAAGGAAAGCGTTTCTGAAGAAGAGAAATTTGTTAACATCGAGTATAAATTTAAGTGTCAGGAAGTCGTTTCTGAAAGTTGGTAGCACATGTTCTGAGGCATCAAGGGATCACAAATTTAGCATTGGAGGGCAGCGTGGAGCGTAAAAATCGTAGAGGGAGACCAAGAGATAAATACACTAAGCAGATTCAGAAGGATGTAAGTTGCAGTAAGTACTGGGAGATGAAGAAGCTTGCACAGTATAGGGTAGCATGGAGAGCTGCATCAAACCAGTCTCAGGACTGAAGACCACAACAACAAGTGCTAACATCAAGTTTTTGTTGAAAATATTTCCAACCGAGGAGACACAGCTTTAAAAATGTGATACAGAAACGATGCAAATCTTTAACCCGTAGATAACTAAGGACTCAGCGCGACGGGAGAAATAAGGTAGAAACAACTGTGAAAACTACATTGCTGTTATTTAGGCGGATGGCAGAATCCACCACAAATTTAGTCCTCATTGTATCTGAATTAATCAGTATTATTATCTTCAAGTGCTAAATAATTTTATGAAGCATTGTAGAAAAAAAGGGTTATATTGCGTCGATTCTCCACCAAATCGATTCTGGGCACAGACAGTTCGCTTTAGACAATCGTTTTTGACGAAACGGAAATGACAAGGTCATTGCATCCATCCTACTAAACGGATGTGACCGTCAACATATTTTTATTGTTCCTTAGAACCATCGGGCCCTAAAAGAAAAGTGTTTACAGGACAGATAGTTTTCATCACATGTAAAACATGACCTATCTGGAACACGTCCCCCTGTTTGGTTTGGCAGAGCGGTTCTAGGCGCTACAGTCTGGAACCGCACGACCGCTATGGACGCAGGTTCGAATCCTGCCTCGGGCATGGATATGTGTGATGTCCTTAGGTTAGTTAGGTTTAAGTAGTTCTAAGTCCTAGGGGACTCATGACCTCAGAAGCCAAGTCCCAGAGTGCTCAGAGCCTGTTTGGTTGGTTGATACAGGGGTGAGGACCAAACAGCGATGTCATCGCTCATGGAAGGATAGGGAAGGAAGTCGGCTGTGCTCTTTCAAAAGAACCATCCCGGCGTTTGCTAAAGTGATTTAGGGAAAGCACAGGAAATCTAACTCAGGACGCGTCGTCCTTCCGAATGAGAGCCCAGCGTGCTAACCACTGTGCCAACTTGCTCGGTAACGTCCACATGGATGGCTGTACATAAACTGAGTAAAACAGCGGAGTAGAGGCACCACCATAGTTACTGCACGCTGTCCCTTTCTCAGATTTTCCTCCACTCTGCAGAAAAGGAATAATTTCTAATTAGTGTTTGATTCCCCACTCATAGATGGTTGGAGGTCTATCAAACTGAACAGTAAAGGAACTGGAACTTGTTGAACAGGTGTCATACGAACATTGAGGGAGTGTTGTTGTTGTTTGTTTGTTTGTTTGATTGTGTGTGTGTGTGTGTGTGTGTGTGTGTGTGTGCGCGTGCGTGCGTGAGCGAACGTGTGGTGTCGAGATAGTGGGGAGTAGGAGCAGGAGCCTCCAAGTGCACTCTGTTTAAAGTCAGTGCTGACACTAGGTGAGCAACTCCTTACTTAACCTCCTAGTTCAACATTAACTATCTATCACACATTCATCTAACTGAATGTTATACACTGATGAGCCAAAACAGTGTGACCACTGTGAGCGTACAAGCTGTTTCCCGCCGCAGAGCACGTGGCTGGCGGTTGCTACGGGGCCGTGGCGAGCGGCTAGCGTGTACGCGGCTTGGAAAAACCCAAGTGGACGCTTGGCAGGGGCGCATATGGCTGTGTCTGCGCTCTTGGAGAAATTTATATGCCACAAAAAACTTGATAAAAGCAGAACTAAGAGTGACACGCAGGTGCGAGTTGGCACTCGTGGTCAGACAAATATGTAAAGCCAAATTATCTAGACGCGCCACAGAAATATGTAATGTTTTAAAAGTTATTGTTGTCTCAAAAATTGTAAACTTATGGAAGTTCAAAAGCTAATATGTCGGAAATGCTTTGGCCGATTAATACAATCAAAGTGTCTACCGATGTGGCTAGTAGAGCTGCAACGAGTAGTCATAGCCGATTTAGTACAGTGTGTACCATTTTTCAGTGAGAGGTTGGAATATGGGATTCGACTGAGAAAAACTGTATTTTTGGTAAGAAATAAATTTAAAGAGACGAAACTAGCGGCAGCATTCTAAATTTTAAAGAGGCAGATGCTTAATTAAGTATTTATTTTTATTTATTTATGTTTAGTCTCAAAAATCTGGGAAAAGCAAAATAACGCCACAAGACATCATTTGTGAGAAAACGGTGGCAGACACAAAAAATTGGACTTTAAATTGTTATTGCCCGGAAAATTTCCATGCTTTTCAACATGCCATGTATGGTTTTGTGTTTAGTTTTAGAATATTCGTAATTTTTGTGACATTGTTTTGAGTTATGCAGTCGTTTCGAGGGTGGATAGGGAGGCCACCTTTGAGGACGGTTGGTTCTGAGCGACGCTAAGAGCCGGACGATATAGTGGTTTAGGACAGCAGACAAGAGTGTACTTTTTGAATTGTGAACAGACTGTCGAGTGCCTTGTTTGTGACATATGAATTTATTGTGAAGTGTTGTTGTAGCATCAGTTATTAACGGCCGCCCTTACGTAAGAGCCCCTCAGACTGCGTTTTAAGTGTTTAGTGAATATATCGAAGAAAAATAAACTAGTTGTTCAAATTATAAATCAACGTGAGTGACTCAATATTTTAAATTTCACCGCAATACCTGCCTGCATTGTTTTTTATATCTTATTTCATCTTAATAATTGAGTTTACGGCAGGTGTGAACTGGCACACTATGACGAAAAATGTAGCCAAACATTGAGAAGTACCACGTTTCTGGGCAGCCCAATTATGCTGAGTGTAACAAATGTATGTATATTCGTGCCATAGTACGTGGGGGCTCGAGTCAAACTATTCAGACTTCAATGTGTAGTGCCCAGTACCGTCGTACCACTTGCTTAATAGTATGTTGTTCCACCTCTGGAACGCAATGCAGCAGCGATTCTGGGTGGCATTGATTCGACAGTCCTTGTACATTGCTGCAGATATGTGCATGAACAGCTCATACAGTTCCTGTAAGTTACGGGTCGGTGGTTTATGGGCATGGACCACGCATCCAGTATGATCCCATATGTGTTCCACTGGATTCAGATCAGCGAAATTGTAGTCAAGAGATCAGAGTGAGTTCACAATGTTATGGCGTGAAGTGAAAAGGCGGCATGCCAGTTGAGAACGATACAGCAGAGAGGGCCGTGACAAGACGTCAGCCAATTGCACGCTGACCAACCCTTCTCCAGGACGACAACGCGACTGCAGCGGCTCCTATGTGAAGAGAAGTCCTATGAGAAGCTTCAAGACCGGTGACCTGAATAGAAGCGTCAAAGCTCATTACTTTCCTCATATATTCTATGTAGCTTGAACTTGGAATTGCTATATTGAAGAGATTTCTTATTTTGTCTGCCGCTCTTTGCTTGCAACACACGTCTTCAACACAAAGTTAAGCATTGTATTTTTTTCCTTTCGGAATAAAACTCATTAATACTATGTGCTAGAATTGTTGTCTAGTGGTCCTAGAAAGCAGGTTTCCTAGACACCACATATTCGACAACTAGACAGGATTGAATATTTGGCGACGAGTGTTAGAAAGAACCTGAGCCTGGCTCCCACGGATTTTCTTTTGTGTTTCGCTGGCGCCTTAATTCTACTTTGTCTTTTTCGTTGCAGTATGTCTTATAGTGTTTTTGCTGTTCAGTGTTTTCAGGTGGCCATTGCAGGCATTTTCTTTGCTTGTGTGCTTATTTTTTATTGCTTGCCTTGTCTGTTTATTGCATTTGTCTCTCCCACTATGAGAAACCCACCTCTCCCACCCCTTGCTCAGGCGCCACAGTTGCAAGCGATAGATGCAACACAGCTAACACAGATGTTTGTTTCAGACCCAACAAATGGCCTCGATGATAAACATGGTACACCAGCTTCTGACAACTCAAGCCATCAGTACAGTGCAAAATACAACACTTCAGCTCTGAGTGCCATTCTACCTTTTCGCCAGTTTAATGAAAAAGACGCGGAGTGGCTCGAGTGGTTGCAACAGCTTGAAGCCCACATAATTGCTCACATGATACAAGGTACTGTGATCCTACATTACTTTTTGTCAGTGGTAGAAAGTGCAGTGTTTCGCCTCATGCAGAAATTGTTTCCTAACGCAACTCCAAGTGAACTTTCCTATGATCAGGTTGTAGAGTTACTAACTAACTATTATGACCAACAAGTGAATGTCGTAGCAGCTAGGTACCAATTCTTTAATTGTGAGAAATGGTCTGGACAAACTTATAGCAAGTGGGTAACAGATTTGCAGGGTATGACAAGGAAACGCAAATTCAAATTTGCTTATGGTGCAATATATTCAGATGTTATATTGTGTGTTGCGATCGTGTACAATGTAACTGCTGTCATACCTGAAAACAGATTCTGAAACAATCAGATCCATCTTTTCAGCACGTAGTGCAAATTCTAGATCAGGACTGCTCAGGTGCGGTGTTGGCCAATAAATTTGAGCAAACGCCAATTTTTTGGGTTGAGTCGTCCCTTGCATACGACCGACCCAGTAAGCAGCGGCAGCTTGCACTCGCCACGCAACGTAAACAGTTCTTCATGCCTTGTAAGCAGCTCTGTAAAACGGATCAACGGAATTAAATCATGCCCTCAGTGCTATTCATGGCACAAATGCCAAGACTGCCTGTCCACACAAGCACAGTGTTACACTAGTGGCAAGAAATGTCTTATACAATCCGTATGTTTGCAACGCAGCAAGTATAAGAATTCTGCCCACTCATAAAAATCTAGTGACAAGGCCCATGTGATGATGCAGTGTATTCAAAGCCTGCTGCAGGCATTAGCAAAACTTCAATGCTAAGCCAGTCCAACAAACTTTTTTTCTATTAGTGGAAAATGCGTGAAATTTCAGATGGACACGGGTGCCTCTGTTATATTGCTGAATCATAACAAATATGAACTGTTAGGTTCCCCACGCCTGTCTAAAACCGGCATGCACTTCATGGCTTATAATGGACAAGACATTCCCATTCTTGGAAAATGTACTTTGCCTGTCATGTATCGCTCACATAAGCGAACAGTGACTTCCACTGTGCTACAACCACACGATTGTGAAAACAGTTTGGGTCTTGATTCTTTTGATTTGTTTGCCTTTACAATTCAGGACAATGTGTTGTCAGCAATTGTACTCAACGCAAAAGACAGTGTAGCTTGCTGAAAGAATTCCCAGAATTCTTTTCTGAAGGTTTAGGCAAGTCTAACAATTTTTTTTTACATATTACTATGAAAGACAGTGTTCAGCCGAAATTTTGCCGGGCCAGAACTGTTCCCATTTCATTACGGGACAAAGTCGCTGCTGAACTTACAGAACTGCAAGATAGCGGACCTTCTGCGCCTATACAAGCTGGTCAGTGGGCAAGTCCACTGGCTTTGCTTCCAAAACCTTCAGGCTGCATTTGCCTCTGTGTTGACTTTAAGTCTACAGTCAATCCACAAACTGAGATTGATACTTATCCATTGCCACGCCCAGACGATCTCATGGACAGATTAGGCGCTGGTCGCTACTTTTCAAAACTTGATTTGCACGATGCATATCTTCAAATAATGTGATCAAAAGTATCCGGATACCCCCAAAAACATACATTTTTCATATTAGGTGCATTGTGCTGCTACCTACTGACAGGTATTCCACATCAGCGACCTCAGTAGTCATTAGACAACGTGAGAGAGTAGAATGGGGTGCTCCATGGAACTTACAGACTTCGTACGTGGCCAGGTGATTGGGTGTCACTTGTGTCACATGTCTGTATGCGAGATTTCCACGCGCCTAAACATCCCTAGGTCCTCTGTTTCCGATGTGATAGTGAAGTGCAAAGGCCAGCCGATGTGGCCGAGTGGTTCTAGGCGCTACAGTCTGGAGCCGCGAGACCGCTACGGTCGCAGGTTCGAATCCTGCCTCGGGCATTGATGTGTGTGATGTCCTTAGGTTAGTTAGGTTTAAGTAGTTCTAAGTTCTAGGGGACTGATGACCTCAGCAGTTGAGTCCCATAGTGCTCAGAGCCATTTTTTTAAGTGGAAAGGTGAAGGGACACGTGCAGCACAAAAGAATACAGGCCGACGTCGTCTGTTGACTGACTGAGATCACCGACAGTTGAAGAGCGTCGTAATGTGTAATAGGCAGACATCTATCCAGACAATCACACAGGAATTCCAGACTGCATCAGGATCCACTGCAAGTACTATGACAGTTAGGCAGGAAGTGGGAAAACTCATAAGCCGCACATCACGCCGGTAAATGCCGAACGACGCCTCGCTTGGTGTAAGGAGCTTTAACGTTGGACGATTGAACAGTCGTGTTTTTCTTTGAGGGGGCTTTCACCACTTGTTTTGCGTGGCAGTATCACAGCACAGGCCTGCACTGATGTTTGAAGCACATTCTTGCTCCCCACTGTTGAAGAGCAATTTGGGGATGGCGATTGCATCTTTCAACGCGATCGAGCACCTGTTCATAATGCACGGCCTGTAGCGGAGCCGTTACACGACAATAACGTTCCTGTAATGGATTTCAAAAATGGCTCTGAGCACTATGGGACTTAACTTCTGAGGTCATCAGTCCCCTAGAACTTAGAACTAATTAAACCTAACTAACCTAAGGACATCACATACGTCCATACCCGAGGCAGGATTCGAACCTGCGACCGTAGTGGTCGCCCGGCACCGGACTGTAGCGCCTAGAACCGCGCGGCCACACCGGCCGGCTCCTGTAATGGACCTGTCTGCACAGAGTCCTGACCTGAATCCTATAGAAGACCTCTGGGATGTTTTGGAACGCCGGCTTCGTGCCAGTCCTCACCGACCGACATCTTTACCTCTCCTCAGTGCAGCACTCTGCGAAGAATGAGCTGCCATTCCCTCAAGAAACATTCCAGCATCTGTTTGAAGGTATGCCTGCGAGAGTGGAAGCTGTCATTATTTACCGATTGAGTTCGCCACGAACTTGTAAATCATTTTCAGCCGGATACTTTCGATCACATAGTGTATCACTAGGTGGACAATCACAAACCGTGTGTGTTGTGAACACTCATTTGGGATTGTTTAAATATTTGCGATTGCTTTTTGCAGTTCTTCCGCACCCGCCATTTTCCAACGGTATTTGGATCAGCTGACTTCTCAAGTACCAAACTGTTCAAACTATTTGGACGATATTGTCGTAGCAGGTCGTACACCTGAAGAACATATTGCAAAATGAAATGACCGTATGGCATCGTTGGCCGGGAGGCTCTATTCGGGGAAGTTCGGCCGCCAACGGCAGGTCTCATTTCATTCGACGCCACATTGGACGACTTGCGCGCCGGTGATGGGTATGAAATGATGATGAAGACAACACAACACCCGGTCCCCGAGCGGAGAAAATCTCCAACCCGGCCCGCTTGCATGGGAGGCGAGCACGTTACCATTCAGCTAAGAAGGCTGACAACATATTGCAAATTTGCGTGCTTTGTTTCGTCTGTTATCTGATGCACGATTAACGTGTGGATTGGACAAGTATGATTTTTTTTTAAAACCTGAATTGCATTATCATATTCATGTCATATACAGTCAAGGTGGACATCCTCTTCAGTCACATACGTTACCTATACGTGATCTGCCAGTTTCTCGCGATGTCACAGAATTGCAGTCAGTCTTAGGGAAAATGAACTGTTATATTCAGTTCATAGCGAATGCTGCACAAATCGCAGCCCCACTGCATCGCTTGCGTCCCAAGAACGTCCCCTTTGTTTGGACAGATGAGAGCCAAGAACCTTTTCAAAAAGTTAAAGATGCATTGCTCAGTGATCGATGTATGGAAACTATGATTGTCAAACCGGCTGTGTTGCAGGCTGACGCTTCTTCTTACGGAATCGGTGCAGTGCTTTCGCACAGAACTGGTGAAAAAGACAGGCCTATTGGTTTCGCATCAAAAGTGTTGTCCAAAGCTTGTAAGAGGTCCAAGCAGATGTAATTTCGATGTATTGCTCATGCGCTGCCTGCGATATGCAAGGTCTCTGACCAAACAGCAGTGTTGACGGCAGTAGGTACTGTGTAGCTGTAGCAGTAAGTTGTTGCTAGTCTGCGCTAGTCTGGAGTCTGCTCTGGTCTGGTATAGTGTATCGTGTTGGCTGGCCCGGTCGTGGTGCAGCGATGTCGGAGCCTGAGTATTATTTATAAGGTAAAAAAGCAGCCTCGCGCATATGTAGTAATGTTATCTCAAGTCGCATGTAAATGTTTTAAAACTCTCGTAATAATAATTTTCCTTATAAAAAGTAACTTTTAACGACCATTCATTTCAATTTAAAGGATTTACTAATTTCTCCCATCCATGATCATCTCGATTATTGCAATAGAAAAATCAGTTGCTTCCTTTCATAAATGAGAGATATATCGGCCTGCGTTGCACAGAGCTGTGCCGGAAAATTTATTGTAAGAGCAGATATATCCGGCGACTTTATTGAGGTAAGAAGTTTTCCTTTTTTTATTCAGAATGATCTTTCAGGGCCATGACGCAGCACTGCTGTCGTCCAAAATTTACCAGGTTAAATTCACAGTGAACTATTGAAAAGTCATAAGTGAGCGACAATTTAATTGAGAGGTTAGTTAACATTGTTTTATTACTAGGTTACTGAATTTATTTTTTTATTGGGACGTTACACTGAATGTGAACGACATAATTATAATTTTTACTGTTGTGAGGTTACGCTAAGTGTTATTGAATTTTGAGCTTAGATTAAATCAGAAAGAATTTTGTGTGGGAGAACAAATGAGAAAGAATTTTGTGGGGAGGTTACACTAAATTAGAATCATAATCATATTATTATTTATATTTAAAATTTTGTGGGGAGGTTACAAGCTCAGTGTAATTATTTACAAATAGAGAAAGAGGCATTGGCTATTGTGTATGGCGTCACTAAATTCCACCACTATTTGCAAGGCAGAAAATTCTACTTAATAACGGATCACAAGCCATTGCAATCCTTGTTTCATCCGATGAAGCCGGTTCCTGTACGAACTGCCGAAAAATTGCAAAGGTGAGCGTTGTTGTTGTCTCAATACCAGTACGACGTTGTGTGTCGTCCGACAGCTAAACATGGTGATGCCGACGTACTTTCACGTCTTCTTATTGGCCCCGATACAGACTTTGACGCTTCTGCTGCATCTCGTTGTCACATCGATGCTCCGGATTCCGCATTGCTTCAGTCCTTTGACCTATAGGGAAATTGGACAGGCCACGGAAGCTGATGCAGATTTGAACATTTTGCTAAAGTATATTCGCACATCTTGGCCTCGCTCATTGCACGGCATAAAGAACTGTGTAGTGCGCCGATACTTTGCACGTCGGCACTGCCTCGTTATCCCATATGTAGTGATTCTTGTTCAAAATGACATGGGCCACGCACTAGTGCTGATCCCTAAAGCTTTTCAAAAAGAAGTTTTGCAGTTACTTCACCAAGGACACTGGGAGATTGTTCGTACGAAACAGTTAGCGCGTCGGCACTGCACTTGGCAGGGTATGGACACCCAAATAGAACAGATGACCTGACAGTGTCACGCATTTGCGGAAAACCAGTCCGCTCCGCCACAAAACTTCTCTGCTTGGCCTAAGTCGCAATCACCATGGTAACGTCTGTACATGGACTTCGCGGGACCTTTTTGCACACTCGTTGGTTGATTGTGGTCGACTCTTATAGCAGATTTCCATTTGCTGTGCCAATGAACTCGAAAACGTCATGTAGCACAATTAAGGTGTTGTCCTCTATTTTTTCCCTCGAAGGTTTGCCTGAAGCCATAGTGTCAGAGAACGGCCCTCAGTTCACGTCAGATGAATTTGAAACATTGTCAAACGGCAAAGCTGAACGTTTTGTCAGAACCTTCAAGCAGCAGATGACCAAACTTCGCGCTGTACATACAAGGTATCAAGCATTTGTTTTTCGTCTCCTATTGTTCACATCCCCGAGATGACCAACGCCGGCGGAATTGCTTCACGACCGCCACCATCGGACACCACTCCACCTGCTCCACCCTCCTCATCATGCGGCCCGAAGGAAGGCGGCGAGTATGGCTTTGAGCCTAATGATATTGTGTTTTACAGGGTTTTTAGTGGCAGCAGATGTGGACGTGAGGCGAGATCCTTCGTCGACTTCGCGCATGCATGTATCTCATTTCAGGCCTAGAAGGATTTCAGCGCTGACATCACAATCAAATTCGCCACTGTGATGTGCACGGTGATCCTTCTACATCTCTTCCCCCAGATACACGGATCCCGATGACAGCGCGGCCACAGCGGCCACCAGAGGGTGTCGACACCGCGGGACGACCCCATGGAGACGAGCCTTGCCTCCTCTCGTTCTACTGATGGAGCTGGGCCAGTCGGTACTCCTGCAGCCGACCCCTTCGAAATCTTGGTATGGGCCTCAGGCTGTGGTCGCGTATCCTTCTGGACGTTATTGTCAGAGCTAAAGCCGGATGGCCGGATAAGACTGGAGATCTGCCGTCCCCTGCACCCACAGCCTCCAGTCCATCGCAGCATCCACGCTCCTGCCTCCCCCGCCGTTTTCCTGCTCCCTAGACGACGACAGTCCGTCGCTTTGTCGCGGTGGGGGGTATGTTAGAGTCTAAAGTCATGCGCCGGCACGCCAGTCGGGAACAATTTAACAGAAAGGGCTGTGACAAGACGTCAGCCAATTGAATTGGAAGCTGACCGCCAGCCGCGGTGGACGAGTGGTTCTAGGTGATTTAGTCCAGAACCGCGCTGCTGCTACGGTCGCAGGTTCGAATCCTGCGTCTGGCATGGATGTGTATGATGTCCTTAGGTTAGTTAGGTTTAGGTAGTTCTACGTCTAGAGGACTGATGACCTCCGATGTTGAGTCCCATAGTGCTCAGAGCCATTTGAAACATTTTTTGCAAGCTGACAGACCCCTCTCCAGGACGACAACGCGACAGCAGCGGCCCCTATATGAAGAGAACATAAACGCTGCGCCCGACTGACCGCGGCCCAATTCCACGAGAAGTTTCAAGACCAGCGACCTGAACAGAAGCTTCAAAGCTCATTACTTTGCTCGTACATTCTATGATTCTGAAACTTGGAATTGTTATACTGAAGAGATTTCTTATTTTCTTTGTCGCCCTTTACGACACATCTGTCTAACACAAAGATAAGTATTGTATTTTTTCCTTTCGCAATAAAACTCATTAATACGATTTGCTTGAATTGTTGTCTAGCGATCAGAGAAAGCAGGTTTCCTAGACACCCTTTATTGAACGATTAGGCAGGATCCAACAGTATCATGCCCGTCAAACCACTGTAGCACGGCCCTGGTCTTCTGACACCGACAGTCTTCCAGCCACTGGGGAAGACACCAATAATAAACGGACGCAGATGATCTGCAATGAAGTTAACGTTGTCCACAGAGGCCATGGTGGCTGTGTTTACTGCCATGGAAAACGAGGTGAATGATTCCAAGAGCACAATACTCTTCCTACCAACTTGGGTCCATGATGCGGTGAGCAGCTGTTTGCTTGAGTGACGGCATATCCGGCCATAGCCATCCACTTTTTTTTTATATAAAAGAAACGTGATTCATCAGACCAGCTGACACTTTTCCGTCGACTTTGGAGTCGTTTGTTGCAGAGCCCTATTTTCAACAATTATCGTTGTGCAAGTTCGTCAGATGCCGCCTGTCCTGCCTTACTGAGGGGGCAGGCTTCTGACATCTACTTTCTGTGATGAAGGGTGAACGTCCAGCACCATGCCATATAATTATGATTTCACTGTCCTTCAGCCTCTGTCCACAGGTGCTGACGAGCAGCAGACGATCTCCACTTTCCGAGGTCCTCGTTCCCAGAAGCAGGCTATAATATTCTGTCCTTGTAAAGTACCTTATGTCGGTGGATTTTCCCATTTGCTGCCCCTATCGTCGTTAGAATAATTTTCCATTAGTCTCTGCTACGGTGCTTTATGTGCCCCGTGCATTAAATCCCACAGTGAACAGTGATGATGATGTATAGGCTCATCTGTGTATTTAGTCAGTGTGAAATAAGTAGTAAATTTGTTGTAAGTGGTATTTCTGGCATTCCATATAACAGTCTGCATGCTTAGTCGGCCATGTTACCACCTTAATGATTTGTCAGACGAGACACACTTCCTTCAGCATCGCACATGTGTCATGAGCTGTATCCTGTGGACATCGTATCTAGGAGAAGCTCCCAGTAACGAGGTTCAATAGCATTTACACAATCGAGAATGGTGCGCATTTTGGACTGGTACCACCTAGAACGGTCCTGTATTACCGTGGCGGCTGCTGCCTATGCTCCAGCTCCGGCACAGTCGGAACCGGACTGGCTGTTTGAACTGGCCCCTAACGGTGCGTGCGGCCCGGGCGCCCAGTGTCTGCCAGAGGAGACGCAGAAAATTAATTGCTGCTCCGGGGCGCCGCCCCGCTAAATTGGAAATCTAATTAACTGTCCCACCTCGGCTCACCTCGGCTCACCTCGGCTGTGTAAAGAACTGAGACGGGCACAGGGCGCGACGCAACGGCAATCACGGCACGACGCGTGGTCGCCGTGCAGGGCGAAACTGCTGCGTCCAGCCACGACCTTCTCGCAGCAGTGGAATGCACTGCCTTTGTCCACTGTGTTCACTATCATCTCATCACTACAGACTGGAATCAGCGCACCAGCCAAAAAATTTACAATCCACAGTAATGATGGTAATACCGTCTAAAACTGACTTGCTCTTGATCATGATCTATGCTGTGACCGACAACGATGAAATTATCCTACGTTTGGCGAGATGGCTCAAAATGGTTCAAATGGCTCTGAGCACAATGGGACTTAACATCTATGGTCATCAGTCCCCTTTGGCGAGATGTCTGTCACTGATGAGTTACTTGACACTGTCACAGAAGCAAAGTTCAAGCTGCTTATACCGCCCACGGAGCATACTTTGCGGCTACGACTGGTGGAGGCTCGTTGAGGAGGTGTCACGGTGAGCCTCCTAGGTTGGTGTTGCTCTGTGGCTGAACAGGTCTGGCGAACTGATACCGACTCCGTGATTCTGCGGACTCGTGATCGGCGAAGGCAAGTAGTCTCTAGCGTGTGGGCCCTCCTGCGGGGAACCAAGTGTCGCATTTGATGAGGCAACCGCCATACGTTTCCACTGTGTCCGCCGGAATCTAACTTGAAAACACACCAGCATGCTTTGGTCGGCCGCTGTGTTGATATACAAGGGGCGTGCAGTAAGTAATGCAACGCTTTTCTTTTCTCGGCCAACTTCGGTTGAAAAAATGTGGAATGTATTGCGGGACATTGGGAATATTATCTGTAGTTTTATGAGGTTCCGATCAGTGGCGGTGCTATACTTAGCCCTGAAAATGGCGACAGTAACGCAGGTGCGTTCCAAGCAAAGCGCTACCATTTAACTTCTTTTGGCGCAAAACCAGAGCATCGCAGATATTCATAGGAGCTTGCAGAATGTCTACGGAGCCCTCACAGGACTGTGATTTGTTCGGCAAGGCGCTTGTCATCTTCGTAAGAACGTTAGACATACCTGTCTGACTTCCTGTGTGCCAGTTGGCCGCGCACAGCTGACACTCCTGCAATGCTGAAACGTGGGGCCACTCTCATTTGAGATGATCGACGGACCACGAACATCTCGCTGCACAAGTGGACGTCTCTGTCGGTATTGCTGACACACTCGTCCACCATTTGGGGCACTCACCCACCCTGCAGCTCAGATCTCACACCATTCGACTTCCATCTGTTTGGCCGTATGAGGGCTGCACTCCACGGGAAGCAGTACATGGATGGTGGGGAGATAAGTGATTCAGCAAGACGTTCACTCCATCGTCATCCAGTAGAGTAGTACCATGCACGCATAAAGGCCCTCCCAGTAAGGTGGTGTAAGTCTGTCGCATTGAATGGAGATTATGTTGCAAAACAGGGTTTTTTAGCCAAAAGAGTGCAAAACAATATGATGCATTGAAACCCTGAATAAACCCAACCTGCTTTCAGAAAAAGTGTGTTGTATTATTCATTGAATTCCCCTCGTACAGTCAAGCTTGTGCTGTGGAGCAGACAAGGGACTTCAACTACAGCAACCCAGTGATCACATCCGTATTGCGGATAGGAGGAGTTGTAGGATACAGCAGCCGTAATTTGGTGAGGAAGAGTCTCCACATGTTTATTCAAGTATACGATATCCACCTGCAGCCACTCATAGATGATTACATCCCGAAGAGCTATCAAACTGTGGGGATGCTGTTTCAGACAGCTCCAATCATTTTCCACAGGATAAAAATTGGGTGACTTAGAGAGCTCTTCGAGGTGTGAGAGGGGGCCGAGTGTTCATCAACCCAGAACTGTACGGGTGCTGCCCTGTGGACAAAGTTGATGTCATCTTAGAAGACGGGAGTATCCGCAGAAAATTTATGACGATGATCTACATCTACATCTACACTTATTCTCCGCAAGCCACCCAACGGTGTGTGGCGGAGGGCACTTCACGTGCCACTGTCATTACCTCCCTTTCCTGTTCCAGTCGCGTATGGTTCGCGGGAAAAACGACTGTCTGAAAGCCTCCGTGCGCGCTCTAATCTCTCTAATTTTACATTCGTGATCTCCTCGGGAGGTATAAGTAGGGGGAAGCAATATATTCGATACCTCATCCAGAAACGCACCCTCTCGAAACCTGGCGAGCAAGCTACACCGCGATGCAGAGCGCCTCTCTTGCAGAGCCTGAAACTTGGGTTTGTTAAACATCTCCGTAACGCTATCACGGTTACCAAATAACCCTGTGACGAAACGCGCCGCTCTTCTTTGGATCTTCTCTATCTCCTCCGTCAACCTGATCTGGTACGGATCCCACATTGATGAGCAATACTCAAGTATAGGTCGAACGAGTGTTTTGTAAGCCACCTCCTTTGTTGATGGACTACATTTTCTAAGGACTCTCCCAATGAATCTCAACCTGGTACCCGCCTTACCAACAATTAATTTTATACGATCATTCCACTTCAAATCGTTCCGCACGCATACTCCCAAATATTTTACAGATGTAACTGCTACCAGTGTTTGTTCCTCTATCATATAATCATACAATAAAGGATCCTTCTTTCTATGTATTCGCAATACATTACATTTGTGTATGTTAAGGGTCAGTTGCCACTCCCTGCACCAAGTGCCTATCCGCTGCAGATCTTCCTGCATTTCGCTACAATTTTCTAATGCTGCAACTTCTCTGTATATTACAGCATCATCCGCGAAAAGCCGCATGGAACTTCCGACACTATCTACTAGGTCATTTATATATATTGTGAAAAGCAATGGTCCCATAACACTCCCCTGTGGCACGCCAGAGGTTACTTTAACGTCTGTAGACGTCTCTCCATTGATAACAACATGATACAGAAGAACAACACTTGGTAGTAAGTCGCGCTGCTGGTGCCAGTACCCATTTCTTATAGTGTCATCCTTGCCGTCGATTTCGGTTTGGCCGGCTGCGAGTCGGTTGTCCACCGCGGGTGGGACTATTTAAGTGTGCAGCGTCAAGGCAGTAAGTCTGAATGTGTGGTCAGTCGGTTGCGGTTACAACACGGTCGGGAGGTTGGCCCTTCCTTGGAGCGCACGCTCATTGCGCCTGGTATTACCGGAGTGCTGCGGCCGGAGACGGCGGAAAGGGTATAGGTTCCGGGACAAGGCGTGGTGTTTGGCCTTTCTCGCCACGCAGTGCATGTTGAGAAGAAGAGCTTGCCGGAGCGTCGCCTGGCATTAACCGTTCGGCTGGGCATATGGTGTGTGTTCGATTTAAACAGATGCAATTGTGTGCTTATGTATGTTTGTTAATGGTTTACTAATGTCTTCAGTGATAAATCTGGCATGTCAAAGTTATGTCACACGTTACATGATAACGAGATTTGGGCTTTCCATCTGTTTCCTACCACTTAATGACGGATTTGCAGCTAGACTTAAGGAAACCGCGTGAGCTCCTCATTATTGAGTGATGCTATGTCTCAAATTGTGGTAACCTTGGTGATTAAGTACCAAAATTTGCGCCGCGCTGGGTAGCCGCGCTGTTTAAGGAGCCTTGCCACGGTTCGCGCGGCTCCCCCCCTTTGGAGGTTCGAGTCCTCTCTCGGGCTTAGTCTAAGTTAGATTAAGTAGTGTGTAAGCCTAGGGACCGATGACCTCAGGAGTTTTGTCCCGTAGGAACTTACCACAAATATCCAAATGCCACCAAAATTTGCACCTTAGTTAACTATTCCTTGAAAGTGTAATTCTGATGGGCTCTTGCCCGTTTAAGGTAATACTCAGCTGTTGATATTACGTTTCAAGGAACAATCTTAATTACTGGCGTTTAAGCGAATTCTAAAGGGTTGAGCCCGCATCTCGTGGTCGTGCGGTAGCGTTCTTGCTTCCCACGCCCGGGTTCCCGGGTTCGATTCCCGGCGGGGTCAGGGATTTTCTCTGCCTCGTGATGGCTGGGTGTTGTGTGCTGTCCTTAGGTTAGTTAGGTTTAAGTAGTTCTAAGTTCTAGGGGACTGATGACCGTAGAGTTAAGTCCCATAGTGCTCAGAGCCATTTGAACCATTTTTTCTAAAGGGTTGAGCTAAAATAAAAATTGACAAGCCTCTAGTTTAAATGTTATGTTTTATTCATCTATTTAATTTGAACGTGCAATCGCAAGCGTGCTGTTGTAATTGATTTATGTTTGAGTTGGGCGGAGCGCAGTGTATTTCCTCCGGTACGGTGGGACGTGGCACCGGGGCTTGACGACTTGGCCGTTGCCAGAGGAACTGTGTTTCATTAGACCGGGCTCCATGTTCCTGGCCTTCTGTCTCGATCTCGTTCTTAAGTTGAGTACTGCTGTTCTCTTTGTTCCTGGCTCTGTCAGGTCGTTAAGCTTTGTAGCTCATTCCTCCGCCGCCTTGGCGGATGCACCTTTCGCTCGAAATGTGAATTTAAACTTGTAAAACTGAGTCACTCTGTAATTAGTGCCCGATCAGATTGCTAGAGGCTCCGCCTTATTAATTCTGTATTCCCTTATCAGCCATTTGTATCACATTTGTATCTTGTATGCTGATTGTGAAAATAAAATATTTGTGTATTCCTAAGGGACCAAACTGCTGAGGTCATCGGTCCCTAGACTTACACACTACTTAAACTAACTTAATCTAACTTATGCCAACAACAACAATACACACACACCCAGGCCCGACGGAGGACTCGAACCTCCGGCGGGAGGGGCCGCGCAGTCCGTGACATGGCGCCTCAAACCGCGCGGCCACTGCGCGTGGCGCTGATTGTGAAGTTTACTTGTTATAAAGGAGGGTTTCATGTGCGTATGTTCTCAGAGTGTTTAGATGCTGAGGCGGTGTTTCTTATTAATTGTTTGTTATTTAATTAACGCCTACCTGTACTTGCATCAACCGGATTATTCCTTAGCCAGAAAGAAGTTCGTGTGCCCGGTGTCTTCATTGCCGAGAGTTCAAGTTTTAGAAGTTGCCTTATTGGTACTTGTGTGCGTTATGTTATGCCTCAATGTTATACCTTGGTATGAATTTATATTGCAAAAGAGAAGTCATTGTACAGGATAGTGTTGCGGGTTCAGGGTTTGACGAGTTTTGATTGTATTAAGTATTTACATCAACAGAAATTTTCTTAATGTTTTATGCATTTGTTATGCACATTTCAACAGGGAATTAAGTAAAATTTTTATTGTGCTTGTTAAATTGATCGATTTTATTGTATTTAAATTTTGCAAGCTAATAAACATTGTTTAACACAAGCTGTGTTCGTTTGGAAATTATGGGCTTGCTGCTTCCTGTCGCATTATTGGACGCAAATGGCACGTTGCACTTGGTCACCGAGAATGGTGACGAAAACATCCTGGTACATGATTAGGAACCATAGTAAGAAACCCCTTCCCCTCCCTCCCCGCACACCAAACGAAATAAATTAATAACAAATTAAAATAAAACATAAAAATCACAGAACTACTTCAGCATGAACTACACCTTCTACCAACGTTTCATTTGGTCATAGGAGCACTCAGCGCCTGATATTTGGAAAGAGAAAAACCTGTGATGTGTTGGACAAGAATTCCTGCCTACAGCCAACTACTGTCAACTTTCAGTGGCTTCTGGACCCTTCAAGACGCTCAGTTTTACATGAGTCGGTGACAAATGAGATTGAACTACATTCACTGACAGTATTAATTCCTGCCTGGTATGAAACCGATTGTTATTGAGAAGATGGGATACTCGACTTGTCTCCCTCTGTCGGTCAGAATCTTTTACAACCGCTGTTGCATTACATGGATGCAAATGGTACGCCATTCGTGTAGACACTTTGGAAAAATTCGACAACTTCACTCATAGTGTGGTCATCGGCACATTGAGATACGACAGCGCCTTTTGATCCTTCTGTCATGTCACTGTGTTACAGCATTGATTCCGTACAACAGACTAACACGTACACACACTTCTCTGACGTGACTTAACTCATTACGTTTTGGGTCACGCTACCACCCAGTAACAACGTCTTCTACAGGGCTCTAAAGCGACCTGGGTTTTCTTTTAAGGGGGTGACACATTTTCTTCCTTGAGCTTTTCTCGTTTGTCTGTGAATATTAGCTTTCTTCGCATTCGTGAAGAAAAAAACTATTCATTAGTGAGCGACGCGACATTTCATTAAAATATCTTCTCATAGTGGAAAGTTGAATTTGAGAATCTAGGTAGGATGACGTAGAGTAAAATAACGCTATACCATCATCCCCTCCGAAATCAGTTACCTATGTATTATTTGTATTTGGACAAGTCTGTTTGTCTTACGTATATCTGTAGCTAATTAAATTACGAGGATCGCTTAATAAGAAATGCAGGATATTTTTCTTCCTCGGCCAATTTCAGTTAAAAAACGAAGAATTTGTTGTGGGACACTGTGAAATAATCTCGCTTCAGCCGCTATAGTTTCACGAAGTTCCGATAGGTTACGGCGCCATACGTAGCCTTCAAAATTGCGCCTGTAACGGAGGGCCGGCCAGAGTGGCCGAGCGGTTCTAGGATCTACAGTCTGCAACCGCGCGACCGCTGCGGTCGCAGGTTCGAATCCTGCCTCGGGCATGGATGTGTGTGATGTCCTTAGGTTACTTAGGTTTAAGTAGTTCTAAGTTCTACGGGGCTGATGACCTCAGAAGTTAAGTCCCACAGCGCTCAGAGCCAATTTTTTGTAACGGAGGTGCTTTCCAAGCAGAGAGCTGTCACTGAGATTCTTTTGGCGGAAAGCCAAAGTATCGCAGATGTTCATCAGGACAGAACGTCTACGGAGACCTGGCAGTGAACAAAAGAACGGTGTGTCATTGGGCGAGGCGTTTTCTTCGCAACCTGTTCAGTTTCCCACGTGCGGGCCGCTGCATATTGCGGCGAATCCTGCAATTTTAGAACGTGTTGAAACTCTCATTCGAAGTGACTGACGAATCAGAATCAAACACTTCACTGCTCAGCTGGACGTCTCTGTTGGTGTTGCTGAAACTCTCATCCATTAGTAGGGGTACGCAACTCGCTGGGTTTTTCGCCTTCTATCAGAGGGCCATAAAGGACATTGATGGACCATGTGTGTGGTTTCACGTTACGAGGCCGATCGTGACATTTTTTTGTCGGACATCGTCACAGTCCAGAATGAGATTTTCACTCTGCAGTGGAGTGTGCGCTGATATGAAACTTCCTGGCAGATTAAAACTGTGTGCCGGACCGTGACTCAGATGGTAGAACAGTTGCCCGCGAAAGGCAAAGGTCCCGAGTTCGAGTCTCGGTCCAGCACACAGTTTTAATCTGCCAGGAAGTTTCATCGTCACAGTCGATGAAACATGGGTCCATCACTAGGAACCGGAATCAAAACGGCAGTCCACAGAGTGGCGCCACACTAGTTCTCCTCCGAAGAAAAGTTGCAGAGTAGCACCCTTCGCCGGAAAAGCTATGGCGACGGTCTTCTGAATCTCTGGAGGGGCTATTCTGCTTGATGTCCGCCCTCATGGTGCTACGTTCAACTCTGAAGTGTTTGTGCTACATTCAGGGAATTCAATAAAAAACTTCAGCCTGCTCGTCGCCACAAGAGTAATTACGAACTTCTCCTTCTTCAAGGCCTTACACAAATCTGCGCAACCGAACAGAGCTCACTAAAGTTCATTGGACGTTGTTTCCTTATCCACCCTACACCCTGTTTCTCTCACCTTCGGTCTTCCAGCTGTATGGACCAATGAAGGATACCCTCCGCAGGAAGCAGTGCATTGATGAAGGGGAGGTTGTCGATGCAGCAAAACGCTCCGACGTCGAGAGGTAGAGAGCTGCCACGGGGCGTACAGGCCCCCCCAGTAACGTGGCGTAAAGCCGTCGCATCGAACAGAGATTATACAGAAAAACAAGATTTTGTAGCCAAAATAATGGTGAGTAATTTGGTGTATTGGAATTCTGATTAAAACCAACATGCTTTCAGAAAAATAAAAATAAAATGTGTTGCATTACTTACTGAACGCCGATCCCACTTTGTCTCTCGACACCGTAAAAGCTATGGTAACCAACACCTGTTTAGCTGAGAGTGGTTGTCCTATCATCCAGCAACACAGTCATCTTATCTCTAGTTTGCACTAACATTCAGGTTTTTTCCCCATTCCATTGATCAGGAAGAAACGACAAATATTCAACAAATGATTTATTTCTTAAAGAAAATTTTTGATACTGTTTTGGTGCCTGTTCGGATGGCACAATGGGTAAAGTGTTGCTCATGACTGTCAATGGTCGGTCTCCGGCCAAGAGTTCGATTCTCAGGAAGTTTAAGTATTGGTTACGATGTACTGCACCTCTGTTGTCTGGTTCGATAAATGTCACGTCATGACACGGCACGTAATAGCACCCCAAATTTCCGTATATACCTGTTTCACAGCCTAAACACAATACTGGGTCAATTGCCAAGTTCACCTGCTAGATGTAGCAACAGGATGTAGTTCACTACTTGGGTCACGCGATTTTCGCTCATGAGGTCGATAATAAGACAGGAAACTTCGTTCGCAGTTGACGTGGCATGGGAAATAATTCATCTGACTTACGAAAATGGATGTAAAGCAGGTCCTCGTAATGTGGAAACGAGTTAAGGGCCAAAAAAGGAGAGGAGACAGGCAATGTTCCTGAAACTCGGAGGTTTTCGAATGCCTCTGTTGTCATTGCTTAATGTAAGTAGACTGACAAGTTTATGGGAAACAACACTCATCAAATGTGCCGAGCTGAACGTCGTCTACGACGTTCATGAGTTCAATATCGAAGACGGGACGCACAACCACAACATTTAATCTAATCCTTTTCATATGACTGCCGAAACAGACTAATTGTGTCTGCATCCATGGACGGTATAATCCATCGAATATACTCAGCGGTATGGAAATTCTACTGTTGTTCACTGGAAAATAGTAGTGTAGTGTGACACATAAGAAACGTTGGAGAACGAACACTCTGCATCCATTGCAGGAAAAACAGCAGATACCAGCAGCGGCTCTATTGCCTGGATGATGTTTCTGTAGACTTCTCCAGCACAACCATGAACTTGGAAGCCATGCTTGATCGATTTCGTTTCCGATCTATCGTTGGATGTTATTGTCATGTGCAGAATATGATTGTCAGGGTGGGAGGGGATTGACCAGCAAGACAACTCGCCTGCGCGAATAGTATTGTCTGAAATTAACGGATACAACATGATAAAGACTTTAAAATACTTCCGTCGCTCCAAATATTCCCGATCTTTATCCAACTGAACGTACACTGATGAGCCAAAACATTAAGACATTATCCATTACGAGACTGAACGCCGACTTGCGAAGTTGCGCATTACGGAAAGTGCAGTACGGAAGCAGAGTAGAGACAAATGGGGAATAATTCTAACGACAATTTGGAGCCGCAAATAGGGAAATCCACTGAGATGATAATCTATGGCAGATTATCATGGCCCGACGTGTGGGACCGAGTATCTCGGGAACGGCGAAGCTCGTCGTCCACTTGTGTGTCACTGTCGTAAGCATCTATGGAAAAGGGACAGGAGCTGTTGTATTTGTGTGTAGGAACAACGTCACTATCAGCTATGTGAACATAATTGCAACCGGTTTCGGTGATACAATCCACCATTTTGTGGCCCCTCTGCGACATAGACTGTCATCGAAACCAAATGCAATTAAGTAAAACTAGCTGGTGGTGTTCTGTTGTTAGACATTTTTATGGAAAGTGTTTGAAGGACTGCGAAACAGCAAGTAGACGACAAGGTGTTGGACGTTGTAATAGGACTAGTTATAGGGTAGTTAATGAATGCTTCTGTACCACTAAAGTTTAGCAGATTCTTTTTTACCCGATTCACAATATGGAACGGATAAAAGTTAGAATGTATGGTTTTTCTTAATTCCTATTAGCAAATTACATTGTATGGTCCACTTATATACCGAATCAACAACATTATTACCATTATTTCAGATCATTTAACTGAAGTTAACAGAAAGTTATTATTAGTTACTAAATCTGACGTGGTGAATTAACGTACTGTCGTAAACTGTAGCGGAACTTATAATTCCATTCGCGCGATTGCGTTATTACGTTCCCATAGAAATGGTAGGAGAAATATCTATGATGTAATCAAACAAATAATAAATTTCAACTTACCAAAAAACATGCTTCTGGGGCATTATCAGTCACTTTATGTACTTTGTTTAGCATGTAAATAACGAAAAACCAATTATATTATTTGTAATTAACTTTCTCACTTACTGTCATTTTGACAGTGCGAAATTATCATACAGATCTTTAACTTGAAATTTCGTTTTGGCATTTTGTGCTTTACCTCAATTAACGTCAGGAATAAAATCCAACATGAAATCAAGATGCAGTTAATGATTTTACGATGGGCACTGCTGTCGTAAATTCATAACCACATTTCCATATAAAAGTCAAAAGAACAACATTTAGTAATGTATTGAGAATGAATCATCATTTATATCTTTAAAACAGTACCAACAGTTTGTTTTTTGGCAATAGGCCACACAACATCCATTGTCAAGATGGAGTCCGAAGTGAGCGGTGCAAAACACTGGAAGTTAGTCGCAGTTTGTCCAATGTAATGACGCAAAGTCTGTAACAGATGCTGTTTTGTCAGTCATGTTGGTAGAAAACAATTTATGTGTGAACATCTATGTAAATGTTTACGAAATATGCATCTGCTGTTAAAAGGATTCATCAACGAGTTGGAAAAAAATTATTTGTTCGTTCAAGTTTTCATTTCTGAAAGCCAAGGAAATCTGCAATATGCATCCCCTAAAGTCCTTTATTGTTGGAGGAGCTTCGGCGGTCCAAAGAAAGGTGAGTATTCCACTGCAAAAAAAAAAAAAAAAAAAAAAATGATACAGCAGTTTCGGAAATACTGAATTATTTATTTAAGACAAAGACACAAATTGAGCAAGTCAACAACGCAGTAGTCCTCCTCTGGTCCTTATGCAAGCAGTTATTCGGCTTGGCATTGATTGACAGAGTTGTTGTAAGTCCTCCTGAGGAATATCATGCAATATTCTGTCCAACTAGCGTCTTAGATCATCGTAATCGCGAGCTGGCTAGACGGCCCTGTGCGTAGTTCTCTTTAAGTTCTCACTTAGGGAGAGATCCGGTGACCTTGCTTTCTTGTCAGACTTGTCTTCGGTGATGAGTCCCGCTTCCAACTGAGACCGAATGACCAGCGAAGACGTTTGTGAAGACACCCCACACAGGCGTGGGATACCAACGTCACTGTCTCCCGCCGTACGGCTCGACCACCAGAAGTGATGGTCTGGGATGCCATTTTATTTCATAGCAGGACCCCTTCGGCTGTCGTCGCCTGCAATCTTACAGCACAGGAGTCGAGGATATTCTACTTCCCGCTTTGTTGTCCTTCACGACAAGCAATCCTGGGCATACATTTCAGTAAGAAACGACCCGCCCGTACACTGCGAGAGTTTCTGCAGCTTGTCTTCGTGATTGCCAAGCCCTACCTTGGCAGCAAGGTCGTCAGATCTCTGCCCAGTTGGAAAGATTTGGAGCCTTAAGGGCTGGAACCTCCAACCAGCTTGGGATTACGACGATCTAACGCGGCAATTGGATAGAATTTTGGACGATACCCCTCGGGAGGACATCCAACAAATCTGTCAATCAATGCCAAATCGAATAACTGCTTGCATACTAGTCAGATGTGGACCAACGCGTTATTTACTTAATTTGTGAATCTCTCCCTCTTGAATAAATATTCCAGTTTTCCTGAAATCGTAATCTTTTGTTTGTCTGTACATACAAATCACATCCACCGATGTCCGTCCAGTTCGGATAATTTTCTGATATCTACGTGGTACGTAGTGCTTTTTTACAGTACTCTTCAACGTACATTACTAAATATGATGCTACGAAGCAGATAACTCCATGTTGACCAGCTGACATCTTTCATTACAATTGTAATGTACACCGACCGATGAATAGCGGAAAAGTATCTCATGAACGATGGCCATTTCCGGCAGAGGACGTAGGCTGGTGAGGGCAGTATTCTACAATGAGGGCGATTCACCTGGGATTCCATGGGACACGTGGTAGTAATCGAAGGCGGCGAACCTGTGAACATCATTGCGGACCAACTGCATGCCTTAGTGCTTCATATCTTCCTTTATGCTGAAGGCATCTTCCAGCAGGATAACTGTTACGTGTCACAAGGCCAGAATCATGACACAGTAATTTGAGAAACATGACAATGAACACACGTTGGTACCTTAGCCTCTAAACTCTTCTAATCTGAGCCCGTTGGAACACATCTAAGACTCATTTAACCGCCAGCTCCGCCTTCACAAACAATCGGCCCGTAATTTACGGAAAATGTGTGTCCTGTGCATAGACCTCTGGTGCCACAAATCTCCGGAAGGACTTGTTGAATTCACGTCACGCAGAATCGCTACTATACTCCTGTGGACGTAAGATTCAGATCAGTGTACTCTTACATGCGTCCTGAGATGAAGAAGAGACGGAAACTATAAATGAAAACATAATCTAAAATCGTTATGCATTCCATCGATTTGATCCACACTTCCCGATATCATTGTATTAAACGCTGAAGAGCCAAAGACACTCGTACACGGTCCTAACACCGTGTAGGGACCCCGCGGGCACACAGAAGCTCCGCAACCGGACCTAGCATGGACTCGACTAATCCCTGAAGTAGAGCTGGAGGGAATTGACACCATGAATCCGGCAAGGCTGTTCATAAATCCGTAAGTGTACGAGGGGGTGGAGATCTCTTCTGAACAGCACGTTGCAAGGCATCCCGGATATGCTCAATAATATTCATGTCTTGGGAGTTTGGTGGCCTACGGAAGTGTTTAAACTCTGAAGAGTGTTCCTGGAGCAATTCTGGACATGAGGGGTGTCACATTGTCCTGCTGGAGTTGCCCAAGTCCGTCGGAATGCACAATGGTCATGAATGCATGCCGGTGATCAGACAGGATGCTTACGTACGTGTCACCTATCAGAGTCGTATCAGGGTTCCCATATCGCTCCAACTGCACACGCCCCACGCAATTATAGAGCATCCCCTGCTGAGATGCGAGGTTCATGGATTCATGATGTAAGTAGGCTGTTTATGTTTTCTTATTGGCAACGTTACGTAGCGCTCGGTATGAAAATCACTGGCTGTGCTGTGTGCAGTCTGTGGCAAGTTTGCATTGTTGTCTGCCATTGTAGTGTTGGGCAGCGGCAGCTGGATGTGAACAGCGCGTAGCGTTGCGCTGTTGGAGGTGAGCCGCCAGCAGTGGTGGATGTGGGGAGAGAAATGGCGGAGTTTTGAAATTTGTAAAAATGGATGTCATGAGCTGCTGTATATATTATGACTTTTGATGACTATTAAGGTAAATACATTGTTTGTTCTCTATTAAAATCTTTCATTTGCTAACTATGCCTATCAGTAGTTAGTGCCTTCAGTAGTTTGAATCTTTTATTTAGCTGGCAGTAGTGGCGCTCGCCGTATTGCAGTAGTTCGAGTAACGAAGATTTTTATGAGGTAAGTGATTTGTGAAAGGTATAGGTTAATGTTAGTCAGGGCCATTCTTTTGTAGGGATTTTTGAAAGTCAGATTGCGTTGCGCTAAAAAAATATTGTGTGTCAGTTTAAGCACAGTCGTGTATAAATTTTTCTAATGGGACGTTTCAATGAGGTTGTCATCCGCACGATACAATTTGAAACGAGTGTCGTCCGACCAGGCAACATGTTTCCAGCCATCGACAGTCCAATGTCGGTGTTGACCGGCCCAGGCGAGGCGTTAAGTTTTGTATCCTGCAGTCATCAAGAGCACACGAGTGGGCCTTCGGCTCAGAGAGCACATATCGATTATATTTCATTGAATGTTGAAATCAACATTTGTTGATGGCCCAGCATCGAAATCTACAGAAATCTGCAGAAGGATTGCACTTCTGTCAGGTTGAACGATTCTCTTCAGTCGTCGTTGGTCTCGTCCTTCCAGAATCTTTTTCCAGCCGCAGCGATGTAGTAAAGTTGATGTTTTACGGATTCCTGATATTCACGGTACATTCGTGAAATGGTCTTACGGGAAAATCCCCACTTCATCGCGACCTCGGAGATGCTGTATCCCATCGCTCGTGCGTCAACTATATAACACCACGTTCAAACCTACTTAAATCTTGAAAACCTGCCATTGTAGCAGCAATAACCGATCTAACAACTGCGCCAGACACTTTTTGTCTCATATAGGCGATGCCGAGCGAAAAGTCGTATTATGCACACTGCAGTACGCTGATCAAGAAGTTTGTGTACTCTCCCGTGGTCTGTCTTTCTGGCAAGCGGTGTGGCCCCATTAATTTGTGCCATGGCCCACGAGCCGGGTACGACGGAAAACCGCCATCGATGTCTAGTGAACTGTACTTAGTAGGTGTGTATCTGCGTGGAAGTGACCATATTTCACGTCAGTTATGCCCTCACAACCATATCTTGCTTCGCAAACAAACAAGAAATATAGAATTTAAGACCTTCTAGGCTGTTCGGCCGCGTCATTTCTCTTCAAACAATCGACGTTTCGACCCCTCTGCTGAGAGCTTCTTCTGGAGCTTGTGGTGTCCTCCGTAGAGAGAGCGTCGTCAGAGAACTGTGTCGCCTCCTCTTATAAGGAGGGGCCTCCCCGCGCTTATGCTAGTGGAGTGATATTATTGAGCTACCAAAAAAATAAAAAATAAAAGTTCAAACGTGTGTGAAATTTTACGGGACTTAATTGCTAAGGTCATCAGTCCCTAAGCTTACACACTACTTAATCTAAATTACCCTAACGACAAACACACACACCTATGCCCAAAGGAGGACTCGAACCTCCGCCGGGACCAGTCGCGCAGTCCATGACTTCACCGCCTTAGACCGCTCGGCTAATAACGCGCGGCATTGGCTACCATTGGTGGGCCAACGTCATTATTTAGAAAGGTGCTTTCCGGCGCTTATGCTGGAGAAGAGTTCCACTTTCAAAACGCTGTAGAAACAGAACCACTGTTCAGAATGACATCAAGTTTAAGCAGCATATTATTGATACAGGGGGAAACCTCATGGGAAAAAAATGACCAATGAATGCCACTGTAAGCGTCGGAATGTGAACACCAACGCACGGCACGGCTTTTTCTCGGTTTACGTCCATGATGCCCAACGTGACTGACTCCATGAAGGGTCACGCGCTGCTGGTAATACTCTTTTATAAGAAAGGTGACAGTGCGCCAATAGCCCTGCAGAAGTGCCAGACATTCAAGGCCATGAAAATAGGCATTGGTCCAATGTCTGCTAAGGGTATGGGGAAACTGATTACAAAATTCGAAAAAACGGTTCTTTTAAAATGAAGTGTGGCTGAGGGAGGAAAGTATTTGATCTGACATTTGTCGAAGATGTGGCCACAGCGCTGCAGGAGGGTGCGGCCGTTGTGGTCGAGCGGTTCTAGGTGCTTGAGTCCGGAACCACGCGGCTGCTACTGCCGCAGGTTCGAATCCTGCCTCGGGAAAGGATGTGTGTGATGTCCTTAGGTTAGTTAGGTTTAAGTAGTTCTAAGTCTATGGGACTGATGACCTCAGATGTTAAGTCCCATACCATAGTGCTTAGAGATTTTTTTTTTTTTTTTTTTTTTTTTTTTTTTGCAGGAGGAGTTGATCGGCGACGTACAAACAAAACATACAGTGCACGGGAAATTGACCGAACTTAGCCTGCGAGCAAGGTGCATAAAATCCTACGAAACACCCTGCATTGTTGTCGATAAAACACATGTTCATGATTTACTTCCTGATGACCCAGACGGAAGTGGACAATGAATGGCCATGGAACAGTCTGTGGACAGACGAAGCCCGCCCATTTCTGTCTCCAAGGACATATCAGTACGCAGAGCTGCAGAATATGGGCAGCGAAAATCCGCATGCACATCAACGGTAACCACTTCATTCTGCAAAGGTGACTCTGTGGTGCGGGATGACGGCATTGTTTACAGTAGGGACCTATTCTTTCGAGGAGATGAGTCCAGCGGGTCCTGCTACCAGTGCCGTCACTGGTAAACGGTACGAGTGTCTTTTGCGCACCGACGTCATTCGAACTCTTCAACAGCGTGGCTGTGTGGGTAGGGTAAGTTTTATGCAAGAAGGCTCTCCTCCACATATTGCACAGTCAGTGAACGGTCGGCTTCAGAGGCTTTTCGGAAATGCTACAATTATCCACCGTCATTTTCCTTCAGCCTCACCGTGTGATTTCTTGCTGTGATGTTATCATAGGGATGTTGTGTTCCGTGCTACAATTACGATCGTAGCTGAACTGAAGGTACACATTGCGCAACGCGTTCTGAACGTGTCTCGAGACACTCCAAGCTGTTGCGGAACTTGCTGTTTCTCGATTTCAGCTTGTGGCAGGAAACGGTGGACAATACAACGAACATTCTTCGGGCCACTTTCACTACAATTAGATATCGATATCATTTTGCTTTTTATGCGGTTTTTGGTTCCAGGACAATTAAAAACGAATGTTATTTTGCTTTTTATGCGGTTTTTGGTTCCAGGACAATTAAAAACGGATGTCATTTTGCTTTTTATGAGGTTTTTGATTCCAGGACAATTAGAAACGGATGCAATTTTGCTTTTTATGGTATTTGGCCCAAGGACAATTAAAAACAGGTTTTTTTCCGATCCGATGTGGTACGATCTTGCGGTGGTGGATGGGCTTCCCTAACTAACAGCGACACCATTGTTGATTGCTGAACTTGTGTAGCCATGTAGATTGGACAATATTGATGGTGTAATGTGCAACTCGAACCACAGCCGTCGTACTGTGATTCACTTGTAGTCGACCACATTTACGTCAAGACGCTTACTTCGCCATCTATTGGCAGATTTTCGTTAAATATATTTTTGTTCCAAGACTTCTCTTCTCCGGCTGCTGTTCAAATTTGACGTCATTCTGAGCGGTGGTTCCGCTTCTACTGCGTTTTGAAACTGGAATTTTAACCATGGATACCCTAGTATTTGACTTCGTAACGACACAAAACTATCGCGGGAAAAGATATCTCTATCTGACCTAAAAGTGGGATGGCGTTATTAAGAGAGAGGGGGGGGGGGGTGACGTTGCAAATAATCGAGAAGGATTGATTTTATAGTCAAATCAGTAGCATTCCGTGTAGTTACGTTGATTGTTGATAGTTCCCATGGCCTTTCAGAATTACAAGTAAGCGTGGAGGTGGGTGTGGGAGGAAGTAACGCGTAAAACTGCCGCGTCCTCTTGGGAATACGGAACACAGGCGTGCATAGATGAGCAGGGGGCTGCGCAGTATGCATATGCAGATGAGTTTATGCTAGCGTCCAATGTAGAGCGCTACTGTAAGGACTATTTTGTGCATTTGCCTAACGTCACACTAAAAACTCTCAATGGGATTCCATCTGCCACACGCGGTTATGAGCAGATACACTGTTCCTCTCAACACAACATCACTGACAGCTTCAACACAGCACACTCAGAATCAACACAACATAAACACAGTACCAAGCCACCGTCAGAACTGTATCTACAGTTTTCGGCAAGGAGAGACAACTGGAAATTCTAGAAGTGATCGTGATTGTCATTCACTGGATTCTGGATCAGACAAGAGTTGAAGACAGGTCACACCAATTGAACCTGGATTATTATTACGCTCTACATTCCAACTGAAGTTAAGTATTACAAAGCTTCTACTAAGAAATTATCGTACACTGTTATTACTCTATGTAGTCATCACTTCGCCATAGTGTTGTCTAACCCTGTTTGGATCAATGACGAGGCTATATAAACTATGTGATCAAAAGTATCCGGACGCCCCCAAAAACATACGTTTTTCATATTACGTGCATTGTGCTGCCACCTACTGCCAGGTACTCCATATCAGCGACCTCAGAATTCATTAGATATCGTGAGAGAGCAGAATGGGGCGCACTGCGGAACTCACGGACTTCGAACGTAGTCAGATGATTGGATGTCAGTTGTGTGACACGTGTGTACGCGAGATTTCCGCACTCTTAAACATCCCTAGGTCCACTGTCTCCGATGTGATAGTGAAGTGGAAACGTTAAGGGACACGTACAGCACAAAAGCGTACAGTCCGACCTCGTGCGTTGACTGACAGAGACCGCCGACAGTTTAAGAGAGTCGTCATGTGTAATAGGCAGACATCTATCCAGACCATCACACAGGAATTCAAAACTGCATCAGGACCCATTGGAAGTACTGTGACAGGCTAGGGGTTAGAAAACTTGGATTTCATCGTCGAGCGGCTGCTCATAAGCCACACATCACGCCGGTAAATGCCAAACGACGCCTCGCTTGGCGAAAAGAGCGTAAACATTGGACGATTGAAGAATGGGAAAACGTTTTGTGGAGTGACGAATCACGGAACACGATGCGGCGATCTGATGGCAGGGTGTGGGTACGGCGAATGCCCGGTGATCGTCATCTGCCAGCGTGTGTAGTGCCAACAGTAAGATTCTGAGGCGGTGGTGTTATGGTGTGGTCGTGTTTTTCACGGAGGAGGTTTGCACCCCTTGTTTGCTTTGCGTGGTACTATCACAACACAGGTCTACACTGATGTTTTATGAACCTTCTTGCTTCCTGTTGAAGAGCTATTTCGGGGATGGCGATTGCATCTTTCAACACGATCCAGCACCTGTTCATTATGCACGGCCTGCGCGGAGTGATTACACTACAACAATATCCCTGTAATGGACTGGCCTGTTCAGAGTCCTGACCTTTGGGATGTTTTGGAACGCCGATTTCGCGCAGGGACTCACCGACCGACATCGATACCTCTCCTCAGTGCAGCACTCCGTGAAGAAAGAGCTGCCATTCCCCAAGAAACCTTTCAGCGCCTGATTGAACGTATGTCTGCGGGAGTGGAAGCTGTCATCGATGCTAAGGGTGGGCCAACACCATACTGAATTCCAGCATTACCGACGGATGGCGCCACGAACTTTTAAGTCATTTTTAGCCAGGTGTCCGGATACTTTTGATCACACAGTGTAGTTGTTTCATGGAAGCATAGCAACCGTTACTATGTGTGATAAGGGTTTGTCTTCCTGCCAGCTTTTTTATGTTTAATGTCAATCACATTACAACATAAAGTTATCAGAAACGATCGAATCAGTAATTTTCGGCGTTGGTGACAGCCTCATTTACAATTTTCTAAAGGTGTAATGGATCATTCTCCCAAGCCTATCTATCCCGAAAAATTGGTATACATATGTGGACCGGCTGGAGTAGCCGAGCGGTTCTAGGCGCTACAGTCTGGAAGCGCGCGCCCGCCACGGTCGCAGGTTCGAATCCTGCTTCGGGCATGGATGTGTGTGATGTCCTTAGGTTAGTTAGATTTAAGTAGTTCTAAGTTCTGGGGGACTGATGACCTCAGAAGTTAAGTCCCATAGTGCTCAGAGCCATTTGAACCATTTTTTGATAAATAAGTGGTTAGGCAACGATAGGTAATCAACTAAAATGTAAATGTCTTATTACTAGGGCCCTCCGTAGGGTAGATCGTTCGCTGGGTGCAAGTCGTTCGATGTGACGCCACTTCGGGGACTTGCGCGTCGATGGGGATGAAATGATGATGATCAGGACAACACAACACCCAGTCCCTGAGCGGAGAAAATCTCCGACTCAGCCGGTAATCGAAGCCGGGCCTTTAGGATTGACATTCTGTCGCGCTGACTACTCAGCTACCGGGGGCGAACAGGTAATCAACTAATAACAATAAAGGGCCATTTTTGGACTATATTAGCATGAATGTTTTCTCCTGGTTTTTATATGAGGCCGAACAGACGAACGTTTGTCTGAGGCCCTTTTATACACACTGCGGTTTTTACAAGTGTTTATTTCAAGCTCTGTAGTCACATGTTTTGTGAATTACTACCAAAAGGTCGCAAGATATTCGATAAGAAGGGGTCTACGCTTTCAAACTCTGTTTGTGTAATTGGACAAGCGTGGCCACGGTATAGAGCGGTGTCGTACGCAGCAGTAGGGACCCCTTGGCGTCGGCCGGCCGTGTAGGTATATGCTGTGTCCATCGCTGGCGCCGAGCACCAGACGTGCGGAAGGGTCGCCGACGCGCCGGCCCGCCCGCCACCGGTATTAACGCGCAATTTCCGGCCGCCGCATTGCGTTTCTGTTTTGTTAGCGGCGGTGAGCGTTGATTGGTCGATCGTGCCACAAATTAATTCACTAATCCCCGTGTTGTGATGACTAATTAGCATAGACAAAGTGGGGTGGCGGCGGGCGCTGCGGCGGTGCTGGCGCCGGCCGCGGTCTGCGCAGGAAATTGTAGCACCGCCAGCGCCAGCCGCCAAAGGAGCGTCTCTGCCGCCACCGCGCGCCCACACGGCGCTCATTAGCAACGCAGATACCGCGCTGGCGCTTGCTCTGCCACTGGCGCCACTGGCTTTTGTCTGGCGCTGGCGCGGCGCGCGCTCGCCGCCGTGAGGCGGCGTCGCCGATTCCTCCCTGGACACTTATTCGTGACGGAAATATTAGTTGCTGCGACGACCATCTATCCAGTTGATCACGGTACTTACCGAAGTTTCCGAAGTATGGTAGTGTATCAGGAGGCAGTTTGGGGGAGTACACACGCACACACCTCTAAACTCGCTAGTTTTACAACAAACTGCACAATCAGGCTCTGTGGATCTGCCTATAGTTTGATTTGATCTATTAGAACTGATTGGTAAAAGCCTGCGGCTGTAAAAATAAGGGGTGTACTTTCAAAATAATTTTGCTGCCATCAGTCACACTTATACATTTTATTTACGTTTTGCAAAACGCGTTTCGGGGAATGTTCCCCATTTTCAAGTGCATTTTCTGTTTGCTATCCCATTCATGCCGGCCTGTAGGGCCGACCGGTTCTAGGCCCTTCAATCTGGAAGCGCGAGACCCCTACGGTAGCAGGTTCGAATCCTGCCTCGGGCATGGACGTGTGTGATGTCCTTTAGTTAGTTTCGTTTAAGTATTTCTATGTCTAGGGGACTGATGACCTCAGATGTTAAGTCCCATATTGCTTAGAGCCATTTGAACCTTCTGGGAGGCCCTCATTAAATTCATACATACGTCATTCAGGCCAGTGGTGTTGTTTCTACAACAGGTTGAAAGTTTAATTATAATCACCCTGCATATGTTGACTTCAAGTGACTTCAGGCTCCTATGGCATACTGTGGGGGTGACCTCACCGCCGCACATATCAGCTTCACAGAGCATCACATACCATATGCAGCAGAATATCAGATTGTATGCACATATGACTAATTTCTAAATAATTTTGAATCATGTCAGGGAAAATCCTGTACTTCAACAACTTCCAAGGTAAGTTGATGTGATTTATCGCACCAAAATTCGTATGACAAAATCGCAAGAAGATAAAATGTTGCACAAGATTGCAGTTAACTGCTACATTTATAGGCCGTCATTAGGTAATACTATCTGGAAAATTCTGAGGCGCAGCACACAACGCATGCAAACTGAGTCAGTCAGGGGGGGGGGGGGGGTCAGTGTTGTTTAACGTCCCGTCGACAACGAGGTCATTAGAGACGGAGCGCTAGCTCGGGTTAGGGAAGGATGGGGAAGGAAATCGGCCGTGCCCTTTGAAAGGAACCACCCCGGCATTTGCCTGAAACGATTTAGGGAAATCACGGAAAACCTAAATCAGGATGGCTGGAGACGGGATTGAACCGTCGTCCTCCCGAATGCGAGTCCAGTGTGCTAACCACTGCGCCACCTCGCTCGGTATGCAAACTGAATTAGAAACTAAAACGACACATACTCGATTTTTTTTTTACTGTTTGAGCGGGTATGTTGCTCAGTTTCTTGTTGAGCACTTGGCTAATTTTGGTCTGTGTCGTCATCAGGTTATTATTCTGCCTTGGACACCATGAAATGCTATACAAAGCGGCGATAGAGACTATTAAACAGTGCAGTAATTTCAATACAAAGAAGGAGGGCTTCAAATGGATGACCTCTGGATCCCAGTGCGGAAGAAGATGTGCAAGAGTCTTCGACAATAGGGTGGTTGCAACAGTGGACAACGGAAACCGACAACGGCCAATTATGCCCGGATATTCAAAGCATGTGATGTCATGCCACTGCGCGGGAGCATGCATACACGTAATTTTGCTACGCTTAGTAGCGAACCAGAGTGTGAGTCGGACGTTTGAAGAAACTATGACCCCCCCCCCCCCCCTGAAATTTTCTCAACAGATGGGGACGGAACGTTGTGTTTTAATTGAAAATCCGTCCGACCATGGCGTAATAACCCGGAATATTTGAGTAAATGTGACTTGCCGCACCTTAAAGGATACATTTATCGTGCACCACTTAAGAAACGTGCTGAAAGCAAGCATCAGGTAGACATGCATCTCAATCAAGCGGCACATCCTGACGATGCTAAGCTTCACCTCATGACGAAGAAAGGAGTCTCTTCACATAAACATCTGGATTCGATGAAGAAATGCAGTGAGACTACAATGCTCAACGTAACAACATTTTTCAATAATCTTCGAGACAATACCATAATGGCCGAGCAATATGGACCCGCTGTGAGTGTTAGGCAGGAGTTTAACATCTCTGATTTACAGGCTAATGCAAAACTTTATATGGACAAAAATGTACGTTTACTTGCACAAACCGTCGAGAAATTCCAATGTGTATGCATGGAAACATACAAGCTGGATTCTGCTTTCTACTACAACCCACCAGGGCTTTTGTGGGACATAATGTTCAAGAGCACAGAAATCAACATCGAACCCTTAACTAATGTCTATAAGCTGCTGTGTTTTCTTGTGTTGAATTCGTGGGGGACTTTGTCAATGTATTCATAGGAGTGCCACGGGAAATAACCCACGAATGCCTGAAAAGTTCAGAGAAACGTTTAGCGATTCAAGTTACTTCTTATACTAAGATGTAAACAGTTAAACAAACATGCCATTCAACAACTCTGCGCATTGGAGGGTTTCGATGGCTGTCCAATGATGAAATAATTGGATTAGGTGATTCCTCAGCTATAGCAGCTGATTCTGATGAATGACATGTCGTGGAGGTTTGCATGACGTTCTCAGCGATATTCCGCTATGTGCAGTGCACTGAGCTTTGCAGTTCAGTTCCCTCCCCAAGATGACGAGCCGGCCGGGGTGGCCGAGTGGTTCTAGGCGCTTCAGTCCGCAACCGCGCAACTGCTACGGTCGCAGGTTCGAATCCTGCCTCGGGCATGGACGTGTGTGATGTCCTTAGGTTAGTTAGGTTTAAGTAGTTCTAAGTTCTAGGGGACTGATGGCCTCACATGTTAAGTCCCATAGTGATCAGAGTTATTTGAACCATTTGAACCAAGATGACGACAACGCTGGAAGATAAAAAAGAAATATGCTGCATTATAGAAATTTCCAGCAATTCACAGTTTGGGGATGGACCTGATTAGAGTCATCCACACTACTGAATTTGACCAGTCATAATGGTTGAAGAAATATTTTTTACGTTTACTTTCTTCAGTAATTGATAACATTCTACCATGAGTGAGAGGTATGAGCTTTGTCGTAAGTTTGTGAGTAGTTGGTTACAGTGTTTGTTCACAGTATTTTCATTGGGTGGGGGCATGCAGTGCGGAAGCCAGTAAACATTCTAGCAAAATCCTCTCCTGGAAATGCAGAACTTGTAGTAGAAATAATTTACCAGAGGAGCGGGAGCGTTACATCTGTGTCCTACACGTGCTGTTATAAAACGCAGAGG
Source organism: Schistocerca cancellata (assembly GCF_023864275.1). Taxonomy (NCBI): domain Eukaryota; kingdom Metazoa; phylum Arthropoda; class Insecta; order Orthoptera; family Acrididae; genus Schistocerca; species Schistocerca cancellata. The sequence goes on from NC_064631.1 coordinate 214,865,831, forward strand.
AGGAGCTAGATAGGATGAAAATGGAGAATGACGCAGGGGAACGCAGGAACTGGCAGTTGGTAAGAAAGCAGCTAGGAAGCAGCTAGGAGGAGGAGCTATTCAGACCGTTGTAGTTTGTTGATCACCAATAGATCTGACCAACTGTCAGAGTTAGTGGAGAGAAGCCTCCTGTAGCTGTACCTGTATGAAACATGCAGCAGACCTCAGTCATTAAGGACTCTAAAAGTGTTGCAGTTTCAAAGAGAAAGAAGACAGTTCTGTTATTACGTAGTTCACATGGCAGAGATCTAGGTCAGAGGTTGCAGGAAGTGCTGAAGAGTGAGTATTTTTTCATCAGCATTGTGACGCCTAGTGCAGGTTTGACTCAAGTGACTGTTAACGTAGTGCAATTGCTAGGAATTTTACGATAGAGGATCCGGTAGTGACTGTGGGTGGAGCTGGGAGTAACCTTGATACGGACGGTGAGTATGATGCAGGATGTGGAACTGGTGGCACAAATGTCCACTTCGTGCAATTGTTTCAGCGTCATGAACAGCCTCATCTTAATGCTGCTGTTAGACGTGTTAACATGGGGTTTGAGAAGGCGCTGATGGTGGAGGGCATGGCGAATACTGTAGTGGGGCCAGTTCGTCAGAATATCGGGAGTCACTAAACATGGCCTGCACCTCAATAGGTACAGCAATGAGAGGTTGCAAAGCTTATACGTGACAGTATAGTGGGTGGTGACGGGATGACTCATGGGAAAATTCCTGTAATTATTGGTGTTAGAGCTGCACCTTGCTTAGACTGAAGTCAGATGACAGGTATCCCTGCCCAAAGGAAATCTCTCTAAAAGAGGCACAACCTTCAATGATCAGGTACCTAAGAGTGAAGAAATTAACATATTTCATCAAAACAGAAGAGTTATTAGAAATAAAATTAGTGAATAGCTTGTGGATGTTGACTCTGACATTATTGTATATCAGAGCACCACTTAATAACGTGGCAGTCCAATGGCTTCGTTTACGAGGACACACATTACACATTAGATGGATGCTTATAAAGTAGTTCTTTGCGGAGAGGGGGGGGGGCGGCCATGTACGTAAAAAATAGTACTCCATTTGAGTCCATAGATGTCCCAAACCACTGCACTGTACAGGTATTTGAATATTGTGCACGGGAAACTGAATTTAGTGAATCTAAACTTCTAATTATTATTATTTATAGGTCCTCTAACTCTGAATCCAAAGCATTTCTGCTCAAGATAGAGAGGGTTCTTGGTTCACGTTATAGGAAGTACCAAAAATTAGTGATATATGGTGACTGCTATATTAATTTCGCATGTGATTATGCAAAAAAGGGGAGTTAGAACATCTCCTAGATTTATATGATCTGATGGAGACTGTATTTTTTCCAACCAGTATCCGGGGAACAGTAGCACAACCATAAACAATATTTTTGTTCGTTCTTCATTACTAGATGGGGATTCTATTACCAAAAAGGTGAATGGCCCTTCAGATCATGTTGCACAAATTTTAACACTAAAAGGTTATTGTACTCAAACAAATGCTATATATAATCACAAACTATGTAGAAAAGCTAATACAACGGCAGTAAAGAGGTCTTTAAACCTCGTTACGAAACAAGAGCGGTAGGATGTAGAATGTTTGTAGTGCTGGTAACATACAAGGTAACAGTTATTGAACTATATGAAATAAAATCGTAACAACTTCTGAACAGTTTGCGTTAGGACGTCGAGACTGCATGGTTGGCTGCGGGGTATGACGGGAATTAGTATGCGCATGCATGGTTTGGTTTAGCGACGAAGCTCACTTTCATTTGGATGGGTTCGTCAATAAGCAAAATTGACGCTTTTGGGGGACTGAGAATCTGCATTTTACGATCGAGAAATCTCTGCACCCTCAACGAGTGACTGTGTGGTGTGCAGTGTCCAGTCACGGAATAATCTGTGCGATATTCACTGATGGCACGACGACTATCCAACGGTACGTGAAGGTTCTGGAAGATGATTTCATCTCCATTATACAAAGTGTCCTTTATTGCGACAAGATGCGGTTCATACAAGACGGAGCTCGACCTCATCGAAGCAGGAGAGTGTTTGATGTCCTGGAGGAGCACTCTGGGACTGCATTATGGGTCTGGGTACCCAGAGGGCATTGGCATGGGCGCGACTGGCCGCCATATTCTCCGGATCTGAACACATGCGACTCCTTTTTGCGAGGCTATATTAAATACAAGGTGTACAGCAATAGCCCAGAACTGTCGCTGAGCTGAAAACAGACATTCAGGAGGTCACCGACAGCATCGATCATCCGACACTTCAGCAGATCATGGAGAATTTCGCTATTCTCCTGCGCCAATCATTGCCAATGATGGCAGCCATATCGAAAGTGTCATAACCTAAATCGGAATATCTGGAGTGACGTTTCATGTTGAATAAAGTGTGTGCACGACGTAGTTTGAAATTAATTTACGTTTTTGTTTCCTATAGTTCAATAATTGTCACCCTGTAGATGACAAATATAATGCTTTCCTTAAAATTATTTCTCATGCTCTTTCAAAGTTGCTTTTCATTAGAACGTTCTAAACAGAGTACTAGCAGTAGATAGCGCCTGGGTGGCTGACTGTTGAGATAAGGACATCATGTACAACCTAGTGGGAATCACATCAAAATGTTAGAAGTAGTCAAAACCGAGCTACAGTAGCCCATGACAGACACTGCTGCAAGGTGCTTAAAATGTTATTAGGAAGGCAATGGAAATGTGGTACGCAAACAAAGTAGCTAATCCACAGGACAAAATTAAAGCCACATGGTGAGACGCGAAGGAAGTGTCTGGTCAGCAGCACTAGGTTCAGGATATAATGTCAATACATAATAAAAATATTTATGCTATTGATAAGTCAGCTATGCGAACAGTATTTAACAATCACTTTCTAAACATAGCTGGTGAATTGACTAAAAACTTAGTTTTTTTTATATGGAACTATGTAATGGCTTTCTGAGACTGATCTCTGAAATAGCCCTGCGTGATACTGACAAGGGGGAGATTGAGTCACTGAAGACTAAGGACTCCCATGGATATGATGGAGTACCAATTGAATGTTAAAATACTGTGCTGCTCGTGTTAGCCCTGTACTTAGCCATTTTTGTAATTTTTTTCTTTAGGAATCGTCTGTCCTGAACGATTAATTTTACTCAGTAGTAGAGTCGGTTTATAAGAAGGGAGAAAAGGGTGATGTAGACAATTTTAGACCTGTTTCTATGCCATCATTGTTTGCTAAAGTTATTGAAGAGGCTGCTTATGTAACGATAACACATAATTTGCTGTCAAATGTACAGTTTAGTTTTAGAAGTGGTTTAACAACTGAAAATACTATATCCTCTTTTTTCTGTGGGGTACTGGATTGATTAAACAAAAATTTTCAGAGGCCAGGCATCTTTTTTTATTTAACTAAAGCGCTTGGTTGTTTTGATGACAAAATATTATTCCAGAAGTTGGAACATTATGAAATGCCCACAGTTTTTTGACCTCATACTTGAAGAACGGAGAGCAAAAGGTCATTCTCCACAAGTTTGAGATTGTCTATGATATGGGGCCGAGTTGGGCGCGGTTAAATGTGTATTCACCAGGGATCACTATTGGGGCCACACCTGTTCCTTATTTACATAAATTATGTCCCTTCTAGTATTAGAGATGAATCTGCAATATATCTGTTTGCTAATGACTCTTCTTGGTAGCAAAAGATGTTGTGTGCAACGTTGGCACTGTTTCAAATATGCAGTTGCAGATATAAGTTCGTGGCTAACGCTAAATCATGGTAAGACTCAGTTTTTACAGTTTGTAACACACAAACCATCAAACCCTGACGCCTTGATTACACAGAATGGGCATGTGGTTAGTGAGACTGTACAGTTTAAATTTCTAGGTATTCAGATAGACAGCAAACTGTTGTGCAAATCCAATATTCAGGACCTTATTCAAAGGCTTAATGCTACCATTTTTATTATTACAACAGTATCTGAAGTAGGTAATAGATCGACCTGAAAAGTAGTATATTGGAGAATGTTATAAACCACTGCAAAATTCACCCTACAACATATTATAAGTGAGTCACTATTTCCAGCAAAGAATTCATTCCTTTGGAGATGATTGAGGTTTCGGTATAGTTCACGAAATCTATTTATTTCAATATCTGTGTATCGGATCTATCCAACTCGACATCTACCAGTTTCATTATGAATTTGCAAAACTCATTTTACAGACCCAAAGTTAATTTTTATGGATGCATACAGCTACACTAATGGGTGAAGAGCTGCACTCAGTATGAAGTAATAAGTTTCCATCCTGATGCATTCAGCTTGTCTGTACATGCAGCCGATAATCCTAAAAGTATAACGCTAGTAACGACATTGTCAGTTTAATGGAGGTTGGGGTGACTGGATTGCAGAATGAGGAATTTGCGAGTCTTAGATCGAAAATGTCAAGTACTGTAGAGTGAGAGACGCCACCGAAAGGTGTGAGAAGGATATGCAACATGCAGCCTCAGTGCCTCTCCCCGTTAGTGGTTACTTAGAATACCTGCAGAGGAGTGCAAATGATGTTTCTCCACATATGGTATGCCAAGTTAATATACAGTTGTGAAGCATTATGGTACACACAGCTTAAGATTGGCTTGTCACATCATAATGATAAGCACATCATCAAAATTGCTGCCTCGTGGTGTTTATCAAAATTCTTCTCCAAAACTAGACTCCTTGAGAAACATGGCAGTGATGCTATTGAAACTTCCCTTTGAAAGCCTGATGTCCTGTAGTTTTTATTTACATTTTAAATATATTAATATTTGCTCAAAGCTCTCACGTTTTTGTAAACGCTTTGTGGGTTTTTTCACTCCTCCAAGAATGGTTGAAACTCGTTTGGGTAATGAATTAATAGTTGAAAGTCTCACTAGTTTATGAATTACGAATGTGGTGATTTATCCTGATGTCTTAGGTAACGGTAGAGCTTCTAAATTTCCCCTTTGTCTGTATCACAGAGGAGTATTTCAGACATCAATCTCAGAAAGGCATTTTTCATGAGGGTGATATGATTAACAGTAGACACTTTAATTCACCAGCAATGCTCAAAAAATGATTTTTAAATACTGTACATATATCTGATTTATCAGTAACAGAAATATTTATACTATGAACTAACTTTATACTGTCGACACTTCCTTCACAACTGGCCATTTGGTTTTAATTCTATCCTGTGAATTAGCTTTTCTATTTGCGTACCACATACTCTTGGCCTTCCTTATAACAGTCTTAAGCACCTTACAATACTGTTTGCAGTGGTCTAATGTAGCTTGATTGTTACTGCTTCTAAAATTTTGATATAATTCCCGCTTTGTTCTACATGATATCCTTATCCCACTAGTCACCCACCCAGGCTGCCTTTTACTGTTAGATCCCCGTTTAGAACGTTCTAATGGAAAGCAACTCTAAAGGAGCATGAGAAATGTGTTAGAGAAAGCATTATGTTTGTCATCTGTGTCATCGGCACTATAAACATCCTGCCATTCTTGTTCCTTGATGAGGAACATATTAAATTTCAACTGACCCAATCCATGACTGGAGCACAATCGTGCTTGGAAGATAAGTTGTTGTGCAACAGTGCCAGCACCAATGGCCAGGTAGAACCTAACCCTGAAATAATTGAGAGTTACTAAATCCATCATAACGTGTACGGTCATTTCTGCCCATAAATCTCACCATCGTTGGGGTACAAAAGTGATGGGTGCGGCAGGTGCAGACAGTTCGCTACGTGCACCTGTGTACACACCGCTGCTGCATCATCCTTGGACGGGGTCTGAGCCAGGAGTCTGCTGGGCAAAGTATCTGCCTGAAGCGTCCTGATTAAAGACTGTCCCAGCTGCGTGCGGAGCCCATAGTGTCACTACCGAGTCTAAAATGCGAAGTGACTCTGCTGCAAACTGTCCTCTCTAAAAGCAGAGACTGAAGCCATTCTGCCCGCAGCAGAATCCAATGTATCGAAAAAGCGCAGAACGGGTCAGTTCTGTGGAAGGTTCCCACGTCTCCAGAAGCAACTGACAATAAAAAAAAGTAATGTTTCTGACCCTCCAATGAAATAATTAAGCAGGTGCCGCTGTAACATCACCAATGTAGGGAAAGTGGGGCCCTCTGAATCAACCTTACTGAAGTCCCACTTCCAGAAGTTTGTGCCTAAAAATTTACAATCATGATGGGGACTTTGCTGTTTTAAACGTGAAGCAAGAGAAAAAAAAATGTTGGACTAGACGGCGAAAAGGTTACCAAACCGTGGACTGTCATTGGCCACATTGTTTAAGAATCCAACCACCAGACAAAGGTTTTGTAGAGGTCAGTACATTAAAAATGTTAGCACGGTGCGTCTGGCTGACAATGCCTCTCCAAAAAGCGAAGGGATCAAGGGACAGCTATCTCCCTTAGGAAACTGTTCTTCAGAATAGCTATAAAACATTGGCCATTTTGTTTATAAAATTCCTCCTTCCACCAGAGAAATGATTCACGAATGTTCATAGCAGTAAAAATTCAAGCAGATGGCGTCTGGATAACAACGTGTCTTCAGCAAGCGGGCAGGGGGTGTTGAACTGCCCTGTTTGGCCTGCAGCTGACACAACTCACAGATGTCGCACTAGACCACACCCAGTACACATGCAAGCAATATCTACAAGCGCTGAGATGAACGAAAAGGAAGAAATCACCTACGCAATCACTGTTGTGGTATTGCAATTGGAAATAAAGATGAATTTTTGCTGTCTCACCGATTTCGATTGGGCTTAATTGAACTGTAATTAATTTGCATATCAAACTGACTCTAATTTTCATATAGAAATTTGACTAATTACCTATCAACGTGTTTGGAATGAAAAGAGACAAGGCATACTGCTTCAACACTTTTCATCACTTTACGCTGTTATTTTTTAAAGACTGTGTTGTCGATGATTCACACTGTGAAACGTAACGTGGCCTCGACACGCAAGATTTTCTTTTTTTTTCTAGTAAGTAATTACAGTGGTTGGTGGAGCTGTTCGCCTTACTATGAGATGAAAAACTGCGGTGAGACAGAAAGGTACATCTTGCCAACTTACAGAGCATAAATCACTAACTAGCATACATCCTGACTACAGCTGACCATTCCGTAGAAGGTGGTCGATTAGATGTTGTATGTAACGTATAGAATTATTAATTAATGGCAAACAACTTCAAAAGTGAAAGTGCGTAACATTAAAAATCGGCTCAGCTCAGCAAACTAAGAAAAACGTCATATCTTATCTTGGGTAAGATTGCACTTTTGCATATAATTACTAGCTGATCACTCTTTCTGGAAATTAAGGGTGGCTCCCTTAAGAATAAGTTTACATGAAACAATAAATAAAATTGATGTAATGTCCACACATACACATATATGCTGCCTATATCAGAGCATTATTTATGAGGGAAAGGAAGGCGTCAGAAATTCATCAGCTATCGACAAATGAGGTTGGATCAGGAGACATTTTCAGTGCGTTTATAAATGCATGGGTGCATATCAGTAAATGATCATGACATTACAGAATATATCATTTGCACAGCAGAGAAAACACAGCACTTTCATTATACAAAAACGGACAAAACATTTACAGTAAAGAGAAAATAAACAATTGGAACTAACTTTCTATTCGTAAGACCTAAGGTAATAAGTAAATGAAAACGTAGAAACGTTACATGTATGGACCGCAGCTGCAAGTAATTTGCACGTGTGATTTGAGTGTATTGGTTTGCGTCGTATAAATTATACATGTTTGAAAAAATAAAAAATAAAATCATCTCATTTAGTTAAAACTGTCTACTCGTTAAATGTGAATGCTTGTACATGTTGTTTTATGTAGTTCAAGCGTGATGTCATTGAATATACAAGCAACAATTAGAGTAGGCAAACAGAATAATAAACATAGACAAAAATAATGTCTTGCCGAATTAAAAGTATTGGAAATCATCGTAATAGGCATTTTCCTATCACCAAGAAATCCAAGTTTGCTCCAGATGCTAAACATGTTGCTCACAGATGGCGCACACACAAAACGGGGCACACACTCTTCCTTGTCAGAGTATTGAAGAGAAAGGCAAGTGGTTCAGTGTGTTACACTGTTACTTGTCAACTGCAGGTGCCGACTGGCTGGCACATTGGTATGCGCGTGTGTTGTGCTGCTGCCCCTTCATCTTGGTGCCAACAACTTGAATGGGATGTCGTGGGCATATTCTGGGTTGTTATAGAGAGATGTCTACGTATCTCCACGACACTTTCTGTTGTTCTTGTGTTTGAGAGCCACTCAATGTTGTCCTCAGCCAGGTTAAGTGTCTGCCTGCTGGTCCAACCACGTGCGGTGGCTTGTAAGGCTACATGTGGTCCCACCGTATTGCTACACAATCTCCTATTATCAGTGGTATGCAGAGAGCATTTACTCCAAATTTCCATTCCGTCATGTGTTCTGGGGACTCTCATCAGGCATGGTGATGCAAGGAATGGTGTAGATGTAGGGCGCGCAAAATGCAAATTTGAGCGGTTCTCTCTTTTTGTGCAGTTGTGCGTGTGGCGGAGACTGCCCATGTCGTCGCTTTCAAATTAGGTACTGTATCAGCTCTCAGTTTTGTTGGGTCCTTCCGCTGTTGCTTGTAGAATCTCAAAAAGAAAAAGTCCCTTCACTGCCATGATAGAGGGTGCATGCTCACACCACGACATGTTGCCTTCACTGTAGCATGTGGCAGTCCTGTAAGTTAAGTTGTCGGAGACTTCCTGCTGCTTTGGCTTCACTCGTGTCAAGCAAGATGGTCCATGTAGCTGCATGACCCTTGGCAGCAAATCTCCATGGGATGCCACTGTTATCATCTGGATCGGCACCGCTTTGCCACCCCTCCTGTCGCTGGTGAAAGACTATCAGTAATACCTTTCTTGCGAGACCTGACGCCCCATTGACCTGCTTTCTCTGTTGCCATTCATCCCTGCTGCTCGCTCGTCCATCCATCGGTGACTCCATCTGCATAATGCTCATAATTTGTGCATCAGTACCTACTAATAACGTCGGATATACATGACAAGGTTTACGAGGCTTACAGATGTTTCACAGTAAGAGTGCATTTCTTCTCAAGAAGAATTCCTTTTTCTAACCTTTACAAGGTGAAGCTAGTTTTGCATGTGATCAAGTGTCCGTTGTTATGAGGTAAGTTACTTCCAAGCGATCCAATGACGAAAGTGACTCCCATTGTTATTCACTTCAGATTTATGAAACGTTAAATTAACATATATATGAGAGTTGGAATATTAGTAGCCAGTCTTATTTAGCTCGTTTGTAACCACGCATCGTCAAAAATGGTTCAAATGGCTCTGAGCACTATGGGACTTAACATCTATGGTCATCAGTCCCCTAGAACTTAGAACTACTTAAACCTAACTAACCTAAGGACATCACACAACACCCAGCCATCACGAGGCAGATGCATCGTCACTCTCTTTCTTTTTGTTATGTGATATTTCATATCGTGTAATTCATGCCTTAATCTATACGGTAGTAATTACTGTTAACCTAATAAATAGTACAAGAATAGGTAACCTTTAACTGTATCATATGTTCTACTTACTATGAGTCTATCCCTGTTTTCTCCTCCCATCTTGTGTATCATCCTATTCTCATGTGTCATATGACCTTTCCACTAGTTATCATAGTCTTCTCTAACTTGTGTGTTCCATCGTCGTTAGCAGGGTCGGAACGTTAAAATTAAATGTCGGTTTTGCGTCTGATTCGAAAATCTAAACTCACAGGAGAACGACCAGATGGTGCCCGAGTCAGCAATAGACCATTGGAGACAAGTCGGCTGGAGGACGATGTATTGAATCGCGACCAAACTTGTGTGTTCCATCGTCGTTAGCAGGGTCGGAACTTTAGAATTAAATGTCAGTTTTGCGTCGGATTCGAAAATCTAGACTCACAGGAGAACACCCATAAGCTGCCCGAGGCAGCAATAGACCCTTGGAGACAAGTCGGCTGGAAGACGATGTATTGAATCTCGACGCAATTTATACATCGTTTAAATCTGAGACAAGCCATATCCAAAGCAAAATAAGAAACTATTTTTATGGTGTAGTGTTGTCATTATTATTAGCATCTGTCCCTATTTCCAGAATGAGATTTTCACTGTGCAGTGGAGTGTGCGCTGATATGAAACTTCCTGGCAGATTGAAACTGCGTCACGGGACCTTTGCCTTTCGCGGGCAAGTGCTCTACCACCTGCACCTGGACTACCCACGCACGACTCACGCCCCGTCTTCACAGCTTCAATTCTGCCAGTATCTTGTCTCATTCTGGAAACATTCCCCAGGCTGTGGCTAAGCCATGTCTCCGCAATATGCTTTCTTCCAGGAGTGCTAGTTCTGCAAGGTTCGCAGGACAGCTTCTGTGAAGTTTGGACGGTAGGAGACGAGATACTGGCAGAATTGAAGCTGTGAAGACGGGGCGTGAGTCGTGCTTGGGTAGGTCAGATGGTAGAGCACTTGCTCGCGAAAGGCAAAGGTCCCGAGTTCGAGTCTTGGTCCAGCACACAGTTTTAATCTTCCAGAAAGTTTCATCTGTCCCTATGTTACAAAAATGTTGTGTATCTTCAGATATATACGAGGGTTGGAACTTTAATAGTGGCAACTATTTATTTACAGCTCGTAAAAAACAGATACGTCTTTCAAAGTTTTACTGACCTTCAGAGTAGTCACCAGCATTCTGTATAGCACGTTGCCAGCTATGTGGAAGTCATAGGATACTCTTAGCAGTGCTATTTCTGTTGGCAGTTCGAGCAGCACGGTCTATTGTCCAACGAATTTCTAGCAGTTTTGAAGCGAATGCCATGAAGTGTTTCCTTCAATTTGGAAATCGAGTTGAACTTACGAGGGCTTAAATCAGGGGAGTGCAGTAGGTGGTATAGCACTTAGCAGCTCCATCAGTCAAACAAATCAGTAACAGCTTGCACTGTACTTGCTTGAGCACTGTCCTGCAAAATGATGGTCAGGTCCTGCAGAAAGTGTCATCACTTCTGCCCCTATGCTGTTCAGTTTTGGAACACAGCCTACGACCAGCTTAGAGACAGAAGTGACGACACTTTCTTCAGGACCTGACCATCATTTTGCAGGACAATGCTCAAGCACGTACAGTGCAAGCTGTTACTGATTTGTTTGACTAATGGGGCTGCTAAGTGCTATACCACCTGCTGCACTCGCCTGACTCGTCGGCTCTTGCTATCTCTTGCTATCCATGGGCAATTTTTTTCCCAAAGTTTGACGGTGTATCACCATTCTCATAAATTCTGCACACCAAAGTGAATAATCGTTTTACTCCTAATTCCCCCAATGACCTTAGAAACTCCGACGACATATTATCCATCCCTTCTGCCTTATTCGATTTTTAGACTTCCAAAGCCCTTCTAAATTCTGATTATAATACTGGATCTCCGATATCTTCCCTGTCGACTTCTGTTTCATCTTCTAATATGTAATCAGGTAAGTCTCGCCCTCATACAGGCCCTCAGTGTACACTTTTCACCTTTGCGCTTCCTCCTCTACATTTAACAGAACAAGTCCCACTGCACTCTTAAAATTACCATCCTTGCTTTTACGAGTAATTTCACTGAAAACTTTTCTGACTTTTTTATATGCTGATTCAGTCTTTCCGACAATAATTTCTTTTCGATTTCTTCACATTTTTCATGCAGCCATTTCGCTTTAGCTTCCCTACATTTCCAGTTCAATTCAGTGAGCTATGTTTCTGTATTCCTGACTATCCCTGAACATTGTTGTACTTCCTTATTTCGTCGATCAGCTGAAATATTTCACCTGTTATCTATACCTTCTTCGCAGTTACCTTCCTTGCACCCAGGTTTTTCTCTACAACTTTTGTGATTGACCTCTTTAGAGATGTCCATTCCCCTTATCTGAACTATATAATGAGCTATTCATTATCGTAGTGTCTACAGCCTCAGGAACTTCGGGTGTTATTTTCATTCCTTAGTACTTGAGTATCCCACTTCTTTCCACATTGAATTTTCCTGACTAGTCTCTTAAACTTCAGCTTACTCTTCATCATTTCTATATTGGATCTATGTCTATATCCGCTCCCTGATAGCCTTTAAATCCAATATCTGATTTCGCAATTTCTGTCGGACCGTTATGTAATCTAACTGAAGTCTTCCTGTATCTTTCGGCCTTTTCCAGGTATCCTCGTCCTGTGATTCTTGAGTGGAGCATTCGCTATTACTAACTGCTGTTTGTTGCAAAACTCAGTCTTTCTCCTCTCTCACTCATACTACCGAGCCCGGAACCCTTTCTTCTACTCCTTTTTCTTAAGTTCATTTTCATCTCCCTTTACGTACTGTATTACTTGTTTATTATTATCATAAAATTTCTCTATCTCATCTTCCGCTTGCGATGTCTACGTGTATGCATGAACTGTTGTCATTGCTGTCTTGATGTGGATTCTGACGAGAACAATCCTACTACTGAAGTGTTCACAATAACTCACTCTCTGTCCTACCTTCCTATTCATAACGAATCCTACTCCAATTATTCCATTTTTTGCTGCTTTTGATATAACCCTATAATCTTGTGACCAGAAATCCTTGTCTTCTTTCCAGCTTAACTTCACTGGCGCGCACTATATCTAGAATGGGCGTTAGCATTTGCCTTTATAGATTTTGTAGCTTTCCTACCACGTTCGAACTTCTGATATTCCAACCTAACGGTAACAAATCCAGCAGCTCGCCTTTGAATTGCTTCGATGTCTCCCTTCAATCTGACTGGTTGTTGATCTCAGATACTCGAACAGTACTCAGGAATAGGTCGAACGGGTGTCTTGTACGCAGCCACCTTTACAGATGAACCAAAATTCCTAAAACTGTCCCAATAAACCTAAGTCAATCATTCGCTTTCAAAAAATGGCTCTGAGCACTATGGGAGTCCACATCTTAGGTCATAAGTCCCCTAGAACTTAGAACTGCTTAAACCTAACTAAACTAAGGACATCACACACACCCATGCCCGAGGCAGGATTCGAACCTGCGACCGTAGCAGTCCCGCGGTTTCGGACTGCAGCGCCAGAACCGCTAGACCACCGCGGCCGGCATTCGTTCGCTTTCCATACCACAATTATCAAATGCTCGTTCCATCTCTTAGCAAAATGTTACCCGCAGATATTCTAACGACGTGACTGTGTCAAGCAGGATACTAGTAATACTCTTGGTTCAAATGGCTCTGAGCACTATGGGACTCAACATCTGAGGTCATCAGTCCCAGTCCCCTAGACTTAGAACTACTTAAACCTAACGAACCTAAGGACATCCATCACACACATCCATGCCCCAGGCAGGATTCGAACTTGCGACCGCAGCAGAAGCGCGGTTCCGGACTAAAGCGCCTAGAACCGCTCGGTCACAGCGGCCGGCAGTAATACTCTATCCGAACGTCTAAGGTTTGTTTTTCAGCTTTAACATACATTTTTCTACGTTTAGAGCTACCCGCTGTTCTTCACACCAACTAGAAAATGTGGTTAAGTCATCTTGTATCACCTTACAGTCACTCACATCCGACACTTGCGGTATCCCACAGCAACATCAGCAAGCAACTGCATATTGCTGCCCACCGTTTCCGCCAGATCATTTATGTGTACATTTCTTATAGACAGGTGTCGCCTGCAGCTCTTCCAGTCGGTTGGGACTTTACGCTGGGCGAGAGATTCGCGATAAAGTAAGTAAGATAATGTAAGAGATTAGTGTGGTACATTACTCTTTGTAAAACTGAAATGGGAGTCCATCCAGGCCCGGCGACTTGTTGTTGATGTTGTTGTTGTGGTCTTCAGTCCTCAGACTGGTTTGATGCAGCTCTCCACGCTACTCTATCCTGTGCAAACTGCTTCATCTCCCAGTACGTACTGCAGCCTACATCCTTCTGAATCTGCTTAGTGTATTCATCTCTTGGTCTCCCTCTACGATTTTTACCCTCCACGCTGCCCTCCAATACTAAATTGGCGATCCCTTGATGCCTCAGAACATGTCCTACCAACCGATCCCTTCTTCTAGTCAAGTTGTGCCACAAACTCCTCCCCAATTCTATTCAATACCTCCTCATTAGTTATGTGATCTACCCACCTAATCTTCAGCATTCTTCTGTAGCACCACATTTCGAAAGCTTCTATTCTCTTCTTGTCTAAACTATTTATCGTCCATGTTTCACTTCCATACATGGCTGCACTCCAAAGAAATTCTTTCAGAAACGATTTCCTGACACTTAAACCCATACTCGATGTTAACAAACTTCTCTTATTCAGAAACGCTTTCATTGCCATTGCCAGTCTACATTTTATATCCTCTCTACTTCGACCATCATCAGTTATTTTGCTCCCCAAATAGCAAAACTCCTTTACTACTTTAAGTGTCTCATTTCCTGAAAACTTCTGGAAACATCCCCCAGGCTGTGGCTAAGCAATGTCTCCGCAGTATCCTTTCTTTCAAGAGTGGTAGTTCTGCAAGGTTCGCAGGAGAGCTTCTGTAAAGTTTGGAAGGTAGGAGACGAGGTACTGGCAGAAGTAAAGCTGTGAGCACCGGGCGTGAGTCGTGCTTCGGTAGCTCAGATGGTAGAGCACTTGCCCGCGAAAGGCAAAGGTTCCGAGTTCGAGTCTCGGTCGGGCACACAGTTTTAATCTGCCAGGAAGTTTCATATCAGCGCAAACTCCGCTGCAGAGTGAAAATGTCATTCTGGTCTCATTTCCTAATCTAATTCCCTCAGCGTCACCCGAGTTAACTCGACTACATTCCATTATCCTCGTTTTGGTTTTGTTGATGTTCATCTTATATCCTCCTTTCAAGACACTGTCCATTCCGTTGAACTGCTCTTCCAAGTCCTTTGCTGTCTCTTGACAGAATTACAATGTCATCGGCGAACCTTAAAGCTTATTTCTTTTTAAGTCTTTCTGTTGTTTCTCTACTCCAGGGATGCTTATTACTATGTAGTCCATACTGGACATTGTGCAATAGTCAAGCGATGATATGCTTGTACAATTCTCCTGCATGAACGTTTTGTTATACGTTGAATTCAAAACTTCAGCTTTCGTTTTGCTATCTCCAACTGCCACAGCAAGCTGTCAACGAACGACTGGATGAAAGCCTTGACCCACTAAGCGATTTTAAATAGGATCAGAATTTTCTCGTCTGTATGGAGCAGGAACCGCTGATTAACGATAGTTAATTGACTATGGTCATTTATCGTTTTCTGCTCCATACACAGCCGTTGTCCATCAAAATGGCTTTATGTGTGAAGATAATCATGTGATCATTGACACCGGTCACCTTTCAATAAATATGCCTTGTGACCTAGACTGTTACAATTATTTTCAAAACTTAATTAACCTGTTCTCTGAATCTATCACCATATTGATTTCTTCGCTGTTGTGCGTCTATGAACTGGAGTAGAGATTGAACTTCTTCTGATACTTGGCCGAAGCTGTGTTTCAGCAGTCTGACATGTGTATCTCTTGCACAATTCTCATTCCATCATTTCCTCATTATCCGACTCTAGTTGTCCCACAGCTTCTTTGGTTTGCTGACGATATATTCTTCAGTGTTGCCTATCCCCTCGTCTGTCTTGCCTATCTGGTCCTCCTTTTACTACTGCTTAACGCTAATCATCTCATGGTCTCGCTTTATGACCGGAAATTGTTCTAATTGGACATTCGTTTCTCCCTATACCTTCTTTGTCCCTCTGACCATCTCATAGATGCTTGCGCTTCTTTCATAGACTTTGTAGCTTCATCTTTCGCTTCCTTCGCTACTTTTCTGACCACTTTTGTTTCTGTTGTTATTATTGTACTTTTGACTGATGACCATAGACGTTAAGTCCCATAGTGCTCAGAGCCATTTGAATTATTATACTTTTCCCTCAATTCTTTTCTGACTCCTGTAACTTCCTCTCTCACTTCTTTCCTAATTGTTCTGCCTTCATTTCTCTTCTCGTCCTTTCAGCCTCCTTTTTCCGTAGCCTCTTCCTTTGTCTCTTCTGCCACTTTCCTAGTTTCTTCGGCTTCTCTCCTAGTCTTCTCTGCTTCTGCTGTGGCTTACTCTTTTGCTTTTTTTACCCTTCCTTTCATTTCTTTCCTAAACTCTTCTAATTTTTTGTCAACTTCTTGACTCTCCCTGTCCAAGCCTTATCGATCCTCTCATCAGTTTTCCTCAAAAATTAAAATGGTATAATCTGTGCCTTCCCGCTCGTCTCTTCTACTTTGAGTTGACGCCCATGAACTGAATCGAGTATGCGTCTATAGTAGCATGTCCACCACGTAATATCTGATTTTTGCAATAGTGTTGCGCTTGCTGTCGCCATCTTTTCTTCCCCCCTGTTTCATTATCGGATGCACTGTGAGTTGTCTATCCATGGAAAAAATTGTCTGCTTCACCGCAGTATCTAAGTAATCCATATTCTGACTTCGTTCCATGTTGACTAGTTGATTAACTTTAGCCTGATCCCTTACTAATATCGTCTGGCTTGTCGATTTCATGCAAACCACAAACTACTCAAATATGTTTGAGAAAATCTACCGCAATAAATTGCGAATAAGAACAATGCCTACCACACGTATATAAGCCCATCCAAAAGTTACAGCGCTGTTGTCTACACAGATTTTCACAGAATGTTGAACAGAATCCCAAAACTAGAGAAGAGTTATGAGAAAGATGTATGTGTTAAATAATTGCGCCAGCTACTTAATTTAAAATTATAAAAACGTGGTTCTCATGTATCTCAAACAATCTGCAGTGAACAGCAATTTTAACTGATCGCAACTAAATCAACGTTGTCGGTTGAACGTTTTTATCTGGACTGCCTCACTAAAGACTACAGAAATATTCGACATGCTAGACAGTGTCGACTAATTTATGCGAAGCCCCTCTCGCTCTTAACGAGACTGAAAAATGATACTAGTCAGTTACCTGTCTGAGTATCTACCCAAGGCACCACACTAATTAAGCTGTGCGCAACGGAGTTAAGAAATGCAAATTTTTGGCCCACTAATGAATCAGTGGGTGGGGAGTAATCACAAAGCTTCATTAAGTATGGACAAGAATAACTCACTGTTAAATGAAATTTACAGGTAAGATAAATTCCTGAGTTTATTAGCACTGACTGATTTCATTTAAACATTGTCAAGTAATTCAGTAAAAATTATCCCAGATGTAACAAAAATAATAGCAAACACGCAGTAAAAAGTAAGACTGGAGTGACTTACTGTTAGCAGAGCTTAGCAAGGGAAGCAAATGGAGGTAAGTTCAGCTCTCTAACATATTAAATTTTAAATAACCCAAATTCGCGACTAGACACCAAGAATATGGGCAGAGATGTGGATTTTGTGTCCATTGAGAATTGATAAACTTCGGCAGGTGTGCAAAATTGCAGGTTGATATGAGCCGCGAATCTGTACGTGTTACGGGTTCTGTCTGCGTGGATTAAGGCATCGTAAGAGATTGGATGGTTATGGAGTATGTTGACAGGGCAAGGGTTACTGTGAGTTTTGAGAGAAAAATAGTGAGGACGAGGTATTCAATTGGATCGTTTTGAAGTGGTTGAGCAGGTAGAAGGGATATTTCGTAGATGGACGATGCCTGTGGGACACAGACAATAGAAAGGTATTTAACAGTTCGATGTTGGATTTAAGGATACAGGTGTGTTGACTGTGGGGGTTGGAGAAAGGTTTCGATTAGGAGGACGGCAAGGATTTCGTGTTGTCTGAGGTTATGTGTGAGAAGATGTTTATTGGAGCGTGTAGCACCAACAGCGAAGTACGGAGGAGGTATTTTACGATGTGGGGCCGTTCTTCGTGGTTGGGGTGAGGTCCCCCCATTGCATTTAAGAAACCGCTGAGTGCGGAAGAATATGGACAAAATTTACAGCTTAATGTAGTGCGTACAGCAGAGGAACAGTTCGAAGGTGATGATTATATCAACATGACAATAAAGCAGCATCTATGAGGCAATGGTTTGTGGAGAGTCACATTCCTGAAATGGACTGGCCTCCCCCAAGTCCTGACCTGAATCCAGTGGAACATCTTTGGAATAAGTGAGAAAGTAGACGTCGCTCCAGACCCCATCGCCATTCTTCCGCAGACATTAAGACATCCAGCAGAGGTCAAGCCGTCATAAAGACGAAACGCTCCAAACTTATGTCCGTTAATAGGTGTCCACATCTTTTGATCAGGTACTGCATAAGAAGCGCCCGATAAATGGCGGGCTCGTGAATCTGAAAGAGGATGTCCTAGTTATAACTCGTTTTCAGCAGCTCTTCGTTGTGTGTTAATCATGGGAAACCAACGAACCGGCGTCACTAATGAAGCTGTTTCTTAAATGAAACGTTCGGAATAGGTTATATCATTATTCATAAAGGCACCCATGTTTAGTTGCATTTCATCCCATAAGTAGATGTAAATGCGCTAATGTTTTCCTGGAGTACGGTGTGTTTTTTCTTATTTTTCCAGAATACAATGCATCTTTAATCGAGTTAGATACAGAACATCTTCCAATAACCGCACAAATAAAAGTTTATCTTGTTTAGGTCCTGAGAACGCGGATGCCAAGGAACTTGTTCGCCTGTTCCTGTCCAGCTGTCTGAGAATCTGTTGTACTGAACTCGACGGATATTTAAACGAAAATGAAAAGAAACTACACCATGCCTGAAGTAACTTACGTATTTCGACAGGCAGCTAAAAGCATATCTTCCAGCAAAATGGTTCAAATGGCTCTAAACGCTGTGGGACCTAACATCTGAGGTCATCAGTCCCCTAGACATAGAACTACTTAAACCTAACTAAGCTAAGGATATCACACACATCCATGCCCGAGGCAGGATTCGAATCTGCGACCGTAGCACCAACGCGGTTCCGGACTGAAGCGCCTAGGACCGCTCGGCCACAACGGCCGGCTATACTCTAGGAGATAGATTTATTCTCTAAAAATGAGTTATTACGAAGGAATGCCGAAAGAAATTACGATATGGGAATAAAGTTTTCCCATACCCACGTACATATGAGATATTTCCATCTTTTATGTGTGGGGTACCCTGAAAATTCGTCTGTTCTGTTTCACGCTGTATGAAATATACTGTTGGAGGTCATTTGCAGCAGTTGTTTGATATGGAGCATGACGCGGTCGCGAATCCAAAACTGCGTTACTCAAACACTCTGAATCAATCACATCTGTATTTCTAAACGGCGAATCCAGTGCACGGTGCAAGGTGTTTGGTTCCAGTTGAAGGCTACCTACCTATATAGACTTTCAGGGACAAAAAATTTTGATTTTTAATGTTTCATATAATTACTGACTGTATTTAAAATTTTAAAATGCTGTCATAAACTACTCAGTAAGCGATAGAACTTATATTAAAGGGCCGGCCGGAATGGCCGAGCGGTTCTAGGCTCTACCGCCTGGAACCGCGCGACCGCTACGGTCGCAGGTTCGAATCCTGCCTCTGGCATGGATGTGTGTGATGTCCTTAGGTTACTTAGGTTTAATAGTTCTAAGTTCTAGGGGACTGATGACCTCAGAAGTTAAGTCCCATAGTGCTCAGAGCCATTTATATTAAAGGAATAATTCAGCATGCCACGTACTACAGATATAAATGAATTAGGGCTGCACAAATTACCTGCACTTTCTTCATTCAATATTTGAGAATGAGAACACTTAGTGATTTCCAACAATTTTTGCGCACAATTTCAAACCCTTAGAAATTTCTTCTCGCTGTCAGTCCTTTCCCCGACCCCCAAAAATGAGGAAAAGAAAAATCTTTATCGCTTTCTACATTTTCGCTGGTCATACAGTAAAACTTCACCATCTCCCATGACGTTTGAATTTATCGCTTGTTTAGTATGAACTCTACTCGCAACACATTTTGCAGACAGTATCAGCTTATACCACTGAATGCACAAGGTGTGACAAAACACATTTCCCTGTTTAATTAATAAAAACAAAAACTTATGAGATACCAACGAATACTTTGTAATGAAATAGAGTCCATGATGTGCCATTTACAGTAACAGTTCACATTAATCGAATTTGAACTTCACTCTGAGAGCAGCTTCCATTGTTGATGCACTGCCTGAACATCTCTCGGAACGTTTCAATGACTATGCTAATCATCTAGGTCGGAACGTCAGCAACCTCGTTTCTTATTGCTTCCTTAAGAGCTTCCAGAGTTTCTTTCTTTGAGTCATCAGTCTTCTGACTGCTTTGATACGGTCTGCCACAAATTTCACTCCTGCACCAACCTTATCATCTCAGTGAAGCAATTGCAACCTACGTCCTCAATTATTTGCTGAATGTTTTACTCTACAGTTTTTATCCTCTAAGCTCCCTCTAGTACCGTGGAAGTTATGCTCTCATCTCTTAACAGATGTCCTATCATCCCGTCCCTTCTTCTTCTCAGTGTTTCCGTATGTTCCTATCCTCCCGTCAATTCTACGGAGAACGTCCACATTCCGTACCTTATCAGTGCATCGAATTTTCAACATTCTTCTATAGCACTACATCTCAAAGGCTTCGATTCTTTTCTGTTCTGGTTTTTCGACAGTTTGTCTCTCACTACCATACAATGCTGAGCTCCAAACGTACTTTTTCAGTAATTTCTTCCTTAAGTTAAGACTTACGTTTGGCAAGGAATGCCTTTTTTGGCAGTGGTAGTCTGATTTTTAAGTCTTGCTTGTTTCCCCCGTCATAGGTTATTTTGCTGCCTAGGCACCAGAATTAGTTATTTTCTTCTAGTTCGTGAGTTCCAATTTTAATTTTAAGTTTCTCGTTGTTCTCATTTCTGCTACTTCTCATTGCTTTCGTCTTTCTTCGATTTACTCTCAGTCTATATTCTGTACTCACTATTCACCAGACTGTTCGTACCATTCAACACATTCTGTAATTCTTTTTCACTTTCATTGAGAATAGGAATGTCATCAGCAAATCTAATCATTGATATCCTTTCATCGTATGTTTTCCTCCCACCCTTGAACTTTGCTCTTATTTCTGTCATTGCTTCTAGATGTATAGATTGAACAGTAGGGGTAAAAGACCACATCCCTGTCTTAAACACTTTTTAGTCCGAGCGCTTCGTTCTATGTTTTCCAGTCGTATTGTTCTCTCTTGGTTCTTGTGCATACTGTAAACTACCCGTCTGTCGCTGCAGCTTATCCCTAAGTTTCTCAAAATTTTGAACATCTTGCTCCATTTGACATTGTCGAACGCTTTCTCCCGGTCGACAAATCCAAAGAACAAGTTTTGATTTTTCTTTAGTCTTATTTCCATTGTCAATCGCAGCATTAGAACTGCCTCTGTG
This sequence comes from Schistocerca cancellata, assembly GCF_023864275.1. Lineage (NCBI taxonomy): Eukaryota > Metazoa > Arthropoda > Insecta > Orthoptera > Acrididae > Schistocerca > Schistocerca cancellata. Next base: position 214,887,244 of record NC_064631.1, read on the forward strand.
GTGCCTTTACCTTTCCCAAAATCAAACTGATCGTCATCTAACACATCCTCACTTTTCTTTTCCATTATTTGTGTATTATCTGATTTCGGTATCTCTACCTGACCATGATGTAATCTGACTGCAATATCTCTCATCTACCAGCCTTTCCCAAGTATACCTTCTCCTCTTGTGATTCTGCAAGAGAGTATTCGTTTTTACTAACTGCTGTTTATTGCAAAACTCAATTAGTCTTTCTCTTCTCCCGTTCCTACTATCAGACCAATATTTTTCCGTTACTCTTTCTTCTACTCCCTTCCCTACAACCGCATTTCCACCCAATGACTATTTTCATCTTCCTTTATGTACTGTATTACGCTTTCTGTATCCTCTTATAGTTACTCTATTATTTCATCCTCTGCTTGCAACGTTGGCATGAATACCTGAACTACTGTTGCCATTGTTGGTTTGCTGTGGATTCTGATGAGAACAACCCTATCGCAGAACTGTTCACAATAACTCACTCTCTACGCTATCTTTCCATTCATAACGAATCATCCTCCCGTTATACAGTTTTCTGCTACTGTTGATATTACACTATATTCTCCTGATCAGAATCTTTGTCCTCTTTCCATTACACTTCACCGACCTCCACTATATCTAGACTGAGTTTTAGCATTTCCCTTTTCAGATTTTCTAGCTTTCCTGTCACTTTCAAAATTCTGATATTCCACACTCCGACTCGCAGAATGTTACCTTTCTGTTAGTTATCCAATCTTTTTCTCATGGTCGCCTACCACTTGGCAGTTCCCTCCCGTAAATCCGAGTGGGGGGCTAGTCCGGAATCTTTTGCCAATGGAGAGATCATTATGACACTTTTTCAATTACAGGCCACATGTCGTGTGGATACACATTACCTGTCTTTAATGCAGTGGCTTCTATTCCCTTCTGCATCCTTATGCCGTTAATCATTGCTGATCACTTCTGTCCACTCCTTCGTTGTCTTTGACAAGGGTTTCTTCAATACACCCAAAACATAATAATCTGCTTCATCTGAAAAAAGAATGACGTCTGTGCAGCACAAATTTCGAAGAATGTGTTGACACAAGCTTGTACGGATTTCAAAGTTTCTGCCATTCAATTCTTGGATCATCACACCGTTTTATAGGTACATCTTCAGATCTCGGTGAAGAATTCTGCGAACATTTCGGTTCAGTATTTGCAGGGCCGTCATGTGTTTTCGAGCTGAGTGCCGCTGAGACTGCTTAGCTGAACGACTCAGTAAAGCCAAATACTACGGTCCTACTGCACCGTGAGGACAGTCAGGAGGTTTCCTTTCGGAAGCATAACTTGATTCCACAAAATTCCGAGTCCTCGTGTAAGTTGTCTTCTTATCTGAAGAGGGTCATGCCGATAACGCACAAATTGGACTAAGAAAGATCGCTACCGAGCGGGGTGGCGCAGTGGTTAGACACTGGACTCGCATTCGGGAGGACGACGGTTCAATCCCGCGTCCGGCCATCCTGATTTAGGTTTTCCGTGATTTCCCTAAATCACTCCAGGCAAATGCCGGGATGGTTCCTCTGAAAGGGCACGGCCGACTTCCTTCCCAATCCTTCCCTAATCCGATGAGACCGATGACCACGCTGTCTGGTCTCCTTCCCCAAATCAACTAACTAACCTAGAAAGATCGCTGTGTCACTATCGGCGATCCCCTATTTTTAATAAAGTGCTCAAGCCGTGCCTAACACTGACAATGGGATACACACAGCAGCTCAATGGTGCTACTCCCACTACTCTGCACCATTCCCTCGAGTGGCTGTGTGGTTTCAAAATCGTATTCTTTTTTTGCCGTATCCTGTACCTGCAAAATTATGTCATTTTATGATATATAGTTTAGGAGATATAATGTCATAAGCATTGAGATGCATGAAACACTTGCTTTTCCTTAAAGCGGAGCACTATTTACCCAGAATATACTCACCCTGTGTTTGATAATGTGAACACTTAAGCAACTTCCAACGAAGTCTATCACTATATTAACCCTTTTCTAAACTTTTCGTTTCTTACATGCCTAACATCAACTATTTAACACCTTAACTTGTTTGTAATCAGACGTTTGAAGTCATTTTGTACATAGTAGTTTAATTCTTTAAGGAATCAGGGGGGGGGGGAGGGGGGGAGGGGGGCGGTTTTACTGATTTTTTCCTAATGGGAAAACGTCGCGGATAATTTAGAGGGTGAAGCTAGGTCTGCTTATAAATTATTTGTGTTTCGTTTTATTACAAAACACAGTTAACTACATAAAGTTGCGACATGTAACTTGAAACCTCTTAAATAAACTGAGTTATATTTTACATCTCACAGTTTCTCCAAATGCACAATTCTAAATACATAGATATGAAACACGTTAGTAGCGGAGAAAATATGTAGTGTAATATGCTGAAACCGAAAAAGAAGTAACTGATATATGACTGTACGACTGTACCCGATATCAGATGGAAAATGATCTGCACACTGGAAAGAGAATTTACACCGCTTTGTGTTTTTCTGCAAGGACGCGTCGCAATTCGCCCTTGTCCCGTCTTTCCCATTTTGAAACCAATCAGTACCGGATTGTAGCCCGTAGGCTTATAATCCCAATATAGGGGGACCCGGCAATCACGATTGATCTACGATTAATTAGTACCACGATAGACAATTACCAGATTTAAATTACATTTACACGGATAATCGTACGCTGAAATATCTGTTCATTTAACTCAACACAATTACCATGTGTTTATCTAGTTTCTGTATAATGCCTCGTGATTCTGAATCAATGAATTTCACAGTTATAATGCAATTGCGCGACGGGCGGTGGAAAGCGTAATTTGTCTTTGCATTAAGGTCAGAGCTTTGTGTGTCGCTGGCGGACACAAGGGCGTCATCAGCTATTTTAATGTGTCTGCCGACGCGCCGCGCTGCGTGATTGTTTTTAATCATGGCGCTGTATCCGAACCACTTGCAAATAAAACGGATCATTAGTCCCGGCGGCAAAGGGGCATTCACAGCGCCAGTTCGCGCTTTCGCCCGAAATCTATCAACAGATTGGTGTAATTCCTCTCACACATCGGGCGTGCCCCGCTACAACTCGCCTTCCATAACGCGTTATGGGTGCATTTGCGCGCACTGAAAAGCAGTTTGTTGCAAGATGACCGCTTCTCTGCACAGAATTCCTGACAAATGTAGATTTACAAAGCAGTATCAAAATTTGCAGCCTTCCTGCCGAAAATAGTTTCACCAACAAGTAGATTTTGAAAACTAAAACAAAAAAAAATGAAGTAGAGAATGGAAATATACAAGTCAAACTGCAATAAATGGCATGAGCAGTTTTTAATGAAAATAATGGGTGACAGTTCGGTTTGTGGATCACAGAAAAGTCAAATGTACCCTTGCAGAATGCAGCAAATGCAAACACGGTGTGTACAGTTGTACGTTTATAGAAGGTGCCTGAAATGATGGCTAAACGTATGGGTCAGTAGAAGATGTGTTGAACACTGAAGTGTATAGCAAAGTTGCCTAATTTCCAATGATAAGGTGAAGTTGCGAGTGATGAGGACCTTTACGGTAGTGTTGAGAATAGCGACGAACGAGAACTGACACGTTCTAGATTCCTACATTTTGTTTTAGTTCTCTAGAACAGTCGTCGAGCAATCGATTATCGCCCAGCGCAGTCAATACTCTAGACCAAAATGAGAATAATACTTAGTGGTTCTCGTTAATGTTCTCAATCGTCGGATGTGTTTTCGATTCAGTTTGGTTCTCGACAAGAGTTCTCGAATCCTTGAAGTTCTCGATGTTGTCATCACTTCGGTACAGTGTTCATCGTCGTACATTAAAAGTCACAAAGTACGCAGTATTTCATCCTTCGGCTAACTTGTTATAGAATTATCAGGAACTAACTGGCATTAAATGTTATTTTCCATTTCCAATAAATCATTTTATTCATTGAACCTAGCAGCTGAACCAAAAGTAAACTACTCAACATAACGCAGTCTCTGATATCAGGTAGCTGTATCGCAGTACGGATTACTCTTCCGTAACGAAGATTTATACCGCATACTGGCAGGGCGGGACAACACCATCCGCTAAGTCTCAACGCAGTGTGAACTGTGCGTTGGGCGATCGTGACGGGCGCTCGTAGAAGAAGATTGTGGGAAAAAGCAAGAGGACCAGAGCTGCAAAAGTCACGCTAGAAGTGAATGACGCACTCACGAACCCTGTCAGCACAAAAGCTCCATGAGCTGCGAATTTCAAGGTGAGCTTAAATTCGAAAACCACTTCTCAGTGAAGCAAATGCCCGTAACAAGAAAACGTTATGCTGAAGCCATAGAACATGACCATGGAGCAATCGAAGAATTTCTTTTAGTCGGCTGAGTCTTGCTTCACACTGTTTCCAACTGCTGGTCGAGTTTACGTCCGGAGAGCGAATGAAGCGGGACCTCGGCGATTATCTGGGCAACCATATTATGATATTTCACGGATTCCACGATTACTCTGCAAGGTCGCATTACTGAAAAGGGTTATGTGATCATTTTGGCTGTTCAGGTCCATCCCTTGGTACAGTGTTTGTTCCCCAGTGGTGACGCTTGTTCCTATATGAAAGCCGACCCTGGTGGCCGAGCGGTTCTAGGCGCTACAGTCCGGGACCGCGCGACCGCTACGGTTGCAGGTTCGAATCCTGCCTCGGGCATGGATGTGTGTGATGTCCTTAGGTTAGTTAGGTTTAAGTAGTTCTAAGTTCTAGGGGACTGATGACCTTAGAAGTTAAGTCCCATAGTACTCAGAGCCATTTGAACCATTTTCCTATATGAAAGGGCCTCTGTTCACATAATTCGCATCGTCCAGGACTGCTTTTGTGAGCACAAGGCTGAAGGATTGTACCTCCCCTTGCCACTAAAATCACCGGACTCCGATATTATTAAGCTTTTGAGACCTACTTTGGAGAGAAGGATACGTGATCGCTACCCACTCCCGTCATCGTTACCCGATCTTGCCACTATTTTGTGGAAAGAATGATATAAGGTTCTCGTGAAAACCATAGAAAATCATACAGGACCTGCATTTATCCTTTCCGAATCGACTGGGAGCTGTTTTGAACGCCAACGGCTTGCCTATCTCGTATTAAACATTGTGATGTATGCAGTGTGTTTGTGGCGTTTGTATATTTTGTCCAACCCCTCTACATTGACCGGACCGTTCACTTGGCGCGAGGGCGTTACGACGGTGTTCAATAAATGCTCGAAGAGATGCGTTGCCTTTCACGGAGAGTTGGAGATTTTAGTGTTGAATTTCTGAGAGCGAACGTTCCCAGCAGAGTCGGAGAACATATTACTTCTATCCACATACTCCTTTCGTATTGAACCCAATGAGAAAAATCACGGAAATAGAGCTCATACGGAGGAATGTTGACAGTCACTCTTCACACGCATCAGCCACTAATGGAATAGATAAGGTGAGAAACGATAGTGGCTGCAGAAGTGCTCTTCGCCGCCCATCATAAAGTGGGTTTTGGAGAGTACACGTAGATATAGATACAATAGAAGGAGAAGCATATGATAATGTACTTCACTGCCAACCACCACACGACTTTATGTTTCATATACGATAATTAATAAATATATAATATCATAATAAATTAGTAAAAACTTTATTGGAACATAGCACAGAACTTGTGCAACTTAACCGTAGAGGAAAATGGTAGACAAGCCTTCGTGTACTGGGCAGTGCTTATAGAAATGAACTGTTTCAATACGAATATGGAAATGTTTCTTTCTTGCTGTCCAAGGCTGAAAGAATAAAAATAGATACAGCTTGTTACTGAAAAATTGGTAGTTGTTTTACTTTGATTACAGACAGGAAAAGAAAGAAATGTGCTTGGACTGATTTTGGCCAGCAAACAATTGAATTTTAACTGTAGAACTGTGACAACCAACGAAAAGTTAATAAACACTGATTGACTGGAGAAGATGTGTCTAAATGCGCCTAAGTGTTCATCTGAATGCTTGAAGCTGACATAATACTGTTATGAGACGATGTGAAACATAATAAATGACTGGTGAAAGGGGACGAGTACTATTTTCACTGAGGTTTACGACGACGCTCTTGACCTAATAGAAAGCCCTTACTGTTTTTGATCATGCGCGATAAGTACTTTGCACTTTTTCTGCATTTCCTGCCTATGGGATTTTTATTGGAGTAACGTTTCGTCTTCCTAACTTCCGTTAGGGAAGTTCTTGTGATGATTTTGATCCTACTTTTGTTGCAAGAGTGGTCGCTGCTGTAACAGGTCGGGCCATCAAGCGGTCCTCCTACTGTGTATCTGGTTGCTCACATTTGCAATAAGCCAGTTTTCTGCCTGCTGTAGCGTTTCGTAAAATTTCCGTCCACTTAGTTTAAATTTGTCCCGTAGTGGAGGTATCCCGGTAATTCTGTGCAACAGCCGAAACAGCCGATTCGAGAAATCGTCTAGAAAAATGGCTCTGAGCACTATGGGACTCAACTGCTGTGGTCATCAGTCCCCTAGAACTTAGAACTAATTAAACCTAACTAACCTAAGGACATCACACACATCCATGCCCGAGGCAGGATTCGAACCTGCGACCGTAGCAGTAGCGCGGCTCCGGACTGGAGCGCCTAAATCGTCTAGAAGATGCATGGGTAGTCGGAGTACTCTGCCATGTATTTCTCGTAACATACACTATGTGATCAAAAGTATCGGGAACCCTGGCAGAAAATGAGTTACAATTTCGTGCCGCCCTCCATCGGTAATGCTAGAATTCAATATGGTATTGGCCCACCCTTAGCCTTGATGACAGCTTCCACTCTCGCAGTCATACGTTCAATTAGGTGCTGGAGTGTTTCTTGGGGAATGGCAGCCTATTTTTCACGGAGTGCTGCACTGAGGAGAGGTATCGATGACGGTCGGTAAGGCCTGGCACGAAGTCGGCATTCCAAAACATCCCAAAGGTGTTCTATGGGATTCACGTCAGGACTCTGTGCAGGCCAGTCCATTACAGGGATATTATTCCCCTGTAACCATTCCGCCAAAGGCCGTACATTATGAGCAGGTGCTCGATCGTGTTGAAAGATGCAATCGCCATCCCCGAATTGCTCTTCAACAGTGGGAAGGAAGAAGGTGCTTAAGACATCAATCTAGGCCTGTGCTATGATAGTGCCACGCAAAACAGCAAGGGGTGCAAGCCCCCTCCACGAAAAACACGACCGCACCATAACACCACCGCCTTCGAATGTTACTGTTGGCACTACACAGGCTGGCAGATGACGTTCACCGAGCATTCGTCATACCCACACACTGCCATTGGATCGCCACATTGTATACCGTGATTCGTCACTCCACACAACGCTTTTCCTCTGTTCAATCGCCCAATGTTTACGTTCCCTACACCAAGCGAGGCTTTGTTTGGCATTTACTGGCGTGACGTGTAGCTTACGAGCAGCCGCTCGACCATCAAATCCAAGTTTTCCCACCTCCCGTCTAACTGTCATAGTACTTGCAGTGTATTCTGATGCAGTTTGAAATTCCTGTGTGATGGTCTTGATAGACGTCTGCCTATTACACGTAGTGACCCTCTTCAACTGTCGGCGGTCTCTGTCAATCAACAGACGAGAATGAACTGTTAGCTTTTGTGCTGTACGTATCCTTTCACGTTTCCACTTCACTATCACATCGGAAACAGTGGACCTAGGGATGTTTAGGAGTGCGGAAATCTCGCATACAGACGTATGACACAAGTGACATCCAATCACCTGACCACGTTCAAAGTCCGTGAGTTCTGCGGGACGCCCCATTCTGCTCTCTCACGGTGTCTAATGACTACTGGGGTCGCTGATATGGAGTACCTAGCAGTAGGTGGCAGCACAATGCACCTAATATGAAAAACGTGTGTTTCTGAGGGTGACCGGATACTTTTGATCACATAGTGTAGTTCAGTAACGACGTCACAAAAATGGCTCTTTAGTTACAAAAAATGAAAAAGAAGATTTTATTTTTTTATGTTGTATATGTAATTGACAGTATGTTTTGTGGCCAAAAAACAAGAAAATTTTGGAACTTTTTTCAGTTTGTCGCCTATTACCCGAAAACTCTGCATCCTACTCAAAATGTTATCCTTTGCCAAAACGAAAGATCATTAAATTTTGCATCGAATGAGTTACTTAAATGTCATCATCGGTATAGCAGTTTGACCGAAATAAGTTGTCAAAATTATTTCATTTATACCAACTTGGCCAAAAAGTCGACTCCAACGCCCGTAACTCAAAAAATAGCTACTCCAAAAGAAAAAGGCAAGCCATCAGAGTTGTAGAGCATGACATTTCATGTTACAAAAGCATTTGTTTTTTCAGGTCTAGGCACTATTAAGCGTTCATTCACAAGTATGCGTGTTAACCTACTGGGTGTTGCGCCTGAGCAGTGTTGCTGTGCATTTACTACTTGCTGTTATATGTATTCTGTTTTCAATATTTTCTACTTGCTTAAGCCAATGTTATGGCTTGAAGTATCATTTTAGCGTATTCAACAATGGCGATACTTATACGGTTAAGTAGCATGTACGACATGTGAAATTATCACAGTAGATATTTAAAAGCGGTTTAACGCGAGGGCATGGGTTTTGAGATTCTGTGCTCACAAAGTGGACTTCAGAGATGGCGTCCATACAATAAGTTTGTCAAACAAATTGAAAAATTCTGTGAAAACTTTCAACTTTTCTGGAATCTTACGTGCTCAATAGCAGTGAAGTAATTGGTGATGAATCGGTAAATTGTATTAGCAGAAGGAATCAAGGGGATCACCAGAGTGAAAAGAAAGAACTTTAATAATGTCTCATTTCAACGTAACCTCAAGGTTATACCACTTGCACCCTGCACTACGGCTCTCAAGATCGTTAAGAAGAGGATTGCTGCCGTAAACCAATTAACATTGTTTCACAGACTGTTTGTTATCAAGCAGCCTGATAAAGACTTGAAGTTATGTTTCTCATTTGACCTTCCCCTATACCCTATGTCGATGTTCACAGGAAATGGTCTCAGTAATGGTAGAAAAGCATCTCTCTATGATGCAATCACATCTCTGCAACAGAATGAAGTACCCGAAATAAAATGCTTTGTGGTGGTTGGTGGACACTTGCTCCATAAGGGTGTTGGCTGCATGGAGTCATCTGTATGAAATATGAAAAGCACTACGTATCCGAAATCAGTTATATTCGGCGACCACCCAAGTGATGATTCGCGGAGGGGAAAAAGTCTTCTGAAGGATCTCGTCGTTTAAAGACACCAGGTTCTTCATCAGGTATCATTTTCGATGAAGATACAAATGCTGCAGTCGCACAGTTTCTCGCACATGAGAGCAACAAGAACGGCTTAATTTTGATGCCCATGCGAAAATTTGAGGATGGAGATATTCCAAATGCTACACTCAGAAGAAGATGCGGATTCATTAACTGTGGAAATAGTTATTTCCGAAGTTGCTGAGTGTGACAGCGTGACAATCGTGAACAAGTAATCTGACGTGCTTGTTCTCCTTACGGGTAGAGGAAACAATTACAACAACGTGTACTTCCATAAACCAGAAAGAGGGAAATCAGCCGAAGCGTGTCACTCCAGTAATTCTTTCAATTTCGATCCTACATTTGCCCATTCCAACCATACCTTCACAGGATGTGATGCCAAATCCTCTTTTTTTGGCCAAGAAAAAGGGAAATTACTAACCTTAAGGTGCAACAGCCACACCTCAAAGCGCAAGCTGCTGGATTTGTTAAACCGTCAGTCTTTCAAGACGTAACAGCACAGGCAAGAGCTGATGTTAGCACTGTTTGGGAATTCCAGCTGCGCACATTTGGACTAGTTCAGTCACGAGCTTTTTTTAGTGTCTGACCCTAGAAAGTCTTTCAAACTTTAAAGGCTGCCGCCAACATCGGACGCAGCAATGTGGCATTCGTTGCGATCTTACTGTCAAGTTCAATCTTGACTGTGAAAGAAAATGGATCCACGCCAGTGGGGCTGAAAGAAAAAAACTTATCAGGGTTGTTTCAATGACAAAAGATGTGCCACAACATACGCTACTGAAGATGGTTTCCTGCGCATGCAAAACAGGATGCACAGCAGTATGTGGATGTCGCAAATCTCAACTGAACTGCTCCTCGACACGTGCAAACGCTGTTGTGGGTTATCCTGCGAGAACGCCCCAGAAATTCAGCTCGAAGAAGATGAGATCGAAGATATGTTCCAGGACGAGGAAGCTGGTGTAGGTGCCGCAATGGATCCTGAAGGTCGCATGTTGGACAGGACCTGCCGCAGTCCCTCAAAAGACCTCGATGTAATTGAAATTTGAGAAAATGTGACTCTCAGATATTTAAATTGTGTTTTTTAATATTGTCATGCTGTTTTATTTGTTAATTTGTATGGACTTTTATATTATTTATACATATTGCCTATTACTAGGTACTGGGTTTTCATTTTAGCAGCCCACGCTTACCAATTAAGGAATGGATAAAAATGAATAAAAATACACATAATGAAGAAAATTATACTCATATGTACTCATTATAAAACCATCTTACCACTGCAAATTTCATTCCATTGAAGATGGTAAAAATGAGAGAAATTTGGTAACTGATTGCGACCGAACGGCTGAACCGATTTTGACCTTTAGGTAGGTCGTTCGACACAAAATTTAGTGCTCTTTCGCTTTGGAGATGGTAAAGTTTTCAGTATCATGCATAGTTTCCAGGGAATAGGCGAAAATCTGGAAAAAATGGCAAAATTTCTTGTTTTTTGGCAACAAAAAGTTGTCTCGAGGGTTTTGGAGGTCTAAAAGTTGGATTATAAATACTCTCGGCTATACGCAAAAGATAAAAAAATAAAATCTTCTACTTCGTTTTTTTCGAAGCAAGTATGATTGTCAGAAGAATCTTACACCATCCTTCATGCAGTATAGTGGCAAGTTCAGGTAACGATGATGGATAGAGATCACACACGCTTCTCTCAAAAGTAGATCACAGAGGCTCAATAATATTTAGATCTAGTGACTGTCGTGGTCAGCGGAGGTGCGACAACTCATTCTCGTCACCACAAAACCAGTCCTGCATGATGCGAGCTGTGTGAACAGGAACCTTGTTCTCTTCTAAAGCAGCATCACCATTCGGGACCAAGCACTGAACCGTGCGACTGACCTGATGAGCCAAATTGGTCATACAATTCTTGGCAGCAATGTGACCTTGTAGAATAACCATGGGGCCCATGGAATACCAATAGTCCGTAGCTCGTGGTCGTGTGGTAGCGTTCTCGCTTCCCGCGCCCGGGTTACCGGGGTTCGATTCCCGGCGGGGTCAGGGATTTTCTTTGCCTCGTGATGACTGGGTGTTGCGTGCTGTCCTTAGGTTAGTTAGGTTTAAGTAGTTCTAAGTTCTAGGGGACGTGATGACCTTAGATGTTAAGTCCCATAGTGCTCAGAGCCATTTGAACGATTTTTTTTTTTTTTTGAATACCAATACTGATGCTCAAATCGTCATAGAACCCCCACCATGGCTAATTCTTGAGGCGTAAACTTGGACAGAAGTTGGAAACAGTGTGAAACAAGTCTCATCCGGACAAATAACTTTTCCATTACGTCACAGTCAAGGTTTTACGATTTCGGCACCACGTTTTCCTGTTTATGGGCATTTGCACTATTCAGGAATGGTTTTGGAATTACAGCTTTCCCTGCAATTCCGTGCTTATCGAGCTTCCTTCGAGTTGTTTTGGTGCGAGAGCGACATATAGTTCTGTAGTGACTTTAGCAGCTGTCACGTTGTTAGTTTTCGTCACAATCTTCAATTGCCGACCGTCACCATTGTTCAACATACACTTTCTCAGATTATGTTTTTGCGCTTTGCCTGTATGCCGTATAAATATTCGATACGGCTCCTCTTGAAACAGCCAACTCTTCTGCTACCTTGATTGCGGGAAGACCCACTTTACGATCACCGACAATTTTCCCACGTTCAAAATCACTTAGCTGCGACATATGCACTGGCAAGTACACAGAACACTGTTCTGACTGCGACTGACGGTTGCAACGTATTGAGGACATTTCACAGGAGGCGTTCGTGGTCAAATATAAAAGCGCAACCTGCATGCTTGGGTAGCATCTGCATTTACGTCGAAGCGTCATTTCTGGCGGTGTTTTCATTTCTTTGACCACTTCCTGAAGCGTGTTACCTTAGTGTGATAGCAGAGTGGATTTAGGATTCAGTAAAGGGTAAAGCGCTCGAAGACAGCTTAGCAATTTGTCTCTAGCCCAGTGGTTCTAAACCTGGGGGATATTACCCCCTCAGGGGTAAAACGAAATTTTCTGACGGGTAGAAACTAAACTCTTCGATTCCGTTTCAGTTACGGAATTAAATTATTCTCAAAATATCATTACTATTACCTCAGTCTTGTAAGACTCTAATACCGATTATATAAGTTACCAATAATTATTTTTGCTCACTTAATAGCATTCATGCGGTGGAGGTCCGTCACTTAGTCCACCTACTACATACACATGTTGTTCATTGCCCCGTACATCGCTGATGACAAAAGTGAGACATATCCTTAACAAATACTAAATATCTCAGGAAAATGTCTTCTCCAAGTTGTAGATAGTACCTGCAGTAGTCCAGAAATTTCTTCATTACTCTCTTCGAAACAGATTGAGAGTTGGCAATACTCTCTTAGGATGTAAAGGTTGGCTACAGCGCGCATACACAAGCTCTGGAATCTAAGATATTGTTGTCGCGCCTCGCAGCGCACGGATTAACTAGTGGCAGTTTGGAAGCCAGTGTAGGAGCCCGCCTGCTGTGGTGCGCACGTGTGTTGGGCGACGGGTCGTCACCGAGCTGCCGTACTGCCGTGTCTGCCAGCAGCGACACAGAATTTGGTATTTAGTTGATATTTTTTTATAATTTGCAGCGCGCTTATTAATTTAAAGAAAAGGGTTTGTGTATGTGCGTAGCAGCAGACGGTAATTTTGATAATGATAGGAGTTGAATTCTTAAGGGAAACCATTGTTAGATTAAGTATTGATTTTTGTCATTGATTTCTTTTGTAATTGTCAGGGAATTGTTTCACTATGTATTCAATTGAGAAGTATTTCAGTCTGTCTCAAGAGTTTGATTAATTTGTAATATTGCTTTAATGTCACTGGCGGCAGATTTACAAACGAAGCGATTGTTCAAAGAGCTTCTAGCGTTTTGTTAATTGAATGAGAAAGAATCGCTTTCAGAATATAGTTTTTTGTTTGGGTTATCATTTATCGAGGTTAGATCTGATCAAACCCTTTCTCTTGAATTATATGTAGTTGTAGTAAGCAGCAGCAGCCACAGCAACAGCAGGAGCCGCCATACAGAACATGCATTGCACTCAGCATGAATAATAGGTTTTTTTATGTTTTTGTTAAACAATGGAATGCAGCAGATCAAGTAGTGGCAGCAGAAAGACCATGTAAGGTATTTGTTGCGCACAGGACCAATAAAAAAATAATGTTTAGGCGATCTCTGTAATAGTAAAGTGAACAAGAGTACAAGCACGAGATTTTCAGTAGAAAAAACGAGACAAGAAGAAAGAGCTCGCAACTTTCACCTGTCGACATGCCTGCCAGGATAAGTTTTTTTGGATGAGTCGTAGTTAGATATGATTCGTCTTTCTACTGCCAACTGCAAGCTTACGCAACAGTAATCATTAGTGGAGGCACAGCATCTTGATCGCTTGCGCACTGCTTTGTATTAACACAAAATTTTATTTCAGCAGTTTTGTTTTTGAATTTGTTGGTGCATTGTGTAATAGTTAATTGTACAGTGGAATTTTTAGGATAGCGGTGTATTTTAGTGATATGTTTTCGTTCGTATTGCGACAATGAGGACGCGAGCACAAAAGAAAATGGAAAATAATGCAGATGCTACTGCAAACGCGAACGTAGATACGGTTGCGAACATGAATGTGGGAGCGGTTTCAAACGCAGTGTCCGATAATTCGGAACAGAAAGTAGTAAATTCTTTTGAGAATATTGAGATCCGGGAATTTACGAACAATACTGCGGAGAATCGGAATGTAGGCGATCATTTGCCAACAATGCGTGATGAACAACTGTGTGCTACACGCAACTTAGGACATGACAATACAGTGACGCAAATCGAACTCATTATGAGAAATTCTAGCGTTGCTTCCGCCCCAAAAGTGCAGAGTAATTTTGTTTTCCCCACTTTCGGTGGAAATTCAGGTCTGGTTGCCACTCCGATAGAGCGGAGTAATTTTGCCTTTCCTTCTGTTAGTGGAAATGCAGGTACTGATTCTGCTTTAACAGAGAAGGGTAACGTTGTACTCCCTGCCCCCAGTAACGATGTTTAACAATTATTACTGAGTAAACCCACTGAATTTAATGACAGACAGGAGAGTAAACTCACTGAATTTAACCACAATAATGCAGAGAATTTCAAATCGCTTCAGAACGAAATTAACGAGAATCTCACATTGTTTCTGGCTGAGGTGAATGACAATTTAAATAGTAAATTTGAAGAAATGACCAGTCAGTTGAAAAGTCAGCTACGTGAAGAATTCAAATCAGATATTAACAATCTTGTATCCCGACTTATTCACGTACAAAATGTTGATATTGTTAAAGTGAAACGACAGATGTCACAACAAGAACTGCAAGTAGAGGAATTAGCGAAAAATGTTGAGTCATTGCAATTACAGACCACCAATGAAGTTTCAAAGATAGAAACTCAATTAACGACAGTAGCTAAACAGGTAGATGAATTATTCATGAAAGTGACGGAACTGAGTAGCGGGTTAGATACGAGGTCAGGTGACACTCAGCCGGTACCGATCGCGGATACCGAAGAATTTCAGTCTCTGCAACGTTTTAAACAAGGGCAGATGACAATTAATCAGCAAAACAAACGTGACGTAAAAATATACAGGAACAGCTTGCCAGCATCGAAGAAAACATCGATCGCAGCAATGACGCTGGTAGATCCGATAGTTATCAAATTGGTAACGACAATGAGCGCGTTAATTATGGAAATGCCGACCACTTTTCTCGTGGATGTGACACGTTTGCGGGACGTAATGAAGGTAACGTGAGTCATACTGTAAAAGAAAACTCATTCGCTGAGAAAAATGACGAGTTTGACTATAAGCATTTTCTCACAGTTAGGAAATTTAAAATTTTTCGGAATGCTAGTCACGAAATCCACCCTCGAGAGTGGTTACAACAATCTGACAATTCTTTACCACCAACATGGCCAACTGGCCACAAACTGGAATTCATTTGCAGTTATCTTGAAGGAAAGCAGCAACAAGAATGCGCTCAATTGTACGTGAATGTCACACATATGGTGATTTTTATCACGCATTCTTATCTGCTTACTGGTCAGAGACTACACAAGACCGTGTAAAACATTACATCATTATGATGCAAAGTTATGTGCAGTCGAAATTTTCAACTCCAGTGCAATATTTTGAAAACATGTTGCGCATGAACAGATATTTAACGAATCCGTACAGTCAGTCGGAATTAATTCGTATCTGTTTGACAAAACTGCCGATCAGATTACGCCACATAATTTTGGCAGGTAGGTGCAAAGATGACTTTGAGGCATTCCAAGCTCTTTTGCAAGAATCAGAATTTGACAACTATGAAAACACGCAAAGAGATAATAGTGATCAGTATTAGGAAAATAATAATCCGCGGCGTGACCGTAAACGCGTATGGAACTCGGACGAACCTCATGCGTACAGGGCGGAAGAAGATAGGCGCGATAAGCGGCATCAACCGTATAACACAGATCATAGACACCAGGGAAATGATTTTCATGATCATAGGAACTCTCAGTGCAGTAATAGGGATCGCGGACCGCGAGAGCAAAGGCGTTATGGAAATGAAAATTATTTTAGAAGGAACGGTCGCGGTAGGGCCAACCGAAATTGGCGCGGACACGCAAATTACAATTCGGAACGCGGTGCTCATGCAGAATACAGAGCATCGAGCCCACGTGATAATTATGGTCATAACAATTATGAGAACCAAAACAGTTATGATGAGGGGACAAATCAGAATTGGCAGGATCGCAGAAATTCCAATTTAGAGCGTGGCGACAATGTAGAAATCAGATCACCCAACCCAAACAATAATTCGCGACAATACGAGCCGGCACAACAGTGAATAGCAACAAGGACTACAAACGAACCGTTTGTAGCGGCGGAAAGCCGACACACAAATTTTGTTAACTTTGTTGGACTGGAGGACATTAGAGACACATTATTACAAGAAAATGATAACAGCGAAATTATGTATGCTCATCCAATTATAAAAATCTCGGTAGGAAATATTCTACTTTCAGCTGTACTTGATTCTGGCAGCCCTGTGAATGTATTTAATGAGAAGTGTGAACAGGCATCTGTTTGTCCAACCTTGCCATTATTAAAGACCAAATTAAAGCGAATCATTCAAGGAAAGAGTGTAGACGTACGCAATCAGACTTCTTTAGTTTTCGGGTGTCAAGGACACGAGTTTTCTGCAAATTTCTTAATAGTCCCTCTTTTACCAACAGAAATGATTTTGGGCGTGGAATTCATACGTGAATATAAAGCAATGTTAAACTTTTGTAATGCTGAAGTCATGTTACGAGTAAATAAAATGCTAGTTATGCTAAAATTTCAAGGATGGCTAACAAAGGAGGATGAGGAAGTGACTTATCTGCATTTTCTCTTTCCGCTTGAGGCACAACAATCAATGAATTTGTCTAATAGTAGCACAGATAACATCACTACGTTTTACTGTGAAACAGAACAATCCATTAGTACAGAACAATTAATTAAAAGGAAAGTTTACTGAGACGAAGTAGATCCTAATGCAGGCACTGATGAGTTATTTGAAATATTACAAATAAATTGTGAAGTTTTTGCTCACAAGACAGGAACAATATGTAACTTTCTTTATGAATTCAAGGTCAAGGAACATAATAAATTTTTTGTACCGCCATACGTCATCCCATTGACATACAGAGAGAAAGTCAAACAGGAAATACAATCCATGTTAGAGCAAGGGATCATCGAACCTGCTGTGAGTTCATATAACAGCCCATTACACGTGGTTGCGAAAACGGATAATTCCATTATACTGGTTCTTGATTCCAGACAAATTAACACAGTAATCCAACCTGAAACCGATAGACCACAGACACTAGATGAACTATTGCAAAAATTCCATGGAGTGAAGGTGATGTCATCTTTGGATTTACGAAGTAGTTTTTGGCAAATAGAATTAAATCCGAGGTGTAGGAAATAAACAGCTTTCCTCTGTTTTTGAAACTGTTACCAATTTCGAAAACTGCCATTTGGTCTTAACGTTTCGTCAGCTGCATTTATCCGTGGTTTGAATACAATATTACCGACACACTTAAAAGACAGGATCACCACTTATGTTGACGACATTTTGATCGCAGAAAATTCATGGACAAAACACAACCAAGTATTAAGTGAATTATTACAAACATTTCGGGAACACGACATTACAATCAATTTAGAAAAATCGGACTTCGGTAGAACACAAATCAAATCATGGTTTGAATACAATATTACCGACACACTTAAAAGACAGGATCACCACTTATGTTGACGACATTTTGATCGCAGAAAATTCATGGACAAAACACAACCAAGTATTAAGTGAATTATTACAAACATTTCGGGAACACGGCATTACAATCAATTTAGAAAAATCGGACTTCCGTAGAACACAAATCAAATTTCTTGGCCACATTGTTACAACAGAAGGCGTTCTACCTGATCCAGAAAAATTTAATTTAATCAAAGAAATGCCCCTACCAACAAACAAGCGATAATTGAGAGGATTTTTGGGACTAATAAATTTTTATCGTCGTTTCATTAGCGTACAAAGCTTGTCAACACCTAGATTATGTCAACTAACAGGTAAGAACACAGTTTGGGACTGGGATCATGTTGCTCAAACAGAGTACCACGATTTGAAAACTGCACTACTGAATGCACCTATATTGTCACATCCTGATTTATCCCTTGATTTTTGCCTTTCGACAGATAGCTCAAGATCTGGGCTTGGTGTCCATTTGTTCCAAGAAGTTGTTGAAAATGGAATTCTTACTCAGAAAAGTATAGCTTTTGCCAGTCGAGTATTAACAAAATCAGAGCGCAACTATTCAGTCACGGAGCTGGAAGCATTAGCCATAGTATGGGCGTTTGATAAATTTCGTTACTATCTGCAAGGCAAGCACACAAAAGTATACACCGACCATCGGGCGTTACAATTTCTCATGTCCGCCAAATTAAATCACGACCGTTTAAAACGTTGGGCTTTGTTTCTTCAGGAATTTAAGTTCATTGTTATATATATATCCCAGGTTCACAAAACATCATTGCTGATGCGCTTTCACGAGCACCTGTTGGTTTAGCTCAAAGTAACGAGGAAGATTGCCTAGAAAATAATTACAGCTTACTCTACATGCAGAAGGTTGCTTTTGAAAACTTCATTAAGTGACATTGCTCGTGAACGAGAAAAGGATTCGATTTGGAAGGATATAAAAAGGAAGTGGGAAAGTAAGTCACATCCGGCTATAAGACAGTTTTATATCATGCGTGATAACATCTTATTCAGACGCAGACGCCCTGACAGTCCTTCTTGGGTGTTATGCATACCAGATGAACTTGTAAATAAACTCATTTGGTCCACACATCTCAGTTATGCCCACTTTGGTGCGAAGAAATTTTTCAAAAATTACGAGACACATGTTATTTTTGCAATATGGAAAAGAGAATCCGTAAAGTCCTGGCAATATGCAAGTTATGTCAGAAAGTAAAACCACCAACAGTGACACACAGAACACCACTATTTCCAATCATCCCAGTCAAATTAAAAGAGATGGCTGCCGTGGACATCTTCGGACCAGTAATAAGATCTAGACAAGGCCATTCATATGTTTTCGTAGCTATTGAGCTTACTTCGAAATTTGTCTCATTCACACCTTTACGAAAAGCTACAGCAAAATCAGTTTCTACAGCATTCGTCAAGAATTTCTTGAAGGAAGTAGGGCACGTTGACAAGGTGATTTCTGACAATGGCCCACAATTCCGTTCCAACAGTTGGCTGAAAGCCTTGCGACGCAGGAAAATTAAACCTGTATTTATATCACGTTTTATTCCATCATGCAACCCATCAGAACGTATCATGAAGGAGTTAGGAAAACTTTGCAGATTATACTGCCATCGCCAACATAGAAACTGGAACGTACATTTATCCGATTTCCAAAACATTATTAATGAACTACCTAATGATTCCACTAACCTGCCTCCACAGCTTGTGTTGAAAAATAAACAACCACCAGATAAGATAAAACAATTAGTAGCCTTCCCTGCACAACGACGTTTAAGACACCATGAAGTGGTAAGTATAGCATTACAGAACATCAAGAAAGCTGCAGACAGAAGAAAGAAGCTGCATAATCCACGAGTCAACGTCAAGAATTTACAGGTAGGTCAAAAAGTATTGCTTAGATAACATCGACTATCTCATAAGGGAAAATATTTGAGTAGTAAGCTTTTCTTGGTGTATGAAGGACCCTTCCGTACACGACGCATTGCACACACAAACGCTGTGTAACTTGAGACAATACGAACACATAAATCGCGAGGTCTTCATCACTTATCACGCATCAAAATTTTCAAGGAATAAGGCCCTAGGGGGTTTACTGATCTTTAGTAAATATATGTTTGGCAAGCATTGATGCTCCAGCCGTTACAGTATATTCTTCCGATTTAGTTTTCAGTACTTTTTCATAATCTTTGGCTAACCTGTTTATCTATTAATCTTTTACTATCAATCTATCCTATATGAAAGACGAAGAATGAATGATTTGTACTGTTTGAGAGAATGAGAACTTTGCAAAGGGACATTTCTGACGAGAGGATTATACCAGCTGTTGACATCTTCCGACTGTTCACTGAAACAATGAAATTTTTGTGACTTATTTGAAGGAAAATGCAAGAAATAACTATGTACGTTTTTAGGGAGAAATAACATGGAATAACAGAAACTGTTGACATTATCTTCAGGAAAAATATGGCGTATAAGTGGCTCTGAATTGAGAAGGTATATTTGATGGGTAATAGTATAATTAGGAAACCTTCGAACTGACACTTATTCTGATTTATGAGGTAGTTTGAAGAGTGATGATTTATGTGGATTTTTGGTGTTTATTAGTTTGCCAGGTAAGGCGTATTAGGATTTATGGACCACTCATGATTAGTGTGACACAATGAGGGAGCACTTTGCAGACATTTATAGAACAAGAGAAGGTAAGAAAGATACACTTCTAAACGAAGAAACCCACAACGGTATTCTATGAAGGAAGATATAGATTATACACATTTGCGTAAAATTTAAGTCACAGTAATGTTAAGGTAGAATACACACTTATTTAAAATCTAAGTCACAGTAAAGTTAAGACATGGCAATGAGTCAAGAAAGGGCTTCTGATACAAATACACAGTAAAGTGTTGAATTATGTGATGAATGAGTGCCAAGAATTTTTTTTTTCTGTGAAATTGTGGAATGGTTGGTTCTCTTCTTCTTATTGTTGTTAAGGTCGACTTTATTGCATTTCTTACAGGAAACATGATCACAACGGAAATTTTCTCCATTGCAGAAACGAAAGCACTTAACATGACGTAATTTTGTGTAGTAGACGAAATTTTCAGATCGGAGCGTAGCACGCTTACCGTTAAGAGTCGCGAGAAGAAAGACGTTCCAGAAACAGTCGGCCGTGACAAAAACACCGAGCTATGACCTAGATAATTATGTCGTGCATTAAACGATTTATTTTCTCTTTCTACAGTGAAATGACTCTTACGCCAAGAGGCGAGAGTATCTGCCATATTTTATGAATGTATAAATAGTAGTGTAACATAAGTCAATTTAATATTTATCGTGTGTTTTTCTATTTCATGATTGTAATTTAGTGATGAAATGGTAGATATCGAAATAGACGACAGAGGGATAGAGAAACAATTAAAATCGCTCAAAAGAGGAAAGGCCGCTGGACCTGATGTGATAGCAGTTCGATTTTACACAGAGTACGCGAAGGAACTTGCCCCTCTTCTTGCAGCGGTGTACCGTAGGTCTCTAGAAGAGCGTAGCGTTCCAAAGGATTGGAAAAGGGCACAGGTCATCCCCGTTTTCAAGAAGGGACGTCGAACAGATGTGCGGAACTATAGACCTATATCTCTAACGTCGATCAGTTGTACAATTTTGGAACACGTATTGTGTTCGAGTATAATGACTTTTCTGGAGACTAGAAATCTACTCTGTAGGAATCAGCATGGGTTTCGAAAAAGACGGTCGTGTGAAACCCAGCTCGCGCTATTCGTCCACGAGACTCAGAGAGCCATAGACACGGGTTCACAGGTAGATGCCGTGTTTCTTGACTTCCGCAAGGCGTTCGATACAGTTCCCCACAGTCGTTTTAATGAACAAAGTAAGAGCATATGGACTATCAGACCAATTTGTGTGATTGGATTGAAGAGTTCCTAGATAACAGAACGCAGCATGTCATTCTCAATGGAGAGAAGTCTTCCGAAGTAAGAGTGATTTCAGGTGTGCCGTAGGGGAGTGTCATAGGACCGTTGCTATTCACAATATACATAAATGACCTTGTGGATGACATCGGAAGTTCACTGAGGCTTTTTGCAGATGATGCTGTGGTGTATCGAGAGGTTGTAACAATGGAAAATTGAACTGAAATGTAGGAGGATCTGCAGCGAATTGACGCATGGTGCAGGGAATGGCAATTGAATCTCAATGTAGACAAGTGTAATGTGCTGCGAATACATAGAAAGATAGTTCTCTGATCATTTAGCTAGAAAATAGCAGGTCAGCAACTGGAAGCAGTTAATTCCATAAATTATCTGGGAGTACGCATTAGGAGTAATTTAAAATGGAATGATCATATAAAGTTGATCGTCGGTAAAGCAGATGCCAGACTGAGAGTCATTGGAAGAATCCTAAGGAAATGCAATCCGAAAACAAAGGAAGTAGGTTACAGTACGCTTGTTCGCCCACTGCTTGAATACTGCTCAACAGTGTGGGATCCGTACCAGATGGGGTCGATAGAAGAGATAGAGAAGATCCAACGGAGAGCAGCGCGCTTCGTTACAGAATCATTTAGTAATCGCGAAAGCGTTACGGAGATGATAGATAAACTCCGGTGGAAGACTCTGCAGGAGAGACGCTCAGTAGTTCGGTACGGGCTTTTGATAAAGTTTCGAGAACATACCTTCACCGAAGAGTCAAGCAGTATATTGCTCCCTCCTACATATATCTCGCGAAGAGACCATGAAGATAAAATCAGAGAGAGTAGAGCCCACACAGAAGCATACCGACAATCCTTCTTTCCACGAACAATACGAGACTGGAATAGAAGGGAGAACCGATAGAGGTACTCAGGGTACTCTCCGCCACACACCGTCAGGTGGCTTGCTGAGTATGGATGTAGATGTAGATGTAGATGCAGTGCCGATTCCAGCACGAGGCTAATTGGAAGGTGATGATTTTTCTCTTGTCATGTCATAAATTTATTTCTTGTCACCTTGATGAATAAACCATTTCTTTCAGTTTCTACTGGTCAGATGGAGACGTTTTGTGTGTTGTATTTTGTAATTTTATTATTTACTTTGTACGTTGTTTCTTATTCTTGTTCTTTGTGACCGTCCAAGGTATGGCCACACAGATTCATACAAAGACTAGGGAGGCCTCCAAACAGAGACAATGAGGACTCCATATAAAAAAACGATTGAGACGCTATACCACAGACATTGACATTTGACATCAGAAATATTGACAGTCATTACAGACTAATAATTATAAATTCGGTATAACTTAGTAATTAGAGTGTAAAAATTCTGACGCAAAGTCACGTAATTATTCACTAAATTTTGTACATATTCATGAATTTATTTGGGAAGCCATTGGCTAGACTTTTTCTAAATGATTCTGTAACTTTTATTATATATCATAGCATCACTATGGAATTACTTCTCTATTTGTAGGAATATTTAAATATTTTATAACCAAAATGTACTTAACAATTATTGTAACAAATATTGTAACATTCTTTTTCAGGATCACTAGTAATGTAAAAATAGTAGGTAATTAGAGTTCGACGGCACAGGATTTATGCCTTGAAATTAAAATGATATTTTTGTGTGGTGCCACATTTGTAATGATTCGTGGTCACAATCAAAACTTTGCCACTGTTATTGTCCAGACTATTCGTAAGAAAATTAACTTGCCACCATGTGGTGAGCCTCATATTATGACTGAATTGAAAAATACATGCCACAAACCGGTGATTGCTGTGGCAAGAAATTTAAAGAAAATTGACTTTGCCACCATGTGATGAGCCTCACATTATTCATGACGTGAGATATATGCCACAAATCTGTAATTGCTGCTGCAATAGAGTTAAAGAAAACATTTAAATGAGCTCAGAGCTCACATGCCTGTTTACATGATATATTATTATTCCTTGCTTAATATCTGTAATTAGGTTAGAGATATCGTATTTTAAAGGGATAATTTATTTTCTATAAAATATGACGTTTCCAATATACAGAAATACTCGACTGAGACTTGTACTCCATAAGTTTGAGGAGGTACTTATGCAATAACGCAGTGACGCGTGGTTGTCAGTGGACACGAGGTCCCTGAGTCTGCCAACACTGTCAAACTGAGTCATCCTGGGAGAATTGACGTTACGTATGGTTGTCAGTGGACATAAGGTCCCTGAGTCTGCCTACGTTGTCAAACTGTCTCACCAGACGAAAATTTGACTTCAGGTGTGGTTGTCAGTGGATATGAAGTCCCTGAGTCTGCTGCACTTAAAACATGTAGACCTGGTTTCCTCTGACCAGAGGGAAATGCGAGCATAAGAACATACAGTATCATGTAGTCAGACCATTACTGATTAATGTCATGGAAACGTAAGTGCAAAATTCAGAAAATAAAATATTATTTTTTACTGGTTATTAGGTTATATTAGCTAATTGAAGACTTTTCCATGCTTAAGTAGTAATTGTTTCATATCTGTTAAAACTTATATGATCTTTTTTATCTATTTATGTAAGAAACTTGTTATATTTCCTTTGATGTTTTCTTATTACATACATACTAGGCTAGCAACATTTTCATATTATTTTTGTAAAAGGAGCCATGTTTTCTCCTTTCCAATCAATTAGGTAAGCAACATTTCTGCCATTTTGTATAAAATTTTAACATTTTTCTCTTGCCTATATACCATGCAAGAAAATTTTCGTCCTTTTGTAAAAAAAGAAATTTTACTTACATGCTAAGCAAGAAATACTTTTAGTCATTGGATATAAATTGTAACATTTTTTCTCTTTGCCTAATTTTTTCGTCGTTTTGTAAAAAAATTTTACTGTTTGTTCCTTACCAATATGATAGGCAAGAATCACGCCGCAAAATTTTCAAAAATGAGGTTGGGGGTTATGAGAGTTGACAATACTCTCTTAGGATGTAAAGGTTGGCTACAGCGCGCATACACAAGCTCTGGAATCTAAGATATTGTTGTCGCGCCTCGCAGCGCACGGATTAACTAGTGGCAGTTTGGAAGCCAGTGTAGGAGCCCGCCTGCTGTGGTGCGCACGTGTGTTGGGCGACGGGTCGTCACCGAGCTGCCGTACTGCCGTGTCTGCCAGCAGCGACACAGAATTTGGTATTTAGTTGATATTTTTTTATAATTTGCAGCGCGCTTATTAATTTAAAGAAAAGGGTTTGTGTATGTGCGTAGCAGCAGACGGTAATTTTGATAATGATAGGAGTTGAATTCTTAAGGGAAACCATTGTTAGATTAAGTATTGATTTTTGTCATTGATTTCTTTTGTAATTGTCAGGGAATTGTTTCACTATGTATTCAATTGAGAAGTATTTCAGTCTGTCTCAAGAGTTTGATTAATTTGTAATATTGCTTTAATGTCACTGGCGGCAGATTTACAAACGAAGCGATTGTTCAAAGAGCTTCTAGCGTTTTGTTAATTGAATGAGAAAGAATCGCTTTCAGAATATAGTTTTTTGTTTGGGTTATCATTTATCGAGGTTAGATCTGATCAAACCCTTTCTCTTGAATTATATGTAGTTGTAGTGAGCAGCAGCAGCCACAGCAACAGCAGGAGCCGCCATACAGAACATGCATTGCACTCAGCATGAATAATAGGTTTTTTTATGTTTTTGTTAAATAATGGAATGCAGCAGATCAAGCAGTGGCAGCAGAAAGACCAAATAAGTTATTTGTTGCGCACAGGACCAATATAAAAAAATTTAGGTGATCTCTGTAATAGTAAAGTTAACAAGAGAACAAGCACGGGATTTTCAGTAGAAAAAACGAGATAAGAAGAAAGAGTTCGCAACTTTCACCATAAATGAATTAATTAGTAGCATGACACAGCGGTAACTACGTAAGGGCTACTATAGTGCTGAACACAATAATACTATTATTATTATAATTATTAGTGTCTGTGGTCCGACACAGGGCATTAACAGCCACGTCCAATACCAAAAGCTACTAACACTCACGGCCGTTTCAGCGTGTATTTAAAGCAAATCTGACTTGCATCCTCAAAGTAGTGTTACTAGCGCTAGTCTTATGCGACTGGCACGAAATTTGAATAGACATCGTCTTCCACATGTACATATGCGCCCACCGGCTTCCGGCTATGTCGCACAACTCCTTGATGCGGCGATTTTTCTCGTCAGTGTAGATTTCTAGTTTCAGTATGCTATTTCATTATAATTCTGTACTTTGCCTGTGTGCATTTCGCATTTTATAAAATACCTAGGCATTTTATGTTAAAATCAGATTAAACACCTTGCCAATGTATGAGAAACAATAATTTATCTAGGACTGAATGTAGTTTAACTCTATTAATGATTTATCAGAAAAACGGTAACTATTTTCGTCTATTGGATTAAGAAGCATAACAGTATTCTTTTCGTGAATTGTTACGTGAGCCATTCGACACCCACATTAGTAATTACATAAAACCTAAACTTTTGTAACAAATTGATGTTATACACAGGAACAGCTACTTTGGATAGGTCATTTAAAATATCATCTTGTGCTGTTTCATTATTGGTGCACCCACAACTAGATGAATGAACGTGGAAAGGGTGCTATTATTTGAGCAGTCCCTCCGATATCCCGACGTTATAATTCTATTATTATTACGAAGTCAAGACTCTAGAGTGTGTTATCGCCTCAAACGGTTTGGAAAAAGGTTTCAGCTATGAAACTGACATGTACGAGGGGTCTTCAAAAAGTAAGTTATGCGTGATACATCACGCTAATACCATTGCGCAAGGGTGATGCATTCACAGAAAAGAGAATATGTTCCACGTTTCTTGCACACACAGTTCTGCTGCGGTAGCGACAGGGTGAATAGGTGCAACACAGTGTGGGAGTGAAATGGCGCGGCAGCTGGAAACGTACTTCAGTCCTGAAACACGCAGTACACTAGAATTCTTGCTGGCAAGCCATGTAAATGGCACACAGGTTCACCGTGAAATTCTGGCGGTACATGAACCATATGCAATGTCACGTCCAGCCGTAGGGAAATGGTCCAAAAAATTGGCCAAGGACGAAAGGACGTGAGTGATGCTGAGGAGCAAGGAAGGCCGTCGACATAGACCACAGATGATTCTGTATGAGCAACCCGGGAACTGACTTGCAGCAGTCAGATTTTGTAACGATGAGGACATTGACACAGTTGTTCTCAAACGGCTCCGTTACCAAGGAGCGCGTTTCTATCGTCGGGAAACTCAACGATCGCCAGAACGATCCGATCGTTGTTTACAGAGAGTCGGTGACTACACTGTTGTAACAAAAGTCATGGGATACTTCCTAATGTGTAGCACCTGCTTTTGCCCAGCGTAGTGCAGCAACTCGACGTGGCATGGACTCAAAAATTCGTTCGCAGTCCCCTGAAGAAATACTGAGCCATGCTGTCTCTATAGCCTTCCATAATAGCGAAGGTGTTGCTGATGCAGGATTTTGTACCACAAACTGACCTCTCGATTATGTCCCGTGAATGTTATATGGGATTCATGTCAGGCGATCTGGATAGCCAAATCATTCGCTCGAACTGTCCAAAATGTTCTTCAAACCAATCTCGAACAATTGTGACGCAGTGACATGGCACGTAGTCAGCCACAAAAATTCCATTATTTTTTTGGCTGTAAATGGTTTCCAAATAACCGAACATAACCGTTTCCAGCCAATGATCGGTTCAGTTGGACCAGAGAACTCAGTCCATTACATGTCTAAACACAGCCCATACCACTGCGGAAACACAAACAGGTTGCTCAGTGCCTTCTTGACAACCAGGGTCCATGGCTCCTTGGGGTCTGTGCCGCACACGAAGCATGTCATCGGCTCACACCAGCTGAAATCGGGACTCAAATGACCAGTCCACGGTTTTCCAGTCGTCTAGGGTCGAACTGTTATGGTCACTATCCCAGGAAAGGCGCTGCAGGCGATAGCGTGCTGTTAGAAAAGGCAAGCGCATTCGTCGTTAGCTGCCATAGTCCAGTAACGCCTACTTTCGCTGCACTGATACGAATATGTTCAACGTACGTTCCACATTGATTTCTGCTGTTATTTCAAGCAGTGTTGCCTATCTGTTAGCACTGAAAACTCTAAGCAAACGCCGCTGCTCTCGGCCCTTAAGTGAAGGCCGTCAGCCACCGCACGTCCATGATGAGAGGTAATGCTTGTGGTATCCCCGGCACGCTCTTGACACTGTGGACCTCCGAATATCGAATTCCCTAACAGTTTCCTAAATAGGATGTCCCATGCTTCCACCTCCAACTACCATTCCGTGTTAAAAGTCTGTTAACGACGTCGGAAATCTTTTCACGTGAATCACCTGAGTGCAAACGTCAGCTCCGCCAATGCACAGCCCCTCACGTACCTCGAATGTGATACTACTGCCCTCTGTATATGTGCATTTCGCTGCCATAACTTTTGTCACCTCCGTGTGTTTACAGCTACATCTACTTAGATACCTCGCAAGCCACCGTGGTGTGTGACGAAGAGTACCCTCAACCACTATTAGTCATTCATTTCTTTTTCCCGTTACACTCGCAAATAGAGCAAGGGAAATAGGACTATCTATATGCCTCAGTATGAGCTCTAATTTCTATCTTGTCTTCGTGGTCCTCAAGCGCAGTGTATGTTGGGGTAGTAGAATCGTTTGGCAGTCAGCTTTAAATGCTTGTTCTCTACATATTCTCAATAGCGTTTCTCAAAAAGAACGTCATCTTCCCTCCAGGGATTCCTATTCGAGTTCCCAAAGCGTCTCCGTAACCTTTATGCGTCGTTCGAACCTACCGGTAACAAATCTACCTCTGAGTTTGCTTCGATGTCATCCTTTAATCCGACCTGGTTCGGAACTCAAACACTCGAGCAGTACACAAGAATAGGTCGCAACAGCGTCCTATATGAGGTCCCTTGACAGAAGAATCACTCTTTCCTAAAATTCTACCAATAAACCGAAGTCAACAGTTCGCCTTCCTACCACAGTTCTCAAAAGCTCGTTCCGTTTCACATCGGATTGCAACCTTATTCCCAGATATGTAAATGACTTGACAACGTCAAGCTGGAACTAGCAACACTGTATCCGAACATTACCGGTTTCTCCTTCCTACTCAGCCGCATTAACTTACATTTTTCCATATTCAGAGCTAGCTGCCATTCATCACACCAACTGGAAATTTTGTCTAATTCATCTTGTATCTTCGTGCAGTCATTCAGCTTCGACGCCTTGCTGTACACTACAGTATCATCAGCAAACAATCACAAATTGCTGCCCACCCTGTCCTCCAGCAAACCATTTATGTACCGGGTGATCAAAAAGTCAGTATAAATTTGAAAACTGAATAAATCACGCAATAATGTAGATAGAGAGGTACAAATTGACACACATGCTTGGAATGACATGGGGTTTTATTAGAAGCGAAAGTTAAAAAAATGTCCGACAGATGGCACTTCATCTGATCAGAATAGCAATAATTAGAGTAACAAAGTAAGACAGAGCAAAGATGATGTTCTTTACAGGAAATGCTCAGTATGTCCACCATCATTTCTTAGCAATAGCTGTAGTCGAGGAATAATGTAGTGAACAGCACTGTAAAGCATGTCCGGAGTTATGGTGAGGCATTGGCTTCGGATGTTGTCTTTCAGCATCCATAGAGATGCACTTGCGACTTAAGGTAACCCCAAAGCCAATAATCGTACGGACTGAGGTCTGGGGACGTGGGAGCCAAGCATGACGAAAGTGGCGGCTGAGCACACGATCATCACCAAACGACGCACGCAAGAGATCTTTCACGCGTCTAGCAATATGGGGTGGAGCGCCATCCTGCATTTTGGTTTTAACAAAACCCCATGTCATTCCAAGAATGTGTGTCAATTTTTACCTCTCTATCTACATTATTCCGTGGTTTATTAAGTTCTCAAATTTATACTGACTTTTTGATCACCCGGTATATAGAGAACAACATTGGGCCTGTCACACTTCCCTGGGGCACTCCTGACGATGTTGAGAAACGGTGCCGTGTATCTACGTTACTTCGAAGGGTAGAGCAGCATTCAATAAAAGTAACCTGGCCTGCCGTAATAATGTCTGATTTACTTTCTGAAGTCCCATAGTATTTATTGACATGTATTATAGCACCTTAACTATCAACATTTTTAATAATGGCGTATTTTAATCTCTCTGAAAAAGTGACAGTACTTACGATTCATTACATATCTTTTATGATCAGTCAACACCTTTTTCGCAAAATAAATGGAGCATTACTGCGAGGTGAACATGTGTTTGCTGCTGCGGCACTGTTCCAGAGGTACGCACTCTCAACCGTGACGCACGCGTGCACGCTCGCGCCCATTACCGCTGAGTTACGAAGCCCAGCAGGGAGGGGCGTGGTTTATTGTGTCCCTATTTTTCCGGACGCGCTCCCCTCCTTGCGTAAACCCGCTATCACCCGATGCTCGTTCGCGGTGAGCTTGCCAGTGCTTTTTCCCGTCCTCTAATTGAATTGCAATTATGATTGCTTTGCTTATTTTGCCATTGATGTTTAATTACGTTTTCCACTTATTGTCTGCTGCCTCCCTCCCCCGTCCCTGTCCACCGCCCCTGCCCCAACAATGGCTCGCTGTTGTAGGGCGAGGGCTTTAGGATCACAAAGGTAGCTTTTTCAAACAATGTGACGGAGTGACGCTGCGAGCGGAATAAATTGTACATGCTGCTTTTCTTTTTTCGAGGGACCCATCTGTCGCACGAGATGCATGCAGGCCAAAATAATTTGATGACCGATGCGAACAAGTCTGTTCGCAACTTTTAATATAATGCTCTGGTCCCAAGTAAGGGACCCTTGGTTCGTTCACTTTTCGTTATTTTCATCCGTTCATTTGTTTCGGGGAACGTTGTCTCCAGAGTAACAAAGGGCATGCCGTTGTGTTCTGGCGTAAGCTTTGATTTATATATTCTTATGGATGGGGTTGCGCGCTTTATGGAACTCATCTGAAAAGGCTCTGTTCTATTCGCATTTGAAATGCTTGTTTGATATTCGTAATATTTTACTTAGACAATGAAAATGATTTTATTACAAACTGTTATGAAATTCCCGACTGCAAAAATTCTCTTTAATAACAACATAACTTTTTTATATTTTTTCCGTCAGTTATGCTGGTATACACATGAGAATGCTACCTGGTTTCTTTTGAACGCGCGGAATACGCTCCACTCTTTATGCTTTGTCCGTCGATGATAAAGGATTTCCTTTAGAAAAAACTGCGGCCGTTCTTTCTGCATTCGTCACTTGCATTCTACACTGAAGAGAAATGTATGGGTCTGTAAAACATATACTGGACATATAGATTGCAGCGCTATGAAGAAATCACTGCAACACAATGAAATTAACGTCACAAATAACTAATAGTGGGATCCTCTAAAAATTAAAATATTAATATACCATTCAATCCTTGACAAAATATCAGTAGACAATGGTACTATCTCTTAATGTTAACAAACATGAAGCTATACATAGCCACAAAACTAACATAGGTTACCGTAGAATATCGTAAGTTGGGTGAGTTATATGAGGGAGAGGATCAAACAGTGAGGTCATCTGTTTCATCAGATTAGGGGAGGAGGGGACTGAAGTCGGATGTACCGTTTTAAAGGAACCATCCGTGCATTTGCCTGAAGCGATTTAGGGAAATTACCGAAAACCTAGAACAGGATGGCCGGACGCGGGTTTGAAACGTCGTCCCGAGAGTGTAAGTCCATCTCGCCCGGTCTGTAGTATGTAAAGGTAGATTACGGTAGCTTTTCTAGCAGATTTGGCCAGTTAAGGTCGTACCCGCGTCACTTGTACGTTAGGCGTGTTCCACCTGTACTGGGTGTTACATCATTCCAATCGGTTTCTTTATGTACACGATCAGTGTCTTGTTACACTGAAGAGTCAAAGAAACTGGTATACCTGCTTAATATCGTGTAGGGCCTCCGATAGCACGCAGAAGTGCCTCAACACGACGTGGCATGGACTAACGTCTGAAGTAATGCTAGAGGTAATTGACACCATGAAACCTGCAGGGCTGTCCATAAATCCGTAAGAGTACGAGAGGGTGGAGATCTCTTCTGAACAGCATGTTGCAAGGCATCCAATATATGCTCAATAACGTTCATGTCTGGGGATTCTGGTGGCCAGCAGAAGTGGGGTGTCCCATTGTCCTGCTGGAATTGCCCAAGTCCGTCGGAATGCACAACGGACGTGAATGGATGCAGCTGATCAGACGCGATGCTTACGTACGTGTCACCTGCACACGCCCCACATCATTACAGAGCTTCCACCAGCTTGAACAGTCCCCTGCTGACATTCAGGGTCCATGGATTCATGAGGTTGTCTCCATACCCGTACACGTCCATCCACTCGATACAATTTGAAACGAGAGTTGTCCAATCAGGCAACATGTTTCCAGTCTTCATCGGTCCAATGTCGGTGTTGAAGGGCCCAGGCGAGAGGTAAAGTTCTGTGTCGTGCAGTCAGCAAGGGTACACGAGTGGGCTTTCGGCTGCGAAAGCCCATATCGATTATGTTTCGTTGAATGTTTCGCACGCTGGCACTTGTTGATGGCCCAGCATTGAAATCTGCAGCAGTCTGTGCAGAACTGCACTTGTGTCACGTTGAACGATTCTCCTCAGTCGTCTTTGGTCCCGTTGTTGCATGATCTTTTTCCAGCCGCAACGACTCTGCCTGTTTTCATATCTCTGTATTGGAATACGCTCGCCTTACTAGTTTCTTTGGTGCTTCAGTTTAGATTTCTCTAAAAACTAGAAGCGGTGAACTGTTTATAAACTGAGTGAAGATATATAAAGAGTTCGGTAATTTACAGAACATTTTTGTTCTACATAGTCATCCTCTTGTCTGTTACATAAAAATAGACAGCACCTATTATAGAAAATCTGGAACTGTCAACGTTTAATTCAGGTTTTATTCGAAAATTGTTGATTCGTAACGTGAAACAGTAGGCTGTTGTAGTAAAAATAAAGAAAACAATACAGATCTGTCATATAGGGCTAGAAAATTTCCTCAATAAAAAACGCACAACAAAATAGATATCAAACATTGCTTCAGTACTTCGTAGAACTTACATAAAACATGTTTCTCTTCTTCATAAACTACATTCTTGTTTATCAACAATACCAAGAAACTCTTGCCTTTTATCATGTTGAAGGACATTTTATTGAGTATAAGATAGCAACAACAACTCTCTGGACTAGTACTGAGTGATTTGCATATCTGATTATGTGTAAGCAAAACAAGCAACCAAACAAACAGAAGTCCCCAGTTCTTAGTTCCCCTCTTCCATATCTGTTTATATTTCTTCCTTACAAGTGCTCCCGATATCACCGGTATTCCAACAATGTACTACGTCTTTTATGCAGTGTACCAAAACTACGGAACCGTACTTTTGGTGGAGCACAACTCTAGTTATACATAATATCTATACTACTGGCCATTAAAATTGCTGCACCAGGAAGATGACGTGCTACAGACGCGAAATTTAACCGACCGGAAGAAGATGCTGTGATATGCAAATGATTAGCTTTTCAGAGCATTCACACAAGGCTGGCGCCGGTGGCAACACCTACAACGTGCTGACTTGAGGAAAGTTTCCAAGCGATTTCTCATACACAAACAGCAGTTGACCGGCGTTGCCTGGTGAAACGTTGTTGTGATGCCCCGTGTAGGGAGGAGAAATGCCTACCAGCACGTTTCAGACTTTGATAAAGGTCAGATTGTAGTCTATCGCGATTGCGGTTTATCGTTCGCGACATTGCTGCTCGCGTTGGTCGAGATTCAATGAGTGAATATGGAATCGGCGGGTTCAGGAGGGTAATACGAAACGTCGTGCTGGATGCCAAAGGCCTCGTATCACTAGCAGTCGAGAAGACAGGCATCTTATCCGCATGGCTGTAACGGATCGTGCAGCCACGTCTCGATCCCTGAGTCAACAGATGGGGACGTTTGCAAGACAACAACCATCTGCACCAACAGTTCGACGACGTTTGCAGCAGCATGGACTATACACTCGGAGACCATGGCTGCGATTACCCTTGACGCTGCATCGCAGACAGGAGCGGCTGCTATGATATATTCAGCGACGAACCTGGGTGCACGAATGGCAAAACGTCATTTTTTCGGATGAATCCAGGTTCTCTTTACAGCATCACGATGGTCACATCCGTGTTTGGCGACATCGCAGTGTATTCGTCACCGCCATACTGGCGTATCACCCGGCGTGATGGTATGGGGTGCCATTGGTTACACGTCTCGGTTACCTCTGGTTCACATTGACGGCACTTTGAACAGTGGACGTTACATTTCAAATGTATTACGACCCGTGGCTCTACCCTTCATTCGATCCCTGCGAAACCCTACATTTCAGCAGGATAATGCACGACCGCATGTTTCAGGTCCTGTACGGGCCTTTCTGGATACAGTAAATGTTCGACTGCTGCCCTGCCAGCACATTCTCCAGATCTCTCTCCAATTGAAAACGGCTGGTGAATGGTGGCCGATCAACTGGCTCGTCATAATACGCTAGTCACTACTATTGATGAACTGTGGTATCGTGTTGAAGCTGCATGGGCAGCTGTAACCGTAGACGCCATCCCAGCTCTGTTTGATTCAATGCCCAGGCAAATCAAGGCCGTTATTACGGCCAGAGGTGGTTGTTCTGGGTACTTATTTCTCAGGATCTATGCACCCAAATTGCGTGAAAATGTAATCACATGTCAGTTCTAGTATAATATACACTCCTGGAAATTGAAATAAGAACACCGTGAATTCATTGTCCCAGGAAGGGGAAACTTTATTGACACATTCCTGGGGTCAGATACATCACATGATCACACTGACAGAACCACAGGCACATAGACACAGGCAACAGAGCATGCACAATGTCGGCACTAGTACAGTGTATATCCACCTTTCGCAGCAATGCAGGCTGCTATTCTCCCATGGAGACGATCGTAGAGATGCTGGATGTAGTCCTGTGGAACGGCTTGCCATGCCATTTCCACCTGGCGCCTCAGTTGGACCAGCGTTCGTGCTGGACGTGCAGACCGCGTGAGACGACGCTTCATCCAGTCCCAAACATGCTCAATGGGGGACAGATCCGGAGATCTTGCTGGCCAGGGTAGTTGACTTACACCTTCTAGAGCACGTTGGGTGGCACGGGATACTTGCGGACGTGCATTGTCCTGTTGGAACAGCAAGTTCCCTTGCCGGTCTAGGAATGGTAGAACGATGGGTTCGATGACGGTTTGGATGTACCGTGCACTATTCAGTGTCCCCTCGACGATCACCAGTGGTGTACGGCCAGTGTAGGAGATCGCTCCCCACACCATGATGCCGGGTGTTGGCCCTGTGTGCCTCGGTCGTATGCAGTCCTGATTGTGGCGCTCACCTGCACGGCGCCAAACACGCATATGACCATCATTGCCACCAAGGCAGAAGCGACTCTCATCGCTGAAGACGACACGTCTCCATTCGTCCCTCCATTCACGCCTGTCGCGACACCACTGGAGGCGGGCTGCACGATGTTGGGGCGTGAGCGGAAGACGGCCTAACGGTGTGCGGGACCGTAGCCCAGCTTCATGGAGACGGTTGCGAATGGTCCTCGCCGATACCCCAGGAGCAACAGTGTCCCTAATTTGCTGGGAAGTGGCGGTGCGGTCCCCTACGGCACTGCGTAGGATCCTACGGTCTTGGCGTGCATCCGTGCGTCGCTGCGCTCCGGTCCCAGGTCGACGGGCACGTGCACCTTCCGCCGACCACTGGCGACAACATCGATGTACTGTGGAGACCTCACGCCCCACGTGTTGAGCACTTCGGCGGTACGTCCACCCGGCCTCCCGCATGCCCACTATACGCCCTCGCTCAAAGTCCGTCAACTGCACATACGGTTCACGTCCACGCTGTCGCGGCATGCTACCAGTGTTAAAGACTGCGATGGAGCTCCGTATGCCACGGCAAACTGGCTGACACTGACGGCGGCGGTGCACAAATGCTGCGCAGCTAGCGCCATTCGACGGCCAACACCGCGGTTCCTGGTGTGTCCGCTGTGCCGTGCGTGTGATCATTGCTTGTACAGCCCTCTCGCAGTGTCCGGAGCAAGTATGGTAGGTCTGACACACCGGTGTCAATGTGTTCTTTTTTCCATTTCCAGGAGTGTATTTGTCCAATGAATACCCGTTTATCATCTGCATTTCTTGTTGGTCTAGCAATTTTAATGGCCAGCACTGTAGCTGACTAACTCCGTCCGAACACTCCTCGGAAGGCCCAACGGTACGGACCGACCACTCTGTCATCCTCAGCCATTAGGCGTCACTGGTTGCGGATATGGAAGGGCATGTGGTCAGCACACCGCTCTCCCGAACGTTGTCAGCTTTCGCGACCGGAGCTGTTACTTCTCAGTCAGGTAGCCCCTCAATTGGGCTCACGACGGCTGAGTGCACCCCACTTTCCGACAGCACTCGACAGACCCCGTCGGTCACCCATCCAAGTGTTAGCCAAACCCAACAGCGTTTAACCTCGATGATCTTACGGGAACCAGAGTTAGCATTGCCGCAAGGCCGTTGGTATACATAATAACTAAAATATATTTTAACATCCTTCACCGAAAATAGTGCTGAAGACTTCATTGTCGATAAATGCTTGCACTCAGTCACAAAATTACGAAATGTGTTAATTTACGCGACGTGGAGGCACGTTCTTCCATTTACAAGCAATGTGTATAATTATACAGTATATACAACACCAATCAGTTCTTTACTCAGTTTTCAAACAGACACCGCCTCCAAAGCCCAACATTTTGGTTTCAGCCAAGTTCGTTTTGACTTTCATTACCTATAATTGCTTTGACAACACCTGTAAGCACACCGGACAAATAATTGGTCAACCAAACGAGGCATCGTGCTAACACTGTGTAACATCGCGTTTATCTTTGGTAACAGCCTCAATACGGTGGTGAGGAAAATTCAAAAGTTCGCTCAGGTATGACGTATACAGCAAGTCACTTGTTTATGATTAGATGCCGTAGAGCAAGTTCCTTATAGGGACCTTGACTGCTATCTTTCACTCGCTTTTCCAGATAGTCCAGATATTTTCTATGGCATTAATACGAGAGATTTAACGATCAGTATAGGGGCTATAGGGAGATATGGTGTAGAGTTCGTCAAGCCAGAAATGTATTCGTGGTACATTTCGCCACCTCGCTTGCTGACTGTGGACACACTCTGACTCCGGTCAGATTATGGGACGCAACCTGGAACAGGTGTTGGTCATAAATGAACGTGTCAAGACTTGTTACAGTGGAAATAAATGGCATGTATCCTCAGAAACTGTAGTGCTTTGTATTTCTCCCTTGGTATTTTGGAAAGCTTGTCTGAAGACTTGTGAAGACACAGTTTGGTAGTTAAGCGTAAAATTTGGCTGCATTTTGTTCCGATCCTGTGGTAAGAGTTCGCCTGAGAGCGACAAAGTCCTTTTTAAGCGTCGAAGGTGTATTGACTTTTTCTACAGGCTGATGAGTCCTACTATGGTAGAGTCCAGGAAGTTTTCGGGCTAAGTCGATTTGTTCCTGCTAAATCAACTGTCGTAGTGAAACTACGTACATCACGCATCACCTGGAGCAGGCGGAAAACACTTGCTCACTCATTTTATTGGCGACTTCGTGACAGTAAGACGAGAAGGAATGTTGGGACCTTGGCAAAGAACGTTGTGTCAAAGTTGAAAAGCTAAAATTTTTAATTGAGCATTTGGTCGGGAGGTAACTTTATTGAACTGTACCGCACAATTCATGCAAGCAGGAGACACAGTCGTCACTAATAATATAATTATGCGTCACCACACTAGAATTACAGTAGTCTTCCTATGCTTAGTTCCACGAAACTGCGGGCTTTTGGATTATGAATGCGTGACATATGGAGATTTCGATCGGCGCTGTGGGTGTTTTCGGACAGCTGAAGTGGTTAAGAAGACCGCTCACGACAAACAGGAAATCCACATTCTAGTCCCGTTCTGGTACAAATTTCCATTTGTCGCAAGTAGCTGACGCTCATATGTATTCACAATATGTGAATTTGTTTCAGGAGAATAACATTAACGAATGGGACACACGTTGACGTTAGATCCCTACATCAGTCACCAGAGTATAATATATTAACGTGCATAGTAAGGTTAGTGATCTGATTATTTTAGGTTCAAACTAACACACATCGTTGTACTGAATATATCTGTGACTACTTTATGAAAATCATCTATTTCAAAACAAAGTAAGAAATATAGCCTCCTCTTTGTCTCTCTCTCTTTTCTCACGTCTTGCAGAGTGTAAGTGAGCCTTTTGTTTGCACTCTGTAACTTTATCATTAACTATAGGAGGAATTAATACGAGCTATGTTTTTATTTATTAGAAAAATTGAGCACTGTCCTTTACCAATAATATATAAAGCCTATTTCCTAGTTTCGGTTTTAATAACTTTGATAAGCGAATGGTTAGGTGACATGTTGATTGGACGCCATCCGCGTGCCACTGAATACACACACACACACACACACACATTTTTCGTAAGTCGGACCTTGTAAAATAAATTTCTTATAACGATAGATTACTGTTTAACTTTGTGTAAAGCACATTATTCTATTGCATTATACATCATATTCTCACAGTCCATCATCACCAAGCAGTTCTGCTACCCAATAACAACTTTGTTCCTGACAGCAAACGGAAGAATGATATCAGCAAGTAACAGAGGCATTTTGGCCAAGTAGGAGGCGTTAAGTTTAATGCAAATCGAAATTCTTGTGAAAATATATTTATTTATTTATTTATCATACTCCTGCTGTGGTTACTGTGATGTATCCCACTTCCGAACAATTATCTTTCGGAAGAATTAAATGTAAGCCCTTCATTTCATTCATTTCTTTTTAATATGGGTACTTAACATTACAAAAAGTAACATGGCTTTATAAGCACAAACTCTCTCTCTCTCTCTCTCTCTCTCTCTCTCTCACACACACACACACACACACACACAAAAGTCATAATCTCCATGTTCTCCAGTACTGCATTTAGTATGTGTGGTATTTGACTTTTTTTACATGAGAAAATTGTGGGCAGAACGTTCTTATAACTGCATGTGTAGCCTGAAGAGAACTTGTACCCAAGGGTCGTACTGGAGCTCATAGAGAACAGGGAGAAAGACGGATAGTGGGTCATAAACGTTGTGTCTAGCGACATTTTACCTGGACCGGACAACAGTCCATCGCGAAGGGGGCCAGATGGCAGGATGTGGGTGGACAAAGCCATTTAAGAGAGACTGCTGTAATCTAAGCTTTTGTGCGAACAGCGGGACGGTCAGAAAATATACGCATTCTCATGTCAGAAGCTGGGCCAATACGATCAGAGTGGCTGGTGCATGTGTTTAGTGAAGGCAAGATTGTAACTCCCGTGATGTCACGAAGTCGCCAGTTCTTTTAGCGAGCAGAAAAAAAACGTATTTCACAGGCACGACTCTCTGGGAAGCTTAACAGCCCTCTTTGAGGAACTGGAAATGATCGGCCTGGAAACATTAAATCTCTTCTTAAATGAAGGGACTGTGATCCCGTATAGGTAGACGTTTTTTGCCGAAACATGGCCATGGTTACCGTGAGGACGACGCCTCCGTAGTCTAAGATCTTCTTTCTTCAGTCAACAGAGATTTTGAGTCACTGTTTGGCTCCCCTCAGGATATTCAAAGCAGAGGCCTGCTCCCCCAGCCTGGGAAGCCCGGCGCTTTGTCTGGATTGGTTACCAGGCCAGCCGAACACTCAAGAGCGGAGATTCATTGAGTGGAGGATAGTTCGACTGATTTGTACAATGTAGAGGTGGGATTTTTCTGCTAATTTGGCTCCTGTACGAGGAAAGCGATTGTGATACATTGGCCTTCGTCTTCTGGTCCTCCCCTGATAGAGAATTCAGATCTTTCCCTTCTGGGTGAGACTTGTGATATGTAACTTGTGGTGGACTAAGAGCCAGTGGCAGTTTCCAACTGTATCGAGAGTGGATCGCGAAAGTACCCACATATATTGCACAGAACTGTAAAATCATCAAAAATATTAGTGTTAAAGTACGTAATGTCAAGATGCAAAATCAGGTGAAGGTTAAAACAGGAAATGGATTGACGAAATTCCCATACCTAATTGCAAGTGGACTGGTAAGAGAATCCATTCTTGGCATTGATTTAACAAAAGAAAAGTACGCAATAATTGACTTTTCTATAGGTAAATGTTTTTGAACACCGACAGCCAGGAGGCTGTTAAAATCTAGAGCTTAGTAAATACTGTCAGGGACAACATACATCAGTAGCACTCTCACACTGTAGCGAGGTTGAAAATGTTGAAAATTTTGTTAAAGATAAGATCTTAGAGTCTAGTGCAACAAGCAGAACTAAAAGAATTGCTTTTAAAGTACGTGCATGTGTTTGGAAGCAAATCTGGTATTATGAACACATACCAGTATGAAATGGAAGTTTGTCCTACGAGGTCTATTGTCATGACACGTATTCCATCCCGAACACTTAGAGGGTAGCGATCGCAAATGAGATAAACTGAATGCTTGATTTGTGAGTATTAAGCCTTTCATGTCACCTTATTGTAGTCCAATCTTAGCTGTGGCAGAGCCTGACAGAAGCGTTTATCTAGTTTTAGATGTCGCCAGTAGTGAGATCACTCAACCAGCAAGATCCCGACCTGAAAACTTGGCTGAACATATGTTCAATGGAGTTAAATATCTTACTAGCACAGATCTGAGAAGTTTATGCTAGGCGGTAAGTCTCACAATGGAATCTAGAAAGTTACCATTTTTGCATTCCATCATTTGGTCTAAGTGCAAATTCAGGCATGTTCATAGCTGTCTTAGTGACATTAGGGCCTGAATTAATAGACAGAGATACATTATACATTGATGATTTATTAACAGCCACCAACACCTGTAAAGAACATGTATATCTTGTAAATAATAGATTTCAGCTATCAGTCGTCCTTTTTAAATATTATCATTATACATTGATGATTTAATCATTATACACTGGTGATTTATTAACAGCCAACAACACCTATGAAGAACATGTATATCTTGTAAATAATAGATTTCAGCTATCAGTCGTCCTTTTTAAATTTTATTGGCAGAACTAGATTTCAGCTAGAAACTAGCCATTCTCAATGCACTATCATTTTTGATCAATGCATGTAATGCCTGTTGGTCGGACTTCATCCACAGTTCATTGAGTATTCAATAAAATAAAATTTAAAAAGGACGACTGATTGCTGAAATCTGTTATTTATAAGTCAATGTAACAGTCGTCGAGTGCAACAGCCTTCTGAATGGAAGGTAATCTTATGGACATGTATATCTATTAGAAAAGACATTATGTAAATTTCCGAAGTAGGGGTTACTGCGCACTGGAGAAATTGTTTTCTAATGTCCTGCAAATTACTCTGTGCACGCTTACAACATTGTTCTTTTCTTTTACAAGAATACATTCACATTACAGGAAAAGATAATAATGTGGCATATGCTCTG
Source organism: Schistocerca cancellata (assembly GCF_023864275.1). Lineage (NCBI taxonomy): Eukaryota > Metazoa > Arthropoda > Insecta > Orthoptera > Acrididae > Schistocerca > Schistocerca cancellata. The sequence goes on from NC_064631.1 coordinate 214,928,538, forward strand.
TTACGACTATCACGGAGCCTATTAGGATACAGAGAGGGCATGGAGCAATCCACTGACTAGCTTGTTTTATTAATGAAAGATAGCAATTACTGTCAATATTATTTACACAAGTGTAGAAACATGGCTGATACACAGAATAGACACCGCGTTTGTATAATATTTAGACACTACTTTCACAAAATCATACAGATAAGCTAAAAGAAGATTACAAATTACAGGAAGATGTTCTGTTTATAGAAACAATACACGATGCGACACAAAGTGTGTTCGTATTCCAGTTGCATGTAAGGGTGCAGCGATTTCTTGCACACATAATGCGTGGTGTGACTATGGCACATCTAAGTGCATGAGAAAGATCAGTTTATACTGCTATTTTCCTAACATGACAAGATATGTACAGCGACTACTAAAAACATGACATACGTCAAAATTCCAAACCCACAAACAAATGTTACCAAACAGAGATAAATCTTATAACAACCAGACCACCACAAGATATGACAACTGATGTCATAGAACCTATGCCCTCAGCTAGAGGTGGATTTAACTATATGGTAACAATGAATTTGTGCATAAAGTAACTCCATTTCTTTCCATGATTTACTCTTGAGCATTTTCCCATCAGTGGAAAAGACTAGACTGTTGTACTTTTGGACTCTTTACAGATTTTTCGAGCCAGCTATATTACATAAGTTTATTTTCTTACTCCATTTTTTTACGATGGCATTCGATATTTATAAGCAGCAGTCATTTTCTAGAATCAGAAAATTGCTCCACAAAATCAAGGTTTCTCCAAAACTAAAAAAGTAATCCAACGTAGAATGGTAATTTTATTGAAATTTAAAAGCCTTGCAACCCAGAAAAATCTTCTCAGTACTCTATTTAATCTTCTGTTACGTTATTTCTCTACTGTACACCAATAATCAGAATGTGAAATGAAATTAAGCAGCAGTTACATTAAAAACCAATTATTAGTTAAATACATTATGAAACTGGAGCTACTGGGAACTAACATGAATTTCCATTTTCATGAAAGGTAAAACTGTTAAGACATTAACTAAATTCATTTAAGTTGCAAATGTCCCATATTCGATGATAAAAGAGCTTCTACTGTTCCGAGGTACAAGAAGATTTAAAAATATATACAGCTTTACTTGTCATAGTGTTTTGTAACTGAAGAATTAACAATATGTTCTATGTAGTTTTTATATATTATGCAGTACCTAAATCTGTAGAAATCGAAATATTTACAAAAGATGCACAAAAAACAATCTCATCTGCAGTCACAATAAAAATATTGTAGAATATGGCGGAAACTGCTTATGGTGGTGTCTATTGCGCATTACTACACATAATTTTAACATCAGTCATTAGACTGAAATGCAGACACAAAAAAATCACGTGCTTTTTGGCTCACTATCGTCTCGATACAACACTGATCCCTACACGTTTCACTTATCTACAACAAATGATGAGGAACTGACTCGCTGAACACTCGACCTGTATTATTCATATCAGTTTGCAACAGGGACTTGAGCATTGCTGGAGAATTGTGCTCTTATTGTGGTCTGCAGTGTGAAGACTGATCTGATGCAGCTATCCATGTTGGCCTATCCTGTGCTATACTCTTCATCTCTCCATCTGCAACCTACGTCCATCTGAACCAGCTCACTGTAATCACGCTTAGGTCTCCCTCTAAGATTTTACCTCCTCTCCCCCATACCCCTTTCCTTTACAAAATTGCTTGTTCCCTGATGTTTCGGGATGTGACAATTGTGCCATAAAATTATTTTGTCTGCGCTTAGGTTTAGTACCTTCTCTTGCTTACTCTATGTACCCCCATAATCTTCGACATTTTTATACAGCACCACATTGTAACAACTACTATTATATTCTTGTGCAAACTGCTTATCATCCACGTTTTATGACCATCATAAAATATTTTCCTACGCAAATAGATAAACGAATCTACCACTTTTAATATACCAATTTCTAACCTAATTTCCTCAACATGGCCTGATTTAATTTGACAAAATTCCATTCCCCTTCTTTTACTTTTGTTGATGTTCGTCTTACAATCTCTTTTCGAACACTATCCATTCCATTCAATAGATCATTAGAGTCCTTTACATTGTCTGACAAAAATTACAATGTCGTTGGCAACCTGCAAAATTTTTATTTCTTCTCCCTGAACTTTAACTCTGTTACAAAATTTCTCCTTGCTTTCTTTTACTGGATGCTCAGTGTACAACTAAAATAACAGCAGTGAGAGACTACAACCCAGCTTCACTCTCATCTCAACTACCGTGTACCTTTCATGTTATCCGACCCTTATAATTGCAGGTTGATCTCTGTCAAACTGCAATTAAACCTTTACTCCCTATATTTCATCCCTGCTACCTTCACAATTTTAAACAGTGTTGTCCTGTCAACACTGTCAAAAGCTTTCTCTAAATCTACAAATTCGATACATGTAAGTATGCCTTTCTTCAAACTAGCTTACAAGATAAGATATACGGACAGTAACGCCTTGTGCATTCCTACCTTTCTCTGGAACCAAAACTCATCTTTCCTGATTCTACGAGGTTCACTTTTCTTGTGTAAATAATTTGTGTCACTACTTTGCAAACATGACTCTTTAATATGATATTCTGTAGAATTCACTATTGTCAGCAACTGAATTCTTTGAAACTGCAATTATTACGTTCCACTGAAAGTCCGACGGTGTTTCCCCTCTCCCAAATATCACGCACATCAACTGGAATAGCTTTGTCATGGTTGGCTCTCCGGAGTGTTTCAGTAGTTCTGAGGGAATGTCGCTTACTGGGCCTTGTTTCCAATTAGGTCTTCCAGCGCTCTGTCAAATTATTCTTGCAGTATCATATCTCGTCTCATCTGCACCTATTTCCTCTTCACTTTCTATAATACTGCCCTCAAGTTTGCTTCTATAGACATTCTATACAGTATATTCCCTCCACCTTTCAGTTTCCCTTCTTTGCCTAGTACACCTGAGATTTTGACCTCTTTTGTCTAAAGCTCGCTCTAAATTTCCTATACACAGTGTCTTTCCCCTAGTCATGCATGTTTCTACAGAGTTGATTTTTAGACGTGTGTATATCCTTTCGCCTCCTTCATTTACTGCATTTCCATATTTTCTCCTTTCATTAATTAAACCAATATCTCCACCGTTGTTCAAGAATTTCTACTAGGCTTTGACGTTTTACCTACTGGATCATTTGTTGCCTACATTATTTCTTTTCTAACAGCTACCGTTTTTATCATATTCGTTTCCCCTGCGCCAGTCCAACGCTGACGAATCTTCGCTCTGAAACTCTCAACACCTTCTGTTTGTACAAATTTCTTCAGCTTCAATCTGCAGTTCACAGCCAGAAAATTATGCTCAGAGTTCACGTCTGGCACTGGAAATATGTTACAGTGTAAAATCTGATATCGAAATCTCTGTCTAACTATTATATAATTAATCTGAACTCTTAGAGTGCTCCCATGCCCCAATGTCTCTCGCACTTATACAGCCTTCTTTTATGATTCTTAAGCCAAATGCTAGCGATGATGAAATAATGCACTGCGCCCAATTTCTATCAGATAGCTTCCTCTTTCATTCCAACCTACTACTTTTTCTTCTCTTTCTTTTCCTACTATCGAATTCCAGTCCCATGACAATTAAAGTTTCATCTCCCTTAAATATCTGAATAATTTCCTTTACCTTTTTTCAATCTCTTCCTAATCTGTGGACTAATTGGCGTATAAATTTGTACTGGTGTGGTGGCTACTGGCTTCATGTCTAGCTTGGCAATAATAATGTGTACACTACGCTGTTTATACTAACTTACCCGCATTCCTACTTTTGATTATATATTAAGACTACTCTTGCATTACGCTTATTTGATTTTGTTATAATAATCTAAGCATTGAGGTAAAGTCATTGCTGGTGCACTTCTGATATCAAATTGATATGCTCAGTAATTAAACTGATCAATTAAACTACCCCTTCTCCTTAGCCTCCCATTAACCTCTTCTTCTGCCAAGTTGTGTGTGACCCCTGGGGTTGATTTATGTCCCACTTGGGATAATCTGTCCTTCTGAGGTTGGACCACATCTGCCAGATGGGAACCACCCCAGGAAACCATATCTACTCTATCTCAAGTGGCTACTTCGTGTTGTAACTCCTGCACCTCAAACCCATATAGAAAGGTGACATGCCTACCCACCCAAGGGACATCCATTTGTTCTTGTAGCCTCCCTGAACAAGGCATCAGGTGACGGCATTCATGTGACCAGGAATCTCCAGACTCGCTTTCTGTATCTTTCTCTCTCAAGTAATAACTGCAAGCACCAAGGAATGGAATGGAGTACAATACACAAGCCAAAGTTTTGGGTCACCTCTGCGTGTATCTTTCATCTTGGTGTTGCTATACACTGGGAAGAATGCCAATCGTGCATATCTGCATGCTTCAGAGGTCGGGCAGGTATGCCAGGTGGGCGCTGCCATGGTAAACCATCTCTGCTCTTTCTCAATTGGCTATTTCCCTGCCCAAATCCGTTGACCAATGTGATGTGCCTATCTCCCCGAGATACATACATTTGTTCACATAGGCCCCAAACAAACCATCAAGTGGCAGCATTCCTTTAATCAGGAAATACCAGACTTGCTTCCTGCCTCTGTCTCCTTCAAGTGGTTACCTCCTGTTTGTGTGGGCACATGCATGAACCAAATTGTGCAAACATGAAAACGGAGATTTCCATCCCTCCTCAGAATACTGTGTTTCTGCTGGCTAATGCTGGGGACAAATGTAAAGCTGGCATAATTGTGATATCAAAAATGGCAGGAAGTAGTCTATTTACACTACCGTATAAAATTAATTGTTTAAAAATTTACAAGAGTGAAATAGATCACTTAAAACAGCACCTTACGATGATTCTTCTTGGTAATAAAACATATTAGTAACGTTTGAGAATCACGCACAAACAATTTTCAAATCAAATAATTCAATTTCTGCCAGAAATGATTATAGCACTAAATATATTCAAGACACCAACGTTTAAGAACACAAGGACCCACCTCGACCACAATGTATCCACCTACAAATATATGGTGATAAAAGCTTCCGACCCACACACTCACGATTGCGAAGTAAGTGCCATCCGCTTCCAGGAGCCACAGCTACACCATCTGGGAGAGGACTAGATACTTGCACTCGTGTCAGCCCCGCTGGCAGTTCCACACACATCTCCGAGTATCCACATGCCAGCCATACCAGATGTTCAGAGGCCAGGAAGACTGTCACCTTGACCACCAAGCAATCAATTTACAGATTGGGGAATAATCATCAAGCGCAAATACTCATCAGATTGAATCATCTCAAGGAACACACATGTCCGCTTTTGTCGACATTCAACCAGTAAACTGGTTACTCGGGCATTCACCATGCAGAGAGTGCCACAAGCACCGCTGTCAGGAACTGTCCCTGTAGCTGTGAGCAAGAGCCCACAGTTCAAAGCATTCTTTGTATCCACCAGTTACACGAGACTGAGCTGTGGCTTTCAGTCAGCCGAAACGTCGTGTCCACTCCTGCCACTGACCATGGAGACTGAGAGACATGGTATGGTGTGGCGTGGATGTATAGTTGTAGCTGCAATGCCACGCCCAAAATAGACTCCCCAGTAGAAAATACGCTCTACTCATTCTTAAATAGGCATGTTGTTGTCGATACACCTCGAATTTCTCATGCGAAATGTCGATTCCTCCATTTTACACGAGTTACTTTAGAAGACGGAAGAAATTGGAGCATAGACGAGTTTTCACATCGTTGAAGTATCGTTACTTGTCATAAAAATCATTTACAATCATATGGCATAGGCTAAGACCTGTTTGTATGAGTTTAACCTCTGTTACATTCTGTGTCACAGGATTAGCATATTAAACTCATTTTTTGCCCATGATGGAGTGCTAAACGCATGTTCTTTCTCTGTCATACATGCCTTGTCACCTATGAAGTCTCTTAAGATATCAGCACAGAAAAGTTGTAAATATCAGGTTAATGCTACACTCCTGGAAATGGAAAAAAGAACACATTGACACCGGTGTGTCAGACCCACCATACTTGCTCCGGACACTGCGAGAGGGCTGTACAAGCAATGATCACACGCACGGCACAGCGGACACACCAGGAACCGCGGTGTTGCCGTCGAATGGCGCAAGCTGCGCAGCATTTGTGCACCGCCGCCGTCAGTGTCAGCCAGTTTGCCGTGGCATACGGAGCTCCATCGCAGTCTTTAACACTGGTAGCATGCCGCGACAGCGTGGACGTGAACCGTATGTGCAGTTGACGGACTTTGAGCGAGGGCGTATAGTGGGCATGCGGGAGGCCGGGTGGACGTACCGCCGAATTGCTCAATACGTGGGGCGTGAGGTCTCCACAGTACATCGATGTTGTCGCCAGTGGTCGGCGGAAGGTGCACGTGCCCGTCGACCTGGGACCGGACCGCAGCGACGCACGGATGCACGCCAAGACCGTAGGATCCTACGCAGTGCCGTAGGGGACCGCACCGCCACTTCCCAGCAAATTAGGGACACTGTTGCTCCTGGGGTATCGGCGAGGACCATTCGCAACCGTCTCCATGAGCTGGGCTACGGTCCCGCACACCGTTAGGCCGTCTTCCGCTCACGCCCCAACATCGTGCAGCCCGCCTCCAGTGGTGTCGCGACAGGCGTGAATGGAGGGACGAATGGAGACGTGTCGTCTTCAGCGATGAGAGTCGCTTCTGCCTTGGTGGCAATGATGGTCGTATGCGTGTTTGGTGCCGTGCAGGTGAGCGCCACAATCAGGACTGCATACGACCGAGGCACACAGGGCAAGCACCCGGCATCATGGTGTGGGGAGCGATCTCCTACACTGGCCGTACACCACTGGTGATCGTCGAGGGGACACTGAATAGTGCACGGTACATCCAAACCGTCATCGAATCCATCGTTCTACCATTCCTAGACCGGCAAGGGAACTTGCTGTTCCAATAGGACAATGCACGTCCGCATGTATCCCGTGCCACCCAACGTGCTCTAGAAGGTGTAAGTCAACTACCCTGGCCAGCAAGATCTCCGGATCTGTCCCCCATTGAGCATGTTTGGGACTGGATGAAGCGTCGTCTCACGCGGTCTGCACGTCCAGCACGAACGCTGGTCCAACTGAGGCGCCAGGTGGAAATGGCATGGCAAGCCGTTCCACAGGACTACACCCAGCATCTCTACGATCGTCTCCATGGGAGAATAGCAGCCTGCATTGCTGCGAAAGGTGGATATACACTGTACTAGTGCCGACATTGTGCATGCTCTGTTGCCTGTGTCTATGTGCCTGTGGTTCTGTCAGTGTGATCATGTGATGTATCTGACCCCAGGAATGTGTCAATAAAGTTTCCCCTTCCTGGGACAATGAATTCACGGTGTTCTTATTTCAATTTCCAGGAGTATATGTATAATTTATAAACTGGGTAAGACTGCTGATTTTATTACGATGGTTATCTCTCCCAGTGTAGGGGGAGATTGAAATTTCGTTGAAAGATCTCGCCGCAACGAAAAAACACCTGATTACCGCTCCACTAGCGAATCATATCCGTGGTACACTAGCCCACACCTCCAACCACCTGGCAATATGTCATTGATATCAAATTGATTGACTAATTATTAAACTGATCATGAGAGTCCCTTTGCATGGTGAGTGATTATTTTCCTGCAGTCGCATTACACTCCCCAGGTAACCTTTACAGACACATCTGTGACATCTCTGAGATTTCCTACGGTCTGGGTAGTCACTTCCTTCGATACCGAAATGTATTGTAACCGTTGTCACATAGCGGAAGATATCCAACGCTAATCATGTAATGACTGTCGGTTGCCTTGCCAGGCTGGTGGAAGTAAGTAACTTATAATTCCGGTATGCTGCTCCTTAAGTAATTAAGCATTTAGATGAAGATGTAAACATAGTCCACCCATTAATATGTCACTCCAGCCATTTATAGGGACACAAAACTCACACTATTTATCGGGAAAATAAAAGACAGAACATCTACTGCTAATTATCTCTCGGAAGAAACCTTCGTGTTAGCACCTACATTTCTTACTGGACTCACTTCGCGAGGCATATGTGTGAGGTTGTAATATGACTGCCAGCAATACTTAGAACAAGCAGTATGGAGCCCACCTCTCAACTCCCCTTTCGTCAGAGTATCATTTATCTGCACTTTTCTCACGAATCTTCCAGTCTTCAACATACAACATTTGAATCCACCCGATTTTTACGCGTAAGACATGCCCCGCCAAGTCACAGACTATGCTGTCGCAACGAGAAAAATAGCACACTAACGTACAGCAGGAAAGTCACAACCATTCCATGTATACATGGACTCCACAAAGAAATTCGGAAGCATAACACCTACAATTCCTCGATGTCCAATTATTGTCTATAAATACCCCCTTCTACGTGTCCTAATCCATTTTATCGTATTCCTTTGGTTATTACGCTAGAAATACGAGAGTATAATGGTGTCAGAGACTTTGTTGATAGTAGAGCGTTTTGTGAGAAATCATCACCTTTTTTCAAATGAAGATACCTCCATGACACGAATCTAACAATATCACATAGCTTCCAATACGCCATCCATTGACTCATTCACATTGGTGAAACAGCCTCACACCTACACAGAATTATTCCAAGATATTACATGAATAGGGGAAGATTCGGGACTTAATCACAACACTGCTCATTTTTTTGCTCCACATGCTGTTCGGTAGTTGACCGACCATGATACTGCATTCCATCTAGAACAGAGTACATGCACTTGGTTACTATACATATGAATAGTTCTAGTTATTTATTTAGAAACAAACCCAGTACCTCCAAGCTTATCCAACTACTGTACTCGTATATCGAGAATTAAATATCCAACAAGTACTATAAATGCGAATTTTCCTCCAGCAACAGTAGTCATCTTAGTACCTATTACACCTCGATCCGAACTGTACTGCAACAGTTTCTAGGTAACATACTGGCGGGATTTATAGTCACTCGTCTCCTACACCGTCACACCTTAGTCAGCGATTCACACCTCTCTTAAAAATCCATAAAGATTAATCTGAGCCTGACATATTTTCTGCTTTAGCTCATCAACTTGTAATTTCATTGCTTCCGTAAAGATTACAGCAAATCAATCCCAACCAGACATTTGCATTCTGTTTCAGCTCGTTCCAGATGCCTACTACTCGGCATTTTACCGTACTTATCGCTTCCGATGACAGTGTACGGGATTTCTAGCCCAATTAAGGTGCAATAGATTTGCGATCAGGTCAACTACCATCCCCGCCACAGGCTTTCCCACCTGCTTAGAGACAACTCCGTCACCTATGAACATCCCACATCTTAACCAAATATACCGATTGCGGCTCTCCAGTGCACGGGGGAGGCTACATTGCAACAATATTATCGATTACCCAGCTATCTCAATCGAGGATGAATAGCACGCTAGAAGAACTGATAACTGTGTCTGTCGCTGTAACATCTCGACTGTTAAATTCTACCTCATATAAAATGTGGTAACATGAAGGCATCTAAAGACCCATGATCAAACCATATGGGTTGGAAATGGCTGACGTTACAGACTGCTATTTTGATGGAGCAGGTGTCTCGAATATCGCATTAGCTACCAGTTCTTACAATTCTTTTTCCTATAGCTCTTGCTTATTTTGTTAGAATTTCAAACATCTAGTCACCACTTCATCAGAAACCTACCTTCTCGGCAATGACTGTGTCGCAGGCTCTTCCTGCTTCTGTAGGAATGTGACAGGACGAGCCCTTCCCTAAAAAGTACCTGGTTCTTACTCTCTGATTTATAACTACAGAAAAGGACTGTTCAAGTTCAGTATGGGATGTAAATGGTGCAGAATTCTGAAGTTTTAATGAAACGTTTGTCAATTATGGTAGTACCCTACACGGTATCACCGTACTTAAATAGCCCTGACAGTAGTTTGGGACCTATGTGAGACACATCTGATTCCAATACATTATAGAATTACAGGGAATTTCTTCTTGTATGCAAATTACATTTCGAAATTAGAATTGAGTCTATATGGAAGTATATGACATGGAAGAGGCTAGTTTTAATGGAACATTTGTTAATGGTGGGATTAAAGACTGCAGATAGCATCACTGTACTTAAACAGCCCTGAAAGAAGTTTGATGATTAGGTTACACAGATCTCATTCCATTGCGCCTCTGGATAGCTAGATATCTTTCTTTTCTCCCTACGCAAATCAATTTTTGGAAGCAGGAGGGGATCTCTATATTCATATTTGGCGTGGAAGACTGTAGTTTTAATAGCACATTTCTTAATGGTGGGAAGGTGCATCACACACAGCATCACTTTACTTAACTAGCCTTGAGAAACATTACGTACTTCTGTTACAGACATCTGATTCCACTATATCGCTGAATGGTCTGTATTTTCATCATAAGCCGACTACATTTCGAAATCAGGATGGAGTCTATATGTAAGTAGATGACATAGAAAACTTTAGTTTTGTTGGAACATTTGTTAACGTAGAAGGGAATAACACTTACAGCGTCATTGGACTTAAGTGGAAACTATGCGACAATATTTCTCAAATAATTGTTTTTGCATGCTTTCAGTTCCACATTTTTTGCATGCAAAACGAGTTGGAGTAGGTGTATAACTTCCAATGAACTTTCGTTGATCTTAGAATGATTGCGTGACCGAAATTACAAACAGCAGATCTCCATACTATCTTAATCAAAACAATACTACAGACCTATTCTCGTTCCTCTGCGACACATACCACATCCTGCAGACCACCTGTGTACACGGCATTTTGTTGCTTTAGAAACATGTCCTGTGACGACTCTGAGCCTATTAATTTTAACGTAGCAACATCACACACAATGAGTACCGATGCACTAGCACTGCTGCTGTCGAAGACGGGAATGCTGAGACAGAATGTCTTGTACTTAGCCATCAACTGCCTCTCCATCTCGTATGTCAATTTGTTGCACAGCTTCCCCCATTCTATTTGAACAAGCCCCACCTTCGTACCTTACTATACATTCTTAATTTCCACTATAATCCTGAGATCACTGCCAGCTCCTCTCCTGAAATTAACACGCATAGACCTGTTTGTGGTTCAGTGATACGTACTGGTGATCAGTACCATCGATTTGACAACTCGACAATCACAGTCGCCGTCTATAAATCCCCTGAGCCCACATCTTTGCTGCAAAGCAAAGGCATTATGTGAATGTTGCTGGGATCGTATAGGTTGGCAATCTCCACTCAAATATCTGACAGAAAAAGAATCTCTGGGAAAGATGGCCTATTTCTATCGGAAACATAGTGTTGATTGGGTATGTATGAAGGAAATTTTTTACTCGATCAGCTATGATATTGAGATGGATAGGTAATCGATAATAATGGTGTGACGTAGCCTTCACAATAGACTGTACAGCCTCTTTCACTGTATTTGATTTAGATGTGGGATGTTCGTAGGCGAGGAAGTTGTCACCAAACAGGCGGGAAGGCTTTTGGTGGAATTCGTAGTTGAACTGAACGAAGCTAAATCTATTACATATTAATAGGGATAGAAATCCCGTACACTGCCGTAGAATGCCTAGCAGTAAGCATGTGGACCAAGCTGAAGTAGAATGCATACTACTAGTTTGGTCTCAGTTGCTGGAATCTTAATGGAAACAATCCAGACACTATGAAATGACAAGTCGATGACCAAACCAGAAGAATATGTCAGGCTCAAAATCATCTACATAGATTTTTAAGGGAAGTGTGATCCGCCAACTAAGATGAACCAGAGGGGGAGGCGAGTGACTGCAGATTTCGTCTTTATGTAGAATAGTTTAGTAAGTGTATAAGTACTGGTTTTGTTGCTAAATAAATAGCTAGAACTATGCATGTGCATACTAACCAAGTGCATGTACTCTGCTGTGGATGGAATACAGTATCATGGTCGGTCAACTATCGAACAGCATGTGGGAGTAAAATAATGAGCAATGCTGTGTTTAAGTGCCAAATCTTCGCCTATTCTTGTGATGCCTCGGAATAACACGTTTAGGAGAGAGGCTGTTGCACCAATGTAAATGTCTCAATGGACAGCGTATTGGAGGGTCTGTGATATTGTTATATTCGTGTAATGGAGGTATCTCCATTTGACGCTATGCTGTCAACAAAGACTCTGACACCATTATACTGTCGCATTTCTAGCTTAGTAACCATAGGAATACGATAAAGGGGATTAGGACACTTCCAAGGGGGTATTTATAGACAATCATTCGACATCGATGAATGGTAGGTGTTCTTTGTGGAGTCCACGTACACTCTGACTGTCGGTGACTTTCTTCCTGTAGGTCAGTGCGCTATTTTTCTCGTTGTGATAACTCTCTACAGAGTCAGTGACGGTTGGAGGAATAGGCAGCGTTGGTTGTTATGCTGTTCCCTATTAATGATTGTATTACAATGGAACACTGCTGTCGGAACTTGATCGGATCTCGAGAGAATTAGCGAACGTCTGTGACTTGGCGGGGGAATCTCTTACTCGAAGAAATCTGGTGGTTTCAAATGCTGGAGATTCGACTGGAAGATTCGTGAGAATATGACAGGTAAGCAATACTCTGACGAAGTTGAAGTTGAGAGGCGAAACTATACCACTTCTTTTGAGTGTTGTGGCCAAACACATTACAACCTCTGATATATGTCTCGCAAAGCGCCTGCAATGAGAAAATTAGGGGCTGATACGAAGATTTTTACCGAGAAACAGTCAACAGCAGAAGTTCTGTCTTTTGTTTTCTCGATAAATCAGAGACAACATTTTTCCGTGAGTTGTGTGTGCCTCTAAGTGAATAGCGTGACGTGTTAACAGGTAGACTAAATTTACATTTATACTGCGCGAGCCTCTACGGTATGTGACCGAGGACACAATGTACCACTATTAGTCACTTTGTTTCCTATTGCGATCTCAAATAAAGCGAGAGAAAAAAGTCTATCTACATACCTCTATGTGAGCACTAATTTCTCGTACCTTATCTTAGCGTTAATTATGCTAAATGTATGTTGGCGACAGTAGTATACTTCTGCAGTCAGCTTGAAATGTCGGTTCTCTACATTTTCTCAATAGTGTTTCTCGAGAATAACGTAGCGTCCCACACAGGGATTCCCTTTGGACTTCTCGAAGCGTCCAGCCACTAATTCGGTGCGAGCCAGTGGGAAGGCTTCTACAGGTGTGTATTCTGAGGGAAACCTGGGTCCGTAGGCGGTGGCAGCTGTTTTCATCGTGGCCAGTGGTGGCGGTGGGGACGGGGGCGGGGGCGGAGGCGTCGCGGGTGTGGAGAGCAGAGCGAAACATCCTACTGTTTCCGTAGACAGACAGGCCTCTGCAGGATTAGGAGCAGTTTACCGGAATTCTAAGTGGCTTGCTTCCACCAGGTTGACAAGGCCTCTGACATAGAGAGCATGATTAGCGTTGGATATCTTCAGCTATTTGACGAAGTTTGGCACCCATTTTGGTATTGGAGGGAAAAACTATCTAGCCTGTGAGAAGACCTCATAGAAGACACAGATGCATGTGTAAAGGTTACCTGGACAATGTAATTCAAGTGCAGGAAAAAATTGATCACCATACAAGGGGACTTTCTTGATCAAGTTAATAATTAGTCAATCAGTTTTATAACAGTGGCGTGGTGGCAGGCGGTTGGAAGCGAGGCCGACAGTACTACAGGTATGATTCGTGAGTGGAGCGGTAAACAGGATTTTTTTTTTTTTTTTTTGTGGCGAGATCTTTCAACGAAATTTCAGTCTCCCACCTACACAGCGAGAGATGACCGTTGTAATAAAGCCAGTTATATCACTAAGTTTATGAAGTGATAAATAGAATTAACCTAATATTTACACCTTCACTGTGCTGCTACCTTAGGAGACTTCATAAATTATGAGGCGTTTTACTAGTGAAAGAGATTTCGAAAGTGAGGAGGTATCTTGTGACGGAGGTAGAACATGCTCTTAGCACTCCGTCATGAGACAAAAATGAGTTTTGTATTCTATCCCTGTGATCCAGAATGTAACAGATATGAAGCTGATAGCGATAGTTTTTTTTGCCGGCCGTTGTGACCGAGCGGTTCTAGACGCTTCAGTCCGGGACCACGCGACCGCTACGGTCCCAGGTTCGAATCCTACCTCGGGCATGGATGTGTGTGATGCCCTTAGCTTAGTTAGGTTTAAGTGCTGGCAGGCGGTTGGAAGCGAGGGCGAGAGTACCACAGATATGATTCGTGAGTGGAGCATGAAACGGGAGTTCTAAGTTCTAGGGGACTGCTCAGAGCCATTTGAACCATTTGAACAGTTTTTTTTTTCTTTTTTTATCTGATGAGAGAATGCTTAGAGGAGACATTAACCATTGCCAGACTGTTGTGCATGATTTTTACAAGTAACCAAACTTCAGCAATGTGAAAACATGTGAGTGCTCCAGTTTCTTGTGTCTTTGAATATAACTTGCATAAAAGGGGAGAATTTACATTAAATTCGAGGTGTATCGACAAAAACATCCGTGTTTTGGACTGGGTAAGGTTTTTGTTTTTTTTTTAGGTGGGTGTCTATATCACGGGTGGATTGCAGTTACAACTATACCTTCAAGCCACACTTGCTTGTCTCGCAGTGTGCAGCAGTCAGCGGCAGGAGTGGGCTCAAGACTTCTGCTGACTGTAAGCTTTGGCTTAGCCTTCTCACGACCGGCAGGTACAAAGAATACTGTGACCTGTGGCTCCTGCTTACAGCCATGGGGCAACTCCCGATGGCGGCCTTCACAGCGTCCTCTGGCTGGCTGAATGGTGAATAACCAGTGTGCTGGTTCAGAAGTGACAGAAGCAGGTGAGTATATTGCATGAGATGATTCAATTTGGAGAGTGTTGCGCTGGACGATTATTCCCCCCAAGTAAATTGATCAGCTGACTGCTGTGTGGACATGGTGACAGTCTCTCTGGCCTCTGAGCATCTGGGATGGCCAGCATGTGGATACCTAGACCACGTGTTGGTGTAGGCGAGGTGGGTGCAAGTCTCTAGTCCTCAGATGCCACAGCCATGGCTCCCTGGAAATAGGCGGACGGTGAGCGCTTCTTGATCCCACATGCGATCCAAAGGTTTTTTCGCCACTTATATTTGTGTAAGATGAAAACGTCATGGTGGAGGAGGGTGCTTGTGTTCTCAAACGTCGGTGCATGCAGAGCTCAAGAATTGTTTAGGGGTTCGACCTATTTGTGGCGAAAAATTAATTATTTGATTTGCAAAATTTTTGTGTATGATTCTCAGATCTTGAAAATATTTTTGATTATGAAGAAGAAATTGTTTAATAATTAATTTGATAGGGAAGCGCAAATGGACTGTTTCCCGCCTTTGTTCCCTGCATTAGCCAGTAGGAACACTATCCTGAGGAGGGATGAAAACCTCCGTTCGTTTGTTTGTTCACATTGGTTCATGTATGTGCTCGCGCAAGCAGCAAGTAACCACCTGAGGGAGTCAGAGACAAGAAGCAAGTTTGGTATTTCCCTATCAAAGGAACGCTGCCACTTGATGGTTTGTTTGGAGTCTGTGAGAACAGATGAATGTCCCTCGGGCAGATAGGCACATCACCTTGATCTACATATTGAGGTGCAGGTGTTGCAACAGGAAGTAGCCACTTGAGAGAAAGTGGAGGTGGCTTCCCAGGGCAGCACCCACCCGGAATACCTGAACAACCTCTGCGGCATGCAGATGCACATACTTGGTATTCTGCCCAGTGTCTAGTGGCACCCAGATGACACACACATGTGTAGGCGACCGAAAACGTCGTCTAATACTTCGAGCTTCATTCCATTCCTTGGTGCCTACTGTTATTACGTCACAGGGGTGGGATATGCAGATGTGAGCTCTACCCAAGTGGGGGAGCTCTGTCTTCTGCAAACTGATTGAACAAAGACTATACAGATAGAACTGAACAATACAGGGCGGAGAAAAATTGTGTCACGAAGTTTTAACCTTGGATAGCTGATGCCATTAGGAACGAAAATTACTAATGTTGTGCAGGTCGACAATGCACCATTTGTAAACTACGGAGACTTGGCGCCATGCACTCCGATTGACCATGGGATTTTCCTGTGGCCATTTGTCGATTGATGGGCAGCACTATGGTTGTTGGTTCACACACACAAAATTCCCACCTTGGATACATTGTGATCTCCAGCAAGCAAAGTATTCGCAGTCATGCATTGTCCAGAGCATTCAGCAACAGGACAATTCCGCTGCCAATTGGAGCGCATGGCACCAAGTTTCCATAGTTTAAAAACTGTGTGCTGTCGACCTACACAACATTAGTAATTTTGGTTCCTACTGGCATCAGCTACCCAGGGCTAAAATTTTTCTCCACCCTGTATATTATTGATATTGATTGGAATTTCATGTTATGAGAGTCTTCCACACCAACGCAAACTGTCGTTTTCCCGCCTATTTCCAGATGGAGATGGCAGGAGGAAATGGGCAGGGGGAGTTGAGGGGTAGGGATTGGGGGGGGGGGATGGAGGATTTCCCAGGATGGAAAAAGACGCTAGGAACTGGGGATGGGAGTGACCAAAAAGTGTCCCTTATCCCAGGGAGGTGTAGGGGGGGGGGGGGGCAGGATGGGTAGGTGGAGAGGTGGAGGCCAGGGTTTCTGAGAAGTATGGTGTATCCCCTGGGGGTCATAAATCAACCCTAGGGGACCATAAACCACTTAGCAGAACAATGGGTTAAGGGGTGGGCGAGGGGAGGGATGATTTAATCGATCAATTTGTCATATAAATTTTATATCAAAAGTGCAGCAGAACAGCTTTACCCCAATACTAATCCATATTGATCTTACCAGAAGAACTGTTCTTCCTGCCACTTCCAAGTTATCCATTTTCTTTTTAAATTCTCTAAGTCACCTCCCCAATTAAGGGACCTAACATTTGATGATATGACCAATAGAATGTCAGTTTTGGTGTTACTGATGACGATACCTTCCTGAGTAGTCGCCACGTGAAGATCGAAAGTGGGTCTACTCTACCTCCAGAATATTTTGACCAAGAGGATGTCATCATCATTAAGCTATAGAGCAGAAATGCAGGCCCTGAGGGATAAAACGGCTGAAACAGCTGTAGTTTCCCCTTGCTTTCTTCTGTCTGCAGTACATCTGCACAGCAAGACCATGTTGGCTTATGACACAAGGCCAGATCTGTCAATCATTCAGGATCTTGCCACTTCAGCTGCTGAAAAGGCTGCTGACCTTCTTCAGAGACTATGGTTTATTCCAGCCTCTCCACAGACACCCAGCCACTGTGGATGCACCCACAGTACGACTATCTGTATCATCAAGGCACGCAAGTTGCTCCACCTCGCCAGGGTCCATGGTTCAAGAGGCGAGGATATTGTGATGTTGCTATAACAAAATAGCATCCATGGAAATTATTATGTGCCCCGAAAACATCCGTGACGTGATACTTGCCCCGCGCTGTTCACAGATGTGATCATCAGTTCCATGGGTGGAAGAAACATGGTTGTTGCTACACATTCGAAAAACTTTCTGTTCATCACTGCATCAAAGCCTTCTAATGAGAATTAGTTCCTATGAGGCTTGATGGAAAGTTTAAGGGCTACAGAGCACACAATACGTTATCCTGTGTCTACAGACACAATATTAACAGCTTGCGTGTCTCAGGGGAGTGTGACATCACTATTGCTGTTCTTGTCAGATATTAATGATTTATCTAAAAAATTACAATCTCAGGCATTTTGGAGCTGTAAAGCTGCGATCTCAGCATTTCACAGCTGATGTCGGTTTCCATGAGGAAATTCTGTTCGCTAAAGACTGTGGGAATATCCAGTAAGATCTCGACAGAATGATTCAAGTGAAACGAATTGCAAGTAGCTTGTACATTAGAAAAATGAAAAGTTTTGTACTACATGAAAGGTAACAGCGTGATAGCCTTCTAACTGCAGAATTAATGAATGATAACTACAGTCAATCAAGTATAACCATGTGTAGAATACGAAGTGGAACGACCATGTAGGTTCATATGTGGATAAAGCAAATGGACAGGATATTGCGAAAATGCCGTTTTTTCTGCTAAAGAGACGCAGACAACACACTTGTACATTTGTGATCAGAAGGCCACCTAACGGTTGCGAGCGGTCAGCAACTACGTAATGTTAAGATTAACGCTGAAAGTTGAGGTGGCTAAGTGTCCGATGGTAGGGATACCTATACTGGAGTCCAGCTATAGAGGAAAATTTGGAAAAAAGAATAAATCTCAAGGAACCAACACTAAAATTCAGTAATTATATATTTTCTGTCTTCGAGAATAGCCAGGTTATGCAATAAGTACGAAGGTGGTGCAGATTGTCTGTACAAAAATTTAAGTCCTACGAGATGTACAGAAATATCGACGCTAATTCCCAAAGAGGCGAGAGGCGAAAATGCGAAGTTCTACATTACCGGTGTAGAATCGACTGGCAGAAGTTCGACGTACCTACAATAGACGCCGAGAAAACGGTCTGTTCCAAAAACAAAGTATTGTTGTAGTATAGGATCCATCTTCTCCAGCTTACCCCAGCAGTTGAACGCTGAATGCACTTTAGGCATGTTTAATTTATATTTCGACAAATTGCAAAGAAAAATAAACGAGTCACCAAATAAAGCAGTTCACTTTCCACACAGACAAACGATAGACTAACTTTCAGTGTTCTGACCACCGTAGGTATGATGGAAGAGTTAACGTTGGTTGCCGCGAGGAGAGCTCTAACTTGTGTGTTAGCCGCTGTATGAAATTTAATCTCATTGGTTCATTCGTATGGGCTACTGTTATGCCTTTCGGTTTCTCCCACGCTAAAGATGGCTGATTTTCTCCAATATTTGAATGCTGCTACCCATACCGAATAGAGAAGGAGCGGCGACGCAAACTCAAAGAGAGACGCTATATATCGCTTGAGAATCTGCTTGTGAAACATTAAAAATAGTCTTTTACGGTAGATCGTGTACTTAAAAATAAGATAAATGAGAACTCACACAGATGCGTACACGTGGTGAAGCTTTACATCGTACATCGCTGTACTTACAATTCGGCAGCTATGCTGCTATACGATGTATTTACAGATAGGATTGTAATTTATTCCTATGCACGCTATTTATGTTTTACAGTAGAATTTAATATAAGAAGCTGCAAAGTGTTTGTTGTACATTTCTTTGCTCCATGAGCTGCACCGGTATCGAACAAGAGCTGATCGTGTTCTTTCACGCGGCACGGATATTTGACATCACCAGATAAAATATTGACTGCGTCAATGTCCGTACACCACGACAAGATGCTGGAAGATACATTTTATTCATTCGACCATCGTTCTCATAATGTGAAAAATAATGAATAATGCTAAATAAACATGTAATGAAAAAGTTCAGTCAGAATTAAGTTTCTGGTCCGCCATCCTTGCGTATTATAATTTCACTTGAATTTTTTACTTAGTATATATTGAGTTCTGTGCGAAAATAAATCTACATGAAGATTTGTGAATATAAAGATAAAATAAATATTTCTGATGCTTAAGATCTCTGAAAGTAGACGGCATTCAGAACCTTTAGTTTCATTTCTGCTATCAAGACTATAAATGAATGAAATTAGAATTATATTAATACCTTCAGCTGCTGACGGGCGTTGATATATATCAATGTCCGAAAGAACAGACACCATATCCATATAAGTATATTTAAATGAAGATTCCTTATTTTGAAAAGAAGAGTTATTAACACTTATACCTCTTCTGAAACGTCCCCTTAGAAAAATTGTACATGACTGTGCTTAAACTGACACACAATATTTTTAGCGCAACGCAATCTGACTTTCAAAAATCCCTACAAAAGAATGGCCCTGACGAACATTAACCTATACGTTTCACAAATCACTTACCTCACAAAAATCTTCGTTACTGGAACTACTGCAATACAGCGAGCGCCACTACTGCCAGCTAAATAAAAGATTCAAACTACGGAAGGCACTAACTACTGATAGGCATAGTTAGCAAATGAAAGATTTTAATGGAGAACAAACAATGTATTTACCTTAATAGTCATCAAAAGTCATAATATATATAGCAGTTCATCACATCCAGTCTTACAAATTTCAAAACTCCGCCATTTCTCTCCCCACATCCCCCACTGCTGGCGGCTCACCTCCAACTGCGCAACGCTACGTGCTGTTCATATCCAGCTGCCCAGCACTACAATGGCAGACAACAATGCAAACTAGCCACAGACTGCACACAGCACAGCCAGTGATTTTCATACAGAGCGCTACGTAACGTTGCCAATAAGAAAACATAAACAGCCTACTTACCTAGCCCCCATGATACCCACAAAAAATTTTACAAATTGTTTTGGGCAGTGGCCAATAATGACTTGATAAAATTTTTCATAATTACAATAACAAAGATATCAAATGCACACACTTATTGATACAATGTTGGTCAAAAGCTAAATTTTCTCACAGTCCATAAAGACTGTCCTGATCATTCATCACAGAAAAATTGCAGTGTTTTTCTCAAAGTCTGAGCAGTAAAAGAAAATGCACACGGAAGTAGTGGATTTCCATGCAGTCTTGAAGAAGTAGTGTTGTCCTTCCAACGGAAAGACAGTGCTGACTCTCGACATGCAGACAGGTAATGGGCCACAACAGAGGAAACCCACAGCAGAGTCATTCGACGTTTCGAAGAATATTGGTAGGTAGGTCATCACAGAGTAGACCCACTGTAGTCCTGGTAGAGATTGTGGTATTGGTGGGCCACCACAGGTGCAGACCCACTGCAGTCCTTGTAGAAATAATGGTACTGGTGAGTCAGCAAAGGTGTAGACCCACTGTAGTCCTTGTAGAAATAATGATATTGGTAGGTCATCAAAGATGCAGACCCAGTAGTCCTTGTAGAGATGGCCAGCAGCCATCTGTTGTGACTGTGCAGGTGCACAATCACAATCGAAGAGTCTTGCGGATAATATAGCAAGTCCATAACCACCACTTGTGCACTCACAAAGTTTTTGGAACTGTCCTTAGAACCAGAAATGCTGTTATCCAGTCCCTTGCTGAATTATTAACACACGTGCAAACACTAACAGCCCCTACTTCTCACATTTTGTCCATATACTATGACCAACATAAACGTGTGCAGTGAAATGGAACTTACAAGTTAATAATATGATGAACTGGCGTCAATTACAATTTTATAACATAAGAATACAATTACAAAGGTACAAAATACATCATTAAAGAACATAAAATACAGATAACATTTGTAGTACAAGCTTTACAAAAGAATCGAAATAACATGTACATCAGTGTTATAGGAATTATGACATAAGTAAATACATAAAAGATCAGAATAACTTTCGAAACATCAGCTTCACACATGAGCATTAAAACAGAACAGAATAAATAATGTCTAAACATCTTTACAAAGAAAATAACAAATTATCAGAAAAATTCTACAACATAACTCTTATTAGCTAAACACATTAACACAGGAAAAACACAAATTCACATAGTGTAATAACACAAAAATACAAGACAGGGTTTTTTTTCAGTGTGACATTTCGTACTGCAGTCCACCCCAAAACTTCATTCCATATATCTTTCCTCTAATTTCAACATTTGTTTCCACAAAAAAATTCTATCCAAGCATGCTTTCTGTATTTATATGTTCACACATTTCTTACCTCATTATTTATTTTCCATTACCTTACCTCATCATTTATTTCCAAGAAAATCCTACCTAAACCTGTTGTCCCTGAACCCTACTTTTTTGGTTCATATCCTCTTTCAAAATACTTATTTGGCCAAACCATTTTCTTATAGCTTCTCAATGCATTTCTTCCAATTCATCACAACTTGTTCTCTTATATGGCCTCCCCCATCTTAAGCTAACTTAAATGTACTGAGCTCAGATGCTAAACTAAGGGACGAGGCAATGCAGCAGCACAAAACAATTAACACAAACAGCAATGACAAAAAAAATATTACAATAAAATATTACAATAAAAATGGCCATTTTAATACCTATGTCACATCTTAACACTAGAGTGATGCATCATAAAAACTAACTCTGCATGAAAGTTATCAAGTCATTAAAAAATTATTTATGCAATTCCTGTGAAGGGAAATGTCTATTTGTGCCCTCTTTTCTAAGAAAGTACATCATAAACGTATTCTTTACTGGGTCTGTAGACAGAAAATAGTGATATTAGTACATCTATTAAATTTTATAATAACCAATGCTGCAGTGCAGCTAGAAACTAGATATTAAAGAAAATGAGCAAATATGTGCAAAGGAAGGCATGAAATATCATTCATTAGCCATATGGCATTTCATAAGGTAGTAAAAAAAGTCTCTCAACTAGAAAGACAGTAGTCATAATCAGGTGTATAGACATAAAAATATATCTCGTCATTTCATTAGGCATTTCAGTAAATATCATAAATTAAGAGCTCCACAGTGTTATCATACGTTTTCAAGTTTGAGCGTGTCATATTTGCGATGCTTTCTACAAAGGAATGTCAATAGCGAGAATAATGGCCCCTTTTTTTTCCACCTGTGCCTCTGAAAGGCACACACTAATGGTTTTTTTCCAGGCGACTGTCGTGCAGCTGAGTGCCCACGACTCATTACTGAAATATTTACGACACCAGTTTACATTACAGTGATAGTCTCATATAAAAAATTTAACAGGTCGAAAATTTGCGTTGCAAATGTGTAGAAACAAAATCCTACGAATATAACAGTGTTCAAAAAGTTTTCGTTCGCATTGTGATACATTCGCGCATTTACACATATTTCATAACTCTTGAAGTACGATTCTTGGTTTCCAATATCCTTTTCCACAAATCAGAGTCCCTAACCACTACTCATTATTCATATACGTATTCGTCGATACTTCTTTAATATTTCATCATAATAAATACGTAGCATAATCAAATTCCTCATATACGGTAGCATCATCTTATTGATCATAAACATACCTCAACAGCATAATACACATCGTCGTCGTAAAAATAACATCATAACACCTCAGTCAAATCTTAAAAACGTCGTAGCTTTCTGCAATAATGTCAAAACCTAAAAAAATTCTCTGCTCATTTCAATAGTGTCATCTACCTCAAACGTACTTTAAAATCATGCTCCCTTACCAAATACATCATTCAAAGCTCTCATAGTATCACAATGGTTCCGAAAAAATATGAACAGTTCACAAAGTACAGACAAAATACAATTTCGTAAGTGTGAAGTTATCCAATGGTGTAATTACGTAAGCATCTGTCACTGATGTAGTAAAATAAATGTTTGTCTCTCAGTTAAATGATAAGATAGCTGTGTAATTTGTGTGTTAGAGAAATATGGTACCGATGTGTAAAGTTGTATAAGCAAATACCATATTAGCTAGGGCTCCTTGTGCTTGCCAAACACATGGTACACAAAGTAAGCGTGTACCCCCCTGAGGATTAATGAATAATACCCTCAGGTGTTACAGATTACAGCAATGGAATGAAATGTATCACTGAATAACTTTGCATCATTGTACTTCAAATATCTTTAAAAATAAATGTTTTAAGTACAAAATTAATCACTCAAATACGTGTACTGTAGCGCTAAACTGTGCGTCTTGTTGTAAGATAATCTCTGTGGAATTGCCGTAGTTATCGTCCTCTGAAAGCTAAGTTCCGCAAAAGTCAATGTACTTACCTCATGATAAACAAAAGTGAAATGCTTTGCGTATAGATATCTTAGTTATTACGCTTATTGCCGTGATGAAGAAAGTACTGTGCTGTAATGTATTGTTGTGCTATGGAAAAGGCTGTCTCATTGTAGCTATACCACAAAAGTTACTACTAAAACATGTTTTACTTTCCAGAATAATTCAGAAAAACTGTGCAGATATGAAGCAGAAACACCGCAAAAGCAACATTGTAAATTGTCACTCATTGGTAGTGTCGTGATAAAATCGAGTAGCTGTCACATAAACTAACCACTGTGTCATCTGGTATCTCAGAGAAAGTACTTTAAATCCAGAATGTATTTTCAAGTAAACCGAAGTATTGCATTAAAATCTCATTAGCAGTACTGGTAAACGTTCTAAGTATGTGAGCCTTATAGACGTTACGTAATCGTGCAACTAACAAGCAAGAATGTACACACACAATAACACTGTGTCATCTGTTCACAATAACAATGCATTCGTAGTTTCTGTTTAAATAAGTTCTCTTGGTTCTTGACTGGATATTTAACTTCAAACATTGTTGCATGTTAACAGATTCTAAGTCTGACAAACCATACTAGTAACGTAAAGTGAAAAGTTATATGGCAAAGACAAAGTTAAAAAGCAGATTATCTTTCAACAAACTGATAAATCTCAGACAACAGGCGAGGCAAAATTGGTTGTGCAACAAAAATCAAAAGACTCTGGAAGATCTCAAAGATACCAGGAAAACAGTCACAAAAGCAATACGAACAGTCTGTAAACAACACGAAGACAAAAAATTGCAAGCCATAGAAAATGATTTCAAGAAAAACAATTCCAGAAATTTCTACAGAGTATTCAAACAAAAATTAACAAAGTACTCTCCTCCATCACTCCAGTTCAAAAACGACCATGGGGAAATTGCTCATACCAACACCGAAAACTGTGAAATTCTTGCAAAATACTTTTCTAAATTACTGAATTGTGAAAAGCCTGCAGAAAAATTTGAGTTCCATCGTACACAACGAAACCCAGACTCAAAGCCACCAAGTTTACAAGAGATTAAAGAGATAATTCAGTCACTGAAAAATAACAAAGCATCAGGAGAAGACCAAATCATCGCAGAATTATGGAAAAATGCAGGAGAAAATCTTATTGCAAAACTCAAAGAAATTATACATGAAATCTGGAAAACTGAAAAAATCCCCACAGATTGGAAGACTGCAATCATACATCCTCTGTACAAAAAAGGAAGTAAAACAGACCCCAACAACTATCGTGGAATCTCTTTATTGTCAATAACATACAAAATTCTGTCTAAAGCCCTACTAAACCGCGCAGAACCTGAGCTGGATTCAAAACTAGGCGAATACCAAGGTGGGTTCAGAAAAGGTCGATCTTGCGTGGAACAAATCCTTAACTTGAAAAACTCAATGAAATATTTATTTAGTACTTCAAACAAAAGTTATGTCATCACGTTTGTCGACATTAAAAAAGCATATGACAGTATAGACCGAGAATCCCTTTTTGAAGTATTAGCAGAATTTGGACTAGATCAAAAGACAACAAACATCATAAAAGAAACACTCACGGAGACCAAATCCAAAGTAAAATTTATGGGAGAATTGAGCACTGAATTTGAAATAGACACAGGAATACGACAAGGGGATGTACTGTCCCCAGTGCTCTTCAATTGTGCTCTTGAAAAAGTTCTTAGAGAATGGAAAAAAGCAGGTGCACCAGCACACAGACTGGGACCAAGACATAAGGGCATAGAATTACGCTGTTTAGGATTTGCTGATGAGATGGCACTGATTGCACAAGACATTACCGATGCACAGAAACAGCTAGAATTGTTACAATAACAGGCAGCTAAAATAGGATTACAAATTTCATTTGAAAAAACAAAATTTATGACTGACGTCAGAGATGCACCTTCTGATCTCAAAATTGGTAATAACTACATCTCTCGAGTAAAAGAATTTAAATATTTAGGTGAATGGATTGCAGAAAATTGTAATGAAAAGAAATCTGTCAGATCAAGAGTCCAGAAAATGGAGACGGCGTTTCAGTTAACAAAAAACATTTACAACAAAAAGAGTCTCTCGTGGAACTGCAAAATACGACACGACACAACAGTAATTAGACCCGAAGCTCTCTACGCATCTGAGACACTAAACCTTCAACACAGAACACTAAAAGAGGAATTAGAAGTGAAAGAACGTAAGTTAATGAGGAAAATCCTAGGACCAAGAACTAAAGATGGGGTACATTATCCACAACCCAATGCAGAAATATATAAAAATATCTCCAAAATAACAGACACAATGTTCATGACAAGAATCCAATTCATGGGGCCCTTAGAAAGAATGGACTCAAACAGGTTAACGCACAAAATCCATACATTTTTAAAGAACAAAACTAAAAGACCGAACTGGTAAAAACAGACGGAAAAAGACCTGAGAGAATTAGGGTCTCCAAATCTACATGATAGAAATGAAATCAGAAAAATCACAAACACACGGGGTTTTGAGGAAGAAGAGAGAAAAACTAACCGACATACATAGTCTACACAACGACAGCTAGCCCATTCGTTGTTTATGAAGGAATACTGGGCGAAAAGGAAGGCCAACAAATGTTGATTACGCGTGGTCCTAAGTGATCCATCCGCGAAGAAGAAGAAGAAGAAACGGTTTTACATGTGAAATGTGGTGTAAACCTTTACTCTTCCTAGTACGCAGAGTTTCAACTTCAACGCAATTATCATGTGGTATACGTCGGATTCTGTAAGGTCCATTGTAAACTAGAAAGAATTTGTGACTCAAGTGTTTCTTCTGTGACAACGAATGAGCTTTAATGAGAACTTTCTGACCAATATATAATTTCTTTGCATTTGCTTTACCGTGTAGTTTTCTCCTTCTGTCTACTGCAGATTTTATATTTTTAATAGCCAAATCAATTATGTCTTTGTGTCGAAGTTTACGTGTATTCGGGAAAGGTACAAGCTCTCTGATTCTGTTCGGTGGTTCTTCATTCTTCAGTACAAGAGTAGGTGGTAAAGCAGTGGAGTCATAAGGCTTTTCATTCAGCACGTTTTGAAATAAGTGTAAATATCTGTCCCAATGCTGATGCTTTCTGTGACAATAAAGTCTGCAAAGCTTATTGATTTCTTTCATAATCCGTTCGGAGGGATTACAATGTGGTGACTACAATGAAATAAAAACAGGTTTGATTTTATGATTCCGAAGCATGCGTGACCAAACAGCAGATCTGAATTGCGGTCCGTTATCTGAAATGACTTTAGCAACGTGGCCAACTTCACGTAAGAAATTTTTAACAAAGGCGTTGGATACAGACCGTCCAGTGGCTTTACGTAACGGAGTGAAAGAAACAAATTTTGAAGTAAGTTCAACAGCGACTAGAACGTAAGAAAATCCATTCGATGTTCTGACAAGGGGTCCCAAGAGATCAACAGCAGCAAATTCTTTTAATTTAGAAGGAATAATAGGAAACAACGCAGCACGATGTGAGATAGTAGATGGTTTCGCCTTTTGACAAAGTTTACAAATAGACAAGACTCTTCGAATTCTCTTTTCCATATTGTTAAAATAACAAGTCGTTCGAAGAATATGATAACATTTTCGTGGGCCGAAATGTGCATAGCTGAAAAGAATGTACCAAATGAGCTTATTAACAAAATCGTCAGGAATGCAAAGTACCCATAGCTTGTCATCAACAGTGCAGCGTTCGAACAGTATGTTGTTTTCAACCAGATAATAATGCCGAATCTGTGTGTGTGTCTTTTCATGCCATTTGCTTTTGATGTCTTTCCAAATCGGATCTTTATCTTGTTCGTGAGCAATGTCCTTTAAAGACGTGGAGATGAAGTTTTCCAAGGCTACTTTCTGAATGTAAAGAATACTGAAATTTTTCTCGAGGTTGCCTTCTGTGTTACTTTTCTCAAGCCCAGCCGGTGCACGTGACAGTGCATCCGCAATGTTCTCCTTGCCGGGAATGTAGACTATTGTGAAGAGGAATTCTTGCAGAAACAATGCCCAACGTTTTAACTTGTCATGATTTAATTTTGAAGACGTAAGAAATTGTAATGCACGATGATCACTGTATACTTTTACGTGCTTACTAGAAAGAAAGAAACGGAATTTGTTAAATGCCCAAACGATAGCTAAAGCTTCTAATTCAGTAACGGAATAATTTTTTTCAGGTTTTGTTAGCACTCTGCTAGCAAAAGCAATGGTTTTCTGAACAGTAGTGTCATTTTCTATGGCTTCTTGAAATAAATGGGCACCAAGACCGACTTTAGAAGAATCCGTTCTAAGGCATAAATCTTGGGACAGATCTGGATGAGCTAGTATTGGCGCGTTAAGTAACGCTTCTTTCAAAGAATTGAATTCCAACTGTGCTTGTTCGTCCCAGTTCCAAATAGTATTTTTTACACTGAGAGAACAAAGTTTTGGTGTAACTAGGATTTGCATATTCAGGAAACGACGGTAAAAATTTACGAGACCTAGAAAACTGCGGACTTGTTTTCTTGTGGATGGAACTGGAATGGCTCTGATTGCTTCTAACTTTTCAGGATCCGGCTGAATGCCTTCAGAAGAAATAATATGTCCCAAAAACTTCACCTTTGTCCTACCGAATTCAGACTTTTCCAAGTTAACTGTAATTCCAGATTCTGCAAAAATATGTAACACGCTGTTGAGGATGCGATCGTGTTGTTCCCATGAGGCTCTTGCTATCAGAATATCGTCCACATATAAGGTGATGTGACGTTTTAAGAACTTAGGTAATATGGAATTTAGCCCGCGAATGAATGCTACCGAAGAAATGTTCAAACCAAAGGGAAGTTTCCGAAACTGATAACAAACGCCGAAACAAAGGAAAGCTGTGTATTTTCTACACTCTGGATGAAGTTCGATCTGACAAAAGCTGGATCTGAGATCAATATAAGACAACACTTTTACACCATTAAAATTCTGAAGAAATTCTACCAACGTTTGCGGCCTGTCTGTTTCAGGAATGATGATAGTATTGATTTGCCTCGAATCTAAGACAAGCCTGAGCGATCCATTTTTCTTCTCAACAACATGTAATGGATTGTTGTATGAGCTTACTGCAGGCTCAATAATGCCCTCGTCAAGCATAGATTGTATTTCTGTTCTAACACGGTCGCTATAATTCGCCGGAATTATGTATGGTCTACCACAAAATTTAGTATGCTCACGAACACGAAATTGGTATTGAAATCCTTTGATTGTTCCTGTTTTGTGAGTAAAAACTGTGGAATGTGCTTGTAAAATTTCAAAAAGGTCTTGCCTATTAGTGTCATTACAATTCTCAATTGTTTGAATTTTATTCAGAATTAACTCATTAGTATCAAATGCGCCGTCGATATCATCCCTGTCAGTACTTGCAGAGTGATTGTTAGTGTCAAGCTCTGTCGAAAATTCCGAACTGTCTAACAGGAGGTAAAGCCGATTAATTTCTTCGTCATGGTTTGAGAGCCAATCTTCAAATTTCAAAGCTATTGACTTACCTTCTTTCTCTAAACTTATTCCAGCATCGTGAAAGTTTAAGATTGCTTTGTATTCATTCAAAATGTCTACTCCCAATATAATTTCCGTCAACAATAATGGAACAATAAGAAAGTTCATAGAGAAGCTGTGGCTTTGACAAAAGAATTCTAAGTTGGTTTGTTGGCGTACATCTACACTTTTTCCAAAGATTGCACCTTGTAATTTAATTTTACGTAACGGAAGTGTGGGGCAATCGTTCGATTTGTTGCATTTGCTAAAGGCTGTTTCACTAATTACTGAAATTGGACTGTCATAAATTTTACGTCATTTACTGTAATGTGAATCACAGGATATGCAATGTTGTTATGTTTTACGTCGTGTTCCTGGAGTAAGATGTCCCTAATGTCTTCCATTTTTACGTAACTACTAGCTACGGCAGCTGCGTCGTGAGTTTCAGAAGTACGTTTTGTGGCTGCCAGCGGTATGAGTCATTGCTTATTATCTCTTTGTTGGTGCGCGTCGTTATTGGGATTTGGAGACCTAACTTCTACAAATTCACCTTGTCGAGAGTGCCCTGCTCTGTTTGAATCTCGCCAGTTCTGATGCAATTCAGGTCTGTCGTTACGATCATATTGTCTGTCGTCATGTCGGTAGATTCCATAGTTTCTTTCTTGTTGGTCACGTGGTGGAGAATTTCTCTCTGAATCGTAACTGCGCGCTGGACCGTTGCGTCTAAAGTTATTCTGTCTCCCTTGATAATAATTATTTTGGTTCCCACATTGTCTGTTTCTCTGTGATAGTCACTACCGCGGAGAGGAGATCTTTCCCTGTAATTATTACTACTCTGCCAACGGTTGTCATATGGGTGATGTCTGTTTTGGTCACAATTTGTGTTGTGAGAATAGCCTTGTCGTGTCCAGTTATTATTTCTTTCATAGCGGAATTGTGACGGATGTGACCTGTAATTGTTGTGTTCCTGTTTTCGCGTTCCGCGACTGTCAGCATCAATTTCCAGTTCTTGTAACAATCCCTGAAAAGCTTCAATGTCATCTTTGCAACGTCCTGCCAAAATAATATGTTCAGGTAGTTTGATTAAGCAAATGCGGATGAGTTCTGAGGGCCTGTATGGATTTGACAGGTACTGATTCTTGTGCAACATGTCTTCAAAATATTTCACAAGACTGGAAAATTCAGATTGTTCGAAATGTTTCATCATTATGATGCTATGTTTTACTCGGTCTTGTGTAGCTTGAGACCAATATGCTGAGAGGAAGGCATGATAAAATTCTCCTTCACTGTGACAATTGTGAATGACCGATCGCCTTCTTACAGCTGGTTCATTCTCTAAATAGCCACACATAAATTCTAATCTGTGCTCTAATGACCAGTTGGGAGGAAAACAATGAGAGAATTGATGGAGCCACGCATGTGGATGAATGTCGATGCCAGAATTCTTAAATCTTTTGAATTTACGTGTAGTAATGAATAGCTTATAGTCAAAATCATTGTGTCGGCGAGTAGCATATCGGTCATTGTTACGTCGTTTCGGCGGTTCCATCTCAAAATTCGGTGTACCTTGCCAATTTATTTCATAATTTCCGAAATACCCTGTGTTATTATTTTGTGGCTTTTCCGTATTTCTAAGTTCCTCTTCCCGTGTTGGAGCGCGAGTGTCCTCTGAAATATGTAATTTTTGTTTTACTTGTGCCAACTGATCTTGTACTTCCTGGATTTCTCTTTTGTATTGCGTATTAATTTGATTCTCATTTTGTTTGAATTTCTTAATTTGTTCATACTCTTCTGTGTCAGTGATGGCTACAGGTCATGTGTCATTCAGATCATCATCTACCTTTGCAGATAAGTTAGTGAACTGATCCGAAAGTTCGGCTACTTTCTCCGATAGTGTACTTATTTCCTCAGTGTGTTTTTCTGAACCAAGTTTCAGAGTGTCCATTTGTGTTGAAATCGTATCTATTGTGTTCTTTAAGTTTTCCTGAGTTTTTGCAAGTAGTGTAACCGAATCGGTAGATGCAACTGAGTCAATTTTAGCCCACAAGGTCTCATGATTTTCATGAACAATGGTTTGCAGTTCTTTTATGGATGCTTCGTGATTCTGTAATGCATTTTCATGCCGCGAAAAAATAGGTTGAAAATGCTCACAAATTTGTGTTTTTACGTCATTACAGATCTTTTTACGTTTCGATTCAATGTTATGTAACTCAGTAGTTAAATCTTCACGTGTTTGTTCAGGTGTGGTGTCTAACCTTTGAAGCTTTTGCTGTGTTTGTCTCTGGTGTTGTTCCATTGTGTCTAACTGTTGCTGTGTTTGTCTCTGGTGTTGTTCCATTGTGTCTAACTTTTGAAGATTTTGTTCTATTGTGTCTAACTTTTGAAGCTTTTATCCCATTTGTTGCATTAATTGTAATAACAATGCACTGGTGTCTGAAACATGTTCCTCAGTGCTATTCGGCAATGCATTTGAACCGCCAATATTCGCATTTTGAAAAGCAGAAAATGTGTCTTGACTTATTTGAGAAAACGGTGAGGACGCAAAACCTGAATCTACAGTATTTGCAAGATTGTGTCTAGTCATTTCGGAATCCTGAGGCGAGCTGTTGCCAACCGATCAATCGATAATGCTTCCCTGTTAACTAATTGTTTCACTTCCTACACCATTATTTGCAGCCCGCTCCATTTCCCTATGTACAGTTACCAAATTAGTACTTTGAACATTAGTTAATTCATTACACGGTGGCGCTAACACACTGCTTTCGTCTTCACTGTCATTTCTCAGTTTACTTTGCAGCCTAGTATTACGTTTTTCACACGCCATTATTGTCACAATATTTCACACGACACACAGGAAAGCACAATTTGAAGAGCAAAATAAGAAAACACATTAACATAGCATTGAAAATAATATCTCGTTAATTGCAAGCGCAGCTGCGAAATACTTGGTGCAAATCTACATGCATGCCGGAACTGTTTTACTGTACAAGAATGAAAACTACAACTACAAAGAAAATTCTCTCTATGATTACGCGCTAGCAATAAACAATAGCTACACTAATTACACAAACTACAAGAACAAAATCAGAAGATTCCAGTGAGGTATCCTCGGCTAAGGGTCGACATATGAAACGTCCCCTTAGAACAATTGTACATGACTGTGCTTAAACTGACACACAATATTTTTAGCGCAACGCAATATGACTTTCAAAAATCCCTACAAAAGAATGGCCCTGACTAATATTAACCTATACGTTTCACAAATCACTTACTTCACAAAAATCTTGGTTACTAGAACTACTGCAATACAGCGAGCGCCACTACTGCCAGCTAAATAAAAGTTTCAAACTACAGAAGGCACTAACTACTGATAGGCATAGTTAGCAAATGAAATATTTTAATAGGGAACAAACAATGTATTTACCTTAATAGTCATCAAAAGTCATAATATATACAGCAGTTCATGACATCCAGTCTTACAAATTTCGAAACTCCGCCATTTCTCTCCCCACATCCAACCACTGCTGGCGGCTCACCTCCAACTGCGCAACGCTACGCGCTGTTCACATCCAGCTGCCCAACACTACAATGGCAGACAACAATGCAAACTAGCCACAGACTGCACACAGCACAGCCAGTGATTTTCATACAGAGCGCTACGTAACGTTGCCAATAAGAAAACATAGACAGCCTACTTACACTCTGGTTCTACAGTAGCACGTCAAAGTAAATTTACTGCAAATTATTTAAACGTTTAGGAATGGCATTAAAAATGACAATACTTAAATTCTGAAACGTGATCAGAGTCACTGTGGCTCTTAAAACTCAATTTGAATTCAACTGATAATATTGACCCTCATTTAAAGATTATTGCAAGTTGATGACCTGCCTCAGCGGCTGCCAGAGAACTGGTTGCTAATTGGTTAATGTTCATGACGTATAAGAAAGACAGGGAGTTTGTAATAACGGCGGCTGGCAACTTGGCGTGGAAGGAGCTTCGTTCATGAACCTGTCCTCTTTGGTTCCTGCTTAGTCACTCAATCGTAATTCGCAACATATTCAGAAATATACATCGAAATATTTGTGACAAGCCGGAATGCAAATGCCTTTGCTGCGTATCTCTCACAGCAATTTCAACTTTCTTTTTATAATGAGAGAAGTTAGAAAATCGAAGAACCTCAATCCAGACAGTGCATGCTCTTATATGTACGTAATATCGAACATTACAAAACATACTTGAATTATATTGATAAGAAAGTACCAGAATCTGTTACAAACGCAAAGATGAATAGATCTGTTTATTCATTACGCTACGATGAACCGTATTACTTCAGCTATTATCTTTTATCTTATATCTTAAATCTTTTTACCACTCATGTGGCTTAACTGACATTTAATTATAAGAACAGCATTCACATTTATCAATAATAACAGCGAAACTCTTGCCTTTGATCATGTTGAAGAACGTTCTATTGAGTACATTTCAAGGCGTGCGGTTGCAGCTGTAGCCGTTATAAAGCTAAGTACTGACAAAGTTATTTGTGCACTCTTATACAGTTATTAAATTTAATGGTTTCCAACGGTGTTTCGTGCTGTTTGTGGCGAAATAACGATTTAATAAATTTTTGGAAACGTTCGCTCGCTGTGATTTTTAGGGTTTTCTGTGCGTTGATGTGGATTAGTAAATTACTTGCTTTAGTTTTCAGCTGACGCTTCTTATTGTTTCTAGTGAAATATTTCAGTAAAATTTTTATTCACGATTTTAATTTCGTTGAGGGTTCCAGTGGCCGCTTGAATCTTTGGTTTTAGCTAGTAATTTTGTAAAGTTTTGTTGGTATTAGTATTACTTGTGGTTGTTTAGTAGCATTAATAAAATTGCTTTCTTAGTAGAGAGAGAATTTCGAGATCGCTATTATTAGTTCTTTAAATAGTTCTATTGAAGTAACTGAACTGAGGTAACGTAGACGTTTAGTTTTTTTCAGTAGCTGTAAAATTTTATCATGAGTGGGAAGTGTGGGCTCTGTCGTAGGTTTGTGAGTAGTGGGTTACGATGTGGGATTTGTTCAAAGTATTTTCATAGGAGGGAATGCAGTGGAGAAGCCAGTGGGCATTCTAGCTAGATCCTTTCATGGGAATGCAGAATCTGTAGTAGAAATAAGTTGATTGAGGAGCAGGAGCATAAGATCTGTGCCCTTCAGATGCAGTTACAACACGCAAACGAAGAACTAGATAGCCTGAGGAGGGCGAAGGGTGCTGGGGATTGGGAATTGGCAGTTGGCAAGAAGGCAGCTAGGAGGAAGAGGTATTCAGACAGTTGCACTTTTCATATATGCAGTAGATTTGACCAACTGTCGGAGTTGAGAGTTGAGTGGAGAGGAGCCTCTTGTAGCTGTAGGTGTAGGAAACGTGCAGCAGTCCTCAGCAGTTAGGAGGCCTAACACAAAGAAGAAGGTTCTGCCGCTAGGTAGTTCGCACGGTAGAGGTTCAAATGGCTCTGAGCACCACGGGACCCAACATCCGAGGTCATCAGTCCCCTAGAACTTAGAACTACTTAAACCTAACCAACCTAAGGACATCACACACATCCATGCCCGACGCAGGATTCGAACCTGCGACCGTAGCAAGCGCGAGGTTCCGGACTGAAGCATCTAGAACCGCACGGCCATCGCAGCCCGCCACGGTAGAGGTGTCGGCCAGCAGTTGAAGGAAGTGTTGGGGAGTGAGTACCAGGTCACCAGCATTGTGAAGCCTAGCGCAGGGTTGGCTCAGGTGACTGACAGCATATGGGAGTTATATAGGAATTTTACAAAAGAGGATCGTATAGTGATAGTGGGTGGAGCAGGCAATAGTCTTGATAGGGACGGGGAATATGATGTAGGTGGTGACTTGGTAAAGATAGCTACTAAAATTGGTGGCACTAATGTGCATTTCGTGCAACTGTTACAGTGTTATGATCGGCCTCACCTTAATGCACCTGTTACGTGCGTTAACATGGGGAGAAGGCACTTATGGCAGATTGCATGGGTCACATTTAGCGGTGCCAGCTGTGTCTATCAGTAGATCGAGTTTCGCTAGGCATGGCCTGCACTTCAATGGGTATGGGAAGGGAAGGCTAGCAAAGCTTATACACTCCTGGAAATGCAAAAAAGAACACATTGACACCGGTGTGTCAGACCCACCATACTTGCTCCGGACACTGCGAGAGGGCTGTACAAGCAATGATCACACGCACGGCACAGCGGACATACCAGGAACCGCGGTGTTGGCCGTCGAATGGCGCTAGCTGCGCAGCATTTGTGCACCGCCGCCGTCAGTGTCAGCCAGTTTGCCGTGGCATACGGAGCTCCATCGCAGTCTTTAACACTGGTAGCATGCCGCGACAGCGTGGACGTGAACCGTATGTGCAGTTGACGGACTTTGAGCGAGGGCGTATAGTGGGCATGCGGGAGGCCGGGTGGACGTACCGCCGAATTGCTCAACACGTGGGGCGTGAGGTCTCCACAGTACATCGATGTTGTCGCCAGTGGTCGGCGGAAGGTGCACGTGCCCGTCGACCTGGGACCGGACCGCAGCGACGCACGGATGCACGCCAAGACCGTAGGATCCTACGCAGTGCCGTAGGGGACCGCACCGCCACTTCCCAGCAAATTAGGGACACTGTTGCTCCTGGGGTATCGGCGAGGACCATTCGCAACCGTCTCCATGAAGCTGGGCTACGGTCCCGCACACCGTTAGGCCGTCTTCCGCTCACGCCCCAACATCGTGCAGCCCGCCTCCAGTGGTGTCGCGACAGGCGTGAATGGAGGGACGAATGGAGACGTGTCGTCTTCAGCGATGAGAGTCGCTTCTGCCTTGGTGCCAATGATGGTCGTATGCGTGTTTGGCGCCGTGCAGGTGAGCGCCACAATCAGGACTGCATACGACCGAGGCACACAGGGCCAACACCCGGCATCATGGTGTGGGGAGCGATCTCCTACACTGGCCGTACACCACTGGTGATCGTCGAGGGGACACTGAATAGTGCACGGTACATCCAAACCGTCATCGAACCCATCGTTCTACCATTCCTAGACCGGCAAGGGAACTTGCTGTTCCAACAGGACAATGCACGTCCGCATGTATCCCGTGCCACCCAACGTGCTCTAGAAGGTGTAAGTCAACTACCCTGGCCAGCAAGATCTCCGGATCTGTCCCCCATTGAGCATGTTTGGGACTGGATGAAGCGTCGTCTCACGCGGTCTGCACGTCCAGCACGAACGCTGGTCCAACTGAGGCGCCAGGTGGAAATGGCATGGCAAGCCGTTCCACAGGACTACATCCAGCATCTCTACGATCGTCTCCATGGGAGAATAGCAGCCTGCATTGCTGCGAAAGGTGGATATACACTGTACTAGTGCCGACATTGCGCATGCTCTGTTGCCTGTGTCTATGTGCCTGTGGTTCTGTCAGTGTGATCATGTGATGTATCTGACCCCAGGAATGTGTCAATAAAGTTTCCCCTTCCTGGGACAATGAATTCACGGTGTTCTTATTTCAATTTCCAGGAGTGTAGATGATAGTGTAGTGGGTAGTGGTTGGATCACTCATGGCAAAATTCCTGTAATAGTTGGTGTTAAAGCTGCACCTTTTTAGTTTGATGTCAGCTGATACGTATACCTGCTTAAAGAAAGTCCCTCGAACTAAGGGATCACCTTTAGAGGACGTCATGTTTCCAAGTAGAGAAGGAGTTAGCATATTTCATCAAAATATAGTAGGTATTAGAGATAAAGTCAGTGAACTGCTTAATGATGTTAACTTTGAAATTATTATTATATCGGAACACCACTTAAATAATTTGACAATTCAGGGGCTTCCTTTGCCAGGATACAGATTAGCCCGCTGTTTTTCAAGGAGTTCCTTGCGGAGTGGTGGAGTGACCATGTACGTAAAAAACAGCGTTCCATTAGAGTCCATAGATGTATCACGGCACGGCACTGAACAGATATTTGAATACTGTGCAGGGGCAGTTGAATTTATTGAAACTAAACTTTTAATTTTTGCTGTCTATAGGTCTCCTAACTCTGACTTCAGAGCATTTCTGCTCATGCTAGAGAAGATTCTTGATCACTAAATAGGAAGTACCATAAATTAGTTATATGCGGTGACTTCAATATTATTTTTGTATATCATGGTGCAAGAAAAAGGATGTTGATAGATCTCCTGAAATCATATGATCTTATGCAGATAGTGTTTTTTCCAACTAGGACGCAGGGGAGCAGTAGGACAGGCGTAGACAATATTTTTATTCGTTCTTCATTACTAAATGGGCATCTTGTTAGTAAAAGACCTTGATGCACAAATTTTAACATTAAAAGACATTTGTACTCAAACAAATGTCACATATAATTAAAAACTATGTACGAAAGTTGACCCAACGAAAATAGAGAGTTTTTTAAACATCTTCAAGGAACAAGAGTGGCAGTATGTTTATAGTGCTGATAACATAGATGACAAGTATAATGCTATCCTTAACACATTTCTCATGCTCTTTGAGAATTTATTTCCATGAGAACATCCTAAACGGGGTGCTAGCAGTAAAAGGCAGCCTGAGTGTCTGACTAGTGGGATAAGGATATCATGTAGAACAAAGCGGGAATTATATCAAAATGTAAGAAGTAGTCACAATCAAGCTACAGTAGATCATTGCAAACAGTACTGTAAGGTACTTAAAATGTTATTAGGATGGCCAAGAGTATGTGGTACGCAAATAGAATAGCTAATTTACAGGATAAAATTAAAACCATATGGTGAATTGTGAAGGAAGCGTCTAGTCTGCAGCACAAGGTCGACAATATAAAGTCAGTTTGTAGTAAAAATATTTCTCTTTCTGATAAATCAGATATATGTACAGTATTTAAAAATCATTATCTGAGTATTGCTGATGAATTAAATGAAAGTTTAGTCTCTACAGTGAATCATATAACTCTCTTGGCAAATGCCTTTCCGAGATTGACGTCTGAAATACTCCTCTGTGATACAGACAAGGGAGAGACTAAGTCAATAATTAAATCACTGAAGACCAAGGGCTGTCATGGTTGTGATGGAGTGCCTTGGAAGATATTAAAGTACTGTGCTTTACATGTTAGCCCAGTATTTAGCCATATTTGTAATTTTTCCTTTAGAAATGGTCAGTTTCCTGAACGATTAAAGTACTCAGTAATAAACCCTCTTTATAAAAAGAGAGAAAGGGCTAATGTAGAGAATTTTAAACCGATTTCTATGCCATCAGTATTTGATAAAGTTATTGAAAAGGCTGAGTATGTAAGCATTATTGATCATTTTGTCTCATATAATTTGCTATCAAATGTACAGTTCGGTTTTAGAAGTCGTTTAACAACTGAAAAAGCTATATTCTCTTTTCTCTGTGAGATAATGGATGGGTTAAACAAAAGGTTTCGAACGATAGGCATATGGTTTTATAGTTAAATAACGATCGATTGTGTTAATCACAAAATATTGCCCCACAAGTTGGACCATTACAGTAAATGGGGAGTAGCTCACAATAGGTTCACCTCTTACTTTAGCAAAAGACAGTAAAACGTCATTGTTCATAGTGTTGAGAATGACTGATGACTGTGGTGCGGCATCAAATGGGGGGGGGGGTAGGAGGGGTGCCATAGGGATCAGTGTTGAGGCCACCCTTGTTCCTTATTTATATAAATGGTATGCCATCTAGTATTTCGGGTAACTCTAAAATATTTCTATTCGCTGGTGACACTAGCTTGGTAGTAAAGGATGTTGTGTGCAAAATTGCCTCGGTTTCAAACAGTGCAGTTCATGACATAAGTTCATAGCTTGTAGAAAATAAACTAACGCTAAATCGCAATAAGACTCAGTTTTTGCAATTTCTACCACACAATTCAACAAAACCTGACGTTTTAATTTCACAGAATGGGCATATGATTAGTGAAACTGAACAGTTCAAATTTCTGGGTGTAGAGATAGATAGTAAACTGTCGTGGAAAGCCCACGTTCAGGATCTTGTTCGAAGACTTAACGCTGCCATTTTTACTATTCGTACGGTATCTGAAGTAAGTGATCATTCGACATGAAAATTAATCTACTTTGCTTATTTTCATTCGCCTACGTCGTATGGTATTATATTTTGGGGTAGCTCTTCCCATTTTAGAAGGATATTTTTGACTCAGAAACATACGGTTAGGGCAATAAGTGGTGGAAGTTCGCGAACTTTTTGTCGATCCCTGTTCACTAGTTTGGGTACTCTGACGCTAGCCTCTCATTGTGTATATTCCTTATTGTCACATCGCCCGCATCTCGTGGTCGTGCGGTAGCGTTCTCGCTTCCCACGCCTGGGTTCCCGGGTTCGATTCCCGGCGGGGTCAGGGATTTTCTCTGCCTCGTGATGGCTGGGTGGTGTGTGCTGTCCTTAGGTTAGTTAGGTTTAAGTAGTTCTAAGTTCTAGGGGACTGATGACCATAGATGTTAAGTCCCATAGTGCTGAGAGCCATTTGAGCCATTTTGAACCTTATTGTCATTTCTTGTTAACAATATCAGCTTATAGCCAAGAATAAGCAATTTTCACTCAGTTAATTCTCGGCAGAAATCAAACCTGCATTTGGATCGGACTTCCTTAACTCTTGTGCAGAAAGGTGTGCAGTATACTGCTGCATCCATACTTAATAATGTACCACAAGAATTAAAAAATCTTATCAGTAATCCACGCGCTTTCAAATCGAATTGAAGAGTTTCCTCGTGGATCACTCCTTGTATTGTGTCGAGGAGTTACTTGAAACCTGAAGCTGATTCTTGTTCTATTGTTGTTTGCTTTTACTTAAAGTTATGGCTTAGTTTTTAGTCGGTTCATAAACATTTTATTTTTATCTATTATTACTTTTACGTTGTGTTTTCATGTACTGACCCGTTCCACGGCCTTGGAGATTTGCTCCTCAATTTGGTCCTACGGAAGTTGACTTGTAAATAAATAATAAATAAATAACATCAGTAACAACAAAGAAAGTAATTGCCTTAGGAACATAAAAATGCACAAGTTACGTGGTCAACTATTTTTTATTATTTATAAATTGTAATTTATACTTTGCAAGGATATGAAATACGTAATGGACTTCACGCTGAAAAATGTACAGTTCTAATTTGTGCAAAACGAACAAGTAAACAAAAAAAAAAAAAAGGAAAGTCATCGGCTCTCGGTTTCTGCCTCAGACACTCATTTAAGTTTCTTTCCCTAACAGTGCTGCAGATAATCCTGCCATTAATTACGTCATTCAGATTGTCAATCCTAAGGGCCCCGGTTCGATTCCCGGCGGGATCGGAGATTTTATCCGCTCAGTCACTGTGTGTTGTGTTATCCTAATCATCATCATTTCATCCCCATCGACGCGCAAGTCACCGAAGTGGCGTCAAATCGAAAGACTTGCACCAGGCGAGCGGTCTACCCGACGGGAGGCCCTCGTCACGCGTCATTATTATACCGGGTGATAAAAAGTCAGTATAAATTTGAAAACTTAATAAACCACGGAAAAATGCTGACAGAGAGGTAAAAATTGACACACATGCTTGGAATGACATGGGGTTTTATTAGCCGCCACTTTCGCCATGCTTGGCCTCCCAGGTCCCCAGGCCTCAGTCCGTGCGATTATTGGCTTTGGGGTTATCTGAAGTCGCAAG
Source organism: Schistocerca cancellata (assembly GCF_023864275.1). Taxonomy (NCBI): domain Eukaryota; kingdom Metazoa; phylum Arthropoda; class Insecta; order Orthoptera; family Acrididae; genus Schistocerca; species Schistocerca cancellata. The sequence goes on from NC_064631.1 coordinate 214,969,608, forward strand.
AGTATCGTGATCGACGGACATCTCTAGGGATGCTGAAAGACAACATCCGACGCCAATGCTTCACCATAACTCCGGACATGCTTTACAGTGCTGTTCACTACATTATTCCTCGACTACAGCTATTGTTGAGGAACGATGGTGGACATATTGCGCATTTCCTGTAAAGAACATCATCTTTGCTTCGTCTTACTTTGTTATGCTAATTATTGCTATTCTGATAAGATGAAGCGCCATCTGTCGGACAATTTTGTCAACTTTTGTAACTTTTTTGGTTGTAATAAAACCCCATGTCATTCCAAGCATGTGTGTCAATTTGTACCTCTCTATCTACATTGTTCCGTGATTTATTCAGTTTTCAAATTTATACTGACTTTTTGATCACCCAGTACTACATAATTTATGTACAGTACCAAAACTACCAAACTGTAGTTCTGGTAGAGCGTAATTCTACCCAAAATTACAAGGGTTTAGTGGCAGAAAATTTGAAAGCCTTAAAAGTTGTCGATACGAGTCCTCAGTCCACTGGCAATTATACACACAGATGATTTAGAATCTTTGGCTATAATTTTGCCCAACAATTGGGACTCTTGCATGTTCTACAGCTTCCGACATCAGTGAGTGACTAAATGTAGCGAAAGCGGAAAAATAAGTTTCTTTCCGGTTCGATTACAGCCTTTGTTGACACCGATAGCTCTTCTCTTTCACACAGAACCGCCAATGGCCTCCGATCACTTGACGGACCATCGTACCAATAATGGAGGTGCGTGATTCTCAAAGCCACTCGGTCGCTGGAGCTCGTAACCCGGCCGGCGCGCGCGGCACGACGGCAGCCAGCGGAGCGGCCGCGCTCTGCCGGGGTGACACCGCCCGCGGCCCTGCGACCGCTTCCGCGCCGCCTCTGTCTGTCTGCACACAGCGCGGCCGCTTTCGCTTTGTTTCCGCGTTGCAGCAGACGCGGCCAGCTGCGACTCTGGCTGCGCTGCGACCGCGGATCGCGCTTGTTCGCCCGGGGATCCCATTTCCTGGGCGTGCTCTCCCCCTAATCCAATCCACAACATTCCTCCCCACCCACCGGTTTTCTTTTTGGCAGGAGATATTCTAACCGCTGCTCCCTCGCGACTCTCGACTGCCGGCGCCCGAGGTCCTTCTGCTCGGCTCCCGAACTGGTTAAAAACGCGGCGGACGCCTTCGGGCAGAAAATTAAAATTAGAACGTTTCTGCTCTGGCGCTTAACCTTTTGAGCTGGAATTGCTTGGGAAATATCTCATCACTCGAGCGCGACACGGTTCTGTCCTTCCTGGCGAGTCGTGAAAGACGGAAAACGCAATATTTTGTTCTTTTTATATTTTGTTGTTTGCCTGCCCATTCGCAATACACAAAGGAAGAGCCACTTCGAGAGAAGTTTTAATTTTCTTTTTCATTACATTATTTCGTTTGCGCGCAGTACGCGGCAGGCGCGAGTTCACGTTGCCTACTCGTGACGCACTACAAAGGAATCGACAAATAGTTTATTTCCTTACTTCAGTACAATATGGCACGAAGATTCACAAGCATATTACGATTTTAATTGGCCGGCTGCCGTACTACAAGGTTTCTTATTCAGAAAATGCCCAGTTTTCTACCTTATTAACAAAACAACATAATTTCCGTTTAGTAATCTCCACTTACTATTTCGCTAAGACCTACAACCGACGTCCTAACGACAAACTAAAAACCACGGACTGAAGTATTAGGTGTCTTCGGTGCTTCTACAGTTTTGAAAAAGCATTTGTCCAGTAAAACATCGACGCCCAGTATATAAGTTACTACGGTACGGAATATTAAAACAGAATTGCAACTACATAGGGTCTTCAGAAATTAAGCTCCACATGTCGCCCCACGCTAACGACCTGCAAATGTCACTGCCATGGACATTTCTCTATGCTGATAATGTCACGTTGCGAAGAACAAGTTTTATCTGGAGCACAGAACACAAGAGTGGAACGAACAACTCGCACAATACAGTCTTCGGCTCACCAAAAGGAAAACTAAGTACATGACAGCAGATCCGCGAGAAGGTGGGACTGCCAAGGTTGACGGGAAAGACCTACTAAGGGTAGAAAAATTTAAGTATCGCTGTTCTACAATCTCTAGCGATGGCCAACTTACAGACTAAGTCAACGCAAGGACGCAGTCCACCTGGATGAAGCAGCGAACGACAGCAGGCGGCATCTGCCATCGTCAGATTAAGGAGACGTCAAAGATCTGCTGGACTGTCATCCGTCCTGTTGATCTCTATGGCACCGACCGATGGCCAACTGCAAAAGAGGCAGAACGACGACTGCGGGTCACGAAGAGGAACTTGCTTAGATGGACAGGTAGCATCATTCGACTGGATCACACTTCGAACGACACTACCAGGAAACGATTCGGGGCCGCACCGATCCAGAAGAAGTAGCGAGAAAAACGTTTGCGATCGTTTTGACATGTGCTGTGCGCAGAGAACAATAGCATTGCAAAGGCAATATATACAGTGGAAGTCATGGGAAGGAGACCAAAGGGACGACGAAGACAGCGATGGGCCGACACTCCGCACAACGACCTGAAGGCTGTAAATGTTCACGCAGACATGGTCCACGATCGAACAAAATGGAGACAGCGAATACACTCAGTGGATCCTGCCTCCTGGAGCAACAAATAGTAAAGAAAAAGAAGACGATGACGTTCCAGGCTAAGAATATGTCCCAAGAAGAGTGGAATATTATCTGAAAAGAGTACAAGATGGTTCAAATGGCTCTCAGCACTATGGGACTTAACATCTGAGGTCATCAGTCCCCTAGAACTTATTACTACTTAAACCTAACTAACCTAAGTACATCACACACGTCCATGCCCGAGGCAGCATTCGAACCTGCTACCGTAGCAGTCGCGCGGTTCCGGACTGAAGCGCCTAGAACCGCTCGGCCACCGCGGCCGGTGAAAAGAGTACACTTCCTGGGTTTTCTACAGAGAGAGTGCATCACAGTGTGCGATTGGAATGGCGTGCGGCAACTGGAAACGTTGTTCCAGAGTTCAAGTACGCGATACTGCACGAGTATTGTAGGCAAAACATCCAAATTGCACACAGATTCATAATGAAATTCTGGCGGTGTATAGGCCGTATGCAACGTCGCGTAGTAGAATGGTGCCAACAATTTCATCAAGAGCACATAGACATAGGTGATGCGGATCAGAAAGCCCACATCTTGCACCGTGAGATTTCCATCTTCCCGAGAAGCTGAAAGAATATTTGGGGAAATGTGATTTTGTAACGATGAGGACGTTCACACAGCGCTTGTCGAACGGCTCCGTGACCAGCCAGCGCATTTCGATCGTCGAGATAATGAACGACTGATAGAACGTATCAGCGTTGCTTACAGAGACTTCGTGACTTTGTTGATAAATAGCATCACATATTCTGTGGCATTTTGAAGTGTGGTGCAGCATTTAATAAAAATTACCTGACTGCCAAAATAATGGGTAACTTACTTTTGGAAGTCCCCTCGTAGATAAAAAATTTGGCAAGTAATTTCACCAAGTCATCTACATCCACATTAGGAATTTCTCTCTCTCTGTGTGTGTGTATGTGTGTGTGTGTGTGTGTGTGAGAGAGAGAGAGAGAGAGAGAGAGAGAGAGAGAAGCTTAAAGGTGCTCAATGGCGAGGTTAGGAGCGCCCTTACGCGTGTTAAAATAAATGAATATTATCACACATTAAGGAGAAAAGCTGTAAAATGACACTCATGCACTCACTCCTACGTCACTCGCTGTGACCACACAATCACTCTATCTCACCCACGTTAAGACAACGGAGAAAGGGTGAAAGGTGCTCTACCTGGGATTAAAACAGAAATAAAACAACAGAGGAACTAAAAGAGAGGCACAGGAAGGCTGACCACTTGCAATAAACATGGGTGAGTCAGTTACCCTGTTAACACGTTAGAAACATCTTTCTAGAATTTTTAGAAATGTGTTGAACAAATCACAAAATTTTAAAACTCTCGCCATATTCTAGAAGGCAGATCTGCCCGCAAATCTGCTGCTGCCTGCTGGTCGGAAAATCAAAAACAGTCTTAGTAAAGTGTAGTGCACAGTGATGTGTACTCTACAAGCAACATGCGTCGGAGGATCTTCTCTCTGGAACAAGAAACCGTGCATCATAAGGCTGTGGCCTATGCGAAGACGAGTAAGGAGGACCTCGTCCCGTCGACGTGGCTGGAAAGCTGTGGCTTTACTAGGCGGAGTTTTTTGTCTGTCACTTCCAATCACTCACCATCCCATCGACACAAGACTCTGTATCTCAACACTGTGACAACAGTAAGGCGACAGCATGCAAGAGGGATGGCACACCGAACTAACTGAGCATCACGACACGCCCCGTTGGCTGCTACATCTGCCCTTTCGTTCCCTGCAATATCCATGTTGCACCCAGCAGGAAGACACCTCATTCCCCAGCTGTTGTGATTGGAACCTCAGGTCCTGGATATTCTGGACTACTTTATCTGCTGGGTATGAGAGGTGTAGCGAAGAGCACTCAGAGAATCGGAACAGACAAGGAATTTGGTACTCGAATCCTGTCTCATCTGCTCCATTGCCCTCAAAATTGCACCTAGTTCCACGTCGGAGACAGTGAAGTCTTGAGGCAGTCGGTCCTTGAGGAAGCGATCGGGGAACACAACAGAGCAACCAACAGAGCCACCTGTTTGGATAAACCAGTAAAAACAGTTGTAAAGATGAGGTCTTTAGTTAAACCGTCCTTAAATATTATATTAAAACGCATGCAGGTGCGCAAACCTTCCTGTACCCCACGAAATCCAAAATTACTCTAGGCCTCTGCAGTAACCAGGACGGCTGTGTTTGGGGTTGGATTTGCTCCATACTAAGTGACTCCAGCACATGCTGCACGTGGGTCCAAGATAGTGTTGTTGCTCGTGGGCGATTGGAGAAAAGGCGTTCCAGAGATAGTTGAGCAATAATAATATGGTATGCAGGTGAAGTAGGAGCTGCGGGGAACTTATGTGCCTGACACATTATGATGAGCTGCCACCAGATGGTGAATGGTTGTTCCCCAGATTCTTAGGAATTTCTATTGTGTTCTGAAGTGTAATAGGACAATTATTGATCATTTAGAATAATTCATTCACTCTCAAGAAGAATGTATGGTGTTTTGAAAAAGATTTCTCTAATTGTAGAATTGCTCTAAACGTAGGTTTGCCAAAATGCCAGGTGGAATAGCTTTCTTATGGCTGGTTCTACTAAGAATTTCAGTAATTCTGAGAGAATATGGTCTACTCCAGATGCCTTTTTTAAATTAGGGCTTTGAGCACTGTATGAAATGCTTCTCTCAGCTCTCCCATCCCATCCCGAACCAATTTCTGTTCCCTTTTTAAAAAAATAACTTCAAGTCAATTTCCCTTGAATGGTAATTCTATGTATTTCTTCAACCTTTCACCTTTCCCTTCTTCGTTAGTAGTGGTTTGATGTCTGAGTTCTTGCCATTAAACCAGCTGCTTCTGTTTTCCAAAAGTCTCTCTAAATTTAATGTAAGCGACCTCTACCGTTACATAGGTCATGCATCCTTCTGCAGCCATACAGCTCTCCAGCCATTCCTCGAACTGTCATTTTGCATTTTCTGTCAACCTCATTTCTAGACCTCTATTCCTCTTCTCGATCTTTAATTTACTGCAGTTTTATAGTTTCTCCTTTCGCCAGTTAAATCTTCGCTCTTGATTCACAAATAAAGTATTAGCAATGATAAAATTATGCTTTGTCCAAAATTCTACCAAGAAGCTCCATCTCTCTTTCCCTCGTTCCACGCTCTATGATTTTTCCTTTTTCTTTTCGTTCTATCGAATTCCAGTCGCCTATGGCTATTAAATTTTCAGCTCCTTTAACAACACGAAAAATTTCTTTTATCTCGTCACATACTCTTTCAATCTATTTATAATCCTTGAATGCAGTGGGTATATAAACTTGTACGACTGTGATCGGTGTTGGTTTTATTTCTGTTTTGGCTACGATAATGGGGTCACTATGCTGTTCATAGCAGCTTACCGTAATTTTTGTTCATTATCAGATTTATTCGTATATTAACCATGTTTGATTTTGTGCTGAAACCCTGTACTCACCTGACCAGAAATGTTGTTTATTCCCGTTATACAGGGGTGGCCAGAAACATGGAAACCCCCAAAACACAACATATTACCATGCCTCATAATACGGTGTGGAAACGCCTCGGCGTTCAAAACAGCTTCCAGTCATCTCGGTATCGATAAATAAAGATCATGTGTGGTTTTCAAGGGAATCTTACAATACTGAATCTGCAAATTGGCGGAAAGTTCAGTTGGAGGTGGGTAGTGATCACGCACACTTCTGTCCAAAATAGACCGCAAAGACTCAATAGTGTTGACACCTGCTGACTGTGGAGGCCGAGGGAGACGCGATAACTGTAAGGTTACTACCATATTTTATGTATAGAATAAAAGTGCTGTGGGCTCTCTTTTTATTCGATGTGTCACGCTTCATATTTGTACACTAGATATTTTTCAGACAGACGTCTACAGTAGTCGACATGTCACTGCCAGAGGTTCTGAGCACAAGCCATGTGATATTTGGCCGTCAGTAGCATTGCCGTAGCAAGTAGCATTCAGTGCGAAGCCAATGAAAGAGTCAGGTGTTCGTCACATGGCTGAGTGATTTGGTGATGACTAGCACAATACAGATATGCAAACACAGAGAATGTTACTTTTTGGAGATATGATTTTGTAAAGATTGATTTCAAGAACAGGAAGATATTCAGGTAATCTTGTTGCTGCATTGCTTGCTCGCGCGTAATTTATCACGAATTTGAGAGATGCAGATTTTTAGCACGATTTTACTTTATTGGTTCGGATCAGTTAGTTTGGTTGTCGAGTCGTAATTAAAGTTATCCGCTCGCGTAGCTTACACTCAGAGTTATAGTCTCACCGCTGCTTTTACCATTTTAATGATGTATTAAATGCCATAATTGTGCTGTTTTTTTAATAAGAAATGAATTTTGTAAAATTGTTTGTAACTGTTAAGGAATGAGGTTCACAATACAGTTTAGAATCTCTTTCCAATCATTTAGTACACCAAGTTCCGTTCATCGTCTCCTCACGAAAGTTTAATTTTGTGATTGTGTGTCGCCGTATTGCACTTAGCAGAACAAAGTTGCTCAAACCGTAAGGCATGACATGCTTAGCACAGCTGCTTTTCCTTACATTGCACTTGGCAGGTGCTTCTTTAGCTGTTTTTCTGCTGCGCTGTATTTTAATATTCACCACTTTCGAGCTGTACCGAGTTTTCATTGCCGCAAGGTAATTTATGAAAACTTGTTAGACCCAGTTTAACATCACAGACAAGACATAATAAGATCATTTGCAGTTAAGCGTAGCATTTCCAAACTATCTACAGGATCACTTTAGATAAGCTCAGTTCTGATTTCATTTCTTTGTCAGATGCCTTCTTCTTACAGTGCAGTGTTATATGTTCACGTGTGCGTCATTTAATGTTTGGAATTTTATCTCCTCAGTTTGTGTACATAATTTTACAGGTCATTTTCGCAGAAGCATTGTGGAAATTTATTCTTTGAAAATTCGATTTTTAATTTTATGCAGAATTTTTATTCTGTTAGTTTTGCGGGTTGTAACTGTAAGACAAGCACTGTTACATTACGCACTGTAGCACTGTTTACTGCTCTATATTATACATAATATCACCAGACACCTTATTCAGTATACAGTTTTAGGTTTTCTAACTATTTCGGGTAAAAGCTTACGCAATACAAAAGCAAATACAGTGTTGTTATAATTATACAGATTCACATCGATTTGGCGACTCTTTTTATGAGACAGTGTTTACGTAAGCCGCGCGGGGTAGCGGAACGGTCTTAGGCGTCTTGTCACGGTTCGCGCGGGTCCCCAGTCGGAGATTCGAGTCCTCCCTCGGGCATGGGTGTGTGTGTTGTCCCTATTGTAAGTTAGTTGAATTTAGGTTAAGTAGTGTGTAAGCTTAGGGACCGATGACTTCAGCAGTTTGGTCCCATAAGATCTCACCACGAATTTTCAACTTTTTTCCATTTACGTAAGCATACCAGATGCATTGTTCAGATTAACATAACAATACCGACACACATGAAAGTTAAAGAATAATTTCTCAAACAAACGATAAACAAACAAAACGATACCTCCGTGTTCTCACAAAACCAGTTCTGGATGATGCGAACTGTGCGGACAGGGGCCATTTCGTCTGGGAACACACTATCAACACTGTGGAACAAATATTGCATCGTGGGATTGACCTGATCAACGAAAATGATCACGTAATGGTATTAATGCCGCCCTGCAGAACAGCCGTGGGGCGTTTGGAATCCCGCGACGTTTCATTCTTGGAACACAAACTCGGTCAAAAGTTGGAAACAGTCTGAAACAACCGAATGGGTTTCTCCATTGCTTCACAATCCCGGTTTTGTGGCTTCGGCAACACGTTTTCCAGTTACGCGCATTTTGGAATTCCAGCTCGACCTGCCTGTTTGCGCTCCATTTGTGTCGTTTTGGTGCTGACAGGGTTTGCAAGTGCGACCTTCAGTTCTGCAGCGACTTCTGCAGCCGTCGTCCTCTATTTTTTGGTCAGAATCCTCTTCAATTACACTTCTTCGTCCGCGTTATGACTTAGTGGATGATGTTTTTCTTCTTTCCCTGTATGCGGCATAAATCTTCGGTATGGAGCTTCCTGAAACACCAAACGCTTCAGCATCTTTGGCTACGAAACCACCCACGATACCAGCACTTACAATTTGCACACACACGAATTCGCTTACGTCCGACATAATGCACTCACAACTGCACAGAACACTGTTCGGACCATGGCTGACGGTTGCAACGTATTGATGGGATTGCACCGACATAATTCATGGTCAAATACAACAGCGCAACCCGCAGGTTTGGCTAGTGTCTGCATTTACTTTCAGGAATACATTTTCCGCAGTGTTTCCATAGTTGTGTCCAACCCATCTATACAGGGTGGTCCACTGATCGTGACCGGGCCAAATATCTCACGAAATAAGCATCAAACGAAAAAACTACACAGAACGAGACCTGTCTAGCTTGAAGGGGGAAACCAGATGGAGCTATGGTTGTCCCGTTAGAAGGCGCTGCCATAGGTCAAACGGATATCAACTACGTTCTTTTAAAAAATAGGAACACCCATTTTTATTACATATTCGTGTAGTAAGTAAAGAAATATGAATGTTTTAGTTGGACCACTTTTTTTGCTTTGTGATAGATGGCGCTGTAATAGTCACAAACATATGGCTCACAATTTTAGACGAACAGTTGGTAACAGGTAGGTTTTTTAAATTAAAATACAGAACGTAGGTGCGTTTGAACATTTACTCCGGTTGTTCCAATGTGATACATGTACCTTGGTGAACTTATCATTTCTGAGAACGCATGCTGTTACAGCGTGATTACCTTTAAATACCACATTAATGCAATAAATGCTCAAAATTGTGTCCTCAACCTCAGTGCATTTGGCAGTACGTGTAACGACATTCCTTTCAACAGCGAGTAGTTCGCCTTCCGTAATGTTCGCACATGCATTGACAATGCGCTGACGCATGTTGTCAGACGTTGTTGGTGGATCACGATAGCAAATATCCTTCAACTTTCACCACAGAAAGAAATCCAAGGACGTCAGATCTCGTGATCGTGCGGGCCATGGTATGGTGCTTCGACGACCAATCCACCTGTCATGAAATATGCTATTCAGTTCAAATGGCTCTGAGCACTATGGGACTTAACATCTATGGTCATCAGTCCCCTAGAACTTAGAACTACTTAAACCTAACTAACCTAAGGACAGCACACAACACCCAGCCATCACGAGACAGAGAAAATCCCTGACCCCGCCGGGAATTATGCTATTCAGTACCGCTTCAACCGCACGCGAGCTATGTGCTGGACATCCATCATGTTGGAAGTACATCGCCATTCTGTAAGGCAGTGAAACCCCTTGTATTAACATCGGTAGAACATTACGTAGGAAATCAGCATACATTACACCATTTACATTGCCATCGATAAAATGGGGGGCCAAGTATCCTTCCCCCCACAATGCCGGACCATACATTAGCCCGCAAAGGTCGCTGATGTTCCACTTGTCGCAGCCATCGTGGATTTTCCGTTGCCCAGTAGTGCATATTATGCCGGTTTAAGTCACCGCTTCGTCGCTAAATAGAACGCGTGCAAAAAATGTGTCATCGTCCTGTAATTTCTCTTGTGCCCAGTGGCAGAACTGTACACGACGTTCAAAGTCGTCGCCATGCAATTCCTGGTCCATATAAATATGAAACGGGTGCAATCGGTGTTGATGTAGCATTCTCAACACGACGGTTTTGTGATTCCCGATTCTCGCGCAATTTGTCTGCTACTGATGTGCGGATTAGCCGCGACAGCAACTAAAACACCTATTTGGGCATCGTCTTTTGTTGCAGGTCGCGGTTGACGTTTCACATGTGGCTGAAGACTTCCTGTTTCCTTAAATAACGTAACTATCCTTCCTTAAATAACGTAACTATCCGGCGAACGGTACGGACACTTGGATGATGTCGTCCAGGATATCAAGCAGCATACATAGCACACGCCCGTTGGGCATTTTGATCCCAATACCCATACATCAACACGCTATCGACCTTTTACGCAATTGGTAAACGGTCCATTTTAACACGGGTAATGTATCACGAAGCAAATACCGTCCGCACTGGCGGAATGTTACGTGACACCATGTACTTATGCGTTTGTGACTATTACAAAGCCATCTATCACAAAGCGAAAAAAGTGGTCCAACTAAAACATTCATATTTCTTTACGTACTACACGAATACGTAATAAAAAAGGGCGTTCCTATTTTAAAAAACGCAGTTGATATCCGTTTGACCTATGGCAGCGCCATCTAGCGGGCCAACCATAGCGCCATCTGGTTTCCCCCTTCAAGCTAGAGTTTCGTTCTTTGTAGTTTTTTCGTTTGATGCTTATTTCGTGAGACATTTGGCCCGGTCACGATTAATGAACCACCCTGTATAACTTCAAGGTGCGACATAACCGCGAGTAAAAACAGTGATTCATATCATATAGAATTTGATACTGTCCCTCAGATTTTATGGTCGTGATTGATTAATTGTATGCTTTCAGGTATACTGTCGAGGTGTTAATTAAAGCTTTTTCACAATACTTCAACGAAAACTGAGTCGTCTTCTTTAGACGCCACGTCGTCACATACCAAACTCGCGAGTACACACAAATTCAAAGCTAGCTACGACTGGGTCCGTCGTATAATATTGTGAAAAATAAATGGAAACTGTCCTATACCCGGAAGCACACCATTAATAAAGTATAGGATATGAGAAGTATCGTTTCTAATCGTGTCAAGTACGCAGATCAGAATTTTACAAGAAGCGAAAATAAAAAAAAAAAATGTTTCTCTTTCTAACCGGCGTCTTGTCACGGCCCGCGCGGTTCCTTCCGTCGGAGGTTCGAGTCCTCCCTCGGGCATGGGTGTGTGTGTTGACCTTACCGTAAGTTAGTCTAAGTTAGATTAAGTAGTGTGTAAGCTTAGGGACCGATGACCTCAGCAGTTTGTTCCCATAATACCTTACCACAAATTTAAAATTTCTTTCTAACTGAAAGAAATAAATCAAAATTATCGACGGCCGGACCCAGGTATTTAGATTTTGTTCCAGAATCAGTCGTAACTGAAATCATGCCCAACCGAAAGGAGGTACCATTTTAATTTTTAAATTGCGCTTAACATGTTTCGAGCCATTTCACTTAAAAAAAAGTTTTCACATAATATGATTTGAAAGGTTCACTTCAATTTTTATCGATTTTACTGTCGGACACAGCCCATGACGTAATAAAATGGAAACTATCAACATGCCGTTGACGGTGAATCGATGTGTTACAGTCTCTACACTCAGTCCCTTTTTCTCGTGCAACCAGTCACGGTCATCGTCCTAAAGAGTCGGCCTATCGATTGACGTCGCAGCGATGTTTAATGCCGAAACATAAAACTGCAAACAATCAACCTCTTTCCAGTTGTCTCCAAATCTTGTTTTCGACAATTTATCTTTATCCAGTTTCTTAGCGTCAGGTACTTCTCTCGGTTTAGCAGAGAAATTTCGACTGCAGTTTCCTGCATAATGCATTCCAGTCCTTCGTGCCTTTGGAGATGTATCTTTCACCACATAACTGAGTCTGCGATGTTGTTCGCTTTGTTCGGTACGCTGTTAACTTAATTTTTAGTTTTCGTCAGGTAGAATAATGGGATGCATTCACACCTCAGTCTGCCCTCTTCGTGATTGCAAAGCGGCTCAAAATTACTTAAATGTGTATCTCGGTTGAACTCCCTAAGACGAAATACGTTTCGTCGCACCATAATTACAGATAGTAAAGGTCAAATTCCAAAAACATCAACACGAATAACACAGCAACAAGCCGTCATTACAAGTTTAACTGAAAATGACGATTCGTAAAATACATCAAGTGTTATAGCTTACTGAGCTTCCTTTACAAGCTGTTTTCAGTTTCCGCAGCTCTAATTCTCATTCTACTTCCTTTCGATCGCTCTCCCACGGATAAACAGCCCTCTATGATGATCGAAAGTGTACTGTCACGTAATCAACACCACACTGTGAGTTGTAAGATGAAAATAGCGGAAACAATAAGCAAAAGAGCGAGCTTATAACGCAGACTGGGAAACTTGCCCTGAACATAATGCGCCGACTGCAGTGCACACAATACGATCAAAGTCATGTTTTCCAACGCTAAATTACTATGGGAAAGAATACTAAATGGTCCAGTCTGACTTAACATTGTTAAAGAGTATACCACAAACGAGAAGAAAACTCATCAAACCGTATTTTGATCTCAGCTGCATTTAATATGTTTTGAAACGGCGCTCCTCATATGTTTCTTTAACTTAGATCTATGGTCACAAAAGCTGTGTTGAACTCAATAATTATGGTAAGTTCTAAATCGGTCAAACCGATCGCTCTTTTAATAAGAGGCACAAGGAACATCAAGAACCACGTAACAAATTGTGTTGAGGCTGCATTTAGCGGAGGCCGGTGATACTATAGAGAGCACTGAGAATGGTATGCGTATTCTCCAAAGAGTGCAAATTGCTGGAGCAGCTAAAGGGGTGGGCTGGCAACTGATAAAACATCTCTTCAGTCGTTTTACACATTTACACTGCCAAAGAAAGGGTGAAACATGTAGAAAATATCGTTGGACATCGGTATACCATTGTACGTGCACACACTATCAGTGCGTATGTGAACGATTAGAGCTGAAGTCCTGTGTGACATGTTTAATGTTCTTGCCATGTTTGGTATTGCGTACAGGGTGTTCGAAAAAAGTATCGAATGCTATGAGAGGTGGTAGTACTCATCGAAAGAAGAAAAATAAACGTATGTCTGGAAACACATACTTCCTGAGACAGGTCCAATAAACATGGATCTGGAAATGTGTACTTTCTGCGATAAACATGTGTTTACAGGAGGTGGTAACGTTGCGTCCATTCATTACAAAGCAACCCTCTGCCCTCCTGCGTAAGGAATGACGCAGCATACCTGGTTGTTGTTGTACTTGCTGGCACGCATTGAACACACCCCTGTAGTATCCACACATTGTTGATTGACGTGACATAGACCAGTTACTTCAAGTGCCCCCATAGCCAAAAGTCTCGGGCATTGAGGTCTGGGGAACGAGCAAGCCAAGGTATGGGGCCAACCCGACCAATCCAGGGGTCCTGAAATGCGTGCGTCAGATGTTCGCGCACACTGTGACGAAAGTGTGCCGATGCGCTATCATGCATGAACCACATATCTATTCGTTGCTGAAATGGCACAGCTTGCAGCAAGGCAGGCTATTAATGAGGAAATCCTGATAATGCGCCTGTTGTGGCAGCACGTATGGCCCTATTAATCTATCGCCAAGTACGCCTGCCCATTAGTTGATTGAGAATCGACGTTGATACCCTCTTTCCTGAAATGTCTGACGGTTTACATCTGCTCATACATGCTGGTTATGGAAATTCACAACACCATATCTTGTGAACCCTGCCTCATCGGTAAATAAAATCTTGGATGTGAACAGTGGATCTGGAGCACACTTCTGCAACAGCCATCGACAGAACCGTCATCTGCCATGATGATCCTGTGGCCTTGGGCCTGAACGCTCTGTAGATGATATGAGTGCAGCAATTATTCATGAATTACCTCACAGATAAGAGAGTAGACACGCCTTCTGCTGTTGCTAATCGTCGCACCCTGGTTCCAGGGGTTTCTTCCACCAACCGTAACTCACGCTCCTCCATGTCAGGCGTGTGGGCTGTGCGGTTTCTGTCTTCTGAGGTGGAACGATACCTGCGTTCCCCAGACGCTGGAAAAGTCTGCCGAACAGCTTGTCAGAGAGCACTCTGCGCTGTAGGTACTTTTCAGCGTTGGGGACACTGGCTCGCAGGCTACGTCCATTTGCTAAAACATAGCAGAATATCATATCTGCCATTTCATTTGTCGAGTAGGAGGCTTGCTTTGCTAACAAGTGTTGGAAGAGAGAAAATGTAAATGCACTACGCCTTTTGTATGTACAAACAAAAAAAAAAAAAAAAAAAAGGTTCAAATGGCTCTGAGCATTATGGGACTCAACTGCTGAGGTCATTAGTCCCCTAGAACTTAGAACTAGTTAAACCTAACTACCCTAAGGACATCACACACATCCATGCCCGAGGCAGGATTCGAACCTGCGACCGTAGCGGTCTCGCGGTTCCAGACTGCAGCGCCTATAACCGCACGGCCACTTCGGCCAGCTGCAAACAGCAGAATAACAGTATACGCATAAGTGAATCCGTTTGTGAGAAGGTGAAACACTATGATACGTACCCAGAATTGACAGTACTGTACAATAAGGCACACAAACACGACGATAACTAACGTAGCCTACAACACAACTCGAACCGCACAACTGACTGCAGACCACCTAATGGTAGGTAGAGTATTGTGAATAAAACATCATAGTACACTGCTGAGCCGACCACGGTGGCCAAGCGGTTCTAGGCGCTGCAGTCTGGAACCGCGTGACTGCTACGGTCGCAGGTTCGAATCCTGCCTCGGGCATGGATGTGTGTGATGTCCTTAGGTTAGTTAGGTTTAAGTAGTTCTAAGTTCTAGGGGACTGGTGACCACAGATTTCAAGTCCCATAGTGCTCAGAACCATTTGAACCTTTTTTTTTTTTTTACCCTGCTGACAACATCCAACGGCGCGCCAGTGCAACGACTGTGCTGATATCGGCAACCAAGCTTCGCGCAGCCCTTTCCTACAAACACTTGTTTATCTAGGAAAGTATGCGTTTCCGGATCCATGTTTTATTGGACTTATTTTTCTTGTTTCGACGAGTGCTACCATCTCTCAGAGTACTCGACACTTTTTTTTAACAGCCTGTATATGGGGCGTGAACAGCGTCATCTGTTGATTATGGTGAACGGCACAGAGATGTTGTGTAGCCATATGAGACAGTGTTATCTGTTACCTGCGTCTAAAAGAGTTTGAAAGAGGCCTCGTAGTAGATCTCTATTTGGCCGGTTGGTCCATATTTGTGGGGAATTAAGATATGACAGTAACTTGATGTCGGACTGCATGTGAATGTGAGGCCAAGCATACTCGAAGTCAAGGTTTCGGTAAACTACGTCTGACACCCACATGCGAGGATAGCCTACTGTGCACCGAGCACTTGTATCTAACATATCTGAACAACTACTGCACTCCAAGTGACATTCTGTGCCATCCTACATCATTGGCCGGAGACTAGCAGCAGCCGGACTCGTCAATTACCGTCCCAAACGTATGCTACCGTTAGCACCACGACACGAACTTTGTGTGTGTAATGCTAAGGTACTGTCGTGGCGAGCAAGATGCTCAGATCTACCTCCCATACAACAAGTGCGGTACCAGCTCTGTCTCGGTCCAGTATCCAGGATATAAAAGACTAGTTACAACAGTTGTGGGCCAGCGAGCCCCACGAGGGGACTGACCAGCTTTATGACACCCTTCCCAACATCTTCAATGCTTGCAACCAAGCTAGAAGGGGTGCGACATCATAGTGATAAGTAGGCTCATATTTCAAAGTCGTTTATAACTTTGTCTCGGTTTTGTAATTACATAACATAGCCATCAACCCATGATGTTGTATTTCCTTTCCTCCATCTCCTCTTGGGGCTTCACTTTCTTTTGTCAGGCTATGTAACAGGCTTGCGTGCCTCAGCGATACAGATGGCCGTACCGTAGGTGCAACCACAACGGAGGGGTATCTGTTGAGAGGCCAGACAAACATGTGGTTCCTGAAGAGGGGCAGCAGCCTTTTCAGTAGTTGCAGGGGCAACAGTCTGGATGATTGACTGATCTGGCCTTGTAACATTAACCAAAACGGCCTTGCTGTGCTGGTACTGCGAACGGCTGAAAGCAAGGGGAAACTACAGCCGTAATTTTTCCCGAGGACATGCAGCTCTACTGTATGATTAAATGATGATGACGTCCTCTTGGGTAAAATATTCCGGAGGTAAAATAGTCCCCCATTCGGATCTCCGGGCGGGGACTACTCAGGAGGACGTCGTTATCAGGAGAAAGAAAACTGGCGTCCTACGGATCGGAGCGTGGAATGTCAGATCCCTTAATCGGGCAGGTAGGTTAGAAAATTTAAAAAGGGAAATGGATAGGTTAAAATTAGATATAGTGGGAATTAGTGAAGTTCGGTGGCAGGAGGAACAAGACTTTTGGTCAGGTGATTACAGGGTTATAAATACAAAATCAAATAGGGGTAATGCAGGAGTAGGTTTAATAATGAATAAAAAAATAGGAGTGCGGGTTAGCTACTACAAACAGCATAGTGAACGCATTATTGTGGCCAAGATAGATACAAAGCCCATGCCTACTACAGTAGTACAAGTTTATATGCCAACTACCTCTGCAGATGATGAAGAAATAGATGAAATGTATGACGAGATAAAAGAAATTATTCAGGTAGTGAAAGGAGACGAAAATTTAATAGTCATGGGTGACTGGAATTCGTCAGTAGGAAAAGGGAGAGAAGGAAACATAGTAGGTGAATATGGATTGGGGGGAAGGAATGAAAGAGGAAGCCGCCTTGTAGAATTTTGCACAGAGCATAACTTAATCATAGCCAACACTTGGTTCAAGAATCATAAAAGAAGGTTGTATACCTGGAAGAATCCTGGAGATACTAGTAGGTATCAGATAGATTATATAATGGTAAGACAGAGATTTAGGAACCAGGTTTTAAATTGTAAGACATTTCCTGGGGCAGATGTGGATTCTGACCACAATCTATTGGTTATGAACTGCAGATTGAAACTGAAGAAACTGCAAAAAGGTGGGAATTTGAGGAGATGGGACCTGGATAAACTGAAAGAACCAGAGGTTGTAGAGAGTTTCAGGGAGAGCATAAGGGAACAATTGACAGGAATGGGGGAAAGAAATACAGTAGAAGAAGAATGGGTAGCTCTGAGGGATGAAGTAGTGAAGGCAGCAGAGGATCAAGTAGGTAAAAAGACGAGGGCTAATAGAAATCCTTGGGTAACAGAAGAAATATTGAATTTAATTGATGAAAGGAGAAAATATAAAAATGCAGTAAATGAAGCAGGCAAAAAGGAATACAGACGTCTCAAAAATGATATCGACAGGAAGTGCAAAATGGCTAAGCAGGGTTGGCTAGAGGACAAATGTAAGGATGTAGAGGCTTGTCTCACTAGGGGTAAGATAGATACTGCCTACAGGAAAATTAAAGAGACCTTTGGAGAGAAGAGAACCACTTGTATGAATATCAAGAGCTCAGATGGCAACCCAGTTCTAAGCAAAGAAGGGAAGGCAGAAAGGTGGAAGGAGTATATAGAGGGTTTATACAAGGGCGATGTACTTGAGGACAATATTATGGAAATGGAAGAGGATGTAGATGAAGACGAAATGGGAGATAAGATACTGCGTGAAGAGTTTGATAGAGCACTGAAAGACCTAAGTCGAAACAAGGCCCCGGGAGTAGACAACATTCCATTTGAACTACTGATGGCCTCGGGAGAGCCAGTCATGACAAAACTCTACCATCAGGTGAGCACGATGTATGAGACAGGCGAAATACCCTCAGACTTCAAGAAGAATATAATAATTCCAATCCCAAAGAAAGCAGGTGTTGACAGATGTGAAAATTACCGAACTATCAGTTTAATAAGTCACAGCTGCAAAATACTAACGCGAATTCTTTACAGACGAATGGAAAAACTAGTAGAAGCCGACCTCGGGGAAGATCAGTTTGGATTCCGTAGAAATGTTGGAACACATGAGCCAATACTGACCTTACGACTTATCTTAGAAGAAAGATTAAGAAAAGGCAAACCTACGTTTCTAGCATTTGTAGACTTAGAGAAAGCTTTTGACAATGTTAACTGGAATACTCTCTTTCAAATTCTGAAGGTGGCAGGGGTAAAATACAGGGAGCGAAAGGCTATTTACAGTTTGTACAGAAACCAGATGGCAGTTATAAGAGTCGAGGGGCATGAAAGGGAAGCAGTGGTTGGGAAAGGAGTAAGACAGGGTTGTAGCCTCTCCCCGATGTTATTCAATCTGTATATTGAGCAAGCAGTAAAGGAAACAAAAGAAAAATTCGGAGTAGGTATTAAAATTCATGGAGAAGAAGTAAAAACTTTGAGGTTCGCCGATGACATTGTAATTCTGTCAGAGACAGCAAAGGACTTGGAAGAGCAGTTGAACGGAATGGACAGTGTCTTGAAAGGAGCATATAAGATGAACATCAACAAAAGCAAAACGAGGATAATGGAATGTAGTCAAATTAAGTCGGGTGATGCTGAGGGAATTAGATTAGGAAATGAGACACTTAAAGTAGTAAAGGAGTTTTGCTATTTAGGGAGTAAAATAACCGATGATGGTCGAAGTAGAGAGGATATAAAATGTAGACTGGCAATGGCAAGGAAAGCGTTTCTCAAGAAGAGGAATTTGTTAACATCGAGTATAGATTTAAGTGTCAGGAAGTCGTTTCTGAAAGTATTTGTATGGAGTGTAGCCATGTATGGAAGTGAAACATGGACGATAACTAGTTTGGACAAGAAAAGAATAGAAGCTTTCGAAATGTGGTGCTACAGAAGAATGCTGAAGATAAGGTGGGTAGATCACGTAACTAATGAGGAGGTATTGAATAGGATTGGGGAGAAGAGAAGTTTGTGGCACAACTTGACTAGAAGAAGGGATCGGTTGGTAGGACATGTTTTGAGGCATCAAGGGATCACAAATTTAGCATTGGAGGGCAGTGTGGAGGGTAAAAATCGCAGAGGGAGACCAAGAGATGAATACACTAAGCAGATTCAGAAGGATGTAGGTTGCAGTAGATACTGGGAGATGAAGAAGCTTGCACAGGATAGAGTAGCATGGAGAGCTGCATCAAACCAGTCTCAGGACTGAAGACCACAACAACAACAATGTAACAGATGTTTTTAAAATGTATAAAACATAATATGAAAATGAATGTATTTTAAATATTACTTTGGTGGACAGTTTTTATTATTTGTAAAACTTTTTCGATGATTTTCTGTTACACTTACAATCAGTGATGATAATTATGCTGGTATCGTATAATAGTGATGGCACGTGAATTTATCTTGCTAGAAATGGGAGTGATGAGCGTTGTGAAGTCGCCAGTAGCTATTATGGTCAGTGAGAGGGAGCAAGATGGATGGATGAAAATGGAAGGATGGTGTCAGGTGAAGCGTTGTAACAAGGGTTGGGCAGAAGGGATATCTCGAGACGGACAGTATCTTTGGGTAGTGTGGGTTGGTTGAAGTTCCGAGGGGATGGAAATGGAAATGAGCGTTTGGCGTCATTGGCCGGGAGGCCCCTTGCGGGGCAGGTCCGGCCGCCTTGGTGCAGGTCTTATTACATTCGACGCCACGTTGGGCGACCTCCGCGCCGGATGGGGATGAAATGATTAGCGGAGAAAATTCCCAAACGGGAATCGAATCCGGCCCCGTAGGACGGCAACCCGTCACGCTGACCACTCAGCTATCGGGGCGGACTCTGAGGGAGATGATGAATAGGGCATGAAGTTACATGGAAGGTCGGATGTGGGTGTAATGGCGCAGCAGTGTACCTGGATTGTTGATTAGTTGATATAACATTGGGTAACAGGACTGAACTTTGCGGTTCATTTGTTTCTGAAGGTACTCTAAGTAGAGAAGAAGGAGTGGGGAGTGGGTGTATTAGTGTAGGAGGTGAGCTGGAGAAGGTAGGCGGATGCGGAAGACGAGGCAGACTGCCTGTCTTCGCAGTATTTCAAGGGATTTGTGGAACATAGAAGAGGCAGAAATCCAGACAGTACTGGCATATTGGGGTATATGGGGGCTTTATAGGTGAGGATTATGCTAGAAGAATGTACACAGCAATTGTGGCATGTTAGTAGTTTCAGTTGGTTTCGAGCTTAGTGTTGGATCGTAAAGAGGTGTGCATTACATGTTAGTTTTCTGTCGATAGTTAGCCATAAATCCTTTACTGTATTAGACAGAGGGATGGACTGTTTGTAAACGGGAAGGCAGAAATGACGGAGACGCTGAGTGGTGCGACCAAAGCAGGTGGAACGGCTTTTCTCTGGATTTCCTTATACATTCCACGTACTGCACCACTTGACTAGTGGCGCTGAAGGAAGGCCTGGTAGAGTTGCAAGGTGCGATGTGCATTTAGCTAGGAGTGGTCATCACCGTATTGCACAAGGTCGGTGGAGGGTGGTGGTTTGTGAATATCTGTGGGATGTCTAAAGGATGTAAGGAAGGAGAGACAGGACACAGTCAGATATCTGCAGTGAGGTGGTGAAATACGTCGGAGCAGGTGGTTGATTAGGTCAAATGTAGGACGGTGGTGAGGATGAGTATGGCGCACGTAGTCAACTGGGAGTACATAGGTTTGTAGCTTGAAAAATAGTCTAGAACGCCACATCTGACCAAATCGAGAGGGACAAATATGATGAGAGATGCCTTCACACTTCTGTAACTTCCTCTACATCGAACCATAACCTACGCATCTCTCCCTTTTTTTTTAAAAAAAAAAAAGATCTTTAATCCACCAATCTGATTAAGGTATCTAACATTTCATGATCTGGCCCGTAGATCGCCAATTCCTTTTTCTCTTTTTATTCCTAATGAAAACATCCTCATAAGTATCCCTCTGCGGAGATCTGAATGATGAACTATTCTGTTTCACCTCTGCAATATTTTATCCACGAGGTTGTCGTCAATCTTAAGCAGTGCGGTAAGCTGCATGTTCTTGGGAAATATGAAGGCCGTAGTTTTCAGCTACTTTTAGCTGCTCACAGTGATAAGCTATCTGTTAACTTCATGCATTTAGTTTTACCTGCCCAGTATTTGTAAATGGCTCATTACCATGATATTTGGCCTCTGAAAGTAAGACGGACTTTGAAAGAATATCATTGGTGTGATACTTCTGAATTGGGAAAGAACAAGGTAGTTGACTAAATTCTGTGCTACGTCTGTAAGTCGATTAACTGCTTGGTCTGTACGAAACCACCTTGTGGCAATCTCTGATTGATCGACACTTCAATTTGCAGTAACAAAACGGGAGGTAATCGTCGCCATGGAAGCATCAAACAGTGTTCTTCTTCTTCTATTCTGGGAGTATAGAAGCTCCCACAACTTCGTACCTCCCAAAGCTGGTATTCAAACAGTGCACATATAAACATAAATACTGTTTTCTAAATTGTTTATGACAACATTATTAAATGTTCAGAATACAAACTGCATTTTGTGTCTTAAAATAATTTAGCTATTCGCTAATAAATATTGCAGCAAATGAAGGCATAAACAATATGTAACGAAGTTATGTAATCTTTTTGGCGCCTATAATTACGGGACTGCGCTGGCGCAGTCACAGTTTCGTGGCTTGCTAATAGGTGTCACCGCAAACAGGTCACCAGTGCTCAGACGGCCGCTATGTTCTTTCCGGACTGCGCGCAGCATGTTTGTACGCCATCGTAAAATACAGTTGCCTATCGGCAGTAACAAGACGTCCATCTGACAAATTACACCGAAATAGCACTTCTGGCAGCTTATTTGTTACGCCACAAACGATTTTTTTCCAGGGGCCAGCCAGCCCTCTGATGACAAGTGCTGAGCGACCTCCCTTTGACCACTAAGCCATCCAGACACAGCGTTCAGCGTCCACTACATGGACTACACTAGTAAGCCTCCCGTCAGACCCAAATTCTCAACTACCGACGGACTACTAACGAAGTGCCACTTGCCCATTATCCTTATTACTCGCGGTATTTCGCCGACTCATATAAGAGTTAGACCACGGCGTGCATCCACACTGAAGAGACCATTGTCCATCCTCCCCTTAATTATATGTATGTGGTGTCTGTTCTTTCGGACAGGAATCCCTGGCATACACCGTCAGATGGCTCACTGAGATTTGATGTAGATGTAGAAGATGCGTAGGGTAAAGACGTAGGTCGTCGATGGAATAATTGGGGTGAAAGCCCCAATGGGTGCTGGGAATGGGTAGGTGTCTTGCAAGGTGTTGATGGATTCGTGGGTAAGGAAGGTTTCAGGGATTTTTCCGAAATCTGAGGCTGATAGGTCGATGGGATGAAGTCTCTGAGGGTGTCTTATCAGGTTTCATTCAGAGCAGAACTGTAAGTGTTTCCGACTGCTCTGGGTAATGACGTCTGTAGTGGATGTTAGTGTAAATTAATGATATTTTTGTTCTTCATTGTAATCTTATTCAATCGTTCAAGAGGAGCGAGGGTTGGCTTTCAGCGGAACGATGCTCCACTCTTTCCCCAAAAGAGTTTAAAATATACAATGACGAGATGAAAAAAATTTAAAAGGAGGAGCTATTTACAGTGCTTTTAAAATACAGGGTGTCCAGCGAAGGAGTCTCCCTACATCTCGAAAACTAAGACGAGTGTAACAAAGCGTTTGTTGACAGTGAAATCTGTAAGAATTTGTATACAAACCATACGGAAGTATCCAATTAGTTCGAAAAGCTGCTAATAGATGGCACCATACGCTGTGCAGTTTGTACAGTATCAGCGTGTAGTAAAACTAGCCCTTTGCAAGCAGTTTTTTTAATCAACATCTTTTCTAAATGTCCACCACTCGAAGTGCGGATATATCACAATTTGCCATTAAATATTGTGTAGTCTCAACAGAAATGGATTCGGATTTACACTGAACGCCGATTCAAGTTCGTCCAGAGTGCTGAGATGGTTTTGATAGACAGTGTCTGTCAATGTGCTCCTCAAAAAGTAGCTACAAGTGGTGAGATCGGGCGAATATGAAGGCCAAACCATCCCTGCGCCAGTAGATTTTCAATAATCCAACACAATGAATCTGTGTCATAAGGATTCATCAAGAAACCTCTTCGGTGCGATGTGGCCTGGCCCAGTCTTCCAGGAACCACTCAGTGCCTGGGTCGATCCTCCAACTAGGCTGAAATAGCGACGTAACTTTCAAAAAAAAAATGGCTCTGAGCACTATGGGACTTAACATCTATGGTCATCAGTCCCCTAGAACTTAGAACTACTTAAACCTAACTAACCTAAAGACAGCACACAACACCCAGTCATCACGAGGTAGAGAAAATCCCTAACCCCGCCGGGAATCGAACCCGGGAACCCGGGCGTGGGAAGCGAGAACGCTACCGCACGACCACGAGCTGCGGACGACGTAACTTTCACTAGTGATCATTTCCCACATGTAAAAAGGGTGAGTAACGCTTCTGTTGAATAGTGCAGCCGAAGAAGTAACTTTGAGAGAATACAGTGATATCGCTTCAACAAAAATAGGGATTTTCGGAACCCCAAAATCGCCAGTTCTGTTTATACACGACTCCATTCAGGGGTAAGCGTGCATGAACCAGATGTAGCCAACCTTAAATCCTTTGTGCGTATGGCCTGGGGTTTTGGATTTTAAATGAATGTACGTGCAGGCTCAGTATTCGAAAACTTGGCCCTTGTTGCCGTAGGACTATGTTCTGACCTGTGGTATTCTAGTACCAAAAGAACACGATGTTTAGTGGAAGGAATGATTTCAGCCTCTTTCTTTAGTGCGCTAACCACCTTTTATGTTTCAGCGTTGGAACTGACAGCTTGAGTTGCTGTACACTATTTACAGGAGCTACATATTGCAATTACAGCACCACTTGTTAGCAGCTTTTCGAACTATTTCGAAACTTCTGTATAAAATTCCTACAGCTTTCACAATAAACATACCATTTGTTTCACTCGTTTATCGATCTTAGTTTTCGCGATATTTAATTTTGAAATCAGGAACTCATTACAAGGTCTCTTTTAATTTATGATATTAAAACAAAAGACCATTGTGTGAGACTGAAAAATAAGTTGGGAGAACATTAAAATAAACGTTGCACTGCAGTAAACTTAATCACCACTTCATGAGAGGGCCTGAACTGGGAAAGACTGAACTGGGGAACAGTAATGGTGAGAGGGAAGGTGAAAGGACCGTTGAGGTAGTTCGAGTGTTCTTGTAGCTGCTTCGTTCAGTTGCGCTTGGTTGTGGGTGAAGGTATAACGCGACAGGATATTGGGTTCGAAAACATGGCTGGATGGGGGCCAGAAATAGGGCAAGAGGAAGCAAAACACGAGGAATAGGACGGAAGGGTAGCCCCGAACGCGGGAAGAGATCGTGCGGATCGGGTTAAATCTGACGGAAGGGATGTAAGACGTCAGGACGGTATTACTTATATTTGGGGAGTGATGAGGGCTGGGATGGGTTCGGTTACGATGTCGAAGCTGTTAAAAACGAAATTGACTTAATGTGCCAGTAGTTTGAATGCCGTCTGTTAAAAACGTATTTTATATTAAATATCACTATGCGAGTTGTGAATCATTAGCATGGTACAAAGATTCTCCATGTACTGTTTTCGTCTGTCAGTGAAGTCACATCTGTAGTTGCACAGTAGTAGCATATCTGCCGGGTGCAGTGTAAGTGTGCAACCATGCTGAACAATCAGGTAACTGGATGAGTTAAAGTCTGAGTTCGTCTGATCGTTCAGATTTGCATACAAAGTCTCTCTTCCGCTGACACTGGGCCTGGCTGTAGGCTGCTTCTTCGCGTGGGCGCCACTTGCAGCGAACATGGTTCTGTTTCTGAAGTTCAGACGATTCTGTCATGTTCATATTTCTCGAGGTGGCCCAGTTTAAGCCACAACATTCAGGAATTCATAGCGAGATCGTTGTTTGCTACCGTGCTTTGGGGTTATATTCTTTTCGGAACTGCAAATGTGTTATTTTGTTAACGATTCAGATTTTGTTCATTGTAGAAGTATCTTGCAGAATTCTTATTAATACGTGGCTGCAGGTCAAGTTTCACGCTATTTTCCCATTCGTTTAGGAATATCGAGGGATTTGAGAATACACGCGTTTTTTTCTTTCTGTTTTACGGTTCTGTTTTTCTGTAGTATGTGGGTTTGTATTCCCATGTCGCCCCTCGTCGCTTTGTTAGTGAATTGTTATGCTTATGTATTCATTAATATACGTTGAAGCCATTTATTAAATTTTACGAGTTTCATCCTCAATTCCTGAGCCATGTTGCGGCTCGCGTTGGTGCCGTTGGTAGGTTGGCATCGTGTAATAGAGATAGTGGCGCCTCGTTTTCTTCTTGTGTTTACTGACGCCACTGCACTTGTTAGTGTTGTCTGTCCGTCAATGGCAGCAGCAGCAGGTATCGATACCTAGTACCGTCATACTATCTTTGGAAGGACATCAAGTGTTTTCCGAGTCAGAGCGTGTTGGGGAGTTCGGTTGGGACAGAACAGCAGTGAGGTCCGGCAGTGCAAGGACATACCGGGACCACTGGCGGCACGCAGGCACTGCCGGATCGAGGGGCTGCAGTAGCGAGGGCCACAACCTAGTTGTCCACCGGACCCAGGACGTTTCAGTTGACTGAACATTAACCCAGTAGTGAAGCCTCCACTATTTTGAGATCACGCCGTTTCTTCGCGCATTGCTGCTCGCGGGGTCGCTGAGACGAAGAGCAACGAGTGGAGTGTCTGGAGTTGGCGAAATTAGTTAGCCGTCCTCTGCTTCTTATTATTTATCATTGATCTCCTTGTGTTTATTGGTGAAGTTCAACCAGCGGTATTTTTCTTCGTTGTGGCCGCTAACGCCCCGGTTACCTGCCCTGGAGGTTAGCGTATTTTCGCGGCAGTGTACCTTTCCTCGCCTTCCCGCTGCTGTCCGGTAAGGCATGTAGTCAGACAGCCTCCTTCATTGTGGTTCGGATATGTTGTTTCTGTTGGACTGCTTAGGTCGTAGTGGTTCCTTTTGCTTCTGGATGTTCTAAACCCCGGATTCTGAAGACGCAGTGCTATCCGCCGGTTCTACCTTGCATGGGTTATTCCATCGTTGTATTGGTGATCAGACGTTAGGTAGATTTTGCAAGAGTGTTGGTCTGCGTTTAAACTGTCACTAGTTTTAGTTGTCATCCGGTTAAGTGAATACAACTCTTGGCTGCCTGTCTCATTGGTTACGCAGTTGAGCGACTTGCCCAGGCTGAACCTTGGTTTGATCATATTGTGATTATTGTTTTTTTTTTTTAAATTAAATTTGAGTTATTACTATTGGGGCCTTCAGCCGACAAATAATTTGAATTTCTGGTCACTAAGGCCTTCAGCCGTGAGTGCAACTTGCTTAAGAATTTTTTTTCTGTTAGACATTGTGTCTTAACAGTCAAATTTGATAATTGTTCCTTATTGTCAACCATATTTGCAATTGGTTCCAAATAAAGTGTATGTAATTAAAGAAAAAGATAAACTGAGCAACCAATGGTAACTGAGTAAGGCCCCATCCACACCAAATCCTGCACTTTTCCTAAGATCATGTGTCAATTCCCTAATGCTCACGTAATCGCTGTCTACGTTGCATTTGATGCGAGTACAATTAACTGAATACACTCTGCCTTCAGCGAAATTGCTATCGCAATAAACTGCCGTTGTAAGACAAAATTTTTATTCCTTTGCATGCATGTTGCAGCCAACATTAGGTAGGTTTGAACTGCGGAGAACATCGAGACACCGGCCGTTGTTGCCGTGCGGTTTTAGGCGCTTCAGTCTGAAACCGCGTGACCGCTACGGTCGCAGGTACGAATCCTGCCTCGGGTATGGATGTGTGTGATGTCCTTAGGTTAGTTAGGTTTAAGTAGTTCTATGTTCTTGGGGACTGATGACCGCAGATGTTAAGTCCCATAGTGCTCAGAGCCATTTTTTGAACATCGAGAGACGTGCTGCAATTCCTAATACGCAGCGAACGGCTTTTTTAATTCACGCTTGTTACGAATAAGTAATAGGCCGTACAAAGTGCCATCTACATAAACACCTCACACGTTTTCTGTATAAGAGAGGATCCGGAGAGGAGACTGGAGGAGGGTGAGGGGAGATACAGGACAGTGGGGTAGGGGAAGTGGTCCTTGTTATGACAGGGGACCAGGAAGCAGGAGAAAGGATACGTAGATAAAAGTTGTAGCTGTCTGGGAGTTACGTTGGTGAAATTATGAGTTACTGATTAAGGACGAGATACAAAGTCGATGAGGTGCGGAGACTGGCGAGGAGATGACGAGACAAACTGACGTACCCGGACAGGCGACGAAACGCAGCGGCGATGAGGAAATGAACACGTAGACCGTCGAGTGGCGACGACGCACAGCGACAATGAGAAGACGAACTTGTAGATGCGCAGGCGATGACACGCAGTGGTGAGGGAGACAAAGATGAGTAGGCAGGATGCGGTAAGCCAAGCGCTGGAGAATATCTTCAGCCAGTCAAGGCAAGACTAGTGCCAGAGGGTGATTTTGACCAACCTGATAATAGATGGGATTCCATTGCACAAATGAATTAATAATCTAACTCCTTTATTATGTGTATCTTTCCTTGCTATTACCTCATGTAGAGCATATTAGACATATGTTTTATTTTGTGATGCTGCTTGTGTCACCTATGCCATTACCGTTATGTAAATTTACCGCTATTATCTTTTTCAGCATCACATGCTACCACTTATTCATTTCCTTCTTAAAAACTGAAAAAAATCATTTCATTCTTTTTTACGTATTTTATTTTATTACTCTAACGACGTGTATACCAGTGTAACTCCAGAATAGTTTTTAACTAACTGTACGTTTTTGATTTAACTACACATCTGTAGAAGGCAGAAAGACCCACAAGTCCGATGACATTTAAAAGGGTACTAATTCTAGGAATAAACTGCCATGCATGCCTGAAATAACATGGAATTTTATTGAAGAGTGCAAGAATTGGAGAACAGGTGGGTGTGTGGTGCTTTTCAAATTTTCAGCGTGACGGGTGCGAGGTACGTTGATATGTTATAGAATCGCATCCCTAGACTGGCTGCTAAACACCTGCTGGAAGATACGACTTTTATGCTGCATGGCGCTCCATCCCATACTGCCACGTGTGTGAAAGATCTCTTGCGCTCATCGTTTGGTGAGTATTTGGTTCTGAGCCGCCACTTCCGTCATG
Organism: Schistocerca cancellata; assembly: GCF_023864275.1. Lineage (NCBI taxonomy): Eukaryota > Metazoa > Arthropoda > Insecta > Orthoptera > Acrididae > Schistocerca > Schistocerca cancellata. The sequence goes on from NC_064631.1 coordinate 214,998,285, forward strand.
CTTGGTCTCCCAGGTCCCCAGACCTGTCTGTGTAAGTGTCGGTGGTGGGGTTACCTCAACTCGCAAGTCTACTGCGATCGTCCTACCTCATTAGGGATGCTAAAAGACAGCCTCCGGCGGCAATTATTCACCAGTATACAGTTCCGATCACAACACTGCCCCTCGCCTACAGGTACTGTTGATGAATGACGGGCGACATGTTGAGCATTCGTTATACAGAATATCGTCTTTATTTAAAATCAGTTGTTAAGCTAGTTGTTGCACGTCTTTGCTTTCAATACAACCCCACGCCATTTCAAGCATGTGTTTTAATTTTTAACTCTCTACCTACCTTACTCCGTGAAGTAAAAAATATTCAAAGGTTAACGGGCTTTCCTGTAGAGACATCTGACGAGTTGACCTCCAAAACTTTTTTTTCCCAACCGCAGCCCAGTTTGCTGTGTACAGTACCGCCGTCTACATTGTGACGCCGGGCAGTTTGGCTAAGTTCTCATTACATTTTTAGTTCTGTTCCACGATGCCTAGCTAATTTTGCTTATATAAAGTAGAATACAACAGTTTCCTCATTGCAGTCGCAGGTTCTGTTACAATTCTTGCGCTAGAGAATATCAGATGGTTCGAAGGAGAATGTGTAGTCGTCGATTGCCGATAGTAGAAACACAGATGATATGAGAGGATAACAAAATTTTCATTCGAAAAAAGAAAAAAATATCTCGTTCTTTGCTCTCTGTGATTGCACTGAAAAGTCTTTACTTAATACGTCAGGCAAGAAACACTCACACGGTCAGTACTATTTGTATTAGGTATGTCGCATTTGTTCACGTCTGGCAGAATTGTGTTGCATTTGCCGACGTTTGAAGAAGCTACGTAACAAACGGCTCTCTCAAAAGCTTTTTAAACATCTTGCACTCTAACTGAAATCCAAACTGCTCTTCTGTAGACCATACTGCTGAGGGGAAATCGGTTCTCTCAATACGAAAGCTATCAAAAATGTCAGTAGGATTAGGTAATCTTGAGTAAAATATTACCTATTAACCTGTGTCGCTCAGTTGCTTACCTATAATCATTAATCTCACGCGGATGCCGTGTGGGTTATAAGCTTAATCTGGAGAGTTATCATCTCTTTTTATGCCCAGGAAGCTACTTTAAAAGCTACGTTTCAGCTTTCTAGGTAGCACCCTTATATGCAAGGCGTCTACAGATCACTGGCCCGACTTACCTATTTTGACTTTTGCATTGATAGGCGTCTGAAAAGGGACATTAATCACTCGTAAAGGTTTCTTCGCAGAGAAACCAAATACGGAAGACCGATCCTGGTGCCTTCTGCCGACAGTAAGCTTCGATTGGCTTTCAGGGAGGTCTTCACGGACAGTCTGACGGGGCGACATCCGATGGCGACTGAGTAAGAAGATTACAAACTTCAGGGAACTTTTGAGCCGATAGAAGAAAATTTCGAAATCTCATGTTACGAATCTACTAACGAACTTTTCATATAAGTAAGTCGACAGTGCTTCTTTGGGCTTATACATAAATACAGAACGTGTTTGTGATAGACAATTCCCCAAAATCGAGAGAAATTCTGCTGTTATTCTTTTTCACAAATAGGGTGCAGATGAATCGTAAAACCCCATAGACTTACCAGCTTCCTAAACTTAACGTGCAAGATATTCACTAAAATTATATTCAACCGTCCAGAAAAACATATATAAAATTTTAATAATACAAAAAACAAGCAGACTATCAAATAGGAAATAGCACAACGCAAAATTTGCAAGCCTAGAACGAAGCTGTAGAACATAGCAACGTGCGTCAAATACAACTCTTCGGAATGCAAAGGGTTTGGGAAGATTTTCAATAGAATCAAGGAAGTCTCTAGCGCCACAGTCAAAAGACATTGATTCAATCTATGTTACTACGCTGCGGAATATTCACGTCAATACCAGAGCTATCAATTGCATTCATCACAATGTTGAGAATTGAGAACAATGTGAGAATGATGAAGGAATATGTAGTAGTAATCGAAAACATCTGAACTGCTATTATTTTTCTGATGAGACAAAGGCGTTTGTATGAAGTACAGATAAACTTCAATAGCGGATGAAAGAACTCAATACAGCAAGTTTCAAAATAGGCCTGGATATCGTTTATAGTAAGATAATGCGTAAGCTACATACTGAAAAAGAAACTGGCTTTTTTTTTTAAAAAAAAGAAAAGGTCACCTGTCTTCCGCATGGTTTGATGCGGCCCGTCATGATTTCCTGTCCTGTGCCAATCTATCTCAGAGCAGCACATGCGATCTACATCCTTTATAATTTGCTTGGTGTATTCCAGTGTCTGTCTTCCTCTACAGTTTTTTTTACCCTTTACACCTTTTTCCAACGAATTCTCCGGAGAAACTAATCATTCCTTACCTTATCACTCCACCTAATTTTCAACACTCGTCTGTAGCACCACATCTCAAATGCTTCGATTCTTTTTTGTTTCCGTTTTCTAACATTCCGTGTTCCATTACCAAACAATGCTATTCTCCAAACGTTCATTCTCAGAAATTTCTTCCTCAAATTAAGGCCTATGTTTGATACTACTATACTTGTTTTGGCGAGGAATGCCAATTTTCCAGTGCTAGTCTGCTTTTTATGTCCTCTGCCTATCATGGTTTATTTTGCTGCCTATCTACCAGAATTCCTTTACTTCGTCTACTTCTTGATCCTCCATTCCAATGTTAAGTTTCTCGCTGTTTTCATTTCTGCTTCTTCTGATTACTTTTGTCTTTCTTCAATTTACTCTAAGTCCACATTTGGTAATCATTAAGTTGCTCATTCTATTCAACAGATCTTGCAGTTCTTCTTCACTTTCACGCACGATAGCAATAAGATCAGCGAATCTTATCGTTGATGTCCTTTCACCTTAAATTTTAATTCCACTCGTGAACCTTCGTTTTATTTCCCTCATTGCTTCTTCAATGTATAGATTGAACAGTAGAAGCAAAAGACTACATCTCTGTCTTGCACCCTTTTTAATCTGAGCACTTCGTTCTTGGTTTCTACTCGTATTGTTACCTCTTGACTCTTGTACACGTTGGGTCTAATCCGTCCTTCCCTATAGCTTACCACTATTTTTATTAGAATTTCGAACATCCAGCGTCATTTTACATTGTCGAACGCTTTTTCCGAGTCGACAAATTCTATGAATGTGTCTTGATTTTTCTTCTCTCTTGCTTCCATTATCAACCGCAACGTCAGAATTACCTTTCTGGTGCCTTTACCTTTCCTATAGCCAAACTGACCGTCATGTAGCACATCCTCAGTTTTCTTTCCCATTGTTCTGCATGTTATTTTTGTCAACAACTTGAATGCATTAGCTGTTAAGCTGATTGTGCGATAATTCTCGCACTTGTCGGCTCTTGCAGTATTCGGTATTGTGTGGGTGATGTTTTTCCGAAATTCCGCTGATATATCGCCAGTCTCATACATTCTACACACCAACGTGATTGGTTGTTTTCTTTCCACTTTCTCTAATGATTTTAGAAACTCCGATGTAATGTCATCTATCCCTTCTGCCTTTTTTTTCTTAAGGGAATAATCGAGTAAAAAAGAAATGTAACTTTTTCTATAATTAATCTTTGGTCTCAAATTTTAAACATACAGTTGCTGCATATTTCTCAATATAACTACAAGTTACAACTCGATCTATACAACAGTTTTTTATAAATTATTGTTTTATTTTGAAGGGTTTTTTGAGAATCTTCTTTTCCATACAAAATTTACTTTAATGTGCTTCAAAAATTGAAGACTGTATTTAGGAATATAGACAGACAGTTTTTGTTAACTTTTCTGCATATCTATTACGACGACCTTAAAATTAATTTTCAAAATTCTGAATCTTTTTATTGAAACAATCGAAATATTCACCATCAATATCTCCTTTTCTAATTCTTTTTTCAAAATCATACTAAAGACTGTTAGCAATGGTAGCAAGTGTTTTCTCTAAAAATTTCATCTATTTTATGGAATATTTACTATGAAAAGTTATATCTGAATGTTCAGTTTTACAAATTAGAGATAAACGCAGTCAAAGTTGCGCAACACAATCACTCCCCGTTACTTGCTTTAAAACCCGCCTAGGCTGTAAGTTGTTCTTCCTGCTCTCTTCTGAGCTTCCTCAACTTGGGTGCCCGTCAATTTGGATGCATGACTTCTTCGTTTTTCAAATTGTAGGCCTTTTGCTTCCTTGTTCGCTCGTCTCTACCTTTGTTCCTTCACGTCCCTGTTGCTCACAGTGGAGTGGTCTATTGTTGCTTCTGTCAGGTAGCACCCTTGACTGAACTGTGAAAAAGATTCTCTAACAGCTAGTTGTACTTTTCTTTTCCGTACAAAAACATTCTTTGGGAACTTCAATCAGATTACACTACACAGACACTCATTTGTATTTTCTTTCCAGCGGTGCATATGGAGAGAATTGTATCAGATGGAAGCCTCTGATAAACAAATACCACTCTAACAACAACGGATGGCCACAGAGCAGTATGGATAGCAGTTTTGGGTAATTTTGCTTGTTCTCATTTAGCAGGGGAACGACTAAATAAACATCAAGAATTGTCACATTCCGGACACTTCATGTGTGGCGGTTGCCCATCAGTGCTCATTAGGGTTGCATAGATTGCGCTCTTCACTGCCGTAGTGTCTGGAGCATTGTCAACAATGGTGCTTCTATAATAATGAGTCAGCTTTACAATTGTTTCTTCTTTCCAAATTCAATGTTATTTCCCACCGAGAATCACGTTTTGTGCCCGTGTGCTCTTCACCACATTTCTCAGTCCTGTCCCAAGTTGGTTCGCAGTATGATTCACACACTCGTCCTTCACGATTTCCATATTCCATAGACATTCAGCTGAACTAATTATATTTTTTTTTCTATATTTCTCTTCCGAATATCTCAAAGTCCGTGCGTATTATAACAGTACACGTACGAATAAACATATTTCAGCAAAAATTATTTTTTTAAATAATTCAGTATTTTATATCCACCACGTCTTTCAAAGCTCTTTTAAATTCTGATTATAATACTAGATCCCCTATCCTCTCCGTATCGACTCCTGTTTCTTCTTCATGCTTTTAATTTCACCGAAGATTATTTTGACTTTTTTAATGTTGCCTCAGTCCATGCGACAATCACTTCTTTTTCGATTTCATCACATTTTTCATGCAGCTGTTACGGCTTAGGTTCCCTGTAGTTCCTATTTATTTTATTCCTATGTGATTTGTAATTTTGTATTCCTAAGGCACCCTAAAATATTTTGTACTTGCTGCTTTCGTCAGGGCATGGATGTGTGTAATGTCCTTAGATTAGTTAGGTTTAATTAGTTCTAAGTTCTAGGCGACTGATGACCTCAGAAGTTAAGTCACATAGTGCTCAGAGCCATTTTCTGCTTTCGTCAATCAATCGAAGTGTTCTTCTGTTTCCGTGGTTTCTTCGCACTTACCTTCTTTGTATCTACGTTTTTCTTCCCAACTTCTGTGATTGCCGCCTTTAGAGCTGTCCATTCCTCTTTGACTGAACTGGCTACTGGGCTATTCATTATCGCAGTATCTATAGCCTCAGAAAACTTCAACCATATCTAATCGTTCCTTAAGACTTCCGTATCCTATTTTTTTCTTTTTTTTTTGGCATTGATCCTGCCTGACTAGTTTCTGAAACATCAGCGCATGCGTCATCATTACTAATTTGTGATCTGAGTCTATATCTGCTCCTGGGTGTGCCTTATAGTCAAATATCTGATTTCGGAATCTTTGCTTGACCATGATGTAATCTAACGAGAATCTTCCGTATCTCTTGGCGTTTTCCAAGTCTGCCTCCCCCCTCTTGTGACTTATGAGCAGGGTGTTCGCTATTACTAACTAAAATGTGTTGGGTGTTGCCCACTTGTCTCGTATAGGGTGCCTAAGGGGTGCTGCGTTCTCGGAATGCTATACAACAATTCAAGCAAATAACATTAGTAGTTTTATTTCTATAAAGTAGATTGACAATGCTTAACTTGCATTTACAAAGGTTTCGCTAACGATGGGCGACATAAAACATAAGCCGAGTTCTTGCTGTACACAATGTTCCTGCAAGTTGACTCACGTCACTGATAACTGATCTGAGAGTGCTGATCTACAGCTGTGCTTATACTGTCCACTAAAGTCCGTACACTGAACCGATCTGAGCGCCCGAGGGTGGCAGGAGCGGCACTTATATTCACTTCGACTTGAAAGCGCTCCTGCCGTGGTGCGATCCTATTCTGCGCACCATTGGCTGACGTCGTTTCACTGCCTTCTCTGGTCTTGAGATCTTCGTCTTCGTTCCGGCGCTTGTGGTTACTCCAGGAAAAAAATGTATTAAAAACTCAGTTAGTGTTTCCACTCTCTCATTTCTAGTACCAGCCCATATTCTCCATTAACCCTTTCTTCTACTATCTCCATTACAACTGCATTCCATTCGCCATTTACTTACTGAATTACCCTTTCAGTATCCTCATATACTTCCTCTGCTTGCGACTCCGGAATGTATACCCAAACTATTGTTGACGGTGCTAATTTGTTCTCGATTTTGATCAGAACAACCCTATCAATGAACTGTTCACAGTAAACCCATCCTCAGCTCCACATTCCTATTCATAACGAATCCTACTCCCGTTATATCATTTTCTGCTGCTCGCCTGACCGTAATTCCTCGCCTTCTTTCCAGTTCACATCACTGACTCCCACTGTACCTTGATCGAGTCTTAGTATTTCCCTTTTCAGATTTTCTAGTTTCTCTACCAAGTTCAAACTTCTGACATTTCACGCCCAGTCTCGCAGCATACTACCCTTCCCTTGGTTATTCAGTTTCTGTCTCATTGTCACCTCCCCATTGGCTGTCTTCTCCCCGAGATCCGAATGGGGGACTAGTCCAGAATCTTTTGCCAATAGAGAGATTATGATGATACTATTTCAGTTACAGGCTACATGTTCTGTGGATAGACATTTTTTTTGGGGTCATCAGTATTCTAATTGGTTTCATTCCGTCTGCCACAAATTTCTCTTCTGTGAAAACCTCTTCCTCTCAGAATAGTACTTGTAACCTACGTCCTCAATTACTTGCTGGATGTGTTCCAATCTCTGTCTTTCTCTATAGTTTCTACAGCTTTTGCCCTCTGCAGTTCCCTCTAGTACCATGGAAGTCATTCCTTTATGTCTTAACAGATGTTTTATCATCCTGTCCCTTCTCCTTATCAGTGTTTTCAACACACTCCTTTCCTCTCCAGTTTTGCGCAGTACCTCCTCATTCCTTACCTTATCAGTCCACCTAATTTTCAAAAACTGTGTGTAGCACCACATCTCAAATGCTTCGATTCTCTTCTGTTCCGGTTTTCCCACGGTCCTTGTTTCACTACCATACAATGCTGTACTCCAGATGTATTTTCTAAGTGAATTTCTTCCTCAAATTAAGGACGATATTTGGTGTTAGTAAACTTCTCTTGGCCACGAATGCCCTTTTTGCCAGTGCTAGTTTGCTTTTGAAGTCCTCTTTGCTCCGTCCGTCATTGGTTAATTTCCTTAACTTCATCTACTTCGTGACCATCAATCCTGATGTTAAGTTTCTCGCGGTTCTCATTTCTGCTACTTCTCATTACTTTCGCGTTTCTTCGATTTACTACCACACCACATTCTGTACTCATTAGATTGTTCCTTCCGTTCAGCAGATTGTCTTCTTCTCTTTCACTCAGGATAGCAATGCATCAGCGAATCGTATCACTTATATCCTTTCACCTCGAATTTTAATTCCACTCCTGAGCCTTTCTTTTATTTTTGTCATTGCTTCTACGATGTATAGATTGAACGAGCACTTTGTTCTTGGTCGTCCACTATTATTATCCCCTCTTGACTCTTGTACATATTGTATAATACCCGTCTCTCCCTACAGCTTACCCCTATATTTCTCAGAATTTCGAACATCTTGCACCATTTTACATTGACGAAGGTTTTTTCCAGGTAGACAAATCCTATGAACGTGTCTTGATTTTTCTTTAGTCTTGCTTCCATTATCAACCACAACGTAAGAATTGCCTCTCTCGTGCCTTTACCTTTCCTAAAGCTAAACTGATCGTCACCTAGCGCATCCTCAGTTTTCTTTTCCATTCCTCTGTGAATTATTCTTGTCAGCAACTTGTATGGACGAGCTGTTAAGCTGACTGTGCGATAATTCTCGCGCTTATCAGCCCTTGCAATCATCGGAACTGTGTGGGTATTATTTTTCCGGAAGTCAGATGGTATGTCGCCAGACTCATACATTCTACGCACCAACGTGATTAGTCGTTTTGTTGACACATCCCCCCATGGTTTTAGAAATTCTGATGGAATGTTAATTATCCCTTCTGCGTTATTTGATCTTAAGTCCTCCTAAGTTCTTTTAACTTCTGATTCTAATACTGGATCCCCTATCTCTTCTAAATCGACTTATCGACTTCTGTTTTCTCCTCTATCCCATCACACAAATTTTCCCCCTCATAGAGCCCTTCAATGTACTCTTTCAACTTATCCGCTCTCTCCTCGACATTTAGCAGTGGAATTCCCTTCCCACTCTTAATGTTACCACCCTTGCTTCAATGTCAGCGAAGGTTGTTTTGACTTTCCTGAATGATAAGACTGTCCTCCCAACAATCATTTCTTTTCCAATTACTTCACATTTATCATGCAGCCATTTCATCTAAGCTTCCCTGCACTTCCTATTTATTCCATTCCTCAGCGACTTCTATTTCTGTATTCCTGAGCTTCCCAGAACCTTTTTGTTCTTCCTCCTTTCATCGATCAATTGAAGTATTTCGCCTATTATCCATGGTTTCTTCGAAGTTACCTCATTTGTACCTATGTTTTTCTTCCCGACTTAGAGATGTCCATTGCTCTTCAACTGTACTGCCTACTGAGCTATTCCTCACTGCTGTATCTATAGCCTTAGAGAACTCTAAGCGTATCTCGTCATTCCTTAGTACTTCTGTATCCCACCTCTTTACGTATTGATTCTTTCTGAGTAATGTCATAAACTTCATCCTACTCTTCATCACTACTACATTGTGATCTGACTCTATATCTGCTCCTGGGTATTCCTTACACTCCTGTACCTGATTTCGAAATCTCTGTCTCACCATGATGTAATCTAACTGAAATCTTTCCGTATCACCCGGCCTTTTCCAACTATACTTCCTCCTCTTGTGATTTTGAATAACCTGTTACCTTTTCATCTACTCCCTCCCCTACAACTGCATTCCAGTCTCCCATGACTAATAAGTTTTCGTCTCCCTTTCCATACCGTATTACCATTTCAATATTCTCATATACTTTCTCTGTCTCTTCATCTTCAGCTTGCGACGTCGGCATATATACTTGAACTATCGTTGCCGGCGTTGGTTTGCTATCGATTCTGATAAGAACAACCCTTCACTGAACTGTTCACACTAACACAGTCACCGCCCCACCTTCCTATTCATAACGAATCCAAACTCCCGTTATACCATTTTCTGCTGCTGTTGATACTACACTATACTCATCTGAACAGAAATCCTTGTCTGCTTTCCATTTCACTTCACTGACCCCCCAATATCTAGACGGAGCCTTTGCATTTCCCTTTCCAGATTTTCTAGTTTCCTGCCACATTAAAGTTTCTGACATTCCACGCCCCGATTCGTAGAACGTTATCCTTTCGTTGATTATTCAATCTTTTTCTCATGGTCCCCTCTCTCTTGACAGTTCCCTCCCCGCGATCCGAATTGGGGACTATTCCGGAATGTCAGTGGACAGATCATCATAACACTTTTCAATTACAGGCCATATGTCCTGTGAATACACGTTACGTGTCTTTAATGCTACGGTCGCTGGTTCGAATCCTGCGTCAGTGGATGTGTGTGATGTCCTTAGGTTAGTTAGGAGACTGATGACCTCAGATGTTAAGTCCCATAGTACTTAAAGCCATTTGAAACATTTTTGTCTTAAATGTATTGGTTTCCATTGCCTTCTGTATCCTCATGCCGTTAATCACTGCTGATTCTTCCGACTTTAGGGTTAGTTTCCTACCCCTAGTACAAGAGAGTGCGCTGAACCCCTGTCCGCTCCTCTGCCCCCTTTGACAAGGCCCTTGGCAGAGCGAGGGTGACTTCATATGCCGGAAGCCTTCGACCTACAATGCTGATTATTAATCAAAATTTAAGCACTGGCGGGATTCGAACCTGGGACCGAGGACGTTTTGATTACTAATCAAAGACGCTACCCCCCCCCTTTTTTTTTTTTAATCTCATTTTGTTCGCTTTAGATCGTTGCATCTGCGCGGGGCGGACGTCGTAAGACATCCGTTTACGTTCGTTGCTGATCGAGTAACTCAGTTTTTTTATTACAGAGGGCGGCTAATCCTCTGACCGAACACGCTGAGCTACCGTGCCGGCGTCCCTAGGCCATGGGTGCAATATGTATGGGAGTTATGTGTTTTCAATGCAGTGATTCCCATTACAGTCTGCCTCCTCATGCCATTGATTATTGTTGATTGTTCCCATTTTTAGGAGCTATTTCCCACCTCAAGGGCAAGAGATTGTCCTGAAACTCTCTTCACATTTTGGCCCCCTTTGACAAGGCCATGGGCACAACGAGGTTGATTTTTTATGCCGAAAGCGCTCCGCCACCATTGGTGCCGATTTTTATCCAAAATTTTAGCAATGGAGGGTTTCGAGCGTGGGCCCCGGACGCTTTTATTATTAGGGAAAGACGTTACCCCCTTATTCCTTGTTTTTCATTTTGTTCGCTATTGTTCGTTGACTTTGGTCGGAGCACACGTCACATGACACCCATTCAAGTCCATCGATGATCCATTCACTCAGTTTTTTTTTATTATTTTTATTAGAGAGAGCAAGCAGCCCTCTGACCGAACACGCTGAGCTACCATGCCTGCTAATCCTAGACCACCCTTTACCAATTATAATAGTGCCAAAATTCCGAGACTGTACCCAGCGAGCTGGCCCAGTGGTTAACACACTGGCCTTGCGTTCAGGAGGACGACGGTTCAAACACGCGTTCGACCAACCAGATTTAAGTTTGCTGTTATTTCCCTAAACCGCCTGAGACAATTGCCGTGATGATTCCTGTGAAAGAGCACGGCCGATTTCCTACACCCATTCTTCCCTGATCCGAGCTTGTGTTCCGTCTCCAATGACCTCGCTGTCAACGGAACGTTACTTATCTTCTCCTCCGAGACTGTGGAACAACAGCCTACAGCTGACTGGTTCCGTAGACCTGCCCGACTGTGCTTTCCTCTCCTAAGAATATTACGAGTGAGTTGTTCCAAAATGTGATACCTTAAAAAATAAGAGCGAAAGAAACCAAACTAAACCTTCCTTCGCTTTTCAGTTTCTGATACAGTGGAGATTTTTCTTATGGTGAAAACAGTAACACTCAGTATCTGCACAAGACCTTGAAAACAATACTTCCAAGAAAGCTTTTCATCTACACCTTCAGTTCGACGAATTTGAAATAGCAGATTGCACTGATTGTTGACTCCATAGGACAATAAAATTTCCCTTTCACAAGTTGCGTCTGAGCAGATATATACACGGCGTTTCGTTGCAGTTATACATTATTCTGTCGTCTGATAGAAACAGATTAGGTATATTAGTCCACATCTGTATAATAACTTGTGTTATCTGCAAAGAGAAATTATTTCATTTCAGAACTTTTCACCGTTCCTTGACAGAGGAGGATGGCTTTCTGCTTCCTTCTTTCCAGATATGAATGGGACAGTCACCGTGCTTTTCCTTAATGAAACCGCATGATGTTTCGTCCTATGCGAAAGTACTGTGTGGTCACAAGATCGAATGCTTTTGTTGAATTAAAGAAAAAAACATACTCTCCTCAAACAATCATTTAATCTTGCTAGTGTCTCACCACGGAAGAGTAAATTTCATCTTCTGCTGATACACCTTTCCTGGAGCCATATTGCAAGTCTGCTGGTACATTTATTATGTGTACTGAGATGCGCCACTACTCTCGTACACATTGCTTTCTCTAAAAGTTTAGGAAATACTGGTAGCAAAGAAATCAGTAACTGTCTACATTATGTCCAATTTTTTTTTAATAAAGTGGTTACATCAAGGAGTATGCCAATTTGTCACGAAATCTAACAACACCTAAAAGACACAAAGCACCGGTGACTGTGCTAAGAAATAATACGCACTACAGTCTACACTGATCTTCGTAATCCTGATCATAGTAATGGGAGTCTTCACTCTCGTAATTATCGACCCATCTCCTCTGTTTCTTTCCCTGCAGTTCACTCCCCTGCTAAGTTATTAATCACAGAAACCTCAGCGGATTTCCCGTCGCTTAGACTCATTAATCAGCAGTGAGGATGACGGATGTAATGGGAAATCTCAACAGAGACAGTGAACAGGACTCAGCGATGCACCAGGAAATGTCGAGGAGAGGCGAAGAACGTGGAGCAATTGTGAGTACGCTAGCCACAGATTTCTTTCTGAGACTGTATGAGGTGCAGTCAGAGGTGTGCAAGGCGGAAACAGATTTCGTGTAACACTATTGCGACAGATAGTGTAGTTGGAAAATTTATTAGAGTAGGGTATACACGAATTTCGAAACAGACACGGCAGAAAATATCGCAAGTGAATAATTCTCTTAAGATGTAGGACTTAGGAATCACTGTGAAACACATCACTTACGAATTTCGCAACACAAAATGGCATGCACAGTAACAATGACAATGGTTGCATATGACGACTTGGCATCTCAGCTAGTGCTGCAGTAACACAGAGGTGCAACATTTTGAAGGAAAGTTTGAAGAATAGGAAAAGAAACCATAGAAAATATAAAGGTATACGTTGGGCCGGTCCCCGTATGTGTATGTCAAAGACTCCATGGAAGGGAGCACCTAGAACATGTTCTTCGAGTTAAAGTGGTAAGTACATTTCAGAGAAAAATTAAAGCGACAAATTTCACAAGCCTTTGTGTGGACTGAAGACTGTCAGAATATCACACTATTAGAATTACATATTAGTTAGTTACTCGTTCCACAGATCATATCCACGATAAGTGAATAAAAGTATTGTGAAGCTATGGTTGTTATTCCCAGTTGCTTAAAGAGATGCCTGCAAAATGTTCGTGTGTGAACCCTAAAAATTATTCTAATTACTTTCTTTTGTGTTATGAATACTTTCGTTTAAGTGAGTTGTTACCCCAGAATATTATCCCATAACACATCAGCGAATGAAAATATGGAAAATATGTTAACTTACTGACTTGTATATCCCCAAAACTAGCAATTATTCATATGGGGAAAGTAGCTGCCGCTAAACGTTTAGGCAGATCTAGTATATGGTTTTCCCAGTTTATTTTTTCATCTATGTGTACAACTAAGAATTTAAACCTTTATAACTTCTTTATTGTTTATTCTTGGCATACAAAGTTAATAAGAGATAGGATATTTTTGATAGTAGAAAACTGGAAGAACTAGGTCTTTTCAATGTTTAAAGTTAGCCCATTTTTTCAGAACTAGTCACTGATTATCCCAGAAACGTTTGAAAGGTCTCTATTGGATTCCTTTCATGTTAATTTCTTAAATCTGTTGTCATTTACGGCATTCATTCCACTTCTGAATTTACTGTGGTGTTTCTGACTCCATCTGGGAGGAGACTGAGCAGTGGAACGTGTTACTTTTACACGTAAACAAGAACGATCTGTCACACTGCTACACTTTAAAACACTGTTTATATGTAATTCATGTCACACAGTCTCATATGGAACCTACATGCGCTTTTTTTATGTAGTGTATATGATAAGATACTGTCATCCCCCTTCCCTTCTGTGTGAAAGGATGAATGAGCAAATGTATTTCTAGTTGCATGCTTGATGGTAGCAGACAAGCCTGCCTGCTAGAGAGTAGTATGACCAACGTCGGAACAGGTAGCTATGCTTTCTAAAAGCACAGCGGTTTCTACTCTCAGTATGGTCCTGTCCGTCCCTTGTCATGTTGGTATAGAAAGCTGCCTCTCTGGTCACTTCCGTTTGTATCTGTGGAAGCACCCTCCGTAGGGGCCCAAGCCAGTCTGTCTGCGGCGAGCGTCTGAAGTGTTAAGATCTCCGGCTAAGCGCGTCTCTGCAAAGTCCATAGGACAATGGATTACTTAAGTTCAGCCTAACTGAAAATTTAATAGCCTTTATTTCAGGTTTAGATCTAAAATATCTAATGTTATCTTAAATTGTAACGCAGTGTAATTCGAGGGTGAAGTTCAGAATATCTTCCAGTAGTTGCTTTGTCACTACTTTGTGAGTAAAGTGGAACCACGTGTGAATGATCCGTAACTCTAACTAAGATCATCAGTCTTAAATGGGAATGTGCCTGAGATTATAACGTCTCGTCTTGACAATGTTTTTCAATATAGCAACTTTTCTTTATGTTCAACTTACGTGGGGTGTTCTTTGTGAGACCAATACCACGTGCTTATACAATTGTTTGATCCATCAGATTAATAGTAAGACGGTAGTAACCAGTTCGAGGTTTTTCTTTTGTAATTTGTGTTTCGATGTAATTTATTTTAATTATCAAAATTATTGTGGAGTTCTACTCTTAGTGTAAACCAAATTGACCACGTGAAGCATGTAATGTAATCATCAAAGTAGCCCTCAGCTATTCTTTTTGGGAAGATTTCACAGAGAATTAGTATGAATTTAGTATACCAGTGTGTGGTAATTTCATAACGGACAGGACTGCGCTACGAACATAACTTCTTTGGGTAAAAATTGAATCGGTTGGTTGTGGTTAATTTCCTCTTGAATATGTTTCAACGTTCTTCGTGTGTTATTTTACGAATGCAGTGTTGTATGAAGTCTCCCAATCTTGGCTCCATATTTGATGTGTTCCGTAAGATTACAAACTCACATTTTCACAATCCTAAATAAGGCACCAGTTAGTTATGAATCAAGTTTAATATGCTAAAATTTTAACGGAACAATGATCAATGTTAAAATAAATGTCTAAATATAAACTGATTTATTTCTTTTTATTTAAATTGTCTTTATATATATATATATATATATATATATATATATATATATATATATATATATATATATTCACCGATCGTAAGATGACTACTAAAAGATTATACTTAATGTTAGTGTGGTTGGGAATTTGGTAAGCTGGACTGGATATCTGGTGAAACAGTTGCTCAGTAATGCAAGGTTAACTTCCCCAGATAGCTCACAGCTTTTAACCCGCTTTTATTGTCTTGCATATCAGCACCGCTTTCAGAACTACCTAAAGCAGCAACATTACACGTTATTTACTATTTTCTCTATTGAGACTTCTCGCGTTTTCACAACAATGCTTGTGTCATCTGAAAAGAGGACGAATAGCTCCTCCTGATTCACGTAAAATGGCAAGTTATTAACGTAAGGAAAGAATAGTAGTGAGCAAATGATGGATATCTGTGGGACTCACATGGTGTGGGGTCCTTCTTTGTGTTACTTGCACAGGGTAACTCTCTGAAGTTTGTTTCTTAAATAGCAACTGAACCAGGCATACGCTGAACTACGTATTCCACAAAAACTGAACTCCCTTTATAGAATATTACACTTGACGTAAATATTTTAGATAATTCACGGAAGATCCCAACTGGTGATATTTCGTCATTTAACGATTTTATTATTTGCTCAGTAAATTTATAAATAGATGACTTAGTAAACTGGCTCTTTTGAAAACCAAGACGTGATTAGCTAAGTAACCGATTACTACTCCATGTGCGCAACGTCTTTTTAATGAAATATGGGGAGTTATTAATTAAGAGCAAACTAATTCTCAAGATCGTCGACTGGGAATGCAGCTTTAAGTTACCTTGGTGCACAACATTTGCGTCATTTTAAGCTTTCTAATCTATTTGCACAACGCCTTCGCAGTGTCTTCACCAGGAGCAGTGAAAGGTAAGTCGACGTAATCGTGGGACACTGGCGAAAAAGGCAGATGTGTGGACATCTTAATTACAGAAGGCCGCGACAACGACCTATAGGCTGAAAAATTTTTCTTCCCGTCTTACCAGTCGCGAACCAGGTAATGCACCAGCTATATGAACGAAAACATACAAAAAAGTAAGAAGAAGAAGAAGATTGAGATGGGTAAAAGAAAGAGAAACATAAAAAGAGAGAAGGGAGACAAAAGGGGCAAGAAGTGAACGGAGGATGCAGGATAACGGAAAAAAACGTGTAAACAAAATGAACGATGGCAGGTGCAGAAGAAAACAAAAGGAAGAGTAAGAAAGAAATGACAGTAAGAGAAGAAGATGATGGTGCCGATAATAACAATGGACAAGATGATGACATTGAACGTACATGAAGTTGAATTCAAGTATTTATGCATCGGGTACGACGAGCTGTAGCAGACATGCCGTGTGGAGAATTTTAGTTTCTCATGACCATAGGGGATAGTTCCTCTGAATAGTTCTCTGAAAAGGACCCAACCGATTACGTTCATGTTCACATTCTTCTGGGTGGGCCCACAGCCTTAGTAAATTTGAAGCAGGGCATTATTTCAATGGGGCGTATTTAAAAAGTAATTATTATTATTTGTACTACCAGTTTTAGGCACTGCCCATTCTCAAGTTCTCGTTTAATCAAAGATCAAGTGTCATGCACATCTGTGCAGAGCATGATCCTCAATAGTCGTCATCACTTTAATCCTGGTGCGTTGATTTGTCGTTACTCTGCCGTGCCTGGCGTTGGGCTACCTTACTTCACAGTCCTGTTTACAAGCGTATTTAGTAATGTTGCAACCGCTTTATAATCAGTGATTTCCTATTATAAGCTAACTGAGTGAAAAGTTCGACTTGCTCGTGACCAGAAGATCTCACAAGTTGCCTTCTCAAGTCGATTCTCTACTAAGCTGCTGAAGGTAATTTTCGGATAAGGCATTTATAACAATTTCAAGTGAGTCCCTGTCCCTAGTACCCACTTTAATCACTTCAGTCTTCCTGTCATAGCTGGTAAGATGAATCCTCAACCTAATAGTATAACATGACCAGGAAATGTTCTTCAAGTTTCTCCGGAAATGTAGCACTATTACTCTTCCTGAAACTTGGGGTCTATAGAAGCATCCGACAAACATGTTTGATCCAGCTTTAAATCTTATTTTGACCCAAATTTTTTGGCATTCTGAATCTGTACTAATCTCCTTAGACATTTCTTACAGCGATAATCACGTCTCAACCTGTTTTTGTTGTAAAGATTCTAAACACAATTTAGAATTTCTTTACTGTTAACATCTGGTCTCAATTAGTTTCCTTCCCCTAGTACTAGTTGGCAATGTTACCGTTTATAAGCCGGATGAATTATGGGACATTTCCACCCACGTTCTTGCAGTTAACAAATATTACAGAAACATTTTCTTTCACCGAGCTGCCTTGACAAATGTTATTCTCTTTTATTGATCGCCGGCCGCGGTGGCCGAGCGTTTCTAGGCACTTCAGTCCGGAGCTGCGGGACTGCTACGGTCTCAGGTTCGAATCCTGCCTCGGGCATGGTGTGTGTGATGTCCTTAGGTTAGTTAGGTTTAAGTAGTTCTAAGTTCTAGTGGACTGATAACCTCAGATGTTAAGTCCCATAGTGCTCAGAGCCATTTGAACCATTTAATTGATAGGGATAATATTCATTTCTGCCTGAAATCAGATCATATCTTATTGGGCGTTTGCAGGGATTTCTCTGTCCTACAAAAATTCGCATATGCACGCTACAAGTATTCCGATAACGTACTAGTCACTTCTTGCGTGCAGGCAAGCCCGACCTATTAAGGATGTCCAATAATTCTCCACTGGATAGCGGAATCGAGAAAGCCACATCAAAGTACGTCGCATGATCGTCTGAGCATCTGGTTTAAGCTTCTACTCGGCGCCAAACTCAAGGACTCGGATCGGTCCTTTCAAAGGTGGTGCAAACCTTAGTTCCACTTGAACCTCGCGCCACAAGGCTAGCAGTCTTCACGAAAGCAGCCAGTCGCCTTTAGAAATCGACGATGTCTTCCGGACCTAGGTTGCAGGTGTCATTCGTGTCGACATGAGTCACGATTTCCAGTTGACTGCATCTATTGCGCTCAGTCACTGTCGGCAGAACTTCCTCCATATCCTGGACGCGACCTCCTAGCTAGCAAACAGAGTGGACACTGGCCTTCCTTCCTTTACTACCTGCCCACTATTTCCCTAACAGCCTCCATAACTCGCCCAACGTTGGAGCTCCCAATGACAAGTAATCCCACCCTCTGCCCTTGTTAGGACATTTCAGGAACATTGGCACCAGTTCCAACAGGTCCTGTTATGACTCAGAGTTATTTTCAGCTGTGGGCAATACCTCAGGTCCTCTTCTGAGGTGTAGGATGACAGCCATGCGCCCAGTACCCAATTTCAGCTTTCGCGTAGAGATTCGCGAGTAAGCCCCTTTCGCTATCCACCACAAGGTAACTGTTGACAGGCCAGAACGAGCAAATCGGAACGCGCTTGGAGATCAAGGGGTCCCAGGTAACGCTAGACGCACCACAGTTGTGTCATGATGCATAAACACTTACGCATGCTGTATCAACTGTAATCTTTTCCGCCGCACGATACATAGTTCTGTAAGTAGTGATAATTAGTGAATTCACTGTTATTCACGTATTTTACTCTTAAAATGATGTACAACAAACATATGATTTGTTTGTTTGATCTGTTTCATGTTCATCGTAGCCGGCCGCTGTGTCCGAGTGGTTCTAGGCGCTTCATTTCGGAACTGCGCTGCTGCTGCGGTCGCAGGTTAGATCCTGCCTAGGGCATGGATGTGTGTGATGTCCTTAGGTTAGTTAGGCTTAACTAGTTCTAAGACTAGGGGACTGACGACCTGAGATGTTAAGTCCCATAGTGCTTAGAGCCATTTGAACCATATTCATCGTAGTGTCTGGGGGAGGCGATGTGACGTATCTTCATGTCGTAGGCCGACATCAACGCCAGATGCCAGTGTTCCCTAGTCGACAGCCGCCAGTCACAGAAAATAGCCAGATGCAGCGAACCAGCCCCTACTGTGAGAATTAAAACACATAAAGAAATACTTATAAAATGAAATGATAAATGTACACATGTGTTCAGCATTCAGTCCTGATCTAGCCACGATTGCCTTTGCACTCATACTGATTCACTTATAGTCTCAATGAAATTGCATTGCCTGTACATAGCTCTGCGTGATAAATGTGTCTTATATTCTGGAGTATATATAATGGTGTTGGTATTATGATTTCTTTTGAAATTACGTGAATGAAGATATCGAAAAAAATGCCTACTAACAAGACCAACGAGTTGCTAATATTGATTCAGTATTAAAAACTAAATTACTACGCTAAAATGAAAGTTTTTTGTTATCTACGGGTGCAAAATCTTACGACAGCTGGAAATTAATACTGTACATTTCTATATTTGTCGCAAGCCTGGAGAACGACATTGTCTGTAAGTGAAAAGTTCCGTAATTAACCATACACAAAACGATCATAGTGAGCACTATATTTAAAAAAATAATTTGCATCTGCTTGAAGATAGCTAATTAACGACTCAGAGTTTGCGACGTCGCAAGTCTCAGTTACCTCTAGACCGACATAATGACAGACCAATACTAAACGATACATATTTCTTGGCTGTTAATAACATAATGACCACTAAGCTCTCGACGACTCATCAATAAACAGAATCTGCAGCCCTAATATGAATTATACTGTGGACAGCTTCCGTCCAACTTCATTGTTGCCAGCATTCTCAAAAATTTTAGAAAAAGTAATGTTCATTCGGGTTTACAACCATATTATCTCAAATAACATACTGTCAAAGTCACAGTTTGGATTTCTAAAGGGTTCTGATATTGAGAAGGCTATCTACACTTACAGTGAAAATGTGCTTAATTCATTAGACAAAAAATTGCAGGCAACTGGTACATTTTGTGATCTGTCAAAGTCATTTGACTGTGTAAATCACAATATCCTTTTAAGTAAATTAGAATATTATAGTGTATCAGGAAATGCTGCAAAATGGTTCAAATCTTATATCTCTGGCAGGAAACAAACGGTGTTATTAGGAAAGAGACATGTATCAAGCTGTCAGGCATCATCCAACAGGGAACTAATTACATGTGGGGTCCCACAAGGTTCCATTCCATTTTGGGGCCCTTACTTTTTCTTGTGTATATCAATGACCTTTCACCAGTAACATTACCAGATGCCAAGTTCGTTTTGTTTGCTGATGATACAAACATTGTAATAAATAGCAAATCAAGTGTAGTCTTAGAAAGATCAGCTAATAAAATATTTGTGGACTTTAATCACTGGTTCCTAGCCAATTCTTTGTCACTAAACTTTGGAAAAACACACTACATGTAGTTCAGAACTTGTAAGGGGTGTCCCACGAGTATATGTCTAACATACGATGACAAGAAGATAGAAGAAGTGGAGAGTGTTAAATTCTTGGGATTACAGCTTGATAGTAAATTCAACTGGGAGGAGCACACCACAGAACTGCTGAAGCGTCTTAACAAATCTCTGTTTGCAATGCGAATTTTGTTAGACATAGGGGATATAAAAATGAAAAAGCTGGCATACTATGCTTACTTTCATTCCATAATGTCATATGGGATTATTTTTGGGGTAATTCATCAAGCCAAACTAAAGTTTTCTGAGCACAAAAACGTGCAGTACGAGTTATATGTGGTGTGAACACAAGAACATCCTGCAGAAGCCTGTTTAGGGAACTAGGGATACTAACTACTGCTTCCCAATATATTTATTCCTTAATGAAATTTGTCATTAAAAATATATCGCTTTTTCAAACCAACAGCTCAATTCATGGAATCAATACTAGAAATAAGAATAATCTTCACAAGGATTTAAAGTCACTTAGTCTTGCACAAAAAGGTGTGCATTATTCAGGAACACACATTTTCAATAACTTGCCAGCAGCCATAAAAAGCTTAACAACCAATGAAACTCAGTTTAAGAGAACCCTAAAGGATTTATTGGTGGCCAACTCCTTCTACTCCATTGATGAATTTCTCAGTAAAACCAACTGATAACATAACTTCTGCACAATTTCAGTGCAGTAATGTGTTCATTGTAAATATGTGTGTGTGTGTGTGTGTGTGTGTAAGTAGAATATAACTTCTGCACCATTTCAGTGCAGTAATGTGTTCATTGTAAATAAGTATTGTAGTAGTTGTATTACATATTTATTACCTTATAAATAAATAAAAAACTTTTTTAAATTCAGTGCATTAGTATTTGTAAAATGACTCGTATAGTGTTCATTAAAAAATGACGCTCATTCCACTTGGGACCTGTGGAATCGCACATTAGCTTATCTGTTTGAGTTGTAAATATTTGTCATGTATTGTTGTTTTTCTGACATGTTCCACATCCTGGAGGACCTCCTCACTACGCAGCAATTGGAATGAAAGTAAATCTAATCTAATCTAAACAGCTGTAGCGATACGCGCCTGGCGTGCAATTAATTGATAAAGGGAAGTCGAAGCACGCAACTACTAGTCCAGTGTAGCGTGCGTACACGTTGCAGGTGCCAAAACAGTCGTCTCCGCAGCACCAGCCTCAAGCCTGCCGATTCTGGCCAGCTGTTTACAACAGCGGCCAAGTCCCTCTACATCCACAAGGAAGGAGCACAGTTGATATTCATCTTTAATCATAGTTCATCTGCACTACAAGGAATATAACACGAATCCAGGCAGTCAGTGGAAGCAGCGCAAGTACTGCTGCTACGCTATTTCTGGTTTTTACTGTCCTGCAAAGTCAGCACACACAAAAGTTTGGGGAAAAACTTAGAATGCGTTAGTACACACTAATCAACACAGCAAAATACATAGTTAGAATGTACTTCTTTCGAGAAGCTCTTAATGACAAGAACTAAACTAAGTTCTATCTATGAACTGAAACTATTGCAGCCCTTGGTGCTGCTACGGTACCCAGTACGGTCTAACCTGTCCAACTGCGATGCATTCCTGTCCTCCTTGCCACACTCCGCGCAACCTTGAGAACCTCCTGCCAGCAACTCCTAATGTAACTGAGGTCACCTGCTTCTGAACTTAACTATCTAGCTAAAATGCTCTATTTTGTAATATACGTATATACTTGCCCTTTTTCTTGTATTTTGCTATAAGTGTTATAATTGCCTTGAGTGTAGAAGATAAACTATTCTTCATTTTTCTTTTGATTTATAATCTAATTTTTTGACAAGAACTTCAGAGAAACGTGAAACGTTACTTTTAAACATAACAAGTGAAGAGGGGAAAGCCGTTGTCCGAATTTCCATGTGAGAATCAGCTAGAAATAACAAAATTTTACAATAAAATTCAGCAACTGTTCTTGCTTCGGTCCAGAGAGATGACACTAGCTGATCCGCAGCGGGAAAAGCGATGTCTTGTTCTCTGATGTGGGATCCAAATGCTTGATATCAGTTGTCGCGAATAGCGAGTTCACGTTGGAATCGAGAGCTTTTCAAGTCTCGGTTCTAGAACTACTACTGGCAGGAACAGGACAACAATACTTCGGCACAACAAGAGCTGCAACACCATTGTGATAGAGTGTCATGTCAATGGTCTCTGGATCGCTACCTGCACTGTTTTCTCATACGCTCATTTCTGCTAGTATAACTTCCTTGTAAGTGCAAAGAAAAAATAGTAAAAAGGTTGATAACTTGTAAAATAATCAGTTCTCTACGTACATGAATACAAGTTGTATGCTATTGCATTATATGCAGGAGGATAGGAAATCCTAGGGTTATATAGGAATATTACGTACAAATTTATTGCTGAAAACTGATGCAAAATTTACGATAATGGTAGAAGCTGAAGAAATGAATTAAAATTTGTGGCACAGCCGGGACCTGAACCTGTGTCTCCTGCTTACTAGGCAGTTACGTCAACCATTAGATATGTCTCAAGGGAAATTTAATTATGTAAGTTCTACAATGCAAAATTGTTTAGTTGTATACCTCACACAGACCAACAAGTGTCTATGGAATGAGCTGCTTGAAGCAGAATGAAAAGGCATGCCACATTAAAATGAGAATGGGTTCCCTCAGTGGTGTGTCCATGTTGTCCCACTATTATTAAAAAAAACCATAGATTGGGAACTATTAGAAACAGAGCATCATTGTTTATTGTAAAACATTTAGCCGCTTTCTGTTTCACTGATTCATGCATGACCGATAGCAGTGTTATTTACTGATATCATTGACATGCGATCCTTGACGTAACCTCACAAAAAATTCTAATGACGTGACATCGGAAGAGCTACAGGTCCATCGCGAGCCATCCACCTCCCATGAAATGTGTCATTCAGCACATCTTCCACATTCAGTCTCCAGTATGGGGGTTCATTGTCATGCTGGAAGATGATGGACGGATGCAGTTCTTTGACCTGAGGCTGAGGGTACTGTTCGAGAATGTCGAGATAAAAATGAAAAAGTGGTAAGCCATTTGGCACGTCCTTTTTCATTTAATATGAGAGTTACACTCTGCTAAGAAGATATGGGGTGATGGAATATTACAATAATGAAAGTTCCTGGCAGATCAAAACTGTGTGCCGCACCGAGACTCGAACTCGGGACCTCTGCCTTCCACGGGCAAGTGCTCTACCAACTGAGCTACCCACGCACGACGCATGCCTCCTCCTCACAGCCTTACTTCCGCCAGTCGGGCAAAGGTCCCGACTGTTGTGACAGGGCGT
Source organism: Schistocerca cancellata (assembly GCF_023864275.1). Classification (NCBI taxonomy): domain Eukaryota; kingdom Metazoa; phylum Arthropoda; class Insecta; order Orthoptera; family Acrididae; genus Schistocerca; species Schistocerca cancellata. The sequence continues at coordinate 215,022,078 of NC_064631.1, forward strand.
GAGTCATGCTTGGGTAGCTCAGATGGTAGAGAACTTTCCCGCGAAAGGCTAGAATCCCGAGTTCGAGTCTCGGTCCGGCACACAGTTTTGATCTGCCAGGAAGTTTCATATTAACGCACACTCCGCTGCCGAGTGAAAATTTCATTCCGATTACAATAATGGCTTGCAAAAGCGGACTGGACTGCACTGACAGTACATACTCACTTCTAATTAACTATATACTGAAACGCCCTGCTAAGCCAGCAGGACAGGACAGGTACTTGCAATTGTGGAAAGAGGCCAAAATGAACGGCTGTCAGTTACATTCGAACACATATAACTTTATTTATCTGAACAAACATTACTGTACAAATTCTTGAACTCTGTTATCGGCTGAATACGCCACACTTACGCTGTAAGGGCACAACTACTTACATTTAAAAACGGCTAAAAGCCATTAATTTAAGGTTCAGACCCAAAACAGAATATTTAGCAGGCAGAAGGCCTCACGTAAGTAAGTTATATAATTTGGCTGAAGGCCCAACAAATCTAACACTTGAAAAGCAAACAAGTTTAATTTGAAGACGGCTGAAGGCCCTTGATTTAAGACCCAAGGTAAAATTAAATTAAAAAAAAAAAAACACAGCAGAAAGTCTTAGTTTCAATAAGGCTGAAGGCCCCAAACAGTCTGATGCTTGAAAGACAAGAACTTTAATTTAAAACCGGCTGAAGGCCCCGTGACTTAAAACTCAAAGTAAAATAAACTTAAACAACAAAGCCTTATCTTAAATTAGGCTGAAGGTCCCAAACAATCTAACACTTGACAAGCAAGAAACTTTAATTTCAAGACGGCTCAAGGCCCAAGACTTAAAACACAACTAAAATCACCTTTAAAGGCAGAGGGCCCAAGGCTTTGTCTTCAAACAATATTTTACACAGGCTGAAGGCCCAAACAATCTAAGACTTGATAAGTAATGAAACTTAATTGTAAAGTGGCTGAAGGCCCATGGCCTAAAACACAACTAAAAACAATTCAACTTTAATTCAAACCATCAGCTATGAGCCATACAAGTACACACAATAGAAAATAAGAAAAGGCAGTGCAGCTAACGGCGCTCAGAAGTTGGGGGAGGGGCACTCGGCCAGCACTTGAAATACTAACGTTTACTTAGGTGAGACAGGCAGTCAGCCCAACCATCCTCAATCCGACGGCAGCCCAACCGACAGACAGTCAACAGACCAATGCTCAAGGCAAGGTTCCGCTCCGCACTTGTACCAAAATTCCAACGATCCTGACAGCAGAGACTGTGGAACCAAACAAGAACGGATCCCGAAAACCCACGTCGTTTAATCAAACCGACTAACTCAGAGGCAGTACGCCGACAACACTTAAATAAATTTGTCACCGAAAATCACATAGCCCCGCGAACATCTGCACGAGCACAAGGCGATGCTCGCGGCAGTGACTGTGCAATAACGAAAACGAACCACGAGTCGGCGCACACAGCCAACCCATCAGCAATCGCCAGCCAAATAGCCGTCGTCTAACAAGACGACCGACCGACGGTCAACCAAAGACGTCGCCACTCAAAACACGTGTGTCGGCAACCGTCGGGCAAGTGATGGCTATTCGCACCTTCCTGACGCTGCATGCCCGACTGGTGCTACGCCGCGACTGGGCCAACCGACCAAATACTACACATCAAGACGGAAAAAACACTAAAATAACCGGGCAGTCGACATCCCAAGCTACACACAATATCACAAACACTTGGACGAAGAACGCGACCAACGCTAAAAATAGTGACTATGCAGTGACGAGTACGAACCACGAGTTGAGACACACACATCGCCAACCCATAAACGATCGGCGAGCAATCACGTCGTCCCGTAAGACGACCAACCGATGATCAACCAAGACCGTCCCTATTGAAACCATGTGTGCCGGCAACGGTCGGGCGAGTCATGGCTATTAGAACCTCACTGCCGCTTCAACCCGACCGACTCCTGTCGCGTCCCAACTGTCCGACTGCCAGGTCCGAACTCCACTGCTGGCGCGTTGCAACTCACTGCCTGATACCAACTCCCTCCCAAAACACGACAACTGGGCAGTGGTAGCAGTCCAGCAAAGATAATCGCTAGGGCTTAGATCGATAAGCGCTGCCGCTCACGAGGAGACAAACCAGCAACTCATGACAACAGAAATTGAAACCAACATAACGAGGTGGCACTATGGTAAAAAAAAGAAAAAAACAAAAAAAAACAAGATGTAAAATAAGAGATGGGATGGCGCGGACACGAGCTACGCATGGCTCATATATCTTAACTGCATTTAAAAGGATGCGAGCCTTTCTTTTCTTTGATTTCTGAGAGTATGTAGGAACAGGGACTTGGGACAGGCAAGACAGTGTCCAACATAACGCAAAAGTGGGTACTCTGACACTTGCACAAGCAGATGGCCTAAGGCATTGCCTCCATGAAAGTTGCATCACCGAGTGAGCGCCGGCAGACCAATGTCATTGTTTGTTTACGACTAGTCTCCAGTCTGGCAGCTCAACAGTGCCAAGGGGAGAAACTTTTATCAGTGGAAGACTGGGGCTCTGCCACTTTCTCAAGAGTGCCTTCAGCAGATAATAGTCTAGCATTTTTATAAAGAAAACTAGCATGCTACATAATAAGAGCCTATCCTCAAGCACAGTTTGTACTTTCTGAGGGCATCTGATGCCAGTCTAACTGCTGAGTATGAAAACGGGTGGTTGATAAAAATGTTTATGACACCAATAAGACAGATCGTAGGAGGAATATTTTTGGAATTGGTGGATGGATCGAAAAGGCATTGGATTTTTAACACTACGCGTTTTTCTTATTGAGATTCTTTCGGAAGAAGCAGTCACGATATTGGTGGATTGAGTGTTCTTATACTGCGATTGGTGATCATTTCTTGTTTGGTGGGAAGAAAGGAGCAGGCTGTACAATCTAGCTATAAATGGAGGAGGGCGAGTGGAGATCTAAAAGTTCATCCAGGGACGGAGGTGAGTGCGGATTGGTGAATTCATCCAGAGATGGAGATGAGGGTGGATCGACGAGTGGAAGCACCATCCTTGTCCTGTACTTCAGAGAGACAATCGCGACGGCAATGTTCTGTACTCCTCATGCCGAGAGTTTACGGTCATCATTATTAGTAGCACCGCACCACAGGACAACCCTTGACCAAAACTTGCTCAGATCATTGCAGTATTTGTCTCTAGTTTAGCATTGCTTTGATAGATACACACATTTCTCTGTCCAATGATCAGACCAACAGTTACTGTGTTTGTTTAGTTAGAAGTACATGGGTCACTTTAGAACCTCAGTTGCATCTAAAGGGCAGATTCTCAAGACTTTCAAGTAACTCAGGGAACCAGCAGATTTACTTTATGTAATCCATGCAGTGCAGTTTTGTGATAGTAACTGAGTCTGTCTGACTGTCACATGCATGTCATTATTATGTTTTAAAACAATAAATTTACGTGTTCATTTAAATCTTGTTTCTGTTAACATCGAAAGGTAACCTCACTTTCAATATTAAGCAGTTCTCCAATTTAGGATCCATAGCCAGAGCCATAAATTCTTTAGATTAATTAAGCCTTTTGTTCACAGTAATTCACCTTGGGTGTGGCTGGCCCTTAATTAATTTTCTGTGTCGTGATAAACATTTGAAAAACACGTGGCGTCTTTCAGACATTTCCCACCTTTTATGGTTTCTGTCGTGTGCAGCTTCATACACAATGATAAGGAGATATGAGCTACAGAGTAGTGTGGCAAATTCATTGTAGACAAGCTGGATGGGAGCAGAAATGATTAGCGAACGAGAACAGGGGATTTACGTAACTTGCGTTTCTCCAAGCGTACGAGGACTCTTTATAAATAATGCAGCAGTTCAGTTCTGAGTGTCGACAAGGGAAAAGGCTCGCCGCACGAGGCGGCGCCGGCGCAGCATCGTGTAGTGAAGAGGCTCCATGAGTGAGTGGGCTAAGTGGATGACGCCCGCGTCCTGTACCGTGGCAGTAAAGGAGGAATGCGGTGCAGATCCACAGGAGGTTTGGTTCAGCGGGCATGGTCCATTGGGACCGCTGGATCCCACACAACTGCCATTGACGTCGGACGGGACCTTGCAGTTCTGGTTCAAATGGTTCAAATGGCTCTGAGCATTATGGGACTTAACATCTATGGTCATCAGTCCCCTAGAACTTAGAACTACTTAAACCTAACTACCCTAAGGACATCACACAACACCCAGCCATCACGAGGCAGAGAAAATCCCTGACCCCGCCGGGAATCGAACCCGGGAACCCGGGCCCTTGCAGTTCTGATAACTAATAAATACATCAGTAATCTACAGTATGAATAATATTCAGGTACCTGGGGTATTCAAATCGAATATCAGGCAGCAGAAAATACACTGACGGGATGAAATCGCTACACCAAAAACTAAGTAATGAAGAGAAATGGAATTTCAGAAATACGTTTGTCTAGGTAACATGTTTAGGTGACGATCAGTGTAGGATCACACGTTAAACGCGACAAAGCCACTGCAAAGGTGAAATGCTCAAACATTAATAAACGGTGTAACAGTCAGAATGTTGAAACCAAACACTCAAATGTGCATGCAAAGTGTTGCAGGTACTGGATGTCAGCTGGTGGGATAGAGTTCCATGGCTTTGGCTAGAGGGACGGTTATTGCTGTTTGTGGAGACGCTGGAGTTGTCATCCCACGAGGTCCCATATAATCTCGATTGGAGACAGATCTGGTGATCGAGTAAGCCAGCGTAACATGTCGACACACTGTAGTGCTCGTTGGGGTACAACAGCGGCATATGGACGAGCGTTATCCTGTTGGAAAGCACCCCGTAGGATGACAGCACAACAGTCCGAATTACCAGACTGAGGTACAATTTTGCTGTAGTGTGCCTTCTACTGACCCCAAATGTAATTTCGCAGTCAGGGTGCGTGGGATCAGAGTCTAACATGGAGACAGGTTGATTGGCAGCCCGCGACTGCCCTCCTTCTAACCAACACGTGGCCATCACTGGCATCGACGTAGAACCAGCTTTCATCAGGAAACAGAGCGACCTTCTCGTTGCCGTCCAGTGAGCTCTCGCTTGACACCAATGAGGTCGCAAATGGCGGTGATTTGGCGTCAGTACTGGGCGTCCAGGTCGGAGCTGTCCTTGAAGTAACCGACTTCTAACAGTTGGTTGTGTCACTGTGGTGCCAGCTACTGCTCAAATTGGTGCTGCGTATGCATTACTACGCGAGAGAGTCATATGCCTTTGGGGAGGTGTCAATACATACAATAGTTTCCCCTGCGAAGGAAAGTTGGCCCTACCACCACGCTATGCATTAGGTCACACCAAACATTAAAATAACAAGAATTTCATGTAGTTTGTTTGACTGCTGTACTGCTGTAAGTCCTTCTATTGGGCGCCCCTTCATTTTAGCGACTTGGGTGTCCCTGATCTACTTCAGTTATCCAACTGGGGAAAGGAAACCTACAGTTTAATGTGAAATACGAACCGCATGTCGTTTCTGTCGTTTCTGGTGACTCCTCACATGGTTGACAGGTGAAGTCTAAGTTAAAATGCAGACTGAAATATCCGTAGTCCGACCAGAATTTTATCCCCCCATCCTCTTGGTTTCCAGGTACTCGGTGTCCTTCTAGTCCACCAGATCCGAAAGCAAACGTTAAGCTACGTGAAATCTGGTTTCGCAGGACAGAGCGGGTCAGGTTACGGTTGTGGAAAGGGGCCAGAATCAGTTACTGTCTGTTGCACAAAACACACAAACTTTATTTTTCTAAAAACACTTAATCACACATGCCCTTAGAAGGATTCAAAACAATACGACTGAAAGCACGAACACAAGTTATTACAATTGCTTTAGGAATACATGCGGCTGAAGGCCTTACTTAAAAAAGAAAATCTTACGTAAATACTCGGCTGAAGGCCACACACTGGACACAGAACTGAGGCTTAAGGCCTGAGTAACAAGAATGTCCAATAGAGAAGAAAATTTAGAAAGGTTTTAAACAAGTGAATCTTCAAATTTTAATTTAAGACGACTGAAGACCTTATCTTAAAAATATTTGACATGAAAGCTCAGCTGAAGGCCACATTCGGAACATAGAACACCTCACGGCTTAAGGCCTGGATGACAAGGATTTGCGATAGGGCAAAATTCCCCTATTTTTTTCTTTTAAAAAATATTTAGTTCAAACAAGAATCTTCAAAGTTTTAACTTAAGTCGGCTGAAGGCCTTATTTTAAAATTAAATAAAACACTAAATTAATAGGCGGCTGAAGGCCTTGCACCGTACTTGAGACAAAAATCACAATCTAAAAACAACAGACAGATAGCCAACCAACATTTAAAAATAAATTAAAAGAATTTCTAGATGACAACTCCTTCTACTCATTGGCTGAATTTTTAGTTATAAATTAAGGGAGGAAAAAAAACAACTTAAACATTAGTGTCATGCAATATTTTGTGTAATGTAATATCTTGTACAGACATCTTTTATTAACCTGACACGTTCCACATCATTACGAAGTGTCGCATTCATGATCTATGGAAAAAGTATTAATCTAATCTAATCTACAGAACAATGGTCTCAGAAGCGTTCCAAGGTTCGGCCTGAGGAGGTAACTCTAATCAGTTGCGCTGCGCCCACCAACGGCACGACAACGGAAAATATCAGCCGAGGACGAAGATACCAGCGGCACTGCGTCTTCAAAACTGGCGTCTAAAAACAGCCAAGGCACAATAACCACTCAAAAATATGAACACCAAAGACTGTCAAACTACACGCGGTACGGACAGCATCAACACGGCGAGGAAAAACACACTGCGGAACACTACGCTAATGGCCTCGCCGCGGAAACTTCCTCACTGCTGTGTCCCAACCGACCGACTGCCTACTCCAGTACGCAGACAGCATTAACATAACTGCTCAGTCGAAATTACACAAGCTAGACACAGTTTCACGAAAACACTTCCACAAGAACTCGAACAATCGTAAAAACAATCACTGTGGAACAACCAGGACGAATGACAAGTCGACACACACAGAGAACCCGAAGCGGTCGGTGACCAAATATACGTCGTCCGATGAGACGACCGACCGAACGACCAACCAAGGTAGCCCCAACTCAAGTCATGTGTGTCAGCAATAGTCGGGCGAGTCTTGGCTGCCCGGACCTCACTGCAGCTCCATCCCGACTCAACTCCATGTCCGTTCGGTAGTCGGAGACACGGTGACCTGGGCACACTGACTCGGACCCTACCATGCCCATTGGCCACCCGACATCTCTGCACAAGGAAGGAACCGACCCACGTCCGGAAAGATGACCAACTGGCGATACCCAGAAACGGTCAAAAGACCAAATACACCTCGCCCGATGAGACGACCGACCGAACGACCAACCAGCGGTCGCTCCCGCTCCAGTCCCCTTTCGTCGGAAAGTGCACGTGCGTCGCAAGCGGTCGGCGAGTACCGGCTGTCCGGACTTCACTAGCGCTGCGTCCCGTCTGAACACCCGACACACGACGAGCCGGAAATGCTAGCGGTATCTTCAAAGACAATACGACAGTACTCTTATCGATACGCGCTGCTGCTGCCACTCACTGGCAGGCAAGCCAGCAACTTAGTGACGCCGGTAAATCGAATAAGAAACGAGGTGACAGTTCCGTAAAGAGACGCTGTCAAGCAAGAAACGGCATGAACACGAGCCGCGCACCGTTCACTAGGGGCTATGACAGATGTGTTCACGTGTGTAAATTGTAATTGTAATTGTAAATACAGGGCTACTACAAATGATTCATTCGTCTTATTTATTTACCAAAGTAATACAACTTTAAATGTGATTGCTGCATGAACAGAGCCCTAAACTCACCGAGTGCCCGCTAGTGCCCATCATTAGGCGTTAAGAGTACAGTGCCTTGACGAAATGGCGACAAAGCAATAAAAGAAGGGAAGACGATTAGGCGTTAGCGTCCCCTCGACATCGACGTCATGAGGAACGAGGCACGAGCTCGGAATGTGTCAAAGATGGGTGCGCATTCAAAGGACCAATCTTGGCACTTGCCTGGAGCGATTTAGGGAAATCACGGAAAACCTAAATCTGGAGTGCTGTACGCGGATTTGAACCGTTGTCCTTCCGAATGCGAGTCCAGTGTGATAATACTGGGCCACCTCGTTCGGTCCAAGAAAATAGTTATTTTGTGTTGTAATATGCGGGATGTATATGTGTTGCAACAGTGCAAAGTGCATTCAGAAGGAATTATGGGCAAGAACCGCCATATAAACAAAATACTGTACTTTTGTATTGACAATTGAGAGACATTGATTGTCTGTTAAACGGAAAAGTACCGGTCGATCAACCGAGACAGATGTAGCTACGAAGGGAAAGTTTCGTATGTCGTCCAAAAAATTAACTTTTCGTGCAAGCCACGAACTTGAAATACCGTAAGCAAACTCCGTGGAAGAATTATCGACGGTGGTTACATTTCAAACCGCACCGTCTGCAGATCGTGCTACAATTAAAACCGGAAGACAATGGACGGAACTTTCAGTTTTGCATCGAAAATGTTGTAAACACTTGAGGCTGAACATTTCGCCGCCAAGCTGATAAAGAGCGATTCGAACCTGCGACCGTAGCGGTTGCTCGGCTCCAGACTGGAGCGCCTAGAACCACACGGCCACTCCGGTCAGCTATCTGGAAAGAATTATCACCACACTATGAGACTGTGGGGTACTGAAAGTTCTCATGTAATTGTGCCGCATGCATGAGATTTGGCGCTGGTTAATGTCTTTCTTGTAGTGTCAGAGACGAAGATATATGGGCCGTTTTTCTTTTATGAAAAGACTAAGATGGGTACTTCTTATCTTGATTTGTTGCAGTTATGGTTGTTTCCACAACAGACAGCTGATTCCGAGAATTTCATCTTCCAACACAGCCGGCCGGAGTGGCCGAGCGGTTCTAGGCGCTGCAGTCTGGAACGGCGCGACCGCTACGGTCGCAGGTTTGAATCCTGCCTCGGGCATGGATGTGTGTGATATCATTAGGTTAGATAGCTTTAAGTAATTCTAAGTTCTAGGGGACTGATGACCTCAGAAGTTAAGTCCCACAGTGCTCAGAGCCATTTGAACCATCTTCCAACAAGACAGGTAACCCCCTCAGTAGAGCATCGATGTTTGTCAGTACTTAAACGACTTGTGACTCCTGCGTCTGCAGATACGTCAAGGCCCGTGTTTAGGTACCCTCACTTCCACGAACACTGGAATGCTCAGAGAACTCATCGATGCTTCTGTGATGACCACTGATAGGAAGTTGCTACATAAGGTATGAAACGAACTTGACTACCGCTTGAACGTATGACAGGTAACCAGAAGGGCACTCACACAAGGTTTTTAGAGTTCAAAATGAAAACTTGTTGAGTTTACGGTTATGCTCGTACATGAATCATAATTGCATGTAATACTTTCTAAAATACAGATCTCTGAAAACGAATGAATCATTTATAGGACCTCCGACTATGGGAGGGGATTACCAGTTTAGATTTTACCTTACGACCAAGGGAAACCTGCTAAGACCCTTGGAGGGAACCGGAAGTTCGGAGTTATCTTTAATATGTTTTTAGGACGGCATATTTCAGACAAAATCTGAAGATCTAAAGTACATGTGTGTGACCGTTGGTGTGTGTAATAGATTGCGTCTATGTTGGCTTGAGCTGCCGTTACCATTTTGGTAAATAAAGCGAATCTTTGAAACTCCGTACTCTTTTTTAATCTGGACATCTTGATTCACGTTGGAACTATAAAATTGTACACTCTGCAGAAATGTAAGTACTCTTCAGTTCCTTCCGAAGTCTTGAAGCCAAATAAGACATTTTCTTTGTTTTAGGTTTGGACTTGAATATATCGATGAGATTCTGTATATGGGGCAGTCAAGAACAACGACTTGACAAGCATGAACAGAGGAGTAAACTAGCAGTGTAGTAAAAATGGTATGGACTATATTTCGTAAAATACACAAAGATTTCAGATCCAAGCTTTCAATTAACAATTAGTGCGTATTTCCAGTTTTGACTTAACATTGGTGAGACACGCGTTTCAGTTGCATAATCTGGTCATAAACTGAGGGTCAATCTGGGTGCAGGGAAGGAATGCATGTTGGGAATTGACAGGAGGAATAGTAAATCAAATGGATCAGTGAATAGAAAGGAGGGTAAGACGTAATTGACACTGTAATTAAACTGGTATGGAGGTGGGTCGGACATATTGAATTCTTTGGGTCTCATATTACAGTTTTGTTGTAAAAACATCGCTTCACAATTTTTCTCTTCCCAGTGCCACCCCTGCCATAGTAATTACCCGTGGGTGCCACAGCGGACATCATGTCAAATATCCATTACTATTTTCTTTTTTCCATGAACCTGAGTCCACAGTTGCAACGAATTTGCTGATAACTGCAAATGTTAGCTTTTAGATTATTTTAATACTGTTGTACAGTTTCGGTCTTACGCAATATTCGAATACGCTGCTAAAAGGATTTTCATAAAACTATATTACATATCCAGTTCACCATTTCAGATACATTTAAAAGTGGTAGCTAAATAGAATATGTCAAGCTAGATGTAACTACTTAGTACATATATTTTGTAGTTGTTTGATCATCAAAATACACCACTGAGACAAAAAATTGTGCCAATTGCCCCCCGATATACGAGGTAAAGGTTGGTGGGTAAGTTCGTAGCGTTTTTCCATGAGTTTAATAAACACAACATACACAAATAATAGAGACTTTGGTCATCAATAACATATTCTCCTTCGCTAGTTATAACAGTCTGACGACGCTGGGGTAACTTTTCGATTCTGCAAATGTAGGAATCACGAGGTTTTGAGGCGAAGAAGTCATCGAGCCAGATTCTGAGCGCATTTACATCCGAAAAGGAAGTTCCTTGAAGACTATTTGATAGAGAGTGTGTAATGGTTCTTTATTTGCGAAACGATTACCACCCGCCAACGCTATTTTTCGATACCGTAGATTAATGAATATTTTTCTACGTAATGTCTTATATTTTTCACTCTTTTGAAATTTTGTTTCATTTTTATATATATGCACGTCGATATTTTGAGATGTTGAAATCGATATAATATCTAGTGTGAATATCTTTGTACTTATTGTTATCTTTGATGCTGGTTTGTGACTTTTGGCTCGGAAGCGTACAGAATGGTCAAGTTTTTGTGTTGAGTACGAACAGTCTTGACTTTGTGTTTGAAACGAAAAGATGAGTCTGAGTTGTGGACAATGAAAAATGTTGTGAGTTTTATTAAGAGCAGTAACGGCTGCGTAACTGTATGATGAAGTAATGTTTTGAACATGCGAAAGTAAAAAAAAAGGTTAATAAATGAGAATTTTTGTGAAAAGTGACTGTGAAGAATTATTTTCAGTGACCATTGTTTAAAAAAGTATGAAGCACATTGCAATGAAGAACATAAATCATGAAATTAATCCTGAAAGATTTTCTTTGTAAGTTCTTCAAGTCGGCGTAATTAACATCCAGGTGCCTTTAGCACCAACAGCGATAGTCATGCTACCTAGACAACATTTTTAATTACGAGCCAAAGCCATAGTGAGGTCGTCGTTGGATTGCAAATATGGGGAATATTATTGTTAATTTTCTTCAGTGACTTTAATCAATTGATGTAGCAATACCTACCACATGAAAGACCTTTGAGTTGCGCAATAAAAAGATCATAATTTGAGCGCGTGACGTGATAATTTTTGAACTAATTAACTGTTAGTGGAGGTATTGTTATAAGTGGAAAAGATAAAAACCTGAGGTAGCAAGATCAGGTGAATTAGATAGGTGTGGAATGACTTGCCAACCCTCCCAACCCAGCTCCTGTCTAGTATTTTTTGTCTCTCTAGCAGAATGCGTGCGGGCGTTATCGTGGAGTAGCTTCACTTTCCGCAGTCTTCCTGGTCGTTGCTCTAGTGCTCTAGCATTGCGTCTGTAAGACGTTCAGTTCTTGTCATTAAACGCCAGCAGTGACGGTTACACCTCGGGGAAGCAATTCGTAGTACATCACACCATCGCTGTTCCACCAAATGCATAACATTATCTTTTGTGGATGCGAGCAAGTCTAGCATGAAGTCACCATTTCTCGTTACCAGTAACGATACGGAGCAGGAATGGTCTGTGTTGTTCACGAGGTAACTGATGACGAGCAATCAGAAATGCACATATGGCCACCCGCACATTTTTGTGATTTTGGCTTAGGGCGGGCAGTACTCATGAACCAGATTTTTGAACCTTCCCCATAGCATGCAAATGTCGCACAATGGTGGAACGATCACAATATATCACATCTGCCAATTCTCAAGTACTCTGATGTGGAAAATTGTCGGCTAACGCATCTAAATGACCTTCTTCAAATCCAAAGGTATTCCTGAACGTGGAAAGTCACTAACGTCAAAACGCTCCTCCCTAAATCGAGAAAACCATTTTCTTGCCGTGCTCTGTCCAGTGGAATTATGCCCAGAATCGACGCAAATGTTTCTCACTGTCTCCGTACTGTCACCTCTCTATTGAACTGAAACAGAAGAATACATCGGAAATGTTCCGATTTCTTCACTTGGCACTCAGTTTTATAACGTCCACTCACCTTCTCCAAATGGCAATATGTAAAGTCAAATAGCAACAGCGTTCTATAAAAAAAAAACGACAACCGATAAATAAGCACATAGCAACCGGAATATCAACATGCAAAACGAAAACTCGACGAACTTACGCACCAACCTAATATATAAATGGAGTAGAAACAAACAAGGACAATACGGGCAAAAATGGGGAAATCAAATGACGTAAGCAACTTTAACAAATGGTTATTATTATGACCAGGTGCCTGGGACGAGCTGGTCGCCTGTTCGTTTGCTACGGTTGGGAGCTTTTGTGGAAAAGTGGTTGAAGAATCGTGAATTCACAAATAGAAGACAAGGTGTAATCTCTTAGACTTTCCCAAAGATTCGTTGGCATCTCGTTGAGATCGGATATTCTGCCTGTGATAGGCGTCGATCCATGTCACATCTGACGACGGAGACAATGCTGGTTCAGGCACAAGAGTTTCGGAGTACACTGTTCAGAACACACCGTCCAACACAGTGCTCAGCAGCAGTCGATCCGTATGTGTTCCCATGTTGCCCCAGCTACGCTGTCAGTTATGACTAATTTGGAGACGGGATCGTCGATATTGGATTGTGGATCGATGGAAACGTGTCACCTGGTCAGATGAATCACATTACACCTGGTCGATGGTCGTATCCAGATAAGCTGTCAACCAGGAGAAAGGCTGCTTTAAACACGCACTGTGCCACGGGCCCAGGCTGGTGAGAACAATATTACGTGGTGAGCAACATTCACCTGTGCTTCCATGGGAGCTGTGGTAGCAATCTAAATACCGCGACAGTTGTTAAGAAATTAAAATTGTTGTGGACCACCTGGACCCGTTTCGTGCTTGATGCCTTCTTCACCGACAGCGATGGCATCTTTGAGCAGGATAATTGCTCCACTCACAAGCCAGGATTCATGGTGCAGTTATTTAGGGAACATGATACTTACGTTGACGTCGTGGTCACCACTTTCACTTGGTCTCAACCCACTGGGAACTATTTGGAACGCTATCGGACACTATCTCGGCGGCCACAATCCACCGGCCCTAAATTTACTTGAACTGAATGGCTTTTACGCAGACATCTGGTGCCATATACTTCCAGAGAAGTACCACGAACTTGTCAGATCAATGCCACTCAGAACAGCTGCTGTTTTATGTTCCAAAGGTGAACCGACACTCCATTAAGCAGGTCGTCATTACATTTTGAATCATCAGTGTATCTCCGATGGCAAATATTGACAATTCGCGGAAGGTGTTAGTACAACCAACTTTTGCCAACGATGTGCCGTAGGGATTCTGTGTCTAGTAGCATGTATACAGGGCTACGAGTACAAATGCATACAGGTAAATTAATGGACATACTGGAAGTTCAAAAATGGCTCTGAGCACTATGGGACTTAATATCTGAGGTCATCAGTCCCCTAGAACTTAGAACTACTTAAACCTAAGGACATCACACACATCCATGCCCGAGGCAGGATTCGAACCTGCGACCGTAGCGGCCGCGCGGTTCCATACTGAAAGTAGACAAAAATTAACAATCATCACAGGTATCAGTCCGATGGAGTTTTAAATGAACAAAAAGTTGTGAGATAAGATATTTCACGGACATCTTTGAACCAGTTCTATGACAAATTCCTGCAGTGCCTTACAGCTCGCCAGCATTATCATGGTTCTCGTGGTGATGCAGTATAAACGCAGATCCAGCACGGATGATTATGATCTTAATCCCAAACTGTTGTGATTTCCATAAGCCATGGACCTTCTCGAGTTGGGGTGGCTTACCTTACACAAATAGCCATAACTTAAATGCAACAACAAAGGAGATATATCGCCAGAGACGCCATACTAACGCACGGTTCCTGAAGAACAGCACCAGGAGGCATTTTAAAAAATGCTTTCCTGTTCTCTGTAATACATCTTCATCGTGCTCTTTAACCGTCACATGAATCTTTATCAATCTGAGCACAAAGTGTACAGCTTCAACTGCGTCTAGCTCTATTTTATTATGAAGAAGAAGCTTTCTCTACCTACACCCATAAGCTTATTGGTTTCGCCACCTCGTATGAACCTGCACCTTGGTTCTTCCAGTCCTTTCACAGCAATTTATTCAGTTTTGACTGTTATGCTGTTGCCACCTTTTGTCTCCAATTTTGTTTCACATTTACCTCAGTTTCTTTCGTTCTTAATTATGCATTGTTTCCTTGAGATTTATCAAACAGCTATCACATGTCGTCCTCAGTTTCAGCCACAACTTTCATCTTCGAACATTAGTTTTGGTGTCTGCGCTCCTTACCCTTTCAGTACCACTCTGTACTTATTTAACACCTTTAGTTTCCTCTTTGACGTACATATTAAAACAGCGTTGAGAACATGCTTATTTTATCAAGAGGTTGTTGCCGTTAATTGTCTGCCGTTAGTGTGCCAAGCAGACTACTGAATGTGTCTTCACTTATTTGTCTGTCGCTTGTATTATCCTCCTTATCCTCATAATCTTAAACTTTTTTTTTTCAATTTACATTGTCGATGGCTTTCTCTATATCTCCACAACGCGAGCTCACATTCCCTTTTTTAAATTTTTTCTTCCTTTGTTAATAGCGAGATCTAAGTTTGTTCCTTGCTATCTACTTCCATCAGCCAGGTTACACGCTGATTTCAAGCCGTTTCCAACCTCTATCTTTTGCCAACTGAGCTATAGAAACGTCTTTAATGACCTACGCGTCGTTGGGGCGTTTACTTTCCTTCTTTCTCATTCGACAGTTCATTGCAGCGTTCCTCTTCACGTACCTTTCCAACAAAATCGAAGGTCAGAGATCGACGGATCTACAGAGAAGTTTCACCATGGATAGCGTTCGGTGTATATGTATGGCCAGCCTCTTTCACCAATACGTGTTTGCACAGCCACGTGTGGTAACAACCCGATTTTTAGACATTAAGTCAAAAAATCTGAAGTCATACTGAACGAAAAACTTCGCGCGATTTTGGCCATTGGTTGAAGGAAACTTGCAGTGTACTATGACAAGTTTTCATCCAGTTTCTTTAGTGCTTCCGTGTATATAACAACATACAGGGTGACAATCACTTAACTATATGAAAAAAAACCTAAATTAGTTACAAACTATGGCGAGCACACAATTTATTCAACGTGTAAACGTCACTACAGATGTTCGGATTTAGGTTATGACATGTTCGATATGCCTGCCATCATTGGAGATGATGTGGCGCAGAAAAATAGCGAAATTTTGCATGACCCTGTGAAGTGTCGGAACATCGATGCTGTCGATAAGCTCCTGAATAACTGTTTTAGCGCAGCAAAGGTTTTGGGTTTATTGCTGTGTAACTTCTCTTTTCTATGTTTTCTAAGGATTCTAGCAGTCATTTTGGTAAGACACTGGGAAGGTTCCTTCACCGGTACTCTGACTAGTAAGTTCCATTACGACTTTGCACTGAGTATCTAATGACTCGATGTTGAATGGGTGTCGGACTCTTAACCCAACAAGCTGCTATGGTGCCCCGTGAGTGTGTGGTTCATTAACTGTTCTTTTTTATTCTCCATTCTAATTTAAGTAATGACGTGCTTGCCTGGTTAATCTTCTAAAAGTTATACTTTAATCGCTTATCTTCACTTACCGTCATCGCTGCGTTATTAGTGTCCAGCGCCTATTAATTTATTATGTATATGTAGTTAAAAACAGGCCCCATAATCATCTTCCCTTCTGCTCACCTCTGCTGCTCTCCCATTCCACGGCCGTACGACGTACGAAATGAAATTATAATATCAACATAAACAATATCTCGGCCAAATGAGATCGCAAATTGAATTTTACGGAGCTCCCCCCTCCCCTTTCCCCATCACCTAGAAGGGAAATTGAAAGTCTGCTGGCAGAAAATAAAACCGGAGGGATGGGCTAGTGGAGAATGGGTGGGGAGTGAGGCGGGGGGAGAACCAGGGTGGAAAAAAAAAATAAAAAGCTGCAGCAGGGCTCAGAGGGTGGTCACGCAGACGCCAGATGGGGCGTCGGGACGGCGAGCGCGGCTCTGTGTGGGGGCGGTAGGTGGGGGCGGGTTCGCGAGATTCGCACTCGCATTTAAAAATGATTTCCTCCCATCATTTGTTTCCTGTGCGCCGATTAAGGAGCAGCTCAACCCTGTCCCTGTGCCCCAGCCAAACGAGTCGCGACGTCCACCCCCGCCGCCGCCCGGCCGCCCCCGCCTGCAGAGTGCAGGAGTGTAGTTTTTATCCAGTTACGTGTGTAATTCCCCGGCACATCCGCCAATTTCCACCTCCTTTCCAGGCAGCGGCGCGCCTGCAGCTACAAATTGAGTTTGTGGACTTGTTTGGGAACTGGAAGTTAACCGGCGCGCTCGCGCGCGCTATGGCGGCGACGAGGCGGAGGGCCCAACATTTGGCGCTGGTGAAGGCGGCCTGGTTGTGCGGTGAGGGGAGAGGGGTGAGGCGGGCAGGCGGTGGTCCGGCGCGGGGCTAAAGTTCACAACAGGCGCGGCGATTAGCGAGCTCCTCCTGGTCAACTGGCGGCCACTTTGGCGCCGTGGAGGGCGCCGCTGTGCCGAAGTTTGCCTTCTATTGATGAAGGGGACGAAATTACAGAACCCGGTCTGCGGCAGTTAAAAATTACGCTAGTTTTGCGTCTGCAAAATTAGCAACTTCTGAGAACATACAGGCACAGTAATACACTGAGGTGACAAAAGGTACGGAATACTTCCTAACATCGTGTCGGACCTACTTTTGCCATGCGTAGTGCAGCAACTCGATGTGGCATGGACTAAACAAGTCGCTGGAAGAAATATGGAGCCAGGATGCCTCTGCAGTCATCCACAATAGTGAGAGTGTCGCCGGAGCAGGATTTTGTGCACGATATGACTTACCGATTATGCCCCACAAATATTCGATGGGATTAACGTCGGGGGATCTGAGTGGCCAAATCATTCGCACGAATTGACCAGAATGTTCTTCACACAAATCGGAAACAACTGTGGCCCGGTGACATGGCGTATTCTCATCCATAAAATTTCCATCGTTGTTTGGGAACATAACGTCCATCAATGGCTCAAAATGGTCTCCAGGTAGCCGATCATAACCATTTCCAATCAATGACAGGTTCGGTTTCACCTGAGCGCCCAGTTCATTCCATGCAAATACAGTCCACACCATTATGAAACCAACACCAGCTTGCACAGTGTCTTGTTGACAACTTGGGCCCATGGCTTCGAGGGTTTTGTGCCACTTTCGAAACCTGCCATCAGCTCTTACCGGGACTCATCTGACCAGGCCACAGGTTTAGATTAGAGTAGATTAGATTCAGTTTGCGTTCCATAGACCCAAAAAATGATATGATTTTCGTGGGCGTGGAAGAGGTCAGAAAGTATAACATAAAAACGTAAAACATTTGAATATAATACTTAGTACCCCGGTAATTTGTCAGGAGACTGTAAAAATAGGGGAATACAAACTGGAACAGCTAATATTTACAGAATTAACAAGCTGTCAGAGTGAAACATTGTTATGCACTATCAATAAATTTATCATACACAAAATACCTAATCTTCACTTTTGTGACCAAGTGCTGTAAAAACTGAAATCTAACAGATATTTTTACGTAAGCTGGCTTAACATTCTCTATTAAGATATTCGTCTATGGAGTAGAAGGAGTTGACAATAAAAAATTCTTTCAAAGTCTGTTTAAACCGTGCTTTATCTGTAACCAAGTTTTCAATGGTTGCTGGCAATTTATTGAAAATGTGTGTTCCTGAATATTTGACCCCTTTTTGGACCAAGGTAAATGATTTTAGTCTTTATGTAGATTGTCGTTATTCCTAGTATTGATACTATGTATTGAGCTATTGGTTGGAAATGGAGATGTATTGCTTGCAACAAATTTCATCAAGGAATAAATGTACTGAGAAGCAGTGGTTAGAATACAAAGTTCCTTGAACAAGTTTCTACATGATGTTCTTGAATTTACACCACAAATGATTCTTATCACACGCTTTTGCACCTTAAAAACTTTTACTCGGTTTGATGAGTTGCCCCAGAATATGATCCCATATGACGTATTAGAATGAAATGAAGCAAAGTATGCAAGTTTTGTTTATATTTATATCTCCTACATCGGACATCATTCTCACTACAAATACACACCTGTTGAGGCGCTTAAGCAATTCTGTGGTATGCCCTTCCCAACTGAATTCATTATCGAGTTGTAATCCCAGAAATGTAACACTGTCGAGTTCTTCAATCTGCATGTCTTCATATGGTATACAAACGCTGGAAGGAAATCTCTTACAGGTTCTGTACTGAGTATAGTAGGTCTTCTCAAAGTTTAATGAGAGTGAACTAGCTTTAAAACACTTATTAATGTCAGTGAAATATTGATTTGCAGGCCGGCCAGTGTGGCCGAGCGGTTCTAGGCAGTTCAGTCTGGAACCGCACGACCGCTACGGCATCCTTCCTCGGGCATGGATGTGTGTGATGTCCTTAGGTTAGTTAGGTTTAGGTAGTTCTAAGTTCTAGGGGACTGTTGACCTCAGATGTTAAGTCCCACAGCGCTAAGAGCCATTTTAACCTTTATTGATTAGCAGCTATTTCTAAATCAGTACTTGACTTGCTACTTACTGCATTGTTTATATAATCTACAAACAAACAAAACAGACTTAGCATTTGGCAATGTAACAGATGAGAGGTCAGTAATGTACACAAGAAAAATCAATGGACCCAAGATGGAACCGAGGATCACCACATGTAATTAATTCCCAGACAGATGAAGACTGCTTACTGCACACTTACGACACCTTTTGTTTCCTGTTACATAAGACTCAAACCATTTCGCAGCATTTCCGGTGACACCATAATATTCTAATTTACTTAAGAGGGATCACGAGCCCATGAAACGCCCATGAAAGGCGCTGCAGGCGACGTCGTAGGGCTAGCAAAGGCACTCGCGTCGGTCGTCTGCCGCCGTAGCCCAGTAACGTCAAATTTCGCCGCCCTCTAATAAGGGATACGTTCGACGTACGTTCAACAGTGATTTCTGCGGTTATTTCAAGCAGTGTTGCTTTTCTGTTGGCGCTGATAACTCTACGCAAACGCCACTGCTCTCGTTCGTATTACTGCGTTTCCCGTCTTGAAAAGTAATCCTTAAAATTTGAAATTATCGGCACACTGTCAATTCCTTAACGATTTCCGAAATGGAATGTCCCGTGCTTCTAACTCCAAGTACCGATGCGCGTTCAAAGTCTATTAATTCGCTTTATACGGTCATAATCACCTTTTTACATGAATCATCTGAGTACAAATGAGAGCTCCGCCAATGTACTGACCTTTCATACATGTGAAAGCGACACCACGGCCATATCTGTACGTGCCTGTCGCTATCCCATGACTTGTACCACCTCAGTGAAAAAAGTCTATGTGGATAAGACCTCTCTTCGGGTAGACCGGTCACCTGGTGCGTATAAAAAGTTAACGCCACTTCGGCAACTTGCATGTCGATGAGAATGAAATGATGTTGAAGACAACACAACACTCAGCATCCAAGCGGAGAAGATCTGCGACCCAGCCGACAATCGAACCGAGCCTCTTGCATGGCATTCTGCCGCGCTGACTTGTCATGTTCCGTAGGACCAAATTGAGGAGCAATTCTCCAAGGTCATGGAAAGTGTCAGTACATGAAATTACAACCTAAAAGTAATAACAGAAAAAAATAAAATGTTTATGACCCCACAAAAGTCAAGCCATAAGTTTCAGTAAAGGCAGCATCAGCTTAATTTTTAAAGGAATTCCTCAACAAAATAGAAGGATTGACCCATGAGGAAACTCTTCAGTTTCGATTTGAATGCGCGTGGATTACTGCTAAGATTTTTTAATTCTAGTGGTAGCTTATTGAAAATGGATGCAGCAGTATTCTGCACACCTTTCTGCACAAGAGTTGAAGTCCGATCCAAACGTAGGTTGGATTTCTGCCGAGTAGGCTGCTTATTCTTGGGAATAAGCTGATATTGTTTTGATGACATTCTAAGATTTTGTCATTAAAGTTGTAAACAATGAGTGTAATCGGTATGGTTTCAGTTCTCTTTCTGTCCCTTTTTGTCAACACCACGCCTGTTGTAAGACCTCTGCGCCTCTGGCTGTCCTTTTGTCCTTGCTAGTGAGGATATACCTTACGGCATTGGATAAAGCATATGATACCGCCATAAGATTTTAGAACGTCAGCATTTTTCTCTACCTTCATTTATTTCTCAGCATTGACGTTCTGAAAAAATATTAAAAATCTTGATTCACTTCACTTTTAATCATGCCTGAAATACTAGGGACAGTTCATAAATGATGCGCACTTTTCCTTACTTACATTTTTTTTTCAATTTCTCCCTGTTCATCTGCCGAATGGCTCGTGTAGCGGTGGGAGAAAGCTCTTCCAGATAAAGATAACGACGTCCACGTATCGGTTTTTTCAACCTCGCGAACAAGTCGAAATCTGTTGGATTCACATCCGGACTGTAGCGAGGAAGCGGGAACATTTCTCATCCGTATTCGCGTAGTTTTTGGGCTACAACATTCCAGATATGAGGGATAGCATTGTCGTGGAGAATGAGTGACCCAGTCTCGAGCAACTGAGGTCGGGTTTTGTATATTTTTCTGCCAAGGTTTTGCATTAAGTTACTATAACACACTGCTGAGACACTTGTTCCACATGGGAATCTATTAGTGATGGTGATTCCTTGGTGATCATATCTTCATTTACCTGAAATTTGAGTGAGCGCGTCGGAATTTCTTGGACATGGAGAATCTGAAGCTCTCCACTCACTGACTTTGATTTCAACTCCGGGTTCAAAGTATCTAAACGACGTTTCATCAATAGGGGCAATTCGGCTCAAGAATCCTTAACCTCCACGGTCGAATCGTTGTTTGACCACGGTTGCAATGTCCAAGTGTTTTTGCTCCTCTTCAGCAGTCAAATAGAGTGAGACACATCTCACAAAAACTTTTCTCTTCTTCGAAATATTTGTCAGAATACGAAATACTGATGTCGGGGGAATTCCCGTGGATTCAGAGAGTTTCTCACAAGTCGCACAGCGATCTTCTTCAAGAGAATCTGCGACAAGTTTCAGACTTCGTTTATCGGTTGAAGTTTTTGGCCTTCGGGTCTTCGATCATCGTCTATGCCCACAGGGCCACAAAGAAAACGAATAACCCAATGGGAAATTGTACTACGGTCCACTGTGAACGCACCACAAACTTCACTTAACGAACTGTAGATTTCTGTCGGGCGACCGCTGCGGTCGCAGGTTCGAATCCTGCCTCGGGCATGGATGTGTGTGATGTCCTTAGGTTAGTTCGGTTTAAGTAGTTCTAAGTTCTATAGTGCTCAGCTAAGTCCCATAGTGCTCAGAGCCATTTGAACCATTTCTGTCGGGTTTTTGTCGTGTAGAGTTTCGATCTTACACGACTGCTGGTCTTCAAAAGTCACAGTACTGAGACCTCTGCAGGGTCCATTTCTACCTTTGCAAATTTTATGTTAGAGTACACAGCGAAAAAACAAAAACACATGCTTCTTCCACAAGCTCCCAACCACATCTAACGTATAACATGATAATCCTGTGGAGTGCTTGAGCGATCGTTATAAATGCCCCAATCGATCACCCAACATGTCGACTTAGACAGTGGAGGCTGCCACCGCAGTAGTGTAGCTGACCCTACCACTAGGCTGCTACTTCGTCTTGTTACAGCACCTGCAACAGCGAAGAAGACAGAAGCCTTGAGTACAGCATGTTAGAGAACTGGTCGTACAAGATTTGGTACGTAGGACATCCGCAACTGAGATCCGCTTCAGTTGTACTAACATTTTTTCATTTCATGACCTGTTTCGGGATTTTAAAATCCCATCTTCAGTTGTATGAAATTATTGTATTTGGTAACACGGGCCAGTCAGTGACAGAGCTCCAATAATTGCAAGTTGGCGGTAACTGTTGGCCGCCGGGCAGCCGCACTGTGGAATCGCCAACCACTACTGTGTGAAGGACCACACCGGAGGTTTGGAAGCGCCGTCTTGTTATTTGCTACCAAATACAATAATTTCATACACCTGAAGATGGTATTTTAAAATCCCGAAACTGGTCGTAGTTTGCTCAAGTTTTAGTAGAACTGATCGTAGTTCAGTGATCACAGCGTAGGGATGACAGTGGCGGATTGAACTACCGGGACAGCACGGCCTCGGTGGTCTAATTTCGTCTAGAGGTGCTAGAGTGCCATTTGACTGACAAGTGGTTACCAAACCAATATCTGTAATATCTGTTTTGGTTTAGTAAGGTCGCTACTGTTGTGGCCTAGTTATGTATTCCTTCTATAAAAGTAAGCGAATTCGCTGTTCTATTATGATTTACCGGACCGTTTCCAACTAAGGCAAGTCTGTCATAGTCTCTTCCTCACAATCAACGTTTAGTTCACCTAATTCAGCACGTTCTTAGCTATCTTTGTATACATTTCAGTTGAGAAAAAATTATTTATGGTAGTATTTTCCCAATAGATATGCGTTTGGGCTGCAATAGTATACCGGTAGAGTTCGTTCGCCTCGGCCGCTTTTTATTCTTCATTTGACGAATTGTACAGCCTGTTTTGTCTTTCTAATTTGCAAATGCTGTGTCATTGTATATGGAAACCGGAGAGGCAAAATTGGTCCACGAAGAACACGCATCCATCAATAACTCCATTGGGTCAAACTTTCCTACTTTTATCTCAGAAAATGTTACACCAGTACCCAGAGTTACACGTGACAGGAACGAAAGACAAGAAAGAGAGGTAAAGTCTCTATTCTCACAGCAACTCACTACATGAATGCCCTACAAAAAGCGGTCAAAACCTACATGAGAGCTAAAGAAGCTAAAGAGAATAGAGCAAATATCAGGCCGCTAGTTCGAGAAGAGAAGAAAAAAGTGAAAGGAAAAGATCTTCAACCAAAGAAAAGAAAGGCAAAAGAAAGAGAAACTGACTCTGCAGGAAATGAAGCATCCGAAGACGACGAAGAGGAGGGTTGCATATATTGCAAGGAATTATATTCCACTTCAACTGAGTGTTGAATTGCACTCAGAAGTTCACCCAGTGGTCTCGTAATTCGTGTGCGCCATACATAGTGAGGACGATGAAGCCCAGTTTATTTATGTGTCATCGAAGAAATAGAAAAAAAGGGGGAGGAGTCCGTTCCGCCCCGTACACGTTGATATAACAAACGAAATATATTATGGTATCTTCTTTAGTTAATTGTGTTACAAAAACGTTCGAATGAACTGTTCCGAAATAGTTTCTTCCTCCCAGAGACCTCAAAAATTTGCTGCCCCGGTCTCTCCTATATGTAATTCAATGTTGTGTATGCGTTTGCTTTCCTTGCGCCATTTGGGCCCTCTGTTTACATCAGACCAGGTACATCTCCTTTGATACGATACGTGGAACTGTGTGTCTATTAAAAACCAATGAAATTACGAGATAAAGTTCTATCCACTTTGCATGTAACTTTTGGGATAAACACATAAAATACAGAAAAAGAAATAAGAAAATAGGAGTCGGGGACGAGGCATATCGTAAGACTTCGGTGAACAAATTATGAGACATTGCTGTTAGTGACTTACTGGAGCTCAGCGGAAAGTAAGTAAGGCTGGAACTACCTTTACTTTTACAGGCAAGGAATTAGTTTGATTATAGAAGTGGTATGCATTATCTCTTACAGCGACTATAGTCGTTTATCGCTATAGTTTTTCCTTTGTGGACAGCTACTTCACATAATTAAGTCTTAAACTGAACTTAACAGCATCGATAAAAAGAGTTAGTCACAGTTCCGAGTACTGTAAACAAATTTAATATGGATTTCATTGCAGCTGTGTTTACGAGGGCGTGCTGGAAAGTAATGCCTCCGATTTTTATGTGAAAAGTCTTCATGATTTTTAAATAAAACAAACGTTATTAACATTCTACATCTTTATTATTCATTCCTACATAATTGTTTTTCATTGTAATCACTCTGGCGAAGAACATATTTTTCCCAATGAAGGACCAGTTTGTTGATAGCATCACTGTAGTGTGTTTGACTTTTTGACTACGCCATAACCTCGTCTCTGGTTGCACCTTTTCATCACTATCAAAGTGAAGTCCTCAATGGTGTGTGAAATCTTATGGGACTTAACTGCTAAGGTCATCAGTCCCTAAGCTTACACACTACTTAACCTAAATTATCCCAAGGACAAACACACACACCCTTGCCCGAGGGAGGACTCGAACCTCCGGCGGGACCAGCCGCACAGTCCATGACTGCAGCGCCTGAGACCGCTCGGCTAATCCAGCGCGGCAGTTCTCAAAGGTGTTCTCTAAGTTTTGGAAACAGATCAAATCAAATGGGGCCAAGTCGGGACTGAATGGGGGACATTCGAAGACTGAACTCAAGTCTCTGATTTGGTTCAGATGTCGCAGCGCTCGTGTGTGACCTGACATTGCCATGCTGATGAAGAGGGCGATCCACGTGTGGAGGAGCTCTTCGAATTAGAAATACGATTACAAAACGTAGTTTCTCACGCACAGCGCCATGTTACAAACTACAATTACGAGCCCTCTAGTGGCAGAGGGTTGCAAATGTGTGGACATGAAGAATGAAGATGTAAAATAATAACAACGTTGGTTTTATTTAAAAAGTCATGAGAATTTTCAGATAAAAAATTAGGAGGCATTACTTTTCACCACATCCTCGTAATTGACGTGACAATGTCTAATGGGTATAACATGCGCTGTGAAGTGCTTGAGAGAGCTAGAATTACATTGTTTTTATTACTGGAACTTGCCACAACGTAATACGAGTGCGTTATGAGATTTCGTTGCGCTATTCGCCTATAGCCATCTTTAACCAGTTTCTAATTGTTCGGCGAATCCAGCACCCACGTAAATTTTTTACAGCATACGGTATAAAGAGTCGAGGTTCGTAATATGTCGAAACAGCACAATTAAGATTAGGAATAAGTGGTGCAACTAGGTCGTCCAACTCCGATCGATAACGTATTGCTCCGTCGCATGTGGAGTTAACATATATACGAGCGTGGACCGAACGTAATTTCGACTACAAAGATTGTTTGTCTCGCGGTTGTTGTTGCTGTTTTAAAAATACTTTTCATAAAGTTACAGTCGCTGTTTATGTTTTCTATGTCAGGCTTCAGTTCATCGTAAATGCTTATATTTTTCTCATATAAGACAATATTTCATCATGTAAGGATACTCACAAATTCCTATCTTAGGACGCAACATTTGTTGTTGTACATAAATCTGAAGTGTATACAATGGGGAGAACGTGTGAAGTCAAATTGCAGAAATGCACCGTAAGCAATTTACTTATGATTAGATTAGATTAGATTAGATTAGTACT
The DNA here is from genome assembly GCF_023864275.1 of Schistocerca cancellata. Lineage (NCBI taxonomy): Eukaryota > Metazoa > Arthropoda > Insecta > Orthoptera > Acrididae > Schistocerca > Schistocerca cancellata. The sequence goes on from NC_064631.1 coordinate 215,048,183, forward strand.
TGCTCCATAGATCATGAATACGACACTTCGTAGTGATGTGGAACGTGTCAGGTTAATAAAAGGTGTCGATACAAGATATTACATTAGACAAAATATTACATGACACTCAATATTTTAAATTTTTTCAAATTTTTTTTTTTTTTTTTTTTTTTTTGTGGGGTTGGGAAATTACCCACTTACTATATCCAAAAATTCATCTAATGAGTAGAAGGAGTTGCCATTAAGAAATTCCTTTAATTTCCTTTTAAATGCTATATGGCTATCTGTCAGACTTTTGATGCTATTAGATAAGTGACCAAAGACTTTTGTGGCAGCATAATTTACCCCCTTCTGAGCCAAAGTTAGATTTAACCTTGAGTAGTGAAGATCATCCTTTCTCCTAGTGTTGTAGCCATGTACACTGCTATTACTTTTGAACTCGTTCGGATTGTTAATAACAAATTTCATAAGTGAATGTATATATTCTGAGGCTACGGTGAAGATTTCTAGCTCTTTAAATAAGTGTCTGCAGGATGATCTTGGATGAGCTCCAGCAATTATTCTGATTACACGCATTAGTGCAATAACCACTCTTTTACTCAATGATGAGTTACCCCAGAATATGATGACATACGAAAGCATAGAATGGAAATAGGCGTGGTAAGCTAATTTACTCAGATGTTTATCGACAAAATTTGCAATGACCCTAATAGCATAAGTAGCTGAACTCAAACGTTTCAGCAGATCCTCAGTGTGTTTTTTCCAGTTCAACCCCTCATTAATGCATACACCTAGAAATTTTGAATATTCTGGTCATTAATATATATGCACCAATTTTGTATTCCTCACACTGCAGTACCTTCACTGCATACTGAAAAGTTACAGATGTGGAAAATCATCGGACAGCATCTATAAAAAGTAAAACACGTTCCAGAAGTACTTCGAAAATCTTTCAAGATGAGGAAAATGTCATCCGAACATATATCCAAATTAACTATGTTATTGGTTAGTACTGAAAGAGCATTGTAAATGGCCACAACATTTGTATGCACTCCTATTTCACAAGAATTGTATCTGACCTTATAAACTTACAGAAACTGTCGAAATATCATCTTCTTGCTGAAACGTTCTGGAGTATTAACTGTTGCACCCTTTCAAATAACACCAATCGATACTGAACGATTTCTCAAGCATTCATGCCACATTTATAAGGTGCTACTGTACAAAGTACCCCAGAAATATTGCGACAAATTTCGCGTGGTTATAGAAGGTATCTTGAGGAACAAAATGAGGATAGGAACCCGAATCCAGAAACGTCATCTTTAGACGCTACAGAGCGTCGAAGTTACAGGAGCCTTCGTCAGCAGACGCCACTTGGTGTCTAACGGACTATAGGCGGTACGTGCCACAATGTTTTTTGTTAGTGATAGCGACTGATTGCAACGATCGTCAGAGAAAATGGAGCTAGCTCATATGTAAATACGCCTTGCTTCTTATGAAAACGATATTGTGCTGCCTTGGTGCATGACAGCTTCGGGCACTGGTTTCCATCTGCAGTTTATTTTTCTCCTGTATACCGAAAAACATTAGAGACGTTAGAGTGTCTGTTGCTGAAGGGGTGGCATGGTATTCGGTGGTCTGTAGTGTCGTCGGGAGCTATGAGGTGGTGCAGGCGTGCTGAAGACCGAGTCGATTGGAAATCTGTGACTGAGGAGGCCAAGGTCCTCAGAGGACCGTAGTGCTATGGAGTAAGTAAGTAAATAGTGTCATAGGAAGACACAGGTTCCTACTCTTTACTTGTTCCTTAAGACACCGTCTGCAAACCTGCGAAGTTTGCCGCAACATTTTTGGGACACCCTGTATGTTTAACACTCAACGCGTAAGCTAATCTTCCTAGTATCAACACAGATAAATATCTAATTACTTGGAACCGGGCGTTCCTTTCAATCGATATGACGTGTTTTACATCGTTCATCGCATCTAGAAAAATGTGATTAAATCGTATTGGAACTCCGTTTATAGATACATCACGCGCTTCAGACGAATGTTTGAGCAGGGCCAGTAATTAAAACTTTCGTAAACATTATTTGAGACGTGCATGGAGAATATACAGAGCTGCCAGGTAATTATCTAATGCTCTAACGTAAACATCGATATTAAATTCATGCTAAAAGAGCTTGAATTATACGGTAGTTGCATCACTACAATTGTCACATAAAGTGTACTTTGAAGTATAATTAAAAATGTATCTAAAAATAACAGTGAGTAGCAGTTTAAGGTGGAATTACACATTTAAAGCCAGGGGGAGGCATATATGAAATTCTGAAAAAACGTAAGCAAATATAATTCACACAATGATGAGATAACTTAAAATACCCTCATTCGACTAATTCTCAAGAATATTTCTATGATCTGTTGCATGGCAGTCTCTAATAGGGCAGTAAAACGGGTAATTTTTTTAAAGTCCCAGAGCGAAGCTCTCTCGCTGCATTACAGTAATGTCTAAACGAGGCGGCCGCAATGAAAACATTTCGCCACCGAGACTAGGTCAGGTCAAAACACTACATCGGTGTTTCTGGCCAGCCAGGCAGCAGATTTCATCAGAATTTAGTATGTCAGGGCAGCCAAAAAGAGTCACCTCACCTTGGTTATGTGACGAAAGAAAGGCTAAGGCGAATGCAACGGTACCAAGAGCTTTTACGAGCCAGTTCTATACTAAAACAAACTTGTTAAGCAAGCACGGCAGAAGGAAAACCGCTAATATCTTCGTAATAGCAAGCCCTATGCGGTCATGACGAATGACGTTGGGTAAGCATTAGCCACTACTTTGCTCCACACACAACCCAGCCGTTTAGCTCGTAAGGCAGTCGAGCAGACATGACGTTTGCACTCTATTCCCTGACTGCACCGAAGTGACGTCTCGCACAAATCTGTTGTAGGTTTCCTGCACGCTACGGATAACAACAGCCGCTACTTTGAGAGATGCCTGCCTCGCCATAATCAGCAGTCGAAGAGTTTGACATCACAACTTCACGGCTACAGTGCAACCGTCTTCGCGGTACGACTGATAGTGAAGAACGGTGATCACCGGGAGGGGACAGGTCAGCTCCCAAGTCGGCGTGTGTGAGCTCAGTACACGCGCCGCCGTCACTCACTGCCACGGCGTCGCGGTACAGCCGGTGCCGGTGTCACCGCAAACGGTGGACCGCCAGTGCAGCAGCCGCCTGGAACACTTGGGGCGGTCTGAAAGTCGCTTACGAACGCGAACCCTCGGCGGGCACTGACAGACGATGCCAACAAAGAGTTGAGATGCTACCTGCATTTTAAGGAAATAAAAAATCATCTTTCACAGCACCTATTGGCGACCATAGGTCACTACCATCCTTCCGAGGAAAACTGTGAGGGGGAGAACTGGAAGAATGTCTCCTGACACAGAACCAACTCTAGTTATGCCCTCCCAATAGCCGCCTCTAGCAGATCAGAGACCCTTACGAAGTTGGAGTAAGAGAAGAGAAGGAAAAGATTCAGAGAAGATCTGTATGATTCGTCACAACTTTAGCATGAGAGCATATTATCACAGACGTACTCAACAAAAAGCAGAGGAACACGTTATGAGAATATCCATCTACATCGAAGAGAGCCTCCCCAAACAATTCCGAAAGCTCATGTTCCGAAACGAATAAACATACAACGGTCAACATACAACTATCTGCAGATGGAATAGGAGAGGGGAGGGGGTGGTGTGGTGATGAATTTGGTACTCTATGTACCCTCTACCAGACATGGTGTGGTAAACAGCGGATCACAGATGTGTATTTTGAAGAATTTCCGGTGTATGTTCACTTGAGTTGTTTTTATGTACGAGAAACTGGGGGAAAAGCGCGCAGTAAGCAAAAATTATTGTCTTACTTCATTCAATGGAAGGAAACTAAAACCAGCTATATTTAAAATAGCTGCAGTTTCTCAACTTTTACTCTACTAAATCAGCTCACATATAAAAAGAACAAGATGAAGTTTAACTGCAGATCACACAATACTGCTATTGTGCACGATTCCCCTCCACATGAGGCAATTATCCACAGTGGTTGCTGATTTGCATGCTTTATAAGGAAAGCATATGTCAAATATACAGGAGTGAAAATAATCGCCACTTAAATTATCAGTCAATTTCTGTTACGAAATTAGAATATTGAAATGTACTGAAACAGTAACATGGAATACGTAATCACTTTTATTTTCGTGTTTCACCCGTTTGTAGAATGTTCCGTTCTTGGATAGCCGCGCGGGATTAGCCGAGCGCTCTGAGGCGCTGCAGTCATGGTCTGTGCGGCTGGTCCCGGCGGAAGTTCGAGTCCTCCCTCGGGCATGGGTGTATGTGTTTGTCCTTAGGATAATTTAGGTTAAGTAGTGTGTAAGCTTAGGGACTGATGACCTTAGCAGTTAAGTCCCATAAGATTTCACACAGATTTGATTTTTTTCGTTCTTGGATAAACAGTCATCACAAACATAGTCTTGCATCTGGGCCTCTTCTCCAGTATGTTCGGCATGATTTGAAGCAGAGCAGCGAGCACAGCTCTACCATAACTCTTTGTCTTTACCTACTTTTCCACAGATACAACATGACGCTTTAGGTTCTTTAGTTGTGATTTCAATGCGACGGCTAATTGGTTGTTGCAATAACTGACATTGACATCATCACAAATGCTGGAAACTTTCGATTACTCATGTGTTTCCAAACATATAAATCACATTGTTAAATGAGACTGCTGCCATATTCCAGTAATGACGACGTTGTGAAATGGTGTATGAGGATGCCAGATCTGGGTCAACTGGACATATTAAGAGGTGGATGGCTAATGAAGGTAGGCAACGGAATTAAATTTAACGCAACTTGATAATAGAGTTGTCGTAAAGAATTCCAAGTACCAACATTTCTATAATTTTTATAATGATTAAACTCTTGAGGGGGATGTACTAATTACGAATTTAAACATATGGCACAGTTAAGTCCTAATCTTATTGCAAGTCATTATGTGTGAACAGAGTAATAGAAAAAGCATCACAACATTCAACTACCTACTTCAAGAACATTTAACTGATACATGTAATCGATTGTCAGAGAACGAACACTGAGGCTCTGGGAGGGCTATTTGTTGTGGGTAAATACGACAAAAGTCTAACCCGTGATCTAGGCGTAGTGTCTTTGAGTCATAATCAAAATGTTTTCGGTCCCGGGATCGAAAACCGCCGCTGCTTAAATTTTGATTAATAATAAGCACTGGCGGCCGAAGATTTCCGGCATAAGAAGTCACCCTCATTCTGCCGACGACCTTGTCAAAGAGGGCGGAGGAGCGGACAGAGGTTCACAGCGCTCTGTTGTCCTAGGGGTGGGAAACTGCCCTTAAAGGCAGCAGTTATCAACGGCATGAGGATGCAGAGGGCAATGGAAACCACTGCATTAAAGACACGTAACGTGTATCCACGGGACATGTAGCCTGTAATTGAAGAAAAGTGTCACGATCATCTCTCCATTAGCAAAATATTCCGGAATAGAACCCCATTCGGATCTCCGGGAAGGGACTGCCAAGGTGGAGGTTACTATGAGAAAAAGATTGAATGGTCAACGAATGGATAAAGCTCTACGAGTCTGGGTGTGGAATGTCAGAAGCTTGAACATGGTGAGGAAACCAGAAAATCTGAAAAGGGAAATACAAAGGCTCAATCTAGATATAGTAGGGGTCACTGAAGTGAAGCGGAAAGAAGACAAGGATTTGTGGCCAGATGAGTATAGCAGCTGAAAAAGGTATAACGGGAGTATGATTCGTTATGAATAGGAAGAGTGGGCAGACAATATGTTACTGTGAACAGTTCAGTGACAGGATCGTTCTTATCGGAATCAGCAAACCAACACCGACAATGGTAGTTCAGGTATACATTCCGATGTCACGAGCTTAATGTGAAGAGATGGAGAAAGTGTATGAGGATATTGAAAGGGTAATACAGTATGTAAAGGGGGATGAAAATCTAATAGTCATGGAGAACTGGAACGCAGTTGTAGGGGGTGGAGTGGAAGAGAAGGTTACAGGATAATATAAGCTTGGGACAAGGAATGAGAGAAGAAGACTAATTGAGTTCTCTAACAAGTTTCATCTAGTAATAGCGAATACTCTTCAAGAATCACAAGAGGAAGAGGTACACTTGGAAAAGGTCGGGTGATACAGGAAGATTTCAGTTAGATTACATCATGCTCAGAGAGAGATTTCGAAATCAGATACAGGATTGTAAACTATACCCAGGAGCAGACATATTCACAGATCACGATGTAGTAGTGGTGAAGAGTAGGTTGAAGTTTAAGACATTAGTCGGGATGAATCAATACGCTGAGAAGTGGGATACGGAAGTACTAAGGAATGACGAGATACGGTTGAAGTTCTATAAGGCTATAGATACAGCAATAAGGAATAGCTCATTAGACAGTACAGTTGAAGAGGAATGGACATCTCCAAAAAGGGCTATGACACAAGTTGGGAAGAAAAACATAGGTACAAAGCAGTTAACTGCGAAGAGACCATGGGTAACAGAAGAAATACTTAAACTGATTGATGTAAGGACGAAGTAAAAAATGTCCCAGGAAACTCAGGAGTACAGAAATACAAGTCTCTGAGGAATGAAATAAACAGGAAGTGCAGGGAAGCTAAGGCGAAATAGTTGCAGGAAAAATGTGAAGACATAGAAAAAGAAATGATCGACGGAAGGGCAGGCGCAGCATACAGGAAAGCCAAAACAACCTTCGGTGACGTTAACAGCAGGGTGGGGCTTCAAATGGTTCAAATGGCTCTGAGCACTATGGGACTTAACTTCTAAGGTCATCAGTCCCCTAGACCTTAGAACTACTTAAACCTAACTAACCTAAGGACATCACACACATCCATGCCCGAGGCAGGATTCGAACCTGCGACCGTAGCGGTCGCGCTGTTCCAGACTGTAGCGCCTAGAACCGCTCGGCCACCCCGGCTGGCAACAGCAGGGCTGATAACATTAATAGCGCAACTGGAATTCCACTGTTAAAGGAGAGAGCGAATAGGTGGAAAGAGTACATTGAAAGTCTCTACAAGGGGGAAGATTTGTCTGACGTGATAGAAGAAGAAATAGGAGTAGATGTAGAAGAGATAGGGGGATTCAGTATTATATATATGGGAACTGGCAGTTGGCAAGAAAGCAGCTACGAAGAGGAGGTATTCAGACAGTTGTACCTTGCGTATATGCAATAGATTTGGCCAACTGTCAGAGTGGAGTGGACAGGAGCCCCGTGTAGCTGTAGATGTATAGAACATGCAGCAGTCTCAGCAATTAAGAGGCCTAGGTCAGTGGCAAAGTCTAACAGAAGGAAGAAGGTTCTGCTGCTAGGTAGTTCATACGGTAGAGGTGAGGGCCAATAGTTGCAGGAAGTGTTGGCGAGTGAGTAGCAGGTCACCAGCAAAGTGAAGCCTAGTGCAGGATTGGCTCAAGTAACTGACAGCATAGGGGAGCTATGTAGGAATTTTACGAAGGAGGATCAGGTAGTGATAGCGGGTGAAGCAGGGAACAGTCTTGATAGGGAGGGGAACATGATGTAGGTGGTGCCCTGATAAAGATAGCTACTCAAACTGGTATCACTAACGTGCATTTCAGCTTGATGATCGGCCTCACCTTAATGCGGCTGTTAGGCGCGTTATCATGGGGCTGGGGAGGGCGCTGATGCCAGAGGCCATGGGTCATATCTCAGTGGTGCCAGATGGTTCTTTCAGTAGAGAGGGATTCACTAGGCATGGCCTGCACCTCAGTAGGTATGGAAAGGGGAGGCTGGCAAAGCTTATAGGTGACAGTGTAGTGGGTGGTGGTGGCATGACTCATGGAAAAATTTCTGTAATAGTTGGTGTTAGAGCAGCACATTTTCTAGATTGAAGTCAGCTGATAGGTATACCTCTTTAAAAGAAGTCCTTCTACTAAGGGCTCACCTTCTGAAGATGTAATGTTTCCAAGTTGAGAAGGAATTTAACAAATTTCATCAAAATATAAGAGGTATTAGTGATTAAGTTAGTGAACAGCTTATACATGTTGAATCTGAAATTATTCGTTTATTAGAGCGCCACTTAAAAAATTTGACGATTCAGAGGCTTCCTATACCCGGATACATATTAGCTGGCTGTTTTTCAAGGAGTTCTTCGCGGGGTGGGGGAGTGGCTATGTGACTAAAAAACAGTATTCCATTTGAGTCCACAGGCGTAACACAACACTGCACTGAACAGTTATCTGAATTTTGTGAAAGGGCAGGTGAATTTAGAGCAACTTAACTTCTAATTGTTGTTGTTTATAGGTCCCCTAACTCCGACTGCAGAGCATTTCCGCTCAAGCTAGAGAGGGTTCTTGATTCACTTTGTAGGAAGTGCCAGAAATTAGTTATACACTCCTGGAAATTGAAATAAGAACACCGTGAATTCATTGTCCCAGGAAGGGGAAACTTTATTGACACATTCCTGGGGTCAGATACATCACATGATCACACTGACAGAACCACAGGCACATAGACACAGGCAACAGAGCATGCACAATGTCGGCACTAGTACAGTGTATATCCACCTTTCGCAGCAATGCAGGCTGCTATTCTCCCATGGAGACGATCGTAGAGATGCTGGATGTAGTCCTGTGGAACGGCTTGCCATGCCATTTCCACCTGGCGCCTCAGTTGGACCAGCGTTCGTGCTGGACGTGTAGACCGCGTGAGACGACGCTTCATCCAGTCCCAAACATGCTCAATGGGGGACAGATCCGGAGATCTTGCTGGCCAGGGTAGTTGACTTACACCTTCTAGAGCACGTTGGGTGGCACGGGATACATGCGGACGTGCATTGTCCTGTTGGAACAGCAAGTTCCCTTGCCGGTCTAGGAATGGTAGAACGATGGGTTCGATGACGGTTTGGATGTACCGTGCACTATTCAGTGTCCCCTCGACGATCACCAGTGGTGTACGGCCAGTGTAGGAGATCGCTCCCCACACCATGATGCCGGGTGTTGGCCCTGTGTGCCTCGGTCGTATGCAGTCCTGATTGTGGCGCTCACCTGTACGGCGCCAAACACGCATACGACCATCATTGGCACCAAGGCAGAAGCGACTCTCATCGCTGAAGACGACACGTCTCCATTCGTCCCTCCATTCACGCCTGTCGCGACACCACTGGAGGCGGGCTGCACGATGTTGGGGCGTGAGCGGAAGACGGCCTAACGGTGTGCGGGACCGTAGCCCAGCTTCATGGAGACGGTTGCGAATGGTCCTCGCCGATACCCCAGGAGCAACAGTGTCCCTAATTTGCTGGGAAGTGGCGGTGCGGTCCCCTACGGCACTGCGTAGGATCCTACGGTCTTGGCGTGCATCCGTGCGTCGCTGCGGTCCGGTCCCAGGTCGACGGGCACGTGCACCTTCCGCCGACCACTGGCGACAACATTGATGTACTGTGGAGACCTCACGCCCCACGTGTTGAGCAATTCGGCGGTACGTCCACCCGGCCTCCCTCATGCCCACTATACGCCCTCGCTCAAAGTCCGTCAACTGCACATACGGTTCACGTCCACGCTGTCGCGGCATGCTACCAGTGTTAAAGTCTGCGATGGAGCTCCGTATGCTACGGCAAACTGGCTGATACTGACGGCGGCGGTGCACAAATGCTGCGCAGCTAGCGCCATTCGACGGCCAACACCGCGGTTCCTGGTGTGTCCGCTGTGCCGTGCGTGTGATCATTGCTTGTACAGCCCTCTCGCAGTGTCCGGAGCAAGTATGGTGGGTCTGACACACCAGTGTGAATGTGTTCTTTTTTCCATTTCCATGAGTGTATGTGGTGACTGGTATTAATTTTGTATATGATGGTGCAAGAAAAAGTATGTTGGTAGATCTCATAAATTCATATGATCTGATGCAGACTGTGTTTTTTCCAACTAAGGTGCAGGGGAACAGAAGCACAGCCATAGCCAATATTTTTATTCATTCTTCATTACTAGATGGGCATTCTGTCAACAACAGGGTGAAAGGCCTTTCAGACTATAATGCACAAATTTTAACACTAAAAGGTTTTATAATCAAACAAATGTCATATTTAATTACAGACGATGTAGGAATGTTAATCCAACAGCAATAGAGAGTTTTTTAAACATTGTCAAGGAACAAGAGTGGCAGGATGTTCATAGTACCAATAACTTAATTGATAAGTATACTGCTTTCCTTAACACATTTCTCATGCTCTTTGAGAGGTGCTTTCCATTAGAACGTTCTAAACTGTGTACTAGCAGTAATAGGCAGCCTGCATGGCTGACTAGTGGGATAAGGATATCTTGTAGAACAAAGCGGGAATCACATCAAAAAGTTATAAGTAGTCACATCAAGTTACAATAGCCCATTTCAAACAGTATTGTAAGGTGCTTAAAATGGTATTAGAAAGGCAAGACTATGCGGTATGCAAATAGAATAGCTAATTCACAGGATAAAACTGAAACCATTTGGTCAGTGTTGAAGGAAGTGTCTGCTCAGCAACACAAGATCGACAATATGAAGTCAGTTCGCAGTAAAAATATTTCTGTTACTGATAAATCAGATATATGTGCAGTATTTAACAATCATTTTATTAGCATTGGTGGTGAATTAAATTAATATTTAGTTTCTGCAGGGAATCATTTAACTTTTCTGTCAAATGCCTTTCTGAGAATGATGTCTGAAATACTCCTCTGTGATACATATAAGAGGGATATTGAGGCAATAATTACATCACTGAAGACTACAGACTCTCATGGTTATGATGGAGTGTCTAGCAGAATATTGAAGTACTGTGCTGCACATGGTAGCCCTGTATTTAGGCATATTTGTAATTTTTCCTTTGGAAATGGTCAGTTTCCCGAAAGATTAAAGTACTCAGTAGTAAAGTCGCTTTATAAGAAGGGAGAAAGGGATAGTGTAGATAATTTTAGACCTGTTTCTATGCCATCAGTGTTTGCAAAAGTTATTGAAAAGGCTGTGTGTGTAAGGATACTTGATCATTTTATATCACACGATTTGCTATCAAATGTGGAGAGCGGCTTTATAGGTGGTTTAACAATTGTAAATGCTATATTTTCTTTTCTCTGTAAGGTGATGGATGGTTTAAACAAACGGTTTAGAGCGCTTGCCATATTTTTTTATTTACCTAAGGCATTTGATTGTGTTGATTACATAATATTGCTCCACGAGTTGGACAATTATGGAATACAGGAAATAGCTCACAATTGGTTAACCTCTTACTTTAGCGACAGACAGCAAAAGGTCATTATTCACAATGTTTATAAAGGCTGTGATGTGGCGTCTGAGTGGTGTACAGTCAAGTGGGGGGTGCCACAGGGATCAGTGTTGGGGCCACTCCTGTCCCGTATTTATGTAAATGATATGCCCTCTAGTATTACAGGTAACTCTTAAAAATTCTGTTTGCTGATGACACTAGCTTGGTAGTAAAGGATGATGTGTGCAACATTGACTCAGTTTCAAATAGGGCAGTTCATGACATAATTCCATGGACTGTACAAAATGAACTAACTCTAAATCACAGTAAGACACAGTTTCTACAGTTTCTAACACACAATTCAACAAAACCTGACGTTTTAATTTCACAGAACGGGCATATGATTAGTGAAACTGAGCAGCTTAAATTTCTAGGTGCTCAGATAGATAGTAAGCTGTCGTGGAAAGCCCACGTTCAGGATCTTGATCAAAGACTTCATACTGCCATTTTTACTATTCGAACTGTATATGAAGTGAGTGATCGTTCGACATAAAAATTAGTCTACTTTGCTTATTTTCATTCCCTTATGTCATATGATATTATATTTTGGGGCAACTCTTTCCATTCTAAAAGGATATTTTTGGCTCAGAAACGGGCTGTTCGGGCAATAAGTGGTGTAAGTTCACAAACCTCTTGTCGACCCCTGTTCACTAGTCTGGGTATTTTGACAATGGCCTCTCAATATATATATATTCCTTACTGTCATTTCTTGTTACCAACATTAGCTTATTCCCAAGAATAAGTAGCTTTATCTTGATTAATACTCGGCAGAAATCAAACCTGCATTTGGATCAGATTTCCTTAAATCTTGTGCAGAAAGGTGTGCATTATACTGCTGCATCCATTTTCAATAAGCTACCACTACAATTAAAAAATCTTAGCAGTAATCCACCCGCTTTCAAATCGAAACTGAAGAGTTTGTTCAAGGGTCACTCTTTCTGTTCTGTCGAGAAGTTCCTTGAAATATTAAGCTGATTCTTGTTGTATTGTTGATTGCATTTACTTAAACTTATGGATGACTTTTTTGGGTGCATAAACATTTATTTTTATCTGTTATTTCTTTTATGTTGTAATTTCATGTACTGACATGTTCAATGGCCTTGGAGATTTGCTCCTCAATTTGGTCCTACCGAACTTAACTTGTAAATAAAAAAAAATTTAAAAAAATAAACTCATAATTTCAAAGGACTTTGGAGAACTTAAGATTAAATAATCGAGAAGGGATAGATAACATTCCATCAGAATTTCTAAAATCATTGGGAGAAATTGCAACAAAACGACTATTCACGGTGGTGTGTAGAATGTGAAAGTCTGGCGATATACCATCTGACTTTCGGAAAAGCATCATCCACACAATTACGAAGACGGCAAGAGTTGACTAGGGCGAGAATTATCGCGCAGTCAGCGTAACCGCTCATGAATCCTAGTTGCTTACAAGAATAATATACAGAGAATGGAAAAGAAAATTGAGGATGCGCTAGATCACGATCAGTTTGGCTTTACGAAACGTAAAGGCACGAGAGAGGCAATTCTGACGTTGCTCTTAATAATGGAAGCAAGACTAAAGAAAAATGAAGACACGTTCATAGGATTTGTCGACCTGGAAAAAGCGTTCGACAGAGAAAAATGATGCAAGATGTTTGAAATTCTGAAAAAAGTAGGGGTAAGCCACAGGGAGAGACGGGTCATATAAAATATGCACAACAGCCAAGAGGGAATATAAGAGTCGACGTCCAAGAACGAAGTGCTCGTATTACAAAAGGGTGTCAGACAAGGATGTAGCCTTTCACCCCTACTGTTCAATCTGTACATCGAGGAAGCAACAATGGAAATAAAAGGTGAAAGGTGGATGGATATGAATGATACGATTCACTGATGACATTGCTCTCTTGAGTGAAAGTGAAGAAGAATAACATGGTCTGCTGAACGGAATCAACAGTGTAATGAGTACAGAGTATGGACTAAGAGTAAAACGAGGAAAGACGAAGGAAATAAGAAGTAGTAGAAATGACAACAGCGAGAAACTTAACATCAGGATTGATGGTCACGAAGTACATGAAGTTAAGGAATTCTGCTACCTAGGCTGTAAAATACCCAATGACGGACGAAGCAAAGAGGACATCAAAAACAGTGGCAGAAAGGGCATTCCTGGTCAAGAGAAGTCTACTAACATCAAATATCGGCCTTAATTTGAGGAAGAAATTTCTGAGAAAGTACGTCTGGAGTACAGCATTGTATGGTAGTGAAACATGGACTGTGGGAAAACCAGAACAGAAGAGAATCGAAGCATTTGAGATGTGATGCTACAGACGAATTTTGAAAATGAGGTGGACTGATAAAAAAGTAATGAGGAGGTTCCGCCCAGAATCGGAGAGGAAAGGAACATGTGGAAAACACTGAGAAGGAGGAGGGACAGGATGATAGGACATCTGTTAAGACATGAGAGAATGACTTCCATGGCACTAGAGGGAGCTGTAGAGGCCAAAAAATGTAGAGGAAGACAGAGATTGGAATACATCCATCAAATAAAGGAGGACGTAGCTTGCAAGTGGCTCTCTGAGGTGAAGAGGTAGGCACAGGAGAGGAATTCGTGGCGGGCAGCATCAAACCAGTCAGAAGACTGGTGACAAAAAAAAAAGTACGACAGTGATAAAGCACTTCCTAATAGTCACATTAAACATAATGGAGCCATGTGAATATAGTGATCACATGATCGAGAGGAAAAGGAACAACTACTAATGCTCTATGCCTGTGAAGTCAGTCACGATAAGTCTGCCTAATTTAGCAAAACGCTAACTTCATTGCGACCTAATCTTTTGAAGATGCTGTGTGATCTTACCATAACTATGAGCAGACGTGGTGACTGCAGACGTGTAGGTAGAGGCCACGAGAATTCAGGCTATTATCAGTCTAATTGCAGATATCGCCTTCACCCGTCTCTCTCCGTCACCAACCTGCGTATGGAGTGAACACCGCACTACCTGCGACTCAAACTAAGACGACACTACGCTGCCAGCATCTGTTCTGTGCAGGATTATGCACTAAGAAACTTTTTCCACCAACGGCAAGGTTTTTCCTAGCTTCCACCAACAGTGTATTTGTTAGCTTGCAATTTTACTCCCACCATGGATTATTCAAAACCCAACTTCCAGTGCGGCATCTGTCAGTCTGGTCTGTTCTGAGATTTATGGGCCTTTGACCTCCGTCATTAATGCGTGTTTTTTGGTCGACAGATGAACGGTCGTTTTGCATGGAAAAATTTTGCTAAATAACACTATGATTTTCAAGAGTTCTCGGGACTATTCGCTCTGTCTGTGGGTTGCGAAATTCCTCCCATTCGACAGTCATGATGCTAGATAGTTTCCCCTGCACCTGATGGTGAAACTTACACGCAGGAAATCAGTCGGAATGTTTTCTTGATATCAGACTCGGAGAAAAGTTGGACACTGTAGAAATGGGTTCCCCCTACTTCCGTCTTCCGCGAATTAGCCGAACAAACAACAAAGCTCAAAAAACAGATCATCATTTAGAAGAGCGGAACAATGAAGATGGTCGCTCCTCTGCTAGGATGATTAGCTACGGTGCCTTTTTAATGGGCGGCGATTCACGTAGTATTAACTTCTCGGGGTTCACAGTCATGTAAAATTTTTAAAGGAGATCATATTCGTCGTTGACAATTGCAGTTTTGGCATTTGGCTATTTTGAAGTGGTGTTGCACATGATTTTGCTTGAGCACGTGTCAGACCTTAAAATTCTCCTACCTGTATACATGTCTCTCTTTGGTTATATATATATATATATATATATATATATATATATATATATATATATATATATATATATATATATATATATATATATATATACGATGAAATGCCTACTTGTCGAAAGATTTTAAAGTCTGACATATGCTGAAGGTAAATCTTTTGCAATACCGATCGCACACAGGCTGAAATTACAATTGTGAATTAAATAATTTCTACAGTCAGCGACAAGCATGATGTCTGTTAGCATAGTTTTTCAGCTGGCGAAAGCTGGCTCAAGTCGGACAGTGATGCCGCGCTGGAATACACCTGCTGAACGCCCACTTGTTTGGAGCGGTCACGGGCTTTTGTTGGCACGCCCTCGAGCTGTGCACCTGGGGTCTACCGGTCCACTATCCACGCTCAACTCTCACTACTCCACCAGAAACTACGTTTCACAAGCAAAATACAACTGCTACTTAAGCCCATATTGTTAACTAATGCGGAAGAAGGTGGCCTGACTTCACACTCACTGCTTTAACTCCCATATGAAATCAGAGAAAGGTTCGATCGATCTGAATACGATCTGTCGAGTTAGCAACTCGATTTGCATAAAAAGTGAGGAGAGGCAGGCCAGTGAAGACCTGATGCTTCTCAACGTATTCACGAGAATATCGATCTACACAGTCTACTGCAAAAACGGAAAACAATATTTATAAATACCACCATATGTATGTAGCCAAAGTGATCTCATACTCAGAAAATCAGCCCAGGTGCGCAAATACAAGAATCCTTCACCGGCGTTTTTGGCAAGGTCGTAGTAGAGACGGTTTGGCATTGCCTTCCTTAGAGCTGTTAAGAAGTTTCATGTGTTTATTCGTGTCGTTTGGTTGTGTGACCATGATCGTTGTGTTTAAGTGTAGTGCTAGGTTTCTGTTGTCATGGAGCAAAGGGAAGGCAGAGGGTGAAACGCGGTGCCGCCACATAGCCTACCTCTTTCGAATAACACCAAGTGGGCCTCGGAGTTTAATGTTCATGTCTAACAAACGAACCACCATCAACAATGCCATACGTACTTATTCTGTGAGACAGTGCAGAGAGGTTTGCGACATAATCCAGGACATTGACGCAAAGACGGAGGATCAGAAACACTCCACCACCCCTCTCTCCCCTTGGCTGCCAAATATTGGAGGTAAAATTTCATCCATCAATAGGATTCCAACCGGCTCACCCCCGAGTCGAGTTCCTCCGCACGGACGTGCGTTTTCGCCGTCGGGTGAGGACAATTTATTTAAATGTGAACAGTTAGATTACATGGTGGTCAGAAAGAGACTCCGAAATCAGGTACTGGATTGTAAGGCGTACCCAAGAGCACCACAATTTAGTAGTGATGAAGAGTTGGTTGGAGTTTAAAAGATTAGTCAGGCAGAATAAATACGTAAAGGAGTGGGATACGAAAGTAGTAAAGAATGAGGAGATGCGCTTGAAGTTCTCTAACGGTGTAGATACAGCAATTAAGAATAGCCCAGTAGGCAGTACAGTTGAAGAGAAACGGACAACTCTAAAAATGGTAATAACGGAAGTTGGAAAGAAAGACATAGGAACAAAGAAGGTAACTGCGAAGACGCAATGAGTAACACAAGAAATACTTCAGTTGCTCGCTCAAAGTACAGAAACGTTCAAGGAAATTTAGGAATACAGAAGTACAAGTCGCTGAGGAATGGAATAAATAGGAAGTGCACGGAAGCTAAGACGAAATGGCTGCAGGAGAAATGTGAACAAAAAGAAATGATCGTCGGAAGGACTGACTCAGCATGCAGGAAACCCAAAGGAGCGTTGGGTGAAACTAAGAGCAAGGGTGGTAACATTAAGGCTGCAACGGATATTGCAATGTTAAGTGCATAGGAGAGAGCGGTAGAGCGAAAAGAGTACATTGAAGGACAGTGTGAGGGGAACGACTTGACTGATGTAAAAGAAGAAGAAATAGGAGTCGATTTAGAAGAGATAGGGGATCCAGTATTCCGAAGACAGCAAGAGTCGACAAGTGTGAGAATTATCGCTCGATCTGCTTAATAGCTCATGCATCCAAGTTGCTTACAAGAATAATATACAGAAGGATGGAAAATATGTGTTAGATATGATCAGTTTAGCTTTAGGATAGGTAAAGGTACCAGTGAGGCAATTCTGACGTTGCGGATGATCATGGAAGCAAGACTAAAGAAAACTCAAGACACGTTCATAAGAATTCTCGACCTGGATAAAGCGTTCGACAATATAAAATTCTGAGAAAAATAGGGTTTTTTAAGTTTAGGGAGAGACGGGTAATATATAATATGTACAAGAGCTAAGAGGAAGTGCTCTTATTAAAAAGGGTGAAAGAGAGGGATGTAGTCTTTTACCCCCACTGTTCAATCTGTACATCGAAGAAGCAATGACGGAAATTAAAAAACAGGATCAGCAGTGAAAATGAAATTCAAGGTGAAAGGATATTAGTGATACTATTCGCAAATGACATTGCTATCCTGAGTGAAAGTAAATAAGATTGGATTCGATTGGTTGGGGGAAAGAGACCAAACTGACAGGTCATCGGGCTCTTTGTATTAGTAAAGGAAGCCGGCCGTGTCGTGTCAAAGGAACCATCCCGGCATTTTCTTGAAGCAATTTAGGGGAATCACGGAAAATCTAAATCAGGATGGTCGGACGCGGTACTAAACCGTCGTCCTCCGAATGCGAGTCCAGTGTGCTAACCACTGCGCCACCTCGCTCGGTTAAGGAGAATTACATAATCTGCTGAATGGAACGAACATCTACTGAGTACAGAATATGGTATGGGAGTAAATCCAAGAAAGACGAAAGTAACGAGAAGCAGCAGAAATGAAGACAGGGAGAAACTTCACATCAGGATTGATGGTCACGAAGCAGATGAAATTAAGGAATTTTGTTATCTAGGAAGCAAAAAAACCAGTGCAAGGAGGACATCAATAGTAGATTAGCACGGGCAAGAAGGGCATTCCTGGTCAAGAGAAATCTACGAATATCAAATATCGGCCTTAATTTGAGGAAGAAATTTCTGAGAATGTATGTTTGGAGCACAGCATTGTATGGTAGTGAAACATGGACTGTGGGAAGACCAGAACAGAAGAGAATCGAAGCATTTGAGATGTGGTGCTACAAACGAATGTTGAAAATTAGGTGGAATGATGAGGTGAGGAACGAGGAGGTTCTGCGCAGAGTCGGAGACGAAAGAAATATTTGGAAAATACTGAAAAGGGCAAGGGACAGGATGATAGGACATCTGTTAAGACATTAGAGAATAACTTCCATGGTACTACAGGGAGGTTGGGTTGTTTTTGGGGGAGGAGACCAGACAGTGAGGTCATCGGTCTCATCGGATTAGGGAAGGGCGGGGAGGGAAGTCAGCCGTGCCCTTTCAAAGGAACCATCCCGGCATTTGCCTCGAGTGATTTAGGGAAATCACGGAAAACCTAAAACAGAATGGCCGGAAGCGGGATTGAACCGTCGTCGTCCCGAATGCAAGTCCAGTGTCTAACCACTGCGCCACCTCACTCGGTCACTACAGGGAGGTGTAGAGGGTAAAAACTGTAGAGGAAGACAGGGACTGGAATACAACCGGCAAATAACTGAAGACGTTGGTTTGGAGTGCTTTTCTGAGATGAAGAGATTGGCACAGGAGAGAAATTCGTGGCGGGCGCATCAAACCAGTCAGAAGGCTAATAACTTAAAAAAAAAAAAAGGCGTGATTAGATTTTTACGTTGAACAGTTATATTTAGAAAGTAATTACTGTGGTGTTAGAATGAATTACAGTTTTAATGACAATAATAATAAGTTAATAAAAACTTTCTGCTGTCTGCTGATTATGTCGAGAGACAGGTCTGTTTTATTTGCGTCATACTCATTTCACTAATCAGATGAGGGTAAGATACTGACGGGGTACGATAAACTGATGCGCGCAATTACCCTACTCCCCGTAACTGTCCATAGAAGTTTGACCAAGGTTTTCCAATACGCCCGGTAGAGCGCTTACGAATACCAAACCGCACAAGCACAATAAAGCGATTCAGCGCGAATAATCATTCAAAGCGACCGCCACAGGCCGGAAAACAGAGGAGTTAACGGACGGTCCCTCGAGAGGCCGCCCAGTGCAAAGCGGACTCATTAGGGAAACAGGCACGCCCGCAGATTGGCATCCACCTCCGAAGGAAAGAATGCGCGACTCGTCTGCGCCGAGCCGGCACGAGCGCTGGAAGTAGCGCGGTATTTTAATTTCAGATGCAATGCGGCTTGCCCGGAAATTTGCGCCCCGTGGAGGGTCTCTCGGCGGCGCAATCGTGCAGTGGACGGCCGCTCCGCCGGCCCCTTGTAATTGCGGCTTTTATTGAAAACAGGGAAAGAGCCGAGGCGGGCTAATACGGCGACCGCCGCCGCAATCGCTATGCAAATGCGGGGCAAGTCAATATTCTTGCCGCGCAAACAGCGGCCGGCGGCCCGCCTGTTGACCACAATCAGCGCTCAAAGTGGTGACGCGGCGGTCTCTCCGGTCCCCCAGTCGCCGCGTCACTGTCGCCGCGGGCAGTCGGCTCAGCTAACCAGAACGATGGCCAGTCCCCACTTCAAGTTCGATGGAACAACGGTCACGCCATTATCAAGTTGCCGACTTTTTCGAAATAGGGCCATTCAGTAAGTCCACTACTTAGTGGACACATTTTTTTTCCTGATATCAGGTTGGTTTTGTTCAGGATCCCAACGCATGAGCCGGCAGCTGTGGCCGAGCGGTTCTAGGCGCTTCAGTCCGGAACCGCGTGACTGCTACGGTCGCAGGTTCGAATCCTGCCTCTGGCATGGATGTGTGTGATGTTCTTAGTTAGGTTTAAGTAGTTCTAAGTTCTAGGGGACTGATGACCTCAGATGTTAAGGGGGGTAGGACGTCGAACGGACCGACTTGGAGTAGGAGAGGCACCACAGGACATTTTAATTTCCACTACCTTAAATTTTACAAATAAATTCATAAAACTTTGTCAGCATGACCAGGAAGGATTCAGAATTCCCACTCATACCAGTGGAAGTTCACCAAAACATACGAAATAATTTTTTTTACATGTGAAATTTCATCATTTTTTTCACTTACTAATGGCAGCATTTGTTGCTATAGGTACACTTTTCTTCATAAGTAAGAGAGATTCTTTGATGAATTTTGCACAGCATAGAAACCATACTTAAAGGTGTATGAAACTCTAGAATTTTCCAAATCTATTATAAACTGTGGTAAAAATTGAGGTAATGGACCATAAAATTTGTGTTTTTTCTAAACATTAAGTTTAAAATATAACAGCTCATTCGTTTTTTCATAATTTAAATAAATTCTAGAGTTTCATACACCTGTAAGTATGGTATGTATGCTGTGCAAAATTTATCGAAGAATCTCTTTAACTTATGAAGACAAGTGTACCTATAGCAACAAATGCAGTGATTAGTAAGTGAAAAAATGGTGAAAGTTCGCAAGTAAAAAAATTTATTTTGTTATGTTTTCCAACTTCCACTGCAATGGATGTGAATCCTGAATCCTTCCTGGTGATGCTGACAAAGTTTTATGAATTTATTTGTAAAAGTGTAGACACTGGAAATTAAAATGTCCTGCGATGCCTCTCCTGCTCCAAGTTGTCCCGTTTGACGTCCTACCCCCCTTAAGTCCCATACTGCTCAGAGCCATTTTTGAACCAACGCATGATATCATTCCCCACTCTTTTGGCTACAAAACCCAGTTTTTGAACATAATCTCCGTTCAAAGCGACGGCCTTACGCGGCCTTACTGGGAAGGCCTGTATGACTACATGGTGCCACTCTGCTGGTCGAACCGGAGCCAACGTCTTGCTGCACCGGTAAGCTTCCCATCATCCATGAATTGCTTCCTCGAGGAGTGAGTCCTCCATTGCGCCAAACAGATGTAAATAGAAAGGTGCAAGATCTTGGCTGTAGAGCAGACGAGGAAAAAAAAGTCCAGTGAAGCTTTTTAAGCTCCTCTCGGGCGCCCAGACTTGCGTGAGACCTCGCATTCTGAAACGTGGTACTTAGGGAAAGCAGGAAAAGGTGTACGGGGCCTAATCAGTTACCGTTGGTTGCATAGTAAACACATACGTTTTATTTAAGGAAATATTTCTTAAAAACAATCATTTTAAAAAAAATTGACTGTAACACAAGCTACACTGACGACTGAAGGCCTTATCAGGAAACAATTCAAATTATTTGTCGGCTAAAAGCCACGTCAATATTTGAGAAAAATTAACGGATGAAGGCCTGAATTAAAAATGAGGAAGACAATTACACGTTGAAAATACGAAAATATTTTTTTAAAACAATCATTTTAAAAAAATTGACTGTAACACACGCTACACTGACGGGTAAAGGCCTTATTAAGAAGAATTGTCGAATGAAGGCCACAAGCAATAGGAATAATTTAAACAAAATATTATTTTTAAACAATTGACACTATCAGACCAAATAAAGAAGGGAGTAGTGATCTACAGATAGTGCTCCAATGATCGACCTGAGAAAAGTTCCTACAGATGCGTAAGCGGTGAGACAGGCAGCCAAGAGTTATGCTCACTTAACGAGATGGCAACTCAAACTAGGGACAGCTTAAACGCCGACCAACACACTCGCAAAATCCACCTAAGATGCGATATCCACTACCATGATAGAATAACAGTTAGCATCGTCAAATGCATTTAATTACACAAGTTGGCTCCACCAAATCCTAGTACGCAGACAGGGTTAAGACCAAACTGCCTATTCAAAATCTGACTAGGTGCACATCGAACCGCAAAATACAATTCGACAAAGAACTCAAACAATGCTGAAACAGTCACCGTACAGAAACAGGACGAACTGCACGTAGACATAAACGCTAACAACACAGAAACGGTCGAAAGACCAGATACACGTGGCCCACTGAGACGACCGACCGAACGACCAACCATCGGTCGTTGCCAATCAAGTCAGGCTAGGGAAACGTCGGAGTATAAAACCACCAACTGACAGCTTGATAGCATGAGGTCGCTTCGACTGACGAACATACACACTACAGTGAAGGTTGCACTACTGAAATACAACGATCCATTCGACTTAAACTAGGTGAATCCGGTCCTTGACGTGGTCGTGCACTCTCACGACCACATCCTTCCGTCGGTCGGGCAGTGCATTATGGCTCCAGCGGTCGGGCGATTACTGGCTTTGCGGACTTCACTGCTGCTCCGTCCCCCAACTGCACTCCGACACACGACGATCCGGAAATACTTGAGGTCGCTCCAGAGATAGTACCACAGTACTCGCTATCGATAAACGCCGCTGCTACCATTCACGGACAGACAAAACGAGCAAACGTAGTGGCGCCAGTGAACGCACTAAGAAAACGAGAGGTCACAATCCGAATACACGACGCTAACCTGTCAACGGCACAAACGCGACCAACATGCTGAAATCGTTCCTTCAGTTTCCAGAGGGTAGCACAATACACTTCAGAGATGATCATGAGGGAGCACATCAACCAGAATAACTCCTTCAGAGTCCCAGAATACCGTCTGCATGACTTTACTGGCTGGGTGTGCGTCTTTGAACTTTTTCTTCGGAGGAAAGGTGGTGTGGCGCCACTACATGTATTCCCGTTTTGTTCCCGGTTCGCAGTAATGAACCAATGTTTCATCACCTGTGACGATATTCGACAAAAAATTCTCATGACCATCCACACAATGCCCAACGCGCAAGCAACGCCGCGCCAGTAAGTTTGCACATTGGCACCGAGGCAGAAGCAGCTTTCCTCAGAAAGCACAACAGACCTCCAGCCTCCCTCTAGTGAACTCTTGCTTGACACCGCTGAAGTCACAAGTGGCGGTGGTTTGGGGTTGGCGGAATGCACGGGGTGTATAGCTTGGAGGTGTCCCTGAAGTACCCGATTTATTAGAGTTCTTTGTGCCACTGTGTTGCCAACTGCTGCTCACATTGCTGCTGCAGGCGCAATACGATGGGCCACAGCCGTCCGCCGAACACGATGGTCTTCCCTCTCGGTAGTGCCACATGGCCATCCGGAGCCTGGTCTTCTTGCGACCGTAAATTCTCGTGATCCCTGCCCTCAGCAAAAATGTACAGTGGGTACATTCCTGACAAGTCTTTCTGAAATATTACAGAAGGAACATCCAGCTCCTCGTAGCCCAATTACATGACCTCGTTCAGAATCGGTGAGGTGTGGATAATGACGTCTTTGTCACCTTAAAGGCAGTCCTTACTGACAAACTTACGACGTCCAGTCTCAAAGATAACTAACGCTGACAATCGTTACAACATGTATTTAAAGCAAATCTGATTTGCATTTTCATAGTGGCGCTATCAGCGCCTCTCTTAAGCGACTGGTGTGAAATTTGAATAGTCATCATCTTTCAGATGTAGAAACATGCCTCCCAATCTTCGTTTATGTCGCAGACCTTGTTTGTGTTCGTTGGATTTGTTGTTATATTTCCCATGTCTGTAACAGTTTCGGTGTTTGTGTATAGACTCTTAATAGCATTTATTAGGTAGATCAATAGACTCGTTCATTCATTATATCCTATCTCTTTTCTCTATTCACATTATCGAATACTTTCTCAAAATCCACAAAAGCAAGCTGGATTTCCCTATTGAACTCTCGTCCCAGAAGAGGGTCTATAAGTTGCAGCAGATAGCTTTAGGTTACAGTCTAACATTTTCGGTATATAAAACGAAAGTGATGGCATTTCAGGGCAGACAACGAGTAAGATTTAAAATAGTCTTGAATAATAAAATTTGGTGCAAGTAAAACATTTTAAATGTCTAGGCTGCGACATCACTTACAAATATAACCGTGACATGGACCAAAAGTCAAGTAAATTTGCTACCTTATGTGAAACTATCGTAAAAGGTTTGGAGAATAAAGCTAGGAAAGAAACCAGATGAAGTTTTGTGGAACAGAAGTAGTACGAACCCTTACTTACGGAAGTGAAGCACAGGCAACAACAAGACACCAAGTTCAAGAAATGTGATTTATAAGAAGAGTGGAAGGTCGTACAGGGGACGATCAAAAATAAAAGAGTATATAAGGAAATATTTAGGAATATATAATGTAAACGAAAAAAATAAAGGAAGAAGGGAGAGAAAATGGAAGGAATAAGTAGATAATACGGGTGGAGGAAGATTCCACTGAAGGCTCTCGGTTATGAGCAAGAGATGAAGAACCGCAACAGGCAATTTGCCTAATACATGAAGTGGGAAAGAAGAAGAAGAATTATATGTACTTTTAGTTTTGACTAGTACCATCTTCTATAAGAATACGGATACCATTTCTAAAACACCGTAAACTTGTAGTAAATATTTGTTTAAATTGTTGTGACAGAATGATAAACATAAAAACATGGAGTGACACGGAGGGGCATGTTGCTGTCAACTCAATAATATCGGTTATCGCACTTACCTCAAGATCGTGGCTGCAAAGTTCGCACTATTTTCTTGTGTATTGCTTCCTTTGCCAGGTACTATGAGCCCCGGAAGATTTCGTCCGCGGAGACGAAATGATGTTGGTGCTTTTGCTAGGCATTCAGCTACAGGAGAACAAAATGCCGAGGTATCCTCTACTACTTTTAGTCGCTTTTTGCTACTACATTCGCACTAGAGAATACATTCAAGTATAGTCATGGGATAGCGATATGCACATATGCAGATGGCGATAGTATCGCATACACAAGGTAAAAGGACAGTGAACTGGCGGAGCTGTCTTTTGTTCTCAGGTGAGTCAAGTGGAGATGTTGGCGAGTGATTATGGCCGCACGACGAGAATTAATAGACTTTGAACACGGAATAATGCTTGGAATTAGACGCTTGGGATAGTCCATTTCGCCCTGAACTCAACATTCCGAGATCCACAGTGTCAAGAGTATGCCGAGAATATCAAATTGCAGACATTACCTCTTACGTTTGTAGACTTAGAGTAAGCTTTTGACAATGTTCACTGGAATACTCTCTTTCAAATTCTGAAGGTGGCAGAGGTAAAATACAGGGAGAGAAAGGCTATTTACAATTTCTACAGAAACCCGATGGCAGTTATAGGAGTCGAGGGGCATGAAAGGGAAGCAGTGGTTGGGAAGGGAGTGAGACAGGGTTGTAGCCTATCCCCGATGTTATTCAATCTGTATATTGAGGAAGCAGTAAAGGAAACACAAGAACAATTCGGAGTAGGTATTGAAATCTATGGAGAAGCAATAAAAACCTTGCGGTTCGCTGATGACAGTTGAACGGAATGGACAGTGTCTTGGAAGGAGAATATAAGATGACCATCAACAAAAGCAAAACGAGGATAATGGAATGTAGTCCAATTAAGTAGGGTGAAGCTGAGGGAATTAGATTAGGAAATGAGACACTTAAAGTAGTAAATTAGTTTTGCTGTTTGGGGAGATAAATAAGTGATGATGATCGAAGTAGAGAGGGTATAAAACTTAGACTGGCAATGGCAAGAAAAGCGATTCTGAAGAAGAGAAATTTATTAACATCGAGTATAGATTTAAGTGTCAGGAAGTCGTTTCTGAAAGTATTTGTATGGAGTGTAGTCATGAATGGAAGTGAAACGTGGACGATAAATAGTTTAGACAAGAAGAGAATAGAAACTTTCGAAATGTGGTGCTACAGAAGAATGCTGAAGATTAGGTGGGTAGATCACATAACTAATGAGGAGGTACTGAATAGAATTGGGGAGAAAAGGAGCTTGCGGCACAACTTGACTAGGAGAAGGGATCGGTTGGTAGGACATGTTCTGAGACATCGAGGGATCACCAATTTATTATTGGAGGGCAGCGTGGAGGGTAAAAATCATAGAGGGAGACCAAGAGATGAATACACTAAACGGATTCAGAAGGATGTAGGTTGCAGTAAGAACTGGGAGATGAAGAAGCTTGCACAGGATAGAGTAGCATGGAGAGCTGCATCAAACTAGTCTCTGGACTTAAGACCGCAACAACAACTACCTCTCACCACGGCCAACGCAGTGGCCGACGACTTCCACATAATAGTGACCGAGAGCAGCGGGTTTCCATAGATTTGTGAGTGCTGACAGAGAAGCAGGGACTGCCTACGACTTGTTGAGTCCATGCTACATCAAGTTGCTGGGCTACTCCGGGCAAAAGGAGGTCCAACACGATGTAAGGAGGTACCCCATGCCTATAACTGTATCTCCGAAAAATGAAAAAAATATTTTTATAATATTTCTTTCTTCGTTTCTTGGGCAAGAAAATAGTATAACAAGTTGGTGTACACTCTTAACTTTGGTGTAGTTAGAACAATTTATAGTTGCATCATGTTCTTTCAGCGGTTCATTGCTTGAACCGTTTGAACGGTAAGCACTGATGTGAAAAGTACAATGTTACTCTTAGGCTGCAGTCACAAACGTCATCGAAGGATTCCGGCGAGCCAGCCGGTGTGGCCGAGCGGTTCTAGGCCCTTCAGTCTGGAACCGCGCGACAGCTACGGTCGCATATTCTAATCCTGCCTTGGTTACGGATGGCTGTGATGTTCTTAGGTTAGTTAGGTTTAAATAGTTCTAAGTTCTAGGGGACTGATGACCTCAGATGTTAATTCCCTAGTCCTCAGAGCCATTTGAACCATTAGATTCCGGCGAGACCGACGTCGACCGAAGATGGCCGATCTTTTCCAATCAGTACGCCAGTACGTGCGCTTCGAACGACGATCGACGAAATTCAAAACGGGCGACGTTCCCACAGGCAGAATATGGACAGTCAGAAACGTAAGTTAAGTAGAAGACAGACGTTTATAGCATCCTGATGAGACATTACGTATGAGGGGTATACTGTATATCGGAATCTCTGTTCTGAAATCACTGAGGTCCCACTACATCAAGCTGAAAATTCTGGTTCATACGGTGTAACGTATTTCTTGGATTTGAGGGAATGATGAATACATTTTCATAAATTGTGGAGTGTTTTGTAAAATGTAAATCGATATTTTTGTAATACATTATTTTCATTCCTTTGTCGTTTCCGATCTGCAATATTTTTCTTTATTAGGCATGAAACATACAGGGTTTAGCGGGTATAAGGGCAGATATTTTTGTACGTGTTACCTTAATATCAAGACACACCAGTGTGTTGGTTGTTTGTTCTCTGTGCTGAACAGTCTTCCCACCAATATGTAACAAATTCTACAAACTGATGATTTCTGCATGGCTGTACTTGGGCCGCGAAGTGAACCATACATGGCAGTTACAGACAACACGTTAACGCGTCCCCGCATCCACGCTTCATCACCTCTCCTCCTGCCCCGCGGAAAATAAGCGTTAATGGCTTTCTCTTGCGATATGTACTTCACATCTACATCTACATTTATACTCCGCGAGCCACCCAACGGTGTGCGGTGGAGAGCACTTTAGGTGCCACTGTCGTTACCTCCCTTTCCTGTGCCAGTCGCGTATGGTCCGCGGGAAGAACGACTGCCGGAATGCCTCCGTGCGCGGTCGAATCTCTCTAATTTTACATTCGTGATCTCCTCGGGAGGTATAAGTAGGGGGAAGCAATATATTCGATACCTCATCCAGAAACGCAGCCTCTCGAAACCTTGACAGCAAGCTACACCGCGATGCAGAGCGCCTCTCTTGAAGAGTCTGCCACTTGAGTTTGCTAAACATCTCCGTAACGCTATCACGGTTACCAAATAACCCTGTGACGAAACGCGCCGCTCTTCTTTGGATCTTCTCTATCTCCTCTGTCAACTCTACCTGGTACGGATCCTACTGATGAGCAATACTCAAGTATAGGTCGAACGAGTGTTTTGTAAGCCACCTCCTTTGTTGATGGACTACATTTTCTAAGGACTCTCCCAATGAATCTCAACCTGGTACCCACCTTACCAACAATTAATTTTATATGATCATTCCACTTCAAATCGTTCCGCACGCATACTCCCAGATATTTTACAGAAGTAATTGCTACCAGTGTTTCTTCCGCTATCATATAATCATACAATAAAGGATCCTTCTTCCTATGTATTCGCAATACATTACATTTGTCTATGTTAAGGGTCAGTTGCCACTCCCTGCACCAAGTGCCTATCCGCTGCAGATCTTCCTGCATTTCGCTGCAATTTTCTAATGCTGCAACTTCTCTGTATATTACAGCATCATCCGCGAAAAGCCGCATGGAACTTCCGACACTATCTACTGGGTCATTTATATATATTGTGAAAAGCAATGGTCCCATAACACTCCCCTGTGGCACGCCAGAGGTTACTTTAACGTCTGTAGACGTCTCTCCATTGAGAACAGCATGCTGTGTTCTGTTTGCTAAAAGCTCTTCAATCCAGCCACACAGCTGGTCTCATATTCCGTAGGCTCTTACTTTGGTTAACAGGCGACAGTGTGGAACTGTATCGAACGCCTTCCGGAAGTCAAGGAAAATAGCATCTACCTGGGAGCCTGTATCTAATATTTCCTGGGTCTCATGAACAAATAAGGCGAGTTGGGTCTCACACGATCGCTGTTTCCGGAATGCATGTTGATTCCTACAGAGTAGATTCTGGGTTTCCAGAAACGACATGACACGCGAGCAAAAAACATGTTCTAAAATTCTACAACATATCGACGTCAGAGATATAGGTCTATAGTTTTGCGCATCTGCTCGACGACCCTTCTTCAAGACTGTGACTACCTGTGCTCTTTTCCAATCACTTGGAACCTTCCGTTCCTCTAGAGACTTGCGGTATACGGCTGTTAGAAGGAGGGCAAGTTCTTTCGCGTACTCTGTGTAGAATCGAATTGGTATCCCGTCAGGTCCAGTGGACTTTCCACTGTTGCCTTTCTATTTCTTGGACACTTATTTCGATGTCAGCCATTTTTTCGTTTGTGCAAAGATTTAGAGAAGGACCTGCAGTGCGGTCTCCCTCTGTGAAACAGCTTTGGAAAAAGGTGTTTAGTATTTCAGCTTTACGCGTGTCATCTTCTGTTTCAATGCCATCATCGTCCCGGCGTGTCTGGACATGCTGTTTCGAGCCACTTACTGATTTAACATAAGACCAGAACTTCCTAGGATTTTCTGTCAAGCCGGTACATAGAATTTTGCTTTCGAATTCACTGAACGCTTCACGCATAGTCCTCCTTCGCTAACTTTGACATCGTTTAGCTTCTGTTTGACTGAGAGGTCTTGGCTGCGTTTAAACTTGCAGTGAATCTCTCTTTGCTTTCGCAGTAGTTTCCTAACTTTGTTGTTGAACCACGGTGGGTTATTCCCGTCCCTCACAGTTTTACTCGGCACGTACCTGTCTAAAACGCATTTTACGATTGCCTTGAACTTTTTCCGTAGACACTCAACATTGTCAGTGTCGGAACAGAAATTTTCATTTTGATCTGTTAGGTAGTCAGAAATCTGCCTTCTACTTCTCTTGCTAAACAGATAAACCTTCCTCCCTTTTTTTATATTCCTATGTACTTCCATATTCAGGGATGCTGCAACGGCCTTATAATCACTGATTCCATGTTCTGCGCTTACAGAGTCGAAAAGTTCGGGTCTGTTTGTTATCAGTAGGTCCAAGATGTTATCTCCACGAGTCGGTTCTCTGTTTAATTGCTCGAGGTAATGTTCGGATAGTGCACTTAGTATAATGTCACTCGATGCTCTGTCCTTACCACCCGTCCTAAACATCTGAGTGTCTTAGTCTATATCTGGTAAATTGAAATCTCCACCTAAGACTATAACATGCTGAGAAAATTTATGTGAAATGTATTCCAGATTTTCTCTCAGTTGTTCTGCCACTAATGCTGCTGGGTCGGGAGGTCGGTAAAAGGAGCCAATTATTAACCTAGTTTGGTTGCTGAGTTTAACCTCCACCCATAATGATTCACAGGAACTATCCACTTCTACTTCACTACAGGATAAACTGCTACTAACAGCGACAAACACACCACCACCGGTTGCATGCAATCTGTCCTTTCTAAACAACGTCTGTGCCTTTGTAAAAATTTCGGCAGAATTTATCTCTGGCTTCAGCCAGCTTTCCGTACCTATAACGATTTCAGCTTCGGTGCTTTCTATCAGCGCTTGGAGTTCCGGTACTTTACCAATGCAGCTTCGACAGTTTCCAATTACAATACCGATTGCTGCTTGGTCCCCGCATGTCCTGACTTTGCCCGCACCCTTTGAGGCTGTTGCCCTTTCTGTACTTGCCCGAGGTAATCTAACCTAAAAAACCGCCCAGTTCACGCCACACAATCCCAGCTACCCGTGTAGCCGCCTGCTGCGTGTAGTTGACTCCTGACCTATCCAGCGGAACCCTGAAACCCCACCACCCTATGGCGCAAGTCGAGGAATCTGCAGCCCACACGGTCGCAGAACCGTCTCAGCTTCTGATTCAGACCCACCACTCGGCTCTGTACCAAAGATCTGCAGTCAGTCCTGTCGACTATGCTGCAGATGGTGAGCTCTGCTTTCAGCCCGCTAGCGAGACTGGCGGTCTTCACCAAATCAGATAGCCGCCGGAAGCCAGAGAGGACTTCCTCCGATCCATAGCGACACACACAATTGGTGCCGACATGAGCGACCACCTGCAGATGGATGTACCCTGTACCCTTCATGGCATCCAGAAGGACCCTTTCCACATCTGGAATGACTCCCCCCGGTATGCACACGGAGTGCACATTGGTTTTCTTCCCCTCTCTTGCTGCCATATCCCTAAGGGGCCCCATTACGCGCCTGACGTTGGAGCTCCCAACTACCAGTAAGCCCACCCTCTGCGACCGCCCGAATCTTGCAGACTGAGGGGCAACCTCTGGAACAGGACAAGCAGCCATGTCCGGCTGATGATCAGTATCAGCCGTAGACAGAGCCTGAAACCGGTTCGTCAGACAAACTGGAGAGGCCTTCCGTTCAGCCCTCCGGAATATCTTTCGCCCCCTGCCACACCTCGAGACGACCTCCCACTCTACCACAGGTGAGGTGTCAGCCTCAATGTGGGCAGTATCCCGGGCAGCCACAGCCGTAATCCGATCGGGGGATGCGTAGGACGAGCTGGCCGTCCCCGAGAAACCCCCATCCGGATCCCCACAGTGACGCCCATTGGCAACAGCCTCAAGCTGTGTGACCAAAGCCAACACTGCCTGAAGCTGGGAGCGAAGGGATGCCAACTCCGCCCGCATCTGAACACTGTTGTGCAAAGAACGTCTGAACTAATCTACAGAGAGCACGAACAATTCGACACAAAATTTAAACGTTTATTAAAATACAAGATTGCGTAGTAAACACAGTAATGCTGCTACTTGCGCACTGCTGACACACTGCTCGGCGGCGGAAGGAGACTACGCGATTTTACACTATTCAGGTAATAAAACGCGATGCTACAACTCTCAAATACTGTAATACTTCGTGGTACTACCCAACCTAAAAATATATGACTTGTAACAGCTATAATTATCATTCTGCAAATTACGTAAATACTGATGTAAAGTTGTTCAGCTCAGCGTCCTTAGTCACCAATGGAAATATTTGCGCTTATAGCCATTACACTATATATGTTAGCGACAGTTAAATCAATATTTTTCAATTAACTAATTGTTTAAATTGAAGGAATCCAGGCAGAAATCATTCAGGTTGGAGGAAAGGTATTCCACAAGAAAATTCACCAACTACATGATGACAATTATTGAATTATATGAAAAAAACGTAAATTAGTTACAAACTACGGCGTGCACACACTTTATTCAAATTGTGAACGTCACTACAGATATTCGGATTTAGGTTATGACATGTTCGATATGCCTGCAATCATTGGCGATTATGTGGAGCAGACGAAAAGCGAAATTGTGCATGACTCGCTGAAGTGTCGGAACATCGATGCTGTTTTCGACTCAGCAATGGTTTTGGGGTTACTGCTGTACACCTCGTCTTTAATACAGCCCACAAAAAGGAGTCGTATGTATTCAGATCCGGAGAATATGGCGGCCAATCGAGGCCCATGCCAGTGGCCCCCAAAGTGCTCCCCTAGAATATCAACCACTCTCCTGCTTCTATGGGGTTGAGCTCCGTCTTGAATGATGCATGTTGTTGTTGTTGTGGTCTTCAGTCCTGAGACTGGTTTGATGCAGCTCTCCATGCTACCCTATCCTGTGCAAGTTTCTTCATCTCCCAGTACCTACTGCAACCTACATCCTTCTGAATCTGCTTAGTGTATTCGTCTCTTGGTCTCCCTCTACGATTTTTACCCTCCACGCTGCCCTCCAATGCTAAATTTGTGATCGCTTGATGCCTCAGAACATGTCCTACCAACCGGTCTCTTCTTCTCGTCAAGTTCTGCCACAGACTCCTCTTCTCCCCAATTCTGTTCAATACTTCCTCATTAGTTATGTGGTCTACCCATCTAATCTTCAGCATTCTTCTGTAGCACCACATTTCGAAAGCTTCTATTCTCTTCCTGTCCAAACTATTTATCGTCCATGTTTCACTTCCATACATGGCTACACTCCACACAAATACTTTCAGAAACGACTTCCTGACACTTAAATCTCTACTCGATGTTAATAAATTTCTCTTCTTCAGAAACGCTTTCCTTGCCATTGCCAATCTACATTTTATAGCCTCTCTACTTCGACCATCATCAGTTATTTTGCTCCCCAAATAGCAAAATTCCTTTACTACTTTAAGTGTCTCATTTCCTAATCTAATACCCTCAGCATCACCCGACTTAATTCGACTACATTTCATTATCCTCGTTTTGCTTTTGTTTATGTTCATCTTATATCCTCCTTTCAAGACACTGTCCATTCGGTTCAACTGCTCTTCCAAGTCCTTTGCTGTCTCTGACAGAATTACAATGTCATCGGCGAACCTCAAAGTTTTTATTTCTTCTCCATGGATTTTAATACCTACTCCGAATTTTTCTTTTGTTTCCTTTATTGCTTGCTCAATATACAGATTGAATAACATCGGGGAGAGGCTACAACCCTGTCTCACTCCCTTCCCAACCACTGCTTCCCTTTCATGCCCCTCGACTGTTATAACTGCCATCTGGTTTCTGTACAAATTGTAAATAGCCTTTCTCTCCCTGTATTTTACCCCTGCCACCTTTAGAATTTGAAAGAGAGTATTCCAGTCAACATTGTCAAAAGCTTTCTCTAAGTCTACAAATGCTAGAAACGTAGGTTTGCCTTTCCTTAATCTTTCTTCTAAGATAAGTCGCAAGGTCAGTATTGCCTCACGTGTTCCAATATTTCTACGGAATCCAAACTGATCATCCCCGATGTCGGCTTCTACCAGTTTTTCCATTCGTCTGTAAAGAATTCGCGTTAGTATTTTGCAGCTGTGACTTATTAAACTGATAGTTCGGTAAATTTCACATCTGTCAACACCTGCTTTCTTTGGGATTGGAATTATTATATTCTTCTTGAAGTCTGATATCTTGTCGAAATCAGGGTCACTTTGGATAGTGGGGATGAAATCATCTTGCGAAACCTTCACGTTCAGTTCGGTAGTCACTGGCCCATTAAGGAACATCGCACCGATTATTCCGTGACTGGGCATTGCACACCACACAGTCACTCACTGAGGGTGAGGAGACATCTCAGTCGAGAAATACGGATTCTCAGTCACCCAAAAGCACCGATTTTGCTTACTGGCGAACCCATCCAAATGAAAGTGGGCTTCGTCGCTAAACCATCGAATAAACCATACAAGTTCCCTTCATGCCCCGTGGCCAACGGCGCATTTTGGACGTTCTAACGCAAACTGTTCAGAGGTTATAACGATTTTATTTCATATAGGTCAGTAATTGTCACTCCGCAATCAGAAGGACCTGCATTTTAGAGGAGGACCCACAAATTTGGAAGACAGTGATCATCTGCCCTACGCAAATGAAACATGACAAAATAGAATGTACCTGCTGCAGAGGAATAGCTCTCCCGAACGTCTGCTGTAAGATCTTGTCCAGCTGTATGCTGCATAGAATCCGGCCGTTTGCAGAAAAAGGATTGGTAATTATCAGGAGGGATTCAGAAAAGGCCGCTAGACTGTCGACAACATTTATATGCTACGACAGCCCACCGAAATGTGGCGAAGCGCTGCATGTACTCTTCATAAATTTTAAGAAGACATGTGACTGTATCCATCGGAAGAGTCTGATGAACTGTCTAACCGGGTTTGAAATAAACAAAAAGTTTTTCACTCTTGTCCTAGTTCGTCTCACTGAGTCAAAAGGATCGCGGAGAACTTTTACATAAACACAACGTTGAGACAGGAGATAGTGTGTCACTAATATTGTTCAAACTAGCGCTCCAAAAGATAATGAGGGAGTTTTCCATAAGAACTTCAAGGGATCGAGCGAGAGAGTGAGAAAATCTCACATCCCGCACTGGCCAATTATGACACCCTGTTATGGTCTCATTGTAAAGAATCGAAGACCGTCTATAGTAATTTTCAGTATCTGGGGGTAATCCCTACAGAGAACCCATCACGTGAAACAGAAATCAAAGCGACGTTCTACGGCGTAAACCGGCCATATTTCAGTCTGAGTCATTTTATGATTTGCAGTCTGTCAAGAAATTTGAAACTCCTGTGGAGCAAAATACCGATCCAACGCGTAGAGCTGTATGGTTTCGAAACGTGGAGTAGAAAGATCTATGATCCCGTACAAGATAAGATCACTGGAGAATGAGGATCCGGCAGAATTGTGAGTTAGATGAAATCTGCAATGGACCAAACGTTTTAGGGCCGATAAGAAGCAAGCAGCCTGTCTGGGCAATCCATGGATTTTACTTCCTGTTCGAGAAGACCACTAGGAAGACCAAAGAACACGTGGGATTTCTGCAGATTGGCCTAGAGGGTGAGTGACAGAAAGCGCGAAATAGAATTCAATGGAACAGGAGCCTCATAGCCACGCGCGGTCCTCTGGGCCTAAACGCGTAAAGCAAATGAAACTGACAGATGCAGATATTTTCGAGAAAATTAAATTAAAAAGCTGCATCCTGCTAATTGTAGTATTTCACAAGGCTTAGTGTGGGATACTCTGCTAAGCAGTAATCTAGTGAAACTGGAGCAAACAACAGTTACAGAGCAACCTCAATTTCTTGAAAAATGTGCGAAACTTCTGCCAAGCTGCAAGTAAGGTGGAAACGGGTGACGAATTCGTCGAAAACACAAATTACTATGAAACTGTAGGACACCAGTAGATACTTTGATAAGCATATGCGCCACAGCTTCCTGTAGTAATCCCAGGAAGAGTTGCTGTGGAAAATGGCAGCCAACAATGTTGGGCTCTGCTATGGACTTAACTGCTGCGCGTTGTGTTTGTGTGCGGGCAAGTTTAAACTTCTCTCTGTGTATGGGTTACACACATCTGCCATGAAAGGACACTCTTGAAGTGTGTTTGGTGAAGTATTAAGAGCAAATAGGGGTACACTAAACCTTGGCCTCCACTAGGAGCAAAACACATCAGTCTATTTTAGTGTTAGTAGTTTGTAAGGCCAGCAAACAAAGACACTAATAGCAAAATAAAATGGGTGGATTGCGGCTGTATCAAATAACTGGGAATTTCGTTTAATGATGATAAGCGTCTTGATCAGGGATCTATACAAGGGCACCTTTGTGCAGTCTAGCCTTTATCGTACTTTGACACTGCCTTTCTCACCTTGTTTCACAATAATCGTCGCTTGATGAGGAAGGTTGGCAGTACCAACGCATGTTCGTCTGTCTGCAAAGGATCCCCAGCTGCCTACGGAGACTGCTGCAACTGAACTGATTACTCTCTGGCGCTTTCCAGACGAAAACACCTCGATGGGCGGAGCCCAGTCTCCTTCTCCACGTCCGCAGCTCGTGGTCTCGGGTTCGATTCCCGGTGGGAACAGGGATTTTCACCTGCCCTCGAGATGACTGTGTGTTTGTGTTCTCCTCATCATTTCATCCTCATTCATCAAAGTGGCGAGATTGGGCTGAGCAATGGTTGGGAATTTGTACGGGTGCTGATAACTGCGCAGTTGAGAGCCCCACAAACTAAATATCATCAACCTTCTCCTCAATGATCTCAATACCAAAAACTGCATCAAGACACTGAGTCTATTCAGTAATATGTTTCTAAATCCAACTACTGTCACCTGTTCATATGAAGACCACGAGTCTACTTTAAATTAGACTCTGTAAAAAAAAAGACTCTGCACTCACTGTCGCATACCCATCTGAAGGGTTCGAGTCTGCTTAGTAATACATGAAATCAAAATTTAAATCTGTCAGTAGCTTAGTGAAGAAATTTCATAAAATTACTTAAGTTTAGTAACATAGAACTAGACTCATGTTTGGAAAAATCGCTAATGCTAAAGAAAAATATTTCAACGTTAGCAGTTACTCGCATTGAGATGCATCTCAATTCAGTAAATAGCTATTTGATGGCTATGTTGAGAAGTTCAGCAAAAAATAGTACCTCCTTATCGTCAGTCAGCAGTTGCTGAAGTTTAGCTATTTGACATTTATGAAAGAAAGAAGTACCTGTATGTTTTATTTTGATACTCACAACTCCAGATACCTTTTTTCTTTTTTTGTAATTGTGTTTGTGTTTTTTTAAGGATAGTAACTATTTGAATGTATAATGAGTACAACATCTGCATTTTCCGATGAGATTTATAGCCTTCAAATTACAACCCAAAAAAGCTCTCTGTTGGCATACCGATTACACTCTTGAATTTAAGTCTAACAGATTTTACGTCCTGTTCAGTAGTAAGGTTTAACATAATGAACTGAATGTTATGAACCGAGAGGAGGCCGGCCGCAGTGGTCTAGTGGTTCTAGGCGCGCAGTCCGGAACCGCGGGACTGCTACGGTCGCAGGTTCGAATCCTGCCTCCGGCATGGATGTGTGTGATGTCCTTAGGTTAGTTAGGTTTAAGTAGTTCTAAGTTCTAGGGGACTGATTACCACAGAAGTTAAGTCCCATAGTGCTCAGAGCCATTTGAACCATTTGAACCAAGAGGAGGACATTGATGACTGATTTTGTGAAATAATTTTATTCATTAGAACTTTCTATAAAGATATTATCAGTAACGGTTTGTGAGCATTTACTTACCCTGGTTGGGAAGTTTATGGTAGGAATTAAATTAATTGGTAGTGTTACTGGTTCTGATAAGAGTTTTAAGAAAATCTATGGTAAACTCATCAGCAACGATATATTTCTTGGTTTTTTGTTGTTAAATAGGGCAGGAGAGCTTGAAACTGGACATGAACAGATTAAAATTACCTGTAGTGTTTGGTGTACACTTACTCTTATGAAAGATTTATTATTTAATTTCACTTCTGCGCCATGTCCTCCATATGCTGCGCCAGGCAACATTTATGAATGTCTATTTTCTTAGATTTATAACAATTCCTGACGAATTTAGCAAATTCTCCTTTCTTCATTTCTGCTCTGCAAATGAGGAGATGCTGAACTAAATTCTGTAAGAGTTAACATATCTGTACCAGTGGTCGCATAATATTAAGAGAGGCAGATTATGTTAATTATGTCTGATGACTCTAATTCATTAGTGCAGATGAGTATTTCACTAATTTTACATCGTAATCCTCAAATATTTTGATCCAATAAAGATAGCTTGATTTCAGACTGAGTCAGAGTTGGTTGCATATATAATTTCTACTGATTTCTGAAAATTTTTGACCAACAGCTCTTTGTGCTAATGCATTATGTGCCAGAATTACGTCGCTTGATTTCTTCCTCAAACTGAAGGTTTGTTTCAGCCCCAACTTCTCTTAAAATGTGGTTTCTTTCCGTCCTCCCCATCTTAAAGAAAGCGCTGTACTGAATCATGTAACCACCGGTATTTTATCACTCATGACAGTGCCCCAACTCACCCTCCTTAATTTTCTGCTATTAGCCCAGCTAGTTTACCCTTTTCTTTGACCCTGAACTAACATAGACTGCCGTTACAAGTCCAAATTAACTATCCTGACAGAATAGTTCAAATGAAGGCGGTCAGGACGTCTAATGTTTATGATGTCTGGTTTGTGGCGCGCTCAACTGCGCCGTCATCAACGCCCGTAGAATGTCCCAAACTTTACAAAGTCCAATTTTAGCCACATTGACGAATGATGATGATGATGAGATGATGGGGACAACACAAACACCCAGCCCCCGGGCAGAGAAAAATCCCCAACCCGGCCGGGAATCGAACCCATGACCTCGTGATCCAGAGAGAGCAACACTAGGCACTAGACGACGAGTTGCGAACCAGGCCGTCTGAGATTAGCTACAAGCTCAACATTGGAATGTCTCGATGCTGACGCGACATTTGTCACGTCAGATTCTACACTGTATCCAAGATCTCTTTCAGTGCTATTCCCTGGCCCACCAACTATCACAACAGTGTCTTCCTCGGTGAGGTCTTTGCAACTTGGTATTCTGTACCTAGTTCATGCTGAAAAAGTTGACCAACCCGTCTAGCATGAGAGCTACGTAACAAGAAAACTTTCTTTCTCTTTACTGACTTCCCTAGATTCTTACTTTTGATTTTACTGGTGAAAGTTTCCTGTGCGCTGTCTACACTTACATCTGGTTGAGTCTATTCAGTTTTTAACTGAAGTAACAGGTCAAACTTAATTTTCACATTCACTATGAAGCTTTCCACACTCTAAGTCTATCCCTCTTGATGCCTGTTGCCTCTTCCCAACACTCTTTACACCTATCCCTCCTTAGCCTGCCCAGCCGCCCCCACCCCCTCCCCATGAACCACTCTTGTGGTGTGGTTTGCGTGCCTCAGCGATACAGATAGCCATACTGTAGCTACAACCACAACGGAGAGATATCTGTTGAGAGACCAGAGAAACATGTGGTTCCTGAAGAAATGGCTGAAAGCCAGGGGAAACTATAGCCTTAATTTTTCCCTTGGACATGCAGCTCTACGGTATGGTTAAATGATGATGGCGTCCTCTTGGGTAAAATGTTCCCCATTAGGATCTCCAAGTGGGGACTGCTCAGGAGGATGTCATTATCAAGACAAACAAAACTGGCATTCTACGCATAGGAGCATGGAAGTTTAGATCCCTTAATCGGGAAGGAAGGTTAGAAAATTTAAAAAGGGAAATGGATAGGCTGAAGTTAGATACAGTGTGAATTAGTGAAGTTTGATGGTAGGAGGAACAAGACTTCTGGTCAGGTGAACACAAGGTTATAAATGCAAAATCAAGTAGGGGAAATACAGTATCAGGTTTAATAATGAATAAGAAAATAGTAATATGGGTAAGACACTATGAACATCATAGTGAACACATTATCATAACCAAGATAGATACGAAGCCCACGCCTACCATTGTAGTACTAGTTTATGGTACATGCCAACTAGCTCCACAGATGATGAGGAGGTTGGAGAAATTATGGGATAAAAGGAGATGAAAATTTAATCGTGGCGGGGGACTGGAATTCGATAGCAGTAAGAGGAAGAGAGGGAAAAATAGCAGGTGAATACGGACTGAGGGAAATAAATGAAAGAGAAAACTGCCTGGTAGACTACTGCACAGAGCGTAATTTGATCATCACTAACACTTGGGTTAAGAATCGTAAAAGTTGGTTGCGTACGTGGAGGAGACCTGAAGTGACCAGAAGGTTTCAGATTGATTATATAATAGTTAGACAGAGACTTAAGAACCAGATTTTATACTGCAAGAAATTTTCTGGGGCTGATGCGGGCTCTGACGGCAACTGTTGAGTAAAGCAGAAGAAAAAAAATTAAGATGATGGGACCTGGATAAGTTGAAAGAACCGGAGGTTATTGAGAGCTTCAGAGGGAGTATTATCCAACTTTTGACTAGAACAGGAGAAAGGAATACGGTAAAAGACGAAAAGCTAGATTTAAGAGGTGAAGCAGTGAATGCAGCAGAGGATCAACCAGGTAAAAAGACATGGCCTAGTAGGAATACTTGGATAACACAAGAGATATTGAATTTAATTGATGAAAGGAGAAAATTTAAAAATGCAACAAATGAAGCACGTGAAAAGGAATAAAAACGTTTAAAACGCGAGATTGTGATGAACTGCAAAATGCTTAACAGGAATGGTTAGAGGACAACTGTAAGGATTTAGAATCATGTTTCACTAGGGGAAAGACAGATACCAAAAGATAGATACCACCCACGTGGAAATTAAAGAGGACTATGGGGAAAACGAAAGCAGCTGTATGAATATCAGAGCTGAGATGGTAAACCAGTCCTAAGCGAAGAAGGGGCAGCTGAAAGGTGGAAGAGGTATATAGAGGGTCTATACAAGAGAGATGAACTTGAAAGAAAGGGAATTGGACGTAGATAAGGATGAGATAGTAGACAAGATACTGCGAGAAGAAATTGACAATGCTCTGAGACAAGGCCCCGGGAGTAGACAGCATTCCGTCAGAACTACAGATAACCATGGAAAAGCCAGCCATGATAAAACTCTTCCCCTGGTGTGCAAGATGTATGAGACAGGCTAAATACCCTCAGACTTCAAGAAGTCTGTAATAATTCCAGTTCCAAACAAAGCAGTTTCTGAAAATTACCGAACAGTCCGTTTAATATATCATGGCTGCAAAATACTAACACAAATTCTCTACAGAAGAATGAAAAGACTGTAGGAGCAGATCGGTTTGGATTTCGGAGAAGTGCAGGAACATGCAAGGCAATACTAACTCTACGACTTACCTTAGAAGATCAATTAAGGAAAGGCAAATCTACGAGTACATTTATAGCATTTGTGGAATCAAAGAAAGCTTTTGAATTTGCTGTCTGGAATACTTTCTTTGAAATTCTGAAGACAGCAGGGGCAAAATACAGGAAGTGAACGACTATATACAGCTTGTACAGAAACCAAACGACAGCTATAAAAGTCGAAAGTCATAAAAGGAAAGCAGTGGATGAGAAGGGTGTGATACATGGTTGCAGCCTATCCCCGATGTTATACAATACGTATATTGAATCAGCAGTAAACGAAACCAAAGAAAAATTTGGAATAGACAGTAATATTTAAAGAGCAGAAACAAAAATTTTGCGGCTAGCCGATGATATTGTAAATCTGTCAGAGACAGCGAAGGACTTGGAAGAGCAGTTAAGGTGATTGGACAGTTTCTTGAAGGGAAGATATAAGATGAACATCAACAAAAATAAAACAAGGATAATGGAATGTATCAGGTGATGCTGAGGGAATTAGATTAGAAAACGAGACACTTAAAGTAGTAGATGAGTTTTGCTATTTGGGCAGCAAAATAACTGATGATGGCGGAAGTAGAGAGGATGTAAATTGTAGAATGGCAATGGAAAGAGAAGCATTTCTGAAGAACAAAAATATGTTAACATGGAATATAGATTTAAGTCTTAGGAAGTCATTTCTGAAGGTATTTGTCTGGAGTGAAGTAATATATGGAAATGGAACGTGGACACTAAACAATTTAGATAAACAGACAATATAAGTTTTCGAAATGTGGTGCTACAGAAGAATGCTGAAGATTAGATGGGTCGATCACGTAACTAATAAGGAGGTACTGAATAGCGTTGGGGAGACAAGGAAATTGGCGCACAACCCGAACAAAAGAAGCGATGAGTTGCTAGAACACACTCAAGGACATCAAGGGATCACCAATTTAGTATTGGAGGGAAATGTCGGTGGTAAAAATCGTAGAGAGAGATCAAGAGATGACTACAGTAAACAGATCCAGAAAGATGTAGGTTGCAAAATCAAATGGTTCAAATGGCTCTGAGCAATATGGGACTTAACTTCTGAGGTCATCAGTCCCATAGAATTTAGAACTACTTAAACCTAACTAACCTAAGGACATCACACACATCCATGCCCGAGTCAGGATTCGAACCTGCGACCGTAGCGGCCGCGCGGTTCCAGACTGAAGCGCCTAGAGCCGCTCGGCCACAGAGGCCGGCCCTGTAGATTGCATTAATTATTCGGAGATGAAGAGGCTCGCATAAGTTAGAGTAGAATGGAAAGCCGCATCAAAGCAATCTTCATCAACTTAGTATTGGAGGGAAATGTGGATGGTAAAAATTGCAGAGGGAGACCAGGAGATGAATACAGTAAACAAATTCAGAAAGATGTAGGTTGCAGTAGTTATACGG
Source organism: Schistocerca cancellata (assembly GCF_023864275.1). Taxonomy (NCBI): domain Eukaryota; kingdom Metazoa; phylum Arthropoda; class Insecta; order Orthoptera; family Acrididae; genus Schistocerca; species Schistocerca cancellata. The sequence goes on from NC_064631.1 coordinate 215,090,369, forward strand.
AATGACGACACTCTCACATGAAACAGTAACATGGAGAGCTGCATCAACCCAGTCTTCGGACTGAAGACACACAAACATCCTGTCCAGATCTTCCCTAGCCTTGTCTTATTCAGCCTGAAGGGCGTAATTTTCCCCTACTGTTGCATTATCTTCCTATCTTTGCTGCATGTTCCAGGAAACCACCTAAGTGCCTCACTTACTTCCCCAACTCCCAAGCCGCTATAGTCACCCACTTAGAAAAATCTACAGCACCCACCACACGAAGATCCGGAGTTAAGAATTCTACGCCAAGTGAAAGGTCTTTTCACTCGTGATAAATATAATACAGTAGTAAAACTAACACCTTTAAGTAAATGCTTCTACATACAGGGTGGTCAGAAACAGTCTGAAAAGCTTATAAGGTTGTTTCCTACGAGATTGTGCTGGAAATGACTGTCAAGACAAAAATTCTATACGTTACGCCTTTTCTGAGTTATTTAGCACTGAAGAAAGAGATACCACATTCACTCTTAACGCAGCTTTTGGAGATTTAGATGCTCATTAACATTACAAAGTAAACTTTTTATCTTTGTGACAAGATACACTGGCTACCGTTTTTCCATAGGAGTCTACCGGATTTCCCGGAGATTGAGCCAATAAGTGATTCTTGGCTCTTTTTCTTCCTCTGTCTCAACCTCTTCCTCAGGGGTTCCATATTTTGACAGAAAAGCCAGCTAAGTTTGTTGATATGAGTATCAATTTCTTCGGAACGCTGTTCGTAGATGTTGTAATACTTTCGAGAGACAATGTTGGAGCTCTCCGATGATGGTTATGGCTTGCTTGCCTCCATATTCTTGAATTCGAGGCAATACAACACTAGCACTTTTCATTGAGTTGTATTCCTTGGGCATAATTGTGCCCCACGACCATGATATAATCCAGGACAGAAAGAAAATCAGCATCTGACGTAATATCATCAGTATTTTATTGCAAATCCAGATTTCAGTTAACGATGTGGCTGTCAGCATTACGTTATAGGTAGTCATGTTGACTCAGCATAGTTATAACGGCAAGTATTCTAATACGTGTCGTTATAACTAAGTTCTACTATGTGTCGTTATAACTAAGTTGGTTTGCATGACTACCCATGAAACTGTGGTGATAGCTCCGCTTTTAGCTGAAATGTATATCTGCAACAAAAAAAAGATGATATGACGGCCGATGCCGAATTTCCTTCTGTCCTGGATTAGTAGTTTAATTTTTACTGCGTAACTAGAGTGGAACTCAGCTCTAAATAGCGGCGCCACACCAACAGCACATCGTCTTCTAGTAGCAAAAGGCAGCGAGCACGTAGAGCAACACAACGCACAGAACCTGGGGATGAAGTCTGGGTCCGTCGTCGAAATATTAAGCATATAATGCGATCAACAGCTTGGCTATGCACCCGAAAGTACACCACTGACATTACATGAGTCTGTTATAATTTTGTGGGTACGTCTATAACCACTGAGGGTAGCATTTTCCATATATTTCATTCCCTTCCTCACACAGATAGCATTGTATTTAATTAACATCTTCCATAACGTGCCCTTGCTTTATATTGTCCATGGTTTTAAAAGCAACATAATACTTTAAATTTTGCAAAATTAGTGCGAGAACTTAGTCATTGTTCATGTGCAATTAAACCTGAAATATAAGAGAGAGATTTCAGTACGATTTACTTGAGTGCATTGGTATATGAAATCCTCGCATGTCTTGCTATGTCACAAAATATTTAAGTAGGAATTTTGAGAAGTGTCTGTCATTCTAGGAGTTCATAGAGGATTTGCTAAGTTTTAAAATGATCGAAGATCTCTTGCTGTGATATAAAAATATAGAGTTCCTGCTTGCATGTTACCGAAGTAGTAACTTTATATGAACGAAAGCACTGGAAATCAATTGGCTGAAGCTTAAGACAAACAACTGTCCAATTGGGGCTGGCGACTGTTTTCAAATATTGCTTACTAGCTGACAAACCTGGCATTATCCGGGTATTCATTTTGCCGATTTTCTGTTAGAAAAGGAAACAACAAATGAACAATTTTTGTAGTGAAGTATTGAAAAAATTTCATTTCCATTTAGTCGTAGAAACACATTTTACATTATGAAACTGTCGTACAAAGAAATATGCGTGATGTATATGAGTAAAACACCCTAATTAAGGAACGTGATCACGGACACTCTCTGTACTCTGGAAGCAGATGCTTCACGCATCTACAACGCGATTCTGTGAGCGTCTCTATGAAAACGCCTCATCGTAGGTCTGAAGACGTCTATCATTTTCGCCTATAGCCGTTTACGCTTCATAGCAGATGGCCATCAAAACCGCAGCCAGATGTCAGATATTTCTTTAAACTGACTGTCGGAATATCTTAGTAGTAAAGAATAAATGTACTGAAACTTCATGCATGATTCATATTTCACGTATCTCAATGTTCTTGGCGTCATACCTCTTGAACTATGTGTCACACAGTGAGATATTTGTGTAGGTACTTTCAGTGGCATATGTGGGCACTGTCAGCGAAATATGTTGCGAATAGAGTTAGTAGCAAACAAGTAATAAATTTGTACGTCACGGATGATGCGACAGTTTTTCACGCATCGAAGCATTTGCGACGTCTAGTTTCCTGACCTAAGTTTCACATAATGACATAATTTTGAAGGTACAGTCAGTGGCGTAGGGTGATACTGCCAGCGAAATTTATTACGAATACTGTTAGTAGCACAGAAGTAATAGATTCAAACGTCATGCACGATGTGAAAGCTTTTCGTGCATTTCATTGTTTATGACTTTTTATCTCCTGAACTATATAATGCAGCTGGATCTTACCCCCAAAGCGATTGTTGCCTGATAGTAAGTGATAGGCGTACAGAATCTGGTTGTAATCAGTCCACTGATTTAGGAGGAGATATGAAACACATACACACACACACACACACACGCGCGCGCGCATACAACTATACACATACGTACATACATTTGAAAGTACGGAAGTACGTATGGATTAGGCGATGGACTTTCGCAAGATGTGGATAGTGAAGAAAATATTTAGAATTTATACGTCCTGAGACTGACCCTTTCGCGTGTGCTTTACCAGGTAAATTAGAGCAACTAATCTGAAAAAATAACATTTCAGAGCAGTTTCGTAATTAAGTGTCTGTTGTACAGCATTTATGACTACTTATTTTTTCTATAAAATTTTTGTACCATTTATGACTTAAGCAAGTGATTTTTAAAAAAACGAAAAGAACTGAAATTATTAAGATAAACTGATGACATTTAGAAGTAGGCAAGAACTGAAATCTTTAAGGCATTCAAAAACATTTAATTTCACCGCAATGGACAACTTCATTTATTTATTTTTGAAAGATAATAAGTAGTTGACTGTCATATCAATGCAAAAATATTTATTTCAGTTTTAAAAATATTACATATAAGTTAGAGAAACGCAAGATAAAAACATAAATGAATCAACCCATAAATTTTTACCTATATTAAAGTGAATCACAATACTTTTTCAGATGATGATCATTACAACGTAAGTTTTAAATAACCTTATTGCTAATTGGTCTGCACCTACAGTTCATGCTAATGAAGTTATTCATAATGTCTTCATAACTTAGTTGCCTGAAAACATCTCTTTCAGTACAAAGCGAGGTAAGATGGTTAGCTGGCCGTCATCATGTAGCTTACAAACAGGTTTTAGATTGACTTCAATTTTAATATAACCTTATAACCTCTTCTCTGTGATCACGAGTGACGAGTAACATTCTTAGAACAATCTGATACGAAAGAAATACACAGAAACACATTTGACGTTTCATACGCCTTGAAAGTACAGCAGCAATCGGCCTTTCGTGGTATCTAACTAATTTTTAACTGCCTAATTTCTTTAAGCGTTCTGTTAAAAGTATTAGTGAGTTAGCCAAACGAGGTACCACCCGTTTGACCGGGTGCCACTGAGATTTTCTCGCTGGGAGTCACGAGGTTAGTCCGAATAAGCCAATGCAAAATAATGTCTACGTCTTTTACGACTGTAAGAGAGCCCGTACCACAGCAAGCAAAGTGTTGCGGGAGCCTAATCTGCAGCCTATAGCCTCTGCGTAAATGTGGTTCATAAGTGTACGCACCTACTCCCCGCATCACTCCCTCTTATAAGAAATGGTACGGCAGTTCTGTCAATAAAGTACTGGACTGAAGCATACACAGGCAAGCCGTGAAATTGTCGGTGCTAAAGTGCTTCGTAAATGGCCTCCCATCTGTATTATGTTTTTCCGTATTATGGTAGCCTTGAAAGTGCTGTATGCAGTTTTCCGCACCATATGTTTGTTAATGGTTTAGAAACGCTCTGCTTAAAGAGAAAAGTCTATAATTTTGAACTTGCATTTTAAAAGTTTCACTATTAAAATTTTTGTGTGAATTTCGTCACGAGATGTCCTTACGTACCGCAGTGTCCCATAACTATGTCCAGTTTCCGTAGTTTTGTTTCATTTTGTGTGGAGAGCATGTGTACACGACGTTCAAATTACTTATTTTTTACAAGCGTTCGATGTCATGAAATTATTCCAGTTTTTAACTTCAAGTTTTATAGCAACAGGCATCAACTAATAAAAACTTGAGCATAGTTTGGTGCCGATGTTCCCGACTACGATCAAAGTCACGATGTTATGGTGTCTTATAGTTTTAGTTGTTATGTTCATTTGTTTGACTGTGAAATGAAATAAAAATATTATTTATCACATTTATTTTACAATTTATCAAAATTAAATACCTTAACGGGTAAGGGGCGGGGGTTAAATGTTGCAAATTACATTAGATTCTTTGTACATAAGAAGACACCTCTCTCTAGGCCAAATTCACACCTCTTGCCATACAACTCGCTCCTGCACCCAGTTTTGCAAAGTTTAATGACTCTCACTTGTCAAATTTCGATCTCATATGTGACAATTACATTATTTTTAATTTTGGAAATATTGTTTGTGTTCTGAAAATTTCCCTTAAACATAAGTCAATTTTATTTGAGGTATTAGGGGGATATGCTTTCTAGTCGGTTCTCCTTGCATGTTATTGTTCAGCATTTACTGTATTATAACCTGCAATTTGTACTAAAAACGCTATTTTAATTCTAGGTATTCAAGTATCATACCTCCAAAGTAGAAAAACTTAATATCATCGCACTGAAGATATAAATTTTGGCCGGTATTTACGTCTCAAGTTCAAATTTTCTATAAAATATCATAAAACGCAAATTTATTAAAAATAACTGTGAGAGGTCATGGATAAATAATGCGAAAGAAGGACAATATACAGTATTGTTTAAATTTCATTACCCCTTTACGGCCAGTCATAAAAGTTTGCAACAAAATCAAAATCGTGTTCATTCCTGAAGGAGGTTCCGCAGCAGCTTACGCTTTCCAAGTATGTCGACGTAGTAATACGGCGGTTTTATCGAATGCAGCACATTTCAGACTCCCGAATGCAGCACAGAAGAAATCCAGGCAACAATTGCACAGATCTACTAAACAGTATAATAATTCGAGACTGACAGCTTGCACCAGAGTTATAGAAGTTACTTTTCAATCTTATTTTATTACCGTTATTTTGACAGATTTTAATTTGTACGAAGAAACCTAATGGGATTGTATCTTGCGGTTACATTTCTGCACATAAGTTGCTTTAAAAGTGCGATAATCTCGGATGTTTCCAAAGAGAGCAAATACAGCCGAATCGGGGAGTGGCCGCTGGGTTTGTGCGTATGACGATCAAAATAGCCTCAGCACACGCACATGGCCAGGCCGTTTGTCATGTCAATTATGGGGACCACTATCGCTTGCGGTCGCCGAAATAACATGCCCTCGCGAACGTTAAAACTACGCCACCCCGCCAAAGCGCAAACAGCTGTGTGTGTGAGTGCGTTGCCCGCGCGGTTAAACGACCCTTTATGGTAATAATTAATACCGCACACAGAATGGAGCTGCCAATGTTGCGGCTTCGCCGTGTGATTGATGGCAAAATAAATTCCCCCGCACACGTCACACATAATTAATTAGCTCTCATCACTGAAAACTCCCTATTGAAACAATCATAACATTTTATTAAGAGCATTGGTACTTGTAATGCCAACTTCCGCAAAATATCAGCTCTTTGCGAACATTTATTTTTACCTGATCTCCATTTACTTTCTGCGCTACATTTTAACCATTTTTATTCTTCTTTCGGTACACGGCTGTTACGGAACTTGTTTAAACAGCTAAGTTAGCTGAACGTTTTTTCAAATTCCCCATCATGTTCTCATAATTATCTTTACTCTCCTCGTCTTCCTAAGCCGAATGGTTTTCTCACCTAAGTTTTCAAAATACTATACAACTGTTCTTGTTAGTCCTCTAACAAGGGGAAGGCCTCAGACACGGCCCACCGATTCGGCTCAAATTTGGCAGGTCGCTTGTGTACAGCCTAAAACGAAGGACTCTAAGATATTTTGGGTCAACACCCCCACAATTTTGAGAAAATCACCCCTAAAGGTTATAACGAGCAGTCGACTCAAAATTGGAGGGATCGATAGATAATTGTAAATAGAGCATTTTCATCATCAGGTATGATGCAAACGCAAACTTTTCCAGAAATCGAGGAAAGAAACTTTTACAACTGCCGCTTCTGTACCCACACGGTACAGCGCTTGTCGAAGGGTCTACATCCTCCATTATTCAGATTATGCACCTGAAAGATGTGACACAACAAACAATAACTAGTTACTACGGCATAAACAGACGAGCTAATTACTACAAACTACATACAGTACTCGTCATATGTTACTTACGGAAGAACACTATATTCATTCACAAAACGTGTTTCATGTGGCGCATTGGTTCAAATGGTTTAAATGGCTCTGAGCACTATGGGACTCAACATCTTAGATCATAAGTCCCCTAGAACTTAGAACTACTTAAACCTAACTAACCTAAGGACATCACACACACCCATGCCCGAGGCAGGATTCGAACCTGCGACCGTAGCAGCCTCGCGGTTCCGGACTGCAGCGCCAGAACCGCACGGCCACCGCGGCCGGCTGTGGCGCATTAACGATAGAAAAATCACTACACGTGTCCGCGAGGTTCGCCGCAGCCTAATGACGGAAAACAACTCTTTCCGATTGACTTCTATAAAGCTCACGCTGGACACCTTCACTCTTCCAGGTTGACAACTACACTCCTGGAAATGGAAAAAAGAACACATTGACACCGGTGTGTCAGACCCACCATACTTGCTCCGGACACTGCGAGAGGGCTGTACAAGCAATGATCACACGCACGGCACAGCGGACACACCAGGAACCGCGGTGTTGGCCGTCGAATGGCGCTAGCTGCGCAGCATTTGTGCACCGCCGCCGTCAGTGTCAGCCAGTTTGCCGTGGCATACGGAGCTCCATCGCAGTCTTTAACACTGGTAGCATGCCGCGACAGCGTGGACGTGAACCGTATGTGCAGTTGACGGACTTTGAGCGAGGGCGTATAGTGGGCATGCGGGAGGCCGGGTGGACGTACCGCCGAATTGCTCAACACGTGGGGCGTGAGGTCTCCACAGTACATCGATGTTGTCGCCAGTGGTCGGCGGAAGGTGCACGTGCCCGTCGACCTGGGACCGGACCGCAGCGACGCACGGATGCACGCCAAGACCGTAGGATCCTACGCAGTGCCGTAGGGGACCGCACCGCCACTTCCCAGCAAATTAGGGACACTGTTGCTCCTGGGTATCGGCGAGGACCATTCGCAACCGTCTCCATGAAGCTGGGCTACGGTCCCGCACACCGTTAGGCCGTCTTCCGCTCACGCCCCAACATCGTGCAGCCCGCCTCCAGTGGTGTCGCGACAGGCGTGAATGGAGGGACGAATGGAGACGTGTCGTCTTCAGCGATGAGAGTCGCTTCTGCCTTGGTGCCAATGATGGTCGTATGCGTGTTTGGTGCCGTGCAGGTGAGCGCCACAATCAGGACTGCATACGACCGAGGCACACAGGGCCAACACCCGGCATCATGGTGTGGGGAGCGATCTCCTACACTGGCCGTACACCACTGGTGATCGTCGAGGGGACACTGAATAGTGCACGGTACATCCAAACCGTCATCGAACCCATCGTTCTACCATTCCTAGACCGGCAAGGGAACTTGCTGTTTCAACAGGACAATGCACGTTCGCATGTATCCCGTGCCACCCAACGTGCTCTAGAAGGTGTAAGTCAACTACCCTGGCCAGCAAGATCTCCGGATTTGTCCCCCATTGAGCATGTTTGGGACTGGATGAAGCGTCGTCTCACGCGGTCTGCACGTCCAGCACGAACGCTGGTCCAACTGAGGCGCCAGGTGGAAATGGCATGGCAAGCCGTTCCACAGGACTACATCGAGCATCTCTACGATCGTCTCCATGGGAGAATAGCAGCCTGCATTGCTGCGAAAGGTGGATATACACTGTACTAGTGCCGACATTGTGCATGCTCTGTTGCCTGTGTCTATGTGCCTGTGGTTCTGTCAGTGTGATCATGTGATGTATCTGACCCCAGGAATGTGTCAATAAAGTTTCCCCTTCCTGGGACAATGAATTCACGGTGTTCTTATTTCAATTTCCAGGAGTGTATAATATGACGAAGAGGCAACCGGGACAACATAACTCTCCCCGCGTGCATTCTGTCCCGTGCCTCGCTGTAAACAAGCGTCGCGCGGTTGGCTATATGTGATCCCTCGTGAGGAATTCGCAGAACTCGGAGTTGTTTTCATGTGACAAGGCTTAAGACTTTACTAACTCACGGCGTTTGGGAAATTAGTTTACCTACCTTATTATTATCATTCCTTATTAATTTACCTACCTTATAACCCTCCTATCCCTATCAATTGAGATATGGAAAAATACAAACGAAAAGAACAAAATCCACTAGGTTCCTTCGAGTTTCGAACCCAGGTTCTCCCATTTCCTGCCACTTACCTTGGCCGTTGCGCTATCGGTGCTGTCGACGAAAAGCTCTTACCATGTGAGTACAGAAGCCGCAGTTGTAAAGTTTCTTCCCTCGATTTCTGGAAAAGTATGCGTTTTCGGACCCCATACCTGACGATGAAAAATGCTCATTTACAATTATCTATCGGTCCCGCCAATTCTGAGTCGATTGCTCGTCATAACCTTTAGGGATGGTTTTCTCAAAAACACGGGCGTGTTGACCCAAAATATCTTAAATTCCTTCGTTTTAGGCTGTACACAAGCGACCTGCCAAATCTGAGCCGAATCGTTGGGCCGTGTCTGAGGCCTTCCCCTTGTAAGACTAATTCGGTACACATCTCCATAGAACATTATTTTCTATTCATATTTTTTTTCTGTTTTTTTCCACACGAATGTATAAGTTTGTGTTACCTCTTATCTGTTTCTGTTTTTGCTCTGTTTCCTAATATCTACTCACAAATTTCTTTCCAGTTCCCTGATTTCTTCATTTCCTTTCATTGAGCCTAATATTTCTGTTCCCGATGCACATGCACATTCTGGCCGAGCTATTGTCTTATTATAGTAGATTTTTGTATTCCTAGAGAATGAATTCTTGTTGTAAACACAATTTGCTAAGTGAAATGAATGGTTCATTTTTCGTATCTTCCTCTGGCACCTCTGTTTTCCCACCTTAAGGTTGAATAATTTCCCCTAGATGTTCACATTTGCCTGGTCTGTGCTTTGCAATTGTGGGTCTGTCGTCTTTCTAGTGATCATGCTTCTTTGAGTTTCAAATTCCTTTCTGTTGCGAGAGTCGCTCTGTCTGTCTGTCGACCTTTTGAGTGTTGACTAACCATCGTATCAGGGCAAATTATCGTACTTTGGTTTTTCGTCTCCCGTTACGACATGGCAGGTTTCCTTTGTTAACCGTGAACTATCCATTCGAGCTAACCGTCCTCAAAATTTCGGACTTTTCGGTGCAGTGGAACTTGATTGTTCTATCAGGGAACATAATTCTTCAGAACTTCCGCACATTTAATAACCAACTGGGATCTTGATGCCAAAGGTTTTTCGCAATATCTGTCGTTCCATTTTCTCGATGCCACTGACCCAATGACTAATGTTGGCATCTCAATTGGGCAGAATGCTTCTGGGAGAATGACAAGGTGACAATGGCTTACCTTGGATTTGACAGAAAGAAACTTTTCTGTAAAAATAGTTCAGATCTGTGTAGAATTTTTTTAATTCTGTGCACGAGTTTTATTGCTTCCCCTGTCATTACCAGTTTTCCAGAGAATTTCATCTAAACACCTGTGGTGTTTTGAACCTGAGTGATGTAGCAATACCTCTTTACGAGCGACCATTAGCCTTCGTATTCGGAGTCGATGTAGTGTGTTTTCTCACAAGAGATTTGGTAGCCAGTTTTGACAGCAATCTTATTAACTTTATTCATTTACATTTCTTGCCAGAACTGAGCTGTAGGTGCGTCTGAAACAGGAGAGTATTTCGATCGATTTTTATGATCATTTCTGACTTAAAAACAAAAACAGTGAGACATGGATTGTTAATGCGAAAACTATTCAAAAATTGAAGATTTTTCAGCTTGCAAAAGGGGGGGGGGGGGTTGAGTTCAGGTCGGAAAATACTGGTGGAGACTAAAAAAAATGAATCGGTCAAGGAACGGACTCTATGAGGAGAGAAAATTATGACAGTAATGAAAATTAAATGTAAGTGAGTGGGACGTTTAGCTAGACAGATGGAATAAAACCGTTACGTTTTGGACTCGGAGAGAAGACCGAGGTGCTGACGTCTGTAGGTGTTTCCTTTGTTCTAAGCTTTTTTTGTTTTGTGTTGCATGTTCCTTTCCTTCGCTTCCTTTATTTTATTCCTGCTACATTCAGAATTTCAAACAATCTGCTCGAGTCAACATTGTCAAAAGGTTTATCTAAATCTTCAAACGCCTTTCTTCAGTCTATTTTCTAAGGTACGTCATAGGGTCATTCACTGTTCCCTTGCCAGTTCCTACGTTTCTTCACAAACAAACTAATTTTAGCCAATGTTTGTTTCTAAGAATTTTTCCGTTTCTCTGTAAATAATTCATGTCTGAAATCCGCATGCATGACGTAATAAATTTTTGGTTCAGTTTCTTTCATAACCGTCATCACCTGCTTCCCTTCGAATAGCCTGTCAATATCTTGCATACAAGGTGGACTAGTTCTGGTATGGTTGGCTTTCCCAAGACTCTCAATAACTGTGTGGAAATGTCGTCTACTGCAAGGGCCTTGTTTCTGCTGAGGTCTTTCAGTGCTCTGTCAGATTCTTCTTGCAGTATAAAATCACCTAACTTATATTCATCTGCCTTGTGTTCTCTTTTACAATATTGTCTTCAACTTCACATTTATACGTACCCTTTACCTGTCGGCCTTCGCTTCCCTGATCAGTACCGGTTTGCCAGCTAAGTTCTTAGTATTCACAAAACTCTTACTCTTTCCATAAAGGTGACATCCGTCTTTTCCGTTGTCATGGATGCCTCTACAACTTTACAAATTTTCTGTACCAACATGCCGGCCGCTTTTGCTGAGCGGTTCTAGGCGCTTCAGTCCGGAACCACGCGGCTGCTACGATCCCAGATTCGAATCCTGTCTCAGGCATGGATGTGTGTGATGTCCTTAGGTTGGTTACGCTTAAGTAGTTCTAAGTCTAGGGGACTGATGACCTCAGATGGTTCAAATGGCTCTGAGCACTATAGCACTATAGGACTTAATATCTGATGTCATCAGTCCCCTAGAACTTAGAACTACTTAAACCTAACTAACCTAAGGACATCACAGACATCCATGCCCGAGGCAGGATTCGAACCTGCGACCTTAGCAGTCGTGCAGTTCCGGACTGAAGCGCCTAGAACTATTCGGCCACCGCGGCCGGCTTGACCTCAGATGTTAAGTCCCATAGTGCCTAGAGCCATTTGAACCATTTTGTACCAAAATCTAATTTTTAATTTTAGATTTTCTGTCACTCTCATTTTCAGAAGTCTGAATTCTTTTTTGTCTGGCTCATTCACTGCGTCTCTATATGTTTTGCCTTCATCATTTAAACTGAATATACCTTGTGCTATCCAAGGATTTCTCTCGGATCGTGTATTTTAACTAACTTGATCCTCTACTGCTTAGTGCTACATCTACACTTATTGTCAAAAGAACTATAATATGGGGTATCAAGCGAAATATGTAACTGGATTGAGGACTTTTTGGTCGGGAGGACGCAACATGTTATTTTTGATGGAGAGTCATCGTCAGATGTAGAAGTAGCTTCTGATTTGCCCCAGAGAACTATGTTGGTAGACTTGCTGTTCATGTTGTGTATTAATGACATTGCAGACAATACTAAGTCTAAAATCAGGCTTTCTGCAGACTATGTAGTTATCTATAATGAAGTACTCTCTGACAGAAAGCTGCATAAATATTCAGTCAGATCTTGATAAGATTTCAATGTCGCGCAGAGATTAGCAACTTGCTTTAAATGTTCAGAAATGTAAAATTTTACACTTCACAAAAAGACAGAGATGTAGTATCCTATGACCATAACACCAATGAGTCACTGTTGGAATCGGCCAAATCATACAAATACCTGGGCGTAACACTTTGTAGGGATATGAAATGGAATGCTCACATAGGTTCAGTCGTGGCAGGTAGTAGACTTCGGTTTATTGGTAGAATACCGTGGAAGTGCAATCAATCTACAAAGAAGATTTCTAACAAATCACTCGTTCGACCGGCTCTGAAATATTGCTCAAGCCTGTGGAACCCGTACGAGAGAGCACTAACAGGGGATATTGAACGTATACAGAGAAGAACAGCACGAATGGTCACAGGTCTGTTTGATCCATAAGAGAGTGTCACAGGATACTGAAGAAACTGAACTGGGAGACTTTTGAAGATAGACATAAACTATTCGGAGAAAGTCTGTTAACAAAGTTTCAAGGACCGGCTTGAAATGATTACTCTAGGAATATACTACATCCCCTTACGTATCGCCTGCACAGGAAAAGCGAAGTAAGATTATAATAATTACTACACGTACAGAGGCATTCAAACAATCATTCCTCCCGCGGTCCATACGTGAATGGAACAGGAAGACCCTATTAACTGCTGCAATGGGACGTACCCTCCGCCATGCACCTCACTGTGGTTTGCAGAGTATAGATGTAGATGTAGAATAGTCTTCTGATGTATTCCTTTCCTCTCTTTCTGTCAGTCGTTGCCTAATCCTCCTTTTGAAACTTTCAACAACCTGCCTTTCTTTCACTTTATCCGGGTCCAATCTCCATTATTTCCTACCTCTCTGCGACTTCTTTAGTCTTAATCTACACTTTCGCGACCAATAAATGATTATCATAGTCTCATCTAGTGCTGGAAATGTTTTATAGTTTATTATTTACTTAAGAAGTCTGTCTCGCCATAATGTAATCTGTGTGAATCCTTTCGGAGGATCCAGGTTTCTTACACGCTTACACACTTTCTTATGATTATTATTAGAGGTATTACCAATAGTTAAATTGTACTCCGCTTAAATTGTTACAAGGCGGCTTCTCCTTTCACTCCTTTTACAGTCCGTATTTTCTCATTATTTTCAGTTGCCCGTTTTAAGTTTTCGTCTCCTTTTACTATATGAACTATCATCTCATCAGATTTCTTTCGATTTCTTTGCCATCTACACTCCTGGAAATTGAAATAAGAACACCGTGAATTCATTGTCCCAGGAAGGGGAAACTTTATTGACACATTCCTGGGGTCAGATACGTCACATGATCACACTGACAGAACCACAGGCACATAGACACAGGCAACAGAGCATGCACAATGTCGGCACTAGTACAGTGTATATCCACCTTTCGCAGCAATGCAGGCTGCTATTCTCTCATGGAGACGATCGTAAAGATGCTGGATGTAGTCCTGTGGAACGGCTTGCCATGCCATTTCCACCTGGCGCCTCAGTTGGACCAGCGTTCGTGCTGGACGTGCAGACCGCGTGAGATGACGCTTCATCCAGTCCCAAACATGCTCAATGGGGGACAGATCCGGAGATCTTGCTGGCCAGGGTAGTTGACTTACACCTTCTAGAGCACGTTGGGTGGCACGGGATACATGCGGACGTGCATTGTCCTGTTGGAACAGCAAGTTCCCTTGCCGGTCTAGGAATGGTAGAACGATGGGTTCGATGACGGTTTGGATGTACCGTGCACTATTCAGTGTCCCCTCGACGATCACCAGTAGTGTACGGCCAGTGTAGGAGATCGCTCCCCACACCATGATGCCGGGTGTTGGCCCTGTGTGCCTCGGTCGTATGCAGTCCTGATTGTGGCGCTCACCTGCACGGCGCCAAACACGCATACGACCATCATTGGCACCAAGGCAGAAGCAACTCTCATCGCTGAAGACGACACGTCTCCATTCGTCCCTCCATTCACGCCTGTCGCGACACCACTGGAGGCGGGCTGCACGATGTTGGGGCGTGAGCGGAAGACGGCCTAACGGTGTGCGGGACCGTAGCCCAGCTTCATGGAGACGGTTGCGAATGGTCCTCGCCGATACCCCAGGAGCAACAGTGTCCCTAATTTGCTGGGAAGTGGCGGTGCGGTCCCCTACGGCACTGCGTAGGATCCTACGGTCTTGGCGTGCATCCGTGCGTCGCTGCGGTCCGGTCCCAGGTCGACGGGCACGTGCACCTTCCGCCGACCACTGGCGACAACATCGATGTACTGTGGAGACCTCACGCCCCACGTGTTGAGCAATTCGGCGGTACGTCCACCCGGCCTCCCGCATGCCCACTATACGCCCTCGCTCAAAGTCCGTCAACTGTACATACGGTTCACGTCCACGCTGTCGCGGCATGCTACCAGTGTTAAAGACTGCGATGGAGCTCCGTATGCCACGGCAAACTGGCTGACACTGACGGCGGCGGTGCACAAATACTGCGCAGCTAGCGCCATTCGACGGCCAACACCGCGGTTCCTGGTGTGTCCGCTGTGCCGTGCGTGTGATCATTGTTTGTACAGCCCTCTCGCAGTGTCCGGAGCAAGTATGGTGGGTCTGACACACCGGTGTCAATGTGTTCTTTTTTCCATTTCCAGGAGTGTATGAATCTACTCGGCATATAAATTTGGACTCTTGAAGTGATTGTTAGTTTGGTAATATTTCACTATGCTGTTCATGGTAGCTCACACGCATCCTGAGTTTCTTATTCATTATTAAAGCCACTCCTGAACTGCTCCTATTTCATTTTATACTAAATATAAATAGCGTGTGACTAGGGTCTCCTGGCGGGTAGGCCGTTCGCCGGGAGCAAGTCTTTCGATTTGACGCCACTTCGGCGACTTGCGCGTCGAGGGGGATGAAATGATGATGATTAGGACAACACAACACCCAGTCAATGAGCGGAGAAAATCTCAGACGCAGCCCGGAATCGAACCCGGGCCCTGAGAATTGACATCCTGCCGCACTGAGCTCTCAGCTACTGTGGCGGGCCATTTTATATTGATAACGGGGTAGTCATTTTACCAGAAGTCATCTTCTTCCTACCACCACATTCACTAATTTTCACAACTTCAGCCTAAACGACTGTCTCTTTCTAAATTCTCTAACCCATCGATCTAATGAAAGGATTTAACTTCCAGGCTCCGACCTGGTAAAATACTAGTTGTGTTTCTCGTGATGAGGATAGACTCCTGAGCATTCCCCTCCTGGAGATCCAATTAGGAGACCATTTCACCTCTGAAACGTGTTACTCAAGCGGATACAATAATTACTAAGCCATACAGTAGAGCTGCATATCCTCGATAAATTTAACGACTGTAGTTTCCTCTTGCTTTCAGCCTCTCGCAGTTTCAACATAGCAAGACCACGTTGGCTAATGTTACAAACACAGATAAGAAGTCATCCGGACATTGCCTGTGTGTTGTTGTGGCCTTCAGTCTCAAGGCTGATTTGATGCAGTTCTCCACGGTACTCTATCCTGTGCAAGCCTCTTCATCTCCGAGTATCTATTGCAGTCTACATCCGTTTCAATCTGCTTACTACATTCACCTCTTGGTCTCTCTCTATGATTTTTAACCTCCAAACTTTTCTCCAATACTAAACTGCTGATTCCTTGGTGTCTCAGAATGTGTTCTACCAACCGATCCCTTCTTTTAGTCAAGTGGTGCCACAGATTTTTTGCCTTCCCAATCCAGTCACACCTCTTCATTAGTTACGTGATCCACCCCTCTTATCTTCAGCATTTATATGTAGCACCATATTTCAAAAGCTTCTGTCCTCTTCTTGTCTAAACTATTTACTGTCCGTGTTTCACTTCCCTACATGGTCACACCACTCCAGAGAAATGCCTTCAGAAAAGACTTCCTAATACTTAACCCTATACTCGATGTCAATAAATTTCTCTTCTTCAGAAACTCTTTTGTTGTGCCATTGCCAGACTACATTTTATACCCTCACTATTTCGGCCATCATCAGTTATTTTAGTACCCAAATATCGAAACTCATCTATCACTTTAAGAGTCTCGCTACATAATCTAATTCCCTCAGCATCACATGCTTTAATTCGACTACATTCCATTATCCTTGTTTTGCTTTTGTTAATGTTCATCTTATATCTTCCCTTTAAGACATTGTCCATTCCGCTCAACTGCTCCTCCAAGTCCTTTGCTCTCTCTGACAGAATTACAGTGTCATCGGCAAACCTCAAAGTTTTTATTTCTTCTCCCTGGACTTAAATCCCTACTCAAAATCTTTCTTTGGTATCCCTTACTGTATGAACAATGTACAAATTGAATAACTTCGGCTTAGGACTTCCAGTGCTCTGTCAAACTCTTCTCACAGTATTATAGCTCCCCATCATAGCTCCATCTACTTCCTCTTCCATTTTTATAATATTGCCTTCAACTTTTCTGTGTGGACCTTCTATATACTCCTTCCATCTTCCAGCTTTCCCTTCTTTGCTTAGCACTGGTTTTCCATCTGAGCTCTTGATATTCATAAAGCAGCTTCTCTTTTCTCCGACGGCCTCTTTAATTTTCTTGTAGTCGGTATCTATCTTTCCCTAGCGAAACATGCTTCTAAATCCTTTTACTTTTGCTCTAGCCAATTGCTGCTTAGCCGTTTTGCACTTACATTTCCATCTTTCATCAGTTAAATTCAATATCTCCTACGATATCTAAGGATTTCTACTAGGCCTTGTCTTTTTATCTGTTGGATCCTATGCTGCCTTCACTATTTCATCGTTTCAATTCTACCCATTCGTCTTCTGTTGTCTTCCTTTCCCCCGTGCTAGTCAGCCTAAGGCTCCCTCCGAAACTCTCAACAACCTCTGGTTCTTTCAACTTATCCAGGTCCCATCCGCTTAAGTTCCTACCTTTTTGTAGTTTCTTTAGTTTTAGGCTACAATTCATAGCCAAGTCCACAATTACACCTGGAAATTTCTTGCAATTTGAAATTGGTCCCGAAATCTCTGTCTTACCATTATAACCAGTCTGAAACCTTCCAGTGTCTCCGTCTCTCTTTCACTTATACAACCTTCTTTCGTGATTCTTAAACCAAGTGTTAGCGATGGTTAAGTTATGCTCTGTGCAAAACTCTACCAGGAGGCTTCGTCTTCCATTCCTTTCCCCAAGTCCATATATCACCAGCTATTTTTACTTCTCTTACTTTCCATATTATCGAATCCGAGTCCTTAATTATCTGAATCATTTCTTTTATCTCATCAGACTTTTCTTCAATCTCTTCGTCATCTGTGGAACTAGTTGGCAGATAAACTTGTACCATTGTGATAAGTGTGGGCTTCGTGTCTATCTTGACTGCTATAATGCGTTCGATATGCTCTTTATGGTAGCTTACCCACATACCCATTTTCTCACTCATTATTAAACCAACTACTGCATTTCCGTATTTTATTTTGTGTTTATAACCCAATATTCACGTCGCCAGAAGTCCTGTTCCTCCTGCAGCTGAACTTAAAAAATTCCCATTATATCTGACTTCAACCTACCGATGTCCCTTTTTAAATTTTGTAACCTACTTGCCCGGTTAAGGGAGCTGACATTCCACACTCCGATTTGTACAATACCAGTCTTTTTTCCCCTGGTGACGACAACATCCTATGTGTGCCTATCCGGAGATACGAACAGAGACTGTTTTACCTCTGGAATATTTCACTCAACAGAACGCCATCATCATTTAACAATAGAGTAGAGCTGCATGCCCTCGGGAAACATTACGGCTGCAGTTACCCCTTGCTTTCAGCTGCCCGCAGTACGAGCACAGCAAGGCTATTTTGGTTGATGTTAAAAGGCTAAATCAAGCAGTCATATGGGCTATTGTCCCTACAGCTACTGAAAAGGCTGCTGCCCGTCTTCAAGAACCACACGTTTGTCTAGTCTCTCTATAGATACCCCTCCCTACAGCTACTGAAAAGGCTGCTGCCCGTCTTCAAGAACCACACGTTTGTCTAGTCTCTCTATAGATACCCCTCCGTTGTGGGTAAGGCTATCTGTATCGCTGAGGCACGCAAGTTAACTCAACGGCGGCAGGGTCCATGGTTCTTGGAGGGAGCAGACTGCTGTCACTGTTCAGTTTTTTCCTCTCCACCTACGGTACGGCTATCTCTATCGTAGAGCCACACTAGCTGCCCCATAAAGGACTTCGCCTGTCATCTTCGAACGTAGGTAGCATGAAATTACTTATGCAATGTTGATAGGTTTATCATCGACGCCCGGTCGTAGCATAGCTTGCTATTTTTCAGGCATACAGTTGCCGAATAAACGGCAAGTGGTAGGGAAACGTTCTAAAGCTGTACGTTATTTAAAGACACCACAAAGGTGAATGTGTGCTTCATTCACGAATGTATTGCATAGCTAGTAATTCATACAAGAACTTTGTACCTTTTGATATAGATCAGGTTTGTTTCAATGGTAACGGTGGGAACAAAATATGATTCTCATCTGCAGGGTATTCAGAACGATGTGGACGATTTCTAGCAAGAACAAAAAGAGGGACTCACGAAAATGGAGCGAGCTAACACCAAGGGTCACAATCGGGTAGTGATTGGAGATCCTTTGTGTTAGTCGACAGAAATACAACTGAAGGTAAAAGTTAACGTAAAACTATTTGTTTATAACATTTCGCTATTTAACATATTTAATGAATTTTCTAATTTTTTAGTGTTCTCTCCGTTAGTGTGTAAAAATGGAACCCTTATACGTTCGCTTTGTTGTCCGTCTGTCTGTGTGTCTGACTGTTAAGAACGCTTTTTTCTGAGGAACCAGTAGATGTGATATACTGTCTGTATATAAAGTTTGTACGGAACCGTAGTGAAAGGGACTACTCTCATCTGTCATTTATATCTGTAAATACTCCATAGAGAGGGTACATTAAGAGTGAATTCAAATTTATTCTACACATCAGTTTGTAAGGCTGCGTGAAAAGTTTTATTTCAATGAAAATTTGCATAACCACGCATTTTCTGGTGCAGAGATAATTGGGTCACATATCCTCCATAAAACTTGCATTATCCATCGAGAGCGAACGTGGGTGATAAATCAGGAAAAAGTTATAATATATACGGTCTCTGTGCAAAAACAAATCAGGACCATTATACTACTGATAGCACTTCATTTCGTAAAAAAGGAACCAAAATACAAGAAAAAAGAAAAGAAAAGAAAAGAAAAACATGTTGCCAGACGTTAACAATTCATGACTCTCTGTTAATAACAGAAGTTATTTAGCTTATATGCCTAGTTGAAACAGACTATCGAACCGACAGATGAATTTTCTTGACAGCCATTTGCAAGGGCTTTCCCCGCCAATTTACTGATTCAAATTTCTATGTAAAGACAGGTCACCTTTGACAGAGCGCTGCAATGGAGAAAAATGTACAAGATGACCCGTCTGACAAATTCCGATGCAATGACGTACAAGCCTTTGTTCGCTAATACCGCCGTTAAACGCATACGCTGAACGTCATCTCTCAAACGGCTGCGAATCATAGTTAGCTTAACCACAGTCATGTCAGCGATTTTCCGCGGGGGGGATATGATGTGTCAGACACTGTGCACGCAATTTCAGCTTCGGTTAATAATCATTTATTCCAAAGGCCACGCGGTATGGAGCATGAAACCGGCGGCAGTGGGAGGGCTGGAGGACGAGGGGTGAGGGTAAATGATTGGGTGGTTACGCCCCGGCGGTCTGTCCAGAGCACGGGCGCGCAGCCGCGCTGCACAGCGCGCGTCTTGTTATGTGGTCGCCGGCATCGCGCATACTATTACCGTACGTCACTGCCGTCTGATGAGTTCTGATAGCCGGAAATCATCTGCGTGATTGATGAAACCGTTGCGATCCCATGCGGCTCAGTCGTGGTACCACCGAACAGGTCGCGGAAACCACCAAATAAATTAGCGAACAGTACGTCATTAAAGGATCCCTCCATCACGTTTATTTCAGCCATAGACAAAGGGTAATCAAATTCTTATACATTCACTGTTTCGCGAAGCATTTTCTCATATATTCCTACTACCTTCTAAAAAAAAGTAGTAAAAGAACATGCCGTAATACACTACTGGTCATTAAAATTGCTACACCAAGAAGAAATGCAGATGATAAACGGGTATTCATTGGACAAATATATTATACTAGAGCTGACATGTGATTACATTTTCACGCAGTTTGGGTGCATAGATCCTGAGAAATCAGTACCCAGAACAACCACCTCTGGCCGTAATAATGGCCTTCATACGCCTGGGCATTAAGTCAAACAGAGCTTGGATGGCGTGCACAGGTACAGCTGTCCATGCAGCTTCAACACGATACCACAGTTCATCAAGAGTAGTGAGTGGCGTATTGTGACGAGCCAGCTGCTCGGCCACCATTCACCAGACGATTTCAATTGGTGACACATCTGGAGAATGTGCTGGTCAGGGCAGCAGTCGAACATTTTCTGTATTTAGAAAGGCCTGTATAGGACCTGCAACCTGCGGAAATGTAGGGTTTTGCAGGGATTGAATGAAGGGTAGAGCCACGGGTCGTAACACATCTGAAATGTAACATCCACTGTTCAAAGTGCCGTCAATGCGAACAAGAGGTGACCGAGACGTGTAAACAAAGGCACCCCATACCATCACGCCGGGTGATACGCCAGTATGGCGATGACGAATACAAAAAAATGGTTCAAATGGCTCTGAGCACTATGGGACTCAACTGCTGAGGTCATTAGTCCCCTAGAACTTAGAACTAGTTAAACCTAACTAACCTAAGGACATCACAAACATCCATGCCCGAGGCAGGATTCGAACCTGCGAGCGTAGCGGTCTTGCGGTTCCAGACTGCAGCGCCTTTAACCGCACGGCCACTTCGGCCGGCCATGACGAATACACGCTTCCAATGTGCGTTCACCGCGATGTCGCCAAACACGGATACGACCATCATGATGCTGTAAACAGAACCTGGATTATTCCGAAAAAATGACGTTTTGCCATTCGTGCACCCAGGTTCGTCGTTGAGTACACCATCGCAGGCGCTCCTGTCTGTGATGCAGCGTCAAAGGTAACCGCAGCCATGGTCTCCGATCTGATAGTCCGTGCTGCTGCAAACGTCGTCGAACTGTTGGTGCACATGGTTGTTGTCTTGCCATTGTCCCCATCTGTTGACTCAGGGATCGAGACGTGGCTCCACGATCCGTTACAGCCATGCGGATAAGATGCCTGTTATCTCGACTGCTAGTGATACGAGGCCGTTGGGATCCAGCACGGCGTTCCGTATTACCCTCCTGAACTCCCGATTTCACATTCTGCTAACAGTCATTGGATCTCGACCAACGCGAGCAGCAATGTCGCGATACGATAAACCGCAATCGCGTTAAGCTATCCGACCTTTATCAAAGTCGGAAACGTGATGGTACGCATTTCTCCTCCTTACACGAGGCATCACAGCAACGTTTCACCAGGCAACGCCAGTCAACTGCTGTTTGTGTATGAGAAATCGGTTGGAAACTTTACCCATGTCAACACGTTGTAGGTGTCGCCACCGGCGTCAACCTTGTGTGAATGCTCTGAAAAGCTAAATCATTCGCATATCACAGAATCTTCTTCCTGTCGGTTAAATTTCGCGCCTGTAGCACGTCATCTCCGTGGTGTAGCAATTTTAATGGCCAGTAGTGTAGTATCTAAATTTTATCCGCCTCCGTAGCCGGTTAGGGTAATAAATGCTCTTCAGGTGAAACTCAACTCGGGCGTAGTTCGAATATTGGAACTGTAAGGGATTTCATGTGGGTACTCGATCAGAAAAGGGTGCTCATGTAGTAACATAAAGTTCCTGATCACCACACTTAGCGCTAACGTCCTGGAATAAATACCAAACTCCTTCACAAAGTCTCATAAAGTCCTAATATCCGACACATTTTAATATTGGTCCGTCCGTTGTATGTGGACTGTAGACTCGGCGGGGCCTTCGCTGCTTTCCGAGAGATGCACACCGTATGCTGGCATAGAATGGTCCTTATTTTTTAGAATTTCGGGTTTCTTCACACACACCCTAGTTCTTTCTCCTTTTGATTAAATAAGAATTTTAAGAGCTATGTACTGCTGTGGCCGTGCAGTTGCGTCACGTCACTGCTTGTATTTTATTACTGTTTATATGTATGCTTGACCGCTATCGTTAGGATGGTCCTTATGTGCTGGTTACTGGCAAATTTCCAGTAATTTTTTGCTGTGGTATGCTTTGACAGTAATCTAAATTTCATTACAATTAATTAATAATAACGGCAACGGACTGAAAAAGTATATAGGATTTACACACTTAAATGAGTATGTGTATTTTATATTGGAATAAATAACTGAAGTCAACCCATATATGTATGTTTTGCTACTGTGCTTAGATATAATGGGAGAAATTCAAGCACTACCATGTAACAGAACGTACAAAATGTGTTAATGCATCCTAAATCAGTACTAGCTTTAGCACAATTTTCTTTTCAACATTTTTTTCGTGCTTGGGTAGAGCATTTACTCTCGAAATTCTCGGTTCAGCACACGGTTTCAGTCTGCTAGGAAGTTTCATATCAGCACACACTCCACCAATGCAATGCTGTTTCACGCTGTCGTCAACGCAATAAATCGTGAGTGCTGGTCTTTTAACAGAACCATCTACAAGATTTTACCGCATCTTTCTCTCTTACGATGCATTGGAAAACAAGTACCGTCTGGGAGCTTACATTTGACACTTTTGCTCCGTAATTCCCCTCTACTGACCTGCCTGTGAAGTTTGTATCATTCAGCAGACAATTATTCTAAATAGCAGAAGATTCTTGCTTTCTCTATTTGTAAGCAATTTGATCATCACAGTCTGTTTCACGCAATCTACTCACGACTTCGAGGTCTGTCTCAGGTGCTAAAACGATATTAACTCATTTCGATCCTTTGGCTCTCACAGAAAGGTGAACATCGCATGGTGTAAACTATGCAGCTCCCACAACACACAGATATGTAGAAATAAAATACAGAGGCGATGTTCTCATTGACAAAAATATGGAAGACATCGCAACATATGAAAACTGGAAGATTTTGCCGCATTGTAGAGCGTTCCCAACAGCTAAGCAAAGGTCTACATCTACATCTACATGGTTACTCTGCAATTCACATTTAAGTGCCTGGCAGAGGATTCACCGGAACATTTTCATACATTCCACTCTCGAATGGAGCGTGGGAAAAAGGAAGACCTAAATCTTTCCGTTCGAGCTCTGATTTGAAA
The DNA here is from genome assembly GCF_023864275.1 of Schistocerca cancellata. Taxonomy (NCBI): domain Eukaryota; kingdom Metazoa; phylum Arthropoda; class Insecta; order Orthoptera; family Acrididae; genus Schistocerca; species Schistocerca cancellata. The sequence goes on from NC_064631.1 coordinate 215,114,137, forward strand.
TTGACGGGGAATTAAAAAATGGCAGTCCCCTTTCTGGAGCTTGAACTCTGGTCCTCCTGGATGGAAAGCCCAAGTGTAACCCCCCCCCCCCTCCCGACACATGGAAACTGTCCAGGTGCAGGAGAGAAAGATTAGGTTAGTGTACTTTAATTATTTTTGTCGCAAAACTGGCGCAAAGATCGGTCCTAATTACGTAATTAATCATAAAGATCAGGCCTAATTACTTAAACATATGCATAGCGCTACACAAGGAAGGCATAAAATCACAATACAACTCAAAAACTGACTATGCCATACAACTGGTGTTATCATGCTGGGAAAAAGTTTCGCAATACCACTTGAAACTAGTGACAGACGCACTCAAACTTTATCCTACACCTACAAGCTGGCGGGGAAGAGGTAGTGGTGTAAGGTACTATCTTTATTCTTATTGGTGGGAAATACATTCAACTGATGAGATGCTGGTTTCGACAGAGAGGAGTTTAAAATGTCTATTACCTGTAAGCTTACAGTATCTATCGTTGTTTGTCGTCAGAGGTCGCTCACAAGCCACCCTACAGCCCAGGTAATCGAATACAATGATACTAAAATGTAGACTTTCACGGCCGGAAATATCATGTCCATTATAATTATCCGGGCTGTTATGCCGTGGTCGGTTGATGAATTCTGTGTCGATTCCCAACGTTTCGTCTCTGACTGCGGGAGACATCTTTAAGGGGGTCCGTAGCTCGATGGAAGGTCCAACACACCCACTGGCTCGCTACAGCCCGGATAATTATAATGGACAATCGAATACAATGCACACTATCACAACTGTAACTGTAGAATATGCAGTTCGAGGTGACTGGTTACATTCGCATACTGTGCTGTACTATGCCGCCCGACCAATAGTTCTTTCGCGCTAGGTATTGGCAGCTGTACTACATTTACAAGCAATTTTGGAACACGGAACAAGAAGTAATGTCGTGATTGTATGGATAGAAGTGACAAAAATATATAAAATGACGGAAAATGTGTGTAAATTGTGGAAAAATACGCCGAAATGCAGGGAAATTGAGGGAGTACTTGCATGTCTTCTGATTGGTGCAGAACAATTATTGTACGTGGGAACGAGTATACAGCAAGAGGAATACGGGAAAACGGCGATATGGAAGCATCATGAACCAGGGAAACAATCTTTTACTTTTCGTCGAGGCAACATTCTACTCTATGTCTATTGAGGTAACAGTGACATGCGCGAGTTGACTTCTGTCTTTGATGCTTTCCTGGAAAAAAAGGGATACCGGTGGATGTCGATGTGCCACAGCAGGGGTTATTCTTGGTAGAGCCACTACCGAGTAATGAGGTTTTAGAAGAAAAGCATTGCTTTATTCGTAGATGTGTATCACGGGTAACGGACATAAATGGGCAGTTTATGGTTCCAGTGAGTTTAGGTAACTTCAAGCGGGATGATGTCGATCTGACGAAGGGATTAGTAATAGCCACAGTAGAGTTAATGGTTGAAGAGGACATCGATAGTTCGAGGCTAGTCTATGATGTAAATCAAACCGTCAGCACGTCTGCACTTCGTGTCAAGGTTAATCATTTGAGAGGAAATGATCGTTCGGGTATGGAAGCATTATTACTAAAGTATAAAGCATTGTTTGAAGCACAGGGTACGTTACCTGCTACACCGATACACAGCATCGTATTCCGAAAGGGAATCATGCTCCGGTGTATTGTAAGCCATACAGACTACTGAAACAATTACAACCAGTAGTAGAGCAATTAATAGAGCAACAACTGGAAGATGGGATAATACAGCACAGTAATAGTCCTTGGTCTAGTAGCGTGGTCCTAGTTCCGGACAAGGCACCGGACGGGTCGAAAAAATTTCGCCTCTGTTACGATTGCAGACATTTGAATGAACGCACAGTGACAAACATTAAGTTTGGACAAATGCCGTTTTGCGCAAGCACAAGTAAGTTATCTCGGGCATGTTATCAGTCAGGACGGGGTACGGACAGATCCTCGTCACACTTCTGCAGTACAAGATTTTCCGGTTCCGCAAAGGGTTAAACAACTATAATCGTATATTGGTCTTGCGAGCTATTATCGAAAATTCGTACGGGGGTTCGCAGAAATAGCGAGGCCGCTTACTAAGTTGCTAAGAAAAGTGTTACCTTCTGGTGGACGTCAGAGTGCGAGAAAGCATTTCAAGAATTGAAATGGATACTGGCATCAGATCCAGTTTCGAAGTTTCCAGGCTTTTCGAAAGAGTTTATACTACAATGTGACGCATCTAATCATGCTCTTGGGGTTGTACTTGGGCAACAAATTGATGGCAAAGAACATCTGATTGCGTTCGCGTCTCGTCAACTTAACAAGGCGGAACAAAATTACTCCACGACGGAGCAGGATTTGTTAGCGGTAATATACGGGATTTTGAACTTTCAATGTTATCTGTACGGTAGAAGGTTTAAGGTTGTGACGGATTATTCAGCTCTGAAATTGTTATTAGGTCTGAAAGACCCAGCGAGGAGGCTAGTGAGATGGGCGCTGAAACTCAGTGAGTTCGATTATGAGGTAATACACAAGCCAGGTGTGAAACATGCCAATGGTGACGCATTGAGCAGGTTCAAAATGGCTCTGAGCACTGTGGCACTTAACTTCTGAGGTTATCAGTCCCCTAGAACTTAGAACTACTTAAACCTAACCAACCTAAGGACATCACACACATCCATGCCCGAGGCAGGATTCGAACCTGCGAACGTAGCGGTCGCGCGGTTCCAGACTGTAGCACCTAGAACCGCTCGGCCACACCGGCTGGCCATTGAGCAGGAAAGTGGCAGTATTACAAGTAACAAGGGTGACTGAAGATGAGGGGAAAAGGGCACAAGTCATGGATAGTGATTGCCAATTGTTCAGAAAGCAACCACAGTTCCTAGTACAGGACGTGTTACTTTGCAGGTCGACGAAATGCGGCCCGCGGGTCGTCGTACCAGCAGCGTTAAGATCTGAAGTTTTGCAACAAGCGCATGACCATTTTCTTTCAGTACATGGCGGGAGAAGAGCTAGGCGGATAGCAGAGAAGTTTTGGTGGAGGACACAACGTCAAGACGTGGACGAGTACGTCAGGAGTTGTGTGCCATGCGCACAGCGTGCGGACTTGAGCCATCAAAAGATCGAGCTTCAAAGATTACCAGAGGCAGACAGACCTTTCCAACAAATCGGAATTGATGTATTAGGCCCATTTAATAGGAGTGCAGCAGGGAATAAGTATGTGTTAACAGTGATTGACCACTTTTCTAGGTATTTAGTCATGGTCGCATTACCAGATCAGAAAGCAAGTACGGTGGGACAAGCTTTAGTTAATAATTGGTTACTCAGGTATGGGATGCCTCAGTCCTTAATCTCGGATCAAGGTACTAAATTCACGTCTGATCTGATGAAGCAACTGTGTAAGTTACTGAAGGTAAAGAAACTATGGACTAGTCCATTCCATCCGCAAGCAAATGGACAAACGGAGAGAGTGCATCGAACAATCGCTAAGATGTTGAGTCACTATGTAAATAGTCAACACACCGACTGGGATGTGTACTTGCAATTCGTAATCAGTGCATATAATATTAAGCTACATACGTCGACAGGACTGTCGCCATACGAACTGGTGTATGATCAGAAGGTGCCATCATCTTTGGACATGCTTCGTCCAAGGCTGGGACCGGAGGGCGAGCATGTAAGGCAATTTGCGAAAACCGTTAAGGAAGTATGACAGAGAGTTAGACGAGCTAACACGAAAGCATTGAAATGACAAGAACGGATGGGAGGTACAACGAGGAAGTTGCCACAGCACAGAGTAGGCCAATGGGTGCTACTAGCTAATCCATATGTTCCAAATGGGAGAACCAAGAAGTTCACAAACAAATTCCAGGGACTGTACCATGTAGTGGAAATGACATCACCTGTCAATGTAACATTACAATTGCCTACCAAGACAACGGTGGTTCATGTTAGTAGAGTTAAGCCGTTCCAGGGGGTAGTAGATCTGTGTATATGTACTTCTCCTTCTGGCAGAAAGCGAAAAGAAGCGCCAGAAGCAAACAGTATACCAGGTATTAAGTATAAGTTGCATTTGAGGGATGTGTAGTTAGCAGTAATTATCTTGTGTGTATTATTTTTGTGCACGGACTAGGGTTATTTTATTGGTATTAAGGGGTAGTGATGGGAGTTTTTTCCTTCTCTCTCTATTCTGTAGGTGACGCAGGATGGGGTACAAGTGGATAGTATAGGGTGTAGTCCTCTGTCAGCTGACACAAGCTGGCCAGGTACAGAATATACCGTTGTGAAGTGGGGTGTTGTTCGGGAAACAACCGGATGGGGTCCTCACGAGTCACAAGTGGACGCTTCGACTGGCACTCAACATCCTTCAGGTAAGGAACTAGATGCGGCAGCTACAGGAGGGGGTATCGAGTGTGGAAACAGTTGCATCTAAGAACAGAATATTACAGGACATGCAAGAAGAGTACGAGGCTATGGATAGGTCATGTAAGGACATAAGGGAACATCTGCGCCAAGTTGTGAGCCTGATTTCAGGGAGGAGAAAGTGAGTAAAGAGGGGTTGGTTGAATGCACGTGGGAAGTTGCTGAAAACAATTTTTGGAACAGCGGATAGAAATGATATTGAGGGTTTGAACAATTCTTTAACAGTTATTCGCGACAGGGAGGAAAGCATAGGGAAGTTAGTGGATATACACACAACAGAGATACGGGGATTAGGTACAGAGTTGTTGAATGTGACGCGCGTGCTGGGGGGATGGCTATAGGGTTACGAGCATATATAGAAAAAACACAGAAATCATTGAATACCGATCTGGAACAGGTACAAACGCGATTGGATATAGTGGAAAGGAAGCTGGAAATGGCTAAATTGCTGTGGGAACGGGTTAACAGCATTGGTGAAGCACGAGTGAGGATGGATGAATTGCAAGAGGCAGTACATCACACATTGCATGGGCAGGTGAGCGTGACATTGATGTCACCAGAAAAATTCTAACAGAGTCTGAAGCAGGCAGAGGGAGAGTTTCCAGAGGGGATAGAGCACGTAGTGCCGATAATTGAAGCGAGTATGTCACTTTTTTATCATATGTCAAGGATTAAGGTAACAACGGATCTAGTTACGATGGACACTACTGACCATTAAAATTGCTACACCAAGAAGAAATACAGATGATAAACGGGTATTCATTAGACAAATATATTATACTAGAACTGACATGTGATTACATTTTCACGCAATTTGGGTGCGTAGATCCTGAGAAATCAGTACCCAGAACAGCCACCTCTGGCCGTAATAATGGCCTTCACACGCCTGGGCATTGAGTCAGACAGAGCTTGGATGGCGTGTACAGGTACAGCTGCCCATGCAGCTTCAACAGGATACCACAGTTCATCAAGAGTAGTTAGTGGCATATTGTGACAAGCCACTTGCTCGGCCACCATTGACCAGACGTTTTCAGTTGATGAGAGAGCTGGAGAATGTGATGGCCAGGGCAGCAGTCGAACATATTCTGTATCCAGAAAGGCCCGTACAGGACCTGCAATATGCGGTCGTGCATTATCCTGCTGATATGTAAGGTTTCGCAGGGATCGAATGAAGGGTAGAGCCACGGGTCGTAACACATGTGAAATGTAACATCCACTGTTCAAAGTGCCGTCAATGCGAACAAGACGTGACCGAGACGTGTAGCCAATGGCACCCCATACCATCACGCCGGGTGATACGCCAGTATGGCGATGACGAATACACGCTTCCAATGTGCGTTCACCGCGATGTCGCCAAACACGGATACGACCATCATTGATGCTGTAAACAGAACCTGCATTCATCCGAAAAAATGACGTTTTGCGATTCGTGCACCCAGGTTTGTTGTTGAGTACACCATCGCATGCGCTCCTGTCTGTGATGCAGCGTCAGGGGTAACCGCAGCCATGGTCTCCGAGCTAATAATCCATGCTGCTGCAAACGTCGTCGAACTGTTGGTGCAGATGGTTGTTGTCTTGCCATTGTCCCCATCTGTTGACTCAGGGATCGAGTCGTGGCTGTACGATCCGTTACAGCCATGCAGATAAGATGCCTGTCATCTCGACTGCTAGTGATACGAGGATCCAGCACGGCGTTCCGTATTATCCTCGTGAACCCCCCGATTCAATATTCTGCTAACAGTCATTGGATCTCGACCAACGCGAGCAGCAATGTCGTGATACGATAAACCGCAATCGCAATAGGCTACAATCCGACCTTTATCAAAGTCGGAAACGTGATGGTACGCATTTGTCTTCCTTACACGAGGCTTCACAACAACATTTCACCAGGTAACGCTGGTCAACTGCTGTTTATGTATGAGAAATCGGTTGGAAACGTTCCTCTTGTCAGCACGTTGTAGGTGTCGCCACCGGTGCCAACATTGTGTGAGTGCTCTGAAAAGCTAATCATTTGCATATCACAGCATCTCCTTCCTGTCGGTTAAATTTCGCGTCTGTAGCACATCATCTTCGTGGTTTAGCAGTTTTAGTGGCCAGTAGTGTATAAAGAGATTAGATTTCCAGTAACTAGTGTGGGGAGACAGTATCACTGTTACACAGTGCATCCTTATCCTGTCAGATGGGAGTTCAGGACACAGGAGGTTTTATTAATTTCTAAGGAGGGGGATACTCATGCTACTATGTCGAGTTTAGAGTTGAGTAGATGTCTAACGCAGTCAGTTTCCATTTGTCCATCATGGGTTGTTTTCACAGGCAAGGAGTCGTGTGATATTCAGTTATTTAGGGCAGAAGCAGGAGCTTCGGAGTCTCGGAAAATAATAGTGAAGCCTACGCCACATTTTCGGCAAGTTGGGAGGCATTGGTTGTATTCAGTATTCGCTACGGAGAGGATATCAGCCAAGTGTTATGACAACTGGAATTGGACAGCAACCACGGAGATGGTTACGGGACAGTGGTTTGCTAATCAACAGGACAAATTGTGAAATAGTAGGGGATCGTTTCAGCTTACCAGCGACAGTCACGGGAGTCACCGAGGTTACAGATACTCATCTGACGTTGTACTGGCCAGATGCGTCATTCAGCATCATTCCAGGAGAAAATTTGACGTATATTAACAACACCTTGGATGCTACACTATTGCCAACGATAGATAAACTAGTAGATTAGAAGCGTCAAATTTCAATGCAGCAATTATTGAGGCATGTGGAGGAGTAAGATACCACGTGGAAACGTAGCATAGTGACCATTGGTATTTCAACTAGTACTATTACCGTGTTGATTGTATTTATCGGTGTGGTACATGTCTTATTAAAACGGAGGATTCAGCATGTTAATGCAATACCACTCCATGAGATTCCTGTAGAATAGATTACCAGTAGGGCATGAGTCATGGCAACCTGGATATATATAGGGAAGAAATAGAAATAGGATAGAATTAGAGTTAACATATAGGGTAAATTCGGGGACGAATTTAATTTTTAGGAGGAGGCAGTGTTGCGGCCACATGTAGTAAGCGTTGCTTCATGCAGTGGAGAATGGAAAAACAGAGGCACACCAGTGACCAAGGCGTTGCGAAGTAGGAAAGCACAGATAACATTGCTGGCAGCAGCAGTCTACCAACAGGTTGACGCAAGGATGCACACAGACCGAGCGCCGAGAGAAGCCCGGAGAGTGCTGAGTAAGGGGAAGTGAGGCCAGCACGCTAAGTTACGCTGCAATATACTGCGGAAGTAATAACAAAAAGCTACCACTGAGGGTAAAAAAACGTCCTCCTGCCAGATATAAATAGTGGAGCGCAGGCAGCAACAGACAGAAGCCATTAGGAAGCAGTTCGGATCTGAAGACGGACATGGTCCGTGTCCGAATGTTCAGTCTTCGTAGGTGACAATTCCAGAAGTTGTTCCAGCTCGCAGGAGTCATCTGTTCGCCGCCAGATATCAACTGGAGGTCGGCCCGAGTTCGGTCGGCACCATGGCTGACTAAATACAGCGAGAACTTCCAGCAGGACCGGCCGCAGTGCGGTCTTGGTCACAAGCACCGCCGGGGACTGACGCCCGGACTTCACAGCAACCTGGCCCCACGGCGCGTGGTCCGTCCATGACAGGATCTCACGGACATCGCGACTGACGGCTTCCCGGCCGCCGGTGCAGCAGGCGTTGGCGAGGCGGCTCCGTGGGCGTGCCCGTACTGGGGCGCCGAGCGTCGACGAGTTTATCTCAACCACAGGGCATCCTGGCTTCAGCGGAGCACTGGTGGCCTGAGGCTCCCGAGTGCGATCAGCGGCGAGCGTTGCGCGCATTGTCGGAGAATCTACACAGCAGCAGCCAGGCGGAGGGATCCGCAGGGCTGGACAGCGACGACGAGGGAGAAATTGCAAAGAAAGTTCAATAAATAATTGTAAAACTCCACGCCGTCTCAGTCTTTGGCGCAGCCACTGTGTCTGCTGCTAACAAGTGGTGTAGAAGTCGTAACATAGAGTACAGCTGATGAAACTTTACACCAGTCTGTGGAAGTGAGTTCGATCATGATCAAGATGCAGAGGGACTGTCTAAAAAATAGTGCTTCAATTTTTGCTGTATGGGATCCTTAGCAGATGGGTTCGATAAAGATGACTCATTACAAGAAATGAGAGAGGCACGAATATGGTTCACGAGCAGCTGTAATCATTAAAAGACGTCTCTACAAAATACAAGACAAGTACATGGTAGAATGGATAGACATAATTCCAAATTGCACTTAGCATTTCTGCTCGAATGCATAATACTATCAGCGACTCGTGAATGTGCCTGTAGACTCAAGACCGCTTTTTATGCAGGGTGACGGTAACATAGTCCCTATGATCGTGTTTTTAATAGTGCAGTTCTTACGTGAAATGTATGGTGTGTGCTGTAGAATCCCTCTGCGGACAGCTCCAAATGTCGTCTTCCATCCACGGATTCCCATTTGACCTACCTGATGAGTGTAATCCAACAACTGCAAAAAAAGTTACTCACCTTGCAAATTGACTAGCATGATCAATTTAATTACTTAGCCTGTCAAACTGATACGAATGACGTGCCGTCTGGTGTGTGGAGAAGATCGCTAGGACACCTATTTTTTTTTTTTTCGTTGCGGCAATATCTTTTAACGAAATTTCAAATCTCCCACCTACACAGGGAGAGACAGGCTCTCACGATTTGGTTCGTAAACGCTAGTATGATATAGCATCGCATCGGTTTAAGGGGACCTGTCATAGTGTACAAAACAGCTACGTTCACTTGAATTATAGCTTGTTGTTGTCAAACGTAAAATGAATGTGTCTTTCTTCCGACGTGTGAGCCAATGGCATGAAAGATTGTCAGAAAAGTTTGTAATACACAAGTGCATGACAGTTTATATACAGACACTAAACGCGAGAGACGCTCTCAAGTCGTGTAATTTGTTCAACAGCGCGAAATAAATTGCTTAATATAGATTTTTTTTCTTTGGAGTTCATATTCTCGCTTTTGCTTTACTCCTATGACCGTTTCGAAATAACGAAAACTTTCTGAGGTGATCGGTAATTTTCGCAGCAAAATAGTCGACGTTTTTTTCCTGATCTTACACGTGGTGGACACGTCTCTGCTGATCATTTGTGATCGGTAGTAGTGCACTTTGGACATAAAAAAATAATGAGATGCGAATTGTATCGTGCATTCGAACGTAAAAACTGTACCGATTTTGCTCATAAAACTAAAATAAAATGGACTTTGCCTATTTTCGTGGAAAAAGGACATTTATTATCGTCTTATCGTCGCAACTGTGTTTTCCTTTTTTTAATATGTGCTTGATTCTAGATAAGTTGACGTAGAGGGGTGCTAGAAAATCAACAGAGGGCAGCATCTCGCCATTTGAAGACGGAAGTGTCCTCCCCACAGGTGCATATAGGGAGACAGGGGGGAGGGGAAGGCGTGAGTGAAGGTGAGAGGGCCTCGGTTTTTGGTAGTTTGTGATTGTACATCGAGGGGAGTGCGTGTCCAACTAACGCCCCCTCTGCAGTCTTTTAGGACGACGATTTTCCCCAGTATATGTGTCGCATTATGAGCCTTCATTATGAGTGCAGGTTTTCTTTCTCTTTTTTTTTCAAGACATTTTAGAAGTGTAATTAGAACTGTGGCGCATTTTTTTCATCAGTTGTGATAGTGTGTATTGTCTTTGATTACCTGGGCTGTAGGGTGGCTTTTGAGTAGGTGGCTGTAGCAAACTCTAATGTCAAACAGCGATAGATACTGTATACTTACAGAATTTTTAACCTCCTCTCCGTCCAACACCAGCATCTCATCAGTTTCACGTGTTTACCACCAATAACTACAAAGATAGTACCTTATACCACTACCTTTTCCCCACCAGCTTGTAAGTTTAGGATAAAGTTGAGTGTGTCTGTCACTAGTTTCAAGTGGTATTGCGAAATTTTTTCCCAGCTTGATAGCACCAGTTGTATGGCATCGTCAGTTTTTCAGTTATACTGTGATTTTATGCCGTCCTAGTGTAGGCTCGATCTTTATGATTAATCACGTAATTAGGACCGATCTTTGCATCAGTTTCCCGACCCAAATAAATAAAGTACACTAACCTTATCTGCCTTTGCTGCCTCTGGACAGTTTCCATGTGCTGTGGGAGGGGGGGGGGATGCACGCCTCCGTCCAGGAGGACCAGTTCGAGTCCTAGAGAGGGCACTGCGTTTTTTATTTTCCGTAAATTCCAAGCGCCTCTGGTGGAATAATTGTGTGTGTGTGTGTGGGGGGGGGGGGGGGGGAGATTCACTTGGGCTTTCCATCCAGGAGAAACAGGGTTTGAGTCCCAGAAAGGAAACTGCCAATTTTAATTTCATGCCAGTTCCTGGGTGGGAGTGGGGCTAGACATCAGCACGCCCTGGTACAAAGAAATTCCCGCCAAAATTCAAAATTTCTCACAATAGGGTAGGTTGTGAGACGGGGAGGGGTGGGGGAGGGGGAGGGGCTGGGGCCATGTGTAAGCTGAGAAAAACTTGTGGCGTCATCCGGGGGCGTGTGTGGGAGTGGTCGGGGCGGGGGTGATTAATTGATCAATTTAATTAATTTGCATATCAATTTGATATCAAAATTGCACTGAGAAGCCCACTACCATACTACTTACTTGTGGTTGATTTAGGCTCATACATAGCAGCAAATGGGACGTACATAATATATTGAAGTTTTATTTAAAACTGGAAACAGAACGATACCTCATTTAGTTCTCGAGTTATTGGTTTTCACATCCGACTGATAGCTGCGTGCAATACGCCTATTTCTGTCCCTGAAAATTCAGAAATATTTGGTCATTACAATCGTCATATTTCGTAAACCAATATACCGAAATGAAGTTTTCTGGAAGTGATAGCACACAAAAAGGCACGTATGTGTTTTGATGATTCGCGGACATATGGAACTAACTCATCCGTAGCTGTGATTGGTCGACGGCTCAGGATACATATGGACGGCAGTAGCACTGTAGAAGAGCCAAGCAACATGTGTAAACACGCTCACAGCACCTGGGGAACGGAAGAGCATGTATCCACGTCCACAGCAGCAAAAGGGCTAAGGAACTCCGGAGGACTGCCCCGCAGTGCTCCCTGTCTCTTCCTTCCGTAAGCACACATCCAAGACTCCGTCAAGTTCATAGAACACAACTGCTACCTGACAGACAATTAACTGCAGAGATACATAGAAATTAAAAGATGTGTTAGCGGCTCGATCTTTCCAATCACTGATATAATCCATCTTATCACTGTTCATAGGTACTTCGATAAAATTGATCAAAAGCAATGATATATGGGACATGTCGACCATATACAGAGGGGTCCAAAAAATGTATCCACTGTTTAAAAGTCCATAACTTGCAAACTAATTGACGGAGTTGTCTCATTTTTGGTGAAAGTGTAGCTTAAAGTCCAACTTAAAGATATCACAGTAGGTGTTCGAAATGGTCACCATTAACATGCACACACAAACGATGCCGGCTAACTGCAGCACGAACTACTGACTGCAACGTGTTCAGTTGGATATTTGCACATGAATGTACGATGGATCTCGAAGTTCATCCAATGTGCGTGGCTTTTGTCGATAAACGACGTCCTTTAGTGTTCCCCACAGGTAAAAGTCCAGAGGAGTTGGGTCTAGGGAACGCGGTGGATACTCCACAGACCTCTACGGCCTATCCATCTTCCTGGTAGATTTTCGTCGAGATACGCCCTAACACGATTTTGGTAGTGGGCTGGGGCACCATGTTGTTTAAACACTTCCGTCTCCATACAAGTCTCGGAAGGCAGGTAAAATGGATGTCTGAAGCTTCTGAAGGTACACCTCACCGGTAACTGTGCCCTCAAAGAAGAATGACCCAATCAAGCCCAGGTAAGACAACCCACACCACACATTTACTCCTGGCAAATTCATGGCTTTGTCTACATGGACGTTCGGATTTTCGGCGGCCCAGTAGATGCAATTGTGGCGATTTACTGTACCAGTGAGTTTGAAGTGTGCCTCATCAGACCACACAATCATCTCTGCAAACTCTTCATCGTTGCGCACCATGTTAGTAAACCACTCGCTCTACTCCATTCCACGATCTGGGTCGTCGTTGTTCATTGCGTGTAGCAATCGTGGGATGTAGCACTTTCACTTTGCTGTCTTCAAAATTTGCCGAACACTGGAGCGACTCACTCCAGTTTCACGGGCACAGTGTCTCACAGACTTCTGTGGTGAGCGAGTGAATTGTTGTAACACACGACGGGGGTGAATTGTTGTAACATACGACTTGCTACTGTTAAAGGTCGCCCAGATCGTTGTTTGTGTACATCTTTAACAAAGCCTTCGGCTTCAAATTTGTCTCCAAAGCGACGAATCGTTAAACGTGTCGGTGGCTCTGTTTCATACTCATTTCGCCATTGCCGTTGAACCTCATTAATGTTTTCGTACTTAAAATATCACTTCAAAACTGACTTCCTTTCATCGAATGTAAGCCTTGCGCCAGTCATGTTTACTCGAGTAACTAGGTGCAACTAAGAACAAAACACTGACTATCTGGCGACTGTCATTTGACAAAACAAAACAACGCAATACAACGCTTGTGTGGCGATTGCCGGAACTACAAACTATTACACTACCAAAGATGAGACAACTCCGTCAGTTAGTTTACCAGTTATGGACTTTTAAACAGTGGATACATTTTTTGGACCCCTATGTATTTCTTGGTAAGGGTTCCACAAAACTGGCTAATTTTCTAATGTGGGACACACAAGTTGTAGCAGAATAGCAGCCCAAACAAATGTATACAATGCTACACTAATTAATTTTAAACGTCTATTCAAAATTGCCTTAAGAAGCACGTAACTAAATAAAGTTCGTGTTAAAGTTACTGTGTCGTTCGAGCAAGACACAGCCAGGGTAAAAGCACCAGAGGCACAAAGATGAGAGCAGATGCCAGTTTTAGAGACTCGTCACTTGCACGAATTCGACCAATGCCACGGCCGGCGCTGAGATGAGGATATCGACTTCAGCTCGGCCAATTGCCAGCTTAGTACAATCCACCAAGGACCAGACTATAGCGGACAGAAGCCGACTCAAGAGCAGCTCTCGCCCACTTGGTTTCTGGTTACAGATTATCGTCCAGGGCTGACTGAGACAGGGAACGTCGTTTAGTGAACTCTTAAAAGTGAATAGACAGTTGTTGCAAAACTGCATTTTCTATGTACTGTGAAGTTGACCAGCGATTATTTTCGGATACCACTTGCCGTTTTTCTGTTATATTACACGCAGTGTTGCAGACCTCGGTATACAACTAGTCACAAAGATAAGTAAATCTTTTTAACTCGTTTGTGTGACTTTGTTACTAATTTGTTGGAGTGTTTTAGAAGCTTCGTTCTATTCAGTAACCTAACAGTGGGGCGCAGCTATTTAATAGTGACAGGACAGTACTGCACCAAAAGCCGTTTCACGAAGTCACAAACTCGGCCTACCATAACAACAGTGGCAGCTCTGTTTCGACAGCAGTAGCGACGAGGCCTTTGTAAAAAAGTAACACTAAACTGCCTCAAAATTTAAATCTCGTCAGCTATTGCCGTTAATTGTGTGTCAAAAATTCCAGTTATTTCAGAGCAGCGACACACATTTGATTCTATCTCACTCTGAAAAAGCTGATTTTTGTATTACATCAAGGTAATATCCGAACTGGTTGAGTCCCTGGCTTTCACCATTATAAAATCAGAGAATAATACACAAAAATCACAAAAAATTATTCCCTCCAAAATAATCCACACAAAGTACATAAAAACAGACAAATTTTGTACAATACTTTTTACAAAAACGTAACTGAGGTGAGCACAAGTCTTGCAATGCCAATCGACAGCACCAATTTACTCACGCTACAGCAATGTCACAGGAAATTAAAAGTTGATTGCTGAGCACCAAAGCTGCTGGCGTGGTAGGAGTAAGCCCAACTGAACATAAAAAATTTATTTAAAACTTTATTTTTAAAATCACACCACTGAACACATACACTGGTGACAACATGTATATATTTAATTAAGCCAAATTTATTATAACCGGCACTTACTCAAGGATTGTGACCTCAAAAAGTTTAACATTAAGATAAATATACCGAAAATTTACAATACGACAAAATGGTGGATAGATGGTTGAAAGAATGTCAGCCAAAATGACAGTAAGTTGCTGCTCCAAAATCCTTTACAAATGAAGCATAGACTAAAATTAATTGCAGCAAGTTGGTAAAATCTTTGATGTAATTACAAGGGCCGGCCAGAAGGGCCACCACTCACTAATATAATATATTAATAAACTAATATATTATAATATATTAATAAATAAGAGAAATTTGTCACAAGAATTTAGATCACCCTAATAAGTCACCAGGTTTAATTTGATTTGCCCAGAGAACACTTCCCTTAGACTTGTATCTGTTGCATCCAATTCAGCCTGAAGGGCCAGAAAAAAATTAATTATTTCTAAGAGAAACCAACACAGTATCTGTACAATTATTTAAAAAACACAAATAAAGTAACTCTAATAAAACAGTGAAGTTTTTGTGGTGGTGCACGCCTTACAGTGTGCCTTCCAATAGCAAGGAGGCCTTCACGACTCTTCTGGTGGCAACAACATCAGTCACAGTATTATAGACACAGGCCAAATTAGATATACTCAGTAACATACGGAACAGATATTAATTACAAGCCAAAATAGGTGACACTGTTAAGAAGTTACTATTAATAAAGGAAAGGAAAAAATCTTACACCGGATTATCTAGGCGAATGCAACTTTAGCTCTTTAACAGTGACATTTAGCATAACTGAACGCCTGATGATACTGCCGAGCTCACTTTGAACCTCCAAGCCAGTAACTACTCATAATATAAAAAAGGGTAACTAAGTCGAAACAAGTGGTTCTACAAATCTAAATACATAGATGCATTTATCTGCATCTCAGTGCAACGCAGAACAGACTGTGCAACACTGGGATTCGTAACCTGGCAGTGAGAACTTTTCGTTTCATCAGAAATAACATTCAGCAGTGAAGTTCTTGATTAATTTTCTTGAAAGGCTTTCATTAAATACGAGCCACTTTCTCGGGTAACAAATTATCCTAAAGGAAACACACACACACACACACACACACACACACACACACACACACACACACACGCATACACACACACACTCACATACAACGAGATACATTAGTATGGTGGTTCGGGTTTGAACACACCTGAGGTAAATTTTTTTTCCTTTATTGATTTTCGAATCCCCCCCACCTGGGGAGGGGCGGGCTGACAGCAGCTTAATACGCTGCTCTACAGCCGAGAGAAAGTTAAACAAAACAATGGTGAGGGAACAAACAATATAAAAAGGCGATAAAATTGTGACTTTTTTAATAACAGTAAAATGGAGGTTTCGCGGGAGGCGTGCCAGAGATAAATCCCTGCAGTCGCGCTATCCTCTGCGTCCTCGGTGGCTCAGATGGATAGAGCGTCTGCCATGTAAGCAGGAGATCCCGGGTTCGACTCCCGGTCGGGGCACACATTTTCATGTGTCCCCGTTGACGTATGTCGACGCCTGTAAGCAGCCAAGGGTGTTCATTTCATTGTAATTAAATGGAGGAAAGTTGCGGAACTTAAAATAGAAACACGGCATTGACGATGCGGACGAAGGCACACTGGAAGGAGACATGCACAATTAAAAAAACTCGGCGACAGTCTGGTTTCTGTTCGCACGAGGTAAAAACACAGCTAGCGACAGTATGGTGGCTGTTCACAACACTGACAGGGGACTCACAACACTGAATACTCGCTTATAACAGCACTATACAGGTGACACGGCGGCAGATGGGGGGAGGGGGTGAGGGGGTGGAGGACCCGGACCTTTGAGGGGAAACAGTGGGGAGGTCTGAGGTAAATGACACACAGTCTGTAAATACCGATACTGTCAAAAAGAGTCACCGAGTCTAAGACAGTTTTGCAGTTGTAGAGTTAAACTACAAGCTTGAGAAGCTCGCCATTCGAATAATCCCAACGGGCGTAGCTATTGCGAAGACATCAGACATGGTGTACAGTTAGAGGCGATGCATCGGCGGGTACCCGCACCGATGGCCCACGAACAGTGTCCCACTTGGAGCGCTACTTATCAGCGGCTTCCCAGTCCGGCTGCAGTCAAAAAAATGGTTCAAATGGCTCTGAGCACTATGGGACTTAACATCTGTGGTCATCAGTCCCCTAGAACTTAGAACTACTTAAACCTAACTAACCTAAGGACATCACAAACATCCATGCCCGAGGCAGGATTCGAACCTGCGACCGTAGCGGTCACGCGGTTCCAGACTGAAGCGCCTAGAACCGCACGGCCACACCGGCCGGTCCCGGCTGCAGTCACTCAGCCCTCTCGCGGACAGCACCAGCACACTCTCCACCAAACATTCTCCCCTAATGTCCGCTCTCCGTAAATGCCAACTTCCTCCTCGAATAGCATGTTTCCGCCAATCGCGAGCCGTCAAAGATAGCTTAGCCGGAAAGAGCGGTCACACAGCCGGGGCCGACAATGTTCTATGACACCACAGCTCAGAAATGAAACGTAGCGGTAAGACAAAAAAAATCACTTTTACTTTCGTATCAGCACAATAACACTGTATTCATAGGATCACAATCACACTGCATTACACTAAGGTGACGAAAGTCACGAGGTAGCGATATTCTCATATACAGTTGGCGACAGTATCACTTTTACAAGGTATAAAAGGGCAGTCCATTCGCGGGGCTGATTCATGTGGAAAGGCTTCCGACGTGATTATAGCCACGTGACAGGAATTAACAGACTCTGAAAGCGGAATGGTTGTTGGAGCTAGACGCATCTGGCAATCAGTTTCGGAAATCATTAGCAAACTCGGTATTCCGAGATCCACAGTGTCAAGAGTGTGCAGAGAATACCAGATTTCACGCAACACCTCTTTCTTAACAACCGAGAACAACGGCGTTTGTATAGAGATGTCACTGCTAACGGACAAACAACGATGGCTGAAATAACAGCAGAAGTCAATGTGGAACGTACGACGAACGTATCCGTTAGGACAGTGTGGGTAAATTTGGCCTTAATGGGCTGTGGCAGGAGACTGACGACGCGAGTGCCTTTGCTAACAGCACGACAACGCCTGCAGCGCCTCTCCTGAGATCGTGACCATATCGTTTGAACTCTAGACGACTGGAAAACCGTGGCCTGGTCAAATGAGTCCCGATTTCAGTTGGTAAGAATTAATGGTAGGGTTCGATTGTAGCGCAGACCAACGTTGTCAACAAGGCACTATGTAGCTGGTGGTTCCTCCATAATGGCGTGGATGAGTTCACATGGGATGGACTGGGTCCTCTGGCCCAAGTGAACCGATCATTGACTAGAAATGGTCATGTCGGCTATTTGTAGACCATTTGCAGCCGTTCATGGAATTCATGTCCCCAAACAACGATGGAATTTTTATGGAAGACAGTGGAGCATGTTACCCCAGTAGCTGAGTGGTCAGCGTGACGGATTGCCGTCCTCCGGGCCCGGGTTCGATTCCCGGCTGGGTCGGAGATTTTCTCCGCTCAGGGACTGGGTGTTGTGTTGTGTTCATCATCATTTCATCCCCATCCGGCGTGCAGGTCGCCCAATGTGGCGCCGAATGTAATAAGACCTGCGCCAAGGCGGCCGGACCTGCCCCGCGAGGGGCCTCCCGGCCAATGACGCCAAACGCTCATTTCATTTCATGTTACCAAGTCACGGTTTTTTCGTGATTGTTTTGAAGAACATTCTGGACAGTTCTCGAGCGAAAGATTTGGCCACCAATATCACCCGACGTGAATCCCATCGAGCATTTGTGGCGCATAATCGAGATATCAGTTCGTGCACAATATACTGCACCGGTAACACTTTCGCATTTACGGACGGCTAGAGAGCAGCATGGTTCAACACTGCTGCAGAGGATTTCCAGCTTGCTAAGTCCAAGCCACGTTGAGTTACTGCAGTACTCCGAGCAAAACGAGATCAGACACGATATTATGAAGTATCCCATTACTTTTTTTCGCCTCAAAGTAGCGGTAAAAAAAAAATTTGTAGTTTCACTATAAAAGTTGCCAGATGCACAGTAACGCTTTTTTAATATAATTTTGAGCCTGTAACTGTGTGAATGGATATTTGAGTAATTCTTCAAGTGATTAATTATTGATACCACAATGGGTGCTGATTCTGAATATAATTCAGAACAGAAGATCAGATTTTAGTCTGTCGTAAAATATTTTATACCGACAAAAACTCAGCTAAAATTCATGTGAAACATTATATCCTTAATTGTAATGAGTATGAAGTTACTGAGTGGTCAGTCTAGAAAACTGGGTGGGGCCAGTCATCACAGGAAGTATTATTCAGAAAAAACAATGAAATGATATCTAGTGTAGCGTGTTTTGAGTGGTTCTGTGCATAGGCTGAGTGAATTTTCCCAATATCATGTCAATGATTCATGGTCTGCCACCTGCTTCACCTACAACTGAGTCTATGTGATCTTTCTATTTCATATGTTTACAAATTATTAATGCAGGTATTTGCATGAGTTGAGTGATCAGTTGTGACTCATTGATATTATATTCATAGACACTGTTTTCCTACCTTTTATGAAGTGCACCGAAGTGCCGGAACGCGTCAGCGGTAGCAATAAATACTGTCAAATTGTAGTCACGTTTTGTCCTTGATGTATAGCTTCCTGTCAGATATTATTTCAGTTATACGCACTATCAGAAATCGCAGTAGCCTGAGCGACCAACACTGTCCAATTTTACAACTACAATTGTAAAACTACCGTAGCTACCACAGACTATCATGTGTGAGCGTAGACTGTGTTACTTTTCCCGGTAGATTTGGTCAGTTAAGATCCTACCTTGTTACCTGTACCTTAGGTGTGTTGCTAATCGGGTGTTACCTTATTATGATCGCCTTGTCTGCATATGTGATCAGTGTCTTAACTGATTCCCCTAGAAACCAGAAGCGGTGATCCGTCTAGAAACCACGTGAGGGTATATAAAAGGCCGCGTAACCTACAGAACATTTTTGTCTACTTAGTTTGCTGTAATCAATGTTTATAGCAAAACTGAAATGTCAACGTTTAATTTATGTTTTATTCGAAAACTGCTGATCTGTTGCGTGAAACAGAGGGATGATGTAGCAAAAATAAAAATTTCCTTATGAAACGTGCAAAAATAAACATACACAATGTGCGGTTGAAATGTGTACAAAGCAAGCAAACGAACAGAGAAATCATAGGCTCTCAGTTTCTCTCTCACACATTCTTTTATGTTTCTTTCCCTACCAATGCTAGTAATACAGTAGTCGAAATCAGTATAGAAGCAGGGCTCCACCAAAGCAATAATATAATGTCTGAAGCATACATGCATCGAATTTAAAACGGAAACAATAGATACATACATGATGTAATCAATTATGACGGAATTACATAGTTTCTTCCATAACACGAGTAAGAAAGTAAGGCGTCCTCATTTCCTGGATGGAAACTGGTATAAAAGCATTCACAATACTTTTGAGTTATTACATTGTTAGTACTTTGCCCAACCTCCGTTCTTCCTAATAAACCCAAAAATTCTCGTAGGTATTGATTTGGTTAGGGTTAGTAGTTCTTGCACCGAAATTGTCGCTCACCCTTCTCGTGTCGCTCTTTCCAACTCACATACGGCCTCAAATTGCCTTTCATTACGATAAACACGCCTTAAAAGTATTTTCCAAAAGTTTAAAGGTTTTTCACGGGGTTGAAATTCGAGCTATGTGCAGGCCAGGGCAAGACATTGATATTTTTATCTTCAGAGCACTTTTTGGTTGTAGCAGAAACATACGGAGCTGCATTACGTCGTTGTAACATTAGACTTTCATTCGCTAGGTTCACGTGCATTATAATCAGTCATGTCTCTAGTACCTCAGTGTACATGTTAGACTTCATTCGAGTGCTCAGCTAAGCAAAGCGTGACTAATTTTTAGCGCAGAAGGCTGCCCAAATCATAACACTTTCACCGCTGAAACTTTTGAACATTCTTACCTGCTACTTTCTTCTCAGATCATGTCAATAATATTGAAATACATCCTGCTCATCTAAATTAAACTTCTTCTCATCACTGAAGATCACTTTATCACATTATGAAGTCCATGACATATTTTTTTCAGGAAACTCTAACCTATCCTGTTTATGTCTGCAGCAGTTTCCTGATGTTTGTAATGTGACAAAATTTGTCGTACACGTCTGGCAGTTACAAGAAACTGCAAATGAGCAACAAGTTGAGAAGAACAACTTTTGTGATCCTTGCTTTGAGTAAAAGTAATCCTTTCTATGCCTCAGACATGTTTCTGTTTTGCCCATATTTTCCGTTCTGTCCACATCGCGCACCCAATCCAACGAAATTATTGTTCTTGAACTGTTCAACTTCTTGGTAGATTGACGGCCGCGGTGGCCGAGCGCTTCTAGGCGCTTGAGTCCGGAACCGCGCGACTTCTACGGTCGCAGGTTCGAATCCTGCCTCGGGAATGGATGTGTGTGATGTCCTCAGGTTATTTAGGTTTAAGTAGTTCTAAGTTCTAGGGGACCGATGTCCTCAGAAATCCAATAGTGCTCAGAGCCATTTGAACAATTTTGATTCTTGGTAGATTGACAATTAGAGAGTCCCACTTCATTGTGCGTTCCGGTTTTTACTTGTTCACCACATGAGTTTATGTACGCAACACGCACTGTCACTAATGATGTCTGTTTCCTGCGAGCAGTAAAGGCACGTACGCACTCACGCACTAACACTGCACAGGGCCGACTACCTTTATACTGGGTTCCACCCTCTACCACCTGATTCGCTGATGTCTTGTCACATACTGCATTACCGGTATTAGTGCGATACCATTTGACAGCATTTGTCGATGTACTGCATTTCATACTATTGCATATGCGTTGTGCATAAATATTCCAACCGACAATGGTAATTTTCCTGAAACACCGATGCCTCTATACTGATTTCCACTACTGTGCTGCAGGTAACCGATAAAGGGCGACTCAATTACAGCTGATGTTTGCCACTAACTCTTCGCTACTTCAGTTGCTCATGCACACGTTGATGCGGCACTTCCCTCTTACTGCGGCGTTCGCCCCTCTAGAAGCGGAAACTGTTGTCGCGAGCATAGTACGAGAATGTGTCTAGTACACCCGGGCTCCAGTGTTTTAATGATGATACGTTTCTTTAATTTCGGGCAACATATCGTTTGTGTCGGCTGTAAGCAGCTCCTGCAGGGGAGAGAGAGTGAGAGAGAGAGAATACAGTGGCGGGCGCGTGTGCCGCTCTTGTAAACGCGTAACGGAATACCCGGCAGCTGGTCTAACGAGATAGCGATCGCGCTTCCAGGTGGCTGTCAGGCTCCCAATAGCACAGTAGAGCGGCGCGCGGCATCGAAGTGTATTCGCGGAAACGCCTCCGCCACCAAAGAACGCTCGCAGTGGATGTCCGCTACAAGACTGCCTGTACTGTGAAACACCCCCGATTAAATTTCTTTTGTTGGATTTTGTGTAATTTATCGAAGCCGCCAAAAACAGTTAATAATTATGATTATATGACCGTGTGCTTAATGGATGAAAGGCTATCGGCTTTCTGCTGCAGTTTCGGGGGCATTTCAACCGAGTGCGGCTATTTTGCAACTGAATAGTGGGATGATTGGAAGTTTGTCTGTTATTAAGGACCACGAAGGTTGCTATGTACAAACTGTATTGTATTTTCTATAATAACACACAAATGCTGAGGCACTTGTTACGTTCGCCTTACACGTCTAATTACGGTTATGTCTCCTATTGGTTGCTGATTTTTAGGTATTTCGTCACACGCAATGATGATGGTTAACATCCACAACAATCCTCACTGCAATCCATGGTTGTTGCTGGCCGAAGCGGTTGACGCGAAACACGAAATTCGGCACTTGTCACTTTTGGTGTCATATTGTAAGTAGGCTGTTTATGTTTTCTTATTGGCAACGTTACATAGCGCTCTGTATGAAAATCACTGGCTGTGCTGTGTGCAGTCTGTGGCTAGTTTGCATTGTTGTCTGCCATTGTAGTGTTGGGCTGTTGGCTGTTAACAGCGCGTAGCGTTGCGCAGTTGGAGGTGAGCCGCCAGCAGTGGTGGATGTGGGGAGAGAGATGGCGGAGGTTTGACATTTGTAAAAATGGATCTCATGAACTGCTGTATACATTATGACTATTTAGGTAAATACATTGTTTGTTCTCTATTAAAATCTTCCATTTGCTAACTATGCCTATCAGTACTTAGTGCCTTCCGTAGTTTGAATCTTTTATTTAGCTGGCAGTAGTGGCGCTCGCTGTATTGCAGTAGTTCGAGTAACGAAGATTTTTGGTGAGGTAAGTGATTTGTGAAAGGTACAGGTTAATGTTAGTCAGGGCCATTCCTTTGTAGGGATTTCTGAAAGTCAGATTGCGTTGCGCTAAAAAATATTGTGTGTCAGTTTAAGCACAGTCATGTATAATTTTTCAAAGGGGACGTTTCAATATCACTCGCGAATCGGTATCGATGAGGGTCCACCCCACGACGATTAGGGGGACGCGCTCATCTGTCACACTTCGGTAAATTTACTCGACCACCATTCTTGCCCGTCTCTCCAGCACTACTTCTCACTCGACACACTCCCATACTACTACCCACTCAACACTAGTCTCACTGTCTCCTGCAACTCTCGACAATCGACTCCTGTCTACTATCGACCTGGGCGTCGGATACTAGCATCTATGTTTGTGGGATCACGGATCCCTTACAACTGACAGAGCGTGGCTAGTCGTTCGCAGCTGATGCCCTGTTTCTCCGGCCTCCACATTGGACGTACAGTTAGGTAGCTTCCAGAGACAGAATACCGTAGAGCACCACCACCGCGAGGGCACTGAAGCAAACTGAACAACGCTACACCATGTTTCGTGTCGTCAAAATAAAGGGTCATGGTGTAGGATAGTGGTAGAACGATTACATAGGCTCGGTCCTCGGTACGGCAGGTGGCAGACTGCCACATTGGGAGGATGCTGGGAAAATGGGGTCAGTTTTCAAAAGAGACTTGTAGCAACTCATTTGTGCGTCTCACCTCAGAAAAATGTTGCTCTAGTGTGTTGACATCCATATCAAACGGGACTAACAGGGCTATTGATCTACACAAAGAAGGACGGCACGAATGGTCACAGGTTTGTTTGATTCACAGGAGAGACTCATGGAAACGTTGGAATACTTGAATTGGCAGGCTCTTGAAAACAGAGGCAAACATCCTGTGAAAGCCTACTAACGTAGGTCCAAGAAACAGTATGAAGTGAAGGATCTAGAGATATTCGTCGTTTATTTATTTATTTACACGTCAAGCTCCTTAGGACCAAATTGAAGAACAAATCTCCAAGGTCATGGAACGTGTCAGCACATGAATTTACAACATAAAAGTAATAACAAATAAAAATAAAGGTTCATGAACCTGAAAAAAGTCACTCCATAAGGTTAAGTAAGAATCAGCTTAATTTTTCAAGGAATTCCTCGACAGAATAGGAGTGACCCATTGAGGAAACTCTTCAGTTTCGATTTGAAAGCGCGTGGATTACTGCTAAGAGTTTTGAATTCGAGTGGCAGCTTCTTGAAAATGGATTCAGCAGTATTCTGCACACCTTTTGGCACAAGAGTTACGGAAGTCCGATCCAAATGCAGTATTGAGAGGCCAATGTCAAAATACCCAGACTCGTGAACAGAGGTCAACAAGAGGTTCGCGAACTAACACCGCTTATTGCACGATTGGCCCGTTTGTGAGCCAAAAATATCCTTGTAGAATGGGAAGAGGTACCCGACAATATAATACCATACGACATAAGCGAATGAAAATAAGCAAAGTAGACAAATTTTCGTGTCGAAGTATCACTCACTTCTGATATCGTTCGAATAGTAAAAATGGCAGTATAAGTCTTTGAACAAGAACCTGAACGTGGGCTTTCCTCGACAGCTTACTATCTATCTGAACACCTAAAAATTTGAACTGTTCAGTTTCACTAGTCATATACCTGTTCTGTGAAATTAAAACGTCAAGTTTTGTTGAATTGTGTGTTAGAAACTGTAAAAACTGAGTCTTACTGTGATTTAATGTTAGTTTTTTTTCTACAAGCCATGAACTGAGGTCATGTACTGCACTATTGGAAACCGAGCCAATGTTGCATACAACATCATTTACTGCCAAGCTAGTGTCATCAGTGAATAGAAATATTTTAGAGTTACCCGTAATTCTAGAGGACATATCATTTATGTATATAAGGAACAGGATGGCCCCAACAGTGATCCCTGGGGCACCCCCCACTTGACAGTACCCCACTCAGATCCCACATCACAGCCGTTATCAACATTGTGAATTATGACCTTTTGCTGCCGGTTGCTAAAGTAAGAGGTGAACCAATTGTGAGCTACTCCCCGTATTCCGTAATAGTCCAAATTCTGGAGCAATATTTTGTGATCAACACAATCAAATTCCTTAGTTAAATCAAAAATATACCAAGCGTTCGAAACTTTTTCTTTTGCCCATCCAGTACCTTACAGAGAAAAGAGAATATAGCATTTTCAGTTGATAAACGACTTCTAAAGCCGAACTGTACATTTGATAGCAAATCGTATCATATAAAATGATCAATTATCCTTACATACACAGCCTTTTCAGTAACTTTTGCAAACACTGATGGCATAGAAATAGGTCTAAAATTATCTAAATTATCCATTTCTCCCTTTTTATACAGCGGCTTTACTACTGAGTACTTCAATCGCTCAGGAAACTGACCATCCCTAAAGGAAAAATTACAAATATGGTTAAATACGGGGCTAACATGTGCAGCACAGTACTTTCCTACGTATCGCTCCCGTTGGTTTCGTGAAGACAAAAGTAGAAGAAACGGCTCTAGCACGCACCCAGACATTTAATAAATCGCTCCATACGTGATTAAAGTGGTCAGAAACCCTATATGCGACACCTTGTTGAGTAACCTTTGTCATTCACTGTGGTTTGCAGAGTACGCAGGGTACTGCTTACCGTCTTATACTTCTGAAGTTTTGGAAATGTTACAAACTGTTCGAGCTTCTCCCTCGTCTCAGAATTCTGCGAATGTCATGTTGCTTATGGTATATGACAACGAGAACATGGTTGAAACAAGCTTGATAAACTGTCGGAGAAGAACAGAGTTGAGAGTGAGACGTTTCAGAGAAGTTTTGCTTTTTCTTAATATCTGTATAGCATGTGACTAACTTTCATTTGGATCCGGAATCAGGTAAAGCAGTCATAATTATGACGATTCTTTTGAATATCACAGTGCTTCACTAGGCGTGGTCCTGTTGAACATGGTATGCAGTTGCTTTGCGCCCCCCTCCCCCCCCCCCCCCCTTGGACTGACTTATCCAACCAGTTATAGATGGACGTACAGTGTAACGTGGATTCCGAAAAATTTTCACGGCAGCAAACATTAATGAAGGTGAAAGAAGCAATAATTGAGAGATAAAAGTTCTAACATTGGCCGCGGCTAACATTGACTGGGGCTCGAATGCGACACCCTTTCATTTTTAGTCTGGTACGTAAGCACTTTTTTTCCCCCTAGATTTTCGTCGTCGCTTACCGTCAGTGGTTCTGTGCGGATGTCGTACAACATTTCTCAAATTACATCGATGACAACTTCATTCACTTGTTTCTTTTCTTTTTTTTCAGACGGTGGACAGTCCCCTGACTGAACACGATCAACTAACGTGACGGTATCACTGAGCCACGGAGAGTCATGTGTCAAATACGGGAAGTCCGACTCACATATAAGGTATATTACGACCTAACGCCCGTGGCCAGTCGAGCGTGCAACGAAGTTGTTGGCGGATCATGAGTTTATGAGTCTAATACCTACGACGCTGCCTTGATAAAATGTCAGCTGCTCGTTGCATAATATCAGTTTAGCCAAAGGGATACAAATGGATACCGAGATTCGGTGTCATAAATTACACTTTCTACTTTACGTACCGAGGTCTCCTTCCTAATATTTGATGATATAATTGAAAAGTAGTATCTGTCTGTCCACAAGAAATAATTTGCCTTTCCGTGTGTTTTTCACATTTTATAATGTGAAGCATATAATATTAGAAATATAACAGAAAGCTGCAAAATAATTCTTGGAAAAGCCTATTACAGCTGTCGAAAACTAAAGCGTTCGCTTAGAATACTCATCGAAAAAAGATATAATACACTATACCTTCCCTCCCTCATCACAAAAGTCTGCGAATATCATACCCTTTAAGATGCATACAAGGAAAACTTGGATGAAATAACCTTTATTACGAGTAAACACATGCATCAACGTACACAAAATAATACACTGTTACTGAATTCAAGTAAATATACGTACACCAATCTTACATAATTTGTTGAAATATGAGCTTGAATTTCATAAACGAATTCAGTTGCGTACCTTACAAAACGAAAAGGAACTGCTTGGCTATCAAAACGAGTGCACAATGTCGACACAGAAAATGGCGCTAGTAACACAGCGTGGCACGACAGAGAGCGCTAAATAGCGTGCCGCAGCCCATGTATGCGTTCTGTCATTGGTACCGTCCCAAAGTGCAATGCAATCACATACCGACTACAAAAAGAGGCAGATGTGATAACTGATACTGAAGCAACGCTGCTAGTCTATTCTTTGACAGCAAGTTAATGTAAAGAGCATTCCCTTATGGTTATGTATACTAGCGGAAATGGAAAGTGTTTGTTACACCACGAAGCATCAGTCCGTTATTTATCATACTGTGTGGACATGTTTATCACTTAACTGTCGCTAAATGAATAAACTTTCATTCCATTCTCAATTGGTTCAAATGGCTCTGAGCACTATGGGACTTAACATCTGAGGTCATCAGTTCCCTAGAACTTAGAACTACTTAAACCTAACTAACCTAAGGACATCACACACATCCATGCCCAAGGCAGGATTCGAGCCTGCGACCGTAGCGGCCACGCTGTTCCAGACTGAAGCGCCTAGAACCGCATGACCACTCCCTCCGGCTCTCAATTGGTATTCATCATCAACATCAGTATGAGGTGAGACCCCCGCAGCCTCTGGATGTCATCTTGAGGAATTTCTTGCTGCAACTGCAATATATGTTGTGTCAAATGATGAACGTTGGTGGCTGGAGGCTAATATAAAGTATACATCTTGCACTGACATGCCTGATATGCTCTGTCGATGGCAGATCAGGAACCGAGAATTCTATTCCAGGATTCATACTACTCAATCACCATGTTATTGCACTTGGGTGTTAGCAGAAACAGTGAAGTTGCGTTGCTATAAACAAGTACTCAGTGCTGACTAAAGAAAACGCATCACACTGTTTGTCGTACCAAGTATCGATACCACCACACAGGCATCGTAGCAACGGAAATGCAAGTTTCTATCTGATGCCGCAAGCGGCCACACTGGTTCTGACGGACCCAATGGTAGATGCGCGCCGAGTAACGCCTCCAGGAGCTCTGGACTATGAGAGCTGTCAGCTGCTGTGATATAGGGCGGCCGATGGCAGTGGCACTCCACTTACACTTGGAGCCTCATCTCTATGACATTATCGTCCGTGCTTAGTACAGCGAGCCTCATCCTTATTAACATTTTGATAGTTGAAATCTGTTTCTTGCTGCATTATTTGTAATGAGTCTTTGTACGCTTGGAGAAATATAATTTAAGTAAATATTCAGTTTTCTGCGTTGACTTTCTGGCTAATCATTTCTGCTCCTGTCCAGCTTTCCTACGACAACAGTTGTCACACCACTCTGTTGCTACCGCTCCTTACTGTTGTGTATGAAGTCATACATAACGTACATTCCAATGTTACGACGCCTGTATGGTGGTCTCGATTATATGATACCACATTGTCTATGATTTCAGGTTAGATATGCATATACTGTCTACCCTGATTGTGCAATGTCCACGGCAAGCCGACAGAAGCGCCCTCACTCCAAGATGTAATGGTGGTCGACTCATACTTTCCTCAAGGCGTTTGTTATGTAAACTGTACTGTGGGGTTTTGCATTATTCTGCTGGAAGATGCCAAGGGTACCCTCGTCATAAAGGGTATGACAACAGGATTTACCATCCTTGCCACACACTGACGAGCATTCACTCTCCCTCCAATACTTACCAAATCGGCCCTGTTGCCCTATCCAATAGCTCTTCACAACATGATACCAGTAATTATGGATCTCGAGAATCGTCGCTTACTGTGACCATTCCATGATCTCTAGACAGACGCTGGTGTCGCTCTGACCACCACAAACTGAACCTCAGCTACTACCTCCATCTAATGCTACTCTACTGTTATAACTGCAGTCTGGTTTCTGTGGAAGTTGTATATAACTTTTCACTCCCTGACACTTCATCCCTTCCACCTTCAGAATTTTTAAGAGTGTGTTCCAGTCAATACTGTCAAAATGTTTTTCTACACCTGCAACTGCTATACATTTTTGGTCAAGAGGATAGTTAAATACTTGAGAGCTGATGGTATTAATGATCCTGCCAAATTTTTCGTGTAGACATATGCTCTATTCGAATATTTTCCGAGATAGAATACTTTTAATACCACTTTTGTAGGTTCTTCTTGAATAATTCGAAAACCTCACTCTCCAGCGAAACCGAGTCGAAATACAAAATTAAAATACATTAAATTTCCTACAAAAAGTTCCTAGTCATTTTCTTTCTAGGACTAACAGTTAACGTGAACATAGCACGATAGTACTTAAAACCGCACGAGACATGCATGCGCTGTACCTTAGGTAGTTTTTGTTGGCCAGATTGAGGTAGATTCCCGATTTTATGAACCACAATTGTAGTGTATCAAATTCCTCTACTCTACTGCAGTACACTGCAGACAATGACAGTGTTTGGATAATACAGGAACTAAATAAAAAGGTGCATTAAATGTGGTATACCTTAGAAACCATTCGGTACAGAGCGTACGTCTATATGATCACCCCTCAAAGCACATATCTTTCTTCCTGTCTCATCCTGTATATGTAATTAGTCCTTCTTCATTATGTATTCCAAAATAAATCATAACGTCAATTTAGCAGGCTGTTGTGGCCGAGCGGTTCTAGGCGCTTCAGTCTGGAACCGCGAGACCGCTACGTTCGCAGGTTCGAATCCTTGGGCATGACTGTGTGTGATGTCCTTAGGTTAGTTAGGTTTAAGTAGTTCTAAGTTCTAGGGGACTGATGACCTTAGATGTTAAGTCCCATAGTGCTCAGAGCCATTTGAACCAATTTTTCGTCAATTTACTTCCCGTTTTCCCAAATTTCTCTGCAGCCCTAACTGATCTTCTCCGAAATCCGCTTCTACGAGACTTCCCGTCCTTCAAATAATTCCTGTTATTATTTTGCAACCACATCTTACTTAACTGATAATTCGGTAATATTCACATATGTTAGCACCTACCTTCTCTGGTATTGGAATTATTACGTTCTTTATATAGTTCATGTATCTTGCTTAACTGGTAGAAAAATTTTTTCATCGTATATCCTCCAGGTACCTTGTTTCGATTTAGGGTTGTTAGCACACTGCAAGATTGTTCTCGTAGTATCGCATCTCCCATCTCATCACGGTATCACTGAGCCACGGAGAGTCATGTGTCAAATACGGGAAGTCCGACTCACATATAAGGTATATTACGACCTAACGCCCGTGGCCAGTCGAGCGTGCAACGAAGTTGTTGGCGGATCATGAGTTTATGAGTCTAATACCTACGACGCTGCCTTGATAAAATGTCAGCTGCTCGTTGCATAATATCAGTTTAGCCAAAGGGATACAAATGGATACCGAGATTCGGTGTCATAAATTACACTTTCTACTTTACGTACCGAGGTCTCCTTCCTAATATTTGATGATATAATTGAAAAGTAGTATCTGTCTGTCCACAAGAAATAATTTGCCTTTCCGTGTGTTTTTCACATTTTATAATGTGAAGCATATAATATTAGAAATATAACAGAAAGCTGCAAAATAATTCTTGGAAAAGCCTATTACAGCTGTCGAAAACTAAAGCGTTCGCTTAGAATACTCATCGAAAAAAGATATAATACACTATACCTTCCCTCCCTCATCACAAAAGTCTGCGAATATCATACCCTTTAAGATGCATACAAGGAAAACTTGGATGAAATAACCTTTATTACGAGTAAACACATGCATCAACGTACACAAAATAATACACTGTTACTGAATTCAAGTAAATATACGTACACCAATCTTACATAATTTGTTGAAATATGAGCTTGAATTTCATAAACGAATTCAGTTGCGTACCTTACAAAACGAAAAGGAACTGCTTGGCTATCAAAACGAGTGCACAATGTCGACACAGAAAATGGCGCTAGTAACACAGCGTGGCACGACAGAGAGCGCTAAATAGCGTGCCGCAGCCCATGTATGCGTTCTGTCATTGGTACCGTCCCAAAGTGCAATGCAATCACATACCGACTACAAAAAGAGGCAGATGTGATAACTGATACTGAAGCAACGCTGCTAGTCTATTCTTTGACAGCAAGTTAATGTAAAGAGCATTCCCTTATGGTTATGTATACTAGCGGAAATGGAAAGTGTTTGTTACACCACGAAGCATCAGTCCGTTATTTATCATACTGTGTGGACATGTTTATCACTTAACTGTCGCTAAATGAATAAACTTTCATTCCATTCTCAATTGGTTCAAATGGCTCTGAGCACTATGGGACTTAACATCTGAGGTCATCAGTTCCCTAGAACTTAGAACTACTTAAACCTAACTAACCTAAGGACATCACACACATCCATGCCCAAGGCAGGATTCGAGCCTGCGACCGTAGCGGCCACGCTGTTCCAGACTGAAGCGCCTAGAACCGCATGACCACTCCCTCCGGCTCTCAATTGGTATTCATCATCAACATCAGTATGAGGTGAGACCCCCGCAGCCTCTGGATGTCATCTTGAGGAATTTCTTGCTGCAACTGCAATATATGTTGTGTCAAATGATGAACGTTGGTGGCTGGAGGCTAATATAAAGTATACATCTTGCACTGACATGCCTGATATGCTCTGTCGATGGCAGATCAGGAACCGAGAATTCTATTCCAGGATTCATACTACTCAATCACCATGTTATTGCACTTGGGTGTTAGCAGAAACAGTGAAGTTGCGTTGCTATAAACAAGTACTCAGTGCTGACTAAAGAAAACGCATCACACTGTTTGTCGTACCAAGTATCGATACCACCACACAGGCATCGTAGCAACGGAAATGCAAGTTTCTATCTGATGCCGCAAGCGGCCACACTGGTTCTGACGGACCCAATGGTAGATGCGCGCCGAGTAACGCCTCCAGGAGCTCTGGACTATGAGAGCTGTCAGCTGCTGTGATATAGGGCGGCCGATGGCAGTGGCACTCCACTTACACTTGGAGCCTCATCTCTATGACATTATCGTCCGTGCTTAGTACAGCGAGCCTCATCCTTATTAACATTTTGATAGTTGAAATCTGTTTCTTGCTGCATTATTTGTAATGAGTCTTTGTACGCTTGGAGAAATATAATTTAAGTAAATATTCAGTTTTCTGCGTTGACTTTCTGGCTAATCATTTCTGCTCCTGTCCAGCTTTCCTACGACAACAGTTGTCACACCACTCTGTTGCTACCGCTCCTTACTGTTGTGTATGAAGTCATACATAACGTACATTCCAATGTTACGACGCCTGTATGGTGGTCTCGATTATATGATACCACATTGTCTATGATTTCAGGTTAGATATGCATATACTGTCTACCCTGATTGTGCAATGTCCACGGCAAGCCGACAGAAGCGCCCTCACTCCAAGATGTAATGGTGGTCGACTCATACTTTCCTCAAGGCGTTTGTTATGTAAACTGTACTGTGGGGTTTTGCATTATTCTGCTGGAAGATGCCAAGGGTACCCTCGTCATAAAGGGTATGACAACAGGATTTACCATCCTTGCCACACACTGACGAGCATTCACTCTCCCTCCAATACTTACCAAATCGGCCCTGTTGCCCTATCCAATAGCTCTTCACAACATGATACCAGTAATTATGGATCTCGAGAATCGTCGCTTACTGTGACCATTCCATGATCTCTAGACAGACGCTGGTGTCGCTCTG
This sequence comes from Schistocerca cancellata, assembly GCF_023864275.1. Lineage (NCBI taxonomy): Eukaryota > Metazoa > Arthropoda > Insecta > Orthoptera > Acrididae > Schistocerca > Schistocerca cancellata. The sequence continues at coordinate 215,146,928 of NC_064631.1, forward strand.
ACCACCACAAACTGAACCTCAGCTACTACCTCCATCTAATGCTACTCTACTGTTATAACTGCAGTCTGGTTTCTGTGGAAGTTGTATATAACTTTTCACTCCCTGACACTTCATCCCTTCCACCTTCAGAATTTTTAAGAGTGTGTTCCAGTCAATACTGTCAAAATGTTTTTCTACACCTGCAACTGCTATACATTTTTGGTCAAGAGGATAGTTAAATACTTGAGAGCTGATGGTATTAATGATCCTGCCAAATTTTTCGTGTAGACATATGCTCTATTCGAATATTTTCCGAGATAGAATACTTTTAATACCACTTTTGTAGGTTCTTCTTGAATAATTCGAAAACCTCACTCTCCAGCGAAACCGAGTCGAAATACAAAATTAAAATACATTAAATTTCCTACAAAAAGTTCCTAGTCATTTTCTTTCTAGGACTAACAGTTAACGTGAACATAGCACGATAGTACTTAAAACCGCACGAGACATGCATGCGCTGTACCTTAGGTAGTTTTTGTTGGCCAGATTGAGGTAGATTCCCGATTTTATGAACCACAATTGTAGTGTATCAAATTCCTCTACTCTACTGCAGTACACTGCAGACAATGACAGTGTTTGGATAATACAGGAACTAAATAAAAAGGTGCATTAAATGTGGTATACCTTAGAAACCATTCGGTACAGAGCGTACGTCTATATGATCACCCCTCAAAGCACATATCTTTCTTCCTGTCTCATCCTGTATATGTAATTAGTCCTTCTTCATTATGTATTCCAAAATAAATCATAACGTCAATTTAGCAGGCTGTTGTGGCCGAGCGGTTCTAGGCGCTTCAGTCTGGAACCGCGAGACCGCTACGTTCGCAGGTTCGAATCCTTGGGCATGACTGTGTGTGATGTCCTTAGGTTAGTTAGGTTTAAGTAGTTCTAAGTTCTAGGGGACTGATGACCTTAGATGTTAAGTCCCATAGTGCTCAGAGCCATTTGAACCAATTTTTCGTCAATTTACTTCCCGTTTTCCCAAATTTCTCTGCAGCCCTAACTGATCTTCTCCGAAATCCGCTTCTACGAGACTTCCCGTCCTTCAAATAATTCCTGTTATTATTTTGCAACCACATCTTACTTAACTGATAATTCGGTAATATTCACATATGTTAGCACCTACCTTCTCTGGTATTGGAATTATTACGTTCTTTATATAGTTCATGTATCTTGCTTAACTGGTAGAAAAATTTTTTCATCGTATATCCTCCAGGTACCTTGTTTCGATTTAGGGTTGTTAGCACACTGCGAGATTGTTCTCGTAGTATCGCATCTCCCATCTCATCTTCAGCTGCTTCCTCATCCCTTTCCATAACACTGTGTTCGAATTCACTTTCTTTCTACAGCACTCCTGTACATTTCCTTCCAGCTTTCTGCCCTTCCATCTTCGCTCAGTACCCGATTGCTACCTCAGCTCTAGATGTTCATATATCTGCTCTTCTTTTTGTAAAATGGTTATTGATATTCCTTTACGGGGCATCTGTCTTCGCCAGTCATGAATGCTAATTCAGGTTTATATTTCTCCTCTATCTCCAATACGATTTTGCACTCTCTGTTTGTCCCATTCCTAGTCATCTTTGCTTCTTTCTACCTAAATCATTTTCTACATTTCTATAGTTTTTTTCTTCATTAAATTTACTACTTCCAATATTACCTGCGGATTCCTACTTTGCCTTGTCCTTTTGCATACTTTATCCTCTATTGTTTTCCCTGTTTCATCTCTCAAATCCAACAGTTCATCACGTATTTATTTCCTCCGCCTCAGTCAATATGTGCCTCGTTTTGCCCCCTTCGAAACTCTCAAAACAACTTATTCTTCAATTTCCTAAGTATGAGTAATTTATTCAGTTTAGATAAGCTGCTCTTAAACGATAAATTGTGGACAGGATCGACGTCTGCTCTCGGAAATATTTGCAATTTAAAATCTGGTTTCGAAATCTTAGTTTGTTTTTTTGCTGTTATATAATATATCTGAATGCTTTTGGTGCGTCCAGCTCTCATCCAGGTAAACAATCTTCTTTCATGTTTCTCAAACGTAGTGTTTGAAATGATTAAGATATGCTCTGCGCAAAACTCTACCGGACGGGTACCCTTTCATTTCATTCCCCTAGATAATGTTCTCCTCCACTAATGTTCTCTTCCACTTTTCTGCTATCGAATTTTTGTATCCCTTAACGAACAGGATAATTACTCTTATTTCATAGCACAATTTTTTTATCTCTTCATCATCTTCGACGCTAATAGGCACATACATTTGTACTGCTGTGCTAGGCCTTTGTTCTGTGTCTGTTTCGCTACGATAATGGGTTCACTAGACTGTTCATAATAATTGACGTGCTTTACTAGTTTCTTATTCATGACTAGTCACTCTCCTCTATTACTCTTATTTGATTTCCTGTCGACGATCCTGTACTGGTCTCACCAGAAATCTTGCTCATCCTACCCTTGCACCCCACTAATTGCCATTACATCTAGCTTACTCCCTTTGTCATGGAGAGACGATGAGGGAATATACTATGCTATTTGTTCAGTCGACGTAAGTGGTCTTTGCTTAGCATTTCGCATAGTAGCTCTGTGAGACCACGAGATGAAATTAACTATGACAGTTGACAACTTTTGTTCGTCTACCAACAATTTGTTGGTCTTGCTTCTCCACAGAAGATTCTCCTATGGCTAATATTGTGAGAAACTTCGGAAGAGTTTTGATATTTATGGCAAATGGCTCTATGCACACTTGCTAGTAGTCAATATCTATTACATGCTGTGGTTTTCTTCAAACTGTTGCTGAACTGATACATCTGTCTGTCTGACAGGGGGAACTCGAGTTTGGTTTGAGCCTCTCTTGGCACGCCTGTGTCAGTCGCATCAGGATTCTGGCTGCTACAGATGTAACTGTATATACTGTTGAAACAATTGGCTCTTGTGAAGCAGGCTTTATCTTCGAGCAACGTGCGAGAGCGTTTGTGTGCGTGCGTTATTCACGAGTTACGAGGGTTGCCCAGAAAGTAATGCACTGCGTTTTTTTTTTTTTTTTCTCAGCCGAAAACAATGATACGAATTTGAAACGTTACAAATGTATTATTTGAAGTCTCCTGAATGACCGCGCTAAGCTTCCGTCACTTCCGAAAAATGGCGTAACAGCAAGACAGTTCCAAAATGGCGTCAGAAAGTGATGTACACTATGTGATTAAAACTATCCGGACACCTGGCTGAAAATGACTTACAATTTCGCGGCGCCCTCCATCGGTAATGCTGGAATTCAGTATGATGTTGGCCCACCCTTATCCTTGATGACAGTTTCCACACTCTGGCAGGCATACGTTCACTCAGATGCTGGAAGGTTTCTTGGGGAATGGCAGCCCATTCTTCACGGGGTGCTGCACTGAAGAGAGGTATCGATGTCGGTCGGTAAGGCTTGGCACGAAGTCGGCGTTCCTAAAGCATCCCAAAGGTGTTATATAGGATTCCGGTCAGGATTCCGTGCAGGCCAGTCGATTACTGGGATGTTGTTGTAGTGTAACCACTTCGCCACAGGCCGTGCATTATGAACAGGTGGTCGATCGTGTTGAAAGATGCAATCGCCATCCCGAATTCCTCTTCAACAGTGGAAAGCAAGATGGTACTTAAAACATCAATGTAGCCCTGTGCTGTGATAGTGCCACGCAAAACAGCAAGGGGTGCAAGCCTCCTCCTCCATGAAAAACACGACCACACAATAATACTACCGCCTCCGAATTTTACTTTTGGCACTACACACGCTGGCAAATGACGTTTACCGGCCGTCACTATACCCACACCCTGCCATAGGATCGTCACATTGTGTACCGTGATTCGTCACTCCACACAACGTTTTTCCACTGTTCAATCGTCCAATGTTTACGCTCCTTACACCAATCGAGGCGTCGTTTGGCGTTTACCGGCGTGATTTGTGACTTATAGCAGCAGTGAAATCCAAGTTTTCTCACCTACCGCCTAACTGTCATAGTACCTGCAGTGGATCCTGATGCAGTTTGGAATTCCTGTGTGCTGGTGTGGATAGATGTCTGCCTATTACACATTATGACCCTCTTCAACTGTCGGCTGTCTCTGTCAGTCTACAGACGAGGTCGGCCTGTACGCTTTTGTGTTGTATGTGTCCCTTCACGTTTACTCTTCACTATCACATCGGAAACAGTGGACCTAGGGATGTTTATGAGTGTAGAAATCTCGCGTACAAACGTATAACACAAGTGACACACAATCACCTGATCACGTTCGAAGCCCATGAGTTCCGCAGAACGCCCCGTTCTACTCTATCACGATGTCTAATGACTACTGGGGTCACTGACATGGAGTACCTGGAAGTAGATGGCATTAAAATGCACCTAATATGAAAAACGTATGTTTTTGGAGGTGTACGGATACTTTTTAGCACATAGTGTACGTAACAAGCAACGTGCCGTCATTGAATTTCTCACTGCAGACAAAAAAATTGTTGGAAATATTCACAAACAACAAGAACGATCGAGCCATATTGAAAACACTTAATAAATTTAATTATTACCTTAATAGATTTAATTACGATAGGGATTTTCTCAGACAAGTAAATACAAACAAGAATTCGATACTAATATTTTTTCGGTTTACAAGCTGCGTCATTCCGAATAAAGCATTCGCGGTTTCGACAGCTCTCTCCGCCATCGTCTTGGAGTTGTAATCAATGACTGCCGGGACTGGCACGGTGCTCTGCAGCATCTGGAATCTTCCAGAGAGCGACGGAGTGGCGCACGCAAGAAAGGCAACTTGTGCAGCTCCAAGCGGCTCCGTCCAGCTGCGGGACCGAATAAAGGCACATAGCGCCACGTTTGAAACTCCTGCTTCCGCGTCCGTGCAAGCGTCAAGCCCACGTCTTTGCTCTTGCTCGATTTCCCGCAGCAGTATGGAGCCGTTGGAGGCTGCACAACATGCCTTTCATTCATGCGCCACTCCGGCCCTCTCTGGAAGGTTCCAGACGCTACCATTACATCTATAGAAACAGAAGAATTGCCAGCCCCGGCAGTCAGTGATTTCAACTCCTGATGACGATGACGTAGACAGCTGTCGAAAGGTCGAGTATTTTATTAGAAATGACGCAATTTGCAAACCGAAGAGGTTTTACTGAAGCATGCCACGGCGAAAAACTCCGAGGAGATGTGATAGATATTTTTGTTTCGACACCGGGTACTTTTAGAATCGAATCATTCTCTCGATACTTACTTGGTAGCGACAGAAAAGTATTTGTATCGAATATATTTTACGCGCATATCCGCGTAGCGAGTGATTCAGTGCTTACCTCTATTCATTTGGTACAGCCTTCCATTTACCGCGCTGCCCTTCGTCCGCCCGGCCTGTTCACGCGTTCATATGCCATTGCTTATTACTGTTTGCTGTAGTACTGTGCGTGCTTCTTGTCAAAAGTTGATTAACTTGTATTGTGTCATGGCACCGCCGAAATCTAGAGTATGGACATATTTTACTAAATTGAGTGACATCACGGCAAAGTGCAAACGATGTTTTAAAACTGTGAAGCTATGTGGCAATATACCCAGTTTCTTTAAACATACCAACACTCACAGAACTGTCACAGAAAGAAAACAACAGAAGGTCAGCAGTGCCACCAAGCGTGATAATACCAGTCAAAGATACGTCTGGAACTAATAACAATTTTCTTCTGATATCCTCTAATATTCCAACTGATGTAGAGATAGAAACACTCAGCCAACTTACAGCTTTATTAAAGACTTTTTCAAATGTCACAAGAGAATCGTCTGTACAAAATTATTTTATCACATCGCAAATTATACCAATGATGAGCTGTTTGTCATCTGCCAAAGAAAGCAAGGATGTTTTATTGAGACAGTTAAAGAAAAGGTATGGGTTAATTGAATTAAATGGCGATGTAGCCATCGCATCGCTACTCTGTTGGATCCAAGGCATTTTCAGTTCCAGCAGCATGCAACGCAAAAGTGAGCATCAGAGTAGCCCAAATCAATCACAAGACGGTGGTGCTTCGTCGCCTATATCGTAGGAAGACGACCATTGGAAGCATCATAACCAGCTCAACAATATCTCATCTCAATCTGTGCAGGGTGAATGGTTATTTTCAAAAGCTGGTGCAACTATGTCTCAGAAAACAAATGAGAAGCCTCGTAAAGATTTACAGCAATTTCTTTAGAAAATCTTCCGAACGGTGACTCCAGAAAAGTACAAACGCAACGGCCGAAATAAACATTTGGATGTCAAGAACCAACAGTTCTCTATGCTTATGGTCTGAAGCGTCAAAATCCGTTTGGAATGTCATATATATCAAAGGTTCAAAGTCTGCTGTAAAAAATCATGTTCAACTGCAGTATTACGAGAAAACTTTCGTAACTTTTGAACGAACAATCTTTTGGACCTATGCTTCTTTGCAGTAATAATAAAGATAAATTGTAGTTGCATCGAAAAATTTGTCGTCCATACAGTCAGATATTTAGGTATAGGGCAATTTCATGTACGCTAAATTATGAAAACTTATACAATTACCACAATTCAAGTTAAAGAATCTATACAGACATTAATACCTAACGGAGGCTACATAATAGCACTCTTAACCATTCTAAACTGAGGCACACAACGCTCAGAAGTTTTCTAATAATAACTCTGTTCAACAAGGAACAAATTTTATATTGCATCGAACAGTACAGGTCAAGATACTGTCTTTCGTACACCGACAAGAATAAAAAGTATGGTAATAGAAAAAATGAAAATAATTCGCAATGAAATCAACATTTATAACGGCACTTTAACTCCACGTTCATTCTCAATAACAAAATAAAATATTAAATAAAATCGTTTATAAATTACAAGTCGACAGAGTAGCGCGTTGTTACTAGTAGTGTAACACATTTTAGTTGGTCAGTTTGAAAGAACAATTATTTCTTAATTACAATCACCCAGCTGTAGAGCAATGTGTGAGATCAGCAGTTAATTAAAAGCAAATAAGTTACTTTATTACAAACAGTTACAATGAGCTGATATTACTGTATGCAACTTTAATAACGTTAGATCTAGTAATTTTATGTTTCAGTTGCATTCAGGAAGCCGGTCGGAGTGGCCGAGCGGTTCTAGGCGCTACAGTCTGGAACCGCGCGACCACTACGGTCGCAGGTTCGAATCCTGCCTCGGGCATGGATGTGTGTGATGTCCTAAAGTTAGTTAGGTTTAAGTAGTTCTAAGTTCTAGGGGACTGATGACCTCAGCAGTTAAGTCTCATAGTGCTGAGAGCCATTTGAACCATTTTGCATTCAGGATTGAACTTCTCATCGACAAAATTTCCATGCGCAACTTCCGTAAAAACGTCGGTAAGAGAGTTTATATCGCTGATAAACTTGAATGAAAGGAATGTAGGCTCTTGGAATGCGATGTCGTAGCCAAACTCATTTTAGTTCCTGAACGAATGTGCTTCTCTCTCCTCCTCCTCTGGCACAGATTTAATAGATAAATCACTCTTCTCTCAGTTGCTGGATTGATATTGGTATAGAACCCATCACCACTACACCTGGATCCTCACATCAATCGGGCAGTAGCAGCCACGCCCGCTTTTCGCTTCGTTTACGTGCGCTCTTCCTATTAATCGTCAGCGCCTGCCTCTTGTTCAACTAATTTTATAAATGACCTTGTTGAACAGGAAATAATTTTTTGGTTTTAATTTCCGTGGCTTTTCTTCGTCGATCTGCCCCCCCCCCCCCCCCCTCTTCCCAGTGCGGTTCCATCCAATGTTGTTTACTTCATTTTCCTTAGGTAAATACTTCCTCATTCCACAGATCACATTACTGGTCGCGTGACGTGACGGACCAGTGACCCCAAGAGGGGTGCACAGAGTACAGAGCGAGTTGAACCCGGCTGTTCGAACAGACGGTCCAGCGCTGTCCGTCCCTGTCGTCTTTCGCGATAGAGGGAAAGTGGCGGTAGTGGCAAGAGCAATGTTTTCGTCTTCAGTGTGTTTCCGGGAGGCAATATATTCGCTGGAGTACTAGTCGTGATTGCCCGCATCTCGTGGTCGTGCGGTAGCGTTCTCGCTTCCCACGCCCGGGTTCCCGGGTTCGATTCCCGGCGGGGTCAGGGATTTTCTCTGCCTCGTGATGGCTGGGTGTTGTGTGATGTCCTTAGGTTAGTTAGGTTTAAGTAGTTCTAAGTTCTAGGGGACTGATGACCATCGATGTTAAGTCCCATAGTGCTCAGAGCCACTAGTCGTGATACAGCTGGAAGCAAACTGGCATCCGTGAAATAAATGTTAGTGGTGTTCTATCACAATATTCTGGGTGTGTACGTAAACAGTATGTCAAAGTCCTAGACTAACTGTGCAGCAAATGATAAGTTATTGGAAAAATGACGAATTCTGGCACAGGATCTAAGAAATTGTAAATCAAAATTAGAGAATGAAGATAACTACAAAAAAATAAGAGAAATGTCCTAGAAGAATTTGGAGCTTACAATAAAAAAAGGCAATCAGTAAACCAACTTTGACCAATAGAATCCCAAAAGTTAAATTTTTCTGTGAAATAGCCAAGCCTTCGGAATTTAAAAAAAACCGTGAGGTATGGAGACGGACTGCCTCTATTATTATTCAATTGCGTTTTGTAGGGAGTAGCTCCACAATAGGGAAAAAACAGGAGAAGAGGGAGTAAATAAAGTGAAACTTGAAAGAAAAAGAGATTATGTTGAAATTAGCTCCTCAGCTTTTGCTAATGATTTAGCAATCTTAGCAAATAGCTTACAATATTCAGCGAAACAGATAAACATTCCCCTAGAGGTAACAGAAAAAACTGGATAATAAATTTCGTTTGAAAAAAAAACGTATACATTATGAACGGTAAAAGGTGCACCAAACATAGGGAACCAAAACATGCAAAAATAAAGAAAGTTTCAGAGTTTAAATACTTGGGAGAAATAATGAAGCCAAATGCTCTTGACAATCAGCTAACGTAAATGGAACCAGCAAAATGCAAATGGCTTTCCACTTAACAGACAACACATACAATAAAAAATATTTGGTTAGCAATACCAAATTGAGGCATTACAATGTGTTGATTAAAACCGGGTGTGTTTAGGCCTTAGAGTTCCTCGCTGTAAGCACAGCCAAACAATTAAATAATTTGGAGAAGAAAGAGAAAAGAATCGTTGGAAAAATCTTCGGCCCATGGCACAAAAATGGATTTTGAAATTGAGAAGCAAGGACTTGCTGAAAAAACCGAGAATATGATAGATACATTGAGCAAGCGGAGTAGTACATCCTATAGTCACTTAAAAAGGATGGGTAACAAGAGGCTGACAAACAATTTTCAACTTCTGTGACAAAAATTCAAAAACCCTAATTTTATGATTTACAGAAGAAAGGCCCACAGGGGTTAGAAATATGAAAGACACAGAAACCGGGCATGAATTCAGGCAAAAGGTACAAAAACTTAAGGGTTTGCTGAAGGACACACAAACGAAAAGAGAATAGAAATGAACAGAAGAAAGAAGAGTGCAACAGAATATAAGAATGAAGAACTGGCAAGTCAAAAAAAGGAAAAGAATATGATGTTATAAAACTGCGTTTTCCGTGGCCCTGAACTGGCCGTATTCGAATAATAATAATAAAAGATATTTTGGATGATAGTCGACGATTCATAAGCGAAAACGAGAAGAATTTTTTCAAAAGCATGAGAACATAGCTATTGCTAATGCTTTTAAGACAATTTCTGTTGAAGAATACAGCAAAATTTTGAACAAATCAAATTGTTCAAATGGCTCTGAGCACTATGCGACGTATCTTCTGAGGTCATCAGTCGCCTACAACTTAGAACTAATTAAATCTAACTAACCTAAGGACATCACACACATTCATGCCCGAGGCAGGATTCGAACCTGCGACCGTAGCGGTCGCTCGGTTGTAGACTGTAGCGCCTAGAACCGCACGGCCACTCCGGCAGGCAAATTTTGAACAATCGTTGTTTGAAAGGAAGTTCAAAATAGTCATTTTGGAAACAGAACTTCTTTATAAGCAGAGGCAGCCTTGAATAGGAGATACTGAAGTGAATATGAAATGAAACAGTTCAGCAAATTGTATTTTTATGTACTTATATACATGTTTCACACATAAATGCATTGGAAAATAAAATTCAGCTTTCATTCATTGCCGGTAATTTTATGCATATTTTAGTAGTTTAACTTACTATCGAAAAGAGGAGGCAAAAATTGTTTGCGAATCTTTCGCTGAATGCGATTTTTACTCCTATGTTAAAGCATTAGTTTATAAAAATCTGCAGCACATAATTTAAGAAGTGGAGGTGTTTTGATTGATGACTTTTTAAAAAAAGGCCTATTGTTTAGCCTGCATGCATCAGATATATGAAATCATTTTCATACTCGTTTATGAGAAATACTTGAGAAGTAGAAACTACTCTCCTCGATCCCAATCTCGAAAAAAATATTCTTAACGGTTTGTTTGGGATCGATATTAATGAATTCCAAATTTAATTCAACACGAAAGATTAAGAAACACATTAAGAGAACAGCAGCCTAAGGAGAAATATACTGAAGTTGCAGAATGAATTACAGTCTCTCTTGTGGAAACACTGTCTCGTGAAGTATCTTTCCTGCTCCTGGGCCTAACCATCGTCTAAGGTGGGTGGCGAAAGCCATTCATAGCTTGAAAACGTTTATGTTCCGTAATTAACTTTTATTATAGCCACAAGAAGAGAATGCACTTTGTGCTGTTTGCATTTCCTATATCATTGTAGGTCGAATCATGATTCTGTACCGCTTCTGAAACCAAAGCACGATGTGTTTGGAATTCAGTATTCATTCAAAACATTCAAAAAATATCACGCTTTCGGTTCTTATATCTCTCGCTTGGCTTCACAAAAACTGAAAAATTATTTATGGTGTTCATGCCCTGCTCTGCCGTCATGACACCTTTGGTCGCAATTACTCTTCTGGATAAGAAATTAAACTGGTGAGTGCAATGATTGGTGAAGCAGAGCCTTCAGACGAAAATATTAAAATTTAATCCATCAACTCCCAAAACTGAGCAATAGTGGGCTCAAAGAGATCGTTTATAATAAAATTTTTCACCACATTTTATTTGAGTGACGAATTCGATAAGACTGTGGCACGTAAATGAAGATGCCCTCAACGTTAGTTACTGAACTGTAAGAAGTGATCGGACGTTTTCAAAAACGAACGACGGAATCAGTATGTGTGCCAGGTAGTATTTGTCCATTGTCAATAATGTAAAAGGCATAAAAGGAGATGTTACAAAGAACAGCAATTTTTAGAAGATAGTGTCATCCTCCTCATATGTGTTGCAAAAACATTGTACACAGTAGCTGAAAAAACTTTACTATTAAAGTTAATACATCAATATTAATTATGAAGTTATAGGTTAATCAGCTACTTTTGGACAATATTTTAAGATTTTTATGCGATGATCAGATTTTTCCCAAATTTAGAGGCCGAGGGTCAGCGCTTCCCTCTGTTGAATGGAGCTCAAAGTACACCCAACAAACTTTTGTACGATGGAACCTTGCTGCGGCCCGTCACGAATTTCTCTCTTGTGCCAACCTCTTCATCTCAGAGTAGTACTTGCAAGCTACGTCCTAATTATCTGCTGAATGTATTCCAATCTCTGTCTGTTTTTGCCCTCTACAGCTCCCTCTGGTACCATGGAAGTCAGTGCCTCAAGTCTTAACAGATGTCCTGTCATCGTGTCCCTTCTCCTTGTCAGTGTTTTCCACATATTCGTTTCCTCTCCGATTCTGCGCAGAACCTCCTCATTCCTTACCTTCTCAGTCCTCCTAATTTTCAACATTCGTCTGTAGCACCACAACTCAAATGCTTCGATTCTCTTCTGTTCCGGATTTCCCACAGTCCATGTTTCACTATCATACAATGCTGTGCTCCAAACGCATTGTCTCAGCAATTTATTTGGAAAATTAAGGCCTATGTCTGATGTTAGTAGACTTCTCTTGGCCAGGAATGCACTTTTTGCCAGATGTTCTCACCGCTCCGTCCATCATTGGTTAATTTACTGCGTAGGTAGCAGAATTCCTTAATTTCATATACTTCGTGACCTTTAGTCCTGATGTTAAGTTTCTCACTGTTTTCAATCCTACTATTTCTCATTACTTTCGTATTTCTTCGAGTTACTCTCAATCCATATTCTCTAATCATTAGACTGTTCATTTAATTCAGCGGATCATGTATTTCTTCTTCACTTTCACTCAGGATAGCAATGTCATCAGCGAATCGTATCGCTGATGCGCTATCGAATTGAATTTTAATTCCATTCCAGGAACTTTCTTTTATTTTCGTCATTTGTTCTTCGATGTACAGATTGAACAGTAGGGGCAAAATACTACATCCCTGTCTTAAGCCCTTTTAATCCGAACACTTAGTTCTACGTCATCCACTCTTATTATTCCCTCTTGTCTCTTGTACATGTTGTATATTACCCGTCTCTCCCTTTACCTTACCCCAATTTTTCTCAGAATTTCGAACATCTTGCACCATTTTACATTGTCGAAAGTTTTTTCAGGTTGAGAAATCCTACGAACATGTCATGATTTTCTCTTTAGTCTTGCTTCCATTATCAACTACAACTTTAGAATTGCCTCTCTAGCGCCTTTGCCTTTCTAAAACATCGTTAATTTTCTTTCCCATTCTTGTCTGCATCTTGGATGCATGAGGTGTTATGTTGATTGTGAGATAATTCTCGCACTTGTAATCTCTTGCAGTCTTCGAAATTGTGTGGATGATATTTTTCCGAAGGTCAAACTGTATATTGCCACACTCATACATTCTACACACCAACGTGAATAGTCGTTTTGTTGCCACTTCCCCTAATGATTTTAGAAATTCTGATGGGATGTCATCGATCCCTTCTGCCTTATATTATCTTAAGTCCTCCAAACTCCTCTTAAATTCTGATTCTAATACTGGATCCCCTATCTCGTCTAAATCGACTCATGTATCTTCTTCTATCACATCAGACAAATCTTCCCCCATATAGAGGTCTTCAGTGTACTCTTTCCACTTATCTGCTCTCTCCTCTGCATTTAACAATGTAATTCAGGTTGCACTCTTAATGTTACCAGGCTTGCTTTTAATTTCGCCGAAGGCTGATTTGACTTTTCCATATAGTGAGTCAGTCTTTCCGACTATTATTTCTTTTCGATTTCTTCGCATTTTTTTATGCAGCCATTTCGTCTCAGCTTCCCGGAACTTCATTTTATTTAGTTTCTCAGCGACTTGCATTTCTGTATTCCTGAATTTCCCTGAACATTTTTATACTTCCTTCTTTCGTCGATCAGCTGAAGTATTTCTTCTGTTACCCACGGTTTCTTTGCAGTTACATTTTTCGACCTACGTTTTTCTTTCCAGCTTAGGTGATTTCCCTTTTTCAGATATGTCCATTCCTCTTCAACTGTACTGTCTACTGGACTATTCTTTACTGCTGTATCTACGGCTTTAGGGAAGTTCAGGCATATATCGTCGTTCCTTAGTACTTCTGTATCCCACTTCTTTGCGTGTTGTTTCTTCATGGCTAATTTATTAAAACTCAGCCTAGTCTTCATCACTACTACATTGTCATCTGAGTATGTATCTGCTCCTGGGTACGCGTTACAATCCAGAATATGATTTCGGAATATTTGTCTGACCATGACGTAATCTAACTGAGATCTTCCCACATCACCCGGCGTTTTCCAAGTATACCTCCTCCTCTTGTTATTCTTGAACAGAGTATTCGCAATTACTAGATGAAATTTATTACAGAAGTCAAATAGTCCTTCTCCTCTCTCATTCATTGTCCCAAGTCCGTATTCTCCTGTAACTTTTTCTTCTACTCCTTCCCCTACAAGAGCATTCCATCTCCCTTTGCGTATTATATACCCTTTCAATATCCTCATATACTTTATTTCTTCATCTTCAGCTTTCGACGTTGGCATATATACCTGTACTATCGTTGCCGGTGGTGGTTTGGGTGGTTTGCTGTCGATTCTGATAAGAATAATCCTACCACTGAACAATTCACAGTAACGCAGTTTATGCCCTGCCTTCCTATTCCTAAAGAATCCCACACCCGTTATGCCATTTTCAGCTGCTGTTGATATTACCCTGTACTCATCTGTCCAGAAATCCTTGTCTTCTTTCCATTTAACTTCACTGACCCTTACTATATCCAGCCTTTGTATTTCCCTTTTCAGATTTTCTAGTTTCCCTACCACGTTCAAGCTTCTGACAGTCCACGCCCCGACTGGTAGAACGACATCCTATCGATTATTCTATCTTTTTCTCGTTATTCAATCTTTTTCCCCTCCCGGATATCCGAATGGGGACCACTCCGTAATCTTTATCCAAAGAAGACATCATCATGACACTTTTTCAATAACTGGCCACATATCCTGTGGATACACGTTATGTGTCTATAATGCAGAGATTTCCATTGCCTTCTACATCATCATGCCGTTGATCATTGCCGATTCTTCAGCCTTTAGGGGCAGTTTCGCAACCGAAGGGGAAGAGAGTGCCCAGAACCTCTGTCCGCTCCTCCGTCCTCTTGACAAGGATGTTGGCAGAATTAGGGTGACTTCTTATGCGGGAATTCTTCGGCCGCAAACGCTGATTATTAATCAAAATTTAAGCGTTGGCGAGTTTCGAACCTGGGACTGAGGACAAAAACGCTACTCCTAGATCAAGGGTGGTCCATATGGGCTCTTAAAGTGGCTAGACCAGTGACTGTCGAATGAGCCTCTAGGGCTACATACGACACCAATCACTTTCTCGTTCGTCCCATGGTTCTCAGTCGTATTTTGCAAGTTTCGTCTAACAAGTTTTGTGAATAGTCTCAGAAAATATTGAAACAAGAGTTACAAACAAAATACCTTTGCGGGCCTTCAGAGCAATCACCATTTGCTACAACAAGCTTCTGATATCGACTACAAAGCTGTTGGAAACTGCCAGGAAACGCTTCTTCTGGAATCGCTCAAAGCACTGCGGTTATGCGCAGCGTCTGCGAAGCGTAAACCTTTCAGAGCTAATTTAAAGTAGGGAAGTAAAAAGAAGTCGGTAGGTCCGAAATCTGGAGGATAAGAAGGATACTGAAGAACAGTTACCATGCGTTGAGCGAAGAAGTTGAGCACGCAGACGTTGCGGATATCCGCACGTGACCACGGTGCTTCAAGCGATTCCCTAAGATGCGTTCCCTGATTAATTTCCAGTAGCTTTACAACCAATGTCGGGAGTGTGTTCTAGCTAACAGCGATCACTTTGAAGACCATAAAATATACTTCGTTTCTAACTCTTGTTTCCTTAAGTTCTAATATCATTTACGGAACTTTCCAGACGAAAATTGTATAATAATTTGCGTCTAGCAACCAGCAGCGTATTTCAGAAACGTCTTCTAACGTTAAGAAATTCTTAAGGTCGTAGTTTTCCTACTCTGCAACAAACCAAATTACAGGGAACGTAGTATTTTGAGAACTGCTTAATTTTTACGGACGTTGGTGAATTCGGCCATAAGCTAAGTAACGCTGGCCGCTTATCTCAGGGGTAGAGGGGTTACGGAATGTGAGCGTAGCAGTATTTTGTTGTTGGTCTTCCAGTACTGAGAACTCGAGAGAGTCTGTGACTCGTACCGATCAGCTGCTCTGGTACACATTTCAAACGGATATAACACAGATTCGTAAATGCATGGTATAAAGACGCTCATATAAAATTAAACTACAAAAGTGGTTATTCAGGTTTTTAACAGGTGGTCACCTTAATATGACTGGAAAGTACCTATAGAAAAAAAGATGGTGGTAGTTTTGCCTCAGAAAAAGTTATATTCGGTTTTTTGGAGTTCTCTCGGTAAATACGGAATCCTTATGGGGCCGCTATGATGTCCTGTCTGTGTATCCGCCTGTTAAAAACCCTTTTTTTTCAGAAACTGGTAGACTATCAAGTTGAAATTAATGTCACATACTGAGGTCTATGGTCCCATGGCGTTCTAAAAAACTGCTTCTTCTAAGCATTTTATGTCGCATATTTTAACACTAGCAAACTCACTCATCAAAACCTGTAGGGTACATCTCGCTGGCCTAAAAACATGAAGTTTGGCAAGAAGCAAGGTTTCACAGTACAAGAAAAGGAAAAAAAAAATCAGAGAATTGTTAATTTGTAATTATATAAAAAGAAAAATATATTTATGTCATGTTTTATCCGCCCGTCTGTTTCTCTGTTTTACTGTTACAATTTCTTTTTCCTCTGAACAAATTAGCATATTAAGTCCAAGTTTATGTCAAGGTCAAAGGTCCCTTGGCGGTGTAGAAAATTGAAACTAATAAGCGAAAGCAATCACAAGATATGGACATTTATCTCACATATTTTGATCCTTGCAAACTCACTCATCAAAACCTATAGGGTACTTCCCGTTGATCTAATGAACTTTGGCAAGGAGCAATGTTTGACACTTTAAGTAAAGGGAAAACTACTAAAATTGTAAATTTGTAATTATATCCACGAAAAGATATTTTTTTTAATTTTTTATCCGTATGTCTGTTTGTCGGTTCGTCTATTAAGACATCTTTTTCTAGAATGAGATTTTCACTCTGCAGCGGAGTGTGCGCTGATATGAAACTTCCTGGCAGATTAAAACTGTGTGCCGGGCCGGGCCGAGACTCGAACTCGGGATCTTTGCCTTTCGCGGGCAAGTGCTCTGCCACCTCTTTTTCTCTTGAAATGGTTGGCATATCAAATTAAAATTTGTGTCACATTCTAAGGTCTGTGGTCTCTTCGTGGTGTAAAAAATTGAAGCTTCTAATTGAAAACAATTGAGAGGTGCAGCCATTTATGCCACGATTTTGATAATCGCAAACTCACTCATCCAAAAGTACGGTGTATTTCCCGTTCTCCTAAAATAATGAAATTTGGCAAGAAGCAAGATTTCACGATACGTAGAGGAATAAATCCGAAAATTGTTAATTTGTGATTATGTGACACGAAAAATAATTTTGATCGTTTTTTATCCGTCTGTTTGTCTGCATGTCTATTACAACACTCCTTAACTAGTTGGCGTAGCAAATTCAAATTTGTGTCACATATTAAGGTTTATGGCCACTTGGCGGTGTAAAAAGTATAAGCTTCTAACATAATTCAATCAAAAGATCCGGCAGATTATGTAACTTACTTTTATATTCGAAAACTCACTCATCAAAATATCAGTACGGTACTTCTCACGGGCCTAGAACCATGAAATTTGGAAAGAAGCAAGGTTTCACTGTAAAACTAAGGTAAAAATTGTTAATTTGCTATTGTATCATATGAAAAAAAAATTGTTGCCTCCTTTTTGTCCGACTGTCTGCTTGTCCATCTGTTAAGACCTATTTTACGCAGGAATGGATAGTCGTATGAAGTTCAAATTTATGTGACATACGTAAGTCTATGGTTCCTTGGTAGTGTAAAAAAAGGTTAAGCTTATAACTCACTGCAGTCATAAGATACGGCCATTTATGTCACATATTTTGACACTCCCTAATTCACTCATTACAACCTACAGGGTACTTTCCGTTGCCCTAGTATCATGAAATTTGGCAAGAAGCAAGATTCCACAGTACAGTACAGTACATGTTCATTTGTATTTATATCACACGAAAATAGATTACTTTTGTCATTTTTTCGGAGTTCAAAAATAAAATGGAAATTTTCTCGGAAGTTTCGAATACCTGGTACCGATATCTTGCCACTAGCAATGTCAATAAAAGACACACACCGTCGGGATTCTCGATTTTGGGCGTGGAACCCTCAGTGGGCGAGTCCTACTTGCACCTGGCAATTTTTTTCATGTAGTTGCTTGATGTTCTGAATCACAAGAGACAATGAAATATTGTGTATCACTTATACAAATATCTTTGAAATGGAAAAATAAAGCATAGGAAATGAAACTTAGCGTCTTGTTGGTAGTTATTCAAGAAAGCAAGACGAACATTCCAAACGTAAAGAGTAACGGAATGAAAAATGATTTTGATGGCGATGCAGAGTCATCAGCTTAAGAGAAACATTTGATATTCATGACAAGACTTGTTACCTGGAGAATCTCTTAGAGGAACATAAAAGAAGGGCCGACTGCAAAACAGTATTCAGATCAATCTGCAGTTTTGTGTGAAAAATACCATGGTGGTCTGACGAATGATATCTGTAAAATTTATCACAACTTTTAGAAACACTGAAATCCCGAATTATTACAGTTATTATTGGTTCTTTATTTTTTTCTGTCTTTTCGCTATATAACCATGTCCCATGTACATATTTACATAAAAAACACGCTGAGACTCTCAGGATTAATTAAGATGCTGAACAGGTCATGTAATAACAGTCTGTAGATTCAAGTTTTGGGACAGAACAATAGAATAATTACGTTTTCCTACAAATTCTTACCGGTACAGGGTGGTTCATAGATAGTGACCGGGCAAATATCTCATGAAATAAGCATCAAGCGAAAAAACTACAAAGAACGAAACTCGTCTAGCTTGAAGAGGAAAACCAGATGGCGCTATGGTTGGCCCGCTAGATGGCGCTGCCATAGGTCAAACGGATATCAACTGCGTTTTTTTTTAAATAGAACCCCCATTTTTGTTACACATTCGTGTAGTACGTAAAGAAATATGAATGTTTTAGTTGGACCACTTTTTTCGCTTTGTGATAGATGGCTCTGTAATAGGCACAAACGTATAAGTACGTGGTATCACGTAACATTCCGCCAGTTCGGACGGTATTTGCTTCGTGATACATTACCCATGTTAAAATGGACCGTTTACCAATTACGGAAAAGGTCGTTATCGTGTTGATATGTGGCTATTGTGATCAAAATGCCCAACGGGCGTGTGCTATGTATGCTGCTCGGTATCGTGGACGACTTCATCCAAGTGTCCGGACCGTTCGCCGGATAGTTACGTTATTTAAGGAAACAGGAATTGTTTAGCCACATGTGAAACGTCAACCACGACCTGCAACAAATGATAATGCCCAAGTTGGTGTTTTAGCTTCTGTCGCGGATAATCCGCACATCAGTAGCAGACAAATTACGCGAGAATCGGGAATCTGAAAAACGTCGGTGTTGAAAATGCTACGTCAACGTCGATTGCACCTGTACCATATTTGTATACACCAGGAATTGCATGGCGACGACTTTGAACGTCATGTGCAGTTCTGCCACTGGGCACAACAGAAATTACGGGACGATGACAGATTTTTTGCACGCGTTCTATTTAGCAACGAAGCGTCATTCACCAACAGCGGTAACGTAAACCGGCATAATATGCACTAGTGGGCAATGGAAAATCCACGATGGCAGCGACAAATGGAAAATCAGCGACCTTACCGGGTTAATGTATGGTGCGGCATTATGGGAGGAAGGATAATTGGCCCCCATTTTATCGATGGCAATCTAAATGGTGCAATGTATGCTGATTTCCTACGTAATGTTCTACCAATGTTACTACACGCAAGATGTTTCACTGTATGACAGAATGGCGATCTACTTCCAACATGATGGATGTCCGGCACATAGCTCGAGTGCGGCTGAAGCGGTATTGAATAGCATATTTCATGACAGGTGGATTGGTCGTCGAAGCACCATACCATGGCCGCACGTTCACCGGAACTGACGTCCCCGGATTTCTTTCTGTAGGGAAAGTTGAAGGATATTTGCTATCGTGATCCACCGACAATGCCTGACAACTTGCGTCAGCGCATTTTCAATGCATGTGCGAACATTACGGAAGGCGAACTACTCGCTGTTGAGAGGAATGTGGTTACACGTGTTGCCAAATGCATTGAGGTTCACGGACATAATTTTGAGCATTTATTGCATTAATGTGGTATTTACAGGTAATCACGCTGTAACTTATCAGAAATGATAAGTTCACAAAGGTACATGTATCACATTGGAACAAACGAAATAAAATGTTCAAACTTACCTACGTTCTGTATTTTAATTTAAAAAACCTACCTGTTACAAACTGTTCGTCTAAAATTGTGAGCCATATTTTTGTAACTATTACAGCACCATCCATCACAAAGCGAAAAATGTGGTCCAACCAAAACATTCATATTTCTTTACGTACTACACGAATATGTAATAAAAAAATAGGGGTTCCTATTAAAATAAAAAACGCAGTTAATATCCTTTTGACCTATGGCAGCGCCATCTAGCGGGCCAACCATAGTGCTATCTGGTTTCCCCCTTCAAACTACACAAGTTTCGCTCTTTGTAGTTTTTTCGTTTGACGCTTATTTCGTGAGTTATTTGGCCCGGTCACGATCAATGTACCACCCTGTATATATATTTTACTTTTTTAAATAAAATTATCAGTAGGCCATAGATGGCAACTACGGCAACTACTCCTGATCTCAAAAGAGTGCTGTTGGACATAGGAAGAAGTAAATTTTTCTGTAACAGATTCTTCACTACTTCTCCTCGATGAATCTTAATAGAGAGCGAGCGAGCCAATGGAAGATGATTCACATCAGCAACTGCTTGATCTTCACACTCACAACTGGGTGTCTGATGAAGTCCAAGGCAATGACTTGAAAAATTCCTATGATTTAGCTAGATTCTTGTTTAAATGGAAAATCTTTTGCTATTGCAATTGATTTTATGGAACAAAGATTTCAATGAAAGACTGAGTAACAGAGAAAACTGGAATCCACGGCCGGAAGTATTATTGAGTAGTAACCTCAATAACGTTTTTGAATGTTTAAGTAAACGGCAGACTAGTTAAATCAGCCGGGAAACGTCGTCTATTCCCTACGTTCGTCAATTTTATTACCGTTATTTTCGAAAACATAGGGAGGGAGACGTTGTAATATTCTTATGAAATAGCGCTCAGTTACGAATTTAAACATGCGCCCATCATAATTTAAAAAGAGAAATGGCATGTATTTAAAAAAAAAAAAGCAATCACCTCGACAGTATATGGCGTGATTTACATTGTGGAGCAATACACCCACGCTGTAATCAGTTTACAGTGCGTATTAGGGTCTAGTTATCAACGTTACCGTAGACCTATACTCTTACTTTCACATTTGCAGTCTTTATAGCATGAAAGATTAGTAATTAGTAAAAACCAACAGTTTAATACGACGGCGCTACGCCTCCAGATTTATTTGCTGTTAATATTAGGAAGCGCCCCACACAAGACCGATACATCGTTGACAATCTCGGCTGCAAACTCGCTTGCAACTGGCCGCTCTCGGCAACACCGCCATTCACGAGCGTTTTGCGAAGCAATATGAACCAGTATTTCGAACGTCACTTTGTCGCGAAGTTCTGCTATGAATAATGGACTCCCATGTCTAACAGTAATGACAGTTGACGCATGTAGTTGTGAATTAACTACACCGGGACAAAACTATAGGAGAACTTGGGACAGAAATCAGAGCGAGAACTGCAATGAGGCCGCTGCAAGATATCAAACGCTGGTCGTTGAATTTCGCAATCAGCTCCCGTGTCGTTGAACCACGAGCGCTGAAATCAGTCCACAAATAGGGTTGCCAACTATTATTCACGGATATGCGGGAAAGCAGAAATTTCTATGCAGGTACTTCACAAAAAAAGAAAAAGCAGGATATGCCTCCAAATGTACTTGAGAGAGAGAAAAACAATCATTTTTATCGGTTTTATTAAAAATCTGAAACAAAAATCATAAAATAAACTCTTCGCTATGTACTCATCACAAAAATTTTTACCACAAATCAGTAAATAAATCATTTTGTTCAATCAACTAGTTTTTCTTGTTGAAGGTGTACTTTTCTTGCGATTTGGCACATTTGAGCAATTTTCTTATTCTTCAAAAGTAATTACAAAAATCTTTGCAGTTGTACTGGAAGTTAACTTTTGCTTGCATTTCCGTCTTTACGTGTTCAACACTCAGTATAGTTCTTGAATCAGTCCAGGGGTGCGGGAAAATGCCCTCTCGGCAGTGGCGTTAGAACGTGGAACGGACACAAAAAACAGGAAATGCTTTAGTAAGTTCAGTATATTCGAATGCTAAAATACTTCATGCCAATTTCCGTAGATAGATTTTTTTCATTTGACAGTGATGTTTGTGTACGCTTCTCAGTAATTTTATTTAGTGTCCTTAACAGTGCAGAAATTGTTATAAAGTTCGCCCCTATCAATGAGTTTGGTGAGTGATAATTTTTTAGCAACACATAGACAGTTCCTTTAAATAAATGCATTTTCCAAAACAAATATTCACATTATTGCCAAATTATTATCTTCCGAAAAATCAAAGTGATCGTCCAATTATGTCAATGCATGTTTGTAACATGTAGTGAAAACAATTTTGATAGACTCTTGTTCATCAACTGTAAAACTGGTGAGGGCATTTGCGCAAATAAATCCAATTTTATCTTTGCTCTATTTCTAGGCTTAAATCTGTTAGGATCTTGTAGGTTTCAAAAGATAGTGTATTTTTTCCCAAAAACATCACGAAGCTCTCAAATATTTTTAAAGCATTATTTAGAAATCCAGGAATGCATTCTGTTTTCTTTTTGTGGTTGCCATTAAAATATTTTCCTAATACGAAAGGACAGTTATCTCCAGTAGTTATAAAATAGGACTTTAACGCTGTAAACCAGTGTAGAGTTTTTCCGATGGCAGGATTCAATGACAGCCACCTTGATTTGATGTGTCTTATAATATTTTAAAATTATATTCCAGCATCAGCACAGTGTTCTGTGTAGGTTTGCACTCTCTGGCCGTGATAGGATAAGGGCTCATACCCCTTAAGGACCAAATTCTCCATGTCAAACTCGCACGTTTCCATAGCATGACGGATGACATAGTTTACCATTTGCGCTGAACACGCTGCAGACAGAATGTTGGCATTATCTTGAGAAAGTAGTTTGTAAAGTGAATTATTTTCTCAAAAATTAACATTGGTGTTGTCAGCTGAGTAAGCAGTTACATTTGTGAAATCTAGATCCAGAACTTTGAGTTTATTTTTTATATTACTATAAATATAATTCGTTTTTTCATCCTGGTCTTCATAAAAATCAAGCAGACATGTGCCGATTCCTTTCTCTGGAGAGCAAGATCTGACAATTATTGGAAATAATTTTATATGACTTCATTGGACGCATCAGTCGAAACACTGTACAACACGCCTGTCCTTAGCTTTTTTATCACTATCTTCGATTGATGCTGAGCCAGAAAATTGTAAATTAAAGAGAACGCCTTCGTAATAACGAGCGATATTTTTGATGCGATTTGGGAATCATTAAATATCACTGGGCATAACTTTGACTCGCAGTCAATAGAATTTTACAACATGCTATGGTTTTCGTCATCGTAAACTTTTGTCAACTCTGCAGCTATCACTGCTTCCTCGTTTGTCGTCAACAGTCGCGCTTTAAAAAATGGTGTAAAGTCTGAGTACTCTTTTGAGTTCTTTCACCCCAGTGGTGTTCCTGGACGCTGACATGCCATTTAACATCATTCAGACCTCCATGCGAGGCCATAAATGATTTCACACACACATTGCAAAAGGTTTTAAGGCTTTATGCCCATTTTCAAAAAAGGATACGAATTCTCCCACTCTTTCCGCTAGCAAAACATCCGTTTACACTTCCTGTATTTTGCTTTTTCACTGTCGCTGTCAACTGTTTCTGAATCAGACATGACTCAAATGCAAACAAACTGCTCAAAAATAATAATGCTAAATGTCAACAACACGCTAAACACTATTTACTTTATGAATCGCATAAAAACACCGAAAGTCTGTGACAAGTAGTGAGTACTAACTGCACGGCAACGGCGTAATGCGGCGAAGCAGCCGGAGAGGGGAGGGAACGAGTGACGGAACGCGTGCGGCACTCATTTGTCTCTTTCCAGGGGCAGTGCGGGCACGAGCGGCCGCTGTCATTGTCTCCTCGCCCAACACCGTTGCATGTACGCAGCGCACCGCCCCATACTTCGTTTGAATGGGGCTTCTGTCTAACCTACGCCAGGATTACCATAAAGCGGGTCAGTTAGCGTCCCGCAGACACACATCGCAGGATGCGTTATTTGAACCGTGGTAAAGGGACGTCCCGCCTCACGTGGTACGGTTGGCAACCATGGCCGCAAGTGACGGACATCGGCCGCAGCCGGTCGTCGCTCCTGCTTTGTCACCACTTCTCACAAGGGAACCTCCCCATCGCACCCCCCTCAGATTTAATTATAAGTTGGCACAGTGGATAGGCCTTGAAAAACTGAACACAGATCAATCAAGAAAACAGGAAGAAGTTGTGTGGAACTATGAAAAAAAATAAACAAAATATACAAACTGAGTAGTCCATGGCATGATATGCAACATCAAGGAAATATGGGTTTCATAGCGCTGTGGTCCCGTGGTTAGAGTGAGCAGCTGCGGAACGAGAGGTCCTTGGTTCAAGTCTTCCCTCAAGTGAAAATTTTACTTTCTTTATTTTCGCAAAGTTATGATCTGTCCGTTCGTTCATTGACGTCTGTGCTCACTGTCATAAGTTTAGTGTCGGTGTTTTGCGACCGCACCGCAGAACCGTGCGATTAGCAGCCGAAAGGACGTGCCTCTCCAATGGGAACCGAGAACATTTGATCGCAAGGTCATAGGTCAACCGATTCCTCCACAGGAAAACACTTCTGATATATTCTATACGACACTGGTGACAGGAATATGTTGTCGACCCACCTAACTTGTACATTTGGCGAATGGGTAAAAAGATTCTTCTACCTTGCCCGATTTAGGTTTTCTTGTGGATGTGATAATCACTCCCAAAAAGTGATGAAAAGAGTTTGTCACATAAACTGAAAATAAAAAAATTAAACTTTTCGCTCAAGGGAAGACTTGAACCCAAGTACCTCTCATTCCGCAGCTGCTCACGCTAACCACGGGACCACGGCGCTCATAAGCCCATACCTTCCTTCATGGTGCCTATCTCCCGCATGGACTACTCAGTTTGTATATTTTGCTTATTTTTTCATAGTTCCACACAACTTCTTCCTGTTTTCTCGATTGATCTGTGTTCAGCTTTTCAAGGCCTATCCACTGTGCCAACTTATAACTAAATCTGAGGGGGGTGCGATGGGGAGGTTCCCTTGTCAGCAGCAGCAAGACTTCCGTGACATCGTCCCAGGTAGCACCGGGGCCAGCCCTCGACATGCCACTCTAGCACGTTTGACTTCCGCGTCCTGGACGATTACGCCAGACCCCGGTCAATGCCAAATTCCAAACGGTTCGCAGTAGCGCACAAACGCAGCGACGGGAGCCAGCAATTAAACGCTGGTCCAGCCGACTACGCCACGTTCGTGCTTAGCAGGGCAACATCCAACGCCTGCCGTGGGTCAGCTGGGAATCCTCGCTGTGAGCTCTGCCGTCACCGGACCACATAGGAGTGACCTTTGCCTCCGTGCCAAGCAATAACGAACATCCGTCTGCCCCTGCTCCTCACCGTCGGTCCAGACTTCGACTCCGGAAAAGGCTGTGCCATGTCTGCAGCTACGACGCGTGAATATTACGAGGGAACTCCAAACCGCGCCAGAGAATGGAGCACATTCAGAAGAATGTCTGAACTGCTTGAATTGGTGAAGAACTAATAAAGAGTTGTTGTATCCTCACCAGGATCAAACTCCGCTACTGTCCACGCCTCCCATCTTCGACAGAGTGTCCAGCACACATCCAGACAGGCTGCCTCTCGTACCTTTACAGAACTAAAGAACTACGTTTTGTGCTGATATTTAAATGTGCAAAGGAACCTCCTTCTCAGTGTAAGGGATTCTTATAAGATGTATTACCACCTGGTAATTATATAAAGAAAATTGTCTGCTGCTCTGGGTATTACCTGACGTCTATTTCAAAAGAGAGATGGAACAACAAGACGAAAGATAATATATTTGGGAAATAGCCTTGCAAATGTCTTACACCTTCCTACAGATTATATACAGTAAAGGTAACAAAGCACACTAAAATTTTCTGTAGGGTTAAATTCTCTGTTACCGTATGTAAGAACGCAACCACAAAAGAGATTGTACAATTCGTAGTTTACATTAGGTAACGAATTGTTTGGGGTACGTGGGCTTTTTCTAAAGAAGTATTGCAATATTAAGCTGATGTAAATGTTCCTTCACATGAAACAGATGGAAACTTTGTGGCCAACTATACTATGGCGGTCTGCCTAGACGATAGATACCTACCAGCACTCTGATGTTCTATACTCTGACAGCGAAAGTACTACACACAGTACAGAGGTCACTGATTTTTACATCTCCCAGACACACTGCTCGTAGTATTTGTACTCATAACCTGGATTCCTAAGAGAACAATTAGGATAACATGGTTTTCTTTATGGTAGAAATTAGTTCAACTTTCTAAGATAGTACACAACCCTTGAAATCCACTCACTAGCATGAACATTTCTCTTAAGTGAACCACAGAGTTTTACGAAATTAGTTACCTTTGAGAGGTAGCATTTCAGCTTCCCTCTTTTGATAATTCCCCGTAGCACATGTTAATTCTGCTTTTAAGTGAACTACATTTTCTTTTTCTCGCCATCCCAGTTGCAAATTTTCCCTCACCTTTGTCTTGTCCTTGTCTTCTGCATCTTCTCAATACTACAGGGAAGAATACATAGCTACTTGACGTTAGTATTACTGGAACATCAAAGTACACTTCTAAGACGAAAGAGATACCTTGTTACTCAGCTGCATTCGTTGTGTGATGTGACTACGTATCAACAACTAAATCAGAGTCTTAAAAATCATGGTATTCAGCGTATGTTGCATTCCTCCACATATTCCTCCCATAAACGAGTTAAAATTCTTCGTCTCACTAGCTTTCGTATGGGTCCAGTCTCTAAATCTGTGTGGAGAAGAACCCCACATGTTCATGAGAACTGTCACACAAAGACTGAATCTTGCGGAAAGTGTAATATTTTTGCCATATTTACTAATGATGCACGAAAACGAGCGAATTTTCAGACTGACTTAACTGTATTAATGACCAATAATTGCGAAGTTTCAACAGTCTTTCTTCCAATGACACTGCACGCTTTCGTAGACGCTTTGTGCGAAACAACCACAAAATTCACATTCATCCGGTAGCTGAACTGTGTGAGGACAGTGAAGCCAATTCCCTTACACAACTTGTCTCCATGAGGCAATTTACGTAATCCTCTGCCCCCCGCCCACTATAACAGATCCAAAACTTTTCGAGGGTGAAATCTATACTGTCAGCAGATTACAGTAGTTACGTTCGAAAAGTTCCCATTTACGAGACTCTTACGGGTTTCGCATCTTAGCAGTAATGGGCTCACTTTCAGGCGCTTAATAAAACAATCTGCAACGCTAAACTGATAGTCCGATAAAGTGAAGTATCTTTCGGGAGATGATGGAACCATTGTTCCCTGTTGTTTCATGACGGGCAACAGACTCAGCTCTTCGTCTTCTCTGAGCAAGTAAAAAATGTGACAATAAGTATTGCCTTTCATAGTTTGTGTTTTTTCCAGTTAATGAACAAAAAATAATAAGGGACCGGCACTCACTTTGATTCTGTAGACTATAAACTACTCGCTGTTGCATGTGTAACTCACAGAAAATCTCACTTGTTTATTGTGTTTTAAATACTTGCTTTGTCTGCACTGTAATCGTAACCCAGCAGCTCATTTAGCTTAAGTTTGTCAGCTCATTCGATAATACAGTGAAGTCTGGTCTAAGTGAGAAGGCTTGTCTCCCACTTGCATTAACGGTCGCTTCCGCTAGAGCTGTGGAATACGTAGGGCTTCTACAATAAGACTGGAGACAGTTTTTGAAGGGGGGTGGGGGGGGGGAGGGAAGGAGGAGGGACAGGCAAAGGACCAGTGGGGCACCAAATGGGGCTGTTTATTTCGAGATACAGGTTCCTCAGATGAAACGGATTGACGCTGGAACAGGAAGCCAGTATAATACCCTCATCATGGAATTTCGAAAGGCTGTTACTACACTAGCAAATTTCATTTGAGAAAGAAACGTGCTCAGATATTCATAATGTTTTCTTTGACAAAGATATTTGACGTAGCGCTAATAGGAATATTCCACTGTCACCAATTTTTTTCTTTTTTTGTTTTTGGTCAAAGATCTTTGATATCGTAGTTCCTTCAGAATGACCGACGAAGAATTATTATTATTGTGCTCTGCAACCGAGTGCATCATAACTGCATTGTATTTACGTTAGTAACAAGAGCAGGAGAAAAGAAAACGGAAACTTACCTGGGGGAAGCCGTGGGTTTCACAGCGAGATGCTAAAAGCATCCAACAAAATGTGTTACAGAAGCTGCGAGTCGAGGACGTAAAGCTGTATTCGGAAATTACTTACGAATGGGTGAGAGTACATTTCAGTAAGTGCTCAAGAAAGTGTCTCCTAATACTACCAAACAGAATACTCACCTCAGAAATGCTATATTCTTAAAGACAGACTTACCGTAATACTGCGATTTCTTGCAAAAGGGCCGGCCGCCGTTGGTCTAGCGGTTCTGGCGCTGCAGTCCGGAACCGCGGGATTGCTACGGTCGCAGGTTCGAATCCTGCCTCGGGCATGGGTGTGTGTGATGTCCTTAGGTTAGTTAGGTTTAAGTAGTTCTAAGTTCTAGGGGACTTATGACCTAAGATGTTGAGTCCCATAGTGCTCAGAGCCATTTGAACCATCTTGCAAAAGGAAAGCTACACTAGTTTACGGTATAGCGCTCTAATACCGCAGTGTACACTGACGAAAATAATACTAGAAATGTGTGAAACTATTTATGAAGCACAGAAGGAGGAATAACTAAAGGCAAATAACTGTTTAGAACATTCTATAGCCATTAAGAACAATTTTTCTTTCTACAAAAGTTGCAGTTTTTTGCTTTAGATCCTCGGGGTTGCATCCAGTGGTACTTCACGGCTAATTGCCTCCGCAGGTTTTAAAGCTCTCGAATCTTCTTATTCTGTTTTTGTATTCGGCATACCGTAAGTCATACAGTGCTTCACCTGCCTCGTACACTTCTATTAATTTTGTTGTAGATGCGACGTACTAAGTAAATTTCGAAACCATGTTGGTAAACACTAGATGTCATACAGCTGCAACAGTCCTAGCGCTCCAGGCCGTTACATTTCTCCATGCATTAAACAGAAGACGAACGCTTTCTTTGGTCAAACCTAAGGCGACGCACTCATGGAGGTAAAAAAAAAAAGAAGGAAGGTAGCACTAAAGACTTAACGCTGCTCGTTGCTTTGAAGCCAGAGTGGCCGGAGCCTCCGCCATTTTAAATAGCCCAAAACATTAACAGGCTACTGTTTGCGATTGCTTCTTGTCCATTATTTCTGTCGTGTGCACGCAACAGCTGTTTTAAATACTTACACTGCTTACATGAATAACATAGTGTAAGAAACGCAAATTCTAACGTTTTTCTGTTCTTGAATGCGCATTTGCTCTAGTAATACGATACATTTGGCCTTTTTCATGTAACTTGTTTTTGTTG
This sequence comes from Schistocerca cancellata, assembly GCF_023864275.1. NCBI lineage: Eukaryota > Metazoa > Arthropoda > Insecta > Orthoptera > Acrididae > Schistocerca > Schistocerca cancellata. The sequence goes on from NC_064631.1 coordinate 215,176,505, forward strand.
ATATCTTTCGAATAACCAAGAAGAGGAGGGTGTGCTGTGAAAAGAATGCTTTCGTAATGCATTCAAACGGCTCTGAGCACTATGGGATTTAACATCTGAGGTCATCAGTCCCCTAGAACTTACAACTTCTTAAACCTATAACTAACCTAAGGACATCACGCATATCCAAGCCCGAGGCAGAACTCGAACCTGCGACCGTAGCAGTCGCGCGGTTCCGGGCTGAAGCGCCTAGAACCGCTCGACCACCGCGGCCGGCCGTAATGGATTATATTCATTTTTACTATATTTGTATCGATAGCTTGTTTGATTACAGGTACCTCATCTTGTGTGTCACATTTTCAGCTTCCAACTGCTGTGCCAAACATTTTTAATGTTCACGTTGGCAAAAAAATTACTTACGCGTTCTCTCTTAGGCTCTAGACATGTGCAATAAGGAAAGACGCAAGGTATACTATCGTATCGTTTGTGTGTCAACAAAGTAAACGATTATTGAAATGTCAACAAAACAAAGCTGATAGGAAATCTAACGCCAAGTGGCAGAAATAAAACAACTACAGGCGCCTTGCCACGGTTCGCGAGGTTTCCCCCGTTGGAGGTTCGAATCCTCCCTCGGGCATGGGTGAGTGTATTGTCCTTAGCGTTAGTTTGTTTAAGTTAGATTAAGTAGTGTGTAAGCCTAGGGACCGATGACTTACCAAATTTTTAAAACTACTGCAATAAATGTAAACAGCGCAAGCATAACTTATGCCCACAAAAGAAAAATATTGCTTGATCGCCTGCACTTACGAATGAAATGTGATTCCTTTAAACTTTAGATTGCGATCGTTTCGATTAGTACACCCGTAAATGACGCAAGCTGGCATTTTTGCTGAAACGACGACATCTCCACACAATCAAAGTACGAGATGCTATTTGGTATACGACGATGAAAGTCAATAGATATTCCCAGCGGTCGAAACTGGGCACGTGCACGTCAGAGTGACGTCACCGAAAAGTATCACTGTGGTGAACCATGAAGGTATAAGCGCGGTGAACCTAACGTTTTATAGGCAACATAGGACGGCGGACGTCGACTTCAAGTTTGTGACGTAGTGACAACTCCCTTCTTTTTCTTACGTCCATGGCACAAACAAGGAGTAAATGTCATCTTTGACAATGCAGTGGTATCAAAATTGCAAAGTGAAACGGTAAACGTAAAGGGACACACCAGATACGTAAACATTAACACCAACACCATAAAAAAAAAACAGTGTGCATGTGTGCACGAAGATGAGGTGGAAGGGAAGAAGACATTAGCAAAGAATTGCACTCAACAGACGTGAGGATGTACGTATGGCAAAGTAACGTAACAGTCTATCTGACTGTTAAAATTAAATTAACAATCACCATAAAATAAAGTTCATACAAGACAAGATTACAGTATAGAAGAACAGGTTGAAGAGGTGTTCCATACGGAAGGTGGTGCAGAAACAGGTATTAAATAAACTATTTATCAGTGGTATGAAAATTTTATCGAGTCGAGGGAATTTTCACGGATGTTCTGTTACAATTGTTAGTTCCATCTTTCACTCCGTTTCTACATCACCTTCCGTACGTAATGCCTCTTGAATCTGTTCTTCATTATTCTTGTTATATAATTATTTTATTTTATTCTGATTGTTGTCTGGAGCTCTTGGTCTCGCGGTAGCGTTTTAGCTTCCCGAACACGGAGTCCCTGGCTCGATTCCCGGCTGGGTCAGGGATTTTCTACTGACCTGAGATGACTGGGTGTAGTAGTGTCGTCTTCATCATCTTCATTCATCACCATTACCGCCGGAGGAAGGTAACTGCAAATCACCTCCCTTAGGACCTTGCCTAGTACGTCGGTGCGGGTCTCCCGCATCGTTCTCCAACGCTCTGTCAAGAAGCATGGGGCTTCATTTTCAATGTGATTGTTAATTTAATTTAAATTATCATGTAGCCGACGTTGTTTGCCATATGTACATTCTCGCGTCTTTTGGGTGTAATTCACTGCTAATTCCTCCCTTTTACATCGTGTTCATACGTGTATGTGTGCACGTGCACACACATAAACACACTGTTTCTTTCATGTTTAGTGTTAACGTTTATCTGGCATGTTCCTTTATATTTATTTACTATTTAACTTTTGATTTGGAGTACCACTGCCCTGTCAAAAATGGGTACTTGTTTTACCACTCTCCTGATGTGGAACAATTTTTTTCAGTGTTGTTCACGAACACTGTACCCTTTTGGACGACGGTAGTCAGCTTAAGTCTGATGATGGCCGTTAAGGCAATGACCAGCTAATCAGGCGAATTAATACTGTGAAACTGTAATAAAGTAAATTGTGTTTAGACGTCAAAGATAAATTTAGCGTTGTATCGATATTACTCTCATGCAGGTAAAAAAAGGAAGGGAGATGGCGTTACGTCTCAAACATGAAGCCGATGTCCACCATCTTAACATAAGGTTCAGTGCATTCATACCCCCATAGTTCTCCGTGGTGACATTTCCCCGTGACATCACTCTGACTGTGTCGCGTTACTAGAGAAAATATGCATTCAAGAACAGAAAAACGTTCTAAATTGCCTTCCTAACGCCATTTTATTCATGTAAGCTCTATAATTTTTAGTGTTTAAAACAGTTGTGCGCAAACGACAGAAATAATGAACAAGAAGCACTGGTAAACAGTAGTCTGCTAATGTTTCGGGCGACTTAAAATGGCGGCAGGCCCCACCCACTTTGGCTTCAAAACAACGTACAGCGTTAAGCCTGTAGTGCCACCTGTCTTTTTTTTTTACCTCCATGATTACTCTACACTCACCATTGCTATGATCTGCGTTATTTAGTATAGAGAATAACTGAGACACGTAGAGCCTGCTCAATAATTTCTTTCTTCTTCTTGTCGGCCTTCATTAAGGACGCATTTTCTTCTTACTTACACTACTACAAATAATCATAATGGCATTCAGATTCATTCAATTGTTTATTTTATAGCAGTGCAATAGAGATCCATTTGCTAATAACACGTCCAGAATTTTTCTTTGCTTCAGCTTCTAATTACGTTGAGTAGCGACTGGTTTGGTGACGCGTCCATTGGCGTGCCAGATCTGCATTCTATAAAAAACGAATCTTGGAATTTAAATTACTTGTTATGAAGCCCGATCAATGCTTTTTGTGTTATGCAAAAGATTTTACCCTCCCCGACAACCATCCTGAACCTGACCACTACAAAATCAGGTAACGGAAGAGTTTTATTTTGGCCAATAGCAGGTGTATTTAATCAATATTGATCTCATTATATCATATCTTTCCTTGTTATACACCTTCTGTGGTCATTGTGGTGTATTCTGACTTCGCACAATTAGTTTCCTGAGGAATAAATACATTCATTGCTTTTCAGTCACATTTCTTCTTTTGTAAAAAAGATTCCAAAACAGAAATTTTGTTACCCAGATCGCAGTTGATATGTATCCTGATTACTAGCCTCAGCAAAGTTGTATTGTCCTCTTCAGACCTATAAGTGCTATAGATATGTTACAAGGTTTATAATTATCACACGTAATTTCGAAAGAAATCTTAACTCAATCTTATATACCTTCGAATACATGAATTATGAAGCCCCTATTTGAGGCACATTGCTACCTGGCTACTGAAAACATTGAGGTAAACTGTAAATTTAATAATATTACGTAAAACAAAGCTCTAAAATGTTTATGGGTATTCCACCGTGAAGTAGTGTACACCTCACAGAAAAGACACTTTTTTGCAACACTAAGTACTTTATCATAAAGGCCATAACAGTATCAGCAAGTACATCAAACAGAGCACATACGCTGCACATATGTCTGATGTATGTGATACCTCTGAGTCTTGCTGGTACAGTTATGGCTTTCATTTTAGTGTATTCAGTGTTACACGGGAATGCCTTTTCTGTGAGATAAACATTATTTTAGTCTATGGCGGTGGAGTAACCATAAACCTTTTTAGCGCTTTATTTTATATAATATTTATAATTTGATAGTTTACCTTCCATGTTTTCAGCGGCTTGATTACAACGTGCCACGGGTTGTTGTTGTTGTTGTTGTTGTTGTGGTCTTCAGTCCTGAGACTGGTTTGATGCAGCTCTGCATGCTGCTCTATCCTGTGCAAGCTTCTTCATCTCCCAGTACCTACTGCAGCCTACATCCTTCTGAATCTGCTTAGTGTATTCATATCTCTGTCTCCGTCTTCGATTTTTACCTTCCACGCTGCCCTCCAATACTAAATTGTAGATCCCTCGATGTCTCAGAACATGTCCTACCAACCGATCCCTTCTTCTAGTTAAGTTGTGCCACAAGCTCCTCTTCTCCCAAATTCTATTCAATACCTCCTCATTAGTTATGTGATCTACCCATCTAATCTTCAGCTTTCTTCTGTAGCACCATATTTCGAAAGCTTCTATTCTCTTCTTGTCTAAACCATTTATCGTCCATGTTTCACTTCCGTACATAGCTACACTCCATACAAATACTTTCAGAAACAACTTCCTGACATTTAAATCTATACTCGATGTTAACAAATTTTTCTTATTCAGAAACGCTTTCCTTGCCATTGCCAGTCTACATTTTATATCCTCTCTACTTCGACCATTATCAATTATTTTCCTCCCCTAATAGCAAAACTCCTTTACTACTTTGAGTGTCTCATTTCCTAGTCTAATTCCCTCAGCATCACCCGACTTAATTCGGCTACATTCCATTATCCTCGTTTTGCTTTTGTTGACGTTCATCTTATACCCTCCTTTCAAGATACTGTCCATTCCGTTCAACTGCTCTTCCAAGCCCTTTCCGGTCTCTGACAGAAGGAGCTTTATAATTCATGTTTCTGATGGCGTGTGAAAGTGAGTTAACGCTTTTTTGAAATTACGTATGATAATTAAAAACATTGTAATGTATTTGTAACACTTACAGATCTGATTATGGCAATATAACTTGAGAGACTGGTACTGGGCAATAAAACATCTATTCAGGAAGCTTTTGTACACTGATAAAGATATCGCTCTCTTTCTGACCACTTCAGGTAATCAACGTCCTTCTTTTATTTTGAAACGGATACGTTACAGAACATCCACAATATTTTTGGTTTTCATTTACAATTCCGCCGCTCTTCTGTCCGGAAGCGACGAAAGAATCACTTTCCATAATGCGATTCTTGGATTTAAAAGGGTTTGAGACAGGGATGTAGTATTTCGCCTCCACTGTTCAATCTGTACATCGAAGAAGCAATGACGAAAATGAAAGAAAAGTGTAGGAGTTGAATTAAAATTCAAGGTGAAAACATATCAATGATAAGATGCACTGATGGCATTGCTATTCGCAGTGAAAGTAACGATAAATTACAGGATCTGCTGAATGGAATGAGCAGTCCTATGAGTACAGAATATGGACTGGGAGTAAATCGCAGAAAGACCAAAATAATGAATAGTAGCATACGTCAGAAAAGCGAGAAACTTAACACCAGACTATGTGATTACGAAGTGGATGAAGTTAAGGAATTCTGCTACCTAGGCAGCAAAGTAACCTGTGACGGACGGAGCAAGGAGGACATCAAAGCCAGACTAGCACCAGAAAAACGGGCACTCCTGGACGAGAGGAGTCCAGTACTATCAAACAAAGTCCTTAATTTGAGGAAGAAATTCTGAGAATGTACGTTTTGAGCATAGCACTGTGTGGTAGAGAGACAGTGATTGTAGGAAAACTGGAAAGGAAGAGAATAGAAGATTTTCATATGTAGAACTACAGAAGATTGTTGAAAATTAGATGGACTGATAAGGTAAGGAATGAGGAGGTTCTCCATAGAATCACCGAGGAGAGGAATATATGGAAAACACTGACAAAAGGAAGGGGCAGAATGGTAGGAGATCTGTTAAGGCATCAGGGAATCTACATCTACATGTACATCTATACTCCGCAAGCAACCCAACGGTGTGTGGCGGAGGGCAACTTTCCTGTTGCAGTCGCGTATGGTTCGCTGGAAGAACGACTGCCGGAAAGCCTCCGTGCGCGCTCGAATCTTTCTTATTTTACATTCGTGATCTCCTCGGGAGGTATAAGAAGGGGGAAGCAATATATTCGATACCTCATCCAGAAACGCACCCTCTCGAAACCTGGACAGGAAGCTACACTGCGTGGCAGAGCGCCTCTCTTGCAGAGTCTGCCACTTGAGTTTGCTAAACATCTCCGTAACGCTATCACGCTTAGCAAATAACTATGTGACGAAACGTGCCGCTCTTCTTTGGATCTTCTCTATCTCCTCTGTCAACCCGACCTGCTACGGATCCCACACTGATGAGCAATACTCAAGTATAGGTCGAACGAGTGTTTTGTAAGCCACCTCCTTTGTTGATGGACTACATTTTCTAAGGACTCTCCCAATAAATCTCAACCTGGCACTCGCCTTACCAACAATTAATTTTATATGATCATTCCACTTCAAATCGTTCCGTACGCATACTCCCAGATATTTTACAGAAGTAACTGCTACCAGTGTTTGTTCTGCTATTATATGATCATACAATAAAGGATCCTTCTTTCTATGTATTCGCAATACATTACATTTGTCTATGTCAAGGGTCAGTTACCACTCCCTGCATCAAGTGCCTATCCGCTGCAGATCTTCCTGCATTTCGCTGCAATTTTCTAATGCTGCAATTTCTCTGTAAACTACAGCATCATCCGCGAAAAGCCGCATGGAAGTTCCGACACTATCTGCTAGGTTACTTATATATATATGGTGAAAAGCAATGGTCCCATAACACTTCCCTGTGGCACGCCAGAGGGTACTTCAACGTCTGTAGACGTTTCTCCATTGAGAACAACATACTGTGTTCTGTTTGCTAAAACAGAACTTCCATAGTACTAAAGGGAGCTGTAGCAGATAATAACTGGAGAGGAAAACAGAGACTAGAATACATCCATAGTACTAAAGGGAGCTGTAGCAGATAATAACTGGAGAGGAAAACAGAGACTAGAATACATCCAGCAAATACTGAGGACATAGGTTGCAAGTACTACTCTGAGATGAAGCGGCTGTTACAGGAGAGAAATTCGTGATGGGCCGCATCAAACCCAAAAAAAGAGAAAAAAAGAGTGATTCGGTTTTATTGAATATAGTGTGACGCCCGGCACAACCGCTTGCCGTCGCTAATTACAGAGTCAGAAGGTGGCCGAGCAGAGGGTCCGGTGGACGTCCGAGGCCGGCTGTGTCCAGCGCGGCACGGCGTCGTCCCGCTGCGGTCGCGTCGATACGCAGAACGCCGGCACTCACCAGCAGGCGAGGCCAGGTAGCGAGCGGCCTTAATTTCGGGACTTGCCGGCCGACGGCGCCCGTCTTGCGGTCGTTACGGCAGCGATTGGCCGTGGCAGGCGCCTTCTTTCAGGGACGGCTAATTGCGCTTGTCAGGCGGGGACAGGCGGCCGGGAAGGAAGCGAAAGAGAGAGAGAGAGAGAGACAGAGAGAGAGAGAGAGCAGGGCACGGGAGAAAACGGCCGGCGCCCAGCCGCACAATTAGCCGCATTACTCGCGCAAACCGCGGAAACGCATTTGCCCTTTGTCGGCGCAACTCTTGCTGCTGACAGCTGCTCGGACAGGCCCTCCTGGCTCTCTCCCTCCCCCCACCCCCCATCCCTCCTCCAACCTTACCTCCTCCTCCTCCTTGTCCCACCCTATAATCCCTTGCCCGCCAGCCGGCCGCTACAAACAGATGAACCAAAACAAATTCCTCCTTTCAGGCGGCGGGACGCGGTAATGAGACCGCACCCCACAAAGACACTTCCCCCCTGCCTCCCCCTGACCGGCTGAAAAGCCCGTGAGCTGCAGCGGCTGCTGTCCCCGCCGCTCCCGTTTGTTATTATTAGTATTGTAGCGGAAACGTGTTCCCGCCCGTGCCCCGACATCTTCACGGGGTCGCGTTTCCCGCAAGGGATTAGCACCTCATAACCGAAAAGCTGTCTCTGCTAGAGAAGCCAAACCAGCGAGCTGAACTCGCCGCCTGACCTCTGGAATTAGTTACTGGCTAGTGTCTGCCTCTTACGTAGGCAACGCCCTGTCAGAGCAAGTTTAGCTGTCACGTCCGGTGGTGAAATGGTTCGTTTAAAAGAGGAACAATGAAAGACGGGGAGGATAGTGCTATAGAACCTCATGCAGCTGTCAAGACTGTTTAAGCAGTTGCTACTTCAAGTACAATGCAGTATTACACCAACAGCCACAAGCAGCCACTCTCGGATCATTAAATGAAACATTCTCGCTCATTCCTTTCGTCATCGGGCAACGTAGTTGTTGTTGTTGTTGTGGTCTTCAGTCCTGAGACTGGTTTGATGCAGCACTCCATGCTACTCTATCCTGTGCAAGCTTCTTCATCTCCCAGTACTTACTGCAATCTACATCCTTCTGAATCTGCTTAATGTATTCATCTCTTGGTCTCCCTGTAAGGTGTCAGGCAAATCCAACACCTTCCATGAAAACCCTGACATAATAAGCAAATCCAGTAGTATGTCACATAGCTCCGAGTGAGCAAATGGAATACCACAGACTAACACAAGAATGCCTAAATGCATGTCATATCTTCCCACCGTGAGACAGACGCAGTTCCGAGTGGAGAAACGAGAACAGAAGCCGAGAGCAGAACCGTGTTAAGTTAGAAGGCCCTACGATAAGGGACGGACACCCACGTCGCCAGCTAACCGCTAGGACCACACCCCAGCCACAAGTTTTAGCGTGAGACTTTTTCGCATCTCTGTTACGTCAGGACCACCCCCCAGCCCATGTTAAAAGCTAGAGCCCTCCAGAACAACAGTATAGATCTTACGATAACACAAAAAGGACCATATCAGCTGCATGTTTTAGCGTGAGACTTTTTCGCGTCTATGTTACGTTGCAAACTTTAAAAACATTGCCCCACCAGGAAAAGTATAATGTTTCTCATTTGATAGACAGAATTTTTGTAGGCGGAGCTTAAAGTTAACATTGAGACCCTGACTGGTCAGATGAAAACACAGCCAGATAGTTTTTTTAAACCAACTTCGGTAAATTGTAGTAAGGAGAAGCTAGGGGAGAGTTGCTTCCGAGACGGCGAGGTGAGCGGAGCTGTGCTGTCCGCCGCCCCCTGACGAACACCGACAAGGTAATGAACGTACGCGATGCCGCATAACAGCGCATAAAGCTTCACTCAGAACTGCAGAAGTCTCATCTGTTACACCCCGTTTTTGCGTAATACTAGTGTCGATCGTCAATTAAAGCTCATGGTGTTCACATTTGCCTCTTGAAGTAAAAATCTGAAACGCGATGATTTTTCTGTTATATAGTTATTGAGAAGCCGCATCAGCCACTGTAATTTACGACAAGTTAGATAAGTAATTAAAGATAATTGAGGGTCACTGTAGGCCATTTTGATAGTTTTCTCTTTTGTGAAACTTAATTTAAACCTAGATTATAGATGTGATATGGCATAGGTCATCCTTCGATCCATTGTAGAACTTGGAAACCCATTCAGGGAATATTCGTTCACATTTTTGTTGAACGCAGTTGGTTTTTACCATCCTGTATTAAAACATTTCCTTTTATCAATAGTGAAATTTATAAACGATGTTTTGTGAGTAGAATAAAATTTCCAATGGTAAACTTAACTGCTTTTTCGACGTTATTTTACCAGCTAACTAAAAATAGGAAAGACTTGAATCCCTTCCACTAAATTTAGTTAGTATTAAGATTATTTTACAGGGAGTGCAGTGGAGCTGACGCTGAAATCATTAAGTATTTGGTTATATCATCGCTAGTCTCACTGAACTCTTCTGAATTCTACATGTCATGTGTGGTCTGGCGTCTCCTTACCAGCAACAGGCCCCAGGTTCAAACGAGTCAATTCCCTAAAAAACACGCTCAGAGCATCGTTGCGCGAAAGTGGTAGGGAGACACGATACAGAACAAACTGACACCAGAACATGTCCTACCAACCGGTCCCTTCTTCTTGTCAAGTTGTGCCACAAACTCCTCTTCTCCCCCGCCCGCATCTCGTGGTCGTGCGGTAGCGTTCTCGCTTCCCACGCCCGGGTTCCCGGGTTCGATTCCCGGCGGGGTCAGGGATTTTCTCTGCCTCGTGATGGCTGGGTGTTGTGTGCTGTCCTTAGGTTAGTTAGGTTTAAGTAGTTCTAAGTTCTAGGGGACTGATGACCATAGATGTTAAGTCCCATAGTGCTCAGAGCCCGTCCTCTTCTCCCCAATTCTATTCAATTCCTCCTTATTGGTTATGTGTTCTCTCCATCTAATCTTCAGCATTCTTCCATAGCACCGCATTTCAGCGAGAAGATATTTGTACGTACGTGCTCTAACTTGGCTCACTAGCGACTGTTCCTACGAGGAAAGTAGATTGATTTTATTCAGAATTCTAATACACCGTATTATTCCCCACTTTTTTGGCTGCAAAACCTTGTATTTCACCATAATTTATGTTCAGTGTGAAGGCCTCACGCCACCTGTAAGCCCGCATGGTACCACCCTACTTGTCGATGTCGGAACCACTGTCTTGCTGCAACAATAAGCTCCACATCACCCACGTTCTACTTCACGCGGAGTGCATCCGTCATTGGACCAAAAAACTGGAAGTCGGAAAGTGCGAGATCCGGGCTGTAGGATGTATGAGGAAATAACAGTTCAATGAAGTTTTGGGAGCTTCTCAGACTTTTGCGGGGCCTTGCGTTGTCATGGAGAAATTCGTTTGCACTTCTGTGACGACGAACTCGTTTCTCCAATTTCCTTATGGTAGTACAATACAATTCAGAGTTGGTCGTTGTACCATGATGGAAGGCATCAAAGAGAATAACCCCTTCAGAGTTCCGTGACATTACCGGATGGGGATGCAGCTTTAGCTTTGTCTTCGAAGGAGAGGTGGTGTGGCGCCGCTTCTTGGATTGCCGTTTCCTTTCCAGTTCGAAATGATAAACCCATGTTTCATCGACTATGACAACGTTCGACAAAAGATTGCCACCATCAGCCACGTAAAGTACAAGCAATTCCGCACAGATGGTCTTTCAGAATGGTTCAAATGGCTCTGAGCAGTATGGGACTTAACATCTGAGGTCATCAGTCCCCTAGAACTTAGAACTACTTAAACCTAACCAACCCAAGGACATCACACACATCCATGCCCGAGGCAGGATTCGAACCTGCGACCGTAGCGGTCGCGCGGTTCCAGACTGAAGCGCCTAGAACTGCTCGGCCACATCGGCCGGCGATAGGCCTTCGTTGCTCTTTCTGGTCTTCTGTTATGCAGCGAGGAAGCCAGCGGTCACTGAGTACCCCAACTGATTTACGACTGTATCAGCACTACCAACTGGAACGTCCAGTTGTGCAGCGAGATATTGTAATCCAATGATCAACTCGAATGAGACTGTCCGCACGTTCCAACATTGCAGGAATCACAGCTGGGTGCAGCCGGTCCGTACGTGGGAGATCGGACAGGTTTGCAGCACCTTGTTGTGATGACAACAGACGCTTCGCTCAACAACTCACGGTGCTTTCTTTCACTGTCAGGTCTCCGGTAAACTTTCTGCAAGCGCTCTGAATATCTGCGATGCTCGAGTTTTCCACCAAAAGAAACTCAATAGCATCTCTTTGCTCGAAACGCACCTCCGTTACAGACGCCATTTTGAAGGTTGCGTAAAGTGCTGCCACGTTCCGGACCTTCAGCATACTACAGGGGCTGAAGCGGGAATATTCCACGATGTCCCACACCAAAATACACCTTTTCTTCCAACCGCAATTGGCCGAGAAAAAAATGTGTTGCATTACTTATTGAACGCCCCTTTGAAGAAAGGATCGTATACATCCACTAAAAGTTTTTTGAGAGTTAAACAGGGTGTCCTTTTTACCGAGACTACACCAAATAGCTTTTTGTGCGAAATCAAAACGAAAAATTCATCAAGCAAATGTCGTTTGGCTACCAGGATTATATTAACCAACCTGTTCAACTTTCTTGTAATTTTGTTCGTTATAAAAATTTGTACTGCAGTACATCTTCTTTTGGCAAAAAACACTCTTTTTCGCTAATCCACTTCCTCTTCTCAAGATCTGTTCAGAAACGTATCGTAATGTGTCATTCACGTAAAGATGGAATTATTAAAAACGTAAATCCAACAGACTTTGATTCTCGTGCACTAGCAAACATAGGTAGCCAGATGAAAAGTCATAATCAGCCGTCTTCCATATATTCAGTTTTTAAGTAGTTTCGCGTGCGACTTTTCCTATTATATCTGTCGCACATTGATCGACTTTCGTTTATTCATTGCTGCTTAAACTTCGCGAGTGTACCTGCCCAAGGTCTGTGAGGTGAGAGTGGCTTCGGCCAATGTCTAGGTCATGGTCGCCGCTCAGTGCTTGCCGGTTTGGAAGGAAAATAGAGTTCTGCTTCAGTCTATTACGTCTTTTCTTGAATGAATGTATGTCTTGCTCTTGGGTGATATGATGTGCTGACGAGTCTGGCTGAATTAACATATACCGAGGCAGAGGGAGCCATGCATGAAAGCAGCAATGGGCTTGTATTGATGAAGTAATGGTAACATGCATATGCAGCTGCTCTCTATGTGTCTGGCCGGTAACACAACTGAATACTTTTCACATTTAGCAACATTGCAACAGTACTGTTGCTTGGACAATGTCATAGAACGAATAGCCGACTGGCATTCGAGGTTACGATCAATGTGCTGCGGGTTCGTGTTTTGTTTAGGTGTTGTTTCTGATTCGCGATCGGGTTTAGCGAACTGATATCTCACTTGCCAAGAGAGTTGACATTTTTATTTTGTTTTTTTTCCAGTTTCACATTATGGAGCAGGTATGATGTTTTGAGGGCACAGCGTAAACCATGCAAGAGTAGTCTGATTGTTTTGCCTAGAATCCTTGTGCCTTTGGGATCAAATAATAAACTAGAATTTAAGTAGAAAGTATGACGTCCTTATAGAAGTTTCGTACCTTTCATCACTTTAAATAAAAAGTTATTAAATCAGTTTTGCAAGGCAGTGCCACTGAATAGTCATGAGGCTTGCGCTGATGCCTAGTGTGTAGGTAATTACAGAACTGTTATCGCGTTTTAATTTAGTTGATAGGCCAATCGGAACTACTTCTGTTCAGAGTAATTTTTTCAAACATCAAGAATTTCTTAGTACCAGAAGTTATTTTCAGAATATGGAAGGTAAATTTGCCGCGAGAGTTTAAAAACAACTATACCCTTATTAAGTTATTTGACAACGTTACGTTAGCAGGTCACCATAACCTATAGTAGATCGTTTCAGTTGCCAAGGAAATTTCCGGTGCATTGCATATGCTCGCCTGTAATGGATTATTCCTGAGGATAGTCGTATGGCTAATTTTATTTGATTCTTTGGGTTTCATTCGTTTGTGCAAAGGGTATCTTTAATCAGACCAATGTCAACTGAAGCTTCGATGTCCACTGATACTTTACCGAAGTCACATTCAATTTAACAGGCACCACACACAAGTAACCGGTGTAACATAACTTGTCCACTTGCTGGAACTGACAGCAAACCAGTGGAAACACAGTGGTCTACGTGTGAATGAAAGAATTCATCGCTGCTTCCAATGTTGCCTACCGAAGTGAATTACATTCCTGTACGCCCTATTGCGTTGTTTGTATATCACGACAGACAGAAGTCACGACACCGATCAGGTAAATCCACTGCTCCTCCACGACCATTCCACCTGGCAGGATACCTTTGGTTCGGAGCACGACGTACACGCAATCTTTATGTGCTGGATATCCGTCGTGTTGTATCACATGAGCTTTCTAGTTCTTAGAGATACTTCTCAGAAGACGAGGAAGAATTCGTCTGAGAAAGTTGCAATGTGCTCTGAAGTCAAGATTACCACTGATGAAACAGGGGCAATGATTGTAGTACCACACATCCCGCAACAGACATTAAATCTCCATTAACGCCCATGTTCCGTCTGTCTAAGCCATCGTACGCTTTCATTGGGCCAGTAATGCATGTCCTTTGTTGGAGAAAGAACATTCATTAGTAAAAACACCATCGGGGAATTGCTATAACAATTTCGCAAAAGATTACAAATTTCCTTGTCTCTTCTACCACGTTAATAAAGGATTTCTGTATCGCCTGATTTAAATTGTACCGATAGCGCGGCGCATGTTCATTTCTAGCAGTCAGCACATTTTCAATAATTAATTTGTTATTTTATTTTTATTCCTGAACCGAAATCACACGGACGCACAGGACAGCACTGTAATCAGAAGTAATGACTTCGAGACCTGTTGGCGGAAGATATTGTCATCAAGAGAGTTTTTCTATATTATATCAGACTATGCGACGAAGTTGTGGGCTCAAATGCAGATTGCTCCGCAGTGTCTCATAGAATGACGACACGTCATCCATCGGTCGAATGAGGACATTGAACTCGGTAGATCTTTCAAGAGAACTGAAGGCTATATACCAGTTGTAGCTTTAATCCTTCCCGTTTCTTTCAGTCTATATTAATCCCTAGCAACACTACACTACACTCCACTGCACGGGTAATCACCAAAGTCATCCGCACGACACATATACGTCCCTGACATTTTGTAACAGGACTGCACGGAGGGGGTGACGAATCACAAAGGTCTTGCCCAAGACGGCAATTCGGGATTCATGCATTGTCTGCAACGCCAAATGTATGCGTATAGAAAAAATTTACTTCGATTAAATGTGGATCATGCAGTGGAGAACACAACGAAATAATAATAATAATACCAAATCGATAAAAGATACTTCGTCTGAAGGAAACAGATTGCAAAAGATTTGTACCAGTTGCAGCTAATACATATATATATATATATATATATATATATATATATATATATATATATATATATATATATATATATATATATATTCTCTTACTTGTAGAAATACACCAACCAGCCACTTTCTACGTAGATTTTTTTTTTTTTTTTTTTTTGCATCAAGACGAGTTTCGGGCTTGAACGTATGTTCAGTTGTCCTAATACATTTATATGCCAACACAGCTTTTATTATCGACAGTTCGTTAAGCTACAACGTTACCCGAGTTATATATTTATGATTAATTAATAGTTAGGCGCATTTGGTTACGTAATGTAACTCGTAGCCTGTTTGCCCGCTTTTGTATGCATAGCACAAATATCTTTAGGTTTATTGAGGCACTGATGTTGGGCAGCATACGAAACATATCCGATTTAGGCAGCTTTTTTATATTGTAAATTACATCTAAAGGCGAGTTAAAATCTTCTTAAATATTTTGGAACTACTTCTGGAGACAGTTGCGTTTATAGATTTAATATTGCCGACCCCAGAATTTAGTAAATGGCATTGCATTACTAGTAATTACTTAATATAAAATTTATGTACTATTCTACGTTGTTTTACAGGTTATTCCGTTTCATTAATGATGCAAAATGACTTGTACTAGCAAGTAATGGTTATTTGTCTAGTGGAGTAGTGACTGGCTGGCATTAACGCAATGATGGTTGAACTATGTTGTATATTACAAAAGTTATATGGCATATATTATACAAAATGATATCATCTTTCTTTGTAGGTTAACTTTCTTACCTCTCTTTGGCCAGATGCAGTATTTGTAGGTTCTGTACTCTTGTTCGTCTTCAACAACGTATCAGGCGAAGATACAACTGTTTAGGATTTTTGAAGCGAAGAAATAGGAATTTATACCCACAATTGCACATCGCCAAATGATGGAACAGAGTTACCCAACAAAAGGTTTGTAAGAGATTTTCCGTAAATTACTTATACAAGCTATACATCATTTACAGTTCTGGCAGAAACTGAATAGCAATAAGAAAAATAAAATGTGACAGTTTTCGGTTCTCTTTTCCAATGACACAGGTTGGCAGTTGTGTATAATGTAAGTCACCTGCTTCTTGCTTTATTGATCCTAAAATTTTAGTCTTTTCACTGCGTATAAAATATGAAATATCGCTACTTACAAACAAAATGTACCGTATTTCTTCTTTAACAAGCAATATTCTTTAGTTATGACCTTGTTAATGCTAGACAATCACTTCTCCACTAGACAGATACTTCATGTTAAGTCATATTATATCGTTCAAAAATAAAACAGAAAAACTTACTTGAAAAATAACCTAGTGCGACTCATTACAGTATATACCTTTGTAAGTAGGCTGTTTAGGTTTTTTTTATTGCTAACGCCACGTAGCGCTCTATATGAAAATCACTGACTGTGCTGTGTGAAGGCTGTGGTTGGTTTGCGTTGTTGGAGTATATGCTATTGTAGTGCTGGGCAGTTGGCTGTTAACAGCTCGTAGCGTTGCGCAGTTGGAGGTGTGCCGCCAGCAGTGGTAGATGTGGGGAGAGAGACGATCTGGACGTGTGTCCATCAGAAAGAGTAAATTTGTAATAATGGATATCATGGACTGATATATATACAGTATTATGACTTTTGAACACTATTAAGGTAAATATATTGTTTGTTCTCTATCAAAATCTTTCATTTGCTATCTATGCCTATCAGTAGTTAGTGCCTTCAGTAGTTAGAAACTTTTATTTAGCTGGCAGTATTGGCGCTCGCTGTATTGCAGTAGTTCGAGTAATGAAGATTTTTGTGAGGTAAGTGATTTGTGAAAGGTATAGGTCAATGTTAGTCAGGGCAATTCTTTTGTAGGGATTTTTGAAAGTCAGATTGCGTTGCGCTAAAAGTACTGTGTGTCAGTTTAAGCACAGCCATGTATAATTTTTCTAAGGGGACGTTTCACCTTGTGTGATAAATAATTTTTAGCCATACAAAGGCATTTATCATTTTGTAAGGTTATCAATATTCAGGTTATAAGCCTGACTGACTTCAGAAGTAGTTTCAGAAGATATAAGAACACTGCAACTTGACTATCGGTGTAATATACGACTTGGAAAAAAAAAGAAAAATACAGAAAACAAATAAGTCCGACAGTGGAGAAAGCATCACAGGGGCACAGAGCACCTCCAGCTTCTCACAGTACAATAAATAACTTTCCAGCCAATTTACCATCCATATTGACAGTCGGCATAAATATATACGAATGGGTTAAGGCACTGATGTTAGCTGATCTTGATACAACTCTCTTGTTACCCCTCTTTCCTGTGTTCCTTTCATATGCATTTCGTCTTAAATCCAGATTGGTGAGAGTTGAAGACAAATTCCTTACTAAACGATGGGATAAGTTTGTTTATTTCATCCACAAATTTTCCGGCCGATTCCGCAGTTTCCTGCGCGTCATCAAGTTCACGCTTTGTTTGAAATTTCATTGCCATACGTCTTCCATTCCTGTAGCACTATTTGAAGTTATGCAACCTTTCACTGCTTCCCTTGAAACCACTGTAATCTATATCGCACCCAGTTTGATGTGCGTATCTTAATAGGTCACTATCATGCACAACTTGTAAACTGTATCGGGCATCCCTGACGTGCACAAACACCAGGTTTTTGTAATAAGTGTGCGTTGTCCTCACTTGAATACCCATAGTTTTTCTTATTCTCTATACGGTCATATAGCTACGGACTTATTCGAAATGTGCCATAACTGTTTTCCAAAAATTGTCCTTTACTGCGTTTCACTGGAGACGGGACCTGTGGTTCCGTGTCTGACAAAGATGATGAGCTACGTATCAGTATTAGCTTCACTTCTTAAGCACGTATCGTCATCTTTGAACTCATGTACATTGTCTGCACAGTAGAAAGTATACGATACCACACATTCCACTGACTCAGATTGTAGAAACACTAATATTTCATCTGAAATTTCTTCTTCACTGTGCGAAATTCCTTGGGTTCCTTTCTGAAGATATGTCAACTTCGACAACTTTTATTGTAGACATAATGCAAAGTTTACTTTGTTTATCGTTGCCATTGCTCTGCTTTGTATCAACACCACTAACTCTGTAGCACAGCTGTAAGCTAGTCGTCGACTAAGTGGTTCAACGACGCTCCGTAGCCTCATGCTGTGCTCACCATTGGATACCTCCAGTCCCGCCCACTGTTGCCATTTAACAACCAATATTGTGGCTCTGTGGTAGACAATATGTGGGGCGTCGAATGCGACCGCGCACTAAGGAGTTCCTTGTCGGACTCGGTAGCAACCTATCTATATTTGTGCAACATATCAGGAAAACTTATGCAGCGTTGGCCTCTATTTCCATGCTTCGAGATGGTTTCACGTTCGTCACATTGATTACCAACATGCTGTCGCACTTCCAACAGAAGTTGTGATGAGAATGGAGAACACTGTATTCTTGTTATTTGCTTCCTGTCTGTCGTCATGTGCTGTCTGTGCAGTTTTGAAGGTGTGTCATGTTTGCTAATAGCGTGAGAGGTTAGTTGCATATTTCAGAATCCATACTCTGGGCAACTCGCATTTAACTGGTTCTTTGTGCATCTTGGATGCAGAGTTCATTGGGTTATTTTCTTTTATTAATTTGAAAATGCAAGTTTGGTTAGATGAGAGATTCTGATTTTGTTCTACTTTCAGCCTTCCTAAGGACGTCAATCAAAATGCCACGTAATTACCATTGATTCACTGCTCCGTCGGTTCTTTGTAGAATATTTTATATACTATGAATGAACCACACACAACACTTACGTAATATTCTACAATTTTTTTTACTTGTTACACGAATCGGTTTTAGACTGTTACGCCATCATCAGGTACAAAGATAAGTATGTGATACGGTGAAATTTTGTTGAATCAAAGATTTTAAACTAGTGCGACTACAGAGTATCTCCATTTCCAGGAATGAAAAATGTTAATGTTAGAATTATGAATAAAACAAGAGGGATGATTTCAGTGTATATGCGATGTAAGATTATTTAACTAAGATAAAACAAGCTACACATTAACTAATGAACTACAGACAAATTAAAACGGTTGTACACAGAAGAAAATAATTGAACATTAAACTTGGGTGAAATATTTAAAAAATATGGCTGAACGAAGTAATCTTATCTTTAATATGTCGTAAATTATAAATTGATAAGACACAATAATGACATCAAGCAGGTGACTGGAGCAGCTGTGATTACGCTAGTCTGGATTTTAAACTTTTTGTCGGATGATTTGTTGAGAGTAGGAGTTCTTGAATCAATTTTTTGTGCTGATTCTAGAAATAATTACCGTTTTTGTCTATCACGTCACGTTTTTACACAAAATACGAAATAATATTTTGACGATTTTCACTTTTGAGCGGACAATTATAGCCTAGCGCAATTTCACACAAAGCGAGTTTTTATCAAATTTTTTTAAAAAAATGAAATACAGTTAATAAATACTCATCAGAACCCCCTAATTTTTGTCGTGAATACCTTGTATAAAAACAAGAAGTCAACAGTCTACCTTAAATTTTTAAAATTTCTCTTCTTTCTAGATCCTTAGATACGACGACTGTCCCTCTTCAACATCCAACAGTAGTTGGCCATCATAGCTGTTGTCCTGTGCCACTGGTAGCTCCTCTTAATAACTTGATGTAAACCTTCACTCTGCTCTTCACTATGATATCCCAAATTTCCGGAAAGTAGTCGATATGTGAGTGTAGAAAGTGGACTTCCACACTCTTGTAACAATCCATCTTCTTGAAAAATTGCAACTTTTTTCAACAATGACCCTGTAATTAGGATCTTTGTTATTCCATAGAAAGTTCTCAGTAACTGACCGGAAGGCGGACATGCACCTTTTTTTCTTTTCTTCTTTGTCTTCTCAGAATCTTTACTCTTCATCAGTTTCTTGATTTGAGGACTAAAAAAGGAATCCAGCTTTCAGTTTGTGCAGTGATGGGAAATTTTTTTCAAAGGTGCTTTACGAATTACTTGATCAAGGCCAGTTTCATTTGTAGAGGTTGAAACAAGACTTTTTTTTGTTCTACAAACGGTTTGTGCAGAGGTTTTTTAGTTATAGGCATAAGAGTCTCCACTCTGACCAAACTCACACACTATAATATCTTTGCCTTAACCGACTTTCCCATTGGCATAGAAAGCAAGGCATTTTTGCGAACCCAGCTTACTGTCTCAATAGTATTCCGATAACTTTGCAGTCACCGTAGATAAGCCAATTGTATTCCTCATATTGGATACTAGTTAAGAGTATTTTCACTGTCTCATACGTCGGAACTGAATAGGTCACAAGAATGGACCCATACACGTTTCCCTTATGCAGTAACACGCCTTTCAGGCTCCTCATTGCCGAGTCTAGAAAAGTCTCCACTTAGTGGGATCATTTTCAATGCCATAAAGTGCATTAACTTGTTTATGTTATTGCAGTAAACCAAGAACTCATTCTATGAGAATAAATGAACTAATTCTCTCTCTCTATGTCTATACCATGAGTAATATCTTCCTGGTTCCAGAAGATTCTTAATGTTTCACTGGGAGCCAAGTAGTTCCGCGGATTCCTTAGTCAAATTCAAATCTCGCACAAGAGCAAGTTCCCTCACAGAACAGTTATGGAGTAAAGTCGGATTAGGCTGGTGGGCATCACTATCGTCTTCGGTAATTGCATCAACTTAATTTTCTTCATCATCTTCTGCCACGTTCTCTACAACAGCTAGAGGAAGAGGAGCAATCAGATCTTCTCCATGTGCAAACTGGCCTAATGGCTGTAGCAGTGCTTGGATACACAATTTGTCTCTAATTTTTCGAATGCAACCCTGAATAATAACTAAGGACTTGTAATAGTTGTTAAGGTGATTTTTAGGCTCCCTCCATACCATTGGAATCATAAATGGCATCCATATTTTCCTTCCTTTTATCCACAATCTTAACCTTTCCACACAATAGCGGCTAATTGTCTCTGGCGCCCATCCCTTGTCCTGATCACCGAGTTTTATTTTACAATGAGTATGGTAAGCTTTTTACACAAAGTCTGCTTAGCCACTGTATAATTCCAAAAACTGTATCCGAGTGAGGTGGCGCAGTGGCTAGCACACTGGACTCGCACTCGAGAGGACGACGGTTCAATCCCTCGTCCGGCCATCCTGGTTTAGGTTTTCCTTGATTTCCATAAATCGTTCCAGGAAAATGTCTGGATGGTCCCTTTGAAAGGGCACGGCCGACTTCCTTCCCTCATCCGGATAGACTGATGACCTCGCTGTCTGGTCTCCTCCCCCAAATAACCCAACCCCCCCCCCTCCAAAAACTGTAACCGAAAATACTTAGATAGTGACACACTTGCGTGTTGACATTGTTGTAACTATCAACAGTAGGCGAAGTGTTTGATTAATACTGTCTTAAATATACAGAATAATCACAATATAGCACTGGCAATCCAAACCTGTGAGACAAGAAACACTTTCAGGATCACCCAATAACAACCAGTATCGACAGGTGTAACAGCCTAAAGGTGTGCATAGTTATTATTGCAATTATATTATTATTATAGTTATATAATTATTAATATAACTGTATAATTATACAAATTATTTTTTTAACACAACGAGAAAAATTCTAGTAACTGAAGTAAAGGAAGACGGGCATGTGAGCAAGAGGGCTAATTTACAACGTGGCCTAAATGGGATTGAGAGTAGTCTCTGCAGTTATAAGTGGCCAGCAAGGGAATTGTGTCTGGTTATTCAGCACTAAGCTTGGATTGATGAACATGTGTTTTATTAATTTCCGTTATTTCAAGATAGTTCATCTTCCTTCCATTATGAATGTGGCTCGTACTTCATGTTTCATTTTGTAACTATGGCCTTCTTTAAGCAGATGGTCTCCAAAAGTAAAGTCTCCTTTTCTAAGTTTCCAACTTCTGTGGTGTTCTTTCAAGTGGACCAATATTGGCCTACCAGACTGACCCATATAGAATTTCCCACAATTGCAAGAAATTTTATTTATTCCTTATATTTATATTCCGTGTAATCCACATAATTAGCTTCAGTGTTTCATATTATTTTCTGCGTTTTTGTTTATCTAGATTATTCTTGCAGTAAGATTCAGCGCTTGTTTTCTTTTGAATTCGAATAAAAGTTTACGAATTGAGAAATTCACTTCGATTTGTGAAATCTAGTTCGTACATCTTCTCCTCTGATTAGGCGACCCTTATTTAACAAATATAATTAGGAACGCATACGTAATGTTTCAATGTGATGGTGTTTTCATTGTGCTCGGTGGGCAAATTACGAGTGAAATGTTGCGTAATATGCAGTGCTGTTGATATGGTGACGAGCGGGTAGTTCTTGCACCTTTTTATTTCAGGGCTCAGAGCAATTACTAATGCATACTAGTTTCAAAAGCTACTTAAAAAGTGGCTGGTTGCTTATTTTTTAAAGTAATGAAAGCCACGTACATGGAGTTCATCTCCGTTAGCATCAATAATTTAGTGAATATTTTTTCGTACTGGACGATGCAAAAGTCAAACTTGGTAATAGTGTTAGATACAAAAGTCGAAATCAACCTTAATAACAATGGGAAATATTAATAGACTTTTTTGCGCCAGGTGAACTAAGAATTACCATCTGCCTTAGGCCTGACAGTTGGGGCTGTACCGAGGGGGAGCTGAGAATGGCGTTTGTTATGGCACATAAATTGCGCAAGACATGATTACAAAATGAAAAACAAGGAGTTTTAAGCATTATATCAGTACGATCACCTAAATAAAGAAGAAATAATTCCAATAATAAGCCTCCTTTGGTCGATCAAAAGTATTTGAGTGTTTCGTTGTTTTGCTGGGAGTAGTAGAGGATGGCGCAGCAGTATGGTTAACACGGCTACAGTCCTGACGATAATATCCACAAATGTACATGGTAAATTCGAGGCGCGGTCTCCATGAGAAATTATGTTCTAAAAATTATATACGCAAATACCAAAGATAAAAGAGTTCTCAGAAATTTTTATCTGCCATCAGATCGCTTCCTGGAGACGTGCACTATAACATTCATGAAAAATGGAATAAATACGCAGCAAAGTCCCAAACCAATCGCTAACTTTCAGAGCAGGTGTACTTAAGACTTCTGTACACAAAATCAGAAAGGACATCGAAACCTGTGAGTAATAGTTAACAAAGAATGGACGAAAGTTTAAACAAATCATAACAGAAGTTGTTTCTGAAGTAAGAGGAACGGCAGAAATGAAATATTCTCAAAGCGGGCTAGGAATTTGGAGTGGATATTTCAAGACAGTTATGTAGAGCAAAGAAGAGGTATAATTACCATTTATCACTATCCAATGATATCCGTTACTGAGATGATTACAAAAGTAAATTTGTGCTTGTGAAGAGGAAAATGCTCAAAATTAAGTGGAAAAGTTGATACTGCTGCTATTTACCTAAAATCAAAAGTAAAGCGTTGAAGATAATGATACACATAAAGAACGTAGTAGCGAAGAATGAACAGCTAAATTGTTTAAATCTCAAAGAGAATCTGAGATAAATGTCCGTTAGTAACTGCGGATCAGATCTCATTAGAACAACTAAATGAATCCATCAAAGGCACAAAAACCAAACTTCACTTGGTCCTTAAAATATAAATATGGAACTAATCAAATGTTCATCTTACTAATTAACGCAGAGACCTCCGGATTCCGTGAATGTCTGTGGACAGAATAGATACGTACCGGAAAAGCAATTTGAAACACACTTGTAATCACAGCATAAGTAAGCAAAAAGGTCACAGGGTTAAAATTACAGAGGCATCACATTTTTATATACGCGTTGTAAAATACATGACAAGATAATTAAATTATGGATTCAGGAAAGAGAGATCATGTTCATATCGTATTTTTATGCTTGTACACACATCTCCAAACACAAGATAAATTACGTAGGCACGAACTATCTGTCTATATACTACGACGAAACATTCGACACAACGCGTAGTAGAAGTTATATGAGAAGGACTGGAAGGTATTGGAGGACAACTGTCACTAATTTCTGTAATTTGATCCCTCTACGTGAGTAATAGATTGAGAACTGAGAGAGATTTTGTAATTTTTAAACAAAGTGTTCGACACGGGCATCACTTTGCTGCCACGCTTTTTTATATTGATGGCTTTACAACAAACTACCTGAACATAGTAAACAATACTTCAGCCATCTACAATGTAAGTTTAAAAACAATATTATTTACTACTCATCATAGCCAATGATTAGACTGAGATACAGATAGCTGCACATAAATTTAACCATGTTTATGTCGAATATGGAATGATAACATTACTTGAAAACATTTTATTCTAACGAATGTAATAGTATTCTTTGCTAAACCGCGGGTGATGGATTCGAATATGAAGTTAGTTTTTGGCTTTTGGGCTGAGTTTTATTGTGGAATTCTATGATCCTCTAACAATATTCTGCACATTTAACTATTAAAAGTAATCGCAATACATATAAGGAGTTACCTAACCCAGACCCTCAGTTCAGATATCTGATTTCAGGAAATGAAAGTGGTTCGGCAGCACTACCGATGAGCCACACATGAACACACAGTATTGCTTTGTGTTTGTTTCCACTTAGATCTCAACACTGAGAGCTGTGACAACTGTTGCAGAGGACTGCGTGTTGTTTTACGTTCGAGAACATGTGTGGCTAGTGTTTTGTTTAAATTCAGAAGACGTAATGTCTCGTACCTAGGTAAATAGCACAAATTCTTTTTGCTGTATCTGTGGAGAGTTAACTCTAATATCGCAGAAAAGGAAACTTAACATAAGCATCACTTCCGCCCTTTTTATTGCTCATAAAAACCACCCATTGCATGTTTCTGTGCACACTAGTACCTCTAATACCCAGTAGCACGTCGTCTTGCATTGATGCATGCCTGTATTCGTCGTGGCATACTATCCACAAGTTCATCAAGGCACTGTTGGTCCAGATTGTTCCACTCCTCAACGGCGATTCGGCGTTGATCCCTCAGTGTGGTTGGTGGGTCACGTTGTCCATAAACAGCCCTTTTCAATCTATCCCAGGCACGTTCGATAGGGTCCATGTCTGGAAAGCATGCTGGCCACTCTAATCGAGCGATGTCGTTATCCTGAAGGAAGTCATTCACGAGACGTGCACGATGGGGGCGCGAATTGTTGTACGTGGAGACGAATGCTTCGCCAATATACTGCCGATATGGTTGCAATATCGGTCAGAGGATGGCATTCACGTAAGGCAAAGCCGTTACGTCGCCTTCCATGACCACCAGCGGCCTACGTCGACCCCACATAACGCCTTCCCAAAGCAGCAGAGAATCCTTCACCTTGCTGCTCTTGCTGGACAGTGTGTCTAAGGCGTTCAGCATGACCGGGTTTCCTCCAAACACGTCTCCGACGATTGTCTGGTTGAAGGCATATGCGATACTCTTCGGCGAAGAGAACGTGTTGCCAGTCCTGACATTCGGCATGTTACGGGGCCCATCTGTACCGCGCTGCATGGTGTCGTGGTTGCAAAGATGGACCTCGCCATGAACGTCGGGAGTGAAGTTGCACATCATGCAGCCTATTTCACACAGTTTGGGTCGTAACACGACGTCCTGTGGCTGCACGAAGAGCGTTATTCAACATGGTGGCGTTGCTGTCAGGGTTTCTCCGAGCCATAATCCGTAGATAGCGGTCATCCACTGCAGTAGTAGCCCGTGGGCAGCCGAGCGAGGCATGTCATCGACAGTTCCTGTCTCTCTGTATCTCCTCGATGTCCGAACAACATAGCTTTAGTTCACTCAGAGCCGCCTGGACACTTCTCTTGTTGAGAGCCCTTCCTGGTCCAAAGTAACAATGCGGACGCGTTCGAACAGCGGTATTGACCAATAGGCATGGTTAAACTACAGTCAACACGAGCAGTGTACCATCCTCTCCGTCTAATAGGCGCTGTTCATGCATGGTTGTTTACATCTTTGGACGGGTTTAGTGACATCTTTGAACAGTCAAAGGGACTGTGTTTGCGATCAATATCCACAGTCAACGTCTATATTCAGGAGTTCTGGGAACTGGGGTGGTGCAAAACATTTTTTGATGTATGTATTTGTCATGTACATCACTCCTGACGGCCTGGGTAAAAGGATCACATCATATGTTCTTTGCCGATCCCATGATTTGGAGAGAACAAACGGAACACACAACCACAGCCGGCTTTGCACAAGCTGGGGTGTGACAAGTGGCAAATGTGAAGACGGCCTACTAGCGATACAGTACTTTATTCATGGAAATACGAATTGTGATCATTTTGAGTTCAATTGTTGTAATATGTACAAAGTCTGGTAAAATAATTCCCACAGAAGCCCAAAGATAGCTAATCCGTCTGCAAAGACGAGTTTTCTAACTGGTTATCGTAGAAAGTGTATTAAAAGGTAGTATGAGAGATTGAAGGCACAAAATAAGCTACATAGATATAACATGTTCGTGAAATGTTGTGGCTTAATTGTAGCGAATGTGTATTATTATTAATTAAATAACATATTTCAGATGCCATTTCAATATGTTGTTCGAAGATCTGCTAACAGTCCCCATTACAGAGGCGATAATACATACATCGTGGTATTATGGGTCTCAACAAATACAGGCAATCCCGAGGAAAATCTGGATCATACCCAAGAGATCCGTGGTCTATGTGCAGCATTTGAAGAAGAGGACGTTAATAACAATTAACAATTTTCAAGATTCGCAAGTAAATGAGCAGAAGTACCCAAGAACTCTACCAAAATTACGTGAAGAGGCGATTCCAAGAATTTTTCCCATTCTACCACATTATTTAATTGGACGATCAACAGTATGACTCTGGGAAAGATACTAATGAAAGATTACTGAAGCGAGAGCAAGATCTTCGTTAGAGAAATGAAGAGTGGCTCTCTGAAAATGTGATTGAAAGGTTTACCTACGTGTGTGAAATTGTAGGTACGATAGTGATAAGCGACAAGTTTTACAATACTGTAATAAACGGTACATTACATTTATATAGCTTATCAGTTGCCCAAACTCTGAAAATTAAAACTAGTTTAAAGATTACGGTTGTAAAATTATTACCTCCTTACACTGTTCATATGAGAATACGGTGTGCGATTACTTGAATGTAGATAAATATAAATCTAGAGTGATTTTCAGCTAAACTGTGTAAGGATGTAATAATATTACAGCCGTCAATCTTTAAACCTTTTACCGGTTCGTTTTTTCTGATTAAGAAACTGTGGCGATAAAAATGGTATAACGAAGTTTATACTAACTTGAAACAACACCGAATAAAACCTTATTCTACCACAACACTTTTGAAACAGTTACTTAAATGGAAGTTGTGTTCACACTGCGCATGTATTTCTCTTTCCCGTAATTTTTTAGATTTCCCTTTGAGTAGTTACTTTTAGATGAACAAACCTCTGCAATGAATCTACCAAAATAGTTCATAAGAAGAATGCTGTTCGTAAAACTAGACATCTCACCACATCTTGCTGTTTACACTGAGGAAACGGATAGTAAAATTATTTTCAGTTGTTTCTTGATAGAGTTACAAACGACTTCGTATGTCAATATATGATAGGGATTTTTCACCATATTTCACATTTGCAACAGTATAGAAGCTGTTTTTTAAAGCATACTATACATTCTGCGCTACACTTCACTTCTGCACAACTTTTACTTTTCTTGTATCACAACTTTCGTCATTTGTTAAAATTCTATTTCAATGGGGATAGTGTTGCTGATTTTTTGTTATGCACATGTGTTAATCGTAGCATTGTCTATGTGTGAACACATGACATCCTTTCGTATACAGTACTTGACTTGTGCATAGCACTCAATCTTCCGTTTCCGTGTTTCATAATTTTCGACCTTGTTAAAATTACATTAGTGGATCTTCAAATAGGAAGATATGTGTGATTAGTTCCAGAAAGCAGGTGTTACACGCACGTTACATGTATTAGAGAGTATAACAGCTTTGTTCTTATGCGTAACGATACGTCCATTCTGCGAATTACGCTGTCTATTTGATAGCTGCGTGGTGTTGTCCAATTGAAGACTGCGTGGAGTAAGCAGTGAGACGACGGACTGCCGTATTTTCAGAAAAAAACTGGATGGAATCACCTTGAAAACAAGGAAAATTGTTCAAAATCCTCATTTACCAAGTATGTCACAGTGAAGATTTTCTTATACAAGTACCTCCTGAGAGGGTGACAGTGAGTGAGTGAGTACGAACACGCAGAAGACAGCAGTGGAGTTATCTATGCCGATCAAACGTTTCAAGCCCGTTGTGAATCAAACGCACCACAATTGTTTGTCGAAGCAAAGGGCTAAATTTTATTTTCGAGAGTAAATGGATGGAATCCTTCTTTCTCAGTAGGAAAGTAAGATTTTATAAACTAAGTGTTAATCTACCACCATGCTGTTTCTCTCACAAAGGAAAGTGGTCTGGTTTTTCATAATGACACACAGTCCATGATGGAGTGTCTTGGCCATGATTTCAGTGTAACTGACTAGCGTTTGTCCATAGATTCCACTAACGTTAGCCTGAAAGCAGTATTTCTTCACAAGAGGAACATTTTCTTTTTCTGTTCCTTTTCACGACGCAGTTTATTTGAAGGACACAAATGAGAGCTTTAAACTACTACTCACACTTATGCAGTACGAAAATTAGAACTGGGGTATATGTGAAATCTCAAGATAATAGCAATTCTTCTCGGCATGCATCCCGACTACATAAAGCCCTGTTGCTTTCTACCCGAAAGGAGCAACAGAAGCAGGAAAAAACACTATTCTGGGAAAAATAGACTGCTCGGTATGAACTACTGCCTTTACAGAAGAGTGTGGTGAATATTCCTATTGTCGATCCCAAAAGTGCGTATCTATCTCTGCTACATATTACGTTGGGCGTCGAGAAAAACTTTATGTAAGGCACAGACAAAACTTCACGTGGATTCATATACATGCGAGAGAAGTCTCCACTGATCAGTGAAGCAAAAATAAAGTAAGGATTAGGGGTGGGACTGTTAATTACGGACTTAATATTTGGTGAAAATTTCCTTTATTTATTGGGCGATGTCGGAAGAATGGCATGGTCGTTTTTCAAGTGCGTTTACAAGAATTTTTTCGGTAACTGTAGAGGAGAGAACTATCGCGATATTACACAAGAACTGCACAGATCACTCGCTTCCCTTTAAAGGAAAACGACGAATATGCCCTGTACAGTTTTTGAGAGAGTGGCGACTGAATGTTTCACAGAGTCTTAAAAATCAACTATGGTGATTTATGAAATCGATTTGCATTTGATTGTTTTTAGGGCGCAAGCTGGGGAGGGGAACTTCACTTTCGTTTTTCTGGAATTGCCAAGCCATTCAGAATTTTCGCATTCATACTAAAGTAATTCAGAAATAGTGATTTCCAGACCGTTTTACTGCCTCAAAATAAACGAGAGAACAACAAACTAAAGGCTGAATCAATAATAATACTGTAAATATACAATACAATCCACAGAAGCCATTAATGTGTATCAGAGTCCACTTCAGTATCTGGTTTAGGCAGAGTGCATCAAGACCACTTTAATCGCTCAACAAACTGCAATAATATTCATGATAATCCTCTTTGATCATCTGTTTCTCACACATTATGAACAGATCCTTAAGATTTGCTTTGGCTATAGGAAGTTTTTTCGTGTATGCCTTGGAAACAGACATATTTACGGTCATCGCATACCTTTTAAAGTCGCTTCAGCAAAGATCCCTTCAAATTCTGTCTGATAAAAACCCGAAAAAAGTTTTTTTTTCAAAGTGGGGTAAGGAACCATTGTATATTATATTTGGCGATGTCTTTCTGATCATTTTAAAAGTTTAGAAAATCGTCGTAGAGCGTAGTGCGAAAGGCGAATAAGACAACGCTATGTCTTGCAATTTAGATATGTTCCAATCCTTCATTGTGGTGTACCGGAACACACTTAGTTATGTTGTCTATCTTAGAATGAACAGAGCCACACTCCATTTTTATATGTCCTGTTTTTAAAAAATGCGTGGTCAATTGTGTGTAAGTTAGGATGGTTCCTGCTTAGAGCGATACACGGAGACACATACAAGTATGTAGCTGGCTGCCACATTCATTTGCTTTATCCTCACTCGTCTAATTTCTAGTATCGCCATGATGTAATAATAGACACTTGTGAATACTTCAGTCGATCCTCTTTTACTGCCTGTCTCGTTCCACAAGTAACAATTGCCATCTTGATTTCCCGGATTATATGTGGTCAAATTATACAATAAAATATTTGGTCACGAGATCTCTTCGACTGTTCAACAGGCTTGTGCTTCAAAATTTATAGCTGCAACACTTGCTTAACTTTGTTCTAGCATTTTCTCTTCGTTGTGCTTCTTCCTAGCCAGACCTCTTCTCTACATAATTTATTACGATCTTCTGGCTTCAATAGCTTCTTGTTCTAGGTCATTGAATTAAATGCGGTACATTTGTGGAACTAATCTTTCTTCGGTCTAAAGAATTGCAAATCGTACACGTGGAATACTTACCGGTATTTTGGAAGGGACGCTAGTTTGTAATTGTCCTATTTACGTTTAGCTTTACAATTCTTATACGACAATGCAATGTTTGAGCTTGAACCAAGATACCTTCTTGAAGATTTCTATCTAGAATAGTGCGTTTCGACGGAGGGATAGCAGGATCATCGTCGCTCTCTGAAAGACGTTTGGTATGTTTATCTTGTTCCACAATACCACCACAACGTTTTACGCAACTTTTACGTGGCCTAATTCTAGGTTAAACAGCTGAAATACAATTTTTTCCATCAATTATTGTCTGACCTCTTAAAAACTCGAAACGAACAGCTGAAGTGTTATCAAGCACAACGTACGTGCGAAAAGGCGTGAACACTGACGAAATTTGTGGCTGTAATTGAACATAAGAAAATTGTTCATAATATCTAATCAGTGAGTTTAGCACATTCATATTTACACATCTGACTGAGGAGTCTTAACTGAGAGCCAAAAATCACGAATGTGGCACATTCGCTGTTGTGGCGTTACAAAAGAAGCTTATTTTCTTTCCCGCATTTTTCTCTATACTACTAAGGTAACTCATTCGAGGCTTTGCCATATCAAAGAAGCCCAAAAATGAAACTCGCCAACGTATAGAAGGCAAAGTCGCCATTTTTCCACATTTGTGGTTTAGACTTAAGAGGGACGGTTACCATCTTATGAGATGTAACATGAATTCATCACCCAATATACCTAACATTGACTGTTGTGACCAAGTGCTGTCAGAACTGAAATCTAACAGATATTTTTCCTTAAGCTTGCCCAGCAGTCCCTGCTAAGATATTTATCTACGGAGTAGAAGGAGTTGCTTAGCATAAAGTCTTTCAAATTCTGTTTAAACTGTGCTTTATCTGAAACCAAGTTTTTAATGATTGCTGGCAGTTTATTGAAAACATGTGTTCCTGAATATTGATCTCCTTTTAGGACCAAGGTAAGTGATTCTTAGGTCTTTATGTAGATTGTTCTTATTCCAAGTATTGATGCTATGTACTGAGCTCTTGGTTGGAAATAGAGACATAATTTTTGCACTGATTTCATTAAGAAACAAATATACTGAGGAGCAATAGTTAGAATACCCAGTTGCTTGAATAGGTTTCTACTTGATGTTATTTAATTTACACCACAAATGACTCTTATTAAAAACTTTTGCACTCTAAAACTTTAGCTCTGTCTGACGAGTTACCCTAAAATATGATCACATATTATATATTAGAATGAAAGTAAACCAAGTATGCAAATTTTTATGTCTGTATGTCTCACATTAGACATCATTCGCATTGAAAATACAGACTTGTTTAGGCGCTTCAGCAGTTATAAGATATACCCTTCCCAAATGAATTTATCATCAAGTTGTAATTCCAGTAATTTAACAGTCAACCTCTTCTTTCTGCATGTCTTCATATGTTATACACATGCTTGAAGGAAATCTCTTACAACTTCTGAACTGCGTGTAGTGGGTATTTTCAAAGTTTACTAACAGTGAATTAATTAGATTTAAATCATTTATTAATGTCAGTGGAAATTTGAGTAACAGCCATTTCTAAAATTTGTACTTTGCTATTTATTGCAATCAAAACAAACTTAGCATCTGCAATGTAACAGAAGAGAGGTCATTAATGTACACAAGAAAAGGCAACCCTGAGGGACACCACATGTAATTAATTGCCAGTCAGATGAAAACTGAGTGCTTACTCCACATGTATTTCGCAAGGACACCCTTTGTTTCCTGGAAGGTAAGATTTGAACCATTTGCAGCACTAAAAGTGACACCATAATATTCTACGTTACTTAGTAGAATTCTGTGATTCACACACTAATTTGTTATTTAACGGGTTGGGTTGTTTTGGGGAAGGAGACCAGACAGCGAGGTCATCGGTCTCATCGGATTACGGAAGGACGGGGAAGGAAGTCGGCCGTGCCCTTTGAAAAGAACCATCCCGGCATTTGTATGGAGCGATTTAGGGACATCACGGAAAACCTAAATCAGGATGGCCGGACGCGGGATTGAACCGTCGTCCTCCCGAATGTGAGTCCAGTGTCTAACCACTGCGCCACCTCGCTCGGTGTGTTATTTAATGAATTACGTACATTCTCACTGCACCTGTAAATAGCCTATAGCCTTTTCTAAATCGGATCCCTTAAGGAACCCAAACTGTGACTTGGACAATACATTATTTTCAATCAGAAGCTTTAGAAGACGCTTGAACACAACCTTTTCAAATATTTTTGAAAAAGGCGACAAAAGTGAAATCGGTCGATAGTCTGACGGTATCTCCTTATCTCCCTTCTTGTAAAGAGGCTTAACTTCAACATTTTTATCCATTCTGGAAATGTTCCACTTATGAGAGAGTGATTACACAAATAACTTAAGATAGAGCTCAACTCACTTGAACACCCGTTGGTATGTTATGATAACTTTGATTTTCAAGGATTTTATGATGGGTGCTACATCTCTGGGAGACGCGAGTATCATTTCCATTTTACTGAAGTTGTTTGTTGAGGCTGGTCTCAGATATTCCAGTGCACTGTTTAGTGAGTCTGAAAGCCCCAAGCTGACAGTAACAGAAAGAAAATACAGGACGTTTATCAAAAAATAGAAAAGCGTTATCAAGGCAAATGGAGTAACTAAATAGCGACGTAAACCATACAGATCCAAATGGCATTTTCATCATTTCGAGAAATCTAGGGGAAGCTCATTTGTGTTTTGTTTAAGAAAACGGGTCATTTCTTTTGGTTTAATCTTTAATGGAATGTTGACTAATGCGTTAAAATAAATTTAAAAAGAATGTTTTATTGTTTTTTGTTTTTTTGTTTTTTTGTTTTTTTTAAAAAAGATACAAAAATTTTGTTTTCTGCTTAACATAGATCACTAGGATCCCTTTGGTGCAAGAAAATAATGAAATTACAGTTCCGTTGCATCGAAAAGCTGAAGATCTAAGGAGATAGTCAAACTTAATCATCTCCAAACCCGGAGGGTAGCAGATTTTTGTCGTCCTGTGCTTCATCGCCCCTTCGTCTTCTGGGAAGATGCAGAATTGATAAGTAGACCGGATGATAAACCGATGGAACAAATTTCAGGATTTTTTTATGTCTCGCATCTTTTTGAACGGCATTGGCTTTACTGCCTTGGCCAGTGCAGGTATGTAATTTCGGAAGCTTAGCAGGAACGCCTGCAGATCTGTTTTATTATATTTGCGGTCAATCCCTTTATATATTTCTGTTTGATTATCAGTGTAATGAATAAGAATTGCCCTCTTGAATAATTTTATTTCTCGCGTTTGTGATATCTTTGTGCCCTCTCCGAAAACAATTTGGTAGTAATTGATAGGCTTTCAAAATACAGGAACTTGTCAGTCATGCTTTGAAATGCGAAAGGCTTACACTTCCGACAGCCACATACGAAGTCCACCTGTGCCTGAGATGTGAACATTTCTGTCCTCTTGCTTTGCACCTATTTTGACTTTAATATAACATGTTACACGAACTCCAGACTATAATTCACAATCATAATAATAGTTTACACTTGGATCACTTCAGCTTTCACAGTAAATCAGAGCCATGAGCTAGAGCCAGACCTATCCAAATGTGGTTTTTCACTTGGATCACTATGGCAGGATGGATTTTTCGAAGTAAGATCAATTCTGAAGCTGGAGAATGAGACATTCTTGCAGAAGACGATAGTATTCGCACATGGATCAGTATGGCACGAAAATATATATTTTCTCTGATGTATCCACGCGGAAAGTTCTAACAAAGAAAAGATGTCACTTGGATCAGTACGGTTCTCCTGTCCCCAAATGTTGTCCGACTGCCGCTGGTCCTTAAGAAGCGACGTTCCTCTGGTAATGTACAGAGGGAAACAGGAAAGGAGATGTTTTTACTGTGATTCTTTACTTTTCTTTACTCTTATGTTGCTGATTTGTTTCATTTATTTCCGCACCGACAGTTTGTCTCTTTTTTCATTTGAAAGTCTTTTGATGAGATCGTTTCACTGTGCCAGATACTTGTAATACAGGGGCTGCGTAAGTATTTACAAAAAAAATGTATTTACAAGATAACTGATGCCGATACAGAAATTCTGAAATCAAATCTGGATTCAAGTGCAAAGTACTTCCCAGAAAGTATATTGTTTTTTAACTGAGAAGAAAGGTTTTTGTTAATGACCGATGCAGTTCAACTATTAAAACCAAAACTTATGGTTTTTAAAGGTATTGGCTCCATTATGAGCTAAGTAAGCTATAAACGAACAAGTTATTAGCCATAAAAGAAAATTTAGGTAAGCGGGTTATCATTTGAAGCATAGTATTGGAGGATGTGGTTCTGAAGGTCCGTCGTATACTTCAGTATTTATGTGATTCAACTACTTAAGTTATGTAAATCACGTCCTAGACGTGTCAGTAATACTCCGAAATATTTCCTGATTTGCAATTATGTTGATCATCTAGGAGTTAGATTGAGAGATTGCGCAATAATAATGAAAACATCAAAATCTTTGGCGATATATTGCACTTCCTAGAAATACTGTGCCGTCTGTGAGCAGTACTGACAATAACTTCCCGGCTTCTCTTGTGCTACACTGACCAAGGAGATTAGGTTAGGTTATGTTTCTTGTTTTTACGCTGAAAATGAGTTCGACAACAAGACGAAAGACCATTAGTATTAGAGTAAATTGAATTGTATAAATCATTGCCGGCATTGTGGGATGTTAGAGTAGGTGACTACATAAACAGAAGTGTTAAGAATGATGAATCGCTGCTCAGAAAATATAGGCAACGGCTACGAAGGAAGATGTTTTTAAAAATTTATTTATTACACAGTTATGAATAAAAATATATACAGTATAGATAGACTGAAGAAACTGCAAAAAGGTGGGAATTTAAGGAGATGGGACCTGGATAAACTGAAAGAACCAGAGGTTGTACAGAGTTTCAGGGAGAGCATAAGGGAACAATTGACACGAATGGAGGAAAGAAATACGGTAGAAGAAGAATAAGTAGCTTTGAGGGATGAAATAGTGAAGGCAGCAGAGGATCAAATAGGTAAAAAGACCAGGGCTAGTAGAAACCCTTGTGTAACAGAAGAAAAATTGAATTTAATTGATGAAAGAAGAAAATATAAAAATGCAGTAAATGAAGCAGGCAAAAAGGAATACAAACGTCTCAAAAATGATATCGACAGGAAGTGCAAAATGGCTAAGCAGGGATGGCTAGAGGGCAAATGTAAGGATGTAGAGGCTTATCTCACTAGGGGTAAGATAGATACTGCCTACAGTAAAATTAAAGAGACCTTCGGAGAAAAGAGAACCACTTGCATGAATATCAAGAGCTTTGATGGAAACCCAGTTCTAAGCAAAGAAGGGAAAGCAGAAAGGTGGAAGGAGTATATAGAGGGCCTATACAAGGGCGACGTACTTGAGGACAATATTATGGAAATGGGAGAGGATGTAGATGAAGATGAAATGGGAGATATGATACTGCGTGAAGAGTTTGACAGAGCACTGAAAGACCTGAGTCGGAACAAGGCCCCCGGAGTAGACAACATTCCATTGGAACTACTGACGGCCTTGGGAGAGCCAGTCCTGTCAAAACTCTACCATCTGGTGAGCAAGATGTACGAAACAGACGAAATACCCTCAGACTTCAAGAAGAATATAATAATTCCAATCCCAAAGAAAGCAGGTGTTGACAGATGTGAAAATTACCGAACAATCAGTTTAATAAGCCACAGCTGCAAAATACTAACACGAATTCTTTACAGACGAATGGAAAAACTGATAGAAGCCGACCTTGGGGATGATCAGTTTGGATTCCGTAGAAATGTTGGAACACGTGAGGCAATACTGACCCTACGACTTATCTTAGAAGAAAGATTAAGGAAAGGCAAACCTACGTTTCTAGCACTTGTAGACTTAGAGAAAGCTGTTGACAATGTTGATTGGAATACACTCTTTCAAATTCTGAGGGTGGCAGGGGTAAAATACAGGGAGCGAAAGGCTATTTACAATTTGTTTAGAAAGCAGATGGCCGTTGTAAGAGACGAGGGGTATGAAAGGGAAGCAGTGGTTGGGAAGGGAGTGAGACAGGGTTGTAGCCTCTCCCCGATATTATTCAATCTGTATATTGAGCAAGCAATAAAGGAAACAAAAGAAAAGTTCGGAGTAGGTATTAAAATCAGTGGAGAATAAATAAAAACTTTGAGGTTCGCCGATGACATTGTAATTATGTCAGAGACAGCAAAGGACTTGGAAGAGCAGTTGAACGGAATGGACAGTGACTTGAAAGGAGGATATAAGATGACCATCAACAAAAGCAAAACGAGGATAATGGAATGTAGTCGAATTAAGTCGGGTGATGCTGAGGGAATTAGATTAGGAAATGAGGCACTTAAAGTAGTAAAGGAGTTTTGCTATTTGGGGAGCAACATAACTGATGATGGTCGAAGTAGAGAGGATATAAAATGTAGACTGGCAATGGCAAGGAAAGCGTTTCTGAAGAAGAAAAATTTGTTAACATCGAGTATAGATTTAAATGTCAGGAAGTCATTTCTGAAAGTATTTGTATGGAGTGTAGCCATGTATGAAAGTGAAATGTGGACGATAAATAGTTTAGACAAGAAGAGAATAGAAGCTTTCAAAATGTGGTGCTACAGAAGAATGCTGAAGATTAGGTGGGTAATCACATAACTAATGAGGAGGTATTGAATACAATTGGGGAGAAAAGGAGCTTGTGGCACAACTTGACTAGGAGAATGGATTGGTTGGTAGAACATGTTCTGAGACATCGAGGGATCACCAATTTAGTACTGGAGGGCAGCGTGGAGGGTAAAAATCATAGAGGGAGACCAAGAGATTAATACACTAAACAGATTCAGAAGGATGTAGGCTGCAGTAGGTACTGGGAGATGAAAAAGCTTGCACAGGATAGAGTAGCATGGAGAGCTGCATCAAACCAGTCTCAGGACTGAAGACCACAATAACAACAACAACAACAACAACATAGATATTTATCTCTGTGCATACATTACTTAGGCGGATATAACACTTTAGTGCACGTATTATTGTATGACACTTTTCCATAACCGTTTCTAATACTTTAAGATGGTTAAGGTGACTCTGCATTCGTAAATTTTAAGTCTTCGAAAGAACTGGCAGTTGCAAGGTATCGTAGAGTAATAGATGAGAGCTGACCTGTGGAACTGCGTCTCTTATTGTATTGCTTTTCTTTTTTTAAATGTCGGAAATATGCACATTAGCAGAAATTTATTCCAAGTGTTGGAGGCGGGGGAACAGGTGCCTATGTATTGGACGCCGTTGTAGAATCGTTTCCAACAATGCTTTTTTTTCTGCTTGCAACAAAGTAGAACAAGTATCACAATCGCACCGTCTTTAGCGTCCAAGATTCCAAACCTCAGTATTATTGCACAATATTATTGACAGTACAATTCAAAATACTGTAACTTCGTAGGCTTTCCCGGAGTAGTAAATCTTGAAAGTCTCCTCGAGTTTGCTGCCGCATCCTAAAATCAAATGGATCCAACGAAACTTCCTGACAGATTAAAACTGTGTGCCGGACCGAGACTAAACTCGGGACCTTTGCCTTCCGCGGGCGTGAGTCGTGCTTGGGTAGCTCAGTTGGTAGAGCACTTGCCCGCGGAAGGAAAAGGTCCCGAGTTCGAGTCTCGGTCCGGCACACAGTTTTAATCTGCCAGGAAGTTTCATACCAGCGCACACTCCACTGCAGAGTGAAAATCTCATTCTGGAAACGGATCCAATGTTTCGGTGATCCAATTGTCCGCCGTCTTCAGGAGAATACTGCTGTTGCTACTGCTGAGTCCCGCTGAGAACTGATGTCAAGTCTACACATAGTCGTCCTGCATAGGCCATGGTACCTTACACGGCGCATGCGCCGCCCATCACAGTTCCTGCCCTCCAAGACGGGGCGGGTGGCGCCATCCTTAGAACACCAGTGGCAATTATAAATCACACTCAATCACTATTTTCTAACAGTCGGACCGACAACACCGAAATGCGTTCTGTTTTGATGCGAGATAGTACGGCGTTCCACATCCTCGTAAGAGGAAAGCCATTGTTTCGAATCGATCCTGCAATCAAACTCTTAAGGCAACGGAAGTATAAAGTTTTGTTCAGACACGTGGTGTGAGCGGTTTAGGAGTGAAGGCCAATGGTTCTGATGTCAATGATAAATCTTTTACCTTGTTACCAAAAATGGACCACATTTTATCTATTGAGCAGCGTTTTTGCTATAACTGCTGTCAGGGCTACTACAATAGCTATAATGTTTATGGAAACGCGCAGTTAATACTAGATAACGTTAACAAATATAGGAAACTACAAAATTATGAATTCTGCATCAGTACCCTTCATTTGTACTAACTAGGACACTCATTTGCAGACCCACGTTTAGAGAAGGTTTTTGCTTCTATTATCGTATATTTACGCTCGTATCAGTTTTCGCTACTAACTGTGGTAAAGAGACCATGTGTATGTGAGACGGAAAGCGAAGAGGGATCTCTTGTAGGAGAAGTAAATTATTCAGTACAAACAAAAATGATCCATAATCTGTAAAATATCAATTTTCGTTTTTTTGTGTGCTATAATAATTTACTTCATATTGTACATGCTTGCATCTATGTTAAAGTTTTTTAAATCCAACAGGAGTCAATAATGTTATTAAAAGCAATCATTCTCAGTATTCTGAAAACCTACCTCTTGTCGTTACGGCGAAATAACATTGGCCCAACGAGAAGCTCTTTCCAAAATCTGGCAGCTGTGTGTGCAGTGCTTCACACAATAGCGTCTCCTAAATTTTAGAGGCATTTTAAGGAGCTCAAAGTAGTTTTGTATAAAAGACGAACGTTTTGTCATTACATTAATGCCAAACAACACAAGGGATTGCTTTTTATATTAGTGATAAATATCTAGAGATATTGTCAATTGTCAGTTGGCTATAACAGAGAATGAAACTACCAACACTTTGAGAAAAGAAACAAGCACCGGGTTCACCAGTTTCCCTCAGTCTGGGGCCAGTTTACTTTGTTTTAAGTTTCTGTACCCGGCAGTGAACCTCATAGTAGGTAATCTTGACTTAAAGAACTTTGTACCATTTGACAAATGATGTTTTAAAAATAATATATACGAAGAGTTTGTTTCTCAAATACGTCCAATTAAACAATGGTAATAAAACGAATCTTGAAAACATATTATCTCAAAACAGGTTTTTTCCATCACAAATATTCGACGGGTCACAACCCACTCAAATTTAGAGATAACAATCTTTTTTTCCCACAAATTGTTCAGAATCTAATGCTAAACGTAAAAATTGAAGTAACTTAAAATCCAAAATTTTAACAGTCCGTATCAGATACACTATGTGATCAAAAGTATCTGGACACCCCCAAAATCATAGGTTTTTCATATTAGGTGCATTGTGCTGCCACCTACTGCCAGGTACTACTCTATATGAGCGACGTCAGTAGTCATTAGACATCGTGAGACAGCAGAATGAGGCGCTCCGTGGAACTCACGGCCTTCGAACGCGGCTAGGTGATTGGGTGTCACTTGTGTCATACGTCTGTACGCGAGATTTCCACACTCCTAAACAAGTCTAGGTCCCCTGTTTCCGATGTGACAGTGAAGTGAAAACGTGAAGGGACGCGTACAGCACGAAAGCGTACAGGCCGACCTCATCTGTTGAGTGAGAGAGACCGCCGTCAGTTGAAGAGGGTCGTAATATGTAATGACACAAGAATTCCTAACTGCATCAGGATCCACTGCGAGTACTATGAGAGCTAGGCGGGAGGTGAGAAAACCTGGATTTCATAATCGAGCTGCTGCCCATAAACCACACATCAGGCCGGTAAATGCCAAACGATGCCTCGCTTGGTGTGAGGAGCGTAAACATTGGACGATTGAACAGTGGTAAAACATTGTGTGGAGTGACGAACCACGGTACACATCGTGGTGATCCGATGGCAAAGTGTGGGTATGGCGAATGCTCGGTGAACTCATCTGCCAGTGTGTGTAGTGCCAATAGTAAAATTCGGAGGCGGTAGTGTTATGGTATGGTCGTGTTTTTCATGGAGGGGGCTTGCATCCCTTGTTTTGCGTGGCACTGTCACAGCACAGGCTTAGACTGATGTTTTAAGCACCTTCTGGCTTCCCACTGTTGAAGAGCAATTCGGGGATGGCGATGGCATTCATAATGCGCGGCCTGTGGCGGAGTGGTTACACGACAATAACATTCCTGTAATGGAATGGCCTGCACAGAGTCCTCACATGAATCCTATAGAACACCTTTGAGATGTTTTGGAACGCCGACTTCGTGCCAGGCCTCACCGGCCGACATCGATACCTCTCCTCAGTGCAGCACTTCGTGAAGTATGGGTTGCCATTCCCCAAGAAACCTTCAAGCACCTGATAGAACGTATGCCTGCGAGAGTGGAAGCTGTCATCAAGGCTAAGGGTGGTCCAACACGATATTGAATT
The DNA here is from genome assembly GCF_023864275.1 of Schistocerca cancellata. Taxonomy (NCBI): domain Eukaryota; kingdom Metazoa; phylum Arthropoda; class Insecta; order Orthoptera; family Acrididae; genus Schistocerca; species Schistocerca cancellata. Next base: position 215,217,512 of record NC_064631.1, read on the forward strand.
CCAGCATTGCCGATGGAGAGCGCCACGAACTTGTAAGTCATTTTCAGCCAGGTGTCTGGATACTTTTTATCACATAGTGTGTGTAGAAATATTTTAGTATTTAGACAAGACGTGTGACAATGGCTTTTTCGTGTTTGATATTACGTTCCACAATGTCGCTAGGAGACTGATACACATTCAGAGGGCGGATGTATTGTGCTGCAGTGTGTCACACAGCAGGAGAGCTGCCCGGGGTCCAGCGAGGCACTTCCTGCAGATGCGGCAGTTCACAGGCTATCGGGAGCCGGCAGCCGCAGCCGCCAGCAGGCTCCTCTCCCACAGCCGGAACCTCCCTGTCAGGAGAGCGCTAAGCTGTATACCTCTGCTCACAGCGCGTGGGAATGCTCGGCAGCTCGGCATGAAGTCCTAGCAGTGCGTGTCCCCGCGCCACGGACTGCGAATAACAGGACAATCTGCTGCAGTGTAGCATGTCGCACGGCCACAGCACGCGTCGTTACAGTAGAACGCTACCTCTGTCACTCAGAATATTGCCACCGTACAAAGACTGTCGCTGTAGATCATCAAATTCTACCATCACTCCCACTGCTAGCTACGACGTCTTACTCGTTTTCCGATATTTCCGTAAGCCGCGCCATTCGAAGTATCAGGGACGGACAGCAACTCCGCAGTGGAGAAAAAAAAATCGAGATAGGGTCCATTAATTGCATGACATACATCTCACAAATTGCCCTTCAGGTAGCAGAGCACATTATGACGACTGCTCACCACAATATAAAATGCCGCCTGTTGTCTAACGTACAGAATGCTTATAAATGACTGGTGCGGTTTTAAAAACTAGTAATAAATCGATTTATTACTTTACATGAGCAAACGTTACAGCATAAGCAGCGGCAGCTGTCCAAATTTTTGATGCGCTCTCTGCTGTTCGCTTGTCATGCTTACTGCGCAAGTGTAGCGTCTGTTTCCAAGTCGGCATCTCAACAGATAAAAGCTTTCTGTATGTCCTCTTTTGAGGTATACAGAGCTGTGATTACAGTGCAGCACCAGTTTCGTTCAGTCGGCCGGAGTGGCCGAGCGGTTCTAGGCGCTACAGTCCGGAACCGCGCGACCGCTACGGTCGCAGGTTCGAATCCTGCCTCGGGCATGGATGTGTGTGCTGTCCTTAGGTTAGTTAGGTTTAAGTAGTTCTAAGTTCTAGGGTACTGATGACCTCAGCAGTTAAGTCTCATAGTGCTCAGAGCCATTTGAACCAAGTTTCGTTCACGGTTTAGGACCCACTGTACAAGAACAACATAGATAGGTCATACCGACAGTTCGTGGAAACCAGATGCATTTATAACGGGAAGAGCCTTGACTGACTTGGCTTTTCTACTGCAAACGTCAAAAGAGTGTTGCTTAAGCGGCTACGTTTTGAACTGTGCAAAATGGGATTAGTTCAGACCCTTACACCAGAAGACGAAGTGAAAAGGTGTGACTTTTGTGAAGTGACTTCCGTGAAGAGCTGCAATTAAAAATGGAGCACCTTGGTTTTGTAGAAAGACTCAACTTCTGCGATGAAGCCACTTTCCATGTAACTGGCAATGTGAACACACAATGGCTGTATCTGTGGAAGCGAGAAACCACATACGCTGATAAAGCACCATCGTCAGACTCCAAAAGTGTACGTTTTCTGTGCGGTGTCGCCCGAGAAGGTAAACGGCCCATTTTTCTTCGAACAACAAACGGTGACGCGTAAGTTGTTTCGAGACCCGTTGGAAATCCGGTTGTTATCCCTGTTGAACACCAGTTATGATGACTGCGTTTTCAAGTGGACGGTGCTCCACCTCATTTTCACAGGAATTCCCCATTTTCTTTAGCAACACTCGATAGAATCTGCTGCAACAACAGACAACAACCCTCTCCCCCGAGCACCCCGTTCGCCAAATTTAACACCCTACGATTTTTTTGTGCGAGGTTTTGTGAAAGACCGAGTTTGTGTACTGCCACTGAAAGTGTCCCTTGAGGAAGTGTGTGACTGGATAAAGCATGCACTGCTGACCATCACGGAGGACATGTTACACTTCGTATGGGAAGTATTTTATCACCCTTGAGAAGCTTGTTGTGCGACCAGTGGTGACCTTGTAGAAATATTGTAATTAATGCATCAGAAATTTGGACAGTTGCCGCTGATTATACTGTAAGGTTTGCACATATAAAGATGCAAAACGATTTCTTATTAATTTTTAAACCCGCACCATTCATTTCTAAACACCGTGTGCGTAGGCGGGGTAGACGCGAACAGGGAATCATTCCAAAGATATGGGCCGCAAGTGGGGAAATCCACTGACATCAGCGCCTGTGACAAAAGACGGATGGTTATAAACCCGGAGCCTGGAACTCCGTGATTGAAGGACGGAACCACGAGTAGGCGACAACTTATTCTACGTCCACACCTCATTACAGAACGTGGAGGTGGAAGATTTGCCTGCTCTGTAAAGTAGGGCAGTCAAAGACCTGTGGCTGATTTGACGACGGAGTACAATGCTTTAGGATTCCTATGCACACCGTTCAGAGCAGAAAGATGAACATGGGGCTCCGCAACTCCTGCGTGTTCCCATGCTCTCTAAAAGGCATTGACAATAACGTGTGCACTGCGCAAGGCGTTATCAAGATTTGATCGTGAATCACTGGAATCATGTCGCCCGATCGGATAGATCACGATTTGGGTCGATGGTCATGTCAAGATAGGTCGACTGAGTAGGGGAAATTCACCTGGGGTTCCACAGGAGGTGTTATAGTGATCGAAGTCACTACGTCAGCTGTGGACTACGTGTAAATTATTGGGGACCATCTGCATGCCTTTATGCTTCATGTCTTCCCCGATGGCAATTACATCTTCCTGCAGGATAAATTTCGATACCAGGTTGTGACAACGTGCTACTGTGGTTTGAGGAGGATTGTTGGGAAGTAATGTTGATACTTTCGCCACCGAATTTGCCTGAATTGAGCCCGACGTAAGACATCTGGGACGATCGGGTGCTGTCTCCACGCGCGCAAACCGCCGGTCCGTAAATTAGGAGAATTTCGTAATCTGAGCTTCATACCTCTCGAAACCTACAAACGACTAGCTGAAACTATACTGCTGTATTGCGTTACTAAGATGGACCAACACGCTATGATGAAGATGGTCATAATGTTTTGGCTCATCAGTGTATTTGTGAAAAGGTTAGTCCTCTGCACTTTGGAGGACGACAAATTCTAATTTTTGTTACAACTCCCTGACTCAGCTCAGCCCCAAAGTTCAAATTTTTGCAAGGAACTTGAGAAGGGTTTGAACACACACTTTTCACTGGGCTAAGTAGAAATTTGCACGATGGACAGACAAAAAGCCAAAAAAGGCAAGTTTTCATCCAGAAGAAAATTGTGTGATGACAAAATGATGAAATGGAAAGATTACAGGTACTGAAATGTGTTTCCTTAGAAGCCTTAAATGTCATCGTTAATTTAAAGATATCTTCTGATTTAAAGTACCAGCAACCGAAGTTCGTTATTACGTGCTTTCATTTCTTTAAACACTTGTAAGTCATCCGTCTGTCCCTTAGGGTGTTTAAAATAATAATTTACCTTTTCTAAATTTGTAATAAAAATGTAATAGTAGGGGAAAGTGTTGGACCTTGAAACGCTTTTCAGATTTTAGCCTTTAGCCAGTTTGGGGTGGAAGTTAAATAGATTTGATGATTCATTTTTACAATCGGCGTTCAATACATAATGCAACACATTATTTCTCGGTCAATTTCGTTTGTCTTTTGGCGCGAGACGTCTGTTATCACCGTAACAAGGCCGCACGACCTGTCCGGTCACCAGCGTGCCGGCTGGCCCTGGCCCATCGCAGCTGTGACTCCTGTAGAATCATTCGTGGTGATCTACGGTTCACAGTCCAACACCTCGCTGCCCATCTGGACGTCCCTGTTGGTAGTGCCGACATATTCATCCACCAGTTGTAGCCAAAAGAGAGCGAAAAGATATGCTGTATTGGAATCCTGAATAAAACCATGTTGTTTTCAGAAAAAATATGTTGGATTTCCTATGGAACGCAATTCGTACCTGATAGTATACACAGGGTGTCCCACTCAAACCTCTCGGATTTCAAAGATCCATGGGAAAAAAACTACAGAAGATACAACAACGAAAAATGCACTACATTGTAGAGCATCTCAAAGAATTTATATATTTATCATCAGTACACCTCTACATATGAACCATTTGTAGCACGAAGAATATCGAGTCTATATTCAATTTCTTGCCAAGTTCCTAGTAACATTTCCTCTGTTATTGTTGCAATCGCATTAGTCATACGATGTCGCAACATAGGAATATCGTCCACTTCAGTTGCATAAATGCGGTCCTTCACGAATCCCCACATGAAAAACTCAAGCGGCGTAATGTCGGATGAACGTGGTGGCCGGGCAATGGGTCCTCCGCGTCTGATCCAACGACTGGAAAATTTCATATCCATGAACTTGAGAAGATCCGTTGACCAATGCAGTGGAGCTCCATGTTGTTGAAAAATGATTCTGATTTGCAGGTCTTGTATCTGAGCGTACACAAACTCCTCCAACATGTCCAGATACACTGACCCACTCACTATTTGTTCCGCAAAGAAGAACGGTCCAACAATACTCTCATGCATTAGCCCGCACCAGACGTTTAGTTTAGGGCTATCACGAACATGTTCAATGAAAATGTGTGGATTTTGCGAACCCCAAATCCGAACGTTATGCATATTAACCCTTGCTGATAGATGAAAGATTGCCTCATCTAAGAATAAACATCTGTCCAGGAAGCTGGTATCCACATCAATACGCTGCAGCATATCCGCAGCAAATTATTGTCGGCGTGGTTTGTCGTTCGGCATCAGATATTGCAGAATTTCACTTTGTAAGCACACATACGAAGACACTGGTGAACTATGTGATGCAATTTTAATCAAAGTACATCAGGTTGCCTAGATGCTTGACAAATTGACTTACGTGGGCTTCTGAGAAACATTTGTCCGATGTCCTGTGTCTCTTGTGAAACTCCGTAACGTGCACTGCCTGAATGTTTCAGAACACTTCCTATTGCCAGAAACTTCCTATACCATTCCTTAATTGTTTTCACATCAGGTGGATCACATTCATACACACGATGATAATTTCTTTGCACAGTAACCGGCGATTTTGTTCCTGCAAACCACATTCCTGCTTGCACACGCTGTGGTGGAGTCACCATTTTCACTTCATGCGACCATGCTGCACTCTGGCGACGATACTTGGCACTTCTGACGCGGGAATATAAATTTTTTGAGATGATCTACAATATGGTGCATTTTTCATTGTCGTATCTACTGCGGTTGTTCTCTCCTGGGTCCTTGAAATCAGCGAGGTTTGAGTGGGACACCCTGCAATTTATGCGTGTATAGTCTCTTTATGACACTACAAAAATTACTGTGGAAATGTAATTTTTTCCGAATGTGAAAATTTACCACATAGGAAACTCAAAAAGCCACTAGCCACTGAACTGAAGGATCATATTTTGGTGCACTGACTCGATACATGGCAACCAACTCATAATAAATTTCCTTTCATGTGATTAACACAGAGGTGATCAATATATTTATTTTATTACTGATAACAGTTTTCAGCCGATGAAGGCTGTCCGCCAAACCAAAAACTAGTCTCTGCAACTGCTGAGCGTAGTTGTCATCACGAGTTCAGCTGACGACACATAGAAATTGCTGTGACAAGTGTTTTGATCTGAAGATGGCCTGCGCAGGCTGACGAACGCTCAACCACGCTATCGTATCTCTACTGGTTCGCTAAACCATGAGATCTTAATCGCACTGAAAATTTCTGAGGCTGTTTAAAAAAGTGGGTGAAAGGTAGCAATCAATTCCCCGCTTGTTAATATTTAATAGGTTCAAAAATGGTTCAAATGGCTCTGAGCACTATGGGACTTAACATCTGTGGCCATCAGTCCCCTAGAACTTAGAACTACTGAAACCTAACTAACCTAATGACATCACACACATCCATGCCCGAGGCAGGATTCGAACCTGCGACCGTAGCAGTCACGCGGTTCCGGACTGAGCGCCTAGAACCGCTCGGCCACCACGGCCGGCAAACTTTTCACTCGAGGGAAGACTTGAACCACGGACCTCTCGTTCCGCAGCTGTATTTAATAGGGATCTAATCTACATCTACATACACTCCTGGAAATGGAAAAAAGAACACATTGACACCGGTGTGTCAGACCCACCGTACTTGCTCCGGGCACTGCGAGAGGGCTGTACAAGCAATGATCACACGCACGGCACAGCGGACTCACCAGGAACCGCGGTGTTGGCCGTCGAATGGCGCTAGCTGCGCAGCATTTGTGCACCGCCGCCGTCAATGTCAGCCAGTTTGCCGTGGCGTACGGAGCTCCATCGCAGTCTTTAACACTGGTAGCATGCCGCGACAGCGTGGACGTGAACCGTATGTGCAGTTGACGGACTTTGAGCGAGGGCGTATAGTGGGCATGCGGGAGGCCGGGTGGACGTACCGCCGAATTGCTCAACACGTGGGGCGTGAAGTCTCCACAGTACATCGATGTTGTCGCCAGTGGTCGGCGGAAGGTGCACGTGCCTGTCGACCTGGGACCGGACCGCAGCGACGCACGGATGCACGCCAAGACCGTAGGATCCTACGCAGTGCCGTAGGGGACCGCACCGCCACTTCCCAGCAAATTAGGGACACTGTTGCTCCTGGGGTATCGGCGAGGACCATTCGCAACCGTCTCCAAGAAGCTGGGCTACGGTCCCGCACACCGTTAGGCCGTCTTCCGCTCACGCCCCAACATCGTGCAGCCCGCCTCCAGTGGTGTCGCGACAGGCGTGAATGGAGGGACGAATGGAGACGTGTCGTCTTCAGCGATGAGAGTCGCTTCTGCCTTGGTGCCAATGATGGTCGTATGCGTGTTTGGCGCCGTGCAGGTGAGCGCCACAATCAGGACTGCACACGACCGAGGCACACAGGGCCATCACCCGGCATCATGGTGTGGGGAGCGATCTCCTACACTGGCCGTACACCACTGGTGATCGTCGAGGGGACACTGAATAGTGCACGGTACATCCAAACCGTCATCGAACGCATCCTTCTACCATTCCTAGACCGGCAAGGGAACTTGCTGTTCCAACAGGACAATGCACGTCCGCATGTATCCCGTGCCACCCAACGTGCTCTAGAAGGTGTAAGTCAACTACCCTGGCCAGCAAGATCTCCGGATCTGTCCCCCATTGAGCATGTTTGGGACTGGATGAAGCGTCGTCTCACGCGGTCTGCACGTCCAGCACGAACGCTGGTCCAACTGAGGCGCCAGGTGGAAATGGCATGGCAAGCCGTTCCACAGGACTACATCCAGCATCTCTACGATCGTCTCCATGGGAGAATAGCAGCCTGCATTGGTGCGAAAGGTGGATATACACTGTACTAGTGCCGACATTGTGCATGCTCTGTTGCCTGTGTCTATGTGGCTGTGGTTCTGTCAGTGTGATCATGTGATGTATCTGACCCCAGGAATGTGTCAATAAAGTTTCCCCTTCCTGGGACAATGAATTCACGGTGTTCTTATTTCAATTTCCAGGAGTGTATATTGTCCGGAAACCATTTTATGGTGCGTAGCAGAGGATACCTTACACGACTACTAGTCAATTTCTTCCCTGTTCCACTCGCTTATGGAGAGAGGGAAAAACGATTATTTACACGCATTTGTATAAGCCCTAATTTCTGTTATGTTACCTTCGCTATCCTTACGCAAAATGTATGTTGGCGGCAGTAGAATCGTTCTGTAATCAGTTGCAAGTACCGCTTCCCAAATTTTTTCAATAGTGTATCGCGAAAGAACGTTCTCTTCTCTGTAGGAATTTTCCTTTGAGTTCACGAATCATCTCCATAATATTCGCGTATTGGTCGACAGTACGGATAAAATATACCTAGCAGCACGCCCCTGAATCGCTTGCATGTCTTCGTTTGATCCGACGTGGGGTAAATTCCAAACACTTGAGCAGTACTCAAGTAAAGCGTCGCACGAGTGTTCTAAATGCGGTCTCCTTTATAGGTAAGCTACACTTTCCTAAAATTCTCCCAACGAATCGAAATCGACCATCGCCATCCCAACTACCGACCTTAGGTGCTCGTTAAATTTCAGATCGCTTTGCAACGTTAGGCCTAGATATTTAATCGACTTAACTGTATTAAGCAGCATATCAGTAATATTGTATTCCAACGTTACAGGATTGTTTTCCCTGCTCATCTGTATTAACTTACATTTTTTTTTTAATATTTAGGGCAAGCTACCATTCATCACACAAAAATGAAAATTCTGTCTAGAGCATCGTGAATCATCCTACAGTCACCTAACGATGATGCTTTCCCGTATACTTCAGCGCAATCAGCAAAAAGTCGTTGATTGCTTTTCATCCTATTCGTCAGATCTTTTAAATATAAAGTAGACATTCCACTTCCCTGGGGCTCACCTGACGATGCCCTGGTCTCTGATGAACAACTGCTGCCGCGGAAAACGCACTGGATTCAATTACTGAAGAAGTCTTCGAGACATTCACAAATCTGAGGAATTGTTACGTATGCTTGAACCTTCGTTAACAGTCTGCAGTGGTACACTGTGTCAAATGCTTTCCGAAAATGAAGGGATATGGGATTTGCCTGCTGCCCCTCATCTATGGTTCGCAGAAAAGGGCAAGCTGAACTTCGCACTAACGATACTTCGTACACCATCTATGCGTGGCTTTTGCTGAATATGGCATACCTAAAAAAACTTGTGAAAACTGTTCCTCGCCGAGCTGAGTTCATTAGCAGGGCTCGAAGCGGTGTTAACCGGTATTAGCGTGCTATTTACTGAGAGTGACTAAATTTTTTCTCGGGTTTTGTTTCACGGATCATCTTCGAGCCGGATAACCCCTCCCGTGACTTCTATCCACGGAACGTCAGTTTGCAACTGTGTGACCAGCCATTGGATTACGTGCAGTGTACTGATGACGTACATCGTAGTAACGCTGTCGCTTCCCGAGCTCCTCCGGCCAGTGGAGAGCTCTGAGACAGACGGTCAGCGGAGTCTCGACACACAAGGGCGGCCGCGCGTTTGAGACACCGGATCGCCGGGATCCTTACACGTGTCCGCCGGTGTCGCCCCCGCTTCTCAAAGCGCCGGCCGGGCCTCCTCCAAACTGGAAACATGTATCGCGGCCGCCCCCCGCCTCCCCCTCTGTCTGCGCACAAAGCGGCCGCGATCTCGTTTCTTGCCCTCTCGAGTAGCAGCGGGCTCCACTCCCCATTGTGTCCAATCACAACAGTCGCACAGTGGAGCAAGCAGTCTGTGTGTTACGGGTGTGCGCGCGCCGCCGTGCTGCGAATGTAGCTTTCTGCGCGCTGCGGTCCCGGGGCAATTACGGATCAGTACGCCGGCACAACACAGGCCCGCTGCTCCGCGGGCGGAAATTGCGCCTTCGTCAGACGGCGGAAGCTCTGGGGCCGGTGATCTTATCTCCAGCGCAGCCAGTGTGTGTGTGTCTGCGCGTCTCCCTCTGTCCATTAGGCACACTGTGGCCGTGCTCACTGCCTAATAATTTTGTCGCAGGGGGTCCCTTCCGCCTAACAGATGCGGTTTTCCGTTCAATTGATTTCCCCACTTGTGAAATTGGTGAAAGCTTCTACGTCCTTAGTTGTACCTTGTCCTCAGAACAGACTGAATGTTATTACAGGTCACAGTGCAGCTCTAAAAGACTGGAAACATCTGTGCTGTGAGTTCCTGTTCCGTGAACAAGACCAAAACACCAAAAATGTTGAATACATCCATCTTCAAGAATATTTAGTAAAATTTTTAGAGTGGTTTTGCTTATCACCTAACTTGCAAGCTTTATTCAATCACGATATCTTCTAAATAATAAATGCAAGATGTGGTATAATTCTGTTGGAGCCTCCACTCTTTATGTCTGGAGATATCTATGGAGACCACCCGATCTATTGCTAATCATTGCTTAAGAAAAAGAAACTTTCTAAAAGATAAGTTAAAATTTTACGTAATTACGTTGGTTCTGACGTAACGTTACATACACTTTCGGTCACTGCATACGTCTGTTTGAAATGATCCATCTATTTCCATATCGATATTTTCCACTTGTACTTACTTTATCAAATTTGTTTATATGGTTGAAAATTTCGCACTTAGTTTTTCTTTTAAAAATTATTCCCTCCTTTGCTAATATGAACTGAAAGTTGTAAGTAGGCTGTTTAGGTTTTTATGTTGGTAACGCCATGTAGCGCTCTGTATGAAAATCACTGGCTGTGCTGTGTGCAGTCTGTGGCTGGTGGGCATTGTTGAAATAGTCGCTATTGTAGTGTTGGGCAGTTGGCTGTTAACAGCGCGTAGCGTTGCGCAGTCGGAGGAGAGCCGCCAGCAGTGGTGGATGCTGGGAGAGAGATGGCGGAGTTATATATATATATATATATATATATATATATATATATATATATATATATATCTTATTACTTTTGAACACTATTAATGTAAATACATTGCTTGTTCTCTATCAAAATCTTTCATTTGCTAACTATGCCTATCAGTAGTTAGTGCCTTCAGTAGTTAGAATCTTTTATTTAGCTGGCAGTATTGGCGCACGCTGTATTGCAGTAGTTTGAGTAACGAAGATTTTTGTGAAGTAAGTGATTCATGAGGGATATCGGTTATTGTTAGTCAGGGCCATTCTTTTGTAGGGATTTTTGAAATTCAGGTAGCGTTGCGCTAAAAATATTGTGTGTAAGTTTAGGGTTGATCAGAATAAGTAAAGAGAGTAATGTCTGAGTACGTTCAGTTTTGCTCAGCTGTTTGAAAAGCAAATAACGTAAGAGGTTTATCAGCAGTCATTCACTAATTTTTCTAAGGGGACGTTTCATAGTCTGCACAACCTTTTGTTCACGGTTACGTAATAGTTTTTGTGGGAGGTAGCTCCGATGAACAATCTCAACAGTGAGAAATGGTCATATTAATATTTACTGCATACGAACAAACTTCGAAGAATGCAGTGGTACTGACAGACCGCCATACCGGATAGAGAGGGCCATGTGGCCACCACACCAATGCCCCGGCCATTGTCAGTTTTCTTGATCTCAAACCGCTACTTCTCAATCAAGCAGCTCCTCAGTTGAGTGCTCCCTACTCTCCAACAGCGCACTGCAGACTCGGACGGTCACCTATCCATGTACTAGCCACTCCCGACAGAGCAGAGCTTCGGTAATGTGACGGCAACCGGTGTATCCATTGTGGCAAAACCTTTTGAAGTAGTTGAAATATCTGAATTGAAGCACTAGATCCAAAAACTTCGCTTCTGATAAACGGTTGAGATAGTATATGATATTATATTACAAAATCGATCCAAATTTGTAGAGGACTTGGCAGTATGAGCCCGCTTATCACCACGACTTTAACCCACTCTGGCGTAGATGCAGCACTGGTTCTGTTGGGAAGGGTGTCACAAAGCCACTGTATCCTCTTCAGGGATTAACTGGCCCCAAGCTGTTGTTAACTGGTCCTTGATATCCTGGATACGGCACTGCGGCGGAGTTGACGTCTCTTCTGGTCCCAAAATGCACTATCGGCGGTAGATCTGTGGTTTGTGGTGACGAGAGTATATCACAATCATGTAGACAGTTCATAGAGACACGTGCCATGTGCAGACACGCATTGTTCTGTTGAAAAACGCCACTGCCAGACTCTGGCAGGGGAGTTAACATATGAGGAAGTAGGACGTCTGTGACGTGCTGTTGTGCTGTCAAGAGTTCCCTCAACCACTACCAGCTGTGATATGAGACCATAACCAAAGGCTCCCCCAACCGTGACCCCAGAACTACCACCGCTGAGTCTCTCCAAAACACTGGAAGAAAGGACCTCTCGCTAGGTCGCCGCCATATACGCTGTGGATTGTGGGTGGTCGTACAAGGTAGTGCAGAACCGCATTTCATCATTGAACACAATGCGACGCAATCAAAAATGGCTCTGAGCACTATGGGACTAAACATCTGAGGTCATCAGTCCCCTAGAACGTAGAACTACTTAAACCTAACTAACCTAAGGACATCACACACATCCATGCCCGAGGCAGGATTCGAACCTGCGACCGTAGCGGTCGCGCAGTCCCAGACTGTAGTGCCTAGAACCGCTCGGCTACCCCGATCGGCGCGACGTAATCCATGAGCAGTCCATGCACCTGGTAATCGAAACACAACCGCTTTTGTTCTGGTGTTAAGGGCGGCCCGTGCATAGGACGGCAACTCTCTTGAATGGCTGCCGTTAGTCTGCGACCAATGTCATAGGAGGACGCAGAATGTTGCAGACAATGTGGAGACATTATGGTGTGCTTGGTGCATGATACGGCGAACCTCCTTTGGGGTGGTCAGAGGCGGTCGACTGGAACCCTGGACAAGTATGCCTGACCTCACTCTCCCATGCAGTTCAAAATGGTTCAAATGGCTCTGAGCACTATGGGACTAAACAGCTGAGGTCATCAGTCCCCTAGAACTTAGAACTACTTAAACCTAACTAACCTAAGGACATCACACACATCCATGCCCGAGGCAGGATTCGAACCTGCGACCGTAGCGGTCTCGCGGTTCCAGACTGTCGCGCCTAGAACCGCACGGCCACACCGGCCGGCTCATGCAGTTTAACATCGGTCAGCTGGCACATTCGAATGCCTCACAAATCTGGATATCCTGCGATTCAAGTAACTAGGCAACTGGAGACACATAATGCGACCCCTTTCAAATTCTTTCAGGTGGTTATAACTATGTCTAACACAACCACGCTGCTTCTCCGCGTCATACACAATGATGTCACAACATTAGACATTGTTCGTGCTTCCTGTATACCCCACCAGGCTAGGTAGCATCACTAAACACGAAACCCAAAAATTGCATTCACACACTTGAACCTTTAGTCATTTATATATCAACCAATGGTGTGTACATCTACGAAGTTACCTTGAAATATGACCATGTCTTCTGTATGCTAAAATTTTTTATCAGGCAGTGTAATTTTTCTGAAAAACAAGTTTTATTTACTAACTGATTGAAAAATCGATGAAGATACATTGTTGACTGTCCTAACACTACATCTACATCTACATGGATACTCTACAAATCATATTTAAGTGCCTGGCAGAGGGTTCATCGAACCACCTTCACAATCCTCTACTATTCCAATCTCGTATAGCGCGTGGAAAGAATGAACACCTATATCTTTCCGTACGAACTCTGATTTCCCTTATTTTATCGTGTTGATCGTTCCTCCCTATGTAGTCGGTGTCAACAAAATATTTTCGCATTGGGAGGAGAAAGTTGGTGATTGGAATTTCGTGAGAAGATGCCGTCTCAACGAAAAAGCCTTTCTTTTAATTACTGCCAGCCCAAATCCTATATCATTTCTGTGACACTCTCTCCCATATTTCGCGATAATACAAAACGACCTGCCTTTCTTTGAACTTTTTCGATGTACTCCGTCAGTCCTATCTGGTAAGGATCCCACACCGCGCAGCAGTATTCTAAAAGAGGACGGAAAAGCGTAGTGGAGGCAGTCTCCTTAGTAGGTCTACTACATTTTGTAAGTGTCCTGCCAATAAAACGCAGCCTTTGGTTAGCCTTACCCACAAAATTTTCTATGTGTTCTTTCCAGTTTAAGTTGTTCGTAACTGTAATACCTAGGTAGTTCGTTGAATTTACTTTACCTATACCAAATTAAATTTCAATTTTCTAATCCTCTGATCAAATGGACTCATGGGTTATACATCAAAATAAAATTATCTTTGGCTTTCATTTGGCATTTTTCTAGTGGTTTTTGCTTTTAGTCCTTCTTGTCCACATGAAGCCTTCGTCAAGGCCTGCTCTCACGTTGCCATACAATCTAGCATCAGGCCATTGTCATACTCAAATCTGCGTACCTCAAGACGAAAGTCTGAAATAAGTGTCTTTTATAGTTTCGACGTGTTACAGCAAGAAGTGAACTTTTATTGGAGATACTATTCAAAAACTGAGGGGCATCATAAGGAAAACAGGAGAGATTCATTTTGGAGATTACTAGCAGAGAGACAGGAAGACAAACAAATTAATCGGTGAACACGCAAGATGTAATTATGGTTGGTGGCAACGGACGTGCTTGGGACATTTAGCAGGTGGACTGATGATAGATGGACCAAGGAAGTTCTTTGCCGGTTTCGAAGAAAGGAGAATACTTCGAGACGACGACCTAATGAAGTTGTGTTGATGATGTTAGTCATGTAAGTCAGCCTCCGTAGTTTAGTAGTGAGCATGTCTGATTCCTATACAGGGGATCTGGATTCGATTCCCAGTACTGTCAGGGAATGGGGTTCATTCAGCTTCGTGATGCAACTGACAAGCTGCTTGAGTGAGAAGCTGCGCCTCTGAGTTTTAGTAAGTCGACAACGACCGGGAGAGCTGTGTGTGCTGACTCCACGCTTCTCCAAACCATATCCAGAGGCACCGCCGGCAGAGAATGACAAGACAGTCGGTTAATCCTGATTAGCTCCATCAGGGCCAGAAATCAGAGCTTTGGTTTGCAATTTTAACATAACTGCATACAGCTGACCTTTGCCACATATGGAAAAGACTAGGGGAGGATGATGTCATTCAGTGGACGTCAAATACCTGACGACGAAAAATATTACACGGGATGGGCAAAATGAAACTGGTCTGGGAAAACCTCATTTACCTTAAAATACACAATCCGGTTTATATCTTCCACACCCAGGATGGATGCTGTAAGTTGGGTTGCCTATCTTAAGGTGCAAGATATGTTTTATCGGTCACCTTGAATCGCCCACTCAGTATATTTATGTCCCAATGTACAATAATTCTTATAACTAACGCGAAATAGAATAATACCGAGGCCGGTCTGTGTGGCCGTGCGGTTCTAGGCGCTTCAGTCTGGAACCGCGTGACCGCTACGGTCGCAGGTTCGAAGCCTGCCTCGGGCATGGATGTGTGTGATGTCCTTTGGTTAGTTAGGTATAAGTAGTTCTAAGTTCTAGGGACTGATGACCACGGATGTTAAGTCCCATAGTGCTCAGAGCAATTTGAACCAATAACACAGATAGTCCTCGCCAGTGCATGCAACCGGAACTGGGGTGCTGAGACAGTCTCCCAATAGCGCCACGGGCGGTGCTTTGATGTTCGCCGCCAAACACGTTGTGATGTGGGGCGGCCACAGTCAAACGCAGATCATTTTCGGTGATGGTGTACGACAGTTCTACTGCGGAGTTCCAGTTTGTATCTACAGTTCGTAGTGCGGATCAGCCTGCGATACTTAGTCTACAACTGCAGTCGTCTACAGCCTTCACGTAGGGATAAGCGTTTACTACAGTGATTAAGAATGTGGCACCCAGTACGGAGAAAGTGTCGTTGACATTGTATTGAATAACTCACACCTTGGCAGGCCACTGCTTAGCTGAATCTGTCCGCAAGCACGTCCAGCGAGTTGCTGTACAACTTAAGCATCACAACGCAGTAAAGTGACTACTTGTGTGTCACTAAGTTGTTTGCACCGTCACAGTTCCTCTGTCCATCTCGGAACATCTAAACATAATACGACGTTTGCGAGCCGTTCTACCCAGACGACTCGTGCACATCAGATTCCTGCCATTCTTGTTGTTTAGAAGTGTTTTTATTGTAGTGAGGTATCAACGCAGTAGTTATATCATTAACACTTTCTGCACTTCTGTCCCTAACACCCTCAATAAGCAGACCACAGACGAATGGGGAATCATTCTAGAGACAATACAAGCACATCGGGAAATCTGCTGACATAAGCGTCTCTGATAAAGGGTTGATTGTTTCTGTTGGGCAGCTGGGAACGACCATCTGGGAAGCTAATTAGCTGTTGGCTTGCCGCAGTCGTGAGCAACAGTGGAAAGTAGTTGAAGGGCAGTAAAACCACGGGTAGGTCACAAGATGTTGGACGTCCATGCCTCATCACGGAGACTTGACCACAATGTAGAGCAGGATAGGAGGCGATCTGTGGCAGAGGAGACGACAAAATACACTACTGGCCATTAAAACTGCTACACTACGAAGATGACGTGCTACAGATGCGAAATTTAATCGACAGGAAGAAGGTGCTGTATTATGCAAATGATTAGCTTTTCAGAGCGTTCACACAAGTTTGGCGCCGGTGGCGACACCTACAACGTGCTGACATGAGGAAAGTTTCCAACCGATTTCTTATACACAAACACCAGTTGACCGGCGTTGATGGTGAAACATTTCTGATGCCTCGTGTAAGGAGGAGAAATGCGTACCATCACGCTTCCGACTTTGATAAAGGTCAGATTGTAGCCTATCGCGATTGCGGTTTATTGTATCGCGACGTTGCTGCTCGCGTTGGTCGAGATCCAATTACTGTTAGCAGAATATGGAATCGGTGGGTTCAGGAGGGTCATACGGAACGCCGTGCTGGATCCCAACGGCCTCGTATCACTAGCAGTCGAGATGTCAGGCATCCTATCCGCATGGGTGTAACGGATCGTGCAGCCACGTCTCGATCCCTGAGTCAACAGATGGGACGTTTGCAAGACAACAACCGTCTGTACGAATAGTTCGACGACGTTTGCAGCAGCATGTACTATCAGCTCGGAGACCATGGCTAAGGTTACCCTTGACGCTGCATGACAGACAGGAGCGCCTGCGATGGTGTACTCAACGACGAACCTGGGTGCACGAATGGCAAAACGTCATTTTTTCCGATGAATCCAGGTTCTGTTTACAGCATCATGATGGTCACATCCGTGTTTGGCGACATGGCGGTGAACGCACATTGGAAGCGTGCCATACTGGGGTATCACCCGGCGTGATGATATGGGGTGCCATTGGTTACACGTCTCGGTCACCTCTTGTTCGCACTGACGGCACTTTGAACAGTGGACGTTACATTTCAGATGTGTTACGACCCGTGGCTCCACCTTTCATTCGATCCTTGCGAAACTCTTCATTTCAGCAGGATAATGCACGACCGCACGTAGCAGGTCCTGTACGGGCCTTTCTGGATACAGAAAATGCTCGACTGCTGCCGTGGCCAGCACATTCTCCAGATTTCTCAAAAATTGAAAACGTCTGGTCAATGGTGGCCGAGCAACTGGCTCGTCACAATACGCCAGTCACTACTCTTGACGAACTGTGGTATCGTGTTGCAGCTGCATAGGCAGCTGTACCTGTACAAGCCATCCATGACTCAATGCCCAGGAGCGTCAAGGCTGTTATTACGCCCAGAGGTGGTTGTTCTGAGTACTGATTTCTCAGGATCTAGGCACCCGAATTGCGTGAAAATGTAATCACTTGTCAGTTCTAGTATATTATATTTGTCCAATGAATATCCGTTTATCATGTGCATATCTCTTGGTGTAGCAATTTTAATGGCCAGTAGTGTAAAATACTGGTCTAGGCAAAAGTGTTTCGGATTTCAGAGCACAACGTTCAGTGCAGGTTGTTGAACATGGAGCCCCGCGGCAGAGGAACAAAACATGTCACCATGTTGACTCAACGAGATCATCAGTTACTACTGCAGTTGACTCGACGTCATCGAGACTGGATGAATGGAAACGTGTCGCCTGGTCGGATGAACCACATTTATTGTTACACCAGGAGGATGGCTTTGTCCAGATATGCAGTCATCCAGGCGACTGTCTGCTCGAAACAAGCACTGCACCAACGGTGCTGCATGGTAGCGCAGTTTTGCTAAGGGTGTCGCTCAGGTCTCCCATGGGACCAACGGTACTAATAGAAGGCATCAAGACAGTTGTGGACTGCATGAGCAATGACCACCGGCATTCACGTCCTGCTTGAGGTCTTCCCCGAAGGCAACGGCTTGCTACAGCAGAGTAACAGTCCGTGACACAAGGCCAGAATCGTATAAAATACATCTGGGACGTTATCGCGCACACTCTCCGCTCCCACAAATCACCGGCCCATAGTTTGCGGGTACTGTGTGACATGTTTAGATATCTGGCTCCATGTACCTCTGGAAACTGTAACACCTCGGTTCAGTTTGCAGTGATAAAAGCTATAGAAAGAATAATTTAAAATTAAGAATAGAATTTTTAGAGGTTATAATAGTGTAGAATCAGAGTTCGGTAATTGCAGATCAAAATTATAGTATATCAGCCAGTAGTTTAACGTCTAAGTACAGTAAAGCCACGGAAGCTCCGTCATGGAGAAGGCAGTGTCGTTAAACTCTAGTGATGAAAAACCTATAAAAGGGCTTGATTGTCCTTATTGCCGCCTTTTTTGTTTTTTTGCTTGATTGTTTCGTTAAAGGGCGGGGAACCTGTGTCAGTCAGCGAGACAATAATTAGATTGGACTTTATCGTGTTAAGATTCACGATAAACTGCTAGAATATTACGGAGATTAAAAGTGATGTAGTGTACGATCTCTGACTATTGGTAGCAATGGAGTATTAAGGGGATTTTAGGACTTAAGTGCTAGATTAGAACTTTACGGACATATAGGTGACAGAAACTCAAATTATCTGCTGATACGAGTGAATTCAGAGGTACCGGTATTCAGATATTAACGCGTGGACTTTTGAAAGGGTCGTGTGCCGTTAGTTGCGAATCTGGATGTAGAGCGCCTGCATATCGGCATTTGCGGACTATTTAGATTCCTCCAGGCTAGGAACCTCTTAAATGGACCATCACCCATCACAATCTTAATCCTTGAATATAGAGTGAAAGTGAAATACAAGAGTGTTGTACTTATTTCATTTCCCTAGTACTAATCAGTGAAGGTTTTACGGAACCGAAGCTATTCAGCAGTAAGTCAGTACCAGCTAGCGGAAAGCGTAGGCATTAACTAACAGGCTAACTGAAGTGAACGTTTACGTGTTTAAGGACTGCTTAATATGAACTTCTGTGACTCATTGACGTCCCCACTCCCTCCGAAAGGTGGTGCAGGCTGTCTTAATCATAAAAGGAGAAATTTTAAGCCGGGAAAATTACTAAATAAAAGCGATATTTACAAGACTCGCAGTAATAGCAAAACACAAGGCCCGCACCTCATCGGAGAGTCATCGCTGTCACGTCAGGAAATAAAGCCGGAAAACCTACCGACGATACGTATCTACGAGCAGACGTCGACGTGGAGTACCTAAAAAGGGAACCACAAGAGAGTTGGGGATGCTTCAAAATCTAACAAAAATTTGCCGTATTCGTGACACTCTGAACTGCTGCTCCATTTCGATCCAAATGTGAACGCAGTGGAGTGATGTTCATACTGAAGGGAATAATTTTTATCATTTTGAGCACTGCACTGACACGGATGTTATTAATTAAGGAAAACAATTTGCGCTGTATTACTACACATTCACTATGTTACGACCAGTATCGTTAGTCGAACATCTTCAATATGCTGAGTTGTCTGGGTGTTATATGTAATGTTAAAGACGACTTATTGAAGGGTTCAAGAGGAGAAGTTCCAAGAAAACGTTGAACATAATTAAAATGATATCTACAGGAAGAAGAGAAATGTTAGCATACTATACGAATGTGAAGATCACAATTTGAGATAATTCATCAAAACGTTCAAGAATCGTTTTGGGTCTGCAGAATAGCTACAGCAGGAGCAAATACTACTGTAAGACTGTGTTCACAGAAGAGAGTTTAATTTATAAACGTTAACAAACACATGTACACAGTTTTTAATGAAGTGCCAATTTGACACGAAACAAAATAAGAAAAACTGGATAGTAAAGACTCACATGAAAGTGAGAATTATAAATTCAATTGCAGTTTAGAAAATATTTAAATTTAAATACACTCGAAGTTTCAGGCCGACTGCACAAGTCCCAGAAATTGTAGAATTGTAGATTATCAGAGTAACTTTGCATTTTTCAAATAATCCTATATCTATCTATTATAATGAAATATTTCTTTGATTTCCATAAAGTCTTACAATATACTGCTGAAGGAATTATAGCTAGTGTAAAATGTTTTTATTATAATGACAGCATTCTCACTATGTTTTATTTCCATACATATTGTGAAATAAAATTGGAGTCGAACAGAAATGAAAAAAGTAATTAAAATTGTTAATATCCTGAAACATTTAAAGATTCTGCAGCTAGAATTACAGAGAATTTTGAAACTACTGTACCTTTTGAAAAAAATACCTAACGTCAAGGGTAACTAATATCAGACTAAAAGATAAAAAAGAAAAATGAATTGTATGAAAAAATTTTAAAACATTGCAAAGTGGATCCATTCAAATGACTAGATAAAAAGGACTCATCAGAAAGGAAAGAATACATAGTGCAATAACTCTCTAGTTCTAACGAACTTTCTCATCTGTAATTCCTTAAATCCATCACTATACCATCGTTGTCAAACCGTTATCTCTGATCACAAATGACATCAGAAAAAAGTATTACTTCAACCAAAGAATGTATCTTTGGTGAACTAGAAAGAAACGACAGACGTTGCACAACATCGCTGACCGTGAATACAAAAACCGTATACAGGGTGTTTATAAATGAATATCGGAGATTTAATACTTTATAATATTTATTACATTATACTTACAGTTATAAATTATATGTCAAATGAAAGAGCAGCTCAGACAGTTTTATCAAGAACCTTATAAATGTTAAATGTGGGCACCATTTGTCACACGGCACACATCAAGTCTATAGCCGAGCGCTTAGGCCACAAGGGGTCCAATGACACGGCTTGCTTTGCATGGCCTCCACGTTCACCCGACCTAACGCCATGCGATTTTTTCCTTTGGGGCTTCATCAAGGATCGTGTGTACGTGCCTCCGCTAGCAGCAAACCTTCCTGAATTAATAAACCGGATTGAAGCAGCTGTTGCTGCAATCACTGAAGACACACTTATCAACAACGTTGGGGAAGAACTCGGCTATAGATTTGATGTGTGCCGCGTGACAAATGATTCTGACATTGAAAATTTATAAGGTTCTTGGTAAAGCTGTGTGAGTTGCTTTTTCATTTGACATATCATTTATAACTGTAAGTTTAATATAATAAATATTATAAAGCGTTAAAACCCCGATATTCATTTCTAAACACCCTTTATATGTAAGACATCTCAAATAAAAAGTACACCTAAAGACAGAGAATACCACAGATACAATACGGAAACGTATAGAGTAATGCAAACGAACTGATCCCACTGGGCCAGAAACATAATTGCTGTATTTGTATGCAAACGAAAAATCAACTTTTCTGTGTGACACGACCTTCAAGAAAAATTTATATAGGTGGGCCTACGACGAGGAAATGTGTACGGTTGAATCTCCTTCAAAATAACCACTGCTGCATTTGGGATGGTCCACTCTGAAAAACTGATGCAAAATAGAGAGATAAACAGTCTGTAATTCCCAGAATTTTGATTATAATAAGAAAAATAGAAGTCTGTCAGAATACTAGTTGTAACTAGTCTTTTCTTGGAGCAGAAGATCAGAAAACTTTTTTATTCTCTACGTAAGTAAACGGCTTTTGTAATGCGTCTGGTAGCCGAGACGTAACTGTGAATATTAATAATGACAAGGATGTCTTACAAAATACGAATCTTCAAGAGGCTGTCTTAGTGAACTGTGCATTTGGATCTAAAGACCTCAGCAGTGAATTTTGTGGAAGAAAAGGTCACTTCTTCGGTTTGATGTTGCTTTTAGCCATTATAATCAATTCTGACCATAGTCACATGCTGTTCAGGTATTAGAGTTGGGCAAAACTGTTCTTTTCAGAGATTGGATCAGAACTGTTCACTCCCTGAAATGAATTAGCTCTTTTTCATGACTCACCACTCATTTACAATAGAAAATAAATGGAAGGCACATTGCCCTTTAAACTTGGTTTATTCCAGTACTATACCTGTATTTTGATCTTATTTGATCCTATTTTGAAGTAACACAGATAATGAGTAAGAATTTTGTATTGTTTATTGAAATTTCCACGATATGACAAAGTTTTTGATTATTGATTTATTTTGCACTATCGTGGTTTTTTGGGTGATCGGAAAATGTTGTAACTTGAGATTTACATTAACAATATATTTGGCTATAATGTATTAAAATTTCATTAACTTCATACAAATACATCGCAAGCCATATATTTTTAAAGTGAACGTTTCCTTCCGAAGACGCCTAAAATCGCAAAATCCGTACCAGAATAAGAAAAAAAAATATAAATTTGACTGTAAAACGAAAGTGCTGCATATAGCCTTACGCAGAATAAAACAAGGAAAATATTGGTGTATCACATTTTGCGATACATTTATCGGTTCGCTCGTAATTAAAGCGTAAATTCGAGTGTCCATAATAAAAATCCTATAGTAAGAGGAGTCGTCAGGAACCTAATCTAATCAGTTTAAACAAATAAAAATAAAATAAAAACAAATGATGTATACATAACATAATAATGTAATATACATAGCGGTATTACTACGAAGAACAATATCCAGTAGGGACGAACTCTGATGCAGAGGCGCTGAGTCGAGCAGGTCGAGCCGCGAGCTGTATTACTGCGTGAGCTGAGACCGCAGAGACCAGAGTGACACCTGAGTTGCTTTGCTCAACGCTCTGGCTGGAGTCGAGACAGTGGGGTGAGCGTTGAGCGGGCGAGTTCCGAGGGTGGGGGGAGCGGTGAACTCACCCGCTCCGAGACAAATCGTCCGTTCCCTTGTGAGCAGGTTGTTGCAAGTAGTTCCTATGTTATCCGCTAGGTGGCTCTCTGTCCTGTTGCTCGCATCAACTGCCCAGAGGGCAGGACGTGCAACTGAAACGATCGCCGACAGAGTGCGATGCGAAGTTAAGCTGCGCCAAGGCCCTGCACGGGGCAGACGACGCACAGAGACGGCACGGCATATGTGAAACACAAAATCCAATGGGGCACTGCACAATGCAGGCAGCCAAGGTAGAAGCAGGGCAGAGGCCGGTGCTGGCTGTGTTGTGTGGCGTGCACTGTGTTCTGACCAGCAGAGGCGCTGCTGATATGCTCCGTCTCTCTCTCTCTCTCTCTGCCGTGGGAAACGTTTGGAGCTACCGTTCTTTTTTTCTGAATCACTGATTGTTCACTTCTTTGAAAGATTCAACTCTATGAATTAGTTCAAGAGCGGATCCCCCATCTCTATCAGGTATATGCCCCCAGCATTTCAGTTAGCAGTTTTTTATTTCTGCGTACCAGTGAGAAAGAGAAATTCAGAGGTTGTTGCTAAAAAAAATTTACTTTCTTGTGGAGTGCGATACATGTTCACTAGCGTTGCGCTCTACCAAAACCACGTTTCGATAATTTCGGTACGGTGCAGAAGTGGCATATTAAATGGTAGGATTTCCGGAAGTGTTGGCAATATTGGTAAGGAAAGAAATGTAAATGAAAGAGCGAGAGAGAAACAGGAAACCGACGACTTCAGATTGTTTTTCGCTTATTTGTTCATTTATTGTACACATAATTAGAAACGTACATCATTCAGCGTCAGTCAATTGTGTATTTTGTATCCTTAAAATATAAATTACATTTTATACGTAACAAATACTTGCTGATAGCGTATCTTTTGTACTTGTATGTAAACAAAGCAATTACTTTTGATGCGAGTATAGTTAACATGCATGTAAAAAAACGTAAAAAAAACTGTTTGATTGTTGATGTTATTTCCTACCCAGTAAAATGTTCTTCACCATGATCAAGACAAGAGTTTCCTGTTATTGCTGATAAGTTGCGAAAGTTGTTTATTAATAACAAAAACATTTTTATTGAAACACGAAGTATTGAAGCGATGTTTGATATGTTTTTGTTTTGCGGTTATTACCTTTTTTGGAAGAAACTGGGTTTTCTGGCGCTATGTGAATTGTTGTTTTTCTTATTTTCGATGCAAAATCCCTTCATTTCACGTTGCAAATCAATAATTTTCGAATGAAACCAGAATTAAACATTGACAATATCAATTTTCTATAAACACTGTTTTTTAAAGTAACAGGTAGGAGTATATATATATAGAACAAAAATGTTCTGTAGGTTACGTGGCCGTTTATATATCCTCACTGAGAGTCTAGACGATTGACTGTCTCCGGGTTCGAGGAGAATCTAGTACGACACTGAGCGCAGATGCAAACAAAGCGATCGAAAAGAGGTAACACATGATAGGTGTGCAATACACCTAAGGTACAGGTAACACGCTTAAGATCTTAATTGACCAAGGCTACTACGCTTACTTGTGCCAGCCTACGGTAGCTCGTGTTTTACAACGTTCGCTCGGTCGTGCAGTAACGTACAAACACTTCATATACGTCGAGTCATGATGACAAGTATCCATAGTAATAGCATTACGTCTGGAGCACCACCGGTAGACAGTGCGGCGGCTATAGTTTCCTCTTCCCTTGGCGTAGCAGCAGGGAGGGGCACGCCGACAGGAGTACGAAAAATAAATGCACTGAACGTATGAGTGGCAATTTTTTGTATTTTCAGATGAATCCTGGTTCCACATACAACGTAAGAAAGGACGTATACGTGCCTAGAGGTTCAGAGGACAGAATATGCCAGATTGCGTTATTCATCTTCATAATAACTCAGCTCGTGGACTGATGGTATGGGGCCTTATTGGTTACACAATACGATCGTGTCTGATTCATAAAGCTAGTAAATGGACTGCGGGCATTACATTTCTGGCGAATTAAGGATGGTGACTGTGCGCTATCTGAGAACTCTGTGTCGTTACCTTTCAGTAAGATAACGAAAGACTGTGCGTTGCCATTCCTGTCCTGGATTGTTGCGCGTCCTTTCCTGACCTGTGTGTGTTTCACTGGTGTCCCGGCAATCACGTGATCCACAACCTATATCCACTACTGGGGCTCCAGTACTCGCCAGCCACTATAACTGATGAAGTCAGGTATGGGATTAAGGCTGCATGGAAAGACGTACCGCCGACCGATGTGGCCGAGCGATTCTAGGCGCTACAGTCTGGAACCACGTGACCGCTACGGTCGCAGGTTCGAATCCTGCCTCGGGCATGGATGTGTGTGGTGTCCTTAGGTTAGTTAGGTTTAAGTAGTTCTAAGTTCTAGGGGACTGATGACCTCAGATGTTAAGTCCCATAGTGCTCAGAGCCATATGAGCTAAAGACTTACCAATATCTGTTATCCGAGCTGAAGTAGGTTGGATGTTGTGGCGTTGTCGTGGGTGGTCGTTGTCTTTTACTTGTTATATTTTTTACTTTTGAATACATTATGGGAGTGGCAGTGATCAATATCTTACAAATATTTACTATTAAAAACAGTCTTGATCACGATTTATTTACCAAGGTGACCCGTTTCGACCACTACTGTGGTCTTCTTCAGACCTACAAGTTGTATGCAAAGTTTTAATTAGAGGGCTACATGCATTCAAGAAAATATATAAAGTTATAAAGCTATAAAACCATGAATTAACATTAAGTAGGAACCTCTTTCTATTGGAGAATCACTACTGGAGAAACCAGTGCACGTCTTACTGTATATAATGGAGGCTCCGCCCACTTCTGACAGCATGATGTCATTACTAATCAATGAGTTATAAGTCGAATAACAATTTAAAATTTCTTAGTTAAAAGAACATTGTCAAGAATTTAAAAAAAATATACACTAAACATAGCTTATTAAACAGCTATTGTGAATTAAGAAGCGTTAGAAATATTCAAATATGTTGGATACATGAACTTCGGTTTGGCAGTACATGGGTTACCATCTCAAGGCCTGTTAGTGAACCATTTGGAACCACTGGTTGCCATGGTGAAGTTGGACGCCGTTCCAAAGATGAGGCAGCAGGTTTCGTTCCACTGAAGTTGTTGTAAAGTCGATAGGCGAACTAGTGGTTGCCATGGCGAGGACAAACGCCAGTGCAAAGATGTGGCAGCAGGCTTCTTTCTAACTAAGTTGTTGCGAAAGTGGAGTGGCGAAGACTGTCACGTCAGACGATGTATTATTGACCAGCAACATGTCTTTATTGAAACGATTTTCAATGAGTAGGCAGCAATAATCTTTAGCTGACATGTATACTACATGCTGCACAAATACGATACGAAGTAGTTGTCCATATATATGAAATATATGAAGTTCGTATGTAAATTACATGTGACAATTTTTAAAAGGCATTGCTATTCCTAAAGTTATATGCCAGTCTTATAAACAAATAAAAATAATGAAAATAGAAGGAATTTAAATTATAATACTATGAGCCATAGTGTCAAAAATAAAAGGATGTGAATTAGCAATATGCAATCTAAAAGCATATAAGCAACAATTATAAAACAGATAGCCAGTGATAAAATAATGTTTGGTGAAATGAAATTACAATGTAAACATAAAATATTTCCTAAAAGTCTTAATAATTTTAAAAAACAAAGCACAGAAGCTGTTGATATACTTTCCGGGATGTGAGGTCGTGGTCCAAGAACTTTTCTGCTCCTTACTTTTCGTCCAGCGCAGTCCTGGACGAAACGTAAGGAGCAGAAAAGTTCTTGGACCACGACCTCACATCCCGGAAAGTATATCAACAGCCATGTCAACCGGTCGTGAAAGCCTTCATTCTATAAAGCACAGAAGAGTAAACATTCTAAAGCATATTACCGAAAAGCTCAAATGTTTGTCTTTGAATTGAAGTAGTTCGTTTAAAACAGATAATGGATTATTGGCCAAACTGGGCGTAACTTTCTAACACATTTTAAAGAACATACTACTGGTACTGCACGTACCAAATCAACATTTGGTCAACATCTTGATGGATACAATCATTCTGAGGGTTGCATTTCTAACAATTTGAAAATATTACATACTGTGCCAAAAGGACCACTGCTAAATACGTTTGAAGAAATTGAAATCTTTTCACTTCACAAAAGTAATCCATTGTCTGTTTTAAACGAACTACTTCAATTCAAAGACAAACATTTCTTTGAGCTTTTCGGTAATATGCTTTAGAATGTTTACTCTTCTGTGCTTTGTTTTTTAAAATTATTAAGACTTTTAGGAAATATTTTATGTTTACATTGTAATTTCATTTCACCAAACATTATTTTATGACTGGCTATCTGTTTTATAATTGTTGCTTATATGCTTTTAGACTGCATATTGCTAATTCACATCCTTTTATTTTTGACACTATGGCTCATAGTATTATAATTTAAATTTCTTCCATTTTCATCATTTTTATTTGTTTATAAGACTGGCATATAACTTTAGGAATAGCAATGCCTTTTAAAAATTGTCACATGTAGTTTACATACGAACTTCATGGACAATATTTCATATTTATGGACAACTACTTCGTATCGTATTTGTGCAGCATGTAGTATACATGTCAGCTAAAGATTATTGCTGCCTACTCATTGAAAATCGTTTCAATAAAGACATGTTGCTGGTCAATAACACATCGTCTGACGTGACAGTCTTCGCCACTCCACTTTCGCAACAACTTCGTTAGAAAGAAGCCTGCTGCCACATCTTTGCACTGGCGTTTGTCCTCACCATGGCAACCACTAGTTCGGCTATCGACTTTACAACAACTTCAGTGGAACGAAACCTGCTGCCTCATCTTTGGAACGGCGTCCAACTTCACCATGGCAACCAGTGGTTCCAAATGGTTCACTAACAGGCCTTGAGATGGTAACCCATGTACTGCCAAACCGAAGTTCATGTATCCAACATATTTGAATATTTCTAACGCTTCTTAATTCACAATAGCTGTTTAATAAGCTATGTTTAGTGTGTATTTATTTTTAATTCTTGACACTGTTCTTTTGCCTAAGAAATTTTAAATTGTTATTCGACTTATAACTCATTGGTTAGTAATGACATCATGCTGTCAGAAGTGGGCGGAGCCTCCATTATATATAGTAAGACGTGCACTGGTTTCTCCAGAAGTGATTCTCCAACAGAAAGAGGTTCCTACTCAATGTTAATTCATGGTTTTATAGCTTTATAACTTTATATATTTTCTTGAATGTATGTAGCCCTCTAATTAAAGCCTTGTATACAACTTGTAGGTCTGAAGATGACCATAGTAGTGGTCGAATCGGGTCACCTTGATAAATAAATCGTGATCAAGACTGTTTTTAACAGTAAATAATATATTTTTGTTTGTTGAACAATTCTGACAGCAAAGAATCTCAGTCATGGTTCTGTGGTAGCTGTTGTGTAAGAAAGTCCATTGACTCACAGTATTCATTTCCATTTTTAGAATACATATTTAGCTTTGTATAGTGTGAGAAGGAAAAGATAGCACTATACATAGAGCATGGATGATGACTGTGAATATATCTGTCGTCAATAGCAGACGTAACTCGTCACTGAGTGGCACAGAGCTTCCATATACGGTTCAAAAATAGTAAAAAAATCCTTCTTTCTTAAAATTGACTTCGAATTCCAGAATAATTCACTAACCTTTTGTTGTACGACTCAAAATCACATCTCCAGATCCCCGTGTATAATGAAAACTATTTATTTTTCCGATAAATATATTTCAGTCATCTCCACAAAATTGCATAAAGGAAAATCAAGAGAAACTACTTCATTAACTTCAATAATCATTTATTAATGCTATAAGATTTGTACATTTCAATGAAGAAGCTAATATCACTAAACTAGACTCGACAGAAAACCAATTCCAAAGTTATAAAAAATTACGATAAGAGTCTTAAGGAATAAACAACGACAATACCTGATCCTTGCGCTAACCGACAACGATCTTCCGCGCTTTATGGCTTGTGATAATATATTCGTTTGCGCTGACCGTCTTCACAGGTGTCACACATTCTTCCCGTGACCAGCCGTTACATAAAAAGAGAAAAATACTATTTCTGTAGTGACATAAGATACATATGTATAGTTCAGATCAAGATAAAAACTTGAATAAAATGTGTCTTACAAACATTAGATCCGCTGTTGCGAAAAATGAGAGTGTAAAAAAATAAGTGTAAGATTCCCTAATACCCAGGGAAAGCTGCAAGAGCTAACACCTCCGTGTATAGAATTTCGCATCGTGCTACACCAAATCACCTGCAAAGAAATGTTTGTCTTTGAATTGAAGTAGTCGAGTATAAGAATGTTGGAACACACAGAATAAGTAAAATTTCGTCGTTTCCTACGCAATAGATGGAGGAAAACATGGAAAGACCGAAAACACAACACGTTACCATGGTTAATACGTTGTAGGAAACTCGTTGGCCTTCAAAACAGCTTCCAGTCCTCTCGGAATAGATAACTAGAAGTCCTGTCCCGTTTTTTGAGGGAGTTTTATATCATTCTTCTTGCAAAATAGTGGCAGGTTCCTGTAACGATGTTGGAGGTTGAAGCGATCAAACACCCTTCTCTCCAAAGGAGGCCATAAATGCTCAATAATATTGAAACACAGCGTCACTACTGCGGAAAGAACATTGTACCATGGGATGGATTTGATCAGCGAAAATGGTCAAATAGTCCTTTGCAGTAATACGCCCATGCAGAGTAGTCATGGGGATCATGGAATAGCACGACATGGCTGCCCAATCATCACCTAACCCCGCCATATTTCACTCTTGGGACGTAAACTCAACCAGAAGTTGTAAACAGTGTCACCCCACTAAATGACATTTTCCATTGCTCCACAGTCCAGGTTTTACGGCTTCAGCACCACGTTTTCCAGTTACAGGCACTTCCTTCACTCATGAGTGGTTTTGGAATTCAAGTTTGCCCTGCATTTCCCAACTTACGGAGCTCCCTTGCTGTTGTTTTGGTACTAACAGCGTCTGCGATTGTCACATTCAGTTCTGCAGTGGCCTTCGCAGCTGTCGTCGTGTTATTTTTTTTCGCAGTCTTCTTCTGTTACAGCCTGTGTCGATCACTCAACACGAAGTTTCATACACGTTGTGACTTAGAGGATGTTGTTTTGCCGCTTTCACATATCATACCTCTTGAAAAGCCAAAAAATTCGACTACCTTGTTTATGGAAGCACCCACCACATGTGCATCACCAATTTGCCCACGTTCGAATTCACTTATCTCTGACATAATTCACTCACAATTACACAGAAAACCGATGTGACTACGACTTGATACTAGCATCCTACTGAGGACGTTGCACAGATGCTGTTCGTGGGCAAATACGACAGCACCACCTGGAGGCTTGGCTAGAATCTGAATTTACGTTCAAGCACTCATTGTTCGCTATGTTTCCATACTTTTGTGAGATATCCCTCCTTCTTGGTGCTCCATTTTTAATAGACAGCAATGTAGATCAAATTCCGGGCTCTGTTTTGGAGTGCTCTTTCGTGACAGAACGAGTTTGCCGAGTGATAGATGAAGTCCGCGCTACATTATCGTTTCTTCTTCACCGACTCGTCACGAGGTCATTAGGAGAACGAAAGCATCGGCGGTGAGCTGCGAGTGAGTCAGCGCCTGTTGCAACATCCGCAGAAATGTGCGTGGGGGCGTGCTCTGCTATCGCTTTACGGCCGTAGGTAATAATGCGATTTTATCGTCATTGCGGCCGGCAGTTAACGCGACAATAAACATTTATCGGCAGAGAGCGCCGTGGGAATCGCAGCTGCTGCCAACGACGGCCAGGCGAAGGGAGCGGGCGGCGAGATAAAAAGAACGCCTGCTCACGTCCCGCGGCAACGCTGCTGCCCTCACACGTTTTCTCATCCATCACCACACTAAGGTGTTCCCTATCATTACTGCAAGTTTCAGCCCCTGAAACAGTCGTTTCGAACTCATTGCTTCCTTATAAACACTCCTATAACCCCCGGTCCTTTTACCAAACTCCAGACGTATGCACTCATATATGACGTATGCACTTCCAATGTCCACCTTATCGCATCCTGTCTAACTAATCACCCATCCCTTGTCACTCTTAATTATACCAACTCCCGTGTCTTTCGTCGTAGTGCTGACGTGCTGCGACGCACGTCCCCTTTCCTCTCCTTCATATTCTCTATACAGCCGATTTGCCCCAAATAGTTCAATGGTCCACGTCCTTCAGTACGTTGATGGCAATACTTGCCCGTTCCTCTACCCTGCCTTGCAGAAATCCCAAATATTCCTCGAACTCCACTTTAACAGCTTACCCTGCTGGTGTAGCTAGTGGTTCCTCGAGACAACACTTTACAAAACTCAGACTGTAATTATAGGACGAACCACCGGCTGCTTCCAGCCCTTTAACTACTACCGAACTATTTATGACGACCGGATTCTACTAACCAACACATTCAAATATCTTGGACTAACACTCGGCTGACAACTAAGATGGAAATCAAATACTAACCAACCAACAAAAAAAACTCACAATAAAGCAAAACTACTAACTGCAAGTACATGATAACCAACCAACTAAAAACCTACGATAGAGTAAAACTACTAACTGTTTGTACATGGGGATCGCCCACTTCGCTATCCTCTACACCTACAAAACCTTGATCAGTCCTATCTCCTGCAATACCAATGTTTGCACGGATGCCCAACTCACCAAAGTTCTATCACACACTCCAAGTCCATAAAAGCCACATATTCCGCTCGTTTTCTGCATCTGTTTAACCTCTCCCACAAGCATCGTTTAGGATATCACCAATCTCACCTCTCCTCATTGATCACCTCCATACATCCTACACTATCCGCAAACTCGACTCCTACATTTCCGTTGGCTTCCCTCTAACTTCGAACCCTGCACCTATATTGACACATTTCAACAACACACACTTCATATTCTTTCCCAACGAAACTTCAACCAACTTCGTTTCGATGACTATGAAATTCGGACCAATATTTATCCATCCTATTAACTATGACTCTTCCTCACCTATCCCATCCCACAATAGGTCTCCTTTTCATCCGTCTCACTTCATATTTCCGCATCCTTATCTTTTTTCCATTACAGTTCTGCTCACTCTGCAGTCTCCTAGCTCTTCCTGTCTTCCCATGACTCTCCCGTACACCTACCCACATCTCCATAGGCGCAATGCACCCAAACCTCACAGCTCTACCTAATACAAGATATATCCCTCCCATAAATATATTTTACCACTGCAACAATGGCAACTACGAGTGAAGGTACACTTGTTATTTAAGACTGTCTTTATATTTTCATTATTTCTTTTTTATATTGTTATTTGTGAGGAAAAAATAGTGGGATCACGAGTTTAATTTTATACAAATACCATCAGTCAAACTCATCTTTTATTAATTTTAAAAACCTAGGTAAATACTTCACACTTTAAATATACTGTTTACTTTTTACCTGTTTTTAAACATTTTGCCTGATGAAGGTACATTGGATCACTCCTAGTTCATCTTACTCCGTAGGAGTGTTGGTATGAAATAATAACAAAGCGCTGTGACATCACTGTAACATATCACTGTGTGATACTGATTCAGTTATACAATCATCACATTCTTAGCTGTCACTCAGTGGACTATGTGATGGAAGTGAAAAGCTTTACATCTGGCAGGCGGTCACTGGATGGGCTAAGGATCCTAGTGTAGGAACAGAGAAGGCCATCGGTAAATCTTGTTGCGGGGGTGTCGATGGTCGAACCCGGGACTCCAGATGTCCGAGCTGAAGCCGGGACCCACTGCGCCGTATTTCGTCGGGTGGCCGAGCAAGTTCAAGAGCATCAAGGGGCAGTGCAGAGTGATACAGCAGTATTTGGAAGCATTGCTTAATTCACATAATTTACAGTACTAAGATGGGTGCAGCATAATGTCGGTGTGCTGCCCGCAGCATTGTCCCGTGAGTCCAGCCGGCTCAGTAACTCCTGGTACGCTGACACCCCTGCTCCGTCATCAAGGCCACTCAGTTGGACGGCGGCCGCGCTCTGCCTGGTCGCTGCTCGCTGAGGCGTCGCGTCTTGCGTTGCGTATCTGCCTGCGATTCTGGAAACTGTCACAGTCCCTGGTGCCCCCCCCCCCCCCCCCGCTCTTTGGCCCGCTCTGTCTGACCATGGGATGAAGGTGGTTGTACTGTGTACTGGTCACCCATGGCCCTTGACCGCTGCTGCTCCTTGGACAGTACCGGACTCGAACTTGCACCCACCTGGATGCTGTGCCGCAACTTGCCACTACTGGTGCTTGCCGGATGGCAATACCCACTGCCGTCTCTGGCGCCGCTGCAGCGGTGCTGTGCCCCCCACAGCGTACGCCTCGCCCTGATCGTGGTACGCCAGGTGGGAAGCGAACATGGCCCGTCCTAGACCCGCTGCCACTGCCCTCCTTCAGGCAGACTGTGCAATCTCCAAGTACCCGGCTGCCATTCCATTCTGCGCGTCACTGGAGGTGGAATACAGCCTGAACAGGTACACAGAAATATAGTACAGATTTACACAGGATACTTACAACATCGCTGCCAGACTGGCTCCTAAAAGCATAGACCAGCAAAGGTCCGACCCGACTCTCGACTGACCTGGCACACCCCTCAAGCTAAAAGTGCCTGACTATTTATACTGCTTTTCCCTTCGCTTCTGATGTAGTGTCAGAGAGAGACAGAAACTATGGCAGGGGTAAATTCCCATACGTCAGGCATTTACACATCGCCACTCCCAGCTCTGGCCTACTGCCTCGCCTCATACATCACAATAATCTCCATCAACGCAGCAATTACCTGCCTTGCTGTTGCTTCACACCAAACAAATCGTACGTGCAATACGCTGCCACGGCTCCGCGTCATGTTTGCCTGGCCTACTGGATGCCAACTATTACCACACACTGCAAGCGGCCCAGACTTCACCGCCCAACCGCGCCTTTACTGAATTTTAACAAAATTCCCCTTTCCTACGACTAAGACTAATACTAGCGCAGCAGTCTTCACACTTTCCTCCCTCATCAATGGTCTAACTTTGGCGTCAGTCTGAACGCCCCACACTACCGCTTTTTGCATGTTGGTGAGAAGCATCAAGAGAACGACAGTAGGCGCCTACCCCACCACCCTCTGGAGATATTTGGTCAGACACCCAGGGCTCTCTGTGCTTGGATCTTGAGGGTCAACGCCCCGGAGCCAGTAAAAGATTTGGGGCAACGCCTGTGGTTTTTCGCACCAACATATGGATTCATCCAATGAGATTGCATCGGTTTTACTAGCATAGGGCACTGACAAACTGGCGAGTGGGTAATAATCCGGTTTCACTGTAGCGCCAACTCCGAAAAGGATATTGTGAATTGTGTATGCACCAGGGAGATGGGGGTGGGTGGGTGGAGCTCTCCTACGTTTTCCACGATTTTTCGAAAGTTTTGTACCATTTGTTGGACGTCATGTTGGTAATAGTATAGATTTAACTCCTCCACCTATGAGTCTTTTGAGAGTTTTGGAGCTGCACAGAAGGAAGGAAATTCCAGAGAATAGGGGAGAACACTGACCAAGAGAGATGGAAGCTGCTGCCCATTGTGGCTACCTGCAGTATTCAGCTGTCTTGGAGAAGAGGCGAGTTTTTGCAATTTATGGTAGCATGATTAGTAATCTGAGCAATTTTTCTTTTCATATGTTTCAATGTGAAATCTAGGTTACTGACTTAACTCGAATTTGAATTTAGCTCCTTCAATCTTACGTCAGATAGCTGCATGGGTGAGGATATACGGGTGCTGTTGCTTCGATAAAGTCTTCCTTCCATGGGGTTCCTCTCACAGTGTTATTCTCATGCAATTGGTCAAACTAATTCCAAGGTCAATTCATTTATTTCTTCCATCGTCCAAGTTAGGGTTCCTCCAACAGTGCTAACCTCATTCATTTGGTTAAACTAATTCATCAAAGTTTGTTTGATATTTGCTCAACTTAAGAGCAAAATCTCTGTAAAAGCAGATCGACTCTATCTTTCATTGTCAGTTCGTTTAAAATTTGCCCAATTTTAAGAGATTTAAGATAAATCGGGTTGGATTTTGCAAAGAGTAGAGTTATTACAGTTAACCTCTGTTTCATAAGTGAAGCTAAAAATCCTGTTAAAGGCAAATAATTTTTTGAATCATCTTTTTCATGCCCAGTATAAATAAAATTTTTGTTAAAATCAGATGACTTCCTTCACAACACACTTCTCGTGCTCTACAGCTTTCCCGGTTAGCCGGCCGGGGTGGACGAGCGGTTCTAGGCGCTACAGTCTGGAACCGCGCTGTTGATATGGTCGCAGGTTCGAATCCTGCCTCGGGCATGGATGTGTGTGATGTCCTTACGTTAGTTAGGTTTCAGTAGTTCTAAGTTATAGGGGACTGATGAACTCAGAAGCTAAGTCCCATAGTGCTCAGACCCACTTGAACCATTTTTTTTTTCCTGGTTAGACAGGATAAAGATAATACGGTGTACTATCAAGTTGTGCTTTGATGTGTCGGTGTTCTGCTTTGCGGACTGTGGCCCGATGTAATGTTAGGACACTTTTGTTCCACTAGCTGTAGCATAAACAACTTGAGCACACATGCTTTTCCAAGCAATCGGAGTTTCAAAATTTTGTATCTGAAATTGTTTTCACAGTACACATTCTAGGCTTAATTCACAATGTTACGTTCTTGCGCACAACCTTATAAGTAACACCTACTATCGATTCTTCATTGATTTACTACGAAATACGAATTTTTCCTCAATTAGGGATTCCTCTCCCTACATACGAAAAATTACTGCAATGTAAATGACAAAGGCCACATTTCTTCATGTTTGATATTTTTGTGTACACTGCCTAACAAAAAAAAAAGAAAGGACGAAGAACTGGAGGAGGAAACGAAGTAAAACTTCACGGATTCGGAGGCTCTGGGGTGTTGTTTAGTGGCTGCGATTTCGAGTTATTTTTATAAAGAATTTGGCAGTATGAGTCGACTTACCAGTACGACGTTGCACCCCCTCTGGGCTGGATGCGTGCACTGCTCCTGGTGGGGAGGGTATCCTGTTCCGAAGCAATCGGGCCCCCACAGCTGTTATAATCGGAGCGTCATGTCCTGGCTATTGGCACTCGGGCGACGTAGGCGTCCGGGTACCTTCCACAAGTGTCCTATTGAGAGTAGATCTGGTGCTCGTACTGGCCACTGAAATTCCTCAACATTATGTAGACAGTTCAGAGACACACGTGCCATGTGCGAACGAGTATTGTCCTGACTGTTGAAAAATGGCACTATGATACTATATGAAATGATCTTTCATTGTCGGCGGGAGGAATTCATTGAAGGGTCAAGCCCCAGGTGCAACATCACTTATGGTTGTCAACATCTAGATTTATATCGTGAAAACATTTAATATTTTCCTTTACAATGGAATGAAAAGAAAATCCAGTTAGCAACAACCAATTATCACAGAGCGCCAGAACGGCTTAAAAATTTGCTTTCAAATTGATCCGTTTCTTAAAAAAAATTATAACAAGGTCAACTTCAGTATTCACAGAGTGCCAAAAGGACTGGAATTTACTTTAAAACACTCTCACAAAAAATTTACAACAAGATCAAAATCAATAACCACGAAGCGCCAGAAGGCATAGAAATTGCTTTAAAATTATTTAAGTATTACAACAAGGTGAATATCAGTACAGAGTCCCAAAAGGATTAGAAATATCCCCTCTTTAAAAAAATGAAAAAAAAACACTTTAACTGAAATAGGTCAAGATATTTCACAACTTCCAAAACAATGTAAGAGAGTAAATGCCCCGCTTCAAAACAACTGAGCCCCGGTGGTAGATACCAGCTATACAGCAAAAGTAAAAACAGTGACAGCGAGCAGGCCTGTAGGGGCTTCAATGTTTGGTAAATTGGCAACAATTCTGTGAATGTATGTGGTGAACTAAACTTGCAATAAAGTTTTAACTTTTTAGCGAGGAACGGAGAATTAAGAAGATCCCCGGGACAGAGTGTCGCAGTAAGCGTAAGAAGTTAAGTGGCCGAGAAACCGCATCTCAATTCGGCATGGAACAGTGGTCCCATGGAGGTATAGAGGTGCACCTGCTTCGTCTCCCGTCATCAAGTCGCCCAGCTTCTGAGAAACACCAGAGCAAATTATTGACGGTCGGACACCCAGAAGCTTGGTCAGCATACAAAATGGCTAACTATTCAAGCCTGTGAAACTGACAACATGATAAATAATTAGCTTATCAGAGCATTCACACAAGGTTGGCGCCGGTGGCAACACCTACAACGTGCTGACATGAGGAAAGTTTCCAACCGATTTCTCATACACAAACACCAGTTGACCGGCGTTGATGGTGAAACATTTGTGATGCCTCGTGTAAGGAGGAGAAATGCGTACCATCACGTTTCCGACTTTGATAAAGGTCGGATTGTAGCCTAACGTGATTGCGGTATATCGTATCGCGACATTACTGCTCGCGTTGGTCGAGATCCAATGACTGTAGGCAGAATATGGAAACGGTGGTTTCTGGAGGGTAATATGGAACGCCGTGCGCGATCCCAACCGCCTTGTATCGCTAGCAGTCGAGATGACAGGCATCTTATCCGCATGGCTGTAACGGATCGTGCAGCCACGTCTCGATCCCTGAGCCAACAGATGGGGACGTTTGCAAGACAACAACCATCTGCACTAACAGTTGGACGACGTTTGCAGCAGCATGGACTATCAGCTCGGAGACCATGGCTGCGGTTACCCTTGACGCTGCATCACAGACAGGAGCGCCTACAATGGTGTATTCAACGACGAACCTGGGTGCACGAATGGCAAAACGTCATTTTTTCGGATTAATCCAGGTTCTTTTTACAGCATCATGATGGTCGCATTCGTGTTTGGCGGCATCGCGGTGAACGCACATTGGAAGCGTGTATTCGTCATCGCCATACTGGCGTATCACCCGGCGTGATGGTGGAGGAGGAGATTACTGTTTAACGTCCCGTCGACAACGAGGTCATTAGAGACGGAGCACAAGCTCGGGTGAGGGAAGGATGGGGAAGGAAATCGGCCGTGCCCTTTCAAAGGAACCATCCCGGCATTTGCCTGAAGCGATTTAGGGAAATCACGGAAAACCTAAATCAGGATGGCCGGAGACGGGATTGAACCGTCGTCCTCCCGAATGCGAGTCCAGTGTGCTAACCACTGCGCCACCTCTCTCGGTCCGGCGTGATGGTATGGGGTGCCGTTGGTTACACGTCTCGGTCACCTTTTGTTTGCATTGACGACACTTTGAACAGTGGACGTTACATTTCAGATGTGTTACGACCCGTGGCTCTACCCTTCATTCGATCCATGAGAAACCCTACATTTCAGCAGGATAATGCACGACCGCATGTTGCAGGTCCTGTACGGGCCTTTCTGGATACAGAAAATGTTCGATTGCTGCCCTGGCCAGCACATTCTCTAGATCTTACACCAACTGAAAAGTTTGAGCAATGGTGGCCGAACAACTAGCTCGTCACAATACAACAGTCACTACTCTTGATGAACTGTGGTATCGTGTTGAAGCTGCATGGGCAGCTGTACCTGTGCACGCCATCCAAGCTCTTTTTGACTCAATGCCCAAGCGTACCAAGGCCGTTATTACGGCCAGAGGTGGTTGTTCTGGGTACTGACTTCTCAGGATCTATGCACCCAAATTGCATGAAAATGTAATAACATGTCAGTTCTAGTATAATATATTTGTCCAATGAATACCCGTTTATCATGTGCATTTTTCTTGGTGTAGCCATTTTAATGGCCAGTCGTATATATATATGTGTGTGTTTATTTATTTTGCATTTAGTGCAAAATGCATTACAACATACGTGCTATATGTATTCAGTTGAAAAAGACGTACCACGTCTTTTACAAACGGCTTTAACACTTATCGTACAGATGTTGTACAGTTCACAGAACAGGTTCGAATATCACACCATGACCGTCAATGCACTTCTGCGCTTTAGCGATAACATGTTGTGTTACTTGTTCAATTGCCTGTGGTTGTTCCTAATCAATTCAGCAGCGTCCATGACGCGACGAAGCAGTTAATCTCGTGTTTTACCTTCACATTGTGCATCTCTGATTCCATCCAACCCCATAAACATAAATTTAAAACATGTGGAGGGGTACCGTCACGCTGAAAGTAAATTCCAGTTAGCTTCGCTGAAACAACGTCTTTCAACAGCTCCACAAATGAATTTTCCAAAAAATGCAGGTACCTCTCTCCTGTCAGTCACTGATTGATAACAAACGGACCTATCAAAAGGTTACCGATCATGCCACACCAAACATTTATGGCAAAACGAACTTGGAAATTGCTATCTACTGAAGCATGCGTATTTTCCCGTGATCATCGATGATTATCGCGTGTGTTGTTTATTCCATGTCATGAAAATTGGGCTTCGCCAGTGAATAGTATGTATGGAAGCAAATGACTATTATCAGTTACTCAGTGACGGAACTGAATTCGTTGGGCATTGTAGCCAACGTGGAGATTTTGGACATGCTGTAGGTAAAATGGATACAGGTTTTCCGCATGTAAAGATTCCCATACACGTGTCTGTGGGACATACATAGGCAGTGTAGGCAGTGACATCATTCGTATGCTCGTACCAGGAGTTCCCTCAACATCTCTTCCCGTTTTTGCAAAGTTCGTTGACGTGCACCCTCGGACGAAACATGTCTACTTGAAAGAGAGCCTGTTGCACGCAAAGCGATAAACACTTTGCTTAAACACCCTGCGATCAGGTAATCGTCGAATCAGAAATCGCCTGTGGTATTCTTCTCTTCCAGCTGTATCACTACCCTCGCAGAAGCCATAAACATACACAATATATGCATATTCCTCATTCCTGTAGACGTGTGGCATTGTTAGCAGCGCTTGTACGAACACAGTTAACACCATAAACTACACAGCTAACGGATCCGTCGCTGGTACACTACACAATGCGGCTTACACGACACAACTGCGCAAACAACGGGTGATTGTACTACGTGCGTCACATTACCGTAAAACGTTGTAGGTTGCGTACCGTAAACGTGGCATGTACCCGTGCATTGTTTGCAAGAATATTACATTACGGTCCAGTTGTATTGCGTATACGTTTGTGTTATGCACATCAGTTTTGCAGAATTAAATTTCCTTTCAATACCCATACCTCCCTAACGAAGCATTTGCAGACCTTTGTTAAAAAAAATTTTTTGTTCACAATTACTTATACTATCACTGTTTAAAATATTGACCGTTCCTCATAGGGTGTTTGGGGAGGAACGGTCAATATATATATATATATATATATATATATATATATATATATATATATATATATATATATACTCCTGGAAATTGAAATAAGAACACCGTGAATTCATTGTCCCAGGAAGGGGAAACTTTATTGACACATTCCTGGGGTCAGATACATCACATGATCACACTGACAGAACCACAGGCACATAGACACAGGCAGCAGAGCATGCACAATGTCGGCACTAGTACAGTGTATATCCACCTTTCGCAGCAATGCAGGCTGCTATTCTCCCATGGAGACGATCGTAGAGATGCTGGATGTAGTCCTGTGGAACGGCTTGCCATGCCATTTCCACCTGGCGCCTCAGTTGGACCAGCGTTCGTGCTGGACGTGCAGACCGCGTGAGACGACGCTTCATCCAGTCCCAAACATGCTCAATGGGGGACAGATCCGGAGATCTTGCTGCCCAGGGTAGTTGACTTACACCTTCTAGAGCACGTTGGGTGGCACGGGATACATGCGGACGTGCATTGTCCTGTTGGAACAGCAAGTTCCCTTGCCGGTCTAGGAATGGTAGAAAGATGGGTTCGATGACGGTTTGGATGTACCGTGCACTATTCAGTGTCCCCTCGACGATCACCAGTGGTGTACGGCCAGTGTAGGAGATCGCTCCCCACACCATGATGCCGAGTGTTGGCCTTGTGTGCCTCGGTCGTATGCAGTCCTGATTGTGGCGCTCACCTGCACGGCGCCAAACACGCATACGACCATCATTGGCACCAAGGCAGAAGCGCTGTTGGGGCGTGAGCGGAAGACGGCCTAACGGTGTGCGGGACCGTAGCCCAGCTTCATGGAGACGGTTGCGAATGGTCCTCGCCGATACCCCAGGAGCAACAGTGTCCCTAATTTGCTGGGAAGTGGCGGTGCGGTCCCCTACGGCACTGCGTAGGATCCTACGGTCTTGGCGTACATCCGTGCGTCGTTGCGGTCCGGTCCCAGGTCGACGGGCACGTGCACCTTCCGCCGACCACTGGCGACAAGATCGATGTACTGTGGAGACCTCACGCCCCACGTGTTGAGCAATTCGGCGGTACGTCCACCCGGCCTCTCGCATGCCCACTATACGCCCTCGCTCAAAGTCCGTCAACTGCACATACGGTTCACGTCCACGCTGTCGCGGCATGCTACCAGTGTTAAAGACTGCGATGGAGCTCCGTATGCCACGGCAAACTGGCTGACACTGACGGCGGCGGTGCACAAATACTGCGCAGCTAGCGCCATTCGACGGCCAACACCGCGGTTCCTGGTGTATCCGCTGTGCCGTGCGTGTGATCATTGCTTGTACAGCCCTCTCGCAGTGTCCGGAGCAAGTATGGTGGGTCTGACACACCGGTGTCAATGTGTTCTTTTTTCCATTTCCAGGAGTGTATATATATATATATATATATATATATATATATATATTGGAAGAGGCTCGTAGAGCAGGTGTATGGTGGATAAGGCCTTAGCCACGTGTAAAGTATATATATATATATATATATATATATATATATATATATCATCTGCATTGGGACATTATGCGGAATCAGCGGCGGCTAGTGAAAATACGTACCGGACGGCTATTCGAACCTGGGATCTCTTGTTTACTAGTGTTTACTAGGCAGATGCATTAGCTAGTGTGCCACACGGGATACAGCATTATTGCAACTGCGGGGACTATCTCGGCATGCCTCGCAGCCGATCCACGCTACCATCGAGCGCCACCTATCCACTCCCTGTCCATTTGCTCCATATTCGCTCTCTGAGGTTCCCACAGGAGGTCGGACGCATTTGTGCCTCCGCATTGAAGAAGGTTACCCAACGGCATTTTGTCTTGTGCATATCTGATATTTGTGATGAATTCTATCTTATTGATGGCGAGTTTCAAGCAAACTTCAGCTGCTTTATGACTGATGGACAGTTGATAACTTCTTCAACACTGGAAACTAAAAATATAGGAGTATAGTTTGTAACATCTCTCCTGTTGTATGTTGCTGATTCTTATTACATCTACACCTTCGCTTCCTCCGTTTTGCAATAAATGAAAATAATGCAAGTGATGGTGCAGGTTGTAAGTTCTAAGTGTGATAAAATAAGTTTAGGCATGAGTAGAAATAACACCGTCAAAATATTTGTCGATTTGTGACTGCATAATAATGTTATTATTGATTGAATATGTCATCTTACTAGCCTAGTTACCGTCATTGGCAGGAAGTTTGGATTTTTGATTTAAGATTAAGAAATCTGCAGCTGAGGCTCATAAGATGCTGGGTAAGGCCTATGGTGAGGCACCTGTTAGTGAAAGAACTTGCAGAGAATGATTGAAACGCTTCAAGAACGGTGTTTTTGACGTCGAAGACTTGCATGTCAGTGGAAGAGAGAAGGTTTCCGAAGTTACTAAAATGGTTCTGAGCACTATGCGACTTAACTTCTGAGGTCATCAGTCGCCTAGAACTTAGAACTAATTAAACCTAAATAACCTAAGGACATCACACACATCCATGCCCGAGGCAGGATTCGAACCTGCGACCACAGCGGTCACGCGGTTCCAGACTGAAGCGTAGAAACCGCACGGCCACACCGGCCGGCTCCGAAGTTACTGTAACCGACGGAAACAATCACAGGAGATCGTTATTGAAAGCAACTGATGCGATTGAGTCAATCACTGAAAGACAAAAGGCCATAATACGGACACAGACATGAAAAGGTGATCTTGCATCATGA
Organism: Schistocerca cancellata; assembly: GCF_023864275.1. NCBI lineage: Eukaryota > Metazoa > Arthropoda > Insecta > Orthoptera > Acrididae > Schistocerca > Schistocerca cancellata. The sequence goes on from NC_064631.1 coordinate 215,260,442, forward strand.
CAGTGCTCGACCCCACATCGCAAGACCCGTCGAACATACCTGGAAAAGTTGAAATGGGACGTCACTTCTGACTGCCACCTTTTTCAATCAACGGCACCCGGCCTGGCTAATCAGCACTTCCGGTCATATGAACAAGTTTAAAATTGCATCGGTTTATGGTTCTCCTCAAAAAACGCCTTGTTCTTTCGCCGAGGGGTTCCTATGGCGCTCGAAATGTGGTAGAAAGTAATAGTCAGCGTTGGCCATTACTTTCAGCCCTAAATTTCTTGTAAGTTTTCACTGTAAAGCCTCGGAGGTCGAGAAAAAACGGCGGAAGTAAATTTGTAGACCCAACAGTTTTCTTGATGGCGATCGGACATGGGTAAGGAATGTGTAACAGGGAGAACATGGCCCATAGGAAACTTGACAAGGTTGCGTAAAACGAAAATATGTTTCTATCCTTTGGCCTCATAAGTAACAAACTTCCTTACAAAGGCTAGACTCAACCATGTTCATATCAGTAGTTACATTTTGTTCCACTTTCAGACTGAAGTTCGCCATTGCGGTATTAAACTATCACGCTACAACAGTTTAATGTAACTTTAATAATTGTTCAAAATAATAATGTAGTCAGTCAAGGGATGATTTTGGTTATGAATGATAATACTGATTCATCTACTGGAATGGAATGATGGTACGGCATTACTAGCGGGGAGACACCATCTGGGGCACTTGAATAATGATAATTGAAACCAACAGCTGTATTGTAATCTCACATAGTTTATCCAAAACATATTAAATGGTCATCTTCAGGTCCCAAGTGTGACCTGCCATCAACGCACGGACCAGAATGACAAAGACCAACGGAGTCTCCAAATGGAAACACTACAACTTATTTAGTGCGTTACGCCAGCATTTGCAACCAACAAAGTCGAGTGCAGCGGGGCCAAAATCGCCTGGATTTAGGCATCGAAAGTGGTTGGATTACATAACAGCTCCTGGTTTCAGTTACCATTATTCAAGTACTTCGTGTCCCGCTGCTGTCCCACTGTTCTCGATCGATTACCAGAGATCATCCGGGGTTGCTCGGCAGCCTGGCAAGTCTTTCTATTTGACGTCACTTCGGCAGCTTAGGCGTTGTTATGGTGAAGATAAGATGAAACGCTTAGGACACCAAAACTACACATTCTCCGAGTGAAATACATTTCCGTATCGAACGCGGGGTCCGGCAAGTTACAAGCGGCGTTGCTAACCACTAGACCACTAGCTACGGACGCTTATGCACTTATTTCTTATCGACTTATTTTCCTCCGTTAATACATCGGTTTCATCACTCACGGTTGCCCTACTAGTCAAAGAAAAACTTTCAAAGACATATTTTTTGAATATCTGGAAACAGTTCACATACAAAAATTGAGCGTATGGCATCGGTGGCCGGGACGCCCCATGCAGGGAAGTTCGGCCGCCGAGTGCGAGTCTTATTGCAGTCGACGCCACACTGGGTGACTTGCGCGCCGGTAATGAGGATAACACAACACCCAGTCCACGAATGGAGAAAATCTACAACCCGGCCGGGAATCGAACCCGGGCTCGCTTGCATAGGAGGCGAGCACGTTACCACCCAGCTAAGCAACTATTCACATATTTTTGTGCGACTCGACTCAAAAGCAACCGTTCCACGCGAAACCTGAACAGCGACTCCGTCGTCTCGCATTAAGCACGTGAATGGTAGCGCTTGGACAGTCGAACGATACAGCAAGACAATGCCACCTGCCGGAAAATACGCACTCAGTTCCGATTTTCCAGAGAACCAGCGATGCCTAATGCTTATGATTGACTACGTCATACTACTACCGGTATTAGTAGTCCTTGAAAGTTGTCCTTGTTAGCTTTGGAATAGATGCTATAGGCCAATGGAAAGATTGAGATTCGTTTTTCTTATCATTTGGTTACACTGTTTTGACGCCTTGCTATAGCACATTACTCATATATTCAAATATAATCCATACATATTATAAAAATAGATGTGTGTGTGCGTGTGTTCTACATCTTCTACTGAACTTTCAACCAAACTTGGAACACGTATCCCTTAGTTCAATCAACAATTGCTGTTGGGATAAGAACCACCTACCTGTCATAGTTCAGGAGATATGAGGTCATAAACAATGAGACGCGTGAAAAACTACCTCATCATCCATTACTTCCATGCTACTGAGTGTATTCGCAATTAATTTTGCGGGCAGTATCCACATATGCCGCTAAATGTACCTATGGAAGTGTATCATGATGCCACACATAAATCAGAAAATAAACAAACAAGGTCCGAACAGGTCTTGAAGGACCAACGGTACAGACAGGCCGCTGTGTCATCCTCAGCCTTAGGCGTCACCGGATGCGGATACAGAGGGTCATGTTGTCAGCACACTGCTCTACCAGCACTTCGTAGCGGTTAAAACCGGCAGAGAGTCGTGCCAGCCAGTGGAAAAACTTGGAGGAGTGCTAACTGTAAAACTGTATCGGCTGGCTTAGACCGTAATGGAATTCGAAACGCGAAAAAGAGCCAATTACGACCGCATACATGGAAATCAAATAACGTCGCCTCCTGAGCCCAAATTAAAATCTCGACAGACTTGTAAACGGTGATTGGGCGGCAAATAGGAAGAGCACGTGCGAGCGCCGCAGTGGCAATCTCCATCCGAGAAGTGACTTAAAGGGGCTGCCAGGGGAAAAAGTGCGTTTTCATACGCAGCGTGATGGCCGGCTGATTGGCTAAGCGCCTAACGATTTTAAAGGACGAATTATCGAGTAATGACCAATTGGCTCGGCGAGCGAGTCGCGGCAATCCAGGATTTTTGAAACGAACGTCGCACTGCGCATTTCGCAGCAGGGACAATTTTCTTAATGAATGTTTCGTGCAGGGGTTAGCATTCAAAGGTCGGGGCTGAAATTTCGTTATCCGTCCACAGTTAGAATGTACGTGGAGCGATTTCGGTTAAATATTAAAGTTCGTTTCCACTTGCACCTCGGCAACAGATGACTATCACCATTCGTGACGACACATCAGCCGGCATAATTTCGCCAAAGCAAGTTCTGTACAGAAAATCTAATACCGCCGATTCCAATGGCGTATTTCCAACTAAAGTGTATGGCCCCAAAAGAAAACTGTTTGTGCGATTTAAACTTTCATACAATACTCCAACAAGGTTGCTTATCGCAATTGACTTCCAATGTCTCCCAATTTCGTCAGGTGGCGACTGCTTATTATCTCATTTCACTACCTTCCTGGACTACGCCCTCAATGAATACCGTTCTAAATTCTCCTTGCAGAATCAGTATTATTCGTATTTCTAAGAGAGGAGTGATTTCAGACTGATAATGAGGAATAAGTTCTTAACATATTATTATTATTTGGAGAGCAGTGTTGTAAGGGGCATTTCATATCTAAAGCACATATCTGCAGCATTGAGAATTCAAATACGCAGTAACAGTGAAAATTACATAAGCTATATCTAAGGATTTGAAGAACAAGAAAGTGTCATGTTTCACAGTAGCATTCTCTTCTCATCTTCCCTTAGTTTACTCATTCTAAGACGCAAGAGTGACGAATGATAATACATTAGAAAAGATAAACTTCTTTGCCAATATGGCTAATAATAACCTTTATTCTCGATAATTGGTTTCAGTAATCAGTGTTACTATCTCCAGATCAGGAAATCATTTATACAGTGTCAATATACAAAAAGACAATTGTAGTACACCGTGTCGTATACAATGTAAAAGAAAAAAATCAGAAATGCAACACACCTAGACAAATTTTATTGCATATTTCATATAATAGCAAATCTCATGATTTGGCAGATACACATCCATGAGATGGAAGAGTGATGCTTTGGCACGTCAAAATTAAAACAACTACACACACTTGTTTACAACATTCATCTGCCTTATGCCGCTCACAACAGAGTACATCGCTGCAGCTAGGCTGGCAGGCGGTGAGCAGTAAAGGATAGACGTTGACAACTGGACCGACAGGTGTCGCTATCGTAGCATGTATATTCTTTCATTAAAATAATTTATGTCATTACATTACAGCGTGCTAACTAAAACATGGACGAAAGTACATATAAACATATGTTTATAAAATTATTGGTAATAATTAATTGAGGTTAACAATAAAGATTATTCGTATAGCGTTAATTATGGAAATTACCTATGTAAAAGCTGAATTTATATTTGGTACAGTTGCCGCAAACTGATATACAATAGATCACTTAACATAGCATTTAATAGTTTACAAATACCACAGACACACGTACAAATCCATTAAAATGTTTAGTTCTTTTTTTCTTTTGTATTGTATCTGGTATTGTATAATATAATTGTTTTGTATGTAGTCGCGATGTGTAGGCCCAAATATTTTCCACATCTGAAGATGGTAACGATGATTACCGAAACTTGTTATCGAAAATAAAGGTTATTATTAGTGATCTTGGTAAAGTCGTTCATTTTCTCTATCTCTAACCGTTTACGCCATGGTCACGTGAGCATAAATAAGATCAAGTATGGCGGAAAACATTAACAACGCAATGCAGTCGGAAATTGCGACTGAAGATCTTCCAGAAGGTCGTTGAGCGATATACGAAAAACCGCATGGAAACACAGAGTTCTTCATCAGTGAAGTGCATTGTGAGAAATGATTTAGGAAGTTTTTGATGAGCCCCTCACTGTTTTAATGCTGAAACTAATATCTGAAGTTAAAGATAAAGCGCGAGGATGTGTTAGTTTTTGACGTATTACAAATAAAGAATTTGATTTATAGACGGTTACACTGTCAGATCGGAACGGGTTAACAACCAAAAAATTATAGGTTTGTTTATAAATAAATCTTCTGCTACCAGTCACGATTTTTCTTTATTTACTTTTCACACAGTTTGTCTCGGGAAATGTTTCCCATTTTCAAGTGCGTTTTTTTTGCGTGCATTAAGCCATTTCTATTGATGTTGTCAATGTGTGAGAGTCTGAGTCATTTCGTTAACTTTTACTGCAATATATAAGAAACAGGCGATTTTTTAGTTGGTTATCGATTCTTTTGGTGAAATTAGTGGCGAAATTTAGAAGAATTTGTACTTACAGTTTTCTAATGGTCCATTTGCACAGAGTCTCATACACATTACCTTATTGTACACATCGAAAATATCTTATATAAACAAAACAGTTACAAAGATCTTCTCACAAGTAGTCAGAGATAACATTATAGGTCTTCTACAGATTATGATATGCTTTTGTACAGAGGTTATTTATCTTAACGATTCTGCTCATAAATTACTTATATCGATTTTACAATTATGGTTATTTGTATGCTTTACTATTTTTATGTAAGTGTTCTATCGAAACATCTGAAGAAATTCACTGATTCACTCTCAAGTTTTTCGTTTAATATTTCGTCTTCATATTTTTTGTAATGTGAATATATCTCTAGTTCTTGTAGCCAATCATTTTATGTTCTTTATTTAGTCGGTGTAGTTCTTTGACACTTTGCTCTATTTTCCCAAATGGGTGTCCTGTATTATGTATGTGTGTTGCTATTGCTGACGTAATGTGTTTGTTGTGTGTGTAGGCTTTAATGTGCTCTGTGTAGCTGATGTTGAAATTTCGGCCTATTTATCCTAGGTAGAACAAGGAGCATTCCTGGCAAGTTACCTTGTATATTCCAGAGTCTGAATATAGATCATGATTACACTTTGTATTATGTATTAGTTTTTGTTGTAATTTATTAGATGTAGACAACCCAATTTTTACTTTGCGAGTTTGAAAATATTTTCAGTCTTCTGTGATACATTGCCTATGTATGGGATACTAGATAAACATTTGTTTCCTCTTGTTCTTCCGTGGTTTGCACGTGGGTCTTTCTTCACTTTGTCTAGGATTGTGTCAACCATGGAAACATTGTAATCATAGATAACTGCAGTCTTTTTCACTGTGTTTATTTACTGTTGCATGTTTTCTTGGTTCAACGGTGTTTTTGTTACCCTGTGTAGCATTGACCTGTATATTGCCTGTTTTTGGATATTTGGTTGACACGAAGTTGCAGGGACTGTGGTGTCAGTCATTGTGTATATCCTATAAATTTTGAATGTGCGTGTGTTTTTGTGTCTTGTAATATTTAGGTCCAGAAAGTTGATGCTTTTATTCTGCTCATGTTCCACTGTAAATTTTATTTTCTCATGTAAATTACTGAAATAATTTAGAATGTCTGTGATGTCTTTGGTATCACCTTTCATTAACAGTCGTGTGTCATCTACATATCTCCTATAAAATTCTATTTTCTTTAGGCAAGGTTCTTTCAAAAACCATTTAGAATGGATCAAATCAGAACTAAAAAACTGTGGCCTCCTGACAAAGTTGCTTTGTATGGCATTACCTATGATCACGAAGCCCAGGGCATCAAATCTCTGTTTACGAGAATGCAGGATTGTTTTATCAACTCGTCGCCATTTATTTTTACGCGATATCCGTTAGAAACACTGAATAAGAGCAGAAATCATGGAATGCTCCAAGCTTAGGAAGTATCACAGTAGGTTACTGTAGTGTCTCCTAAGCAAAAAATAATCACAAAAAACACAACTCGCCCTTAATATAAGCATAAAGATGAGAAAATGAAGGAACCCCGGTAGTCTGTTCGCCTCTCATTCGCACTTTGATTTATTACGGTTTGAAACAAACCATTTGTGGTCTAGAGGCTACCGTCTCTTACTGCTGGTGCAAAGGTCCTACATTCTACAATGAGAACACTTCAACTACGTGCTAGGACATTAGGTGCGTATTTGTCCAAGTACCAGTACCAAACATTTGTTTGGATTTGAAAGAATTATCGAAGCAGCTGAAGCTAATGAACATTTGACGCTACTAGTTCCAAAACTGAAAGGAACCCTGGATTTTCTATATAACAGCAGCAGAAGTGAAGTAAAATATACGTAAACTCATGAGGCATCTATATACTGATAGGAATTACTCCTGACGTCACAGGTAGTGGAGCTGTTAAACGTATGAGGCGTGCAGAATGTGTGAGAGTGCGAATCAGAACATTTGATGCTTCGATATAGTGGGTGGGTGCCCTTGGCACGTAGAACGCTCCATTTCGGAGATCGTGAAGCCACTTTCATCTGCATCGTACTCTGGAAGCCACAAAACCACCTCATAGTGTATGGTAGAGGCTGCATTGTGTATGCCTGTGTCTCTCTCTCTCTCTCTCTCCCTCCTCTATTCTTGAAGGGTATGCGGGAAGACTAATGATGTTGATGATGTTTGGTTTGTGGGGCGCTCAACTGCACGGTCATAAGCGCCTGTATTAAGTTCCAATTTTTACACAGTCCCATTTTTTTCACAGTCCAATCTAGATACTGTTACGAATGAGGAGGATGATGAGATGAAATGATGAGGACAACACAAACTGCCAGTCCCCGGCCGGGAATCGAACGTAGGACTCCATGATCCAGAGGACCACTAGGCCACGAGCTGCGGACGGGAAGACTAACTGTTGGCTAAGCCTCCGTGAGAGCTAGCATCTTTCTACGAGTAATTTTGTCTTCATGGTTTTTCCAAAAGAAATACGTTGGAGGAAGCCATATGCACCTTAAGTCAAAATAACAATACACCACGAAGGAATTATCCTAATGGAGCGGAAATCGATAGATGTGATGTAAAAATGATTATAATTTCAGAAAAATTTGACGACTTATTCAAGAGAAATAACTTCACAAACTGAGAAAGTCAATAACAGGTTGTTCTACCTAGGACCCTTGTGCAAGCAGCTATTCGGTTCTGCATTGGTTGATATGCTTGTTGGATTTCATCCTGAGGGATATCGTGCCAAATTCTGCCCAATTGGCGTCTGAGATCGTCAATCTGGTTGGAGGGCCCTGCCAGTAATGCTCCAAACCTTGTCAACTAGAGAGAGATCCGATGAACCTGCTGATCAAGGTAGAGCTTTTCAAGCATGAAGACAAGTAATAAAAACTCTCGCTGTATGTGGGTGATCATTATCTTGCTGAAATTTCAGTCCAGGATGGCTTGCCATGAAGGGCAACAAATCTGGGAGTAGAATATCGTCAACGCACCTGCGTTGCTCCAAGGAAGCCGCTAATAGCAGCCAAAGAGGTCAAACTATGAAAAGAAATGGCACCTCAGACCATCACTTCTGCTTGTCGCGCCGTACAGTGGGCGACACTCAGGCTGAAATCCCACAGCTGATCGAGGCGTCTCCAGACACGTTTCCACTGATCATCTGGGCTCACCTCGAAGCGGGATTCATCTCTGAAGGCAACCCTACTCCATACAACGAGGTTTCAGCCCGAACATACCCGACAGTACTGCAGACGAGCTTGTTGGTGCACAGTGGTTGGCATTGGTTTGGGGGAAGAGACCAAACAGCGAGGTCATCGGTCGCATCGGATTAGGGGAGGATGGGGAAGGAAGTTGGCCGTGCCCTTTCTAAGGAACCATCCCAGCATTGGCCTGGAGCGATTTAGGGAAATCACGGAAAACCTAAATCAGGATGGCCGGACGCGGGATTGAACCGTCGTCCTCCCGAATGCGAGTCCAGTGTGCTACCACTGCGCCACCTCGCTCGGTTTGCACAGTGGTCTATGTTAGTCTGCGCAAGGGGCACCGTGAGCTTAGCCCCATGTCTGTGAACCATCTGTTAATTGTCCTTGTGGTCACTGAAGGACCAGTTGCACGTCGGGTCGATGATGATGAATCCGGGGCTCTGAGTGCCTCTCTGACGATTACTCGGTTCTCACGTTCTGTCGTCTCTCCAGCTCGTCCGCTTCCTTCTGCATTCGACCATGGTTCACCTGTCACCTTCGTCGAACAGTGACATCGCTTCTATTCAAATATCGAGCGATTCGCCTAATAGTCCAGTTGGCTTCTTTGAGCCCAACAACATGTCTTCTCTTAAATGCTGCCATCTGCGTGTATTCTTCACGCACTTGTCTGCGTGGCATAGTTACCTAATACAACTAAGTACACGAATGAAATTCACAAGCATGTCATGCCTTGGTATCGCTATGTCCCCTGTTTACTGTTCTTACCAGCTGCACGGTGTAATTGCCCTGCAGTGTCAACTATTCATTCACTGGCCACCAAGTTTACAAGCCGGCCGCGGTGGCCGAGCGGTTCTAGGCGCTTCAGTCCGGGACCGCGCTGCTGCTACGGTCGCAGGTTCGAATCCTGCCTCGGGCATGGATGTGTGTGATGTCCTTAGGTTAGTTAGGTTTAAGTAGTTCTAAGTCTAGGGCACTGATGACATCAGATGTTAAGTCCCATAGTGCTTAGAGCCATTTCAACCATTTTGAACCTAGTTTATAATTTTGCATCTTCCATCGATACCTGTATGAATATGAATGTGTGACCAAGATGCCACCGCTGTCGGGAAAGACATCAAGCGTAAAGGTATACAGTTGGTCTACAATAATTTTCACGCAGTCCACAGCAGTCATGGTGCCTTCGATCACTAACAGAAGGTCCATGAAAGCCCAGGTGAAAGTCCCCCATAACATAATAATCTCCCATCGGCCCATGTTTGTGACGTTCAACATGTTTCGAGCAGCTAAACGCAACCATCAACATGCTGTAGCAAGATACGCGTTTCCCTTTATCTGCCATCCCATCTCGATAACCGCATGCTCTTTGCACTAAACTCTGACAGTGTCGTTGGGTCAACGTGGGAACGCGTTTGGGTAGCTTGTATTGTATTGTATGTTAACCAGGGACCTAGAAACGACGCAAAGGCTCCGTCCCCGCCACAGCCGCAGTGGTCCACAACCCCACGACGACTACCGCAGTCCACTTCGCCCCTCCACCGCCCTACACCGAGCCCAGGGTTGTTGTGCGGTTCGGCCTCCGGTGGACCCCTAGAGAACGTCTCACTCCAGACGAGTGTAACCCCTATGTTTGCATGGTAGATTAATGATGGTGTAGGCGTACGTGGAGAACTTGTTTGCGCAACAATCACCGACAGCGTGTAACTGAGGTGGAATAAGGCGAACCAGCCCGCATTCGCCGAGGTAGAAGGAAAACCGCCCAAAAACCATCCACAGACTCACCGGTTCACCGTACCTCGACACAAATTCGCCGGGCGAATTCGTGCCGCGGACCAGGCGCTCCTTCCCTCCCGGAAAACCGTGCGTTAGACCGCACGACCAACTGGGCGGGCTTGGGTAGCATACTGCCGAGTCCTCTGTTCTGAAGCATGTATCCGATGACAGACCAGTAATGCTGCACCATGTCGCTGGATAACAGAAGAAGCGAAAATAAAGATGTTTAAAGAGCTAAAGCATATACAGTTGACAAATCTGTCGCACTGTGTGGCCTCGTTTGGGACGCAATAGTTCGCGCTGGCGAGCTCCGCTGTACACGGAAGTAAAGTGACTGCGATAAGCTCAAGATTCTGTCGGCGCGAAACTATAAGGGGCAGTCAAATTAAAAACGAGCACACGCCATAACACACAGGCATCCCAACAGGTGTCCCACTGTTGTTACCTTTCGATACTGTCAGCGCTGTGGTAGGAGAACGACAAAGCCCCACATCACAAGTGCACGCAGTTGTTGGGTAATGACCTTGGTTGTTGGCTGAATGGTCTAGTGTTGTCGTTCAGCTGTCATAGTATCCTTTGGCTAGCGCCTAGGATTCGACTAGGTTTCAGATAACAGTGTAGCAAACGTGGCCTGCAATTCTCGCGCGCTCTCTATATGTACTCCAGTGATCACATGGAAACAAGTTCCCCTGGTGTGGAACTACACTTGGACGAGTGCTGCACTTCGAGTTGGTTGGGAAACACTGCAACATCCTCCGTACAGCCCGGAATTTTCACCGTGGGATTTTTACATCTTTGCCGGCCTGAAGAAAGATATGCGTGGACGTCGGCTTCAGTCGGACGAGAGAGCGCAAGAGTGCGGGGACGGTTGTGGAAACATCAGCAGCGGACCGCGTACTACGAAACAAGAAATGATCGTCTCCCGGTAGGAGAAGTGTCTAAACGTGTGTGGTAATTACTTTAGAATGGAACCACTACATGGTTCCATTGTGAAGGGTGGTCTGATTTCATCTGACTGGCCCTCAAAATCCAAATTCATCCATACAAAGGCAATCTTGCACTCTTGATTCTTAAGCAGTCTCAAAGTGCTTGTTGATTCGCAACCTCTGAGCCTATTCCAATGTATCTAACGCGCAGAAGGATTCTAGCGGCGGACCAATACCAAAAAGCACCCCATTAACCTTACTCTGCAAACTACACTCCTGGAAATTGAAGTAAGAACACCGTGAATTCATTGTCCCAGGAAGGGGAAACTTTATTGACACATTCCTGGGGTCAGATACATCACATGATCACACTGACAGAACCACAGGCACATAGACACAGGCAACAGAGCATGCACAATGTCGGCACTAGTACAGTGTATATCCACCTTTCGCAGCAATGCAGGCTGCTATTTTCCCATGGAGACGATCGTAGAGATGCTGGATGTAGTCCTGTGGAACGGCTTGCCATGCCATTTCCACGTGGCGCCTCAGTTGGACCAGCGTTCGTGCTGGACGTGCAGACCGCGTGAGACGACGCTTCATCCAGTCCCAAACATGCTCAATGGGGGATAGATCCGGAGATCTTGCTGGCCAGGGTAGTTGACTTACACCTTCTAGAGCACGTTGGGTGGCACGGGATACATGCGGACGTGCATTGTCCTGTTGGAACAGCAAGTTCTCTTGCCGGTCTAGGAATGGTAGAACGATGGGTTCGATGACGGTTTGGATGTACCGTGCACTATTCAGTGTCCCCTCGACGATCACCAGTGGTGTACGACCAGTGTAGGAGATCGCTCCCCACACCATGATGCCGGGTGTTGGCCCTGTGTGCCTCGGTCGTATGCAGTCCTGATTGTGGCGCTCACCTGCACGGCGCCAAACACGCATACGACCATCATTGGCACCAAGGTAGAAGCGACTCTCATCGCTGAAGACGACACGTCTCCGTTCGTCCCTCCATTCACGCCTGTCGCGACACCACTGGAGGCGGGCTGCACGATGTTGGGGCGTGAGCGGAAGACGGCCTAACGGTGTGCGGGACCGTAGCCCAGCTTCATGGAGACGGTTGCGAATGGTCCTCGCCGATACCCCAGGAGCAACAGTGTCCCTAATTTGCTGGGAAGTGGCGGTGCGGTCCCCTACGGCACTGCGTAGGATCCTACGGTCTTGGCGTGCATCCGTGCGTCGCTGCGGTCCGGTCCCAGGTCGACGGGCACGTGCACCTTCCGCCGACCACTGGCGACAACATCGATGTACTGTGGAGACCTCACGCCCCACGTGTTGAGCAATTCGGCGGTACGTCCACCCGGCCTCCCGCATGCCCACTATACGCCCTCGCTCAAAGTCCGTCAACTGCACATACGGTTCACGTCCACGCTGTCGCGGCATGCTACCAGTGTTAAAGACTGCGATGGAGCTCCGTATGCCACGGCAAACTGGCTGACACTGACGGCGGCGGTGCACAAATGCTGCGCAGCTAGCGCCATTCGACGGCCAACACCGCGGTTCCTGGTGTGTCCGCTGTGCCGTGCATGTGATCATTGCTTGTACAGCCCTCTCGCAGTGTCCGGAGCAAGTATGGTGGGTCTGACACACCGGTGTCAATGTGTTCTTTTTTCCATTTCCAGGAGTGTAAATCAACATACAGTATTGCTGCTTCAAGCGTATGAGTAGAAAATTTTTCTGTGTATATCTTACGTCCACTGAGAATAGCTTCTAGAATAACCCTGAATCGATGGTTTCAGATCTACACCTGTTATTTCTGCTGATGTTTCAGGAATTACAAAAAACCGTCTACTGATATTTCCATCATTGCTATTTCCATAGCCTTGCTTGGGAATGTCTATAATTAATCACAACCAATTTCTAAACATTTCTTGTGTGACTTTTTTCTCTCTTGAACAAGTTTCTTTTCCTATTTTGAACGGAACTGCTACTTTTTGATTTTTATTTTATAGGAGAAATTCAACAAAAATGCGAAAAATCTAATTCAGGCATGGGGCATAACAGAACGAAGATCTTCTGTATTTACTACTTTGGTTTTTCACAGATCATTCAAGTGTTTTCAGGTAGCCTCGCAAATGTAGTATCCCACTGCCGATGCCCTCTCTGTTGCTGCGTTGCAGATCTTTGCAATGCACAATTATCACCAATGAGTGTTTTATGGATAAGTCACGCTGTGTTCTTGCAATTCTTTGATTCTTCTATTTGCCTGTGATATAAACAATTTCTTCATAAATAAGATCAACTTTTTCATAAATAAATTTAATTCTTATTGGTCTCCAATAGCTAGGGGATAAGGGTGAAGGATTTTTCCAAAGAGTAAGGCCCTATTCGTGCGACTAGTAAGTTTGAGAGGCACAAAAGAAGACTGAAACATTTATGCATTAGAATCTCAGTTGTTTCCAAATTTTTGTTTAAACTGAAATTGCTGAGAACTGTCACAACCCCATTTATAGATAATATCCAATGCATTTACGTCATAATTTGGAAGATCATTTAAAACCTCGACCAGACATAGTATTAATCGCTGACATGTATGATTAAGCACAACTAGAAGTTGAATCTCGGCACATGTAGCAGTCACCTGTCAGAATTCAGTCACAGGATACCACTGCTTTTTAGCCTCTTGAAGGATATTTTAACAGGGATAGACATTCGTATCACCTGTTCGGATTATTTCGCCTTGTTTCCTTGTCAACGAGGCCTCCACAGAAATTGACAAGGCTTGGATATATGTGAAAGTCGTTTGTTTTGCTTGTAAGTGTCTACGAGTCCGATCTAATGCTTGTCTGTATTTAGTTCGCTGTGTGGGAGGTGAAGTAATATCTTTAACCGCTTTGGATCCGTCAACATTTCCAGACTGTCGGAGCACCTTCATTGACCAGTATAGTTAATTATGTAGTTCCAAAATTGATTCGCGGTATGTGTGTCTTACACCTTTTACTGTGTTCGCTTAATTCTAAAGAACGACTTTGCATCACCTAACTGCTATCGCCCACGAGCTGCAATACGAAATAATGAAACACTAGGCTGCAGTGATGGCATACCAAATCTAGTTTTGCAAGATGGAATTTTAATTGCATTTTGCAGCCAATTATGTTTTTTTAAGAAGGTGCTTTTGTGAAGTAAGCCATCATTTCTTTAACTGTAACTGTATATAAGACAGTCTATGTTTAAAATCTTTCTTTTCTTCACCAGAGAATGCAGGATCTGATAATATATAAGTTTCCATTAAGTCCTATCTTTTTACAAACTCTTTTTCAGAATATCTCTTCATAAGGTCATAGAGGCCTTTTCTTTTCATAGTCCGGATCTTCGAAGGACCTAGGATAAAAATAAAATATTTCAGAATTCATTTAGGAGATTGCTCATTAATGTAAAACAATCGTACAAAATCCAACTGCGGTATTCAGCGGTTACTTTCTTTACATTTCCAGTACAGGAATGATTTTTCTATTTTACTCTGTAACAAATATGCAGGGAAACACCCTGAACTACAAAATAAAAAATTATTACTAAGAAAAATAGTTAATAATATAAAGGAAAATAATTTTAAATATCAGTACATACCCTGATCGTCGGAATTCATACTGCTTTTCACCACACTTCAAATAAAAGCATATTTTAAAACATTCAGAAACACAGAGTGATTTCAAGCCAGTAGAGAAGCTACAGATGCACGGCAGGCGAGACGTAAATACAGTCTAATTCTACCGCTGAGCCGGCCGGAGTGGCCGATCGGTTCTAGGCGCTACAGTCTGGAACCGCGCGACCGCTACGGTCGCAGGTTCGAATCCTGCCTCGGGCATTGATGTATGTGATGTACTTAGATTAGTTAGGTTTAAGTAGTTCTGAGTTCTGGGGGACTGATGACCTCAGCAGTTAAGTCCCATAGTGCTCAGAGCCATTTGAACCATTTTTCTACCGCTGATCAGTGCACACCAAGCAAATAACACACTGCCTCAGCAATTCCGCATCTATCATACTGTCGCAGGAAGTTATGCATTCCTGGAATTACTCATATTTGAAAAGCGGAATTTTCGCCAACTTTTAGAGCAAAGTACCCCTATGTGCGAGTGGAATTAACAGACTTTTAACGCAAATAGACGCAAGGGACATTTCGTTTTGGATATTGTTAGAGAACCCAGTATTCCGAGATATACAATGGGAAGAGTATACTGAGAATACCAAATTTCAGGTATTACCTCTCACGACAGACAACTCAGTGGCCGAAGACCTGCGATTAGCGACTGAGAGAAGCGGCGTTTGCGTTGTGTAGTCAGTGCTAACAGAAAAATAGGGGTTAGCTGTAGGGAAAGGCGGGTAATATACAGTGTGTACAAGAACAAAGATGAAACAATAACACTAGAAGACCAAGAACAAAGAGCTCGGATTAAAAAGTGTGGTTCAGTCTATGCATAGAAGAATCAACGAGGGAAATAAAAGAAAGATTCAAAAGTGGGATTGAGATTCGATGGTGACACTACTATCCTCAGTGAAAATGAAGGAGAATTGCATGGTGTGTTGAATGGAATGAACAGTCTAATTAGTGCAGAACATAGATTGAGAGTAAATTGAAGAAAGACGAAAGTAATTAGAACTAGCTGAAATGAGAATAGTGAGAAACTTAACATCAAAATTTGTGATCACGAAGTAGATGAAGTTAAGAGATTCTTCTACTTAGGCAGCAAAATAACCTGCGACAGACGGAACAAGGAGGGCATAAAAAAGAGAAGTCTGCCAGTATCAAACATAGGTCTTAACTTGAGGAGTAAATTTCTGAGAATCTACGTTTGGGCACAGCTTTTTATGGTAGTGAGTTATGGACTGTGGGAAAACCAGAACAGAAGAGAATCGAAGCCTTTGAGATGTGGTGCTACAGAAGAATGTTGAAAATTTGGTGGACTGATAAGGTAAGGAACAGGAGGCTGTCCGTCGGATCGTCGAGGAAAGTAGAAGAAGATAAGATGATAGGAGACCTGTTAAAGCCTCAGGGAATGGTACTAGAGAGAGCTGTGGAGGGTAAAAACTGCAGAGGAGGACTGGTCTTGGAAGACATACACCAAGTAATTGAGGACGTAGGGTGCTATTGCTACTCTGAGATGAAAACGTTGGCACAGGAGAATAATCTGTAGGAGGCCGCTTCAGACCATTCAGAAGACTGATGAAAAAAAAAAAACGCCATGTGTTAGGTCCAGGCACATGTGTCGCTATATGCCTTCTGAATTGGTGAATCAAAGTTCAACGACAGTACAAAGTCCATACGATGATGCAGTATATCTCACCAATCTTGTCTTTGAATTACCAGTCAAGAAGCGTGGTAGAGGGGAGATGTGACTGCTTAACCTGTCTGCCTGCAAAGGAGCCACTTGTGAATATCATTCTCTTGTAGTTTTGCTTGGCCTTCGAGCAGGGCTTTGTTCACATGCCTCAGTATCTGCTGTATTTTGCTTCTGCTGAGGAACTGATCAGATGGCTTACGACTTCTGCGGCAGCCTCTGGCTTGTTTTAGTTCGGCTACAGAACAGACAGGCTCTGTTATTCTACATTCGCTATGGAAATAGCGTTCTTCATTTCTAATATATTTTATCTCTTGCCAGCATTCCCTGTTAGCTGTGAGACTGGTGTCCGCCCCCGGTAGCTGAGAGGTCAGTGCGACAGGTAGTCAATCCTAAGGGCCCGGGTTCGATTCCCGGCTGGGTCGGAGATTTTCTCCGCTCAGGGACTGGTTGTTGTGTTGTCCTAATCGTCATCATTTCAGCCTCATCAACGCGCATGTCACCGAAGTGGCGTCAAATCGAAAGACTTGCACCTGGCGAACGGTCTACCTGACGGGAGGCCCTAATTACACTACATTTACATGAGACTGGCACAGCGTCTCCCCTGGAGGATCACAATGTAAATAATATCGCTGCAATAACTGGAGATTTCTTTCGATTGTATTTATGGTTCTGATATAACAAAGGCTCCATCATGCCCGCACCCCACTCGGCATCCCGTACAAATCATCACATTGTCTTTTTTAGTACTGTATCAATTATTTAACGCCCTGATAAGGTCCCTTATATTCTATATGTAACGAATTAAGTAACTGTTCCTTTGCGCTATTTATACTGTTCATGAAAACCAGCGTACGCCGGTATCTGCCCTATGAGTCTCCGATATATTAGCAGTTCAAATCTGTTAACCAAAATTGCTCACTAAATGTTTTCCACCAATAGCGTACGTGGAAACATATATGGACTTACATTAAAGCAGCCCAGTGAATAACAAACCAAAGAAATAACAAACTAAGAAAATAACGTTACTGTGAAATAAAAACAAAATAGTAACTTTAAAAAAGAAGTCCGTCCGAATGTACACACGTCTCCAAATCCACAAATCAAAATGTGTTGCTAAGTAACAATCACTGCTGTGTAGTTCCATACAGAGCACTTTAAAATACTTGCATCCTCGTTGCTATCCTATTCGCAAGATGATGGAAATGTGACTTAGTTGCACAGGCCTGTCCCACTCTTGAATGAGCCCCCCTCTCCCCTTCCCCCTCACCCTCCTCCCACCCCGGTGGTCATCCAGTGTTTGAAAAAGGTTACTGTGACAATGTACTGCAAGTTTCAACTGGTCTCAAGCATAGTAAACCAGACTAATGTCAGCAGATATCGCATTATAATCTGCTGAGTCCTGCCTCGTGAAGGAAGGTGGTCTCGAGGTGGAGGCTTTGTGCTCGAAGGTCATCGTTTTGAAAGACGAACACATCGCTGAAATGTTGACTGTAAGGCTGGATAATAGGATGAAGAATCGTGCCTGGATTCTGCACAGTCCTCAACTACCTTTGACAGTTGGAAGAAGTGTCGTCCATCAGTACACGATAATGTCTCAAAATCTGTGTGCAAACCATGCGAAAATATATTTGTTCTTGCAATCCCAGAGTCTGGAGATGGGTGTAGAAAAAACCAAGCAAGGAAGCAGGTCCACACCAGAAACAGTAACGCTTTTGAGTCTAGGGGGAAACGGCCCAGTCTTTGCACAAGAATTCTGAGAGTGACTTCAATCCACTGACAGCTTTCTGATGTAAAATGGGTGATTTTGTATGGTGGATGATATGAATTGTATGTTTACTACATCGACACAGTACGCAGTGATATATTGCTGGGTTGGAGATAGGTTTCGCGCTCTAATATTCAAGTTCCTGTCCTCAGTGGGAGAGCAGAGTAATTGAGTAAGAGTCTTCCGTAAATTTAACGATATGCATGGCACTTTGCAAGGTTTAGATGGCGGTGCAATATGGCGATCAGTGTAAAATAGCTTTTTTGCTGCTGAAAGTCATGTCTGTAGAAAAAAAGAAAAGGTGGACGGTGCTTCCCTAGGACTGAGGAGAATCATGATCTTTAGTCAGTGTGAGTTTAGGAATACCATAATTATTTTGGGTGCTGTTTGGATATAAAAGATAACTGCGCTGTTTGTGTAAAATGTGTATATATTGCATTTTCAAGTTACTATGGCTTATGTTGTGTAAAATGTGTATATATTGCATTGTAAAGTTACTGTGGTTTATGTTGTGGCATGACAAGAAAAGATTACGACGTGTGCTATTGTGACCACCTCAAAAACTGCAAGGGTATGAGACAGATATTTCACGTGGAAAATCATGTGCCCCATAGATACTGAGATCCATTCCACATACACAGCCATCATGAGGAGACATTATCTGTACATTGATCAGTGTGAAATCGTAACAGCAATCATAATATTTAAATTTAGATATTGTAAATATGTTCCTACTTCCAACATTCTTGTGAGTCTAGTATGTGTTTTACTGGTTCCCGTGAGATCACCCAAGTTAAGCGGTGTCAGATGTTGTTGGCGCTTGGATGGGTGACCATCCAGGTCACCATGCGCTGTTGCCATTTTTCGGGGTGACTGGGTGGTTGGATGGCCTCAGTAGGCCACTCGTGGCCTGATGATGGAGTACTAGTGTATATTTGACAATCTGTAGACAACTTTGCAGGCTTAACTGCAGTTTAGCGATCTGTGCAAAATCATTTTACCACCGAAAGTCTTGTCTGCGGTGAGAATGTTTGCGTATGTTGAGAGCAGGAAGAGTGTCACGTTAGGACCGCTGGGAAGAGAGTGTTCAATGTTATTCTGTGCTATTTTCGTAAACAGGTTTCTGTTAGGGCAAGAATTTCCATGCATACAAGCTGAGACATCACGAAAACTCCTACAAAAGCGCACATTAAGTATTTCCTGGACACTATGCAATTTCCTAGAGTTTGACTTGGTTATTATTTTAGATAGTCATTTGGCCTCATTGTTGAGAATGTTGCTAGATGCACTTCCGATGGTATGTATCTATGCACGGCGATATGTCAGCCACATGTCATGCATGGTCCATTACAATCATTGGGGAGAAAGCAGATTGTGTAGTTCTGGAATTGTTTTCTGCAGCATCGCTTGGCAATAAGCTCTTCGCCGGGCTGCAGGTAGTGGGAAGGTTCACACCAGGTGCAGTGAAACACACTTGCGTGGCCCACCTCTGAGCATCTGCGCTTTGTATATAGGTCTTCGCTCCCATCTGGTGGTGCCATCAATGGCGCCTAGGTGAACACGTATTTCAAGAGGAATTTATCAGGTGTTGATTATGAAAGGGATGGCACCACCTCGTGCATGCAGGAACCAAATGGGCACCTGTGTGTTGTTTGACAGCTGATGGCCACATCACTTTGTGGGGCTGCCGGTGCATCCCAAATTCTGGGAGCATGTATGGTCCAATGGACAGGTGGCAGTGAGCTGTGTCTGCAAATGTCTGTTGCATTATTTTTTGAGTGGGTCCATAGACAGTGCTATGCGCTATTTGGACAGTTAACAAGTACTGAGTGTGTCTACACATCAGTGTGCTGCATTTTTTGGGAGCAGTTTGCAGGTCTGTACTGGAATTATTTTTGTAAATTAGGAGTTGTTTGCATGGCTGCAGAGTGTTATGTAGGGGTAGTTTATAGGTCTGCAGACTGTGTTTTGTGACACCCAAGCCTGTATTTTGTGTCAATGTGATAAATATACTAAACCCCTAAATAAATTGTTCCAAAATAAATAGAGTGCACTCCTTCCTTACTCTCCCCAGCAGCCCAGCACCGGCTGAGTCATTTTCGTGCCATTTTCCCCCTCCAGACCACCATCTTGGATTAAGTCACAGGAGAGATGACAGAACCCTCTGGTGGCAGTACTGTGCACTAGGTCAGTTGGACTCTAGATCTCATGGTGGAGACACTGCCTGCAAAATAAAGACTAATGTCTAGCACAGGCACAGTCTTTTCCCTCAATTTTCCCCCCACCCCTGACCGCCATCTTGGGTTACATCACAAAACAGACGACAGCGCCCTCTGGTGGCAGTAGTGTGTACTAGGTGAATTGGACTCTAGATCTGTTGCTGGAGACATTGTCTGTCGCCAATTTCCCTTGCCCTCTTGGATTAAGTGATGGACGACAATGCCCTCTGGTGGCAGTACTGTGTACTAAGTCAGTTGCAGTCCAGACCCCTTGTCGACCACACTGGATGGCTGTGCTGCACGAAATTGTTTAAATAAAGACTGGTTCCTGCAAAATAAAGACTTATGTCCAGCACTGGTAGAGTCCTTTTCCCATTACTCCTTAGGAGGAGGTGGCGGTTAGGTGACTCAGGTTAGTCCAAGTGTCCTTTCTTTCACGCCATTTTCTTAGCTTAGTAGAGATACACGAATTGACCTGTCTTTACCACCAAAATTCAAACCTGGTGCCAGTTCCTAGGAATAGGTGGCGGTCGGGTGACTTATGTTATTGGGGGTAGGTTTCTTAGGTTAGTAGAGATAACTATGGTGTGATGCGTTATCTTGTTGGAATTTGAACTTCCCTCGATTTTTCTAGGGGCAGGGAGGGGAGGGGGCATGGCACTTTTTCGCCAAAAGCCGCCATCTTGGATAACAGCACTTGTATCATCAGCTGTCATCATGGATGCCATCTTGTATGACGTCATGCACTGTTGCCAAGTCTACACGCCACTATCTTGGATGACTTCATCTCTGCCATCTTGGATATCTGGCAACAATGCAGAGTGGTTCAGAATCTGCCTTCCCCCAATACTACTACAGTGTCGTTAGTTACATCATGGCGCAGTTCAGATGGGCCAGTTGCTATTTTGCGATGTCGGTTATATCGGTTAGTGTTGTTCATCGATATCAGTTGGTGTTGGTAATATTAACTGGATATTATTCTCATCGCTAAATGCGCCATGCAATCAGTAATTATCTCACTACGAAATATGTTTAACTGCTTAGTATGGCAGTACATCTGTTACTGCGATTTTTATTAACTGGATAGAAAATTTGTTGAAACGTCCCAAGAGACTGGCTGCGCAACTTTATAGTCTTCTTCAGGCAACGGTGTTTGACAAGTTATCAGTGTTATAGATGAGGTGTGTAGCAGGCCTAAACTGAAATTTACCCCTGATACTAGCTCTGTTTCAAAAGTAAAAGGAAAACTGTCCATGTCGTGTTAAAAGGAAAATTTTGTAGAACTGTTTTGTTAAGAAGTTTAGGAAGGACAAATCTAGTTGGTACATACGCGAGATGGAACGTCGTTCTTTAAGAGAGCTTGAAGACAATGTGAAACGTCTTTAAGGTTGTACTCCATTATTTACAAGGAGTATTTTACTGCCAGGTCTGTAGCCGACAAAGTATTTGTTTTGGAAATAGAAGTTCCAAACCTACATTGTTTTTATTTTGTTTATTTACATTGGTTGACAAGAAAGGGGAGCCCCCATAATACAAGGTCGAATGTCTATGTAACTTTGTACAAGTACACACGACTGGCGTAAATGTTTAGCGCTACAATGAACGGCCACGACAGCGCATTAATGCTGTTGTTCTTATTTAGTGTTGTTACGAGGTTTGGTAGGGAACATTGGGTGCGTGAGTAGCGTCAGATGTTAAGTAATTACGGCGAGGAACACGGAGATGCCGCGTACTCGCGTGAGAGAGTGTCATCAGTACATGACCGAGTTTGAAAGGGGTTTCGTTGTGGATCTCTTAGGCCGGCTGGTCTCATCCTGCAATAGATTTGTGGAGCCCTCTGACGTGGCAGTGGCCCGACGCTGGACTGCTTGGGAACGTGAGAGCAAGGATACTCTTCGTCAAGGCTGGGACTGCTCACGTCTGACCACCACAAGGGAGGGTCGATGTATGGTGCACAAGAACATCGTAACCCCTTCAAATTTTCGCGTGCCACCCAACATCAATTAATGGACTCCCTGTAATATTTTGTCTCACCCTCCACCACGGTCGGAAACTAGCAGCAGTCGGGCTCGGCAATTACCTTCCATATTATGTATGTGAAGGTGGAAGGGGAAGAAACGAAACGATACGAAAGGAAAGGAAAGGAAAGGAAAGGAAAGGAAAGGAAAGGAAAGGAAAGGAAAGGAAAGGATAGGAAAGGAAGGGAAAGGAAAGGAAGGGAAAGGAAAGGAAAGGACAGGAAAGGAAAGGAAAGGAAAGGAAAGGAAAGGTTAGGAAATGAAAGGAAGGGAAAGAAAAGGAAAGGGAAGGGAAGGAACTAACGATATCAACTGCGTCGGGGCTTTATGTAGAATCTGAGGCTACAAGTGAAAATGTGTACCAGGGACTGGGACTCGAACCCGGGATCTAGGCAGTTGCGTCATCCATTGGGCCAAGTGGACACAGCATTCATCACAAATCTGTATCTGGACATGCTCCCCGACTGACTCACATTCCCTCCTATCATTTCCTATGTGCAATCCTCGTCCATATCCCCCATGCTCGCTAATTTTAGATTCCCGCTGGAGGTCTAACGTAAATGTGCATCCCAACTGAAGATTGTCGATTCGTCGCCCATCAAGATGCATCAATTATATGAATGCATGATTTCTAGACTAAAATAAACTATGTAGTTATGCAACGTCTGTTTCCAAAACAAAACAAAAAATATTTGAAAAGCCTCTTCCCTGCAGCAAATACACCCTACGACTCCTGAACAATAGCGTGTGGTTGTATTTACACATAACTACTAGGTCCTACATAACGGAGAGGAAGATAAGGCTTTAACGCTACGTCGGCGACTAGATCGCTGCAGACGAAGAGCAGGCTCAGAATGTGTTGCGGCGCCGGCACGCCAGTCGGGAATGACAGAGAACGGACGGTTGTGAGAAGAGGTCAGCCAATCGCACGCTAAACGACCTCCCTCCAGGACGAAAACGCAACAGCAGCGGGCCCTAGGTGAAGAGTGCATAACCCGCGAAAGGCGAAGGTCCCTAATTGGAGTCTCGGTTCGGCATACAATTTTAATCTACGAGGTAGTTTCATAGCAGCTCACACTCCGCTGCAGAATGAAAATCTCATTCTGGAATGTAAGCATAGGCTTCAGTCTACAACGGCACTTCCCCTCCAGCACATGGCATTTCCTCGAAATGCCTGCCCACAACCCCACCACTACCACTACCAAATCCTCCACGCCTAACCTGTCGATTGCACATCAACCGGCCATGTTATTCCGCACGCACTCTAGCTGCAGCTCTGTGATCTTAATTTCTCAATCTGTGTACATTTAAGCCACTTATAAATTTAATGATGTGTTCTTCCTACTAGACCATATACATATAATAAGAAAAAATTCGTTGTTCGCTGTACTATATGATGCTGCCATTTTAAAGGTGTGTAGTGTAATTTTATACACTATGTGATCAAAAGTATCCCGACACCTGGCTGAAAATGACTAGTTCGTGGCGCCCTTCATGGGTAATGCTGGAATTCAGTATGGTGTTGGCCCACCCTTTGGCTTGATGACAGCTTCCACTCTCGCAGCCATATGTTCAATAATGTTCTGGAAGGTTTCTTGGGGAATGGCAGCCCATTCTTCACGGAGTGCTGCACTGAGGAGAGGTAACGATGTCGGTCGGTGAGAACTGACACGAAGTGAGCGTTCCAAAACATCGCAAAGGTGTTCTGTAGTATGCGGGTCAGGACTCTGTGCAGGCCAGTCCATTATAGGGATGTTATTGTCGTGTAACCACTCCGCCACAGGCCGTGCATTATGAACACGTACTCGATCGTGTTGAAAGATGCATCCATTGTTTTTCAACACGGAGAAGGAGGAAGGTGCTTAAAACATCAGCGTAGGCCTGTGCTGTGATAGTGCCACGCAAAACAACAAGGGGTGCAAGACCCCTCCATAAAAAACACGACCATACCATAACACTACCGCCTCCGAATTTTACTGTTGGCACTGCACACGCTGACAGATGATGTTCACCGGGCATTCGCCATACCCACACCCTGCCATTGGATCGCCACATTGCGTACCGTGATTCGTCACTCCACACAACGTTTTTCCTCTGTTCATTCGTCCAATGTTTACGCTCTTTACACCAAGAGAGGCGTCGTTTGGCGTTTACCGGCGTGATGTGTGGCTTATAGGCAGCCGCTTGACCACGAAATCCAAGTTCTCTCACCTCCCACCTAATTGTCATAGTACTTGCAGTGGATCCTGATGCAGTTTGTAATTCCTGTGTGATTACACATTACGGCCCTTTTCAACTGTCGGCGGTCTCTCTCGTTCAACAGATGAGGTCGGCTTGTACGCTTTTGTGCTGTACGTGTTCCTTCACGTTTCCACTTCACTGTCACACCAGAAATAGTGGACCTAGAGATGTTTAGGAGTGTGGAAATCTCATGTACAGACGTATGACACAAGTGACACCCAATAATCTGGCCGCGTTCGAAGACCGTGAGTTCCGTTGAGCGCCCCGATGTCTAATGAGTACTGAAGTCGCTGATATAGAGAACCTAGCAGTAGGTGGCAGCACAATGCACCTAATATGAAAAACCTATGATTTTGGGGGTGTACGGATACTTTTGATCACTTAATGTATGTGGTATGGATAGTTAAAATTTTGGATTTTAAGTTATTTCAGTTTTCACGTTTAGCATTAGATTCTGAACAATTTGTAGAAAAAAAGATTGTTATCCCTAAATGTGAGTGGATGGATAGATGGCTGCCTATTACACATTACGAACCTCTTCAACTGTCGGCAGTCTCTGTCAGTCAACAGACGAGGTCGGCCTGTACGCTCTTGTGTTTTACATGTCTCTTCACGTTTCCACTTCACTATCACATCTGAAACCTCAGACGTAGGGATGTTTAGGAGTGTGTAAATCTCGCTTACAGGCGTATGACACAAGTGACACCCAATCTCCTGCCCACGTTCTTAGTCCGTGAGTTCCGCGGAGGGCCCCTTTCTGCTCTCAAAAACGATGTCGAATGACTACTGAGGTCGCTGATGTGAAGTACCTGGCAGTAGGTGGCACCGCAATGCACCTAGTATGAAAAACGTATGTTTTTGGGGGTGTTCGGATACTTTTGATCACATAGTGTATATTCGATGGTTGTGAATTGTTCGGTACAACTCTCGAGGGCGGAATGTAAAGGTACATCAGCTTTTCCAGAGCCTTTGAAAACGTACCATTAGTGCCACCAGGAGATGAAACTTGTTGAGGGAAAGTGTCCATAAATGCAGAGATGGGATGGGCAGCGAGGAAGGCGGAGCCGTCAGTGTGCTGGTGTAGGTAGACGGGGTTGAGAATTTTGTGCAAAAATAAAATGTGGTTAATGTCGCACCCTCACCGTGCCTGTCACACACGCTTCCAGCATCCCACGCTAACGACGTTTCGCGGTTTGGCACCTCTGCGCTGTTAATCCTCCGCAAGCGGACGTAATGGGCGGCTGTCACCGCAACTCGCCGCTCGCTACACGCGTGACAGGCGCGCGTGAGGGGCCGCTCGGCCACAATGCGCGCGCCAAGAATTACGCCGGCCGCCTTGTTCTGCCGCCCCCAGGGGGCGACGCCCGGCCCCGTGGATACATTATTATTTGTGCTCCGCGCCGTCGACCGCGGTTAAACCCTAAATTACGTTCGCCATCGCTCTTTTGTCGCTGGAATAACACAACGGTGCCCTGGTTGCAAGGCAGGGCCGCAGTCCTAGTTGTGACGGCGGAGAAGCGACGAAAATCCGGCCTAATTTACACGGCTATTCGAAACTGGCTTCCCACCTCTCGGGCAGGCTGGCCTGACATTTGGAGCGATCCCTGCAGTCGCGGAGAGCTCTTCCACCCTCTCGGTTCATTCGGGAACGGTTGAGGTTCAGACACGTTGAACCAAGTCGCCTTATGGTGCACTTTCCGTCGGGCCATGGCCCCTACCCTACACACCTGCACCGCTTTGGCCTTAGCCTAAGTGATAGGTGTGTATATGACAACATGGATCCCTCGAACACATAACACTAAAATGTGGCACACTCACATGCCAGAAATTGAAGACCTAAAGCAACCTTTAAGAGACCCAGATAACTGGAGCATACTGAACCGAATCACTGCTGAAATATCAAGAGCGCTGCAGACAACCATATACAATATCACGCCCCGAAACACACCCTACACCGCAACATGATGCATGGGACAACAGAGATTCAGACACTGATGTGGAAACAGGTGAGCACATAGACACAGATGATTACATGAACACTCCAATATCACCAGATACATGTACGGCACAGAAACAGATCAGATGTCTGCAACAATGCTACAAGTAAAACAAACATGGAATTTAGAAATAACTTAGTAATTGAAGTAGAACAACAAATTTTGTATTTTTACAAGTAAAACAAGTAATTATTTAGTTTTTTGGATAATTATTTTCAAACATGTGAATGTGTAAATTGTGAAATGTGTAAAACTTTACAAAATTGTGCATAAACGGACATATGAAATATTATAAGACGTAAAGACACATACACAAGCTCACAACGTAGATAAGAAGCGCCCTTCGCGGAGAAGAGGCTCGAGGTCACCCATCGAGACTCATTTCCCGCTTACGGCGCGGTTAAGTCGAACAAGCAATTATAGTAACAAATAGTACTTTCATATCTTATACACAAATCACGTAGAGTTAATATCACAACCTTCATACTTATAGTAATAGCTATAGTAGAACAGAATATGCTAATTCAGGTGAGGCATTACCGAAGCACCCCCGCTTGAAATTACTAGATAAATGGACTTCTTTTGCTATCTAAATCTTTCCATTCATGTATTTTTTCTTGAGAATAGTAAATTTTTACCCAATTGCGCTTTATTTAACTTGTGTTTTTTCGTTTTTTTTAATTGACAATTTAACTATATTAAGAAAACAAGAAAAGTACTAAAACTCTGAAAATTGTCTAGTTTGTCGTAGCAAACGACCCACTACTGTTACCAAGGTGGCGGGTCACTCTGTAATATAAGTAAATAAATAAAATAATAATTTCGGTTCCTAATGGACAGTGTGCACAACAGACTTCGCTCTTCAGTAAATACGCTCACTTGATACGGGGGAGTTGCTGGGGGTAGTGACGGAAATGGGAAGTCTTACGCCATGCACATCTTGTCCGACCGTTACCAAGCGTACACTGAGGTGAAAAAAGTCATTGGGTAGCTTTGTCTACAAACAAAAATGGTGGTAGTATCTCGTAAACAAGGTATAAAGGGGCAGTGCGTTGGTGGAGCTGTCATTTGAACTCATTTGATTCGTGTGGAAAGGTTTCCGATGTGATTACGGCCGCACGATAGGAATTAACAGACTTTGAACGCGGAATGGCAGTTGGAGCTATAAGCAAAGGACATTCCATTTCGTAAATCGTTAGGGAATTCAGTAGTCCGAGATCCACAGTATCAAGAGTGCGCTGAAAATACCAAATTTCAGGCATTACCTCTCATCATGGACAACGCAGTGGCTGACACCCTTCACTTAACGACCGAGTGCAGCGGCGTTTGCATAGACATGTCAGTGCTAACAGATAAGCAACACTACGTGAAATAAACGCAGAAACCAATGTGGAACGTACGACGAACGTATCCGTTAGAACAGTGTGGCGAAATCTGGAGCTAATAGGCTATTGCAGAAGACGACCGACGCGAGTGCCTTTGTTAACTGCACGACATCACCTGAAGCGCCTCTCCTGCGCCCGTGACCATGTCAATAGGACGCCAGAGGACTGGAAAACCGTAGCCCTGTTAAATGAATCCCGGTTTCAGTTGATAAGAGCTGATAGTAAGGTTCGAGTGTCGTGGAGATCTTACGAAGCCATGGACCCAAGTTGTCAACGAGGCACTGCGAAAGCTGATGGTGGCTCCATAACAGTGTGGGCTACGTTTACATGGAATGGAATGGGTCCAACTGAACCAATCATTAACTGGAAATGGTTCTGTTCGGCTACTTCGAGACTGTTTGTAGCCATTCATGGACTTCATGTTCCTAAACAACCATGCATCATGTCATCGGGACACAATTGCTCGTGATTGGTTTGAAGAACATTCTGAGCGTTTCGACCGAATGATTTGGCCACGCAGATAGCCCGACACGAATCCCTTCGGACATTTATGGGACAGTATTAACAGGTCAGTTCATGCACAAAATCCTGCATCGGCAACACTGACGTAATTGAGGACGGCTATAGGGGCAACACGGCTCAATTCGTCTGCAGGGGACTTTCAACGATTTGTTGAGTCGATGTCACGTCGGGTTGCTCCACTACGACGGGAAAAAGGAGGTCCGATATGATATCAGGGGGTATCCCACGACTTTTGTCATTCAAGTGCAGCTCCGCGCTCTGTATCTGTCGGACCATACAGTGCCGATTGCCTGTCGTGTCATCTTCTGCCGTTGTCGTCATTTAGATGCGATGTGGAGGGGCATGTGGTCAGCAAACAGCTAGCTCTCCTGGCCGATGGAGGCTTTTCAGATCTTGGAACTGCCACCTCTCATTCAGTTTGGCATCACGAGGTCGACTGGACCCCGTTCCAATTCTCGCACCAAGGAAAAATCCGCAGTAGTATCTAGAACTGAACCCGGGTTTTCTATTTGACAGTTTTTAACTGTTACGTTTTCTGTGTTGTTCTGGTATGTTGCTGTTGTTGATGATGATTTTGTGAACTAAACTGGTTTCCCATTCTTAACCTTCAGCTATGTCTATGTTGTAATTGTAACTTGAGCAATGCAAGTGGTCTGATTACGTAAACGTTATATGATAAAAGAGACACTGAAACTGTATAACTCTTTTGCAACTAACTTTTACAACAAAAAAATAGAAAACTGTATACTAAATAAGCTGTCCCGTGAAATTCTGTATTGCGTTGTGCAGTGAACAGGGCTTCAATGTGTGACGTCACAGTACGTGAGTTGCAGTTCCAACATACACAACTAACAATTCTACATAAAATGTCCATATGGTTTTCTAAATGTTAATCCACGTTTCAGATTTGATGATGGCGCCTTCAGACTGCTGAAACCTGTCATCTAATAAACGATTGAAGCGATCGTGGCTTTTCAACTATCTTAAAAACAGAGTGATCGCCCCACGATACACCATGTGTTCATTATAAAATGTCAAATTGAATTTTGAAAGAATACATATACAAAGTTCATCTCTAAAAAATGCCCTTAATTAATGTACGCAAAATGACTAGATACAATTCCGAACACTGACTGATCCACATGCAAATGTAGCACTGCAATGTAAGAATGAGAATCTCTGACAAAATAAATGAAATCTGAACGAAACTTTACCTAAACTGAACCTGATAACTAATTTGAAACGCAAAGCTTAACTATAAATGATCTTTTTATATCAAGACTGATACTGAACTGCTCCAAAAGAATATTGATGACTTACCTTGTGGCAGCGGAAACTTGATATGGCTGGAAAGTGGTGAAAATATATAAACATTCAGTGCAGCAGCAAACCACCTAAAGAAAAGAAACATTTCCCAATGCAATGCAAGGAAAAGCAGCTATACTATGCACATCGTTCTTTACTGTATTCCGCCCAGTACAGTGCGGCAACACACAACTGCAAAACAAATTTTCGTGAGGAGACGATGGTAGAAACTCGACTTAGTAAATGATTGAAAAGGAGAATAGCATTCAAAATTGTGTTGTGGATCTCATTCCTTAACAGTTACAAAGTTACAACCATCTTCGCAAAAATCACTTCTTACAAAAAGTATGGCTCTTATATGACTATGTGATGTCTATTCTTTTGGACATATTATGTAAATTGAACGTGGACGGGGGGGGGGGGGGGGGGGGAGAAAGGAAATAGCTCCTTCCATTTCGTTTCCTTTCTCCCCTCCTTCCCCCCCTCCACCATAAATTTACAAAATATTATTGTGCCATGAAATTAGTTAATAGATTGGTAAAGTAGTGGTGAATCTGTAACTATTAATTGAAGCTGTGTGGGCAAATAACGTTACTTGATCTCATCTTGACAATCAGAATAACTGACTCGAACCAATAATGGGAAAATTTCTGAGTGTTTGTCTTCCTCAAACTCATGATAAATTACTTGCTAGCAAGAACATTACCTGAAAATCTTCAATTTCTCAAATCAAATCTTATCAAATCATATTTCCAAAAAGCAACATCCTTTAGATTTGCATCTCTGTCTTCTGCTAGATTTCCAGACTTTACAGCTGTGCACAGCTGTGTGACCAACACCCGACTCACTCTCTTAATTCTCACTGAATACTAGTGGAAACGCTATGCAGCTGACAACCAAAGATAACATTGCTTGTACTCAGGACCTCTGTGGTGTGACATACCGACTATTTAAGAATTCTGTTTGAAAAATATCCATCGTACAGATACAAAGTGTGACACATCACTTTCAGTGAATACCAAATATTAACTGCTAACATCACATAATCAGCATGCTGAGCACTCAGCGATGGAGGTGGGTCCTATGGGATATGGTGATTAAAATTTCATCCTTATGTGACGGTATTTTAGTAGAGAATAAAATCCGTCCCTGCAGATGAGTAGCGTATCGCCCGAGCCTCCTCCACTCATTTCCGATGGAGGAAGGCAGGGTGATAGTGGGGAGAGCTCGAAACTTCGGCAAAATGGTGGCCCAAGGTGTTGTTTATCGTGGTTGCGGCAAATCCAACATGTCGATACCACCCAACAGGCGTTTCAAAGTTGCCAACGAAATTGCAAGTTTCTATCCAAAGCCGATAACGGTCTTGTGGGACCCAGTGAACCGAATGGAGCAAGCCTCACTGACTGAAGGCAACAACATCGAGCTCCGCACGGTGCGAACTCCATTCTTCTGTGTAAAATCGGTCTACAAACCACCCGATGCCAATTTCAGCATTAAAACACCAGCCAACTTCAACGATCAGGACGTGAACTTTGTCACAGGTGACTTCAATTGTTGAAGAACATCATGGGTATACCCAGATACCGACACAAACGGAACGAGTCTAGAAACTTGGGCTGAGGCTCATGACCTACATCTGATCCATGATCCGAAGCTCCCACTTTCTATTAACAGTGGCAAATGGAAAAGAGGGTACAACCCAGACAACATCTTTGTTTCTTCAAAGGTAGTTGTACAGTGTAGGAAGACTGTAGGAGACCCCATTCCTCGTATCCAACATAGACCTGTCATATGAACTGTGAATCCTGTAGTAGTGCCTGAAGAGGTACCATTCAAGAGGAGGTTTAACTTCAAGTTCAGTGAAGAGCTTGACTCAAAAGAGATAAATATTCCACAGCAAACTGAAATGTACGAAACCTTCATCAAATGCGTCCAACAAGTTTCGAGGAAAACTATTCCGAGAGGATGCAGAACTCAGTAAGTTCCAGGCATGTCCAGTGACGACTAACTGTTGTTAGAAAAATACCAAACTCTCTATGAAGAGGATCCATTTGCGGAAGAAACGATTCAGGCTGGTGAAATATTGCTGCAGGCCATTTCAGCGACTGGTAAGGCCAAGTGGAGTAACCTGGTAGAGAACCTCGACATGAAGCTGACCAGGCCTGGAAAGTGCTTAAAAACCTGAGTGACGACCGTGTAAAATTACAAGTCAGTTTTAAGAATGTGACTCCTGATAAAGTGGCAACCCAGCTCCTGCAGAACGGCAAAATAAAAAGGAAGGACGCCCAAAGAAGCTCTTCAGCGCGACCCAGAAACAGAGCGTTATTTTCTTAGGGATCCATTCTCCATGGCTGAACTCGAAGCTGCCATCTCCACTTTCAAGATGCATAAGGCTGCAGGTGTCGATGACCTTAGAGTTGAACAGATAAAGAACTTCGGCTGTAAAACGATGGAGTGGCTACTAAGCCTAATGAACACATGTGTCGCCAAGCTACGCACCCCACAATGTGGCGAAAGTCTCGAGTCACTGCTCATACTTAAGCCTGGGAAGGAACCAAACGACCCAAAAAAATTTCGACCTATCTCCCTTTTACGACACACCTTCAAGATATTAGAACGGCTAGTACTTAACCGAATCAGTGACATCCTCGAAGAGAAGTTTATACTACAACAAGCAGGCTTTCGTTCTGGCAAATCACACTGTGGTCAGATCTTGAATCTAACCCAGCACATCGAGGACGGTTTTCAGAGAGGTGAGAATACTGGAGTAGCTTTTGTTGATCTAACAGCTGCATACGACGCTGCGAATCATGGGAAACTGTTAAAGAAAGTGTATGATCTTACTAAGGACTACCAACTAATATTCCTTATTAGCACCTTCCTTCAGAACAGAAGATTCCAAGTTTCATTACAGGGTAAGAGGGGAAGATGGCGAACGCAGAAGAACGGTCCCCCCGCCCCCAAAGGCAGTATGCTTGCACTCTTCATCTATGCCGATGACACTGCAGTAGCTGTTCAGGGGCCAATCTCTAAAGAAGTAGAGGGAAAACTGTCTCTAGCAATTGAACTCTCCGACTACTATGATGCCAACCACCTGAAGCCCATACCCAGTAAAACTCAAGGGAGCGCCTTCCACATGTGGATCGGAGAAGTACAGCAAAAGCTGGACACCACATGGCGAGGAGAGCAACTGAAACATTGCCTAACACCAGTCTACCTAGGTGTGACATTGGACAGGGGTCCAACGTTCAAGGCAACAATATCTAAACGTGAAACAGAAAGTCATTGCTCGCAGTGGGATACTTAAGAAGCTGATTGGCAGCTGCTGGGGAGCCAACCCGCACCTCCTAAGGACTTCTGCACTTGCGCTTTGTGTATCAGCCACTGAGTATGCTGCTCCTGTGTGGAACGCTTCAGCTCATGCTAAGTAAGTCGTTACTGCGGTCAGCGATAATGCAAGGATCGTCTCAGAATGCTTGAGGCCAACACCAGTGCAGAAATTGTTTCCGATTGTTGGAATAGCCCCACCCAGTATCCTGAGGGTCACTGCTGCAGACAATGAGAGAACAAAGCAGGAGAATGACCGCCGATATCCTCTGTGTGGTCACCAGGCAGCAATATCCCGCCTTAAATCCCGCAAGACTTTCCTTGCTAGGGCTGCGCCACTGGAGGGAGAAGCAGAGTCAGTTCGTCTTTCAACATGGAAGAGCTCACTGCCCGTAGACGTATCGCCAAAAGAAGAACTAGCTCCTGGTGCAAACCTACAATATTCTGTATGGAGATCCCTCAACCGCCCAAGAGTGGGCGTCCCCCGATGCAAGACCAACCTGAAGAAATGGGGAATGCTTCCAGCGCGCGCAGACACCTCTTCCGACTGCGGGGCAGAAGAAGATCCATGCCACCTACTTGTATGCCCCCTCCTGGACAACCCGTGCCCGATACAAGATGTTTACGAAGGAAATGACAAAGCTATCGCAGCTACTATTTTTTGGAAATGCGACCGGACACGGAAATGAATGAATGACAGGAAATAGCAGTCAACCTTTAGTATAAATGAATTGCATGTATTTCGCAGAAGTAATTGGCAAGTCTTCCTTCTATTGTTCTATTACACAATTGCCGATCAATCACAGGAAACAATAATAACCAAAAAACTTGGCGAACTCTGCATCCAGGCAAGCTAAAATTCAACGGCCACACAAAAGATGCGTTAGAAGAATCCTAAATGTAAATTTAGTTTATTTTATTCCATAGATCACGTTCGCGAGAACTCTTTATTGAGGAAACATGTCAATAAGTTTACAAAAAACACACATTTTATCTCAGAGAGAATGGCTACAACTATGACAAACGTAATTCAACCAAATAATTGTGGTTTCTGTCCAGAAACTTATCCGTAGAGGAAAAGAAATTGTCAGACAGGAATGATTTAAATGCGTTTTCAAACTTTCACCATCTACTAACACTAATGAACAAGTGAGGCGTTCAATAACGATGCAACACATTTTCTTTTCTGAAAACAGGCTGGTTATATTCATTATTACTCCATATTATTCCCCACTCTTTTGGCAACAAAACCCGATTTTTCAGCACAGTCTCCATTCAATGCGATGGCCTTACGCCACAGTACTGGGAGAGCCTGGATGCCAACATGGTGCTACTCTACTGGTCGACGACAGAGCCAACGTCTTGTGCGTCAATTAACTCCCCTTCATCCATGTGCTGCTTCCCGCAGCATGCATCCTTCATTGGGCCAAATGGATGGAAGTCAGAATGTACGAGATCCAGGCTGTAGGGTGAACCAGGAAGAACAATCCAAATGAAGTTTTGTCAGATCCTCTCGGTCGCATACACTCACGTGTGGCCTTGTCTTTCATGGAGAAGTTCGTTTGCAAGTGGGCACAAACCGTGCTGAGTACCCCAACTGTTGAAGATGTGTGTCGACACCACCAACACGGGCGTCCAGTTGAGCAGCGAGGTGTTTGATTGTGATCCGTCGTTTACCTCGAATGAGAGTGTCCGCACGTTCCGGCACTATAGGAGACACAGATGTGTGCAGCCAAATCAGACGGGTTTGCACGATCTTGTTGGTATAATAACAGACGCCTAGCCCAGCGACTCACCGTGCTTTTGTTCACTGCCAGGTCTTTGTAGACGTTCTGCAAGCGCCTGTGAATATCTGTGATGCTCTGGTTTTCCGCCCAGAGTCACTCAATAACAGTTTTCTGCTTAGAATGA
The DNA here is from genome assembly GCF_023864275.1 of Schistocerca cancellata. Classification (NCBI taxonomy): domain Eukaryota; kingdom Metazoa; phylum Arthropoda; class Insecta; order Orthoptera; family Acrididae; genus Schistocerca; species Schistocerca cancellata. Next base: position 215,295,479 of record NC_064631.1, read on the forward strand.
ATCGTTGTTACAGATGTCATCCTGAAGGCTACATATAGAGCCGGAACTACTTGAACTTTTAGGGGCTGAAGCTGGAATATTCCACGATGTCCCACAAAAAATTTGGGAACCGAAATTGGCCGAGAAAGAAAAGTATTGCTTTACTTATTGAACGCCCCTTGTACTTTACTACTTTCTGTACTAAAGATGAGTTGTGGTCAGCTAGGCTGTTTACGTTTCTAGTGTTGCATTTATTTAATGCTACAAATATTTTCAAATTGTGTCTTATCTTTTACAACAAAATTCGTAAAATAATAAATGTATTGTGAGGTTATTGTCAGTATACCGAATTTTTTAAGCAGGTGCGTACCTGACATTTGACATTGGACACCAAATATTAGCGCTACGGTATATCTCTGTGCAATGAATACTTCACTTCTATGTATGGAATTGCCCCACAGAATTATTCCATTTATTATAAATAACTGAAAATTTGCAACGTAAGCTAATATTTTAACGTCTTTAATACCACAATTAACAATTACATACAGGTATAATGTTTACGATCTGCAGCTTTACAGAAGACCTTTAGTCTGTGTTTCACAATTCAGGCTCCGGTCAGTAAGCACTCTAGATATTCTTAACAATCAATTTTACTTATTTTCTTTCCCCGTTCTGTATCGTTACTGGTTATGATATGTCCTGTGTAGTAGAGAACTGAATGAATGCTACTTTTTCTGGATTAATTGACGGACCATTTACCGACTGACAATCGATAATACATTTGAATATTTAATTGGTCCTTGTATTGTTGTAGCACTATTAGAATTGCTAGTGATACTTGCATTATCAACAAAATGAGTAAAATTGATGGTCATTCGTATGAAAAGGAGTGGTCCCACAATTTAATCCTTTGGAGTGTCAGTCGTAGTTTGTCCCTATTCAGAATTGGCCGAGAAAGAAAAGTATTGCTTCACTTATTGAACGCTCCTTGTACTAGCCAATAAGTCGATCCCTATGCGCCAGACAGGAACGTGTAAAATACGATGAAGCGGACGAGCGTACTACATAGGAAAGTACAACTACTCGATAACTCGATTCTGTCGAGTCGACTGACAAAAGAAACGAACGAATAGCGTGCGGGCTGACCAGGCACACGTTCTGTGCTGACGCGGAAGGACGGTGGAACTTAGCGGAGGGTGGTTTTAAAAAATTGCATGAAATCGGCGAAAGAAGTCCCTCGTGAGTTCCGGAGTGCCATTAGGAGACCGGCTAGCACAATGAAAATGTAATCGGCTACGAAAGCCGAGCAGGCCCTCATATGCCAAACATTTTTTGTAGTCAGTGCTAAGTGACGCTTCAGGAGGTGTAGATAGGCGACGCCCCTTGCCAGTGGGTAAATGTGTGGGGTGTCAGTTGTGCTGGTTAGCATACCTGTAGATGCTACAGTCCGATGTATGGTGACCTACAGAGGAGGGAAGTACTCGATACAATCACCCAAATTAATTTAAAGGAGATGATAATGTCGTGCGTGCGGAAACGTCTTACTGAAATGGTAACTGATAGGGGTGGCCCAATCACTCACGAAAATATGGGCACCAGATCACACTAATAGATATGTTAATGAGAGGGAGCGCTTCTACATGACAGCTATCTAAGTCAAAACGCATATTCCATCTTTCAGTATTGGAACAAAATGTAGACATTAACATTTCAACCATGAAGTTGCCTGCTGCTTCGCCGGCCGGAGTGGCTGAGCGGTTCTAGGCGCTACAAGTCTGGAAGCGCGCGACCGCTACGGTGGCAGGTTCGAATCCTGTTGTGGGTTTGTATGTGTGTGATGTCCTTAGGTTAGTTAGGTTTAAGTAGTTCTAAGTTCTAGGGGACTGATGACCTCAGAAGTTAAGTCCCATAGTGCTCAGAGCCATTTGAACCATTTGCCTGCTGCTTCCCCGATAAGATTCCGTTGACCAGGCAGACCATTCACTTTGCTAGTGTACACTTTCGACTGAAGTACCACCATTCAATAAAGTCTAAAAGTGTATAGTCTGGTCAACGGGAAGCCTACAGCCGAGGTGACCGTCTGCGTATTCACCTCCCTGGAAAGGTGTGCGAAATGTGGAGACGCATCATCTTGCTGAAATATAACTCTATCCCTTAGGCCACCATCCTGAACAAGCGTTTCAAGGAACAGTTCTAACATGCCGAGATAGCTGTTACCCGTTATTGTCCTTTCGTCAAAGAAAAATGGGCCGTACAGTTTTGCTTTTGTCATACCCAACCAACATTGACCTTCGGTGTATCACGTTCCCACTCCGATATCTCATGTGATTCTTCATATGTCCATATTCGGCTGTTGTGCACTTTCCCACAAGCGTGGAACGTGGCTTCATTGGAGAATAAAATGTAGTCCATTAAATTCTCGTTCCCTAAAGGTTCCAGTAGGCCATAATACATTGCCCGACGACAGGAGAAATCCTCGTCCTCAAGATGGTGTAGAGCCTGAATTTGATAAGGAGGTTTTCGTAGAGTGAAACGTAGGTTTATCCACACTGTGTTGCGAGGACATTCAGTTTCCTACTAAGGCGTCGAGTTGATGCGTTCGGACCCCTGTCACGGGAAATCTGAACCTGCTGCACTGTTTCTGCCGATACGCGTGGTCGTCCATGTCGTCTCTCATCACACAAACTGCCAGTACGCTTAAATTTGCACACAAAAAGACGAATGTGTGCCGTTGATTGGGCTGGTTTGTTCAGTTTACTGGCGTCTTCATATGACAATCCGCGTACCCGTGTACAAACAAACCCGTACTTCTGTGTAAAACAGCTTAAACGAAGATACCAGTATCTGCAGAGAAAAGAAAAGCAAATTACCGTTTTCATGGAAATAGATTGTCACTTTAGAGACACACACACTAAGGTACCAGTATTTGAAGAGACAAGAAAAAACAATTAGCGTTTTCATGAAAATGGATAGTGACATTACAAACATCCTGTATTTGATGATTCTTCTACGAACATATGCTCTCGCAGTTTTAACAGAACATCGTGATGCACAACGGCTCTCTTGTAGCGTCTGCCACTAGAGCTAGATGATCGGAGTTCACATCCGCGGTTGCTGCAAAAACTTGTGACACTACACGCCGCTTTCATAGGATCTTCTCTATTTTCTCTATCAGTCATACATTGTAAACTTACAGATCTGGGAACAATATTTAAGTGTCGAGGATTCTGTAAGCTTCCTCCTTCGTCGGTTGTCTACACTTTCGAAAGGTTATTTCAGTGAGTCTTTTCAGTGAGTCTTTTTTATCGGGTGGTTGTAATTAAAGAGCAGCTACTCACAGAGGTCCATTGTGGTCAGCAATTATCGTATGGCAGCGCAACGTGGTAGATAATCTAATGCTTAAATGTAGAACCGGCTTTCGATGTAAAAAATTAATTCCAATTTCAACCACCAGGTTCAAATTGGGTGCTGTGAACGCAAGATAGACATATAGAAATTTTCCATTCGTAATCGATTAGGGACGTAACGCAGGTAGAAAAGGTCAAAAAGTGAAAAGCATAATGTTGATTTTAATATTGACCACCGCTTATACAAATCGTTCATTACGAGCACCAGAAACGTCGACGAGATGCTGTGCAGCGCCAGATTTGTACCTGGTGGTCAAAATTGGAACTAATTTTTTTCCTGCGTAAATCGATTCCGCATTAATACTGTAGCATATCTACCAAGTTTCGGTACCATACGATAATTACAGCCCGTACTGAACCTCTGTGAGTAGTTACACTTTAATTACACTATGTGATCAAAAGTATCCGGTCACCCCCAAAAACATACGTTTATCATATTAGGTGCATTGTGTTGCCACCTACTGCCAGGTACTCCATATCAGCGATCTCAGTAGTCATTAGACATCGTGATAGAGCAGAGTGGGGCGCTCCGCAGGATTCAGGGACTTCGAACGTGGTGAGGTGATTGAGTGTCACTTGCGTCACACGTCTGTACGCGAGATTTCCACACTCCTAAACACCCCTAGGTCCACTGTTTCCGATGTGACAGTGAAGTGGAAACGTGAAGGAACACGTGCAGTACACCCGTCTGTTGACCGCAGACCACAGACAGATGAAGAGGGTCGTAATGTGTAATAGGCAGACATCAATCCAGACCACCACACAGGAATTACAAATTGCATCAGGATCTACTCCAGTTACTATGACAAGCGGGAGGTGCGAAAACTTGGATTTCATGGTCGAGCGGCTGCTCGAAAGCCACACATCACGCCGGTAAATGCCAAACGACGCCTCGCTTGGTGTAAGGAGCGCAAACATTAGACGATTGAACATTGGAAAAACGTTGTGTGGAGTGACAAATCACCGTACACAATGTGGCGATAAGATGGTAGGATGTATGGTGAACGTCATCTGCCAGCGTGTGTAGTGTCAACAGCAAAATTCGGAGGCGGTAGTGTTATGATGTGGTGTTTTCATGGAGGGGAGTTGCACCCCTTGTTGTTTTGCGTGGCACTATCACAGCACAGGCCTAGATTGATGTTTTAAGAACCGTCTTGCTTACCACTGTCGAAGAGCAATTCGGGGATGGCGATTGCATATTTCATCACGGTCGAGCACGTGTTCATAATGCACGGCCTGTGGCAGAGTGGTTACACGACAATAACAACCCTGTAATGGACTGGCCTGCATAGAGTCCTGACCTGGCTCGTATAGAACACCATTGGGACGTTTTGGAACGCCGAGTTCGTGCCGGACCTCACCGATCGACATTGATACCTCTCCTCAGTGCAGCACTCCCTAAAGAATGGGCTGCCATTCCCCAAGAAACCTTCCAGCACCTGACTGAATGTATGGCTGCGGGAGTGCAAGCTGTCATCAAGGCTAAGGGTGGGCTAACACTACACTGAATTCGAGCATTACCGACGGAGGGCACCACGAACTTGTAAGTCATTTTCAGCCAGGCGTTCGGACACTTTTGATCACATAGTGTAGGTACAGGTGGATATACCACCTGTATCTACAGTTAGCATACGGTCGTCCCTTTCAAATCGCTGCTTACGCGTACTCTCTGCTATTTAATAGATGTGTCTGCTTCAAGAGATTGTTCGACAGTAGTGTAATCATACAATGAAGTGACTTTCCATCTGTTTATGTGCAGTGCGCTAGATTTGTTGAAGTTGCGAGTCAACTGCCGGTTCCTGCACCAATCGTGGATCCTCTCAGGGTACTCCAGCACTACGCTAGAGTTTTCTGGCATTGTGACTCCTCGATACACAACAGCATCATCCACGAGCAGCCTGATGGAAATTACGACGTTATTTAGAGGGACATAGGAGCCACTATAAATGACTGAATCGTTTCAGAGACCTATATTTTCCAAAATATTACAGGAATAAATACTATTGATGCATGAATATAACCGTAAATACACCGAGTTTGCATTTCGAACCCTGCAAATGTTGTACGAGTGCCCCTCTGTTCACGTGAAACGCTCCAAGCGGTTGTCAAGTTAGCTCCATACGTTATGTAGCAAAACCCTGTCAACGCTCATTACTGCAGCACTGAGTTCTCTGAGCTGTTCCAGTGTTTGGCAGTGAGGGTATGTAAACACGGTCCTTAATGTGCTCGGAAAGAAAAAAGTCAAAAAACGGTAGAGCAGGTGACCTGGGGGTTCAAAGGAACAAAGCCACATCATCTACACCACTAAGTCCAGTCCAGCGATGCGAAAGTCCGTCGATTACGTAGCGATGCTCCATCGACTGGATGGTTGGAAGATAAAATTATCGGAATCAGCAGTCACTTGTGAAAACAACCACACCTGCAACATATCAAGATAATTGGTAACCGTCACAGTATTCTCGCAGAAGAAAATCAGCCTATACAGCTTCGTCTGAGTCATTTCGCAGAAAACATCGATCTTCGGCGAATCTCGTTCATGCGCCACAATTTAATGAGAATTTTCATTGTTATATTCTCTCACATTGTGGCGATTAACCTCTCCAGATAAACGGAAGGTTGTTTTGTCGCTGAATATCAACTTGGAGGCGGAATGTTCATCCTCAGGTGCTTTCTTCAACAAGATGCATAATTAGAGGCGACAGCCAGAATTTTCAGGGTTTAAATTGTTCCATGAGCAGTAGACGGTATGGGCTCCACGCGCTCCAAGTTCGTGGCTTGTGCAGACACTTGATAGTTTTAGACTGAGCAGGAAACTTTCTCCCATCCTCTCCACGGCTGCATCTGCCACGCTTGCTCTACCGAAGTGTCGATACAAGAGCACAGTTCTCTGTTTACATAGCGGTTCATTTCGATAGTTCCCATTTTCTTGCTTTGTCTCCATTTTGCCGAGGCACTGCACTCGTAACGGCAACTAGTGGGCACAATGCAAACTCGGTGAAAATGGTTCAAATGGCTCTGAGCGCTATGGGACTTGACATATTAGGTCATCAGTCCCCTAGAACTTAGAACTACTTAAACCTAACTAACCTAAGGACATCACACACATCCATGTACGAGGCAGGATTCGAACCTGCGACCGTAGCGGTCACGCGGCTCCAGACTGTAGCGCCTAGAACCGCACGGCCACTCCGGCCGGCGGTAAAAGTAAGGAACGTTACCTTTTTCTAAAAATTCATGAACACTATTTCTGCATCTATGTCTACTTGGATACTCTGCAAATCACATTTAAGTGCTTGGCAGAGGGTTCATCGAATGACCTTCACAATAATTCTCTATCATTCCAATCTCTTACAGCTCGCGGAGAAAATAAACACCTATATCTCTCCGTGAGGCCTCTGATTTGCCTCATTTTATCATCATGATCGTTTCTCCGTAAGAGATTGAAATTTCGTGAGAAGATCCTGCATCAACTAAAAACGCTTTTGTTTTAATGATGCCCACCCCAAATCCTGTTTCATTTCAGCGACACTCTCTGCGCTATTTCGTGATAATACAAAACGTGTTGCCCTTCTTTGAACATCCTCGATGTACTCCGTCAATTCTATCTGGGTAATGATCCCACACCGCGCAGCACTATTCTGGAAGAGGACGAACAAGCGTAGTGTAGGCAGCCTCTTTAGTAGATCTGTTATCTTTTCTAAGTGTTCTGCCAATAAAACGCAGCCTTTTGTTACTTACCAGAGTGTTACAGCGACAAGTTATATTTTTCAAAACAATATTAGTTTTTTCTATCATATTGCTGATGCATTTAAACCAACTGTGTACAAACAAGTTTAATCTAAATTTCTAATAATTTTAGTTAGAGAAATAGTAACATTCATATCTTTAGGTGTGGATGTAACATGTAAATAAGTGGTTTTTGTTCAGCCGGTTACAACCCGTACGTATGTCGTTCAGAACTTTCAGTGAACTGTGCGTTCAAGAAAATGAGCGCTCAAGACACAAAGGAATTAATGACATCAGCTGCTAGTGGGCATTGATCTAAATCAATGGGAAACCTGGAAATTTATGCCGGACTGGGATTAGAACTGGGGCCTGCTGCTTATCAGGCAAAAGTGTTGCCCACTGCGCCACCCCGACACAATGGTCATCGCAACGGCACGGACTACCCTCTCACGCCTCCCGTCACACCCAAACTCTCAGCTTATCCACACACTACAGATGTAATACTCCTTGCGCACTTTTCTCATTACTCGTGCAATTTCGCCGATTCCCATAAGAGCTCGGGAGTGGTGTGCTTTTGCAGTGAAGTAATAAGTTGGTCGTCCTCCTCTTATGCAGGTTGGTCCATTGATAGTGACCGGGCCAAATATCTCACGAAATAAGCATAAAACGAAAAAACTACTAAGAACGAAACTCATCTAGCTTGAAGGGACAAAACCAGATGGCGCTATAGTTGGCCCTCTAGATGGCGCTTTCATAGTGCAAACGAATAACAAATGCGTTTTTTAAAATGGGAACCCCCCCTTTTTATTTCATATTCGTGTAGTACGTAAAGAAATATGAATGTTTTAGTTGGACCACGTTTTTCGCTTTGGGATAGATAGCGCTGTAATAGTCACAAACGTATAACTATGTGGTATCACGTAACATTCCGCCAGTGCGGACGGTATTTTCTTCGTGATACATTACCCGTGTTAAAATGGACCGTTTACCAATTGCGGAAAAGGTCGATATCGTGTTGATGTATGGCTATCGTGATCAAAATGACCAACGGGCGTGTGCTATGTATGCTGCTCGGTGTCCTGGACGACATCATCCAAGTGTCCGGACCGTTCGCCGGATAGTTACATTATTTAAGGAAATAGGAAGTGTTCAGCCACATGTCAAACGTCAACCACGACCTGCAACAAATGATGATGCCCAAGTGGGTGTTTTAGCTGCTGTCGCGGCTAATCCGTACATCAGTAGGAGACAAATTGCGCGAGAATCGGGAATCTCAAAAACGTCGGTGTTGAGAATGCTACATCAACATCGTTTGCATGCGTACCATATTTCAGTGCACCAGGAATTGCATGGCGACGACTTTGAACGTCGTGTACAGTTCTGCCAATGCGCACAAGAGAAATTACGGGACGATGACAGATTTTTTGCTCGCGTTCTGTTTAGCGACGAAACGTCATTCACCAACAGTGGTAATGTAAACCGGCATAATACGCACTACTGGGAAACGGAAAATCCACGATGGCTGCGACAAGTGGATCTAAATGGTGCAATGCAATGTGTGCTGACTTCCTACGTAATGTTCTACCGATGTTACTACAAAATGTTTCACTGCATGACAGAATGGCGATGTACTTCCAACATGATGGATGTCCGGCACATAGCTCGCGTGTGGTTGAAGCGGTATTGAATTGCATATTTCATGACAGGTTGATTGGTCGTCGAAGCACCATACCGTGGCACGCACGTTCACCGGATCTAACGTCCCCGGATTTCTTTCTGTGGGGAAAGTTGAAGGATATTTGCTATCGTCATCCACCGACAACGCCTGAAAACATGCGTCAGCGCATTGTAAATGCATGTGCGAACATTACGGAAGGCGAACTACTCGCTGTTGAGAGGAATGCTGTTACTCGTATTGCCAAATGCAATGAGGTTGACGGACATCATTTTCACCATTTATTACACTAATGTGGTATTTACAGGTAATCACTCTGTAACAGCATGCGTTCTCAGAAATGATAAGTTCACAAAGGTACATGTATCACATTGGAACAACCGAAATAAAATATTCAAACTTACCTATGTTCTGTATTTTAATTCAAAAAACCTAACTGTTGCCAACTGTTCGTCTAAAATTGTGAGCCATACGTCTGTGTCGATTACAGTGCCATCTGTCACAAAGCGAAAAATGTGGTCCAATTAAAACATTCATATTTCTTTACGTACTACATGAACATGTAGTAAAAAATGGGGGTTCCTATTTAAAAAAAAATCGCCGTTGATATCCGTTTGACCTATGGCAGCGCCATCTAGCGGGCCAAACATAGCGCCATCTGGTTTCCCCCTTCAAGCTAGACAAGTTTTGTTCTTTGTAGTTTTTTCGTTTTGACGCTTATTTCGTGAGATATTTGGCCCGGTCACGATCAACGGAGCACCCTGTATATGTGTATAAATGAGCACTCGTTTCAAGATCCACTATCTGAATATCCGTATGAACGCAGACATTTATGTACAGCAAGTTGCAACTACACCGTAAAAAACTATAACTCGCTGGAAAATAACTAAATAAACTATTTTTCTAACTCGACGTTTAGCCACCTAAATAAATAATAGTTTCACGTTTTAGAGCCGAAACACATTTCTGAAACACCCTGCACATACTGGGAAATACGGAAAGAGCAACATCGCCGACAAGGAGTGTGAGTCATAATAGGTTACGCCGCCTATTGTGTAATGAAATAAGAAGATGAGAGTGACAGACTGCGACGTGACAATGCACGTGCACACACAGAGCAAGATATAGGTTTGTTGTGGCCTAGGAAAACATACTTTAGTAATTCGTTGGATTTCATGGGCCACTGCCTTCCCGAAAACTTTGCCCCTCATCCCCCTCTCCCCTAAGGGTGTGTTGCCAATAGAGTCTTCTCAATGTAGCTGGGTTTTCGGCCCGAGAGAGCGTCAATGTCGGCTCACGAGGACCGACACCTCGGCAGCAGCGACAAAGACCGCAGCAGGGAAGCGGCGACCCTCGCGGGCGAGCACTGAGGCGACGACTCTCGAAGTGCGACACGGGTATCCGGCGTGAAGTGCGGAATATCACTGCGGGATGGTAATCTGATTCCGAAATTAGCGCCGCGCGATCCGGGCCGCGACGTACCGACTCACTTTGTGTTTTTGTGGTCGCCGGCGGCCACGGCGGCGCCGCAGAGGAGAGCCCGGCCCCCGCGTGTTATTGCAGCGCATTGTGGCCGCCTGAATGGCGGGCTCACACGCGCTCGCACGGATTAACGCCTCCGACAACGGCTAATAGCGCCGCCGGCGACAGTTTACAAATAAGGGCGGCGGCCATTCTGATGGAAATGCCGGCGGCGACACCTGGCGGGCGCCGCCTCAGGTAGAGGTAGGCCCGCACCGTAAGCTGCTGGGGGCGGAGTGGGGAGGTGGAGGGGCGCGCCTCCAGACCTGTCTGTACTTGGCACCTCGTCTGGCTCCTGGTGCTCGTTTCACAGTGTTCTTCAGTCTGCTCTTTTCTAACTTGGCTCCGTGCTTGAAGCAGTTTCTTTGGTGCAAGTTTGATCACTGATGCTTATACTCGTGTCCCACACGAAGGGATGTGCGATGTTGCCAACTCATCGATGTTGTATTTATCATGGACGTTAAAAACACAGGGTACTTGACTATTATTTTGGAAAACGAAAGGTGCAACTTTTTAATTCCTAGAGCGTTGTTTTCCTATTAAAATTAACTAGTTGTGGGTTTAGAGTCATAACGACGTATCTACAAAATTTTGTTGACATCTACATCTACGTGATTACTCTGCTATTCACAATCAAGTGCCTGGCAGAGGGTTCAATGAACCGCCTTCATGCTGTCTCTCTACCGTTCCACTCTCGAACGGCACGCGCGAAAAACGAGCACTTAAATTTTTCCGTGCGAGCCCTGATTTCTCTTATTTTATCGTGATGATAATTTTTCCCAATGTAGGTGGGTGGCAACAGAATGTGGTTTTCGCAATCGGAGGAGAAAACTGGTGATCGAAATTTCATGAGAAGATCCCGTCGCAACGAAAATCGCCTTTGTTTTAATGATTTCCACTCCAATTCACGTATCATGTCTGTGATACTATCTCCATTATTTCGACGTAATACAAAACGAGCTGCCCTTCTTTGTACTTTTTCGATGTCATCCGTCAGTCCCACCTGATGCGGATCCCACACCAGACAGCAGTACTCCAGAATAGGGCGGACAAGCGTTGTGTAAGCAGTCTCTTTGGTAGACCTGTTGCACCTTCTAAGCGTTCTGCCAATAAATCACAGTCTTTGGTTTGCTCTACCCACAATATTATCTATGTGATCGTTCCTATTTAGGTTATTTATAATTGTAATCCCTAAGTATTTAGCTGAATTCACAGCCCTCAGATTTGTGTGGCTTATCGCGCAATCGAAATTTAGCTGATTTCTTTTACTTCTCATGTGAATAAGTTCGCACTTTTCTTTATTCAGGGTCAAATGCCACTTTTCGCACCATACAGATATCTTATCTAAATCATTTTGCAAGTCGTTTTGATCATCTGATGACTTTACAAGACGGTAAATGACAGCATCATCTGTAAATAATCTAAGACGGGTACTCAGATTGTCTCCTATGTCGTTAACATCGATCAGGAACAACAGAAGGTCTATTAACACTTCCTTGGGGAACGCCGGATATTACTTCTGTTTTACTCGATGACTTTCCGTCTATTACTACGAACTGTGACCTTTCTGACAGGAAATCACGAATCCAGTCCCACAACTGAGGCGATACTCCGTAGGCACGCAGTTTGATTAGAAGACCCTTGTGAGGAACGGTGTCGAAAGCCTTCCGGAAATCTAAAAATATGGAATCAATTTGTCATCCCCTGTCGATAGCACTTATTACTTCATAAGTATAAAGAGCTAGTTGTGTTTCACAAGAACGGTATTTTCTGAATTCGTGCTGACTATATGTCAATAAATCGTTTTCTTCGAGGTACTTCATAATGTTCGAATACAGTATATGTTCTAAAACCGTACTGCAAATCGACGTTAGTGATATAGGCCTGTAATTCACCGCATTACTCCTACTTCCCTTTATGGGTATTGGTGTGACTTGAGCAATTTTCCAGTCTTTAGGTACGTATCTTTCTGCTAAATATTGAGCTATTTTATCAGCATACTCTGAGAGGAACCTTTTTTGACTTATCCGCTTCACCACTGTCTTAATGCTAAAGCTTGGAATTGTGGGATGAATGTAAACATACTCTAGGAACCATGAGTTATAACGTTTATGAGCAACGTGAATGCGGTGGTAGCAGTGAGATTATTTCTAATGTTGCAAAAATTTTCTTTGCCTTCATCTCAAACCACGAATTTTGTAGATACTTCGTTATGACTCTAAACCCCCGAGGTTGCCGTTGCTATCTACAACCATCTACAGATCTGTCCACAAATGGAGGAAGAGTAGCCGAAGAAATCGCGTAGGATATAACAGCACTATGTAAAAGTTAACCACAAAAGGGGAGCCAGTTCTAATAGTGAGAGTAAACATTTGACACATCCATTTAACAGTGTAGTGCCGGCCGGAGTGGCCGTGCGGTTCTAGGCTCTACAGTCTGGAACCGAGCGACCCTTACGGTCGCAGGTTCGAATCCGCCTCGGGCATGGATGTGTGTGATGTCCTTAGGTTAGTTAGGTTTAATTAGTTCTAAGTTCTAGGTGACTGATGACCTCAGAAGTTAAGTCGCATAGTACTCAGAGCCATTTTAACAGTGTAGTAAAAAATATGTCAATGCTTACAAGATAACATGCCATTCCAAATGTAAAAAGCAATGACTATGCATTGGAAAGTATCATTAGTTGTAGTCATGAAATGATATGCATTCGTAAATCCCAAGAAAATAAAAAAAAATGGCTCTGAGCATTATGGGACTTAACTTCTGAGGTCATCAGTCCCCTAGAACTTAGAACTACTTAAACCTAACTAACCTAAGGACATCACACACATCCATGACTGAGGCAGGATTCGAACCTGCGACCGTAGCGGTCACGCGGTTCCAGACTGTAGCGCCTGGAACAGCTCGGCCACTCCGGCCGGCAAAATTAAAAACATCGCGTTAACAGAACCAGATTGTGGACCTGCCGAAAGAATTTTATGCCAGATACGTTAAACAGCTTTTTCTACGTCCAAATGAATTACAAATTTATGAACGTAAGTTAGGCATAAAGCTAAAATTACAAGATAGGGATGTTGTATTACATCGTTAACTGGCAACATGGTGTATGTAGAAGGCAAATCCTACGTCATCCTCAATAATTCAGGAATAAAATCCAAGAATATTGTGCCTTACTATAAATACTTTTAAAATTATAAAAATAACAGGGGAATGATGTTAAAAATGACAAGACAGAGAAGCAGCCTCATACAGTTAACTGGCAACATACCATATGTAGAAGATAGGTCATACATGAGTGGCAAATCACAAAAAACACATCAAAGTATAGCGTAGCGCTAAACAGATGAATATCATGCCCTAATATCGCAGGATGACGGTAATAAAGAAAAGTGGCCAGTTTCACGAGTAAAAGTTGCATCAAAATCTCATTATTCACGATAGTATAGCAGGTATTATAGTGAGAACAGAACATGCAACGGTTCCAAAAATTGTGAACTTTAATATAGTTGTAAACATACAGTCGAAACAATCCGTTGTAATTTTATAAGTTAAGCTATGTGATGAACAGCCATAAAACGAGAGAGAAATGTCATACCCTGGCTTACAACTGAAAGACCTCGTATGGCGTATGGAATAATCGTCTTTAGAAAGTATGCACAGGTTGAAGAATAAAAGGAAAACGCCGCAAGGTCACCAGCCTATCAAGGTACCTCAAAACTAACTGAATTATGCCAAGGCTCCTACTGGCCGATCGAAGCAGCCAAAAAGGGTGGTATATGACACGAGAACGCTTGCATGTACGAAGACTGACAGAATAAATAACAAATTGCACCGTATGTGTACTACAAAGGAACATAATGAGAACTTAAATATTTTCAACATTTCGCGGCCCTGTCAGCAACTGTATAAATATTAATTTTAATAACCAACAGCCACAGTTGCAACGTTTACCTAGATTTACTTAGGTTTCAGTCGGGATAATCCAACCTTCTTCAGAATAAAAGTAACTACCGTTTGTCCATAGTGGACATCGTCAAGCTACAACTACAAATCCATAAATTATCGTCAGACTGTAGAAACTTATCTGAAACTGCCTCGGCCCCACTTCGCGACCGCACTCGTGGCTGCCGCATCGTGGTCGCGAAGTGGGGCCGAGGCAGTTTCAGATAAGTTTCTACAGTCTGACGATAATTTATGGATTTGTAGTTTTAGCTTGACGATGTCCACTATGGACAAACGGTAGTTACTTTTATTCTGAAGAAGTATCGTTATCCCGACTGAAACCCAGGTAAATCCAGGTAAACGTTGCAACTGAGGCTGTTGGTTATTAAAATTAAAATGAACATAGTAAGGACGACTAAAAATGAAAGCAGTGTTTAATTTATACGTAATGTAATAACACAAGGGAATAATTATAAAAAGCGACCAGAGATCGAAGGGTCATTGACAAAATGTACCTGTATATAAAAAAGCACAGAACATGCAAATAGTCATAAGGCTATAAATAGCAGGGACTGCAAAGTTATTCTAGTTTTACAGTGAAAGATAAAAGTTTCCATTGAGAGGAGGCGACAGCTGATTGGTGGGGGCGCCACCTGACGTGAAGCGGGAGGAATTCTTCTAACAGCAGCACCGCAGGCGGGCACAGCTATCTGGCGGATGGCGGAAATGTTTCACAACCCAGGCCGGAAGACGAGCGGTCGCTGATTAGCAACGACTAATTTTTCTATAACATTTCATCGAAGATACTGAAGAAATAAACGTTATCAGGGACCTTTTCCATACTGGAATAAATCTCTAATTGTTCGAGCAACACATATTTTCTTCCCTTTGAAGCGTAACATAATATTTCTAGCCTTTGATCAATATCCTGCACAGTTTGTCTTTTAGTATTAATATGCGAGCCAAACACTCTTTTATTCTGAGAGTAGTTATGCTTCTGGCCAATATAGTTACTGTCGCTGTCAAGCTGTCTGGCCAGTACAGTAACTATCATTGTCATTGCAATTGATCTGGTACACACACAGTTCATGAAACTTATTGGGCTTTGCGTGCCTTCAGATAATTAATTGTCTGCATACCAATCCCAACATCCGTTTTGCGGAAATTAGGATTGGTAAATTTACCTTTATTCGTACGGTTACTACTGACATGAGGACTAAAATAATCCCTAAGGATCCAAACAGCAGACATGCTGTTAGGGAAAAGCACATAACATAAGCCTTACAAGTGGCCACTGTTCAGCTGAAGGCACGTGTCCTCGTCGATTGCCTATATACCTGACGTGCTCCGTAAGCATTGACAACCATCCACAGTGCCTTCTCAGGTTCATCAACACTATGAACAGGGTTCTAATACACCAAAGCTTTTAAATATCCCCACAAAAAATAACAATAATAAATAAATGAGGGGTTCCAGTACGGGGACCTGGGAGGCATTGGTAGTGGCGAGCCACGACCGATATACTTCTTGTCGAAACGCTATTTACCGGTACTTTCGTATTCGGAATGATGATAAAACGAAACGAGGCCCGTTAACACTTTGTAACTTAGCCTCAGTAGCGGAGTTTCGAAATAAACGTAGTCTTAGACAATAACATTGTTGTAACATTGGCAAGACTGCACTTGTGTTTTGGCTTCCGGACCGATTTTTATTAGGATTATTTATTTGGTTCATTATCCTATATTTGCCCCTTTATTTTGTGCCTATAGCAGTCAAGCACCTTGTATAGGAAATTCTGTAAAAAGCAACTTGGAATACATCATGTTTGTTAATCAATAAATACAGCATTAATAAGCTTTATGTAACCCACATATTTTTATCTGCAAACTGTAATGCTTTCTTATCATCTGTTTTTAGCGCCCCGAACTATCCAAGTACAAGTTTATTCTTACCACTCACTCCAAATTTAATCTAACAAGGAATTCTTCATTTTTGTAGCGCGTTTCGTACATGTCAAAAAACCGTGAGGTTATAATTAAATTTTCCTTATTTAACAAGTTATAACACGAAAAATAATTACCGAACGGGTACCAATTTTAGAAGCATTAATATCCAGAGTATGGCGTGTATGATTTCCATGCGTCACAGCGCCACCGTTCAGTTCCAACTATGGCCACCAGGTGCCGTGATTAGTCATCGTGATGCATAGTCTCACACACCTTGTTAAGTAGCCTGTTTGTATGTTGGCAGCGCTATAGGCTGTGTTAAGAGATTCTGTGGTCGGACGGATTAGCAGTTAGCGAGTGGATAACGAAGTGTATGGACATGCTATTCTTAGTGGAGACTCTGTGTTGGTAGGACATGCATTGTAAAGTGAGATGACATGATGTGTCTATACGAAAATACGCAAGGAAATGTATGATGATGGATGTTTGGTTGATAAGGTTTGGGCAGTTCGCTAATCAAATACCTCCTAGTAGTTAGAGTCTATAGTAGTTAGAATCTTTTTATTTAGCTGGCTGTAGTTGCTGCTTGCTGTAATTTGTGTAGTTCGTGTTATGAAGATTTTCTGTGAGGTAAGTGACTTATGAAAGAAGAACGGGATTTTCAATGTTGGGATTCGTGATTGAAATGAGTTTTGGCAATTAACAGAGTTGGAGATAGTTTCACATGTCTTTAATTTCGTATTTTTTTGTTTGTATTATTGTTAGGGCCATTCTTTTGTATTAATTATTAGAAGTCTTGTTGTCAATGTATAGAAGTCAGATTGCGTTGGGCTTGTATATTGTGGGTAATAAATGAACAGGTTAAGTTTGAGGTGTCTTTGTCATGGAAAATTCTGTATGTCAGTGTCTAATAAAAATAATTAAAGAGGTAGTTTCAACCTGACCAGTCGCAGTGCACTTGTTAAGGTGTCAACTTGACCCTGGAGCAGGGCATTATTCGTGAAGCTCTAATACCAAAACAACAGTAACGCTGCAGTTGCTCTTCGAGAATTTCACCGGTTGAAAGGATTATGGAAGGGCCCTCTTTCTCCACTTTCGGTGCGGAGCATGACGAATAACTTCGAATCAACTGGAGAACTGGCGTCGCTCCGGGAAGACGCCGACGGCCAGTTGCAACACAAGTGGTTGCTGAACTCGCCGTTGTTATGGCAGACAACACTGTGTACAATTCCCGATCGTCAGGCAGTGCGCGTGCTATGTCACGACAGTTGAACAGCCCGTGGTCCACTATATGGAAGGTGCTTCGAACCATTCTCAAATGGCATCCGTACAAGATCCATATGGTACAGCAGCTTGCACCAAAGGACGCACAACGATGTGTTGACTTTGCTCTCCACTTTCTCGCAAAGACTGAAGTTGACGAGGGCCAGTCCTGGACCATTCTCTGGACAGAGGAAGCTCTTTCTTCTCTGATGGGTGAGGTGAACACACAGAATTGCCGAGTTTGGGGACCTTCACCTCCAGTCACTGTGCATGAAGTTCCTCTGTATGGTGAACTTGTCAACGTATGGTGTGGCTTCACCGCTACTTTTACCACTGGCCCCTTCTTTTTTGAACAGGTTGGCGCTCAAGGACCAAAGACTTGCAGTGTGACGGGAGGGTGTTCATGCGATATGCTTCGCCAGCATGTCATACCCGTCCTACAAGAGAGAGACGCATTGAACTCAGCAGTTTTCATGCAAGATGAGGCCCCACTGCACATCGCTCGTGAAGTTCACCTGCTTCCCCGAAACACATTAGGAAAAGATCGAATTATCAGCCGATCGTTTGCAAATGCTTGGCCGGCAGGATCATTTGATCTCACTCCCTGTGATTTCTGGTTGTGGGGCTACCTGGAGGAGAGGGTTTACCAGGAGAACATTCAGACATCAGCATATCAAGAGAGGTAGCCAGCATACTTATGTACATGCTTCGCACCATTCTGCAGGATGTAATTCTGCGGTTTCCGAATCTTTTGGACACTGATGGGTGCCATATTGAGCTCCTTTTGTAACAGTAATGGTACCTGTATAAAACGTCTCCTTTCAACAATTATACATGATTGTGTTTAAACTGACACACAATATTTTTAGCGCAACGCAATCTGACTATCAAAGATCCCTGCAAAAGAATGGCCCTGAGTAACATTAAACTATACCTTTCAGAAATCACTTACCTCACAAAAATCTTCATTACTCGAACTACTGCAATACAGCGAGCGCCACTACTGCCAGCTAAATAAAAGATTCAAACTACGGAAGGCACTAACTACTGATAGGGATAGTTAGCAAATGAAAGATATTAATAGAGAACAAACAATGTATTTACCTTAATAGTCATAATATATATAGCAGTTCATGACAAATTACAAAACTCCGCCATCTCTCTCCCCACATCCACCACTGCTGGCGGCTCACCTCTAACTGTGCAACGCTATGCGCTGTTAACATCCAGCTGCCCAACACTACAATGGCTGACAACAATGCAAACTGGCCACAGTGATTTTCATACAGAGCGCTACGTAACGTTGCCAATAAGAAAACATAAACAGCCTACTTACATAGCCCCCATGCTCCCCACAAAAAATTTTACAAATTATTTTGGGCAGTGGCCAATAATGATTTGATAAAATTTTTCATAATTACAATAACAAAGAAATCAAATGCACACACTTATTGGTAAAATGTTGGTCAAAAGCTAAAATTTTCTCACAGTCCATAAAGACAGTCCTGATCATCACAGCAAAATTGCAGTGTTTTTCTCAAAGTCTGAGCAGTAAAAGAAAATGCACACGGAAGTAGTGGATTTCCATGCAGTCTTGAAGAAGTAATGTTGTCCTTCCAACGGAAAGGCAGTGCTGACTCTTGACATGCAGACAGGTATTGGTCCACAACAGAGCAAACCCACAGCAGAGTCATTCGACGTTTTGAAGAATATTGGTAGGTACGTCATCACAGAGCAGACCCACTGTAGTCCTGGTAGAGAGTATGGTATTGGTGGGCCACCAGAGGTGCAGACCCACTGCGGTCCTTGTAGAAATAATGGTATTGGTGGGCCATCAAAGATGCAGACCCACTATAGTCCATGTAGAGACGGCCAACAGCCATCTGTTGCGACTGTGCAGGTGCACATTCACCATGGAAGAGTCTTGCGGAGAATATAGCAAGTCCATGAACCACCACTTGTGCATGCACAAAGTTTTTGGAATTGTCCTTAGAACCAGCAATGCTGTTATCTAGTCCCTTGCTGAATTAATAAGACACGTGCAAACACTAACAGTCCCTACTTCTCACATATTGTCCGTATACTATGACCAACAGAAACGTGTGGAGTGAAATGTAACTTACAAGTTACTTAATTTGATGAACTGGTGTCAATTACAATTTTATAACATAAGGATACAATAACAAAGGTACAAAATACATCATGAAAAACATAACAATACAGATAACATTTGTAGTAAAACAGACTTTACAAAATAATAGAAATAACATATACATCAGTGTTACAGGAATTATGACATGAGTACATACATAAAAGATCAGAATAACTTTTGAAACATCAACTTCACACATGAGCATTAAAACAAAACAGAATAAATAATGTCTAAGCATATTTACAAGGTAAATAACATATTATTAATGCCAATTATATTTGAGGAGAACAGTATTCCTCATCATAGTGAATGTAGCTTAATATTAAAAGAAGAAAAAATTCTATGAAACTACACAGAGACAGGAAGAAAAAAAATACACAAGGGAACACAAACACATAGTGGGCTAACACAAAAGGAAAGGACAGGGTTTGTTTTCAGTGTAACATTTGGTACTGCAGTCCAACCCAAAACCTCATTACATAGATCGTTCCTCTTATTTCGACATTTGCTCCAGCCAAAAAATTCTATCCAAGCATGCTTTCTGTATTTTTCTCGTATAACCTCTCAGTGCATTTCTTCAAATTCCTCACAACTCATTCTCTTATAGGCTACCCCCTCTTAAGCTAACTTAAATCTACTGAGCTCAGATGCTAAACTAAGGGACAAGGCAATGCACCAGCACAAAACAATTAACACGAACAGCAATGACAAAAAAAATTCAAATTGGCAAAGTAAGCAACTAATATAAGGCACTATGCAGCAAACAAGAAAAATAAATCAGTAGTAAAACTAGCTTAGAAGAGTAACACAAATTAAAATTCAGTAGCACTATGCCTGGCAAACAGCAGCGGCAAATATAAAAAATATAAAACTTATATCTATACATGACAAAGCTCAAGCAGAAAAAATATTACAGTAAAAATGACCATGTTTAATACTTATGTCACATCTTAACACTAGAGTGATGCATCACGAGAACTTACACTACCAAAAAAAATTACCAAGTAGTTGAAAAGAAAATTATGTATGCAGTTCCTGTGAAGGGAAATGTGCTCCCCCATTTTTGGGAAATGTATTACAAAATTAGTATTTACTGGATCTGCAGACAGAAAATATTTATATTAGTACATTCATAAAATTTTATTTTAAACAATGCTGCAATGCAGCTAGAAACTAGATATTAAAGAAAATGAGCAATCTCTCAACTACAAAGACAATAGATGTAAAATGTTTCTAATCATTTCATTAGGCATTTTTGTAAATATCATAAATTACGAGCTCCACAGTATGCTTTCAACAAGGAAATGTCAATAGCGAGGCCAATGGCCTCCCCTTTCTTTTTTTCTACCTGTGCCTCTGACGAGGCACTCACTAATGACTTGTTCTCCCGGCGTCTGACACAGCTGGGTGCCCACGACGCATTTCATGCAGGTGGTCACTTAACTTTCTTACGGAAATATTTACGACAGCAGTTTCCGCTAGTGACAGTCTCATATACAAAATTTTTCGGGTCGAGAATTTGCGTTGCAAATGTGTAGAAACAAAGTCTTATGAATATAACAGTGTCCAAAAAATTTTTGTCGGCATTGTAGTACATTCACGCATTTACACACATTTCATAACTCTTAAAGTACGATTCTTGGTTTCCAACATCCTTTTCATAAATCAGAGTCCCTAACCACTACTCCTTATTCCTTACCTTACTACACATATACATATTCATCGACACTTCTTCAATATTTCATCATAATAAATACGTAGCATAATCAAATAACTCATATAGCATCAGCTTATTGATCATAAACATACCGCAACATAATACACATAGTCATCGTAATAATAACATCATAACACCTCAGTCAACTCTCAAAATCGTCGTAGCTTCCTCCAATAATTAAAAAAAATTCTCTGCTCATGTCAAAAGTGTCATCTGCCTCAAACGTACTTTAAAAATCGTGATCCCATACCAAATATATCATTCAAAGCTCTCATAGTATCACAATGGTTCTGAAAAGATATGAACAGTTCACAAAGTGCAGACAAAATACAATTTCATAAGTGGGAAGTTATCCAACTGTGTAGTTGCGTAAACATCTGTCACTGACGTAGTAAAAAAGTTTGTCTCTCTCAGTTAAATGATCAGATAGCTGTGTAATTATGTGTTAAAGAAATATGGTACCAATGTGTAAAGTTGTATAAGCAAATACCATATTAGCTAGGGCTCCTTGTGCTTGCCAAACACATGGTACACAAAGTAAGCGTGTACCCCCCTGAGGATTAATGTAATTATACCCTCAGGCGTTACAGATTACAGCAATGGAATGAAATGTATCACGGAAAACTTTCTTTGTAATTCAAAAATCTTTAAAAATAAATGTTTTAAGTACAAAATTAATCACTCAAATACGTGTCCTGTAGCGCTAAATGTGCGTCTTACTGTAAGATAATCTCTGTGGAAGTGTCGTAGTTATCGTCCTCCAAAAGCTAAGTTCTGCAGAAGTCAATATACTTACCTCATGATAAACAAAAGTGAAATGCTTTGCGTATAGATATCTTACTTATTACGCTTATTGCCGTGATGAAGAAAGTACTGTGCTGTAACGTATTGTTGTGCTACGGAAAAGGCTGTCTCATTGTAGCTGTACCACAAAAGTTACTACTAAAACATGTTTTACTTTCCAGAAGAATTCAGAAAAACCGTGCAGATATAAAACAGATACTCCGCAAAAGCAACAATGTAAATTGTGTCACACATTAGTAACGTCGTGATATAATCGTGTAGCTGTCACGTAACTAACCACTGTGTCATCTGGTATCTCCCAGAAAGTACTTTAATTCAGAATGTAATTTCAAGTACACCAAAATGTTGCATTTAAATCTCATTAGCAGTACTGGTAAATGTTCTAAGTATGTGAGCCTTATAGTCGTTACGTAATCGTGCAACTAACAAGCAAGAATGTACACACACAATAACACTGTGTCGCCTGTTCGCAATAACAATGCATTCGTAATTTCTGTTTGAATAAGTTCTCTTGGTTCTTGACCGGATAGTTAACTTTAAACATTGTTGCATGGTAACAGTTTCTAAAGCATACTAGTAACGTGAAGTGAAACGTTTTATGGCAAAGACAAAGTTAAAAAGCAGATTATCTTTCAATAAACGGTTTTACATGTGAAATGTGGTGTAAACCTTTACTCTTCCTAGTACGCAGAGTTTCAACTTCAACGCAATTATCATGTGGTATACGTCGGATTCTGTAAGGTCCATTGTCTGATTGCTTCTAACTTTTCAGGATCCTGCTGAATGCCTTCAGAAGAAATAATGTGTCCCAAAAACTTCACCTTTGACCTACCGAATTCAGACTTTTCCAAGTTAACTGTAATTCCAGATTCTGCAAAAATACGTAACAAACTGTTGAGGATGCGGTTATGTTGTTCCCATGAAGCTTCTGCTATTAGAATATCGTCCACATATAAGGTGATGTGACGTTTTAAGAACTCAGGTAATATGGAATTTAACCCGCGAATGAATGCTGCTGAAGAAATGTTCAAACCAAAAGGAAGTTTCCGAAACTGATAACAAACGCCGAAACAAGGGAAAGTTGTGTATTTTCTACATTCTGGATGAAGTTCGATCTGATAAAAGCTGGATCTGAGATCAATGGAAGACAACACTTTTACACCATTAAAATTTTGAAGAAGTTCTTTCATCATCTGCGGCCTGTCTGTTTCAGGAATAATGATAGTATTGATTTGTCTCGAATCTAAGACAAGCCTGATCGATCCATTTTTCTTCTCAACAACATGTAACGGATTGTTGTATGAGCTTACTGCAGGCTCAATAATGCCCTCGTCAAGCATAGATTGTATTTCTGTTCTAACACAGTCCCTATAATGTGCTGGAATTACGTATGGTCTAACACAAAATTTAGTATGCTCACGAACACGAAATTGGTATTGAAATCCCTTGATTGTTCCTGTTTTGTGAGTAAAAACTGTGGAATGTACTTGTAAAATCTCAAAAAGGTCCTGCCTATCAGTGTCATTACAATTCTCAATTGTTTGAATTTTATTCTGAATTAACTCATTAATTTCAAATATGCCGTCGCATCCCTGTCAGTACTTGCAGAGTGATTGTTAGTGTCTAGTTCTGTATAAAATTCCGAACTGTTGTCTAACAGAACGTAAAGCCGATTAATTTCCACATCATGGTTTGAGAGCCAGTCTTCAAATTTCAAAGCTATTGACTTACCTTCTTTCTCTAAACTTATTTCAGCATCGTGAAAGCTTAAGATTGCTTTGTATTCATTCAAAAAGTCTACTCCCAGTATAATTTCCGTCGACAATAATGGAACAATAAGAAAGTTCATAGAGAAGCTGTGGCTTTGGTAAAAGAATTCTAAATTGGTTTGTTGGCGTACATCTACACTTTTTCCAAAGATTGCACCTTGTAATTTAATCTAAGTTGGTTTGTTGGCGTACATCTACACTTTTTCCAAAGATTGCACCTTGTAATTTAATCTTACGTAACGGAAGTGTGGGGTAATCGTTCGATTTGTTGCATTTGCTAAAAGCTGTTTCACTAATTACTGAAATGGGACTGCCAGAGTCAAGTACTGCCATAAATTTTACGTCATTTACAGTAATGTGAATCACAGGATATGCAATGTTGTTATGTTTTACGTCGTGTTCCTGGAGTAAGATGTCCCTAATGTCTTCCATTTTTACGTAATTACTAGCTACAGCAGCTGTGTCGTCAGTTTCATAAGTACGTCTTGTGGCTGCCAGCGGTGTGAGTCATTGGCTATTGTCTCTTTGTTGGCGCGCGTCGTTATTGGGATTTGGAGACCTAACTTCTACAAATTCACCGTGACGAGAGTCCCGCCAGTTCTGACGCAGTTCAGGTCTGTCGTTACGATCATATCGTCTGTCGTCATGTCGGTAGATTCCATAGTTTCTTTCTTGTCGGTCACGTGGTGGAGAATTTCTCCCTGAGTCGTAACTGCGCGCTGGACCGTTGCGTCTAAAGTTATTCTGTCTCCCTTGATAATAATTGTTTTGGTTCCCATATTGTCTGTTTCTCTGATTGTCTCTGTGATAGTCATTACCGCGGAGAGGTGATCTTTCCCTGTAATTATTACTACTCTGCCAACGGTTGTCATACGGGTGGTGTCTGTTTTGGTCACGATTTGTGTTGTGAGAATAGCCTTGTCGTGTCCAGTTATTATTTCTTTCATCGCGGAATTGCGACGGATGTGACCTGTAGTTGTTGTGTTCCTGTTTTCGCGTTACGCGATTGTCAGTGTCAATTTCTAGTTCTTGTAACAGTCCCTGAAAAGCTTCAATGTCGTCTTTGCAACGTCCTGCTAAAATAATATGTCATAAATGTTCAGGCAGTTTGATTAAGCAAATGCAGATGAGTTCTGAGGGGCTGTATGGGTTTGACAGGTACTGATTCTTGTGCAACATGTCTTCAAAATATTTCACAAGACTGGAAAATTCAGATTGTTCGAAATGTTTCATCATTATGATGCCATGTTTTACTCGGTCTTGTGTGGCTTGAGACCAATATGCTGAGAGGAAGGCATGGTAAAATTCTCCTTCACTGTGGCAATCGTGAATGACCGATCGCATTCTTACAGCTGGTTCATTCTCTAAGTAGCCACACATAAATTCTAATCTGTGCTCCAATGACCAGTTAGGAGGGAAACAATGAGATAATTGATGGAGCCACGCTTGTGGATGAATGTCGTTGGCAGAATTCTTAAACGTTTTGAATTTACGTGTAGTAATGAACAGCTTATAGTCAAAATCATCGTGTTGGCGAGTAGCATATCGGTCATTGTTACGTCGTGTCGGCGGTTCCATCTCAAAATTCGGTGTACCTTGTCAATTTCTTTCATAATTACCTAAATGCCCTGTGTTATTATTTTGTGGTTGTTCCGTATTTCTATGTCCCTCTTCCCATATTGGAGCGCGAGTGGCCTCTGAAATACTTAATTCTTGTATTACCTGCGTCAACTGATCTTGTACTTCCCAGATTTCTCTTTTGTACTGTGTATTGATTTGATTTTGATTTTGTTTAAATTTTCTTATTTGTTCATACTCTTGTGTGTCAGTGAAGGCTACGGGTCTTGTGTCATTCAGATCATCATCTAGCTTTGTAGATAAGTTAGTGACCTGATCCGAAAGTTCGGCTACTTTCTCCGATAGTGTACTTATTTCCTCCATGTGTCTTTCTGAACCAATTTTCAGGGTATCTACTGTGTCCTTTAAGTTTTCCCGAGTTTTTGCAAGTTGCGTAACCAAATCGGTAGATGCAACTGAGTCAATTTTAGCTTGCAAGGTCTCATGATTTTCATGAACAATAGTTTGCAGTTCTTTTATGGCTGCTTCGTGATTCTGTAATGCATTTTCATGACGCAAAAAAATAGGTTGGAAATGCTCACAAATTTGTGTTTTTACGTCATTACAGACCTTTTGACATTTCGATTCGATGTTATGTAACTCAGTGGTTAAATCTTCACGTGTTTGTTCAAGTGTGGTGTCTAACTTTTGAAGATTTTGTTCCATTGTGTCTAACTTTTGAAGATTTTGTTCCATTGTGTCTAACTTCTGCTGTGTTTGTCTATGATTTTGTTCCATTGTGTCTAACTTTTGAAGCTTTTGCTGTGTTTGTCTCTGATTTTGTTCCATTGTGTCTAACTTTTGAAGATTTTGTCCCATTTGTTGCATTAATTGTAATAACAATGCATTACTGTCTGGAATCTGTTCCTTTACGCTTTTCGGCAGTGCATTTGCACCAGCAACATTCACATTTTGACAAGCAGAAAATGTGTCTTGACTTATTTGAGAAAATGGTGAGGCTGCAAAACCTGAATCTACAGTATTTGTAAAATTGTGTCCTGTCATTTCGGATTCTTGAGGCAAGCTGTTGCCGAGCGATCGATCGATAATGCTTCCCTGTTCACTAATTGTTTCACTGCCTACGCCATTGTTTGCCGCCCGCTACATTTCCCTACGCACAATTACCAAATTACTATGTTGAACATTAGTTAATTCATTACATGGTGGCGTTAACACACTACTTTCGTCTTCACTGTCATTTCTCAGTTTACTTTGAAGCCTAGTGTTACGTTTTTCACACGCCATTATTGTCACAATATTTCACACAACAACACAGAAAAACACAATTTGAAAAGCAAAAATAGGGGAACACATTAACATAGCACTGAAAATAATATCTAGTTAGTTGCAAATGCAGCTGCGAAATACTTGGTGCAAATCTACATGCATGCCACAACTGTTTTACTGTACAACAATGAAAGACTGCAACTACAAAGGAGATTCTCTCTGCAACTACGCAATAGCAATAAACAAAATCTACACTAATTACACAAACTACAAGAAAAAATTAGAAGATTCCAGTGAGGTATCCTGGCAGGGTCGCCATATAAAACGTCCCCTTTCAACAATTATACATGACTGTGTTTAAACTGACACACAATATTTTTAGCGCAGCCCAATCTGACTATCAAAGATCCCTGCAAAAGAATGGCCCTGAGTAACATTAAACTATACCTTTCAGAAATCACTTACCTCACAAAAATCTTCATTACTCGAACTACTGCAATACAGTGAGCGCCACTACTGCCAGCTAAATAAAAGATTCAAACTACGGAAGACACTAACTACTGATAGGGATAGTTAGCAAATGAAAGATATTAATAGAGAACCAACAATGTATTTACCTTAATAGTCATAATATATATAGCAGTTCATGACAAATTACAAAACTCCACCATCTCTCTCCCCACATCCACCACTGCTGGCGGCTCACCTCTAACTGTGCAACGCTATGCGCTGTTAACATCCAGCTGCCCAACACTACAATGGCTGACAACAATGCAAACTGGCCACAGTGATTTTCATACAGAGTGCTACGTAACATTGCCTATAAGAAAACATAAACAGCCTACTTACAGAGCGCTACATAACGTTGCCAATAAGAAAACATAAACAGCCTACTTACACCTGTATATAATGATGTTATGTACCGTAGCAGGACAATAAAAGTGTTTCAATTGAATTGATTCTGCAATATTTCTCTGCCCCTGTTCTTGACGTTAATGCTACCAAGTTTGGTCCTCGCGCTGATTAGTTTCTATTTTATAACGCGTTAAATTTTAAGTTAAATCAGTTTAATTATAAGCACTCGGTATAAAAAAAATGAAGCATCAACAACTCGCTGACATCGCTCGTCGTCGAACACAACTTTCCTACATTGCAGTATCGTTTCGTTATCTTCAATGTTAACAGAGCACGTGAAAAAGAAAGATAGTTGTAAGTATTTATTATTCTTAACAAGTATCTTTCAAAGTAACAAACGAGAAGAGTAAAATTACTGAAAAATTGACACAACAGAAACATGTGAATATCTTTAACTGGATAGTTTCCTTTATTGTTCTACGTGAATCAAATGTAATCTTATGTATCATTAATGGAAAGTTGGCTTACATAATTCGAAGTACTGTTTATTACCATTAAAAAGAAACATTCCACATAATACGGGCACAGACCGCTTAACACCACAAAAGCATGTGCTCCGTGAGCACTCAAAGGTGATAGTCCATGCTTATCTCTTCAATAATCAGCCAATGCTCCTACCTTAGTTCGTCCAAAAATCCCTCAGGCCTATGGCCACGTTTAAGGAGACTAGTGTCGTTATGACATACGTTCACAAAAAGTTCATTTAAATGATGAAACAATTTTTCACAGTGATAATAAGCAACTTGTTTTTTTTCTTTATCATCGATGTTGCGATTTAAGGCTCCATTATCGGTACTGAAACATCGATTTTTAAACCCTCAACGCGATGTTTTGTAAACATCATCGAAAATCCCTACGCACACATACCGCTCAGCTCTCTTTCACTGGAATGGTGCGACCGAGGTGTTTTTTTCCAATAATATTTTTTCACTTTACCACCAAATCTCTCAAAGGCACAATTCAATGCACAAAACATCCAAACGTAACCTGGACTGGCATCATCCTCGAACCCAAATAAAGTAGACCAGTCGCTGATGTAGAAACATCACTGATAAAAACCGTCTTAAAACCGGAGCAAGAAATAACACACTGAGAAATTTGACTAACAGCATTTGGGGAGCTAGTCGAAAGTGGGTAAGAACCACAGCGTCTCTCCACGGCAAAATATACCTGCCCATTGTTGTCCATATCTGTAGATGCCAAAGAGATCAGCTTGAGCTTAAAAGTAACATTTTGACTAATAACTGGCTGCATGAAATTCACGCCAATCGATACGTTATACAGAGCTACCTGATTTATGTATCCCAACTCCCAAAGAATATGTCAAGAACACACTGAGAATTTAAAACGTATCTTCGGTGAACACCTCCCTTGACTTGGTGCTCCTGTGGAGTCCCACAAAAGGTAGTTGGACAAAGAACTTAGTGTGCCTCCCAGCAACTTAGCTTCACTACATCAGCAACCCAGCGGCGAGAACTAGAGGTGGAAGATATGGAGGAACCTGAACCGTATCAGAAAGTGGGTAGCACCAAAGGCAAACTTGGTCAAGTGAGGCTTTGTAGATGAATATGACGACAGACGTGCTTGTGGCGAATAGCAGGATACGGAACATCTCATGGAATGTCCTAACTGTCCCAGTAATTTTACACTCGTTGAATAATTGGTGGTTAACAAGGAAGTTTTTGCCGCGCTACTCATCTATTTGTCTATATAAGTTAATTGTAACTTTTCTTGGGCAGAGGTTTCTCAAGTGAGGCCACCAGTTTAATTTAATGAAAATAAAAATTATTAAAATTCTTCTGAAAAAAAAAACAACCACCGCCACAGAGAGCAACATACGTATCATTTTTACGTTTTACGTTTTTAGGTTTTACACTTACCGCCCACTTTTGTGCATCTGTTATAATAGAAAACTTATCTAACCGCCAATCAGTAATAGTGTTTCATAAAGTAGGAAAGCAACTTTACTTTTATAAGGCAGAGATATAACATTAAATCAGATGATAATAACTATTTAAAAATATGAAAGTCCCTGGCAGATTAAAACTGTATGCCCGACCGAGACTCGAACTTGGGACCTTTGCCTTTCGCGGGCAAAGGCTCTACCAACTGAGCTACCGAAGCACGACTCACGCCCGCTCCCCACAGCTTTACTTCTGCCAATATCTATTTAAAAATAGTTCAAGTCAACATTTTATGAAAACGTAATGAAAATGTTCTTAAATCCCTACCGCTCACCATGAAAGCTGGAGCGCTCACAAGTGGCCGGAAGCGACCAGATTGACTATACCATTGATTTAGATGGTGGGAATATGGTCTTAATAACGCATCGCTATTGTGCATAATATGACTACGAAGTGTGCTCAGTAAAAAGAATAAATATGTTACTAAAAAATAACTGAGCTAGTTTTCGTCAACCGCCATCTGCCAATATTATTTAGTGGGGCCTGTGCCAGACAGGATCGAAGCCCGACAACATCACTGATCAGAGATGAACGACCGAATTATTCGCAATAATTTCTTGCACGTAGTAAGTGCAAGACACATTAAAACGATGTTAGGGCCACGATTTGCCAAGAGCCATGACAAATTAATGACTGAACTCAATGTGCGTTCCGGCATTATGTCTCTTCACAACAATCTCAGGCAAAGCAATATGGAACAGTGTTACCTGGTGCACAAGCATGTAATATCCGTACCAGGAGAATTTATGATAAGTAGAATCACAAGAGCTTTTTTTACCTTTGTTTCATATTTAATTCTAAAACCAAAACCAGCAAATATCAATACTTCAATATATGTCTGCTCACTAAGGCAGAACGAGAAAGAAGACACGAAAAACATGCAAATCTCCGCTCTTACCAAAAGTCAAGAGGAAAGGAACTTCATACATGTGTTTTCATTCAGACACCGGCTGATTTTATATCGCTAATTTTCTGGACTATACCACTGCGATTACTTTTTACGTTAGGTGATTCTCGACATTCAAAGGTTTACGTAAAACTTTCATATACGCGAAGAAAATAAAGAGCACATACGCGCGAGAAACAGATTCCTACAGAACATTACAAGAAAAATAAGACACGAAAAAATTAACTAAGTGATGAATAACGAAATACTCATTGCCTGGAGTCTAATTCAAACAACAGAAACCGGATATAAAGTTTGGAAAACCAAAAAGGATGACAATGCACCACAAGTAAATTATAAAAGGTTTTTGACAATACTGTGTTTTCAAGTTACAGAATTTTGCGTGACCACTTCATCGCGTGATAAAGCAACCAGCGTTTCTGCTACTAGTACAGATCGTTTTCATCGATCACCCTGACGTAGATAGACTGCAAGAATAGCCATTTCCAGCGAGAGTTCGGCAATCCATCAGTCACAACTTCGCTCGCTTCATTCCTGTGTAACGCATTTGTGTAATATTCTTGAATTCCGTTGAGTTCCGAGAGAGATCAGGTTGACTGCTCAGATAATGGGCAGTCTGATTGTTGACTCACATACATTGTAGAAACATTGTTCTCTTCAAATTCCTGCTGACACCCATAGTCAGAGATTCTACAAGCTTCTTATGTTTGCTGATTGCGTGCTCTACGGAAACTGAGTCAAATACTCCTAATATTAAAACGTGAAAAGAAAATTTAAGCGCAACCTACTAAAACTGTACAAATGTAGCGGATCTCTTATTCATGAACATTACATGTAACTTCTTCATTTATTCATTAATGTGGCCATGTTGCCCGTATTTACTTTGCAATTCTTGAGAGTATTCTTGTTCTTTATTTTGCAACTACAAAAATGCGTGCTTTTTCACCTGGTGCGTTTCGTTTTGTTGAGGTAAAGCATAATCAGTGGTAGTGATTTTCGCTTGATTTCTCGCTTACTTCGAGAAATGCCATCTGCTAGTGCATCGTTTCTGTTTTTCTTCTTTAGATACTGGCAGTTGTGGTCTAATTTTTAGATGTTCCACAGCTCTATGCATTTCTTAGTTTTTCACACCAAACTGTTTCGCACACCACAGTGTGTGCGAAAAAATGATTTTTAAACTTCAGTCATTCCTGCACTGTCAATTTGCATCACCACGTTTTATGAATTTGATCGAGTATTCCTGGTACACAGCAAAATATACAAAACAATGACCACGTCCATTTGTTACTCCATTCCAGTTTTGTCTAAATAAAACTAGTAGTTACTGTAAAATGCCTGAATTCGTTAATTTTTCTTTAGTTAGATGTGTCTGGAAAATTTTTGTTTTCGTAATCCAATAGACGCTTCTCATTTTTATGACAAATTCAGAGAACAAATAAGAAACTTTCATTATTAGTACAATATACATTATTCAAAAATTATCATAAAAACGGTGCACAGGAATTGTTATAAAATATTTCAGGTCAACAATTGATGGTAGTCTTCCGTAATGTTAATCGCTTGTCAAACAATTACATCTGCACAGTTTAGCTGTCGATATGAACTGCAAGTTATTCTCAAAAGTGATTATGTGTGACATTTTCGCTATGGTTTAAATGCTTAAAATTCACGTCTGCGTACTTTAGATTTCAAGCTACGTGGCGCTACATTCTCCTCGTACGGCTGCGTCTGCTTATTCGCTGCTTCGAGCGCTAGGCAGGAAGGGCAGTACAGATCGCTGTTACATGCGGTTCTTTGTGCGTCAGGATGAGTAGCATCAGCATATTTTAAAAAATACTTTCAGTGCATCTCAGCTGCTTAAATTCTGGCAGTGTATCCTTCTTGCGAACAAAAAATTCAGGATAGGTTTCTACATTTCGGATTGGACCATTTCCTTGTTAGATGTACTGATTACTGCCTTATTAATTCTGTCAATATTAATGATATTTACACAGCCTCTTTGATCTGTTGTAATGCCCAGAAATTGAAAAGTAGTGTGAGTGGTATACGTATGTGGCATTACGTACGTAAGTCGCCTCAACTTATTATCAGAGTATCAATTTCGATATAAAAAAGGAGGTTGTTAATTTCATTTGTATTTGCTTCTGAAAATGTTGTCAAAATTATGTTGCAGAAAGACCATATGCAGCGGAGCCTGTCGCGGCCAGAGATGTCACACAACCGCGACGATAGCAGCAGCGTGGCGCGCGCCAAAGATATCGACTGATGCGCAGCTGGCCGCTATTGAAGAGGAACGAAAGCATCTAATAACGAAAGTTGTGAAAAAGAGACAATTAATGTGACATGTTTGTTTGTTCAACAATTCTGGTTCTTGGTTTTGTCCCTTATTTCAAGAGCAGTTACCGTTGATATCTCGTGTAGAGAGTTACATTTGAGACGTCGGAGAGTTAGTCACACTTGAGGTCACGGGGTAACGTCAGTCACTTCGTGACACTCGGGAAGTGTAAGTCTATTTGGAGTTGGCGCTCGAGTGATTTAATGTCGGATTTGGGCTTCTAAAGTTATTAGTTGAACCCGTGGCCTGTATGGGAAGTTATATGTAATTATTGCGCGAGGTGTATTGTTCTCAGTCGGTAGTGGGAAGTGCGATGATATTTGGAGTTTGCTTTAAAAGAGTAACTCGTTGTGAGACACGCTAAGAGACTGGTTTGTCTCGCGTTTTCATGTGACTAGTGATAGTGTAAAGTTTGGTCGAGCTAACCTTGGACTTACTCGCAATCAGGCGTTCCGTATCTTGTGCTAAGGGGAGGTTCCTTTCAGTCTTGATTGTGTGTATTTGGTATCGCCTTCACGCGAAGACTTTGTGAGTGATTGGTTTAATAAGGGTAAGCACAAAGGTACATGTGCCGTTGCCGCTTCTGTAATAAGGATTTGCTAAAGCTTTGGCGTGAGTGTGCGACTGTATTGGTTGCAATTGTGGGGAAGTCCTAAGGTAATAGAATCCCCGGCTGAAAGAACTCTCAAATTGAAGTCCGGCCTGTGATTGTCGTGTAATTATTGTGAGAACAGATGTCCCGGTTTGATTAATGTAAACGGGAGAACCAATCTGTGTCAGATATTTTGTGACATGCGCGAATTGGGGTAATAGTAATTTTCCATCCGACGAAACTGACAGAAGCAAGACCTATTAACTGAGTAGAGCACGATAATTGTCTCTTTGAAATTGTGAGTGCTGAGTGTTTTGAATTTGGTATAGTGGGTCCGCGTATGTCAACGCCTGAAGAGGGAGAGATTTGCTTTGATTTGAGTGAATATTAATGATTCTTTAAAGTGGCGGTGACGCTTAGGTGTTTTGTTTCTTTTTTTTTTACTAGCTTCCGCTTAGTGGGGAAGTAGTTTACCACCAGCACTCACGCCTGACGAAACTTTGTGGAGACAATGAAAATTAAGAAAATAGCTAAATATAATGACGCTCAGGCTCTGTGCGTGATAAAGAAAATATTGGTGTCTCGTGTTATCATTTCTCCCCATATAACATAACTTGAGAATACGGTAACAGAATCTTTGAAACTCAACAAATAAAAAGGTTAAAGATTACGCAGTGAATCAAAACGGTAAAGTACAATCAGTACAAAGAATATTACAGTGAAAGATAAATCACACTGAGAGTTTGTTTCGATAATTGCGTAAATTCCGGCTTAAAGTATATGAAAGAGGTTTTTGTCTGACTGTATAAGTGATAAAAAGTGGAAAAGTTAATTTATGTGGAATTAATAAACTGTGAAGGTTGTAACATAAAAGATTATCATTGATAGAGTGCAAATAGCATTATCCATTGTGTGTGTTCGTAAAAATAAATAAGCAAGGATAGAGCTGCAGTGCAGTGACTGTATAGGATTAATAATCTGTGACTAGCAACGCTCAGTCAACACGTAAAATAATATCGCTGGCGTGCTCTTACGAAATTTAAACTGAAACTGGTAGCTAAGAAAGTTCAGTCTAGATTGATTGCTTCAGTGGGGTTCTATTAAAAGGAACGGTTAAACTCCACGTTGGGTAGTTTTCAAGCTGGGAAAAAGATAAGATAAATCCAAGGTATAAGCGTTGGAGTGTTGGGTTACGTAAGCGAGGTTTCCGATCACGTTGCTGTGAAGTGTGGTACATCGCAGTGAGTTGGGTTTAATTGACCTAAGTAGCGCATCCTAATCATAATTGTAGTTTCTGCTTGATTCCATTGACTAGTAGATTACTTTTGGTGTTAGCTTACTGGTCGAACCTGTAAAATCTTGTGGTAGTCAGATGCGTTAGCTAAAATTTTCATTCGGGGGCTAACACTAGCCGGGTCAACAGAAACATCCGATCTCACGCGTCGGCTTTGACCCGTGACGTAAGGGTGTTGTGGTGTGTGACGTCATTTCAATCTTTATGGTCTATATGTTTTGTCGCTACTCGTTATGTCTAATGAATCAATATTGTTTTTTTCTTTTTTTTTATTTGTTTCTTTTTTTTATCTTTTGATTGACCTACACATTGATCTGTAGCGTAGCCCTGAATACGAGGTTAGGTTGGGAGTTTTTTTTGGCGGGGGGGGTCAGGGGGGGGGGCGCAGCCCCCCCCTGCCTGGCCTTGAGTACCACTTGTTTATTATTATCTTTGTTTGCTATCAATGTTAGCAGATTGTTCTTGTGAAACCTTTGTGTGTGTTCTTTTTCTATGTGTTTTCGTCTTTGTGATACGTATGCAACGTTTCTATATCCGCCATATTGGAATTGTCGTTTCCGCTATATTTGTGACGTCATGGGTCAAAGCCGACGTGTTAGATCGGACGCTTCCGTATTTCCCACTAGCCGATAAAACCAGAACCCGTTTGTACTAGTGGTGGTCCAGTTGCATCTTTGGTGGTAGCTAATGTGCGAGTGGTAAGCATTTGGTTAAACTTTCCATCCTCACAACTACTTGCAGGTAGCTGATATAGTACACGGCGTTGCGGAACTCTATGGTGTCGCTACACGTTTTAATACACTTGTCATCTCTGTGTGTCAGTGCCATCCCACCCAGGTTTGACACACTGATAACTAGTGGTCGCTTTAGCAGGTGTTGTTGGCTAGCGCAGTAAATATAATTTAGCAGACACACCACCACCGAGGAGCAGTACACTGTCCTCAGTGTTCACAGGATTGATTACTTCACTTGCTGCGCCTGAAAATGCTTGCGCTTCGTAAAGTTATCCAACCGCTTTCGTTTTTGTTCATTTATATGTCGTCTTGGTCATTTACTCACTTATGTAAGTTCCGTGAAATGGACTGTGAAAACAGTGTCTCAACATTTGAATCAACTAATTCTGCGAACATGTCAATTATTATTCTCCCTTTAAATTAATCACCACTGCAGTACCTTTGAAAAACAGCACTTTTCATTGTTTAGCAACTCCAGTACACGGGGTGATTCAAAAGCAACAGTACACACTTCGTGGATGTAATAGCCTATATGCATCAAAATAAGAGTAAATCGTTAAATAAAGTTTTGTCTGAAATTGCTTTATTTCCGAGATATGCAGTTGAGTAGGGATCACAAGTGCAACACAGACAACATAAAATTAATTCTCAGAAAGCCGTCTGTTGTGGCCGAGCGGTTCTAGGCGCTTCAGTCCGGAACCGCGCTGCTGCTACTGTCGCAGGTTCGAATCCTGCCTCGGGCAAGGATGTGTGCGATGTCCTTAGGTTAGTTAGGTTTAAGTAGTTCTAAGTCTAGGGGACTGATGACCTCAGAGCCATTTGCACCGTTTGAACCAATTCTCAGAAAACAACGACACGAGGGGACCCGAAATTGAACACAGCTACGTACTGTACATTTCCCCAAAACACGTAAACGTGTCCAAAATCCATGTAGACGAAGACAGTGACGTTCTCGACGTCCTACCGCTCTCGGAATATTGCATGTTCCGTTCATCTTATTTTATACAGTTGCGCAGCCATTTTCAGTTCGCTGCTGTAGTTGTGCTACATTCCCAATTGCAATACCATACACGAACTCCCGGAGATGGCCCCAAAGGTAGAAGTCCGAGGGGTTAAGATCTGGCGGGCCAAGCGACTGGCCCTGCACGATCTGCCCACTTATCGGGATAAGCAACACTGAGATACTCTCTTGCCTGGCGACTGAAATGTGCAGGGACACCGTCGTGCACAAACCGCAATATGGTTCGTGTAGCGAGTTGGACATCATGAAGCAGACCAAGAAATTCACGTTCGAAAAACTGTCGACACACTCTGACAGTCAGGCGCAGTGGAATAACGTGCTGTCCGAGTAACTGATTTTCCTCTATACCACAACAAATGTTAGCTACAGAATGATTTGATATCCTCGTACTGTAGTTAGTGCCAGGATTTCATACACCCACGCGTGCTTGTTATGGGCGTTCACAATACCCGCGTGGGTAAAGAGGCTTCCATCCATAAACAGAACTCGACAAACGAACATTGAAACAGATGCATGGGGCTCAAGTAACCAAAGACAGAAATTCTGACCTCCACAATAGTCTACAGGTGTCAGCTCCTGTACCTTCTGCACGTCAAATGAGTGGAATTGCTGTCTTCGAAGCAGGTGTCCATACGTTGACTAAGGAATCACTGCAGTAGCAATTATACGCGGGGATTTGTGGTCGGATCTTTATCTACCATTTCCAGGATGTCCTCAATGTTCTCAACACCCCCTCCATCCAGTTGAGGCCGACCTACCCGCGGAGCACCACGAATGCCACATTTGCTTAAAGAACTGTGTGCAGCTGTGAAATGCTGATGGTTTGGTACTCTTCTATTTGGAAACATTTCCACATAGCATCGTCTTACTGCTCGTGCATTACCTTCTGCTACGCCGTAAAGATGTGCATATAGGCGTAATCACCGTTTGTGTACGTATCGTACACAAACGAGTCTATGAACTACCGACAGAATCTACATCTACATCTACATATATACTCTGCAATCCACCACACGGTGCATGGCGGAGGGTACCTCGTACCGCAACTAGCATCTTCTCTCCCTATTCCACTCCCAAACAGAACGAGGGAAAAATGACTGCCTATATGCCTCTGTACGAGCCCTAATCTCTCTTATCTTATCTTTGTGGTCTTTCTGCGAAATGTAAGTTGGCGGCAGTAAAATTGCACTCTAAATTTCCTCATCAGCGATTCACGAAAAGAACGCCTCCTTTCCTCTAGAGACTCCCACCCGAGTTCCTGAAGCATTTCCGTAGCACTCGCGTGATGACCAAACCTACCAGTAACAAATCTAGCAGCCCGCCTCTGAATTGCTTCTATGTCCTCCCTCAATCCGACCTGATAGGGATCCCAAACTCTCGAGCAGTACTCAAGGATAGGTCGTATTAGTGTTTTATAAGTAGTCACCTTTACAGATGAACCACATCTTCCCAAAATTCTACCAATGAACCGAAGACGACTATCCGCCTTCCCCACAAATGCCATTACATGCTTGTCCCACTTCATATCGCTCTGCAGTGTTACGCCCAAATATTTAATCGACGTGACTGTGTCAAGCGCTACACTACTAATGGATATTCAAACATTACAGGATTCTTTTTCCTATTCATCTGCATTAATTCACATTTATCTATATTTAGAGTTAACTGCCACTCTTTATACCAATCACAAATCCTGTCTAAGTCGTCTTGTATCCTCCTACAATCACTCAACTACGACACCTTCCCGTACACCACAGCATCATCGGCAAACAGCCGCACATTGCTATCCACCCTATCCAAAAGATCATTTATGTAGATAGAAAACAACAGCGAACCTACCACACTTCCCTGGGGCACTCCAGATAATACCCTCACCTCCGATGAACACTCACCATCGCTACACTACAACAGCACCATAGGCTACAACGGGTCACGCCGAAGTCAACTAAACAAAGGTGTTTCATGCCAGAATCAAGAGCAGAAGGTTGTACAAAGCAACTTCATTGATATGCAGGCGAACACGACATGCTAAAAGCTTGCGCTGGTCCGTGATGTAATGCCTACCACAAACAACATTATGCACCATGAATCAGAAATAAAGCAATTTCAGACAAAACCTTATACGACATTTTGCTCTCATTTTGATGGATACATTACGCCCTCAAAGTATAAACGTTTACTTTTGAATCTCGCTGTATAGCTCAATATATTGGCATGCAGTTTGTTCTTAACCTTTATAGAGGTGAAATGAAATGATCTTATGGCATTACTGGCCGGGTGGGTCCCGTCTCGTGTTGTTTGGCCACCTATGCAAGTGTTTCTGTTTGACGCCACTTCGGCGACTTGCGCTTCGATGAAGATGAAATGAATCCAGTAAGACAACACCAACACCCAGTCCCTTAGTGAAGTAAATTTCCGAACACTTGACACGATGGTCTAGACGCAGCGGTGACAGCCAGTAGACCACTAACTTCGAATGTTTACAGAGGTAATTACAGCTAATTGAAAATATGATACATGCTGCGCGATTTTTTTCTATTACCCCCTAAATGGGACGAAATCAAGTTGGAACAGAGCATTGTAATTCCACGTGTTTTCTGATAGGTGTACGGTAAAGACTTAACTGAAGGTTATTGCTGAACTGCGTGCACCTATCAGTCCAGATGTGAAACCCGTTGTTAGACACGGGACTTAACAAAGCTAATCAAACAGAATCTGTTACTTCTTAAAAGAATGGTAATGAGACAAAATCCAATGAAAGACAAGCACAAAACATGTGAAAACTGTGTTTATGAATAAAATTTGTTAATGTACTTTTAATAATTTGTGGAAAGTTAACGGCTGATATAAAGACACATAAAAACTGTTGTAAATAATGCAGTAAACGACTACGTAATAACGAAAGAAAAAAAATCTATATGAATAATATTTTTCTGATGCTATCCTTTATTATTTTCTCTAAAAGTGCGCATTAAATGTACTTTTGAATAAATATAAACAAACGAAATACACTGACAGTCTTTTATCAAAAAGCTATTGTCTTTTTATGGTTTTTCATTGATCAGCTAGTTTCGCTTTCAAAATCCAATTCCTCTTCCTTAGCAGTGCTCCTTTTGTTACCGTGATTTCCATCTTCTCGGTATACCAGATTCTTTCTTTCACCTGTTTTGGTCCTGACTTTTATCTTTTGTTTCCTTTTCCATTGTATCTGTCTAGGTATAGTATATGTTTATTGAAAGAGACTTGTTTATGTTATCTGAGTTTCTTAAACATCGTTTCGTGGCAGATGCTTATTACTAATGTTCTCCATTCTACTGTAGTACCCTTCGTAAGAAATAATTGCCACTACATTTATTTCTTAACAACTCCGTAACGTTTAGTGGTAACTCCCTTATTTTGTTTATGTCCTTAAATCACTGCTTCGCTTCTCATTTTGCGGCAAATCTGTGCCTGTATTTCTTTCTGTTCATCATTTTAAATTTTCGTCAGTAACTAGTTTACCATTCAGGTTCAGTGTTGATAAACGAACTGATCTAGCCACTACATTGCAACACTCTGTCCCACTTTTCTTTATAATCGTACATATTTTACCATCGATGGTGATATTAACTTTCTATCTATCCTGTGCGCTCCCCTATTTTATTTATTCGTTCATACATTCCATACCTTTTTAAACAGTATCACCTTGGGATTTCTCCAGTATTTTTTATTCATTTTTTAAATTTGCCTTTCGAATAAGTATCATATGTACTCGAGAATTATTTTAAAAAATTATGAAGCTATTTTCTCTAAAAGATTTGCTTCAATAAATGCTTCCTTCATTATAAAAAATAGATGAAACTAGTGCTGTGAATAAGGCCGTCATACATTCAAACACAAAAACTGAGGTCAGATATCAGCGGTAATTTGGTATATGTACTGTTAAATGTAAATTTGAATTTTTGTTTCTGATTTGTTACAAGTAAAATTTCTAAAAATCTGCACGAGCTTAAAATGCTGAATGATTCCAGGGCACTCCAACCGAATGTTCGGCAACAGACTGTGTATGTCGATGTGGCTACGCAGCTCAGGAACAACGTGGAGTAAATGGGTTATCCGTGGTTCAAGTCAGAGGCACAAGTTCCTCACCCTGGGATACATTCTCCTACACACTAGTCTGTTTACAGTAACGTTCGTATATAAAATAGTAATTTTTTTAGTAATAAATCTTCTGACTGGCTTTCCTGCGGCCCACAATGAAACCCCGCTCCTGTGCCAACTACCTCATCTCAGCGTAGCACTTTCAACCTATGTTCTCAGTTATTTACTGGATGTATTCTACCCTCTGTCTTCCTCTACAGTTTTTAGCTTCTACTGCCGCCTCTAGCACCATGGAAGTTATTCCCTGACGTCTTAACACATGTACTCCCATCCTGTCCCTTCTTCTTGTCAGTGTTTTCCACACATTCCTTTCCTCGTCGAAAATGTCCTCATTCTTTACGTTATCATTTCACCTTATTTTCACCATTCTTCTGTAGGATCATGTTCCGAACACTTCGATTATCTTCTGTTCCTGTTTTCCCGCAGCCCATGTTTCATTACTGCACAATGCTGTGCTCAAAACGTACATTGTCACAAATTTCTTCCTCAAATTACGGCCTATGTTTCACACTAATAGTCTCTCTTGGTCAGAAATTCTCATTTTGCTATTGCTAGCCAGCTTTTCATGTATTCCTTGCTCCATCAGCCATTGGTTATTTTACTGCCTAGGTAGCAGAATTCCGTTACTTCATCTACTTCGTGATCACCAATTAGGATGTTAACTTTCTCGCTGTTCTCATTTCTGCAACTTCTCATTACTTTCGTCTTTCTTCGATTTACTCTTCGTTGATACTCTGTACTCATGGACCGTTCACTCCATTCAACAGACACTGTAATTCTTCTTCATCTTCACTGAGGATAGCAATGTAATCAGCGAATCTTATTATTGATATCTTTTCACCTTGAATTTTAATCCTACTCTTGAACTCGTCTTTTATTTCTGTCCTTGCTTCTTCGATGCAGAGGTGAAAGACTACATCCCTGTCTTACACCCTTTTTTATTCCAAACACTTCGTTTTTGGTCTTCCTCTCCTATTGTTCCTTCATGATTCTTCTACATATTGTATGTTGGCCCTCTTTTCCTATAGCGTACCCCAGTTTTTCTTAGAATTTCTATCATCTTGTACTATTTTACATTGTCGAATGCTTTTCCTAGGTCGGGAAATCCTATACAAATGTTTAGACTTTTTTCGGTCTTGCTTCCATTGTCAACTGCAACATCAGAGTGCCTAGACCTTCCCTGAAACCAAACTGACTGTCGTGTAATATATCCTTAGTTTTCTTTTCTTTTCCATTCTCCTGCATATTATTCTTGTCAGCAATTCGGATGCATTAGCTGTTAAGCTGATTGTGCGATAATTCTCGCACTTGTCGACTCACGGTTCAAATTGCTCTAACCACTAAGGGACTTAACATCTGAGGTCATCAGTCCCCTAGACTTAGAACTACTTAAACCTAGCTAACCTAAGGACATCACACACATCCATGCTCGAGGCAGGATTCGAACTTGCGACCGTAGTAGCAGCGCGGTTGCGGACTGAAGCGCCTAGAACCGCTCGGCCACAACGGCCGGCTGTCTACTCTTGCACTCTTGGAAACTGTGTGGATGATGCTTTTTCGAAATTCTGGTGATATATCGCCAGTCTTATACATTCTACACACGAACGTGAATAGACCTCTTTTTGCCACTTTCCACAATGATTTTAGAAGTTCCGATGGAATGTTATCTATCAGTTTGATCTTAAGCCTTCCAAAGTTCTTTTAAATTCTGGTTCTAGTACTGAATCCTCCGTCTTTTTCCATAGACTCCTGTTTCTTCTTCTCCCATGTCACCACGCATCCTCTCATAGAGATCTTCAGTGTACTCTTTCCGCCCCCTATCCGGTCTCTCCTCCGCATTTAACAGTGGAATTCCCATTGAACTCTTAATGACCACAAGTTGTCAAATTGAGACTTTTTCAGTCTTGAGTGAAATTTTAATTTTCTTTATTAATTAAGATGTAGTAGATCATCTGGTTGCTAGTTCCATCAATCGATTAGTGTGCCAAAGAGACTTAATGTCTATCAGTGGAAAACATGTATGAAACGACCGCTTAGAACAGTTAACTAGCATTTTTGATTATATTTGTATCCATATGGTTATACAATCAGTTAGTAGATACTTACACCTAGCGGAATTGTTATCGGCACCTAATGTTCAGCATATTTCTACTTTTCAGATATATGCCCCACATAATCCCCTTCAGTCGTACTTTTTTCATCTCATACGGTACCGTTCTTCTTCCTTTTTCTTATGCGAAAGCTTGTTCTTTGGATCATTCTCTACAATGTCGAAACGCATTATCCCACATATGATCTATTCATGGCCGTCATGACACGCCGTTACTCTTGAACAAGTCTGTTTCGCACTCACGTGCTGTCTACGCTCTTACCCGAAGACAGTTTCACTGCCTCCCTTACCACAAGCCAAAATATTGCCTGTCATCCCTACTTTAAATAGCGCTGGTACAAAAGGGCAGCCGTCACCACTTGAATCCATTCCTTGGCTCTGTACTTTTAGTGGTACTACCGCAATTTGTTTCATTATCTCACCAACATTATTACTGCGCTGTCTAAGTACCAATGTCAGCACTGCTTCCAGTGCTACGTTAGTGTTTTCTAGGCAAAATAAGGTGAACCTTATCGTTACGTTACGTACAATCCCAAACATACATGAACATCCTGTAACTTTTTACACAAATGAATCTTTTATATTGTAACTTTCTTTAAAAATAGTAACTTTAAGATTACGTTGAATGAATGTCTGATCTGTAGAATGAATACAGAACTCGAATTGTCGTGTTGCGCGTTGCAAGTTAAGTGGTGTG
Source organism: Schistocerca cancellata (assembly GCF_023864275.1). Taxonomy (NCBI): domain Eukaryota; kingdom Metazoa; phylum Arthropoda; class Insecta; order Orthoptera; family Acrididae; genus Schistocerca; species Schistocerca cancellata. The sequence goes on from NC_064631.1 coordinate 215,338,933, forward strand.
CTTACTCTGTGTTATTGCTAGCAAAACTTTACCAATCGATTGGGCAATGTAACTCCCAATACCAATAAAGACATACAGTCACTGCAAAATACATTCAGCCCGTTAAGCACTGGGTCCTAAGGCCCTGTTCGAAACTAATAACTTTCGCTCCTGTGCAAATAACTTATAAATTAAATTGTCTTACCTCTAAAGCAGCAACGGTGGAACGCGATATATTCTGATCTCTCATTATATATATATATATATATATATATATATATATATATATATATATATATATATATATATATATATGCTAACTACAGGCACAGCATTGTGCAATGCTGCCCGTAATACGTGAAATGTACATGAAATTCATTTGGCTCATAAACGGGAACATTTAAGAAAATCTAACGTCTTTGAAAAATGTCTGACCTGGACTGGGAGACGTTACTGATTTTGGTGAATTACTAACACTCAGTGTTTTTTAGCAAAATTATATTGCAAGTTAAACATCTGACAGTTGAAGTTACATTACTCAATTGATTCACAAACAATGAGATTTAAACAGTAAGCATTATGTAAATTCATTACCCAACATAAATGCAAATCATCAAATTACATATAGCTGTGTTAACAAATCTTAAAAGCATTACAAAAAGGAAATATCTAACAACGCTTTTTATCAAACCGTTTACGTACATTCTGGAGTTACTCAACAATTACAAACCAACTCATCTATACTTACGTGCCTGCAAAAACAGAAATCATAATTATTGAACATCTTTACCTTATTTTCATGAAGACTTCTGCTCTCATGTTCAACAATATTGACATACCTACATTAATCTAACTCTTGGTGGTTTCACACAGCACACCACAGAAACAGCCTACTCCATCGTCTTTCCCCTCACAGACAGCTACCTATAACTGTGCGCCCAACGCTCTCTTACTCCAACACCAGCAGTATTTTTGGCTCTGCGGTCGCATACAGTCAGCGATTCGCATTATCGAGCCTATCAGAGACATTCATCGTTTATAGTATACTAGTTTCGTTTTAATTTATTAATATTCTTATTTTATTCTGGTGCCCCATACAAGTGTGCCCCAGTTTACTCATTTGAATATCACTAAGCCAAAATTTAAAGACCAGCTATTAAATTCTATCCGGCTGCATCCTCTATAAATCTGGAATACGTATCTTGTTTACCAACTATGCAATATTTAAATATACAGAAACCGATCACGGTGTTCCCATGAGTTATTTACCATATGCCCTAATGAAATAAAGACGCCTGAGAACTGTTAGGTGGAATGGACAGGTTACCAACCACAGCATTTACGTTGACGATAAGTAAGTTTGCTAATGTTGAAAACTGAGATGATACGTAGATTTGAGAGAAATTTCTGCTTAGGAAGCAAAATGGCCGAAACAACGAAGCAGGTAGATTGTGACATGCGAATAAAACGTTATAAATGAACAACACAATATTGTGTGTATTCTACAATATTGTACTTCTAATTTACAATTATTTTTATTTTTTGTTTGTTTAGTTATTAAACATCTTCAAACACATTATAACGTTACATACCATTTATAATGATGAAATAGTTCTACGAAGAAGCGGTGGAAGGAACAGTTAACACAAATAAAAATTTTCTTCAACCAACTAAATCGACTGGCATCGAATAGTGGTCTCTAGCAAAATAATGTGTTTATTAAATTGCGGTTGTGGACATCCCAACTGAAACAGTAGTGAACGCACAAAAGAATAAAATGGAACCGTTGAAATATGTTGGCATCGGAGCGTACTGAAGTAAAGCAAAGAAATGAAGTAGAAACTGAAGTGCTATTGAAAATAAATAAGTATTTTACTGAGACGGGAGACAAATTGCTGGGATATGTGTAAAGGCATAATATGAAGAACGGCGTGAAACTGATGGGACTGCAAAACATGGAACATTTTTTGAGGATGTTGGGTTTGAAAGTACGCAGTAATATTAAAATACTAATCGGTCTTAATCGCAAGGCTTGTAAGACGTATCCATTGCCGGCGATGGGCGAGGCATGGCAGAGTCTCTGACCAGAGAGCAGTATGTAGTTAGTTGTTGCTTGTCGCTAGTCGGCGTGAGTCAGTAGTAGTCGTCAGTCCATGCTAGTAAGCTGTAGTCGACAGGAGTCGGCGCGTGCCTGCGCGTGTCGGCAGTCTGCTCTGGTCGGGACTCTGGAGGATGGGTGTTGTTGTAGAAGGTAAAGAACCAGCCTTGCGCATATCTAGTAATGTATATTAAATGTCAATTTGTTTAAAAAAAATGCTCCCAATAATAATTTTTATAATGTAAAGTAATTTTTTTAAAGAAAAGCATTCATTTCAATTTAAAGAAAATTTCCATTGCATGATCATTCCTTCCAAAAATTATATATATATATATATATATATATATATATATATATATATACACACTCCTGGAAATGGAAAAAAGAACACATTGACACCGGTGTGTCAGACCCACCATACTTGCTCCGGACACTGCGAGAGGGCTGTACAAGCAATGATCACACGCACGGCACAGCGGACACACCAGGAACCGCGGTGTTGGCCGTCGAATGGCGCTAGCTGCGCAGCATTTGTGCACCGCCGCCGTCAGTGTCAGGCAGTTTGCCGTGGCATACGGAGCTCCATCGCAGTCTTTAACACTGGTAGCATGCCGCGACAGCGTGGACGTGAACCGTATGTGCAGTTGACGGACTTTGAGCGAGGGCGTATAGTGGGCATGCGGGAGGCCGGGTGGACGTACCGCCGAATTGCTCAACACGTGGGGCGTGAGGTCTCCACAGTACATCGATGTTGTCGCCAGTGGTCGGCGGAAGGTGCACGTGCCCGTCGACCTGGGACCGGACCGCAGCAACGCACGGATGCACGCCAAGACCGTAGGATCCTACGCAGTGCCGTAGGGGACCGCACCGCCACTTCCCAGCAAATTAGGGACACTGTTGCTCCTGGGGTATCGGCGAGGACCATTCGCAACCGTCTCCATGAAGCTGGGCTACGGTCCCGCACACCGTTAGGCCGTCTTCCGCTCACGCCCCAACATCGTGCAGCCCGCCTCCAGTGGTGTCGCGACAGGCGAGAATGGAGGGACGAATGGAGACGTGTCGTCTTCAGCGATGAGAGTCGCTTCTGCCTTGGTGCCAATGATGGTCGTATGCGTGTTTGGCGCCGTGCAGGTGAGCGCCACAATCAGGACTGTATACGACCGAGGCACACAGGGCCAACACCCGGCATCATGGTGTGGGGAGCGATCTCCTACACTGGCCGTACACCTCTGGTGATCGTCGAGGGGACACTGAATAGTGCACGGTACATCCAAACCGTCATCGAACCCATCGTTCTACCATTCCTAGACCGGCAAGGGAACTTGCTGTTCCAACAGGACAATGCACGTCCGCATGTATCCCGTGCCACCCAACGTGCTCTAGAAGGTGTAAGTCAACTACCCTGGCCAGCAAGCTCTCCGGATCTGTCCCTCATTGAGCATGTTTGGGACTGGATGAAGCGTCGTCTCACGCGGTCTGCACGTCCAGCACGAACGCTGGTCCAACTGAGGCGCCAGGTGGAAATGGCATGGCAAGCCGTTCCACAGGACTACATCCAGCATCTCTACGATCGTCTCCATGGGAGAATAGCAGCCTGCATTGCTGCGAAAGGTGGATATACACTGTACTAGTGCCGACATTGTGCATGCTCTGTTGCCTGTGTCTATGTGCCTGTGGTTCTGTCAGTGTGATCATGTGATGTATCTGACCCCAGGAATGTGTCAATAAAGTTTCCCCTTCCTGGGACAATGAATTCACGGTGTTCTTATTTAAATTTCCAGGAGTGTATATGCCAGCATTGCACGAAGCTGTGCCAAAAAAAAAGTTCTACATAAGAGCAGATATATATATTCGCAGTTTTTATTGAGGTAAGAATTTTTTCCTTTTTTTATTCAGAATACAGGGCCGAGGCGCAGCGCTGCTGTCGTCATAAAATTTACCAGGTTACTGAATTTTTTTGTTATTTCCAGGTTTACGAATTGAATTTCGTGGTTACATTAAATGTTAATGCATTTCTGCACACAGATTATAAATGGGAGCCAATTTTGTTCAGAGGTTACATTAAAATTAATTTTGTTCAGAGGTTACACTTGGTTCATCATTTAATTATTATTTTATGGGGAGTTTACACATGGTTCATTTTTATTATTTCTTTGGGGAGTTTACACTTGGTTCTTGGTTAATCATTTAATGAACATTTTCGTGTGGGGAGGTTACAGGCTTTATTAAAAATTAATAGGTACACGTCAAAATGGTAACCGTTTCCGATTTTTATCAAAAATCGTCTTCAGACGGTGAACAGAGACGACGGTTGGAGAATTGGTAAGTGTCGGAGGACGTCACTGGTAACAGACAACTGAGCGGACACCATTGGTGTTCTCCGACACTTACCAGTTCTCCAGCCGTCGTCTCTGTTCACCATCTGATGAGACATGGTCTGGAGATGATTTTTGATAGAAATCTAAACCGGTTACCATTCGGAAGTGTGATTATTAATTTATAATAAAGCGATCAAGACTGATTCGTATTTTAATTAACTATCAAACCACTGTTATTTTCCAGCAATGTTTTCGAAAGTTATGCAGTAATATGTTGGCGCAAACCGGAAAATCTGAAGGATAGCTTTAAACCAGCATAAATAAATATAAAAAGTTAAATATGTATAAATCTTCGCTCCTTGCACTCTTTAGAGAATGTGAGTTGTATGATTCACATGAGATCCACGTTTCTGACGCATAATCGTCATGTATTTATTCTTTTGATTCCTCAGTCGCTAAAATTGGCTATGACATTTCATTGTGTATTATCTAGTTTTGTGACTGACAAATGTATTTAAATATTGCCAAAGCCCGCAAACACGGACAGAAAGTGCGCTTCAACTAAGAGATGCATATAGAATTAATATACTCAATGTATGCGTGACAACGTAATTTTCAAGTAGGTTTTACATTTGGTTTTAGGTGGCAGGCTATGTTTTTTATTGTTAATAAGATTATAAATGAGATAAGACTTTCACGGATCATTATTTAGAATGAGCACATTGGGTTGACCGTACTGATTGACTGTTCTATCAGTTCTCGGTAGAATATTTCGTGCCAGTATCGTGTGTGTTTTCATTCTTAATTGGACTAACTGTTAATAACCAAGTGTAAAAACTTTCAAAAGTACTAATCAAATATACGTTCTATATGTTAGTACTACATACTACCGAGTGTGATACGAAACTACATTAAAAGAAATGCACGATGCAGATGTTCAAAAATATTTTATTCAGGCGGAATGACGAGGTCAACATAGCATACTGTCAGTAATAAATCAGTCAATACCGCTGGTGTAGGACACGATGTCACGAGTTGGTGACCGTCGTTGTGTGATTAATGTAGAAAAGTGAAATACTGCTTAATATTAGATGCTAAACAATATCCAAGATGTATTTTAGTTACCTTAGACCTAAAAGGCCATTTAATTACTCCAAGATCCGAATGCTAGGGTAGTATGCTCACTACTATCAGAGAAAGATTTCTGATATTTGAATATGTTATCCACTTTTGTCAATAAGAAGCATAACCGAAATTGACTCCAAGGCCGGTGAAACTTCCAGTTTATGATCATCTTCTTACTGAACGCGCTTTTCTGCGTGTGTTCTACAAGCTTAACATAAACCTCTAACGTTTGTAGATGCTGGACTCCAAAAATAGTCCAATGTGCTACAAAGCTAAAATAATAAACTGTAAATTTTCAGACAAGTACATAACATGTGTGTGGTCCTGTCATTATACTGATGGGTGAAGAAAACTTAATATTTCAACAATGGATTTCGATCAACAGAAAGACTGGAAGCACAATCGTCGCCTGCGTCACAATTGTGTGCTTAGGGAGTTGGAGACTTCGCAAACATGTCACTGTGGATATCCCTATCGACACACAGCAGGAAGATGTCTACAGTTGTATTACAATTGGTTAGTCAGTTAAGATTAAGGTTTATAACTTCTAGTACAAAACAAGAGGAATACTCTAACCACTTGGAAAAGAGACGAAAGCTCAGTACATGAGAATAAAACCTTTCGGGAATACAAAGCAGATGTGCGAGTGCAAAAGAAAAGTAAAGAAAATATAGGAAGAGCTGTAACTGGTGGTAATCAGAAGAAGAACAAATGCAGTTCTTTTCACGTACTAGTGACGCTATACAGCGTGTCTTAAGTCATCAATGTTAAAATTGTAAAAAAGGTAGAGGAGCTTGAAAATAATATCTTCACTTAAGGAACCGGTGGTTGGTAATAAAGTTCTGTGCTGTATCAAAGTCTTGACTGAGCATCTGAAGCACGTAAACAATCCACAAGTAACTGTGCCTGTCGCATAGAACCACAATAAGAGAGCGTATGACAATTTAGTCACTCCCACGACACATACCGCTAATTACACGTAAAACGGCGTCAACCCTTAACAGTAGCCTCAATTCGGCAAGGAATACATACCGTAAGTTTCTTCATGTGTGCTATATCCAGTTAAAGCCATTCATTCATTGATGATTAGAACGTGCAGGGCTACCAAATTGCGACAATGTTGTCCGACACATTTCACCCACAATTCTAAATAGGCAAGGCATTTTCTGTGGAAGGTTGATCGGACGAATCAACAAATCACTAAGGTGACAAAAGTCATGGGATACCGCCTAATATTGTGTCGGACCTTTTTTTGCCCAGTGTAGTACAGCAATTCGACTTGGGATGGACTCGACATGTCGTTGGGAGTCCCCTGCAGAAATATTTAGCCATGTTGCCTCTACAGCCGTCCATAATGCGAAGTGTTGCCGGGGCAGGAGTTTGTGCACTAACTGACCTCTCGATTATGTGCCATAAATGTTCGATGGAATTCACGTCGGGCGATCTGGGTGGCCAGGTCATTCGCTCGAACTGTCCAGAACATTATTCAAGCGAATCGCGGGCGACTGCGGCCCGGGGACATGGAGCATTGTCATCCATAAAAATTCCTTCGGGAACGTGACTTATATGATTGGCTGCAAACGGTCTCCAAGTAGCCAAACATAACCATTTCCAGTCAATGATCGGTTCAGTTGGATCAGAGGACCCACTCCATTCCATGTAAACACAACCCACAGCATTATGGAGCCGCCGCCAGCTTGCAAAGTGCCCTGTTGACAACGTGGGTCCGTGGCTTCGTGGGGTCTGCGCCACATTCAAACTCTACCATCAGCTCTTACAAACTGAAAACGGGACTGATCTGACTAGGCGTCGGTTTTCCAGTCGTCAAGGGTCCAGTTGATACAATCACGAGCTTAGCAGACAATGTCGACCTGTTAGCAAAGGCACCCAAGTTAGTCATCAGCTACCATATACCATTAACGCCAAATTTCGCCGCGTTGTCCTAACGGATCCGTTCCTAGTACATCTTACATGGATATCTGCGGTTATTTCAAGCGGTGTTGCTTATCTATTAGCATTGGCAACTCTCTTTGGCAGCTGTGTTGTCCACATTGAGAGATATGGCCTGAAATTTGGTATTCTCGGCGCACTCTTGACATTGAGGATCTCGGAATATTGGATTCCCTAACGATTTCCGAAACTGATTGTGCCATGTGTCCAGATCCAACTACCTTTCCGCGTTCAAAGTCTGTTAATTCCAGTCGTGCGTCCAGAACAACGTCGGAAACATTTTCACATGAACCACCTGACTGCAAATGACAGCTCCGCCAGTGCACTCCCCCCACCCCCCCCCTTTATACCTTGTGCACGCGATCCTACCGCCATCTGTGTATGTGCAAATCGCTATGACTTTTTTACCTCAGTGTAGGTTGCCTGAGTGCACGCCAGACCAGGAACACATGCATGTAGCTCTGTTGTCATCTGGGAATAAGGGAATGTCCACAGAACTCTCTTCATGAAGATGTTGAAGAAAGCGCATCACTTGGTTAACTGGTTCACGATCACAGTAATCTGAATGAGTGTGCACAGTTGGTTGACACAGGTTGGTCAAAACAGGGGCCAGCATTCCAGTACTGGTATCTGTAGACTTTTGCTTGCTATAGCGATCGCTTCAAACAAGTGATCGCTATAGCAAGCAAAAATCCACAGATACCAGTATTCGAATGCTGGCCCCAGTTTTGACCAGAACCGAGGTGGAATCATCCTACACGTCGGTCAGGAGCTTGAAGATGGCGTAGTAAATCGCCGAAACTGGTAGCCAAATAAAATCAGTTTGGAAACTGAACGGCGGAAAGGTATTTGATTTGACATCCTGTGTCGAACAGCCGAGTCCCTCAACCATCTCTGAAAAGATGGACATAGAGAGGCATGCAGATTCGTTTGCAGTGTTTACTCGGCAGTTAATTGAGATGGACCTGCATTCACTGTAAGTAGATCAGCCTACTGAGCTTGAACCGATTGTTGCTGAGCAAGCGTAAGATTCATCTCTAATTCCTATCTGCTAGGATACTTTTATGACCACTATTTTTATGCCACGGTAAATGGCTGCAAGTGCTCCACCATTCCCTGTAGACACGTTGGACAATCTGCGTGACACACCAACAAATCTGGCTTGTTAAATTACGACGTAGTCATAGGCGCGTTCTAACGCTGTAGCTCCTATCTTCCATTCCGTAATGACTCAAGTCGACGCGTAATACTGTATTGATTCCATACTACCGACTGGTACTTACACACTTTTTCTTTGCCATGACTTACGTGAACAGTGAAAGATACATTATCGCCAACTACCAGTTTAACACCATCTACAGCTCTCGAAGGAGACCACCAGCATGCTGTTTTAAATGGGTCAACAATGTTTCATCCAGTGAGCTTACAACTGGCTGTGTTTGACCTCAGTGTTTATCACCATTTCCAGTTCGTGACTCTGAACTTGCAGAAGGGCTCTACAATTCGAACAAAAATACAGAGAAAAGTTTCGAATGAAGCTTCATCCTAACTGTCGTCGGGCCCTAGACATCTGTTGCTGACGGGACCACACATAACTTATTCATCATGCGAATTAAGCCCCTACAGTGTAAACGATATAGAACTTAGCAATCCTGGAACTCAGCAGAGGACATCAACGGTACTCCGGCCAGGTCATCAGGTGACATACAAGACAACGACAGAGGTCGTTTACAAACTGCATCTCTTCGCGCGTCTGCTGTGTCACGTGCAGAAAGTAGGCCCGCAATATCCATTCGTAAGGCGGCTATTTAGGCCCTCGCACGAGCTCCTTGCAGCAATTCCATCGCAGCCAGCGACCTGTGGATCTCCACTACGCTGTGCGAAGGGCTGGCCATCTACTTCTGAATAGCACGCCGCCTTCTAAGTCGTGATCAGCAACGTGATTGTTGAAGCTGCTGTTCTTCTAGCCGACAAGATACTGTCAGACTGGATGTTTCTGTCTTTGTCCGATTTTCGGTACTATTGGTTGTCAGTACTTCTTCAGCGAATTGCAACATAAGAGTTATAGTTTATTTTTCTTGATTGAAGCCTAGACTTGAGATTTTGGTTTTAAACGTGAAGTGAGAAACTTATTTTTCCGTTTAAGCGTGAAGTATGAATAAAAAGAATGTGACTACAGAAACTTAATTCACTATTTTTAACGTGAATCTCTTAAGACTTTAATAATGTGTTCACTGAAGCGTGTGCTATTCTTTCAAGTATCGCGGAACTTATTTATTAATTCTGTGATTATGTAAGTCTAAGTGGCTCCGTTATTTACGAACCATCATTCATTCATTTATTTTGTTTCGCTAACTGTAAGACTAGCATTTACTTTGTTTCACTTATTGAAGAACCATCCTTTATTTTGTTTCATTGTGGAGAATATTTTTGTGGAAACTGTGTTTAATAAACTTTTGTTGGTTCCCTACACCTGGGCTGTTTACTTCCGCCCGACAGCGGCGGACCCATCAGTAACTGGAAGTACAGGTTGGCTGTAATTAAACTTTAGTTATTTGAGAGGACCACCATGAAGAACGAGTGGCCTTCGGACACTGAAATTTTGTGACCCATGAACAACGAGTGATCGTAGGACAGCGAAACTTTGTGAACATTGAAAGAAACACATTTTAATTTTCACAGGAGGGAGTAACATTATTGTTAATTGCGTACCAAATTTACATTCCACGTTACAAACGTTGCTCTGTGTGACGATCGTCTGCATCCACGACAGCCTGGAACCGCAGTAGTCACTCCTCTACTGTTGCCCGAAATATCTCGGGAGATACATCGGCTACCTCTCTCGCAATGCTTATCTTCAACCCCCAATGTGTTTTAGTGTCCCTTTGATAAGACCTCTCTTTCAGGTATCCTCACAACCAGAAATCGCAAGGCTTCAACTCTGGTGATATTGGTGGCCACTCGGTCTGGAACTATCAGCCAATGATACAGTTTTCTCTGACTGTGTTACGGAGTAACCGAGTGACCTCAGGGGCAATTTGAGGCGGAGCACTATCGTGCATCAAAATGTTGAACCCCAAGTACCTCTCCTCATAGAGCAGCGATAACATGGCTAAGCATATCACAATAACATCTTGCTGCATGTCCTTGGGGTCCGGGTTCCTCAAAAAAACGTATCAAACAGGAAATGTGACACAAAGCCACGCAACACAGTGACGCGTTCACTATGGAGGGGTACTTCAAAGACGTTCGTTGGGTTGTGATGAAAGCCACGTGTCATCAACTTCAACCGTTGCAAGAAACATAAGAGAAATGCCTATTCGAATGTCGGTGTCACGCGGAAGATGTTGGTGAGAAATGTGAAGTTTGTGCGGATGCCGTTTCACAATTTTTCTTAGCGCTTTTCGAAAAGGTAAGTCATGGAATGTTCAGCTGTCGTGACGCGGCTCGTGCACTAATTGACGATCGCACATTCTGTCCAGCGTTCTCAGCCAAGGCAATATCTTCATACAGATCTACCTCTATGTGGTTGCTCTGCAGTTCATAATTTAGTACCTGACAGAGGATTCTCACTGACCACACTGAAGATATCTCTCTACCGTTACACTCCCTAAAAGGACGATGAAGTGAGCTCTGATTTCTCTTATTTTATTATGATGATGATTCTTCCCTATGTAGGAGGACGCCAAAAAATATTTTGACTCTCTGAAGACAAAGTTGGTGATTGAAATTTCATGAGAAGATCCCTTCGTTGCGAAACTCGTCTTTGCTTTAACGATTTCCACCCCCCACCCCCCATCATATCCGTGGCACTCTCTCCCCTGTTTTGTGATAATACAAAACGATCTGCTGCCCTTCTTTGAACTTTTTCACTGTCCTTCATCCGTCCTATCTGATGCGAATACCACACCGCGCAACAGCGCTTCAGAAGAGGGTGGACAAGCGAAGTGTAAGCAGTCTCGTTGTCAGACCTGTTGCATTTTCTAAGTTTTCTGCCAGTAAATCGCATTCTTTGGTTTCCTTTCGCCACGACATTGTCTATGTAATCGTTCCAATTCAACTCATTCCTAATTGTAATTCCTAATATACAGCTGAATTCATAACTTTAATACTTGTATGTTTTATCCTGTAACCGAAATTCATTTTAGTACTTATGTGGATCACCTTTTCGTTATCTAGAGGCAATTGCCACTTTTCGTACCATACAGACACTTGTTTACATCGTTTTGCAATTTGTTTTGATCTGATGGCTTTGTACGACTGTAAATGACAGCATCATTTGCAAACAACCTAAGAGGGTTGCTCAGATTGTCTTCAAAACCGTTTATGTAGATTAGGAACAGCAGAGGGCATGTAACACTTTCTTGGGGAACGCCAGATATTACTTTTATTTTACTCAATGACTTTCCATCAGTTACTACGAACTTTGACCATTCTGTCAGGAAATCACGAATCCAGTCACACAAATGAGGCGATACTCCATAGGCATGCAATTTAACTAGAATACGTTAGCGAGGAACGGAGTCAAAAGCTTTTTGTAAATCTAAAAACATGGTACTAGTTTGACATCCCCTGTCAATAGCACTCGCTACTTCGGAGAATAAAGAGCTAGTTGAATTTCACAAGAACAATATTTCCTGAATACGTGTTGGCTGTTTGTCAATAAATCGTTTTCTTCGAGGTAACCCATAGTGTTCGAACACAGTATCTGTTACAAAATCCTACTGCAAATCGACGTTAGCGATATGGGTATGTAATTCAGAGGATTACTCGTATTTTCTCTCTTGGGCATTGATGTAACTTGTGCAACAGTAATTTCTTCAACAATTTCTGGCACAATTGACCGTCGGCCTCCCCCAGGAAACAGTTCCCAAATCTTCAGTTCATTCGAACTTCCGAATCGTGTTCTTCAATCCCGGTGCGGAAAGAGGACTTCTCCGCATTCCTGTGACGCTTCGATACACGTGAAGAGCAGCAATACTCTTGCTGTTGTTTTGATAAAAGAGCTTCATCAGTGAATCCCTGTTCACTTTGACCAGACTGTGTGCGTTAGAGAATGCACACTGATGCTGTTGTTCAGCCCTACGGCACCGTAGCGACGCCGGCACCTAAGGACAATCTAGCTTATACCTGCCAAATGGTGGATAATCTCTTTGTTTTTCTAACCTGTAGTCAAGATTTTACATTTCCTTTAAAGCTCAAAAATTATTGAAGATAACTCCACAGAACGTTTCTGCATCTTATTTTTAGGTCAAATTACATATATCACCAAAATTTTAACCCTGCCAGAGATTATTATTGTTGTAGGAGGCTAATAGGTGAGATCATTAGTGCAAAACCTGCCGGATGTAAAATACAACGATTTTTTGAAGAAATTAATTACCTGATGATCCTCAAACTCTGTATTCCTTACTTCTATACTATTTTCTAACAAATTACATTATTATAACAACATCAATATATTACGTTACGCATTTACATAAGTCTATGTCCACCGCACGAAGAACGATAAAGAAGAGCAGAGCGCCAGGCTTCGCCTCGAGACTCTCTCCCTTCCTCCCCCCCCCCCCCCACCCGTTTCTCTCTCACTCTTGCTATAACCTGCTCCTTCTCTCTCTCTCTCTCTCTCTCTCTCTCTCTCTCTTTCTCTATCTCTCTCTCTCGCTCTAACTCGCCATGATATTAGCCAACTGAAACGCTTATATCCCCATAGGTGAGGAAATGCAGAAAGACTTCGTGCTTCCATGAAGCCTTCTTAACGACAGTTCTCTGTAAGTATTAAAAACAACGAGAAAGAGAACTTGATAGCATTCGATTACAAGAACAGTGAAGTGAAGGACGTCTGCAGCACGTCATACCATTTATGTATTTAGTTGTAATACTATTAAGAGTGTAACCTTCCCGTCTCCTCTATATCTCTTTTGTTACGTAACCTTCCCTTCCACAATAACCTATGAAACCTTCCCTTAGGATTTCTATCTCTTCCCTTTGAAATTAATTCTGTTTCTCAATCTTCGCATACAAATTTAAATGCTGCTTATTAATAGTGATTTTCTGATTATTTCGACGAAACATAGAATGTGTCGTCGTCGGGGGTCTCAGTCGTTACCTGCAGTAACCCATAACTGTTCCTTATCTTTTTTACTGTTACTGGATCGCCATCTGACTGCTACATCGAACTGCGACATGAATATACTTACTCTGTTTTACTATGCTCTATTAGCTGCTGGTGGGCTGTCATAATAAGTGGCTGCATTTATTACCAAAGCTGACGTTATTCTTTAATAGCAAAGCTGACGTTATTCGTTAATAGCAAAGCTGACGTTATTCGTTAATAGCAAAGCTGACGTTATTCTTTAATAGCAAAGCTGACGTTATTCTTTAATTAATTTGACTGAAGTTACGTAATTCATAGTTAAACTTTTTCTTGATAACAACATAATTTTGCAAAGTTTTACGTTGATGGTTTTTGGGATGGATTATAATCAGTAATGCAATATTTCTGGCAAAAATTAATTATATTCTGAATGAAATGATTTTACAAACGTTCAAATGGGACTTACTTTTTACAATAATCTTACAACTATCATTGCGCAAACACACCTTCAGTAGTCTTGAGTTTCTCAAAAATATAATTCAATAATATTAGTTCCTCTTATGATAATGGTTAGCTGATGTCTCTGTACATCCGTTTATAATCTCTTGTGAATCATAGCAGGTGGCTGGCAGGTGCACCGCTCCTCTCAATCTCTCGCTTCAGACCTGCTACCGACTCGCTTCACTTCTCGCTTACTACTGACTTCCTACGAACGCTAAAGTGCGGTCTCTCCTGCCAACAATGCTTTCTGGTGCAGACAATCCCTGCTACCTTTCATTACAAAATGTATTAATGTGCGGTATTTCCCGCTCTTTTCTTAAAATGTATCCATACGCGGTCTCTCCCGCCCTTTTTTAAAATTATATCAATGTTCAGTCTCTCCTGCCAACAATACTTTGGTGCAGACACTCCCTGCTACCACAATTATTTGCAACATAACAAAATTAATTATTCCTACTTAATCCTATTAATAAAATATAAACATCTTTCATAAATTATGGTTTGACAATAGACAATAGAAATACACGTCTTACAAGAGCAATGAAATGGTATAAATGCGTAAAATCGGTACCTGGTAAGCTGAATGGAGGGCTTAGACTTGTTGGAAGGCTTGTGTAAAACTGCAGTGCATCTGTATAAAAAATCTCATACAAGATACACTCCTGGAAATGGAAAAAAGAACACATTGACACCGGTGTGTCAGACCCACCATACTTGCTCCGGACACTGCGAGAGGGCTGTACAAGCAATGATCACACGCACGGCACAGCGGACACACCAGGAACCGCGGTGTTGGCCGTCGAATGGCGCTAGCTGCGCAGCATTTGTGCACCGCCGCCGTCAGTGTCAGCCAGTTTGCCGTGGCATACGGAGCTCCATCGCAGTCTTTAACACTGGTAGCATGCCGCGACAGCGTGGACGTGAACCGTATGTGCAGTTGACGGACTTTGAGCGAGGGCGTATAGTGGGCATGCGGGAGGCCGGGTGGACGTACCGCCGAATTGCTCAACACGTGGGGCGTGAGGTCTCCACAGTACATCGATGTTGTCGCCAGTGGTCGGCGGAAGGTGCACGTGCCCGTCGACCTGGGACCGGACCGCAGCAACGCACGGATGCACGCCAAGACCGTAGGATCCTACGCAGTGCCGTAGGGGACCGCACCGCCACTTCCCAGCAAATTAGGGACACTGTTGCTCCTGGGGTATCGGCGAGGACCATTCGCAACCGTCTCCATGAAGCTGGGCTACGGTCCCACACACCGTTAGGCCGTCTTCCGCTCACGCCCCAGCATCGTGCAGCCCGCCTCCAGTGGTGTCGCGACAGGCGTGAATGGAGGGACGAATGGAGACGTGTCGTCTTCAGCGATGAGAGTCGCTTCTGCCTTGGTGCCAATGATGGTCGTATGGTCGTATGCGTGTTTGGCGCCGTGCAGGTGAGCGCCACAATCAGGACTGCATACGACCGAGGCACACAGGGCCAACACCCGGCATCATGGTGTGGGGAGCGATCTCCTACACTGGCCGTACACCACTGGTGATCGTCGAGGGGACACTGAATAGTGCACGGTACATCCAAACCGTCATCGAACCCATCGTTCTACCATTCCTAGACCGGCAAGGGAACTTGCTGTTACAACAGGACAATGCACGTCCGCATGTATCCCGTGCCGCCCAACGTGCTCTAGAAGGTGTAAGTCAACTACCCTGGCCAGCAAGATCTCCGGATCTGTCCCCCATTGAGCATGTTTGGGACTGGATGAAGCGTCGTCTCACGCGGTCTGCACGTCCAGCACGAACGCTGGTCCAACTGAGGCGCCAGGTGGAAATGGCATGGCAAGCCGTTCCACAGGACTACATCCAGCATCTCTACGATCGTCTCCATGGGAGAATAGCAGCCTGCATTGCTGCGAAAGGTGGATATACACTGTACTAGTGCCGACATTGTGCATGCTCTGTTGCCTGTGTCTATGTGCCTGTGGTTCTGTCAGTGTGAATATGTGATGTATCTGACCCCAGGAATGTGTCAATAAAGTTTCCCCTTCCTGGGACAATGAATTCACGGTGTTCTTATTTCAATTTCCAGGAGTGTAGTATTGTGACTAATTTTAGAGTTTTGCTGCAATGTTTGGAGTCCTCATCAGGTGACTATGCTAACAGACATGGAAATAATTCAGATATCGAAACACACCGGAATAGCCCATGCAATAGTGTAACAAAGATGTTCAGGGGACTTACAAGGGAATATTTGTGGAAAAGACGTAGATTTTATCCCGAAGTTCTTCTGGTTGATTTTGTTTTTTCATCGCCATGAGAATGAGGTAAGAGAGATTAGGGCTCTTACAGATACATACAGACAATGATTCTTCACTTGCCCAATAAACGAATGGAACAGGACAGAAAATCGCAAATATTGTAAGAAGTACCCTCCGCCACGCATGTTACAGAGGCGTGTGAAGTACTTGTACAAACACACTGGTTGATGTGACAAATGAAGCAGGCAGAAGACATGGACGAATGTCAATGTAACTTCGCAGACGTGCACACCATCGGCGAGTATGTAAATGATAAGAGCTGCAGTAATCTGTGACTGCCGCCAGACTGCATTCGTGTTGTTTGTGTTTTAGCGTTGTTACGAGGCCAGATAGGATATATTAGGAGCGTGAACACCGTCA
This sequence comes from Schistocerca cancellata, assembly GCF_023864275.1. NCBI lineage: Eukaryota > Metazoa > Arthropoda > Insecta > Orthoptera > Acrididae > Schistocerca > Schistocerca cancellata. Next base: position 215,355,672 of record NC_064631.1, read on the forward strand.
CATGAAGGACCCGGAGATGCCGCGTGCTCGTATGAAACAGTATTTGTCGCATCTGTAAATTTATTTATCTAATGATTATCTAAGAAAATCTAAGGAGTTAGCTAAAATATATAACATTAGAGTGTCAATTTAAAATAACTAAATAATTAATACACCTTGAAACATCAGATGACTGAAAGTAAGTAATGGTCTCTTTAACCAAATAATAGTAAATTAACGATTACTTCTGATGGGGAAATTTAAATCCAAATCCCTCAAATATCTTCTCTCATATGATTCTCTCTATTCATTATATTTTCAGCCGCTTTAATTCTATTCAATCAAATACACTTTTTCTCATTTAAAACTAATCTTATTAAAAGAGAAGAAAAAAAGGACAATTGAGATAAAAAATGTAACCTGAAAATGATAACAAACTGATTCTCAACATTTGATCCATCAACTAATATCTTCAACTTATCATTAAATTGAACTAGAACACTCCTAGGATTATTATGAATCCCATCAATATTTTGACTTACACCATCACGAATTAATATTATCTGGAATAAACTAAACTTAACCCTACACAAAGCATTTGAAACATTATTAGGCCCAAAATCATTTAATGGAACAATGTTCATCTTTATCTCAATTTTCATTATAAATATTATTCAATAATTTTATAGGACTATTCCCTTGCATTTTTACTAGAACAAGCCACTTAGCGTTAACATTTGCAATCGCTCTACCTATATGATTAAGATTTATATTATTTGGATGAATCAATCACTAATCACATATTTACACACCTTGTACCTCATTGTGGGTTTCCATTTGACCGGCTGGTCGGGTAGTGCAATATTCGGGTTTGCGGGGCATTTGTTTGTGGCAGTGGACTATGTTGGATGTGAGGACAGGCATACTCGTCATCAAGGTTCCGGTCGGCGACCTCCTACCACAATGGATGATCACCTTATTGTGCACCAGGCATTTCCCTTCAAAACTGCGCCTATCTTTAGAGAACAAGAAACGGACTTCCTGCAACATTTTGTGTCATCCTGAACCACTGGTGGGAGAGTCGTAGAATCTGAACTAGGAAATTAATATCCCACACGTAGGCCACTACTAACAACAAAAGAAAAACGGCTGGCTGCGTTTGGAGTGGTCCTTGACCGAGGAGCATGGAGTATTGTTGTGTGTTGTGTCCAGCGATGAATCATGGTTCTGCACTATCGCAGATAACCGTCGTAAGCGAGTGGCGACCTATTGTGAGGTCCCCTTTCTTCAGTATTTTGGAGAGGCGCAACAGTATTACTCCTGGTGCCATCGCATCTTAAAACTTTTTTTTACAAATCCCCTTCGGAAAATGCTATTTATAATTAGTCTGTCCTTGTCGTGTTTCCGGCGGCGACGAATTCGTAAAGGTCGGCCAGAACATGCGACTTAACTGAAAAGTATCGACGTATGACTTCTTCTTACATAAAAAGGTTCATAGATATATTGAGGACATAGTACATTCGATTTTACATGAACGTTAGACTGTGTAAATGATACGTTCCCGATGCATTTTACACAGTTTGACGGAGACTCAAAACCAGGTTCGTTTAAAATTGTGTAAGCAGGTTGAAAATTAGACCGAGAAATTGAAAAATCCATACACAACATCATAAAAGGAAATGAAACTTGGATACACATTGTCTGACGAAAAAGCGAAGCTTCCAGAAAGGGAGGGACAAATGAAATGAAACTTACGTGCTGTGAGGGTATGTGACGTTATTTCAGTGACTACAAAATCGAGTCAAACAACAAAATCGAGTCAAACTTCCAAGGATCGAGGCAGTTGGAACCCACTTATCAGTATGATGTTGCACCCCCTCTGGCCTGGACGCTTGCACTGATTCGATTGAGTAGGGCGTCATTAAGATGTAGCCTCTCCTGAGGCAAGCTAGTCCGGATCCTGGATCGTGGGGCTGGGACGCAATGGACGTCCGGGCTGGTCCCAAACGTCTTTTATCGGAGACTGATCTGGAGATCTTGCTAGCCACAGCACTACCTCAACATCACACAGACAGTTTATAGGGACAAGTGTGAGTAGGGCGTCATTAAGATGTTGTAGCCTCTCCCGAGGCAAGCTAGTCCGGATCCTGGATCGTGGGGCTGGGACGCAATGGAAGTCCGGGCTGGTCCCAAACGTCTTTTATCGGAGACTGATCTGGAGATCTTGCTAGCCACAGCACTACCTCAACATCACACAGACAGTTTATAGGGACAAGTGTGAGTAGGGCGTCATTAAGATGTTGTAGCCTCTCCCGAGGCAAGCTAGTCCGGATCCTGGATCGTGGGGCTGGGACGCAATGGAAGTCCGGGCTGGTCCCAAACGTCTTTTATCGGAGACTGATCTGGAGATCTTGCTAGCCACAGCACTACCTCAACATCACACAGACAGTTTATAGGGACAAGTGTCGTGTGTGGACCAGCATGTTGCAGAGAGTCCATGATTTTTTCTGGGATGGCAGGCGATACGAAAAGTGATTACGACATGTTTGGTGCACGGTATGGTGATTCTCGATTGTGATGGTCAGACGTAGTCGACCGGAACCTTGAGGACTAGTATGTCTGCCACCGCGTTCCCACGCAGTCCAACATAGGGCCACTGTCACCTCCCAAAGCACTACAAATCTGGATACTGCACAATCCGAGCAGGCAGCCGAATGGAGGCCCGTTTCAAACCTCTGTCAAGTGCTAACAACATTGGTTTACACGAGTACGCAGCATCTCCGCTTCCTTGATAATGATCACTCTACATCTGACGATTTTCACGCCCCTTATATACCCTTCTGGCCCAGGTGAAAACACATAGTGTAATCTACCGGCTGTGCTACCTATCACAGAGAATCGCCACTCTAGTCATTTGCATGACCACCTTTGGTGTGTACGCATACGAAGATACATTGACATCCGACCATGTCTTCTGGGTACTTCACTTAAGTTGTCAGGCAGCTCATTTTCACAAGCTGGAAACTAAACAGCAATCAGCTGTCTAGGTGTTCCGGCACGAACGGTAACCAATAAGCGACTTTTGTCGGCACAACATTTCGAAGAAAATGAGAGATTGTTTTAATGGTTGCACTGTACATACCGCGACCACTGCTTTAGAAGATCGAAGAACGGTTAAGCGACTTTTGTCGGCAAACATTTCGAAGAAAATGATAGATGCTTTTTATGATTGCACTGCACATACCGCGACCACTGCTTTAGAAGATCGAAGAACAGTTAAGGCTGAATGGTATACAGTACTCTGGTTCCCGTAAGTCGTCGCTGAATTCTGGCAAACAACCTTGCATTAGTCTTCATTTGTAATACTGCCAACTGTCACAAAGCATGTCAAAAAAAGGATTATTGATGGTGAAAAACACTGGTTTGACTCACCAAATGTATCACCCAACGATCCTTTTTCTTCCTTTATTACAAACAAAAAAAAAACTGGTGTTCAGCGATTTCCATCAGCACAAGATGCTGCTGGACCCTGAAAAACTGCTTTTTTAGTACTGACATGGCATGGGAAAAATGTTTCCAAGATTATCGAGTATTTTGAGAAACAGTAAAACGAATTGTACAGTAAAAATGTTTTTCTTAAGTTGTGTTTCATTTCAGCATAAAATTTCGGCAATGCAGCTGCAGAAACTCTGTTTCTTCTTCTTATAATATTTCGCCCGTGTACTTTTCAACCATCTTCACAATGAGACGATAGGCTGAAGCTGCAGCACTCGTTCCGTCATTTTAAACCATAGTGACATAAGCGTCAGAGGCGTTAGTCGGCTGCAAAGAACACCCATAAACTATGACTCCGCGGCCGATCTATGCTCGGATTGCTGAAGCGCCAAAGAAACTGGTATAGGCATACGTATTCAAATACAGAGATATGTAATATGTAGAGTACGGCGCTGCGGTCGGCAACGCCTATATAAGACAACAAGTGTCTGGCACATTTGTTAGATCGATTACTGCTGCTTCAATGGCAGGTTATTATGATTTAAGTGAGTTTGAACGTGGTGTTATAGTCGGCGCATGAGCCATGGGACACAGCATCTCCAACGTAGCGATGAAGTGGGTATTTTCCCGTACGACCATTTCACAAGTGTACCGTGAATATCAGGAATCCGGTGAAACATCAAATTTCCGACATCGCTGCGGCCGGAAAAAGATCCTGCAAGAACGGGACCAATGACCACCGTAGAGAATCGTTCAACATGACAAAAGTGAAATCCTTCCGAAAATTTCTGCAGATCTCAACGTTGGGCCATCAACAAGCGTCAACGTGCGAACCATTCAACGAAACATCATCGATATGGACCTTCGGAGCCGAAGGCCCACTCGTGTACCCTTGATGACTGCAGGAGACAAAGCTTTAGGCCTCACCTTGGCCCGTCAACACCGACATTGGACTGTCGATGACGCAAAACATGTCGCCTGCTCGGACGAGTCTCGTTTCAAATTGTATAGAGTGGATGGACGTGTACGGGTACGGAGACAACCTCATGAATCTATGGATCCTGCATGTCGTCAGGGGACTGTCAAGCTGGTGGAGGCTCTGTAATGGTGGGGGACGTGTGCAGTTGGAGTGATATGCGACCCCTGATACGTCTAGACAGGACTCTGACAGGTGTCCTTTCTGATCACCTGCCTCCATTCATGCCCACTGTGCATTCCGACGTACTTGTGCAATTTCAGCAGAACATTGTGTCACCCCAAACGTCTAGAATTGCTACAGAGGGGCTCCAGGAACACTCTCCTGAGTTTAAACACTTCCGCTGCCCACCAAGCTCCCCATACATGGATATTATTGAGCACATCTGGGATGCCTTGTGAGTTTATTAAAGAAAGCGCCGGATTCCATTATTTTTCCATGTTGAAACCGATATCTCAGTAATTCAAATTCTTCGTCAAACAAAGTTTAACTACAAAGGTGTCGCTAGTGTGCAAATAATAATAGTCGATCGATATCCCAGCAGGGATTGACCGCATAGCTACAGTTTTGATTTATACATATTCTTTGCCGCCGATCAAGGTCAAATTTTATATTCAGGACGATGGGTTAGCCATGGGGGTCCAGTATTTCAGGAACTATGGCGGACATTTTTATCAATGACCTTGAAGATAAAGTTCTAAATTCTGACGATAACATTATGGATAAAATTGTTTATTACAAACGTTATGTAGACGACACTCTGTTACTTGTCGATGGTTCCCGTGAGGACATTGAGGAAATAGTAAAAAAGTTCAACGACGCACATAATAAAATAGAATTTACCGTGGAGTATGAAACTGACAATTGTTTACAGTTCCTGGACCTGAATATAAAAAAGCAGGGCAACAAACATGCGTTCTTCGTTTATAGAAAACAAACTACGACTGATGCCGTGATCCCGAATGATTCATGCCATCCGCAGGCTTATAAAGAAGCTGCTTTCCGTAGTCTCGTGCACGTTAACCTTGAACATAAGCGGTGGTCACATTAATGTGACTAACCCGTGTATTTCGGCAGAATATCTTTCGGCAATCTACAGAATGAGGAGGATACTCTTTCCGTCCTTTTAAACTACAGACACTCTACCGACAGAGACCTTGGTTATCACTGTTAGCATTCAACCGCGATTCTTATACATATATTTTAACAACGCGTTCCAAGAGACAATGTCATGAAATTAAACGGACTAAAAAGACAAAATACCATCACAAATAGTTGGGAAGTCCATAGAGTAAAACAGAATTAAAAGTATATTGTACTGTGGGTCCTCGTCTTACATTGAAGTTGTTGACACATGTCGATGGCCGTCCCATAGCTACCAAATATGCTGTCGCACTGTGCCGGCTCGGGAGCTCTTGTGGACTGACGTGCCTAGGTGTTGCGGCGTGTTTACAGCCGTGTGCTTCTAGGGGACTGATTACGTCAGATGTTAAGTCCCATGGTGCTTAGAGCCATTTGAACCATTTTTGAATCTTAACAATTTTACCTGTCTTGAAATTGGAAATTAGTATTAGTTTTCAATAGCGTCTAATTCAAAATGTTTTTGAATTGTAACAGGTTTCTGATAATACTTCTGTTTGACTTGAGTTCACTTACTCATTATTGGCGTACATTATAGTAATAAAATAACAGATAGACGATTAAATACAGTATTCATAAGATATTCTCGATTGCAGAACGTTTGCATTTTAATCGAACATTTGTTCCAAGGTACTGGATGATAGTGGTTAAGTGCCAGATATAAATCCAAAGGTTCGGCACCAGATCAAGCCTAGATTGTTATCTTTAACTTATCACTTTTTCACCTCTGACAACGTTTCCTGATTTGAAAAATACCGAGATACAGCATGGTATGTGTAGGTCGCCTTATCACTGGCTGTATGAGTCAGTTCAGATGTACGAGAAAGGCAACAGCGTACCATCTCCAACAGGACAATGCCTAGTAAAGCACTCTGGTGTTCAAAATAATCTTCCGATTGATGACCACTTTCCTTTTCACGAGATACTTGAAGATCGGGTACCGAGGAACATTTTTACACATTTGGAAAAGCCTTAATTTTCGGGAGTAATTTTTATAATTTCAGTTAAAGATTGCAATCTATAAAAAGTGAATGCCATAATTAAAAAACAGAGCAAGAACTTGTATGAAATTTCGGTTACAGGGCGAGCTAGAGACGAAAGTCTGAAAAGTGTACCACGGAAAAGCACTCTCACCTACATGTAAAAGATATCTTGATTGATATTGTCCCCAAATTCTAAGCGTTAAGTATAAATAAGTTCCCAGCAAAAAATTGTGAGGAATAAATTATTGAACGACTCTCTCTATCTCTCTCTCTCTCTAAAGTTAATAAATGGGAATGGAAAAAAAGGTCTTACGAACATGTGTCCACAAATGCATCGTTGCCACGATAGATAGCACTGACGAATGACAGTCTCTCAGATCACGTGCCGTTTGTTCCTTGTATGTTGCAGGCTGTGTGATTGACGCAGCGTATTGTAGCCCGCATCTCGTGGTCGTGCGGTAGCGTTCTCGCTTCCCACGCCCGGGTTCCCGGGTTCGATTCCCGGCGGGGTCAGGGATTTTCTCTGCCTCGTGATGGCTGGGTGTTGTGTGCTGTCCTTAGGTTAGTTAGGTTTAAGTAGTTCTAAGTTCTAGGGGACTGATGACCGTAGATGTTGAGTCCCATAGTGCTCAGAGCCATTTGAACCATTTTTTTCGTATTGTAATCAGCAGAATGGTCCGGTATTCACGTCGGGAACAAGCCGAGATGGTGTACGGGCAAGCAGATGAAAACTGTCGACAGGCAGCACGGCTGTACCGAATCACCAATCGCATCACACAACATTTCAAGTCCTTTTTGCAAGTTTGTGTGATCATGGGTCCTTTCAGACACATGGCCGTCCTGCGAGTTGAAATGTGTGATGTGGATAACGTCTGTGAGGATACTTGTTTTGATATAACCGTGCTACGTCTCGACCGCCTACATCTGTTTGGCGGTACACAAACACGATCTTGGCATGTTACTAACATGAGTTCTGGATCATTCTGCTGCTTACAGTATGCTGCGTCAATCACACGGCCCTGCAACAACACGGCACGTGGAACTCAGCGCCATCTACCGTGGCAACGACGCAATTCCGGACACATCGTCATAGGACCTTCCCCCCCCCCCCCCCCCCCCCATCAGAAATCGGTCCCTGCAGTGTGTCGGTTTTATTAATGTTCACCCTATATACTGGCGGAGAAACCGGCATTGCGCAGGTATTTATTTAATTTATTTATAACTATGCATCAACGCTCGTATCACGCAGCATCTGGCCTTGTGCTTAATGTTTATGACGTCATTACTCATGAACTACGTGTCGCACAATGACATAATTTTGTAGGTACATTCAGCTGCATACGTGGATGCTGTCTGCAAAATGCATTGCGAATGGAGTTAGTAGTAACGAAGCAATAAATTTAATTGTTATGCTTGATGCGACAGTTTTAACCCAATTCATTGTTAATGACATCATATCCCCTGCACTATGAGTCGTAAAATGATATAATGTTGCACTCACATTCAGTAGTATATGTGCATAACGGTTGAAACATACAGTTAGTAGTAATGAAGTAATAAACTGAAATGTCATACCACACGCGGTACCTTTACTGCATGAACAACGGAAAAGCAAGCGATGGACAGTTTTCCTTTCATCATTTTGCAGGGGTTATCAGCGAGAAAAAAATTCGCGAAGGTTTGTAATCATGTGTAAAGTTCGTTGCAGATCGCTAAGTGCTCTCATTCTCTCAAATACTGGACCAATAAATTCTAGGAATTCACGCTTCGCGGTGAACGCTCTTTTTCATCCCCATTTCCTTCCATTTGGTAGGTAGGTGAGTCTAAAGCCGACAGTGATTGTCACCTAATGGTAACGTATAAGTGTAACAAGTTTGGTTGACATCGGTTCTTCTGGTTTAGGAGGAGATGTGGCACATACTCGCAGGCACCACACACACACACGCACACACGCACACACGCACACACACACACACACACACACACACACATATATATATATATATATATATATATATATATAAAGGCACAACCAGTCTCCTTTTTCATGCTCGTTCGTAATGTTCGTAATAATCTCGCCCTTGTTAAACATCGTGCATTATTAGTGTTGCATTAATTGATCCGCTATTGCAGGGAACCGAGACGCTGTTGAACATGAAGACAGATAAACACAGCTCCGGACCTAAAAACAGCCTCGAGTGTGGAATGCAAGCCTGCAGGACCGTGGAGTGGGGGCAGAAATCCCGAGCACTAACTACATACACTCTGGGCTAACAAGCGGAACCCCCCTCCCCTCTCCACCGGCGCCGGCTGACTCTTGTGTTGTAAATGTAATCCAGGTGGCCGGCGCGGTAATGAAGAGGTCTTACCGCCCATTGTGGGGCGCGCGCTCAATAGGATCAGGGAAACTGGATAGTTTTTTTAAGGGCTGTCACCTCCGCTGGCTGTTACACGCGTGCTTGAGCAGCGGATCCCCCCTCCCCCAGTAACGGATGTCCCCTCCTCTGAGCCGAAGTAATAGGGCCGCCGCGCTGCGCCGGTCTGGATTGATCCAGATCAGGCAGGCCCAGCAACAGCCCCCCTGTCGGGCGCACAATGCGCGCCCGTTTTCACAGGACCAGCCCTTATCTCTCGCAGAACACAGGGGCGGCGCAACGACAGTTCCTATTTGCCAGAGACGCGCTCTGTCGTTATCCGCTGACGATACTGTTTGCGGGCAGGCTTTTCGAGAACGATTTGTTTGTCTTCACTGTGGTGCTCGAGCATGGATTTTAATGCGACTGTGCATGAGTGGTAACTTAATATAGTGTACATTCTGTAATTCAACGACAACAATATGCGCGTTATGTAAGTCTGCAGACTTTCGTGATCTTTGTCAGTAAAGTTAAAAGCTTCTGGGTTGTTAGTCCGCGTCATATTTCCTGCAAAAATAATCGACGTTTCGTCCCCTCTGCTGGCATCTCCTTAAGGATGTTTCTGAGTCTAGCGATAGTGGACACGGAAACATCCTGAAGAAGATCCCGATCGATTATTTTAGAAGGAAATATCAGCGGCCTAACAACCCGAGAGATTTTAACTCTTAACAAAAAAATGGTTCAAATTCCTCTGAGTACTATGAGACTTAAAATCTGAAGTCATCAGTCGCCTAGAACTTAGCAACTGCCACAGCAACAGCGATTTCAGCAACCACTTGTTTTGCAGCAGGCCGTCGGCCTCTTCCCGGAGCGATGCCCGGTTCTCCAGTTGATTCGGACTTATTCATCATGCTCCGCACAGCAGGTGGAGAAAGAGGACCCTTATGTAATCCTTTCAGCTGGCGATATTCTCCAATAGCAGCTGCAGCATTACTGTTGTTTTGGTAATAATCACACACATCCATGCCCGAGGCATGATTCTAACTTGCGACCACAGCAGCAGCGCGGTTCCGGACCGAAGCGCCTAAAACCGCTCGTCCTAAATTCCTAAGACATTAAAGAAACTCAATTCATCTGTAAGTATCACATGTTCCCCGATATAAGACCTGATTCTGTTACTCGGTAAAAGATGGTGCACGACCAAACTAGTATCTTTCCACAAGTTATATAATTAGTTCTAATTACTCACCATAAAAATCCGTACCTGAAGAATTAACAGCATATTCCAATTAGCTTTAATGTTTTATACAGAACTTAAATGGGTACAACTCGAAATATTCACAAATGCTGCACAAAACACAATCTCATTTCTAACAACAATAAATATGTAGAAAATTGCGGAAATTGATTATGGCTTTCTCTAGTGTGCATTCCCTCTCGTGATTCTAAAGTCAGTCACTAGTTCCTAGGTACACTATCCTCTAGGTACAACTCTATGACCACCGCTATTTTCCCTTATAGTCTCCATCACGTCATACAGACTTACATAAATAGTGTCTGTTCGTTCGAATAAACCCAAATGAACAGACACCACATATATAATTAAGGCGAGGACAACCAACTGACCACATCATTGCGGAAGTACACCACACTAGAACTATTAAAGGAATCGGCGAAAAGCTGGGAGTATCGAGGATAATTACGCCAAAGTTCTATAAGTGCATGTATTCCCTGTTGGTAAATGCTCTTGTCCCGTGGTCGTAGTAATGTTTTCACTGTATCAGTTATATTCTTATCATCTTCAAAGCCTCTCCATTGGCCTCAAACTACTCCAACAGTTCAGATGAAATGTCTTTTTTTTTAAAAAAAAAGTCTTGTGATATGTTGTGAGCATTCGCTGAATACTTGAAGCACACATTTGTGTATCCAAGAGTCTTAGTCACAACACACGCTCTTCCAATGCTCACCTATACCTGTAGAACCAATTATCGAGTTGTGATGCGTCTGTCTGTACGAGTAGTGGCATGCCTGGAGCTGTGGGTGCGACAAGACGGCCCGAATGTGGCCGATCATAGAACTGAGTTTCTGCACTTCGTGCGCTTAACTCTCACTAATCGTTTCCCTGTATTACTTCTAGCAACTGCATCGGTACCATACACTGCACACAAACGTTTGTAGGTGTTCTCCACGGTTTCTTATTCAACAACCAGGAACTGAATTATAGGACATTGCTTGTAACGAGTGACATGTGTAGAAGCCATTTTGCTGGTTCACTGCGGCTCTCCATTCCTTCCGAACTGACTATGCTAATGTAGACGAGATGTGGCTCAAATTCAAAGATATAGTAGCAACAGCAATTGAGAGATTCACACCTCATAAATTGGTAAGAGATGGAACTGATCCCCCATGGTACACAAAACAGGTCCGAACGCTGTTGCAGAGGCAACGGAAAAAGCATGCGAAGTTCAGAAGAACGCGAAATCCCCAAGATTGGCTAAAATTTACAGACGCGCGAAATTTGGCACAGACTTCAATGCGAGATGCCTTTGATAGGTTCCACAACGAAACACTGTCTCGAAATTTGATAGAAAATCCGAAGAAATTCTGGTCGTGTGTAAAGTACACAAGCGGCAAGACGCAGTCAATACCTTCGCCGCGCAGTGCCGATGGTATTGTTACCGACGACTGCGCCGCTAAAGCGGAGTTATTGAACGCAGTTTTCCGAAATTCCTTCACCAGGGAAGACGAATGGAATATTCCAGAATTTGAAACACGAACAGCTGCTAGCATGAGTTTCTTAGAAGTAGATATCTTGGGGGTTACGAAGCAACTCAAATCGCTTGATACGGACAAGTCTTCAGGTCCAGATTGTATACCGATTAGGTTCCTTTCAGATTGCGCTGATACAATAGCTCCATACTTAGCAATCATATACAACCGCTCGCTCACCGATAGATCTGTACCTACAGACTGGAAAATTGCGCAGGTCGCACCAGTGTTTAAGAAGGGTAGTAGGAGTAATCCATCGAACTATAGACCTGTATCATTGACGTCGGTTTGCAGTAGGGTTTTGTAGCATACGAGTATATTGCATTCAAACATTATGAATCACCTCGAAGGGAACGATCTATTGATACGTAATCAGCATGGTTTCAGAAAACATCGTTCTTATGCAACGCAGCTAGCTCTTTATTCGCACGAAGTAATGGCCGCTATCGTCAGGGGATCTCAAGTTGATTCCGTATTTCTGGATTTCCGGAAAGCTTTTGACACAGTTCCTCACAAGCGACTTCTAATCAAGCTGCGGGCCTATGGGGTATCGTCTCAGTTGTGCGACTGTATTCGTGATTTCCTGTCAGGAAGGTCGCAGTTCGTAGTAATAGACAGCAAATCATTGAGTAAAATTGAAGTGACATCAGGTGTTCCCCAGGGAAGTGTCCTGGGACCTCTGCTGTTGCTGATCTATGTAATTGACCTGGGTGACAATCTGAGCAGTTCTCTTAAGTTGTTCGCAGATGATGCTGTAATTTACCGTCTAGTAAGGTCATCCGAAGACCAGTATCAGTTGCAAAACGATTTAGAAAAGATTGTTGTATGGTGTGGCAGGTGGCAGTTGACGCTAAATAACGAAAAGTGTGAGGAGATCCACATGAGTTCCAAAAGAAATCCGTTGGAATTCGATTACTCGATAAATAGTACAATTCTCAAGGCTGTCAATTCAACTAAGTACCTGAGTGTTAAAATTACGAACAACTTCAGTTGGAAAGACCACATAGATAATATTGTGGGGAAGGCGAGCCAAAGGTTGCGTTTCATTGGCAGGACACTTAGAAGATGCAACAAGTCCACTAAAGAGACAGCTCACACTAGACTCGTTCGTCCTCTGTTAGAATATTGCTGCGCGGTGTCGGATCCTTACCAGGTGGGATTGACGGAGGACATCGAAAGGGTGCAAAAAAGGGCAGCTCGTTTTGTATTATAACGTAATAGGGGAGAGAGTGTGGCAAATATGATACGCGAGTTGGGATGGAAGTCATTAAAGCAAAGACGTTTTTCGTCGCGGCGAGATCCATTTACGAAATTTCAGTCACCAACTTTCTCTTCCGAATGCGAAAATATTTTGTTGAGCCCAACCTACATAGGTAGGAATGATCATCAAAATAAAATAAGAGAAATCAGAGCTCGAACAGAAAGGTTTAGGTGTTCGTTTTTCCCGCGCTGTTCGGCAGTGGAATGGTAGAGAGATAGTATGATTGTAGTTCGATGAACCCTCTGTCAAGCACTTAAATGTGAATTGCAGAGTAATAACGTAGATGTAGATGCAGATGTAGATGTTGTAAGTAGGCTGTTTATATTTTCTTATTGGCAACGTTACGTAGCGCTCTGCTGTGTGCAGCCTGTGGCTAGTTTGCATTGTTGTCTGCCATTGTAGTGTTAGGCAATGTGCACCGAATTTTGAGATCGAGCAGCCAACACGACGTAACAATGACCGACATGCTACTCGCCGACACGATGATTTTGACTATAAGCTGTTCATTACTACACGTAAATTCAAAACATTTAAGAATTCTGCCAACGACATTCATACACAAGCGTGGCTCCATCAATTCTCTCATTGTTTCCCTCCCAACTGGTCATTGGAGCACAGGTTAGAATTTATGTGTGGCTACTTGGAGAATGAACCAGCTGTAAGAATGCGATCGGTCATTCACGATTGTCACAGTGAAGGAGAATTTTACCATGCCTTCCTCTCAGCATATTGGTCTCAAGCCACACAAGACCGAGTAAAACATGGCATCATAATGATGAAACATTTCGAACAATCTGAATTTTCCAGTCTTGTGAAATATTTTGAAGACATGATGCACAAGAATCAGTACCTGTCAAACCCATACAGCCCCTCAGAACTCATCCGCATTTGCTTAATCAAACTGCCTGAACATTTACGACATATTATTTTAGCAGGACGTTGCAAAGACGACATTGAAGCTTTTCAGGGACTCTTACAAGAATTAGAAATTGACACAGACAGTCGCGGGATGCGAAAACGGGAAAACAATCATTACAGGTCACATCCGTCGCAATTCCGCGATGAAAGAAATAATAACTGGACACGACAAGGCTATTCTCACAACACAAATCGTGACCAAAACAGACACCACCCGTATGACAACCGTTGGCAGAGTAGTAATTATTACAGGGAAAGATCACCTCTCTGCGGTAATGACTATCACAGAGACAATCAGAGAAACAGACAATATGGGAACCAAAACAATTATTATCAAGGGAGACAGAATAACTTTAGACGCAACGGTCCAGTGCGCAGTTACGACTCAGGGAAAAATTCTCCACCACGTGACCGACAAGAAAGAAACTATGGAATCTACCGACATGACGACAGACGATATGATCGTAACGACAGACCTGAACTGCATCAAAACTGGCGGGATTCTCGTCACGGTGAATTTGTAGAAGTTAGGTCTCCAAATCCCAATAACGACGCGCGCCAACAAAGAGACAATAGGCAATGACTCACACCGCTGGCAGCCACAAGATGTACTTATGAAACTGACGACACAGCTGCCGTAGCTAGTAATTACGTAAAAATGTTGAGACATTATTCTGTTTTGTTTTAATGCTCATGTGTGAAGTTGATGTTTCGCAAGTTATTCTGATCTTTTATGTATGTACTCATGTCATAATTCCTGTAACACTGATGTATATGTTTATTTCTATTCTTTTGTAAAGCCTGTGTTACTACAAATGTTATCTGTATTATTATGTTTTTAATGGTGTATTTTGTATCTTTGTAATTGTATTCTTATGTTATAATATTGTAATTGACACCAGTTCATCTAATTAAGTAACTTGTACGTTACATTTCACTGCACACGTTTCTGTTGGTCATAGTATATGGACAATATGTGAGAAGTAGGGACTGTTAGTGTTTGCACGTGTGTTAATAATTCAGCAAGGGACTGGATAACAGCATTGCTGGTTCTAAGGACACTTCCAAAAAACTTTGTGAGTGCACAAGTGGTGGTTATGGACTTGCTCTATTATCCGCAAGACTCTTCAATGGTGATTGTGCACCTGCACAGTCGCAACGGATGGCTGCTAGCCATCTCTACAAGGACTACAGTGGGTCTACACCTTTGATGACTCACCAATACCATTATTTCTACAAGGACTACAGTGGGTCTGCACCTCGGGTGGCCCACCAATACTCTCTACCAGGACTGCAGTGGGTCTGCTCTGTGATGACCTACCTACCAATCTTCTTCAAAACGTCGAATGACTCTGCTGCGGGTTTGCTCTGTTGTGGCCCATTACCTGTCAACATGTCAAGAGTCAGCACAGTCTTTCAGTTGGAAGGACAACACTACTTCTTCAAGACTGCATGGAAATCCACTACTTCCATGTGCATTGTCTTTTACTGCTCAGACTTAGAAAAAAAAAACACTGAAATTTTACTGTGATGAACAATCTGGACTGTCTTTATGGACTGTGAGAAAATTTTAGCTTTTGACCAGCATTGTATAAATAAGTGTGTGCATTTGATATCTTTGTTATTGTAATTATGACAATTTTTTTCAAATCATTATTGGCCACTGCCCAAAAATATTTTGTAATTTTTTTTTTTTTTTTGGGGAGCATGGGGCTATGTAAGTAGGCTGTTTATATTTTCTTATTGGCAACGTTACGTAGCGCTCTGTATGAAAATCACTGGCTGTGCTGTGTGCAGCCTGTGGCTAGTTTGCATTGTTGTCTGCCATTGTAGTGTTAGGCAGCGGCAGCTGGATGTGAACAGCGCGTAGCGTTGCGCAGTTGGAGGTGAGCCGCCAGCAGTGGTGGATGTGGGGAGAGAGATGGCGGAGTTTTGTAATTTGTCATGAACTGCTATATATATGATGATATTAAGGTAAATACAGTGTTTGTTCTCTATTAAAATCTTTCATTTGCTAACTACCCCTATCAGTAGTTAGTGCCTTCAGTAGTTTGAATCTTTTATTTAGCTGGCAGTAGTGGCGCTCGCTGTATTGCAGTAGTTCCAGTAATGAAGATTTTTGTGAGGTAAGTTATTTGTGAAAGGTATAGGTTAAAGTTAGTCAGGGCCATTGTTTTGTAGGGATTATTGAAAGTCAGATTGCGTTGCGCTAAAAATATTGTGTGTCACTTTAGTGAATGTTTGAGTACGTTCAGTTTTGCTCAGCTGTTTGAAAAGCAAATAGTGAAAGAGGTTTATCAGCACAGTCGTGTACAATTGTTCTAAGGGGACGTTTCATAATGTATGTCGGAGTCGTTCGAAACTTCGCACAAGTGCAGTAGAAACATCTAAATTGAAGCACCTAAAATGATCATTATTTAGTGAACGATCCTGGTACATACACTACTGGCCATTAAAATTGCTACACCACGAAGATGACGTGCTACAGACGCGAAATTTAGCCGACAGGAAGAAGATGCTGTGATTTGCAAATGATTAGCTTTTCAGAGCATTCACACAAGGTTGGCGCCGGTGGCGACACCAACAACGTGCTGACATAAGGAAAGTTTCCTACCGATTTTTCATACACAAACAGCAGTCGACCGGCGTTGATTGGTGAAACGTTGTTGCGATGCCTCGTGTAAGGAGGAGAAATGCGTACCATCACGTTTCCGACTTTGATAAAGGTCGGATTGTAGCCTATCGCGATTGCGGTTTATCGTATCGCGACATTGCTGCTCGCGTTGGTCACGATCCAATGACTATTGGCAGAATATGGAATCGGTGGGTTCAGGAGGGTAATACGGAACGCCGTGCCGGATCCCAACGGCCTCGTATCACTAGCAGTCGAGATGTCAGGCATCTTATCCGCATGGCTGTAACGGATCGTGCAGCCACGTCTCGATCCCTGAGTCAACAGATGGGGACGTTTTCAAGACAACAACCATCTGCACGAACAGTTGGACGACGTTTGCAGCAGCATGGACTATCAGCTCGGAGACCATGGCTGCGGTTACCCTTGACGCTGCGATGGTGTACTCGACGACGAACCTGGGTGCACGAATGGCAAAACGTCATTTTTTCGGATGAATCCAGGTTCTGTTTACAGCATCATGATGGTCGCATCCGTGTTTGGCGACATCACGGTGAACGTACATTGGAAGCGTGTATTCGTCATCGCCATATTGGCGTATCATTCGTCATGATGGTATGGGCTGCCATTGGTTACACGTCTCGGTCACCTCTCGTTCGCATTGACGGCACTTTGAACAGTGGACGCTACATTTCAGATGTGTTACGACCCGTGGCTCTACCCTTCATTCGATCCCTGAGAAACCCTACATTTGAGCAGGATAATACACGACCGCATGTTGCAGGTCCTGTACGGGCCCTCCTGGATACAGAAAATGTTGACTGCTGCCCTGGCCAGCACATTCTCCAGATCTCTCACCAATTGAAAACGTTTGGTCAATGGTGGCCGAGCAACTGGCTCGTCACAATACGCCAGTCACTACTCTTGATGAACTGTGGTATCGTGTTGAAACTGCATGGGCAGCTGTACCTGTACACGCCATCCAAGCTGTGTTTGACTCAATGTCCAGGCGTATCAAGGCCGTTATTACGGCCAGAGGTGGTTGTTCTGGGTACTGATTTCACAGGATCTATGCACCTAAATTGCGTTAAAACGTAAAAATGTCAGTTGTAGTATGATATATTTGTCCAATGAAAATCCCGTTTATGATCTGTATTTCTTCTTGGTGTAGCAATTTTAATGGCCAGTGGTGTATATTCAAAAAGTAGGTGAAGTTGAGATGGGAGATAAAATACCACGAGAGGAATTTCACAGCACACCGAAAGAGCTAAGTCGAAACAAAGGCTCTGGAGTTAAGAATATTCCCGCAGAATTATTAAAACTTTCGAATTAGTTAGCCATGACATAGAGAGCAAGCTATATGAGGCAAGAGAAATATCTTGTGATTTTAAGAAGAATGACGTACTTCCAATTTGAAAGAAGGCAGTTTCTGGCAAGCGCGAATATTACTGATCCATCATTTTAATAAGTCATGCTTCAAAATCCTGCATTATTTATTTACAGAAGAATGGAAAAACTAGTACTAGCCGGTCTCGGGGAACATCAGTTTGGATATCGGAGGCATGTAAGAATACACGATACAATACCGACGCTACGATCTGTAGCAGAATGTAGGTTACAGAAGGATAACCTACGTGTCATAGCTTTTGCAGATTGCTGGAAAACACTTTTTGAAATTCTAAAGACCACAAGGATAAAATACATTGAGCAAGCAATGAAGGAAATCAAGGAGAAATTTGGAAAGGGAATTAAAGTTCAGGGTGAACAATAAAAACTTGGTTTCCCGATGATATCTTATTTCTGTCAGAAACAGCAAAGGCCTTGGAAGAGCAATTGCATGGAACGGGTAATGTCTTAAAAAGTGGTTACAAGATGAAAATCAACAAAATTGAAGCATGGGTAATAGAGTGTAGTTGAATTACACAGATGATACTGAAGGAATTAGTCTGAAAAATGAGACAATAAATGTAGCACACGAGTTTTGCGTTTGGGCAGCAAAAGAACTGTGTTTTAGCGTTGTTACCACCGCTTTAAGCCCTAACACCGAAGTTGAGCAACGATGGGTCCGGCTAGTAGTTGGATGGGTGACCGTTCGGGATGTATCGGGGTTTCTTGGTTTTAAGGACACACAAGTCGCCTAGGTGGTGTCCAATTGAAAGACTTGCACCAGGCCGTGATGCCACATGACATGTATTCATTTATGACGGTGTAGCGCGCCATAACGTCTCGACACAAGGTGGAGCGATCAACAGGGACTGCTACATGCAAGTTCCACGCCGTTCACGTGGAGCAGTCCGGACAAAAACCCCGAACTGTGGCAAAACAAGTCATGACTCTTACACCATAATGGTGCACCTACTCACACTTCTTTGATTGTTCGTGGATTTTTGGCCCAAAAGCCATACTGTAACGCTGCCCGGACGTTGCATTCGACAGCCATGGCTCCAGGTGACGGTTATCCGTTCTCGAGGTACAGAAACCCGTAAGGGCTCGTCGTTTTGCAAACATAGATTAAAAACGCATCGCCGAGAGAGCTGAAAGCTATCGGAAAGGTCCAGTTCCGGAAGTGCGTCGGGGATTTGGAAGTTGGAAATTTGTGGTAAGTTCTTTGGGACCAAACTGCTGAGGTCATCTGTCCTAGGCTTACACACTACTTAATTTAATCGAAACTAATTTACGCTAAGGACAACAGACACACCCATGCCTGAGGGAGGACTCGAACCTCCGACGGGTGGAGTCGCGCGAAACGTGGCAAGGCGCCTAGACCGCGCCGTTACCCCCCGCGGAAAAAGGGATTGGAAAAGCTCTGGCAAAAGGGGTGTAATACGTAATGGGGTCAATTTTGAAGGCGATAACATCGAGGCAGACAAAATTCCTTCCAATTATCTTCATAATACATAGGACTATATTACACAGTTTTGACACTTAGATCAATAGCTCAATTAGCTTATCCGTAAAGATAATTGATGTAATTGCCAAACCTGGGCATTTACAATTTTTTTCTGTCATAATAAACTACGTAACGCAGCGCTATATGATTGAGCGGAAACTCCTATCCTATGCAGCTCTTCTTAGCGCCAACCTCTCTGTGGTAACGCTGTTCGATGCTCTTACAGCTTTTTATTCCACCCTGGTACGTGTGTTATGTGATACTGATATCCAGGCTTTCAGTTCATCAGATAATGCGGAGGAGAAGCAGAACAGGAAGCTGGAACACGAATTGATAGGATGTCATACTCTACTCCAAAACCACCAATAAAATAGCAACGAAACAAACGGCAACAGATGAAATTGGCTCTGAGCACTATGGGACTCAACTGCTGTGGTCATAAGTCCCCTAGAACTTAGAACTACTTAAACCTAACTAACCTAAGGACAGCACACAACACCCAGCCATCACGAGGCAGAGAAAATCCCTGACCCCACCGGGAATCGAACCCGGGAACCCGGGCGTGGGAAGCGAGAACGCTACCGCACGACCACGAGATGCGGGCCAGGTGAAATTCCCGTCAGTGTTTGTTAATGCTTTTAGCCGTATTTTAGTCACAACTGGCATTGCTACACTTTGATCTTAGCCAAAAGGCCTCCTCAACTCAGCAAGGTTTTAGATATGGCAGGACAAATCTTGAATTTTGACAGCGCCTCAAGAAAATACATACACACCTCGCGGCTTGCTAGTATCTGTACTTCATAGCTACGGTTCACAAAACAATGTGAATGAATGGTTTGTTGCGGGAAAAGCTGCACTGATTCCTTCAGCAGAAAAAGCAGTTGCCGCGCGGGATTAGCCGAGCGGTCCATGGCGCTGCAGTCATGGATTGCGCGGCTGGTCCCGGCGGAGGTTCGAGTCCTCCCTCGGGCATGGCTGTGTGTGCCTGTCCTTAGACTAATTTAGGTTAAGTAGTGTGTAATCTTAGGGACTGATGACCTTAGCAGTTAAATCCCATAAGATTTCACACACATTTGAACATTTGAACAAAAAGCAGTTTGTTCCGAAACGATACATCACTGTGTACTGCGAAACATCAGCAGAATTTTCGTACTTGCCCTCAACAAAACAATAAAAGAAGACATTTTTGAAGATTTTGACAACAGAATTTTGAGTGTTTCACGTCTTAGTTAAGGACTGGATTTAGATCACATTGCCCAATTCAAAATGGACATACATCATTTTTTTTTAAATCTGAAATGTGATATCATGTATTGATACCGTTCCACGGGCGCCAAAGCTCACAGAGGAGTTCCAAGTTTTCTTCACCCACTGAGAGAGATCGAGTGGTATCTGGCGGACGAAATGGTGCACGCCCACTGAGCCGGAAGTCCGAACCACGAGCGCCCACTGCCGCCGCAATATAGGATGGCCGGCAGCCACTCGCTCTCGGAGCCCCTTCGCTGCGTGACGTTACACAGACACCACCTAGTCACAGCTATGCTTTAGTTCAGAGAGCCTATCCCTTGTTGGCACTGAGAGCCAGATTCTATTTCTTGCTGCATTGTCTGTAAAGTAAAGCTTCAGTTTAATGTGATAACTTTGTAAGAGGTCCGAGCAGATGTAATTTTATATAAGAGGTTCGAGCAGATGTAATTTCGATGTATTGCTCACGCGCTGCCTGCGATATGCAAGGTATAAGAGAATCGCTGACCAGAGAGTAGTGTTGACTGAGTACGAACTGTGTAGCTGTAGCAGTAAGTTGTGGCCAGTCTGCTCTAGTCTGCAGTCTCCTCTGGTCTGGTCTGGTGTATCGTGTTGGGTGGCCGGTCGCGGTGCAGCGATGGCGGAGCCCGAGTATTATTGTATAAGGTAAAAAGCAGCCTCGCGCATATGTAGTAATGTCACCTCAAGTCCCATGTAAATGTTTTAAAAAAATCTCGTAATAATAATGTTTCTCAGAAAAAGTAACTTTTAACAACCATTCATTTCAATTTAAAGAATTTACTAATTTCTCCATGATCACCCCGATTGTTGCAAAAGAAAAATCAATTACTTCCTTTCATAAATGACAAATCTATCGGCCAGCATTGCACAGGGCTGTGCCAGAAAGCATTATTTTAAGAGCAGATATATATGCGTTATCCGGCGACTTCATTGAGGTAACAATTTTTCTCTTTTTTATTCAGAATGATCTTTCAGGGCCATGACGCAGCACTGCTGACGTCCAAAATTTACCAGGTTAAATTCACAGTCAATTATTGAAAAGGTATAAGTGAGCGACAATTTAATTGAGAGGTTAGTTACATTGTATTATTACCAGGTTAATGAATTTATTTTTTTGTTGGGACGTTACACATGAATGTGAACGACAGAATTATAATTTTTACTGTTGAGAGGCTTAGGAATTTTTCTGTTTTGAGGTTACGCTAAATGTGAATGAATTTTGTGCGGAGGTTAAATGTGAATGAAATTTGTGCGGAGGTTAAACGGGAAAGAAATTTTGCTTAAATTTTGTGGGGAGGTTACACTTGGCGACAACCGGCCAGGATCGTATTTCTTTGTGAATTTCTGATAAGTAGTCATATATCTGCGCTTATTTACTTAAATGTAGTTTGCATCTGGCGCAACGCGTTTACTAATTTGTTACTCTTTCTTTCGCAGATCATCGGCAATTTATTGCTCTTTGTTGTAATTGTGTTTGTTCCATTTTTACTTCGTCTTTGTTTCATTTTTTTGTGTTTAATTTTGATTTCTGAAAAATTCCGCGAAAAACTGTTAACAGTACATCGCGATGTGCATTGAGTGAAAAAGCTGACTCGAATAATTTGACCGATAATACTAGCGACACTCTGTGTAATAGTGATAATCCTCTAATTACAGATAATCAGTGTGTGCCGATCACTAGTAATGTTTTTATTCCAGATGATGAGCAAACAAATTCATTTATGTCCACACTTAATTTAACGGAAAATAATGACGAGGCACGTTCCGTTACAATGAACGATGCCCAGCTTGACACACACGTTTTGCAAAATTTACGTAACGAAGAGATAAATATTTCTAACGAAAATGAACAGTGTAGTCAAAATATGTCAGATTTATTTGATTCCGATGTAGCGACCAACAGTGCACATCCGATGGGCAAACCTTTTTGTGAATCAGAGAATGACCAAATGATTACACAAAACGCGACAAATGCAGACAAACCACCACACAGCTCAGAGAAAAGAGTCGCTAATTTTGGCTTGGATCAAATTATGCCATTATTGCTACAAATTAATGAAAACAATGAAAAACAAGACAACAATTACAAACAACTTAATGAAAAACTAGATAACAATTCCAAACAGTTGAATGAAAAACAAGACAACAACTTCAAACAACTTAATGAAAGTCTCAAACAGTCGAATGATAAGCAAGACAACAATTTCAAACAACTTAATGAACAGAACAAACAACTTAGTGAACAGATTACAGCCGTTGTCGTGCAATGCCATGATACTAAAGAACAATTACGTGAGGAAATTAAGGCTTGTGCTAGGAACAGTAGTGAAGAAATTAGATCTCTGGCTCAAGAATTAAATAATACACATGCAGCCACAACTAAATTACTTAGAGATGAAATTAGTGCAGTCGCTAAACAATGCTCTGAAAACGCAACACAGTTACGCGACGAGTTTAAATTAATGTCAGCAGAACTTTCACGCACACTGGATGCAAAAGTAGACGCGAAATTTGACCAACAGAACAGCCAAATTGACGACCGTTTTAATCACCACCTACAAAACAGTGAAACGCGTTACAGTAAATTTATACAGGAACAGAATAAAGTAAAACAACAAGTCATGGAAACAATTACTGTACAGAGACAGGAAGATAAGCGTAAATTGTTTACGAAAGCAAAAACATACGTAGACAACAATATTGCTACAGTATCAGACGAAATTACTACTATCTAACAGTTGGACACCGAATTGCATGATGAAATCTCCGATCTTAAAACAAAAACAGACACACACACATTAGACTTCCAGACAATGACCAACAGACTTGAAAAGTTGGAACTAATACAGGATCCCGATGCCATCAAAGCAGACGTTAAAAAATTGAACAAAACCACACGTACAATACAAAAACAAATTAATGCTTGTGACACTAAAAATGACGATCACGTAAAAGTACTGACTGAAAAATATGATGAATTGGCCAGTCGCATTGACGTTATCGAAAGTAATAATGACACCAAATCAGACGATACTTCACCAGTTTCGTTTAATCAAACTCCCGAATTCCAAAATTTACAGCAGACGATTAGTGAGATAGGTTCGTCCAATAATACATTACGTACAAAATTGTGGACTTTACAGCAAGAAGTGACAGAGATGAAAAATGTTTCAGCCTCTAACACGGCACAGCATACGCCACATTGCGAACATTTCTCACACTCACACAGCCAGTGTAACTTGGGTAATTTACAGAGACTACGCGATTTGGATTCCGAACAGACGCAAACAAACGGATTATCATACAATCCTGAACCAATTCAGACATACACAGACGATAAATTTTATTACAAACACTTTCTATCCGTGAGAAAATTTAAGGTATTTAATAATGACAGAACACAAATACACCCTTTGGACTGGATACGACAATTTACTTTTGAATTTTCATCGGCATTGCCTGTAATGCAGAAACTAGAATTGGATTGGATATAACAACTTGCTTTTGAATTTTCACCGGCATTGCCTGTAACGCAGAAACTAAAATTTACTTGTAGCGCGTAACTGACCTCAGGGGATTCATTACACTTCAATGAATATGTGCCGTAGCGTGCACAGAGCCCCGAGCCGTAGTAGTGCTATTTCATCTTTAGTTTCTGCACTGCTGCCTTCTCTTCTACTATCCTTTATATCTATCAAAACAGCTCTTCAACTATCGGTCTATCTAGGATTAAGAATGAATAAAGAAATCTGATATGACGAGTTTTACCGAAAGTGACAGTTTTCATTAGACGCTCCAGAAATGACAACCACGAGAACTTTAATACCAGACAAAAATTTAATCATCAGTATGTGTAAAATTATCAGCAACAGCAAACGCATTTTGGTAACAATAGAGGTTTTTCCCAACAACATCAACAAAACCAGTCGGTTAGCATACCTAACCAACAATGTAGTCTGCAAGGTCAACCAAGCTTTAATGTTTCGCCGCCTACACGTATAGCGTCGGCTCCTCCAAATAGTAACGCACAGCAGCAAGGAAATCACTACGTACAGAAAACACACCATTTCAACTCATATCGCAATGCGCAGTATAGAAATGACTATCATGACAGACGTAAAAGTAATGAGCACAATTTTCAGCGTACGTTTAATAACAGTCGGTCTCACCAGCAGCAGAATCATCCGCAACAACAAATTATCATGAATGAACCAGACAGTAGATATCATCCCGAACGTAAAACGTCAGGACGAAATAACAGAACAGTACAAATAGTTGAAATGCCACAGCATCCTCCCGAAAATAACAGCACGTCAGAAAGAATTTGACTAGATACAGTAGAGGTTGCATCTTCCAGCAACGCAAGTAATACTTTTGTCACAGAGAATCATGTTCATAAAAATGTTATTACTTTTGACGACATCCGAGACACACTTTTGCATGAAAAACCTGTTATTCAAAAAAACATTTTTCACCCTGTCATTGAAGTAAAGATTGGATCATCCAAATTTTCAGCAGTAATCGATTCTGGATCACCTATGTCAGTTATAAATGAGGAAACTTTCAACGAATGTAACAAAGAGAATATCTATCCTACGTTACCATTAGGCAAAACTAAAGTAAAAGATGCAGTATCTAGTAAAGGAGTAGATGTAAAGTTACAGACACACTTATCATTTTGTATTGAAGGTCATACGTTCCACTCAAATTTTTGGATTGTTCCCTTATTGACAACAGACGTTATTTTAGGTACGAATTTTCTGGTACAACACGACGCAATTATTGACTTTCAAAATTCCTATTTAATGTTAAAGGATGAAAATGTACAACTGGCTTTAGAATTTCAGCACTCTTTATCTGCATAAGAACAAACAATTAATCGTACAGAGGCCATTTCCGCATCACGTAACATAGACTGTCATTCCACTTTGTTCACAGATACGTACGTACACAACTATAATACACCAGACGAAGCCGACTATGACGTTATGCAAATGGTTTCTGATAAAGTTAAACAGAGCAGTGCAAATACAGACGACGAACGCACGCAACTACGCAAAATTCTTTTACAGCAAGCTCCAGTTTTTGACAACATCCCTGTTACTATGTCCGGTTTTATGTATGAATTTCAACTTAAACAGCACGACACGTTTAAAGCCAAACATTATCCCATTCCGTATATTCACAGAGAACAAGTTAAGAAAGAATTGCAAGCTATGCTTGGCCAAGGTATTATTGAACCGGCAGTTAGTCCGTACATAAACCCGCTCCATATTGTTAAGAAAAAGGATGGTTCACTTCGCCTCGTACTTGATTCACGTCACATCAATGACATTATTATTAATGAAACAGATCGCCAACAAACACTAGAAGAACTTCTACAGAAATTTCATGGTACTGCTATTTATTCCACGTTTCGGGATTTTGGCAAATTCAGCTCCATCCGAACTGCAGAAAGTACACAGCTTTTCTCTGTCTTGGTGACTGTTATCAATTTTGTAAATTACCGTTCGGTTTAACAATTTCTTCAGCAGCGTTTATTCGCGGTTTGAATAGCATACTTCCGACAGAACTAAAAGACAGAATCACAACGTATGTAGACGACATTCTTATTGCAGAAGCTAACTGGTTTGAACACAATCTGATTCTTGAACAACTGTTGCAAACTTTTCGTGCACAAAGACCCACAGTTTATCTTAGCAAATCACACTTTGGTAAAACGTCTACAAAATTTCTTGGACATGTAATTTCAGCAGAAGGCATTGCGCCTGACCCGGAAAAACTTCAAGCTTTACGTGACATTACTGTACCTACGACGAAGAAACAATTACGCAGCTTTTTGGGTTTAATTAACTTTTTCCGTAAATTTATTTATTACTCTGGTTTAGACACCCTATATTGTGCCAGTTGACGGGTAAAAACACTATTTGGTCATGGGATAGCCAAGCACATTCTGAATTTGTCAATCTGAAACAAGCTTTGTTGAATGCACCACTTTTATCACATCCAGATCTTACTAGAAATTTTTCCATTGCCACCGACAGTTCTAACACCGCTTTAGGCGTACACATTTTTCAGGAAATTGAAGAAGATGGTTATATAGTAATTAAAAATATCGCCTTTGCGAGTCGCATTCCGTCACCTGCTGAACGCAATTATTCTATTACGGAACTTGAAACATTATGTGTTGTATGGACATTTACGAGATTTAGGCATTTTCTTTATGGAAGACATACGACCGTTTACACAAATCATAGAGCGATACAGTTTTTACTTTCAGCAAAATTTACACATGACAGGTTAAGCAGATGGAAACTTTATTTACAGGAATTTAATTTTACAATTGTTCATATTCCCGGTACACAAAATATTGTAGCAGACGTACTATCCCGTTCTGTCAGCAACAATCAGCAAGACATCGCAATCAACTTCTGCAAAGCAAATTTCAGCGTCATGTACATTCAACATGTTGCATTTGAACATTTCATTTCGGCATCATTACGAGACATAGCACAAGAGCAAAGTAAAGACAACGTATGGAAAGAAATTAAAAACCTTTGGCAAGATAGGAAAAATGTTACCATTAGAAACCATTACACTCTACGCAATAACATTCCCTTTCGCCGCTCTCACCCTGACAGCAACAATTGGTTACTATGTATTCCTGACGAGCTTGTTAACAAATTAATTTGGTATACTCATTTAAGTTAAGTACATTACGGAGGCAGAAAATGTTTTCTTATACTGAGACAGAACTGTTATTTTGCCAACGTGGAGAAACGTATTCGACGAGTTTTAGCGTCATGTAAAATCTGCCAGAAAGCTAATTCAGACACGACTTCACATATTCCTCCGTTACATCCCATTGTACCTGTAAAATTGAGACACATGGCCGCTGTAGACATTTTTGGTCCGATTCCCAGATCTAATAGAGGTTTTTGCTACATCTTTGTCGCTGTTGAACTCACTTCGAAATTTGTTACCTTCACTCCGTTACGCAAAGCTACTGCTAAATCGATTTCGAATGCATTTGTAAAACATTTTTTATTTCATATAGGGCATGTATTGAAAGTAATTTCCGACAATGGACCACAGTTTCGATCTGCTATATGGACACGTATGTTACGAGCAAGAAACATTTCTCCGATCTATATATCCAGGTACCACGCTTCTTCGAACGCTTGTGAACGTCTAACGAAAGAAATTCGTAAACTATGTAGAATATACTGCCATAAAAAACATATTGATTGGGACACACACATACTCTCATTTCAGGATGTAATGAACTCCATACCAAATGAATCTACTATGCTATCTCCGACTGTTATACTGAAAAATGTTGAAACACCTAACAAAATTAAAGAATTAGTATCCTTTCCTACCTCTCGTCGACTACGACACCATGAAATAATTGACATTGTACTCAACAACATCAAACGTGCCGCAGAGCGCCGGAGAAGACAGCAAAAACAGGTTTGTACACGCCGTGACTTTCACGTTGGACAGAAGATATTAGTACGCACACATTATTTATCCAACAGAGGAAAGAGTAGATGTAGTAAATTTGTGCTTCTATACGCAGGTCCATATCTAATTCGCAGCATTCCTCACCCCAATGTAGTACATGTAGAAACTTTGAGAACCAGAAAAAGCAAAGGCAATCACCATGTCTCCAATATTAAACCCTTTATTTAATGAATATACTTTAGGATTTATCACACTGTTGTGCCATTTCCTGATTTTTATATGACCACTTATGCAAGTATTTATATGAACACTTACTGATGATTATCATATTTTTTCCTGGCAAGTGCCCAGCAAGGTAAGGTTAGCAGGTCGCTTTTCTTGTTGTTACACATCAGACTGTGCACATTTTTCCAGATAAACTTACATATTTTATGACCAATTATGCAATTGTATCTATGTGATTACTTACTGATGATTGTCATATTTTTTTCTTGGCAAGTACCCGGCAAGGTAAGGTTAGCAGGTCGCTTTTCTAGTCGTTATATATCAGACCGAGCACATTTTTCATTTTTCGTGTATGTATGATTGTTTTCCTGTTTTGTTTGTATGCACTACGAAATCTTTAAGATATAACAAACACCAGTTGACTTCGAGATTTTTCCTTATGATATGTCAATATCTTGACTATTCTACACTTTTGGCTACTGCATTATGAGACTGTGTGTACATTTTTGCACCTGAACACTCTCTATGTTTTTGACATAATACGTTTTCTGTCATGCTATGCTGTATGCTTAATTATATCACTAGAAACAAGTTTTTATTTAATGAGTATATGATTTAAATGCAAGATATTAATCCTTATTCATCATTTTCAGAAAGCAATAACATGTAAAGGAAATAACTTAAACAAATCACAGTGAATTACTATGAAATGGGAATTTCACCTTCGGAATGAACGAAAGAAAATGCAATACCATGTCATGAAGAGTAAATGGATCAGAATTAACAAGCATTAACAAGAATATACTATACACATCGTATGATAGCAGTCTTAACTAATTGTTTTTCTTTCATAATACGAGGCGATTGATGCAGGCTGTGAGATAGAACTACACAGCTTAGTTTTAGTGATGAAATATGCTAGAAATAAGAAACTCTGTACTATGAATAGTTGTATGAAGTAAATGGTAATATGAATAATGAATAATGAAGTGTCTTTTTTTGCAGATGATAATGAATGATAATGAATAGTTATATGGAGAATATGCTAATATGAATAATGAGGTTTTCCTTTGCAGGTGATGATAGGAATGAAGTTATGGTAATATGAATAATGAAGTTTTTCTTTGCAGATGAGGATAATGATGAAGTTTATATATTTACTGTTAGTTAAGAGGTGTTATGTAGTTATTTAAGTATTTGTTGTAGTTCGTTTTGACAGTATGTCTTACGTCGCATGGTATAATGACTGAATGTTTTGGAAAGGACAGCTAGAGTACATACATATTGAGTACACGTTTCATTACCTGTTAATTCGAAGTTCACTACTTTTCAGCATAATATGCGTTTCTTCTTTCAGCTCAATAATCCATTTTGTATTTTTTCTAGGAGAAGCTATTCATGAAATTAATGTGCTATAGGCAGTTAGTCATTAAACCTGTTCTAGTACTTGCATTTTTTTACCCATTTGTGTGTGTCATTCATGAATGTGATCACATATACTCTACTTGTTTCATAACCTTGTTACAGCTGACTCATGACGGATGACGTTACTAATACTTATATCCAGCAATAAGTCAAAAGCAAATATTTTCATGCCCCAGCAATTAATTATCAATCTCAACGCGATGCATTGCTAGCACAAAAAAAAGTATTATCAGTCCCAAATAATGCTACTACACTCCTGGAAATGGAAAAAAGAACACATTGACACCGGTGTGTCAGACCCACCATACTTGCTCCGGACACTGCGAGAGGGCTGTACAAGCAATGATCACACGCACGGCACAGCGGACACACCAGGAACCGCGGTGTTGGCCGTCGAATGGCGCTAGCTGCGCAGCATTTGTGCACCGCCGCCGTCAGTGTCAGCCAGTTTGCCGTGGCATACGGAGCTCCATCGCAGTCTTTAACACTGGTAGCATGCCGCGACAGCGTGGACGTGAACCGTATGTGCAGTTGACGGACTTTGAGCGAGGGCGTATAGTGGGCATGCGGGAGGCCGGGTGGACGTACCGCCGAATTGCTCAACACGTGGGGAGTGAGGTCTCCACAGTACATCGATGTTGTCGCCAGTGGTCGGCGGAAGGTGCACGTGCCCGTCGACCTGGGACCGGACCGCAGCGACGCACGGATGCACGCCAAGACCGTAGGATCCTACGCAGTGCCGTAGGGGACCGCACCGCCACTTCCCAGCAAATTAGGGACACTGTTGCTCCTGGGGTATCAGCGAGGACCATTCGCAACCGTCTCCATGAAGCTGGGCTACGGTCCCGCACACCGTTAGGCCGTCTTGCGCTCACGCCCCAACATCGTGCAGCCCGCCTCCAGTGATGTCGCGACAGGCGTGAATGGAGGGACGAATGGAGACGTGTCGTCTTCAGCGATGAGAGTCGCTTCTTCCTTGGTGCCAATGATGGTCGTATGCGTGTTTGGCGCCGTGCAGGTGAGCGCCACAATCAGGACTGCATACGACCGAGGCACACAGGGCCAGCACCCGGCATCATGGTGTGGGGAGCGATCTCCTACACTGGCCGTACACCACTGGTGATCGTCGAGGGGACACTGAATAGTGCACGGTACATCCAAACCGTCATCGAACCCATCGTTCTACCATTCCTAGACCGGCAAGGGAACTTGCTGTTCCAACAGGACAATGCACGTCCGCATGTATCCCGTGCCACCCAACGTGCTCTAGAAGGTGTAAGTGAACTACCCTGGCCAGCAACATCTCCGGATCTGTCCCCCGTTGAGCATGTTTGGGACTGGATGAAGCGTCGTCTCACGCGGTCTGCACGTCCAGCACGAACGCTGGTCCAACTGAGGCGCTAGGTGGAAATGGCATGGCAAGCCGTTTCACAGGACTACATCCAGCATCTCTACGATCGTCTCCATGGGAGAATAGCAGCCTGCATTGCTGCGAAAGGTGGATATACACTGTACTAGTGCCGACATTGTGCATGCTCTGTTGCCTGTGTCTATGTGCCTGTGGTTCTGTCAGTGTGATCATGTGATGTATCTGACCCCAGGAATGTGTCAATAAAGTTTCCCCTTCCTGGGACAATGAATTCACGGTGTTCTTATTTCAATTTCCAGGAGTGTAGTTTAAGAGATATTTCTAGTTCTAAATATAATGCAAATTTCTCAGATGTATTGGCAGTGTGTTACATTTTAAATATGTCCTACGTCACTTGAATGATGAGTTCTGAGTAATACTGAATGATGTTTTCTAACCACAGACCTTGAGTAATACTTACAGTGTGTTACATTTTAAATATGTACTATGTCACTTGAACGATGACTTCTGAGTAATACTGAATGATGTTTTGTAGTAATGCATAAATGCTATGCCAATAATTTCTGTAAATAATATTTTTGTTATGTCACTTGAATGATGACTTCTGAATAATACTGAATAATGTTTTAGAAAACGATATGAATACTTTGTAACTGGCCAATGAATGCCAATAATTATTTTAAATATGTCGTATGTCACTTGAATGATGAAAAATGTTTTGTAATATTCAATACTTGCTATATGTTTAGTAACTGGCCAATGAATGCCAATAATTATTTTAAAT
Organism: Schistocerca cancellata; assembly: GCF_023864275.1. Lineage (NCBI taxonomy): Eukaryota > Metazoa > Arthropoda > Insecta > Orthoptera > Acrididae > Schistocerca > Schistocerca cancellata. Next base: position 215,387,605 of record NC_064631.1, read on the forward strand.
ATGTCGTATATCACTTGAATGATGAAAAATGTTTTGTAATATTCAATACTTGCTATATGTTTAGTAACTGGCCAATGAATGCCATTGTTTCTTATATTTTTAATTTGTCTTATGTCACTCACATGATATCATATATGAATACCAGTAGCTTGATGCTACACTCATTAACTCTTGCTTTGAATGATCACTTCTGAATAATGCATAAAAATGGTTTGTAACTGGCCAATGAGTGCCAATATTTACTGTAAATAGATGACCTATGAATAATGTTCTGTAATACTCCATACATAGTACAGAAATATTTAGTAACTGGGCAATGAGTGCCAACAATTACTCAAATCGGTTGATAGACTAGTGTAATTCTCAATTATGACTAGCATAGGACTTAATGTCCTTCACCTTCTGACCTAATTACCAGAAATGACTGCAATATCGGTTTGTCCTGTCCATCCTCATGATCATGGAGCACTATATTTGGTTTTTGCACTAATTCTATGTTGGTGAAAGAGTATGGATTCTGCAAGGGTGTGGTGTTGACACATCATGCTGTCCACCACCTTGAACGATGGAGATGTTATTATGGTCCCACTGTTTGGTGTACCTAAAGTACTACCAAAATGATAACATTGAATATTAATACGACATTTCAGTGTCTTGGCTACACTGATTAATACTTCAGGGAAGAGAACTTCAGATTGTCTCACTTGGTGTTGTGCTTCTGTAGAAAGTTATGGACTTTCAATGCAGCTACGTGCATCCTACTGTGCTACAACCATGTTGCAATCCTTCTCTTTCCTATCTTAGTTCTTGTAAAATGGTAAAAAATATATACAGTGCTTGTGCACTTTATGTCATTTGTTAATATGTTTTGTACTCATTGCGTATGCTAGTTCTTGTGAAATGGTAAAAATATGTACAGTGCGTGTACACTTTATGTCATTTGTTAATATGTTTTGTACTCATTGCATATACATTTTTTCATTGCTTGATATGTTCTGTACTCAGTGCATGTGCACTCTATTTCATTTTATGTTCTGCACTTATATATCTGTATATACTCTGCGACTGTAAACTTAGTTAATTAAGAAAAATTTGTTGCTCATGGCAAGTCCAATTGACTCACCATCGCTGCCATTTTTTGACCCCCCCCCCCCCGCCCCCAGTGGAGGGTTATGTAAGAGGTCCGAGCAGACGTAATTTTATATAAGAGGTCCGAGCAGATGTAATTTCGAAGTATTGCTCATGCGCTGCCTGCGATATGCAAGGTATAAGAGAATCGCTGACCAGAGAGCAGTGTTGACTGAGTACGAACTGTGTAGCTGTAGCAGTAAGTTGTGGCCAGTCTGCTCTAGTCCGCAGTCTGCTCTGGTCTGGTCTGGTGTATCGTGTTGGGTGGCCGGTCGCGGTGCAGCGATGGCGGAGCCCGAGTATTATTGTATAAGGTAAAAAGCAGCCTCGCGTATATGTAGTAATGTCATCTCAAGTCCCATCTAAATGTTTTTAAAAAATCTCGTAATAATAATGTTTCTCATAAAAAGTAACTTTTAACAACCATTCATTTCAATTTAAAGAATTTACTAATTTCTCCCATCCATGATCACCCCGATTGTTGCAAAAGAAAAATCAATTGCTTCCTTTCATAAATGACAAATCTATCGGCCAGCATTGCACAGGGCTGTGCCAGAAAGCATTATTTTAGGAGCTGATATATATGCGTTATATACTAACACGAATTCTTTACAGACGAATGGAAAAACTAGTAGAAGCCGACCTCGGGGAAGATCAGTTTGGATTCCGTAAAAATACTGGAACACGTGAGGCAATACTGATCTTATGACTTATCTTAGAAGAAAGATTAAGAAAAGGCAAACCTATGTTTCTAGCATTTGTAGACTTAGAGAAAGCTTTTGACAATGTTGACTGGAATACTCTCTTTCAAATTCTAAAGGTGACAGAGGTAAAATACAGGGAGCGGAAGGCTATTTACAATTTGTACAGAAACCAGATGGAAGTTATAAGAGTCGAGGGACATGAAAGGGAAGCACTGGTTGGGAAGGGAGTAAGACAGGGTTGTAGCCTCTCCCCGTTGTTATTCAATCTGTATATTGAGCAAGCAGTAAAGGAAACAAAAGAAAAATTCGGAGTAGGTATTAAAATCCATGGAGAAGAAATAAAAACTTTGAGGTTCGCCGATGACATTGTCATTGTGTCAGAGACAGCAAAGGACTTGGAAGAGCAGTTGAACGCAATGGATGGTGTCTTGAAGGGAGGATATAAGATGAACATCAACAAAAGCAAAACGAGGATAATGGAATGTAGTCGAATTAAGTCGGGTGATGTTGAGGGATTTAGATTAGGATATGAGACACTTAAGTGTCAGGAAGTCGTTTCTGAAAGTATTTGTATGGAGTGTAGCCATGTATGGAAGTGAAACATGGACGGAAATAGTTTGGACAAGAAGAGAATAGAAGCTTTCGAAATGTGGTGCTACAGAAGAATGCTGAAGATTAGATGGGTAGATCACATAACTAATGAGTAAGTATTGAATAGGATTGGGGAGAAGAGAAGTTTGTGGCACAACTTGACCAGAAGAAGGGATCGGTAGGTAGGACATGTTCTGAGGCACCAAGGGATCACCCGTTTAGTATTGGGGGGCAGCGTGGAGGGTAAAAATCGTAGGGGGAGACCAAGAGATGAATACACTAAGCAGATTCAGAAGGATGTAGGTTGCTGTAGGTACTGGGAGATGAAGAAGCTTGCACAGGATAGAGTAGCATGGAGAGCTGCATCAAACCAGTCTCAGGACTGAAGACCACCACAACAACAACATCCGGCGACTTCATTGAGGTAACAATTTTTCTCTTTTTTATTCAGAATGATCTTTCAGGGCCATGACGCAGCACTGCTGACGTCCAAAATTTTCCAGGTTAAATTCACAGTCAATTATTGAAAAGTTATAAGTGAGTGACAATTTAATTGAGAGGTTACTTACGTTGTATTATTACCAGGTTACTGAATTTATTTTTTTGTTGGGACGTTACACATGAATGTAAACGATATAATTATAATTTTTACTGTTGAGAGGTTTAGGAATTTTTCTGTTTTGAGGTTACGCTAAATGTGAATGAATTTTGTGCGGAGGTTAAATGTGAATGAATTTTGTGCGGAGGTTAAATGGGAAAGAAATTTTTTGTGGAGGTTAAATGGGAAAGAAATTTTGTTCTGAGGTTACACTAAATTAGAATCATATTCATATTATTTACTTAAATTTTGGTGGGAGGTTACAACTTGTTCGCTAATTTCTGTTCCCGTCCTACATCCCTATGATAACAATTACCACGCACATATGCAGCCCACCTCTCCTTACCATTGTGTACGAAGTCGTACTCAACATGAAACAATATTAAAAAAAAAGTTTGACCTGGTTCCTCAAAACTATTTCTGTGCCAGAAAATGTTCATCGTTCTAAAGAGATAAACAACAACCAAAAATAAAGTTTTGTTTGAAAAATATTTTTGATACTTTGATGAATTAGCCTTTCCATTAGGATGCGTCTCCTGAGGGTCATCAGGCGTATTTCCTCTGGTGTTTTTCGGATAGTTGCTATTTCGTTTCTGCACTGTGTGGATAAATTCGGGTCAAAGAAACACTGCTCACCATATATTTCACGCGACGCTCAGTGTCAACGAAAAACGTTACAAACAACATGATTTTCAAAGCATAACAGTAAGTTCTAGTTCGATAAAGGGCTCCCAAATTACTCTAGTGCAATTTTTCGTTTTATATGTATGTATTAACGGTGACAGTAAAACAGGAACAATGACCATTATTCAAGCAATGACTGTGTAGCGCTGCTGAATGGTGCTAGGCCGGCCGGCGTAGCCGAGCGGTTCTAGGCGCTTCAGTCTGGTACCGCGCAACCGCTCCGGTCGCAGATTCGAATCCTGCCTCGATCATGGATGTGTGTGATGTCCATAGGTTAGTTACGTTTAAGTAGTTCCTAAGTTCTAGGGGAGTGATGACCTCAGATATTAAAACCCATAGTGCTTAGAGCCATTTGAAACATTTTTTGAAGGGTGCTAGCAGCCAACTCGGTGCAAGGTGGCGCACTCGACGGTGTAGGTTGGACAAGAAAGTGGTGGCGAACAGCCGTTTACCGGTATGACAAGTATTGCAGGTCACTGGAGCACGCAGTGGACGCACTCAGTCTCCTCTGTACCACACCGTAGAGTACAACATGTACACAGTTTCAGATGTAACACGTATGCTACTGATTATGAGAGGGTGTTGTCAACGCTCTCCCTCACTAGCAGCCTATTTAATGGTTTCCGATGTAGTGGATCTTCCTGACAACATCCCGTAGTAGGAATTGTACTAGTTTAGGCATGTGTTAAGACGCTGCTAGGAAGGAGGCGAGGCACCCTTGTCATCGAGTAGTTGGCACTGTGGTCAGCTCACTGGTCTCGTATTCGAGAGAAAAACGGTTCAAATCCTGTCCGGCCATCGAGACTTAGGGTTTCGTTGATTTCCCTAAAGCCCGCAGCTCGTGGTCGTGCGGTAGCGATCTCGCTTCCCACGCCCGGGTTCCCGGGTTCGATTCTCGGCGGGGTCAAGGATTTTCTCTGCCTCGTGATGGCTGCGTGTTGTGTGCTGTCCTTAGGTTAGTTAGGTTTAAGTAGTTCTAAGTTCTAGGGGACTTATGACCACAGCAGTTGAGTCCCATAGTGCTCAGAGCCATTTGAACCATTTGATTTCCCTAAATCGCTCCAAGCAAATACCGGGATGGTTCTTTTGAAAACGTCATGACCGATTTCCTTCCCATCCTTCCAAAATCCGAACTTCTGATCCGTCTCTAATGACTGCGCTGCGGACGGGACATTAAAACCTAATCGTCTTCCTCTTCAGTATCCTTTCCCAGGCATGTTTCAGCCTATAATACAACGAGATCGAGACATTGGGGATTTGCGCCCATCGAAATAGGCCTGTGCGAAATAGAAACAATGCCATTGCCCTGGACATGTGCACACATTTTCACAAATCAGAATAAGGACTCTCTCTTGACGATCACTCGCCCCACGCAGCACGATGTGTTGCAATTTGAAAGACTGGAAAATTCACCTGTACCGTCGGTACATGCATCAGAAGGTTTATTTGGAGGACGAGGAGAGTTGCCTAGTCTTTTGTGAGTTGCCATTAAACCAACCTACTGGCTATCTTAAAGATACTCTATTCACATACGAGTCAACGTTTTGCAGCAGACGTATGCCAAATCGTGCTGTCGAACACTGCTGGGCATCCGTAAACTCACATTGATGCGCAAAGCAGATCATCAACATTGACCACCGTCCAATTGTGCGCTGGTATAAACTATTTTTTTTTTATAGTTTGGTTGAGCCTGAGAACGTACACCAACTTCCTTCGGAACGAACTTCAGCTCTTTTCAACGATACTGATTTAAGTACGAGGCATGCTGATATGGATGCAACAGGATGGTGCAGCCAGCTGCTGCACCGCGCGGCGCCTGCGCGCCAGTAGCACTGGGTCTGTTTTCCAGTAAAACAATAGGCAGACATTCGGATGGTGCATGGCCAGGTGGGTCACACGATCGGTCTGTCGTCAGGAACTTTCACGCAGTGTTGCTTGACTGTTAGCACTGCTAGCTCAACAAAAATTCCGCTGCTCTTAGTGGTTAAGTGAAGGCCGTCGGCCACTCCGTTGTCCGTGGTGAGAGGTAATACCTGAAATTTAGTATGCTCGGCACACTCTTGGCCATTTGGAGCTCGGAATATTGAATTCCCTAACGATTTCCGAAATGGAATGTCTCATGTTTCTAGCTCCAACAACCATTCCGCGTTCAAAGTCTGTTCATTACCGTCGTGCGGCCATAATCACGTTGGAAAGTTTTTCACGTGATTCGGCTGAGTCCAGCTCACATACCCGCCAATACACTGTCATTTTATACCTTCTGTACGCGATACTAGCGCCATCTTTACATGTGCATATCGCTGTCCCATGACTTTTATCCGCTCAGTGTAGACAAATAAGGTCATTATTGATTATGAAATGCAAATAAATTACAGAATATTTCTTTGGCAATAACTGAGTAATGTATTGGCATTTTAGCTCGCCGGGAATTGCCACTCACTACGTACAGTAACTAAGCTAAATGTGTTTCATCTGCTTTCTACTATGTTTGATTAACACACAATGTTAGTGAAATACAGTGCATGTGATCGCGATAAGGACATGGAAACTGAAACACCAGGTCATTCCGTGGAATTGTCCCGAAAGTGGTACTGTATTTGATCGTACTACTACCATGGTTACGTGGATTACTCTCGAATAGTCTGACAGATGTGTGTTAGCTACAGCTCATTTACGTCTGAGAATGCATGTACCACAGTATTCCGGAGATATTGTGAGACCTGACTTCCCTGTTTTGCAAAATATCTGTAATTGTTTCAGTATGAACGAGTGTAAAATTCAGTGTATTCTGGAAACAGTCAGGATGTTATGTTTTTACTTATTCCAAGATTACGTACTAGAGAGCTTACTCTTATTTAATTATAAATGTATCAGGTTTCCTCCACTATTAATATTTCTAGCTCAAATTCTGCTTCAGTTTGAAAGGTCAATTAATTTAATTGCTAAATTTTTTGTATGAATATTGTCATTTCGATCAAATGTAATATTAGGCAGATGTGAAAATTACCGAACTATCAGTTTAATAAGTCATGGCTGCTAAATACTAACTCGAAATTTTTACAGACGAATGGAAAAACTGGTAGAAGACGACCTCGGGGAAGATCAGTTTGGATTCCATAGAAATATTGGAACACGTGAGGCAATACTGACTCTACGACTTATCTTAGAAGAAAGATTAAGGAAAGGCAAACCTACATTTCTAGCATTTGTAGACTTAGAGAAAGCTTTTGACAATGTTGACTGGGATACTCTCTTTCAAATTCTAAAGGTGGCAGGGGTAAAATACAGGGAGCGAAAGGCTAAATACAATTTGTACAGAAACCAGACGGCATTTATAAGAGTCGAGGGGCACAAAAGGGAAGCAGTGGTTGGGAAGGGAGTGAGACAGGGTTGTAGCCTATCCCCGATCTTATTCAATCTGTATATTGAGCAAGCAGTAAAGGAAACATAAGAAAAATTTGCAGTAGGTATTAAAATCCATGGAGAAGAAATAAAAACTTTGAGGTTCACCGATGACATTGTAATTCTGTCAGAGACAGCAAAGGACTTGGAAGAGCAGCTGAACGGAATGGACAGTGTCTTGAAAGGAGGATATAAGATGAACATCAACAAAAGCAAAAGGAGGATAATGGAATGTAGTCGAATTAAGTCGGGTGATGCTGAAGGAATTAGATTAGGAAATGAGACACTTAAAGTAGTAAAGGAGTTTTGTTATTTGGGGAGAAAAACAACTGACGATTTTCGAAGTAGAGAGGATATAAAATGTAGACTGGCAATGGCAAGGAAAGTGTTTCTGAAGGAGAGAAATTTGTTAACATCGAGTATAGATTTAAGTGTCAGGAAGCCGTTTCTGAAAGTATTTGTATGGAGTGTAGCCATGTATGGAAGTGAAACATGGACGATAAATAGTTTGGACAAGAAGAGAATAGAAGCTTTCGGAATGTGAAGACTGCTTAAGATTAGATGGGTAGATCACATAACTAATGAGTAGGTATTGAATAGAATTGGAGAGAAGAGGAGTTTGTGGCACAACTTGACAAGAAGAAGGGACCGTTTGTTAGGACATATTCTGAGGCATCAAGGGATCACAAATTTAGCATTGGAGGGCAGCGTGGAGGGTAAAAATCACAGAGGGAGACCAAGAGATAAGCAGATTCAGAAGGATGTAGGTTGCAGTAAGTACTGTGAGATGAAGAAGCTTGCACAGAATAGAGAAGCATGGAGAGCTGAATCAAACCAGTGTCAGGACTGAAGACGACAACAACAGCAACGTAATATTAGGTAAGCTCCCAATTCGTCACAGTGCGTTGTGGGTAATACGTAAAAATACAGTTGTTTACAAACTGTTAAAGTGCCGAGTCAGTTGTTTACGGAGTTGTCAGGCCGACTGGTTGCCGTCCCATTGACATTTATTCGCCCCTAGGTGTGGAGGTGGCGGGAGGAAACGATGACTTGTAAAACTTAACTCAGGAACGTTTGCAGCAATTTCAGCCAAACTAATTTACCTGTGAGTTACTAACTGAAGAAAGAAAATACCGAGGAACAAAGACACCCCTGTCTGTCCCAGGGATGAGGGGTGATTGTTAAGACACAGAGATTGACTGGCTATGTGTTTGTGTCCGTCTATACACAGTCGTGGACATTTAGCTGTCAGTCGCCCGATATACAACTGCTAAGTGAAAGTCACAACACATGATGATAGATGCGATTTTAGGAGTTTTTTCCGTGTGATCATCGGCTTATAACCCGTCGACAGTGCGCGGATTTATTATCTTTTAACGCTTAACCCAACAGTTATTTGATTGGTATGCATGCACTGAAATCGCATGTACTACAAGTCATTTGTAATGGTCAATTAATAGCATTTCAGTTTACGAGTGGAAAGCCTCTTTCTTATCCAAGAAGTTTGGCTTGATACTAAATTCATTTTAATTTAAAAGATAAAAGATTAGCAAATTATTTTAGCGAGGCTGATTGTTCTGGAGCATTGACGCACGTTTATGGGCTGTCTACTGAGGAGGAGCTGTAGCCACGGTCAGTTGTACGTTTGCAACTCGAAACAAGCGATATCACGGAGTCCGGGGAGAACAATAAATAGACATAGGCTGCCCTACCTCACCCCAGAAACTCTAGAACTGCAACGGACGCCACTAGAGACGGCAGGCACTAGCCGCCAGCTACAGTGAATCCCTGTTAGTCATGCAACGGGTGCACCACAGCGAAATTTTGCGGGCACCAACGGCCGCTGTGTTGCCGATAAAATATCGACGCAAACTGAAACAAGGGGCTGGTGGTATTTCACGTGAACATCAGACAGTACCTCTCGAAACAGTATTAGGAATCGGAAAATCTATCTGCGGAAAGTGTGAGGTGTCGGTTGATCTACTCGTACGTAGCACACCCCTAAGATGCTGCAAATGCGATCCCCGGCGACTTTTAGGGAATGAAAGCTGCCCATAAATGAAGCAAATTTTAGAGAAAAAACGACGCGCAGTGGATAATGTCTTACGAGAATTACTAGAGATGGCCAACACAAGCGGAAGTACAGCTACCAAACCTTAAACGAATATATTATTGAAGAGACTCATCTAAGAGTACAAAAGGCAACTACCGGTCACTATAACAATTTAGTTTTCTCCCGTAACACATAAAAAACATTATTTATCCACTAAATCAAACTTAAAAACATTTAATAAATCAACAAAAGATTGTAATTATGAGTTATAGTCTTGGCACACACATGAAAACATAATGTGAAACTAATCGCGGTAGTCATATGCAACTGCAGCGTCATTACTACCAGACCAAAACGCCTTAGGTTCGTATGAAATCTTTTAGTCGTTTATATTGAATTTGAAAAGTATAAGATTATGTTTTTAAGACCTATTGCTACACTACTTCTTACTCTTACGAATAACTTTTTTGACAGCCCTAAGACGTAAATGAATTTACACTGAAGAGCCAAAGAAACTGGTATACCTGCCTAATAAGTCTAGGGCCCTCGCGAGCACGCAGAAGTGCCGAAACACGACATCACATGGACTCGACTACTGTCTGAAGTAGTGCTGGAGGGAACTGACAACATGAATCCTGCAGGGCTGTTCATAAATCCGTAAGAGTACGAGAGATTGGAGAATTCTTCTGAACAACACATTGCAAGACATCCAGATATGGTCAATAATATTCATGTCTAGGGAGTCTGGCGGCCAGCGGATGCGTTTAAACTCAGAGTAGTGTTCCTCAAGCCACTATGTAGAATTCTGGACGTGTGGATTGTCGCATTGTCCTTCTGGAATTGCCCAAGTCCTTCGGAATGCACAATAGACATGAATGGATGCAGGTGATCAAACAGTATGCTTACGTACGTGTCACCTGTCAGAGTCGTATATAGACGTATCAGGGGTCCATATCACTCCAACTGCACACGCTTCACACCATTACAGAGCCTCTACCAGCTTGAACAGTCCCCTGCTGACATGCAGGGTCCATGGATTCATGAGGTTGTCTCCATAACCGTACTAAATCCAATCGATATACTTTGAAAAAAGACTCGTCAGATCAGGCAACATGTTTTCAGTCATCAACTGTCCAATTTGGGTTTGACGGGCTCAGGCTAGACGTAAAGCTTTGTGTCGTGCAGTCATCAACGTTTCGAGTGGGCCTCCGACTCCGAAGGCCCATGTCGATGATGTTTCGTTGAATGGTTCGCAAGCTGACACTTGTCGATGGCCCAGCATTGAAATCTGCAGAAATTTGTGGAAGGGTTGTACTTCTGTCACGTTGAACGATTCTCTTCAATCGTGGTTGGTCCCGTTCTTGCAGGATCCTTTTCCGGCCGCAGCGACGTCGGAGACTTGATGTATTACCAGATTCCTGATATTCTCGGTACACTCGTGGAATGATCGTGTGGGAAAATCCCCACTTCATCTCTACTTCTGAGAGGCTTTGACCCATCACTCGTGCGCCGACTATAACACCACACTGAAACTCACTTAAATCTTGATAACCTTCCATTGTCGAAGCAGTAACCGATCTACCAACTGCGCCGCACACTTGTTGTCTTATATAGGCGTTGTCGATCGCAGCACCGTATTCTACCTGTTTGCATATCTCTGTATTTGAATACGCATGTCTGTACCAGTTTCTTTGACGCTTCAGTGTATTTTTAACTGTACAGTGGTTTCTTATCTGTTGCCCCAATTACGTTGGATCTGGTGACTTTAGAATTACCTTGGAGGTGTTCAACAAGCATTAAATTCTGCAGCTGTAGCTTGCTGTGATAAAAAAATTCCTATATGTTCTCAATGGTTTCGAAATACAGAGCTGTTTCTTCGTTAGATACTTAGCCTCTGCAGCGCCTTTAGGGAGTAAATTTAAATTGTAGCTTGACTCCCATGCTGTTCCTTCCGTTTTGTATATTCTATTAAATGAACTTCGTTTCCTACGGTAGGCTGATCATTTATCTGTTTAATGAGGCAAAATGATTCGTGTATCTTTACGTCAGAATTATTTCCAGAACAATCATTGCGAATGTTAATATAGTGAAAGACTCTTCTTGACATCGTTTTTGTTGATTTATGCACGTTTCCTGTCCATTTTAATTTTTCCTCGTCTTTTCCAATTTTTCATTCTTTCCAGAGATACCTTATCTGAGGTCATCAGTCCCCTAGAACTTAGAACTACTTAAACCTATCTAACCTAAGGACATCACACACATCCATCCCGAGGCAGGATTCGAACCTGTGACCGTAGCGGTCGCGCGGTTCCAGACTGTAACGACTAGAACCGCTCGGCCACTCCGGCCGGCGGTACCTTATCGTCGGGGGCACAGTTATGCCCCTGTTGTTATCGATGGATATTTTCTTAATTATGCAGTTGGTATTTTCAGTGTGTCCTCTTAGGGTAAACAACATATCACGATGTGCCACAATTCTCAAGAATGGAGGGGTCTCTGCAGCGTCGTTGCTTAGCATCAGTCTGAGACAAGACAATAGACGAGTAGCATGGATGTTTTCTTCTTCATTTACATCTGCCAGTACCAGAAGTACACAGTTTTAGTCTGCCAGAAAGCTTCATATGGCATTATTGGCCTCCAGATCCCGTCTGGGGTTGTTCGGCTGCCTAGTACAGGTCACTATTAGCCCGCTCGACTAGCCGCGCGGTCTAACACGCTGCTTCCAGGGCGGGAAAGTGTTCCGGTCCCCGGCACGAATCCGCCCGGCAGATTAGTGTCGAGGTCCGGTGTGCCGGCCAACCTGTGGGTGATTTTTAAGGCGGTTTTCCATCTATCTCGGCGAATGCGGGCTGGTTCCCCTTATTCCGCCTCAGTTACACTATGTCGGCGATTGCTGCGTAAAAACTGTCTCTAAGTAAGCGTACACCATAATTACTCTACCACGCAAACATTTGGGACTACACCGTCTGGAATGAGACGTTCCTAGGGAGGTCCACTGGGGGCCGAACCGCACAATAACCCTGGGTTCGATGAGGGGCGGCGGTGGGGTGAGTGGACTGCGGTAGCCTGTTGTGGGGTTGTGTAACCACTGAGGGCTACTGCGGGGCGAAGCCTCTCCATCGTTTCTACGTCCCCGGTTTAATACACAATACACAGAGAAGTCACTTCGGTGACTTGCGCGTCTCTGTGATGAAGATGAGATGAAATGACGAGGGCAATACAACACTCAGTCCTTGAATGAAGAAAATAGCCGACTCGCCCGAGAATTGAAACCCAGCCACCACGATTTCTGTTTTTTTTTCCTCTCGTTTTTCTTCTACGGTTCTGTTCGGGTTTCACATGAGATCTCTCAGATAACAACGATTAGAAATTTAGTCAGTTTTTTTAGTACGGTGAGTGGTCATACCCCAGACCGAATACGCTGAGCTGGCGTGTTAGCACCACTAGACCACGAGTTGCATCAGTGCAGTTCGTACCTTCGAACCCAGTACAGTGCTCTCACATTTTCTTTGCTCCTTATCTCCTCGTACTGAACGGGAAAGGTCCCAGGAATTCGTGCTGCTTATATCTTAATTCTCCTCGCTGCCAACTTTGGCGATCAAAGCATGTGCCCACTATGCCTGAATCTACACTGTGCAGCAAGAATATTGTCACCAGCTACCTACTCGTCGGTATTGAGGCGTCATAATTATTATAACGAAGGTAGAAATATAAATAATGTGCCGCTGAGCCAAGACGGAGAGACAAATACTACTCGATCTGATTCTGAATCGAATGAACACAACAGGCCGTGTGTTGGAAACCAAGTCCCGTCTATGAAGAAAATTGCGCACACCAGGCGGAACCAAGTAAGACAGTCAGTAACAAAAACACAGAGACACTCAGTCAGCACATGCAGACCGATAAGAGGAGTGAGGAAATAGGAACAGGCAGTACCAGTGATGTACTAAACCACTCTCATCATATAGTTGACAGCATTTTGGACAAATTGAAAAAGTTGGTAAAGAAGGAAAAAGAACACGCTACAGATAATAGGAAAGAACAAATCATCTGGTTTAAATCAGATGAGGATGAAGATGAAGTAAAGTGTTACAGCTTCGATAATAACGGCAATTTGAAGGCTGAAGTTTCAGTAGAGGAAGTAGAGTCAGTTTTTCAAGGTTCTAAAGAGAAGGAGTTGTTAAAATGAAGGGGCTGGCAATAACAATGAGATCAGGGAACCTAATAGCTATATTGACTGTATTGACTTTCCACAAACTTTAAAAGCAGATGACAGTATTACAGATAGTAATGTGGCGCTGGGACGCAGTTGCTCAGAGGCAGAGAGTAACTTAGCTGATTTGCATCAAACGAAAGCGCCTGTGCATAGCATACAAAGGATTTCATCATAATCTAAAAGTGAAATTAAGAATTAAAATAACTTTTCCAAAGCTTGTCAGTGCATGTTTCAGTGTATTAAAGCAAAAATTGTATGTTTTGCTAAATATATTATTTTAAGAAAAAACTAAGTGGCCCTAATTAAGGAAGCTAGAAAGCTAAAACCGTTCAGAATACGCAATTACATGTCAGAATTAAAAGTTACAAGTCTCAAATTGATCAGACCAATATTTTGGTCAAAATTGGCGTTTTTACGAAAAATTGAAGGCGCTAAATATTGAACTCAGAAAGATGAAAATTCGTATGTAGCTTCAGTGTGGTCTACAAACCTTATATCTGTGACACCAAGTTATTTACTAAAACCCAACTGAAACTTATTCAGTAATTAAAGCAAACTTAACCCTAGCTATATAAAAATTAAGAAGATAGTAAATTATTAAACTACAGAGATATTAATTAATACGTATCCACAAAGGGACTATTTAGATGCTGCCCCTTTGCCTAGAGTGGCTGATAGCAGATGTTCCGTTCGGCAGTCCGCTGCGCCCATATACAGGGTGTTACAGAAAGGTACGGCCAAACTTTCAGGAAACATTCCTCACACACAAAGAAAGAAAATATGTTATGTGGACATGTGTCCGGAAACGCTTACTTTCCATGTTAGAGCTCATTTTATTACTTCTCTTCAAATCACATTAATCATGGAATGGAAACACACAGCAACAGAACGTACCAGCGTGACTTCAAACACTTTGTTACAGGAAATGTTCAAAATGTCCTCCGTTAGCGAGGATACATGCATCCATCCTCCGTCGCATGGAATCCCTGATGCGCTGATGCAGCCCTGGAGAATAGCGTATCACAGCTGTCCACAATACGAGCACGAAGAGTCTCTACATTTGGTACCGGGGTTACGTAGACTAGAGCTTTCAAATGCCCCCATAAGTGAAAGTCAAGACAGTTGAGGTCAGGAGAGCGTGGAGGCCATGGAATTGGTCCGCCTCTACCAATCCATCGGTCACCGAATCTGTTGGTGAGAAACGTACGAGCACTTCGACTGAAATGTGCAGGAGCTCCATCGTGCATGAACCACATGTTGTGTCGTACTTGTAAAGGCACATGTTCTAGCAGCACAGGTAGAGTATCCCGTATGAAATCATGATAATGTGCTCCTTTGAGCTTAGGTGGAAGAACATGGGGCCCAATCAAGACATCACCAACAATGCCTGCCCAACGTTCACAGAAAATCTGTGTTGATGACGTGATTGCACAATTGCGTGCGGATTCTCGTCAGCCCACAAATTTTGATTGTGAAAATTTACAATTTGATCACGTTGGAACGAAGCCTCATCCGTAAAGAGAACATTTCCACTGAAATGAGGATTGACACATTGTTGGATGAACCATTCGCAGAAGTGTACCCGTGGAGGCCAATCAGCTGCTGATAGTGCCTGAACGCGCTGTACATGGTACGGAAACAACTGGTTCTCCCGTAGCACTCTCCATACAGTGACGTGGTCAACGTTACCTTGTACAGCAGCAACTTCTCTAACGCTGACATTAGGGTTATCGTCAACTGCACGAATAATTGCCTCGTCCATTGCAGGTGTCCTCTTCGTTCTAGGTCTTCCCCAGTCGTGAGTCATAGGCTGGAATGTTCCGTGCTCCCTAAGACGCCGATCAATTGCTTCGAATGGCTACCTGTCGGGACACCTTCGTTCTGGAAATCTGTCTCGACACAAACGTACCGCTCCACGGCTATTGCCCCATGCTAATCCATACATCAAAGGGGCATCTGCCAACTCCGCATTGTAAACATTGCAGTGACTGCAAAACCACGTTCGTGATGAACACTAACCTGTTGATGCTACGTACTGATGTGCTTGATGCTAGTACTGTAGAGTAATGAGTCGCATGTCAACACAAGCACCGAAGTCAACATTACCTTCCTTCAATTGGGCCAACTGGCGGTGAATCGAGGAAGTACAGTACATACTGACGAAACTAAAATGAGCTCTAACATGGAAATTAAGCGTTTCCGGACACATGTCCACATATCTTTTCTTTATTTGTGTGTGAGGAATGTTTCCTGAGAGTTTGGCCGTACCTTTTTGTAACACCCTGTATAAATACAACCGGAGGCAGTAGCTAGAGACACGTCGCAGCGAGATACGAATCTGTCCGCGTCAGTCAAACGCCTGCGTGCGCTGTGCCTCGGATGACATCAGAGCTAAGCAGTCACCAAAAAGTTTTCGGTAAAAGTAGGAAGTGAACTGGCGAAACCGCATGGCAAGTGGTAAAATTGTTTTCCACTTTTAAGCCGAGCTATTAACTTTGGTAATTAGAAGTGAGAGTGATAGGCCATATTAGCTGGAACTTCCTGTAGAAGTCGCGTCTGAACTTTTAATAGCGCTGTTTCCGATAGGGACATTATTATTATTAATAGGCATTTTATTGCATTTTTTGCGTGTGAACTTTTACTGAATATATCAATCAGCTAAAACTCAAAACTTTTATTTATAGTCATTGTTCCTGGTCCCACTGAGCATATAGCAAATAGGAACATTTTCTTTCAGTGAACACAGTGAGTAATGTGGACTTGCAGACTGGTTTATCACGGTCAGTGTGTTCTCCGTCGCTTTTTGGCTGACCACAAAAATAGGTCTCAGGCAAAAGATGACGGTAGGTGTAAAGTAAGCGCAGACAATTTAAGTGTCTTTGCTTCAACAACATAACAAAATGTAAAGACCAGTTGGATTATTTACCCGCCGCCCCACAGTGTGTCCACCTTTAGCACAAATAACAACAGCTACAATTCGTGGCATGGAAGCATCGAGGCCTTGGTAGGTCACTGGAGAGACCACAATTGCACGCACAAGTCACCTAATTCCCGTAAATTACGGAGAGGGGGCCGGTGAGTGTTAGATTTATTGTTTTCGTCAGATTGATTTAAAGTCTTTGATTGCATATTCATTTGTTTCTCATAGGGAGACGGTGAGCTCTGGCGCCATGTTCAATTGGAACTCGCTACAGTGTTCCTCGAACCACCCCATCACATTCCTGACCTTGTGACACCGTGCATTATCTCTTCGAAAAATGCCACTGCCGTCGGGAAACATGATCGTCAACGAGAAGTGTACGTGGTCTGGAACCAGAGTACGATACGCCTTGGCCTTCATGGTGCCTTGCAGGAGCTCCACTGGAACCGATGATGGCAACGTGAATGTTGCCAAAAGCATAATGGAGCGTCCGCCAGCTTGGTTCCGTCCCGCAGTACAGGTGTCTAGGAGCTGTTGACCGGGAAGACGACGGATTCGCGCACTCCCAATGGCATGATGAAGAAGTTGTCGGATTCATCAGACCATGGAACGCTCTTTCACTGCGCCTATGTTCAGTGCCGTTGGTCACGTGCCCATTTCAGTCATATCTGCCAATGTCGTGGTGTTAACATTGGTTAACATTGGCTCATGCATGGGTCGTCAGCTGCGAAGGCCTATCATTAGGAGTGTTCAGTGCACTCTGTGTTCAGACATACTTGTACTCTGACCAGCATTAGAGTCTGACGATACGTCAGTCGCATTGCGTCGCCTGTCCTGTTTTACCAGTCCTCCCAGCCTACGACGTCCGACATCTGTAATGATGAGTGGCCGCCAAACCCCACGACGTCTGGACGTGTTTCATTTTGGTTTCGGTACATGTTGAAGACACTCACCACAGCGCTCCTCGAACACCCGACAAGTCGTGTAATTTATAAATGCTCGCGCCTCCGTGCCAACCCGAGCGTTGGTCAAACTCTGATAGATCGAGCGCCTTCCAGTTTCTACACACGGACAGCACGCTCACTCACACTACACGCACCGTGCGTGTGTCTGCCCAGCAATCTTTCCTCGCCAGGTGACGCTGCTGTCACCCGGACAGATTCATATCAGTAGAAAGTCGGTTACCATGATGTTCTGGCTGATCACTGTACAGTCATTGATTATGCCGTATTTGTTTCGGTGATTTAGTAATTCATAACGATAGCTATCATTAGGACATGACCTCTTACATCATTATGTACCGAGAAGCCTCTCGGAGCAATGGATGACGGGGAGTAGGTGTTTCGAAGGAGGTCACAAGGCTGTGTATGACTTGGATCTCAATTCTTCAATTGTTTCCAGTTGATATCGGCCATAGCCTTCAAAGTTATTTGCAAACACTACCTCCACTGAATCTATCAATAAAATGAAGCCATTTTATTCTTAATTACAACGACGTTTATGTGATATTTGACCCCGGGCGTTACGAGTACACTCTTTGACATAAAACTCGACCGGCGGCCGGCCGCTTCAGAGGCTAAGTCCGCGCCGATCGCGACATGGGACAAAAAAACTGGCCAACTCGCTAATTCTCTAAGTCCGGTTATCTGCACAATCTGGCAACACTGTAGACTGCGGCACTTCCTGGAGGAAAACTTGTCCCAAGATAAAGAGACTCTAGGCTGATTACGCCTGTGGTCTTGCGGTAGCGTGCGTTGTTTCTGTTCATAATGTCAGTGGATCGAGAGCAGCTGGCATAAAATATTTTTGTAGCCTCTTCTGTCTGAATGCTGAAGACGTGAATGTAATGGTAGCGCAGATTCAATCTATTTCGCTTTGTGACACACCGATATCAAAATTTTATCTAGTAACGATTTTGCGGCATATTTCCTGCAGACTGTCCTCTGGACGCCGTATGCGGCAAAGCTCCGGGATCCATTTGCTGGCTACTGGCAGCGGCCGTGGCGACAGCAGCGGCGCTGCACTCCCCCGTTCTTTATCGAAAGCGCCTGCTACCGCTCATCGCTTTTGATGATTTAAAACGCTTTATTATTAAATGTTGCTCCACAGAAAATTTCTACAATTTTCATTCACGCTCAAAAGCAACGGAGACAGACGCCCTGATTAGTAGGCGGGTAATCGGCAAGAGCTGAGTATGGCCCGAAATTAATTTTATAGACTGGGACGAAATTAAACCACCTCACTACATTCGATGAATTTATAAATGCTTCATACCTCGTTTCTTTTCCTTTCAAACTTAATTATTTGTGCAACTTTTGGTCAATGTTTGGATGTTTTCGTCAAGCCAGAGTGAGCGTCTGTGGTGTAAAGCGTATTACAGTTCTTGTTTCATTCCTTATGGTAAGTCTATGCGATAAACTGTGTGAATACCTTGCAATGCATGCTCTGTAGCAGTGCAGGCACACTGCACATTTGGAGTTCCATGTACGGGTTCATGAAGTATTTATTATTGATCGGAAGTGATAGTTAAGGTCATCAGATTTCAACCAGAAAAATTTGTCGTTTTGAAGGTTTCAGAGAACGGAAAGGAATTGCTAACGCCGGTGTTAGAAAACGTCTACAGTTAAATGCTATTGCAAAAATTTAGAAGATGGGAACTATATTAATGAACAGGTGCACTTCATAAACAACCTTCCGACATGTTAGACCTATATGACGAACAAAGCTCAAATTTATATCGTTGACAGTCGGTTTGAATCTTTTCAGGACCTATTTTACAGTGAAGCACCTTGGAATTTGCAAAGCAGAAATCCATGATATTAACTTAATTTACTAAGTCGAAATCGGACGAAGATTGATGTTTAAAGGCATTCTTTAGATTTCGTATAAGAAATTTTTACTAGCAGTTTGCAACTCCATTAATTAAAATGAAAAATAAAAGGTTGTAGTCAGCGGCTTATACCGTGATTCGAACTTATAGTACAAGCACTGCAACGCACAAGGGAACCTCTGCGCTAACGACACACTGGCGGCCAGAGGCGGACTATAGTCACTGCGATGTTGCCTGAGCCTCAAAACGCAACCTTAAACACACAAACAGAGGAGGTGGAGATTACTGTTTTAACATCCCGTCGACCACGATGTCATTAGAGACGGAGCACAAGCTCGGATTAGGGAAGGATGGGAAAGGAAATCGGCCGTGCCCTTCCTAAGGAACCATCCCGGCATTTTCCTGAAGCGATTTAGGGAAATCATTGAAAACCTAAATCAGGATGGCCGGCCGCGGGATTGCACCGTCGTCCTCCCGAATGCACACACAAACTGGTGTTACTTATGTGAAGAACGCCGTTCTTGGAGTCCAGAAATTAAATATACTTTCTAATTGTGTCATCTTGCAGTGGATTATATCGTACGAGTCTTCGATGTGAAAAACGAATGTCAAGTGAAGGTAACGCCGACCTACACCCGGAAGTAAATGCACTATCAGAGTGTTGACAAATACTTGCTACGACGCTGCCATTTCTCGGCTCTCTGACGAGGCAGCTCTTCAGCGAAATGCTTGCCGTGATTCTCCGATACGGTTCTTCAGAGTGGAGACGCGCGCGCACGTTTGTTTTTTATGCGGCGTTCTCCCCTGATGGTTTCTGACGTCGCCTTGTGGGCTATGTATACATATGAGACATTCAATTATCATTAATCCAGAATGATACAAGTTTCAGCTTCCGGCGTGGAAGAAGGCTGTTGACGCCGACATTATATCATTTCAACGTAGGGAAAGCAAAACGGATCATTCAATGTTTCTCATTCAACATAAAGCATGTGAGATAAATTTCCGTAACGTTCATAATCATCTAAAAATACAAACGAAGTAAAAATACACCGGAAGCTTATTCGAATTGAATATAATGTAAGATACCAAACGCTTTGCACCTCGATGTCGAATTTGTCCACTTGCAATCGTTTGCAGCATGCACATAGAATGTCATGATTACCACGAGAATGAAGAAATATGTTGGTACGGATGGAAGCAAGAAGAGACGCAGTCAACAAATATTCTATTCCTCATGGCATTCATTTCATTTGACACGTAAGAAGAGGTAAAGCGGGAATTTACTTTCGTTAACACGAAAGATATGCCGCACATATTGATAACGAGGAAGTCTGCGTCTTCATACGTTTCCTCCTTGAAATCTGTATGCTCTATTATATACTAAGTAGCCCGATCATTGTTTCAGTAATGTTACCCTCTTGTTTGACCCCGTAACGATGAACAGATTCCAAATGCATGTCTCTGCGTGAAAGTAGCTGTTCCAACCCTTCCTGGGTTGTTTTTTGTGTTTTATTGCTTGGAATTCCTGAAGCAGACCACTGTGCCTTCCCCCCTCGTGGGTTAGGTCTCAAAACTAAACCGCTTTGTATCCAATGGCATAATTTATTCATACAGCATCAGCATAAGACTCTTCCGAGTGAGAGAATGACAATAACAATCGTAACAAGAACAAGCAAATAATGAATGATGTTTATTCCAACGCAGAACGAGAATGGCTTTAAATATAAAAATCTATATCTATATCCATATCTATTGATCTTTGAGTTGGCACAATGCAAATATATTCTTAGCATTTAGTTACTGAATTTAGTTCTGGATGTTTGCAGAGAAAAGGAAAAGTCGGTACTTCTCGCTAGTGTAATATAATGTGAACACGACTCAAGCAGGTCCTCAAGCAGGCACTGCTGCATTCTGTTCCCTGACATTGCTCTGATGACGGTTAATGCAGATAGTTCCGATTATGAAATACAAAACGTATTGTAGGTTAGTTCCTAGGATAGTAACATTGAATTTGCGTTGTAGATGGCACATGAACGTGATGACTATCCATATTACTCATCAATATAAAAAGACAATATTTTGGGAATTTAGTAGGATTACTCGTAATGAATTCTGAAATTGGGTGACTGACCGCACAGGTGCTAAACGTCGTCAAGAGTATACGATGTCCTAATCGCATTAGGAATATGAAGATCGTCTTCGACAGCTCGCCACTTTCACATTGCTATCTCCACCCTACTCCAGACAGCTCTCGGTGGAGTTGCACTACGTTGCCGATGTTATGGAAGGCCTTCAAACCGACAACAGACCACATATTGAAAAATACAAGCGAATTCTCTTGCAGCGTAAGCTTATTGTAACTAATCTAAAAATTATTGGAGAGGAACATTGTCCTATTCAAAAAAAGTAAAATGTTACACACTGTTGACGTCAAACGGACATTATCTATGTCCTGTCTTGTGTCCTACTCATCTATAATATCAAGTGTACTATGAAAATGATTATATATAATGGATTATAAGGTAATGCATTGATACCAGATGGTGGGGGCCGGCCGATGTGGCCGTGCGGTTCTAGGCGCTTCAGTCTGGAACCGCGTGACCGCTACGGTCGCAGGTTCGAATCCTGCCTCGGGCATGGATGTGTGTGATGTCCTTAGGTTAGTTAGGTTTAAGTAGTTCTAAGTTCTAGGGGACTGATGACCTTAGAAGTTAAGTCCCATAGTGCTCAGAGCCATTTGAACCATTTGAACTATTTAACACAAAATGACATTAAAAATTTAAGTTATTCACGAGCAGCTAGTTGAGAATATGTATGAACATTAAATGACACGACGAACCGTCTTGTTCTGCATATGGATTCAAACCCAGCTCATGCAGACTAAGCAAAGATTTCGTGACTGACGGAAACTAACAGTCATTCCTGATTAGGCATACAGAGAGTGATATACCTCGATTTTAGACAGTATCAGTTAGCAAATATCAACTTTAAATTGCATAACGCAAACACTTTTAACAGACGTGAATTCCTACCCAGCATCTATTGTCCCTGTTAACGAACTACGAGAGATGTTAAATATTGCTTCTTCACAAGTAACTTACTTGAAATGCCGTGAGGTAAAGCTGTGTGTTGGACACGGATTCGAACCCGGAACCTAATCGGATTGCCATCGAAGCACAGTCAAATGTGACATATCGGAATTTCGCGGCAGTAACTAGATGTTTTAACTGAAATGACGAGACGAAACATTAATTTTTTCCTTCCCAGGACTCCAACCCGGCACCTATCGCTGTTATATTCTAGAGAAAACTAACGTTAAATATGGGTTTGTTGCACCAGCAGTGACATGTGAGCATGTTTGAACTGAAATAATATGCCGAAGAGTTCAGCGCTCACTGGGAATAGAGCCCCACACATATCGTTGTTGACTACACACAAAGAGACGTCAGCTACCGAATTTTTCTCCACCAGCTGCTCAGAATAGCATCTTGAACTTACAGTCATCTCGCAAATAATTCTGTGTCTCACTGGGAGTTAAAAACGTCGGATATCGTTAGTGTTGACAGCGAATGAAAATACATTAAAAATCAAAATTATTATCCACCAGCAGATAGGTGTTCTCATGCTAGAGCTTGATAATACATAATTAAATCTTTAGTGCCGGGCCAGGATTCGATCCCATTCACGCATAATATGTGAAGGTGTTGAGGAATCTGCAGTTTTGAACAAACAACAAACTGTAGTCGAGCTGTATTGCCACGAAGGGATCAAATATCGCGTTAAGGGCGGTCTGAGTTGCATTCCCAGTTCAGAACCAATTTTATCGACATACAGAAGCTCAAATAAAAGATGGAATAAGTGCCCTGTGACCATACATAGCGTTTGTGTCGTCACTTGAAATAAATAACTAGTATAAGAAAGGTTACTGGTGATAGAGTTTCTACATGTCGCCACTCCAGACTTTATTGTGGTTCAACCTACCGTCTACTTGGTAAAGAAGGAATATCATCTTTAATGTGAATTTTCAGACCACGCAGCCATTATATCTCCTTCACTTGGTGTAGCCAGGAGAGAATGGAATCTGTCTCTCCCTATCTAAAATCATTGACAGAAGTGGGAATCGAACCCAGACCATAGGTATAACAACCTACCATCCGTCCAACAGACCACGAAATCCTCTTCTCTGCGAGTCATTTTTCTATCGTAACGCAGTTGCGCCACACTGGATGAGAATTCTGACACACAGGCTCCCTGTAGTAATTTGCAGCATGTTCAGTAAATTCATTTACTTGGTTGACCGAATCACCATGAACTAGCTGCCTCGGCTACCCAGTGCATACATTCGACTATTTTGTAATCACAGAAATAAAATCACGTTACTGCCACCTACACACAACTGCCAACATTGTAGGATGCAGAAGTTTAAATAGGAAGTGTTCCTTTCCACTTGAGCTATTCTATTGCGCTATCTGTTACTAGAAAACGTCGTTCAGTCCAAAAGAAAAGCTGTAACTGTTTGTCTCTCAGAAGTCAAGACCTGGCCATATGCATAATCTCACAGTGCTGTGAAATCCAAAAGTTCTGGAGGAATAGTTGCCGAGCTCTGGAGCTGTTGTAGCTACGTGTCAGCTTGTAGCATAGATAAGATGTCGCGAGTTCGAATACATTCAGTGCTACATTTTTTAAAACGCAATTCTGCTCTCTGCTGAAGTTATCAATCTAATGGAACTTTGAACATAATTCCCTTCACTTCTCAACCCAAAGTAGTCGCATGTGGAAAAAGGGCTAACTACTGTGACATTTTGTTCTATTCAGGTTTAATAGACAGCAGGCAGCAGATGCATCTCGAAGATGTGCAGGGAGAGCGCATCGTGCCATAATATGTCAGAAAAGTATTTTCTACATTAGCCGTCGTGTGGTAGTGATATTTGATTCTTCTTCAAACTTTGATTGACAGCTTTAACTCAGAACAAATTTTCTACATGCATGTAATCAATAAACTGCATGTGCATTGTCAGACTGTCATAGGTAACATCAGAGAATTCGCATATATCGTTGATGATTAATTTCTCTCTCATATTTACTATTGTTTTAACAACACTAAAGGAAACCTTACGAAAATTGTGCACTGTATTATAAGAAATGAAATAAAACTAACCATGATAACCTTACGACGAAAGTATCTGTACACAAGCATGCCTCCATCGACACGAATTAATAAAATTCTACTCACTTAGATTTTGATTGGGTCTGTGTTTAATTGGTATGCTGTGTCATACTCAAGAGGTATGCAAATGTGGCATTTCATAAATATAGTTACGTATTCCTAGAAACCCAAAATTCGCTTGTCAGCAGCGGAAAGAGGCGTTACCTGTTGTGCAGCATTGTAAGTTTTTCAACATTGCACTATGAGCTGAAAGCATTTCCTTGCGATTTCCTTATTGATGTTTGATCTGACTGCTTGTAGCTCTTTCACAGAAGGGATAAAAACGTTTCAGTCAGTGAGACTGGAACCGTAACAGACGCTGTTTCACAGGTCAGCACGTTACCACAGAGCTGGCGAGGAGGTATGGGTCTCAGCTTCCTATTACGACGGCAATAGTAACTAGAACTCGTAAACCGCTATTTAAAGGTCGAGATTAGTTGCGATTTCCACCTGCAACGACTTTCCTGGGCTGAAAACCGTAAATTTTCAATCTTTTGTTACCCTTCAAGCTATAATAACTCAGATTATTCAATGGAAATGACAGGTAAAATCAAGTGAACTTTGAGGCTTAATTCCGTGCACACCAGGAAGTAACTCGTCGATCACAGAGTTGCCAAACATACGTTGCCTTGTTGCCAAATCTCAGTTACAGTACCAGCAGGAAGAAGACGAACCGATGTGATCCTACAGCGGTCTGGGAAGTGACCATAGCTGGTGTCTCCAAGTCGCGGCTGCTACGGCCTGGAATACGTAATGCGTCTGATTCGCTTTCTGTAACTAGGTTTAGGGACTGGAGCGTAGTTACTAATAATACTCAGAACTGACTGCAAACTGAGCATCATAAATCAGTAACTCTCATTATTGTTTTTATATTTCTTTCGTAAGTGCACTCAAAACTAAGAAAGTCATTCACAGGCGTTTTCGTGCCTCGCCGATAGTCGAGCACAACATACAAATAAAAATAAAAAAGAATGTGTGTGTGTGTGTGTGTGTGTGTGTGTGTGTGTGTGTGTGTGTGTGTGTGTGAGAGAGAGAGAGAGAGAGAGAGAGAGAAATAAAAAGCAATGAGAGAGAGTGTAAAAAATTGTTGTAAAGAAATTGAATCATGGTATTTAAAGAAATCTTTCATTAAAATGACACGTTCCACATCATTACGAAATGTCGTATTCATGATCTATGGAACAAGAGTTAATCTAATGTAATCTAATCTAATCTAATCACATCATATTGATGATTAGCCATGAAGAGTCATGAATTACCGAAAGTTTTGCCAATACCAGTAACCAAATCTAAACTTGAAAATAAAAGACGACAATTTTTGTAATAAACCGTGACTCCTATCAAGACCCTTTCATCCCTGTTATCTAACCACGAAAGATGTCTGATATACCTCCATTCTGAAGTAACAAAGTGTGCATGCATTTAAAGATGAAGTGCATGATGTGAAGTTCTGTGACGGAGATACGAACCCAACACGTAATCCGATTGTTAACTAAGAAAAATCAAATGTTACGTATCGGTTTTTCTTACGAGCCGCTAGGTGTCTGAATCTAAAATAAGGATACAAACTTTTGTGCCTAAGCGACAATCGAACTGCACACCTACCGTGCATCCACGAATATAGCTTAAGTATCAGTTGCTTACTCATGAACAGTAAGATGTGTGCGTGTTTGACCAGAAATAACGACACCTGTTGCGATTGTTGGCAACACATGAACAGACATTGAAATTGCGCGTTAATTTTCACTAGCAGGTGGGTGTGCACTTGATAAAGCTAGAAATGAAATTATGAATATTTTTGTACTGGATCAGGTTTCAGACCCACATACTTACCTTTGGAGGAGACCTAGAGAAGATTGCAGTCTTGGGAAAAGGAACGAAATGACTGAACTATACTGTTCCGAGAGATTCAGATCCTCGAAAGAGGAGATACGAATTCGAATCACAGTCCAGCACCAAATTTTTAAACGTCTCTAGTTCAATCAAGTACAAGTAAAATAAGAGCCCTGTCCCTTTAAATGGCTATCGGTTCATCAAATAAAATAAAATTTTCTAATGTAAGTAAGCTTACTGGCGACTGTATTTCTTTTTACCATGACTTCCGCTGTGTCATTTCCCAACGTAAACCGGCTCTGCCCAGTTGGTAATGAAGGAACGTGATGTTTAATGCGGATTCTGGATTATAACGTCTTTCTCTTGAGGTTACCAGAGGTAAAATAAATCTGTTTGTGCCTCTTAAAAGTAAATGCCTGAACCCACGCATTGCACCTGTGATAGCTCGTTCCACCAGACCATTGGGGCCACATTACCCAGCCCCAGGAGTGTGCTGTAACGGATGATGTGCTTAGCTTACAAAATTAGTCACGGTGGAAAAAATGCGAGTCTATTAAATGGTCAAGTAGAAGCAAGCTTCTGACGCAGAGATTATGCTATTCTCATGTCAGCAGGATGTAAAGACTCTTCTAGGCATCATAGGCTGGATGTGAAGCCATTTTGATTTTTCACAAATTCAGCAAATTTCTTAGTTCGAGAAAATCCACTGTGAAGTGTGAAGTTGCCGGATAATTCGATTATTACTGTTATTATTAATATCATTTTATTCATACTGCTGCTGTAACACAAGTGCTTGAACATCATTTAGTGCCTTTTGGTCACTATAGAAGTAGTTTCCCAAGTACAGGTTCTTTCCCTGTCTACGGAATCCTTTTCATGTTAATATCAAACACCAGCAATTACTCGTAGATTACATTAAAACTAAAGTAATTGACGAAGACGTTACTTGGTAAAAAAAACGCACTGCCTTTTTTCATTTACTTTCGCCTAGAAATGGCTATCGAGTACTGACAAACCAAAAGGCAAGACATCTTACTGCCTTCCGATATACGCTGCTGTTAGTTCTTCCACATGATTTGGTCGACATGACCTGTTTCAAGTAGTGTATGACAGACAGTGTTTTAGAAAATCTATTGTTTCCCTTTGCAATAAACAGAAGTATTTTCATTCTAAGCTGTCCAAGTACAAAATTTTCGCAATATTAGTGCAAATTTAATATTCGCTTCTATAATGTATAAAAGTATTTCACAGTCGCAAAACTCGCATTCGAAACGTTGACCTTACACTTAGTCGCTGACCATAAATTCTAGCTTAGAGTGACACCAGTTTAAATAACCTAATGTAGCGAAGACTGTTTGCCAGTGCTCTTTCTCACCGGAAAATACGCAATTGACTCATTTGGCTCCATAAGTACACTGTAACAGTAATTTCTGTGTGGAATTTGTCAGTAAGCTTTCGCCTTCCAACCGGCAAAATACGGAAGAGTACGGCCGGTAAACAATTCACAAACCACGATTTAGTGCCGATAAGACGATTTCTTTAAACATTGTCGAAGCTGAGGGAAACTAGTTTATGCTTAAATCGTCTTAAGCAGCAACGTTCACAGATATCTCAAATAGGAAAAAGCTGAATATCCAGGTACGAAGGTTGTAAAACAAACTTCCCACAGTTTGTGCCAGGTTGATCTCATCGTCTGATAACACTGCTTAAGTATTTTGTCTAGGAGGTATCACAAGTAGTATCCCTGTAGCTGTGGGAATCATTGGTTGAAAACGAGTAAAACACCAATGGGTACAGTGCTGCTATATTTTCAAAATTATTATCAACCTAAGTCTGAGTTCATCCACAAACTGAGGCGTATTTATAATATTGAAGCTAGACTGTGTATCCTTGTCTTTCTTGAGTGGTCATTGGAAGGCGTTTACACACACGTATACAATACTATGAATACTTCGAACGCTATGGTTAACGTTACTCTCATAAACTACTTTTTTTTTAAAATTCTTCTGGGTCTTAAGCGTGCAATATGTGTTGTAGATACAGTCTCAGACCAAAAAATTGACCGCCGAGTCGTTCACGTAAGGTGGACAATACAGTCATGCTCCTCTCAGAATTCTATGTCTGGCAATATGCTCGATCTAGCAACATGTAGACTGCGGCACTTCCCAGAGGAAGTCTTGACTCCAGTCTTAGTACATTACTCTTGACTACGACCGTAGTCTTGAGGTTAAACGCGAGACCAGCTAATATGATATTGTAGATTCGCTTGAATTACACTCATAGCTTCAGCACCGAGAGGAAAGGGGCGATAAAAATGTTGTCGATATGTGCTTTTGGTCGCCAGACGTCATATTAGCTGGTCTCGCGTTTTACCTCAAGACTACGGTCGTGTTCCATCAGCGGTATGAATAAAATGATATTAATAATAACAGTAATAATCGAATTATCCGGCAACTTCACACTTCACAGTGGATTTTCTCGAACTAAGAAATTTGCTGAATTTGTGAAAAATCAAAATGGCTTCACATCCAGCCTATGATGCCTAGAAGAGTCTTTACATCCTGCTGACATGAGAATAGCATAATCTCTGCGTCAGAAGCTTGCTTCTACTTGACCATTTAATAGACTCGCATTTTTTCCACCGTGACTAATTTTGTAAGCTAAGCACATCATCCGTTACAGCACACTCCTGGGGCTGGGTAATGTGGCCCCAATGGTCTGGTGGAACGAGCTATCACAAGTGCAATGCGTGGGTTCAGGCATTTACTTTTAAGAGGCACAAACAGATTTATTTTACCTCTGGTAACCTCAAGAGAAAGACGTTATAATCCAGAATCCGCATTAAACATCACGTTCCTTCATTACCAACTGGGCAGAGCCGGTTTACGTTGGGAAATGACACAGCGGAAGTCATGGTAAAAAGAAATACAGTCGCCAGTAAGCTTACTTACATTAGAAAATTTTATTTTATTTGATGAACCGATAGCCATTTAAAGGGACAGGGCTCTTATTTTACTTGTACTTGATTGAACTAGAGACGTTTAAAAATTTGGTGCTGGACTGTGATTCGAATTCGTATCTCCTCTTTCGAGGATCTGAATCTCTCGGAACAGTATAGTTCAGTCATTTCGTTCCTTTTCCCAAGACTGCAATCTTCTCTAGGTCTCCTCCAAAGGTAAGTATGTGGGTCTGAAACCTGATCCAGTACAAAAATATTCATAATTTCATTTCTAGCTTTATCAAGTGCACACCCACCTGCTAGTGAAAATTAACGCGCAATTTCAATGTCTGTTCATGTGTTGCCAACAATCGCAACAGGTGTCGTTATTTCTGGTCAAACACGCACACATCTTACTGTTCATGAGTAAGCAACTGATACTTAAGCTATATTCGTGGATGCACGGTAGGTGTGCAGTTCGATTGTCGCTTAGGCACAAAAGTTTGTATCCTTATTTTAGATTCAGACACCTAGCGGCTCGTAAGAAAAACCGATACGTAACATTTGATTTTTCTTAGTTAACAATCGGATTACGTGTTGGGTTCGTATCTCCGTCACAGAACTTCACATCATGCACTTCATCTTTAAATGCATGCACACTTTGTTACTTCAGAATGGAGGTATATCAGACATCTTTCGTGGTTAGATAACAGGGATGAAAGGGTCTTGATAGGAGTCACGGTTTATTACAAAAATTGTCGTCTTTTATTTTCAAGTTTAGATTTGGTTACTGGTATTGGCAAAACTTTCGGTAATTCATGACTCTTCATGGCTAATCATCAATATGATGTGATTAGATTAGATTAGATTACATTAGATTAACTCTTGTTCCATAGATCATGAATACGACATTTCGTAATGATGTGGAACGTGTCATTTTAATGAAAGATTTCTTTAAATACCATGATTCAATTTCTTTACAACAATTTTTTACACTCTCTCTCATTGCTTTTTATTTCTCTCTCTCTCTCTCTCTCTCTCTCTCACACACACACACACACACACACACACACACACACACACACACACACACACACATTCTTTTTTATTTTTATTTGTATGTTGTGCTCGACTATCGGCGAGGCACGAAAACGCCTGTGAATGACTTTCTTAGTTTTGAGTGCACTTACGAAAGAAATATAAAAACAATAATGAGAGTTACTGATTTATGATGCTCAGTTTGCAGTCAGTTCTGAGTATTATTAGTAACTACGCTCCAGTCCCTAAACCTAGTTACAGAAAGCGAATCAGACGCATTACGTATTCCAGGCCGTAGCAGCCGCGACTTGGAGACACCAGCTATGGTCACTTCCCAGACCGCTGTAGGATCACATCGGTTCGTCTTCTTCCTGCTGGTACTGTAACTGAGATTTGGCAACAAGGCAACGTATGTTTGGCAACTCTGTGATCGACGAGTTACTTCCTGGTGTGCACGGAATTAAGCCTCAAAGTTCACTTGATTTTACCTGTCATTTCCATTGAATAATCTGAGTTATTATAGCTTGAAGGGTAACAAAAGATTGAAAATTTACGGTTTTCAGCCCAGGAAAGTCGTTGCAGGTGGAAATCGCAACTAATCTCGACCTTTAAATAGCGGTTTACGAGTTCTAGTTACTATTGCCGTCGTAATAGGAAGCTGAGACCCATACCTCCTCGCCAGCTCTGTGGTAACGTGCTGACCTGTGAAACAGCGTCTGTTACGGTTCCAGTCTCACTGACTGAAACGTTTTTATCCCTTCTGTGAAAGAGCTACAAGCAGTCAGATCAAACATCAATAAGGAAATCGCAAGGAAATGCTTTCAGCTCATAGTGCAATGTTGAAAAACTTACAATGCTGCACAACAGGTAACGCCTCTTTCCGCTGCTGACAAGCGAATTTTGGGTTTCTAGGAATACGTAACTATATTTATGAAATGCCACATTTGCATACCTCTTGAGTATGACACAGCATACCAATTAAACACAGACCCAATCAAAATCTAAGTGAGTAGAATTTTATTAATTCGTGTCGATGGAGGCATGCTTGTGTACAGATACTTTCGTCGTAAGGTTATCATGGTTAGTTTTATTTCATTTCTTATAATACAGTGCACAATTTTCGTAAGGTTTCCTTTAGTGTTGTTAAAACAATAGTAAATATGAGAGAGAAATTAATCATCAACGATATATGCGAATTCTCTGATGTTACCTATGACAGTCTGACAATGCACATGCAGTTTATTGATTACATGCATGTAGAAAATTTGTTCTGAGTTAAAGCTGTCAATCAAAGTTTGAAGAAGAATCAAATATCACTACCACACGACGGCTAATGTAGAAAATACTTTTCTGACATATTATGGCACGATGCGCTCTCCCTGCACATCTTCGAGATGCATCTGCTGCCTGCTGTCTATTAAACCTGAATAGAACAAAATGTCACAGTAGTTAGCCCTTTTTCCACATGCGACTACTTTGGGTTGAGAAGTGAAGGGAATTATGTTCAAAGTTCCATTAGATTGATAACTTCAGCAGAGAGCAGAATTGCGTTTTAAAAAATGTAGCACTGAATGTATTCGAACTCGCGACATCTTATCTATGCTACAAGCTGACACGTAGCTACAACAGCTCCAGAGCTCGGCAACTATTCCTCCAGAACTTTTGGATTCCACAGCACTGTGAGATTATGCATATGGCCAGGTCTTGACTTCTGAGAGACAAACAGTTACAGCTTTTCTTTTGGACTGAACGACGTTTTCTAGTAACAGATAGCGCAATAGAATAGCTCAAGTGGAAAGGAACACTTCCTATTTAAACTTCTGCATCCTACAATGTTGGCAGTTGTGTGTAGGTGGCAGTAACGTGATTTTATTTCTGTGATTACAAAATAGTCGAATGTATGCACTGGGTAGCCGAGGCAGCTAGTTCATGGTGATTCGGTCAACCAAGTAAATGAATTTACTGAACATGCTGCAAATTACTACAGGGAGCCTGTGTGTCAGAATTCTCATCCAGTGTGGCGCAACTGCGTTACGATAGAAAAATGACTCGCAGAGAAGAGGATTTCGTGGTCTGTTGGACGGATGGTAGGTTGTTATACCTATGGTCTGGGTTCGATTCCCACTTCTGTCAATGATTTTAGATAGGGAGAGACAGATTCCATTCTCTCCTGGCTACACCAAGTGAAGGAGATATAATGGCTGCGTGGTCTGAAAATTCACATTAAAGATGATATTCCTTCTTTACCAAGTAGACGGTAGGTTGAACCACAATAAAGTCTGGAGTGGCGACATGTAGAAACTCTATCACCAGTAACCTTTCTTATACTAGTTATTTATTTCAAGTGACGACACAAACGCTATGTATGGTCACAGGGCACTTATTCCATCTTTTATTTGAGCTTCTGTATGTCGATAAAATTGGTTCTGAACTGGGAATGCAACTCAGACCGCCCTTAACGCGATATTTGATCCCTTCGTGGCAATACAGCTCGACTACAGTTTGTTGTTTGTTCAAAACTGCAGATTCCTCAACACCTTCACATATTATGCGTGAATGGGATCGAATCCTGGCCCGGCACTAAAGATTTAATTATGTATTATCAAGCTCTAGCATGAGAACACCTATCTGCTGGTGGATAATAATTTTGATTTTTAATGTATTTTCATTCGCTGTCAACACTAACGATATCCGACGTTTTTAACTCCCAGTGAGACACAGAATTATTTGCGAGATGACTGTAAGTTCAAGATGCTATTCTGAGCAGCTGGTGGAGAAAAATTCGGTAGCTGACGTCTCTTTGTGTGTAGTCAACAACGATATGTGTGGGGCTCTATTCCCAGTGAGCGCTGAACTCTTCGGCATATTATTTCAGTTCAAACATGCTCACATGTCACTGCTGGTGCAACAAACCCATATTTAACGTTAGTTTTCTCTAGAATATAACAGCGATAGGTGCCGGGTTGGAGTCCTGGGAAGGAAAAAATTAATGTTTCGTCTCGTCATTTCAGTTAAAACATCTAGTTACTGCCGCGAAATTCCGATATGTCACATTTGACTGTGCTTCGATGGCAATCCGATTAGGTTCCGGGTTCGAATCCGTGTCCAACACACAGCTTTACCTCACGGCATTTCAAGTAAGTTACTTGTGAAGAAGCAATATTTAACATCTCTCGTAGTTCGTTAACAGGGACAATAGATGCTGGGTAGGAATTCACGTCTGTTAAAAGTGTTTGCGTTATGCAATTTAAAGTTGATATTTGCTAACTGATACTGTCTAAAATCGAGGTATATCACTCTCTGTATGCCTAATCAGGAATGACTGTTAGTTTCCGTCAGTCACGAAATCTTTGCTTAGTCTGCATGAGCTGGGTTTGAATCCATATGCAGAACAAGACGGTTCGTCGTGTCATTTAATGTTCATACATATTCTCAACTAGCTGCTCGTGAATAACTTAAATTTTTAATGTCATTTTGTGTTAAATAGTTCAAATGGATCAAATGGCTCTGAGCACTATGGGACTTAACTTCTAAGGTCATCAGTCCCCTAGAACTTAGAACTACTTAAACCTAACTAACCTAAGGACATCACACACATCCATGCCCGAGGCAGGATTCGAACCTGCGACCGTAGCGGTCACGCGGTTCCAGACTGAAGCGCCTAGAACCGCACGGCCACATCGGCCGGCCCCCACCATCTGGTATCAATGCATTACCTTATAATCCATTATATATAATCATTTTCATAGTACACTTGATATTATAGATGAGTAGGACACAAGACAGGACATAGATAATGTCCGTTTGACGTCAACAGTGTGTAACATTTTACTTTTTTTGAATAGGACAATGTTCCTCTCCAATAATTTTTAGATTAGTTACAATAAGCTTACGCTGCAAGAGAAT
This sequence comes from Schistocerca cancellata, assembly GCF_023864275.1. Classification (NCBI taxonomy): domain Eukaryota; kingdom Metazoa; phylum Arthropoda; class Insecta; order Orthoptera; family Acrididae; genus Schistocerca; species Schistocerca cancellata. The sequence goes on from NC_064631.1 coordinate 215,421,652, forward strand.
TCGCTTGTATTTTTCAATATGTGGTCTGTTGTCGGTTTGAAGGCCTTCCATAACATCGGCAACGTAGTGCAACTCCACCGAGAGCTGTCTGGAGTAGGGTGGAGATAGCAATGTGAAAGTGGCGAGCTGTCGAAGACGATCTTCATATTCCTAATGCGATTAGGACATCGTATACTCTTGACGACGTTTAGCACCTGTGCGGTCAGTCACCCAATTTCAGAATTCATTACGAGTAATCCTACTAAATTCCCAAAATATTGTCTTTTTATATTGATGAGTAATATGGATAGTCATCACGTTCATGTGCCATCTACAACGCAAATTCAATGTTACTATCCTAGGAACTAACCTACAATACGTTTTGTATTTCATAATCGGAACTATCTGCATTAACCGTCATCAGAGCAATGTCAGGGAACAGAATGCAGCAGTGCCTGCTTGAGGACCTGCTTGAGTCGTGTTCACATTATATTACACTAGCGAGAAGTACCGACTTTTCCTTTTCTCTGCAAACATCCAGAACTAAATTCAGTAACTAAATGCTAAGAATATATTTGCATTGTGCCAACTCAAAGATCAATAGATATGGATATAGATATAGATTTTTATATTTAAAGCCATTCTCGTTCTGCGTTGGAATAAACATCATTCATTATTTGCTTGTTCTTGTTACGATTGTTATTGTCATTCTCTCACTCGGAAGAGTCTTATGCTGATGCTGTATGAATAAATTATGCCATTGGATACAAAGCGGTTTAGTTTTGAGACCTAACCCACGAGGGGGGAAGGCACAGTGGTCTGCTTCAGGAATTCCAAGCAATAAAACACAAAAAACAACCCAGGAAGGGTTGGAACAGCTACTTTCACGCAGAGACATGCATTTGGAATCTGTTCATCGTTACGGGGTCAAACAAGAGGGTAACATTACTGAAACAATGATCGGGCTACTTAGTATATAATAGAGCATACAGATTTCAAGGAGGAAACGTATGAAGACGCAGACTTCCTCGTTATCAATATGTGCGGCATATCTTTCGTGTTAACGAAAGTAAATTCCCGCTTTACCTCTTCTTACGTGTCAAATGAAATGAATGCCATGAGGAATAGAATATTTGTTGACTGCGTCTCTTCTTGCTTCCATCCGTACCAACATATTTCTTCATTCTCGTGGTAATCATGACATTCTATGTGCATGCTGCAAACGATTGCAAGTGGACAAATTCGACATCGAGGTGCAAAGCGTTTGGTATCTTACATTATATTCAATTCGAATAAGCTTCCGGTGTATTTTTACTTCGTTTGTATTTTTAGATGATTATGAACGTTACGGAAATTTATCTCACATGCTTTATGTTGAATGAGAAACATTGAATGATCCGTTTTGCTTTCCCTACGTTGAAATGATATAATGTCGGCGTCAACAGCCTTCTTCCACGCCAGAAGCTGAAACTTGTATCATTCTGGATTAATGATAATTGAATGTCTCATATGTATACATAGCCCACAAGGCGACGTCAGAAACCATCAGGGGAGAACGCCGCATAAAAAACAAACGTGCGCGCGCGTCTCCACTCTGAAGAACCGTATCGGAGAATCACGGCAAGCATTTCGCTGAAGAGCTGCCTCGTCAGAGAGCCGAGAAATGGCAGCGTCGTAGCAAGTATTTGTCAACACTCTGATAGTGCATTTACTTCCGGGTGTAGGTCGGCGTTACCTTCACTTGACATTCGTTTTTCACATCGAAGACTCGTACGATATAATCCACTGCAAGATGACACAATTAGAAAGTATATTTAATTTCTGGACTCCAAGAACGGCGTTCTTCACATAAGTAACACCAGTTTGTGTGTGCATTCGGGAGGACGACGGTGCAATCCCGCGGCCGGCCATCCTGATTTAGGTTTTCAATGATTTCCCTAAATCGCTTCAGGAAAATGCCGGGATGGTTCCTTAGGAAGGGCACGGCCGATTTCCTTTCCCATCCTTCCCTAATCCGAGCTTGTGCTCCGTCTCTAATGACATCGTGGTCGACGGGATGTTAAAACAGTAATCTCCACCTCCTCTGTTTGTGTGTTTAAGGTTGCGTTTTGAGGCTCAGGCAACATCGCAGTGACTATAGTCCGCCTCTGGCCGCCAGTGTGTCGTTAGCGCAGAGGTTCCCTTGTGCGTTGCAGTGCTTGTACTATAAGTTCGAATCACGGTATAAGCCGCTGACTACAACCTTTTATTTTTCATTTTAATTAATGGAGTTGCAAACTGCTAGTAAAAATTTCTTATACGAAATCTAAAGAATGCCTTTAAACATCAATCTTCGTCCGATTTCGACTTAGTAAATTAAGTTAATATCATGGATTTCTGCTTTGCAAATTCCAAGGTGCTTCACTGTAAAATAGGTCCTGAAAAGATTCAAACCGACTGTCAACGATATAAATTTGAGCTTTGTTCGTCATATAGGTCTAACATGTCGGAAGGTTGTTTATGAAGTGCACCTGTTCATTAATATAGTTCCCATCTTCTAAATTTTTGCAATAGCATTTAACTGTAGACGTTTTCTAACACCGGCGTTAGCAATTCCTTTCCGTTCTCTGAAACCTTCAAAACGACAAATTTTTCTGGTTGAAATCTGATGACCTTAACTATCACTTCCGATCAATAATAAATACTTCATGAACCCGTACATGGAACTCCAAATGTGCAGTGTGCCTGCACTGCTACAGAGCATGCATTGCAAGGTATTCACACAGTTTATCGCATAGACTTACCATAAGGAATGAAACAAGAACTGTAATACGCTTTACACCACAGACGCTCACTCTGGCTTGACGAAAACATCCAAACATTGACCAAAAGTTGCACAAATAATTAAGTTTGAAAGGAAAAGAAACGAGGTATGAAGCATTTATAAATTCATCGAATGTAGTGAGGTGGTTTAATTTCGTCCCAGTCTATAAAATTAATTTCGGGCCATACTCAGCTCTTGCCGATTACCCGCCTACTAATCAGGGCGTCTGTCTCCGTTGCTTTTGAGCGTGAATGAAAATTGTAGAAATTTTCTGTGGAGCAACATTTAATAATAAAGCGTTTTAAATCATCAAAAGCGATGAGCGGTAGCAGGCGCTTTCGATAAAGAACGGGGGAGTGCAGCGCCGCTGCTGTCGCCACGGCCGCTGCCAGTAGCCAGCAAATGGATCCCGGAGCTTTGCCGCATACGGCGTCCAGAGGAGGACAGTCTGCAGGAAATATGCCGCAAAATCGTTACTAGATAAAATTTTGATATCGGTGTGTCACAAAGCGAAATAGATTGAATCTGCGCTACCATTACATTCACGTCTTCAGCATTCAGACAGAAGAGGCTATAAAAATATTTTATGCCAGCTGCTCTCGATCCACTGACATTATGAACAGAAACAACGCACGCTACCGCAAGACCACAGGCGTAATCAGCCTAGAGTCTCTTTATCTTGGGACAAGTTTTCCTCCAGGAAGTGCCGCAGTCTACAGTGTTGCCAGATTGTGCAGATAACCGGACTTAGAGAATTAGCGAGTTGGCCAGTTTTTTTGTCCCATGTCGCGATCGGCGCGGACTTAGCCTCTGAAGCGGCCGGCCGCCGGTCGAGTTTTATGTCAAAGAGTGTACATAGACGCACTCAACACAGCGTCGTCTGCTATCTAAAGTTGATTAAATGATTGCCATTTCCTTATGTCGATATGCTTTCCAAAAACAACTTCGTTTGATTTAATATGGAAAGACTTCACTTTACTAATGAATGATACTACTTATTCCATTTCAGTTTTTCAGTGTTTTTCTTTATGTTTTTTCTTTCAAGCAGCAGGATCCCCCATCCTCCGGTATCCAGAACAATGACCTGGCTGCCTCAGCCTAGTTACCTCACTGCATTTAAGTTCTTGCAGCATCTTCGTAAGGCTCTCTAACCAGTCAAAAAATAAAAAAAAATAAAAAAACTGTTACCGTTCGTGCAGCTCTTCTTCATCTTCCATCTACATCTACATACATACTCCGCAAGCCACCGTACGTATGGTGTGTGGCGAATTGTATGTTCCATCAATACAACTCATTTCCCTTCATGTTCCACTTAAGTATAGCGAGGGAAAAATGACTATCCATACACCTCCGTACAAGCTCTAATATGTCTTATCTTATGTTCGTGACCCTTACGCGAAATGCTCGTTGGCGGCCATAGGATCGTTCTACAGTCAACTTAAAATGCCGGTTCTCTAATTGTTCTCAGTAGCATTGCCCGAAAAGTACGTTTCCTTTTCTATGGGTGTTCCCATTTGAGTTCCCAAAGCGTCTCCATAGTACTTTCGTGTTCATCAAACCTTTCGGTAAGAAATCTAGCAGCCCGTCTCTGAACTGCTTCGAAGTCTTCCATTAATCCGACGTCATAGGGTTGCCAACCACACGAGCAGTACTCAAGAATGGATTGCAGCAGTGATCTACCTGCGATCTCCTTTATAGTTGAACCATACTTTCCTACAACTCTCCAAATAAGCCGAGGTTGACCATTCGCTTTCGCCACTATAACCCTTGCATGCCCATTGCACTTCACATCGCTTTGCAACGTCACGCCTCGATATTTTGAAACATCCCCTTTGAAAATTTAATGAATTACTGTGCTGATAAACCCCTTACGTTATTTGATTTTCAAACAGCTGAGCAAAACTGAACGTACTCATACATTCCTCTCTTTACTTATCCTGATCATTACTAAACTGACACACAATATTTTTTTTTAGCGCAACGCAATCTGACTTTCAATAATACCTACAAAAGAATGACCCTGACTAACAGTAACCTATACCTTTCATGAGTCACTTACCTCACAAAAATCTTCGTAACTCGAACTACTGCAATACAGCGAGCGCCAATACTGCCAGCTAAATAAAATATTCAAACTACTGAAGGCACTAACTACTGATACGCATAGTTAGCAAATGAAAGATTTTGATAGAGAACAAACAATGTATTTACCTTAATAATGTTCATAAGTCATCATATACATATCAGTTCATGACATACAGTATTACAAATTTACTCTTTCTGATGGACACACGTCCAGATCGTCCGCTCTCAAAATTCTGCCATCTCTTTCCCCACATCCACCATTGCTGGCGGCTCACCTCCAACTGCGCAACGCTACGCGCTTTTCACATCCAACTGCGCAACACTACAATAGCAAATATCCCAACAACCAGCCACAGACTTCACACAGCACAGTCAGTGATTTTCATGAACAATATATTGCAGTTCTTTTATGGCTGCTTCGTGATTCTGTAATGCATTTTCATGACGCGAAAAAATAGGTTGAAAATGCTCACAAATTTGTGTTTTTACGTCATTACAGACTTTTTGACGTTTATACTCGATTTTAAGTAACTCTGCAGTTAAATCTTCACGTGTTTGTTCAAGCGTTTGTTCCATTGAGTCTAACTTTCAAAGTTGTTGCTGTGTTTGTCTCTGATTTTATTCCATTGTGTCTAACTATTGCTGTGTTTGTCTCTGATTTTGTTTCATTTGTTGCATTAACTGCAATAATAATGTATTAGTGACTGGAATCTGTTCCTCTATGCTTTTCGGCAGCAACGTTCACATTTTGACAAGCAGAAAATGTGTCTTGACTTATTTGAGAAAACGGTGAGGACCCAAAACCTGAATCTACAGTATTTTCAAGACTGTGTCCTGTCATTTCGGAATCCTGAGGCGAGCTGTTGCCGACCGATCGATCGATAATGCTTCCCTGTTCAATATTGTTTCACTGTCTACACCATTATTTGCCGCCCGCTCCATTTCCCGATGCACAATTACCAAATTACTACGCTGAATGTTTCTTAATTCGTTACACGGTGGTGCTGATAAGCTACAATCGTCGTCAGAATCATTTCTCAATTTACTTTGGAGTATAGTGTTACGTTTTTCACACGCCATAATTATCACGTATTTCACACGATAACAAGAAAACCACAATTTGAAGAGCAAAAAAAATAAAACACATTAGCATAGCACTGAAAATAATATCTCGTTAATTGCAAGCGCAGTTGCGAAATACTTGGTGCAAATCTACACTCCTGGAAATGGAAAAAAGAACACATTGACACCGGTGTGTCAGACCCACCATACTTGCTCCGGACACTGCGAGAGGTCTGTACAAGCAATGATCACACGCACGGCACAGCGGACACACCAGGAACCGCGGTGTTGGCCGTCGAATAGCGCTAGCTGCGCAGCATTTGTGCACCGCCGCCGTCAGTGTCAGCCAGTTTGCCGTGGCCTACGGAGCTCCATCGCAGACTTTAACACTGGTAGCATGCCGCGACAGCGTGGACGTGAACCGTATGTGCAGTTGACGGACTTTGAGCGAGGGCATATAATGGGCATGCGGGAGGCCGGGTGGACGTACCGCCGAATCGCTCAACACGTGGGGCGTGAGGTCTCCACAGTACATCGATGTTGTCGCCAGTGGTCGGCGGAAGGTGCACGTGCCCGTCGACCTGGGACCGGACCGCAGCGACGCACGGATGCACGCCAAGACCGTAGGATCCTACGCAGTGCCGTAGGGGACCGCACCGCCACTTCCCAGCAAATTAGGGACACTGTTGCTCCTGGGGTATCGGCGAGGACCATTCGCAACCGTCTCCATGAAGCTGGGCTACGGTCCCGCACACCGTTAGGCCGTCTTCCGCTCACGCCCCAACATCGTGCAGCCCGCCTCCAGTGGTGTCGCGACAGGCGTGAATGGAGGGACGAATGGAGACGTGTCGTCTTCAGCGATGAGAGTCGCTTCTGCCTTGGTGCCAATGATGGTCGTATGCGTGTTTGGCGCCGTGCAGGTGAGCGCCACAATCAGGACTGCATACGACCGAGGCACATAGGGCCAACACCCGGCATCATGGTGTGGGGAGCGATCTCCTACACTGGCCGTACACCACTGGTGATCGTCGAGGGGACACTGAATAGTGCACGGTACATCCAAACCGTCATCGAACCCATCGTTCTACCATTCCTAGACCGGCAAGGGAACTTGCTGTTCCAACAGGACAATGCACGTCCGCATGTATCCCGTGCCACCCAACGTGCTCTAGAAGGTGTAAGTCAACTACCCTGGCCAGCAAGATCTCCGGATCTGTCCCCCATTGAGCATGTTTGGGACTGGATGAAGCGTCGTCTCACGCGGTCTGCACGTCCAGCACGAACGCTGGTCCAACTGAGGCGCCAGGTGGAAATGGCATGGCAAGCCGTTCCACAGGACTACATCCAGCATCTCTACGATCGTCTCCATGGGAGAATAGCAGCCTGCATTGCTGCGAAAGGTGGATATACACTGTACTAGTGCCGACATTGTGCATGCTCTGTTGCCTGTGTCTATGTGCCTGTGGTTCTGTCAGTGTGATCATGTGATGTATCTGACCCCAGGAATGTCTCAATAAAGTTTCCCCTTCCTGGGACAATGAATTCACGGTGTTCTTATTTCAATTTCCAGGAGTGTACATGCAATTTAATCGACTTGACTGCGTCAAGCAGCGCACTACTTATGGTGTTTTCGTACATTACGAGATGGTTTTCGCTACTCATCTGCATTAACTTACTTCACGTCATTTTGTATCCTCCTACAGTCACTCAACAACGACACCTTCCCGTACAGCACAGCGTCATCAGAAAATAGCCGCAGACTGCCGCTCACCCTGCCCGTCACATCATTTGTGTATACAGAGAATGAGAACGCTCCTATAACATTTCCCTGGTGCACTACTGACGGTAGCCTTATCCCTGATGAACACTCGGCGTCAAGGACAACGTTCTGGGCTTTGTTGCTTAGGAAGTGTTCGGGCCACATATCTGGCAACCTATTCCGTATGCTTGTACCTTCGTTAAAAAATCTGCAATGGAGCACCGGTAATCTGTGGATATGGAACCTGCTTGTTGCCCTTCATCCATAGTTTGCAGTATATCATGTGAGAAAAGGGCAAGCTAAGTCTCGCACAAGCGATCTTTCCTAAAACCACCGTGTTTGTCCTATTTCGTACGGGTCCCACACATTTCAGCAATATTCTAGTACGTGCGGCACGTATTCCGATTTGTATCACTACAAATTATTACACACAGGTCTTTGGATGAACTGACCGATTCCATCTGTGATTACTGATATTTTGGTCATAGAAGACAACTTTTTTTTCGTTTTGTGAAGTGAAAAATTTTATACTTATGAACATTTAAAGTAAGTTGTCAAACGTTCCACCGCTTTGAAATCTTATAAGGATCCGACTGAACATTTACCCAGTTTTCTTTCAGGCAATATTCCGTTGCAGGTAGCTGTGTTATTTGCGGAAGTCCAATATTAATATTGTCACCAAAATCATAAACACACAACATGAACAGTAAGGGTCTCAATACACTTTCCTGGGGTACAACTTATGTTATTCCTACATCTTTCGACGACTCTGTCCAAAACATCATTCTGCCTGCTTCCTACCAAAAAATCTTAAATCCAGTCAAAAATATCACTTGATACTGCACGCGATCGTACTTTTATCAATAAGCGTATATGTGGTCCAGAGTCATGTGCTTTTAGGAATTCAGGAAGTACTGCGTATAAGTGATTATCTTTATCCACGATTTTCGGAATGTTATGTGATAAAACTGCGAGGAGGATTTCACATGATCGATGTTTTAGCAGTCCATTGTTATTTGCATGGAAATGGTAATTCTGTTCAAGATATCTCATTGCACCTGAGCTCAGGATATGTTATTAGACTCTGCAACAAATGGATTTCAGAGATAGTCTACAGTAGTTTTGTGGATCGTTTCTGCTGTTTTCCTTGGAGACCGGTGTGAACTGTGCTTTCATGCAACCCCAAGGCACTGTTTTTTGTTAGATCAACGGAATATTTTGCTTAAAAGAGGGGCTAACTCAACCACGAATTCTTGGAGTCCTAGAGCTTCTTTCTACTTTAATAATTTCAGTTATTTCTCAACACAACTGCCATTAATATCTATTACGTTCTCTTTGCAGTGGTACGATATTTAAATTGGGACACTTCTCCCGGATTTTACTTTGTAAAGGATCATTTGAAATGGATTTTAGTATTTCTCCTTTTTTTGCAATCCTTAGCTTTAGTTCCTGTCTCGTCCGTGAGGGTCTGGACACTAACTTAAGTACTAGCAGTAGTATTTATATATGACCAGAATTTCTTCGAATTTGTGAGAAATTTTTCTATAGTAGATAATGGAAGTGGAAGTATTCAGCAATCTAAGACAGAAAACAAGTTTGTACAGGAGAGACGAGGCTTAGCAATAGTTAACGTGTGCTCAAAATATAGTCTAATTTCAGTAATCAACATACGAATATGAACAACACGGAGCACAGTAAATGAAGATATATAAACATTATATTAGTGCCTTGTTATTCCTTGTGTGTCAACAAACGTCAGCGTCGATCATCAGAGAAGGCCTCATCTTTGTCTACTGCGTTTAAAATGCAAGTAGACCTAAGCCATGAGAACAACCCTATCACTAAACTGTTCGCTGTAACACACTCTCTGCCCTACCTTCCTATTCATGACGAATCCTACTCCGTTATACCATTTTCTGCTGCTGTTAGTATTACCCTGTACTCATCTGACCAGAAATCCTTGTCTGTATCTAGACTGAGCCTTAGTATTTCCCTTTTAAGATTTTCGAGCTTCCATACCAAGTCCAAACGTTTGACATTCCACGCCCTGACTCGCAGACCGTTATCCTTTTATTGAATCATTTTCTCGTGGTCATCTCCACATTCGCACTTTCCTTCCTTAGATTCAAATGGGGGACTAGCTCGGAAACTTTTGCCAATGGAGAGATCATTTTGACACTTTTTCAGTTACAGACCACATGTCCTCTGGATCCACATTAGGTGTTCGTATTGCAGTGGTCTAAGGGCTGCCAATAAAAGGCGGAAGAATCAGCAATGATCAACGGCTTGAGGATACAGAAGGCAATGGAAACCACTGCATTAAAGACACGTAACGTGTATCCACAGGACGTGTGGCCTGTAATTGAAAAAATGCCATTATGACCTCTCCATTGGCAAAAGACTCCGGAATAATCTTGTGGTCCGATGAGTATAGGGTAATATCAACAGCAGCAGAAAATAGTATAACGGGAGGGGAGTAGGATTCGTTATGAATGGGAAGGTAGGGCAGAGAGTGTGTTACTGTGATGCCTGTCTTTCCCTAAAGTTTTCACCGTCTACAGCTCTCTCTAATACCATGGAAGTTATTCCCTGATGTATTAACAGATAATCCTGTCCCTTTCTCGTCAGTGGTCCCCATATATTCCTTCCCTCGCCAACTCTGCAGAGAACCTCTTAATTTTTTACCTTATTAGTCCGCTTAATTTTCAACATTTTTCTGTAGCACCACATCTCAAGTGCTTCGATTCTCTTCTTGTTTGGTTTTCCCACAGTCCTTGGTTCACTTCCATACAATGCTGTACTCCAAAAACACATGATCAGATATTTCTTCCTCAAATGAACGCCCATGTTTGATACTAGTAAAATTTTTTCGGTTAGGAACGCCCTCTTTACCCACGCTACTCCGATTTTTATGCCTTCTTGTTTCGTCCGTCATGTATTGTTTTGTTTCCTAGGTAGGAGGCATCCTTCTCTTCACCCAACTGGTGGTCAACAATCTTTACGTAAGGATTCCGAGTATTTTCAGTTCTGCTGCTCTTCATAACTTTCGTCTTTCTTCGGTTTATAATTTCCACATTAACTCTTAATGGCGATTCTCTAAAAAGTCAGTCTACTCAGTATTGACAGAACTTTGTACATAATGTATTGTCAAGCTCATTAAAAAATTCTCTCTGCTTATTCGTCGGCTATGATAACTATTTTATTATTATAGCTTAGTAGAAGGAGCCCGTACCATAGCAGAACTCCCATCTGACTTTTTATTTTGCATCATTATAAATCGTAGAACATTCGTTATTGTGTCGAATGCACCAAACTACCTTTGAGTCACAGACATGGACAGGGAACTTGTCATTCTTAGAGCAATGCAACCGTTTGAAGAAATGTTGCCCTGTTTTTGCTGAAGCATTGTAATTAGGAGCAGAAATGGATTTAGAGGTTAATTGAAGTTCGCAGCTTTAGTGACTAATGTTAACCTCTGTCGCTTCTTTCTGAGAGATAAACTGATACTCTTTTCAGGATTTTTGCTAATGATTTAACTAACTTAACTAACTCTAACGAAAAATCTATAATAAAAAAGCTACACAGATATTCAATCAGAACTTGATGAAGTATCAAAATTGGCACCTTGCTTCAAATGTTCACAAATACAAGACTGAGCTCTTCACAGAAAGAAAAAAAACGTAGCATTCGAAATTCGAAGACTGCAATAACAGTGACTCACAGCTGGAATTACTGAACTCATACAACTCATACAACAGTACCAACAGTCACGGATGTTTTTGACCCACGGGAGGACGTCTCGGAAGTGCTAGAAATCCTGAACTGACAGACGCTTGAAGATAGACGTAAGCTAGCCCGCAAAAGCTCTCATACAAAGTTTCAAGAACTTATCGTTCTGTATCGACAGGAAATACAAGATGAGACTAATTACAACACACAGAGAGATATATAAGCACCCAAGCCGGCCGCGGTGGTCTAGTGGTTCTAGGCGCGCAGTCCGGAACCGCGGGACTGCTACGGTCGCAGGTTCGAATCATGCCTCGGGCATGGATGTGTGTGATGTCCTTAGGTTAGTTAGGTTTAAGTAGTTCTAAGTTCTAGGGGACTGATGACCTCAGAAGTTAAGTCCCATAGTGCTCAGAGCCATTTGAACCATTTTTTTTATAAGCACCCATAAGTACAACGAGAAGTACCCTCTTCCATGCACATGATGCTAATTTGCAGTGCTGTTCATTGCAGCGCTATGGCTATTTTCAGATACAGGTGCACATCGATTTCGAGTGTGCCTTCGCATCTCAAACCATACATTCGCACACACACAAGTCAAAGTGCGTAAAACCAATTCGTGTTTCCCGTGAAGGGGAATCTGTTCTGCCACACACTATTCAAAGTGCTTCTGCATAAGTACGGATACTACCAGAATTTACATACAAGAAATTCGACTTGTGCTCCCATGCAACACTGTTTTTCAAAAATATTATGTACACCTGCGTTTGAAAATACCGGTTTAAAAATAAACCATATTCTATTTGGAGTACCAATTCCATCCCGTAATACACTTCATATTCAGACCCACATAACTATTATCGCGAGGCGTAGCTTGTGAGCAGGGCGAGAATCACAGACAGTTGTTGTTATCTGTAAATTCTCGCCCTTCTAACAAGGAACGCCTTGCAATAATACTTATGTGAATCTAAATATGGCTTATATTACGACCTGAAGATGATATTCAAAATAGAACATAGCAGGTGAACCAGATGTTGTCTTCTTTCCCTGTAGTTACAGTGGTCACAGTTCCCAGACACACTATGTCTTAAAATATACCATACCTACGTACTGAATTATTAAGTAACAGTGCAGTTTGTTATAGTGTGCGAAGATCGATCTGATGGTAAAACACGTTGGACGCGCCTGGATAGCCGAGTACGTTAACGCGTTGCTTCAGGGATTCGGGGACTGGAACCTGCCCCAGACAGAGTATGTTTCACGGATTAATGAAGAAAACCGGTGAGGTGGCTACCTCTATGTCGCTCTTCATGGAACTAGGTAGATAGCGGGCTGTTACCCCACATTGCGCCTCAGATACACGTTATGCAAACATTTAGAAGTTGTTCTTACTCTTGAACACGATGTTTCCTCTAGACGCAGACAGATGGAGTGCACAAATTTCGTCCTCCCCCCCCCCCCCCACACGGGAGGGGGGGGGAGGGAGGGGGGAAGGGGAGGATGGTGGTGTGAAGAGTATACGGTCACCGAGTGTCACTAAGATTACGAAAACCCAAATAACAACATTTTATCAAAGAAAAATCAGCAAACAGCCTAACATTCTCCTTCAGTTAATTTTCAACTTGTGAATAGGTGGAACAGCGCTATTAGATGTTGACCACGTCTAAAAAATCAAATTCAGTTCCTACTACAGGCGTAAGTTGACCTTGTCTATATAATCACAAGGAAGCGGATCCGAAGTGATGATAGATTAAGGACAGAAAGAGCAGCACAACTCTACTGAAATAATAGTCGACTCCAAACTACTCGAAAGAGGTATAGTTTGTAAAAGGAAGGGCTATGATTACATCAAAAATTGAATTCGTACAAGAAGAAATGAAGGCACTGAAGTCGGTGGTGAAACTGCGAGGATGCAAGGTAATGCTTACTGGACTGGGAAACAATGCTGGGAGTCAACGATCGGCCAGTTAAGAAAAATTGTTCGTTTAAGTTATTAAATGACATTTACGCAAGGATGAAATAAAAAATTTAACTGAGGACGGGATACGGTGTGATGACTGCACACAGCAGTAGAACGTAACACCTTTTACCTCAATGGCTGTGTGGTGGCGTCGGTGGTCCGCCTGTGAAGGCAATTACGAGTGGCCATCGTAATCTAAGGTGATCGTATTGTCGCAACTACCGTACATCCAGACCACGGATTGATTATCCGACTAACCGGTAGCATTACGTTGATTCCTGGTGCCTGTACGATTCAGTTAGCTATCTCCACATGCACCTAAACTGTAGGACTATGTTGTTTGGACTGACCGTACTACCCATGAAAACCCCTCTAGCCTGCAGATGTGTCAGAATGAGTGAGAGCTCTTGCTTGGGGGGGGGGGGGGGGGGCTATTTAACACCTCGTGTTTCGAAGAAAACGGTCGTTGCGCGGAGGGCTCTACTTGTCATAGAGAACCTGACAGTGCCCGTTTGCACAGATCTTATCGGGCTACAGAGGTGCATTGGCTGGCACTGCCTTCCTCTAACGGTAAGGATCTCTCCTCTGCGGCCCTTGGTGTATCCACGTGTGAAGGACCGTTCACATTACCCACAAAGGGCACCCTTCCAATGAAAAACGATATCTTGGTGAAAACGAACAACTCTTGAATTATTAGCAACCACGAGCCCAGAAAATTGATGGAGAGTAATCTCATAGTGTGGTGTCATCCCTCTCTTCCTGGTATCCCTTGCCCGCCCATTTCACATACATAAAATGTCAAATAGCTTGTAGTTAACATTAAATACTTTTTATTAAAATACCTTTGACAGCCTCAAAGGCTGGTTAACCTGTGATGCAGATGTGGCGATACTAATTTGCCACCCCTGGAGAATATGGCATCACAATTTCCATAGTGCTTTCCGCCAAAAATACCCTTCATTTTGAGAAAATATAGAAACTTCCCCACTTAAACTGCCGAAGCAAATCTTCGTCAACGCAGTGGCATTCATTACTTACAGTGTTAAGCTATCAGAAGACGAGGAACCCACCCATTATACACTTTCCTATATACCAGACCACCACTAACAATTGCACTACTTTTAGCAAAGGCCTTGCGCCCTTGGGTGCATGGTGAATTACTAAAAGGATACTTGGTAGTTGCAACTGAACGTTTATAAACTTCAGGCAGAGCAGCGTCTCGTAGTGACGTAATCACACACGACAGTCATGTTTCCCACACAGATTCTTGTAGACGACTTTCACTGGCAACTTGCAAAATGTTTTGTAAAGAGTTTGTTGCTTTTTCTGTTTGCCTCTATTAAAGTATAGATATCGCAGGCACGCAGCTACATGCGACATTCTTAGCAGCGTTGAAGTAAATATGGAAAACGTAGCTTTGTCCTGAAATTTATTAGCTTATGTGTCCACATCCGGGGCGTCAGTCATGTTGGTAGATGAATTAAGGATTCGTAGAGCAACTAAATGGGAAAATGAAAAAACTTCTAGCATCCAAATCGCGTTCATCTGCATCGTGTAGAATCTGATATGCAGTCCGACACGGAATATACACGACAAACGAGAACTCCACCGACAAACTTTCAAAGGTTGTTCAGGACACCTTCTGAATATTTTGGTGTCACAGACCAACGGTTTCCGGCAAGCCGTTAGAAGGTAATAATGAAATCACATTTATTTCTGTAAAAATCCCTTCATATTAAAGAAAATGACTGTAGCATGGAATCATTCTGGCACGGAAGGGTCTACATCTACATCTACATTCATACTCTGCAAGCCACCCAACGGTGTGTGGCGGAGGGCACTTCACGTGCCACTGTCATTACCTCCCTTTTTTGTTCCAGTCGCGTATGGTTCGCGGGAAGAACGACTGTCTGAAAGCCTCCGTGCGCGCTCGAATCTCTCTAATTTTACATTCGTGATCTCCTCGGGAGGTATAAGTAGGGGGAAGCAATATATTCGATACCTCATCCAGAAACGCACTCTCTCGAAACCTGGCGAGCAAGCTACACCGCGATGCAGAGCGCCTCTCTTGCCGAGTCTGCCACTTGAGTTTGCTAAACATCTCCGTAACGCTATCACGATTACCAAACAACCCTGTGACGAAACTCGCCGCTCTTCTTTGGATCTTCTCTATCCCCTCCGTCAACCCGATCTGGTACGGATCCCACACTGATGAGCAATACTCAAGTACAAGTCGAACGAGTATTTTGTAAGCCACCTCCTTTGTTGATGGACTACATTTTCTAAGGACTCTCCCAATGAATCTCAACCTGCCACCTGCCTTACCAACAACTAATTGTATATGATCATTCCCCTTCAAATCGTTCCGCACGCATACTCCCAGATATTTTACAGAAGTAACTGCTACCAGTGTTTGTTCTGCTATTATATGATCATACAATAAAGGATCCTTCTTTCTATGTATTCGCAATACATTACATTTGTCTATGTTAAGGGTCAGTTGCCACTCCCTGCACCAAGTGCCTATCCGCTGCAGATCTTCCTGCATTTCGCTACAATTTTCTAATGCTGCAACTTCTCTGTATACTACAGCATCATCCGCGAAAAGCCGCATGGAACTTCCGACACTATCTACTAGGTCATTTATATATATTGTGAAAAGCAATGGTTCCATAACACTCCCCTGTGGCACGCCAGAGGTTACTTTAACGGCCGGCCGGTGTTGCCGTGCGGTTAAAGGCGCTTCAGTCTGGAACCGCGTGACCGCTCCGGTCGCAGGTTCGAATCCTGCCTCGGGCATGGATGTGTGTGATGTCCTTAGGTTAGTTAGGTTTAAGTAGTTCTAAGTTCTAGGGGACTGATGACCACAGATGTTAAGTCCCATAGTGCTCAGAGCCATTTGTTACTTTAACGTCTGTAGAATTCTCTCCATTGATAACAACATGCTGTGTTCTGTTTGCTAAAAACTCTTCAATCCAGCCACACAGCTGGTCTGATATTCCGTAGGCTCTTACTTTGTATATCAGGCGACAGTGCGGAACTGTATTGAACGCCTTCCGGAAGTCAAGGAAAATAGCATCTACCTGGGAGCCTGTATCTAATATTTTCTGGGTCTCACGAACAAATAAAGCGAGTTGGGTCTCACGCGATCGCTGTTTCCGGAATCCATGTTGATTCCTACAGGGTGGATTCTGGGTTTCCAAAAACGACATGATACGCGAGCAAAAAAACATGTTCTAAAATTCTACAACAGATCGAAGTTAGAGATATAGGTCTATAGTTTTGCGCATCTGCTCGACGACCATTCTTGAAGACTGGGACTACCTGTGCTCGGCGGTGTCAGGGATTTTCTCTGCCTCGTGATGACTGGGTGTTTTGTGATGTCGTTAGGTTAGTTAGGTTTAAGTAGTTCTAAGTTCTAGGGGACTGATGACCATAGCTGTTAAGTCCCATGGTGCTCAAAGGCATTTGAACCATCTACCTGTGCTCTTTTCCAATCATTTGGAACCTTCCGTTCCTCTAGAGACTTGCGGTACACGGCTGTTAGAAGGGGGGCAAGTTCTTTCGCGTACTCTGTGTAGAATCGAATTGGTATCCCGCCAGGTCCAGTGGACTTTCCTCTGTTGACTGATTCCAGTTGCTTTTCTGTTCCTTGGACACTTATTTCGATGTCAGCCATTTTTTCGTTTGTGCGAGGATTTAGAGAAGGAACTGCAGTGCGGTGTTCTGTGAAACAACTTTGGAAAAAGGTGTTTAGTATTTCAGCTGTACGCGTGTCATCCTCTGTTTCAATGCCATCATCATCCCGGAGTGTCTGGATATGCTGTTTCGAGCCACTTACTGATTTAACGTAAGACCAGAACTTCCTAGGATTTTCTGTTAAGTCGGTACATAGAATTTTACTTTCGAATTCACTGAACGCTTCACGCTTAGCCCCCCTTACGCTAACTTTGACATCGTTTAGCTTCTGTTTGTCTGAGAGGTTTTGACTGCGTTTAAATTTGCAATGACGCTCTCTTTGCTTTCGCAGTCGTTTCCTAACTTTGTTGTTGAACCACGGTGGGTTTTTCCCGTCACTGACAGTTTTACTCGGCACGTACCTGTCAAAAACGCATTTTACGATTGACTTGAACTTTTTCCATAAACACTCAACATTGTCAGTGTCGGAGAGGAAATTTTCGTTTTGATCCGTTAGGTACTCTGAAATCTGCCTCCTATTATTCTTGCTAAACAGATAAACCTTCCTCCCTTTTTTTAAATTCCTATTTACTTCCATATTCAGGGATGCTGGAACCGCCTTATGATCACTGATTCCTTGTTCTGCGCTTACAGAGTCGAAAAGTTCGAGTCTGTTTGTTATCAATAGGTCCAAGATGTTATCTCCACGAGTCGGATCTCTGTTTAATTGCTCGAGGTAATTTTCGGATAGTGCACTCAGTATAATGTCACTCGATGCTCTGTCCCTACCATCCGTCCTAAACATCTGAGTGTCCCAGTCTATATCTGGTAAATTGAAATCTCCACCTAAGACTATAACATGCTGAGAAAATTTATGTGAAATGTATTCCAAATTTTCTCTCAGTTGTTCTGCCACTAATGCTGCTGAGTCGGGAGGTCGGTAAAAGGAGCCAACTATTAACCTAGCTCGGTTGTTGAGTGTAACCTCCAACCATAATAATTCACAGGAACTATTCACTTCTACTTCACTACAGGATAAACTATTACTAACAGCGACAAACACGCCACCACTGGTTGCATGCAATCTGTCCTTTCTAAACACCGTCTGTGCCTTTATAAAAATTTCGGCTTCAGCCAGCTTTCTGTACCTATAACGATTTCAGCTTCGGTGCTTTCTATCAGCGGTTGAAGTTCCGGTACTTTACCACTGCAGCTTCGACAGTTTACAATTACAATACCGATTGCCGTTTGGCACTCGCATGTCCTGACTTTGCCCCGCACCCTTTGAGGCTGCTGCCCTTTCTGTACTTTCCCGAAGCCGTCTAACCTAAAAAAAAGCCCAGTCCACGCCACACAACCCCTGCTACCCGTGTAGCCGCTTGCTGCGTGTAGTGGACTCCTGACCTATCCAGCGGAACCCGAAACCCCACCACCTAGTTTTTCGTATGCGCCTATGTACAGCTGCAAAAGTACTGTAATGTGGTTCCTGTCAACGCAGCGACAGCCAGGAAAGTGTAGTTGTGCCGCTCTTCCATTGCATTCAGTGAACCCACACACAATGCGAACTCTTCATCACTAAATCAGTCCCAACTGCTGTGTGTCACTCTTAACGTACAACTAACATTGCCGGAAAAACAGACTAGAGACATAACGGAGCAGTTCTTAAAGCAAGCTTGAGGACTTAGATTACAGTTGGCATTACTGTTGTCAACAATAGGTACCGAGAGTGAATGGAACAAGTTTGTGGCAGCCTCTGTGACCGAGCGTTTCTAGGCCCTTCAGTCTGGAACCGCGCGACAGCTCGGGTCGCAGGTTCGAATCCTACCTCGGGCGTGGACGTGTGTGATGTCATTAGGTTAGTTAGGTTTAAGTAGTTCTAAATTCTAGGGGACTGATGACCTCAGATGTTAAGTCCCATAGTGCTGGGAGCCATTTTTGAACAATTTTGCTTCCAGACAAGACAAAGTACATACCGTCGACAGTTACCCAGCTACGCACTATTTTCATTGCAATACAGACAGTAAGGTAACTGTGGCAGGCCATCAAATGAACTCTACGACGAGCAGCCCGAGGTTGTGGATCCTTGATACCAAAATACGCAGAAGGTATCCCTGAACAACCACTGTAAGTGTATCGGTAGAATTTTGATTCGTACTGTCTGCATGGACAAGCTAGACTTTTTTTCAAGCAACATGGATCTGTGGTTAGTGTACTGGACTCGCTTTCTGGAGGACGACGTTCAAATCCGCGTCCGCCCATCGAGATTTAGTTTTCAGTCATTTCTCTAACTTCTTGAGGAAAATGTCTAGATGGATCCTTTGAAAGGGCACGGCCCACTTCATCAACCATCCTTGAAACAATCCGAACCGCGGTTTTTTCTCTAATCACCTCGATGTCCTTACTTCCGTTCTAGAATTTCATCCAGTATCGCTTTCCTGCCCGCCCGGTTGGCCTTGCGGTCTAACGAACGCACGGCTTACCGGCCGGAAAGGAGCGCCTGGTCCCGACACGAATCCGCCCGGCGGTTTTGTGTCGAGGTCCGGTGAACCGGCCAGTCTGTGGGTGGTTTTTAGGCGGTTTTCCATCTCCCTCGGCGAATTCGGGTTGGTTCCCCTTATTCCGCCTCAGTTACAGTATGTCGGCGATTGCTGCGCAAACAAGTTCTCCACGTACGCGTACACCACCATTACTCTACCACGCAAACATAGGGGTTACACTCGTCTGGTGTGAGACGTTCCCTGGGGGGGGGGGGGGGGGTTTCACCGGGGGCCGAACCGCACAATAACACTGAAAGAGTGGTTCGATGTGGGGCAGCGGAGGGGCGAAGTGGACTGCGGTAGTCATCGTGTGATTGTGGACCATTGCGGCTGCGGCGGGGACGGAGCCTCTCCGTCGTTTCTAGGTCCAAGGTTAACATACAATATACAATACAATACAGTACAATCACTTTCCTCGTTTGCACAAGTTTCCACACGACTCCCCACCCTGTTCCTGTTTGCATGACAGTAGTGCAGTACTCGCTGCTAGCAAGCCTCCGCTCGTTTGCTGTGAATCTCTGTGCTTGTCGTATTCAAGCCTGTTCTTGGAGGAGCCTGAAACATTTTATTGATTCATTCCCAAAAACCGTAGTAATACGAAGGTCGTAATAGCGCAAGCGAGTAACCGGGGCATTCGCGAGCCACCCTTCCCAGTGTTTCAGATGGGTGCGCGCACGTTTGTGGAATTATATTACAAACTTGTCACTCACGTCTGAGCCGCAAATATTTTTTTATCCCCCGTTTTATAAAAGGTTTCGGAGGCGCGACCGGCGCGGCGGCGGGCTTTCAGCGCCGGGGTCGCCAACTAATGCGCGACGGCCGCCTCAATTAGCGTGCCGCGGCCGCTGCGTTTGTGGCCGGCCGCGCTTCATCTCCGGTCCGCGGCCGCGCCGGGGGCGGCGGGGGCGGCCGGAGGCGGCAGCACCGCGCCACCTCCCACCCCCACTTAAACCGCGCCCGCCACCGCCGCCGCGGCAAAAAACTTTTAAAAGTGCCATCCCGTCATCGCGGAGCCGATAACACGTCACACAATGGCGGCAGCGCGCGTTAACAGCTTTCAGCGCCAGGGGGGCGGGCGCCGGTGTTGGCGCGAGGGCTAAAACGCCGCCGGCGGAAGACGGGGGGTTAGCGGGGGTGGCGCGGGGGCGGACGGCACCCGCCCACCCCCGGGCCTGCCGAACCGTGTTAACCGAAAATAGAGTAATAATTCGATTCCAAAAAATCATTATTGGAGTATGGAGCGTTGACTGACTTGACTTAATTCAATCTGCGTTTTCATTTACTCGTCACGGCGCGGCGGGGGCACGCCCGGCTGGCGCGCTGCGTCAGGGCAAGTTTTCGGGGGCTGTTTACTCGCCGCTTTGCGACTTGGCCGGCTGTCCGCCCTCGCGCCGTCCGGCGCCCTCTCGCCCTTTTGATTTGGGAGCCGGCGTGCTGCTGCAGCCCTCGGCGCCGGCAAACAAAGGACTGATACTCGACGCGCAAGTGGGCAAACGAAGTTAAACATGAAGTCAGCCAGAAGAGCGAGCGGGGGTCGCCGTATCTGTGGGGGCCGCGCTCGCCCTCCCCTCCCCCTACTTTCCCTCCCCCCCCCCCCTAGGGCGAGCCAATAACGCTCCGCCAGAGGCGAGACGCCGGGCGGCGCCGAGGAGCCGTCGACAAACAAGAGGGCACCACTCAATTACGCCGCATTTATCGGTAATGGCTTATAAATTGACGTTTGTGTTACTCTTAAACGCAGTTAAGGGGCGGGACCTCGCTCCCCACTTGCTCGTCACCTCCCCACGAGGAGGCAGAGATGTGCGCCAGAGTTCTTTGAGAGAGGCGCCGTGACTCAGGCATCAGCATTGCTAAGCGGCGTTTCTCAGAGGAATCGTCAAGGAGCACGGACGTCGAAGAACATGTCTTCGTACACAAAAATAGCGTTCAGTTGCACACTGGCAGCACACCCCTTGGGATATACACCATGTCTGAAAAACTTGTCTCACATTGCTATGGGAGATGCTATTGTTGGAAACTAGAACGAAAGTTGTTTTAATTACATGTCCGGATACGAATAACTGTTGAGATAAGGCCCGATTTGTGTGTTACGAGTAATACACGGTATGTCCCAGTGTAAAATTGTGAACCGCCGTGCTATCTCGTCACGAGTTGCGGTGTTACGATCCTTGAACTTTCAGTAACAGCCTTGTGGAAGACCAAAGCACTAGCAGTAGGCGTCCTGGCCGCGATTGTAACAGTACTCGTCTGACGCTCGTCGGAAAACGGCGGTGGAGCAGCGAGGCAGCATCGAGTTTTGTGTTGGTGAGCGAGACCTGAATACCGCAGGGCAGGCACCTGGTCGTTCCTGCACAACACCCCAGCTCAGCAAGCGAAGAAAGCCAGCTGATCACAGCCCTGCGTCGCCTACCGCAGTCGCTAGTTTTGGCCCCATCGGACTTCTTGTTGTTCCCCAAATTGAAGGTGGTTATGAAAGGACGCCGTTATGACGGAATTAAAAGTGTACAAGAAACCTGTGCTGCAGCACAGCCGGCCGGAGTGGCCGTGCGGTTCTAGGCGCTACAGTCTGGAGCCGAGCGACCGCTACGGTCGGAGGCTCGAATTCTGCCTCGGGCATGGATGTGTGCGATGTCCTTAGGTTAGTTAGGTTTAATTAGTTCTGAGTTCTAGGCGACTGATGACCTCAGAAGTTAAGTCGCATAGTGCTCAGAGCCATTTTTTTGCAGCACAAATGCAGTTTCGGGAAGACACTATAGCGACTATTTACAAATACTTTTCAAAACGATTTCAGCTGTGTAATGATGCAGGAAGAGACTATTGTGAAAAAAAAATACGATGATTTTGACAAGGTAATCCGTGATTTTTGTTTTTCACAGGTGCAGTCCTAACGGAACTGGGACACACCTATGAAAAATACTACTCACAATCAGTGGTGCAGGCCGTTTTACTATTGCTGTTCCTCACGCATGTGTGAATGGCTGGAATTTGTAGAACACAGATGATGACGCTGATACCTCTCATAGGAGTGCAGTGATCTGCTACAAGTCAGTTGTGATTGTACTGCCCGTGCAACAGTAGCTGAACAAGATTAGTGAACAAACTGAACTGTAAACAGTGCAATGAAAAACTGAACTGTGTGCTGAACGAAATCGACTGTGTCTCATTCCATCTGCAAGAATGTTTAGCAGGCTGTTCCAGGAACTTGCAGACACTGAATTATTCGCAGCAAGGACAGCGGACTACGGTAAGCTTCACTCAGTTCACCGGCACGAGACGCAGAAGCAGCTATTACAACGTGTAGAACTTCGTCTTCAAACAACTGTGTAACGAACTGAAGTTGCTGTAAGTATCACCCATACTTCTGCGTTGTCAGTTCTGCACGAGCAGTTGGTTTATCCCTATCACATACAAAGCGTGTAAGCTCCTCAGCCAGCAGATCATCGTGCCCTATTACAGTTCTGCCAGTGGCTATCTGCAAGAAATTGCTGAACACCCACAGTTCAAAGCCTGAATTTTACTTACAGACGACACAGGATTCATAAGAGATGGCACAGTAAACTATCAAAATGACTACGTGTGGATAGAAAGTCCTCGAGCAAGTACAGAAGTGAGGCAGCAGCGTCGCTTCGTATGAAGTTATGGGCAGGAATTGTCGGTGACGGGACCATAGGGTCATACACTTTACCAAAAAGGTTAACAGTGACAGTGTAGCACCAATTTTTTCGCAATGAATTAAAAGCGCTATTGGAGAACGTTACCCTTGCAGAAGGACACCAACAAGACACCATCCCATTTCCTACAGATTAGACGACGGCAACTTAGTGCACCTTTCGAGGATGGTGGAGGCTCCAGTAGCACGGCTTGCTCGTTCATCAGACCTGAATCTTTTGGGTTCCTAACTGTGGGTACATCTAAAGGACGTTGGCGTGTGCCCAGCCCGTCGACAACCAACTTGGTCAAGCGTGGGCTCAAGCACTGAAAATTCTCCAAACGTATCATAAACGGAACACCGAGCACAGCGAAGGCAGAGTGCAAACTGAGGCTCGCCACTCGAATCGCTAGCGTGAACTACCCCCCAACTGCCGCCGGTATATATATAAATATACAGGGTGTCCCTTTTATCTTGACCACCATAAATAACTGTTTGTCCAGACGTAAATTGTAACATGTTTCAAGCAAATGTTCTTTAGCCCTCAGGGGGATATCAACAAGCATGATTGCCTTCGTCGTAGCTTTGTTTTTTACAAAGATATGAACAGCGGTATGACTTTTTTAAATGGCACCCTGTACTTTTTATTCGGTAATTCATTTCCTCTCCTAAAGACCTATTCAAAACTGTATCACAGTGTATCATTCACTGAAACAACGTAATTAATTACATAAAACAAAACTGACTTTGAGCCCAGGATCACAAACTCGTCCACATGCTGGAGTTGTCAGAAAACAGATGAAAACCAAGTAAAAACATAACACAAAATTGACTTTGACTCTCGTGTACCATTGTCCAGGAGTAGGACAATCAAAGGTGCTCAAAGTGGTGACCCTGGACACCGATATACTGGTGCACACGTTAAATGAAAGAATTATTTACTGCTTCCAGTGATGGCTGCTGAAGAGAATTACAAGCAAGCACGATACGTTCCTGCATGTCCTCTGGAGTTGTTGGAATATCGCAATAGACAACGTCTTTAACGCGTCCCCAAAGAAAAAGTCCAGAGGATTTAAATCAGGTGTCCTAGCAGGCCAATTAACTGTTCCTCCTCGACCAATCCATCTGGCAGGATACCTACGGTTCAGAACACGACGTGCACGCAAGGCGTTATGTGCTGATTCTTAGCGGCACTTCATCCAGAAGAGGACGAAGAATTCCCCTGAGGAAGTTGGCATACGCTGTACCGTTTAGACTACCATTGATGAAATAAGGGCCAATCATTGTAGTACCAAGCATCCCACACGAGACGTTAAATCTCCATTGACGGTGATGTTCCAACTGTCTAAGCCATCATGGGTTTTCGCTGGACCAATGATGCATGTTTCTTCTATTTACCTGTCCGTTGTCTGAGAAGGAACATTGATCGGTAAATAGAACACTGGAGAAGAAGTTAGGGGTGGCGAGCATTTTCTGCTGTGCCCACTGACAGAACTGTACACGATTCTGGAAATCGTCCCCATGAAATTCTTGATGTAGGTGTACATGGTAAGAATGGAACCGGTGACGTGTAAGAATACGATGTACACTGGTTTTAGGAATGCCAATCTCGTGTTCAAGCTGTCGTGTGCCCACATGTGGATTCATGGAAACGGAAGCGATAACAGTAACTTCGGCAGCTTCATCTGTGCGAGTGCTACGACGATTGCGTTGCCGTGGGTTGAAACTTCCCGTTTCCTGAAGTGTCACAACAAGACGAGAAAACATCCGTCGGGAAAGGTATCGCTCTCTGTACAGTTCCGCTGCCTGCGTAGCACATCGCCTACCTTCAGCAACAACATCAACAATAAAAGAAACGTTATGTCGATGCAGTTTGTAGAAAGGACAGCCTTTACTGTATGCCAACTCTACACAACAGTATTTAAAAGGACTAAACTACTGTTCTAAATGTACTAGTACATAAGATAACAGTATTGTAATTACTGTTCTGCTAACTTACATTCCCCATAGATGAGTAGCATTTCTACCTCCTCTTCGTTGGAGTACATTCTACTCACACAACTCTTAAACTGACGATGGTTGACGGAATGACGGGTGTGCATCCTACTTATGTTTACATTGGTCCTCTGTCAACGTCAGCTAGTGGATGTGTTCCAATACCCCGAGTACCTGCGCTCAGCGCTGGGAACGTCAACGTCAATGTTGTGTTACGTACTTAATACCGTTGTGTTTCAGTGAACGGTACACTGTGATACATTTTTAAATAGGTTTTAGGAGAGGAAATTACTTTCCGAACAAAAATGCAGGGTGTCATTTAAAAAAGTCATACCAATGTTCATATCTTTGTAAAAAAAAACAAAGCTACAACGAAGGCAATCATGCTGGTTGATGTCCCCCTGACGGCTAAAGGACATTTGCTTGAAACATTTTGTAAATTGCCTCTGGACAAACAGTTATTTAGGATGGTCAAGATAAATGGGACGCCCTGTATATCGCACCTACTGGTCTATGATGTTAGTTAACAGGGGTAATCTGACGATGATGGCACGTTACGCTGTCGAAAATTCGTTCTAAAACGATCAATCAGTCCGGCTGCATGCCCGAGGGACTTTCATGGAGCATACTCGCCTGGAAAACCTACCAATACACATTCGAATATAGAAGAATAGCGTAATGCTTGACACAGTAGGGTTTGGTATACTGTACATCTTGGAACACCGCTGCAGAGATAATGAAAGTGGAAGGTCGGTTGTAAGAAAGGTGAATTACTTCAGTTTATTGGCAGAATTCTAGAAATGTGCAACTTAACTATAAAGGAGACCGCTTGGAGAACCCTTTTACGTACCATTCTAGAGTAGTGCTCCAGTGCATTGTATCCCTACTAGGTTGGATTAAACGAACACGTTGAAGAAACTGAGAGGCGTACTGCTAGATTTGTTACCGACAGATCAAACAACACGCGAGTGTCCGCCACCGTAGCTGAATGGACGGCGGGCCGACTTGTCATGGCGGGGGGCCCGGGTTCGATGGCCGGCTGGGTTGGAGATTTGCTCCGCTCAGGGACTGGGTGATTGTGTCGTCTTCTACATCGTCATTTCCTTGTCATCGACGTGCAAGTCGCTGAAGCGGCGTTACCTCAAAAGACTTGCACCAGGGGATCAGGCCTACCTGCCGGGAGATCCTCCCCACACGATATTTTAATATATATATATATATATATATATATATATATATATATATATATATATATATATATATATATATTTGCACCACGGGAGTGTAACGGAACTATTTCAAGAACTCAGATACGACTCCCTGAAGGGAAGACGACGTTCTTTTCACGAAAACGCTATTGAGCAAGTTCAGAGAACCGGCATCTGCGACAGGCTGCAAAACGATCCCACTGCCACCAACATACGAGAGTTGGAAATTCAACGTAATATGGTTTGGTGCGTAAAACCATAGTTTAGTTTCTTTTATCCACAGAGATTTAGAAGTAACTATGGATTATTTTAAATGAAAGAGCGCAAAAAGTGAATCGACGTTCAAGAAACCTTAAAACAGAAGTACACTGATACAGCGTTGTTTACGTTTAAATTTAGAAGTTTCCCAAAAATAGACAGAAAATTTTTTAAAGGAGAAAACGAAATCTGCTTGCATAGTCCACTTCCAATTGCTTTAAACTCTGTTCGTGAGGCAGCGTAGGAAATATAATTGTTTATTTGTTTTGTGTGAGATGCTATTAGCAGCATTTTATATTCTTGTAGCCTAAGGGAATGCCCTATTCTCGGAACCTAGGGGAACAATATGTAAAGGGTGATGAAAATTCACTGATTTTATTCTGTAAAATAAATCTTATAGTTTTATAAGTAGCCTTTCGCGAGAGCTTGCTCATCTTTTTTCAGATCCCTGCCGCTTAAAATTTCGAAGCATTTCTCTTGCACTCTCAAACAAGCCCGTGACACTTTGTGCTGCTCACCTTCTTCCGCTGTTCCTGATATGTTCTGTAACTCTGACTTGATATGGACGAAACTCTATTGGACAGTACTCCAATGTAAGAGTCACAGAGTTGTTTATAAACAGTTCTTTAGAATTGGCAGAGTGAACCTATTTCTACCATTTGCTGTATGCGAGCCTAAAACGTATCAAATTGTTCCAGTTTATATTGTAACGCTTCGTTATTTCCATCCTATGCGACAAAGCAGGGACGGTTTAAAGACGAGAAGTGGTCCGTTACATAGCACGTCCGTTATTCAGCCGTATTCTATCCGTTATTTGTTAAAAGTATTATTTTACTTCCACCTAAAGTGTGAAGGCAACGTTTAACAAAAATTTCTATCTCACAAACTTAAGAACTAACTTTGCTTTTACGAATAATAAAATACTATATTACGAAACTAAACTAAAATTTTAAAACCACTATGTACTTAAGGTCGTGTCTCCATTGAAACCGACCCAGTCAACAGGACGTTCTAGCTCTTGTTTTCACTAACAGGGCGGAGTACTTTGCCACTGTGCCATCCCTCGAATTACCAACAAGCAGAATTGACAGTTGTCCACAGTTTCAAGTGCTGTCTTGTGCAGTCTCCCTCGATAATCACAGGCCACATCAAAACATGAAATGCTTTGCTACATATTATAAACTTACAATGTGTAGAAGTCTAGGCAGAACAAAATTTCATGACAGATGTTATCTAGAAACCAAGGGCAAACGCAGCGCGTGTTGTCGAGCCAGCTGTAACCTGATGCACAATCATTTCAGCAAAAATTCTGCTTAGTCGGTAAAATACATCTTTCTCTCTCAGACATAATCATTTAGATCTGCCAATCACATGCCAGTAATCTACAGGCCATTAAAACGAAAAAGCTAATCATAAAGTAGTTCCAGAGCCGTCATCTTACTTGTATGACACAGCTGAAATGTGGACACTTCTGTGTGGTTTAATCAAATGAAACTATACGGTTTCAAAGACTTTTTAGGTCTCACATATCTATTGTTTATTTATGCAGACTGAAGTGCTGAATACAAATATGCACCAAGACTGGGATTCGAACCCAGGTCTCCTACTCTCTAGGCAGTCGCACCAGCCGCTGTGCCACCCTGTCACAGTGGGAATTTGGACTGAGGAGAGAGGCGTGTGAGGGTAGTCCTTGCAGTTGTGCAAAACCATTGTGTCAATGGGGCATAGCGCTTAGCACACCAGCCTAGTGAGCACGAGACCCGGGTTCGAATGCTAACCTTGGCACAAATCTTTATTCGGCACTTCAGTCTGTCTATACACATCAGTTCTGTGTGGAAGGAATTAATACAAACACTCGGTGGTCATTAATTAACAGCAGATACATGATGAACAGTGAACTTTATCACAATCTTCAGAGACTTTTCTGCAGGTGTGGACGTCAATTGTTAAGCTGCAGCTGCAAAAATATGTGTGCGACATTTACTATATGACAATTAAATAAACTGTGAGAATCTGTGAACTGTAACTTAAAAAGCAAAAACAACTATAACGATAACGTGATAATTATGGACTCTAACAATGGACGCCAATTTACACTAATGATTGACTATGTAATAATGTTTCACACAGTGTAAGCCGCCTCCTGAAACGCTACAACTTAAAGCTTTCGACAACAATTACTAGAAGATGAGATTAGTCGGAGCACCACCTAAAATAAACAAACAAGATACGTTGGAAGATCAGCTTCATTACGAGAACGACAAATATCAGCACTGGTACACATCATAGACCCACTACGGCGACTTTCGAGTGAATGAAGATGAAATGATGATGAAAGACACACAACACCCAGTCATCTCTAGGCAGAGAAAATCCCTAACCCCGTCGGGAATCGAACCCGATACCTCGTGCGCGGGAAGTGTGAACGCTACCGCAAGACCACGAGCCGCGGACGGTTATGCTGTGCTCACAGAAACTGCAGGAAAACAGCGAGTGGGTTACATCTGCTTCTGTCTTCTGACAGTCGCAGAAACGGTTGTCCGTGATGCCTACTAGATGTAAACAGGAAGGGGCTGGACCACGGTTAGTACGCACTGGTACCAAGATAGTTACCACCTTCCTGCTCACCTGAAATTTTTGAAACCACGGGGAACTTCTAATTACTGGTTATATCGCATCGTATTAGTGAGTTTTATGGCAGAGTGAACGGAGCCAGTCCTCTGCCTATTGTACTCGGCTAGTATCCGCGTCCATAGATCGAAACCGGACTGACGTCCATTGCAGAGCCAGAAGAAGCATTGGTCCCATTCGTCAACTAGTCGACCTTATCATTGTGAACCAATACTACATGAGCTGGGCCGCATGGAAAGAAGCTTATCTTACCGATTCGTTCATTCTGCAGTGGAGCTATAAGGTAAAGCGTCTTTGCCATGTAACTGTCCGTAGTAAGATGTCTGAAGATGGGTTAACCTTTAATAGAGGACATTGAGGTGAAAGTTATCCACTGGTCTTTGTACATGACTGACTACAGACGTGTAATAAAAGGTTACTAAACTTTTACGTTGCATGTGCTACAGTACCTCTCCCCCATGAACCATGGACCTTGCCGTTGGTGGGGAGGCTTGCGTGCCTCAACAATACAGATAGCCGTGCCGTAGGTGCAACCACAACGGAGGGATATCTGTTGAGAGGCCAGACAAACGTGTGGTTCCTGAAGAGGGGCATCAGCCTTTTCAGTAGTTGCAGGGTCAACAGTCTGGATGATTGACTGATCTGGCCTTGTAACATAACCAAAACGGCCTTGCTGTGCTGGTACTGCGAACGGCTGAAAGCAAGGGGAAACTACGGCCGTAATTTTTCCCGAGGGCATGCAGCTTTACTGTATGGTTAAATGATGATGGCGTCCTCTTAGGTAAAATATTCCGGAGGTAAAATAGTCCCCCATTCGGATCTCCGGGCGGGGACTACTCAGGAGGACGTCGTTATCAGGAGAAAGAAAACTGGCGTTCTACGGATCGGAGCGTGGAATGTCAGAGCCCTTAATGGGGCAGGTAGTTAGAAAATTTAAAAAGGGAAATGGATAGGTTAAAGTTAGATATAGTGGGAATTAGTGAAGTTCGGTGGCAGGAGGAACAAGACTTTTGGTCAGGCGAATACAGGGTTATAAATACAAAATCAAATAGGGATAATGCAGGAGTAGGTTTAATAATGAATAAAAAAATAGGAGGGCGGGTAAGCTACTACAAACAGCATAGTGAACGCATTATTGTGGCCAAGATAGACATGAATCCCACGCCTACCACAGTATTACAAGTTTATATGCCAACTAGCTCTGCAGATGACGAAGAAATTGAAGAAATGTATGACGAAATAAAAGAAATTATTCAGATAGTGAAGGGAGACGAAAATTTAATAGTCATGGGTGACTGGAATTCGGTAGTAGGAAAAGGGAGAGAAGGAAACGTAGTAGGTGAATATGGATTGGGGGGAAGAAATGAAAGAGGAAGCCGCCTGGTATAATTTTGCACAGAGCACAACTTAATCATAGCTAACACTTAGTTAAAGAATCATAAAAGAAGGTTGTATACATGGAAGAAGCCTGGAGATACTGACAGGTTTCAGATAGATTATATAATGGTAAGACAGAGATTTAGGAACCAGGTTTTAATTTGTAAGACATTTTCAGGGGCAGATGTGGACTCTGACCACAATCTATCGGTTATGAACTGTAGATTAAAACTGAAGAAACTGCAAAAAGGTGGGAAAAAGGTGGGAATTTAAGGAGATGGAACCTGGATAAACTGAAAGAACCAGAGGTTGTACAGAGTTTCAAGGAGAGCATAAGGGAACAATTGACAGGAATGGGGGAAAGAAATACAGTAGAACAAGAATGGATAGCTTTGAAGGATGAAGTAGTGAAGGCAGCAGAGGATAAAGTAGGTAAAAAGACGAGGGCTGCTAGAAATCCTTGGGTACAGAAGAAATATTGAACTTAATTGATGAAAGGACAAATTTAAAAATGCAGTAAATGAAGCAGCAAAAAGGAATACAAACGTCTCAAAAATGAGATCGACAGGAATTGCAAAATGGCTAAGCAGGGATGGCTAGAGGATAAATGTAAGGATGTAGAGGCTTGTCTCACCAGGGGTAAGATAGATACTGCCTACAGGAAAATTAAGGAGACCTTTGGAGAAAAGAGAACCACTTGTATGAATATCAAGAGCTCTGATGGAAACCCAGTTCTAAGCAAAGAAGGGAAAGCAGAAAGATGGAAGGAGTATATAGAGGGTCTATACAAGGGCGATGTACTTGAGGACAATATTATGGAAATGGAAGAGGATGTAGATGAAGATGAAATGGGAGATCTGATACTGCGTGAAGAGTTTGACAGAGCACTGAAAGACCTCAGTCGAAACAAGGCCCCGGGAGTAGACAACATTCCATTAGAACTACTGACAGCCTTGGGAGAGCCAGTCCTGACAAAACTCTACCATCTGGTGAGCAAGATATATGAGACAGGCGAAATACCCTCAGACTTCAAGAAGAATATAATAATCCCAATCCCAAAGAAAGCAGGTGTTGACAGATGTGAAAATTACCGAACTATCAGTTTAATAAGTCACGGCTGCAAAATACTAACGCGAATTCTTTACAGACGAATGGAAAAACTAGTAGAAGCCGACCTCGGGGAAGATCAGTTTGGATTCCATAGAAATATTGGAACACGTGAGGCAATACTGACCCTACGACTTATCTTAGAAGCTAGATTAAGGAAAGGCAAACCTACGTTTCTAGCATTTGTAGACTTAGAGAAAGCTTTTGACAATGTTGACTGGAATACTCTCTTTCAAATTCTGAAGGTGGCAGGGGTAAATTACAGGGAGCGAATGGCTATTTACAATTTGTACAGAAACCAGATGGCAGTTATAAGAGTCGAGGGACACGAAAGGGAAGCAGTGGAAGGCTTAAACCAGAGGCTCAGACGATTCTGCGGAGATCTGGGGTGCAAATTTCTCGACCTCCGCTATCGGGTGGAGAAATGTAGGGTCCCCCTGAATAGGTCAGGCGTGCACTACACGCCGGAAGCGGCTACAAGGGTAGCGGAGTACGTGTGGAGTGCACATGGGGGTTTTTTAGGTTAGAGAATCGCCTCCCTAGGCCCGACAAGACGCCTCCTGAGACGCGGCAAGATAGGAGTAGGCAAAATGCAACAGGGAATAACAATATTAATGTGCTAATAGTAAACTGCAGGAGCGTCTATAGAAAGGTCCCAGAACTGCTCTCATTAATAAACGATCACAACGCCCATATAGTACTAGGGACAGAAAGTTGGCTGAAACCAGACGTAAACAGTAACGAAATCCTAAACTCAGATTGGAATGTATACCGCAGAGACAGGCTGAACAGTGAAGGGGGAGGCGTGTTTATAGCGGTAAGAATTGCAATAGTATCGAAGGAAATTGACGGAGATCCGAAATGTGAAATGATTTGGGTGAAGGTCGCGGTTAAAGCAGGCTCAGACATGGTAATTGGATGTCTCTATAGGCCCCCTGGCTCAGCAGCTGTTGTGGCTGAGCACCTGAAGGATAATTTGGAAAATATTTCGAGTAGATTTCCCCACCATGTTATAGTTCTGGGTGGAGATTTTAATTTGCCGGATATAGACTGGGAGACTCAGACGTTCATAACGGGTGGCAGGGACAAAGAATCCAGTGAAATTTTTTTAAGTGCTTTATCTGAAAACTACCTTGAGCAGTTAAACAGAGAACCGACTCGTGGCGATAACATATTAGACCTTCTGGTGACAAACAGACCCGAACTATTTGAAAAAGTTAACGCAGAACAGGGAATCAGTGATCATAAAGCGGTTACGGCATCGATGATTTCAGCCGTAAATAGGAATATTAAAAAGGGTAGGAAGATTTTTCTGTTTAGAAAAAGTGACAAAAAGCAGATTTCAGAGTACCTGTTGGCCCAACACGAAAGTTTTGTCTCAAGTACTGATAGTGTTGAGGATCAGTGGACAAAGTTCAAAACCATCGTACAATATGCGTTAGATGAGTATGTGCCAAGCAAGATCGTAAGAGATGGAAAAGAGCCACCGTGGTTCAACAACCGAGTTAGAAAACTGCTGCGGAAGCAAAGGGAACTTCACAGCAAACATAAACATAGCCAAAGCCTTGCAGACAAACAAAAATTACGCGAAGCGAAATGTAGTGTGAAGAGAGCTATGCGAGAGGCGTTCAATGAATTCGAAAGTAAAGTTCTATGTACTGACTTGGCAGAAAATCCTAAGAAATTTTGGTCTTATGTCAAAGCGGTAGGTGGATCAAAACAAAATGTCCAGACACTCTGTGACCAAAATGGTACTGAAACAGAGGATGACAGACTAAAGGCCGAAATACTAAATGTCTTTTTCCAAAGTTGTTTCACAGAGGAAGATTGCACTGTAGTTCCTTCTCTAGATTGTCGCACAGATGACAAAATGGTAGATATCGAAATAGACGACAGAGGGATAGAGAAACAATTAAAATCGCTCAAAAGAGGAAAGGCCTCTGGACCTGATGGGATACCAGTTCAATTTTACACAGAGTACGCGAAGGAACTTGCCCCCCTTCTTGCAGCGGTGTACCGTAGGTCTCTAGAAGAGCGTAGCGTTCCAAAGGATTGGAAAAGGGCACAGGTCATCCCCGTTTCCAAGAAGGGACGTCGAACAGATGTGCAGAACTATAGACCTATATCTCTAACGTCGATCAGTTGTAGAATTTTGGAACACGTATTGTGTTCGAGTATAATGACTTTTCTGGTGACTAGAAATCTACTCTGTAGGAATCAGCATGGGTTTCGAAAAAGACGGTCATGTGAAACCCAGCTCGCGCTATTCGTCCACGAGACTCAGAGGGCCATAGACACGGGTTCACAGGTAGATGCCGTGTTTCTTGACTTCCGCAAGGCGTTCGATACAGTTCCCCACAGTCGTTTATTGAACAAAGTAAGAGCATATGGACTATCAGACCAATTGTGTGATTGGATTGAGGAGTTCCTAGATAACAGGACGCAGCATGTTATTCTCAATGGAGAGAAGTCTTCCGAAGTAAGAGTAATTTCAGGTGTGCCGCAGGGGAGTGTCATAGGACCGTTGCTATTCACAATATACATAAATGACCTGGTGGATGACATCGGAAGTTCACTGAGGCTTTTTGCAGATGATGCTGTGGTGTATCGAGAGGTTGTAACAATGGAAAATTGTACTGAAATGCAGGAGGATCTGCAGCGAATTGACGCATGGTGCAGGGAATAGCAACTGAATCTCAATGTAGACAAGTGTAATGTGCTGCGAATACACAGAAAGATAGATCCTTTATCATTTAGCTACAAAATAGCAGGTCAGCAACTGGAAGCAGTTAATACCATAAATCATCTGGGAGTACGCATTAGGAGTGATTTAAAATGGAATGATCATATAATGTTGATTGTCGGTAAAGCAGATGGCAGACTGAGATTCATTGGAAGAATCCTAAGGAAATGCAATCCGAAAACAAAGGAAGTAGGTTACAGTACGCTTGTTCGCCCACTGCTTGAATACTGCTCAGCAGTGTGGGATCCGTACCAGATAGGGTTGATACAAGACATAGAGAAGATCCAACGGAGAGCAGCGCGCTTCGTTACAGGATCATTTAGTAATCGCGAAAGCGTTACGGAGATGATAGATAAACTCCAGTGGAAGACTCTGCAGGAGAGACGCTCAGTAGCTCGGTACGGGCTTTTGTCAAAGTTTCGAGAACATACCTTCACCGAAGAGTCAAGCAGTATATTGCTCCCTCCTACGTATATCTCGCGAAGAGACCATGAGGATAAAATCAGAGAGATTAGAGCCCACACAGAGGCATACCGACAATCCTTCTTTCCACGAACAATACGAGACTGGAATAGGAGAACCGATAGAGGTACTGAAGGTACCCTCCGCCACACACCGTCAGGTGGCTTGCGGAGTATGGATGTAGATGTAGATGTAGATGTAGATGTTGGGAAGGGAGTGAGACAGGGTTGTAGCCTCTCCCCGATGTTATTCAATCTGTATATTGAGCAAGCAGTGAAGGAAACAAAAGAAAAGTTCGGATTAGGTATGAAAATCCATGGAGAAGAAATAAAAACTTTGAGGTTTGCCGATGACATTGTAATTCTGTCAGAGTCATCAAAGGACTTGGAAGAGCAGTTGAACGGAATGGATAGTGTCTTGAAAGGAGGATATAAGATGAACATCAACAAAAGCAAAACGAGCATAATGGAATGTAGTCGAATTAAGTCGGGTGATGCTGAGGGAATTAGATTAGAAAATGAGACACTTAAAGTAGTAAAGGAGTTTTGCTATTTGGGGAGCAAAATAACTGATGATGGTCGAAGTAGAGAGGATATAAAATGTAGACGGGCAATGGCAAGGAAAGCATTTCTGAAGAAGAGAAATTTGTTAACATCGAGTACAGATTTAAGTGTCAGGGAGTCGTTTCTGAAAGTATTTGTATGGAGTGTAGCCATGTATGGAAGTGAAACATGGACGATAAATAGTTTTGACAAGAAGAGAATAGAAGCTTTTGAAATGTGGTGCTACAGAAGAATGCTGAAGATTAGATGGGTAGATCACATAACTAATGAGGAAGTATTGAATAGGATTGGGGAGAAGAGAAATTTGTGGCACAACTTGACTAGAAGAAGGGATCGGTTGGTGGGACATGTTCTGAGACATCAAGGGATCACCAATTTAGTATTGTACGGCAACGTGGAGGGTAAAAATCGTAGAGGGAGACCAAGAGATGAATACACTAAGCAGATTCAGAAGGATGTAGGTTGCAGTAGTTACTGGGAGATGAAGAAGTTTGCACAGGATAGAGTAGCATGGAGAGCTGCATCAAACCAGTCTCAGGACTGAAGACCACAACAACAACGTGCTAGAGTATTCAACATTTCACCGATTTAAGGAGTAGCTGGCAATCTTTCTACATCTGCAGCTACATCCACGCCAAGCAAACCACTATACGAAGCGGGGAGAATGGTACCTTGCACTACTGCTAGGCATTTAGTTTCTTGTTTCTTTCGCCAGTGGAGCGGGGGAAAAACGACTGTTTATGCTTCAGTGCGAGTCTTGATTTCTCTTATCTTGCCTTCGCAGTTCTTAAACTAGATGTATGAGGGTTGGAATTTTAATAGTGGCAACTATTTATTTACAGCTCGTAGAAAATAGATATGTGTTTCAAAGTTTTACTGACCTTCAAAGTAGCACCATCATTGTGTATAACCCGTTGCCAGCGATGTGGAAGTCGTAGCAGTGCCCGTTGTGTTGACAGTTCGAGCGGCGCGGTCTATTGGCCGACGAATTTCTAGCAGTTCTGAAGCGAATTCCGTGAAGTGTTTCCTTCAGTTTAGAAATCGAGTTGAACTTACGAGGGCTTAAGTCAGGGGAGTGCAGTAGGTGGTACAGCACTTAGCAGTCCCATCAGTCAAACAAATCAGTAACAGCTTGCAATGTTCTAAGTTCTAGGGGATTGATGATCTCAGAAGTTAAGTCCCATAGTGTTCAGAGCTCTTTGAACCATATTAAAATTACACAAAAGCAATAAAAAGTAAGAAATTCAGATAAACATTAGAAATTTGATATATTTAATAGATTTGTACTTAAGAACAAATAAAAGACTATTCCTGAAAGAATTCTTCAACAATATCAATTAAGGTTTCTCAATTCTGTCACACAAAAAGTGGAGACGAAGTACAATTTCCAATGTTATTCCATGAAACAACAAAACTAATTCCGTTTTTGAAAAATAATTCTCACCACTCCTATCAATTTGCAGACATCACAGATAAGGTTTTTTGTTCTGTGGCTTACTCCAACACATTCAGTGCGTGACCACAAATTACGCTGCTGATAGCTTAACCAGTGTTCTTCGGGTTTTGAATGCAAGTAAAACTCCAAGCAGTAAAAACAGTGACAATCTTCGGAAGCATCATTGTTGTTGCCAAAAAGGTCTTTTTCGTACAATATCTCTTTTCCAAAACAAAGTTTCCTCTTTGTTCTTCTCGGCTGTCAGTAATACAAGTTGTTTCGCATCCTTCATAGTCGTACAAGATATGCACGACTCCAATGGTTTCAGTTCACGCTCCAATGCAGTGTTGTAAGTTGGCTGGAATCTAGCCAGTCCTTCCTGAACACCATTGAAGATTTTGTTCGAAATCGCAGTTCGCCGTCCAAGCGAAGCCTGCGGAACCCCGAATGCTATCGACGCCCTCAGCTATCCCACCTTGCCTGTGCTAATAGAATATATATAGCCTGCTGCATCTGCAGCGCATCCCGAGACTGTATTGACGATTTTAAATTTGCTGCCTGTCATCTGAAAGGGGAAATCCACGTTCTTATGTCTGCCCAACGTAAATCCACTGAATTCGTGTATCAATGCACATTTATCATCTCATGTTTAATGTTTTGTTTAATTTATTTTATTATAGAATGACCTACAGCTATTATTGTTAAATTTAAACAGATATATTAAAATAGTTTAATTAATACCAGAGATCACGCATAACGGAACTAGAGTGCACATAGGGGTAAAATGACATACTGTGTACGAACAGGGTAGCCAATCGACCTTTCTATACAGCTAAGGGCAGGTGGTGCCACTCAACTAGCATCGTCCATAGCCTTAATATGCCATGTTACCCGGTGCGACGGGGCGAGTTCATCTCTCACTGTCCTTTAAACAATCATTCCGCCTACCTGGATAGGTTTCAGGTTGTCTGCCCCTTCACTCTGCGATGGGAGATACTTGTTTAGCCAACAAAAGTAGCGCTAACGAAAATTCTACTAAATACCTACAACGCAAAGGCCACCTAACTCCACTCCATGGGCAGTAGCTGAAGGTTAATTAAACTATTGAGAGTTCGGGATTCTTGCATGAATCGTTTTGAAAAAATTAATAAAATTGCCTTTAAGTTGGTTTATTGTCTTTAAATCACAGAAAGTGGCTGTCAAGTCCGTATTTTAAATATCCCAACATTAATTTTACTGCCGCGCGGGGTAGCCGTGCATCTTGTCATGCTTCGCACGTCTCCCCCCGTCGGAGATTCAAGTCCTCCCTCGGGCATGGGTGTGTTTGTTGTCCTTAGCGTAAGTTAGCTTAAGTTAGATTAAGTAGTGTGTAAGCCTAGGGAGCGATGACCTCAGCAATTTGGCCCCACAGCCCTTACCACAAATTTCCAAATCAATTGTGCAATGTTACTGACAGTCTCTGTTACAAGTTCACACCCAAAAACAGCCAGAAGATATTTAATCCGACCCAATTTTTTGAACGACCTAAACAGTCACTGACCTACGACTACTTGCGAGTTAACACATTCAGTTACTCAATAGGCTTCTTGTAAAGAAGTGGTCACCATAATGTCCCGTAATCTGCACGAAACACGCCACGCGGGGTTTACGGACAACATGAATTGTTCTCCTAAAATGAACCACTCACAAAGCTCAAACTTTCACAAAATACTCAATACTGTCGTCGCTTTTCTCAACGACACAAGAACAGACCAAACGCGCCAATTTGTTCGTTTTGGTACAAATTTTATCAGCGCGGATCGACATAAGAGTTTACTAGAAGACAGCTGCCTAGCGACTATAGCGACTCATAGATCTGAGGCCCAAAGTCCTACTTAAACGCGAGGGAAAATGCTTAGTTCCCATTAGCTAGCATATTAGGCAGCCAATCAGATCATCTCAAGCACTTCTATACTCGCGGTATATCTAATGTCAACCAATCAGATTACCACAAGTAACTCAGACTAGAAATCTTGTAATTCTGGAATTAAATAAAATTTAATGAAACCAAAATGCTATTCCTTTCCACAAAATAAATTACTAGTAAATTTAATACTCAACACCTCTTCTGGCTGCCTTTACAAAAGCAAGTTGACTCGGACATATGTCACAAAATGTCGTTAGGTTACTTAGATTTAAGTAGTTCTAAGTTCTAGGCGACTGATGACCTCAGATGTTAAGTCCCATAGTGCTCAGAGTCATTTGAACCAAGTGAGCTTTACATAGTTTTAGTAAAATATCACACTGTCACTTTACCTGTGTCTCCCATTCACTCTCTTAGTCTCTCAAATACACTCACACAACCAAAACATGATGAAACAATAATTTTGCAAAGTACTTTTTAATTACTTCAGAAATCCGTGGTGATGAAATCGTTACAGCGTAAAGTCAAGCGCCAGCTAGCCAGTCAGGAACGACAGAGCAGAGAGGGCTGTGAGGAGACGCCAGCCAATTGCACGCTGACCTGCCCCTCTGCAGGACGACAACGCGAAGAGGGCATAAGCGCCATGACCGACTGCTCGCGGCGCAGTCGAAATGCATTGTCAAGATTAGACACTTGTATAGCAGCGACTTAAAATTGTTATACTGAAGAACCTTGCTTATTTTGCATGTCGCCCGTTGCTTGCAACACATTTATGTATTTCACAAAGTTAAGTAAAGTAATTGCTCATTTTGTAATAAACTCATTAGTACAATTTGTTGAACTGTTGTCTAGTGATCCGAGAAAGCATGTTTCCTTGGCCCCACCATATTTGATGACTAGTCAGGATTAAACATGTGGCTACGAGAAGGTGCCTGGCTGCTACACTTTTCCGTGTGATTTTCTGTTTTGCTGGCACCTAAATTCTACTTCGTCTTTTCGTTGTAGTGATGTGTTAACATGTTTGAACAGTGTCTTGTATAGTGTTTTTGCTATTCAGTGTTCTCAGGTGGGTGTTGCAGAAATTTTCTTAGCTTTTGTGCTTATTTTTATTACTTGCCTTGTCTGTTGATTGCATTTGTCTCTTCCGATATGAGCAATGCACCTCTCCCACACTCTGCTCATGCGCCTCACCTGCAAGTGATACGAGGTGCATTCAAGTTCTAAGGCCTCCGAATTTTTTTCTCTGGACTGGAAAGAAATAGAAACATGCACATTGTTTTAAAATGAGGCCGCATTCATTGTCAATACGTCCCAGAGATGGCAGCACTGTACGGCAGATGGAATTTTACCACCAGCGCCGAGAATGAGAACTGTTTTAAATACTTAAAATGGCGACGTTTTCCTTACTTGAACAGCGTGCAATCATTCGTTTTCTGAATTTGCGTGGTGTGAAACCAATTGAAATTCATCGACAGTTGAAGGAGACATTTGGTGATGGAGTTACAGATGTGTCAAAAGTGCGTTCGTGGGTGCGACAGTTTAATGAAGGCAGAACATCATGTGACAACAAACCGAAACAACCTCAGGGCTCGCACA
Source organism: Schistocerca cancellata (assembly GCF_023864275.1). Taxonomy (NCBI): domain Eukaryota; kingdom Metazoa; phylum Arthropoda; class Insecta; order Orthoptera; family Acrididae; genus Schistocerca; species Schistocerca cancellata. The sequence goes on from NC_064631.1 coordinate 215,462,168, forward strand.
AGCCAGTCTGACGACATGATCGAGAAAGTGGAGAGAATTGTTTTGGGGGATCGCCGAATGACTGTTGAACAGATCGCCCCCAGAGTTGGCATTTCTGTGGGTTCTGTGCACACAATCCTGCAAGACGACCTGAAAATGCGAAAAGTGTCATCCAGGTGGGTGCCACGAATGCTGACGGACGACCACATGGCTGCCCATGTGGCATGTTGCCAAGCAATGTTGACGCGCAATGACAACATGAATGGGACTTTCTTTTCGTCGGTTGTGACAATGGATGAGACGTGGATGCCATTTTTCAATCCAGAAACAAAGCGCCAGTCAGCTCAATGGAAGCACACAGATTCACCGCCACCAAAAAAATTTCGGGTAACCGCCAGTGGTGAAAAAATGATGGTGTCCATGTTCTGGGACAGCGAGGGCGTAGTCCTTACCCATTGCGTTCCAAAGGGCACTACGGTAACAGGTGCATCCTACGAAAATGTTTTGAAGAACAAATTCCTTCCTGCACTGCAACAAAAACGTCCGGGAAGGGCTGCGCGTGTGCTGTTTCACCAAGACAACGCACCCGCACATCGAGCTAACGTTACGCAACAGTTTCTTCGTGATAACAACTTTGAAGTGATTCCTCTTGCTCCCTACTCACCTGACCTGGCTCCTAGTGACTTTTGGCTTTTTCCAACAATGAAAGACACTCTCCGTGGCCGCACATTCACCAGCCGTGCTGCTATTGCCTCAGCGATTTTCCAGTGGTCAAAACAGACTCCTAAAGAAGCCTTCGCCGCTGCCATGGAATCATGGCGTCAGCGTTGTGAAAAATGTGTACGTCTGCAGGGCGATTACGTCGAGAAGTAACGTCAGTTTCATCGATTTCGGGTGAGTAGTTAATTAGAAAAAAAATTTTAGAACTCGAATACACCTCGTAAATGCAATGCAGCTAAAACAGATGTTTCAGTTTCAGACCCAGTAAATTGCCTCGCTGCTAAACACCGTACAGTGGCTCCTGACGAATCAAGCCACCAATACAGTGCAAAATACAACAACTGTAGCTCCAAGTGCCATACCGCCTTTTCGCCAGTTTAACGAAAATGATGAGGACTGGCTCGAGTGGTTGCAACAGTTTGAAACCCCCGTAATTGCTCACAATGTACTAGGCACTGAGAAACTACATTACTTTTTGTCCACTGTAGGAAGTGCAGTGTTTTGCCTCACTCAGAAATTGTTCCTTAACTGAGAGAACTTTACTATGAACAGGTTGTAAATTCGCTAATTAACTATTATGACCAACAAGTGAATGTGGTGGTACCAATTCTTTCGTTGCAAAAAACGCTCAGAACAAACTTTTCGCGAGTGGGTAACAGATTTGCAGGGCATGACGAGGAAATGCATATCCAAATGTGCTTTAGTGCTTTGTATTCAGATGCAATGTTGCGTGATGCAATCGTGTACAGTGTAACTGATCTCAAACTTAGAGAATAGATTTTGAAACATTTAGATCCATCACTTCAGCACATAGTCCAATTACTAGATCAGTACGATTTAGGTGCCGTGTTGGCACCTAATTTTGAGCAACCACCAATTTGACGGACTGAGTCATCCCTTGCTCGCTATCTGCCCACTAGGCAGCGACAGTGCGCATGTGCCATGCCGCATAAACCCCTGCGCAGGCGAACAGAATTAATGTGGGTACCACTAAAAGAACTGTTTCTAAACGTTTGGAAGAGCACAAGGGCAATTGTAGAAGAGGAGAAACGGAACGATCAGCCGTTGCGGAGCATGCTTTCCAGCCAGGGAACCACAATATTCGTTTCGAGGAGACGCAAGTACTAGCGGCCACAAGCGGATATTACGAAAGGTTCTACAGGGAGGCAATCGAAATCGCTAAACACCCTAATAATTTCAGTCGAAAGGAGGAGGGCGTGAAATTAAACGGTATATGGATGCCGGTGTTAAAGAAGTGTGTACCACCCGTCCACTACTGGGTGATGGCAACGGCGATCGACGGCGACGGACAGCGGCCAATTGCACTGACGTTTTCAAAACACGCGGGAGCGCGCGGACATGGAATTTAGCGGCAGTCAGTAGCGAGCCAGTGGGTGTGTTGGACCTTCCGTCGAGCTACGCACCCCCTTGAAGATGTCTCCCGCAGTCGGAGACGAAACGTTGGGAATTGACACAGAATTCATCAACCGACCACTGCATAACAGCCTGGATAATTATAATGGACATGATATTTCCGGCCGTGAAAGTCTACATTTTAGTATCAGGAACAGAATTAAGTCATGTCCTCGGTGCTATTCAAGCCACGGCTCGCTGGGCGCAGTAGCCAGCGTCAGATGTGCTAGCGTGACACAAAATCTGCTCTCCTCCCGACTCCACGGCAAGTTACGCTTTCAGTGCAAGATAGCAACTCGTAATAATTTGCTACACTATACTGAGTGTGTCATTATAGCCTGACTTCCCGTAGTAATTTTCTGTGTTTGTATGTGTCGTCTCCTGTCTGTGGACAAAGAGGTGTATAAGCATTTCGAAACAGCATTAACTTCAATTTCTGCTCTGTTGCTACACAAAAACGTAAATAATTCTTCATTGTGTTCATCGAAAATAACTGTTTCTTTGTGAACAGGGTGAGCTATTATTTATGTCATGAGCAACAGACCAGCAAAAAAGTAAATGCTCTATCAATTATGAAACTATTATGTTTTTCTGCTGGTAGACCACAACACATTGCAAAACAGAGAACTACCACATTAAGTTAACGTGTATTCATGTTAAATGTATTTGTTTTGCCATTTTTGACTGGTTATGAGGTCAGGATACAATATTAAACTATTTAAGTCAGTTAACAAAGAGTTGTAACTGACAGTGGGCTCCCGAAAGCCTGTTCATAAATTTCAATTAACAGTTGCAGCAGATGAACAGCTAATGTCGCTTTAAATTGAAGATCTCATACTTATTTTAAAAGATATGTCATTCGATCTCTAATATAGGCCAGGGCGTGAGCTATTGTATGATGTTGTGGAGAGAGATGCTGAGACATCGTATAATAGTACGCGTTCCGATTTAGCCACAGATGAGCGCTGAGCGAAGGTGATCGTGGTTGACTAGCGCATTGAGGTGAAAGCAAGTGTCATTGTAGTACTAGTAGTAGTAGTAGTAGTAGCTTTATTTATCCGTAGACCTCTTTTTACAAACGAAACATTACGGTTCTACATGTATATCTACATTTATACTCCGCAATCCACCCAACGGTGTGTGGCGAAGGGCACTTTACGTGCCACTGTCATTACCTCCCTTTTCTGTTCCAGTCGCGTATGGTTCGCGGGAAGAACGACTGTCTGAAAGCCTCCGTGCGCGCTCGAATCTCTCTAATTTTACATTCGTGATCTCCTCGGGAGGTATAAGTAGGGGGAAGCAATATATTCGATACCTCATCCAGAAACGCACGCTCTCGAAACCTGGCGAGCAAGCTACACCGCGATGCAGAGCGCCTCTTTTGCAGAGTCTGCCACTTGAGTTTGCTAAACATCTTAACGCTATCACGGTTACCAAATAACCCTGTGACGAAACTCGCCGCTCTTCTTTGGATCTTCTCTATCTCCTCCGTCAACCCGATCTGGTACGGATCCCACACTGATGAGCAAGGACTCTCCCAATGAATCTCAACCTGGTACCGCCTTACCAACAATTAATTTTATATGATCATTCCACTTCAGATCGTTCCGCACGCATACTCCCAGATATTTTACAGAAGTAACTGCTACCAGCGTTTGTTCCGCTTTCATATAATCATACAATAAAGGATCCTTCTTTCTATGTATTCGCAATACATTACATTTGTCTGTGTTAAGGGTCAGTTGCCACTCCCTGCACCAAGTGCCCATCCGCTGCAGATCTTCCTGCATTTCACTAAAATTTTCTAATGCTTCAACTTCTCTATATACTACAGCATCATCCGCGAAAAGCCGCATGGAACTTCCGACACTATCTACTAGGTCATTCGTATATATTGTGAAAAGCAATGGTCCCATAACACTCCCCTGTGGCACGCCAGAGGTTACTTTAATGTCTGTAGACGTCTCTCCATTGATAACAACATGCTGTGTTCTGTTTGCTAAAAACTCTTCAATCCAGCCACACAGCTGGTCTGATATTCCGTAGGCTCTTACTTTGTCTATCAGGCGACAGTGCTGAACTGTATCGAACTCCTTCCGGCAGTCAAGGAAAATAGCATCTACCTGGGAACCTGTATCTAATATTTTCTGGGTCTCATGAACAAATAAAGCGAATTGGGTCTCACACGATCGCTGTTTCCAGAATCCATGTTGATTCCTACAGAGTAGATTCTGGGTTTGCAAAAACATGATACTCGAGCAAAATACATGTTCTAAAATTCTACAACAGATCGACGTCCGAGATATAGGTCTATAGTTTTGCGCATCTGCTCGACGACCATTCTTGAAGACTGGGACTACTTGTGCTCTTTTCCAATCATTTGGAACCTTCCGTTCCTCTAGAGACTTGCGGAACACGGCTGTTAGAAGGGGGGCAAGTTCTTTCGCGTACTCTGCGTAGAATCGAATTGGTATCCCGCCAGGTCCAGTGGACTTTCCTCTGTTGAGTGATTCCAGTTGCTTTTCTATTCCTTGTACATTTATTTCGATTTCAGCCATTTTTTTCGTTTGAGCGAGGATTTAGAGAAGGAACTGCAGTGCGGTCTTCCTCCGTGAGACAGCTTTGGAAAAAGGTGTTTAGTATTTCAGATTTACGCGTGTCATCCTCTGTTTCAATGCCATCATCATCCCGGAGTGTCTGGATATGCTGTTTCGAGCCACTTACTGATTTAACGTAAGAACAGAACTTCCTAGGATTTTCTGTCAAGTCGGTACATAGAATTTTACTTTCGAATTCACTGAACGCTTCACGCATAGCCCTCCTCACGCTGACTTTGACATCGTTTAGCTTCTGTTTGTCTGAGAGGTTTTGGCTGCGTTTAAACTTGGAGTGAAGCTCTCTTTGCTTTCGCAGTAGTTTCCTAACTTTGTTGTTGAACCACGGTGGGTTATTCCCGTCCCTCACAGTTATACTCGGCACGTACCTGTCTAAAACGCATTTTACGATTGCCTTGAACTTTTCCATAAACACTCAACATTGTCAGTGTCGGAACAGAAATTTTCGTTTTGATCTGTTAGGTAGTCTGAAATATGCCTTCTATTACTCTTGCTAAACAGATAAACCTTCCTCCCTTCTTTTATATTCCTATTAACTTCCATATTCACGGATGCTGCAACGGCCTTATGATTACTGATTCCCTGTTCTGCACTTACAGAGTCGGAAAGTTCGGGTCTGTTTGTTATCAGTAGGTCCAAGATGTTATCTCCTCGAGTCGGTTCTCTGTTTAATTGCTCGAGGTAATTTTCGGATAGTGCACTCAGTATAATGTCACTCGATGCTCTGTCCCTACCATCCGTCCTAAACATCTGAGTGTCCCAGTTTATATCTAGTAAATTGAAATCTCCACCTACGACTATAACATGCTGAGAAAATTTATGTGAAATATATTCCAAATTTTCTCTCAGTTGTTCTGCCACTAATGCTGCTGAGTCGGGAGGTCGGTAAAAGGAGCCAATTATTAACCTAGCTCGGTTGTTGAGTGTAACCTCCACCCATAATAATTCACAGGAACTATCCACTTCTACTTCATTACAGGATAAACTACTACTAACAGCGACAAACACGCCACCACCGGTTGCATGCAATCTATCCTTTCTAAACACCGTCTGTGCCTTTGTAAAAATTTCGGCAGAATTTATCTCTGGCTTCAGCCAGTTTTCTGTACCTGTAACGTTTTCAGCTTCGGTGCTTTCTATCAGCGCTTGAAGTTCCGGTACTTTACCAATGCAGCTTCGACAATTTACAATTACAATACCGATTGCTGCTTGGTCCACGCATGTCCTGACTTTGCCCCGCACCCTTTGAGGCTGTTGCCCTTTCTTTACTTGCCCGAGGCCATCTAACCTAAAAAACCGCCCAGTCCACGCCACAAAACCCCTGCTACCCGTGTAGCCGCTTGTTGCGGGTAGTGGACTCCTGACCTATCCAGCGGAACCCGAAACCCCAACACCCTATGGCGCAACTCGAGGAATCTGCAGCCCACACGGTCGCAGAACCGTCTCAGCCTCTGATTCAGACCCTCCACTAGGCTCTGTACCAAAGGTCCGCAGTCAGTCCTGTCGACGATGCTGCAGATGGTGAGCTCTGCTTTCATCCCGCTAGCGAGACTGGCAGTCTTCACCAAATCAGATAGCCGCCGGAAGCCAGAGAGGATTACCTCCGATCCATAGCGACACACATCATTGGTGCCGATATGAGCGACCACCTGCAAATGGATGCACCCTGTACCCTTCATGGTATCCAGAAGGACCCTTTCCACATCTGGAATGACTCCCCCCAGTATGCACACGGAGTGCACATTGGTTTTCTTCTCCTCTCTTGCTGCCATATCGCTAAGGGGTCCCATTACCCCACCTGACGTTGGAGCTCCCAACTACCAGTAAGCCCACCCTCTGCGACCGCCCAGATCTTGCAGACTGAGGGGCAACCTCTGGAACAGGACAAGCAGCCATGTCCGGCCGAAGATCAGTATCAGCCTGAGACAGAGCCCTAAACCGGTTCGTCAGACAAACTGGAGAGGCCTTCCGTTCAGCCCTCCGGAATGTCTTTCGCCCCCTGCCACACCTCGAGACGACCTCCCACTCTACCACAGGTGAGGGATCAGCCTCGATGTGGGCAGTATCCCGGGCAGCCACAGTCGTAGTCCGATCGGGGGATGCGTGGGACGAGCTGGCCGTCTCTGACAAACCACCATCCGGACCCCCACAGTGATGCCCATTGGCAACAGCCTCAAGCTGTGTGACCAAAGCCAACACTGCCTGAAGCTGGGAGCGAAGGGATGCCAACTCAGCCTGCATCCGAACACAACCGTTGCAGTCCCTATCCATGCTAAAAACTGTTGTGCAAAGAACGTCTGAACTAATCTACAGAGAACACAAACAAATCGACACAAAATTTAAACGGTTATTAAAATACAAGATTGCCTAGTAAATGCAGTAATGCTGCTACTTGCGCACTGCTGACACACTGCTCGGCGGCGGAAGGAGACTACGCGATTTTACACTATTCAGGTACTGAAATGCGGTGCTACAACTCTCAAATACTACAATACGCCAGAAATTTATGAATTAAACAATGCAAGTACCAAAAACACGCAAAGAAATTAAGAATTAAACTATGTAACAAATAAGTGAGCTAGGAGTATACGACTTTCTGCTGGCAGCTGCTTATCCAACGGCAGCAGGGAGCACACTGGCTGTGACCAACCGACACTGGCCGTTCAAAACAAAAACAGAAGACAGACAACAACGCGAATTCACACTATTCAGGTAGTAAAACGCGATGCTACACCTCTCAAATACTATAATACGCCAGAAATTTATGAATTAGACAATGCAAGTACCAAAAACAGGATATAGGACATATCAAATTATTTACAAGTTTAGACCAATTTAAAATAAGCTAATTCATATACACATATATTTACAGACTTCCTGTTAGACACAATCATTAGATTTACTCCTGGTATAAAATTGGTATAAAATCCTTTTTTTATAAATAACTTATTAAATAATGTAATGCCACACTGTTCACTCATATTTCACTATCAGTCACTGCACACACTATACACATATTGTTTCATAACACTTCACTCACTACACACACAAACACACACTGGTGATCTCTGGGCCATTTTTTGTACCGAAACTTCCCATTTGCTATCCTGAAGAACTGAGTCAGTATCCTTCCATACTGAGTGAGATTTTGAGCTCAGAAAGAGGAAGAGGTGTTAGTATTGTGCTACACATAGCTTAGGAGTAAGTATTTATAGAAAGGAAAAAAAGAAGGAAAAAACATAAAGTGAAGGTGTTATGTGGAATGTTGGATGTGTTATAATCATTATAATTGTTATTTATTTGTATAATTTTTTATCAAACCCCTACTCTGTTTTATCTAAGTAATCCTTCAATGTATGAAATGTATTGAATAACAGGTGCTTCTTAGCTGCCTTTTTAAATAAGTGTATTTTTGCAATTTCTTTAACTTATTTTGGTAATTTATTGTACAGTTTTATTCCTAGGTAGAAAATACTGTTTTGAGTATTATGTTTATTTTCTCTTGGTAAATGTAAGTTGAGTCTATCTCTTGTTGCATGGTAATGGACAGAGCTGTTTGTGCAGTAATTACCTATGTTATTTTTGATGTGTACAACTGACTGATAAATGTATTCACATGGAGCAGCTAAAATCCCCAGTGTCCTCAACAGATCTTTAAAATGAGCTCGACTAGTATTTTTGGTTATTATTCTTATGGATCTTTTCTGGAGTTTGAAAACTGTGTTCATATTTTGTGCATTTGTTCCCCAAAAAAGAACACCATAGCTAAGAACTGAGTTTACATACGAATAATATACAACTAAAAGACACTGCATGTCACACACTGATGATAGGATTCTAATGAAATAACATGATGATGACATTCTGTTTGCAAGTACCTTTGTGTGTTCACACCACTTCAACTGAGAATCAATAATCATTCCTAGAAATTTTGCATTTGTTACACAATCTGTGGAGGTGCCATATACATTTAATTTAATATTGTTTTTCCTCTTCAAACTGAAATTATGGCATTAGTTTTCTTTATGTTCAATGTCACTTTATTGCTTATTGACCACTCATAAACTTCCTTGAGAGTTTCATTTCTTTTCTCAGTGACTATAATATTGCTGTCATCAGTGAAGAGAATTTTTTCACCATGAGTAACACTAGTGGGAAAGTCATTGATGTATATCAGGAATAGTATTGGTCCTAATACTCTACCTTGTGGAACCACTATATTAATGTATTTTGGTGCTGATAAGTCTTTTACTAAATATTTAGATCTATTTGAAGTGTGTGTATCTCTGCTCTTTGTACCCTATCTGCTAGGTATGATCTAAAACAGTCATTGGCTACCCCTCTTATTCCTAATGTTTCTAATTTATTTAATAGAATCTTGTGGTCGACTGTATCAAACGCCTTAGAAAGATACAAAAATATGCTGTGACACACTCATCTTTTTCAAGAGCATTAAGTACAACTTTTGTGAATTCTACTATAGCTGACTCCATATATTTGCCACTTCGGAAACCAAACTGTGATTCGCTTAAGAGAATGTATTTATTCAGGTAATTCATTAACTGTCTTTCATAATTGTTTCTATTATTTTTGAGAATGCCAACATCAGGGAAATGGGCCAGTAATTTTTTATGTGTTCTGCATCAACTTTCTTAAGCAAGGGTACAACTCTTGCCTGTTTTAACTGCTTTGGAAATTCCCTGATGTGAGGGATTCGTTTATTATATTTGTTAAGAGTCCTTGTATAATCCCTATGCATCGTTTTGGTGCACACATTGCTACTTCATCTTAGCCTATTGACTTTTTATTTTTTAATTTTTGAACATTTTTATTGACTCCATTCTCTGTGGTTGGACGTAATATCACTGTATTTAGTGCAACATTATTTACAGGTGCTATATTTTTTTTTGGGAATTTTTGCTGTAACTTCTCTGAAATACTTGGAAAATGCTCATTTACACAGTTTGATAAGTTTTGTGGATCATTTATAACCTTATCCCCCTCCCTTAGCAGTATGTTATTCTGTATTTGTTTGCCTTCCCCTGTTTCCTTTTTTATAACGTCCCAGACTGATTTGCTTTTATTCGCTGCATTATATATTATTTTGTCATTAAGTGACTTTTTTGCAGCGATCAGCCCCTTCCTATAGATCTTTTTGCATCTATGAAACAAATTTAAGAATTCTGGATCATTGCGAATTTTTTTATGGAACTGAGGTGTTTAAGTGTCTGGGAGGACTTCTTAATACCTGCTGTAATCCATCTGTTTTTGTGAGATGTTGATACAGACATGCATACCTTTATAAATGCCTTTTAAAAGTTCAATTTAAACAATGTGGAGAATTGAGAGAATTTCATATTCGCATTGGTTTGCTTATACACTTCACCCCAGCTTTGTTTTTCCAGTCCTCTTGATAAATCTTTTGTTTTGATTTCTGCTAGATGTCGTTTCTAGGCTCGTAGTTTAGGGAATGATACGATGCCTCATTTTACTATTGTTGTTTGACAGAGATGGTCTGTTAGTCCGAGATCTTTTACAGCTACATCACATTTTTCCTGTCCATATTTGTGGTTACATGGTCAATTACTGCTGCAGTCATTGTAGTACCCTTGTTGTACTATTGACCAATAGCGACATGCCAAAACTTTGAAGGATGTTTATGAAGGTGCTGCTGGATTGATTTGTGATGTTAGTGTTGATGTTAATGTACCCACACCGAATTATGTTGACCTTTAGACTTGAGACTTTATCTAGAAATTCTGTTAATTTATAGAAAAAAGTGTCCACACTACCACTGGGAGATCTATACACACACAACATGATTAATTTCTTGGTGATATCAAACCCTGTTAATTCTATAGCTGATATTTCAAAGTGTTTGTCTTAACTTACTGTACTGAGGTCATGTCTTGATTTGAACTGTGTTCCTTTTCTGATATAAATGCATGATCCTCCAACACTTGAAGTAGTTCTGCAGTAATAGTTTGCCCTTTCATACAGTGATAACACTACATGCTGGATTTCTGTGTCTCTACACCAGTGCTTAGTAATACAAACTACTGTGCAGTTCAAAGATTGGAGCTCAAGTTCTAATAGTTGTGTTTTATTTTTTATTGATTGCATGCTTTGATGGAGGATTGTTAAGTCTGTGAAATGCCCCATGTTACTCTTTCCAGTGGTTTGTTTTTCTTTGTAACATCTGCTATGTGTGATATTTGGGGTGTTAAAATCTGTGTTGTGAGTGATTGTTTCAGTATTTTTTAAGGTGCTGGAGATACTCTTCAGGCAGGGGAACCTGTTGTCTGGATTTATCCTAGAAAGACCTATTTCTCCTACCGAAGACAACAAGTATTTGACCAAGTGTGGCCCAAGATCCACCCCCTATACTTTCATGAATCAGCTGTACCAATCTTCCTTTCCCAGTACTGTTTAGGTGAAACCCCATCTGTTGATAATCCCGACGGACTCCAAAGAAACATGAGCAAAGTTGGCTGTCCTCAGAGCCATCCCTAACCCCACATTGTCGTTGGCCAGAGACCGTGAACGGTCGAGCCACCACTGATTTTGCCGTCCACAACTGTACCTGATGGCTGGCGCTCGATGGTGCCAGTGACTGCAACCATTTCAATATTCTATCAGTATTAAGTTGTGGTACTCATACCTTAAACACTGAAGGTAGTATTTAATAGCCAAAAACACAAAAATACATAAATTGTATAAAACAGGAGCAACGTACATTGCATAATAAACGAACGAGTGATGAAAAAAATAAGGAATACACTTTAACACTTACTTTCAAAATTAATGACTGTCTTAGAGAAACAGTCACAGCTTTAATCAAGGTGTCTTTCGACTTTGTCCTTCCTGTGGCAGTGAATGACGTATGTAAAGCTTGATTAATACTTAAAATTCAAGCATTTCATTGAAAAAAGTTATTGTTATGTATATGTAACGCATGGACTTGGTTTGGGTAGATTCTAGTCTGAAAGAAGCGGTGGGTTGTTGCAGAAGATGTAGGCAACCAGTGGTGACAAAAGGTGTATTGACTTCTAGCTTGGGTAGGCATCTATATATGTACACATGAGTTGCGCGGGGATGTAGGTTGGTGGCCCAGCCTGGGACAGAAGGAGAAGTGGCACCGCTGTGAGCTCTTCCGCCAGTACGGAATGGTGGTGACCTTGTTAGCAGTGCACTGTCTGGCCTCATGAAGCGTCAGGAAACCCGCTTCCGCTCTCGCAATTGCAATCGACGCTTGGAGCTAAGAGTACGTTAGCTCGACCCCTGACCCATCCCAGCAGCTGCAGGACCCCAGTGGGAGGTACTGACGAAATGACGGACGTAGTTTGACGGTAGCCAACAAACAGCGGAAGGCAATTCGTAGCCCAACTGCGTCGAAATCCCAGCCTGGCGGGAAGGACAACTTTTATACACGTCCGGGTCTTTCTTTGCCGTTGGGGTCACGTACACGGTGCACCAAGCCCCACAAAAGTGTCTGAAACACCGGTTTTTGCCGCTGCTGCCGAGTTGTAGTTTCAGAGTCTCTGGCATAGCGTGACTGCTATGCTCGCAGGTATCGATGAGCGTTCGAATTTCGACCTCAAGTCCAAGCTTGTGACAGCGCCGTTACAGGTAAGTAACTGACAGTGAACGGGTTCGTGCATAATTCTCATGAGTTGTTTCAAATTAATGAATATATAAAATAATGGGCAATCAAAAAGCTTCCGTTTGAGGGCGTTGCTGCAGCGTATATGCAACCCATCGTGACTCCTATGCGGGTATATAAGCAAGGCACGTAGCGAGGGGGTTAGAGTGAGAGAAATTTACTGATTGATAGCCTAAGCCAGACAACAAATGGAAACACCACCGTGTTTGGTGTTGGTGGATGCGGTTTCCATAGTGGCCGTTTGTGGTACCAGTCGTTTTAACTTAGGTTAGTAGATGTAGTTTTATTATTATTTTTGGTGTTCCGTAACTCAGTCAGTACAAACGGAACCGTTTTAGGTTCACTTTGTTGGTCGCCTGTCTGTTTGTCTGCTTCTCTGACTGTCTGTCACTCTCTTAAGAAATTTATGTCACATTGATCTACGGCCCCATGCCGGTGTAAAAAAATTAATCTCCGAAGTCAACGGAATCAGAAGATACAACCATTTATGTCACATATTTTGATGCTCGGAAACTCATCAAAACTTAAAGGGTACTTTCCGTTGACCTATAATCATGAAACGAGGTAAGAAGCAATGTTTCACAGTACAAGTGTGGAAAAAAACCCGAAAATCGTGAATTTATATCACACAAAAAGAGTTTCTTTATCACATGTTATCCGACAGTCTGTCCACCTGTTAACAACCATTTTCTTCTGGAATAACAGTAGCAAATGTGAAATTACCCACAAAATTTAAACTTAAAATTAAATCTTTCTGGAAAGTCTTGGAATTCCAGAGATCGGTATCTTGCCAATAATAGGCAAAAATCGTGTAGATTATCGTTTCCCGGGATGGATAAACTATCTACATGCACAATTAAGTGTGTACGGAACCCTCAGACGCGAGTCCTATTCGTGTTTGGCCAATTTTTCTGTACTTGGGCGACAGTAGAAGTATGAGATTTGGGAGCACGGTGGGGGGAGGGGGGGGGGGCGCAGACAGTGTGCGTTCCAGGGGGCATTTGCGTGGCATTGGGGTGGTGTTTGAGTCGCAAAGTATGCACACATCTTGCCGAGGTGTGGTGGTGTGTGAGCCTGAACGATACAGATAGTGGTACCATAGGCGCAAACAAAAGCGACGTGTATATTTGGGGAAGCCTGATTAACCGGTGGTTCCTGGAGAGAGTCAGCTGGCTTTTCAATAGTTACAGGGGCTACAGTCTGGATGTTTGACTGATCCAGCCACTTAACATTAGCTAGTATGGCCTTGCCGTGCTGGTACAGCTGAAAGAGGTTGTTGTTTTCGTATCTCCTTCATAATTCTGTCTTTCCCTGACTTAGCACTGTTTTATTCGATATTCTGCCAAGTACATATTTGTCCGTGACATGACGATGCTTAGAGGAGGATGTCCTGCTGGACATTACATTTTATTTTATTTTTAATTTGCTTAACTGAGGGCTCATTCCTTTTCCTACAGCAAATACTAGTGTAGTCCGCTACTTGAGGCGAGAACTTGATGACATAGCTTCAAGTTAAAGGCAGATCCTCCTTTCTCTGGGTGCTGTAGCAGAGTTAGTTGGCTTCATTTATGCCTGGTTGGCGGGAGAAAGTCCCAACAGCGGAACCGAATCTTGCCGTCATTTTTAAAATTGACTCCTTTGTTTGACCCTGCCCAATTCCGTGCAGAACTTTCTGGAACTTTCTACTGCTTTTTTATGATCAGAAAAACCTATGGGCAATAGCCAGCAGCGCGTTTCTCAAACCCTCTGGTTGGTTCATTGACTCACGCTCTTTAGGGGGCGCCAAGGGTTGGTAACTTACCACCCCTCCTTAAAGATCTTACTTTGGATACAAAAACTTGGGGAGGGGGGGGGGGAGTTTGTGAACTTTTGTTAGTGAGGCCCTCAGATCCTTGCGTTGGTAAGTACACACACTCTTATGGAACAGGAGCTAGATATTAAGTGGGCTGAGATTTGCAAGTCAGATCGCATCTAAACATTTCCTATCAGCACCATCAGGAGTACGGAGTGATTCACTGTAATAGGGCACTTGTGTTAATGCGAAATTAAAATGTCGCTCCGCGTCGCCTCCATCTCCCCTTTCCCCCTCCTTATCTCCAGCCAATCATAATGCTGTACTATAAATGGAACAGCCAGTAAAAAGCTCAAGATGACGGAATTAGCTCAACTGTGCTTTATGCCCCAGCCTCTCTCCCTTTTTCCAACAGAAGTACTGAAATGAAACAGCCTGTCATAATCTAATCTTACTTAATAAACAAATCAATTAAAATCTAACGATCCGATGCGTGCTCTGTAACCTCTGTCTGCTTCCCCCCTTCTCCAGCCAGTTACGTCGAAATACTGAAACACGGCCCTCCCCTTCCCTTTCCTCTTTCCACCCAGAAGGGGTATGGTATTAAAATTATGCATAAGAATGCCACTTGGTTATATCAGTTCTATGAAAGTCAAAGATGATTGTATACAAAAATAAATCTCTGACATAATATTAAAATGACTCCAAGAGCAAAGATATGCATTATATATGTCAAATGTACGTGCATATCTCAGTATTTTATACGTCAAGTTCTGAACTCCTTACAAACACGCGATCTCTCTGCATTTCATAGTCAGATATTATGTTCCTTAGCCACATATCTCGTCGAAGTAATCATTTATCTCTGTATTTCACACATCAAAAATACTATAGTCTATAGGCATGCATGTGATCTCTTTCATGCAAACTAATCATTTTCTCTCTGCTTTTTCGCCCGAAAAAGACACCGCTAAGGCAAAAGCACCACAGGCGCAAAGATGCGAGCTGGTGCCAGTGCCATAGAGACTCGCCACTTACACGAGTTCCACCAGCGCCACGGGCGGCGCTGAGAATGAAGATATCGACTTCGCCTTGGCCAATTTCCAGACGAGTACGATCCGCCAATGACCGGACGACAACGAACAGAAGCCTACTCGGAAGACGGAAGAGCAGCTATCGCTCACTTGGTTATACATCATCGTCTAGGGTTGACTTAGACAGGGAACGTCGTTTAGTGAATTCCAAGAAGACGGCCTGTGTGCCCGTGCGGTTCTAGGCGCATCAGTTTGGAACCGCGCGACCGCTACGGTCGCAGGTTCGAATCCTGCCTCGGGCTTGGATGTGTGTGATGTCCTTAGGTTAGTTAGGTTTAAGTAGTTCTAAGTTCTAGGGGACTGATGACATCAGATGTTGAGTCCCATAGTGCTCAGAGCCATTTGAACCATTTTTGAACTCCAAGAAGTGAACAGACAGTAGTTGTATAGGGTGTCCGAAAAGTATTTCCCTGATTACATAAATAGATAACTCAGGCTAGAAGTAAGATACAAATATGAAACTGTTGCCTAATTGTTTACAAAGTATCAAAGTTTTTTTCACACATCAGTAAACTTCCACATGAGCACCCTTGGTAGCACGTAGCACATCTAGGCGATATTCAATTTCCGTCCACATATTAGCCATCATCACTGGAGGGATCGATTCAACGACTGTGGTTATCCGTTGCCGCAGGGTTTCAAGATCTGGTACACGTGTTCGGTAGTCCTCGTCCTTGACATAACCCCATAAAAAGAAGTCTAATGGGGTTATGTCAGGAGAGCGTGGAGGCCAAACCGTTGGCCCATCACGACCAATCCATCGCCCAGGAAAGGTCATATCGAGATAGGCACGGACGTCCAAACCCCAATGAGGCGGTGCACCGTCTTGCTCAAACAAGACATCGGGGTGATACTGAAGCAGCTGAGGAACAGCATACAGTTGCAACATGTCCAGATACACTGCAGATGTGGTGGTAGTCTCAGCGAAGAATTGGACCGTGCAATAGCGCGCACCAAACATTTACCTTTGGACTGCCTCTGGTGCACTCCATGACCTCGCCAATTCGAACATTATGGCGATTCACTACTCCACTGACAAAAAAGGTCACTTCGTCGGAAAAGGCAATTCGTCTGAGATAACCATCATCGTCCTCAATACGTGATAGCATTTCGGCCGCAAAGTCATATCGACGTGTACTGTCATTGGGCAACAAGGCCTGAACGATTTGCACTTTGTATGCACGAAACAATAAACGTTTGTGTAAAATGTCATGGAAAGAGCTTTTTGGCATCTATAATTCACGTGAGGCCCTGCGCACCGATTTCTTTGGACTTCGCGGAAAAAACTGCCTTACAGCTTCCACCCTGTCTGCTGAGGTTCTTGGTCGACCAGACCTCGGAAGGTCAGCAACCGATCCTGTGTTCTTGAACTTCTCATACCAGGCTTTAATGCTCTTGACATCAGGTGGACTCCTTCCAAATGTTGTCTGGAAGTGTCTCTGCACTGTGGTTGGTGATCGTGTCTCATGGTACCACAGGACACACTGTGCCTTCTACTGTGGCTTCTTAGGCACTGCACCTCATCCACTACTTACGTACTGCGAACCTAAAACAGAAAAACAATTTTGATAGTTGTAAACAATTCGACACAGGTTTCATATTTGTATCTTAAAAAAATGGTTCAAATGGCTCTGAGCACTATGGGACTTAACATCTGAGGTCATCAGTCCCCTAGTACTTAGAACTACTTTAACCTAACTAACCTAAGAACATCACACACATCAATGCCCGAGGCAGGATTCGAACCTGCGACCGTAGTAGTCGCGCGGGTCCAGACTGACGCGCCTAGAACCGCTCGGCCACACCGGCCGGCTATTTGTATCTTACTTCTAGCCTGAGTTATCAATTTATGTAATCAGGGAAAAACTTTTCGGACACCCTGTAGATTGTTTTTGCTGTGTACTGTTGAGTTTCTCTGCGATTGTTTGCACTTAGCCATTGAGGGACATTTTTGTGTTAATATTAAATGCAGTGTTGCCGATTTCCCTATTCGACAAGTCATAAGTATAAGTAAACCTTTTTAACTCATTTGTGTGACTGTTATTAATTTGTTGGAGTGTTGTACGAGCACTGCGTCGCATCCTCGTCGCCAGTTTTGTAAAGGCCTCGTCGCTATTGCTGTGGAGACCGAGTTGGTCAGTTCTTGAAACTACTTCTTGTGCAGTACACCGCTGAGACAGTTTCTCCCTGCCACTATTTCGCAGCTATGGCCCAGGATCAAGTAACAGTGTGGGAGAACGAGGGTAAGAGAACACTCCAACAAATTAATAAGAAAGTCACACCAGTGAGTCGAATTGGGAAATCTGCTGCACTGCATTTAATATAACACAAAAAGATCCTCAATGGCTAAGTGCAAATAATCGCAGGGAAACTTCACAGTACATAGCAAAAGCAATTTACAACAACTGTCTGTTCACTTCTAAGAGTTCACCAAACGACTTTCCCTGTCTAACAAGAGGAAGGCCTCAGACACGGCCAACCGATTCGGCTCAGATTTGGCAGGTCGCTTGTGTACAACCTAAAACGAAGGCTGTAAGATATTTTGGCTCAACACCCTCCCGTTTTTGCGAAAATCAACCGTAAAGGTTATGATGGGCAATCGACTCAAAATTGGTTGGATCGATAGATAATTGTAAATAGAGCATTTTTCATCATCAGGTATGGGATTCGCAAACGCATACTTTTTCAGATATCGAGGAAAGAAACTTTTGCAATTGCCGCTTATGTATCCACATGGTAAGCGCCTTTCGTCAAGAGTGCCAATAGCCCCACGGCCAAGGTAACTGGCTGTGAAACGGATAATCCGGGATCGAATCTCAAGGAAACTGTACGGTTTTCATTTTTTGAATTCCAGATTTTCGTATCAGAATTCGTTGGGATAGGAGAATTAATAAGGTACCCAACTCAACACGGAATAATAATAGTAATAAGGTAGGCAAATTAATTTTCCAAACGACGTGAATTAGTAAAGAATTAAATTTTTAAGCCTTGTCACATGAAAATAACTCCGCGAATGAGTGCTGCGAATTCCTCACGAGGGACCAAAGATAGCCAATCGCGCAACGTTTGTTCACAGCGAGGCACGAGACAGAATGCACTCGGGGAGAGTTACGTATGTTGTCCCGGTTGCCTGATCGTCATATCATAGTTGTGAACCCCGAAGAGTGAGAGTGTCCAGCTCGAACCTTACAGAAGTCAATCGGAAAGAGTTATTTTCCGTCATTAGGCTGACGTAAACCTCGAGGATACGTGTAATGATTTTTCATTGTTAATCAGCCGTATAAAATATGTTTCGTGAAAAAATATTGTGATCTTCCGTAAGTAACATATGACTTGTACTGTATGTAGTTTGTAGTAATTAGCTTTTCTGTTTATCCCGTACCAACTAGTTATTGTTTGTTGTGTCATATATTTCAGTTGCATAATCTGAATAATGGAGGATGTACACCCTTCGACCAGCGCTGAAATATATAGTTGGGAGCCTGTCACAGACGACGGCAAGCGGAAAGTTACCGACGCCGTGTTTGGTTTGTGAAAGTGTTGCAAGACGGATGTATTATCAGTGCATTACCAGAAGCAGGCAGTTCTATTTCTCAGCGTTCCAGATTGATAGGAGCGGCTATCGACGAGCGATTTTTGGAGCTAACGAATGAAATGACTTTTATTGGTACTGAAGAACTATACCATGAAGGCAAATCAGAAGGTAATTCAGTGGAATATGTTATGACTAGTGCATCGCAAAATGGTCGTAATACTTTGGAAATGTCCACGTAGTGAAGACGGTAGCGCCTGCCAGGAATCAACCAAATTGGAACCTATAAACACTGCAAAAGACTGGAGCAACAACAGCCCTAAAAAGGAAGAATGACGTAAAATTGTGGGAAATTGATATCGTTAAAGGAGTGACAAGGTACGAGAAATACCAGGCGATAAATAAGTGGACGTACGACCTATTTGTCGAATCTCGTTGTCGTAACGAGAATGTAACAACGAGAATACTCCAGGAGTGCGCTGCTGGTGCAGCGCTTCAATATACGACAAACAACGATTTTACGTTTGCTGCATTATTATCTTGGACATTACGTATTACCGGTTTTAATCGTGAGTACTTGATCAACACCGGTCGAATGTCATGCGAGTATCGGGTGAACATTGGACGCACGTTGTCGCATAAAGGGGAAAAAATGAACCCTTGTCGCAGTTGGAAGTAAAAAAAAAATCGTACATGGCGAAATATACCATCACAGGCTCTGGAAAAGTGTTGCCTAAGGTTTTCCCGTGGTCTAGGGGCAGTCGGCTCTCAGCCGTGCTAGCGTGCGGAGCTGCTCCGCGCGCCGTCCGACGCTCCGCTCTCGGCGGTGTTTACTTCCGCGTCGCGGTGTTTGTGGCTATCGAGTCCAGTACTAACGTACACCATGGCGCACTCGTACCGCCGTGCAACGATCGAAGTAACGTTTCAGGCTGACCATCCACGACCCAGAGCTTTAGAAGTCGAACAGTTCATACGTGAGGATCTACGTTTGAACCCCCAGGACGTAATCGGTATACATTTTTCCATCACTGGAAGTGTGTCTACATCAAGATGTCGACGGAGTAAATTTGCAATGACATAATTCACCGTCATGCCACCGGACTGAAATTTAAACACTCTGATGGACATATGGGTGCTGTGACAGTCGCCCATGCTGGATTCGGTCTCCGGACATTGCGGGTGTTTGAGCTCCCGTTCGAGGTGCCTCAGGATGTGGTCATTGCCGCTTTCCAACCATATAGCACCGTCTTGGGTCACGTCGCGGAGAAGTGGGAAACATTTACGACCTACCCCGTATTAAATGGCGTCCGGCAAATAAAAATTGAGCTGACGAAACATGTCCCATCGTACCTGCTGATTGGCGGTGTGAGGGCCATCGTCATGTACGATGGACAGCCACGAACGTGCGCAGGATTTGGCCAGGAGGGACATGTACGTTCCGAATGCTTACACCGCCGTTTAATACAGACGCCGTTACGTGAAGAGACCCAGG
The DNA here is from genome assembly GCF_023864275.1 of Schistocerca cancellata. Taxonomy (NCBI): domain Eukaryota; kingdom Metazoa; phylum Arthropoda; class Insecta; order Orthoptera; family Acrididae; genus Schistocerca; species Schistocerca cancellata. The sequence continues at coordinate 215,482,468 of NC_064631.1, forward strand.
CTTCGACGGTCACGTCCTTACCCATCACCTACGCCAAGGTAGCACAGGACCCCGTCGTGCCACTCCCGATCGCGCCAGCAGCATCGTCAACGCCACCCGCCGCAGCACAACGCGCCGAGGACACAAGCACGGCGTCGCCTCCAGTGCTCGCTTCAGGACCGTCCGGGTTGCAGACCGAAACCGATGTTCCTGTTGGGACCATGAACGTCGCCCTCGGTGTCGTACCGACGTCTGCCTTTGTCCAGACGGGTTCGGCGTCAGACGACGGGCGACCACATTCTGATTCAGAAGGCCACATCAGAAAACAGCGGTCGCCTCGCAAACACAGGAAACGACGACGAACGCCTTCCGATGACGCCCTTTCTCAGACGGCCCCGCGAGATGTCGACCTGATGTCTGACGGTGATCTCCCACATTGCGTCCAGTCACGCGATGTGGCAGCAACAGGCGACCCTCATGTGACGCCTACTCTCCCAGCCAGGGACGTGTCCTCGCCGTTGTCAACGAATGATGACGGCGGTCCCCCTGCCACTCATGTTGCGGAATCCACAACACCCGTTCCGGAAGTACGTGACCGTCACATGTCCACGTCGTCAGCTTCCTGGGCCGATGACGTTGAAGAAGAAGTGGAACAGACTGCCAGCGTGTCTGCACAGGAGTCCACCTCGGCGACACTGGGGCTGGCGCCCCGCCAGTAATTATCACCACTGCGAGACCACCGGCGGGTCTCCACCTGCCGGCTACTTCTACCGCACGTTCTGCAAATACTGAGGATGGCCGTACACAGCAACATCGTATCGCCACGATGAATCTTGCCACCATTCGTGCCCCCCATAAACTGGCCATGTTCAGAGACACTATTTACTCTGCGGATGTGGATATAGCACTCTTACAAGAGGTGTTTGTGGCTGACTTCCTAGTTCCCACCGGATACAACGCCCATGTTTCCCCCGCATCCGATACCGGTAGCGGCGTCGCCATCCTGCTACGCGACGGACTCCCTGCAGAGGACGTCATCTACCTCCCCACTGCGCGAGGTATGGCCCTCACACTGTTCAGCGTGCGTATTATTAATATCTACGCTCCGTCCGGCACTGGCCGCCGTCATGACCGACAAACTTTTTTGCCGAAAGCGTCACACCCCTCTTCACTGGTCCGCAGGACGATTTGGTACTCGGTGGGGATTTTAACTCGACACAAGAGCCCGCGGACCAACTCCCGCGACATTCCCCATGTGAATCTCTCTCAGTGGTCATCGACCGTCTACAACTTGTTGACACATGGAAGAAGCTCCACGGAATTCAACCGGGCTATACATTCTACACCTCTCAGTCGTCAAGCCGCATAGATCGCATCTACGTTACCCGCTCCCTTGCTGATGGCACACGTCTTGCGGAAGTCTGGCCCTTGGCCTTTTCAGACCATGATGCATACCTCTGTGACGTCACTCTCGCCCGACAGCAAGTGTGGCATAGTCGTGGTCTGTGGAAACTCAATGTCGCTCACCTGACCTCCTCAGATTGTCGCCGTATGGTCGAAGAAGCGTGGGCACGCTGCCACCATCGTCGAGAAGCCTATGACTCCACCTTATCATGGTGGCTCTCCTGTGCAAAGCCGACCCTCAGGAAGACTCTGATGAGTAATGGGAAGGAATTAAAGGCGTGGCAAACTAATACCCTGCACTTCTACTACACCATTCTACGTGACTGTACGACGATGCCTTTCTCGCCAGCCCGGCAGTCGATGGTCCATCGCACGAAGGCGCAGATCTCCTTGATCATGCGGCGTAACTTTGAAGGCACTGTAGTCCGTTCTCGAGCTTCTAATCGAATCCCTCAAGAACATCCGTCGATGTACCACCTCCTTCAGGAAAGACAACGACGACGACGAGCTCTGATCCAAGTCCTCACTGATGTGGAAGGGCACCGGCACGACACCCAACAAAGCATCGGTCGTACTCTCCATGCTCATTTTGCCGGGCTATACGCAGCTGTACCGCATTCTGCAGCACTGATCACAGAAGTCGCTCTGCTTACTACGAACACTCTTCCGGAGGATGCAGTGCATGACCTCCAAGACGACGTAACCACAGATGAAGTGGTAGATGCTATCAAGGCGGGTTCCGATAACAGATCTCCTGGACCTGACGGTATACCCATCGAATTTTATAAAAGTTTTCACTATTTGTTGGCTTCCACCTGGACGGCAATCGCACAAGAGCTGATGTCACCGATGACAGAGGTCCCGAGCGCCTTTCTGGAAGGCATTATTATCCCCGTACATAAACCGCGCGGGTTATCGAGGATCCAGGACTATCGACCAATTACTTTGCTCAACAGCGACATGAAAATATTCACACGGCTACTGGCATCGCGACTCAAGAAGGTCGCACGTTCCGTCACATCCTGCGACCAGACTTCCCTAGGAGGCGACAACAACATCCGTACGGCCCTTTGCCGTTACAGAGACATGATAGCATTAGCGCATTATCAGCGCCTCCCTGGCGCCTTGGCTTCACTGGACTTTAGCCAGGCTTTCGACCGTGTTGACCACTTCTATTTACGGACAGTTCTTCAGCATATGGGTTTTCCTGGCGGTATTGTCACAGTGGTTATGCGCCTGTTGAGTAGTGCAACCTCTAAAATCATGTACAATGGTCGCCTTACACCGTCCCTGGTCATCGCACGATCTGTACGACAAGGATGCCCTCTTTCCACGATTTTGTATGCTTTCGCCTTGGAACCCCTGCTCCAGGGCATGCGCCAACGTTTGGAAGGCATGGCTGTGCAAGGCCACCGTTTTTGTTGTACAGCCTACGCAGACGACATAGTACTATATCTGCGCAGTGAAGATGAAGTACGAGCAGCACTGACATCGGTGGCGACTTACGGCGAAGCGTCGGGGAGCTGCCTCAACGTGTCAAAATCCAAGGTCCTGCTCATTGGTGAGGGCTTGCCGGAGAGATGCGCTGCCCCCCTTAGAGTCGCCGCCACCATATGGTGTCTTGGACTTGATTTCACAGCAGACCAGCGCCGCTCAGCGACTATCAATGGTAGACGCTTGCTACAGACAATCAGAGCAAATCTCGCAGATCACCGGCTACGAGCTCTCGACGTTATCCAACGCGCGCAATACGTGAACATGTATCATGCTTCCCGTATACCACACGTGGCTCAAGTACTACCAGTCCCAAATCTCCTGGCGCGACGACTGTTGATGGCTTTCGGCTCCTTCGTCAGCTCGGGGATGTTATTCAAGGTGCAGTATGAATCCCTTGCACTGCCACGAGATCGTGGCGGGGTGGGATTCATCCACGTGCCGACTCGTGTCAAGGCACTATACGTCAGCTCCCAACTAAAACTTTGGCATCGTTGCCCGCAGAGCCTTACTAGCCTCCTGCTTCACAACTTTGCACCGGCCTCCTTGTCCGCCCCAGTACTGGTATCGACCATTCCAACCCCCTTTTATTACATCCAACTATTTTTCCTGGAGTTCAGTTATATCTACCGGTCCTTACCACTTACACGTTTGTACCTCACGAAAACAGTCTCCGAATTGTTACAACAGTGCCGCCCGTCCAACCCCATCGAACGTAAGTATCCACAGTACGTGTGGCGACACATATGGAAGGTGATCCATGCGCGTTTTCTCGAATCAGACGTTCAATCAGCGTGGTACATCACCGTGAATGGCAAACAAGTTAACCGAGATCGTCTGCACCGCATCCACCTCGCCGATTCATCCCTCTGCACCCACTGTGGAGTGGATGACACGGATGTCCACCGGTTCCACTGTGGCACAGCGCTCGACGTCTGGACACTTGTGCGGCGAATTTTGGCGTTTCTCACTCGCCAGACACCGGCCCGGCTCAGATCGACGTCCACATGCTTTTGTACCCCGATAAGACTTTCTACCCCTCCGCCAAAACTCACTCTGTAAATTGGATCTGTGGCCACACGATCCGCTATCTTTTTACTTCTGGCGACAAGTCTACGCTAGGATATTGGACTTACCTCAACGAACGACACTGCGTCCTGATACGCAACCCACGCTATAAACAATATTTTTCCAATTTCTTACGGAGCACTTTCGATGACCCACCTAATAGCTGGAACGTCCAAGGCATGAGAAGCTGAAAACTGTATAAACCGAACCGAACTGAATAGATCTGCTACCCAGAACCCACGCCTACGCCATGAGAAGACACGTTTGGACGAGCTGGCATGCCGTAGGCGGATACACTTCAGGAGCTCCTGTAAGAACTGGACTTTAACTACAAGTCGCAAAAAGAAACTTTTCCTCATTTATTCCTCATAATTTGTTCTTAAAGGAAAACGAAATTTGATTTTGGCTTTGAGAAACTTTTTTTTATTCCAAAAGATTGCTTCTTCGCCAACAAGACGAAGGAGACTCATTTTTGTTTACTGGAAGGAGAAACCAGTATAATTGGAGGCTTTGTTTTCTTTTGAAAAAAAAAACTTTTCCTAATTTATTCCTCACAATTTGTTCTTAAAGCAAAAAGAAATTTGAGTTTGGCTTTGAAGGAAAAAAATGGGGGTAGCGTCTTTGATTCATAATCAAAACGTCTTCGGTCCCGGGTTCGATCCCCGCCACTGCCTAAATTTTGATAAATAATCAGCATTGGCGGCCGAAGACTTCCGGCATAAGAAGTCAGCCTCATTTTGCCAACAGCCTTGTCAGAGAGGGCGGAGGAGCAGATAGAGGCTCAGGGCACTCTCTTGTCCTAGGGGTGGGAAATTGCCCCTAAAGGCGGAAGAATTAGCAATGATCAACGACATGAGGATGCAGAAGGCAATGGAAACCACTGCATTAAAGACACGTAACGTGTATCCACAGGACATGTGGCCTGTAATTGAAGAAGTGTCATGATGATCTCTCCATTGGCAAAAGATTGCGGAATAGTCCCCCATTCGGATCTCCGGGAGGGGACTGCCAAGGGGGAGGTTACCATGAGAAAATGATTGAATAATCTACGAAAGGATAACGTTCTACGAGTCGGGGCGTGGAATTTCAGAAGCTTGAACGTGGTAGGGAAACTAGAAAATCTGAAAAGGGAAATGCAAAAGCTCCATCTAGATATAGTAGGGGTCAGTGTAGTGAAGTGGAAGGAAGACAAGTATTTCTGGTCAGATGAGTATCGGGTAATATCAACAGCAGCAGAAAATGGTATAACAGGTGTAGGATTCGTTATGAATAGGAAGGTGGGGCAGAGGGTGTGTTACTGTGAACAGTTCAGTGACCGGGTTGTTCTAATCAAAATCGACAGCAGATCAACACCGACAACGATAGTTCAGGTATACATGCCGACGTCGCAAGCTGAAGATGAACAGATAGATAAAGTGTATGAGGATATTGAAAGGGTAATGCAGTATGTAAAGGGGGACGAAAATCTAATAGTCATGGGCGACTGGAATGCAGTTGTAGGGGAAGGAGTAGAAGAAAAGGTTACAGGAGAATATGGGCTTGGGACAAGGAACGAAAGAGGAGAAAGACTAATTGAGTTCTGTAACAAGTTTCAGCTAGTAATAGTGAATACTCTGTTCAAGAATCACAAGAGGAGGAGGTATACTTGGAAAAGGCCGGGAGATACGGGAAGATTTCAATTAGATTACATCATGGTCAGACAGAGATCCCGAAATCAGATACTGGATTGTAAGGCGTACCCAGCAGCAGATATAGACTCAGATCACAATATAGTAGTGATGAAGAGTAGGCTGAAGTTCAAGACATTAGTCAGGAAGAATCAATACGCAAAGAAGTGGGATACGGAAGTACTAAGGAATGACGAGATACGTTTGAAGTTCTCTAACGCTATAGATACAGCAATAAGGAATAGTGCAGTAGGCAGTACAGTTGAAGAGGAATGGACATCTCTAAAAAGGGCCATCACAGAAGTTGGGAAGGAAAACATAGGTAGAAAGAAGGTAGCTGCGAAGAAACCATGGGTAGCAGAAGAAATACTTCAGTTGATTGATGAAAGGAGGAAGTACAAACATGTTCCGGGAAAATCAGGAATACAGAAGTACAAGTCGCTGAGGAATGAAATAAATAGGAAGTGCAGGGAAGCTAAGACGAAATGGCTGCAGGAAAAATGTGAAGATATCGAAAAAGATATGATTGTCCGAAGGACAGACTCAGCATACAGGAAAGTCAAAACAACCTTTGGTGACATTAAAAGCAACGGTGGTAACATTAAGAGTGCAACGGGAATTCCCTGTTAAATGCAGAGGAGAGAGCAGATAGGTGGAAAGAATACATTGAAAGCCTCTATGAGGGTGAAGATTTGCCTGATGTGATAGAAGAAGAAACAGGAGTCGATTTAGAAGAGATAGGGGATCCAGTATTAGAATCGGAATTTAAAAGAGCTTTGGAGGACTTACGGTCAAATAAGGCAGAAGGGATAGATAACATTCCATCAGAATTTCTAAAATCATTGGGGGAAGTGGCAACAAAACGACTATTCACGTTGGTGTTCCACACAATTCCGAAGACGGCAAGAGCTGACAAATGCGAGAATTATCGCACAATCAGCTTAACAGCTCATGTATCGAAGCTGCTTACAAGAATAATATACAGAAGAATGGAAAAGAAAATTGAGAATGCGCTAGGTGACGATCAGTTTGGCTTTAGGAAAAGTAAAGGGACGAGAGAGGCAATTCTGACGTTACGGCTAATAATGGAAGCAAGGCTAAAGAAAAATCGAGACACTTTCATAGGATTTGTCGACCTGGAAAAAGCGTTCGACAATATAAAATGGTGCAAGTTGTTCGAGATTCTGAAAAAAGTAGGGAGAGACGGGTCATGTACAATATGTACAACAACCAAGAGGGAATAATAAGAGTGGAAGATCAAGAACGAAGTGCTCGTATTAAGAAGGGTGTAAGACAAGGCTGTAGCCTTTCGCCCCTACTCTTCAATCTGTACATTAAGGAAGCAATGATGGTAATAAAAGAAAGGTTCAGGAGTGGAATTAAAATACAAGGTGAAAGGATATCAATGATACGATTCGCTGATGACATTGCTATCCTGAGTGAAAGTGAAGAAGAATTAAACGATCTGCTGAACGGAATGAACAGTCTAATGAGAACACAGTATGGTTTGAGAGTAAATCGGAGAAAGACAAAGGTAATGAGAAGTAGTAGAAATGAGAACAGCGAGAAACTTAACATTAGGATTGATGGTCACGAAGTCAATGAAGTTAAGGAATTCTGCTACCTAGGCAGTAAAATACCAATGACAGACGGAGCAAAGAGGACATCAAAAGCAGACTCGCTATGGTAAAAAAGGCATTTCTAGTCAAGAGAAGTCTACTAATATCAAATACCGGCCTTAATTTGAGGAAGAAATTTCTGAGGATGTACGTCTGGAGTACAGCATTGTATGGTAGTGAAACATGGACTGTGGGAAAACCGGAACAGAAGAGAATCGAAGCATTTGAGATGTGGTGCTATAGACGAATGTTGAAAATCAGATGGACTGATAAGGTGAGGAATGAGGAGGTTCTACGCAGAATCGGAGAGGAAAGGAATATGTGGAAAACACTGACAAGGAGAAGGGACAGGATGATAGGACATCTGCTAAGACATGAGGGAATGACTTCCATGGTACTAGAGGGAGCTGTAGAGGGCAAAAACTGTAGAGGAAGACAGAGATTGGAATACGTCAAGCAAATAATTGAGGACGTAGGTTGCAAGTGCTACTCTGAGATGAAGAGGTTAGCACAGGAAAGGAATTCGTGGCGGGCCGCATCAAACCAGTCAGTAGACTGATGACCAAAAAAAAGAAAGGTTTTCCTGTGTTTACAAGAACCGAATGTTATATTTGGTCCTCGGGTTATAGAAGAGATCAATCGCTTAACCGACTCGTTGAAAAATGTTTACATTACTTGCTCCAAATCCGGAAAATTGACAAATGCGATTTGCAGAACATTTCTTGAGAATACTTTAAAACCATACGTTGCTGGTAACAAGTTTTGTCTAATATTGGATTCCTGGGGTGGACAAACTAATACTCCAATGCATGACACCATGTTTATAGATGACGAGGGTCAACCGGCGTGCACGGTAAAGTAATACCCCCAAACTGCACACATGTGAGCCAGCCGTGTGATGTTTATTTTAACAAATATATAAGCACTTACCAGATGAACCATTTTATTTGATACTTTTACTATCCACATTCGACACATCCACTTATAACAAATGTTTCCTCTGTAATAGATGCCTTGTGAAAATGGGCAAAGCTTGAAACAATTCAGCCTTTAAGAAAATAGCCCTTAGGACTTAAACATGTAAAAATGTCTTTTCTTCAATATTCGAGAGCTACAAGTCGCGACGTACCGAAAACGTTTATTTATATAATTATTACACTACACAGTTATTATATACATAAAACAAACATATATTACATGCCACTGAAGATGCTTCACAAATAAAAAGGAGGAAAACGTGTATGACCCAAAACGAGCAGCCTTTCGTTTAGTTTCATAGACTGAGCACGTGCCCAAAAATACGAAAAGCAACTAAGCAAAGCGAAAAGCAAAGAATCTTACGACCTTACTATCATTTTTGGCGGTAATGGAAGAAAAAGCGAAAAGATTGCGTCGCTGTACTCATGTCCTCAACTAATACAACTGTGATTTTCAGATTTTTTCCTACAGACTTCAAGGTAAATCGAGAAGTCAAAATCTCTGAACACTAATTCTGGGCAGTTGTCACTTCTTCCAACGGACATGGACCAAGAAGTTGATGTGTAGCAAGTTGGATGCTTCCATACGTAAATGTATGCCTTAGAAATCATTAAAAGTTTACCAATAACAGCTGCTCTGATTGCGCAACCGCATCCTCTCAATTACAGGTCACGAAGTTCGTAAAACATAGATACATAAATATTTCCACTCTCCCCTGTGCAAATTATTTCCGATCGCAACACCCACCGAAAGGTGCCGTGCGGAGTGTATATATAGACGTAGAAATAAATTGTTGGCTGCTGAGAGTATCCTTTTCCTGAGCATGGAATACAGTCACCACTGCATTAATTATTCTTCCAATTATGCAAAAAAATGTTTCAGTACTGCTGCATAACAGTGCTTGAGGATATCATGAACAAAAGCGCTAGAAAAATCAGTTCTGTAATCTAGAATGTACTAAAAATATGCCCAGTCTGTACTTAGCGGAAGGCTTTCTCCCGTCTGGGTACACAGATTTTACAATACACTTTTTGAATGTCATGTAGATTACGGTAGTGAATGGACTGCCACAGCAGCCTTTCGTTTTCTGAATGGAGTCCACCTCAATAGAGGTAAATGTTAAATAGAGGTACAGAAATCTTTTCTCTTGGAGGGCTGCACAAAATGACAGAGACGTATGACAGGCACATTTATGTACTGCTATTTTCAGAATGTTGCCCTCGAAATAGCACTGATTGTGTAGTAACAGCTCTGTTCGACCCGCAGTTAAAGGGAGAGGACGATGGAATGGTATGTTGTTTTCAAAATGCAATAGTAGAGGGAATTCAACATTCCTTCACAGAGGCTGCCTTGACAATCCCTCTTAATGCTTATTGGGCGAGGCAAATAGCAAAGAATATACCTGCAGAAATTTCCTACAGATAGTCACACCACACCACACTTTCACGCACCTAAAATACCGACAGTTTCCAGCATTTAAGTCCTAGATTGGTAAACCAAATTTCTTCTGTACTTCATTTAGCCATCGAGAACACCTGTTTATATAGAATAAATAATCGTACACAGAAAATACATAAATGTGCATTTACAGAATTGAAAACTCAAGCCGTAAATTTTTTGCACAAGAAATGCTTAACAAATAGAGTGATACGTAAACTAGACATATTTATGCTATTAGTTCACACTGCTCATAAATTTAATAATAAGAGATACAGCTAAATGAAAGTATAGAACCTACAGAATTTTCCCTACACTTTTAAAAAGAACTGATAATCGCTTTACACCGGCGAATATCTTTAGCATCCAAAAGCAAAGACGCTGTTTGAGGGAGGAGGTAATCTGTTGTCATCAGAGTCCTCAGAAATTTCAATCGTCCATCGTCAAATTTGGAACACTTCAACAACATGTGGTTTACATCAGCTTCTGCCTCATAATCACACTCACAGGCAGGACAACTGTAAATATCGATTCTATACAGATGCACAGGAATTGAGACATTGTTAAAGCGGAGTTAAATGATAGTAGAAATCGTAGATCAGTCAAATGCGTTCTCGTAAACCACGCACTTGTAAGAATTTGTGGTTGTTACACTGCTGGCCGTTAAAATTGCTACACCACGAAGATGACGTGCTACAGACGTGAAATTTAACCTACAGGAAGAAAATGCTGTAATATGTAAATGATTAGCTTTTCAGATCATTCACACAAGGTTGGCGCCGGTGGTGACACCTACAACGTGCTGATACGAGGAAAGTTTCCAACCGATTTCTCATACACAAACAGCAGTTGACCGGCGTTACCTGGTGAAACGATGTTGTGATGTCTGTGTAAGGAGGAGAAATGCGTACCATCACGTTTCCGACTTTGATGGAAGTCGGATTGTAGCCTATCGCGATTGCGGTTTATCGTATCGCGACATTGCTGCTCGCGTTGGTCGAGATCCAATGACTGTTAGCAGAATATGGAACCGGTGGGTTCAAGAGGGTAATACGGAACGCCGTGCTGGATCCCAACGGCCTCGTATCACTAGCAGTCGAAATGACAGCCATCTTATCCGCATGGCTGTAACGGGTCGTGCAGCCACGTCTCGATCCCTGAGTCAACGGAAGGGGACGTTTGCAAGACAACAACAATCTGCACGAACAGTTCGACGACGTTACAGCAGCATGGACTATCAGCTCGGAGACCTGCATCACAGACAGGAGCGCCTGCGATGGTGTACTCAACGACGAACCTGGGTACACGAATGGCAAAACGTCAGTTTTTCGGATGAATCCAGGTTCTGTTTACAGCATCGTGATGGTCGCACCCGTGTTTGGCGACATCGCGGTGAACGCACATTGGAAGCGCGCATTCGTCATCGCCATACTGGCGTATCACCCAGCGTGATGGTATGGGTTGCCATTGGTTATACGTCTCGGTCACGTCTTGTTCGCATTGAAGGCACTTTGAACGGTGGACGTTACATTTCAGACGTGTTACGACCCGTGCCTCTACCCTTCATTCGATCCCTGCGAAACCCTACATTTCAGCAGGATAACGCACGACCGCATGTTGCAGGTCCTGTACGGGCCTTTCTGGATACAGAAAATGTTCCACTGCTGCCCGGCCAGCACATTCTCCAGGTCTCTCACCAATTGAAAATGTCTGGTCAATGGTGGCCGAGCAACTGGCTCGTCACAATACGCCAGTCACTACTCTTGATGAACTGTGGTATCGTGTTGAAGCTGCATGGGCAGCTGTACCTGTACACGCCATCCAAGCTCTGTTTGACTCAATGCCCAGGCGTATCAAGGCCGGTGGTTCTGGATACTGATTTCTCAGGATACTGATTTCTCAGGATCTACGCACCCAAATCGGGTGAAAATGTAATCACATGTCAGTTCTACTACAATAAATTTGTCCAATGAATACCCGTTTATCATTTGCATTTCTTCTTGGTGTAGCAATTTTAAAGGCCAGTAGTGTATTTTGCATACACTGAGGCTACGGAAGTCATGGGATTGCGATGTGCACTTATACAGATGGCGGTAGTATCGCGCACACAAGGTGTAAAAGGACAGTGCATTGGCGGAGCTGTCATTTGTACTCATTTGAAGGTTTCCAACGTGACTACGGACACACGATGGAAGTTAACAGACTTTGAACGCGGAATGGTAGTTGGAGCTAGACGCATGGGAAATCATATTTCGTAAATCGTTAGGAAATTCAGTATCCGAGATCCACAGTGTCAAGAGCGTGCCGAGAATAGCAAATTTTGTGTATTATCTCTCACCATGGACAACGCAGTGGCCGACGGCCTTCACTTAACAAGTGAGACCAGCGTCGTTTGCGTAGGATTCAAATGGCTCTAAGCACAATGGGACTTAACATCTGAGGTCATCAGTCCCCTAGACTTAGAACTCCTTAAACCTAACTAACGTAAGGACATCACACACATCCATGCCCGAGGCAGGATTCGAACCTGCGACCGTGGCAGAAGCGCGGTTCCGCACTGAAGCGGCTAGAACAACTCGACCACAGCGGCCGGCGTTTGCGTAGGGATGTTAGTACTAACAAACAAGCAAATTGAAATAACCACAGAAATCAATGTGGGACGTACGACGAAGGTTGAAAGGTGGATACACTGAGTCACAGCGCCAGAGATTGCGCCAAAGAGTATTTTTCCGTCGCCTCCACACTGGGGCAGTAGTAGTTCAGAGGTTGCCGTGGGCAGTGCTTGTTGAGAGGATGTCGATAGCAGTACTAGTTGAGGGCATGTTGTGTGCAGTTGTTCTGTTGGACGAGACAGCAGATGCTGTTTGATTGGGGATGTTGCAATGATCACAGTGTATTTTTCGTCAATATATATGAAGGTAAGAAATAATTTTTATTTCAGATTTCCTAAATAACAATATCTCTTGGTCACAGGTTCAGTCAACAAAGCATCTGGCTTGTGTTCATGTATCAGACTGTAATTCTGGTTTCTATGTGCAATTGTAGTATTTCTGGTTTTTTAATTACTTCATTGTAAATGGAGTTTAAAATATCTTGTATTGAGGAAGAACCGTGCCAGATGTGTACGTTGAATCACACTTCCACACACAGAACAGTTACACTTGTGCTTTGTTGTTTCGTAGCTTTTATAGTTGATGGGGACTTGATTAATTAACTGTGTTAACGGAAATTTCCTTTCATTCTTTATTGTTATTCTATGCAGTCAGATTACGTACTAATACTACTCAGGGCCAACCGGTTACGAGACTTCGTAACCGGACATACAGCTACTAAAATTATTTGCATTTTATTTAATTAAGCCCCCATGCACGTGGCGACCGCTGCTTCGGATCGTCCCTTGGAATTCTTTTGATAGTAAAAATAGTAGACAGTAGTATTGTTGTAGTAATTTGTAGTTTAGTAATTGTAGTCTATATTGCATGTGCAGATTTGGTAATTGAACATTTGTAGTTGTCTTGTTATTCTTCTAATGGTATTTTTGCGGAATTTAATTTTTGATGAGTCGTATACGGGTTTGACAATTTTGTGCAATTGTGAAGATTTCAATTGTTCGTTAATCGTGTTTGTGGGGAAGCATTTCGTGTGAATGGTATTGTTGGTGATAAAGTGCTATATTGTTGGTAATTTTCGTGTAGTGACGAGTTTTGTATCTTTTGTAAATGATTACGCGAGCGATGAAAAAGGCAAAAATGATGGATAGAATGACGAAATTGTTAACATGGCGAGCTCGCCATCACAGGAGAACAGTATGATGAATAATGAAGTAGAAAACAATTTAATAAGCCGGGAAAATAGTCCGGAACCGGTTCAAAATTTTTCTCAATCGGAAACGATAGAAGATTCTGAAATAGTATCGAACACGGGTAGCTTTACGGCTATACCGAAGGAAATTAGTTTTACGGGAAATGTTAGGGGCGAAAAGAATTTTGAACCAGTTAATATGGAGCAGTTGATGAGTGCAATATTAAATTTGGGATCACAAATAGGAACAATTAAAACTGGTATGGAAACAATGGAAACACGGTTAGACTCACGAATAGGGACATGTTTTAAAAACATGAAAGATGAATTAAAGAAAGAAGTTAGAGAAGAGGTACAACCGATTTTGAATGCTCACAATAATAAATTAATTTCAATAGAAATCAGACAAAAGGAACAGGATAGAGAACAGGAAGAAAGAAATCGCGTGATAGTACAAAAATTTTCAGAGTTAAATTTACAACGTGCACACGATAAGGAAGAAATATTTTAAAGAACCCAGGAATCCGTACCAAATGACAGAATAAATAACCTAACACTACAATATGAACAGTTAACTAATAAATGTGTCAATACTGAAACCCGAGTCGCGACACTTACGGAAGATGTAAATAAACAGAAAGAACAAATGGGTGACTTATCGGAAAGAGTTGAGGAGATTTCAGATAAATTGATAAGTCTTAGTTTAAATGGGGACAGAGATTCAGATGATACAGCTCCATTGCCATTTGCAGAAACCGAAGAGTACCAGAACATAAATAAACATGTTGAAAATCAAGGAAAATTTAATCAACGCATTGAAAGGGAATTTGAGGCGTTACGAAAGCAAGTTAAACAAATTGAAATCGAAATTGTAGGAAAAGACAGTAGAAAAAATTTAGAATCACAGATAGCAGCGGGTTTTGAAGAAAATAATTTATTTCATTTAGGAGATGCAACAAGAGAGCGCCAGGCGCGCGAACTTGACAATAATCGACACTCGGACTGGGACAGACGCGGTAGGTCTTTGTCGCCACGAGGCGAAAACTTTGACTACAAACACTTTCTAACTGCTCGGAAATTTAAGATGTTTCGCAATTCTAAGAATGACATATATCCATGTTCATCGTTAGATCAATTTATGCACGCACTTACACCAAATTGGCCATTAAGTCACAAAATGGAATTTATGTGTGGATATTTAGAAAACGAACCGGCGACGCGGATCCGCGCACTTATTAGAGATTGTAATAATTTAAATGATTTTTATCATGCATTTCTACCGGCATATTGGTCCGAAAACACGCAACACAGAGTCAAACATAGTCTTGTTATGCAGCGTAATTTTAAACAGTCTGAGTTCCGCACGCCAGCAGAATACTTTGAAGACATGGTTCGAAAGAATCAGTTCCTTTCCAACCCTTATAGCCCGACTGAATTAATTCGCATTTGCTTAACTAAGCTGCCACAATCGATAAGACAAATTGCTTTAGCCGGAAGATGTAAAGACGACATTGAGACTTTTAAGACTTTGCTACAAGAACTTGAGTATGACAACGACGATGGGACTTCTTGTAATTTTTTCAGTAACGGTAATCACAATAGATTTTCAGAGAAAAGGAATAATGATCGGAACGGACGTTATAGCGGTAATTTTGAGAATGACAGACGAAACAGACAGGACAATAGATACCAGCCTTATGACAATAACAGACGGTCTAACAGAAATTAGACAGACAATTATAAAAACGGAAATTCCTAACGGAATTATCAATCATACGGAAACAGTAAACGGTATTATCAAGACAGAAATTATTCATACAATAATAGAAATTCTTACTACAGAAATAACCAGGGTAGTAGATATAACAATAATTTCAGAAGTGACAGTCGAAACTACACTTGAAGTAGTCATGCAGATAGACAGGAAAATAGAAATTTTAATAACAGACACAACCAAGAATTTACATGTAATAGACAGGAGGGACCTAACTGGCATCCTCCGCGTGACAGAAATTCAGAGAGACAAGTGCAAATCGTAGAAATTGATCCGCGAAATGACGCGAATAATCAAAGACCTGACGCAAACAATCGACAATAACTTGTAGCTTCGGCTTCTGGCAGCAATATAGACGGTTCAGAAAGTAATGACACTACGACTTTACACTATGTACGCCTGGAAGACATGAGAGACATTTTGCTAGACGAAAAGGAAAATAATGCAGACGCATTTTTACATCCTGTTATTGAAGTATGTGTGTGTAAGAATAAGTTCACTGCGGTTTTAGATTCTGGGAGCCCACTGTATGTTATTAGTGAATCAGTTTTTCGTATATGTGTAAGAACTTTTGCTTGTCCTGTGTTACCTGTTTCTAAAACTACAATTCGAGGAGCTATTTCTGGAAAAAGTGTGGAAGTCAAACAACAGACCAACTTAAATTTCATTTGTCAAGGATATGAATTTTCTGCTAACTTTACTATTTTTCCATTACTCAGTACACAAATTATATTAGATATGGAGTTTCTTAACACACATAAGGCAATTTTAAACTTTAAGGAAGGAAGTGTGAACTTGACTGTTGCTGGAATGCCTAAATGTTTGAAATTTTTCGAGTGTTTAACAAAATCTGAATCAGACACAAAATGTTTAAGGTTTCTTACTTCTGATGCTTTCGCTGAGCATTATGACGACAATGTGTTTATTCATGACAACGACAATAGATACAGAGACGCGATGGATGATATAATTAATAGTGAAGAATTAATTAATGAAAAGGTTAACAAAGCTGAAGTGCCAGATGACGTTGCAAGAGAAGAATTGCACCAAATTTTGACTTCACATGCTACAGTATTTAGTCATCACACAGGAACTATACAAGGCTTACAATATTTATTTAAAGTAAAAGAACATACACCATTTCGGGGGAAAACGTACGCTATTCCTTTGGCTTACAGAGACAAGGTTAAGAGTGAACTTCAATACATGTTAGATCAAGGCATTATTGAGCCAGCAGTCAGTCCTTATACCAGCCCATTACACGTCGTTCTTAAAAAGGATGGATCAGTTCGTTTGGTTCTGGATACTAGACAGATAAATAATATCATCATTCCTGAAACTGACCGTCCACAAAATTTAGATGAATTTCTTCAACATTTCATTGGAATTAAAGTTTTATCCTCAATTGATATGCGCGCAAGTTTTTGGCAAATAGAACTCCACCCGGATTGTAGAAAATACAGTGCCTTTTTAGCCTTTGGTAACTGTTATCAATTTCGGAAATTACCGTTCGGACTCACTATATCTTCTGCAGCATTCATTCGTAGCTTAAACGAAATTTTACCTGCTTATCTTCGTGACAATATTACTTCATATGTTGACAATATTCTTATTGCTAAACGTTCTTGGAGTGACCATAACAAAATTTTGGATTCATTATTACGTATTTTTGCAAGAGTTGGCATTACAGTGAACTTGGAAAAATCTGAATTTGGTCGTTCTCAGGTGAAATTTCTTGGTCATATTATTTCTACAGAAGGTATTCTTCCTGATCCAGAGAAACTAGACGCTATTCGTAATTATGCTGTTCCTACTACAAAACGTGATGTTCGTAGTTTCCTTGGTGTCTGTAATTTTCTTAGACGCTTTGTTAGATTCGACAATTTGGCCACGCCTCGTTTATGTGAACTATCTGGAAAGAATTCTAATTGGTGTTGGGATGAGGAAGCTCAATCAGAATGTGAACAACTTCGTGATGCTTTAGTTGCTGCTCCACTTCTTTCACATCCGGATTTATCTAAAGATTTTTGTTTGGCGACGGACTCATCATACAAAGACCTAGGTGCACATTTATTTCAAGAGATAGAAGAAAACGGCGTTGTAGTACAGAAAACTATTGCATTTGGAAGTAGTGTTCTCTCTAAATCAGGAAAGAATTATTCGATTACGGAACTTGAAGCCTTGGCTGTTGTTTGGGCTTTCACAAAATTTCGCATATTTTTGTATGGCAGACACACTAAGGTTTACACTGATCATCGAGCTCTGGAATTTCTTACGTCAACAAAATTAACACATGGAAGATTGTCACGATGGGCGCTGTATCTACAGGAATTTTATTTTAGTATTGTTTACATACAGGGTTCTTCAAATATTATTGCTGATGCTTTATCACGTGCACCTATGAGTTTGAAACAAAGTGCTGAGGAGGGCTGCAAAGAAAACAATTATTGTTTGATGTATATTCAAGGTGTTGCGTTTGAAAATTTTATTTCGTCTTCGCTCCAGGACATCGCTAATGAGCAAAACAAGGATCCAATCTGGAAGGACATTAAGGAGAAGTGGAGGAGAAATGAAAGCGTAGCGATTAGACAGTATTATTTAGTTCGCAATGATATTCTTTATAAACGAAAATCCGTCGACAACTCTGTTTGGTTAGTTTGCATTCCTGATGAGTTGGTTAATAAATTGATTTGGTATACACATTTCAGTTATGCACATTTTGGTCCCAGAAAATGCTTTCATAAATTAGGAGAATATTGCTACTTCAGTAATATGGAAAAACGTATTCGATCTGTTCTTGCCAAAAGCAAATTATGTCAAAAGGCTAAGCCGCCAACTATTTCTCACAGAGCACCGTTGTTTCCTATCATTCCAGCGAAATTAAAGGACATGGCTGCAGTCGATTTGTTCGGTCCAGTGGTTCGATCTACTAATGGTTTTGCGTACATTTTCGTAGCAGTGGAGTTGACATCAAAATATGTGTGTTTTACACCGTTACGCAAAGCAACAGCTCGTTCAGTATCTAATGCTTTCATTAACCATTTTCTTAAAGAAGTGGGTCATGTTGATAAGGTTATATCAGATAATGGATCACAGTTTAGCTCTAAAATTTGGCTTCATACTCTACGGCGTCGTAAGATTAAACCAATTTTCATTTCACATTTTCACCCTCAATCTAACGCCTCAGAGAGATGGATGAAGAAAATCAATAAATTGTGTCGACTTTATTGTCATCATAATCACAGAACGTGGGATCAGTATCTTCATATTTTTCAAAACATTCTGAATGAACTCCTTAATGATTCAACTTCTTACCGCCTATATTGATATTAAAAAATAAAGCACCGACAAATCGCATTTCTGAAATCGTTCCTTTTCCGCCTTCACGGAAACTGCGGCATTCTGAAGTTTTCAACCTGGCTCTACAAAATATTGCATCTGCGGCTGCTAGAAGAGAGAAATCAGCTAAACGTCCTGGTCGCTTAAAAACCTTGTCAGTTGGTCAAAAGGTGTTAATTAAGTCTCATCGTTTGTCTCACAAAGGAAAAGGCTTGTGTCGCAAATTTTTTCTGCTTTATAACGGTGCATATAGAGTTCGCAAAATTATTCATGATAACACTGTCGAAGTAGAAACTCTTAAATCTCGGCGTTCTAAGGGAATACATCATATATCGAACGTTAAAATTTTTTTGGAATGACATACTTTTGAGAAACTAACAGTTATACGTAAACAGGCAGTGAATACAAGGATACCGCGCCGTGTTCTGGCGGCGGCACATACTCAAAGCAACAGTCAAGTCTGCGCGCCGCACAAGGCAGTCGTTGACCGCAAACAATTACTTCCTACGTCACGCGTACCTACAGCTGATCGAGCGCTCAGTGCGAATGCACTGACAGCCGTAAACAAATACACAGTCTAATTTCTCTGATTAAATTCAGTATAAAGCTATAGTGACTTGATAAATTATGTTATTAACGTTCAGTTTTTTTTTCAGGATATAGTTGTATAAAATATTTAAGAACTTCAGGTAAATTCTGGTGTGTCCGACGTTAAGAGGACTTGCTATCGAGAAAATTTCAGGAAGAACGTAATTTCAAAGAAGAAAGTAATAAACTAAAAAGGTAACTATTAATTGAGTTTATTTTTCAGGTAACATATGTCCACTTAGGTACGTACTTTAGATAATTTGCTGCTCGCGATTACGTGATTTATACTTTGTGTTAACTGATTTTGACAATGATTGATTAATGAACAGGGTTGTTACTTATGTATATTATGCATCGCTTGGCTGCACTGCTTTTTCACTGATGTCACATTTTATTATTACTATTATTATTATTATTATGTGCCTGCTGTGCTTATTTATTTAAATAATAATTGTCACCTGATTAGTTGTGCTGATATGGTTATGTATGTAAGTTATACTTTGTGATTTATCTGCTTGCGCCTTCATGTTTACTTATTAAGATTACATATGAACATTTATTTGCTTATGCTGATATGATGCTAATGACCTGTTTATTATGTAAGATATATATTTGCTGCTTTGCGTATGGATTGCATATTTACACATTTCTGTTTTATTGTCATAACTACTCTTTAATTTGGTATATAGAAATCCTGATATACGGTGTACTATCATGGAGTTTAGGTCACACTATGGTATTAATTATAGATTGTTAGCTTGGCAGAGCCTCGTTATAGGGATTGTGCTACATCCACTTGTTAACATTCTGTTCTCTACTGGTATATTTACTCGCTATTGCATGTTTTGCTTACGCTCAGTGCTTTATGTTTTAAGATAAGAAAATGAACTGCTATAATTCTACGAACGACATTGGTACAAGAAAGTTCATTGAAGTCACACGAGCTGGAGGTTTTATGGAAGCTGTATAAATTTATACTAATAGAAAGGAAGCTAACGACATGAAATACCAACACTAGGTTTAAACCATTGACAGTTATTACACTGCATTCTTCATGAGCAATTGAAATAGCAAGTGACACTTGACAAAAAAAAAATACTCCACATGTTTGCTTCTGTTTTGCCATGATTCTTGAAGTGGTGTACACACTGTGAAATATTATGATCATTCACACTCCGTACTCGTACTTACTTACTGAAAGTTATTCGAACTAAAGGCTATTAGAGGTCATGTATGCATTTCTTTTATTTAATGATAGACAAGGTAACCAAAATGTATTTTATAATTCATGAGTAGAAGATTTGGGTCAGATGAATTACACAGAGGTTGTGTGTGGACATTGTGTCTTCGGATTGTATGGGATGATGAATTGAAGTTTGCACTAGGATTTTATCTGTACTTGTTCGAGGAGACTGACTAGAGGAAAGAGTTGTTATGGAAGTGAAATGGTATTGGTGATAAGGTTTATATGTATCGATGTATTGAAGAGGTATTATTGAGGTATTGAGATAGTGTGAAGTTGATGATTATTGGAGTTTTGTTGGACAAGAGTTAAGGTAAATGGTATTGATGATAATGTTTATATGTATCGATGTAAGAGGTATTATTGAAGTATTAAGATTATGTGATACTGATGATTATTGGAGTTTTGGTGGATAAGAGGTAAAGTAAGTGAGGAGCATATTTTTTTGTTGGTTTATATGGAACAAGGAGGATGAAGATGGCAGACTAGAACACTCAAGTAGAAGGAAGATTCTCTACAGACACACTTTGTTAAATCAATAAGCAGTACATACTTTTTTTTTTTTTTTTTTTTTTTGAGAGAGGAAGTATTTGCATATCTTGGCACACTGACAGTTGTTCAGCAACCGTACATTTGATTTGGCTTGGCAGACATTGGTCTTGACATGATGACTATGACGTTGACTAACTATTATTGACTGTTATACACTGCTGCCACTACTACTTGATACAAATGTTGAACATCAAATTTTTGACAGGACTGCATTTACACAGTTAACACTATTCAATTAGAAAGATGAGTGGGTGTGTGTTTTCCTTTCCTAATCCCAAATAATTGGTACCGACCTACCTCCTAAATATTATTTCACTTGTTTGTTGTGGATTGCACTGACACCCATAAATATTATAGGTTTACTGATATTTGTGTATTTGTAATAGTTAATAAGACAATTATCTGATATCATTTATGTGTTTATTATAATTTGTATGTTTAGTGTAAGAGAATTGATAATAATTTTGTAAAAGCAATTGTGTGTGCATTCAAACTGTTGTTCCTGCTTGCACCTATCATCATTGATGGGTGCCACTGGAAATGTTTAATTTCTGCTAATGAACTCTGATGAACTGTTTGATTAGTGATAGTGAATATTGTGGACTGCTACCTGCACTTGTTCAACGTGATGGGTTCCACTTGGAAATGTTTAATTTCTGCTGATGAACTCTGATGAACTGTCTGATTAGTGATAGTGAATATTATGGACTGTTACCTGCAATTGTTTAACATGATGGGTGCCACTTGTAAATGTTTAATTTCTGCTGATGAACTCTGATGAACTGTCTGATTAGTGATAGTGAATATTATAGACTGTTACCTGCACTTGTTCAACATGATGGGTGTCACTTGGAAATGTTTAATTTCTGCTGATGAACTCTGATGAACTGTTTGATTAATGATAGTGAATATTATGGACTGTTACCTGCACTTGTTCAACATGATGGTTTCCACTTGGAAATGTTTAATTTCTGCTGATGAACTCTGATGAACTGTCTGATTAGTGATAGTGAATATTATGGACTGTTACCTGCACTTGTTCAACATGATGGGTGTCACTTGGAAATGTTTAATTTCTGCTGATGAACTCTGATGAACTGTTTGATTAGTCATAGTGAATATTATGGACTGTTACCTGCACCTGTTCAACATTGCTGGGTGGCACTGATGGAACTGCTTCTACTGAGATAATGTCCCTTGTAGCTGTCTGCACTTGTTCAACATTGCTGGGTGCCACTGATGGAATTGCTTCGACTGAAATGATGTCACTTGTTGCTGTCTGCACCTGTTCAACATTGCTGGGTGCCACTGATGGAATTGCTTCGACTGAAATGATGTCACTTGTTGGTGTCTGCACCTGTTCAACATTGCTGGGTGCCACTGATGGAACTGCTGCTACTGAGATAATGTCACTTGTTGGTGTCTGCGCCTGGTCGCCATTTCTGGGTGCCACTGTTGGAGCTGTTTAAATACTGCTGATGAAATGTTATGAGACTGCTATTTGCACCTGTTGACCAATGCTGGGTGCTGCTGTTGAAACTTTCAACTACTCTGAGGAGTGCTACTTGTTTATTGAACTATTGAAAAGATTTATGTGAATATTTGTATAAACTGATTTTTTGTGTATTTACTGTTTATGAAATGTTATGGGACTCTTACCTACACCTATTCGTCATAGCTGGTGACATTGATTGAATGATACTTGTGTAAACTATTATGTAAAATCAGATGTATGCAGGCATTTGTATTCCTTACTGTACTTTATATACATATTAGGTTATTGAAGGGTCAGTGCCAAGCCAAAATTTATTTAGTTATGTGATATTTACATATTAATATTATCTTTTATTTTTGTCTGTATTTTTTTGGACGAATTTGGTGGTATTTTCACCACCAATGCTGGCAAAAATACCATCAAATTCTAGCCCGTGGAGGAAGGGCATATGAAAGGTGGCTACACTGAGTCACAGCGCCAGAGATTGCGCCAAAGAGTATTTTTCCGTCGCCTCCACTGGGGGAGTAGTAGTTCAGAGGTTGCCGTGGTCAGTGCTTGTTGAGAGGATGTCGATAGCAGTACTAGTTGAGGGCATGTTGTGTGCAGTTGTTCCGTTGGACGAGGCAGCAGATGCTGTTTGATTGGGGATGTTGCAATGATCACAGTGTATTTTTCGTCAATATATATGAAGGTAACAAAATTTTTTTTTTATTTCAAATTTCCTAAATAACAATATCTCTTGGTCAAAGGTTCAGTCAACAAAGCATCTGGCTTGTGTTCATGTATTAGACTGTAATTCTGGATTCTATGTGCATTTATAGTATTTCTGGTTTTTTAATTACTTCATTGTAAATGGTGTTTAAAATATCTTGTCGTATTGAGGAAGAACCGTGCTAGATGTGTACGTTGAATCACATTTGCACACACAGAACAGTTACACTTGTGCTTTGTTGTTTCGTAGCTTCTATAGTTGATGGGGACTTAATTAATCAACTGTGTTAACGGAAATTTCCTTTTATTCTTTATTGTTATTCTATGCAGTCAGATTGCGTAGTAATACTACTCAGGGCCAACCGGTTCCGAGACTTCGTAACCGGACATGCAGCTACTAAAATTATTTGCGTTTTATTTAATTAAGCCCCCATGCAAGGTACCCGTTAAGACAGTGCTGCGGAATTTCGCGTTAATGGGCTATGGCAGCAGCCGACGAATCCGAGTCCCTCTGCTAATAGCACGATACAGCCTGCAGCACCTCTCCTGGGCTCGTGATCATTTCTTTGTTTGATCTTTTTAGAGATGGTTTCGGGACTCGGCTGTTCGATAGAGGATGTCAAATTAAACACCTTTCAGCTGTCTAGTTTCCAAACATATTTTATTTGGCTACCAGTTTTACTACGCCATTTCCAGGTCCCTGACCGACGTGTAGGGAGATTCTACCTCCGCTGTGATCAAAACAGGGGCCAGCAATGCTGGTATTGGTAGATATTTGCTATAGTGATCACTTCATCTATCATCTGCGTAGTAAAACGCTGAAACTGGTAGCCAAATAAAATAAGTTTGGAAACTACACGGCTGAAAGGTGTTTAATTTGACATCTGTGGGACGTAGAGGACTGGAAAACCGTGTGCTGGTCAGATGAATCGTGATTTCAGTTGGTAAGAGACTGACGGTTGTGTTCGAGTGTGTTGCAGACCCCACGAAGCCACAGACCCAAGTTGTCAACGAGGCACGGTGCAAGCTGGTGGTGGTTTCATAATGGATTGGGCTGTACTTTCCCCGATCATTGACTGGAAATGGGTACGTTAGGCTACCTAGAGACCATTCATGGACTTTATGTTCCCAAACAACGATGGAATTTTTATGGATGACGATGCGCTAAATTACCGAACCCCAATGGTTCGCAATTAATTTGAAGAACATTCTGGACAGTTCGAGCGAATGATTTGGCCACCCTTGACATGAATCCCATCGAACATTTATGGGACATAATGGAAAGGTCAGTTCGTGCGCAAAATCCTGCACCACCAACACTTGCACAGTTACGGACGGCTGTAGAGGCTGCCGAGTTGGGCCTCAGAAGATGGTAGCTTCAAAGAACCTTACCGCTGCTTCTGCGCCTCGTACAGAAGCTGGTGCAAAATTTAACATTTCGCTATTATACGACATCTTTGTGGAAGAGGAGCGGGGAAGAGAAGAGGAATGTTGTATCGTAGTCGGACTCAGAGCCAAGGGCCCGTCTGAGCCATCACTGATGTTTCTACACTGCGAGATGCACTTGGAAATAAAATGACAAGATTCCGGTAAGTCACCTCATGGTGTGCGTTACAGTGCAATTTCTAAAGGAGCGATTGGAAGAAGAAGATACGGCTCTGTGTTTTACTTACCTGATGACCCTTCTTAGACTATCTGTCTGACATACGTATGTATTGTCGCCTGGAAATGGAAAAACTGCTAAATAAGTATTTTCTTGAGTGTGAAAAGACGAGAAGTGACAAAACTAAGATAATAGTCGTATCTGCAGCGCAACAAAATCAGAGAAAATTCAATGTTCATTATTAACACTAGTTGTGTGAAGACTGAGATATTATTAAAACTTACTTCTGTTCGAGTCTTTGGAAGAACAAGACGATAACTTGTACTATAACATTTTGTTATGTGGATTGAAATATCGGTGATGTGATAATTTCCGTTTGTTATCTCAGATTATAATTATTGTTCGTTAACATAAAATAAGTGATTTTATTTAACGTTCATACGTGTGTAGAGCACCTTTCCTCCAAGTTATTGCCGTTTGCAGTGTAGCAGATCTACAGATCTACGCTAATTGTTGGCATTGCTGCAACATTATCTAAATTCACCTAAAGCTGGGCTCGTTGCCTCCATATTCGCTAAAAACTGGCTTCATTAACCAAGAGAGCTAAAATATGTAAGCAATTCAAGCACATGTGGTCGGAATTTTAAATTATTTCAAGTACATGAGAACGCAGCCAGCCGCTTATGATAGCTTTCAGTATTTTAAGCTACTTATAAATGTTTTCTAGGTATTCAGTAGCCGCACATGCAGAAACCACGTTTACCCTGAAAATAAGACAGCTCAAGTTCTCCTATTTAATTTGCTGTTTAAGAGAATAATCGTCGTTACACTCTTTTGAAGGTAACCACATCTTTAACCATATAATAATAATCGTGAGACGTTCGACTTTAACTACGTGTACTATTATGAGAAATAGACATCATAGACACCTCGTACGAAACTTAATGAGCTTTCAAACCAAAGCTTCAAAGATTAACAATAACCATTCTCGTTTTATATTTTTCATGAAGTTTAGGGAAATTAAAATACAAAATTTTCTCCCCTTTATTCGTCACACACATTTTTAATAAGCAATGATATATCACACATACGAGACTCCACTCTCCGAACCAGTGATAAACGGGGCAGCCTGCCAGCGTTTCAGATTCACTGATATATTGACCACTAATGCGATTTGCTGACTGCTTAAATTAACTGATTATTGCTCACAGACTAATTCAGAGACTTTTCTGTCGGCGTTGTGGTGTATTAATTGTTGTTACAATAGTGTATTTCAGACAACTCCATATGCTGTATCTCAAAACAATTTCTGGCGACATGGCACAAGAAATTTGTGAATTTTTACAAAGAACGATGAATGTCGCTGCTTCCCTGGCCTGTTTTTTTCGCCTAACATGCCGTCAACTGATCATGTCTAGAGTACTGTTAGCTGGGAATTTGGTCGCCACGATTCTCTAGCAATATCAGTTTATGCTTTGAGGACTCGCTTACAGCCCTTGTATAGAGTGATTTCTCCTGAAGATATCCAGGCACTACCATCTTCCATACCAAGACGTTTGATTGCTCCCATTGCACTATATGAGGACTCTAGCGATCTCTTTGTCGACACCACGTTACATCCCAGTCTTCCATCTTGCAACACATACTGGTTCCACACCACACACAATTCTCCGAGTCAAGATCGTGTACAGATCTGTAATCCTAATTATTCGTATACTGACTTGTACCTAAGCTATGGTATTAAGTTTACAACAGTCACATGCAGCTTTTATATTACTGAATGTCCCGCGAATGTACTCTTCATACCAAATACACTGTTGGACTTTGAATTCGTTACAGCCACAAAACGCGTCATTCACATTACGATCATACCTCACATCAATGCGCATTGCAGTTTCTCTCCACTCGTTGGGTTACCTGTTCTTTCGAATATATTATTAACAGTAACATAGGCTGAGGTCATCGGACAGCGATATGCACGTACATATATAGCGATAGTACCGTGTACACAAGGTGTAAAACGGCAGCGGATTGGAGGGGATGTCATTTGTGCTCAGATGATTCATGTGAAAAGGTTTCCTACGTGGTTATGGGCGCACGACGGAAACTAAAAGACTCTGAACGCGGAATGGTAGTTGGAACTAGACGCATGGGATTTTCCATATCAGAAATCGTTAGGGAATTCAATACTCCGAGATTCATAGCGTCAAGAATGTGCCCAGAATACCAAATTTCAAGTATTACCTCTCATCACGGGCAATGCAGTAGCCGACGGCCTTTACTTAAAGGCCGACAGCAGCGACGTCTGCGTAGAGTTAACAGTAAAGACACATTGAGTGAAATAACCGCAGAAATCAATGTGGGACGCACGACGAACGTATCCGTTAGGACTGTGGACGAACTTTGGCGTTGACGTGCTATGACAGCAGAAGACCGACACAAGTGCCTTTGCTAACAGCGCGACATCGCCCGCAGCGATTCTCCTTGGCTCGTGACCATATCGGTTGAACCCTAGAAACTTGAAAATCCTGACTTGGTAAAATCAGTCCCGATTTCAGTTTGCATGTGCTGATGGTCGGGTTCGAGTGTGGCGCAGACCTCACGATGCCATGGACCTAAGTTGTCAACAAGGCACTGTGCAAGTTGGAGGTGGATCCATAATGACATGGGCTGTGTTTACATGTAATGAACTGGGTCCTGGTTATTTTCATCTACTTAGAGACCGATTACTGCCATTCATGGGCTTCCTGTTCCAAAATTACCATAGAATTTTTATGGACGACAATGCGCTCCATCATCGGACCATAATACACTCCTGGAAATGGAAAAAAGAACACATTGACACCGGTGTGTCAGACCCACCACACTTGCTCCGGACACTGCGAGAGAGCTGTACAAGCAATGATCACACGCACGGCACAGCGGACACACCAGGAACCGCGGTGTTGGCTGTCGAATGGCGCTAGCTGTGCAGCATTTGTGCACCGCCGCCGTCAGTGTCAGCCAGTTTGCCGTGGCATACGGAGCTCCATCGCAGTCTTTAACACTGGTAGCATGCCGCGACAGCGTGAACGTGAACCGTATGTGCAGTTGACGGACTTTGAGCGAGGGCGTATAGTGGGCATGCGGGAGGCTGGGTGGACATACCGCCGAATTGCTCAACTCGTGGGGCGTGAGGTCTCCACAGTACATCGATGTTGTCGCCAGTGGTCGGCGGAAGGTGCACGTGCCCGTCGACCTGGGACCGGACCGCAGCGACGCACGGATGCACGCCAAGACCGTAGGATCCTACGCAGTGCCGTAGGGGACCGCACCGCCACTTCCCAGCAAATTAGGGACACTGTTGCTCCTGGGGTATCGGCGAGGACCATTCGCAACCGTCTCCATGAAGCTGGGCTACGGTCCCGCACACCGTTAGGCCGTCTTCCGCTCACGCCCCAACATCGTGCAGCCCGCCTCCAGTGGTGTCGCGACAGGCGTGAATGGAGGGACGAATGGAGACGTGTCGTCTTCAGCGATGAGAGTCGCTTCTGCCTTGGTGCCAATGATGGTCGTATGCGTGTTTGGCGCCTTGCAGGTGAGCGCCACAATCAGGACTGCATACGACCGAGGCACACAGGGCCAACACCCGGCATCATGGTGTGGGGAGCGATCTCCTACACTGGCCGTACACCACTGGTGATCGTCGAGGGGACACTGAACAGTGCACGGTACATCCAAACCGTCATCGAACCCATCGTTCTACCATTCCTAGACCGGCAAGGGAACTTGCTGTTCCAACAGGACAATGCACGTCCGCATGTATCCCGTGCCACCCAACGTGCGTTGAGTGTAAGTCAACTACCCTGGCCAGCAAGATCTCCGGATCTGTCCCCCATTGAGCATGTTTGGGACTGGATGAAGCGTCGTCTCACGCGGTCTGCACGTCCAGCACTAACGCTGGTCCAACTGAGGCGCCAGGTGGAAATGGCATGGCAAGCCGTTCCACAGGACTACATCCAGCATCTCTACGATCGTCTCCATGGGAGAATAGCAGCCTGAATTGCTGCGAAAGGTGGATATACACTGTACTAGTGCCGACATTGTGCATGCTCTGTTGCCTGTGTCTATGTGCCTGTGGTTCTGTCAGTGTGATCATGTGATGTATCTGACCCCAGGAATGTGTCAATAAAGTTTCCCCTTCCTGGGACAATGAATTCACGGTGTTCTTATTTCAATTTCCAGGAGTGTAGATCGCGATGGTATGAAGGACTACCGGAAATTTCCAGTAAATGATTTGGCCCGACGTGAATCACGTCGAACATTTATAGGACATAATCGAGAGGATAGTCCGTGCACGAAATCCTGCGCCAGCAACACCTTCGCAATTATGAACAGCTGTAGAATCAGCTTGGCTCAATATTTGTGCAGGGACGTCCAACGCTTCGTTGAGTCCCTGCCATGTCGAGCTGCTGCACGTCGCCAGGCAAAAGTAAGGCCGGCACGATATTAGGAAGTATCCTATGACTTTTGTCACCTCAGAGTAAGGAAGTAACCAGCTTGTAGTGTTCACCTAGGTTAAACAGTCTGTTGTAACTTGTGGCAAGAATTTCAGTCTACAGCATAGTTATGTCGGGTGTCAAAGACAATGGTCCAGAGTTCTCATAGTGTGTTACGTACCACAAGAGTGGAGAAAGGCTTCTTTATAATAAACACATCATAATTATTTTAGTAATTGGGATTGTAAGAAAGTATTTTCCAACTCATTCAGTTTCAGATTATTTCATTTTCTGGTAAACTGTTGAATTATTTATGTCGAATACCACATCTGTGTCACCAGCTTGTAATCTTGTGGTTAACCTTGTTGACCCAATATCCCAGGTCTTTGCGTTCGATTTCCGGCTGGGTCGGGGATTTTCTCCGCTTGGATCTGGGTGCATTATCATCGTTTAATTGTCATCGAAGCAGAAGTTGCCGAAGTAGTGGCAATTAATGAGACGTGGACCAAGTGGTCGAACGCCCGAGTAGGGAACTCGTGGCCAAAAATGCCATCGCGAGTTTCAACGTATGTGCATCTTTTATGAGGAAAAAACTTCAGGTTGAACTTGAGTACGCACTTCACAATCATCAATAGTGCTCAGCATGCAGCCACAAAGTTTACATTCAAGAATCACAGCACTAGATCAGAAAATCTTGATGCACCTCATTTGACTCATTCACTCACAACTTTTTGTATTGCTGTCTCCCTGTCTTAAAGTTTCAGGTCTAAATCTTTGACAACCGTTTAGACTGAAGTCCCTGTTGCTAGTCTTTTTTTTCTGCAGATTGAACTGTGGTATCTGTTTGTTAAGTAATTCTATACAGCTTGGGAAAAAGAGGAATTGTCAAATTTGCACCCTCTCTAGTGATGGGTACCTATGGATACCTCCCACCTCGTGTAGTCAATGAGGACGGAAATGGAGGAATAAGTAGCCCTGGATCAAGTGGTCAAGAGTGTGGATGGAAACTGGCAATGATGCTTATCCTAAGGCCAACTACATAACGTTAATAGTGGTGGCAGATCCCCTGGCTGTCCTCTGGACTGATAGGTTTCATATGAAAGAAACAGCGACAGGGAACTGAGTGGTGACAAGTGACTTGGACCTCAAACACGCAGCACCAGAAGGAAATTCCGGGACACCTTCATCGTATGCAGCTTAACATGGATTCAGTAACACATTACTTGTGTTTAGCCCCACAGAGCCTAGGAAAATGGGGTAACCTGGAGTAAGCTATAATAAAGTGGGCTTGGCAGTGTGTAGGCCTGGCCAACTAGAACCATCGTGATAACACTCACTGTTCAAATGCCTTTCAGTGCCACTTTCAAATGGTTCTCCATGGTCACAGGCAACTGGTTAATGCACTCCAAGGTGGTGGGAAAAAAAGATGCCTACGAAGAGTTTGTCCTTTCGTTTTCGCTACCAGTACTTTTGCCGTTATATGGAGCGGGATTGTGGATCGAACAGTCGCATTCGGCTGATAACTTTGGTTTGCAGTCTGCAGTAGAGATAGCTGTTGGTCGATTGAAGATGATGTTATACTGCCGATTTTCGCTAACTCTTGTAATATCTCTTTATATTCTACTAATTGTCCCTGCACTATTCTATGAGTGAATTACGTTTCCTGCTTGACCATCTACATACTCGCAGAATCGATGCGCAAAGTAGTACAGCACTATTATTATTCCATGAGCGCATAATTACTCTTTGTAATATTCTCTCTGGTGTGTTGAGGGGACTGCTAGGGTCTTATCCGTGCCGAATAGCCGCATTGAATAATTGTAATTTTGCTATCGTGATTACTGGAAGAAAGATATTGAAAATATATTGTATCCTACTCAAAAAAATATATACTGAGCATTTACATCAAAGGTGTGTAAGGAATTTCATTATGTATGTATTCTCTAATTGGAAATATGCACGGAGGTGTCGTTTCGTTGGTAATCAGAAGGGAACTTCCGATGAATTGGAAACGAAGCTGCAATTATTAGATCCAAGAGCTCCATTATTTCATCGGATAATTAAACTCTATCAAAGCAAACTTTCCGCTTGATCTGAGGTTTCCCGACTGTCTACGCAAAGCAAGAAAACCAAGACATTTTATTTACACAGGATTGCAGATCGCTTCGAATCATCGAGACTGCGGACAAGGAGAGTCATCGTCCGATTCTGATTAAACAAGTAAAACTTGATTATAACTTTCTTACTCTGAAGGTCTACATATTTTTAAGGCACATCCATGCTTTCTCCCTACGATTACGTGCTAGCATTTTTATATGGATTTATCAACATATACAGGGAAAGTACCCACCATCGTTAATACACTATAAACTGAAAATTAATATGATCGGTATAAAATATTTTACTCGGCATGAGACGGGTTCGTTCTTGTAGGTACCAAATGGAAATTATGGGACGTAGGAGGGACTCGAGGGAGAACGATGTGTCGTGGAGTGGAGAGTGAGAGGCACTGTTCTGTTTTGTTTTTCAGTTTCTTAGCTGCATTGTTATCCTGAAATGTCTAAATATCACAACATTATGTGTATACCTTGAAGCCTATGCAGGAAGTCTTTCAGCACGTCTATGTGGAAAGAGATAATGTTAACTCCAGTGTGAGGAAAAGCTGTTCTAATGTAGGCAATGAAATACTGCTTATTTTCTTTATCCTGCAGCAGAAAATATCACTCTACGAAAATGCCAACGTTAAATACTCCGTCCTTAATTAAGACTTCGCTGAGACATCGTATTTTCCATTATTTAAGATTGTTTCGATTTTCCTCTCTCCAAGAACGGAAACTCTCTTCTTGTCGAGAGAAATTTAGAAAAGGCAGTGGAGCAGAATACGGAAAATTTTAAGTAAGTTCCAAAATAGATTGGAAAAAATTGAATTTGTTGCTGAATAACTGCACTTCATTAAGATCTTTAAGATGGATTGCCTTTTGATGACTGATATTACATGTGAACTTCCTGCACCATCAGACATGTATGGATTTCGTATACTTACTCCGTCCCGCCATTCAGTCTGGATTTAAACGTCTCCAGTCATGGCCTCGCGAAGTGTGGAGCGGAATGAGGTCGCCAGTTCTCGACAAATGCTTCACCTACCTGCCATCTTCTCTTCCTATAACAGACGGAGGGGGAAATAGATTTTTTATCTAATTAGCGTTCAAAGGATGCAGAAGTGAGCCGTTTTTAAAAAATGCCTCCCAAGTTCTCATTACCGTCTGTTAATTGCGTTTTCAGCCTCTTAACGAAATGAATCGCTAATTGACTTTTACGGCAAGGTGCTGGGAAATAAGCTTATCCTGCGACAGGAAAACTACGGCTAAATAATTCGTGCTTCGGTTCCTCATCAGCGCCGGGATGGAAGCGGGCATTTTTTGAGACTAGAATAGATATAATTTCGGAAGTGAAGAGAGGGGCGGGACCTTCGTCGCTGGCGGAGAAGCGGGCCGTGTCTGCTCATCAAGACAATTATCAGACAATCCGCGGCTGTCGGCGCTTCCGCAGCTGTCTGCAATATTCGCAAAATGCGCTGTCGCCGCCGACGCCGCGGCGCTCGGGATTGGATTCCGGAAAATAACGTCATTCGCCGGGCGCGACCTCCCACCGCTAATCCTTGCACAACAGAGGCGCTCCCAGACACCGAATGCGATTTTCGCGGATTATGTATAAACACAATAGTAAGGCCTTATCGGTTTTTCTACTTAAAGACTAACCTTAATAAACGCCTGCACAGAATTCGGCAGCTAAATAATTCTCGTACCATTTCGCGAAATAAGCTGTTGTTTCACCACAGAAACAAGCACACGCTCATGCACATGTAAGTGCACACACACACACACACACACACACACACACACACACACACACACACGTTAAGAATGTCTCTTTCCAATTAATGGTAACATTTGACCCCACTGGTTTCCATTCGACGATTTAAAATATTTCTTTATTTCTTTTTTCCAGTATTTCTGATTTTCACATATGATCAGATTTTCTAATGTTTGTATAGTATAACACTTCTAAAAAATATATACATGGTGAAAATGCTGTGAAACTCCTAAGTGGTATGTTGCATCGCTGTTACTTTAACTGCCCGTCGTGTCATGTTGTGACTTTACTGTCACATATCGCTAATGGATATTGGTTCGATAACCAAAAATACTACTCGAGCTCATTGTAAGGATCGGTTCAGATCACTGAGCATTTTAACTGCTCCATGTGAATACATTTACCAGTCAGTTGTACATATCACAAATAACATTGGTAATTACTGCACAAACAGCTCTGTCCATGGCCATGCAACAAGAGACACTCTCAACTCACATTTACCAATAAAAAATAAACATAAGACTCAAAACAGCATTTTCTACCAAGGAATAAAACTGTACAATAAATTACCAAAAGATATGAAAGAAATTGCAAAAATATACTTATTTAAAAAGGCAGCTAAAAAGTAGCTGTTATGCAATACATTTTACACATTATTTAGCTAAAACACATTAGGGATTTGATAAATAATGTTATACAAGTATATAATAATAATAATGATTATAATATATCCAACATTCCACAGAACATCTTCACTTTATGTTTTTTCCTTCCTTTTTCCTTTCTAGAAATACTTATCCCTAAGCTATGCATGGCACAATACTAACACCTCCTTCTGAGCTCAACATCTCACTCATTATGGAGGGATGCTGACTCAGTTTTTCAGGATAGCAAATGGGAAGTTGAGGTACAGAAAATGGCCCACTGTGTGTGTGTGTGTGTGTGTGTGTGTGTGTGTGTGTGTGTGTGTTTAGTGAGTGAAGTGTTATGAAACAATGTGTGTATAGTGTGTGCAGTGACTGATAGTAAGATGCGAGTGAACAATGTGGCCTCACATTATTTAACAAGTTATTTGTAAAAAAAGTATTGTATACCAGGAGTGAATATAACGATTGTCTCTAACTAGAAGTCTGTAAATATATGTGTATACGAATTGGCTTATTTTAAATTGATCTAAATTTGTAAATACTTTGACTATCCTAGTAAAAATAGATCTATAGATGAATAAAGCTGCTACTACTACCACATTTTCCTGGTTGTTTTATTGAGGGAACTGCACATGCGGGCTTTGCAGGAAGGCTGTGACTTTTTGCACCAGGTATGTGCACTCTCAGGGTACTGTTGTCGGCAGAAGGCAGACAGAGAATGTCATTAGAATAGGCGAACCTCCCCAGGGAGACAGGCTGTTTCGCGGAAGTAAGGCTGTGGCCTGCTTCATGTTTTTATGAGCAGAGTTAGCGCCTGGCCTAGCTGTAGTCGGGGCATGCATTGCCATCACTGCTATCCACAAACAGTAACGGAATAGGAGATTTTTACCTTTTCTGTGTGAACACCGAAGGTCGAGACGCCGCCTGGCCAGCGTGAGGAAGATAGTTGCTTTTGCTCAAGAATTTCGGTCATCCAATCGAACTGAGTTTCCCTGACACCATGTTTCATGCGAAGCCTACTAAATGAGGAGACACTGCTCTAGGCCAATAGCAATCTCTTTTTTTTGTTAATGTATGTTTTGTAAGCCTAGAGTGGGAAGTTTCTGTTCCATTCCCCTGTTTTTTTACGAAACAAGTGATGTTCTCATCCATCACATTGACAACAGTATTGAGTCGTTCCCTCCATTTAGAGTTTTGAAAGTGGAGAGTTGAGGATGGAGAAGTAAGTTTCGAGGCATTAATACTCCAGACGCCGTGCAACTGGTCTCCCGCCCACCGGCTAGTGCTAATGGGAGTATGCTTTACTGGTTTTGGGGAAATGTCAGTTTTGCAGTCTGTGGTAGTGTGATCCTACACTGAGCAGCTCGCTAGTCAGTTGTTATCGCACGCTACTTCAGTTGCTTATTTGATTATAATTTGTATTTTGTCTCATTAACGTTGAATTCACGAGCTGCCCTGATATGAACAACTTGATGCGTTTTCTCCGTGTAGTCTTTTATATAATTTGCTACCTCCTCACAGTGTTAGCAATATTTGTGCGTCAACTTAATCCAGATTTTTAGAAAACTTTGCTCTTTGTTAACTATTTGTGTATTGTGTCTAATAATTAGAGCAAATAAACATCTCTTATTCTGAGACTTGTTTAAAATTACAGTATCCTTTAAATTGTCCGACAACTATTCCATGCTTAAGCGAACAACTAATAATAAATATGACATGTTGCACATTTAAGCTTGTAGTTCTCACTGTGATAGTGTTACCGTTGTGGACAGTGGCCAAACTCTTCTCTTACTATTTACTGAGGATAGCAAGCATTGTTTGATTATAAGTCTTTTGTTGACTAGGAAGAGTTATGTCATTTTCACTAGGACTCTAAGTTTGTTATGTATTGTTTCATTATTATTTGGCTACTGACCTTACAATGTTCTAATGTAATAAGCAACATCATAGCATAATCTCGTCTAGGATTAACGTGCATGTTTACCATTGTGCGACTTAATGAATACTTCAACCATAATTCAAGCCTGTCCTTTTTGCTAGTTTATACAGTTTCCTTTGGTTTTTCTGCTAGGCTAGCTAGGCAGCCGAGAATTTCCTTCCTCAATATTGTGTTGTCTGGCACATCAACTTCTATTATTCCCCAATCCTTCGGATTTTCTTTTACTGCACCGACTCATTTCTTATTTCCTTTTTTACTTTACTACGAGTTTCGTAGAATTTCACAACTTATCTATTTAATTTGGTTGGTTGGCTGTTACTGTGCATGAAGGATTCTAACTTGCCTTTTTTCGTATCCAAGTACATTCTGGTGTATTTTCAATTATTTTATTTCCTATTTGTTTGTATGTTCCTTCCTCAGCATAATTGTACCCTAAAATTTTCCTGGTCGCTTTTCGTTCTCTCTTACTGATTCCTTCAGTATCTCTCCTGTTTAAAGTGAGTGCCTCAGTCTGAAGACATTCTGTCTTGATTTTTGTCAGTGGTAGCTTGTGCAAACTTTTAGCAATATGCTTCAATCTGGTGGTCTCTATCCTTGGGTAACAATCGTAACTAAACTGCATGTCTTTATTTATGTACACAACCTGAATTGTTTAAATACATTTAAATTTTATAATTAGTTGAAATTGTGCGAAATGAAATACAATGAAATAAAGTTGTTAGTGACCGTGGAAATCGAATCTGAGCCCACTAATTGACTGTCTGTCGTTAAATTACTTCTTTTCTTCAAAAATCTTTTATTGTACTGTAATACAATGAACCAAAATGTTATACGAAATCTGATAGAAATTCATTCACTACCAAATCCTTCTTCAGATTGTTGCATTAATGAAAGAATTAATTTTTTTAAATAAAATAAACAAACCACTCCAAAAGGACCCCTTAAAAGTCCCTCATACTCTACGTGTAAAGTTTTAGAGAGAATTTTATTTTTCCTTTAGCCCGTTCATGAGAAATATTCCAGAAACCTGAAAGGGGCTTAACCTGCTTAAACTCACATTGTACTTTTTTTGCCTATAGTTTCTGTCAACTGAATCAATGGCGTTTCGGAAATAGACAAACATCTTTTGAATTCAGTAAATTTGGCTATCAACTGACTTGAGATTAAATTTTTGTTCAGAACATTTTCTGCTCATCCTAAAAACTATCTTAATATTCATCTGAGTTACTCTCCAGCGTTGTTTCTACTTAGTTTATTACAGTCTTGGAGAGTATCTTACATGCAACTACCTGTGAAGAAATTCCTCTGTAGTTGTTAACAACCAGTTTATTGCCTTCCTTGTTTAGTGAATGTATCAAGACCACCTTCTACCCTCCTGAGAGTTTTTCTGTTTTCCAGATTTTTGAAAGATTAATATTAGCTAATTTTTTTTTACTTTTGGCAGCGACCATTTCAAAAGTTCTCTTCTAATAGAGTCTTCTCCACTAGTTTTAATGAGTTCTTCAATTTCGTTAACAGGCAGGGGAAAATCTTCTTCTATATTCTCATGAAAGTTTGAATATTTAAACTTATGGGGCTTGGTTCTGGACAATTAAAAAGTTGACCAAAATATTTTGTAGGTATTTTGATATTTTCAGTGATATGTAAGCCGAATCGGCGATCTTTGTTCCTTGGCCCTCCGTTGTTAGAGTCATATTTCATATAGATCCACCTATCTCTTTAAATTTCACTTTCTCCTCGAAAGCTCTACTGGAAAAGGGCCTTTTTGGCCTAACCTCCTTCATGGCAGGCGAGCATTTTGCCACGCAGTCTACCGAACCACTCTGTCTTGATGCTGATGCAGTTACGACAACAGCTCCTAAAAACTTCCTCATCCTCAACATACAATGTTGCCTTGGTACTGTGAAAAACGTAGCACTCGTAGTGGCGGCAGAGACGACGTCACATCAGACTATGTGCAGTTGAAAACAGTAGGCATCTGTATCCCATGCCTGAGTTGATCGTAGCATGACTGACTACCATTTCAGCGATCAACACTGTCTTCCGACTATTGCGTAGAGAGCACTGCAAAACATGTTTTCATCTGTTTTATTTGCGTATCAGCACGCTTTTCAAGAAAAATGACGTAATTTTAATGCGATTTACAGCTCGAATTCGAAGAGAAATGACGTATTTTAGTGTGATATTTACAATGCGCCGTATCACATTACCACATGATAACTATGCTCTACTGATGTCTGTGTTGTTCGCTCTTTTTTATATGCAATTTTTTTTGTTTTAGAGTCCTTTTGTAAGCCTGAACGCTATTTCCTTTGTGTGACTGCGAATTTCGTAACCTGTATTTTCTAGGCAAGTTTTCTGAATGGTTTCGCGCACATATTAGAGCTGAGAATCTCTCTCGATTTTTCCCGTACTTAGTTTTTGGAATTTTGGATGCCAGGTTTTTGCTACATACGTATTTAGTTTTTACAAATTCTATCTGGAGCCTCACTCTTTCTGCTATTTCTTTAAGAATTTCTGT
Source organism: Schistocerca cancellata (assembly GCF_023864275.1). Lineage (NCBI taxonomy): Eukaryota > Metazoa > Arthropoda > Insecta > Orthoptera > Acrididae > Schistocerca > Schistocerca cancellata. Next base: position 215,520,678 of record NC_064631.1, read on the forward strand.
ATGTTTTTGTGCTGTTTGAATGTCCTGGCGTAGAATCGCAAGATCATCTTCAAATGCTAAGCTCTCTGTCCTAATATGCATTCTTCCTAACTTGATTGGTTTGTAAATTTTAAGCTCTCATTTTGTTTTCTATCACTCTTCAATTACTTTGCCTAAGACAGTTGAAATACAGTGGAGAGAGTCGATCATCTTGTCGCATTCCGAAATGCTTCCCTGAATTTTGCTACAGTTTTGTGCGAACTAGAATTTAAGAAATAATGATACTGAATTTAGAGTCCAGACTTTGTACTTTCTGAATTTGGAAGAGATACTTACGGTACACTGAGTCTTAAGCCTCTTCAAAACCTATTAAGGTAGGAACTATTTTTTGTGAATGTAGGCTTTCCCGGTGTATACTGCTGATAAAATCTTCTCGGGCTTCCATCCGCGTAACTGCGTCGAAAATCCGCGGCGTTTGATGAGTGTCTTCGCCAGAATTCATTTTTCGCCAGAAGATGATGAGAATGACACTCATCGGAACGTCACGGATTTTCGAAGCAGCTACCTGCATGGAAGCCCGAGAAGATTTCATCATTATTTTTAGTGTGATAATTTTTTTATACTTGAGAATTAGCTTCAGAACTAAAATTAGTTCAGGGAAAGATTTGTTTGATCTAAAATCTAATTGATAATCGACAGTTTTTCATTCAAGTTGTTGTATTCAGTCCAGCAGACACCGAGAAAGATTTTTTTACGGGACAGTAAGAAGAGAAATCCTTGTATAATTATTAACGTCCATTCCAACTGATTTTATCCATAGCGGAGTTTGTCCGTTTTGTTTCCCTTTTTATATAGTGGATGTATCAATTCAGTCTTCCAGTAACGCATAATTTTCTGTTTGTTTAACGTTTTGCATGATCAGTGTAATTTCTTTATGGTTCGTTTGGTAACTTAATTTCACTCTGGTTACTACTTCTTTGAGTGGTCGAACATTTAAAAAATTTTGTGATATGGATACGCGACTATGATATCGTCAATTTGAAATTCACTTATGTTGTTGTTGGGTGAACCTCAAGTCTTTTGTTTTGAGGATTATTTTTTAAAAATAGGTTGATATGATTTTGAGAATGAATTTTCAGCACAGTTCTAACAGTCTCTTTCCTTTCTGATTGGTCTATTTGTGTGTAGGGAAGTCATCAACTGCTATTCTGAATTTTCTCTTTTTTCATAACTGTGCTTAAAATCGTCCCTCAGAATTTTCAGCGATTTCGTGGAAATTTATAGATTGCATTTTCTGGTAACTCCAATTACTTATCTACTTTCTCTGATTTTGTTTTTCTTCTTGTATCACTGGCATATGTGCATTAAGTACTGTGTAAATTTTATTTGCATATTTCAAGAAAATTGTCATTAAACTGTTGTTCACAGGCTTTACTTTGATTAAAACAACTGAGAATGTCTTGCCAAACTGCGAATGCAACTCCGAGACAGGGTCTGTTCTTAAGGATTCTTCCGTCTGTTTTACTTTTGAACAGTCTGTAACTTCCAAAATCCATGGTGTTGTCTTTCAGCAATCTTATTTGTTTCACAGCTTTCTTTTAAAGGTTTTATGGGTAGACTTCGTGTCCTCTTAAATTTCACCGAGTTTACTATTCTCGTATTACCTTTTGTTTGTCTGACTAATTCTTTTTTGTTCTTTAAGTGTTTCTTATCATTTGTATAGAACCACATCCCTTCAACATTTATGTAATATTGATCAAGACTCGATCGAATCAGAAGGATATCGGCTTTATAAAGGACCACCAGGAGAAAGGGCAATAGCAACTGCTCCCCAATTCGGGGTGTGTTTCTTGGTGCACAATAGAGTATTGAATTTCGCTGAGGACTTTTCATCTGATTCCCCAGGAATAGCGTTGTTAAAAATTAAAGTGGATAACAAAATCTACACACTAATAAATGTTCATGCTCCAACTAACATTAAAAACAGAATAGATAAGCAATGAAAAGAAAACTTTTAGGATGAACTTGACCAACCAGGAAAGGAAAACGGTTAATTGAATTTTGTACTACACATGAGTTGGTTTTGAAGACAACGAGGTTTAAGAGAAGATCACTTAAATTCATCACTTGTAAATGTCCCAGCGTCAAACTAGGAGAGTTTCAGATAGATCATGTAGCCACGGACTAGAAATTTCATAGAGACATTTATAATGTTTAAGTCCTCCATGGCGTCGATATTAATTCAGACCACTACTTGTCAAAAATTAAAATCGAACTGACAGCTAAAAGAAAAACAAACCTCAAAAGTTAGGTAGCAAGAGAGAGCTTACGACTATAGTTGTATTGTTAGCACTCCTGTATATTACGAGAGATCCAAAACAACTTCATGTGATAATCTAGGCGCAACTATCAATGGATTAAAAGTCTTGACTGAAGAAGTTTCCCCCTTATAAGAAAAGAAGAAACATGTTTGGTGGTATGAGAAATCCGATATGGCAATTCTGCACAGGCATCAAACATGGTTAAGTGACCAACAAAGAAAACTGAAAGTTCCAGAGAGGAATTAATAAATGCCAGACGATCAATGACTAAACAGGTTAGAAGGATAATAATGAAATTTCATCAGGACTCCCTAAAATCTATCAATAATACTTTGAATCTCCAAAGACGAGAGATTACTATCAGACATTTAAACAGAACCAATGGAAATATACTTGCCCACACTTGTGACGAAGGATGTGAACGGAAAGGTAGCACATAACAGTTAAGAGAATTTAATGATTTAGGCTGAATACTTCGAATGCTGCGGAACCAGAACATTATTTAAAATCTGACCCTTTTCAGAGAAATAAAACGCATCTAGAAAAAGTTATACCCCCACATCCAGATGAAGGAAAAATAGTGATTAATTCACTTTGGAATTAGTGGTTGAACTTTTCAGCCGGCCAGAGTCGCCGGGCGGTTCTAGGCGCTACAATCTGGAACCGCGCGACCGCTACGGTCGCAGGTTCGAATCCTGCCTCGGGCATGGATGTGTGTGATGTCCTTAGGTTAGTTAGGTTTAAGTAGTTCTAAGTTCTAGGGGACTGATGACCTCAGAAGTTAAGTCCCATAGTGCTCAAAGCCATTTGAACTTTTCAAGTATGAAAATACACAAACTATTCTAAATTTACATAAACATCTTATTGACTTTTGGAATGCCGAGAAATTGCTAGAGGAATTGAATGTTGCAATAATCCGTCCAGTACACAAGAAAGGAGATAGATCGGATCCAAATAATTAGATGTATATTCTTGCTGCCTGCTACTTATAAAATTTTGTATAAGATTCTGTATTACAGAATTCATGAACAGGTGTATGGTGTATTAAGTGAATATCGACGAGCTTTTCGTCCAGGACGAAGCTGTCCTGATCAAATTACTCGTCTAAATGGATAATGAAACACCAAAACATCAGGAACAAGAAACTACACACCTACTTCGTCGATTTTTAAAAAGCCTATAACAGTATCCATTGTGAATCTCTACCGACAATCCTTATAGAAGTTGGTTTATATTAGACACTTGTCAACCTTATTGTTGTCACCCTTCGAAATACTAAATCTAGGGTAAGGTTCAGAAATGAATTCTCTGAACCTTTTGAGACTGGAACTGGCACTCGTCAAGGTGTTGACTGATCTGAACGAGATATGTCCACCATCTGTTAAGATTGGAAGAAAGATTCGACTTAACTGTGTTGCACGTGCAGATGCTTTGGCATTGGAAGCAAAGTAGTGAAATTGCGTGCTTATGGAATATCGTCTCAATTATGTGACTGGATTCATGATTTCCTGTCAGAGAAGTCACAATTCATAGTAACTAGCAGAAAGTCATGAGCAAAACTGAAGTGATTTCTGGCGTTCCCCAAGATTGTGTTACAGGTCATTTGCTGTTTCTTATCTATATAAACGATTTGGGAGATAATTTGAGCAGCCGCTTTAGGTTGTTCGCAGATCACGCTGTCGTTTATCGACTAGTCAGTCCTCTGAAGATCAAAACAAATTGCAAAACGGTTTAGAAAAGATATCTGTATGGTGCGAAAATTGGAAATTGACTCACACAGAAAATATTGTGGAGAAGGCTAACAAAAGACTGCGTTTTGTTGGCAGGACACTTAGAAAATGTTACAGATCTACTAACGACACTGCCTACACTACGTTTGTCCGTCCTTTTTTAAAATAATGCTGCGCTGGATCCTTATTAACTTTCTTTAATAATCTAGGGTTGTTAAAAATGGCAAGGTAAATGTTAATCAACATACAGGGAGGAGTTGTGAACTATATAACAATAGATTTATTCATTCTTAACATCACAAGATAAAAAAATGGCTAAAGAAACGTCACATAAACATTTCCATTTGACAAATGCTTTCACTAATATCAGGTCTATGGTGGAAAAAGTGACCAGCTGGGGATCGACACACGACACTTACCAGAACACTAATCGCTTTATCTGATTCATACACGTGAATCCGGGGTATGCCACAAAAACTACGCCACCATCAAGCATCTATACTCTACTATTCAAAAAAGAAAAATATGGTTCGAAAGAACAGGGTGCAGAGAAACGTATATTGGAGCCCTACGACATAGCAGCGAATACTTTACCCTTCTGCTAGTCAGGGCGGCACATCACGATGCGGTTCTGGCGCTGCAGTCCGGAACCGCGGGACTGCTACGGTCGCAGGTTCGAATCCTGCCTCGGGCATGGGTGTGTGTGATGTCCTTAGGTTAGTTAGGTTTAAGTAGTTCTAAGTTCTCGGGGGCTTACGACCTAAGATGTTGAGTCCCATAGTGCTCAGAGCCATTTGAACCGAAAAGTGCTCGGTCTCGCGTTCGGGTAATTTGGAACGCAGGTACTTCCCTATAAGCCCCTGAAACCCCGGTGAATTCCAGTGTGCAGGTCTGCCAAACCAATCTGTCTCCATCCCATGACTATGTGTGACAGAATATGTCAAATGTTTAGACGGCCAGGTCAAGACAAATGAGCACACCCACGCATCACTTGCTGTGTGCGTGATGCTAGAAGCAGTACCTCTGATGGTTCAGAAGGTGACTGGCACAGGCTCTAAGTGGCACACTAGCAAAGGACACAAGTCTCACCATTTAGGTAGAGACCTGCAGCTCTTTACTAGCGAAGAGCCAGTGCAAGAGTGTCCACTTCTGTTTCTCTCCACTTCCCTCGCCAGCTCATTTCCATTTTAGACTTCTCCTACTTTATCACAAACCTATCACGAGATGGAGCACGGAATTCGAAGCTGGGAGAGCTCTGCATACACCGATTTGGCCAATCAGAGACTTTAAAGTTAATTGGGAGAAAAGGAAAAAAGATTCAGCTTCGCAGCCTCTCTGACACGTGATTACACCACGTTTTTTGCTAACAACATGACCAGGATGGAACCACAGCCCTCCATAAAAATATTGTTATTTCCCCTGTTACCCCATTTCTAAGTTTCCAAACAACGGCCATAAACTCACTAAAAGCCTCATGCCTTCACAAATATGTTTTTGTAACAGAGTCTGGACGTCTGGGCACCACTGCCCTGTCCCACGGGAATTCACAGAAACACACAGTCGTCTCATTTGCTTCCTGCTTAACAAGGGGCCATCCTCCGCTTTATTGCCATTCTACAATGCGCTGGCCACTGCAGCAGTGACTTCTCGGCACTAGCCAGTCTACCTGGACGCATCTGCTGACCGACTGGCGCCAACCAACATGTCTGCACAATGACACCGTGGAACTCGGCAGTCCATAAATGTTTCCACCCAGATTCCACAGAAAAAACGCGCTCCCCTCGGCCCTCAGCCGCCATATGCTTTTACTGCAGTCGTTTAAATCGGCACCCTATTCCTTTGAGCGCAGATAAAGCTTACCGCTATTCCTTCACTAGAGCACACAAGTAAGAGCGTTTACTACTGCCTATCATTTCATCATGATGTATGAAGTCATATCGTAATAAAGATCATCTTCCCTAAGAACATTATGTGGCATGACCAAATCAGAAGTGAGAGTGGCCTGCAATCTCTCATCCTTACCAGATAGGAGTGAGGGAGTACATAAAAAAAGTTCAAAGAAGGCAGCATGTTTTGTATTATCTCGAAATGGGGGAGAGCGTCTCACTGAAATGACCAAATCAGAAGTGAGAGTGGCCTGCAATCTCTCATCCTTACCAGATAGGAGTGACGGAGTACATCAAAAAAGTTCAAAGAAGGCAGCATGTTTTGTATTATCTCGAAATGGGGGAGAACGTCTCACTGAAATGATACAGGGTTTGGGGTGGACATCATTAAAACAAAGGCGTTTTTTGCTGTGGCGGAATCTTATCAAGAAATTTCAATCACCAACTTTCTCCCCCGAATGTGAAAATATTTTGTTGACGCATACATACATAGGGAGAAACGATCACCAAAATAAAATAAGGGAAATCACACCTCGCACAGAAAGATATTTGCATTTCTTTCTTCCTCGTGCTATACGAGATTGGAATAACAAAGAATTGTGAAGGTGGTTCGCTGAACCCTCTGACAGGCGCTAAAATGTGATTTGTAGAGTATCCATGTAGATGTAGATAAAACAATATCGATGAAGCAATATTTCGTATGGAAGAACTACAGTGAAGCGCCAAACAAAGTGGTATAGGCAGGTGTATCCAAATACAGAGATATGTAAACAGGTAGATTACAGCGGTTAGGTCGGATATGCCTGCATGGCGCAGTTGCTGGATTGGTTACTCCTGCCACAACAGCAGCTTATCAAGATTTAAGTGAGTCTGAATGTTTGTTATTGTCGGCACCTGAGTAATGGGACACTGCATCTCCGACGTAGCGATGAACTGAGGATTCTCCTGAATGATCATTTCACGAGTGTACCATGAATATGAGGAATCTGGTAAAATATCAAATCTCCGACATCGCTGCGGCAGGAAAAAGATTCTGCAAGAACGGAACCAATGACAACTGAAGAGAATTGTTCAACGTGACGGAAGTGCAACCCTTCCGAAAATTGCTGCAGATTTCAATGCTGGGCCATCAACAAATGTCAGCGTTTGAACCATTCAACGAAACATCATCGATATGGGCTTTCAGAGCCAAAGGTCCATTTGTGTACCCTTGATGACTGCCCGACACAAAGCTTTATGCCTCGCCTGGGGCCGTCAACACTGACATTGGACTGTTGATGACAGGAAACATGTTGCCTGGTTGGACGACTCTTGTTCCAGATTGTATTGATCAGATGAGATGTACGGTTATGGAGACAACCTGATAAATCCAAGGACCCTGCATGTCAGCAAGGGACTTTTGAAGGTGCTGGAGGCTCTGCAGTGCTGTGGGATGTGAGTAGTTGGAGTGATATGGGACCCCTGATACATCTAAATACGGCTCTGACTGGTGACACGTACGTAAGCATCCTGACTGGTCACCTGCATCCATTCATGTCCATTGTGCATTCCGACGGACTTGGACGATTCCAGCAGGACAATGCGACACCCCACACGTCCAGAACTGCTACGGAGTAGCAACAGGAACACACTTCTGACTTTAAACACCAAACTTGCCAGACATGAATATTTTGAGCATATGTGGGATGCCTTGCAACGTGCTGTTCAGGAGAGATCTCCACCCCCTCGTACCCTTACGGATTTATGGACAGCCCTGCAGGACTCATCGTGTGTATTACCTCCAGCACCACTTCAGACAATAGTCGTATGCTTGCCATGTCGTGTTCCGTCATTGCTGCATGCTTACGAGGGCTCTACACGATATTATCATAAGATGAATGCCAATGAAAGAGCATCAAGAGATAGTAGGACATTAAAACTACAACGAGTGCAGAGAACTACATGGCCAACTTAACAAAAAACGAAATCTTTCAACAAATGATGAACTTCGACATTATTACTCAGTCGTTAAACCAGAGGCAACATATGTAAGTGAAACGGTATTTAAACTAAACACTCAAACAATAACTGACAAACTGCATAAAGTTGATAAAAGAATACTCCGAATCATCGTCAATAAAAACACCAAGTTCATGGTCTGCGTTTTACCAAGAAAGTTAATCTATTGCTGATATGACCCGAAAAAGAAGGGTTTTTATTTTTCGCCACTTTACTCGTTTGCCGAATAATAGACTCCTGAAACAACTTTCTGACTACTTACGGTACAGTAAGACAAAAAACAAGTATTTTAAACAAGTATAAATGAATTTTAATGAACTGAGCATTACCAAACATCGAACTGAACATAGAGAAGAGAAGCTGATTCTGAAGAATAAACAGAAACGACTGACATTCAAAACATCACAGTGAAAGAAGTATTTCATCTTCAGGAGAACGAGCCGCCAGATCACTCTGAATGAACAAGTTTTGGGAAATGAAGAAACTGTTGACTGACATGATCTAAACATATTCATTGTAGACTCTACTGCATAATGTTTGATTTTTGTACTCTACTGTAGGCGTAAATTGCATAAACAAATAAATAAGTAAACGTAGCATTACTGACTTTAGGAGTGAGTTAATGTTGATTGTGCCAAAGAAATATTTAATCTTCTGTTTTATTTGAGCAGAAGACTCCGATTTACTCTGCTATGGTATATAACATCTCAGCCCAGTCTCCCCAGTATCCTACAGATTGGTTGCCTCACTGATGGCTGAGCATTTGGTGCCTAATGGGATACTATTATTATTATTATTATTATTATTATTACGAAGTTTACTGTTGTGGTACAAAGCTTATATTAGCCAGAAGTCTAGATCCTATATTTTCCTAACTGTGGAATCAAATTTTCAGTAGAGTATTACTTTCTATATTTTTCCTGCTAACGATGTCTGCTAGCGAAACCTCTTACTCTCTTGTTATCGGGAAACAACCCTCCTGGTTCCATACAGCGTCCATCAGGCTTAAACGTGTTGGTTTTTCCTGATGCTCAATACACAACGTAAGTTAACGAGTCTAACAAAATTAAAGGCGAATTTTATGGATAATTAAATTAAAGAAAAATGGGAGAAAAGAACTAGCAATACCTCCACTTCTAAATTACCATCAAACCCTCCCATGTTTCATTATTAAAGGAAAAAGAAAAGTTTTTCCGGACTTTTTTCTGTACTTGTTTCCTACCATACAGGTTCTGTTCAACTCAGCACATGGAAAAGAGGAATCCAGGTGACATATGGAGATGTGTAGATAGACTAATGTCTTTCCTTGCCGCAAAGGTGGATAATGGTGTGGTCTTTTGCTTATTCAGGTACTACTTGTACCACTCCAGAACACGTACCTCGATCTTATCTGCCGCGACCACTCAGGATCGATAGAAACGCAGCTCCAAGTGTAAGGTGGCAGAATAAATAAAGGTCAGATTCGCACCTTACATGAGAGCTCTATACATCGCAACGGGAAGGTGAATATGACACCTAACTTAATTTGACGGTTATGAGAAAATTTGCCTATCAGTATGTAATGCAAAAAGGGATGACACTCAATTGACGGTAATTAACACACCGTTCTTATACAGGGTGTTACAAAAAGGTACGGCCAACCTTTCAGGAAACATTCCTCACACACAAAGAAAGAAAATACGTTATGTGGACGTGTGTCCGGAAACGCTTATGTTCCATGTTAAAGCTCATTTTATTACTTCTCTTCAAATCACATTAATCATGGAATGGAAACACACAGCAACAGAACGTACCTGCGTGACTTCAAACCCTTTGTTACAGGAAATGTTCAAAATGTCCTCCGTTAGCGAGGATACATGCATCCACCCTGCGTCGCATGGAATCCCTGATGCGCTGATGCAACCCTGGAGAATGGCGTATTGTATCACAGACGTCCACAATACGAGCACGAAGAGTCTCTACATTTGGTACCGGGGTTGCGTAGACAAGAGCTTTCAAATGCCCCCATAAATGAAAGTCAAGAGGGTTAAGGTCAGGAGAGCGTGGAGGCCATGGAATTGGTCCGACTCTACCAATCCATCGGTCACCGAATCTGTTGTTGAGAAGCGTACGAACACTTCGACTGAAATGTGCAGGAGCTCCATCGTGCATGAACCACATGTTGTGTCGTACTTGTAAAGGCACATGTTCTAGCAGAGAATCCCGTATGAAATCATGATAACGTGCTCCATTGAGCGTAGGTGGAAGAACATGGGGCCCAATCAAGACATCACCAACAATGCCTGCCCAAATGTTCACACAAAATCTGTGTTGATGACGTGATTGCACAATTGCGTGCGGATTCTCGTCAGCCCACACATGTTGATTGTGAAAATTTACAATTTGATCACGTTGGAATGAAGCCTCATCCGTAAAGAGAACATTTCCACTGAAATGAGGATTGACACATTGTTGGATGAACCATTCGCAGAAGTGTACCCGTGGAGGCCAATCAGCTGCTGATAGTGCCTGCACACGCTGTACATGGTACGAAAACAACTGGTTCTCCCGTAGCACTCTCCATACAGTGACGTGGTCAACGTTACCTTGTACAGCAGCAACTTCTCTGAAGCTGACATTAGGGTTATCGTCAACTGCACGAAGAATTGCCTCGTCCATTGCAGGTGTCCTCGTCGTTCTAGGTCTTCCCCAGTCGCGTCATAGGCTGGAATGTTCCGTGCTCCCTAAGACGCCGATCAATTGCTTCGAACGTCTTCCTGTCGGGACACCTTCGTTCTGGAAATCTGTCTCGATACAAACGTACCGCCACGGCTATTGCCCCGTGCTAATCTATACATCAAATGGGCATCTGCCAACTCCGCATTTGTAAACATTGCACTGACTGCAAAACCACGTTCTTGATGAACACTAACCTGTTGATGCTACGTACTGATGTGCTTGATGCTAGTACTGTAGAGCAATGAGTCGCATGTCAACACAAGCACCGAAGTCAACATTACCTTCCTGCAATTGGGCCAACTGGCGGTGAATAGAGGAAGTACAGTACATACTGACGAAACTAAAATGAGCTCTAACATGGAAATTAAGCGTTTCCGGACATATTTCCACATAACATCTTTTCTTTATTTGTGTGTGAGGAATGTTTCCTGAAAGTTTGGCCGTACCTTTTTGTAACACCCTGTATAATGCATGTCTACGAGCAGGATGTGCAACAAGCAGCGAGAGGCCGCGCCATGGGAGAACAGAAATCACTTAAAGGGGTGTTCCAAGCCAGGTCAGTGACCGACCGGGTGACTCAGAAGGGAAGAGCGAGTTAATGGGCCATCTGAGGAAGGACAGGAAAGAAATCTTTTATAAAAATGCGTTTCAGAATTCCAAATGGATATTAACAAGACCAGTGAAGCATTTTCGGTCACGTGTCCAGTGAGTGGTATGCACGTGAGAGACAATGTATGCATTTTGACGTGTGGCGTGGGCACAAAACGCACTAGGAAGGAGTAAAGAGCAGAAGTTTCGACGCAGTATAATGGTAGGGCCCTTGCGATTGGTAGAGAGAGTTTCCACAAAATGAGAAGAACGCTCCTATCGGTCGAAAAAGGCTGTGATGTGAAGAACGAAAGAACCCAGGTGGGGAGACAGTTCAGCTATGAGAAAGACAAGGCGGAACCTTTGAGAGGGACTCTTCTCTGAATTGGCGTCAAGTGCAGAACGGAGCACATAATGCTCTGTACGACGCAGAGAAGAACTTTGGGTGAACACTACGTTCACAGCGGCTGACATCCAGCTAGAAATTAGCTGTAGCATCGTTTAGCTCCAACTGTGGAGAAACGAACCGACCCATTAATTAATTGTTCTTATAAGAACTGAGAGGGCATTATAATATGCACACTGCTCCAGCCACGAGTATGTATATTGGGATGAGCTATTGTTTGCTCGCATAACGAGAAACATAGGGAGAGTTTATGCTGAAAAAGAATTCAGCAAAGGTTTTAATTAATTTTATAGGAATTTCAGAGGAGAGAGCGGTCTAGCAGACGACAGCTCATCGCAAAAAAATGTTCAAATGTGTGTGAAGTCTTATGGGACTTAACTGCTAAGGTCATCAGTCCCTAAGCTTACACGCTACTTAACCTAAATTATCCTTAGGACAAACACACACACATCCATGCCCGAGGGAGGACTCGAACCTCCGCCGGGATCAGCCGCACAGTCCATGACTGCAGCGCCCCTAGACCGCTCGGCTAATCCCACGCGGCTCACCTCATCGCAGCTTAAGGTAAATACTGCATGCAGAGGCGTAAACTTGTTGGTTCACCAGCTTGCGTCCACTGTAAACTCGAGCGACCTTGGGTAATCTTTTGCTCAGTTTGTCGCATGACTAACCATCCAACGTAGATTTGATCGTCATCCTAAAAATAGTACCGAACTTTGAACCGGAATCGGATTATTTATCGTAGTACTGACCTACATTATAACGAAATCGTGAGAATAATTCTGTAAAGAAACTTATGGTTAAATTTTAATATTGTCATGTTTAGGATAATTTAACTTTCTGAGAGTTAATATTTAATATTGTTGTGTTTAGGATTATTTCACTTTTTGAAGTTGATGAGATGCATTATCCTGACAACTGTTTTAACATTGCCACATTGTAAACTGTGTAAAAGCGTGTATTTCTATGCAAATATTGCGACATTAAACAATTCAATACAGCTCACACAGTTTTCCTCAGTCATAGAATAAGAAAAATAGAATATATCACCTTACACATGACTTTCCATGAGATATCCCCGTTGGAGCCAAAGCACCGTGTCCTCAGAAGTCCTCAGGCAGCGAATTCTTCGCATAGGTGTTCGACTATTGTGCTCCTCATTTCCGCTGCTGTTTCATCTTCCCAGGCCCTTGTTCGTGTTGCTGTGATCAGCTCTTGCCAAACAGCTACCTGTGTTTCCAATGCGGATGTCCATCTGTTATTCCCTCCCGGTACATTTATGGTTCCTTCAAGAAAATTTCATGCGTTATTTCGCAACGTACGTGCCACAGCCGTCCTTCTCTTAAAATTATAGACTGTTTTATTCTGTATGAAATTCCTGCCATTATGTGTCATTAGACACTCGCTGTTCTCTTCCCATACCGTTTGATCCAACGTCTTTAATAACCACTCGCACGTGAATTGCTAGGTCTTTGGTTTATTTTCGCCAGAAAGCACTGGTGTGGTCGATGTTCAGTCACGTCGTCTTGATGGCTCCACGTTACACTGGCGCTCCTTCAAGTGGTAACGAAAACTACTTATACGTCTTTCAGGTGTTACTGCGTGCCACGAACACTGCCATTCTGGCAGTAACTGTGCTTTCAGTTTCTTTTTAGCTGCCACGACTTGTTACGATTTGTCTCGCTGTTTGTGTGTCTCTCTCATTCAGCCAGCAATTTGCGTCCTGCTTCTGAACTTGCAGGTTTATTGTCGAGATTCCCAGAATAACTAGGACGGTCCCAACCGTTTCAGCACTGTATGCTCTCGTAAAACTCGAAAATCATGTCACTTTGCCTACATTACAGGGATAGTGCCGGTCTGACCAGCTGCTTGCTCACGGGGGCCCTACACGATACTAGACAGTTGTATCAGTTTCCCTGGGTCTTCAGTATATTGTGATACTTTGTAACTGCAGTTGAAACCTCTTCTGTCCTACACTGATTAATCTGTTCATTGTGTAAATTCATTTTTTTCAGATTGTTGGATGTGGAACAAAAAGTTGTATTTATCTTAGAACAGCAACCCCAGATATTTCGTGGCATCTTGTCTCTTTTACTGTTCTTCATTTACCAGCCAATTTCCAATTATTTAAGGAAAAGCTAGCATTGGGTGTGCAGACGACTTAATGCTAGTGATAACAGGAGATTCAAGACAAACTGGAAGGCAATAGACACATCATACACACTCTTCAAGAACGGTATATGGAAAATAAACTCCAGGTGACTTCACACAAGACAGGGCAACTAGTGCTTAAGGAGAAGCCCTCAAGAAACAGAAACTTTACTATAAATATCTGTATTACTAATCGTAAGCCAATAACTCGGTGCTTGGATAACCAAGTGCCAGTTGGAGGTTTCCAGGGGCAGCAAAAATATGATTTTCAAATTTCATATAATTAGCGATCCAATTTAAAAAATTTAAAATGCTACTCACTGAGAGGTATAATCTTATGTTAAAGGTATGACACAGTAAGACAAATATTACAGTTACACACTCTGTGTTAGCCTTGAGGGATTGCAACTAACGACGCACAAGTTACCCAGAATAAACTCACACAATGTTTGATGATGAGAGCACTTAGCTATTTCCAACAAACTTTACACATGATTTCTAACTTTTAGAAAAGTCACCGACAGCCCTCACAAAATGAATAAATGAAAATAAGTTAACTGATGCGCAAGTTAGGCTGGCAAAATCGCGATATTGTGCTGTGTAACGCAGTCTTATAATGGTCCTGGGTGGCTAGCTCCTTATATAATTTATTCATTAAATTAATCGATCAAAGTTACCCTCCAAAAATGATGATGGGGAAGGATTCTGGTGAGTATGACAGCTTAGCAAAGAAATGGCAACCTAAAAATTTACAATTACATTTATTTTCTTTAAATGAAAAACAAAATTGAGCATAACTTTGTTCAAGGAACAATTATGTATATTAGCCTAACAAAACATGTAAATAGTCCTCATTTGAAGAGGTACTGGCAAGAACCTAGTACAAAGAATGCTGCATGTAATTTAGTGAGCCTTCCTACTATGAGAAGAGGGAGCAAAGAGAACAGCTGAAATGTATGATATCGATAAACAGGTGGGTAATCGGATGCATACCACGATATCACTTAAGAAGGCAAAGTAGTTCTTAGGTGCCACCACCGTGAAACCTCAAATCAAATTCTGAGTGGCTGAAAAATCAGCTGAAGCTCCACAGGGCGGTGCTGCGTGTGTTACCGACAGTACGGAGCAAAGCGGCTTGTTGATGACGGCTGCTACTCGTGGTCGGCTCGGGTCCATGGAGAGAGGCTTCGCATTGGTGACCGATCGCAGTATGAGTGCGAAAACAAACTAATTCTTTGTTCGGGCAGCCGGACAAGTGAAACTGCGAGTGAAATTACTCTTTAGCAAGGGCGGAAAGGTACTCCACTGACTCCTGTAACAGCCAGAAACCAACATCCTCAAAATCCTCTTCCACTTCGCGCCCAGAGACCGACCGTTCCCCTGTGCCAGAACTCAGCCATTCGTTGCCGATAAACAAAGCTTTCTCCAGTTATGGTCTTTTAGATTCCCACTACCATACTCCGTCAACCTAGGCACCAATACCGTTCCTTTCCACAAATTATCGACGGTGACTGCAAATGTGTACTGATTGACGTAACAGTCGAGCAACCTAACACAGCCTACCTCACGACTTTTCAAGGGGGTTCTTTCTGACGACGGGCGCCGTCGGAATATGATAATTGGGGTGCGACGTTTGCCTGCTGTTCCGTCAGCTATCCTTTGGAGCTTAGCTACCATTTTCTGGAAACATCCCAAACGATAGCACTGCATTGGTGACGAGCTGGAGCTTTCCTGCCCAAAACATAAGGATCTTGTGAGAAAACTGCCCCCAGCAATTGTAAAAACAGCGATGGTTCGTCGCTCTGGCTCCTGAGACCCAAGATCATAAGAGAAAGCTGCCAGCCATGGGTCGAGACTCCACGCACAATTTCCAGTGACCGGAAGTCCACCCACCTCCCGCTATTATGAGCAGTTGGCCTCCTCGCAGCCCAAAAGTTCTTCCAGTCTCCTGCATGAAATGAATAGAATTACGATATGCATGCATCCCACTCCCGATCATTACATGCCTGTACATAGGATCTGATCACCTATTTTGTATGGCAGTGTAATACGTTAGTGAAATGATATTAATCTGCATGTGTTGTAATGGTTCTTTATTTACGTGACCATTACGGCACTCCAACCCCAGTTCTCGATACTACTAATATCGTACTACTTTTCTGCGAAGTAACAGACATATATTTGTGACAATATTCACATTTTGTATTATTATTGTATAGGTACTCCGATGTATCGATATATTATGGTGATATGATTCTTGTGTGTATTCATGTCTGTGAGACTGTCATAATCTTTGACTTACTTGTAACCGTTTTGGCGCGAATGCACACAGAGCAGTTTTTGTTTCACTTTGCAGAAGTTATGTTGTTACTTCGCTTTGTAAAAGAAAAATCAAGTCTTGTGGTTAAAGTGGAAATTAAATAAATGAAGATTGACACAAAACTGTTTTCTTGATGATGTGACAATTAAGAAGGAGTATATGTGAATTTACAAGAAGTTTAATAAAAATGTGGATCGTGAACACCAAGTCAAAAATTATTTCTACCATACCATTGTTCTGATCTGAGATTGTTTAACCATTAAGAATTTCCTGGAAAACGCATTTGTTAGGTCTTCAAATATTGCTAAAATACAGATCTGGACCTTCTAGCAGTCAAAGTGGAATCACCTTAGAATCAACAAGATGAGCCATAAGAACTTCGACGAAATCTACGTGGGAATCCACTCAAGATAAGTACCAAAGTTGATGACTTTTTTTACAGGGACCATTATTTCCATTCTGACGATACCATCTACAGTCAATAACTTTGTTGTTGCCCGATAAAGCGAACATATGCTGCGTGAGCAACATTATTAATCTGATTTCTGGAACCTACTTTGCAAGTGGTGGTATTTGTTAGAGTGTGCAAATTAAGAATTTAGAAATGCAAGGTAGACTGGTTTGACTGCCCTAAATATATGTATGAAGAGGCTGGAGGGCCTGCCATCTTGCATTACGCTCCACCCCCCCCCTCCCTTTTTCTCTCACAGTAGATTTTTATGCAGTGTATGTGCCTCACTTCAGAAATGAGGATACTGTGACAGAACACAAAAAAAAAACCACTTAATTCAAATGTTTCAGAGCACGCTTAAAGGAACTAAAAGGTCCATAAAGAAACACAGATTAAAAATTGTCAAACATCTATGCATTCGTTATAATTAAGGTAGACAGCAAAGACACATTCTCTGGGACGCCACACTTATTTACTCAGTTTATCACTAATTTTTGGAGAACAGGACACCAGGTTGCTGCCCACGATATTTGAACTGAGTGTGTCAGATTGGACCTAGGTTCTTACAATTGATAGACCAAATAACAAATTTTAATAATCAAAACATTTACTTGTGCCAGTAAGAAAACACCACAGTCATCCACAAAGGAAAAAATGGAGATCAACACGCAGTCCAGTTGTATCTCTGACTAATGAAAGTGCATATAAGCATGTGTCCCAGAACAGCAAACGTTTACTGTATTCAGTAATCAAAGCTCACCTAATGTCCACTCATGTTTATTCATTCGAGAAACGTGTGTAGAACAAGAGTCATACCCCAGACAAACACATCATAAAAGAAGAACAATGTAACATAAAAAAAGAATAATGGTGGGAAGAAACATACACTATGTGATCAAAAGTATCCGGACAGCCCCAAAAACATACGTTTTTCATATTAAGTGCATTGTGCTGCCTCCTACTGCCAGATACTCCTTATCAGCGACCTCAGTACTCATTAGACATCGTGAGAGAGCACAATGGGGCGCTTCGCGGGACTCACGGACTTCGAACCTGGTCAGGTGATTGGGTGTCACTTGTGTCATGCGTCTGTACGCAACATTTACACACTCCTAAAAATCCCCAGGTCCACTGTTTCCGATGTGGTAGTGAAGTGGAAATGTGAAGGGACACGCACAACACAAAAGCGAGGAGGCCGACCTCGTCTGTTGACTAACAGAGACTGCCGACAGTTGAAGAGGGTCGTAATGTATAAAAGGCAGACATCTACCAGACTCTCACTCAGGAATTCCAAACTGCATCAGGATCCACTGCAAGTACTATGACAAGGCGGGTGGTGAGAAAACTTGGATTTCAAAGTCGAGCGGCTGCTCATAAGCC
Organism: Schistocerca cancellata; assembly: GCF_023864275.1. NCBI lineage: Eukaryota > Metazoa > Arthropoda > Insecta > Orthoptera > Acrididae > Schistocerca > Schistocerca cancellata. Next base: position 215,538,606 of record NC_064631.1, read on the forward strand.
ACATACCACGACGGTAAGTGCAAAAGACGCCTTGCTTGGTGTAAGGAGCGTAATCATTGGACGGTTGAACTGTGGAAAAACGTTGTGTGGGGTGACGAATCACGGTATACAATGTGGCGATCCGATGGCAAGGTGTGGGTATGGCGAATGCGGGGTAACCGTCACCTGCCAACGTGTGTAGATCCAACAGTAAAATTCGGAAACGGTGGTGTTATGGTGTGGTCGTGCTTTTTGTGGAGGGGGTTTGTACCCCTTGTTTTGCGTGACACCATCACAGCACAGGCCAACATTGATGTTTTAAGCACGTTCTTGCTTCCCAATGTTGAAGAGCATTTCGAGGATGGTGATTGCATCTTTCAACACGACCGAGCACCTGTTCATAATGCACGGCCTGTGGCGCGGTGGTTACACGACAATAACATCACTGTAATGGACTGGCCTGCATAGTGTCCTGACCTGGATCCTATAGAACATCTTTGGGATGTTTTGGAACGCCGACTTCGTGCCAGGCCTCACCAACCGACATCGATACCTCTCCTAAGTGCAACACTCCGTGAAGAATGGGGTGCCATTCCCCAAGAAACCTTCCAGCAACTGATTGAACGTATGCCTGCGAGAGTGAAAACTGTCATCAAGGCTAAGGGTGAGCCAAGACCATATTCAATTCCAGCATTACCGGTGGAGAACGCCACGAACTTGTAAGTCATTTGCAGCCAGGTGACTGGATGCTTTTGATCACATAGTGTAGCTCATATTGATCACAGGATGATGTACATAGACAAGTAGATTATCACAATAATGAATATCTAGTATGATGGACTTGACGTCTATAACATCATATAACAAGAATGCGAAGGTGATCACATTGATGAAAACATTGAATATCAGTGTATTTCAAGGAGAATATGCACAAACAAAAGACATTTAAACATTACATGAATAAAACAATGTAGAGTTTACAAGGCGAAAAAGACCAAAATCTAACGCTCAGTAACTAATGTCGAAACTGTCTGTAATTGAGAACAAATTACTAGTATGAATTAGCTAAAGATATACAATGTAGAATAGTATTTATCTATCAAAACAATCAAAGTATTTATCAGTTCAAAAATGGTTCAAATGGCTTTGAGCACTATGGGACTTAACATCGGAGGTCATCAGTCCCATAGAACTTAGAACTACTTAAACCTAACTAAACTAAGGACATCACACACATCCATGCTCGAGGCAGGATTCGAAACTACGACCGTAGCGGTCGCGCGGTTCCAGACTGAAGCGCCTAGAACCGCTCGGCCACACCGGCCGGCATATTTATCAGTAAAAAGTTCTGAACTGAATGTACCTGTGCCACATATGCCTTATAAACATACTAATTATGTACAAACCGAAAGAGATAAAATGCACAAGAAGACGTCTAGCTCAAATGAGAAAAATGCTAGATAGATTAGTGAGAGACATACAAAAAAAACATAATACACACAACAACAAAAGTTTTGCATTATCCCAGTTCCGACAACTACTGAAAATAGACGTTGACTGTCGATATTGTATCACAGACACAGTCCCTTTGACTGTTCAGAGATGTTATTAAACCCGCCCAAAGATGTAAACAAACATGCATGAGCCTGGCCTATTAGACGGAGGGGGCCCAACAGCCGATCAGTTCCAGTCATTCCACCAGGAAGGAGGTACACGGCCCATGTTGTCTGTAGTTCTACTATGCCTAGACGGCCAATACCGCGGTTCGATCGCGTCCGCATTGTTAATTTGTGCCAGGAAGTGCTCTCAACAAGGGACGTGTCCAGGCGTGCAGGAGTGAACCAGGCCAGTGTCAATGGGCAGGTGAGGTATGTCAGCAGTTACAGGCAGCTCACACGCAGTTGTGTTGCGTCGACCCTTTCTGGCCGCCTCCCCTGGGGAGACCAGGAGCACCATATTGCTGGCGTATGTCAATCCTCCCATGTTGTCCACAGTGCTGCCATGTCCTTGCAAGAGCCATATCTGTGAATGGGTCCCATGCCTGTGACCACTACACCTCCTCACCAACAGTGAAAGTTGTTGTGGCCTGGGATTATGATACCTTGGCTACTTGGGGAATATCGCTGGCCTCGTGCTGTACATCAGTACTCAGCTATTCTCTCCCTTCAAATCACTCTTCTGCTGACTATTTGTGTACTGGGCTGCCCGGCTCCATTATGGATCACTGCACAACACTGACACATTCTGTGTTTGTGCGTTGTCAACAACCCTTACAAAAATATAACAGTACATGAAAGCAAAGAATCACACATACTATTGGCCCGAGTATTTCCCAGTCTTGTGACATGCAAAAAGGAACAACCCAACATGAGAAAAGGATAACCTAATTTCTATACTCATAGATACCTAACAATGAACACGATATGCAACTTAATCCTAGGGTGTGCCATAACGAGTATTTAAATTACTAACTTGCGCAAGTAAGGACTCATAAGTGACTGGTTGCGGGGAGGGCCCTTTTAGGACTAACTTAAAGCCCTTTTAGGACTAACTTAAGGAAGTGCTTATCATTAATAAAAACAGAAACTACCTGTCACCATCTACTTTTAAAATCACCTTTATGAAGTAACGTGCATAAAAAATTGACAAGCAAGTAACTAACTTGCAATATGTGTGAAAAACTTGCTTTTTGCTTAAAATGGAGGGCAACTTACGCGGATTATATTCATCCAGCTTTTTATAATGAGAGCACTTAGTGATTTCCAATAAACTTTAAGCATAATTTCAAAACTTTTCTAAATTTTTCTCGCTTATGTGCCTAACGTCAAATATTTAACATTGAAACTCATTTGGAAAGTAATCAAACGTTTGAAGCTGTTTTATATGTGGTAGTTACATTTTTCAATGAATCTATTGTTCACTGGTTAATGAATATTTCTATAAATTCTGGGGTTACACTTGCTTTTAATAAGTTCATTAAGTTATTTCAAGAATGTGTAGATAACGCTTCCTGTTGGCAAGTTATGTGAACAAAGCCTGGGTGGCTCCGTTTGTTAGCCAAAAATTACGAAATATTTGGGGACTTGAAATGTCAGTCTTTGCAACAAAGCTCCCATTGTTGTTGTGAACTCTGTTGGGTAGAGTGAGAGAACCAGTATTCGAGGAGGTTTGTGCAGCTACTATTGTGTATCTTGTGTAGTGATCATGAGAAAGAGGTAGGAGAGATTACGACAGATATAGAGGCATATAGATAGTAATTTTTCCCTCGCTGAGTACCCAAACTGAATAGTACAGAAAAACAAATCAGTATTGGTACGAAGTACACTCTGTGTTGCACTATATAGTGACATGTGGAGTATGCAGGGCACCTCAAATGAACAGACATCAGAGGACGTTAAACTGAGTTTGCTTCCCAATAAGGAATTTAATATTTCGTTTATTACGTATATAAAGTACTTATACATTGGAGGAACAACAAATCTGAACTCTGGAGTCAAACTCACTTGGACCCTCTGTCTACATACGTTGTTTATGGTACAGGTGCAGTTGCTGTGTCACCAGTACTACCCACGCTGTACCCTTGGAAGATTTTAAAGAAAAAAAAAATCTTCTAGGCAATCGAACATCTTCTTACCAAATACCACTGTGGCCACAACTATTTACCTTGAACCCTGGGTAAGATCCCTATGGCTTGAACAACCTGTTTTCTCGAAAGCTGCCATAACCCCCTCTACATGAGTAATGCTACCTAACGTTGCACCATGAGTACTGTCGTACCAAGAGTTCACCCCACAAGCGATCATGCACTGTAAACCATAGAAATGAGTGCAGTCTTAAAGAAGCAGAGTGTTGCAGTAACGTTGACTATATCCAAAGGTTTTGTGGTCAGGACACTCAATGAGCGTCCTGGTAGTCTTGAGTGACGTTTAAGTGCGGGATCCTTCCAAGAAAGCCTCTGAAGTCGCCACAATAAGTATGCGAGCACAAGCACTTTTGGGATGAGGTCTCAGTTTCTGGTGCGCATGCATCTTTATGTTCACACACATACAGAATGTATCGACGACTAACCGTTTCCATGATAGATATTGCTTGTTGTATTATTTCAATCAAAGTCACACACACATTAGTAATGGAGGGGTGGTTCAGCAACAATACAGAAATTGAGAACCCGGCAGCATTGTCATCGGCTGAGAGGATCATGGGACTGATGCAATGAGATGTTTTCTTGAAGTGATAAGTCATCAACAGCAGTGATCTGCACCTCTAGTAATTGGGTAAAATGCATTGAAGTTACGTAAGACTTGGTAAAATTGCAAAAATTGATGGAAAATACGTAGAAATGATGAAAATACAACAAAAATTAGGGTACATACATGTTCGCCTGAGTGTATGAAAATCATCCCATTCCTCCATCAGTGCATACTAACCATGCCTACGGGTTTAACTCCTGCATAATACATCCTGTTCTACATGTGGTAATACACTGTAAGCCATAAAAATGAAACCTGCGGTGTCTAAAGATTTGGGAGTGAGGACGACCAACACATAGGACACTGTAACAGTTATCATGTACTTGGGTGCACTATGAGTAGTCAATGCACTTGGTCTCTTCAAAGACAGAACACCAAGACACCTACTACCCTGTCACTGTGGAACATTACATTTAGAGGTCAACACCTTTGGGCAGCTGTTTGAAAACACTCCACGATGCTGCAAAGTCTTCCAGTTTCCATATGTTGCTATGACTTCCATATTCTTGTAAATAAGAAACACCCCATCTGTCTTTTATTTCCCTCACCCCGTAGGAGTGGTGGGAGAAGCACAAAGCTGTACTCATACAATGTTTGGATGTTTACATCGAAATATATATACACACATCAAAATTTTTTCATCACCTTGGTTCTGAGAGTTCTAGAACGAACCTGTACAGAAAATTGGAATAAAGATCAACATAAACATCATTTCCGCCCTTTTATTGCTTATGAAAACCTTACATTGCATGCTGTACCACCATATAACGAGACCTTCAGATGTGGTGGTCCACATTGCTGTACACACCGGTACCTCTAATACCCAGTAGGACGTCCTCTTGCATCAAAGCATGCCTGTATTCGTCGTGGCATACTATCCACAAGTTCACCAAGAAACTGTTGGTCCAGATTGTCCCACTCCCAACAGCGATTCGGCTTAGATCCCTCAGAGTGGTTAGTGGGTCACATTGTCCATAAACAGCCCTTTTCCATCTACCAGGCATCTTCAATAGGGTTCATGTCTGAAGAACATGCTGGCCACTCTAGTCGAGCGATGTCGTTATTCTGAAGGTAGTCATTCACAAGATGTGCATGTTGGGGGCGCGAATTGTCGTCCATGAAGACGAATGTCTCGCAAATATGCTGCCGATATGGTTGCACTATCTGTCGAATGATGGCATTCACGTATCGTACAGCCATTATGGCGCCATCCATGACCACCAGCGGCGTATGTCAGCCCCACATAATGCCACTCCAAACATCTGGGAACCTCCACCTTACTGCGCTTGCTGGGCAGTGTGTCTAAGGCGTTCAGCCTGACCGGGTTGCCTCCAAACACGTCTCCGATGATTGTCTGGTGAGGGCGTATGCGACACTCATTAGTGAAGAGAACGTGATGCCAATCCTGAGCGGTCCATTCGGTATGTTGTTGGGCCCATCTGTACCGCGCTGCATGTTGTCGTGGTTGCGAAGACGGACTTCGCCATAGACGTTGGGAGTGAAGTTGCGCATCATGCAGCATATTGCGCACAGTTTGAGTGGTAACACGACGTCCTGTGGCTGGACAAAAAGCATTATTCAACATGGTGACATTGCATTCAGGGTTACTGCGAGCCATAATCCGTAGGTAGCGCTCATCCACTGCAGCAATAGCCTTGGGCGGCCTGAGCGAGGCATGGCATCGACAGTTCCTGTCTCTCTGTATCTCCTCCAAATGGTTCAAATGGGTCTGAGCACTATGGGACTTAACATCTGAGGTCATCAGTCCCCTAGACTTAGAACTACGTAAACCTAACTAACCTAAGGACATCACACACACCCATGCCTAAGGCAGGATTCGAACCTGCGATCGTAGCAACAGCGCGGTTCCAGACTGAAGCGTCTAGAACCGGTAGGCCACAGCGGCCGGCGTATCTCCTCCATGTCCGAACAACATCGCTTTGGTTCACTACGAGTAGCCTGGACCCTTCCCTTGTGAGAGCCCATCCTGTCACAAAGTAACAATGCGGAAATGATCTAACCGTGGTATTGACCGTCTAGACATGGTTGAACTACAGGCAACACCGACTGTTTACCTCCTTCCTGGTGGAATGACTGGAACTGATCAGCCGTCTAATACGCGCTGCTCATGCATGGTTGTTTACATCTTTGGGCGGGTTTAGGGACATCTCTGAACAGTCAAAGGGACTGTGTCTGTGTGCTGCAATCTTATTATCATGGACTGAGTGGTATTCCTTATCACTTCGGCACTTATCAAATCAGATGCTCTGACAATTCTCTCTCATATATCGTGGAAATAGTAAATATTCGCAGCACATGGCGTATCATCTAATGTGCAGTTCACACGTAAACACCATTCAACGGTTTCGCAGTACAACACTAATAGTAATAGGAACGGTAAGAATAGTATCGTCGAATCAAGCGAGTGTGAATGATGTATTCCTTTGAAGAACAAGTCGATGTCCTTCTCATTTATGGAGAATGCCAACGAAATTCAGTGAAAGCTAGAGATTTATACACTGAAAGATATCCTCAACGTACTCACCCTACACGTCGTACATTTCAATATGTACATGATAAATTGAGACCAACTGGATGTTTAAGGCATCGGAATCATATTCGGAAAAGGAAAGTTACTAACGCGAAAATGGAAATTGGTACTCTTGCCACTGTGGTTCGAGATCCTTGCATTAATTCGCATCAAATCGCAAGGGAATCTGGCATAAGGCAGATTAGTGTTGTTCGTGTTCTGCATCGCCATAAATATCATCCTTACCATATCAGTCTCCACCAAGAATTAATCGGTAAGGTTTGCACGCGTCGCACTGAATTCTGCCGATGGGCTCTACTTCAGATTCAGAGGGATGACACATTTATTTATTTATTTATTTACTGACGAGGCTACATTCACGAACCATGGAAATGCTAATTTGCACAACATACATTATTGGACAACTGAAAATCCATGTTGGCAGCGACAAATTGCACACCAAAAACCGAAGTCGGTGAATGTATGATGTGGAATTATGGAGGACAGAATTATAGGCCCTTTTTCATCGAAAGAAATCTTAATGAAATCTTAATGGTAAGAAGTATACCACATTCCTGCAAGAAATATTAGGTCCGTTATTAGAAGAAATACCTTTAGGAACAAGGAACAGAACGTGGTATCAACACGATGGGGGTCCAGCACGTGTTTGGCTGATGGCTAGAAATGAGTTGCAGAGACAATTCCCAAATCGTTGGATTGGACGTGGAGGAGATGTGTCGTGGTCGGCTCGTTCGCCAGACTTGACACTTCTGGATTTTTTCTTGTGGGGATTCGTAATAGACATTGTTTATAAAGACGTTCCAACTATAGCTGAAGATATGGGAGACAGAATTGTCAGAGCATGTGCTTTAATAAGTGTTGATGTGATAAGGAATACCACTCAATCCGTGGTAAGAAGATTACAGCACTGCATTGATACCAATGGTCACATCTCCTGTAAAGAGACGTTCATGCCCCTTTGTGACATTCATTGACCTTCAAAGACCTTATTGTTACACATCATTTGATTCGTCTTGGTAGCCGCTATCAGAAAATAAGTACCAAACTAAAGCATCCCATTTAAAAAGAAAACAAAGTTGACCTTCGTACCTATGAAGCGATCCCACTAGCAACGAAAAATCAATGTCATATTATGTCCCTCATTGTCCTATGCATCTTTTGTCCTACAAACTTTCCAACTCGTATCCTACTTTCGCAGTTATTCTAGGTGGCAATAGTTAGTGACTCACCTTGTATATATAAAACTGCTTTCGAATCAACAACATAGAAACTCTCTCTTGTGATTGATAGTCTGTGGCATACAGCCTTCATCAAGTACAGGCAACAAAACTTTCCACAGGTTTGTGGAAGACTCTTCGATCACTGGCCACCTGCTACACTGGACCAATACATATATATTTGATGGGATCGCTACATATTTTCGATGTCAACAAGTAGATGGTATTCGTTTTCGATATACTGGAAGAGAAAGTGGTGCAATAAAAATTTTATCGAGTTCTCTACCAAGTGATGTTAGTGAAGTTTTTATAACGCATAGATTTACTACAGTGGTTCAAATGGCTCTGAGCACTCTGGGACTTAACTTCTGAGGTCATCAGTCCCCTAGAACTTAGAACTACTTAAACCTAACTAACCTAAGGACATCACACACATCCATGCCCGAGGCAGGATTCGAACCTGCGACCGTAGCGGTCGAGCGATTCCAAACTGGAGCGCCTAGAACCGCTCGGCCACTCCGGCCGGCTAACATATAATGCATCAGTCCCCTAGACTTAGAACTACTTAAACCTAACTAACCTAGCCCGAGGATGGATTTGAACCTGCGACCGTAGCAGCAGCGCGGTTCGGGACTGAAGCGCCTAGAACCGCTCGTCCACAGCGGCCGGCACATCGTAAACAATAATGGTCCTATCACACTTCCTTGGGGTACTCCGTTAAGAGCGACGTGTTGAGTTCTCTCTGCAAGGAAGTCTTGATCCTATGATTCTAGTCGCAAAGCTGGTCCGATACTCGGTAAAGTATTTTTTTCGCTAAATGGCAGTGTGGGAAGGCGTCAAATGCCTTTCTGAAGTCATGGCACGCGGCATCTAGCTGAGCGTCGTACCTTCAGCGCTAGAGGTCTCATGGAGGAACAGAGCGAGCTGAGTTTCACCAGATCTGTGTTTGCAGAATCCGTGTTGATTTTCATAGATGAACTTTTCCTTCTCCAAAAATGTCATAATACTTGAGCATAAAACATGTTCCGTAATTCTACAACAGATCGACGTCGACTGCAGTGGTCTATAGTTATGTGCATCTGTCCTAGTGCCTTTCTTGAAAACGGAAGTGACCTGCGCTTTTTTCCTGTCGCTTGGTACCCTGCGTTGCTCCAGTGACCGACGATAAACTGCTGCTACAAGGGGAGTAAGTACTTCCGCATAATCTATCAACACGAGCCTGGAAGAAAGCAAGGGAGTACGGAATGGCACCTCTTGGCTTCGTCAACGAAGAAGTAAGCGAAAACACTGACGTCTATGTGTTTGGGAAGCTGGAACTGAGTTCTATCGTAAATATATTTTCAGGTTTGCAAAACGACGGGCAACAAGTGTTGTGAGCGTATTGTCATATCGCTGGCTTAGTTGTGGAGTATCTTTGCAGGCAGCGCGTCTGTCGAGTCGAGCACGGGACACGGAACTGCTATGTTGTGTAGTGTGTGGCTCTGCATGTGAAAGGCGTTGTTAGTATGGAAGTTAAAGTGTTGCTAGAAGTGCTATTACAGAAGAGTGATATAACAAGAAAATGATTCAGAGGAAAGTGCGTCAAGAAGTAATTTAAAAATGAGCAGTGCTGCTGATAACGTATTTGTGTGTCCTCTCGTTGCGTGCCGTACCGTACAGTATCAATCATCCGCGCCGTGTTCGGTCTCCCAGAATGAACTGATGTCAATCAGTAGAAATTAGTTACCATAAAAGAGTGGAGTCAAGACCCAGTGTCTTGTAGCGAGCGTAAGGACGTGCGTTTGATCATCGCGTTTCCGCATTATCAACAATCAGCAGCGCCGCGACGGTTACGCGTACGCTCGTACAAGTGATAACTGAAAAATTAACTTTACGAACAGTGCCATATCATTACTAGTGTCACGTAGGACTGGTACCAAATATCTGTGTGTGCATGACGAGCGTAAGAACTTTCGTGCGATCATTCGACTTCGTGGCCGTGTGGTTCTAGGCGCTTCAGTCTGGAACCGCGTGACCGCTACGGTCGCAGGTTCGAATCCTGCCTCGGGCATGGATGTGTGTGACGTCCTTAGGTTAGTTAGGTTTAAGTAGTTCTAAGTTCTAGGGGACTGATGACCACAGATGTTGAGTCCCATAGTGTTCAGAACCATTTGAACCATTCGACTTCCGCATCATCAACAATCACCCGCGTCGTGTCGGTTACGCGTATGCTCGTCCGAATGAGATTGTGGACTGTTAATCATCCATTAATTGGGATAACATTTCTGAATTAGAATGTAAACAGTGCAACCTGCGACTTTCTTTATCGTCTCAGAATATAGTTGTACAAACCAGACGTCGGACAGTGTTGTGTTTTAACGTTGAGTGGCTCCCCTAAACCCGATTGCATATTTCGATAGATAATTTCAGGCAAGCCAGCAGCAGTGTGGAGCAGAACAGTACGACCGCCGTGCAGTTATCAGGTACGTGGTGTGGACAGGGCGCACGGTCTAGAAAAGCAGAAGTGAAACCACCCCCATTTGTAACACTCCAGGGCGTGTTACAGTGTGCAAATAAGTGGCGAATGTATTGAAAAGTGACAGAAAGTTTGCAGATTAGATGATTGATTTAAAAATAAAGACTTTTAAAAACTGTTGCACATTACTTTCAGTGCGATACTTGAACAAATGCAATATGCCAACAGATCGCTAAAATTGGTACTAAGTAACCTTCATAATGTAGTGTACAACAGCTTACGGAGTATACACGTAGACTCAAGTGTAGAATACCAAGTTAAAACTCACGTTCTACTAGAAAACCTCTCAGCAGGACGCGCCTTCTTCCAAAATGCAGCAGGAGCTAGAGGACCAATCAGTAGGTCGGACGCAAAGAGGACAAATGGGCGAGTAAACGGCTTTCGCTGGCGGAGGCGCCCGGTTGCGCTCCTAGCTCTCGTCGCCGGACAATGACGTTCGGCAGGCATATGGCGGCCGTGATGGAATACGACCAGTCTTGGCACTTAATGCCGCTGTATGGGGCCATTACCGATCCGTGATTAGAACGCCAACTTAATTTTCAGCGTGATGCGGTTCGCTGCGGCGGAGGGGCGGGCCCCGCTGCAAGGAAATGGCGATCCTGGCGCTGCCATTACGGGAATTCGTTCCGCGCGCGCCGAAAAATACCTCCTCGGGCCAAGATTACCTTCCGCCAAACGGGACCTGCTGGCAGCCTCATTGTCACTCAATCTCTGCGCGGGCCTGATCACGCGCGGAAATTCGCCCCACGAAAAGAACGGAGCCCTGTGAATACCAGGAAACGTGTACGTGAGCCGTACGAAAAGAGTTAATGCTGAATCTCTAAATCCATTTATTGACTGTGTTCTCTTTCGAAAAGGAACTTTTTTCCACCGAGAATATCAATTCGCTTGCTTAAAGGGAGGTAGCCCCGTAAAAGGACTGGGCTTGACATGTCAAGAGAGCAATAGTGGTTAGTTGTCATTATCTAGAAGAAAAGGAAAAAGAAGAAAAGGAAAATGCTACAGCTGTAACAACTGTTTTCTAATTCGCTCAAAATTCCTCTCCTGCAAGGCTTGCCACACCAAGATGTCTGATTTTCGACATATGTGAACTGTGAACACGTTTCACTTAAACACCCAACCTTCATTGCGAGATTTTCCTTTTTTTCTCTTTTTAAATATGTCTACGGTTGTATGTTTACACAGTTAATAGTTTTTCAAACTGTCACTGTGTGCTTTTCTGTGTTTTTTGTTTACATTATTGTGTATGCATGCAGTTTGATATTCGATTGTTTTGTCATTTGGGTAAGTACAGGCATCTCAGTACTTTTTTCATTGTACGTTCTCCTTAAAGATCTCAATAATTCTGAGGGAACGTCATCTATACCAGGAGACGTTTTTCGACTTCGGCCATCCAGTGCTCTTATTTTCGCAGCATCCACTCCCCCTCTTATCCTCATTCACGAGGGAAGATCGGAAAGTGGCGCACAATAATTCTACCATCAAAACGTTTATGAGGTAACAAAACAAACAAAAATTGCGAATGAACTTACTTCTTTTACCTACTTTTCTACATAGTCACCAACGATGTCAACACATTTATACCACCGTGGTACCAGTTCCTTTGGATGGGCATGCATGTTCAAAGGAACTCTGCATCGTAATCAGAATAACACAGACGACGAAACTCCCACCGTAGAGACAGCAGCGGATGCTGCTGACCAACCCACGACTGCTAATCGACACGTTTACTGCATGGGGATGTGCAGCCTGCTGATACAAAGTTCCTGTTCGCTGCTGCTCTTCGTGCCTCCATGAGCGTCCCAGTAATCCTAGTTCCGCCACAAGCTTACAGGATTGGCTCCGTCAGTATCAAAACCATTGGCATCCCTGTCCGTGAAATGCTGAGGGCGCCGGACCTCGAAGTTGCCCTTCTGCAGGAAGTTCGCCTAAAGACGTTTCCTAATATCTATGGATATGAAACTTCCTGGAAGATTAAAACTGTGTGCCGGACCGAGACTCGAACTCGGGACGTTTGCCTGTCGCGGGCAAGTGCTCTACCAACTGACCTACCCAAGCACGAATCACGATCCGTCCTCACGGCTTTAATTCTGCCAGTACCTCGTCTCCTACCTTCCAGACTTCACCGAAGCTCTTCCGAGTTCGAGTCTCGGTTCGGCACACAGTTTTAATCGACATGAAGTTTCATATCAGCGCACTCTCCGCTGCAGAGTGAAAAATCTCATCTATGGCTATATTTCTTATCTCACGCTGTGTGCTGACGATGGCAGTTGGACTGCTATTCTTCCAAAGGAAAGCATTGAGGTAGACGACGTGATTTACCTACCATCGGCTAGGGGTCTTACTGTGACTTTCCACGGTGTCCGAATCATCAATGTTTACGCTCCCTCGGGCATGGTCAAGCGACGGGAACGATCGCGTTTCTATTCCGAACAGGTCGCTCCTTTGTTTGTGCGCCGCTACGACCGCATTATTCTCGGCAGCCACTTCAATTGTGTCTTATCCCATAAGGACCAACATCCTCATTTCACCACATGACAGGCTGATCGTACATGAACTGAACCTCACCGATACTTCGGATCGCGTGCGTGCTGATCGACCTGGATATTCGTACGTCACCAGCCATTCAGCAAGTCGTCTTCACCATGTCTACGTTCCCCAAGGAATCGCATCTGCCACGCTTGACGCTAAGTTATGGCCTACCGCCTACTCCTACCATATCGCCTACATTTGCACTGTTTCGCTCCAGAGGCAGAAGGTGTGGCGCGGTCGAGGCCTGTGGAAGCTGAATGTCGCCCATCTCAAGGATCTGGAATGCAGCAGGTCGTGGAGACGACATGGAATAACTGTGTGAGACACCTTCCAGCGTACGTTCAACACTCCAGTGGTGACTCGACTGCACCAAGCCTGCTTTACGTCGTTCGATGATGAATTGCGATCATGACAAAATTCTGTGGCAACGACATACAATGAGGTACTATTTCACAATTATCCACGAACTCTCAAACCATGCCCCCTCTGTTCAACTATAGGTTGAAATTCAACGGATTAAGACGAAGATAATTTCTCTCATGCATCATCGTCTTGAAGGCACAATAGTACGCGCAAGATGTCACGATTGTGTACTAGGAGAATTCCCTCCATGCAACATATTATCCGAGAGAAGCAGTGGTGTCGGAGAAAGCTGTTCAACGACCTCGACATACCAGATGGTCGTCCACTGACGTTCCAGAATGATATCGTAAACGCTTTTGTGGATCACTACAAACAGTTCTATGCAGTAAAGGACCGCCTCGTGTCCTCCGTTCCTTGACAGGTACCCTTGACGCAGCTGCTGCGGAGATTCTCACAGCGGCGAACAAAGCACCAGGTCCCGACGGGTTTCCCCTGGAATTTTACCGCACATTCCACGACATTATGGGCTCACGCAGGACTCCGATGTATGAAGAACTGATGAACCCTAACCTTCCCCTCCCAACTGAATTTGTAAAAGGCTCGCTTACCCCGGTCCCCAAGCCATCAGAAGGTAGGAGAGTTGGATATTGTTGGCCATTGACAATATTAAATTGTGACTTCAAGATTTTTACCCGGATTCTTACTGCTTGCCTCCACCGCGTCATCCCTCAAGTTATTTTTCTGGATCATGCTTTGGTGGCGACAGTAACATTCAGGCGGCACACAGCGATTACCGTGACGTCATAGCCATGGCCACGGCCTGCGGTAGTCGCGGTGCCTTAGTGGCAGTGGGCTTCGACCACGCCTTTTATAGAGCTAGTCATCACTTTCTAGAACACATACCTCGCCCCGACGTTTGGCCTTCACCCCCCCCCCCCCCGAGATTTATATATATCGTCTTTCGCCATCACCCTTGAACCGCTGTTACACGGTTTGAGGAGCTGGTTGACAGGGATAAGAATGAGGAGGCATGCTCTCACCTGCCGCGCCTATGCAGATAACGTGGTGTTCTTGGTTCTATCGGAGGATGAAGTGCGAGAGGCACTGGCATGGATCAACCAGTACGGGACTGCTGCGGGCAGCCATGTGAATGTGACGAAATTTGGTGCTATGTTCGTCGGTAGAGGTCTTCCAGCAGAGGGTGTGGCTTCATTGCCATTAGTGGACAAGCTCAAACGTTTGAGAGTCATCTTCACGCGTGATATACAGGGCACGATCTCATTAAACTATAAACGCCTGCTTCAAGCTATCCGCACGAACGTTGGTGGCAACATCCTGAGAGCATTGGACATGTTACAATGGGTGGATTTTGTTAACACTCATCTAGTCTCTCGACTACCCCATTCAGCACAGATTTTACCGATGCCAAAGGCAATGGCACACAGACTGCAGGTGGCATTCGGCTACTTTGTAAGCGCTGGTCTTATCTTCAGAGTCGGCTATGAGACGCTGACACTTCTTCCTCGAGATGGGGGCCTCGGCCTTGTCTACGTCCAAGCGAGAGCAGCTGCACTTTATGTAAGTACAATGGTTCAATCGTGGATCCGCCGCCGAACCGGATTATCGGGAAGCCTGATTGAAGAACTGGCCCTCTCTCTCGAGGACACCCGTTGCAGTAGCCCATATTTCTTCCTCTTTCTCACATGTCAGGACCTTTTTCCTCAAATACAGTTACGTCCATGCCGACTTGCCTAGGACTAGGAACCCTACGGCACGTGATGTTCACCGCCTAATGATGAGAAATCATACTTAGAATGTTATGGAAAGCCAATATCCTACGATCCCATGGTCCGTGGTTTGGCGTTCTGTGCACTATGTTCTCCTCAACACGAGCGCTCGCACAACCTGGCATCTGGTCGTTAATGGAAAATACATGACACAACTTTGTCTACATACCATAAAAATGACAGATTCGCCGCTGTGCCCTCGTTGTCACACGCTTGCGGACGAACATCGACTGATGTGTCGATCTTCTGCAGAGGTGTGGTAGCTGATTCAGAAGATGGTTACTTTTTTTCTACGTACGGCTCCCCATGCCATTACACCGAAATCACTTCTGTTCCCAGATGAGACTTATTTCCCACGTACGAAAATCAACGTTGTGATCTGGATAAAAGGCCGCTCGATCTCTTATTTGTTCCATGAAGGCGATAAGAGTGTTCTTGATTTTTGGACGTTCCTGCAAGATCGCTTTACTTTTCTCATGACCATTCACGATACCGTCAGTACTATGCCAACTTTTTCGGTAGTGCCTTCTTCGATACAGCCTGCAGCCAGGGTGTCCCAGGTACGAGAAGGTGATTTCAATGTGACTGTGTAATACGAGGACTCGGTCCAATGTACAGGAAAAATGGAACATTCCTTGCCAAGACGTGCCTGGAACATGCCTGATTGCCTTGGGATTCAGAGTGCGCTTACCCATAAGATCGCAGGAGGCGGATACCATCTTGTTTGTTCTGCCAGGAGGGCGTTTTCTTTAATTCCCTTCATGTTTTGTATGTTACTGATGCTAATTACTCATCCTTATTTTTCACCTCCAGGGCGTCCTATGTGATCCAAACGAATAACAAAAACAAAACAAAAAACATTTGGTATGATACATGATCTGAAAAAAAAAACTATGTTGAAAAAGTATACTTCTTTACGTTTTCAAGACTTTTTTTTATTTTATGAAGAAGACCGTCACTCATTTCAGAACACCAAAAAAGGAGTAAGAAGTAGATCCCAGATTCGAAAAAAAGATCGGTAGAGCCCTTGCCCATGAAAGGAAAAAAAAAAGATAGCTCAGTAAAAAAAGTAAAAAGTAACTGGCTGGGAAGCGGTTCGATAAACTTTAAAAAAATGTTAAGGCGACCGCTCGCGATAAGAGGGAAATCCGGGTTCGAATCCCGATGCGACACAAATTTTCATTGCCGTCATTCCATTCTTCCGCTGATTGTTGTCCTTATTTGAATTGCGAATACCTTTAATGTAATTAATAACGGCTGTAGTCGCCACAGTGCCTTTGCATCATAATCAGAATAACACAGGCACTGCAATATTGTGAATACAGACTGTCTGGGATCTGATTCCTACACATTTTAAATTTTCTACATCTGTGTTTTTCTTATTTGTTCATCCATAAACAAATTTCTTTGTATGGATGTCGTCATTATACATACATATGTACATTATTTTGTCACATAAGATAATGAAATACAGGCTATATACAATAAATTCATAATATATATAAGTATATTACACACACAATTTATCACTGAATTACATAATGCAGAATAACCTGCTTCAGTCATAGAAATAGATCACAAGACTCCTCAAATACTTGTATGGGTAAATTACAATCTAGAATGTCCACTTTATAATTGATTAACCTGATTATTTATGCCAATTTTATGCTGCATGAATTCTCTAATCGAGTAAAAACTATTTTAATAAATATTCTTTAAGGAATTCATTCACATTCAGGAATTTGCCTTGGAAGGAACATGTCTTACGGGTGTCGTTATTCCGCATGGGGTTTACCAGGTAAACACCGCTTTGTTTGTGCTTCGGCCCAACTGCAAACAACGGCACATCCAGGCCCTGCATGACATTAGGAGAAACAGAGAAAGAGCACGTGTTTCAAAAGGAATTCCTCAGGTGTCAGGTATGAAACGGATGCTGCCGCCTGGTGCTTTTGTTTGACGATTAATGTCACATCTTGTCTGTCAGTTGTGGGGGTGCAAGTGGGGACGCCTGTGTGTGGAGGCCGCTTCTCAGGCTCTCACTGGTACAACCCAACTCCTGGCAGCGTGTGTGGTGGTGTTCTGTGTGGTCCAATTGTCAGTGGACAGTGGGCGGTGCTTGGTTCGTGATCGAAAGACTTTAACACCATGATTACATGTGATGGATGTTTCATTACAGCATTCCTTGCATGATCAGAATAAAAAAAGGAATGATCGATTTAATTACTTCTTACAAGACCTGCATCTTCCCAAATAGCTGTGACTGATGAGCAACAGAACTCCAGCCCCTGATAACTGATGTTTTTATTAATAAACAATATACCTATGAATTTCCTGTCATGAGATTCTTCCTCTCCACCACAGAGCCACCAATTTCCAGGTAGGGGAGGGAAGGGGGAAAGGGGAGAGGGAAAGGGAGGGGGAGGGATATGAGTTTAGCAGTGGGGGGGTTAATTAATTGATCAATTTAATTAACTAGTAGGGTGGCTATTCGAAAGACTCAGACCTGAATGTGTACCTGTAACAATGAGGGGGAGGGGTGTGGGTTGGAGGTTTCCTGAAGGGTTTCTAGGAGGAGGGGGAGGGTGGGGGAACAATAGGTTAAGGACCTGTAAATCAAAAAGGAAGAATTATCCCCAGCAGGTCTTAATCCTCTTAGCAGAACAACAGGTTAATGGCCTGACAATCAAAGGAGAAAATATGTTTGCCCCTGAGTGCATACTTCGCCTTGATGTAGGCAACCTGCACTAACAATACATGCTCGTGTTCTTATTGCCCCACTACTCCTCTGTAGTAATAGGATAGTTAGCCAGTCACAGTTTAGGTTTCAAAAGGGCCTTTCTACTGAGTGTTATTTATAGATTTACTGTGAGCAGGTAATAAAATATTTAAACGATAAAATATCACATTTGGTGTCTTCTGTGACTTTCTGAAAGTATTTGATTGTGTCAGCCACAATATTCTATTAGAGAAGTCAATTTTTTATAGAAAACGTATTTTAGCAAATGTCTGGTTTAGCTCTTATTTAAGAACCATAACTCAGAAAGTTACTCTAGGCTGTTCGAGTAACACAAAGAGGGATGCCACATTATCTGCATGGTGACAAGTTACAGTGAGAGTGCCACAGGGTTTCATAAGCGGCGCACTACTGGTCTGGATTAATGTTAATGACAGTTTTATTTAATCAAAAGGCAGAATTAGTCCTGTTTCCAGATGATACAAGCAATGATGTATCTAAGAAGTATCAACAATAATGAATGATATTTTATGGAAACTACTCTATGGTTTTACACTAATGGTGTAGCTTCATCTAGTTTTGTACTGTTAAAAAGTACCCACCTCCTACTATCGTAGTATACCACAAAGTAATAATAAAAGAGCAGATATTTGTAGGTTCTTAGGTACGCATATTGATGAAAATATAAAGGTTTTAGCAAGTATGTTACATGGTTTTTCCAGTTTAAGTGTTCATCAATGGCTTAAAAGTTTTAGCAAGTATGTTACATGGTTTTTTCCAGTTTAAGTTAGGCTGCTTTTGCCATAAGAATAATTGCCAATTTTGAGGCTATGGAAGTCAATAAATTAACGTATTTTGCACACATTTCAGTCATTGATGTCTTATTGGATAATGTTCCTTGCTTAGGCAAAAAGTAGAAGAAATTAATTGGAATTATGTTTTGAGTCACATATGCTCATCTTGTTGTTTTCTCTTCAAGAAGCTGGGGGTGTTAACCAAAGCCTCGCAGTAAATTTATTCACTTAGGAAGTTTGTTATCGCAGGTTCATCTAAATTTCACAGTAACAAAGACATTCACAAGTATAACACTAGTAAGAAAAATGATCTGCCTTACTCCTTACTGAACCTAATTTTGGCACACAAAGGGATGAAATATGCAGTTATAAAGCTCTTTGATAATATACCTGTAGCATTCTTCGCCACAGACACCATGCCATGTATTTTACTTCCTGATTCATAGGTTGGCACCAGACATTCCTCATACCACTACCAGAGGAAGTCACAGAGGAACCTGCAGCCACCAACAGATGGCTGTTCCACAGGCACACTCTCATCGGCAGCACCACTATCAGAGTGTATAACAGGCCTTCGCAAGCTATTATGAGCCCCTTTCTGTAGTGCATAATACATCTGTGAATATTTAGCCTCTCTCTCTCTCTCTCTCTCTCTCTCAGTGGTTACTGTATATTACAAACTTGCATACAGACTGGGACACTCGGATCGTATTTGTATCCGACTGCACTTGGGTTCTTCAACCTACTGCAGTCAAGTAAACGATTTTACCTGACTGTTGTTGTGTTTCTCATTCACTGCTTCCTGTCTTTAGAACCCATGCATCACAACGTGATACAACAACTTGGCGCCGAGTCTGCACCTTCATTTGCCTGTTATTTGGTGGATTTGTTTCTTGCGAAGACAAAAACACTACGACAACGAAGAGAGTGTATGTTTCTTGGAGATTCATGGACAAACACTATGCTTTTCCGCTGCATTGCATTTGTATTGACTGTGTTACTGTTTTCGAACATTTTGACGTGCAGCTACTGTTTTCGCTATTTTCTGTTTTCAAAGACTGACAATGTTCTTTGCATATTCCTATTTCTAAACTAGACATTCTTTACAGCACCAGTGTTTACATGTTTTTCTATTCCATATCTACTGTCTAGTGAATCATGCCCAGTGTACCGCAGGAACTGTCTCTAAGCCAAGCTATTCAATTCAGGCTCAACAACTTATGGACGGAATGACGAAACTGATGCAGTTCAGAAGTACAAAGACGGCGTCATTTGCAGAACTCCAAGCAGTGGCACCACAAGAACCATCTGTCTGTGCAGCACAGTTCCTGGAATTTGACACACAGCAGGAAGACTGGTTTGAACACCCTGCTCAGCTAGACGCCTACTTCATTCCACATGGTATTCAAGTTATGGGCAGAAAACTAAATTTTTTGGCAACAGTGGGCATCGCAGTTTAGAGAGTGTCATGTAAACTTTTTTTCTATCATTCATCCCGAAATTGTAGACTATGAGTACTTCATTTCTGTGTTAGGCACATACTTTGATGAACGTTTCAGATTAAGTGGATAACCTCATCAAACTAACAAAAAGTGGGTAGCTGATTTGCAAGTCCTGGCCAGGCATTACAAGCTCAGTGTGAATGTGATAGATAAACTGCTCGAAAGAGTTAAGGGAAAACGACTTTGGGCATCTGCCATGCTCCATTGAGCAATAGCTGAGCTCTGGTTATATTACCGAGTTACGACTTTACCTTTCACAAATTGATTACACCACAAAACACCATTACATCTTCGATCGTAACTAAAATGACCCACAGGTGTCGAAAAAAAAGTGGAAACAGTTTTTCATCCCATCAGCTTGGGTGCTTTTCATTGGGCTTTGAGAGCTTCAATGACCCTTTACCACTACCTGACACCTACGTGGCGTGCTCCGTATAAGTCAGTGGAGATAACCCTGTGGAATCCATTCCCACTCTTCAATGAGAAACCATTAGAGTTCTAGGAGAGTCTGTGGTGGAACGTGTGATGTTTTGGTTTGTTTTGGTTTGTGGGGCGCTCAACGGCGTGGTTATCAGCGCCCGTACAATTATCCAATCTTTGCTCAGTCCAATTTCGCCACTTTCCTGGATGATGATGAAATGAGGAGGACAACACAAACACCCAGTCATCTCGAGGCAGGTGAAAATCCCTGACCCCGCCGGGAATCGAACCCGGGACCCCGTGCTCGGGAAGCGAGAACGCTACCGTGAGACCACGAGCGGCGGACAAATGTGGTGGAACGTGGCGACCACGAACACATCTGTCAAGTATGTCCCGTGTATGTGCGATGGGGTTTAGGTAGGGACTCACTGCCAGCCATTCCTGCCGGCCGCGGTGGCCGTGCGGTTCTGGCGCTGCAGTCCGGAACCGCGGGACGGCTACGGTCGCAGGTTCGAATCCTGCCTCGGGCATGGGTGTGTGTGATGTCCTTAGGTTATTTAGGTTTAAGTAGTTCTAAGTTCTAGGGGACTTATGACCTAAGATGTTGAGTCCCATAGTGCTCAGAGCCATTTGAGCCAGCCATTCCATTACTTCAATTTCCAGGTTTCGCAAGACATTCCTTCTGATTCCTACCACATGGGCCCAGGCATTACAAGGGATTCAAGGGCACCACCGTATGCAGCAGTCACCACATGGTCCAACAAGATCTGTTCGATGTACTGCTTGGTGGTAAGGCGACCATGGACAATGACAAGATCTGCATGGCTGCCAACACTGAAGCCTCCCCGCAACACCACAAAACTTTGAAATCTGTCGATTTCCTGAACGACATCAGGCAGATATTGTTCACCATGGGTCACCACACACGAGCACGGCCATCACCATGCGTCTGAGGATATCTGGATTCATCTGTGAACGTTTCGCCAGTGACGAAGTTGCCAGTTGACAAGGGGACGGCAAAACTAAAGGCGAGCTGCAAGATGTTGTCGTGTCAAGGGGGGTACTCTCTGAGCTGATACAGCGGCTGTAGTGGCCCTTCTGCAATCGTACAGTGCTCTGGCGCTATTCATGAGGCTCCACAACACAGCGATGGTCAGATATCGGCCTTCACGAGCGGGTTGTAATGAGTCGGCAACTTTGTCCAACGCGCTGTGTGCACTAATCTGTCTCCCTCTAACATGTTCACAACCTATGGGTGACACATGGGGGGGGGGGGGGCACTGGCAGCAGCAGTAACACAACCGAAAGTCCATCCTATTTGTATTAAACCGATCACCCTCGCGAAATGCATTGCATTAAGATGTTGCATTGCATGTGCATAGTTGAATACAATGTCCACAAGTGATAACTGACATATATGAGGTTTGCCCAGAAACTAACACACTGCATTTCTTTTTTCTTCAGCAATTCTTTATTGAGCATAATGAGAACTACACACAAGAAAGAATGATGTTTCATCCACACACCCTATTTTTCCATGTAGTCTCTATCCCACTGAACGGCCTTCCTCCAGCACGAAACAAGAGCACGTAAAGCCTGTCGGTACCAATCCACCAATCCTTATCCTGGTGGCGGAGTCAGTGCTTCCGTGTGTGTGAATCACCTCCTCATCGCCCTCAAAATGTCTTCCTTTAATGGCCCAAACAAGTGGAAGACCGGGGGGAGTGGTGGGGGCTAGGTCAGGTGTGACAGCCGTGGATGGTCTTGAATATTCCCCGAAGTTTCTTCCCGTGCAGTGAGAAATTCGTGACGGCACGTTGCTTGTAACGTACATCACCTACAGACGCCATTTTGAAACTGTCCTGCAGCTACGCTATCTGTCGGAAGTGACGGGAACTTGGCGCTCTCACTCAGGAGACTTCAAATAATACATACGTAACGTTTCACATTCGTAGCATTGGTTTCGGATGAGAAAAAAATGTGATGCATTACTTTCTGGGCAATGCTCGTATATACCTCACTACAAAACACTGAAGACACCGGTACTCAGTTCCTTCTGAGGGGGTTACCTGGCACAGTGATGCATAACACAGCCAACGAATAGCGAATGATTTTAATTGTTGCTTACACTGAAAGCGAAGATCTAAAACTATGCGATAAGATCACAGTTGCCGCTTGTATCAAAATAGATTTAACATACCGGACCTTGATACACATGTTCCCCTAATTCTTTCCAACATTGTATTACAGTGACGATGTGATTGGATATACTATTACGCAGAATGTGTCTGACTCTAGAATCATAGAACAAATGCAAAAGTATCCGATCCACGCTCGACACAAGTTTTAGAAATAACTGAGTCAAACGATAGTGCTTTGGTTTACTTTGACTCTCGTCACATTTCTGTGTTCCAAAGTAGGGCTGATAGTAAATAGGTCGCGCACCCAATTCATGTGCCGCGTCATTCCAAATCAGCGCCAGGGCAGTTCCGTAGTCAACAACACCAGCATTGGTAGGGAGGTGGCACACGTTGTTAAATCCTGCTCTCAGTGCTACACGTCACACAATCGGCAGGAGCACCCCTGCTGTGACGCACTGTGTTTTCATCGCAACAAAAACGGGCATGAATAATCAGTGTGTTTGCAGAAACGACAGCCACACAAGCAATCGGTTCCTTGTTTCGGTCTAGGAATTTCAATGTTGCACTTTCACAGCCATCTTGTGCTAACCATGGTGCCACGTCAGTGTCAAAATCAGTGTCACAGAGGTCTCAGAACTCTTATCCTATTTAGCGGCTAACAAACGTTTTGTCACTTTGCAGATTGCTTATCGCAACGTGCACGTGCGGTTAGATACGGGTACTTCAGTGACTATTTTGAACAGACATGCATATGAACTGTTATGAAACTCTAAATTGTACAAGCCAGAGCCAACTCTCTCAGCTTACAACGTTCATGACATCCCAGTTCTCTGTGTTTGTGGCCTGCCTGCCACTTTTCATGGTGTTACAAAGACAGTGCCATTCAGTGTTGTGTTCAAAGGACAGTTAAAACATTTTTAATATTGAGTCATGCGATCTTTTTGGGTTGCAAATCCAGGAGGATGCACTTTCCGTGAATTTTCTATGCATCAGAACAGTGTTTAAAAACTTTGCGGAGACTTCAGTGGACTTTTTCAGGATGGCCCAGGCGAAGCAAACAGTTTTAAGGCTCACGTTACAATGAAGGAAAACGTGTAACTTCGGTTTTATCGGGCATGGCCCGTATTTGAAGCAATTAGAGTTCAAGTCGCTCAACAATTGATAATCTGGCAGGATAAAAAGATAATCACTCCAGCAGCAGGTAGTCAGTGAGCACTTCTTTAGTAATCGCTATGCCGTCTGGCCAATTACAGTTGTCTGCTGATTTCAAGTCAACGATGAATCTTCAAACAGTGATTCACTCGTTTCTGCTTCGCTGGGCTGATGAAATGATGGGTAAACTAGGAGCAGAGCACATATTCTCCAAAATAAGCATACGGCATGCCTACTTGCAGACTCCATTGGAGGAGGAGTCTCAAAAATTTTTTGAGGTCAACATCCACGTGTGATTCAAATTTTTACGTTTGCCCTTCGGCATTGCTTCACCTTCTGCAATTTTTCAGCGCTATGTTGAACAACTAACTGCTACAGCGCCTTTTTATACGAATTATTTGAATGAAATTGTGGTTTCTGGACGTACTCCGGAGAAAAACCTCTCTAACCTGAGAAGTTTATTGCAAGTTCTCACTGCTGCTTGTCTCAAGCGCAACAACAACCAGTTTTTTTGCTTTCAAACTGAAATTGAGTACTTAGGCTACGTAGTTCACGCTCAGGGCATCCATCCTTCGCAGCCTCATTCAACTACAATTCGCGAACTCCCAGCGCCTTGGAATGTAAGTGAACTACAAGTTGTACTAGGAAAAATCAACTGCTACATTCGTTTCCTTCTGAATGCAGCGCAAATTCCTACTCCGTTGCACAGATTACTCTGGAAAGGCCTAGGCCTCTAGAGAGTGTCGGACTGCTTTCCACCAACTGAAGGATGCTTCGTTGAGTGACAGATGTTTAATCCATTTTGATCCCGCTAAGCCAGTCGTCTCGGTGGTCGACGCTTCCTCTTGTGGGACTGGTACAGTGCTTCCGTCCTGTTGAACCTATGGAGAAATTGATTGCTCTCGCATCCCAGATCTTGACTAAGGCTCAGTGCAATTATTCCTCGCTAGGGAAGGAAGCTCATGCCATTATCTAGGGTGTGACAAAAGTCCACCGGTATCTTTCTGGAAGGATATTTTATTTGGTGACAGACCACAAACAGCTGACGTCAGTGTTCAGCCCTTCCAAACCAGTCCCGCCACACATAGCGCAGAAACTGCAGCGTTGGTCTTTGATATTCTCAATTCACCGGTATGAAATCATGTACCGTCTAACAGCCAAACATTACAATGCCGTCAACCACTCTCGGTTACCAGTTGGCAGCAATACAGCTTTCGACGCATCTGAAGACTACTGTTCCCTTATTGATGTGTGGGACCATGAAACTCTCCATGGATTCTCCATCTATCATCGCTGGATTGCTCAGGCGACAGCTGCGCATCCCAGTGTAGAAGTAGGGCTGCAGCACATCCTCACCAGTAGGCCACGTACGGTCAAAGCTGTTCGCAGTCCACTTACCTGACAATTCTTTGTGCTTCGGCATTGCCTGTCTGTACAACAAGCCATCCTTCTGCTTTACTCAGATAATGATCAGTCCTGTGTGACAGTTCTACAGTCTATACAGAAGGAAGTTCTTCGTGAATGAGATTTTCACTCTGCACCAGAGTGTGCACTGATATGAAACTTCCTGGCAGTAAGTTTGGAAGGTAGGAGACGAGGTACTGGCGGAAGTAAAGCTATGAGGACGAGGCGTGAGTCGTGCTTGGGTAGCTCAGTCGATGAGCACTTTCCCACAAAAGGCAAAGGTCCCGAGTTCGAGTCTCGGTCCGGCACACAGTTTTAATCTGCCAGGAAGTTTCATATCAGCGCACACTCCACTGCAGGGTGAAAATCTCATTCTGGAAACAACCCCCACGCTGTGGCTAAGGCCGGTATTACACTATCAAATTTCTTTGTCAAATATCTTTGTCCAATAACTTTGTCAAAGCTATTTGATGGTGTAATAGGGAACTTTGTCAAATGTCGTCCAATACTTGATCAAACCTAGGACCTCGCTGTAGATTTGATCAAAGAAGTCGCTTGTCTTCTGTTCACTGCAATGTGACATGTTACCACATGGAGCGCTAGCATCGCTGCATTCTGTTGTCTGTGGTGTTTTTATAAACATTGCCAGTAAATACAATTCGTGTGTGCCGACAACTACAAAATTAATAGAGATGTATGAAGCTGATGAGGCGCTTTACAACGCGAGGCACGCTGAATACAAAAATAGATTACAAAGATTGGAGACCTGACCTGACCTAATCTAACCTAACTTAACCTAACCCTCTCCTGTAGCAAGGAATCTGAGTGTTACAGTGAGCCTGTCTTCAGCAGATGTAGCACTTCTTAAGTAGTGAATATTGTGCTTTGTGATATGAGGATACACTTCACTGAGCACATACCGAAATGTATGATCATCCATTCTTAAGTAATTGATGTACGACTTGACGTCCTCCATTATAAGCTCACATAACAAGTTTTGTAGAATGCTTTTATCGTGTCGTCATAAAACCCACGGCTTCACCCAGGTATGTTTCCTTTTTTCCTCCCACTTCTCTTCCGCATGTGCACACAGTGCAATTGCGGTACATGCAACTGCTGCCGTTAATAACAAGTTGTTGTCAGCCATCTTGAACTTCGACAAAAAATATGATGACAGTGTAATACCTCTTCTAGCGCTACGTCAAAGATCTTTGTCAAATATATTTGACGGAAAATTTGATCAAATCTTTGACAAAGAAATTTGATAGTGTAATACCGGCCTAAGCCATGTCTCCACAATATCCTTTCTTTCAGGAGTGCTAGTCCTGCAAGGTTGGCAGGAGAGCTTCTGTAAAGTTTGGAAGGTAGGAGTCGAGGTACTGGCGGAAGTAAAGCTGTGAGGACGGGGCGTGAGTCGTGCTTGGGTAGCTCAGTCGGTGAGCACTTGCCCGCGAAAGACAAAGTTCCCGACTTCGAGTCTCGGTCCGGCACACAGTTTTAATCTGCCACGAAGTTCTCCGTCTTTTGCATCAAGGCCATTCGTGCATACTGTGTGCAAACCAGCTCACCTGGCGCCATTGTACGTGTGTTGGGATGGACTCACATTGTAAATGGTCTCTCATTATCAGGAATGTGCACAGTCCTAGGCTACTCCATTTCAAAGTTTCTTCGTTTGGTCCGAGCGTGAAGTACTGGGTAGCAGAGCAGTAACTAGAGCCATGGTGTGTTGAAGGCGAGTAAAAAGGGGTGGGGAGGGGGTCACGTGTACCCATCTTGTTTTGAAATCCTGTTCAAAACACGTTATTTTATGCGAAAAACAGGTACGTAATATGAGTACACAAAATGCCAACCTAATGTATATACAAGATGATTCAACTACCCCTACCTGTGGGTCCATGCAGCTCAAAGGGCCTCCAAATACCATGCACAAGATTGTCGTATTTTCTGCCTTGCTACATGCAAACTATTAGTCCTAAAAAATTAACAGAATCTTTTAGTAGGAAAAGTAGTATAGCTAATTTTTGTACACGGCCACGTTTTCGCTAGAGACTTATTCAAGAAAAATGTACAAAAGTGACTTTTCTCTAATACCTCGAAAGCCGTGGCCTCTAGCGGAAACGTACCTCAGTACAAAATGTAACTATACGACATTTCTTACAAAAGGTCTTCTCCATATTTTTCTGTAGGACTAATCGTAATGAGCGACAGAATATAAAAAATCTCGTGCTTGGTTTTTGAAAGCATTGTGGGATGCATAAAACCCATATGTAAGGGCAGCTGAATCATCCTGTATTCGTTCAAATATTGGTTTAATAATATTATTGTACTGTTGTTTGCATATCAAAATGAATCAGTCCAAGCAAGAGAAGAATTATTGTGAAATGAAAATAGCGATTTTCGATTTAAAATTTAATCATGCCAGTACTGCAAACGTAGTACACTTTAACAGTGTCCATAATCCAAAGGAAATAATGCACAACAGCGATGTTAATAATTAAATACCGTTACACTACTACTTTAATGACACACTAGTTGGTAAGCTCATTCATTTGGGGGAAGGTTACTATCGACAGGCCACCTAAAGAAAATGTGTAATAAAATACTTGGATAGTGTAATAAATGTCTTATTTTGAGTGTAACTTGAACATAGCATTTCGCTATAGTAGACGCAGAAGTCACAAATATTCATTGTAAATTATAAATTTGAAAAATAAAACATGTGCCCTCTGCTCAGTCAAGGAGACTGGTTTCCTTCATTGGGCCAGGCAGTTTCCGTGAACGGACTATAAATGCTACACACATCTAAGCAGTGTGAAAACATTTCGTATTCTCTTTTTTTTTT
Source organism: Schistocerca cancellata (assembly GCF_023864275.1). NCBI lineage: Eukaryota > Metazoa > Arthropoda > Insecta > Orthoptera > Acrididae > Schistocerca > Schistocerca cancellata. The sequence continues at coordinate 215,566,789 of NC_064631.1, forward strand.
TTTACTTTGAGTAATTTTTTGTTGAATTTTGAAATCGAATAACTTGTATTCAAAACCGAAGAGACTAAAACTAGAAATGTCGCCTTTGAAGATTAAAAAGGAAACACGTTTGACTCATCTCAAAACACAAACTACACTCCTGGAAATTGAAATAAGAACACCGAGAATTCATTGTCCCAGGAAGGGGAAACTTTATTGACACATTCCTGGGGTCAGATACATCACATGATCACACTGACAGAACCACAGGCACATAGACACAGGCAACAGAGCATGCACAATGTCGGCACTAGTACAGTGTATATCCACCTTTCGCAGCAATGCAGGCTGCTATTCTCCCATGGAGACGATCGTAGAGATGCTGGATGTAGTCCTGTGGAACGGCTTGCCATGCCATTTCCACCTGGCGCCTCAGTTGGACCAGCGTTCGTGCTGGACGTGCAGACCGCGTGAGATGACGCTTCATCCAGTCCCAAACATGCTCAATGGGGGACAGATCCGGAGATCTTGCTGGCCAGGGTAGTTGACTTACACCTTCTAGAGCACTTTGGGTGGCACGGGATACATGCGGACGTGCATTGTCCTGCTGGAACAGCAAGTTCCCTTGCCGGTCTAGGAATGGTAGAACGATGGGTTCGATGACGGTTTGGATGTACCGTGCACTATTCAGTGTCCCCTCGACGATCACCAGTGGTGTACGGCCAGTGTAGGAGATCGCTCCCCACACCATGATGCCGGGTGTAGGCCCTGTGTGCCTCGGTCGTATGCAGTCCTGATTGTGGCGCTCACCTGCACGGCGCCAAACACGCATACGACCATCATTGGCACCAAGGCAGAAGCGACTCTCATCGCTGAAGACGACACGTCTCCATTCGTCCTTCCATTCATGCCTGTCGCGACACCACTGGAGGCGGGCTGCACGATGTTGGGGCGTGAGCGGAAGACGGCCTAACGGTGTGCGGGACCGTAGCCCAGCTTCATGGAGACGGTTGCGAATGGTCCTCGCCGATACCCCAGGAGCAACAGTGTCCCTAATTTGCTGGGAAGTGGCGGTGCGGTCCCCTACGGCACTGCGTAGGATCCTACGGTCTTGGCGTGCATCCGTGCGTCGCTGCTCTTCGGTCCCAGGTCGACGGGCACGTGCACCATCGCCGACCACTGGCGACAACATCGATGTACTGTGGAGACCTCACGCCCCACGTGTTGAGCAATTCGGCGGTACGTCCACCCGGCCTCCCGCATGCCCACTATACGCCCTCGCTCAAAGTCCGTCAACTGCACATACGGTTCACGTCCACGCTGTCGCGGCATGCTACCAGTGTTAAAGACTGCGATGGAGCTCCGTATGCCACAGCAAACTGGCTGACACTGACGGCGGCGGTGCACAAATGCTGCGCAGCTAGCGCCATTCGACGGCCAACACCGCGGTTCCTGGTGTGTCCGCTGTGCCATGCGTGTGATCATTGCTTGTACAGCCCTCTCGCAGTGTCCGGAGCAAGTATGGTGGGTCTGACACACCGATGTCAATGTGTTCTTTTTTCCATTTCCAGGAGTGTATTAGAAAACAGTTAATGGAAACCATAACTTTTTCTTCATAGTGGGCTACTTTGGCATAACATCAGACAAAATTCGAGGTGTCGCATTCGAGGCAACTCGAACAGCGTTGCTTAACATCTAGTCTCCATCCACAGCACGTAACTTTATATTGTGAATATGATTATGTGGTGTTAATTGCTCATAGTTCACAGTGACAACCGCGCAAAATTCATCCCATTACCGTATCACTATGACGTGTCAATCATTGATACTGGTCAATTACAAGAACATAGTGCAAATGATACTACCTTTTTTTTCACTTTTACTTTTTGTCTTTGAGCAACAATTCATCACTAAGATGGCAGGTGTTTGGCAACATGGAGTACACTTAATGACCGCTATAGTTGAATGGGCTTATTTGATCACTGACAGTTGCAGCGAAATGGGCAGGAGCGCATCGCAGACTTGCCTCAACCAATAGCCTAAAGCGATTTTGGAAACGTCTCTATGGCAACGCCTCAGTATTTTCACAGGTCTATACCCAGCTAACGTTTGCGCCGGCACCCGTTAGCTCATCGCAGTTGAAACTGGCAACAGCGTTACGAACTGTCAGGGATCATCTGTTCGCCGTATCGACTATAGCTTGTGCCTAATGTCAGTGTCCAGAGAGAAATAGAGCCGACCCATCGATGGAGCCGGCCCATCGATAGCAACTTCCCCTACATTGTATTTGTGAATGCAGCACAAAAATGTTGAAAGCCAAGAGATCTCTAGCACCAGCTACAGAATAGAAACCTCCTCCTTTGACACAAGGAACGCAGTGTGTTACCAATGTAAAAACGGTGTTTCACCGGATGTTCAGAGTCATCTAGTCGATCACTGGTGTGGCCGCTTCGATACCGAGTGAACTGTATGACCAGCCGATTTACTGGCGCACATAACTGCCTGCGAAGAAGATACTGCATATGAAGGATGTTGCTACGCTGGCTAAAATTAGCTACACAACGACGCCCAGTCGTCATGCGTAGTTGTTAAGCCTGCGGGAAAAAAGCCTTGAATACGCAGAAAAAACGGCACTGTCGTCTGCTCCAAGTTTTGATAATGTAAAGTTCCTCTTGATAATCCTGAAAAATATAAGTAATAGCATAAAGAAAGCCCCAAACGCTTTCGTTTGCCTTGTAAAGAAGTTAATCGAATAGCCACATACAACAATGCTCACCAGTGACGAATGTCAGGAGCTCTCGTTCTTTGACATTTAAACTTGCAGTTTGACCGTCAACCCGTACAACTCCTGGTGACAAGCAACTGATGCGTGAAGTTTGAAAGTTGTACATTCATAACGTCATAACTGCGTACTTTCAGAATTATGGCCCAAATTTTCCCGCGAGGTCGATTACTGGGACTAATATCTTGCATGTGTTTTTTCCTCCTTAAACCGTATGGTCAACTTGGTGGTGTTTCCTCGTGAGACAAAAATGCTGGTAGGCTTACAGAATAAGTCATTAACAATCAATGTGCAGTCTGGGGAGATTACTGAAGCTCGAAAATTTGACAGTTCCCGTTTTGATTGCGCAAGAGCTTACTGCTGGTCTGAGGAAATTGATATGTAATCTGTTGACTTACTTCACGGTCTTAAAAAGAAAGTCGCAAACGTCATTAACGCAAAAGAAGTTCGGTAAGCTCCTGTCTAAAATAAAACAATAACTGGGAAACCTTTAGCAATTCAAAAGAAAATTAAGAAATGTGCCTCATTAGCCACTCATTCTACAAATTATCTGAATACGGTAATAAAACTCAATATTTATAGATGCAAAATACTTGTCTTTGAAAAATATTGTTGTAATAAAGTGAATAATAAGCACTAATGGCAGTTGAAAAGCGGATATATGGTAAGACTGAGGAAGAATCGCCTTCTTTTAATAGTAGCAGCTCCTTTACTAAATTAGTCTTCTGGATTAAATTTAAATGGCATAAGAGTAAATGACATAAACAGTATAGTACACAGATTAGGTTTCTATGCTGTCTTTGTCTTACATAAAAGTATACCTTGACTCGGCTCACATCCCTGCAGGTTCTAGTTTCGACATATTCTTCGTTCGATTCGCACACTTCTTTAAAATTTCGGTGTCTTCGATACAGGGTCGGTATAAGGCTACAGGAATATATCGTGTGGCTCACAGTCTGGTGCAGATATTTTCATCAGACGTAAAATTGGCTCTGTCACCAGTATTCGAACACTGGTCCACCGTGGGAAAAGTGTGAACGCTACCACTCAGCTACACAGGGGAATTATTACGTTAATGACATGAGCAAAATGAGTAAAAGCGTAAGAAAAGGAACTAATATCTAAAAGAGGGGCTACAGAGCGCCGAATTACATGCCGCTCCTGTGGAAAAGTGTTCTCGGACCTAGCTTGCTTCGATAATCATCTATTTCAGTTTGTACCTGATTTCTTCACGCCATTTGCTCCACGAAGATTTTTGTCTGGTTAAAATCTCCAAGTGGCACTTTAGCTTTTGATGCTAGAATACAAGCCATCCTCTAAGAGGTAGTAAGTCCTTTCTCTTGTGTTGTATTTTGGTTTTCAATTTTTAGCAAGGTATTGTAGCACCTGTTGCAGATATGAGTGCTAAATTACAGATTAGCCTCAATATATAGATTATATGAAATACGATAGAGCTAATATAAATGAAAATTTCTGGAAAGTTTGTCAGATGAGCTTCTGGAACAGTTCAACAGACATTCCTGTGAGCTCAAATAACATCAGTATAGTGATGTATGCTACTACACTCTGAAAGATGTTTCCATGGAGGTAAAAAAAAGAAGACAGATGGCATTATAGACCTACATTGTACGTTGCTTTGAAGACAGGTGGCGGGGCCTGCCGCCATCTTAAATAGCTCAAAACATTAGCAGACAATTGTTTACGATTGCTTCTTGTTCACTGTTTCTGTTGTATACCTGCAACAGCTCTTTTAAATACTAAAAATTGCAGCGTTCACATGAATAACATAGTGTCTGGAAGACAATTTCCAACGTTTTTCTGTTCTTTAGTGCTTATTTGCTCTATTCTTCGTAATCCATGAAATTTCACTTTTACTGTATTTATATCGATAACAAATGAAGCTGGAATTCCGAAACCAATGCTTGTTTACTTAGGCCTACTGGTACTACTTGTTCGCTACATTTTCAACTTTCAGCTCGTATGCACATGTTTAAAGATCACGTTTGCAAAAAATCTACCTACGGGTTCTTTGTTAGCACATGAACGTGTGCAATGAGGAAACGAGCAAGGCATGCTACCGTATCTTGTGCATGTCAACAATGTGAACGCTTATTGAAATGTCAAAGGTACGGAACTGCATGAAGAATCGGGTTCTTGTTTTATTAGTTTATCAATTTATCTATCTTCTCGCTTTGAAATCTTATCTATGTTATCTATGATGTAACATTCAATGTGTGGCCAATACTAGTAATTTACAGCGTAAAAAGAAACGATATGATTTTTAAACACTTTCTAGCATTACTTTAAGTGTAAGTCAGAGAATGGTCTCTAACGCTTAGAGCCTGTAAAATGGATATTTACGTAAGTCACCTTTTTTTAGTAATTGTAGCCTAACATATGTAACACATAGGTCTACCTTCCCAACAGTTTTCTTTTCCCAGAATAGTTGTCGCCTAGTAACACTGTCAGGTTCTGAGGAATAACCAAACATATTACAATTTGAATGTATGGCTACTTTGATCATCTGCTTGATTTTACTTTTGAATTAACTTTTGAGGTTTTCAAAGTAAAGTATGTAAGCCTATACCATGCTTCGTAATGTACCAATAGTTAGTTTCATGTTCCACGTATCATTTCTACGATAAATTTTAATGATGTGGAACGAGCCACTTTATATTAATAACTACACTTTGTTGTGCATATGCCTCCATGCTGAACATTTATTTATTCTTTAATTAAAGACAGACGAATGTTAAATCAGTAGTTCCTACCCATCACCATTTACACATTACAACGGCGTAAGATGAGGCCCTGGGAGTAGACAACATACCATTAGAACTAATGACAGCCTTGGGAGAGCCAGACGTAACAAAACTCTACCATTTAGTAAGCAAGATATATGAGACAGGCGAAATACCCTCAGACTTCAAGAAGAATATAATAATTCAAATCCCAAAGAAATCAGGTGTTGACAGATGTGAAAATTATCGAACTATCAGTTTAATAAGCCACGGTTGCAAAATACTAACACGAATTCGTTACAGACGAATGGAAAAACTTGTAGAAGCCGACCTCGGGGAAGATTAGTTTGGATTCCGCAGAAATGTTGGAACACGTGAGGCAATACTGACCCTACGACTTATCTTAGAAAATAGATTCAGGAAAGGCAAACCTACGTTTCTAGCATTTGTAGACTTAGAGAATCTTTTGACAATGTTGAGTGGATCACTCTCTTTCAAATTCTGAAGGTGGCAGGGGTAAAATACATGGAGCGAAAGGCTATTTACATTTGTACAGGAACAGATGGCAGTTATAAGAGTCGAGGGGCATGAAAGGGAAGCAGTGGTTGGGAAGGGAGTGAGACAGGGTTGTAGCATATCCCCGATGTTATTAAATCTGTATACTGAGCAAGCAGTAAAGGAAACAAAAGAAAAATACAGAGTAGATATTAAAATCCATAGAGAAGAAATAAAAAATTTGAGGTTCGCCGATGACATTGTAATTCTGTCAGAGACAGCAAAGGACCTAGAAGAGCAGTTGAACGGAATGGGCAATATCTTGAAAGGAGGATATAAGATGAACATCAACAAAAGCAAAACGCGGATAATGGACTGTAGTCAAATTAAATTCGGTGATGCTGCCGGAATTAGATTAGGAAATAAGACACTTAAAATAGTAAAGGAGTTTTGCTATTTGGGGAGCAAAATAACTGATGATGGTCGAAGTAGAGAGGATATAAAATGTAGACTGGCAACGGCAAGGAATGCGTTTCTGAAGAAGAGAAATTTGTTAACATCGAGTTTAGATTTAAATGTCAGGAAGTCGTTTCTGAAAGTATTTGTATGGAAGTGAAACGTGGACTATAAATAGTTTAGACAAGAAGAGAATAGAAGCTTTCGAAATGTGCTACAGAAGAATGCTGAAGATTAGATGGGTAGTTACATAACTAAAGAGGAGGTATTGAATAGAATTGGAGAGAAGAGAAATCTGTGGCACAACTTGACTAGAAGAACGGATCGGTTGCTAGGGCATATTCTGAGGCATCAAGGGATTACCAATTTAGTATCGGAGGGCAGCGTGGAGGGTAAAAATCGTAGAGGGAGACCAAGGGATGAGTACACTAAACAGATTCAGAAGGATGTAGGTTGCAGTAGGTACTGGGAGATGAAGAAGCTTGCACAGGATAGAGCAGCATGGAGAGCTGCATCAAACCAGTCTCTGGACTGAAGACCACTACAACAACAATAAGATGAGGCATTTTATATCAATCGGTAAGTGATCAAAAATTTTGGTTGCAGCATTGTGAAGCGGATACACAGTTACTCATACGGAGAGTAGCAGGCAGGCACGACGAAAATAGTGTTCCGACCTTCTTCAGAAAGAAAGCAAACCACACACACCCATTTATTCAATCATACATACAAAATTCACACACACATGACCTCTGTCTCGTGCTATTCTAGCCAGAATCTTTTTTAAAGTGACAGAAAGTGTGAACAAAGAATAATTATCGGCGGGAGGAATTTAGCACATGAGTTGCTGCATCAGCAATCAGCGCTGCCAAGTAGCTGTGTGTTGTGCTGGGAAAGACCGTTAATACAGTGTGGCTCGAATCTCGGAGCGTTTGCGGTTTGGTAAGGCAATGAAAAACACGCGAAGGAAAAGCAAGTACGGGCACTGAGTGTAATAAGTCAGAGGATAGCAACAAAAGAAAAACATCACTGGTTTTTGGGATGGAAGAAAAGTCGTTAGGCAGAATCAAACAATGGGGTGTCCAGGTTGAAATACACTCCTGCAAATGGAAAAAAGAACACATTGACACCGGTGTGTCAGACCCACCATACTTGCTCCGGACACTGCGAGAGGGCTGTACAAGCAATGATCACACGCACGGCACAGCGGACACACCAGGAACCGCGGTGTTGGCCGTCGAATGGCGCTAGCTGCGCAGCATTTGTGCACCGCCGCCGTCAGTGTCAGCCAGTTTGCTGTGGCATACGGAGCTCCATCGCAGTCTTTAACACTGGTAGCATGCCGCGACAGCGTGGACGTGAACCGTATGTGCAGTTGACGGACTTTGAGCGAGGGCGTATAGTGGGCATGCGGGAGGCCGGGTGGACGTACCGCCGAATTGCTCAACACGTGGGGCGTGAGGTCTCCACAGTACATCGATGTTGTCGCCAGTGGTCGGCGATGGTGCACGTGCCCGTCGACCTGGGACCGAAGAGCAGCGACGCACGGATGCACGCCAAGACCGTAGGATCCTACGCAGTGCCGTAGGGGACCGCACCGCCACTTCCCAGCAAATTAGGGACACTGTTGCTCCTGGGGTATCGGCGAGGACCATTCGCAACCGTCTCCATGAAGCTGGGCTACGGTCCCGCACACCGTTAGGCCGTCTTCCGCTCACGCCCCAACATCGTGCAGCCCGCCTCCAGTGGTGTCGCGACAGGCGTGAATGGAGGGACGAATGGAGACGTGTCGTCTTCAGCGATGAGAGTCGCTTCTGCCTTGGTGCCAATGATGGTCGTATGCGTGTTTGGCGCCGTGCAGGTGAGCGCCACAATCAGGACTGCATACGACCGAGGCACACAGGGCCTACACCCGGCATCATGGTGTGGGGAGCGATCTCCTACACTGGCCGTACACCACTGGTGATCGTCGAGGGGACACTGAATAGTGCACGGTACATCCAAACCGTCATCGAACCCATCGTTCTACCATTCCTAGACCGGCAAGGGAACTTGCTGTTCCAGCAGGACAATGCACGTCCGCATGTATCCCGAGCCACCCAACGTGCTCTAGAAGGTGTAAGTCAACTACCCTGGCCAGCAAGATCTCCGGATCTGTCCCCCATTGAGCATGTTTGGGACTGGATGAAGCGTCGTCTCACGTGGTCTGCACGTCCAGCACGAACGCTGGTCCAACTGAGGCGCCAGGTGGAAATCGCATGGCAAGCCGTTCCACAGGACTACATCCAGCATCTCTACGATCGTCTCCATGGGAGAATAGCAGCCTGCATTGCTGCGAAAGGTGGATATACACTGTACTAGAGCCGACATTGTGCATGCTCTGTTGCCTGTGTCTATGTGCCTGTGGTTCTGTCAGTGTGATCATGTGATGTATCTGACCCCAGGAATGTGTCAATAAAGTTTCCCCTTCCTGGGACAATGAATTCACGGTGTTCTTATTTCAATTTCCAGGAGTGTATCAACAATATTCGCTGGTTCTGGCTACTGGGACCGGAGGCAACAGTTGTGTGTACGTGAGTTTTCTATGATTGTATGAATGTGTGTTTGTGTTTTTCTTCCTTTCTGAAGAAGGGTTTGGCCAAAAGCTGATGCAAACACTCGCATCGTCGTGCCTGTCTGCTATTTCATGTGTTTTCTCTATGGTGTGTAGCAGCCTATTCTTTTAACAATATTATAGGTGTTCCAACTTGTACTTTCCATTCCTGTGTCTGATATACTGCGGAGGGGTAGTCAAAATCCCTAACTCGTTGTACAGATGTCTACAAGATGATCGTTGATGATAACCATATCATATTCTTTTTGAGCAATTTGTATCTTCGTTCTTAAAGTTAAGTTATTTCTGAACACTATTCTATAAGCCAAAAGTGAATGGAAGTATGAAAAATATAGACAACGGTGGAAACTGAGCATGGGCACGTCAGAGTGACATCACGAGAAAGTAACACTGCGATGGGTCAATCTAATGTTTTTGAGCTACATAAGATGGCGGCCGTCGGCTTCTAGTTTGTGACGTAATGACTTTCACATGACGACGACACCGACGACGAGGAAGGCAAGTCGTCTCCTTTGCAATTAATAACTGAAATCAGAGATCCATTCGATCCGGAGGAATCCTTACAGGAGAATCTTCTTCAGTATCTCTTCTACTGATTCACTACCGATTTTTCTACAATTTTATTTAGCTGAAATAACTGTTTGGCCCTGTTATACACAAGGCGATGACGTCCTCAACAATGAAGTAAATCTAGATGCGGTCGCAACGTTGCGCAGCATCTCAGGAAAGATCGTTAGCTAGCAAAGAATTTCTCTATTCGTAAATGAAATCAGTTAGAGCACGAGAGTAAAAGCATCATAAAGGTAAGACGTTACCTGTCATTCACGATGGTCTCTCTTATTGAATATAGCCGTCTTTGCATTGCAAGACTTGAACTCAGGACCTTTGCCTATCGCGGGCAAGTGCTCTCGGTCTGACACGCAGTTTTAATCTGCCAGGAAGTTTCATATCAGCGCACACTCCGCTGCAGAGTGAAAATCTCATTCTGGAAACATCCCCCAGGCTGTGGCTAAGCCATGTCTCCGCAATATCCTTTTTTTCAGGAGTGCTAGTTCTGCAAGGTTCGCAGGAGGGCTTCTGTAAAGTTTGGAAGGTAGGAGGCGAGGTACTGGCGGAAGTAAAGCTGTGAGGACGGGACGTGAGTCGTGCTTGGGTAGCTCAGTTGGTAGAGCACTTGCCCGCGAAAGGCAAAGGTCCCGAATTCGAGTCTCGGTCCGGCACACAGTTTTCATTTGCCAGGAAGTTTCAAGGAGAATAACAAATGAAGAGAAACCAAATATAAGAATTAAGGGCATATTGCTAACACAAGTTGGGGAATTAGTTTCTGGGATTGACAATAGATAGACTTATGATTTGGGAAAATCAAATTGGAAGAACAGCTCAGAAATAAGGAGCACTATATTTTTAACGAAGAAAATGTCCAAAAAAAGCAGTCACATGCAGTGAAAGGCCATCATCAAGAAAGTCCTATAAAACCAAATTCAAAGAACATAAAATATGTATATATTTGAAACTATCACGTATCTCAAATTAAACCGTACATCAACTCTAAACAGAGAACTACACAATTACAGCACAAGAAGATGACTACCATATCAACAGTACTCAACTACAACTGGCCAATAAATACCTTACTAAAGCAGGGTGCTCATTATACAACAGATTATTTAAAAAATATAAAAGCACTACCTTTTTTCGAAACAAATCAAAGAGATCTTTTGAAATAATATTTTGAGACCACTCCAAAAGAATTAGAAAGATTTTGCAGTGCTAAGGCAATAATTTAAGAAATGTGCTATATCCACTGTGTAAATGAAAAGTGAATTAAAATATTTTCTTGTGTCTCATCCACTGCAGCAGAAATTGAAACAGGTTGCCTATAGGTAATAAATTATATATTTTCTTTAATTGTCTCACATATATGTGTAAGTCTGTTGTAAAATAGTTATATGTATAATCAATTTGTAATTTGCTCTGTAGCTGAAATAGTAAATGTATACTGACATTCTGAATATCAGTCTAAACAGTCATCAAAGGATGAATGTTATGTTTCTATCATAGTGACTGTAAGGGTACAATGACACTATACAGATGCTTTCCTTCACCGAGTTCCTTTAGAAACTACAATAGACAGCAGGAAATCTTAAGGAATAAGATTTCTGCATTAAGTCAAGATTTTGTCAGGAAAGTAAATGTCAATACATTAATCTGACCTCCAAGTACCAGAACCTAAATTATGTCCATCAGTGTATTTCACCTTCATCTGTCATGCTGCTATTATGACATAGGCTACACTGATATTGTCTGTATCTTCTGAACATACCACTCTCCACATAGTTTGTATTTTATTATTTGAATCAGTTTCAGGATTGATGAATATGTCCTTAAAATTTTTAATCACATATAATTTGTGGTTCTTCCTATTCTGAGGTTTATTGGAATTTCTGAGTGAAATATAAATCATTCAAATTTTGTTTCTTTTTTTTTCTTTTGCAGGATATTTTGCTTCCCTTAGTTATCCACTGTTTCTTGCAGTCACTCAAGTTAGTACTTTTTGACGTTCTCTTAGGAAATACACTTTCAAACAAGGTAACAAATTCATTTAGGAACAGATTAAATTTGCCATTGACATTTTTAACTGAATGTAGACCTGCTGTGTCCCATTTCAACTTCTGCAAATGCCTGCTGAAGTTGACAGATTTTCACTATTCTTAGGAAATCTGCAATCATTCATTTTTAAATGATAGTCATGATTTTTTTTTAATAAATTGTCTTCCACGTCATAATTAATTTTGTCCTAAGGTTGTCCAGAGACCAAGGACGTACTCTGTTTTGTTCTGAATGTAGTTTCACTTGTTCTGAATAATACATTCGATGAGGTCACCTAAAGTTCTTTATATCCAGTATTGAATTATTTTCCACACTATAATCTCTACAAGGATTGATGAACATTCTTCATCAGCTATTAACATTCCATTTCTAGACCCAACAATGTTGAATGCTTTACAGTAGCTTTGAAACTAATTGTCAGTGGTTTATCTGACCGTGATTGTCAAATGTTATCCCGAAATACAGGGTGTACGTTAAGTCCAGGAACACTTTCAGTTATTTATTGCACAAGAACCCAACACTGTACAGATATCATACATATGTCATTTTGAAGAGAAACCCTGAAAGTTTTTTTTTTCCATGTATATCCCAACAGCGTAGTTTGGTAATTTGCTGATAGTCTGCACTAGTCGCAAACATGGCAATTTCAGGTGCAGAGCGAGCTTTCTGCGTTGAGCTCGACAAAAACAAGTGTGCTACAGCTGTTTAACAGATTTACCTCTGGCACAACAAATTTGTTATGACGGGTTGCTTGTGCCCAGCAAAGAGAAGTGGACATCCCAGTGTGAGTGAAGTGAATGTGGAGCACGTACTAGAGACATTCATAAGGAGTCCAAAGAAATCAATGCGTTGTGTATATTATGAACTTTAGATGCAATCGGACTCTCTGTTTATCTTTCAGAAGGGTGGGGCTCCACCCCATTGTGATCGTGAAGTTCATGGGTATCTGAACATGGTGCTGCCGCATCGATGGATCGGCTGTGCTACAGAAGGAGGTAGCTGTTTCATGAAATGGTCTCCCCGATCAGCAGATTTCACTTCATGTGACTTTTTTATGTGGGGACACATGTATGTACTGCCTCTACCACATGATGTAGCAGAGCTCTGGGAGAGAATACAGGAAGCAACTGCCACAGTCAAAGTGCCATGCTGGGACAGGTATGGAAAGAATTGGATTACCATATTGACATCTGCCAGGTCACTCATGGTTCGCATATCAAATATTTGTAAAAAAAAAAAATTCAGAGTTTCTCTTCAAAATGCAATATGTATGACATCTATACAATGTTTATTTCTTGTGCAATAAATAATTGAAAGTGTTCCTGGACTTTTTGTGCACCCTGTACATTGATCAGGTAAGTACAGATAATAGATGAAAAGTGTTGTATTGCAGAATCATAAACAATTACTGGATTACAATGTTTAGAGACAAATTGCATAAAGAACACTAGGAGAAATGAATAAATTGGGCAATTATGATAAAGAATTTAACTGTTTCTTGAACATAGGCCTATTGCTGTATAGCACATTGTCTTTATTTGTCCTAAAATAAACAAGGGTGGTAAAATTAAACAGAAGCAATGATAAGGGATGGAGAACTCCTGAAATTAAACTATCTTGCACTAAGAAGAGAAAGCTCTACTTATTTCAGAGTACAAGCTGTAGTCAGGAGTTGAAACTTTATCATCACCAGTATTGTAAAATCATTCATCCCATCATTAGAAGAATAAAATCCTGCTCACAAAACATAACATTCCAAGAACAAGGAAAAAACTATTTGGAGCATAACTAAACAAGAAACATACAGAAGCAGTTACTCAAATCAAACTGAGCCAACAAAAAATAGCAACATTATATATACCTGTGCTGATACTGCATGCACCATAAATGAACATTAGTTTAAAAAATGCAACCCATAGGAAGATTACAGAATTTATATCATTGAAAATTGTAATCCTGCTATCTGACATGATGCTCCTAGTGGAATATTACAATCTCGTTCAAACTTGATGAGGTTAGGAACGTTTGGAGGGCTCTGAAAAGATAAGACTTCTCATACCTATGTGAGGACCCATAACCATGGTGCTAGAGATGTTAAAAATGAAAGCTTACAGTAATATATCCTCCTCATTCAGAAATATTGTGGGAAAATGAATTGTTACATATACAGGATGTTTATAAATGCATATCGGGGTTTGAACACTTTATAATATTTATTCCATTAAACTTACAGTTATAAATGATATGTCAAATGAAAGAGCAAGTCAAACAGTTTTACCAAGAACCTTACAAATGTTCAATGTGATATGAGAGTGTGGTGGTGCTTCAGTAAGCTTTCTAACCCAATTGCTAGGACAATATGGGGAGCAGAGGTTTTGTTGATTGAGTCTATAGTTAAGTGTTATTTTGGAGTTCTGGGAGGTGTGTGTGTGTGTGTGTGTGTGTGTGTGTGTGTGTGTGTGTGTGTGTGTGTGTGTGTATGTGTGTGTGTGTGTTGGGGGGGGGGGGGGATGAATGTATTGTCCAATATGTGGAGGTCATCTACAGGACAATAGTCTCACTGTGTTTAGAGACAATTGAAGGTTAAACAACTAAAAATTTTTTTGGAGACATACCCCTGGGTGGTTTTCGCTGGAAACCCTATGGATTCTATTGATCTTGTGCATTTGGCAGTGGCCATGGAAGCTATTGTTTTAGCAGTGGAAAGAGGTATACAGCAGACCATGAATCTGTATCAGCAAGTCCAGTGAATCTGGAGGTGGAAAGAAACAGGCAAGGTTCTTTTTGCATGGGCAGTTGTTTCCATTGTAATCAACTGGGGCACATGGGTAGCAGTTGTAAGTTTTAGCACCCTGATCTTAAGGACAACTAATGGTATTCATGAGGCATTTGGGTGCCAAAAGGTTGTAATAAGATTATGTGGTTGAACCCCAACTCTCCTTTTATTTGCACTGCTGTTAATTGGAGGTGGGTTTGTAGCTTACTGAATTCAGAGAGAAGCTGCTCCTTAATGGACTATCACTGGTACCAAAGTTGTAGGCACATTAGTAAATTCCCAATGTTGCAGTCAATTAATCACAAATGCTCTACTGTGAATAGGAGGAAGTTTGCAGTTGCTTGGTAAGCTGCAGATCAATGTGTAATTTCAATTTGTCTTGGCCACTCGTGTTTCTGGTAGCTAAGGGTCTTTATTTTTCGCTGTTGTGGCTTTATAATAAAGAGACAGTGTATTTTGTATTATGCTGGAAAACTTTACCAATTAAAATTTCGTCTGAAGAAGAACTGATATGTGAGTATAATTGCATCCGTGGTGTTAATGCAGTGGAAGGGGTGGGGAATGAATTTCAGTGGGATGATCTTAAACCGCAAAAAGCTAAGGAAATTCCTGATGTTTTTGTGGATTGGTTGGGTGTTTTAACCAAGATCAAATACATATTTAGTTAATGGATCATGTGCCAGGACAGCAGTCTCCTTAATGCCTGTCCCCACCCAAGATGTAGATTATTGTGAAGAAGATTGTTTATCAGTTGCTAGATGAAGGAGGAGCATTAAGGTCCTCACATTGTGTTGTGCAACAACTTTGGTTTTAGTTTCACAAGGGAAAATAAGGGATGCTGACTGCTAATGGATTATTGGGCCTTGAGCCAGAAGGTTGTATAAGAGACAGCTGCATTACCAGATCTCAGTAACTGCTTTACATGGTTTGCCAGTACCCCTTATTTCACAGTGCCCTTTATGGCCTTCTGTACTGATTGGAATCTGTTTTAATTCACCAGAGTGCCATTTCACTTGGTAGTGGTTGCTGCTGTGCCATCCCACCTTCTTGATTCCCACTAGGGAGATACACTGAAGCACCAAAGAAACTGGTACAGGCATACGTATTCAAAGACAGAGATACGTAAACAGGCAGAATACAGCACTGTGATCAGCAATGCCTATATAAAACAACAAGTGTCTGGCGCAGTTGTTAGATTGGTTACTGTTGCTGCAGTGGCAGATTATCAATATTTAAGTGAGTTTGTACATGGTGTTCTAGTTGGCACACGAGCAATGGGACACACCATCTCCAAGGTAGTAACGAAGTGGGGATTTTCCTATATGACCATTTCACTAGTGCACTGTGAATATCAGGAATCCAGTAAAACATAAAATCTCCAACATCACTGCGGCCTGAGAAAGATCCTGCAAGAACAGGACCAACAACGACTGAAGAGAACATGAGAGAAATGCAACCCTTCCCCAAATTGCTGCGGATTTCAGTGCTGGGCCATCAACAAGTGTCAGTGTGCAAACCATTCAATGAAACATCATTCATATGGGCTTTCGCAGTCAAAGGCCCGCTCATGTATCCTTGATGACTGTACGACACAAATCTCTACTCCATGCTTGGGCCCACCAACACTGACATTTGACTGTTGATGACTGGAAACACACTGCGTGTTCAGACGAGTCTCGTTTCAAATTATATTTGGAGGATTGTTGTGTACAGTTATGGAGACAACCTCAAGAATCCATGGACCCTGCGCATCAGCAGAGGACTGTTCAAGCTTGTGGTAGCTCTGTAATGGTGTGAGGCTTGTGAAGTTGGAGTTATATGGGACCCCTGATATGTCTAGTTATGAATCTGACAGATGACACATATGTAAACATCCTATCTGATCACCTTTATCCTTTAATGTCCACTGTGCATTCTGACAAGCTTTGACAATTACAGTAGGACAGTGCAACACCACACACATCCAGAATTGCTACAGAGTGGCTGCAGGAACACTCTTCTGAGTTTAAAAACATTCGCCGGCCACCAAACTCCCCAAACATGAACATTATTGAACATATCTGGAATGCCTTGCAATGTGTTGTTCAGAATAGATCTCCAGTGCTACCATACTCTCACTGATTTATGGCAGTCCTGCAGGATTCATGGTGTCAGTTCCCTCCAGCACTACTTGAGACATTAGTTGAGTCCATGCCGTATCCTGTTGCAATGCTTCTGCATGCTTGCGTGGGCCCTACATGATTTTAGGCTGATGCACCAGTTTCTTTGGCTCTTCAGTATAAAGTGTTATTTTGTGTATAATTATTTGGATGACATGGTCATTTATGGAACATCTTGATCACTTAAGGCAGGATTTGCAGTGCATAAGGAAAGCCACTCTTACCCTGAAGCCTACAAAAGTTGATTTAACACATCTTTAAATTTCCTTCCCTGGGCACATGTTTCTGGCTCAGGGAATTAAAACTAATCAGGAAAGGACTAAAGCCATTAATGCTTATCCCTCCCCCCTCCACTCCCTCTGAAAGAGACAAAAGGATGATAGCGTATTTATCAGAATGATCACTTTCTTCCAAAAATTCATTTCCAGATTTGAACAGCTGGCTGAGCCATTAAATCAACTTTGAGCAAACATTGAGGTTTTTTGCTGTTTTTAGAGTCAACAGGCAGTGCTTAAAGACTTAAAGGTGGCTCTAAGCAATGCACTAGTTCTAGTGATCCCAGTTTTAGAGAAAAGAATGTTTGCTCCTCAAAAAGATGCATCCAATTATGTGGTAAAAACAGTTTTGTTTCAGAAGACAGATGGGGAACATCAGCTTATTTTTTTATGCATTTATGCCTTGTCTATTCCTAAAACGAAATATTTACTTTGTGAATGGAAGGCCCTCACCATTTTATTTGGTTTAGAGAAGTTTTGCTTCTATCTTGTGCATAAATACTTTGTATTAGAGACTGATAATCAAGTCCTGAGCTTGGTTTTGGGGAGATCCCAAAAGACTCTGAGCATAGCCTGTTGGGCAGTCCGCATGACTGCACTTAAGTTTTCGGTGAGGCACATAAAAGGGCTCTGATAATGAAGTGGTGGGTGCATTAAATCATATGTTTGAGATCGAGCAAACTGCTACCTAGGCTACCATTCTGAGATTTCCTCCTTATTCAAAAATTTATAGGAAAAACATGAGGAGGATAGAATTTGGGGATTATTAAGAGGCAGTTGGAGTAAGGCAACTCAGTGAGAAAACAGCAGCTGATTATAGGATTCTTGAGCTATTGTACCCATAGTGACAGGAGGCCAAGGTTTGTCTACCCAAGTAGCTTGTGCACATTGCTTGGGAGGACCTTGGGAATTATAAAATGCTTCAAAAAAATTAAGGAGTGTCTAACATTACAATTTTCTTGTACAGTGGTGTGCTGAGTAATCTTAGCCTTCAGTTATTTTTGGCAAGGATTTCGTATTCCAGGGCTCCTTGATTGGGTATATTCCTTTATGTAATTACATGAATTATGTGTGGTAGCTCTGTTTCCTCATCTTATGGTAAAGTGTCCAAATACCAGGAGCAGGTTTCGTAAATTGTATGTGATACACTCACCTGTAAGAAGCCAACTTTCATCAATGTGGAATCAGTGGTCTCACTACAGGAGAGCCAGTCATAATTTCATTATTACTTTCAATCATTAATATTTTATTCCATAGTGCTAATGGTAAAGTAACTTGAATATTCGATTGGAAATTGTTTCTCTTTTAAACTGTGCAAAATTTCCTCGAAGACCCTCTTATAACTATAATAAGTTCATTCTTTGACTCATTTTCCTCTATCTGCCACAATATTAATGGAGGATTGCTTGCAAATTATTTTCTTAATTGGTGGATAATTTTATTTGAAGCTTGTGTTTTAAATTGTGTCAAATTTCTTTTATGAAAACCTCTTCTAAATAAAACAAGAATTGCTCTGTAGAACTTGATCTTCTGCAATCCAGTACCTTATTGCTCCCTCCTCCTGGCATTGCCATCATCTTTCAGTACCACCAGCTTTATCTTCTGGAATTCAAAAAATTATATTGTCCTTCAAAAATAAAAGCTCATCTGGATTTGGTGGTGCCTGCAACAGAGTACGAAAGACTTCTTTCTATGTAATAGGTACCAAGGTCATCCATAAATTATTTTGTAGGAGGATGGGACCATTGCCATACCTGGGGGTATGGAGTATTTTTAATACTTTGGAAGACAAATCATGATTTGGTGACTTGTAAGTAGCTGTAGAACAGTTCCATTTCCACCTCTTTTCTCGAAAGACAAACACCTGACTACACTATACTTTTTTCTTGTCCTTTCCCTACAACCTACAACCTTGGAGAGGGGGTGCACAGTCCCTCCCTCCCCCATCCCAACCCCCCACCCCCCCTTCCCCCCTGTGGCCCCAGGTGTAGGCAGCCCTGATAGGCACTGTCTTTTCTGAAAAAAGTAATGCATCACTAGCTCAGAGAATTTTTCCAGAAAAATTGAAATACACCATTGTTAAACACCTCTATAAGGGAGGTGGCAGCCCATTTCACTAGTACCAACATTTTCAAAATTTTTTGAATTGGTGATGTCTTCTTGAATAATATCCAGTGTAAATCACAGGCTGGATTTAGAAGAGTTGCTCAACTGAAAATGCCCTTTACACAGTCACTCATCTAATTTTATGAGGAGTAAATAAAAAAAATAGCACTGGGACCTCTCTAAGGCACTTGACTGCATGAATCACAATATTCTCTTAGATACACTGAGGTTTTGTGGAATTAATGGTACATGTATCCAATGGACAAAGTGACATCTAACCAAAAGATTGCAGAAACTTTTACTTAATAACTCAACCAATGTTCTGCTAACGGGAGATTCCCCAAGGCTCATTCTTAGGTCCACTGTTGTTCCTTATATATGTAAAGAACCTTTTCTCACATATTTAACAAGGAGAATCAGTTCTTTTTTTCCAGATGAGACTAGTGTTGTAATCAAACCAAACACACATATAGCTGCAGAATAAATGGTAACTAATGTTCTTAAAAGTATTGTTGAGTGGTTTTCCAAAAATGTGCTCACTCTGTTTCAGAAAGACACATCGTGTTCAGTTCTGCACATCCAGAGTTAACAGTGATAAGTGAACACAGTTGTGGAAATAAGAAATAGGGTGGAAACTTCAAATTTTTTAGGTGTCCACACTGATGAGAATTTAAATTGAAAAAAAATTGGAACTCCTAAAACAACTTAATTCAACCACATCTAGTATAAGCATCATTGCAAATATTGGATAATGTCATATTGAATAATGTTCTGGGGTAACTCACCTTTAAAAATAAAAATCTTCATTACAAAAAAAGTGCTGTAAGAATAATAATTTGTTGTGCTCACCCATAATCGTTTCATAAAAATTTGTTTAATGAGTTAGGCATTTTGGCTACTGTTTCACCATAGGCTAAATTTATCCCATCATGAAGTTTGTTGTAAATAATACACCGTAGTTCAGAAGGAAAGATAATGTACATAATTACAGTACCAGAATCAAAAATTATCTTTGGTTCTCCACATTAAGTTAATTTTTAGTACCTAAAGGGATACACAAGGCTGCAACCAAAATTTTTATTTAGTTACCCCTTTGATATGAAACGTCTGACTGAATGAAAGGTAAATTTGAAAATAAAGGGAAAATGTTATTTTTTGACAACTTCTATTTCATAGAAGAATTTCTGTTAAATAGTTAATAAATACTAATAAATGCAGTATTGTAATGTTTAAAAGGTAGTTGGTAGCAATTACTAACTAACATATGTACATAACTAAGGGGGGAAAAGGCTTGTAAATGGTCACCATGTGGCCATATTTACAAATTAATGTGTGGTGTGAATGTAAAATAACTTATTCCAAATCATTATGATTTATCACCAATAATACATGGAAAATGACACTAGGTATCTAATTTACCCATAAGCTACCTTTGTAGTCAGTCAATGACTCAGGCCTCATTTCCTGGCAGGCTTAAATATATTTTATATGAATGTATGGTGTCTGTTGTTTTGGGCATGTCCAAAAGAACAAACATCACACAGAATTCTCAACTGTGATACACATTATATAAATTGAAGGTGGAATGTGGAGAAATGAAAGGGAAGGGAAGGCACTGATGACATCAGCTGTAATGGGACTTTATGCAGCATCAATGGTAACAAGTGAAAATATGTGCCGGACCAGGACTCGAACCTGGATCTCTTGCAAAGTAGGCAATTGTGTTAACCACTACACCATCTGGACACAGTGTTTATCACAATTGCATGGACTATCTTGGTATGCTCACCAGCTGACCCACTTTCCAAACCAGTGCCACCTATCCACTGTCCATGTCCTGCATGTTACCTTATTTTAGATTCCTGTCAGGGGTCAAACTGAAGGTTGTGTATTCATTGCCCACTGCGGTGAATCAATTATATGAATGTGTGGCGTCTGTTCTTTTGGACATTCAAATAGTCAAATAGTTTCCTTATACCATTGGCAGCAGAGCAGTGACTGAAAAACTTAGATGAAGTTGCAAATTAGGTGAAATTCCCTTACAAGAGGGGTGAAATGCTACCATCATTACGAGTAATGTTAGAAAACTCTTTGATGTAATGCATATTGAAACAGGGCACTTTAAATTAGTTATATGAGTGATGGAACACCAGGAGCCTACAGGCATTAAAGACTTCCACCCAAGTGGTTATTGATGTTACGCAATTTCTGCCCAGTGCCCTGAATGTGTGAGGAACTTAAACTAAAGTGAGCAAGCAGGTGTAAGGCAGGGTACTTGTTGCATGGGTGTGGATATTACCACAGATGCTTCATGGTGCTAGTTCATCAAGAACAAGAACCTAAAGGAAATACAAAAATTACCATGAACCTCAGATTAGTTGGTACACAAACTGGAAGGATGAGGTGTAGCTCTAGTTGTGTTACTTTTACCCGTGATTGGATACTGAACTAATTCAGAAACTAACTGATCCTAATGTGGTGTACAGAAATCATACTACTAAATGGAACTCCATATTCACATTGTGGTACTTCATTGGCATGCCCTGAAGGTAATATGTTACCAGCCCATGTGATCAACACATACACTCAGCAACAGTACAGTATAAGCAGATTATAATGGAGAAGTCGTAGTTTTTATTATTTTGTAATTACTATTCATATTGTTTTACTTGTCATAAACAAAAGAAAAAAATTATTCTTACAGAGATAGAGAGAGACAGAGTGTCTCTCCTAAGTGCATTTTGTCTGTTTCAACAGATATTTTCAGTTTTGTTTTTTCATTGTGTTACTTGAGTCAGACCAAAGCAAATAGTGCTCATCACATCTTTCGTGCTATGCTCATTATCGACAGAAAGCATCAGTTTGTTTCCCTTTACAGATACTTATTTTTAAAGCAGTATTTTATGTGCCCATTCAATAGAATGGTCCCAGATTAGTCTAGCATGGTATTTGTTTTATTGACATGTATTAACAGGGACAGCAAAACTCTTAAGAATAACCAGTACTCCAACGGTGACAGTACTGCCCTGCCCAAGCTGACTGCTACCTCCAACCATGCAGTGCTACTGAGTCACTGCCAGGTTGCCATTTATTCGTCACGTTTTACTGCCCCTGTTAATACATAGCAATAAAATGAATATTGGACTAGACTAATTTGGGAACGGTCTATCAAATGGGCACATAAAATTTTGATTTAAAAATAATTTTATTTGTGGTGGGAGCAAACCAACACTTCCTGTCAACACTGGCCATGAATGAAATATGTGACAAGCTGTAATTGTTTGGGCTGACTTCAGCTGCACAATGCAAAAAGGAAATCGCAAATATCTGTTGAAACATGAGAGGAGACACACTGTTGGTATGTGTGTGTGTGTGTGTGTGTGTGAGTGTGTGTGTGTGTGTGTGTGTGTGTTTAATAATTCATAGTCTAGGTTGGAATATCAACAATAGTATGAAAAGTATAGATTGCATACAGGTGCAATGGAAAGACTGTTACACATTGAATTATCACCAAAGTCTTCTTCAGAAAAGAAAACACCCCCCCCCCCCCGCCCCCCCCTCACACACACACATCTAATATACAGTGGAACTTAAATTTTATGTTCTCTGATTTTATATTTTTCATGATTCTATACCATAAATTCGCAAAAAACTCATAATATCAATGGTAAAAATTCCCCAATTTTAGTTTTCTTCCTAGTTAGATTTACCTCAATTCTACATTATACTTGACTTCTAGCTTTACTTCATCCAGTTCCTATTGATGTCTGATGTGACTGAATGTTATAAGTGACACAAAAGACAGATGGTTCACACTGTGGACAGTGGTAGAGCTAAGAGAATATTTTAGGCCATTGTGGTGAGGGGAGGCGTGACAGAGAAAATGCTGACATAATTCACACCCGGTGCTGCCAACACAACTTGCAATGTTTAGCTTCAAGAAGCAGTCATGATACAGCTACTACTAGGTTGCATTGGAAAAACAGGTCAGTCGATGTGAAGTGTTCCAGACCAAGCCAATATCTTTTCTTGTGCCACTTATAACTCAGACTCATCTGTTTGCTTGTGCTTCCATTGTAATGTATTCAACAACAATACTACTCATCAACCTTTTAAATTCAAACACTGAGTTTCGAGGAATATGCTGGGTCAGAATCAGTCATTTCCAGCTAGTGAGCTCTTACTGGCTAGTGACTTGTTATGTCACCAACAGCCAGCACAGCCACCACACCACTCCAACACCCGTAATAAGTTTATAGACCTTAATATATGAAACACTGAAAATTCTTTATACAGCTTTATAAGGTATCTACAGACAAAGGGGCTATAAATCAATGTCAGTACAAGAATTTCATTCTCCTCCTCCTAGGCAGTAATTTTACCAACACTCATAATGTCTACTGACATAATCAAATCTCAAAGTCATAAACAAACAAGAAAGAAATTCCAAAATTTTATGTCATATTATAGACCTATTATGAAAAAAAGTGAGTTTTGCCACTCATAATACCGCAGGATACATAATTGGAAAGACTACTAATTCTGATAATTATATACAAGGTAATTGAGCCATTTCTCTGCACACTACTGCGACAAATTACGCCTAAAAACACTTATTTTGAGGATTCTTTTATTTTATATTCACCTTGAAAATAGCAAAAATTGATAGTGTACATTGTGAAATAAAATGAAAACTGTGAAATACGGTGAAAACCTGCTAGATTACAATAAATCAGATGTTTGTTTTCCAGCTGCAGTCAATAGCTGTATAGCATGGTGATGTCATACTAATGCAGTGGCTTGTAGCATATAGGGTGATAAACAGCAAGCTTACCTGTTGGCTTGTTCCAAACAAACAATGACTGATGTGATTAGTGTATAGCACATTTGCTGTGGTTAGTCCATTGATTGACCACAGCTGCCACTTAGGTTTAATTTATATAGTTAAACCTCGTATGGGCTTCAGTACCATGCATTAATTTTACTTACAGTAGTTCTGCTCAGAGCCTATCGACAGAATCCGGAATGTATCGTGCCTCTACCAACTGGACCCAGTGTAGTCTACACAACTTAATATGTGCGGCACCACAATTAACAGGACATGTTCAATAAACAGTTGTTGACCATTGTTGCAGTCCTCAATGGTGTTTAATGTGTTGTGATGGCAGACAGATTGTTATAAATGTAACAGATAGCTAGGGCAGAGAAACACTGAAATCACAGCAGGCTTAACTTTATTTCATATTCATTGGTATAAATAAGCACATGTGAAGGAAAACTTGTGTGTATGTAGGTGCTTTCACAAAACCTGTTGTATTTATACTACTGCCCAAGTGCTATCATATTATAGATATGAAGTTACTATATGAGTATGCTAATATCTTCAGTGAATTTCCTGAAGACTATGAAAACTCAATTTTTTTCTACTTCACACATACAGTCAGCATCCACCAACATCTTCTGTTCAATATTTTCAAATTAATTAATTATATCATTCATCTGTAATGAGAAAGAAAGTTACTTTTTGCACTTATCGTCTTATCAATCAAATTTTGGTAACACACAAGTGATGTTATTTCATACAGAGATTACTCTCTCTATATTAGTTTTTGTTTGATATATTATTTGTTAACTTATGAGGTAATTTCTTTTCACTGCAAAAATATTCATTTATGTAATGATGTTCATCATGTTTCCGGTTGTAATTATTCTTCCCATAGTACTGGAATAAATTATTTCTCATAAAATACCTTTGGTAAATAAATACTTTGCTTTTCCCATCGGGTTTAAATAGAGGAGGAAAATATTTTTTTTTTTTAGTTCATTTGTTTCGATGATGCAACATCAGATCAGTTTCGGAGCAAGTAGCAAAATGGTGTTTTATGCTTGACTGTAATAAACTTATTTCTCTTCCAGCCATGCATACAGTCCCTACCTTTGAGTACTCCAGTATTCCCCACCGAAATATAAAAATAAAACAGGAACTAATTGCCACCACCACTAATTGCCATTACCACTTTTTACCCTATTTCTTACACAGCAGAGCAGAAACACATCCACTTCAGACATTGTCACCTGGATATCCCCATAACTGATTACAAAAAGCAGCAGATAGTTGAAGCAGCCTAGTCTTTAAGTTTTAAATAACTCAATTTCTTGCTTCCTATAGTTCCAAAATATCTACTTGCAAACTGTGTAACAAAGTAAATAAACGAATGTTTTCTATGTGAGGTTCACTATTGCACACATCCTTCTACTACATTTTATAATATCCTGAAAACATTAGTGGTAGCATCCATTTCACCACCAAAATACCAAGCTGAGTCTATTTTAGCACTCAATATAACCTTACTACCACAACATCAAAAGTGAAAACAGTCATTTTTCTCATTAGATGTGTGCTACCAATGGGTTAGCTATCAATTCCTTATAATGATCCACACAATTACCAATCCCACAACTTTCCTTTAATCATATCTCCAAACTCAATCAAGATATATTGGTTATTTCCTTAATGATCAACTAATGATCATTATTTCCTCCCCAGCGTAATATTCCGTTACTTGGATTAAGTTTTATTTCTTTAAGTATTCTCTCCTAATCTTGGAGAAACAGAAAAACTTAAAAAGAATTGAACTCAACTATTGAATACAGCGAGATGTACCCAAATACACCCCAAAGAAAATGCTTTTATGTCACCAATTAGGTTACCATACTCTGCCAACCAATACACACAGTTGACTGCAAATCCAAAACTGAACTGTCTTAAAAATTCATTTCTGGTCCTCAGTAAAAACTATAGCCTGCCTGGTGGCCAGCTTTGTAGCTGTGGGCATTCATTAGCATTTGTGTCACACACTTTAGCATTCCTTCATTAAGACAATATGGGGCACCTGGTTCTCCTGTAAGCTTCTACAAGATTATAATAAAATACTCATATTAATGAACAATATAAAAACAGCACAATCTACATAACTTAAACAATAAAATTTCTTTAATGTTATAATGGCGCTAGCATGGTTGTAGCCTCTTCCCTCCCCTTCTAGGTAGCTCCACAAGTTCACTGCCTCAAAGCTGAAAACTTTTTGGGTATTGAACTTCGTTAAACTGCAAAGAGTACACACCACCACTTTTAGTTTCACTTTTCCTTATGTTTTTTTCTCTTTTTTAATTTAAAATGATTTTTTGAATGATGACCAGCTTCTTAACTCTTCTATTCATATATTCCAAAAACTAGGCCAGACCATACAATCAATAACAGTTTAGTGGCAACACATGTCACAGACCTCATCCTTCCACCAATTACAGTTCAAAAGAACATACTCATATAAGCACAGTCCTTTTGTAAAGTCACTACACATATTTAGTATGGCACAGGACAATAACACATCTACAAGGTGCAAACTAATAAACACAGTTCTTGTTAGTATCAGTCAAAGAATTTCATGAATATATGGAATGACACATAGATTCTAACTGAAACAGATCTTATTAATTGCACGCCAACTTTCATGAATTTCACTTCATAATAAGATCATAGTAGCTGTGAATTCACACAGCTAACTACTAATGCCAAACTTTGCATAAAAAGTTCTCAATTTACTTGCCAAATCAAATTTGGATAAAATCCTAAGCTTTCAATGACTACCAGCGGCCGAGATTATCAGTGGAGTAGAACAAGCAGTTCAGCACCTTCCTGAAGAGGCAGCAGATGAGGTAAGGCTTGCCACTAGTCAGATTTTAGCAGCAGCCAAGCCTCCTGAGTCCAAAGTAAGCAGAGTGGAGAAACGGGCATTGAAATCATTGGGGAAGGATGAAGAGTTAATTGTGCTACCAGCTGACAAAGAGAATGCCACAGTTATCCTCAATGCTACCAATTATCATAAGAAAGTGGCCCTATTATTGGAAGATACCACATACTGGATTCTTAAATGGGATCCCACAGCAGCACTTAGTAGGAAGACAGGGGAGCTACTGAAGAAGTCTGGCTTCCCAGAAGAACTAGTCAAGAATCTATGACCAATAGCACCAAGGCCACCCAGGTTATATGGTCTACCCAAGGTCCATAAGGATGGGGTCCCATTGAGATCTATTGTTAGTGCTATTGGGTCTCCTACATATCGGTTGGCAAAATACTTAACCAAATTATTAGCACCTATAGTCAGCCACTGTAGCCATCATATTAATAACTCAAAAATGTTTGTTGACATCATAAAGCAGATGAGGATAGGTCCGAATGACATCATGATCAGCCTAGATGAGGTCTCTTTGTTTACAAAGGTACCGGTGGAAGATACGTTAAAACAGTTGGCTGCTCATTTCTTTTCTGAAATACTGAAGTTATTTCGACCTACTTTGATGACCACCTATTTTGTGTATGGAAGAAAATATTATGAAATGACTGATGGAACAGCCATGGGTTTGCCACTGTCACCAGCCATAGCTAACTTTTTCATGGAGGATTTTGAAGAACGAGCGTTGAACAGTGCTCCCTTACATCCATCTTGATTTTTCAGGTATGTTGACGATACATTTTTAATCTGGCCACATGGCAATGAGGCACTGCAGCAGTTTGTTGATCATTTGAATGGTATACACAGAACATAAGATTTACATTGGAGGTGGAGAAGGATGGGAAGTTACCCTTCTTAGATGTGCTGGTGGAGCAAAACTCAGATGGATGTCTCGGACATTCTTTGTACAGAAAACCGACACATACAGATTCATATCTAAATGCATGTAGTTTACACCACCCAGCTCAGAAGAGAGCTAAACTGAATACCTTCGTACACAGAGCAAGGACTATTTCGGACAAGAATCATCCTGGCTCCGAGATCAACCATCTGATGGTGGTATTCAGAAAAAATGGATATTCTTATCCTGATATCAGATCTATTCTGGTGAAGAAACCTAGGAAGGACGCTATTCGAACAGATCAAGAGGACGAACACATCGCGCAGGTACAATACTGTGGTGCAATGACAAGCAAGATTGGTAGAGTCCTGAGCTGGAGGGAATTAGACCAGTCTTCCGGCCACCCAGGAAGATTAAGGAAATGATGTGATCTGTGAAAGATAATCTCGGCCTGAGAGTCCTGGGAATTTACAGCATTCCTTGTGAGTGTGGCAAAAATTATGTGGGCCAGTCTATAAGAACTGTTGCCGATCACTGTGTGGAACATCAGCGTCACCTGAAATACAGGTATCTAGAAAAATCGGCGGTGGCTGAGCACAGTTTGTTAAATAAACATAAGACTCTATTCGATGAAACAAGAATACTTGCTCACACTTCAAACTATCGGGACTCTGTCATCAGGGAAGCAGTTGAAATTAGACTATATGAAAATAATTTCAACAGACACTCTGGATATGCACTCAGTAATGCATGGAAGCACGCAGTTGATAAAGAAAGAGCACAGAGGGAGGCTTCTTACATTCCTTGCAGTTCTCCTCCTGTTGCAATGGATGGCACTGCAAGCAACGCTGGATAAAGCGCGCAAACAAAATCTACACACATAGAGGCCACCACCTCCGTACGCGCCGTTTTCACCGTGACGTCATCCAGCCAATGAGAAGCTGTCCACTGCTTATAAAAGCAAAAGCCTCACCAGTCCACAACAGTCATTTTGACCCCTGACAAAGATGATGGAGGTGGTCATCAAAAGCTCGGGATTTTATCCAGATTTGACGCGGCAAGTAAACTGAGAACTTTTTATGTGAAGACTCCACCGCGAAAGACTTTGTAGTCATAATGCCAAACTTTGATACACTTTCTGTAATGTGTGCTACAAACTTTCATTGAGATCTTATCCTGGTGGTTACTTGCTCAGAGTCACACAAACACATCAACAAATGACAATGCGAGGCACTACACAATGTTGCCACTAAGATCCCCAGGCCTGGGCTGCAGATCTATAACTGTAAGGTACGAACTTAATATTGCAGATGAGCTACATGTTCCAACAGTAGCTTGATTTATATAATATATGGTTAGTTAATGAAGGATTACAGAACTATTTAGTTTGCCTCCACTATTAAATACCTATTTACAAGTACAGTTTTCATGTTTGAAATTATGTTAACTTATATGACTTCTTGATTAATGACTTAATTTAATAATGGAGTTCAGGAAAATTAAGGCTACTGAAGTATAATGTCGACTTTGAGGATGAAACAAGTACAACAATCTAGACAGAAAAAATAATTTTGAGAAGTATGGATTGTTAGTCTCCACATAGATGAGGACCTGAGTTGTGAACAGACGCAATGAAAAGACTGCTAAAAATTTAACTTTCAGATGTAGAAGTCCTGCTTCAGAAGCAGGAAAGACTCACACACACACACACACACACACACACACACACACACACAACAGTGCACACAAGAACAACTCAAACATGCACGATGACTGTCTGCGGCCACTTGGGCTCAACTGTGAGCTGCACCTGCATCTGCTGAGAGCAGCAATCCACGGTAGGTGGTGGGGTTAAGGAGGAGGCATGGGGAGGGGGAGGGTGTGAGATAGCAGGGTATGGGTGGTGGAAGGCATTGTGCTCCCACACACCCTCTGTTCAGCAACAAAGGAGCATTCCTCTTGTTTCTCAGTACCATCCAGGATTGGAGTAACTGAATAACATTCCCAGTCAGGGTTCTGGCTACCTCTTGTCATGCCCTGAAATGAATATCCTACTCACTATCCCCCTTGCCAATCCCACTGTGGTATTCCACTACCTATCAAACCTAAACGATATCCTCGTCCATCTGTAATCCACACCTGCTCCCCACTCATTACCTCATGGTCCATGTCCCTGCTGTAGACCTATATGCAGGGCCTATCCTTTACATCCTCCCATTACCACTTACTCCAGTCATGTCACAAGGTTCTCCTATTCCACCAGTGGCAGGGCTACCTGTGGAAGCAGCCATGTGATCTACAAAGTAAGGTGCAAGCAAAGTGCTGCTTTATAGTGGGCCTAACAATTAACAAGCTGTCTCTCTGCATGAATGGCAATTACCAGACTGTGACCAAGAGACAACTGGACCACTGATTGCTGTATAACATGACGTGCTTCACTTTAATGACTGCTTCACACTGCATGCCATCTGGATCGTACATTGCTGATTGTACTTTGCTGAATTGTGCATGAGGGAAATGTCCCTGTGACATATCCTTCATTCTTGTAACCCCTCCTCCCCCCTCCCCCCCTCCACACCCACCTCCTGTCACAAGCTTTACTGGTCCTCGTCCTCCAGCCCCTTCACTGCTTGTCAGACTCCAAGACTATGCAAGCTTTTTATTCCATCAATGCATCTACTAGTATTTGGCCCTTCTCCACATCTCTCCTCTATTTTCTCCCCTTCCCTCTCCACCAGCACAGCCTCCCGACTCTGCACCTGGCAGTCCTATTATGTTCCCATTGTGCACCTGCTCACTTCCACAGCAGCACATCTTCCCATCCCATTGGCTACTATTCCTCCCCCTCTGCATCCCATGCCTTTTCCTTAACCCCACCACCCATCCCGTGTTGCTGCATTCGATGGATGCAGGTGTGGCTTGCAGTCACACCTGTCAAGTGTGTGCAACTCATGCTTGTTTGAGCATGAGTGTGTTCCCTGCTTCTGAAGGACTTTTTTGTCCAAAAGCTAAAAATTTAGCAGTCTTTTCAATTTGTCTGTCTGCGACTCAGTGCCTCCTCTATATGGTGAATAGCAATTTGTCCCTTTCATATTGTTGTTACTCCATCGTGGAATTTTTCGATTGTTTAAAAAATAAATTAGCTTATGTTGAAAATTTAATTACAATTACCATTTAAAGTAATTAGTTTTTGGAAACACAAAGATGATTACTTGGAAATGCGGGCTGAGTACTTTCTACTGAGTGATTCCAATACTCTTGAACTAACGATTACTCCATTTGAATATCTGCATTAGGTGGGGATATAGTAATTTCAGTTGGTATTACTTTTAACAGACATGGTTTTAAAGATAACTAACTATATCAGTACAATCTGCAGGTTGAATTAACCACTTGTGTAATAAATTATTGGGAGATTTCATGGACAGTATTGTGGCCATTTTGAGTATATGCAATATACGTACAGTATGTTTAATCAGTCACAGTGAAATATAGAAGGAAAAAGAAATAGGAGTACAACAGCAGATGGAGAGGTTCAACCTTACAATGTTTTAGAGCTCAGCCTTTCTCACATGATGCATTACTTTAATCTTTTCTCATTATGTAGCTTCCTCCTCACACTACCTTAGTACAACTAAAATTTGCATATTAACAAAAAATATACTTATTCTTTCCTCTATTTAGTTTTTATATACCTAATAATATGTTCAAGAAAGGTCTTAATTATTATTTCTTATTGAAATCCATAATGTATTTGTGTAAATAAATGGTCTGAGATGATTTTCCATGAAACTAAGTTAGTCTCTCATTAATATCAGCCTGCTTGAGGGAGGGTACTATGAACTTCTACACCACATTTCATCCTTTGTTTTATTGTTTGCCTCTAAACATATCCAAAATGGCAAATAGCTGCATAACCGGTATAATATACAACACAAAAGGGATTCCATGGTAAGGGTTCAGAGGCCACTTGAGTGTCATTCTGATAACAATTCTTATCACAAGCACATTTATTCTCTCAGTCTTTGTAAAACCTCTGTGTATATTACCATTTCATACTCCAAAACTAAATTATTGATTTTAAAACTTTCCTTCAGTACACACTTAAAACTATGTGATGAAAAAACAATTCACAAGATATTAGTCATTACATCAATTCAGCCATCAACACAAGAAAGTTTCCTTTAGAAGAAATAAAACTATTTACATGCCTCAACTGGGTGCCTCCTCCAGTGTTGTGTTCTCATTTTAACAATTTTTGTTTCTCCTTACTTCAAGCATTTACCCATCCTACAAGCAGTACCCAAATTCTTATAAATTTTCTCCCACAAGTGGATACATAATGGTCGGAACAGTCAGTCAACCCATCACTGGTCAGTTAGCTTCACAATAAATAAGTGTTGTCTAGGTGGTTAACAAGGAGAGACTCATAGTGACATCAAGAAAGAAATGTAATGTGGGAAAAATTTGCCCAGGCACACTAATTAACAGGAAGAAAGAAATGATATAGAAGAAAAATTGAGGAGATTAGTGCTGAAGATGAAAAGAAGATAGTTTCTCAAAGAATGATTCCTTCCCACCCACTATCCCAAAGACTCTCTTTCCAGGTCATACTTTGGTGGTGAGACTGAGAATAGTGGCAAAAATCGACCATGCAGATTGGTACTACCACCTTCATGGCCAAAGGTCCCAAAATTTAGCTTTGATTTCTCATTACTGAACATCCACTATCAGTATACCTACAGCTACTCCTCTTCAAGCTATTAAGTGTGTATCTCTCTCTGTCTTAAAATTTTCATACAACAGATGTTGACCTTTCAGGTACACCAGTAATTTCTCTCCCAAACATGTAACTGACTAGCAAAGTAAGGAATACTTTATGCCTCTACACTTCTGTCTAGAAACTGCTAGACAGCTTAAAACCAAAACAATCAAGTCATACAAATCCACCTATAGATATTTGATACCAAATGCTTCAATGGGCAAATGGTATGGACACTATTCTCTCCACTATTTATCCAAGGCTTTGATAAACATATTGTGCAACACTTTACCCAAAACACCTACCAACCCACAGTTTAAATTTCTACTTCTTATAGTTGCGAGATATCCTTGCTTCTACTGCTAACTCCTTACTTTTGTTATTAGCACCTATTTTTCTGTTCCTCATTGATTTGCCCACTGCTGTCTCAATGGACGATCTAACCTAACTTCCCAATTTCTTCACTCATTCCAACCCCACATCGACACAGCCTTCAGCAATCCTTAACAGTCCAATTCAGTTGTCATAAATGGTATGAAATCTGCATCTACTGGATTCACTGAATGTACTTCTTTATTGCCTTCCTCAGTGATCTCAACTTTTTTACTGGTGTGAGGTAGATTGCACCTGTCATCAGTATTACATGCAGACAACCTACCTAAAGTATAATACAACTTCTTTTGCATTAAATACAATACCACTCAAAAAGTTAATCAAATGTCAAGCACTCTCAGCATACACAAAAACAGGATCAAAGATCAAGGAAACAAAGATTGTTGTACATTCCAGATAACAAAGATGAGTCAATTACAAAATGTTTGCACTAGGACTGGTGTCAATTTGGTATTTATTGAAGTCGGCATGTCACACAACTTCCCCCCTCCCCACCGTTTCGTTTCAGCACTGCTGGAGATCAGGATGTGACAAAACTGTGACTTGAATGGATGTGCACCTCATGTTGCTTCCTGCCTCCCTAAGGAATTTTGGGGAGGCAAACAACTGTATAGAGGCTGAATGCTGAGGCAGAATGCAACTGGCCCCTTTCTTCAGGCAAAGTGTTTGAGCCATCTGATGTGGTCAGCTGTCGACCAACTTCTGTATCTCCCCTGCCTGCAAGAATATATAAAGATCAGAGGGGTCTGGCAGATGACATGACCTTCAGTACCACCTCCTTTAAATCCTGCCGCAGTTCTAATGTTTCTACTGTCAGTTCCGGCAAATGAAATATTGGCAGAAGTGCATGCTAAACATTATGGGTGCTGCATCATTCATATAATTTAGTCGTAAGTGTTTGATTGATATGGTGTTTTGCTTACCATTTTTCTCAGTGATAGACTTGTTTCCTCTTCTTATTGCAACTCTAAATGGTCCTGAATGGGGCAGAAAGAGTGGAGGTAGATGGCTCTAAAGCTTAACAGACTCAACTTGTTTAAATCTTTATGTATGAAAATCTCTCTGCCACCATTGCTGACTCTGTTAAGTGGCATGAGAGGGTTCATATGTGAACATGGCTGATGGATGAAGGTTCAATCTTCTTGAGTCAGTGGATGGAATGGCTAAGCAAGAAGAAATCACCCAGTGTCCATTACTGCTCACCACGTACCATGCGTGTGGGTGAACAAATATTTCCAAAACTGGAGTGCGAGACCCCAACATCTCCAATGGTAAGTGTCAAATAAGCCTCTGACTTCATGGTGTGTAGCATATGCTTTACCATCCCATGGCTATCTGGTTGGTAGCTAGTAGTGCAGATGTCCCACTTCCACAGAGATGGATTAATTCCTCAAAAAGCTGCACGTCAAATTGTCATCCTCTGTCAGTTGTGATTGTTTGTGAGATCTGGGAGCTGAATCTCATGAACGAATACTGCACTGTGGCTTGGGTCACTGACTCTGCTGGTATGTCAGGAATAGGTACTACTGCTGGCCACCTAGTGCAACAGTTGATCATGATAAGTAAATACCGGTATCCCCCTGACTATGATAGAGGCCCTATAATGTCGATGTGAATGTGAGTGAACCTCGATTATGTATGGGGAATCGGTCCTCCAGTGTGAAAGTGTGTCTAGCTGTTTTACTGCATTGTCAACTCTTGCATGCACATGCCCATGTGTGACAGTACTTCCGTTCAAATATCCAAACCAGTTTGTTAGCAACAAGCTTGACAGGAGCTCTGATGCCAGGATGTGCAAGGTTGTATTAGACACTGAAAAACTCACACCACCACTGCATAGGGATGAAAGGCCATTGCATCACACCAGTTATGTGCACCAAATTTCTTAGCGTATGCCCTGCATTGGCACATACTGTAGCTGTAAGGCCATCAATTTCAGATTAGCAGAAATATGTTGAAGGAATGCATCATTCCCTTGATCATCCACCACGAAATACCAGTTGATCATGCTCAGTCCTGTGCAGTTATGGGCCAGACAGTCCACCACAATGTTGTTTTATCCAGCTATGTGTTATATGTTGGTAGTACTCTGTGTGATGGATTGACTCTATCTGCATTGGTGAGGCGAGTTGAGCTCCGTCACCTGATGAAACATCAAGTACATAGGCTTAAGGTCAGTAGGTGTCTTGAAATGTTGGACTTCCACACAGGGTCAGATGTGCTTGATGGGTAAATAGGTGGTAAGCATTTCTCTATTGAATGTGCTCCATTACTGTTTCAGTGCAAATAAAGTTTGTGAAAAGAATGCCAGTGGTTGCCATTTGCTAGCCACACATTGCTACAACACTGTTCCAATGGCTATCTGACTTGCATCCACCATCAGTGCAAAGGAAGCACCTGGAACTATATGTATTAACAAAGTAGCTCTGGCTAGTGCTTCCTTGAAACACAAGATGTCATCCACCTTTTCTACTGTCAGATGTGTTGTTTCTGCCCAGCGGCCTGTTGATTGGCTCATGTATTGCAGCCAATGGAGGTAAATGTCACCTGTACTAGTTGTATCCCTGCAAATCTGTGGAGACCTTCCAAGATAGTCAGTAATGGCATCTACTGAATAGCTTCCATCTTTCCAGGCAAGGGGAAAGAGCCCTGGAGATAGAATAAACTATAAAATTCACTTCTTTTTTTAGTGATAACATGCTTATCATTGTTGATTACAATGCCATAACTCTTTAAGCATTCAAATAGCAATTGTAAGTGATCAGTATGCTACAGCCATGTCTCAGAAAAATGTAATATATTGTCCATATAGCAAAAAATATGTTTAAATCCTTGCAGCACCTCGTGCCTGAAGCACTGATATATTTGAGCACTGTTTTTTAGTCTGAAAGGCATAGAACTACATTCAAACAGTCCCAATGCTGTTGTGACAACTGTATTGTGTTTATACATTGAAGCCATTGGAATCTGAGGATATCCATTTGCACCTGGGCACTGGACACAGTGCTATTAAAATCTGCTATGGTAGGGACAGAATACCTGTCAGGAATGGTTGGCATTCATGTGAGAATAGTCACACAGTCTCCAAGAACCTCCTTCTTTCCCACCATTTGGAGTTGTGATGTACAGACATTGCAATATCTTGTGGTGGTACTATCAGTAAGCATTTTGTCACACTCTGTTTGTGCGGCCAGTAGTTTATCTGTTGATAACCAACACAGCAGTGCAGAAGCAAGCTGCCCTTGTGCGGCCCAAATGTGATGTGGCATAGAATTGCATTGTTTGTTTTTTACTACATCCAGGTCTGTAAATGTGGGCAGTTGCTGAACCAGTTATCATCCCCAGTCGTTGTGACCTTGGCAGTCAGCACTGTTGTGTAATTATAATTATTTTTGTGTGGCCTGAAAGGATAGCATATCTGTTGCAGAATATGTTGTGTATTATCCAGTAAAACCTGTGTAGCAGCCACTTGAGCTCTAAGGGCCGCATTTTCCTTTTGCAATTTAGCTGTTAGCATTTGTACTTCCTTAGATTTCAAGTTGATATGACAAATGTTTGCTTTAAGTGACTGATACCTGGTTCTCCACATTAAAAGTTCCTCTGTTTCAAATGGACAGTGAACCACAATGTTCTTGCGGAATGCATGCTTGTGCTTTCTGCATTTTGTCAAGAACAGCAGCAAATCTTGTAGTATCAGCGCAGAGGCCTCAGTATGCTTTGACATCTTCATGCAATTTGGGATAGCATCATAGGACAATGCATGACCAAATGAGTGAAAGAGGCATGAAAAGGATGTTACTTTCACTAAAAAGCAGTTTATTAAGATGGTATTTGGTGAAAATGATGCGAGAAGTCTGCACCAGTGATAACACCAGTCACATTGGCCTCTACAGAAGTCCATGTAGGGTGGAAACAGTTGTCTAAGTGAAAGGCCAACCCTTTTTTCACACTTGCGCAAATTCTAGAATTATTCATCCCAGTGAGCAGAGGAAATGCTATATTTTTTGGGCACTCACCTACACTTGTAGAGTATACACTAATTCCTGATCCAGTGTTGATAAGAAAATGTTCACCAGTCATATGTCCCATATGGAAAGACAACATGAACAGTTAACTGCAGACACTGTGGCCTTCTTGTGTCTCGCAATGCACTTCCTAGCGCTCGTTGTTGAAGTTAGGGACCTGCAGGACCTTGTACATGGCCTGGGAGTATTGCCAAAATGTCTGTGGTACCAACATCAGCTGAAGACATTGTATTCATTATTGTTCTCTCATCCTCATGTCATTTCAATCTACAATTGAGGCTCATTAACTCTGTGACCAGCTGGATAACTGATGGTTGTGTTTGCTGGCTGCTGTAGCAGCAATGGCAGGTGTAGTTGAGGGCTGGTTATATCTTTGTGAGTGTATATGCACAATTTGGGGCCATCCACCATAACCTTCTTAACTGATGTGCACATAATCTCTCCACTGAACAGAATTTCAGTTGCATTAGCTTTGTGTGTAGTTCATCCAGAGATAGGTCAGCTAAAGCAGAACTAATGACTATAATACTGGCTGGTAATTTGAGTAAAGAGAAGAGTCAACAGTTTGTTGCCAGCCATAGCAATTGTAAAATTTGAGAAGGGAGCTACCAGCACATGCTTCACATTCTATAATTTTGTGGGGACATTATTCTAGTGCCAGAACAAAATGCTGCAACAAGGTCTCTTTGAGCACTGTATGTGACTGTTGTTGCTGTATGTTGTCAATATGCTCAGTCACATTGAGGCCCAACTGTGACACAACCACTGTACATTTATCTGAGTCGGCTCTAATTCTATGCTGACTTGGCTCTCATTCTATGTTGACTTGTTTCCACCTTTCGTCTACTAACTGTACACCAAACATTATCTAATAACCTTGTACTCAGAATCCTAGTTAGAAGCAACTCGTTTGTTGGTTCTTTTAAATAAAAAGCTTAATTGAGATGGTATTGTATAAAATACCTGTAGTCATCATAGCTGTCATTGAATCTCTGGGGGCCTAATAATTCATGTCTCAGTTTTTCTGTGCATTCTTAAACCAAAACTTGGCCTTGAAAGCTTGTGTAAAGTCTTCCACAGTTGCAAACTTACTTTGGTTAAGCATAACCAAGTGCGAAATTTCTCCTTCTAGGTGACTAATCATAAATGTAATACTTTTATCAGTGTATCATGATGTGTGCAAAATCTCTTGAAAAGATTTTAAGGTGGACACATTTCACCATGTGGTGTAAAACAAAAAAAGTGATATCAGTTTTCCTTCCTAATCTCATTTCTTTACCACTGTGTAATTTATTTTCACTGACCATACATTTAACATTACTAGTACTACATGAACGTTGTGACCTGTAGACCTTGACCAAATTTATGGAGTTACACTCATGATTATTACTTTTCTCCTTACTACATGAATTGGAAGATACAAATGTTTCTCCATTGAAAATTATTTCTAGGACAAAATTTCCGTCTTTACTGTAAAAATAAAGTCTTTCATTGGAGTACTGGGATGCTTTACTTTCGCAGTCACATATTCTTTTGCCTTCCATAGCTTGGAATTAACATTATTTCCTACACTTTTAATCTGTACTTGCACTTATTTACTATCTCCACCAATTTGTAAAACTTTTTGTTGTCTCACTCCTATATGTCTTAACATTTTAGTGTAATTTATTACATTTTTCATCCATTGCTCTGTAACAGTAAACCAATGGTCACATCCTGAGATTATTTTCATTTAGCAGTTTTATCAGCAAGTGAACTTAATTCTTGTACTTTCTCTTCTAAAGCTGCTATCTTATTATTAAATAGATCATAATTTCTCTTAAGCTCTTAATAATGTCTTCTCTCTCTTTTTACTTCTCCCAGTCATTGTCTTTCTTTAAAAACTCATTTCTCTTTTTGTCCTGCAATTAACTGTTCTAACATTCCAAATTTTCATCCATTTCTTTTATACACTACATACCACTCTTATTTCAGTTCATGAACCCAGAGCCTTCGTTGTTTATACAACACAACATATCTCAGTGTCTATTACCACAAATCTACAATTAGAGACCTCTAATCCACTCTAATAAAAAAAGAAAAAAATCAACACCTTTCTTATCTCAATTATCAACATTTAACTATGGACAGAGGAGAAAATAAGCATCATTTTGTATGCTCCACCAATGCACAGTCTCATAGTATCACAGTCATATGGACTTGAAGTTGTGGCAGCTCTTGGTGGTAAATTCTTGTATGTCTCAATCAGTGACTTTGTTCATCTTCCACTGCACCATCCCAGCCCCCATTTCTTCCTTCATATACTTATATGATTACTAATAAACTCTGTACTAATATCTTTAGCATCTTTCCCTGCTTCACATAACCGTATACCAGTACATTCCAATCCGTATTTAGAAAATAATTATTATTTTGTTTTTCTGTAAATTATACTCATCATCTTTCTTCTGTCAATCAAAATTCACCAAAAAATTTATGTTATTTCGTTTTGTTTTTCTGTATCAGGTTTCCATCTGATAATTTTATGTGGTAATTTATAACGTAACTTTTTTTAATTATGTATTGGCCTGTGTGGCTGACCATTGTGTAGTTACCAATGAATAACATGATGGTTGTCTTTCCATCAGGATGTTGAGTATGAGAGACCTCAGGGAATGGGTAATGGCATCTCAGTGCTGATGGCAAAGCCAGAGAATCCTCTCAAAGGATAAACAGCTTTTATTGGCAGCTGATTCTATATAACAAAGTTGGCCACTGCCTGTAGCTTAAGTGGCAGAATGTGATGACTGAAATGGTTTTGGGGTTTTTCCCTTATGACTCAGGAACTGTGCAATTTTTGTCAAAGTTCACTATTTACAAACATAAAGAGGATAACATTTCTATAAAAACAGGTCTGAGTAACCAAATGGTTCAAATGGCTCTGAGCACTATGGGACTTAACATCTATGGTCATCAGTCCCCTAGAACTTAGAACTACTTAAACCTAACTAACCTAAGGACATCACACAACACCCAGTCATCACAAGGCAGAGAAAATCCCTGACCCCGCTGGGAATCGAACCTGGGAACCCGTGAGCAACCAACCATATGTTATGTAGCTCATGTTGAAGTTAGTGTAATTTTAGGTGTCACCACCAAAGCCCAACTCTTTATCTCTCAGTATGCAATGAGGTTCATTATAGTGGTGAAATGGAAGCTTTCATCAGTCTTATAATTAAAAGGTGTTCAAATAACTTATGTAAACATCATAATAACTATGCTTTATTTGGCATTTGGAGATAATAATCATCATCAAAATATTATATTATTAATACTGGGAGTTTATAAATCAATGGGGCAGATTTAAAAATTAATAAAAGATCAATATATTACTTTATATGGGTGAATATAACAGCATAAGCAGCAGCAACTGCAGGACTCTTAGTAAAACATGCAGGGAATTGTTCATGTCAAAGACTACAGTGTGGAAGATGTTGTATAAGCAGTTGTATTTGAAATCATACATATTGGGAACAGTGTACTCCCCTTACACCAGCAGACTAGTGAAAAGGCATGCCTTTTTGTGATGAGCTGCATTTAAAAACAGAGGATGCTGGTTTTGCAAGACTCATCATATGCGATGCACACAGTTTCCATGTAAATGACAGGTGAACATACATACATTGCCTGTCTCTCGGGAAATGAGAAATCACATACACTGATAGAGCTTCCTGTTGTGACAGTGCCACGAGATTTAGAAGTGCCACTACGTCAGTACGCAAACATGGCGATAGAGGCGCTCCGCAGCTCGGCTGAGCGCGGGAGCGCCACCTGGCTATGAACGGCGCCGGCCGCATGTCACGGCACGGCAGTTGAGTGACAGCTACGGAGTTGGTAGCATGAAACCCACTATTGTTTCTACGTTTGTGTATCCACGCAGTTTATTAGTACATTAAAGGTTATAACACTTATTTGCGACGAGGTCGGATATTTTTTTTCCAGCGTTGGAGTATTGCGCATTCGTGTCTGGGCAGACATGGAACAGCTTATGCAAGCGCTCATTGAACAACAAACACAGCTGACGGCTGCTATTCAGGCGTTGTCGACGTCGCTTACTCATCGTCTGTCATCCTCTTCTCCGCCTCCGTTCCCTCCTTACGACGAGGCCGCTGAGGACTGGGAGGATTATGAGAAGCGTTTGTGGTAACACTTCTTGGCTTTCGGCATTGTCGACGCCCCGATGTGTAAGTCGTTATTTCTATCTTGGATTTCCCCACGGATCTATCAGCTGCTATCTCAGTTAGCCCCTCTGCGGGAACCTGCCTCTCTGTCCTTCCAAGAAATGTGTGACTTATTGTCTAACTATTACCGAAAAAACACCCACGTCGTTGCCGCCCGCGTGGCGTTCTACCGGTGTCGTAAACAGCCCCATCAATCTTACCGGGCTTGGGCGGCGGAACTACATGGTCTGAGTAGGAAATGTCAGTTTGTCACGGACACTCATCATGAGTCTTATGCTGATTCAATGGTTAGGGATGCTATTCTACGGCTTGCTCCTGATAAAGAAGTTCGGCAACGTGCCCTACAACTGCCAAATCCGTCGTTGTCGGAAGTTCTAAGCATCGCCCAATCCTTTGAAGTGTCTCACGCTGCTGGCGCGCAAATAGACGCGTGGTGTGATGTGGGCGCTGTACAGTCAACTTTCGACACGGACAATTTGCCTGTTTCCCAGGAGGACGATGATGTGGCGGCGGTTCACTCGCGTAAACAACAGAGGTGATTGTTTCTGTGTGGTGTCATGCAACAAAGTGCATGGCCCATATTCTTTATTTTTAACAATAAACAGTGATGGGTAGCTCATTTCAAGATATGTTGGAAACCTGGTTGTTACCCCAGATGAAAACCAGTTATGATGATTAAATTATGCAACTAGATGGTGCTCCACTCTATTTTCACAGGAACATACAAAAAATTACTAGTCATCTTCTTCGTCAATCCGGGGTTGCAAGTGGTGAAGTGCTGTACCAGCAGACAGCAAACTTCCCCCTCCCCCACTCGCCACACCCACCCCCCAGATTTCACAAAGAAATTTCTTTTTATGGGGTTAGTGAAAGACCAAGTTTATTTACCACCAATGCCATGTTCTTTGAGGAAGTACGTGACTGGATAAAGCATGCACAGCAGACCATCATGAAGGACATGCTAAATCCAAGTATTGTAAGAATTTAATTACCATCCAAATGTGTGTCATGTGAGAAAGTGTGCACATATTGAAGAGTTGTGATTAATGAATAAAATAGTTGGACAGCTGCCACTGCTTATGCTGTAAGGTTTACTTGTATAAAGTAGTATAGAGATATATTATTAGTTTTAAACAATGCACCATTCATTTATAAGCACCCTGCATCACTATTTCAAATAATTTCAAATAAGTTCCATCCTCTATGCTCTTCACTCATCATTGCCCTCATCTTTACTAGTTTCACCTACAAAATAAGAATATGCATGAGTATGTTACAAGTAAGTAAGATATTAGATGACTAATATCAGGTATAGGTAAATAATTATGTACTTACTATAACTATAAAGAATTAGAG
Organism: Schistocerca cancellata; assembly: GCF_023864275.1. Lineage (NCBI taxonomy): Eukaryota > Metazoa > Arthropoda > Insecta > Orthoptera > Acrididae > Schistocerca > Schistocerca cancellata. Next base: position 215,609,172 of record NC_064631.1, read on the forward strand.
CGAAAGCAATGTACACTGTTTCTTACAATAATGAGGTAATGAGGTATCACCACTGCAAATTGTAACAACAACAGTGTGAAGCTTAGCTTCATCTCTAGCAGTCCTCATTTCATTGGTTTCTCCCCTGCTTCCAACATGACTTGTAAGCCTTGCAAATCAAGGTGGCTGACATACTCGCAAGCTGTATCACAGTTGATACAGAGCTTTGAGCCATGGGGGAGTGGTTTTGCATTTGCATATGATATAGATCAGAATAATGCTTGGAGCTTGTCCAACCCCATTCTTTTGGATTTTTGTTTTTGTCCAGCCACTGTTGTACCTGGTGGTAGACTCTGAGAATATGTTGGCTGGCAGCATCCTCACCTGGTGGCAGAGAAGCAACATTGTCAGTGTTCTGAATGTAGATTTGATGTAACTTCTGTCTGTGAGGTGGGTCAGAGACTGTTTGCTTACACCATCATACGACCTGATGAGGAATCATTTACCACACTCCATTACAGCCTCTTTATCTGCATCCAGAGCTTTAAATGTTTGTGTGTCCTGTTGTAATTGAGGATTTTTCTTTAGTTTTACAATGTACACTACGTTATCAAAAGTATCTGGACACCCACAAAATATACATTTTTCATATTAGGTGCATTGTGCTGTTACCTACTGCATAGTGCTCCATATCAGCATCCTCAGTAGTCATTAGACATCGTGAAAGAGCAGAACGGGGTGCTCCATGGAACTCACGGACTTCAAACGTGGTCAGGTGATTGGGTGTCACTTCCCTAAACATCCCTAGGCCCACTAATTCGTATGTGATATTGAAGAGAGAATATGAATGAACATGCACAGCACAAAAGCGTGCAGGCCGAACTCATCTGTTGACTGACAGAGACTGCCGACAGTTGACGAGGGTCGTAATGTGTAATAGGCCATTTATCCAGGCCACCACTCATGAATTTCAAACTGCATCAGGATCCACTGCAAGTACTGTGACAGTTAGGCAGGAGGTGAGAAAACTCGGATTTCAGGGTCGAGTGGCTGCTCATAAGCCAATCATGGCTGTAAATGCCAAACAACACCTTACTTGGTGTAAGGAGTGCAAACCTTGGACAATTTAACTGTGGAAAAACCTTATGTGGAGTGACGAATCACGGTACACAATGTGGCGATCCGATGGCTGGGGGTGGGTATGGTGAATACCCAGTGAACACCATCTGCAAGTGTGTGTAGTGACAACAGTAAAATTCGGAGGCAGTGGTGTTATGGTGTGGTCATGTTTTTCATGGAGAGGGCTTGCATCCCTTGTTGTTTTGTGTGGCACTATCACAGCACAGGCCTACATTGATGTTTTAAGAACCTTTTTGCTTCCCACTGTTGTAAAGCAATTCGGGAATGGTGACTGCAGTTTTCAACATGATGGAGCACCTGTTCCTAATTCACAGCCTGGCCTGTGACAGAATGGTTACACAACAATAACATCCCTCTAATGGACTGGCCTGCACAGAGTCCTGACCTGAATCCTATAGGAAACCTTTCGGATGTTTTAGAATGCCGAATTTGTGCCAGGCCTCACTAACTGACATCGATACCTCTCCTCAATGCAGCACACCAGGAAGAATGGGCTGCCATTCCCCAAGAAACCTTCCAGCACCTGATTGATGTATGCCTGTGAGAGTTGTCATTAAGGCTAAGGGTGAGCCAACACTATATTGAATGCCAGCATTACCGATGGGGGGCACCACAAACTCGTAAGTCATTTTCAGCCAGGTGTCTGGATACTTTTGTTCACATAGTTCATTTCACTTTGCCCTGATTATAAAAAGCAGAAGTAGAGTCACAGCCAGTGGCTGCACACAGAAACAGGATATAGGCTTTAGTTGGAAACCCAATTCCCAGAGGAGAGTAAACCTACAGTGGGAGTTTCCATCTCCCTTGTTTCATTAATATACATTACTTAGCTGATTGAGGCCCTTTAGAATGACAAGAAGGTCCACATCTTCCCCAATAAATACAACTGCCAAATGTGATGGGGTCCTGTGCAACGTTGATGATCAGGGTGTCAGAATCTTCCATGGCTTGCTTGGAAGCTATGCCTGCTTTGGCCAATTTATCCATTCCCACTGATATTAAGCAGTCCTCATTCTTTGAATTAGAGAGGAATTTTTCCAGAGTAACATGTGCAAACATTATTTCATTGAAGATCATTTCTACACAGCTGTGTTTGTGGTCTTCTTGGGGTTGGTGCTCAATTTGTCAGGGCAGCCATCAAACACTACGACAGATTTTTAATTGTATTTTGACTGAATGAAATAAAAGCAGCTGTCACAGACATCTGAAAATGACTGCTCACAGTACCACACAACTCAATGCAACAGGTTTCCTCCATCAAGAGGAGGAGGTCAGTGCCATCTCACAAACATTTTAATCCTCCACCATGGCAAGTATCAATGACCTATCACTCCAGCAACATTTTGGCACTAGTGGATGATAGAGTTCAGGAATGGATGTGCAACAAAGTACGATAAGGGTATGGGGAAGAAAGTCCTGAGATGGCCCATCTCCTCAGCTTCAATATCACACTAATTTCAACAGGCACTACACACCATACGGTTGGTTTGACAAAACAAATCACTCACACCAATTTTGTGGGAAATTTTGTCCTCTTTATTTTCATAAATAGTGAATTTTCATGAAAACTGGAATGCTGTTCCTTGCTCCTTATAGCTCCAAAATATCCAACTGCATCAGGTACCCAAAAAACATTTTCTATGTTGACTTCAACATATACATGTGTTACAACATGGTTCTACTATACAAAAAACATTTGTGGTTGCATACATTTTACCAACTAGACACCTCTGGGTCTATTCTAGCACTCAAAGTAACCTACTACCACAACACCAAAAGTAAAAACAGTCACCCTGTGTCATTAGACATGGTGCTGCATGTGAGTTAGTTAACAACTTCAGACAATGATTGATACATTCACCAATCCCAAAATATTCCCGGAAACCCATTTTGAAACCTATTAAAGATGTATTTTACTTAGTGATCAACTACTGATCACAATTTCCTCCACAAACTAGTATTTCATTACCATTAAATATCATTGTCGTGAGCAATGGTTTCATGCAATCTTTTCCAAAACTGGAATTAAACTAATGAATACAACAAGATGTATCCCTATTATAATTCTTTGCTGTTACCAATCAGATTTCCATTCTCTGCTGACCAATACATCCAGTCATCTCCAAACCTAACACTCAATTGTCCTAAAAAAATCCAGTCTGATTCTGAATATGAATTAGTAAAATTCACATTAACAGCATTATTTACATTTCTTACAATGCTTGATTATATGTTATGGCCATCAGTTATGTTCCTAGCAGCCAGCTTTGATGTTGTGGGCATTCCATGGCACATAATCCAGCATTATTCATATTTCTCCACTGAGATAAGCTGGAGGCTCTTATCTCCCCATGAACTTTTGTAACATTATAATAAAATTTTTATATTACCACACAATGTACAAAACATCACAATCAAGATAATTTCAACAAAAAGTTTTCCATGGCATCAAATTTCAAGCAGTAATAGGATAAAACACAAAAATCAACTCATTTTTGTCATAAAGTCTGAAATCTACTCTGGAAAAAACAAGTCAGCTTAAGATCAAAACAGACTCTTCTTCAGTCTTACCTTAGCCCCATAATAACATCTGGTGTTAAAACCAACACAACAACCAAATAGAACAACAACAAACTGCAAGCTGCAGAAATGAAGTTCTTAAAACCTGTGATACAGAAAACCATGAAGGATACAATAAGAAATGAAAAACTAAAGAAATAAGTTGTTATGCAAACATCTTGAAAGAAAAAGTGACAAAAGCACATTTAAGATATTTGGTCTTGTCAAATGGACGGGTGAGAGAAGAGTATCAAAACAATGGTCACACACAGATGTGACTGACAGAAGACTGGTAGGAAGACCAAGAGAGAGATAGCTAGGGGAAGTGAAGAAGGGTAAAGAAGCGAATGGTATCTACTGGGATACAGTTCTGAGTGCTGTTAAACCACACACAGGCAAATGGATTGGAAAACAATGATGATTCAACTCAAGATTTTTCTGTACATAAGATGATGTGACACCTATTTTATATGACTTATTATTCTCATTCTGGCGCATCAGAAGATATGGTTTCAGATCTCATAGACACACATGAGAGTAACATCAATGAGTACATTAAGCAGACCCCCAATTTTATAGTTTCAGAAGTGTTATCTACAGAAATGTTGAAGTTAGATCTATGTTAATAGGCTACATTAACTGTAGCAGAGAAATTTCGAGCAAAATTCATGACTCCTCCAGCAGGAATAACCATTAAGACAAATTGTTATCCATAGGGACTTGTAGCTGATAAGTTACTGGTTCAAAACAAATATTGATTACAAAATACATTTGCTATATTCTTTTCATTTCCTTAAATAACATTATAAATGAGACAAAAGAAATCTGGAGGTCATTCTTGATATCCAGAAAGAACGGTAATTTAAAATGTGAAACATTAGGAACTTTAGGAAGTGCCCTGCAATCATTATTGAGGTCGACGCAGAAAGATGAGGCTTCTAACAATATTACATTAAATACAGTCTGAAAAAAGTTCCAATAGCAGGATGAGTGCAGAAAGCAGAACTAGAGGATCACTTCTAATCCAAAATATATGGGGAAAATAGAAGAAAAAAGAAAGACACAAGTCAGACACTCATCACTTGTTGGCACCAGCACTTAGAATTCAGTAGTTTGTTACACCTTTTCAAAAGTGGTGACAAGAGTAAGACAAAGTAAGTATCATTGTCAGAAAATCTTCTTAACATACTAATCTTGAGAACATCACTATAGTAACTTCATAAAAATCTTGTACAATATCATCATCATATATCTCTTAAAACATAAACCACAATAAAAATAGCAAGGCTTAATATAACTTGGGCTACTTTTTGGCATTTTGAATGTTTTGGAATCTGGGTGTGGGTCATGGTTAACAAGGTACTAAAGGGACTGCTGATACTATTATTATCTTATATCTGTAATACACAGTGCCCTATGGATAGAAACCTACTCACATCATTTTTGTGGTGTCACCGCCAGACACCACACTTGCTAGGGGGTAGCCTTTAAATCGGCCGCGGTATAGTATACGTCGGACCCGCGTGTCGCCACTGTCAGTGATTGCAGACCGAGCGCCGCCACACGGCAGGTCTAGTGAGACATCCTAGCACTCGCCCCAGTTGTACAGCCGACTTTGCTAGTGAAGCTACACTGACAAATATGCTCTCATTTGCCAAGACGAAAGTTAGCATAGCCTTCAGCTACGTCATTTGCTACGACCTAGCAAGGCGCCATTACCAGTTTATATTGAGATTATAAATCATGTATCAACAAGAGCGATGTACACCAATTATGGATTAAAGTTAAGTATTCCAGCAGCAACGTACCTTATTGGCTATATTAATTACATTGTCATTTTCCAGACCTCACGCCAGCCTGCGTGAGCTTAAAAGCGTGCATTTCGGCCTCCTCTAGCAACACGGTGTTGGCTCTTCTGCCAACACAATATATGGCGACGAGTACTTAGCATTTGTCTTGTGTTTGCTTTAATTTACTTGTGTCATGGCTTCGCCACCATCTCAGGATGTACTGTCCGAATTTTATTGCTTGCAGAATCAGCAGACGCAGGCCTTATTGGATGCCCTTGGACAGCTCGTCCAGGGTCAACGTGCACTGCAAAACGAGGCGGCAGCCGCCGCTCCACCGCTACCGCAGTCACAACACACAGTTGCACCACCTTTTCGTCCTTTTGATGCGGCACTGGAAAGCTGGACGGAGTGGTCACGACAATTTGGATTCCATCTCGCCGCCTACAGAATTCAAGGTACTGAGCGGCAGCCTTTCTTGCTTTCGTGTGTAGGTATGTCCACCTACCGTGTGATAGTGAAATTATTTCCCCAACACGACGTTGCAACTCTGTCCTACGACGAAATTTTGTCTGCATTAGATGCATATTTCAAAGACTCAGTCAATGTAGTTGCCACACAGTATACGTTCTTTCGTACAAAACGTACGGCTGGTCAGACTAACCGGGAGTGGGTTGCAACATTGCAAGGCCTTACAAGGGATTGTGCTTTTGAGTGTGAATGTGGACTCCCTTATTCAGATACTATGGTGCGTGATGCAATTGCACAGAACGTTTCTGATGTTCGTATACGAGAACAGATTTTGAAACTAGTCAGTCCATCCCTTCAACAAGTGATAGACATAATGGATAGGCAGGACACACTTGACTTTGCTCAGGAATCATTTGCAACTTCGCCACCTGTGTGTCATGTTAACCGGCCCGCCGGTCGAGCTGCACGGAACAGTAAACAGCCCTCGCGCCCGTCCGCGCAGCCACATGTGCCGCGCCAGCATGCAAATGCAGTGAAGTCATGCCTGCGGTGTGCTACTAGACATTCGCAAGAGAATCGCCCATCACGCCAAGCTATTTGCTTTTTCTGTAATAAAAAAGGACATGTTCAGAGTGTTTGCCAGAAAAAGCTTAGATCGGACACTCAAAACCATTCTAGGCCCTTTGCTTCGCGCCGGAATCGAACCAAGGATACTCAGGCTCATGAACCTTTGCCCGTGGACATTCATGTAGATCATTCCACTCCACCCATTGCTACTCTCTCTAACAGTGACTGTGTTCGTTCCACAAAAAGTGTGCGTCGACATCGACGGAAATCCTGTCCAGTTGCAAGTGATTCTGTACCTGTGTCAGTTCACGTTGCACGAGACAGTCGCTCTTGTCATCAGCAGGACAATAAACTTTTTGTGGACTTGGACATTCATGGCAACGTGATACCATTCCAGCTCGATACCGGAGCTGCAGTTTCATTGATCAATAAAGACACGTACAAACGACTGGGCACACCTCTGTTGCGTGCCACAAATGTTAAGTTAACTAGTTATTCAGGACAAGCAATCCCTGTGTTAGGACAGTGCAGCCTTCTTGCAACATACAAGGGACAAACAAAACTTGTGTCATTTTACGTACTTCGTTCTTCTGCTGCAGTGAACTTGTTTGGTTTAGATTTATTGCAGTTGTTTAACTTGTCTATCGTAAATCAGGTCCTATCAGTGAACCAGACTGTGCCTTCAGCCAGTGTTTCTCGTCTCTGTGAAGAGTTTGCAGACATTTTTGCACCGGGCCTTGGTTGCGCTAAGAACTATGAAGCACATTTGGAACTGAAACTAAACGCGCAACCGAAATTTTTCAGAGCACGCAATGTTCCCCACGCATTGCGTGATGAGGTCGCAAGAACATTACACGATTTGGAATCACAAGGTGTAATTGAACATGTGCAGGCTTCTCTCTGGGCATCACCCTTAGTAATTTTGCAAAAACCTTCGGGAAAATTGAGACTTTGTGTGGACTTCAAGGCAACAGTGAATCCACAACTAGTTACTGCAACTTTTCCTTTACCCCGCCTGGAAGATCTTTTTGACAAACTGTGCCTGGGTAAATATATTTCGAAGTTGGACCTAGCAGATGCGTACTTGCAAATACCGGTGGACGAAGAATCCCAGCGCGTTTTGGTGGTTAACACGCATCTTGGTTTTTACCGATTGAAAAGACTGCCATTCGGGTGTGCATCCGCCCCTGCATTGTTTCAGCAATATTTACAAACTGTTTGTGCGTCGGTCCCTACTGCTGCAAACTATCTGGACGATATTGTGATCTCTGGAAAGACGGAAGAAGAACATTTAGCAAACCTCAGAACATTATTTCAGGTCTTGCGACAAAATGGTCTTCGCTTGCGGAAGGACAAATGTGTGTTTTTTGCTCGGGACTTACCCTATCTGGGCCATGTACTCAATGCCCAAGGCATACATCCCAGTCCAGAGCACCTCCGTGCCATACAGGACTTGCCTTCGCCGCAGAATTTGAAGCAGCTACAGAGTGTGCTGGGAAAAATTAATTATTATAATGAATATGTGCCGGACGCCTCTTCCCTTTCAGCTCCGCTTCATCGCTTATGCCGCAAAGGTGCTCCGTTCGTCTGGACGACGGAATGCGAACGCGCTTTTCACCAGTTGAAATCGACGTTGCTTTCTAATGCTTGCCTTACGCCATTCGATCCCCAGAAACCCCTTTTGTTGATGGTAGATGCATCGGATTTCGGGATCGGTGCTGTGCTTGCACACAAAGATGGCTCGCATGATCGACCTATTGCCTTTGCGTCCAAATTGCTCTCGTCTGCGCAAAGAAATTATTCTCAGATCGACGAAGAAGCTTTGGCTCTCGTATTTGGTGTTACAAAGTTTCATGATTTCTTGTATGGTCGTCACTTTACCATCATCACAGACCACAAACCTTTGACATCGCTTTTTCATCCGAACAAGCCTGTACCTCCACGTACAGTGCAGAAATTCATTCGCTGGTCTATTTTCCTCTCGCAGTACCGCTACGATATCTTGTATCGGTCAACTGCTAAGCACGGAAACACCGATGCGTTGTCCCGTTTGCCTGTTGCTGAGGATAGAGCATTCGATTCTTCTGAACTTGCTTGCATGTTTATTGATGCGGAAACCGATGACGTGGTCGAATCGTTTCCGATTGATTTTTGTCGTGTAGCTACAGCCACAGCAGCCGACCCTGTCCTTGCTACTGTTCTGCGTTTTGTTGCTACGCAATGGCCCTTGTCAAAGTCACGGATCGAGGATCTGTTGGTTCGCCGATCTTTTGCTCACAAGGAGAGACTTTTTGTACAATGTGGCGTTTTGCTGTTGCGTTCTGATAATGATCAGTCTAGGGTCGTGGTCCCGCGTTCGTTACAGTCCTCTGTCTTAAAGCTTCTCCACCAAGGACATTGGGGTATAGTGAGAACGAAACAACTTGCTCGTCAGCACTGTACTTGGTTCGGAATCGATGCTGCGATTACGACTATGTGCTCTTCTTGCATCGCGTGTGCCGAACAACAATCCGCACCACTGCGGAAATTCTTTGCATGGCCGAAAGCCACTTCCCCTTGGCAATGCTTACACATCGATTTTGCTGGTCCATTCTGGAATGCTCGATGGTTGGTTGTGGTCGATTCCTTCCGGTAATTTCCTTTTGTTGTCCGGATGTCTTCCACGACGTCATCTGCCACCATCCAAGCGTTATCCGCTATCTTTTGCATTGAAGGTCTTCCACAGACTATTGTTTCTGACAATGGCCCACAATTCGTGTCCGCAGTATTTCAGTCATCCTGCAAGGCCAATGGTATTCAACATCTGACGTCCGCGCCGTTTTCACCTCAGTCAAACGGTGCTGCTGAGCGTTTGGTCAGGACTTTCAAGTCACAGATGTTGAAGTTGAAAGAGTCGCATTCTCGGGAGGATGCATTATTGTTCTTTTTGTCCTCATAACACTCTCAGCTCTGAGATGGTCGCTCGCCGGCTGAGTTGCTTCATGGTCGCCCTCATCAAACCTTGATGTCTTTGCTACATCCGCCGCATCAGGTTCCTGTGCAGCGGCAGACACCTGCTTTTGCCCCAGGCGACATTGTATACTATCGCAACTATCGCGGTTCACGGCGTTGGCTCACAGGGCGCATTCTTCGCTGCCTCGGCCGCGCTATGTATCTGGTTTTGGGGGCCTCTGGTGAGGTGCGTCGGCATCTCAATCAGCTGCGCCTCTGTCGTCGCCCGGGTTCTGCCGCTCCCCATCTGCTTTCAGCGACAGTGCCATCTGGTCAGCGCCCTGGGGACCCATCTACTAGCTCGCCTCATCCCCAGGTGTTACCGACGCTGCCTTCCATTTTGCCCCATGGCGACGCGCCGCCTCCACCGCCGCCGCCTGTTCTCCCGCCGGCGATGCCCGCAGTGGACGCGTCACTGCAACCGCCGGGCGCCTCCCTGGGTCACGCGCCGCCGATCGCTTCCCGTGATCAGCTGTCCTCCGGCATGGAACTCTTGCCCGCTCCAGACCAGATGTCGTCTTCGCCCGTCGGGTGCTCCGACTCGATGGAGGTCGACCCTTCAGCCCCTCCTGACTATCTACGGGCGCATACACCACATGTTGGCGTGCACCCTGGACTAGGTTTTCAGGCGTTTCCTAGCTCCCCTCGGACCGAATGGCTGGGTGCAGGTGGCACAGCCTCACCTGTTGTTAGGCTCCCCACCTTGTCACATACGTCAACATGGGGTCCTCCCCACAGTGGGCGGAAGCCTTATAACACAACCGTTCACCGGTTTGTGGGGGAGGAATGTGGTGTCACCGCCAGACACCACACTTGCTAGGTGGTAGCCTTTAAATCGGCCGCGGTCCGCTGGTATACATCGGACCCGCGTGTCGCCACTGTCAGTGATTGCAGACCGAGCGCCGCCACACGGCAGGTCTAGTGAGACATCCTAGCACTCGCCCCAGTTGTACAGCCAACTTTGCTAGCGAAGCTACACTGACAAATACGCTCTCATTTGCCGAGACAATAGTTAGCATAGCCTTCAGCTATGTCATTTGCTACGACCTAGCAAGGCATCGTTACCAGTTTATATTGAGATTTTAAATCATGTATCAACAAGAGCGATGTACACCAATTATGGATTAAAGTTAAGTATTCCAGCAGCAACGTACCTTATTGGCTATATTAATTACATTGTCATTTTCCAGACCTCACGCCAGCCTGCATGAGCTTAAAAGCGTGCATTTCGGCCTCCTCTAGCAACACGGTGTTGGCTCTTCTGCCGACACAATAATTTTCATGCAAATAAATAACACCAAAGTCACAAGAAGCCTCAGATTTTTCCACATAGTGCTCACACAGCAGTAGATTTCTCAAACTACAGTTTTTTTTGTAATCCAAGATGTATCATATCTATGTGGCTAGAAGCAACACACTTTAAACCAGTAAATATAGGAAGCACTGCTAGTAGTCCTGCTTATTTCAATAAAACTATAACATTGTTTATACATTACTTTACTACTTTGTATACAATGATTTCTCTCGATGTCAAAATGTTCTTATGTTAGTCATGACATAACTACATTTCATTAGGTGTTGATCCCAAACGTTTAACATACTGTATCTCTGAATAATTTCAACCATATCAGTGAGTTTGAATTTATGAGTAAGCTGCAGTTTTGTCAGTATGGAAGTTTTGTCTAGAAATAAATTCAGAGTGCTGTCTTCTAAAGGTAAACTCTTCTTCCCTTTTTTGGGTTTCAGCTACATAGCAGATATCTGTAAGAGTAAGAGTTGTTATTGATTTATCACTATGAGAGTCATTTTCCTTACAGGTACATTTTTAATTTTAATGTTTTCTCATGTACAATCGAGTTCAAGACAATATTTCCTTATCTTCAGTTACCTGTTAGGCATGATTCATGAATTGAATGCTGTATGTGGACTGCACACCATCAAAGGAAGTGACAGTATTGTGTCTTCTCTTCCCAGCACAAATATTGTTATTGTCCTGTCAATACCATACTCCTTCTGAAGTTCAATTTTACTTTCATTTGTTTCAAGAGAAAACAACATTCAAAGTACTATAAAACACATTTATTAAGGAATTAAATTTTTCATTAAACAGTGGAAAGTCTAGGTTGGAATATCTGTGGTGTCACCGCCAGACACCACACTTGCTAGGTGGTAGCTTTAAATCAGCCGCGGTCCATTAGTACATGTCGGACCCGCGCGTCGCCACTGTCAGTAATTGCAGACCGAGCGCCACCACACGGCAGGTCTAGAGAGACGTACTAGGACTCGTACCAATTGTACGGATGACTTTGCTAGCGACTACACTGACGACGCCTTTCTCTCATTTGCCGAGAGATAGTTAGAATAGCCTTCAGCTAAGTCCATGGCTACGACCTAGCAAGGCGCCATTAACCATTTCTAGAGAGAGTCTCACTTGTATCATCAAGAACGCTATATACAAATGAGGGATTAAAGTTAAGTATTCCAGCAGCTACGTACTTTTCTTTATAGTTTTCATTACGTATCCTGTTTCAGACCTAACGCCAGCCGGCGTGTGTAAACGCGTGCCTTTCGGTTACCCGTCACTGTGGACTGGCTGTCTTGTCAGTCCACTACAATATCAACAGTTATGGAAAGGCTAGACTGCTACTCACCATAAAGATGACATGTTGAGTTGCAGACAGGCCCAATGGAAAGATTGCTACACATTAAGCTTTCTGCCAAAGCCTTCATCAGAAAAGAAAAGCACCCATGCATTCACACAAGCAAGCACATCTCACACACACATGACCACTGTCTGTGGCTGCTGATGCCAGACTGAAGCAGAAAAATGTCAAACATGAGCCACAATCCATAGTGGAGTGGTGAAGGGGGAGGGATGGAGGGTACGAAAGGGAGAAGAGGAAGCATTGCTGTCTGATGGAGGGTGCAGGGACTAGAGATGAGGCCAGCCCCTAGTCCCTGCACACTCCACAAGTACTATTTCCTATTCTCCCACTTGTACCCTCCATCCCTACCTCTTTCCTGCTCCATTATGAATTGTGGGTCCTGTTTGATGCATTTCGGTTTAAGTCTGGCCTGAGCAGCCAGAGGTAGCAGTTGTGTGTATGTGATGCATACTTGATTGTGTGAATGTTTTTGTGTTCTTCTTTTCTGATGAAGGCTTTGGCTGAAAGCTGAATGTGCAACAGTCTTATATCATTTGTTTATGGTAACAGCTTTGTAAATTTCTTCCCATTGCTATTGATGTAAATTTTCTATAAACATTGACTGTATCATTTCTTGTGATTGTGTTAACAGTATTTTTATATTTTCTGAACCCAATTGTTCAACTTGTTTTATCATTAGTGTAGTGTCTAGGAAGCTAGCATACTCGGATTGCTAGACAAACAATCAAACAAGTTGTATTAATGAGTTTTATTACAATAAGAAAAGTACAGGTACTTTGGCAATTACACGGATACGAAATATTCAGTCTTTGCAGTGACTGCTGATCTGTAATTGACTTTCCTGAAGTGCTATCAAAGTGCCTATCGTTGAACTGCTATTGAAGTTGCTAATCTTGAAGCTGCTATTGAAGTGGGCCGCCACCAATCAGGTGCAGCGCTAATGTCCTCTTCACTTAGGGGCTGTTGCGATTGGCTGACTTCTTCCCACAGCCTTCTCTTTCCTCTCGTTATCAACTGGCATGCCAGCACTTGACTTTACACCGTAACATTCCTCACCGCCCAAAGAAACAACCATCATTGTAGATCGAGCACGATAATGGGAGAGCAAGCAGGAGTGTGGGCGCTCTGATGGACCAGAAACTGTGGCTGCAGGGGACTTGATACTTCTGGTCATACCCTGCCATCTGGCCTTCACTCTGGAAAATGCCCAGAAGGGTATGCATCCACCTCCTGAGGCCCATATGGAGATGTAAAAGGCATCGGCTGCTGTGGCGTGGGTGGGTCCAGCTCCATTGGTAGGTTGAGGGGAGGCGGAGGAGGTGAAGGCTCTGTCTCCATAGGGGTGTCCCTCAGTGTCATGATGACACCCTCTGGCAGCTGCTGTGGCTTCGCTCTTCTCGGGATCCATGAATCTGGGAGAAGAGACACAGAAGGATCACTGTGCACATGATAGTGGCGAATTTGATTGTGATGTCGGCGCTGCAATCCATCTGGGCCTGAAATAAGATACATGCATGCGCCAAGTCAACGGAGGATCTTGCCTTGTGTCCACCATCTGTTGCCACTAAAAACTCCCGAAAAACACATCATGTGGCGCAAAGCGATAATTGCAGCAGTCCTTCGGTGCTGGATGCTGAGCAGCGTGTAGGAGGTGGAGCAGTGTCCAGTGTCAGCGGCTGTGAAGCAATTCCACCTACAATGGTCCATCTCATGAATGCGAATGATTGGAGGCAAGAAACAATTGCAACGCTTGATCCCTGGTGTGTGTGGTGTGAAATTTGTCCATCTGTTGCTTGAAGGTTCTGACAGAACGTTGTGCTCCACCATTGGACTGTGAATGGAATGATGCACTAGTTAGATGCTGTATGTCATTGCGCTAACAGAATGTTTCAAATTCATGTGAACTGACTGCTGTTGTCTGACACTATGACTTCAGGCAAACCTTTGTGGCAAAAAATAGAGGTCAGTGCCTGAACTGTGCTACAGGACGTTGTCAAGTTCATTGGCACAGCAAAAGGAAACTTGCTATAAGAGTCTACCACAGTCAACCAACGAATGTCCTAAAAAGGTACCGCAAAGTCTATGTGCACACATTTCCATGGCGATTCTTACTCAGGCCAAGCAGAGAATTTATATGGTAGAGCGGACTGGTTTTCCACACATGGGTGACACTGTGACACCATCTCTTCTGTTTGGGTGTCCATATCTGTCAAGTACAGTGTTGACATGCTAATTGTTTCATATAAACAATTCCCGAGTGACCTTCATGAAGTAACTGCCACACTTCTATCTGAAAAGCTTTGGGGATCAACACATGTGACAGTCCACTGTCATTTTGAACAAGAATCACACCTTACTGTTCAGTGAGGCTATGCTGACATGTAAAGTATTGGCACACTACAGAGTTCTTTATGCTATGTAATGAGGGAGCCAAGATGAGCAATGTATTTTAACAAAATGCTCAAATCTGAATCAGTTTTCGTGGCCTTTGCAATTTTCCTACAGTTCAAAGGTAAGGGTTGAAGCACTGCAGAATCCTGAGCAGCAATGTGACAACAAGATGGAGCAGAAGCATCAAAGTCTGTATCATGGCCATTCAGAAGATGCTAAAATGTGTCTGCATTACCATGTTGAGCTGTCAGATGATACAGAATCTCGTACTGGTACTGAAACAACAACAAAGCCCATGTTTGCAGTTTTTGGGCAGTTCATGCAGGAACCAGTTTCATCAGGTGAAACAAGGACTGCAATGGCTCATGATCTGTTACTAAGTAGAATTTTCTGCCGTGCAAATAGTGGTGAATTTGGTGACACCATACATAATAGCCAATGCCTCTTTCTGTATTTGTGAATAGTTACACTGAGCTTTGGACAACACTTTTGATGCAAAAGCAATAGGCCTGTCTTTATCACCAAATATGTGTGAAAACTCTGCACTGGTTCCATAAGAGGAAGTGTCAACTTGCAATACAACTGGTTTGTCAGGGTCAAAGTGAACCAACCACCGATCACTGAGCAATGCATCTTTAAGTTTTTGAAAAGCTTCTTGGCACTCATCTGTCCAAACAAAGAGGATGTTCTTACGATGCAAGTGATGCAATGGAGCTGCAGTTTGTGCAGCATTTGGTATGAACCAAATATAATAGTTCATTTTTCTCTAAGACTGACTGCAATTCTGTGACATTGTGAGGAAATGGCATGTATGGCTAACAAATGTGACTGAAGAGGATGTACACCTTGACTGTTTATGATATGACCAAGATACTGCATCAAAGGTTTTAAAAAATCACACTTGTCCAGTCTACACTTAAGTTCTGCATCAGATAACATAAAACAAAGCATGCAAATTTGGAATGTGTTCTTCAGGTGTATGACCTGCTATGACAGTATCGTCCAAATAGTTTGAACAGTGTGGTACTTGAGCCTGTCAGCTGTTCTAAATACCATTGGAAAACTGTGGGTGCAGAATCACTGCCAAAAGGCAAACACAAATATTTAAACAAGCCCAAATGTGTGTTCACAGCACATGATTTGAGATTCTTCAGTAAGTGATAATTGAAGATATGCGTCGTCCAGATCATGTTTCTGAAAAGTAGCAGTCAGTGTCTAATCTGTCCATGAGATCCTCTGGGCTTGGCAATGGATAAGTATCAATCACAGTTTGTAGGTTTTCTGTAGACTTAAAGTCAACACAGAGGTGAATGTGACCTGTAGGTTTGGAGAGCAAAACCAGTGGACTTGCTTACTGACTAGCGTGTATGGGCACAATAGTTCCACTATCTTGCAGTTCTTTAACTTCAGCAGCCACTTTGTCCCATAATGCAATGGGAGCAGTTCTGGCCCAGCAAAATTTTGGCTGAGCATTGTCGTTCATAGTTATATGTGCAACAAAACTGTTAGCATTGCCTAAACCTTCAGAAAAGAGTTCAGGGAATTCTTTCAACAAGCTAGCTACACTGTCTTTGGTACCGAATGGAGTCACTGACAACACATTGTGCAGAATTTTAAATCCAAACAAATCAAACGAATCAAGACCAAATACATTCTCACAATTGTAGCACAGTGTATGTCACAGTTCACACATGTATGCGATACATAGCAAGCAAAGTACATTTTCTGTGAATGAGAATGTCTTGTTCATTATAAGCCATCAAGTGCATGCTACTTTTACACAGGTGTGGAAAGCCTAACAGTTCATATGTGTTACGATTCAGCTATGTAATGGAGGCACCCGTGTCCAGCTGAAATTTCACACATCTTCCACTAAGATGCAAATGAGCAAAAAGTTTGTTGGACTGGCTTAGCATTGAAGAAACTGTTTGCTTGCTAGTTTATCTAATGCCTGCAGCAGGCCTTGAATACAATGCACTGATTACATAGGCCTTGAGACAAGATTTTTGTGAATGGGCTTAATTCTTATTTTTCTTTTGTTGCAAACATAGGGATTGAGTATGACCTTTCTGGCCACAAATGTAACACTTTGCTTGTGAGGATGGGCAATCCTGGCATATGTACCATGAATAGCATCAAGGGCATGACTTAATTCTATTCACCTGTTTAGAGAACTGTTTCCGCCATGACTTAATTCTATTCACCTGTTTAGAGAACTGTTTCCGCAGCTTGGCATGAGCATGCTGTTGCTGCTCACTGGGCCAGTCTTGAGCAAGGAATAACTCAACCTGCCAAATGGTGGCTGCTCAGATTTATCGGCCGCTATGGCACTTAAATCATACTAATTGAGAATTTGCACTACGTGTTGTGCGCAATCATGCGGGCTTCATACTGTTGCAACCCCTCGAGCCATTCCTTTTCTTTTTCATTAAACTAGCAAAAATGTGGCATGGCAATTGGAGCTACAGTTGTTTAATGTTGCGCAGTATTTGGTGCTTGGGTTGTGAGTAATTGCTGTACTGTATTGAGAAGGGTTGCAGTCTGCTGTGTCTGAAACTGAAACATCTGTGTTAGCTGTGTTGCATCTGTTGCTTGCAGCTGAGGCGCCTGAGCAGGGTGTGGGAGAGGTGGGTTGCTCATTTTGGAAGAAGCAAATGAAATAAACAGACAATGCAAGCAATAAAAATAAGCAAACAAGCAAAGAAAATTTCTGCAATGCCAACCTGGAAACTCTGAATAGAAAAAACTCTATAAGAGATGCTGTTAAAACATGTTAACACACTCCTGCAAAAAAAGACAAGGTAGAATCAAGGCACCAGCAAAACACTAAAACCCATGATGAACAAAACTGTGGCAGCCAGGCTCTGGGTTGTTGCTATGGTGGTCATTGACCTCATTGCCAATCTTGTATTGCCGAGGAAGCCTGCATACTCAGTTCGCTGGATGTAAATCAGATGAGTCGTATTAATGAGTTTTACTACAATAAGAAAATTACAGATACTTAACTTGTAGCAAGCAAAGGGCGACATACAAAATATTTCGTCTTTGCAGTAACTGCTGATATGTAACTGACAAAAGGCGTTCCTGAACTGCTATCGAAGTGCCTATCATTGACACTGCTATCCAAGTTGTTAATCTTGAAGCTGCTATTAAACTGGGCCACCACCAGCCAGGCGCAGCACTTAAGCCCTCTTCACTTAAGGGCTGCTGCTGCCGTGTTATCGTCCTAGAAGGGAGGTCAGTCAGCATGCGATTAGCTGACTTCTCACAGCCTTCTCTTCCTGTTGTTCCTGACTGGCATGCCGGCACTTGACTTCATGCCATAATAATTACCACCCAGTTGTCATGATCAGATGAACCATTTGGCTTTTACATCTATTGTGCTGAATGTAGAGAAGAATGGCTTATGGGCTGTGGACTGCATTCTTCTTTGGGAAATTTTCTGTAGGAACTTATACAGAGCTGTACTTCAGCAACTGTGTCCACAGTCACAAGATCAGACAGAAAATCAATATTAAAGTCACCTGTATGGCTTGGTGTTTAGCACTTACTTATGTGTATGTTGTCCCACTCCATTAATTCTTTTACTGATCCTACAATTGTATGACATTAGCTTCTGTCCATCAAGATGCATATGCGTGGTTTCAGTAATTTCCAGGATTGGTCAGATAAATATTAAGCATAAGCCAATATTACTTTAGTCCTTACTTTCCTGTGCTGATGTTGTGAGCTTATTCTTTTTACATTTTAATTTTTTATGTTTTAACTGAAAATGCTCTTTCTAAACTATAGTTTTTAATAACTACAGTATTTTGATTTGCTGCTAGTTCGTGATGGCTGGGTGTTGTGTGCTGTCCTTAGGTTAGTTAGGTTTAAGTAGTTCTAAGTTCTAGGGGACTTATGACCACAGCAGTTGAGTCCCATAGTGCTC
This sequence comes from Schistocerca cancellata, assembly GCF_023864275.1. Taxonomy (NCBI): domain Eukaryota; kingdom Metazoa; phylum Arthropoda; class Insecta; order Orthoptera; family Acrididae; genus Schistocerca; species Schistocerca cancellata. The sequence continues at coordinate 215,627,654 of NC_064631.1, forward strand.
AGAGCCATTTGATTTGATTTGCTGCTAGTTATTTCTGTTGTTACTGTATTTACTCCCTACCTCTGCTTTCCAGAAGAATTCACTCTATAAACTGTGATGTAAAACTTTGCGCATCATTTGTATAACATGGACACTGGTTTTACAAAACTGGTTACATTTAGAAGCTATCTTTGTATCTAGTTCCTTATAGGATGTATTAAGATGCAAGCCATGTCATATATGAATGCAACAAAGAGAGGGTTGATTCTTGTGTGAATGTTTTCTCTCCTGAGTTATTCTCCAGTGTGCAAAATAGTTTCAAAGAATGCTTCATCCAAAGCTTGTTGTACCATGGAAACAATGCTTAATGTGAGAAGCATTTTTGTCAGCATGTCTGATGTCATCCTCAGCAGCATAATTGAGGTTGGGATTCAAAACATTTTCTGCACCTCCAAGAATGATTACATGATCTTTTTTTGCCACAGTCCATACCAATTCAGGCAGGCTAGGAAAACATCTTATCTTCATAGTCTTGGATGGTATTGAATTTAGCATATGTTAAAATTAAGGACTAAGTAAGAAACACATATTTTTTTTGTTTTCTCCAAAAAAATTTCTGCTTTGAGATACAGCCCTCCAAAGATGACACTGCGCATACCATTTTGAAGATGCAAATTTTGGGAAAAATTTTAAAATTCTGTATTTCTGGAACAGTTCTAGATATTTTGTTGGTTTTTTCATATGAAAGATAATTACTTTATAATTACAAAGAAATCCTCCTTTTGGACTTATCTGTCAAAGTTCTTTTACTATAGCATTCTGAACTTTTTTATAATTTATGGAGATTTTTTTTTTTTTTCAAAAATGCCAATCTGTAAAATTTTGATTTTTTCTGTTGATTAGTTGTTTTCTGTTGTGTTATATATCACTATTTTATGGGTATGCAAATAGTCAGCATACTTCATTCTCCTGTGGCCCCAGTCAGACGACGTTTCAAACAGTCCTTTTTACAAAACACACTGCATTTATGTCAACTGGCAAATTCCTCATGAAAACACATAACTCACTGGATAGTCTTAAGATTTCTTAAAAGTCTCTTAGTAAACAAATTACCACTGAACAACTACAATACAGAACCCTGCAATTATCAACCACGGCAAAGAAACTGACAAGAAACTACAACAAAGTGTAAGAAATATCTGCAACAATCAACAATGAAAGTGAAAAGATATAACTGCAACAAAGAAAGTGGTAAGAAATAACTGCAACAAAGACAATAGAAATAAACATTGTAACAAAGAAATTAGTAAGAAACAACTTCAGTGTAGGCAAGGTAACCCTTGAAAGTTAAAAAAAAATTATTTTTAAAAATAAAACCTGTCCAGCTTAAAAGTGGAAGCTCATCTTTATATAGAATATAGTACTACATGGTACTAATCAGCAGAAAAAAAATTGAACTTTTCTGGATTGGCGTTCCTGAAAAAAAAAAAGAAAAAAAAAGAAATTCTGCAAATTATAAAAAAAAAAAACATTCAAAAGATGACAGTAAAAGAACTTTTGACAGATATGTCCAAACGAAGGATTCCATTGTAATCATAAAACAATTATCTTTGAAATAAAAAGCTCTTAACACGATATCTAAAACTGTTAAAAATTTTCTGAAATTCACATCTTCAAAATGATGTTCACAGTGTCATCTTTGGAGGTCTGTATCTCGGGGCAGAAATTTTTTTGGAGAAAACAAAAAAATAAGTGTTTCTTACTTACTTTTAACATGTGCTAAATTCAATAATATCTGAGACATGAAGGTAACCCCCCTGCCTGAAATGATACGGATTATGCCATTTGATGAATCTTTGCCAAAAGAGGCTAGAGATTGTTGTATTGTCAAATGCCTGAAAATGCCTCACATTCCAGTGTAAATGTTTAGTATAACACTATCTTTTCTTGTGACACTACAAAACAGAACTAGTAGCGGACTAAGATGTGTGTGTGTGTGTGTGTGTGTGTGTGTGTGTGTGTGTGTGTGTGTGTGCGTGTGCACGCATGCATGCGAACATGCATGTGTGCACACATGTTTATGTGTGTGTTTGTAAATATGGTTTGATGACTTTGATTTATTGAAGCCTAGGAATGTTATATTTTATTTCTACAAAGATAAAGAGGCTTTTGACTACAAAATGCTAAATATATACTAAAAAAGCTTTCATAAGTGCAGGAAATTTGCAGAAACAATGATTTTTCTTGCAGCAGTAAAATACAGTTTAATTTAAACAGCTGATGAATGAAAATGGACATCAAAATTCTGTACATATATTGTGCCCAAAAAATAAAGGCTATGAGATATAGAAATGATGAAACACACAGTGGCTACATTAATATATAAAAATATGAATAATGTGTACTAATCTGTTTGTAGATTATGATGCAAGTAAATACACATATATTATTTCTTTATTTGATACATGAATGTTATAATGAAACAGCTCTACAGATATCTGACAACTAAAGATTAAAAAATAAAAGGAAACAGTACACACTATTGGCCAAAGTATATAATACTCAGGTTTACACTTGTCAATTCTGAAAGAGACTCATTCAAACAAGTAACTCATTGTCACATGGGAGGTCCCTTAAATTAATATCAATTAATTAACTGTGAAAATATTTCCAAGCAATACACATTCGACTTCTGACACTGATATAGCTGTTATGTTTTAATATAAAATGAATGTGTGATGAGAATTCTGTACCGAATCATTTGGTATAGCATAAAGGCCCAAATAAGGATAGCTTTTAAATAACAAGTCAAGGTAATAGAACATGATGATAAGTGACTTAAAATTATTCATAATCTCATAAACAGAGAAAAGTTATCTAGATAAAATTATAGAACTCAACCTTTTCAGAAACACGAGATAAAGAATTTTGATGCAGTCTACTATCAATCAAATGCTTTAAGTGAAGTGCTAAAGTAACTGGTATAGGCATGCATATTCAAATACGGAGATACGTAAACAGGCAGAATACGATGGTGCGGTCAGCAATGCCAATATGAGACACATGTCTGGTGCAATTGTTAGATAGTTTACTTTTGCTACAATGGCAGGTTATAAATATTTAAATGAGTTTGAATGTGGTGTTATAGATGGTGCACGAGTGATGGGACACAGCATCTGTGAGGTAGCGATGAAATGACGATTTTCCCATATGACCATTTCACGAGTGTACCGTAAGTATCAGGAATCCGGTAAAACATCAGATCTCCAACAATGCTGTGTGGCCAGAAAAAGATCCTGCAAGAACAGGACCAATGACAACTGAAGAGAATCATTCAACATGACAGAAGTGCAACCCTTTTGCAAATTACATCAGATTTCAATGCTGGGCCATCAACAAGTGTCAGCTTGTGAAACATTCAACGAAACATCATTGATATGTGCTTTCGGACTTGAAGGCCTACTCGTATACCCTTGATGGCTGCATGACACAAAGCTTTATACCTCATATGGGCCCATCAGCATCAACATTGGATAAGACTGGAAATATGTTGGCTGGCCAGACGAGTCTCATTTCAAATTGTATCGAGTGGATGGGCATGTACGCATATGGAGATAACATCGTGAATCGATGGACAGTGCTTGTCAGTTCAAGTTGATGGAGGCTCTGTAATTGTGTGTGGCATGTACAGTTGGAGTCAAATGGGTCCCCTGATATGTCTAGATACCATTCTGACTGGTGACACATATGAAAGCATCCTGTCTGATCACCTGCATCCATTCATGTCCATTGTGCATTCCTACAAACTTGGGCAATTTCAGCAGGACAATGCAACAACCCACACATTCACAATTGCTGCAGAGTGGCTCCGGGAACACTTCTGCTGCCCACCAAACACCCAAGACATGAAAATTGTTGAGCATATCTGGGATGCCTTGCTATATATTGTTCAGAAGAAATCTCCAACCCCTCATACTCTTATGGCTGTATGGACAACTCTGTAGGATTTATGGTGTCAGATCCCTCCAGCACTACTTCAGACATTAGTTGAGTGCATGCCCTGTCATGTTGCAGCATTTCTTCATGCTCACAGGGGCCCTACACATACTAGGCAGGTGTACCAGTTTCTTTGCCTCTTCAGTGTAGAATGATAACAGTCAGATGGAGACTAAACTGAAGTTGTCAGTTATATAGTAATTCCTTTTTAATTTCACTAATAACATTGGCTTCTCCATGCATTCTGTGCATTTCAAGTATTATTTCCCTGTAAAAATTACACTGAATCAAAATTCAATGAACTATAATGAGATATGATGAATAGTACATGATGTCATGAAAAGTAACTGCACAAGTGATATGTCATATTTCTTTTTATCAAATTAAAAAGATAATTATTCCATGTGCCTCACATATCTCTTATAATACACACATTTGCATCACCCTGGTTCCCAGAACTCCTGAAGATAGACGTTGATTGTGGATATAATATCACAGATACAGTCCCTTTGACTGTTCAGAAATGTCACTAAACCCCCCCAAAGAGGTAAGCAACCATGCATGAGCAGCACCTATCACATGGAGGGGGTCCGACAGCCAATCAGTTCCAGTCATTCCACCAGGAAGGAGGTACATGGTTTCTGTTGTCTGTAGTTCAAACATGCCTAGATGGTCAAAACTGCAGTTTGATAGAGTCTGCATTGTTACTTTGTGCCAGGAAGGGCTCTTAACAAGGGAAGTGTCCAGGCGTCTCGGAGTGAACCATAGCATTGTTGTTCGGGCATAGAGGAGTTACAGAGAGACAGGAACTGTCAATGACATGCCTTGCTCAGGCCGCCCAAGGGCTACTACTGAAGTGGAGGATGACCGCTACCTACAGATTATGGCTCAGAGGAACTCTGATAGCAATGCAGCAATGCCACTTTGTTGAATAATGCTTTTTGTGCAGCCACAGGACGTGGTGTTACGACTCAAACTGTACACAATAGGTTGCATGATGGGCAACTTCACTCCCATCGTCCATGGCGAGGTCCATCTTTTCAACCAAGACACCAGGCAGTGCAGTACAGAAGGGCCCAACAACATGTTGAATGGACCGCTCAGGATTGGCAACACATTTTCTGAACCGATGACTGTCGCATACGCCTTCAACCACATGATCCTCAGAGAAGTATTTGGAGGCAACCCGGTCAGGCTGAAAGCCTTAGACACATTGTCCAGCGAGTGCAGCTAGGTGGAGGTTCCCTGCTGTTTTGGGGTGGCATTATGTGAGGCCAACGTATGCCTATGGTAGTCACGGATGGCGCCATAATGACTGTATGATATGTGGATGGCATCCTCTGACAGATAGTGCAACCATATCGGCAGTATATTGGCAAGGCATTCATCTTCATAGACGACAGTTCACACCCCTATCGTGCACATCTTGTGAATGACTTCCTTCAAGATAACAACATTGTTTGATCAGAGTGGCCAACATGTTCTCCAGACATGTCTGGGATAGATTGAAAAGGGCTGTTGTATGGACCACGTGACCCACCAACCACTCTGAGGGATCTATGCTGAATCGCCATTGAGGAGTGGGACAATCTGGACCAACAGGGCCTTGATGAACTTGTGGATAGTATACCACAATGAATACAGGCATGCGTCAATGAAAGAGGATGTGCTACTGGGTATTAGAGGTATCAGTGTGTACAGCAATGTGGACCACCACCTCTGAAGGTCTTGCTGTATGGTGGTACAACATGCAATGTATAGTTCTCATGAGCAATGAAAATGGTGGAAATGATGTTTATTTATTTATCCAGGTGTCATCTCACCATGACTTGGGATTTGTCATCATAATACAATGAAAAGAAATACTTGTAATATAAATACATGCAGAATTCAAAAGTGTGTTTTACAAGGAGATGACAGGTGGTTAGCTATAGAGTTGCTAAAGGACTCTTTTTAGTATTTGCCTCAAACCATTTAGGAAAATCTAAATCAGTATTGCCAGACAGAATAAACTTCATCATTTCATTTTATTTATTATCATCCTTTTCATCATTTACTTGATATAGGAGGGTAAAAATCGTAGAGGGAGACCAAAAGATGAATACAGTAAGCAGATTCAGAAGGATGTAGGTTGCAGTAAGTACTGGGAGAAGAAAAAGCTTGCACAGGATAGAGTAGCCAGGAGAGCTGCATCAAACCAGTCTCAGGACGAAAGACCACAACAACAACAACAGGAATTGTCATAATACTGTCCAGAATATGCACAGCAGAATATTAAAAATTTCGGTCAAACACTCAAAATTAACATTATGTTGAAAATAAAAACATTGAATTAAAACACATAAAATTAACATTATATAATATGTTAAAAATTAAAACATTGACTTAATGTGTTGTTCTTTTACAGGCTCTTTTAACACGTACCATACGTGCTCATGAATATGAGGCCAGTGTCTTAACAGCTGCACTGCCTCATTTGGTTGGTTGACTTGTGGTGATTCAGACAATTGATCATTAAGACAAAAAGTGTGGAATCTTTTTGATTTGACTTACATACTTTCTATTTGCTTGGAGTACTTTCCATTTCCCATTTTGTCTTTGTGTAGTTACTTGCTTAAAGGGTATGCTTTCAGTGTGCTACATGTCCATTATCAATAACATAATTAAGTGTTTTGTGTTAACACAATGGCAGATGATGGAAAGATTAAATGTGAGGTTACCTCACTGGCTGCTGTGGGTGCCACCTCTTCAGAATAGTTGTATGCATCAGAGGATAATACTACCGTTCCACACTCAGTGTTAAATTTCAGAGAAGTGCTGGGCACTTTGTGTGATATGCAGCTCAAAAACAATTCTCTAACAAGCTGCATCGCATCTTCTGCACCATGTGGAAAATTTGTCACCCCTCCGTACATGACTCAGTGTTGTGTCTAGACAAGACAGTCTAGACACAGGGTGAGGTTACCGATAGGGCACGCGTCAACTCACACCGACTGGCGTGAAGTCTGGAACAGGATAAGTATGAATGCACTAAAGAAAAGGACGTATATAAATTAATACTCAACTTTTACTTTATCCTTGTGGTACATCGCTATTGACGATACAAATGAGACTCTCCAGATACGGTTAATTACAATCACTGTAAGGCTAATGATGCCTTGCTAGGTCGTAGCCATGGACTTAGCTGAAGGCTATTCTAACGGTCTCTCGGCAAATGAGAGAAAGGCTTCATCAGTGTAGTCACTAGCAAAGTCGTCGTACAACTGGGGCGAGTGCTAGTCCGTCTTTCTAGACCTGCCATGTGGTGGCGCTAGGTCTGCAAGTACTGACAGTGGCGACACGTGGGTCCGACACGTACTAATGGACCGCGGCAGATTTAAGCTACCACCTAGCAAGTGTGGTGTCTGGCGGTGACACCACATTCCTCCCCCGCAAATCGGCGAACGGTCGTGTTATAAGGCTTCCGCCCGCCGTGGGGAGGGCCCCATGTTGACGTAGGCGATGAGGTGGGGAGCCTAACAACAGGCGAGGCTGTGCCACCCGCACCTGGCCATTCGGTCCGAGGGGAGCTAGGAAACGCCTGGAAACCTACTCCAGGGTGCACGTCAACATGCGGCGTAGGCGCCCGTAAAGAGACAGGAGTGGCCGAAGGGTCGACCTCCAATGCGTCGGGGTATCCGACGCGCGATGACGCCATGTGGTCCGGAGCGGGCAAGAGGTCCAGGGCGGATGACAGCTGGTCACGGGAAGCGATCGGCGGCGCGTGACCCAGGGAGGCGGTTGGCGGCTGCAGCAAAGCGTCCACTGCGGGCGGCGCTGGCGGCGGCTGCTGCGGCGGCTGCGGCGGCTGCGGCGGCGGCTGCGGCGGCTGCGGCGGCTGCGGCGGCGCGACGCCATGGGGCAGAATGGAAGGCATTGTCGGTAACACCTGGGGATGAGGCGAGCCAGTAGATGGGTCCCCAGGGTGCTGACCGGACGGCTCTGTCGCTGAAAGCAGACGGGGAGCGGCAGAACCCAGGCGACGACAGAGGCGCAGCTGATTGAGATGCCGACGCCCCTCACCAGAGGCCCCCATAACCAAATACATCGCGTGGCCGAGGCAGCGAAGAATGCGCCCTGCGAGCCAACGCCGTGAACCACGATAGTTGCGATAGAATACCACGTCGCCAGGAGCAAAAGCAGGAGTCTGCCGCTGCACAGGAACCTGATGCGGCGGATGCAGCAAAGACATCAAGGTTCGATGAGGACAACCGTGAAGCAACTCAGCCGGCGAGCGACCATCGCGGGGCTGAGAGCGATATGAAGACAAAAAGAGCAACAACGCGTCCTCCCGAGAATGCGACTCTTTCAACTTCAACATCTGTGACTTAAAAGTCCGGACCAAACGTTCAGCGGCACCGTTTGACTGAGGCGAAAACGGCGCGGACGTCAGATGTTGAATACCATTGGCCTTGCAGAATGACTGAAATTCTGCGGACATGAATTGTGGGCCATTGTCGGAAACAATAGTCTGTGGAAGACCTTCCACGCAAAAGATAGCAGACAACACTTGGATGGTGGCAGATGACGTCGTGGAAGACATCCGGACAACAAAAGGAAAATTACTGAAGGAATCGACAACAACCAACCATCGAGCATTCCAGAATGGACCAGCAAAATCTATGTGTAAGCGTTGCCAAGGGGAAGTGGCTTTTGGCCATGCAAAGAATTTCCGCGGCGGTGCGGATTGTTGTTCGGCACACGTGATGCAAGAAGAGCACATATACGTAATCGCAGCATCGATTCCGAACCAAGTACAGTGCTGATGAGCAAGTTGTTTCGTACGCACTATACCCCAATGTCCTTGGTGGAGAAGCTTTAAGACAGAGGACTGTAACGAACGTGGGACCACGACCCTAGACTGATCATTATCAGAACGCAACAACAAAACACCACGTCGTACAAAAAGTCTCTCCTTGTGAGCAAAAAATCTGTGAACCAACGGATCCTCGATCCGGGACTTTGACAAGGGCCATTGCGTAGCAACAAAACGCAAAATGGTAGCAAGGACAGGGTCGGCAGCTGTGGCTGTAGCTACACGACGAAAATCAATCGGAAACGATTCGACCACGTCATCAGTTTCCGCATCAAGGAACATGCAAGCAAGTTCAGAAGAATCGAATGCTTTATCCGCAGCAACTGGCAAACGGGACAACGCATCTGCGTTTCCGTGCTTAGCAGTGGACCGATACAAGATATCGTAGCGGTACTGCGAGAGGAAAATAGACCAGCGAATGAATTTCTGCACTGTACGTGGAGGTACAGGCTTGTTCGGATGAAAAAGCGATGTCAAAGGTTTGTGGTCTGTGATGATGGTGAAGTGACGACCATACAAGAAATCGTGAAACTTTGTAACACCAAACACGAGAGCCAAAGCTTCTTTCTCTATCTGGGAATAGTTTCTTTGCGCTGACGAGAGCAATTTGGATGCAAAGGCGATAGGGCGATCATGCGAACCATCTTTGTGTGCAAGCACAGCACCGATCCCGAAATCCGACGCATCTACCATCAACAAAAGGGGTTTCTGGGGATCGAATGGCGTAAGGCAAGTATTTGAAAGCAACGCCGATTTCAAGTGGCGAAAGGCGCGTTCGCATTCCGTCGACCAGACGAACGGAACACCTTTACGGCGTAAGCGATGAAGCGGAGCTGAAATGGAAGAGGCATGAGGAAGAAATTTATGATAATAGTTAATTTTTCCCAACACACTCTGTAGCTGCTTCACATTTTGCAGCGAAGGCAAGTCCTGTATGGCACGGAGGTGCTGTGGACTCGGATGTATGCCTTGGGCATTAAGTACATGGCCCAGATATGGCAAGTCACGAGCAAAAAACACACATTTGTCCTTCCTCAAGCGAAGACCATTCTGTCGCAAGACCTGAAATAATGTTCGGAGATTTTGTAAATGTTCCGCTTCTGTCTTTCCGGAGATCACTATATCGTCCAGATAGTTTGCTGCAGTAGGGACCGAAGCACAAATAGTTTGTAAATATTGCTGAAACAATGCAGGGGCGGATGCACACCCGAATGGCAGTCTTTTGAATCGGTACAATCCAAGATGCGTGTTAACCACCAATACGCGCTGGGATTCTTCGTCCACCGGTATTTGCAAGTACGCATCTGCTAGGTCCAACTTTGAAAAATATTTTCCCGGGCACAGTTTGTCAAAAAGATCTTCCGGGCGGGGCAAAGGAAAAGTAGCAGTCACTAGTTGTGGATTCACTGTTGCTTTGAAGTCCACGCAAAGTCTCAATTTGCCGGAAGGTTTTTGCAAAATTACTAAGGGTGAGGCCCAGAGAGAAGCCTGCACACGTTCAATGACACCTTGCGATTCTAGATCGTTTAATGTTCTTGCGACCTCATCACGCAATGTGTGGGGAACATTGCGCGCTCTGAAAAATTTCGGTTGCGCGTTGACTTTTAGTTCCAAATGTGCTTCATAGTTCTTAGCGCAACCAAGGCCCGGTGCAAAAATGTCTGCAAATTCCTCACACAGACGAGAAACACTGGCTGAAGGCACAGTCTGGTTCACTGATAGGACCTGATTCACGATAGACAAGTTAAACAATTGAAATAAATCTAAACCAAACAAGTTCACTGCAGCAGAAGAACGAAGAACGTAAAAGGACACAAGTTTTGTTTGTCCTTTATATGTTGCAAGAAGGCTGCACTGTCCTAACACAGGGATATGTTGTCCTGAATAACTAGTGAGCTGAACTTTTGCGGCACGCAACGGCGGGGCACCCAGTTGTTTGTACGTGGCGTGATTGAGCAATGAAACTGCAGCTCCGGTATCGAGCTGGAATGGAATCACTTGTCCGGCAAAGTCCAAATCTACAAAAAGTTTATTATCCTGCTGACGACAAGAGCGACTGTTTTGTGCAACTTGAACAGACACTGGTACAGAATGACTTGCGACGTGACGGGATTGCCGTCGACGTCGACGCACACTTTTTGTGGGACGAACACAGTCACTGTTAGAGAGAGGAACACTGGGCGGAGTGGCATTAACTACATGAATGTCCATGGGCGAAGGTTCCCGAGCCTGAGTGTCCTTGGTTCGATTCCGGCGCGAAGCAAAGGGCCTGGAATAGTTGGTAGTGTCCGATTTAAGCTTTTTCTGGCAAACACTTTGAACATGTCCTTTCTTATTACAGGAAAAGCAAATAGCTTGGCGTGATGGGCAATGTTCACGCGAATGTCTAGTTGCACACCGCGGGCATGATTTCAGCACTGCATTTGCTCGCTTTCGCGGGACACGTGTTTTTGCACTTGGCGTGCGCGAAGGCTGTTTACAGTTCCTTGCAGCGCGCCCGGCGGGCCGGTTAATGCGACACACAGCTGGCGAAGTTGCAAATGATTCCTGAGCAAAGTCAAGTGTGTCTTGCCTATCCAATATGTCTATCACTTGTTGAAGGGAGGGATTGACTAGTTTCAAAATCTGTTCCCTTATGCGAACATCAGAAACGTTCTGTGCTATTGCATCACGCACCATTGTATCTGAATAAGGAAGGCCACAGTCACATTCAAATGCGCAATCCCTAGTAAGGCCTTGCAAAGTTGCAACCCACTCCCGATTAGTTTGACCGGCCGTACGTTTTGTACGAAAGAACGTATACCGTTTTGCAACTACATTGACCGTTTCTTTGAAATAGGCATCTAAAGCCGACACAATTTCGTCGTAGGACAGAGTTGCTACGTCGTGTCGGGGAAACAATTTCACTATCACACGGTACGTTTGCACGCCGACACAAGACAATAAGTGAGGCTGCCGCTCGTTACCTTGAATTCGGTAGGCGGCGAGATGAAATCCAAACTGGCGGGACCACTCGGTCCACGTTTCCTGATTTTGGTCAAACTGGCGAAACTGCGGTGCAACTGCATGTTGTGGCTGCGGTAGCTGTGAGGAAGCGGCGGCGGCCGCATCGTTTTGCAGCGCACGTTGACCCTGGACGAGCTGTCCAAGGGCATCCAATAATGCCTGCGTCTGCTGATTCTGCAAGCGATAAAATTTGGACAGTACATCTGGAGAATGTGGCGAAGCCATGACACAAGCAAATTAATACAATACGAACGCTAAAGTCTCTTTTAAGACTCGTCGCCAATGTTTGTTGTGTCTAGACAAGACAGTCTAGACACAGGGTGAGGTTACCGATAGGGCACGCGTCAACTCACACCGACTGGCGTGAAGTCTGGAACAGGATAAGTATGAATGCACTAAAGAAAAGGACGTATATAAATTAATACTCAACTTTTACTTTATCCTTGTGGTACATCGCTATTGACGATACAAATGAGACTCTCCAGATACGGTTAATTACAATCACTGTAAGGTTAATGATGCCTTGCTAGGTCGTAGCCATGGACTTAGCTGAAGGCTATTCTAACGGTCTCTCGGCAAATGAGAGAAAGGCTTCGTCAGTGTAGTCGCTAGCAAAGTCGTCGTACAACTGGGGCGAGTGCTAGTCCGTCTTTCTAGACCTGCCATGTGGTGGCGCTAGGTCTGCAAGTACTGACAGTGGCGACACGCGGGTCCGACACGTACTAATGGACCGCGGCAGATTTAAGCTACCACCTAGCAAGTGTGGTGTCTGGCGGTGACACCACACTCAGCAACCCATTTTATGGTTCTGGCTCCTAGAACATTCTTTTAATTCCTGCAATGTCTTAGATGACGACCTGCAATTCAGCTTGATAATTGGAGCATTTAACTCTCAAAGGGAACGTGTGACATTACACAGAAGACATCACGATTGAACAAATACCCTCACTTTAAGGACTTCACCAGACACCCAAACTGACAGACCTTCACATACAAGTTTTACAAAATGTAGTTATCAGTGACAAATCAGTTTCTATATTTTGGCAGCATCACCAGTAATTCTGAGGTCCCCCTAAAACAGGAAATGGCATCACAAGTGTAGTTACAGAAGCCTCCGCAAGAGGGGAGCAGCGTCCACTACCAGAACTAGTCACATTACTATGACACAACTTCAGCATTCTCACATGACAACTCAGATAAGCTCCTGCACCTTGTATGAGCCACTTCAGTGCCAAGCAATGCAGCACTTGCCGTGACATCAATTGGCACCCTATACTGTGTTGATATAATTCCTGTTTTGTATGGTTGGCTCAAGAAACCCCACACTGTGCAATAATATAAAGGCAGACAGTGATCAGAATTAGGCAAGACAAACCACTACAAAGTAAAGTTCCTACATGCCACTACAGATAGTTTCTCATCAAATGGCTTGAATCCTGCAGTGAAACTTGCATCACAAAAAAGTGGATCTCATCCTTGTATTGGAAATGTGACTGCTTTTGACACGCCTGACAGAAACTCTGCTGCTCACAGCTTTCCTGCCTCATATCACTTATTCTATCAGGAGACCTGAAATGCACAAAAGTATTTAAATGACATAGGATCAGATGTTAGAGTACTACTGACAATGTTCAAAGACTGCTCCTTGGTTGCATCTTGGCTCACAGGAGTCTATTCTTGGTATAGACTTACTATTTCATTACTGCCTTGATGTGTCCATATAAGAGGTGCAACTCATACGGAACAATGAGACTGTTTACAGAAATTCTCCATGTTCATGCAATGTTCATAGATGGAGAAACTCTGCATCTGCGTATTGCTCTGTAGATGTGAAATCATCAATATTAAATGAGCTTCTTACTCTATTGAACACTGTTGGTGAACTTAACTGGGAAAATGACAGCTGTGGAAGAAGGGAGATCATGCTTTATTGCAGAGAACAGTGTGTTGGACATGCATATTAATAATCACACTGCTGCACTCAAGATGCCCTGGCATCAATAAGTAAGCTACAGGATGACATCCTTCATGCTGCAACTTTGGACAATGTAAGATGGTAGTCCACTTTTGGGCCCAGAATATGGTATAACACTTCCCACCACATCACTAATACACCTGGACCATGAGCTGCTTCCTAAGCCTGCCAACTGGTCACTGCAAACTATGCTGCACTGAAGAAGGAGTTTGAAGAATTACTGGCAGCTAGAAGTATCAGACATTTGGATAGCCTGTAGACATTTTTCCTACATGTAGTTAACTGGAAAGGTGGGTCCTGGGAAGCTTGAAGGCTCTATCACATCTTAAATGTGTGAACTAAACCTGAATGCTACCTCATTCCGCATCTCCAGGATATTTCGCATGTGTTAGCAGGAGCTTAGCTGTTCAGAATTATAGATTTTCAAAAAGCATATCATCAGATTCCAGTGGCACCAGCATGTACACAAACACAGTAGCCATGCCCTTTGGTCTCCTTGAATATACCTCAGTGCCATTTGGTTTAAAGAAAGTGGCTCAAATCTGGTAGCAGTTTATCAGTGAGGTCGATCATGGCCTGCCCTTCTGCTTCACATATCTCAGTGATTTGTAGATTTTCTCCACCTTTGCCGCTGAACAAGACAATGATCTGTAAATTATGCTTGACCTACTTAGTCATTATGGACTACAGAAACAAAGACAAATGTGTGCTTTGATAACAAGAAATGGAATTTTTGGGAGACTGGTTTACCTCCTCAGGCATTCAGTCTTTACAAAGGTTGACTTGATTTTGTCAGTTGCTCCAGAGATTTTCCAGCAGTTACACTGATTTTATTAATTTTTGTTTTTTATTTTTATTTCATTTTATTTTATTTTTTTCCCTACAAGCACCATGTGCCCCATACTGAGGTCATACAAGTGCTACTCACTGTCGCACTCATGAATACAATGCTCAGTAACATGGAGCTCAGCAATCTTCTCTGCATTTGATGCTGTTAAAGCCAGCTTAAGAGTCACTGTGCTCCTGGCACACCCTCTCCCTTCTGCCGACATGTACAAAAGAACAGACATCACATATGTAACGAAGGTGAGGAGGCCAATGACCACATCAATGCGGATGCACACCATGCTCAAACTCTTAGGGGAATCAGCAGGATGTCGTGAGTTATGCCGATAATGGGCAATGGGCGCTGCATCTATAGGGTGTGGTTAAGTTGTGAAACTGGGTCTGACCGGAGGTGTCCTAGGGCAGTTTGTGCAGTTGCAATGTCCACTGTATCCATATGGTACAGTGGTCAGTGCCTCTACCTAGTAGGCAGGAGACCCATGTTTGAATCCCAGTCCAGATCAAATTTTCAACTTTCCCCATTGATTTAAATCAGTACCTACTGGTAGCTAATGTCATTAACTCCTTTGTTTCTGTTCTTGGTGTCTGTTCTTTTGGACATGTCTGAAAGAACAGACATCTCACATACATGTGTTTATATGATCCACAATTGTATTTAATTACATGGTTTAAATTCAATATTATCTTTGCAAGCTTATAAAAAATTCCTAAATTGTTTTGTGTCTCATACTTACTAAGATCAATTTTTGAGATGCTTGATTTTGCTGTTTCATTCATGTTATTTCTGCCACAAAATTTCATACAGAAATACATTTGCAATTGTGTTGACCATGTATATTACAGCCCTATTAAAATACTGTGGAGAATATTGCAAAGGCACTGGGGGAGGGGGGGGGGTCAGTATTAGTGTAGAAAAAATATTTAATTGCATATAATTTTTGTGTTTTCTTCCAGTCACTAGTGTATCAATTGAATATATTTAAACCATTAAATTATACGCAGTTGAAATAATGTTCTGTGATTGCTGAATGACCATGTCTATTTTGTTATAAACTGAGGATTATACTATAGAAAAACTTCACCTCATATAATTTTCTGATATATTTGTCCATTAATTCAGACACCTCCAATTTAGTTATTGGATTTGAATACGTGAGTATAACTCAAAAATTATCTCCAATGTAGCTATGCCTTGTATTGCAATACAAATAGGACATATATGTTAACGTCATTTTTAAATGTAGTCCCCTTGTTTTTCAACAACCTTCCTGATGCCCTCAGAAAAGGTCTTCAGCTGAGCAGTGAGCTACGTATGCACCGCATCCTTCACTTCTTGGTTCTAGATGAATGGACGGCCCCTTATTGTCTCTTTGAGTGGAATAAACAAGTGGTAGTTAAAAGAGCCAAGATCAGGACTGTATGGAGGGTGAGTCATTACTTCAGTCTTGAGTTCTTGGAGTATTTCAGCACTGTGGGCTGTGGCATGTGGACGCCCACTGTTGTGCGACAACACACCTTCTTTCAATGCCCTCAACGTTTCCTTCAAGTTGCAGGTTTTAGCCTGTCAGTAAGCGTCTTACTGTAATGCACACTGAAGGAAAGTTGCTACTCACCATATAGTGGAGAGGCTGAGCCGTGATAAGCACAATAAAAAGATTCATACAATCATAGCTTTTGGCCATTAAGGCCTTTGTCAGCAGTAGACACACATACACACATGCACACACACTCACGCAAGCGCAACTTGCGCACACATCTGCAGTCTCAGAGAGCTGAAACTACACTGCGAGCAGCAGCACCAGTGCATGAAGGGAGTGGTGACTGGGTGGGGGTAAGGAGAAGGCTGGGGCAGGGAGGGGGAGGGATAGTATGTTGGGAGTGATGGATAGTGAAGTGTTGCAGTTTAGATCGAGGGTAGGAGAGAAGGTGCGGAAGGGGGAGGGGGTAAGTAGCCAAATGGGGAGAAATAAAAATAAAATAAATTAAAAGACTGGGTGTGGTGGTGAAATGACGGCTGTGTAGTGCTGGAATGGGAACAGGGAGGGGGCTGGATGGGTGAGGACAGTGACTAGCGAAGGTTGAGGCCAGGAGGGTTACGGGAACATAGGATGTATTTCAGGGAAAGTTCCCACCTGCATAATTCAGAAAAGCTGGTGTTGGTGGGAAGGATCCATATGGCACAGGCTGTGAAGCAGTCATTGAGATGAGGGGTATCGTGTTTGGCAGCATGTTCAGCTACAGGGGGGTCCAGTTGTTTTTTGGCCACAGTTTGTCAGTGGCCATTCATGCGGACAAACAGCTTGTTTGTTGTCATGCCTACATAGAATGCAGCACAGTGGTTGCAGCTTAGCTTGTAGATCACATGACTGGTTTCACAGGTAGCCCTGCCTTTGATGTGAAAAGTAATGATAATGACTGGACTGCAGTAGCTTGTGGTAGGAGGATCTATGGGACAGGTCTTGCATCTAGGTCTATTACAGGGGTATGAGCCATGAGGTAATGGATTGGGAGCAGGGGCTGTGTAAGAATGGACGAGTATATTGTGTAGGTTCAGTGGATGGTGGAATACCACGGTAGGAGGGGTGGGAAGGATAGTGGGTAGGACATTTCTCATTTTAGGGCACGATGAGAGGTAATCAAAACCCTGGCGGAGAATGTAACTCAGTTGCTCCAGTCCTGGATGGTACTGAGTTACAAGGGGAATGCTACTCTGTGGCCGGACTGTGGGAGGTGGTGGGAGACTGGAAAGATAAGGCACGGGGGATTTGCTTTTGTACAAGGATGGGAGGATAATTACGGTCAGTGAAGTGCTTCAGTGAGACCTTCGGTATATTTAGAGAGGGACTGCTCATCACTGCAGATGCGATGTCCATGGGTGGCTAGGCTGTACGGAAGAGACTTCTTGGTATGAAACGGGTGGCAGTTGTCGAAATGGAGGTATTGCTGGTGGTTAGTAGGTTTGATATGGATGGAGGTACTGATGTAGCCATCTCTGAGGCAGAGGTCAACATCTAGGAAGGTGGCTTGTTGGGTTGAGTAGGACCAGGTGAAGCAAATGGGGGAGAAGTTGTTGAGGTTCTGGAGGAATGTGAATAAGGTGTCCTCACCTTCAATGCAGATAGCAAAGATGTCATCAATGAATCTGAACCAGATGAGGAGTTTGGGGTTTTGGGTTTTTAGGAAGGATGGCCCATGAATAGATTAGCATAGGATGGTACCATGCGGGTGCCCATAGCCGTACTGTGGATTTGTTTGTAGGTAATGCCTTCAAAGGCCAAGTAATTGTGGGTGAGGATATAGTTGGTCATGGAGGCTAGGAAGGAGGTTGTTGGTTTGGAATCCATAGGGCATCTGGAAAGGTAGTATTTGATAGCAGTAAGGCCATGGGCATTAGGAATGCTTGTGTACAGGGATGTGGCATCAATAGTGACGAGCAGGGCACCATGTAGTAAAGGGAGAGGGACTGTGGAGAGTCAGTCAAGCAAATGGTTGGTATCTTTTATATAGAAGGATAGGTTCCAGGTAATAGGTTGACGGTGTTGATTTACCAGAGCAGAGATTCTCTCAGTGGGGGCACAGTAACCGGCCACAATGGGGCATCCTGTGTGGTTGGGTTTATGGTCTTCAGGAAGCATGTATAAGTTGGGAGTGTGGGGAGTGGTAGAGGTAAGTAGAGAGATGGACTTTGGGGAGAGGTTCTGGGATGGGCCTAAGGATTTGAGCAGAACCATGACTAATTTGTAGATAATGTGTCACTTTGTCAATAGTCACTAATCTATCTACCAGAAGCATGTCTTATGCACTCTCAATGTTATCAACGTTTGTGACAATGGATGGTAGTTCATGTCCTTCCTCCTGCATAACACATGTGCGACCATGTTTGAATTCTGCAATCCATTTGCAGAAACTCCACTGTGACAGAACACTGTTACCATAATGTGCAAAAGTCTTTGATGGATTGTGGCCCCTGATAAGGCTTCTGATCACAAAAACTGCACCACTCGTTTGTCCCCTTTGGTACAAACTTCTAATGTATTGGCCATGGTCTATCTGTAACAAAAGGAAGACAAATGGAGAAATTAGGATCAAACTTTGACAGCAGGACCACAACAGTTTAATAATAAAATAAATAAGGAAAGAGGTCAATATGAATAATGTCAGAAGAGTTACATTAACATTGCAGAGAATTTTTGACTTAACCTTGTAAATTGTTCTGTCTTGTTTTAGGGAACCTGGTTCTATGTACTGATGCCAAAAAACATGTTTTAGGGAGAACAAATGATGACTCAGTGAATTTACGATGTAGTGAAGGATGGGTAACATAACAAAAACCGGAGCTTTTGTAATATTCAAGTTTAGTAGCTTCTATAATTTTTTTGTGCAAAAATTTTATATTTTTTATTTATTAATTTTTTTTGACTTGTTTCATCATAGGACTAGCAGATTCTCATGCATAAATTATTATGTGTGGATTTGGGTGGGTGGGTTTGTGTATTTCAATCAAGCTGGTAATATAAAAATATAGTCATGTAGAAGAAGGTGTAATTAGATGAATGACGAACACTAATTTCACTTAACAGTGGTTTATCCAGCACTTGCACATACAAGACTGCAGAGCAAACTGCCTCCTGCCAGAACACATATGGTATATATACAGCTACAGAACATTCCAGTACAATGATTCTTTACATTTGTGGATACTTCTAGAATATGGTTGAACCAAATATAGAAATTAAAATTGTACAATTCAAATGAGTTTTAAATTCACGATCCTCCATGCAACAGTTTAGTATCATAGCCACTATACCACAGTGTTACTCAGCTGCTTCTGCCACCAAAGTCTTATTAAGGTGTTCAGTAAGCCCGTTAGTTTGTGGATGGTAAGCAGTCATCATGTGGTGAGTAATGTTGCATTGACAGTTTATCTCTGTCACAAGATTCAATTGAAAAACTTTTCCTCGATCCATAATTAATGACCATGGGACACCGTATGTTAATACAATGTCTTCCATGATGAATTTGGCTACCTCGGATGCTTTGGCTGTTTTCATGGCTTTTGTAATGGCATAGTGTGTCAGATAATCAGTGCAAACAATAATCCATCTATTGCCACTAGCAGAAATTGGAAATCATCCAAGGAGGTCAATCCCAACACGCTGGAAAGGCGTTTTGGCTGGTGGAATTGGTACGAGTCGGCCATGTGGTTTCTGAGGAACTGCCTTTCTCCTCTGGCACTCTTGACAGTGCGACACATAGTGACGGACACTCCTAAATAAACCTGGTCAGAAAAATCTCTTGCAGATTCTATCATATGTCTTAATAAATCCTAAATGTCGTGCCTTAGGTGTGTCATGGAATTTCTGTAGAACATCTAAGTTCATGTGTTTAGGAATCACTAGTAGCCACCTCTTTCCAAACGGATCAGACTTTTTCTTGCAAAGTAATCCATTAACTACCTTAAATTTTCCTTTCACATCCTCTGACCGATTTAAGGCAAGCATAATTTGAGATATCTTGGCATCCTTCTTCTGCTCAGCAAAGATCGTGGAGTGGAGCGAGACAGTCACTATCTTCATCAAAGTCTTGATGGTCTTGCAGAGGGTTTCTTGAGAGACAGTCGGCATCTTGGTGTTTTCTTCCACTTTTGTACACTATGGTAATGTCATACTCTTGAAGACGTAGTGCCCACCTTGTGAGTCATCCTGTTGGATTCTTAAGACCTGTCAACCAATAAAGTGAATGACGGTCTGTAACAACTGTGAATGGCCTTCCATAGAGATACTGTTGAAATTTGCAGATCACAGCAAGACATTCTCTTTCTGTAGTTGAGTAGTTTCTCTCGGTTTTGGTAAGCGTCCTTGAAACTTAGGCTATAACCTACTCTTTTCCATCCGAAATTTGCACCAGAACAGCACCAATCCCATACCCACTGGTATCTGTGTGTAGTTCTGTAGGTGCTCTCTCGTCATACAGACCAAGTACAGGGTCAGTCATGAGAGCTTTTTGCAGCACATCGAAAGAATCTTGTTTAGCACCATCCCAGATAAATTTAGCATCAGCTTATGAAACTCTTGTAGTGGCCTAGCTTTGACACAAAAGTCTCTGATAAAATGATAGTAATAAGAACATAATCTGAGGAAGCTTCTCACATCTCTAATACTTTTAGGAATACGAAATTCCGTTATAAATCTCACCTTTTCTGGGTTTGGCCACACACCTTCATTTGACACAAGGTGTCCAAGAATTTTGATTTCTTTTGCTCCAAAGAGATGCTTTCGTGGATTAAGTTTCAGTCTGCCTTGTTGGAGTCACTTAAGAATGGCCCTCAGTCTTTTTATATGTTCATCAAATGTCTCTGAGAACACTATAATGTCCTCAAAGACACATCGTCCACTTCAGGTGCCTTAGAAGATTATCCATCATCCGTTCAAAAGTTGCTGGTGCATTACACAAACCAAATGATATTACCTTAAACTCATACAGGCCCTCAGGGGTGATGAATGCAGTTTTCTCACGATCAGCCTCATCTACTTTGATTTGCCAGTATCCCGAGCACATGTCCACGGTTGGGAAAATCTTAGCCCCCTTCAGACAATCTAGTGTATCGTCAATTCGTGGAAGATAGTAAACATCCTTTTTAGTTATCTTATTAACCTTCCTGTAATCAACACAAAAGTGCCAATTGCCATCCTTCTTCCTGACGAAGACCACTGGTGATGACCATGGGCTCTGTGAAGGCTGAATGATGTCATTCTTCATTATTTTCTCTGCCTCGCCACAAATTATTTGACATTCCACATCTGACACACAGTATGCTCTCTGGCTTATTGGTTGATGGTGTCCAGTGCTAATCAGGTGCTTCACCATCAATTTGTCTAATTTGCTCTTCACCTGTTGGTTGAAGCATTCAGAGAACTCTTGAAGAATGGCAAGTAGCTTCTTCTGTTGTTCCTTAGTGAGATCTGGTGATAGTCGAGCTAGAAGATCTTGTGTCATAGTGGTAGCACTAATTTCACTCACAGACTTGGCATGGGAGGTTTCTATGACACTCAGCTGTTCTTCAATTAACGGCTCAGTGTTTGCTATGCACAAGCATCATAGAAGGATCTGTGGTTCTCGGCGACAGTTAACTATCCACAGTTCACTGAATCCGTTCTTAAATGAGACGACAGAGGCTGGGATGATCAAGTTATTCTTCAGTGGGATACTTCTCTTACATTCCACTACAAGATCCATGGGTTGATGCATGGCATGACACATGACAGTTACCTTTGTAGTGCTGACCACAGGAACCATCACTCCATCCAGCACATATAGTCTCCACACACTAGGATGCGCATCTTCCTGTCCACAGTATCTCATCTTGTGTACCGTAATCTTCGAGTGACCACAGTCTATAATTGCCTGAGAAGCTTTCAAAAAGTCTCATCCGAGAATGACGTCATGATTACACTCTTGTAAGATGATGAATTCTAAGGGCTGTGGATGGCCACGTATACCCACACTAATGACACATCTTCCTGTAGGTTTTACATATTTCCCATTAGCCGCCTTCAGCAGAGATGTTTTCATTGTTGACGAATACGGTTTTCTGCAACTGTGGATGGTACTTCTCTGAAATGACTGAATATGATGCTTCAGAGTCCACAAGAGCTTGGGCTGGTCAGCCATCCATGAGGATATTGACGTAGTTTCCTATCATTTTTATAGTGATTGATGGCGGAGGATTTTTCTCTTCAGTGGCCTTGCCTTCAAGGAAGGTTTAGTTTTCCAGGTTGTGGTGGCTAGGTGATTGGCTGGAGCTTCTAAACAGTGATAGAGAACTTGATCGGCATCTTGGGGAGTGTCCTCTCCAGTGGCTAGCTTGTGGCGATGGTGACCTATGTCGTCCTGCACCCATATCTTCTTGTTCATCTGCATTGTCCTGGAGATGGTGTCAGCTAAGATCAGTTTGCTGTCTTTGGTCATGGGTGTCATCAAATATCTGCTGCCTTTCTTGACAATAGCACACCACATGTACCGGTCATCCACAGTGGAAACATACTGGTTGGTTATCCTGGGTCCTCCAGACGTCAGTCTCCCTTGGTGCCTAAACAGATTCTTCATCCAGCATTGTAGGAACGTAACTCCACCTGTGTCTCGACTTTTTCACTGTTTTAAAGGGAAATGAGGGAGAAGAGATTGGATTCAGTGTCTGTTCCGCTTCCTCCCTTATGACCTCTTGAAGTGTCTCCGTTTTTTGCTTGCTGTGCAATCCAAGTGCCTTCTGAACTTCCTCTCTCACTATCTGATGAAGAACACTTGTGAAATCAGTTGCTTCCTCCATCTCAGACATCGATACAAAGTTTGGAGGCCGTTCAAACTTCTTGTGTGTAATTCTTTTTTGATGCATTGTTTCAATATACTGGCACCATTTTATGAAGTTGTCTGCTGTCGAAACCTCCTTCAGGAGGAGGGCTTGATACATGTCCTCAGCAACACCATTGAGGAGATGTGCAACCTTACCTTCCTCCTTCATTATAGGATACACTATTTTACACAGCTCCAAGACGTCTTGAATGTAGGATGCTGTAGTTTCTCCTGGATGCTGTGCCCTGCACTTTAATTTATCTTCAGCCTTGCAATTCTGTCATTGTGTGTCACTGAAATACTTGCGCAGTTCCACTTGGAATACTTCCCAGCTTGTGATGAACTTCTCGTCATTGTTCTCATACCATTGTTTGGCAGTGCCCTCCAAGTAAAAAAATACATTAGCCAAACACACGGCGTCATCCTGTTTGTTAAGTTTGGCCACATGCTCATATACCTTTAGCCACTTGTTTGGACCAGAGAACCCAGAAGGATGTCTCATGTGGTGGCACACAGTTACTGTCATCGCAATGTCCTCTTATTCTTCTGGCTCCGATGGATTGTGATCTGTTGAATATGGCTCAAGCTCGGGTTTCTCACCACGTAAACGGCGTCTCTGTTGTGGCTTGATGGGAGCCACTGCGTCCTCGATAATGTGCTCTATCACAAGTTCCAGCACCCAGCGTCTCCACCAGAGTAATGTCACATAGAAGAAGGTGTAATTAGATGAATGACAAACACTAACTTCACTTATTGAATGTTTATTCAGCACTTGCACATACAAGAGTGCAGAGCAAAGTGCCTCCGGCCAGAACACATACAGTATATATACAGATACAGAATATTCCTGTACAATGATACTTTACATTTGTGGATACTTCTAGAATGTACTTGAACCAAACATAAAAATTAAAATTGAACAGTCAAGGTGAGTTTTGAACTCACAACCCTCGATGCAACAGTTTAGTACCACAACCACTACACCATGCTGCTACTTAGCTTCTGCTGTAACAGTATTATGAAAATGATAGTTGCTACTCACCATGTAGTGGAGACGCTAAGTGGCAGTTAGGCGCAATGAAAAGACTACTGAAAAGTGAGCTTTCAACCAACAAGGCCTTCTCCATTAGGCAATGTGCACACACACACACACACACACACACACACACACATACAAACACTCATGCAAACACGGCTCACACATTCATGACCACAGTCTCTGGCAGCTGAAGCTAGATTGTGAGCAGCAAAGTGTTATGGAGAGGCAATCAGAGGGTGGAGGGGGGGTGGGGGTGGGGGGGTAAGGAGGAGGTTGTGCCAGGTGGAAGGGGTAGGATGGCAAGGTAATCGTAGGTGATGGAAAGTGTTGCTTGTGGGAGCACACAGGGATGAGTTGGAGAGAGGATAGGGCAGATAGGTGCTGCCGGGAGGTTAGCTGTAGGGGGGGGGGGGGGGGGGGATGGCACATGAGTGGGGAGTGTGCTGTGGAAAAGGAGAGAAGTAAAAAGACTGAAGGTGACTTGGTGGAATGGCGAGCTGTGTAGTGCTGGAATGGGAATGGGGAAGGGGCTAGATGGGTAAGGACAATGACTAATTATGATTGAGGCAGGAAGGGTAATGGCAACATAGGATATATTGCAGGGAGAATTCCTACCCACACAATTCAGAGAATGTGGTGTTGGTGCAAAGAATCCAGATGGCACACACTGTGAAACAGTCACTGAAATGAAGAACATCTTGTTGGGTGGCCTGCTCCGCAATGGGATGTTCCTGCTGTTTCTTGGCCAAAATTTGTGAGTGGTCATCTATGTGGTCATCATGCCCACATAGAATAAATCACAATTGTTGCAGCTTAGCTTGTAAATCACATGACTGGTTTCATTGGCACCCCTGTCTTTTGTGGGATAGGTGATGTTTGTGACTGGGCTGGAGTAGGTGTTAGTGGGAGGTCTTGTGTCTAGGTCTACTACAGGGCTTTGATCTATGAGGCAAGGGGTTGTGAGCAGGGGTTGTGTAGGGATGGACAAGGATATTGTGTATGTTTGGTAGGAGACAGAGTACCACTGTGAGATGGGTGGGAAAGATGGTGGGTAGGACATTTCTCATTTCAGGGCATGACGAGAGGTAGTCGAAACCCTGCCAGGGAATGTGATTCAGCTGCTCCAGTCTTTCCTTTGAACAGACAACTAGCTTACATGCCTGCAAGGGCTCTTCCTTCAACTAGTTCTTGAAATATGTAAATGAGCTACTACACTAGTCTCAGCTGCCATTTGGCTGTTTGTGACATCACACCTAGCTCGCATGAAACATGAGTAAATGCAAGCTACCTTGATTTCAGCATGCTGAGTTAGTGGCAGTTGATTGCATTATGTTTAATGTAGCTGCATAATAGTTTAGCCAGAGGTTTTGCAAACTGACTGATTTAATTTTGATGTTATAGTATGTGTTTTCAATAAATCTTTCCTCTTTTTCCAAAATCCAAAAATTTCATATGAACATTAATCTTGGTATTTACAAGAAAAAAGTTGGTTATGTGTCAGTGAAACATTGTGTAAACTTTTTTCTTGGTCATGCTTATGCTCATGAAAGACACAGCTCTCTGGAACAGTAAAGATTGCATTATTCAGACCTTAATAATTGGCACCCAAGAATTTCAAGACATGAAAAATCAGTATCTCATCTCCATGCTTAGATAGTGGTGGGAAAATTTGGTAAAAGTAGAACTGATTTGCATTTATATGAACAGAAATGTTTAAGCATTTTAAAGCACAATGAAGCAGTGAAACACAACTGCAAAATGCTTAAGAGATTGATATTAGCAACGTGCCTTTTGTCATTTTGAAGACACAGGGAAATCTGTGACTCCATCAGTCGAGGCAATCATGTGAAGTTAGTTAATTTGTTCCCTGAGTTCAATGACAAATAGAAAACCTCCTCATCTACAGACTTTGTACTCACTGGATAGTCTCCTCTCATTCAAAATGATTTAATTCAAAGTGTAAACTCAATGAAATGAGTTATGTTTGATGCTATTTTATTAGACGAAAAATCAGATGTCAAAAATCTTGCACAGTTATCAATTGTATTCAGATACATATACATACATGGAAGGGATTTATGAAAGATTTATTGGGTTTATCATGTTTGCTGTGTAGATAGGAGAGGCCATAGCAAAGGTGGCAACAAACTGCCTTGAAGAATTTGAACAAAAATAAATTGGTTATCATGGTGGGACATTGAAACATTTTGCAAACAAAAATTAGAGAAGTAAATCCACATGCCATATTTGTGCACTGCTGTGCCCACTTTCACATGTATGCCCACAAGTTGAAGTTGGTTTAAGTACAATCACTATCATGGATGAGTTCATGTAGAGTTCTTTTGCTAATCTTAGTGGTTTTGTAACATTTTTTGCCCATTTATTGAAAATAACAGCCAACTTATTAAATGTGATAGTGAAGAAGAGATTTCCAAGGCTTGCATCAACAAGATGGAGTAATTCAAGTCACTCAGTACTACTGTGGCAGGTCACAGGTTTAATACATTTAGGAAAATCCACAGTATGGGGAAAAACTGCTATTGATGAAGAATGTGGATTTCTCATGCTGTTACAAGATTTTCAGTTTTTACCTTTTGTGTCTGTTCAAAAAACTGTTTTCACTGACAGACATTACATTTAACATTGTGCAGTAAAAGTCCTTAGATATAATATTTAGCAGCAAAAAAGAGGAAGATTTGAAAGAAAAGCTGCACACTAAGAGGTACAGTGGCTTTGAGAAAATGTGATGCAAGGCTGAATGCATGTGTGATACTCCAAGTAAGAGAAGAAAGGAAAAGTGCACAGAAACATTTGTATAGGATAACTACATGAGGGTGTACCTTGAGATAAGAGATATTATAAAAATGTAGTTAAACATCAGATCTGAGTTGTTGCCTGACATAGTTTATTGAAATATTTGACTCATAGAATTTCTGAAACTTTGCAGATGTGTTTCTCAAAGAGACATTTAAAAAATCAAGCTCAGTAAATGGGAAGTTTTTTGATATTGTTAGGTTAAAATCTGAAGCACATGCCATGTTTAAATTACATGTTGAAGTGAAGACTGTGACAGAAATACAAAGTTTCCCATATCAAGAAGCACTTCACACTTGACTTCCAAAATTCTACAAACTCTCTGAACTGATTTTAAACATATCAAGTGTATCACCAGCAGCAGAACGATTGTTTTCTGCACTGAAAAGAAGAAAGACATTCAGTAAAAATGTTCTAGGACAAAGCCATCTGTCTGTACTCTCCTTTATTTCCATAGAAAAGGATCTGTTGTCTCAGGAAGATGGAAATTATTTTTTTGATGACACTACTGAGAAGCTGTGCAAGAAGAACCAAAGAGAGTAGTTCTGCTACAGATAAAACCACTATGAGTGAGGAATGTCACATGTACAGTACACAAAGCTGACAAGTATCATGTTGCATGTGTTACCAGCATTTTCAGGATACCCCACTGAAGGAGTGACAGAACATTGTACATAGTTTATTATGCCACTGTGGGACAATCATGATTGGGGTTCAACATAATTTTAGGAGAAATAATTGAAATACAATCAAAGATCAAAAGGCAGTGTAAGTAGTCAAAATGGAAGAAAACTGTTTGCTATTTTCAAAAAGAAGAAGAGGAAAATTGATTGAAACTGGAAAAGAAAGAGCATGCATATTTATTTTGGATGAAAACATTCTAAACTTTGTCATATGGATAAATTCATAGTGTGTATTACCAAAACTAGCAGTGTGTAATGGCCTGGTTGGGATTCCTCCCAAAGGTTGTTCATAAGGAAACCATATCTTTGTGCATGCATGTTTGTATGTGGAGCAAAACTAAGTCTTTGGCAGTGTTTGGCAGTATTTTATCACTGAATATGTTGGTTTGGTTTTGTTGTACAATGAGTGTTTACATGATTAATAGTATGAGCACCGTAAATATAGTCCCTATGTGAAATCATTGTGTATTCTTTCTGTTTCTTTAAGAGATTTTGGTATGATGACAACATCTATATCAGCACTGTTTCACAAGGTGCGACTGTGTGACTCACAGGAGCAAGAAGTTATCAGCATAGGTACTGCTCTGAATTGGTGCATGCCCCACTACATATCACTACCAAGCAGTTCCAAACCATGTGGTGACAAAAACTTATCTCTGCCTATTTCTGTGTTCTTTCTTCATTTCTTATCTTAACAGTCTTAAATATTGTAATGGATTCTTTGGTACTGCCTGTTCAATGAACTATCCCCAAACAAGATGTTGACCATTATTTTGTAGTTAGTTTGCACTGAGTCCCATATCACTTCTATATTTCTAAATTAGTACAATCTTGTTTGTTTGTTGTTGGTCCCATTGTCTTCCATGTTCATGATGTTGCTCCCGAGTCATTGTCCTTGAACCAAGAAATATTAACTGATCAAAGGATTGATATTCAGGTAGCTTCCAATAGTTATTCCAATAATTACAGTTTCTGAACTTTGCAATAGATATATTCTTCAGTATTTCCACACTTAGCACTAACAAAATATAATACTCCTGCCTCCAGCAGTAGTACAAAACAATATCAAGTCCATTTGCAAATAAGTCTTCTACCAAGAGTGTCTATTCCCACATCACATTCCCACCAAGCCTCTGTACCTCTCTCTCAACAAATAAAACAGTGATCTCACTTACAAGTCAAATAGTTTATAACACTATTGATAATAATTGCTGTTACAATTTCAGAACATTTGAAACTGACTGATTCTACTGCCTCCAACATACATTGCACATATGGACCATAAAGATAAGATACAAGAAATTAGGGCTCATAAGAAGGCATATAGACCATATAGATAGTAATTTTTCTCTTGCTCTATTTGCGAGTGGAACAGGAGAGGAAATGACTAGTAGTGATATAGGATACCATCTGCACAAGCTGTACAATGGATTCCTGAGTATCTATGTGGAGGTAGATGTATATGTAAAATAGATTTACATGAATTCAAGTGAAATGTTTCAACTTAATTTAATTTTTTTTTCCTTTCCTGTGCTAACCTCTTCATCTCAGAGTAGCACTTGCAACCTACGTCCTCAATTATTTGCTTGACGTATTCCAATCTCTGTCTTCCTCTACAGTTTTTGCCCTCTACAGCTCCCTCTAGTACCATGGAAGTCATTCCCTCATGTCTTAGCAGATGTCCTACCATCCTGTCCCTTCTCCTTATCAGTGTTTTCCACATATTCCTTTCCTCTCCGATTCTGCATAGAACCTCCTCATTCCTTACCTTATCAGTCCACCTAATTTACAACATTTGTCTATAGCACCACATCTCAAATGCTTCGATTCTCTTCTGTTCCGGTTTTCCCACAGTCCATGTTTCACTACCATACAATGCTGTACTCCAGACGTACATCCTCACAAATTTCTTCCTCAAATTAAGGCCGGTATTTGATATTAGTAGACTTCTCTTGGCCAGAAATGCCTTTTTTGCCATAGCGAGTCTGCTTTTGATGTCCTCCTTGCTCCGTCCGTCATTGGTTATTTTACTGCCTAGGTCGCAGAATTCCTTAACTTCATTGACTTTGTGACCATCAATCCTGATGTTAAGTTTCTCGCTGTTCTCATTTCTACTACTTCTCATTACCTTCGTCTTTCTCCGATTTACTCTCAAACCACACTGTGTACTCATTAGACTGTTCATTCCGTTCAGCAGATCATTTAATTCTTCTTCACTTTCACTCAGGATAGCAATGTCATCAGTGAATCGTATCATTGATATCCTTTCACCTTGTATTTTAATTCCACTCCTGAACCTTTCTTTTATTTCAATCATTGCTTCCTCGATGTACAGATTGAAGAGTAGGGGCGAAAGGCTACAGCCTTGTCTTACACCCTTCTTAATATGAGCACTTCGTTCTTGATTGTCCACTCTTATTATTCCTTCTTGGTTGTTGTACATATTGTATATGACCCGTCTCTCCCTATAGCTTACCCCTACTTTTTTCGAACAGCTTGCACCATTTTATATTGTCGAATGCTTTTTCCAGGTCAACAAATCCTATGAAAGTGTCTTGATTTTTCTTTAGCCTTTAGCTTAGTCTTTCTCCTCTTTCATTCCTTGTCCCAAGCCCATATTCTCCTGTAACCTTTTCTTCTACTCCTTCCCCTACAACTGCATTCCAGTCGCCCATGACTATTAGATTTTCGTCCCTCTTTACATACTGCATTACCCTTTCAATATCCTCATACACTTTCTCTATCTGTTCATCTTCAGCTTGCAATGTCGGCATGTATACCTGAACTATCGTTGTCGGTGTTGGTCTGTTGTTGATTCTAATTAGAACAACCCGGTCACTGAACTGTTCACAGTAACACACCCTCTGCCCTACCTTCCTATTCATAACGAATCCTATACCTGTTATACCATTTTCTGCTGCTGTTGATATTACCCGATACTCATCTGACCAGAAATCCTTGTCTTCCTTCCACTTCACTTTATTGACCCCTACTATATCTAAATTGAGCCTTTGCATTTCCCTTTTCAGATTTTCTAGCTTCCCTACCACATTCAAGCTTCTGACACTCCATGCCCCGACTCGTAGAATGTTATCCTTTTGTAGATTTTTCAATCTTTTTCTCATGGTAACCTCCCCCTCGGCAGTCCCCTCCCAGAAATCCGAATGGGGGACTATTCCGGAATCTTTTGCCAATGGAGAGATCATCATGACACTTCTTCAATTACAGGCCACATGTCCTGTGGATACATGTTACGTGTCTTTAATGCAGTGGTTTCCATTGCCTTCTGCATCCTCATGTCGTTGATCATTGCTGATTCTTCCGCCTTTAGGGGCAATTTCCCACCCCTAGGACAAGAGAGTGCCCTGAACCTCTATCCGCTCCTCCGCCCTCTTTGACAAGGCCGTTGGCAGAATGAGGCTGACTTCTTATGCCGGAAGTCCTTGGGCGCCAATGCTGATTATTCTTATCATACTGAAAACATCAGTCCTACTGTTATTGTATGTTCCTTTTTATATTATTGAGTAATGGAAAATCAAGGCTGGAATGTAACAATATTTTGAAAAAGATAGTTGTTACTCACCAAATAGCGGGGATGCTGAGACGTAGATAGGCACAACAAAAAGGCTGTCGGAAAGTGAGCTTTCAGCCAACAAGGTATTCTTCGAAGCTAGACAGTAGTCAGGCAGCAGTAGCCCACTGAGACAGATGCAGGAACAGGGAAGTAACTGCTTTTGTGACATTTAAGAGTTTTTAACCAGGAGCAAATTTTATTATATCATCTGTGTGCTTTAATAGTTTAGTTTCTCAAGTTTCTGTGTGTAAATTTAATATCTAATAACCACAGTTATTGTGTTTTCATTTGTGTCGGAAAGTAAACCAATTTTGTGACATATTACAAGTTATTAAACAGGGGCGAACTATTTAGTTTCACCTCAGTGTTGTGGGAGTTAGGTTTTTGAATCTCTGCGTATTACTAGACACAGTTTGTGCATTTTTGTCAGGGTCTACAGTAGATTTCCATAGTACAAGTTGATAGTCATTTGTTTGCTTGTTTTGAAAACTAGTGACTGCTTGTTGGCGTTAGTCAGCCAGTCAGTCAGGCAGTAGTAGCTGACAGAGACAGATGCAGCAACAGGCGAGTAACTGATTTTGTGACATTTAAGAATTTTTAACCAGGAGTGAATTTTATTATATCATCTGTTTGCTTTAATGGTTTAGTTTCTTGAGTTTCTGTGTGTAAATTTAATATCTAATAGCCACAGTTCTAGCGTTTTTGTTTGTATCGGAAAGTTAACCAATTTTGTGACATATTACAAGTTCCTAACCAGGAGCAAATTATTTAGTTTCACCTCAGTGCTTTGGTAGTTAGGTTTTTGAATATCTGCGTATTATTAGACACAGTTCCTGTATTTTTGTCAGGGTCTACAGTAGAGTTGAGCAGCACATACCGATAGTCCACTTATCTGCATACTTTAGTTTCCCATGCTCTTTAATATGGACAGGGACATAATGGTTGTGTGCGGTTGGTGACACTTCGCTCTCAGCTTCAGGCTGTGATGGCTTTGGTCACACAGCTTGAGGCTGCAGTGGATGGGCACCACTGTTGTGGACTGGCCGTGGTGATCCAACGCATGTCCAGCATGTCTGAGTCCTCTGATCAGTCCTCACTGGTGGCCAACCCAGCTAATGCTCGCACTGCAGCTGACCCCTCACCTGTGGTCTAGTGGGAGGTTGCCCCAGGGCAAAGCAGGCGGTGAAACACTTCCGAGGCCGGTGCACGTAAGGCTTCCCTGGTTTGTCAGACAAACAGGTTCCAGATGCTGTCTGTGACTAACACTGTCGCTGAGCCAGATGCTGTCTCCTGTCCTGTTTCAGATGAAACCACTCAGCCTGCAAGATCCCGGCAATCACAGAGGGTGTGATTATTGGTAGTTGGGAGCTCCAATGGTAGGCACATTATGGGGTCCCTTAGGGACTTGGCTGACAAGAAGGGTAAGAAAACCAATGTGCACTCCACGTACATACCAGATGGCGTCATTCCAGATGTAGAAAGGGTCCTCCCGGATGCCATGAAGAGCACAGGATGCAGCCAGCAGCAGGTGGTTGCTCACATCGATACCAGTGATGTGTGTCACTTTGAATCAGAAGAGATTCTCTCTGGTTTCGAACTGTTAACAGAAGTGGTAAAGGCTGCCAGTCTTGTTTGCAAGATGAAAGCAGAGCTGACTATTTGCAGCAAAGTTGACAGGACTGATTGCAGACCTCTGGTACAGAGCCAAGTGGAGGGTCTGAATCAGAAGCTCAGACTGTTCTGCGACCGTGTAGGCTGCAGATTCTTCAACTTGCGCCAAAGGGTGGTTGGGTTTCGGGTTCTGCTGAATAGGTGTCCACTATATGCAGGAGGTGGCTACATGGGTAGCAGGGGCTGTGTGACATGGACTGCGCGGTTTTTTAGATTAGAGGGTCTCAGAAAAACACAAGAAGGGCTTCAGTCACAAAGGGTGCAGACTGAACACAGGAAGATCATAGATACAGAAACCATTGGTATAACATTTGTAAATTGTCATAGCTGTGTTGGGAAAGTACCAGAACTTCAAGTGCTAATATAAAGCACTGATGCGCAAATTGTTACAGGCACTAAAAGCTGGCTAAAGCCGGATATAAGTTCAGCCGAAATTTTTGCAAAGAACCTAACGGTGTTCCAAAAGGACAGGCTAAACATGGTTGGCAGTGGCGTGTTTGTGGCTGTTAGAAGTAGTTTAACTTGTCACAAAATTAAAGTAGATCCTTCCTATGAGTAAGTATGGGCAGAGGTCATTGTTGGCAACTGGAACAAAATAATAATTGCAATCCTTTTACCGACCTACCAATTCAGATGATACAGTTGCTGAAAGGTCCAAAGAAAACTTGAGTTTGATTTCAAAAACGTACCCAACTCATACAATAGTAGTTTGTGGTGAATTTAATTTACCCTCAATATGTTGGGGAAAAGACATGTTTAATTCTGGAGGTATGCATAAAATATCATCCGAAATTGTGCTAAACGCATTCTCTGAAAATTATTTCAAGCAGTTAGTTCATGAGCCAACACGAATAGTAAACGGTTGTGAAAACACACTTGATCTCTTAGCAACAAATAATCCTGAGATAATAATGAGCATCAAAACCAATTCAGGTATTAGTGAACACAGGGTTGTCGTAGCGAGACTGAATATTGTAATCCCCAAATCCTCAAAAAATAAGTGAAAAATATACGTATTAAAAAAAAACTGATAAAAATTCACTTGCTGCCTTCCTGAGAGACAATCTGCACTCATTATAAATTAATAATATAGGTGTAGACCAGATGTGGCTTAAATTCATTCCAAATTAATAATATAGGTGTAGACCATATGTGGCTTAAATTCAAAGAAATAATATTGGCAGCAATTGAGAGATTTATACCAAATAAATTAACAAACAATGGAGCTCATCCTCTTTGGTACACAAAACAGCTTAGAACACTGTTGCAGAAAAAATTAAACAAACATGCCAAATTTGAACAGATGCAAAATCCCCAAGATTGCCGATCTTTTACAGAAGCTCAAAATTTAGTGCAGACTTCAATGCTTATTATAGTTTCCACAACGAAACTTTGTCTCGAAACATGGCAGAAAATCCAAAGAGATTCTGGTCATTTGTGAAGCATGTTAGTGGCAAGAAACAATCAATGCCTTCTCTGCACGATAGCAATGGAGATACTATCGAAGACAGTGCTGCCAATGCAGAGTTACTAAACACAGCCTTCCGAAATGCCTTCACAAAAGAAGATGAAGTAAATACTCCAGAATTCGAATCAAGAACATGAGTAACGTAGAAGTAACTTAAATCACTTAATAAAAGCATATCTTCTGGTCCAGACTGTATACCAATTAGGTTCCTTTTTGAGTATGCTGATGCATTAGCTCCATACTTAACAATCATATACAACCGTTCGCTCGACAAAAGATCCATACCCAAAGATTGGGTAGCAGCACAGGCCACACAAAGATTCAAGAACGGTAGTAGGACTGATACACTAAATTACAGGCCCATATCGTTAACATTGATATGCAGCAGGATTTTGGAACATATATTGTGTTCGAACATTATGAATTACTTTGAAGAAAATGATCTATTGACACACAGTCAACATGGGTTCAGAAAAGATCGTTCCAGTGAAACACAACTAACTCTTCATGCACATGAAGTGTTGAGTGCTATTTACAAGGGATTTCATATCAGTTCCACATTTCTGGATTTCTGGAAGGCTTTTGACACTGTACCACACAAGCGGCTCATAGTAAAACTGCATCTATTCCTGTGATTCTTCCATCTTTTCCTCATTTTCTAAATCATTAGCAGCATTGAGTTCTTGATATAATGTGCAATACTTAGGAGGTGTAATACCCTTATTACATAAATCTATAAGATCTTTTTTCTTTTCGTTACTTATGCAGGCAGGACTGTCATATGCTGGGTACAGAGTATTGTCTTCAGCTCCTGAATTTTAAGAATTTTCTAGGTCAGGTTATTTCTTGGTGTGCAAAACTTGAAAGTCATAACCATCATAGAAATACTTGAAAAACATCATGTCAGGCTGATTTTTCCTATATTGCATCCAAAGAATCTTAAGCCATTTCACAGTTTCTCCATTCTCAGCAGTTTTCCCATTCTGAAGTACTTTCATCTGAAGCAGGTGGAAATATAAAATTTGAGTGTTATCCATTTCTGTAACTCTGAATAGATGTAAAGCCAAATGATGCATCAGATCATGACAATCAAGTGGTAATGATAAAACAAGTAAAGCAGTTCGATTCAGAAAGTATAAAAGTACTGTTAACACAATCACAAGAAAAGATGCAGTGTTAATATTTACAGAAAATGTTCATCAATAGCAATGGGAAGAAGTTTACAAAGATATAACCATAAAAAATTATAAGACTGTGCACATTAAGCTTTTGGCCAAAGTATTTTTCAGAAAAGAAAAACACGCACACACAATCACACAAGCAAACATGGTTCACATACACATAAGTGCTATCTCTGGTTGCTCAGGCCAGACTGAAACTGAAATGCATCAAACAGGACCCACAATTTGTAGTGGAGTGGGGAAGAGGGGGGGATGGAGGGTATGAGTGGGAGGATAGGAAATGGTGTTTGTGGAGTGTACAAGGACTAGGGTTTGGTCTCATCTCTAGTCCCTGCATACTCCATCAGGCGGCAGTGTTTCCTCTTCCCCCATCTTTGATGTTTTTCAGCTTCAGTCTGGCCTGAATAGCCAGAGATAGTGGTCATGTGTATGATGTGCTTGCTTGTGTGAATGCATGGGTGCTTTTCTTTTCTGATGAAGGCTTTGGCCAAAATCTTAATGTGTAGCAATCTTTACATTGGGCCTGTCTGCAGCTCATGTCATCTTTGTGGTGAGTAACAGTCCAGCCTTTCCATAATTGTTGATATTCCAATCTAGATGGTTTAATGAAAAATTTAATTCCTTAATAAATGTATTTTATAGTACCTTGAATGTTGTTTTCTCTTGAAACAAATGAAAGTAAAATTGACCATCAGAAGGGGTACAGTATTGACAGCACAATTACAATATTTGTGCTGGGAAGAGAAGATACAGTACTGGTGCTTCCCTTGATGGTGTACAGTACATATACAGGAGTCAGTTCATGAATCATACCTAACAGGTAACTGAAGATAAGGAAATATTGTCTTGAACTTGATTGTACATACATGAGATAAACATTAAAATTAAAAATGTACCTGTAAGGAAAATGGCTCTCATAGGGATAAATCAATAACAGCTCTAACTCTTACAGATATCTGCCATGTAGCTGACTCCCAAAAAAGGGAAGAAGAGTTTACCTTTAGTAGACAGCACTCAGAAATTATTTCTACATCAAACTTTTATACTGACAGAATTGCAGCTTGTTCATAAATTCAAACTCACTGATAAGACTGAAATTATTCAGAGCTACAGTGTGTTAAATGTTTGGTATGAACACTTGAATGAGATGTAGGTTTGTGATGACTAACATAAGAAGTACTTAGCAATCGATATTTGTTTCAAACCAGTAACTTATCTGCTACCAGTCCCTATGGATAACAATTTGTCTTAATGGTTATTCCTGCTGGAGGAGTAACGAAATTTGCTCGAAATTTCTCTGCTACATTTAATGTAGCCTATTAACATAGATCTAACTTCAACATTTCTGTAGATAACACTTCTGAAACTATGAAACTGGGGGTTTGCTTAATGTACCCATTGATGTTACTCTCATGTGTGTCTATGAGATCTCAAACCATATCTTCTGATGCACCAGAATGAGAATAGTAAGTCATGTAAAATAGGTGTCACATCATCTTATGTATAGGTAAATCTCGAGTTGAATCATCATTGGTTTTCCAATCCATTTGCCTGTGTGTGGTTTAACAGCAACCAGGACTGTATCCCAGGATATACCATTCGCTTCTTTACCCTTCTTCACTTCCCCTAGCTATCTCTCTCTTGGTCTTCCTACCACTCTTCTGTCAGTAACATCTGTGTGTGACCATTGTTTTGCTACTCTTCTCTCACCCATCCATTTGACAAGACCAAATATCTTAAATGTGTCTTTGTCACTTTTTCTTTCAAGATGTTTGCATAACAACTTATTTCTTTAGTTTTTCATTTCTTATTGTATCCTTCATGGTTTTCTGTATCACAGGTTTTAAGAACTTCATTTCTGCAGCTTGCAGTTTGTTGTTGTTCTACTGGGTTGCTGTGTTGGTTTTCACACCAGATGTTATTATGGGGCTAAGGTAACACTGAAAGAGAGTCTGTTTTGATCTTAAGCTGACTTGTTTTTTCCAGAGTAGATTTCAGACTTTATGACAAAACTGAGTTGATTTTTGTGTTTTATCCTATTACTGCTTGAAATTTTGATGCGAAGGAAAACTTTTTGTTGAAATTATCTTGATTGTGATGTTTTGTACATTGTGTAGTAATATGACAATTTTATTATAATGTTACAAATGTTCATGGGGAGACAGGAGCAATCCAGCTTATCTCAGTGGGGAAATATGAATAATGCTGGATTATGTGCCATGGAATGCCCACAACATCAAAGCTGGCTGCTAGGAAGATAATTGATGGCCATAACATATAATCAAGCATTGTGAGAAATGTAAATAATGCCATTTATGTGAATTTTATGAATTCACATCCAGAATCAGAATGGATTTTTTAGGACAGTTGAGTGTTAGGTTTGGAGATGACTGGATGTATTGGTCAACAGAGAATGGAAATCTGATTGGTAACAGGGAAGCATTATATTAGAGGTATAATTGGATATATCTTGTTGTATTCATTAGTTTAACTCCAATTTTAGAAAAGAACACATGAAACTATTGCTCAAAACAATGATATTTAATGGTAGGTGTGTCGTAAGATGTGTATATATTGAAAGCAACATAGAAAATATTTTTTGGGCACCTGATTTGCAGTTGGATATTTTGGAGCTATAAGGAGCAAGGAACAGCATTCCAATTTTCATCAAAATTCTCTATTTATGAATATAAGGAAGACAAAATTTCTCACAAAATAAGTGTGAGTGGTTTGTTTTGTCAAACCAACCGTATGGTGTGTAGTGCCTGTTGAAGTTAGTGTGATATTGAAGCTGAGGAAATGGGACATCTCCGGAATTTCTTCCCCCACATAATCATCGTACTTTGTTGCACATCAATTCCTGAACTCTATCATCCAGTAGTGTCACAATGTTGCTGGAGTGGTTGGTAGTCAATAACTTGCCAAGGTGTAGGATTAAAATGTTTGTGAGATGGCACTGACCTCCTCCTCTTGATGGAGGATACCTGTTGCACTGAGTTGTTTGCCACAGTGGGCAGTCATTTTCAGATGTCTGTGGCAGCTGCTTTTACTTCATTCTGTCAAAATAAAATTAAAAATCTGTCGTAGTGTTTGATGACTACCCTGACAAATTGAGCACTAGCCCCAAGAAGAACAAGCAAACGAGAAGGTCCCACTAACACAGCTGTGTAGAAATAATCTTCAACAAAATAATGTTTGCACATGTTACTCTGGAAAAATTCCTCTCTATTTCAAATAATGAGTGCTGCTTAATATCTGTGGGAATGGACAAAGTAGCCAAAGCAGGCATAGCTGTGAAAGATTCTGATACCCTGATCATCAACATTGCGCAGGGCTCCCTCACATTCGACAGTTGTATTTACTGGAGAAGATATGATCCTTCTTGTCATTCTAAAGCACCTCAATCAATTAAGTAATGTATATTAATGAAACATTGGAGATGGAAGTCCCACAGTAGCTTTACTCTCCTCTGGGAATTGGGCATCGAACTCGAGCCTATATCCTGTTTTTGCATGCAATCAGTGGCTGTGAGACTACTTCTGCTCTTTACAATCAGGGCAAAGTGAAATACACTATGTGATCAAAAGTATCCAGACAGCTGGCTGAAAATAACTTACAAGTTCATGGTGCCCTCAATTGGTAATGCTGGAATTCAATAGGATGTTGGCCCACCCTTATCCTTGATGACAGCTTACACTTTCGCAGCCTTATGTTCAATCAGGTGCTGGAAGGTTTCCCGGGGAATGGCAACCCATTCTTCACAGAGTGCTGCACTGAGGAGAGGTATTGATGGCGGTTAGTGAGGCCTGGCATGAAGTCAGTTTCCTGTAGGATTCAGGTCAGGACTCTGTGCAGGCCAGTCCATTAGAGGGATGTTATTGTCATGTAACGATTCCATCACAGGCCAGGCTGTGCATTATGAACAGGTGCTCCATCTTGTTGAAAACTGTAATTGCCATCCCCGAATTGCTTTTCAACAGTGATAAGCAAGAAGGTGCTTAAAACATTAATGTAGGCATATGATGTGACAGTGCCATGATAAACAACAAGGGATGCAAGCACTCTCTGTGAAAAACATGACCACACCATAACACCACCACCTCCAAATTTTACTGTTGCCACTGTACATGCTGGCAGATGATGTTCACCGGGTATTCGCCATACCCACACCCAGCCATTGGATCGCCACATTGTGTACCATGATTCGTTACTCTACACAACGTCTTTCCACAGTTCAATCGTCCAATGTTTACGCTCCTTACACCAAGCGAGATGTTGTTTGGCATTTACCGGTGCAATGTGTTGCTTATGAGCAGCTGCTCGACTGCAAAATCCATGTTTTCTCACCTCCTGCCTAACTGTCATAGTGCTAGTAGTGGATCCTAATTCAGTTTGGAATTCCTGTGTGATGGTCTGCCTATTACACATTATGACCCTCTTAAACTGTCAGCAGTCTCTGTCAGTCAACAGACAAAGTCAGCCTACATGCTTTTGTGCTGTACATGTTCCTTCACTTTCCCCCTTCACTATCACATTGGAAACAGTGGTCCTAGGGGTGTTTAGGTGTGTGAAAATCTCATGTACAGATGCATGACACAAGTGACACCCAATCACCTGACCACGTTCGAAGTCCGTGAGTTCCACAGAGTGCCCCATTCTGCCCGCTCACAATGTCTAATGACTTCTGAGGTTGCTGATATGGAGTTCCATGCAGTAGGTGGCCACACAATGCACCTAATATGAAAAATGTATGTTTTGTAGGTGTCCGGATACTTTTGACAATATTGTGTCAAAAAAAAAAAAGATCCAAGAGACTGGGGTTGGACGAGGTCCAAGGATTAATCTGATCTATATCACATGCAAATGCAAAACCACACCTCCATGGATCAAAGCTCTGTATGAACTGCG
The DNA here is from genome assembly GCF_023864275.1 of Schistocerca cancellata. NCBI lineage: Eukaryota > Metazoa > Arthropoda > Insecta > Orthoptera > Acrididae > Schistocerca > Schistocerca cancellata. The sequence goes on from NC_064631.1 coordinate 215,667,998, forward strand.
ATACAGCTTGTTAGAATGTCAGCCACCTTGATTTGCAGTACTTACCAATGTAAAGAGAACCACTACAGATGAAGCTAAGCTATATTTCACATTGTTGTTATTACTATTTGCAGTGGTGAAATCACATTACCTCATTATTGTAACAAACCGTGTACATTGCTTTCAGCTCTAATTCTTTATTGTTATAATAAGTACATAATTATTTACCTATTACCTGATATTAGTCATCTTTTTCAACATTTGCAGCAGTCATATGATGTTGACGAGGATACATCCCCTTACAAAGGCATCCTGTTTCCTTGAACTCCTAGTACCACCTACATATGTTATTCTTGTGTGGTGGGTCTTTTCTATCCTGTGTACGAAACTTACGCTGCGCTGTAGCCACATATCTGGACACCTCAAGACAGAACACACAGAAAGCCTTTTCCTGTTGCAGCACCATCTTTGCAAGCAATGAAACAGATGATATGGCTGTACAGTAAGCTTGATAAGTGAACAGCAGGATAGCATATCAAAAACTTGGACAGTTGCTACTACTTACGCTGTTAGGTTTGCCCATCTAAAGTAATAAATTGATGTATTATTAATTTTTAAATCTGCCCCATTGATTTTTAAACACACAGTATTACTAATATAATAATTTGATGACGATTATTATTGCCAAATGAAGCATAATTATTGTGATGTTCACATAAATTATTTGAAAACCTTTTAATTATAAGACCAATGAAAGTTTTCATTTCACCACTATAAAGTATGTCATAGCACATTGAGAGATAAAGAGTTGGGTTTTGGTGGTGAAGCCCAAAATTACACTAACTTCAACATGTGCTACATAACATATGGTTGGCCACTCAGACCTGTTTTGAGAGAAATTTTATACTTTTTATTTTTTTGTAAATAGTGAATTTTGACAAAAATTGCACAGTTCCTGAGTTATAAGGGAAAAATCCAAAAAACATTTTAGTCATCACAGTCTGCCACCTAAGCAGTTCCCAGCTACAAGCACTGGCCACCTTCATTCTGTAGAATCAGCTGCTAATGAAAGCTGTTTATCCTCTGAGAGCATTTTCTAGCTTTGTCATTAGCACAAACATGGCATTACTCATTCCCTGAGGTCACTCATACTCAACATCTTGATGGCCCAGACAACCACTGTGTTATTCATTGGTGACTACACAATGGTCAGCCACCCAGAACACTACATAATTGGGGGGAGGGGGGGGGAACCCTTTGTAAATTCCCACATAAAATTATCAAATGGAAACCTGATACAGAATCAGTTATCTCTAAATGAAATAACATTTTTTTTTTGCTGAACTGATTGTGGCTGACAAAAGTAAGATGATGAGCATAATTTACAGAAAAGCAAAATATTTATTATTTTTGAAATACGGAATCGAAAGTGTTGGTATATGGTTATGTGAAGCAGGGAAATTTTCATTTTCTGTGATGCTAAAGATATTAGTACAGAGGTTATTAAAAATCATATAAGTATACAAAGAATGAAATGTGGGCTGAGGTGGTGCAGTGGAAGCTGAATAAAGTTGCTGACTCAGTTATACTGGAATTTACCACCAAAAGCTGTAACAACTTCAAGTCCTCATGACTGCGATACTATGAGACTATGCATTGGTGGAGCAGACAAAATGAATAAGTGAAAAAGAAAAGCTTATTGTCTCCTCTGTCTATAGTTAAATTATGATAATTGAGATAAGGAAGGTGTTGATTTTTGTTCTTTCTTTTTAGGGTGGATTAGTGGTCACTAATTGTAGATTTGTGGTAAGAGATGCTGAGACGTGTTGTGTTGTATAAACAACGAAGGCTCTGGGTTCTTCAACTGACAAATAAGAGTGGTATGTAACATATAAAACAAATGGATGAAAAATTGGAATTTTATAACAGTTAATTGCAGGACAAAAAGACTAATGAGTTTTTAATGGAAGACAATGGCTGGGAGAAGTACAAAGAGAGAGAAGAAATTAAGAAAGAGCTTAATAATAAGATAGCAGCTTTAGAAAAGAAAGTAGAAGAATTAAGTTCACTTGCTGGCAAAACTGCTGAATGAAAATAATCTCAGGATGTGTCCATTGGTTTACTGTTACAGAACAATGGATGAAAAATGTAATATATTACACTAAAATATTAAGATACAGACAACAGAAAAGTTTTTAAAAATTGGTGGAGATAGTAAATAAGTGCAAGTACAGATTAAAAGTGTAGGAAATAATGTTAATTCCAAGCTATGAAAGACAAAAGAATAGGTGACTGAGGAAGTAAAGCAGGCAGTACTCCAATGAAAGACTTTATTTTTTACAGTAAAGGTAGAAATTTTGGCCTAGAAGTAATCTTGAATGGAGAAGCATATGTGTCTTCCACTTCATGTAGTAAGGAGAAAAGTAATAATCATGAGTGTAGCTCCATAAATTCAGTCAGGGTCTACAGGTCACAATGTTCATGTAGTACTAGTAATGTTAAATGTATGGTAAGGAAAAATAAATTACACATTGGTGAAGAAATGAGATTAGGAAGGAAAACTGATGTTATCACTTTCTTTGGTTTACACAACATGGTAAAATATATCCACCCATTTTTTAAAAATCTTTTCAAGAGATTTTGGACACATCATGATACAGTGATAAAAGTATTACATTTATGATTAGTCACCCAGAAGGAGAAATTTCCCACTTGGTTATGCTTAACCAAAGTCAGTTTGCAACTGTGAGAGACTTTACACAAGCTTTCAAGGCCAAGTTTTGGTTTGAGAATGCACAGAAAAAACTGAGACATGAGCTATTTGGCCCTCAGAGATTCAATGACAGCTATGGTGATTACAGGTATTTTATACAATACCATCTCAATGAAGCGTTGTATTTAAAATTACCAGTGAATGAGTTGCTTTTAACTGGGATTTTGATTACAAGGTTATTAGACAATGTTTGGGTACAGTTAGTAGATGAAAGGTGGAAACAATTCAGCATAGAATTAGAGCCAATTCAGCATAGAATTAGAGCCGACACAGATAAATTTACAGTGGTTGTGTCACAGTTGGGCCTCAATGTGACTGAGCACATTGACAACATACAGCAACAACAGTCACATACAGTGCTCAAAGAGACCTTGTTGTAGCATTTTGTTCTGCCATTAGAATAATGTCCGCACAAAATTATAGTGGGTGAAGCATGTGCTGGTAGCTCCGTTCTCAGATTTTACAATTGCTATGGCTGGCAACAAACTGTTGACTCTTCTGCTTACTCAGATTGCTAGCCAGTGGATGAACTACACACAAAGCTAATGCAACTGAAATTCTGTTCAGTGGAGAGATTATGTGCACATCAGTTAAGAAGGTTATGGTGGATGGCTCCAAACTGTGCATATACACTCACAAAGATACAACCAGCCTCAACTGCACCTGGCATTGCTGCTACAGCAGCCAGCAACCACAACCGTCAGTTATCCAGCCGGCCATGGAGTTAACAAGACTCAATTCGAGATCGAAATGATTTGAAGATGAGAGAATAATAATGAATATAATGGCTTCAGCTGGTGTTGGTACCACAGACAATTTGGCAATGCTCCCAGGCCATGTACGAGGTCCTGTAGTTCCCTAACTTCAACAGCAACTGCTAGGAAGCACCTTGCGAAACACAAGAAGCCACAGTGTCTGCGGTTAACTATTCATGTTGTCTTTCCATACAGGACATATGACTGGTGAATGTTTTCTTATCAACACTGGATCAGAAATTAGTGTGTACTCTACGGGTGTAGATGAGCATCCAACAAATATAGCATTTCCTCTGCTCATAGTGGTGAATAATTGTAGAATTTGCACATGTGGGAAAAATGTGTTGGCTCTTCACTTAGACGACTATTTCCACCATAAGCGGACATTTGTAGTGGACAATGTGACTGATGTAATTACTGTTGCTGACTTCTTCCATTATTTTCACCAAATATCAGCTTAACAAACTGCTTTTTAGTGAAAGTAACATCCTTTCCTTGTCTCTTTCCCTCATTTGGTCATGTATTGTCCTATGATGCTATCCCACATTGAATGAATATATCCGAGCATACTGTGGCCTCTGCATTGGTACTACAATATTTGCTGCTATTCTTGACAGAATGCAGGCAGCGTCTTGAAATCTAAGGAAGTACAAATGTTAACTGCTAAATTGCAAAAGGAAAATGCAACCATTAAAGCTCAAGTGGCTCTTCCACAGGCTATACTGCATAATACAAAACACACTGCAACAGATGTGCTATCCTTCCAGGCCACACAAAAGTAATTATAATTACAAAACAGTCCTGACTTCCAAGGTCACAACGACTGGGGATGATAACTGGTTCAGCAATTGCCCACACTTACAGACCTGGTTGCAGTAAAAAACAAACAATGCAATTCTATGCCACATCACATTTGGGCCACACAAGGGCAGCTTGCTGCTGCACTGCTGTGTTGGTTATCAGCAGATAAACTACTGGCCGCACAAACGGAGTTTGACATAATGCTTAATAGTAGGACCACCACAAGATATTGCAGTGTCTGGACATCACAACTCCAAATGGTGTGAAAAAGGAGGTTCTTGGATACTGTGTGACTATACTCACTTGAATGTCCAAACCATTCCTGACAGGAATTCTGTCCCTACCATAGCAGATTTTAATAGCACTGTGTCCAGTGCCCAGGTGCATATGGATATCCTCAGATTTCAATTCCTTCCATGGATAAACACAATACAACTGTCACCACAGCATTGGGACTGTTTGAGTATAGTTCTAAGCCTTTCAGACTACAAAAACAATGCTCAAACACGTCAGTGCTTCAGGCACGATGTGCTGCAAGGACTTAAATTTATTTTTTGCTGTATGGACAATATATTAGAATTTTCTGAGGCATGGCTGCAGCATACTGATCACTTACAATTGCTATTTGAATGCTTTGAGAGTTATGACATTGTAATCAACAGTGATAAGCATCTTATCACTAAAAAAAGAAGTACAATTTATAGTTTATGCTGTCTCTCAAGCAGGGCTCTCTCCCCTTGGCTGCAAAGATGGAAGCTATTCAGTAGGTGCCTTTACTATGTTCGAAGGGATCCACAGATTTGCAGGGATGTAACTACTACAGGTGACATTTACCTCAATTGGCTGCAATACATGAACCTTTCAAAAGGCTGCTGGCCAGAAACAACACAGGTGGATGACAGAAGGGGATCTTGTATTTCATGATCTAAAGGCAGGACTAGCTAAAGCTACTTTGTTAGTACATATAGTTCCAGTTGCTACCCTCTCACTGATGGTGGATGCAAGTCAGACAGCCATTGGCACAGTCTTGCAGCAATGTTTGTCTAGCAAATGGTAACCACTGGCATTCTTCTTAAAGAATGTATCTGCACTGAAACAGAAATGGAACACATTCAGTAGAGAATTACTTTCCACCTTCTTAGCCATCAAGCACATCTGATCCTATGTAGAAGGCCAACATTTCAAGACACCTACTGACCTCAAGCATCTGTCCTTGATGTTTCACCAGGTGACTGAGCTCAACTTGCCTTACCAATGCAGGTAGGGTCAATCCATCACACAGGGTACTACCAACATATAACACATAGCTGGATAAAACAACATTGTGGTGGACTGTCTGGCCCATAAGTGCACAGGATTCAACATGATCAACTGCTTTTTTGTGGCATCCAATCAAGGAAATAATGCATTCCTTCAGCGTATTACTGCTTATCAGAAATCGATGGCCTTAGAGCTACAGCATGTGCCAATGCAGGGAATACGCTAAGGAATTTGGTGCACATAACTGGTGTGATGCAATGGCCTTTCATCCCTATGCCGTGGTGGTGCAAATTTTTCAATGTCTAACACAGCCTTGCACATCCCGGCATCAAAGCTTCTCCTAAACTTGTTGCTGCCAAACTGGTTTGGCCATTTTTACAGAAGAACTGCCACACATGAGCATGTGCAGGCAAGAGCTGCCAATGCAGTAAAACATCTAGACACACTTTCACACTGGAGGATTGCTGCCCCATACATAATCAAAGTTCACTCACATTCAGATTGACATAGTCGGGGGATAGTGATATTTACTTATTATGATCAACTGTTTCACTAGGTGGCCAGTAGCAGTACCTGTTCCTGACATACCAGCAGAGTCAATGACCCAAGCCATAGTGCAGTATTTGTTCATGAGATTCAGCTCCCAGATCGCACAAAGAATCACAACTGTCAGAGGATGACAATTTGATGTGCAGCTTTTTGAGGAATTAATCCAACTCTGTGGAAGTGGGGACATTTGCACTACTAGCTACCAACCCAAAAGCCATGGGATGATATGCATTGCACCTTGAAGTCTGAGGCTGATTGGACACTTACCCTTCGTGCTGCTCAGGTTTCACACTGCAGTTATGGTAAACATACTCTGTTCACTCACATAGATGGAATATGGTGACCAATTATGGACACTGGGCAATTTCTTCTTGCTGTATCATTCCTTCCACTGACTCAAGAAGATTGAACCTTCATCCATCAGGTGTGTTCACATCTGCACCCTCTCATGCCACTTAACAGAGTCAGCAATGGTGGCAGAGAGGTTTTCATACATAAAGATTTAAACAAGTGTAAGTCTGTTGTGCTCTGATATGGTGCCATCAGAGTTCCACTATTTCTGCCTCATTAAGGACCATTTAGAGTTGTGTTAAGAGAAGGAAACAAGTCTATCATTAAGAAAAATGGTAACAAAGCACTGTATCAGCTGAACATTTAAGACTAGCTTATATGAATGATGCAGCACCCATAATGTTTAGCGTGCACTTCTGCCAACATCTCATTTGCAGGAACTGACAACAGACACATTAGAACTGCGTCAGGATTTAAAGAGTCTGGTACTGAAGGTCATGTCATCTGGCAGGCAAGGGAGGTCCACAACTTGGTCAGAGGGCCTGACTGCCTGATGCCATTTCACACCCCGTGCAACATACAGGGTGTGATTCAAAAGTTTCAAGACGTAACTCAGAACTAGAAATTTATTGGACATTTAAGTATAGTGGACTAAAATTCTTCAAAATATGATCCTTCAGCATCAACACAACACTGCCAGCGTGTCTTCCACTGTTCGTAGCCCTTCTGAAAGGCCTTGGGCGTCATGCTGTCAAGGGCTCTTGTCGAAGCCTGCTGGATGGCGTCGATGGAGTCGAATCACTTCCCTTTTTAGGTCTGTCTTGAGTCGGGGGAAGGTGAAAAAGTCACTTGGAGCCAAGTCAGGGCTGTATGGTGGCTGTGGCAATGTTGTCATCTCAAACTTTGGCAGTGACGCACGATGTGTCAGCAGGCACATTGTTGTGGTGGAGAATCCAGTCGCCCTTGATCGCCGGGCAGACGCAGTGAACTCGAACCCTCAAGCAACGGAGCACTCCAGGGTAAAAGTCACCTGTGACAGTCTGTCCACGAGCAACACACTCCTTGTGAATCACTCCTTTACCATAAAAAAAAACCAATCAGCATGCACTTCACACATGACTTGTTATGTGTGCTTTCTTGGGCTTTAGCGAGGAAGCAGTGTGCCATTCTGAGCTTTGTCACTTTGACTCAGGATTGTCCTTGTAGACCCAGGTCTCATCACCAGTAACCACTTTCTCCAGAAGGTTCAAATCAACAGTCAACCATTGGAGCATTTCCTGGCAAACAGTCATGTGCCATTTCTTCTGATCCACTGACAAAACTTTTGGCACCAATTTGGCACACACTTTTCACATCATCAAATTCTCTGTAACAATCCTCCACACCATTCTCTGAGTCCCAGTTCATTGGTAATTAATCTAGTACAGAGACAACAGTCATTGTTTAAAAGTTCCCACACTCTCTCCACATTTTGATCCATTCGGCTTGATGATGGACTCCCAGAGCGGTCGTTGTCTTCAACATTCCCGCTGCCATCTTTGAAACATTTGTGCCAAACCATTGCAAGGGACATGACTTCTTCCTTAAAGGCCTCTTGAATCATACTGAGGGTCTCCGTGGCGGCGTTGTTCAGTCACATGCAAAACTTAATCGCATAATGCTGCTCCTGCCGGCTGAAGTGGCCGTGCAGTTCTAGGCGCTGCAGTCTGGAACCGTAAGACCGCTACGGTCGCAGGTTCAAATCCTGCCTCAAGCATGGATGTGTGTGATGTCCTTAGGTTAGTTAGGTTTAACTAGTTCTAAGTTTTAGGGGACTAATGACCTCAGAAGTTGAGTCCCATAGTGCTCAGAGCCATTTGAACCATTTAATGCTGCTCCAAGTGCTGCTCCATTTTCACCTCTCCCACTTTTTGACCAAGGTCAGTGACACACACTCACACTGCAAGTGATGCACACTCTTCAGGGTTCTGGAAGCAACTGCTGCAGTGTCAGTTTGTTCCTTGAGACCCACCACTACTTCCTGCACCCCATGGAACCAGTCGACTCGCGCTCCCCTACTCAGAAATGAACCAGTCTTGAAACTTCTGAATCACACCTTGTATATACTGGTGACTGTGAGTAATGTCACCAACAGTTCATGTCTAGTCTCTATTTGCTCCACAGTGTATAACAATAAGAAAGGGGCCAGCTGTGTTCTGCCTCAGCAGTCAGACTCTATACAGTTGTTTGCCTCCCCAAAATTCCTTGGGGAGGTAGGAAGCAACATGAGGTGCACATCCATTCACGTCATAGTTTTGTCATGTCCTGACCTGCAACACTACTAAAATGAAACGCTGATGCGGGGGGAAGTCGTGTGATGTGGTAACATCAATAAATACCAAATTGACTCCCATCCTAGTGCAAACATTTTGTGATTGACTCATCTTTGGTTCCTTGATCTTTGATTCTGTTTTTGTGTATGCTGAGAGTCCTTGACATGTGATTAGCTTTTTAAGTAGTATTGTATTTAATGCTAATGAAGTTGTATTATACTTTACTAGCATTGTAAGCATTTAATATTAAGGACAGGTGCAATCCACCCCAAAACAGAAAAAAGTTGTGATCAGTGAGGAAGGCAATGATGAAGTACATAAGATGCAGATTTCATACCATTCATGACAACGGAACTGCATTATTAAAGATTGCTGAAGGCCATGTTGATGTGGGTTTGGAATAAGGGAAGGAATCAGAAAGTTAGGTTAGTCTGCTCATTGAGGCACAATGAAAAAATCAGTGAGGAGCAGAAAAGAAAGGAGTTTGCTGTAGAAGCAAGGACATCCCACATCTCTAAAAAGGAGTAATTTAAATTGTGGTTTGGTAGGTGTTTTTGGGTAAAGTTTTGCTCAGTATGTTTATCAAAACCATGGACACAAGGTGGTAAAAATATAGTGTCCATACCATTTGCCCTTTCAATCATTTGCTATCAAATATTTATAGATGGATTTGTATGCCTTGATTTTTTTGGTTTTAAGCTGTCTATTATTTTGTAGACAAAAGTGTAGAAGCATAAAGTATTCCTTACTATGCTAGTCAGATACATGTTTGGGAAAGAAATTACTTGTGTACTTGAAAAGTCATCATTTGTTGTATAAAAATTTAAAGACAGAGAGAGAGAGGCATATGTGAACAGTAGCTTGAGGAGGAGTAGTTCAAGGTTTACTGGCAGCTTGTGCATGTTCAGTAATAATAAATCAAAGCTAAATTTAGGAGCCTTTTGCCATGAAGGTGGTGGTACCAATCTGATTGGTCTTGATTTTTATCACTATTCTCTGCCTCACCACCGAAGTATGATCTGGGAAGAGAGTCTTTGGGGTGGTGGGAGGGAAGGAATCATTCTCTGAGAAACTATCTTCTTTTCATCTGCAGCTCTTATCTCTTCAGTTTTTCTTCTATATCATTTTGTTCTTCCTCTTAATTAGTGGGTCCAGGCAAATTTTTCCCACTTTACATTTCTTTCTTGATGTCGTTATGAGTCTCTTCTTTGTTACCCATCTAGGCAATGCTTATTTATTGTGAAGCTAACTGATCAGTGACTGGTTGGCTGACTCTCCACACTATTATGGTTCCACTAGTGGGAAAAAGTTATAAGAATTCAGGTCCTACTTGTAGGATGGGTAAATGCTTGAAGTAAGGAGAAATGAAAATTGCTAAAATGAGAACACAAAAGTGGAGGAGGCAGACAGTTGAGGCATATAAATAGTTTTATTTCTTCCAAAAGAAATTTTCTTGTGTTCATAGCTGAACTGATATAATGGCTAATGTCTTGTGAATTGTTTTTTCATCATGTAGTTTTGAGTATATACTGAAGTAAAGTTTTAAAATCAGTAATTTAATTCTGGAATATGAAATGGGCATATACACTGAGGTTTTACAAAGAAAATGTGCTTTGTGATAAGAATTATGATCAGAATGACACTCAAGCGGCCTCTGAACCCTTATTATGGAATCCCTTTTGCGACGTGTATTATACCAGACATGCAGCTATTTACCCTTTAGGATACATTTAGAGACAAACAATAAAACCAAGGATGAATTGTGGTGTAGAAGTTTGTAGTTCCCTCCCTCAAGTAGGTTGATATTAATGACAGACTAACTTAGTTTCATGGAAAATTGTCTCAGACCATTTATTTACTTAATATGTTATTCATTTCAATCAGAAATATTAATTAAGAGCTTTTTGGAACACATTGTTAGGTATATAAAAACTAAATAGAGGAAAGAATAAGTATATTTTTTGTTAATGTGCAAATTTTAATCTGTACTAAGGTAGTGTGATGAAGATTTCATGTAGTGGGAAAAGGTTAAAGTTATGCATCACATGAGAAAGGCTGAGCACTGAAACAAGGCAAGCTGGAACGGCTGAGCACTGAAACAAGGCAAGTTGGAACCTCTCCATCTGCTGTTGTTGTACTCCTATTTCTTTTTCCTTTTACATTTCACTGTGACTGATTGAACATACTGTATGTATATTACATATACTCAAAATGGTCACAATACAAGCGGTAAATTTCAACCTGCAGATTGTACTGATATAGATAGTTGTGTTTAAAATCATCTTCATTAAAAGTAATGCACAACTGAAATTACTATATCCCATCTAATGGAGATATTCAAATGGAGTTATCATTAGTTCAAGAGGATTGGCACCACTCAGTAGAAAGCAATCAGCCTGCATTTCCCCATAACCATCTTTATATTTCCAAAAACTAATTAATTTAACTGATAACTGTAACTGATTTTTGAACATCCGAAAAATTTATTTTTCAAACAATTGAAATTACAGAACAGAATAACAACAATATGAAAAGTACAAATTGCTGCTCACCATATAGAGGCGGCATTGAGTTGCAGACAAAAAAATTGGAAAGACTACTACATTTTTAGCTTTTGGACAAAAAAGTCCTTCAGAAGTAGGGAACACACATATGCTCACACAAGCATGAGTCGCACACACATGGCTACTGCTTAAGGTCACTCAGGTGTGACCACAAGCGACACCTGCATCCAACGAGAGCAGCAACCTGGGATGGGCAGTGGTGTTAAGGAGGAGACATGGGGTGGGAGTGGGGGGGGGGGATATGTAGGGTATGGGTGTGGGAACATGTGCTGCTGCAGAAGTGAGCAAGTACATGAATGGGATAGAATAGGACTGCTAGGTACAGAGTTGGGAGGCTGTGCTGGTGGAGAGGGAAGGGGAGTGAAGAAAGGAGAGATGTAGAGAAGGGCAAAAGGCTAGTAGGTGCACTGGTGGAATAAAATGCATGCATAATCTTGGAGTTTGATGAGCAGGGAAGGGGCTGGAGGACAGGAACCAGCAAAGCTTGAAACTGAGGCAGGTGGGGAAGGGAGGAGGAGGGGTTACAAGAATGAAGGATGTGTCACAGGGAGAGTTCCCTCATGCACAATTCAGCAAAGCTGGTGCTTTTAGGATCCAGATGGCATAGCATATGAAGCAGTCATTGAAGTGAAGCCCATCTTGTTATACAACAACTGGGTGGTCCAGTTGTTTCTTGGTCACAGCCTAGTGATTCCCATTCATGTAGACAGATAGCTTGTTAGTTGATATGCACACTATAAATCAGTCTTTGCTTGCACCTTAGTTTGTAGATCACATGGCTGCTTTCACAGGTAGCCTTGCCACTGGTGGAAGAGGAGAAGCCTGTGACAGGATTGGAGCAAGTGGTAGTGGGAGCAGGTAAGGGATAGGCCTTGCATCTAGGTCTACTGCAGGGATATGAAGCACGTTGCAAGGAGTTGGGAACATGTTTGGATTACAGATGGACGTGGATCTTGTTTAGGTTTGGTACGTAGTGGAAGACCACAATGGGAAGGGTGAGGAGGATACTGGGTAGGTTATTCTCCATTTCAGGGCATGATGAGAGGTAGCCAAAAGTCCTGGCTGAGAATTTGATTCAGTTGCTCCAGTCCTGGATGGTACTGAGAGACAAGAGTAATTCTCCTTTGTAGGTGTGTGGGAGCACAATGCCGTCTGCCACCCCTACCCTGCTATACCTTCACCTCCCCTCCCCATGCTTCCTCCTTACCCCCAACACCCACCACAGAATGCTACTCTCAGCAGATGCAGGTGCAGCTTGCAGTTGAGTCCAAGTGACTGGGGACAGTAGTGTGTGAGTCGTTCTTGTGTGCGCTATTGTGTGTGTGTGTGTGTGTGTGTGTGTGTGTGTGTGTGTGTGTGTGTGTGTGCACGCATCTTACTAGTTCTGAAGAAGGACTTCTTCATCTGAAACTTAAGTGTGTACCCATCTTTTCATTGTTCATTGTGTCTGTTCATGACTCAAGCCCTCCTCCATGTGGTGATCAGCAATCTATACTTTTCAAAATTATTTGCGCTATCTAAATCATTATACTTGTTTTGATCATCAAAGTCCATATTATAATTCTGTATCCTTAATTTTCCCGAACTGAATGACACCCTCCAGTATAAAGTTATTAAGTAAGGAGTTGTATAAATTACCATTATTTCAAACATGGAAACTGTACCTGTAACTATGTATTTTGTAGTGGAGGCATACCAGATAATTCTGTAATCCTTTGTGAACTAAGCATTATTATGCAAACCTCGTTATTGTTGGAACATATACCTCATATGCAATAGTACGTTCCTACCTTAATGTTATATAAATGAATATATATCTACTGAAATCATAAAATATTGATTCACCTGTCTATCAACATTTCCTTCCCCCTCAAAAATCTTCAGCTCAGGCTTGGAGATCCTAGTAGCAACGTCGTGTAGTACCTGGCATTGTCATTTGTTGATGGGTTTTCGGGTCTGAGCATGTAATCACCAGGATAACATCTCAATGAAAGTTCGCAGCTCACATTACAACAAATGTATCAAAGTTTAGTGTCAGCAGTTATCTGTGTGAGTTCACAGCTACTCCCATCTTATTATGAAGTGAAATATATTAGAGGCAGCTTGCAATTAATTAAGATCTGTTTCAGTTATTATGTATGTGGCATTCAATATCTTCATGAAATTTTTTGTTTGATACCAACAATAACTATGTTTATAGGTCTACAACTTGTAGATTTATTATTGATCTGTGACATACTAAATATGTGTAGTGACTTTACTGAAGGACTGTGCTTATATGAGTACATTCATCTGAGCTATGATCAATGGAAAGGTGAGGTCTATGACATGTATGTCACTGAACTGTTATTGACTGTGTGGGCTGGCCTACTATTTGGGATATATGAATAGAAGAGTTAAGCAGCTGTTTGTCATTCAAAAAATCAGTTTAAATTAAGAAAAAGAGGTGTGAAAAAGTGAAACTAAAAGTGGTGTTGTGGGGTGGTGTGCCATTCTTCATTGTTTAACAAAGTTCCACACCCAAAAAGTTTACAGCTTTGAGGCGATGAACTTTTGCTACCTAGAAGGCAAGGGAAGAGGTTACAACCAGGTTAGTGCCATTATAGTAAGGAAATTTTATTGTTGGAGTTTTGTAGATTGTGATGAATATTTTATTATAATCTTGCAGGAGTTTACAGGAGAACTAAGAGCTTCCATTATAGTCTGAATGAAGACATGCTAAAAGTATCTGACATGAATACTAATTAATGCCCACAGCATCGAAGGTAGCCACTAGGCGGACCCCTAGTAGCCATAACATACAAGTAACACTGTTAAAAAGTGCAAATAATGTTGTTACTTTTCTTTTTTATAGTTTTTACTCAAGACCAGAAATGAATTTTTAAGACAGTTCTGTTTTGGGTTTGCAGTCAACTGTGTGTATTGGCTGGCAGAGTATGGTAACCTAATTGGTAACATGGAAGCATTTTCTTTGGGGTGTAATTGGGTACATCTTGGTGTTTCCATTAGTTGAGTTCAATTTAATGTCTTCTTTAGTTTTTCAGTTTCTCCAAGATTAGGAGAGAATACTTAAAGAAATAACATTTAATCCAAATAATGAAATATTGTGCTGGAGAGGAAATAGTGAGCATTAGTTGATCACTAAGGAAATTACCAATACATCTTGAACAAGTTTGGAGATTTATTAAAGAAAAGTTGTGGGACTCATGGATCATTATAAGGAATTGATAGCTGACCCACTGGCAGCACCACATTTAATGGTAAAAGTCACTATTTTCACTTTTGATATTGTGGTACTAAGGTAATGTTGAGTGCTAAAATAGACTCAGTGGTATTTTGTTGGTGAAAAGGATGCTACCACTAATGTTTTCAGGGTAGTATAAGATGTAGTAGGATGTGAGTAGTAGTGAACCTCACATAGAAAACATTTGTTTATTTATTTTGCTACCCAGTTTGCAAGTAGATATTTCGGAACTGTAGGAAGCAAGGAATGGTGTTATTTGCAACTTACAGAATGGTCTGCTTCAAGTATCCACCACTTTTGGTAATCAGTTATGGGCATATCTAGATGGCAGTGTCCGTATTAGATGTGTTTCTGCTCACTGTGAAAGAAGTAGGGTAAAAGTGGTGGTGGCAATTAGTGGTAGTGGTGATTACTTCTTTTTTTATATTTTGTTTTTATTATTAAGTGGGGAGTACTGGCGTACTCAGAGGCAAGGGGTGTATGCTTGGGCAGAAGAAAATTAAGTTTATTGCAGTGGAGCATAAACACTATTTTGCTGTTGCCCCCCAAAACTGATTTGATATTAGATTATCAAAATAAGTGAACTGGGGGGAAAAAAATTATTTTGCTCTTCTATTTAAAGCACACAATAAAAACATAGTATTTATTTAACAAAGGTATTTTATGAGAAATAGTTTATTCCAGTACTATGGGAAGAATAATTACAATTGGAAGTTTGATGAAAATAATTACATAAATTAAATTTCTTTGCAATGAAAAGAAATTACCTTATAGTTAACAAATAAAATTATCGAACAGAAAAGTGATATAGGGAGAGTCTCTGTGTGAAATAAAATCACTTGACTGATAAGATGATAAGTGCAAAAAGGAACTTTCTTCCTAATTACAGATGAATGATGTAATTAATTAATTTGAAAATACCGAGCAGAATATGTTGGTGGATGCTGACTGTATGATTGTGTGAAGTAGAAAAAAAGATTGAGTTTACTTAGTCTTCAGGAAATTCACTGAAAATATTCGCAGACTCACATAGTAACTTCAAATCTATAATATGTTAGCACTTGTGTTAGCATATGTATAAACACAGCAGGTTTCGTGAAATCACATATATATATACACACAAGTTTTTCTTCAGATGTCGTACATATTTATACCAATGAATACGAAATAAAGTTAAACCTGCTGTGATTTCAGTGTTTCTCTGACCCAGCAATTCTTTACATTTATAACAATCTGTCTACAGTCACAAAACATTAAGCACCACTGAGTACTGCAACAAAGATGAACAACTGTTCATTGAATCTGTCCTGTTAATTGTGGTGCCACATATAACAAACTAGCAGACCCGACAGACATTGTCCTGCATGATATTTCAAGTGATTAGAATATTAAACAAAGTC
The DNA here is from genome assembly GCF_023864275.1 of Schistocerca cancellata. NCBI lineage: Eukaryota > Metazoa > Arthropoda > Insecta > Orthoptera > Acrididae > Schistocerca > Schistocerca cancellata. The sequence goes on from NC_064631.1 coordinate 215,683,926, forward strand.
GTAGGAGATGAGGTACTGGCGGAAGTAAAGCTGTGAGGATGAGGCATGAGCGTGCTTGGGTATCTCAGTTGGTAGAGCACTTGCCCGCGAAAGGCAAAGGTCCCGAGTTCGAGTCTCGGTCCGGCACACAGTTTTAATCTGCCAGGAAGTTTCATATCAGTGCACACTCCACTGCAGAGTGAAAATCTCATTCTGGAAACATCCCCCAGGCTGTGGCTAAGCCTTGTCTCTGCAATGTCCTTTCTTTCAGGAGTGCTAGTTCTGCAAGGTTCGCAGGAGAGCTTCTGTAAAGTTTGGAAGGTAGGAGATGAGGTACTGGCAGAAGTAAAGCTGTGAGGATGGGGCGTGAGTCATGCTTGGGTAGCTCAGTTGGTAGAGCACTTGCCCGCGAAAGGCAAAGGTCCCGAGTTCGAGTCTTGGTCCGGCACACAGTTTTAAAATGCCAGGAAGTTTTATAATTATGTGCATTATCATTCCTTCTGATCTACAATGTATTATTTACAACAAACTTCATGAGGGGATAAATATAGCCCATGATGAATCAGTAATCAAAATGCCTAACCCATTTAAAAAATTTTGTGAAATGATTATGGGTGAGCACGACATATTATTATTCTTATAGCACTTTTTTGCAATGAAGACTTCCATTCTTAAAGGTGATTTGTTCCAGAGCATCATTCAGTACGACATCATCCAAGATTTGCAGTGATTGTAACAGTAGATTTGGTTGAATTAAGTTGTTTTAGGAGGTTAAATTTTTTTTCAATTTAAATTGTCATCAGACTGGACACCTAAAAAATAAGATCCACCCTATTTCCTCAGCATGTGTTCCATTTATCACTGTAACTCTAGATGTACAGATCTGAACACACTGCGTCTTTTTAAAAAGAGTGAGCACACTTTTGGAAAACTACTCAACAATACTTTTAAGAACATTTGTTGCCATTTATTCTGCAGCTATATATGTGTTTGGTTTGATTATGATACAAGTCTCATCTGGAAAAAAGAACTGATTCTGCTTGTTGTATATGTGACAGAAGGTTGTATAAATATATAAGGAACAAAAATGGACCCAAGAATGAGTCTTGGAGAATCCTAAAAGTGAATTCTCTCTAGTTAGTAGACCATTGGTTGAGTTATTAAGTACAATTTTCTGCATTCTTTTAGTTTGATATAACAAGCTGTACCATGAATTCCACAAAACCTCAGTTTATTTAAGAGAATATTGAGATTCATGCTATCAAGTGCTTTACAGAGGTCCCAGTGCTATTGTTTATTTAATTCTCGTAAATTTGATGAGTGAATTTGTAAATTGCATTCTCAATTCAGCAACTCTTCTGAAATCCAGATTGTGATTTACTGTGGATGTTATTTTAGAAGACATCACCCATTTCAAAAATTTTTGAAAGTGATGTTACTAGTGAAATGGGCTGATAATTATTGACAGATCTCCTACCACCTCCATTATAGAGGTGTTTAACAATGGTGTATTTCAATCTTTCTTGAAAAATTCTCTGAGCTAGTGAAGCATTACTTATTTCAGAAAAGACAGCACCTATCAGGACCACCTATGCCTGATGCCAAAGTGGGTTAGGGGTGGGGGAGGGAAGGTCGTGCACCCCCTCTCCGAGGTTGTAGGGAAAGGAGAAGAAAAAAATATAGTGTAGTCAGGAGTTTGTCTTTCAAGAAAAGAGTGGAAATGGAACTGTTTTAAAGCTACTTACAAGTCGCCAAGTCACGACTTGTATTCCAAAATATTAAAAATACTCCATACCCCCAGATCGAGCAACTCCCCCTCCACCTACAAAATAATTTATGGGTTGCCTTGGTACCTATTATATGGGAAGAAGTCTTTTGTACTCTGTTGCAGACACCATCAAATCCAGATGAGCTTTCATTTTTTAAGGACAATATAACTTTCTTAATTCCAGAAGTAGAAGCTGGTGATACTGAAAGATGGTGGTAGCGTATGGAGGAGAGAGTGGTAAGGTACTGGACTACAGAAGGTACAGATCTATAGACCAAATTTTGTTTTATTTATCAGAGATTTTCACAAAAGAAATTTGACACAATTTAAAACACAAGCTTCAAACAAAATTTAACACCAACTAAGAAAATAATTCGCAAGTAATCCTCCAATAAAATTATAGTAGGTAAAGGAAAATGAACCAAAGAATGAACTTATTATAGCTATAAGAGAGTCTTCGAGGAAATTTTGCACAATTTAAAAGGGAAACAATTTCTAACCGAAAATCAAAGTTACTTTATCATTGGCACTATTAACAGACAGAATAAAATTTCAATGATTGAAAGTAATAAAGAAATTGCAATTCTTCTCTCCTGTAATAAGACCACATTGATCAAAGTTGGCTTTTTACAGGTGAGTGTATTGTTGCATACAGTTAACGAAACCCACTCCTGGTATTTGGCCACTTTTCCATAACATAAGGAAAACAAGAGTTATCCACACACCATATATGTAATTACATAAAGGACTACACCCACTCACCGAGTGAGGTGGCGCAGTGGTTAGACACTGGACTCGCATTCGGGAGGACGACGGTTCAATCCCGCGTCCGGCCATCCTGATTTAGGTTTTCCGTGATTTCCCTAAATCACTCCAGGCAAATGCTGGGATGGTTCCTCTGGAAGGGCACGGCCGACTTCCTTCCCCATCCTTCCCTAATCCGATGAGACCGATGACCACGCTGTCTGGTCTCCTTCCCCGCAACAACCAACCAACCAACTACACCCACTCAAGGGGCTCTGAACATGAAATCCATGCCAAAAATAACTAAAGCCTAAGATTACTCAGCACAAGAAAATCTTAATGTCAGATGCTCCTTAACATTTTGCATCATTTTATAATTCCCAAGGACCCACCATACAATGTTCAATGAAAGAAATGGAAGATAGCTGGCACAAGCTACTTGGGTAGACAAACTTTGGCCTCCTCTCACTATGGGTATAATAGCTCATGAATCCTATAATCAGCTTCTATTCTCTCATCTGCCTCTTAATAACCCCCAAATGCTCATCCTCTTCCAAATGAGGAGGGATTCTCAGAATGGTGGCCTTGGTAGCAGTTTGCTCCATCTCAAACACATGACATAATGTATGCACCACTTGCTTATCAGAGCCCTTTTATGTACCTCACAAAGGACTTAAATGCAGTCATGTAGACTGCCCAACAGGCTACGCTCAAATTCTTTTGGGGCCTCACCAAAACCAAGTTCAGGGTCTGATTATCAGTCTGTAATACAAAGCATTTACACACAAGATAGAAGCTAAACTTCTCTAAACCAAATAAGATAGTGAGGGCCTCCAGTTCATAAAATGAGTATTTAATTTTAGGAATAGACAAGGCATAAAGAATAGGCTGAGGTTGCCCATCTTGCTTCTGAAACAGAATTGCTGTTACCTCATCATTCGATGCATTTGTTTGAGGAACAAATTCCTTCCTCCGAAACTAGGATCAATTGGACTGGTGCACTGCTTAGAGCCACCTCAAACGCGTCAAACACTGCCTGTTGACTCTCAGAGCAGCAAAAAACCCTCAATGTTTGCTCAAAGTTGATTTAATGGCTCAGCCAACTGTTCAAATCTGGAAATGAATTTTTGGAAGAAAGTGATCATTCTGATAAAGTATGCTATCATATTCTTGTCTTTCAACTCCCTTAGCCAAACACATATGTTCCTGGAAGGAAATTTCAAGATGTGCTATATCAACTTTTGAAGGCTTTGCGGTAAGAGTGGCCTCACTTATGCACTGCAAATCCTGCCTTAAGTGATCAAGATGTTCCATAATGGTGCTGTTGTAAATGACTATGTCATCAAAATAACTATAGATGAAATGACACATTATGAACTGAAGAGCCGAGAAACTGGTACACCTGCCAATATTGTGTGGGGCACACACAAGCAAGGAGAAGCACTACAACACGATGTGGCATGGACTCAACTAATGTCTTAGGTAGTGCTGGAGGGAATTTACACCACAAATTCTGCAGGGCTGTCCATAAATCCATAAGGGTACGAGGAGCTGGAGATCTCTTCTGAGCAGCACATTGCAAGGCATCCCAGAAATGCTCAATAATGTTGTCAGTGGAGTTTGGTAGCCAGCAGAAGTGTTTAAACTCAGAAGAATGTTCCTGCAGCCACTCTGTAGCAATTCTGGATGTGTGTGGTATTGCACTGTCCTACTGGAATTGTCAAAGCTTGTCAGAATGCACAGTGGACATGAATGGATAAAGGTGATCAGACAGGATGCTTACATATGTGTCATCTGTCAGATTCATAACTAGACGTATTAGGGGTCACATGTAACTCCAACTCCACAAGCCTCACACTGTTATAGAGCTACCACCAGCTTGAACAGTCCTCTGCTGATACACAGGGTCCATGGATTCTTGAGGTTGTCTCCATACATGTACACAACAATCCTCCAAATATAATTTGAAACGAGACTCATCTGAACAGGAAACATGTTTCCAGTCATCAACAGTCAAATGTCAGTGTTGGTGGGCCCAAGCATGGAGTAAAGCTTTGTGTCGTACAGTCATCAAGGGTACAGGAGTGGACCTTCAGCTCCGAAAGCCCAGATTGATGATGTTTCACTGAATGGTTTGCATGCTGACACTTGTTGATGGCCCAGCATTGAAATCTGCAGCAATTTTTTGAAGTGTTGCACACTGTCACGTTGAACAAATCTCTTCAGTTGTCATCGGTCTCATTCTTGTAGGATCTTTTTCCAACTGCAGCAATGTCGGTGATTTGATGTTTTACCGGATTCCTGATATTCACAGTAGACTCACGAAATGGTCGTCTAAGATAACCCCCACTTCATCACTACCTCAGAGATGCTGTGTTCCATCACTCATGCACCATCTATAACAGCATGTACAAATCTACTTAAATCCTGATAATCTGCCATTGCAGCAACAGTAACCAATTTAACTGTGCCAGACACTTGTTGTTTTATATAGGCATTGCTGACCACTGTGCTGTATTCTGCCTGTTTACATATATCTGTCTTTGAATAAGCATGCCTGTACCACTTTCTTTTGTGCTTCTGTGTATCTCCCAAGCGCGAATCAAAAAGGTGGGATGGCACAGCCACAACCACTGTCAAATGAAATGTTGCTCTGGTGAATACAAACAGATTCCAATCAGTACAGAAGGCCATAAAGGGCATTGTGAAATAAGGGGTACCTGCAAACCATGTAAAGCAGCTATTGAGATCTGGTAATGCAACTGTCTCTTATACAACCTTCTGGCTCAAGGCCCAATAATCCACTACCAGTCAGCATCCCTTATGTTCCCTTTAGAAACTGAAACCACAGAAGCTGCACAATTTCATGTGAAGAGCCTAATGACTCCCCCATCATCTAGAAACTGATTAACAGTCTGTTTCATAATAATCTCATTTTAGGTGGGGACAAGTGATAAGGGGACTGCTGTCCTGGCACCTGATACATTAACTGAATGTTATATTTGATCTTGGTTGTAGCACCCAACTGGTCCATGAAAACACCTGGAAAGTCCTGAGCTTTCTCTTACTGAAATTTATTCCTGACCCCTTGCACTGCATTAGTACCATGGAGAAAATTATGCTCACACAATCTACATTTCCTTTTCAGCCAAAATTTTGTCTGGAAATTTTTTCCAGTGTAATACAAAACACATTGTCTCTTTATTATAAAGTCACAGCCAAAAATAAAGACCCCTACCTACTAGGAACATCAATGGCCAAGACATTTCACATTGATCTCCACCACACCATGCAACGGCAAACTATCTCCTGTTCACATTAGACCATCTGCGATTAATCGACTGCAACACTGGGAATTTACAAATGTGCCTATGATTTTGGTACCAATGGTCGTCCATTAAGGGGCAGCTACTCTCTGAATTCAGTAAGCTACAAACCCACTTCCAATTAATAGCAGTGTAAATAAAAGGAAGGGCATGGTTTAACCACACAATCTTACTACAAAGTTTCGGCGCCCAACTGCCTCATCAAAGATCAGGGTGCCAAAACTTACATCTGTTAGCTATGTGCAACAGTTGATTACAGTGGAGACAACTACCCATGCAAAAAGAATCTTGCCTGTTTCTTTCCACCTCCAGATTCACTGGACTTTCTGATACAGATTCATAGTCCGCTGTATCCCTCTTTCCACTGTTAAAGAAAGAGCTTCCATGGTCACTGCCAACTGACCAAGTTCCACAGAATCCATAGGGTTTCCAGCGAAACACACTCATGAGCATTCCTCAGGGTGCATGCCTCCAAAAATATTTTTAACTGTTTAACCCTCAATAGTCTCTAAACATAGTGTGAGTCTTGTCCTGTTGATGACCTTCACATATTGGACATAACATGAACCCATTCCTACATCTACTGGAAAGGTTTTCAGAATGATTATCCAGCACAGTCCCTCCTAAGACCCAAGGTCCCAGACAGTTTCATCAACAAGTCCGCTCAATCTGCATCTGGTGAGAGGATAAATCATTTGAAATACAAGTAGATACAAGGATTGAAAGACATCATTCGATGCTGTAATCTGTCAGGTAATCATAGGAATCGCACCATCTCTACAATAGACTCAATCAACAAAACTTCTACTCCCCATATTATCCTACCAGTTGGGTTAGTGAGCCTATTGAAGTACCATCACACTATCATATCACCACTGTGTGGCACACCACTGTCCTCCATGTTACATGAGCCTCATCGAAACTTAGTGCAAATGCATGTAAAAGCTGAATTCCATTACTTCAGCCTGTAATTTCTCCAGCATTGGGATTTTGTCCTTACTCATATTAATATAGAACAAGTCTTGAACATGATTGGCCAACTGGCTTAACTGAGCTCGAATATATAATATTTGCTTATGGGAAGAGCAGTTGCCCTATAAAAACTTTGCATCACGTAGCACCATGGAGAGGTGTTTGGAGCAGCAACACCTACCTCACTTATATCCTGTTGAGTCAGCTGTAACAGCCAGTCCAAAGCACCCCTCTTCCCTCAGTGGCTTGGCCTCATAAATGTGATTTGTATTGTAGAAATTTCTTCTTCAAATGTGAGATGACAGTCATATCTTGGGGAGCTATGCTTGCCAGCAGAATAACACAACATGAGGAGTACAATTTAATTAACCCAATTCCCTCTGTGTGCCAATTTCCTCTCTGTTTTGTATCATGCAGCCACACTATTGCTACATTTGAAAGATGGTGGCAATGCATGGAGGAGGGAGCAGTGAGGTACTAGGCTCCAGAAAGTAAAGTTCTACTGACCAAAGTTTGTTTTATTTACCAGAGATGCCCACAAAAGAAATTTAGCACAATTTAAGAGGGGAACAATTTTAAGTTGAAAATCAGAGTTACTCTACCATTAGCATTATTAACAAATAGAATAAAACTTCAGTGGCTGAAAGTATTAAGACTATTATAATTTGCTTGCCTATAGTAAGGCCACTGATCCCACACTAGTCGACGTCACCTTCGTAAAGGTGAGTATGTTACATACAATTTATGAAGCCCACTTGAGAAAATTGGCCACTTTACTACAACTTAAGGAAAACAGAGTTATATACATACCAAACATGTAATTACATTAAGGAATACATCCAATCAGTAGACTCTGGAGCATGAAATCCACATCAAAAGTAATTACAGGCTAATACTACTCAGTACACTGCTGCATATGAAATCGTGATATACATCTATTACTAATAAGTACACAAGAAAAGTTCATGTAACACAACAGGCAAGACTTGGCATGCAGCCTTAAAAGTAGTGAATTTCTAGAAAAGTAATCAAATACAAGTTGGCCTCTTCACATGAAAAAAATCTTATTAAGCTGTTTATAGCCTCTAACACTGTTACTCTAATTTTACTTGGCCAAAGCATGGCGAGGGCATTGCAATAAAAGGAATCTGCAATGAAACAACCGTTAGCTCAGGTTTAACAAATGAAGGCTTACCAGATTCAACATAGTTCAGTTGCGGTGATGAAATTCCAGTAAATCCTCAGTGAAATATGTCCAATAATGAGCAGCCAAGAGTTTAGGTCCTTTCTGGTGGTAATCTTCCATCCACTGTGATGCACTACACACAATGGTCTGTCACACTCCATTCGAAAAGGAATATAAGCACTAGTTACGCTCCATCCATCAAGTAGCAAACCCAAGCCACCAACAAAAGACTGCATACAGAGCAAGACAGACCTGTGCAGATGAGTCCAGTGCTAAATTTTTTTGTAGCCACCTCTTTGTGTGCTCCCCAGTGGGACGCGGCAAAATATGTCACCCAGTACAAGGAAAGAAGGTCTTTGCCCAGACTTATAACTCATCGAGAAGAGCTTGTGCATCGCTCAGATACAATACTGATGCTATTTTTTTTGTGTGGCCTTTTGTCCTGTCTGTTGTTCTTGATATTTTAAATAACTTTCCTTAGTAATTTTAAGTAGCTTCTATAGTGTGCAAGTACTGTAGAACCTCTAGTTGTTATTGTCAATAGATGCAATTCTCTTTTTCCTTTCACACAATACTTTGCTGTTTTTTTTTACATGGCTCTCCTTTCTGATTACCTTATGCAGGAAGCTATTTTCAAATAATGATACAACTTTATTATGGAGCAGATTAAATTTTATGTCAACATTTGGTACATTATTAATTTCATCTCCTGTCAACTCCTGCAAATTATTTTTAAAAGCGTATGTTCTGGAATCATCAGTTATTCTATCTGGTTTCTGCAGAGGAGTATCTATTCTGTGAGGCACTATCTTACTTATCATAAATGTTCATTATGAGCAGAGTGTTCATTTTCTAATGAGTATGCAGTTACTTCCTTACCTCTATTTTCATCGAAGGAAAACAACAGTTAGGGCTCTATTATCTTTTCCATCTATGTTGAAAAGTAAATTACTGAGATCAAACAGTAGAATCTAAATAAGGTTTCCAGATGGTTTTTCCTATCAGTACCTTCTAGAAAATTTGAACTGGAATTACCATAGATCATTAACTGCTTACAGCTGTTTGACAGATATAACAGAAAGGAATCCATATTCCTCATAAACAATTACAATTTCCCAGTGGGGCTGTATATACAGTTATAACTAAGAGTGAACAATTCGTCAGTATTGATTCACAAGCACACACTTGTATGTGCTAATTGCTACAAAGTCTACTTATCTCAATGTTTTTGAACTTGTACTCTGCCTTAACCCATTAGTGCCGGAATTAATTTTTTCATGATTTAAAAAAAAAAAGCATTATTATGTCTGTAAAAAGCATAAATTACACAACAGAGTTGTTTCAATGAAAGTCATTAGTGCCATTAGCGAGATATTTGATGTTGCCATACAGCAATGCTAGGAGCTTTCACTACCTAAATTTATATGGATTACAACTTCAACTAAAATAAGTAGGTTATTGAAATTTCTTATTACATCTACAAGTTTTGTGCAAATTTATTATTCTCTCTTCATCATACAATTGATACTTTATAACACAGTACAATTAATAATCAAAAATCAAACCTCGAACTCAGCATTATTTTACATGAAATGGAATAAAACAGTCAATACACAATCCCACATTACACTTTGAACACATTGTTCTCACAGTAGATTTACAGTCCTTTGTGCACACCTTTTCTTCTTCTTTCCTTCTGTGTGCTGGACGAGTTGGTCAGTCTTATCAAACCTAATTGAATCTGATATGCGGCTGTCGGAACATAGTCTCCCGGCTCCTTTTGGTAAAACTTGGTGTCTTTGCAAGTACTCTGTTGCTACTTCTCTCTTGAAATCAAGCTGAGAAATAGTTTGGTTTCTTGCTTTATTATAAAAAATCCAACTGTTTTGTATGGCGACATCTAACATCCATGTAAAGAGACACCAGTACCATTTCTTGCTTCTTATTGCAAGGAGATAGCATACTAGATTCTAATCCATCAGTACCTCCCATATATGTATTATATTTTGCTACCAGTTTTGGCTTGGGAAACATTATGTTTCACTTTTTTAGTTGCGAGAATCTCTTGACTTGGCCGACTTCTTGTGCACCACATGAAGAAGAGATCATTGTGACAACTGAGTTGCCTAGCCACCACACATACAATAATCCATCATTCTTCTCTACTGCTGTCTCAAAATATCCCCGATCATTCTTGGAAAATAAGTTTTTGTTTTCCAGTGGACATTCCTTAGGAATTCTGTTTTCTCTGATGGTACCAATGGCAGAGTATCCGCAGTACTTGAGAAATGAAAATAGAGATGCCCCTGTAAATAGATTGCCCATGTTGAAGTTGTTGCAAAGTATTCTCTTCACTTCAGTAATTTCATCCAATAAAACAAGTAAGGGACTTGCCACCTTGCCAAACAACTGCTCATAGACTGCCTTTCCCTTAGGACCTTTTCTCTGATACAGCTCATAATCCACCAAATATCCATCTTTAGTCAAGAATGAGATTTTCACTCTGCAGCGGAGTGTGCGCTGATATGAAACTTCCTGGCAGATTAAAACTGTGTGCCCGACCGAGACTCGAACTCGGGACCTTTGCCTTTCGCGGGCAAGTGCTCTACCATCTGAGCTACCGAAGCACGACTCACGCCCGGTACTCACAGCTTTACTTCTGCCAGTATCTCGTCTCCTACCTTCCAAACTTTACAGAAGCTCTCCTGCGAAACTTGCAGGACTAGCACTCCTTTCTTGACTGCCTGAGTCAGCTCCTTTCCCCCACCGTCTCCCACATGTATCTTTTTCAGAAGCCCAGTTCGCAATATTGTCCGATAATAAGGTAGATCTTACCTCAGATGCAGATGGCTCTGGTATATTTTGACGCTGTGTAGCAGTTTCGTACAATTAGATCTTGTGCAGTACGCATTGATGGTGCCAGTGGATTACAGTGCTCATAATCAACACCAATCCTTTCATTATTTGGCATCCTTATTTCAGCATTAGCTAGTAGTTGATGAGAGGATAGGTTGTCTAATAATTTGTAAAAATAAGAAATGAAATAGCAAATCATAATAAAGTCGCATCAGTATACAAACAATTACAAACCACTGATAGGCATACTTACCTGCCAACATGTTCATTTCCCGAATCTTCATCTGTGTCTACATTTGGATCTGGGGTCTCAACAAACACATCACCTTCAATATCATCATTATAAAGAATCTCCAGCACCTCAGCAAGTGAGAAACCTCTTCTAAAACAAAAAAGAGAAAATTCGTCCTTTTACTGAGTACAAGTGCCTAGCTTTGCTATATGGCAACACCAATGTTCAAACGGTCTAAATGAACGTAATTTATTTCACAGCAAGCAGTAACCTCCAAAGAATATATATTTGAGTATTTAAAGCACAACCATACTAAAAAACCAAATTGTATATCATAAGTTACTGTGTAAAACATACTTACTCGAACTTATACTCCATTTTTCTTCATCATTCAGCAAACAACGACTTCCAACACTGCTTACGCCACAGAATTTAAATGTATTGTTAAAACTGTTGCATTGTAGTGATCTTTACAGTCTTGCAGAATGGGATCCAGTGCTGCCAACACTCTCGCTTCATTGATGTCGTGGAATCAACGATTTTAAAAAAGTGTTACAAATGTTGCCATATGGCCACACATGGCGCTAATGGGTTAATATACGTAACAATTCATTTTCCTGTACTATTTCTCCATGAGGAGGATATAAGACTATAATCTTTTATCTTTAATATCTCTAGCCCTGGGTTTATGGATGCTCAGATAGGCATGGGAAGTCTATCTTTTTAGAGCCCTCTAAATGTTGCTGAGCCCATCAAGTTTGCACAAGATTGTAATATTTTGCTAGAAATACCTTGACAGCCATCAGGATTACTATTTTTTAGTGATCTTATGAATTCTGTGATCTCCTAATGGGTTGCATTTTTGAAACTAATGTTTATTTATGGTGTATGCAGTAGCAGCACAGGTAAACATAATGTATCTGTATGTGGCTGTTCATTAGCTGGTGGAACATTTCCTACCACTGTGAGGGGGTAATCATTACCTTTGGTGGCCACTGATTTGAAAGTTTCACCAGTTCTGCCAAAACTATTTTCTATTGGCTCAATTTCATTTGAGTAACTGTTTTTGTTTGTTTCTTCTTTAATTATGTTCTAAATAGTTTTTCTTTGATCTTGGAATGTTATGTTTTTTGTTATTTTAGTGATGGGATGGATGATTTTACAATACTAGTGGTGATGGAGTTTCAACTCCTGACTACGGCTTGTCCTCTGAAATAAGTAGATCTTTCTCTTATTAGTGCAAGATAGTTTAATCTCAGGAGCTATCCATCCTTTATCCTTGCTTCTGTTTCATTTTACCAACCCTTGTTTATTTAAGGACAAAACAAGACAAAAGTGCTACACAGCAATATCTTCAATAGATAGTTAAATTCTTTATCAATATTGTCATATTTATAAATTTCTTGCTAGTGTTCTTCCTGTAATTTGTCTCTAAACACTGTAATCTAGTAATTGTTTATGATTCTGCAACACAACACTTTGTGTCTATGATGTGTACTTACCTTGTCAGTATACTTCTAGATGACTTTTCACAATCATGATCAGATAAACCACTGACTATTAGTTTTTAAGATACTGTAAAACATTCAATGTTGTTGGGTCTATGAATGGAATGTTAATAGCTACTGAACCATGTCCTTCAATCCTTGTAGGGATTATAGTGTGTAAAATAATTTGATACTGGATATAAAGAACTCTAGGTGACCTCATTGAGTGTATTTTTCAGAGCAAGTGAAACCATATTCAAAACAAAATACAGTACACCTTTGTTCTCTGGACAACCTTAAGTCAAAATTAATTCTGATGTGGAAGACAGTGCAATTAAAAAAGTCATTGTTACCATTTAAAAGTGTACTACTCAATGATTGCAGATTTTCTATGGACAGTGTAAATCTGTAAACTTCAGCAGGCATTTGCAGAAGTTTAAATGAGACACAGCAGGTCCATATCCTGCTAAAAATGTCAGTGATAAATTTAATCTGTTCCTGAATGAATTTGTTACCCTGTTTGAAACTGTATTTCCTAAGAGAATGTAAAAAAGTACTAACTTGAGTGACTGCAAGAGACAGTGGCTATCTAAGGGAAGATAAATATCCTGTAAAAAAAAATGGAATGATTTGTATTTCACTCAGAAGTTCCAATAAACATTAGCATAGGAAGAACTAGAAATTATATGGGATTAAAAATTTTAAGGACATATTCATTAAACCTGAAACTGATTCAAATAATAAAATACAAACTATGTAGAAGGTGGTGTGTTCAGATGATACAGGCAATATCAATGTATGTCATAATAGGAGCATGATAGATGAAGATGAAATACACTGATGGACATAATGTAGGTTCTGGTACTTGGAGGCCAGATTAATGTATTAACATTTACTTTTCTGACAAAATCTTGGCTTAATGCTGGAAATCCTATTCTCTTATTTTAAGATTTCCTCTTGTTTATGGTAGTTTCTAAAGGAACTTAATGGAAGGAAAGCATCCATGTAGTGTCATTATGCTCTTAGAGTCACTGTGACAGAGACATAACATTCGATCACTGTTTAGAGTTTTATTCAAAATGTCAGTATACATTTACAATTTCAGCTACAGAGCAAATTACAATTTGAATACATATTTTTCTATTTTACATATGACTTACACATATATGAAAAGTAATTAATGAAAATATGTAATTTACTACCTATAGGCATCCAGTTTCAGTTTCTGCTGCAGTGGATGGCACATAAAAACATATTTCAAATTTAATTTTCTTTTACACAGCTTATGTAGCACAGTTCTCAAGTTATTGCTTTAGTACTGCAAAATCTTTCTAATTCTTTTGGACTGGCCTCAAAATATTTTTAAGCCAGCTCTTGGATTTGTTTTGAAAAAGGTAGTGCTTTTATATTTTTTAAACTGCTTGATAATCTGTTGTATACTGAGCACCCTGCTTTAGTAATATATTTATCGGCCAGTTGTAGTTGAGTACTGTTGATATAATAATCATCTTTTATTCTTGTGCTGTAATTGAGTTGCTTTCTAGAACAAAATTTTCACTCTGCAGCAGAGTGTGTGCTGATTTTGAAACTTCCTGGCAGAATAAAACTTTGTGCTGGACCGAGACTTGAACTCGGGACCTTTGCCTTTCGCGGGCAAGTGCTCTACCAGCTGAGCTACCCAAGCACTACTCACGACCCGTCCTCACAATTTTACTTCCACCAGTACCACATCTCCTACCTCCCAAACTTCATGGAAGTTCTCCTGCGAAACGTTTCACAGGAGAACTTATGTGAAATTTGGGAGGTAGGAGATGAGGTACTACTGGAAGTAAAATTGTGAGGACAGTTAGTGAGTAGTGCTTGGATAGCTCAGCTGGTAGAGCACTTGTCCGCAAAAGGCAAAGGCCCCAAGTTCAAGTTTTGGTGCAGCACACAGTTTTAATCTGACAGGAAGTTTTGAGTTGCTCTCTGTTTAGATTGCTGTACAATTTAATTTGAGATCAAATTCAGATTTATTCGTCCATGGATGACTTTTACAAGCATGTTGGAGATGTCATTGTCTTACAAAATGTGAGTTTTGCAGGGCAGAGATGGAAAAAGTGTTGTGAAAGACAGGTAACGACTTACTTTTATTACTCTCATGCTCGATCTGATTTCACTCACAAATAGAGAAATCCCTGCACGTATTGCTTGCTAACAATCTCTTTCCTGACTGATGCTGTGCAACAGTGTGACTGTATCCTGATTTACTTCATTGTTGAGAACGATGTCATTGCCTATTGGATAGGTGGGTCAAATAGTTATTTCAGCTAAATGAAACGGTAGAAAAAAATCACAAGTGAATACAGTAGAGGAGACACTGAAGAAGATTCCTCTGTAAGGATTCCTCCGATTGGATGGATCTGTGATTTCATTTATCACTTTTAAATTGTTCTTCAAAATCAGTTATCTTTTGCCTATCATTAATAACTATCAATAATTCTTACTGAAGTCAACATCTGCCATCTTATGTAGCCCAAAAACATTAGGTTCACTGCATTTATACCTACCTAGTTCACCACAGTGATACTTCCTTGTGATGTCACTCTGATGTGCCCATGCCCGGTTTTGACCGTTATCCATATTTTGCACATTTCCATTCAGTACTGGCAAATTCTGAGAAAAGTAAGGGTAAACTATAGGGAGAGATGGGTCATATACAGTATGTACAAAAACCAAGAGGGAATAATAAGAGTGGATGACCAAGAATGAAGTGCTTGTATTAAAAAGGATGTAAGACAAGGATGTAGCCTTTTGCCCCTACTTTACAATCTGTACATGGAAGAAGCAATGACGGAAATAAAAGAAAGGTTCAGGAGTGGAATTAAAATTCAAGGTGAAAGGATATCAATGATATGATTCGCTGATGATGACATTGCTATCCTGAGTGAAAGTGAAGAAGAATTACATGTTATGCTGAACAGAACGAACAGTCTAATGAGTACAGAGTATGGACTGAGAGTAAATCAAAGAAAGATGAAGGTGATGAGAAGTAGTAGAATGAGAACGGTGAAAACCTTACCATCAAGATTGATGATCATGAAGTAGATGAAGTTAAGGAATTCTGCTATGTAGGCAGTAACAACCAATGATGGACGGAGAAAGGAGGACATCAAAAGCAGATTAGCAATGGCAAAAAGGGCATTCCTGGTCAAGAGAAGTCTACTAATATCAAATATCAGCCTTAATTTGAGGAAGAAATTTCTGAGAACATATGTCTGGAGTACAGCAATGTATGGTAGTGAAACATGGACTTGGGGAAACCAGAACAGGAGGATATCAATGATATGATTCGCTGATGATGACATTGCTATCCTGAGTGAAAGTGAAGAAGAATTACATGTTATGCTGAACAGAACGAACAGTCTAATGAGTACAGAGTATGGACTGAGAGTAAATCAAAGAAAGATGAAGGTGATGAGAAGTAGTAGAATGAGAACGGTGAAAACCTTACCATCAAGATTGATGATCATGAAGTAGATGAAGTTAAGGAATTCTGCTATGTAGGCAGTAACAACCAATGATGGACGGAGAAAGGAGGACATCAAAAGCAGATTAGCAATGGCAAAAAGGGCATTCCTGGTCAAGAGAAGTCTACTAATATCAAATATCAGCCTTAATTTGAGGAAGAAATTTCTGAGAACATATGTCTGGAGTACAGCAATGTATGGTAGTGAAACATGGACTTGGGGAAACCAGAACAGGAGAGAATTGAAGCATTTGAGATGTGGTGCTACAGACAAATGCTGAAAATTAGGTGGACTGATAAGGTAAGGAATGAGGAGGTTCTGTGCAGAATCAGAGAGGAAAGGAATAAGTGGAAAACACTGATAAGGAGAAGGGACAGGATGATAGGACAGCTGTTACGACATGAGGGAATGATTTCCATAGTACTATGGGGAGCTGTAGAGGAAGATAAGAGATTGGAATACATCCAGCAAATAATTGAGGATGTAGGTTGCAAGTGGTACTCTGAGATGAGAGGTTAGCACAGGAGAGGAATTCGTGGCAGATCACATCAAACCAGTCAGAAGACTGATTTTTTTTGTGGGGGGGGGGGGGGGGGACTGGCATATAGAATAATGCTCTGGTGTAACTTATCTTTAAGAAAGAAAATGAATATCTTCTTCCTTAAAGATAAGTTACCCCAGAATATTACAGAATATTATTCTATATGCCAATACTGAATGGAAATATGTGAAATATAGACAATGATCGAAACAGGGTAAGGGCATGTCAGAGTGATGTCACGAGGAATTATCAGTGCTCAAAAATGTGCTGTAAGAATATGATGTGATTCTCACCAACAATCATCTTGTAGACATGTGTATAAGGAGTTAGGCATTTTGACTACCCCTGCACAGTATACGAAATAATGGAATGAAAAGTACAGGTTGGAACATCAGCAATACTGTTAAAAGACTAGACTATTACTCACTGTAAAGAAGACACATGAAGCAACAAACAGGCATGACGAAACGATTATTTACATGAGCTTTTGGACAAACCTTTCTTCAGAAAGGAAGGGAAACACACACACACATTCATACAATCATACCAAACTCACATATACATGGCCGTTGTCTCCAGCTCCTGTAGCCAGAATCAGCAAATATTGTTGATATTCCAACCTGGACACCCCATTGTTTAATTCTGCCTAATGACTTTTATTCTCCCCCACAAATCAGTGATGTTTTCCTTTGTTACTATCCTCTAAAGGTTTAGTTTACTCATTGTCCATTCTTCCTTTCTTTCCTGTGATTTTCATTGCAAACGCTCTGACATTCAAGCCAAACTGGATTAATGGTTTGTCCCCACACAACACACAGCTGTGTGACTGCACTGATTACTGGTGCAGCATCTCATGTGCTAAATTCCTCCTGCCAATAATTATTCATTGTTTGCATTTCCTCCCTCTTTAAGATAGATTCTGGCTAGAACATCAGGAGACAGCGGTCATGGGTGCATGCATTTTGTGCATTGGTTTGCTTCCTTTCTGAAGAAGGTTTTGGCTAGTTAGTTAGTTATTTTCATGTTTCATGGATCATTCTGCGTGATAAATCATGAAACAAGTCATTTTACATTCATATTGCAAATTAATTTATACATCTATTTGTTCTCTAAAGATCACCATATTCCACTGCCCCCCCCCCCACCCCACCCAAAATGAAAACAAGTTATAGAGATGGAATTTGAAATTCCCACCCACATTACAAACACAGAAACTTTTCTGTGGAATAGAAGGAGTTGTCAAGGAGAAACTTTTTCAATTTATTTTCAAATTTTACCTTGCTGTCTGTTAGACATTTTATATCACTGCGTTAGTGGTCAAAAAATTTTACTGCAGCGTTGTGCACCCCTTTCTGTGCTAAAGGCAACCTTAATGTTGCATAGTGAATGTCATTTTTTCTTCTAGTATTGTAATTATGTACCAATTAGTTCCTTTTGAACTGTTGTGGATTATTTACAACAAACTTAATGAGGGAATAAACACACTGTGAAGCAGTAGTCAGAATGCCCAACTCATTAAACAGATGTCTACAGGATGATCATGGGTGAGCACCACATATTTTCTCAAAGCACATTTTTGGGCAATGAAGATTAGATTAGATTAGATTAGATTTACTTTCATTCCAATTGATCCGTAGTGAGGAGGTCCTCCAGGATGTGGAACATGTCAGAAAAACAACAATACATGACAAATATTTACAACTAAAACAAATAAGCTAATGTACCATTCCACAGGTCCCAAGTGGAATGATTGTCATTTTTTAATGAACACTAAGAGTCATTTTACAAATACTAATGCACTGAATTTGAAATAAAAAAGTTTTTTATTTATTTATAAGGTAATAAACATGTAATACAACTCCTGTAATACTTATTTACAATGAACATATTACTGCACTGCACTGAAACCTTTCTTAAAGATGAGTTACACCAGAACATTAGACATTACTGAATGAAAATTTAGCAAAATATGTCAACTACTGATTTCTCTCTCCCCAAAATTTGCTATGATTCTAAGTGCAAATGAGGCTGAAATAAGTTGTTTTAGCTGTTCCAAAATGTGTTTCTCCCAATTTAAATTATCACCAGTATGGACACCTAAGAATTTTGAAGTTTCCACCCTATGTGTTATTTTATCACCATGTGTTACACTTATCACTGGTGCAGTACCCCTAGAAGCGCAGAACTGAATATGACGTTTCTTCTTGAAATTCAGGGTGAGACCATTTGCAGAAAACCAGTCAAAAAAACTTTTGAGACCTTTGTTCACCATTTCTTCCATTTCTGTATGTATACTGGGAGTGATTACAATACTGGTACCATCTGCAAAAAGAACTAATTCTGCTTGTTGCACATTAGATAGTAAATAATTTACATATATGACAAGCAGTAGTGGTCCTATGATTGAGTCTCGGGGAACCCCATACTTGATTTCTCCCCAGTCAGAATTATGATCTATTGGTTGGCTTTACCATCAATCCCATAAAACTTCAATTTATCTAGGAGTATACTATGATTCCTATCTAGAAGTGTACTATTATTCACACAATCAAATGCCTTGGATATGTCACAGAAAATATTTACTGGTACTATTTTATTATTTAATGCTTGTAATATCAGGTGTGTGAACATGTAAATGGCATTCTCAGTAGAGCAACCCTTCTGAAAACCAAACTGTGATTTGCAGAGCATATTATTGTTGCCAATATGATATACTATTCTAGAATACATCATCATCTCAAAATTTTGGAAAGTGATGTGAGCTGTGAAATAGGTTGTTAGTTACTGATATCTCTCTTATCACCTCTCTTAAAGAGGGGCGTAACTACGGCACATTTCAGCCTCTCTGGAACAATGCCTCGAGTTAGTTATTCATTACATATTTCGGACAATACATGGCAGCAAATCTTTAGTACTCTATTAGAAACACCATCAAAACCAGAAGAGCTTTTATTCTTGAGTGAATGTATGACCTCTTAATGTCAGAAGTAGAAGTTGGTGGTACATTAATATGATGTAATTTTATGAGACTTACTTCTTCAACATGTTGCTGTGATTTTTGTCTCGAACTGTTGGTCCCTATGCATTCTAGTGTGTTTAAGAAATGATTATTAAATACATTTGCTAGCTGTGACTTCTCATTTATAACCATTCCATTCAATTCAATAGTAATTTTATGCCCTTCTGTGGTTGGTTGTTCTGTCTCTTGCTTCACTATATTCCATATTGCCTTAACTCTGTTGTCAGATGTACTGATTTCTGACATTACGTGCGTGTTTCTTGATTTATTGATAACCTTTCTTAGTAATTTTGAGTAGTTTTTATAGTGTGCAACTACTGCAGGGTCTGTACTTGTTCTTGTCTAAAGATACATTTCCCGTTTCCTTTCACAAGGTACTTTAATCCCCTTAGCAGTCCACGGTCTTTTTACATGGCTGTTTAATATTGCTTCTGATCACATTATGCAGAAAGCTGTTTTCAAATACTGATATGAATTTATCACGGAATGTAGACTTAGAGAAAGCTTTTGACAATGTTGATTGGAATACTCTCTTTCAAATTCTGAAGGTGGCAGGGGTAAAATACAGGGAGAGAAAGGCTATTTACAATTTGTACAGAAAGCAGATGACAGTTATAAGAGTCGAGGGGCATGAAAGGGAAGCAGTGGTTGGGAAGGGACTGAGACAGGGTTGTAGCCTATCCCCAATGTTATTCAATCTGTATACTGAGCAAGCAATAAAGGAAACAAAAGAAAAGTTCGGAGTAATTATTAAAATCCATGGAGAAGAAATAAAAACTTTGAGGTTCGCCGATGACATTGTGATTCTGTCACAGACAGCAAAGGACTTGGAAGAGCAGTTGAACAGAATGGACAGTGTCTCGAAAGGCGGGTATAAGATGAACATCAACAAAAGCAAAACGAGGATAATGGAATGTAGTCGAATTAAGTCAGGTGATGCTGAGGGAATTAGATTAGGAAATGAGACACTTAAAGTAGTAAAGGAGTATTGCTATTTGGTATTTGGGGAGCAAAATAACTGATGGTCGAAGTAGAGAGGATATAAAATGTAGACAGACAATGGCAAGGAAAGCATTTCTGAAGAAGAAAAATTTGTTAACATTGAGTTTAGATTTAAATGTCAGGAAGTCGTTTCTGAAAGTATTTGTATGGAGTGTAGCCATGTACGAAAGTGAAATGTGGATGATAAATAGTTTAGACAAGAAGAGAATAGAAGCTTTCGAAATGTGGTGCTACAGAAAAATGCTGAAGAGGAGGTATTGAATAGAACTGGGGAGAAGAGGGGCTTGTGGCACAACTTGACTAGAAGAAGGGATCGGTTGGTAGGACATGTTCTGAGACATCGAGGGATCACCAATTTAGTATTGGAGGGCAGCGTGGAGGGTAAAAATCGTAGAGGGAGACCAAGAGATGAATACACTAAGCAGATTCCGAAGGATGTAGGCTGCAGTAGGTACTGGGAGATGAAGATTGCACAGGAAAGAGTAGCATGGAGAGCTGCATCAAACCAGTCTCAGGACTGAACACCACAACAACAACTGATTAAATTGTATATTGGCATTTGGTTTTTTATAAATTTTATCCCAGGTTGTTTCTCATAAACCACTACTAAAAACATTTGCCCCATAGTCATTAACGATTCTAACTGACTTCCACTGAGGTGTATCCACACTGTAAGGCACTATGTCCTTTAGCCTGACTAACTGTGTTTCATGATCAGAGAGTGCATTTGTTACTGGGTAAACAGCTATTTTCTTGCTTTGTGCCTCGTCAAAGAAAACATCAATCTACTGTCTTTATCCACCCACGTTGGAAAGTTAACTGCTGATAGTAAGTTGTGGGATCCAAATAAGGTTTCCAGATCATTTTTCCTATCAGAATCCTTTAGAAAATCTACATTGAAGTTACCACAGACTATTAACTGCTTGCTGATGTCTGACAGACAGCACAGTGAGGAATCTAGGTTCCTCATAAATAATTCAAAATTTCCCAGTGGGGATCTATTAACTGTTGCAATTAAAAGTGAACTGTTTTTCAGCATTAATTCACAAGCAAACCCTTCTATATGCTGATCACCACAAAATCTACTTGTGTCAATGCTTTTGAACTTGTGTTCTGTCTTAACATATGCAACAGCTCCTCCTTTTCCCATATTAGTTCTTCATGAATAAGCTGCTAGATTGTAATCTTTTATATGTAACTTATCTAACCCTGTGGTTATTTGGTGCTCAGACAGACACAGGATGTCTATTTCTTCCTCTAAATTTTGTAAGCAGACAAGAAGCTCTTCTATGTTAGTACTCAATCCTCTAATATTTATTTGGAATAAGCTAACATTACTTTTCTGTGCATTCTTGTTCGGCTGAAAAGTTGGGTGAACACACATTTTGTTGTGCATGCCTGCTGTTTGGTGCATGAGTAGCAATGTATCCACTTCACAGTATAGTTATTCCCTCACAATTTCATTGTAATTAATCCACTTCACTTCAACAGGCATATGATGTACATAATTACTATACCAAAAGAAAAAAAAAACACACATCCATTACACCTCAGTAAGGTCACATAGCTCAAACATGGGTTCACAATGCTGCAACCAAAAGTTTTGATCGCTTACACTGTGATATAAAATGCCTGACAGATAGCAAAGTAAAAATTGCAACTAAACTGAAAATGTTTCTCTTCAACAACTCATCCTATGCCACTGTAATGTGAAAACGGTGATGAGTAATTATTACTGATTTAACATTTGTCAAATTTTAAGGGGACTGGTTTGTGAATACCAGGGAAACCTGGAAAAAATTGTCAGTTTTCTAAACAGTGTAACTCAAAGAATTGAGCTCATCTAATACTTACCATCTTTTAAAGCATCTTTTGGAAACATTTTTATGTATGAACCACAGCTTTAGCTCTCACACATTTTTTAATTATATTTTTTTGTTGCAAGTGAAATAAACTATGCTAATTATTTGTGTACATCATAGGTACACATTACTGAAAATACAAACAAAGTAGAAGGTTTATTTTCTCCTGTAAGTTATTTACACTGTTATCTTTAAAGCAGAAAATTGAAAAGATAGTGCTGTCATAATTTGCGGTACAAAAAATATTAAGTATTATTATCAAAAATTTTGGAAATGAATTCAGGGTTGTTCTTCAAAAAAGCATTTTTTTTTTCAAAGTTAAGTCACAAGAGTAGTCTACTTTTTAGTTAAGCATGTTTTAAGACAGTATACAAAATTTCAGCTCTTTATCTTTAATAGTTTTTAGCCAAAGTGTACCAGAACATGAAATAATTTAACTTTCGGGAAATTCAAGTTAAAGTTAAAACTTACTTTTTCCTGTTAAACTTGCATGACACTAATGCAGAAAGATACACATTCATCTTGTTTTCTGTGTTGTTCTTCCTCCCTTCTCTTTCTCATACTACTTCTTCTTTTTCTTGCTTCTTTGGTGGCTTCCAACGCTGATTTTTCAGCTTCAAAGAGTCTCCTTTGGTCAATGGCTATTAGACCTCTATGCACATTTAGTCCACAAGGCATTCCCATCAGTTCCATAACGTTAAGCCTCAACACTGCACCATCAATGAAATGTAGAACAGCATCTAGAGCACCTGTTTTCAAAGTATTTAGTCCTACTAGAACAGTTTTTGGTATCTGTTCCCATACACAATTCTTGAAACTTACATTTTGATTTTGAGTCCTACCATGTAAACATTTCTCTAATAATCTTGTGTCACTAAGATCCGTATATACAGATTTTATAACTTCCATTATAGCAAATGGCAAAGAATGTTTATGGTTGTAGGTCTCACCTTGAGTAACAGCCCTCTGGTAGCCACACCATGAATTACTGCCAGGTGGGTAGAGTACATGACATGGGTTATCATCTGTGGAGGATTTATGAAAGATGGGAGCCCATAATGAATTTTTCATTCTCTCAAGGTGATTTTCATTTTATCTTATGGCTTGTCTGTAACAATACTGCAGCCTGTCTATTTCTTTGTCTGTAGGCCGACCACGCTCACTAATGCATTTACCATCAACTAATTTCTTTCCCTTCAAATTACTCTTCAAGTTCCTCAGTCTTGTATCTAACCTTTTCCATACGTGTCCAACACATTCCATTTTTTCAATTTTTGTGTCAGTATAAGGTTTGGGTTCAAAAACTTTTGGTACCCTTTTGAGTCTCCATCTCCTAGGTAAGATGTACACATCACTCACACTTCTCCACTGACCTGTGAAATACCTTCACAACACCTTCAGATTCCATCCCTCCATATAAACACTAAAATTAATCAAGCATTTATGATTTTCAGTTCCACTAGTACAACCACAACTGTACTTGGTTGTACATTCCACATCAATGACTCTACCAATGTCCAAGGAGGAAGCTGTTACTACAGCATTTAGGGAACTATGGCCTCTTCATTGTCAGGATGCATTCAGGGCTGCTGATGTACATGTATTGCTGTCATTCATGTCTACACTTCCCTGAACAGAATTTTTATACTATTATTTGCTACTTCTTCTAAAGTCTGTAGAATAATTTTAGTGTAACTGTCAAACTTTGTAGGGGGAGGTAAGTCCATAAGAGCACAGAAAATTTGTGCACTTCTGTACCATTTGCCTGTACACCTCATAGTGTAAGCAAGTTTAATATTTGTGTTATACATTCTCTGATTAGTTACACCACAAGTATAACCACATTCACTTAAATCACAAAAACTGCAAACAATTCTTAATTTTGATGCACAACCTCTTCTAGCATGTATTTCCTCAACTACCTTCACACCACCATTGCCACATTTCCTTACACTGCAAAGCTTTATTTATTAGCTCAGATAGAGCAGAGAGTTCAACAATTACACAACCTGAATCAGTAGTTGGCGTCTCTATATTATCAGCATTAATACTGTTAGGCCTGTTGTCCAAATATTTCAGTTTTAGTTTTGAAGCACTTGGAGTAGTTGAAGCTGATACAAGTGTTGTATCATGTTGTATTGCTGATCTGTTTGGTGAATTGATATCCATAAAATTTGGTTTGTTTAACACTGAGCTTCTTAACTCTTTCCATTGCTTTCAAGTGGAATAAGAAACTCAAGCACACAATTACTTCGCTGTAAACAAAATATTTGCACAAAAAAAGTGTGTGTGTGTGTGTGTGTGTGTGTGTGTGTGTGTGTGTGTGTGTGTGTGTGTGTGAGAGAGAGAGAGAGAGAGAGAGAGAGAGAGAGAGAGAGAGAAACTGCAAACAATGACTAAACTCTCTGTATAAACAAAAGATAATCAACTGAAAAACTTTTGCACACTGGCCAACTTAAGAGTATAAAAAGTTATAAAAACGAAACAAACAAGAGCAGAACTTTATTTTTAACACAGCTGACTGTGTGCATAATTTCAGTACTTCAGTTGTCCATTTTCCTGGAAGTAAACTTTTTCTCATTCAGAAAACTACAGAGAATTCTTAAGACAAAAATTGAAAAATCTACTTTTGTACAGTTGATCACATACAAGCCCCCCTTTAAAAAAAAAAAAAAAAAAAAAAAAAAAAAATGGTGTTCAGCATGGAGGTATATGTACAAAAATATAAAGTGACTTGTCCCACATCATTGCAAATTTATCATGCAAATGATACGTGGGACATGAAACTAACTAACTAACTGTTGACACATCATGATAAAATTCAAAAGTAAAATCAAGCAGATGATTCCAATTGTAGTATGTTTGGTTATTCCTGGGAAACTGACAATATTACTTAGCGGCAAATATTCTGAGAAAAGAAGCAAACAGCCAGCTGTTGGAAAGGTAGGCCTACATGTAACACAGCTTAGGCTATCATTGCCATAAATAATGACTTGCGTACATGTTTAAGCAAAATATCCATTTTACGGGGTCTAACTCCGTTAATTACATTTACAGAACTGCACAATTCTGGAACATATTTAAAAAAGTTGTCTTTTTTTTACCCTGCAAATTTCTATAATTGGCCACATATTGAATGTCACATCATAGATAACAAAGAAAATATTTCAAAGTGAGAAGATACATAAACTACTGTTAATTCACTGACAAACTAATTCTGCATGTAGTTCTGGTACTTTGATATTTCCATAACTGTTCAGTTTGTTGACATGCGCAAGATACAGTAGTGTGCCTTGCTTGTTTCCTCATTGCACATGGTTATGGGCTAACAAAGAACACACAGGTAGTTTTTTTGTAAACCTGAAGGTTAAACATGTGCATAAAAGCTGTAAGTTGAAAACGTAATGAACAAGTAGTACCAGTAAGCAAACAAGCATTGGTTTTGGAATTCCAGCTTCATTTGCTATTGATATAAATAAGTAAAAGTGGAATTGCATGGATTATGAAAGCATTCTTTTCACATGACAATCTTCTCTTCTTGGTTATTCAAATTATACCAAGAAAAACTCAAGTTACATTAACGAGGACAATTGTGTCATTTTACTAGAGCAAATAGGCACTAAAGAACAGAAAAACATAGGAAATTGTCTTCCAGACACTATGTTATTCACGTAAAAACTGCAATTTTTAGTATTTAAAAGAGCTGTTGCAAGGATATGACAGAAACAATGAACAAGAAGCAACCGTAAACAATTGTCAGCTAATGTTTTGGACTATATAAGATGGTGGCAAGCCCCACCCACTCTCTCTTCAAAATAACGTACAATGTAAGTCTATAACGCCATCTCTCTTCTTTTTTTACCTCCATGGAAACATCCTTCAGAGTGTAGTACATCTCTATACTGATGTTATTTGAACTCACAACAATGTCTGTTGAAGTTGAACTGTAACAGAAGCTCAACTGACTAACTTTCCATAAATTTTCAGCTGCATTAGCTCTGTCGTACTTCATATAATCTGTATATTGAGGCTAATCTATAATTTGGCGCTCATATCTGCGACAGAAGCTACCAGATGTTGCTAAAAATTGAAACCCAAAATGCAACACAGGAGAAAGATCTAACTACCTCTTAGATCATGGAATGTATTCTAACATGAGAAGCTAAACTGACAGTTGAAAGTTTTAAGCAGAAACAAATCATTCTTGTGGAAACGTCATGAAGAAATCAGGTACAAACTGAAATAGGTGAATATCGAAGCATATTTTAGATATTAGCTCCTTTTCTTATGCTTATACTCATTTTTTGTCATAAATTTAATAATTCCCCTGTGTACCTGAATGGGAGCCTTCACACTTTTTCCATAGTGGACCTGGCTTTGAATGCTGGTAACAGCACCAATTTAAACTAAATTGATGTCTGATTAAAATATTTACACCAAACTGTGAGCCACATGAGATATTTCTGCAGCTTTAAACTGACTCTGTATGAAAAACTCTAAAATTTTAAAGAAATATGCTAATTGGAAGAAGGTTTTAGAGTCCAGTCTGCAGGGTAAAGAAATGTAGTCATATCACGAAAAATATGGTGAAAGCAGAACCTGCAGGGGTGTGAGCCGAGTCAAGGTATACTTTAATGTAAGATAAAAAGTGCATAGAAACCTAATATGTTACTGACTATCTGTCACTGTACTGTTTAATGTCATTTACGCTTATGCCATCTAAATCTAATGCAGTAGACTAAATTAATAAGGGAGCCGCTACTCTTAAAGGAAGATGATTCCTCCTCAGACATAAAATATATCCACTTTTCAGCTGCCATTAGATCTTAGTGTTCGCTTGATTATGATATTTTTCAAAGAAAAGTTTTTTGCATTTATAAATACTGAGTTTTGGTACCACATTTAGATAATTTGTAGAATGAGTGGCTAATGAGGCATAATTCTTAATTTTGTTTTGAATTGGTAAGGATTTCCTATTTATTGTGTTATGTTAGACTGGAACTGACTGAACATTTTTCCACAATAATGACGTTTGTGACTTTCTTTTTTAAGACCGTGAGATAAGTTAACAGATTACCTACCACTTTTTTCAGACTGGCAGAGTGCTTGTGTAATCAAAATGGGAACGGTCAAATCATTGGGCTTCAGTAATCTCCACAGACTGCATTTCTGTGCAAGACTGCTAACTAGATAAACGTCCAGGCCATGCTACTGATCCTTTGGGAAATTATTTTGCATTACAAAATTGTCTTTCTGTTTGGGATGGAGTGCTGCTGTTAGCTACAGAGGACACCACTCCCTGGGTTGTAGTCCTGTCCACCATTTGGCATGATATTATGTGTTTATTACATGTGGATCACTGGGGTGTGTCACATATAAAAGCGTTAACATGCAGACATGTTTTTCGCCCAGGCATTGATGCGGAAATAGTGAGAGTTGTTGCAGCCTACCCACAGTGCTTCTTTATCATTGTGGCATGATCCACAGCTGCCTGGGGAATGAATTCATATAGATCTTGAGGGAACTTTTTTGAATTTCTAATGGCTTCTTGTAATTGATGTTTATTCTAATTTTCTGTATGTGGTGTGTTGTCTGTGCACTTCTCTGGTGTCAAAAATTTCATCTTTTCCAAAAAATTTTGCAATGGAAGGTCTTCTTCCATATATACACTCCTGGAAATTGAAATAAGAACACCGTGAATTCATTGTCCCAGGAAGGGGAAACTTTATTGACACATTCCTGGGGTCAGATACATCACATGATCACACTGACAGAACCACAGGCACATAGACACAGGCAACAGAGCATGCACAATGTCGGCACTAGTACAGTGTATATCCACCTTTCGCAGCAATGCAGGCTGCTATTCTCCCATGGAGACGATCGTAGAGATGCTGGATGTAGTCCTGTGGAATGGCTTGCCATGCCATTTCCACCTGGTGCCTCAGTTGGACCAGCGTTCGTGCTGGACGTGCAGACCGCGTGAGACGACGCTTCATCCAGTCCCAAACATGCTCAATGGGGGACAGATCCGGAGATCTTGCTGGCCAGGGTAGTTGACTTACACCTTCTAGAGCACGTTGGGTGGCACGGGATACTTGCGGACGTGCATTGTCCTGTTGGAACAGCAAGTTCCCTTGCCGGTCTGGGAATGGTAGAACGATGGGTTCGATGACGGTTTGGATGTACCGTGCACTATTCAGTGTCCCCTCGAGATCACCAGTGGTGTACGGCCAGTGTAGGAGATCGCTCCCCACACCATGATGCCGGGTGTTGGCCCTGTGTGCCTCGGTCGTATGCAGTCCTGATTGTGGCGCTCACCTGCACGGCGCCAAACACGCATACGACCATCATTGGCACCAAGGCAGAAGCGACTCTCATCGCTGAAGACGACACGTCTCCATTCGTCCCTCCATTCACGCCTGTCGCGACACCACTGGAGGCGGGCAGCACGATGTTGGGGCGTGAGCGGAAGACGGCCTAACGGTGTGCGGGACCGTAGCCCAGCTTCATGGAGATGGTTGCGAATGGTCCTCGCCGATACCCCAGGAGCAACAGTGTCCCTAATTTGCTGGGAAGTGGCGGTGCTGTCCCCTACGGCACTGCGTAGGATCCTACGGTCTTGGCGTGCATCCGTGTGGTCCGGTCCCAGGTCGACGGGCACGTGCACCTTCTGCCGACCACTGGCGACAACATCGATGTACTGTGGAGACCTCACGCCCCACGTGTTGAGCAATTCGGCGGTACGTCCACCCGGCCTCCCGCATGCCCACTATACGCCCTCGCTCAAAGTCCGTCAACTGCACATACGGTTCACGTCCACGCTGTCGCGGCATGCTACCAGTGTTAAAGACTGCGATGGAGCTCCATATGCCATGGCAAACTGGCTGACACTGACGGCAGCGGTGCACAAATGCTGCGCAGCTAGCGCCATTCGACGGCCAACACCACGGTTCCTGGTGTATCCGCTGTGCCGTGCGTGTGATCATTGCTTGTACAGTCCTCTCGCAGTGTCCGGAGCAAGTATGGTGGGTCTGACACACCGGTGTCAATGTGTTCTTTTTTCCATTTCCAGGAGTGTATTAGTTACAGAAAATAGCCACTAGCATACAGTTTTAATCTGCCAGGAAATTTCATATCAGTGTACACTCCATTGCATAGTGAAAATCTCATTCCGGAAACATCCCCCAGGCTGTGGCTAAGCCATGCCCCCGCAATATCCTTTCTTTCAGGAATGCTAGTTCTGCAAGGTTCACAGGAGAGCTTCTGTGAAGTTTGGAAGGTAGGAGATGAGGTACTGGCAGAAGTAAAGCTGTGAGGACAGGGCATGAGTCATGCTTGGGTAGCTCAGATGGTAGAGCACTTGCCCGTGAAAGGCAAAGGTCCTGAGTTCGATTCTCGGTCCGGCACGCAGTTTTAATCTGCCAGGAAGTTTCATATCAGCACACACTCCACTGCAGAGTGAAAATCTCATTCTGGAAATAGCCACCTGTTCATATTTCAGGAATTTTGAAGATTTCCTGTAAAGAAAGGTGGTGTTTGCCATGTCATGGGTTCTCTTCTCCAACCTCAGTTGAACAGAGAAGCAGCATGACTAGTAAAACACTTAAAACCCAGAAGGAAAAATATTTTTTTATGTGTCACCAAAAGTAGCTCTTGATGAAGTTCTCAGTTCTTATAGGTTCTCTCTGTTGGTGATAAGAATCCAGTAGAGTTGTTGCACAATTGCCGGCCCTGGACTCTGCTACACCTGCTTCGGCTGATACCAGGCCATCTGTTGGCACTGGCTCCACAGCACTTCTGGTCTGGCACAGCTGTTTTCGCTTGTGGGTTCGGCCGCCAGCTAAAATGGGTGCCGTCAGAAATCGAGAGTACTCCTGAACAATGACACTGCATCATCTGCCTGGCTTAGGGGAGGACTTGCGAACTGTTGACCAGTTAAGACTTCGTGTGGGTGGCTGTGTACCAGGTACACCTCTGCCATCCTGCTTCCTCCACCTGCCCACTCATCTCCTACATTGTGGTCTGTGCCCTTGCCTTCTTTGCCACTGCAGCCAAGCTGTCACGGCTGCCTCCTCTGCTGTAGGTAGTGGGACCACGGCTCCCACGCACTCACAGCCGATGCCTCCGTCACTACCACCTCCATTGCATTTGTTCCACTGCCTTTGCCGCAACCTTCTTCCATTGGGTTGGACTCAGACATGGAAATGGAAGCTGTGCCAGCATTTCCTGTCCTACCATATGGCCACTCACAGGGGGGACAGGCACGCACCTGCCCATGCTTTTGCTCCTGACCCTGCGTAACAGTGGCTTTGTGTCACATGGCTCAACAGCCTACTTCGACCACAAAAGAAATGGGAGTGAGCAGAGTGCTCATTTCTTTACAAAGGAAGAGGAGTGCGGCAACTACCAATTTTGTGTGTGCCACTTCATAGTTTGTGTAGAAAGCTTGTGCTTGATTCGACCACTAGAGGCCACTGAGACTGTTAATACGACAGCAGTTGCGTGAGCAGCTTGCCAGTTGTGCCCACCTCTTGGAACTAATGTTTATATAGCCTGGAGCGCAATCTCTGCCAGCCACATGTGTATTGCTAATTGTATTATACCTTGTCCCCCATGAGTACGTACTGTTCAAGCAGTAAATTACAGTGTTCTTGGGTTAGAATGATGTTAAAATCATAACACTGCTTAGCTCTGCCATTCATATGTGAGGTCTTGTGTTGCTGCCCCTGTGGAGAATCTAAAATTTTGAAACTCTTTGAATGTGGATATATACATCCCATTTCTCTTTGTTGACAATGAACCTACTTGTAACAATACAGAAACCAAATTCTTAGGACTATGGCTGCAACACAGTGTGAGAATGGGATAAGTAAGCAACAGCAAGATTTGCTCACATTAAAATCCCACAGCAGTGAGAAAACAGTAAAGAGAGCATATTGTGCCTACTTTGACTTTTGCCTTAAATTTTGGGTCACATTTTGGGGAAACTCTACAGCAGATATCAGCACATTCAAACTGCAAAGAAGTGCCATTAGAATCATGTTTGGATGCAAACCAAGGGATTCATGTAAAGATAATTTTAAGATTTCTCATGTTCCTCCTGTACTCTTATATTCTTTAAAATAAACATAATAGGTAAGTACAGTAGATTTAAAAAACTGTGATGTTCAGGATGACTTTACAAAAAAAAAAAAAAAAAAAAAAAAAAAAAAAAAAAAAAAAAAAAAAAAACTTTCATATGACACAAATAAACATATCCCTGTAAGTGATACTTCCACGCAGGAGTGCAGCTTTATAAAAAACTTCCTTAAACTATAAAAATGAATATTGAAGTCAAAATCTTTGGAAAATCTTTAAAGTTATATTTTACTCCATTGAAGAATATTTAAATATATGAAGTAAAGTGTACTGCAGTAGTGGAAATAAGTATAAAGGCATGTATTGGATAGGTAAAAAAAATCTACTCACCAAGTGGTGACAGGACAACAGACATGTAAAGGGTATTACAGTTTGTCTTCCTTTTCATCCTGTCCAGTAAGTCTCCTCTGACCTGAGTTCTGGGT
The DNA here is from genome assembly GCF_023864275.1 of Schistocerca cancellata. Taxonomy (NCBI): domain Eukaryota; kingdom Metazoa; phylum Arthropoda; class Insecta; order Orthoptera; family Acrididae; genus Schistocerca; species Schistocerca cancellata. The sequence goes on from NC_064631.1 coordinate 215,715,975, forward strand.
GACTTCTCTGAACTCTATGCCTTTTCCTAAGCCTTCACCCTTCTTCCTTCCCCTTCAACCCTTCTGCCAGGAGAAGGAGCTTATGGCTCTGAAAGCTTGCAAACTGTAATACCTTTTGTACTCGTATGTTCTCCTGCCATCACTTGGTGGGTAGATTTTTTATCTGTCCAGTCACATTATATTGTGAAAAATTGGTTGTTTTTATTGTATGACGGCATGAATATTTGAAGGAAAATTAACATAGTTGGCTGGAATAGTTGTGTACAATGTATATTGCAATAGCACAAGAGCCAGTATAATAATAAATGCAGTTTAATGGTATCTCATTTGATGTCAGTAGTATAGTATACAACAAGACATCAACAATTCTAATGGTAGAGGGTGTAACCCAGAATAAAGGCAATTGGCTCTGTGTGGTGTTAGTGTGTGTGTACGTGCCCTCACTGCAGACAGGAAACAGACACCATTAGTGACATTTTATGCTATGTACATAAACCATTCTGGTGACAGTGCCACACAGGAAAGAGTTAGCATGAGATGAGAAAGCAAAAATCGCTGTGCACAAGGACATGCCGAGAAGCTGAACTGTTCAAGTACAGTGATTGATAACATCATTACATTGGGTGCACAATATGGACAGAATGGAAAATGTGGGCTAAGTGGAAAATTATTTGAGGCATCGAAACTGTTCCTTTTGAGCAAAGAAAGGGCCACAAACTGTTATTCTTCTCACCTTTTTGCTGATTTCCAGTTGTCAGTAACTGCCAGATGTGTATAACAAATTTTGTCAAATGAGAAGCATCTTACATTCAAGAAATGACTGCAGAAATCTGCTGTAACTCTCAAAAATCAACGTGCTAGATTGGAGTTTGCTGAAAAACATTTTTCGTGGGGTTTAGAGTGGGATAAAGTTATGTTCAGTTATGAGAAGAAGTTTAATTTAGATGGACCAGATGGATTTCAATATTATTGGTACACAGAATGAAATTTCCACTCTTCAGTGGAGTGTGCACTGATATGAAACTTCCTGGCAAATTAAAACTGTGTGTTGGACTGAGACTCAAACTTGGGACCTGAGTTTGAGTCTTGGTCCAGCACACAGTTTTAATCTACCGGGAAGTTTCATTATTGGTATGGTTTGAGAGCAGAGCAGCAGGTAAGAATGAGCAGAAATTATCTTGGTGGAAGTGTTATGATATGACTACCCTTCTGCACTAAATGTAAATCATGCATTGCTTGGTTAAACACTAGAATGAATTCTAGCATGTACACTGCAATCCTAGAGATGAATTAATTAGAACATATGAGGACGTAGGGAACAAAAATATAATGGTTCAAGAAGATAATGCATTGGTGCATGTTTCTGCTACAACCAAAAAGTAGTTTGAACATAAAGATATCAGTCTCTTTCCCCTGCCTGCACATAGCCTTATTATGATCTCCATGGAAAACCTTTGGGGAATACTGATTGCTCCTACTGTATATAAACATGTAAAAATATGAGGGTCAGTAAAAAAAAAGTTTGTTAAATAAAAAATTTGAATTTTGTGCTCTTCTCCATGCCTTCTTCACCAATCTACTGCAATAATAACTTCCTGCATCAACAGAAGACAATGCTACAGTTGCTTGCAAAATGGCCACGCTGATTTTCGTATTAGACAGTAGCAGGAGTCTGGAGACTGCAGTGATCTACCCTAGATTGAGCAAGTCAGTGACATCATTTGTGGTGCCTACCATGTGACTGCTGATGATATGTGTCGCATTACCTCCTTCAATAAAGGCAGTATGATGACAATTGTTCTGCAACTGGGATACTCAAAGGTTTGTGCAATTTGGGTACCAAAAATGTTAATTGGACAAAATAGAGAGACAGTAAAACAATTGCCTTCCCACTCTTGCAGTGCTTCTGTTTGGAGGGAGAGGAGCTTTTGGAAAAATTGTGACTGGAGATAAAAACATGGGTTCATTGTTTTGAACCAGAATCAAAGAGGCAGTCAATGGAATGACATCACAGAAATGCACTGAAGAAGAAGTTCAAAACTGTGTGACTGGTATGGAGAGTTATGATTACAATAGTTTGGGATGCAATGTGTGTCATTATGGTTGATTTTTTGGGCCAGGGATGCACAATAGATTCTGTTCAGTATGTCATAACCCTTGAACAGCTTAAAGCACATCTTCAGAGAGTTCATCCTACAAAAACTATGGTGGATGTTCTTTTGCATGACAATGCAAGAAGACCAGACACCAGTCATCATACCATTCAAAAGACTGAAAATTGGATGGGTAGTCTTGCCTCGTCCCTCATCTAGACCTGACCTGGCGTCATCAGATCTCCATATGTTCTGACCACTAAAAGAATTCATTGTAGGATTCACTTTGAAGATGATGAGGCCATGGAAATATCTGCGTCAATGGCTTTGGAAGCAGGACCATGCATTTCATCATGATGGAATACACGCCCTTGTTAAAAGATGGATTAAAATGGTGGAAATGAATAGAAATTACACTGAAAAGCCATATTTAATCATCAATGTTCTTGTTTTCGATCTATAGTAGTGGAGGCATTACTTCTTTACTGACCCTCATATGGAGTGTATTAATTTGTAATTTTAAATATGCGAACACAGAAATTACTTTCATCTGCATTCTTATAAACTAACTTGTCCAAGTTTTTATTCATAAGCTGTTTTTGCAGATGAGAGGATGAATAAAATACAAGATCAAACCTTGAGGCAGTTAATAAGTTCTGTCCAATTAAATGAGTCACTGTTCAATCATAGGTCACTTTTTCGAACATATTTGAAAAGAACAGAAAGAATCAAATAGGTTTGTAATTAAAGATGGTTTGCTTACCTGTACTTTTATAGATAAGTGTTACTAGAACTTGAGATCTGTGTGGAAATATGCCCTGACTCATTGATTGATAGCAAAGACAGCTTAAAAGTAGTTCTGTCAAGTCAGCAGAGGATTTTAATATTCTGCTAGCAAAACCATCATAGCGATCAGAAGTTATACTTTTTAACAATCTGATGAATTTTGTAATATAATTAAGAGTTGTATTTTTGGCGACAATTGCAGTGTCTACAGAATAAATCTAAGAAAAAAAAAATGTTCAAATGAATTCCTAAGGGACCAAACTGCTGAGGTCATCGGTCCCAAAGAAATCTAATACAGCACTATTTAGTTTGTGGCATTGATACGTCATATCAACCATGAACAACATGTTCTTTGTCTGAGATCAGACATTCAAGCCGCCATGTATTACTAAGAGTCTGCTTTTATGTCTCTTGCTGTGTACATGTGTAAGACTACTGTGTAAATATATATTTATGTGCAGATATTTGTGGGACAGTTTGCTCAGTATACCTTTACACGCATTTTGTTCCCATACTGGTGACCCCGAAGTTTGCACATCTTCTGCGACTACCATGCTGGGTGTTGTAGCATCAACAGGTTATGTGTACGCCACCATGGCTGCCTCACTCAACGCTTTGTTCACGGATTTGGAAGCTCAACAACGATTGCCGGACCTCTTCATTCCCTCGCCATTGACCAGCTCTACATTAATTTGCGATCTCCAGCTACGTTAACATTAAACTTTATCGCTCTCCAATGCTCGAGTGCTACATCACTAACACAAACAATGGATTCGGGTTTCATGTTGCCAGACTGTGCTCGCCAACATGTGAAGTTTGAAGTGAACAATATTCAGAACTGTGTGCCTACCGATGGGTCGTATAATGCTCAAAGTGATCTACATTTGCACATGTACTTTGACTCTCAATGGGCTGCAACGACAGTTATTGTGGTGCCGTGTGCAGTGCCCCCATTACCGCAAAACGCACTTGGCCACTATCAACTGCAACCTGATCCGGTTTTGCCTCACTTGCAAACTTATCAAGGACATTTTAGTGTGCAAAATTCTCCATACTCACCCTCCAGACTGGTCACTCAAGTTTTCGGCCACGTCGGTTCGAGTGCATCATTCAGTGTTTCGCCTTCCAATGGCCTCTTACCACACTGAAGTGTGTTTCCGCAAGTTCTACCGGCCATTTATAGTCTGACTCACGGGGCGTGTCTTCAGTGTGTGCGGAGAACTCAAACTTCTGTCATACGAGTTACCAACCCACCCTCTCCTGCCCTCCCCCTCCCCACCGCACTTGCAGGGGGCCCCGGTTCCGGCCGCTCATCCACTCACCTCTCCCACAGCACCGTCTATGTCTGCCGTTCCGGCTTTCCACGTTATTTCCGCGGTGGGTCAGCCCAGATTACGGGACCCCAACATGTACTGTGCAACCATCAGTTCCCACGGTACCAACCGTGTCAGCCATGTCGTGTTTTCGTGACAGATCAAGGACAATGCAACCCACGGTTGCCGTGGATGTTATCGCCAGAAACACACTCGCGCCTACTGCGCCGACCTGCTGTATAGCCTCTCCCGTCACGGACCAGTTTTCCAAGAGACACTGAAGCCGCCTTCATCCCCACCTCCCAAGTCATCTGCCAAAGCTGCCACCTTTATACGAGGACAACCCAATGCCATGGTTTGTACTTGTCGAGCATCTTTTCGAGTTGCATCACATGTCCAACAACAACTCTAAATTCCTGTGTCTCATCAAGCACCTCCATGATCATTCAGACATAACTTGTGATCTACTCCTCTCGCCACTGCCTCCACCCAAATACGAATTCGCGAAGAAGACGATCTTTAAACGACTTGTCTGCTCACCACAAGAATTAATCAAGATCTTGTACAAGGAACACCTGGGGGACTGAACCCCATCACAAATCTGGCGCCACCTTTGGTTACTTGTGAGTGAGCATACCATGTTGGACGTGGGTGGTGTGGTCTGCCAAGCTGCCTACTGATCTACAGATCCCTCTGCTACCGCAATCTTTCAAGTCAATCGGCTCTCGTCTCCACATCGCACACCAACTGTATTCATTGTTATGACAACGCCAGCCAGCTGACCACTCACCGCTAGTTGGCACAACTGCTCCCGCTTACCAGCTGTCTCCTGGCAGAGTCAGGGCTCGCTCCGCCTCCACACCTTCTACATCGTCTGGCAGCATCCGCCCGCTCTCTCCACCGCCTGAGCACTCTAGGATTGTCCACATGCCATACGTGCCGGTATACATGCCAGAACAAATCTACGAGGACAAGCCTCCTCTGCTGCCACAGTCACCACTAACACATCCGGCTCATCCGTACTGCTGGTACCACAAGGTTTTCGGCGAGGATGCTAAGAATTGCCGGTTACCTTACCAGCACCCAAACGCCAACCGCAGGACCTGGCGGGGCATTCGTCTTCATAGATGACATTTCGCTCCCCCATGGTGCACATCTTGTGAATGACTTCCTTCAGGATAACTACATCGCTCTCCAGACATGAACCCTATCAAACATGCCTGGTATAGACTGAAAAGGGCCGCTTATGGACGATGTGACCCATCAACCACTTTGAGGGATCTACGCCGAATCGCCGTTGAAGAGTGGGACAATCTGGACCAACAGTGCCTTGATGAACTTGTGGTTAGTATACCACGACGAATTCAGGCACACATCAATGCAAGAGGACGTGCTACTGGGTATTAAAGGTACCGGTGTGTCCAGAAATCTGGACCATCACCTCTGAAGGTCTCGCTGTATGGTGGTACAACATGCAATGTGTTGTTTTCATGAGCAATAAAAAGGTCGGAAATGATGTTTATGTGGATCTGTATTCTCATTTTCTGTACAGGTTCCGGAACTCTCGGAACCGAGGTGATGCAAAACGTTTTTTGATGTGTATATTTGAAATAAGTCCGGGCTGCTATCACGATGCGTTTATTGCATAACACCATAAGACATTTCACAGTTAGATGGTTGAAGCAGCTCATCACAAGAAGCTGCTGCAATTGAGATGACTAGTACAGAGAATAGACTCGGATTACATCCTATCGCTGCCTGGCGAGATGGGCGCGCAGCAGAACTCTCGAGCATACTTGGTATAGTTTCATAGCAGTTCGTATGTGATCGGTAGTTGCATGATTTTCGTTTGTTTGTTAATTTACTTGATTTACTAGACGATTTTATTGTAGTATTAGCGCTGTAAAGACGTGTAGTCTCTCTCTCGCATTTATTATGTCAAAAGTGGAGCTTAATATTTAATACAAAAATTTTTCCATTTCGTCCCTAAGTACGATTATATGTTGTTCCCTGTGTATAGATCGCCAAACAAAACTCTTTTTGCTGGCTCGCGAACATCTTCTCACTCCTATGACTCACTACCGCGCAATATGGTCCGTCTGTTACCGATACCTGCATAAGAAACAGCTTCTCACTCAGTGTGCTGTCATATTCTGCAGTGCTGCTTTAAGGCAGTGAGTTAGTTCTGCTAGCTGCAGCGCCTCAATAAAACATAAAATTCAGAAATTGAAATGGTGTTAAAGTAATAGGAACATCACGAGAATCTCCCTTATCGCCACACCAAGAACGTATCGTTGACGTATCTGTAGAAGTGCTTATGTGGGAGAGGTGCTGTACTTAGGGTAACGTCTTCAAATTGTGCCACGTAAGATTTCTTCACAACAGGTTATAGAGGTGAGTCTGTTGGAACCCCATGATAGTCTCCGTGATGCAGGACGTGTGTTGTTAAGCAGTGACAGAACAAGTTTAACACGCGAGGATTAACCCTTTGTTCCAGTAAACGCAGCGTATCTTGGAGAGAAATGTTCGTATGAAACGACACGTGCCATACAAACTATTTAACAGGTGTCAAAGCAACGGAGTCTCTGAACTTCGAGAATCTCGCAGTTTACACGATATAAAATCGATGAGTGCACTACCCATTATCAGAATTTCCCTTAGGACATAAGATGTTGAACACTGGTGTGTTGACTACGATTATATAAACAAATTAATTGGGGAATGTTGCTTCTCTAGACCTACGTGTCTTTCGGTTTTCTTTTCTTTTTTTTCTTACCTTTTTTTTTCTTACCTTTCACATGGAAATAATGATCCTGAAATGGTCCTTTCGACCGTATCTCGGATTTTCCGTGCCTTCTTATGAAGTCACAGTCGCTGCCGCGGCCTGAATACATGCAGTGTTGGCGACGCACGGCGCTTGAGGCATGTTACGCGAAATTATTTAAAATGTAGGCCTCCCAGTAAATCATAAAATCTTCATTTCATGTGACCATATCCTGCTTCTGCTTACAGTGCTTCTGTAAGGTGCTACCTCCAGCATGAGTTTCAGAAATTGCTCTGCGAAGGGTTTTTTGGAAAAAAAACCAGCACTTGTGAGAAAATTATTCCTTATTGAAATAAGCTTAGTCTGTTCCGACCACTACCCATTTAGGAGGATTGGGGAAAAGCCGACCCGTCATGTTCAGGTCGAACACAGCAGCTGGAAATTGACCGCGGCGACCATGATGGCGCACACGAGTAGCCCACAGGCGCAGCCATGAAAAACAAAATGAAATAATTCGTTTCACATTGAACCCAATACGTCCTTTCATTTGAAAAGCGCGGAGCTTCATCCTCTGATCACTGGAGATATGGTGTAGCTTTCCAAATGAATCGTCGCTTGTTGTTTTACACGTGATCAGATGGCAGGCTTTACCCAAAAAATGGCTCTGAGCATTATGGGACTTAACTGCTGAGGTCATCAGTCCCCTAGAACTTAGAACTACTTAAACCTAACTAACCTAAGGACATCACACACATCCATGCCCGAGGCAGGATTCGAACCTGCGACCACAGCGGTCGCGCGGTTCCAGACTGTAGCGCCTAGAACCGCTCGGCCATTCCGGCCGGCGCAGCCTTTCTGTGCTTAGTGATGATAACAACTTACAAAATTCCCTCCTTGATCTATACATTTTTCCCGACTTAAATTAGAGAATAAGACTCTTCACGTCCTCCAGAATTGCTGTCGAAGTAGTCTGCTCTGTTGTTTAGAATATTTTTCGCTGCAGTCGATCTGCAGTTTGTAACCGAGCGAGACACTGTATCTTTAAAACAATCACATTGCAATGTATCTTCAGATTTTACTCCGTCACGAATGTGAACCAGATTGTATAGGATAACGCAACATTTTATGATGTGTACTGCAAACTCGATGGAGATATTGAAAGATCGGTGAAAAGTCTGCAACATATTGGATAAAATTCCAGACGTAGTGTAAGTCCTCTGCTAGGCTGGTTAAACTAAAAGGAAATCATTGAGAAGGAATTCCTCTACCAACGTATACTGATAACTGAGCAAACGTGCGACCTTGTTTGAATAAACCTGGCTCATATTCTGTATGAGGAGCAGTTCGCACACCCTTAAACTATGCCCCCCTCAGCTGAATTAGCAAACGGTAAAATTTAATATTTTGGAACACACACAGAATCTCTATCTTTAATTCAGACGACAGGCGTGTCAGCACAAAGTGTCGTGCACCTAAACTCAACAAAAGTAAACTGAATAACCGAGCGAGGTGGTGCAGTGACTAGCATACTGGACCCGCGCTTTGAAGGACGACCGTTTAGATCCGCGTCCGGGCACCCTAGTTCAGATTTTCCGTGAATTCCAGAAATCGCTCTAGGCAGATTCCGGGGTCGTTCATTTGAAAGGGCACGGCTGATTTCTTTCCTCATCCTTCAAAAATATGAGCTTCTGCTCCGTCTCTATTGACCTCGATGTCGACGGGACGGTGCGGTTGGTCCCGGCGGAGGTTTGAGTCCTCCCTCGGGCATGGGTGTGTGTTTTTGTTCTTAGGATAATTTAGGTTAAGTGGTGTGTAAGCTTAGGGACTGATGACCTTAGCAGTTAAGTCCCATAAGATTTCACACACATTTTTTTTCGACGGGACGTTAGACCTTATCTTCCTTACTTTCCTTTAAACGTAATGAAATGATATTAAATAAGTGTAAGCAGCCATATAATGAAATTAAATGTTTGTAAGTTCAAGTTGCATGTCCTGCAACTACAAAAGTGGCTACTCGTCATCCAACGTTAGAGCCCGAAACTCGCGCAAGATTTTTCATCACCGAAATCAGAAGTAAATTCAGTCACCTCCTTAATACACGAAAATATACTTCATATTAGTTGAAAATATGCGACCTCGTAACATACGCGTCCCAGAGACTGTCTAACGCTGACCGCTACTATGGAGAATGACCTGTCGACTACTGGACCGTTAATGACTGACCGAACGAGACTAGCTCATGCACCTATACTGTGACAGCTTATGTAGCCTCACATTCCGCAAATTCTCTCAAAAGACTCAAAAACCTCGGACTATAACCCGACGAATTTGTAGCAGTTCTGTAGAGAATGCCGTGAAGTGTTTCCTTCAGTTTAGAAATCGAGTTGAACTTACGAAGGCTTAAGTCAGGGGAGTGCAGTAGGTGGTATAGCACTTAGCAGCATCATCAGTCAAACAAATCAGTAACAGCTTGCACTGTACGTGCTTGAGCATTGTCCTGAAAAATGATGGTCAGGTCCTGCAGAAAGTGTCATCACTTCTGTCTCTATACTGTTCATTTTTGGAACACAACCTACGACCAGCTTAGAGACAGAAGTGATGACACTTTCTGCAGGACCTGACCATCATTTTTCAGGACAATGCTCAAGCACGTACAGTGCAAGCTGTTACTGATTTGTTTGACTGCTGCTGCTGCTAAGTGCTATACCACCTACTGCACTCCCCTGACTTAAGCCCTCGTAAGTTCAACTCGATTTCTAAACTGAAGGAAACACTTCACGGCATTCGCTTCAGAACTGCTACAAATTCGTCGGGCAATAGACCGCGCCGCTCGAACTCTCAACACAACTGGCACTGCTAAGAGTATCCTATGACTTCCACATCACTGGCAACTGGTTATACACAATGCTGGTGACTACTTTGAAGGTCAGTAAAACTTTGAAACACGTATCTATTTTGTACGAGCTGTAAATAAATAGCTGCCACTATTAAAGTTCCAACGCTCGTATAATTCATACACTTGAAAAGATGCGTCCTTGGACGCTGATCACTCTACGACCTTTCAAATATACATGTCACTGACGACTTTGAAATGAACATAAAAAGTATAAGCCCCATGACGTCATGAAAGACACAAAATTACAAATAACATTTCATGTATCGGAATGATATTCGGACTGTGCACTGCAGGATTTGGCGTTGTTAGTAGCGTTAGTGTAATGGCTTGCCGTTAGAGGACAATACTGGTACTGCGGTGCAGGGTTGGAACACAAGTAGCATAAAGTCAATAATATGGGACTGGACAAGGTGAGCAGGAATTTACCCGTAAAGCTGTTTTATCAAAACAACATAAACAGTGCTGCTGCACCTCGCGAGTGCTGCCTCATTAAAGGAATAAGGAGAGGTCCTCTTTCCACACTGGAATTGAAGAACATGACTCAGAAGTTCGAATTAAGTGGTGATATGGGAACTGCTCCTGGTAGAGGCCGACGGCCCATCGCGCCACAAATTGTTGGAGATATTACCGTTGCTATGGTTGAAAATGTTGGACACAATGAGCAGTCTTCAAGCAGTGTACGTGCCTTTCCTGACAGATAAACATTCCATGGACCACCGTTCGAATAATTGTGAAATGGTATCCTCAGAGCGGTTCCAGGCTGTCGTGAATGCAGAAGGTCGTAGACATGGTACTCAATTAAGAAATGTTACCGCCTCATATGGAAATTACAATGTGTTTGTACTCAATTAAGAAATGTTACCGCCTCATATGGAAATTACAATGTGTTTCTTTTAACGGTTTATTCGTTATTTCGCTTCCGCATGTTTTTAAAAATATTTCCATGAAGTTTAATTGTCCTACGATTACTCGTTTTTCGTGGGGGCCCACTCAAGTGCCGCGCGATCCGCGCCGTCCGGGGTGTCTTGTCACGGTCCACGCGACTTCCTCCTGTCGGAGGTTGAAGTCCTCCCCTGGGCATGGGTGTGTGTGTTGTCCATAGCGTAAGTTAGTTTAAGTTAGATTACATGTGTAAGCTTAGGGACCGATGACGTAAGCAGTTTGGTCCCATGAAATTTTACCACAAATTTACAAGTTACCGTCTCATGTCGCGAAAGTTTAATTATAAGCACCTTGTGTATCGAAAGCTCTCCATAATTTGGGTTTGAATTGGTTAACGTCCCTGTGACCTCGAGGGACTTGTTATTGGAACTATGCCAACTTCCGCGTAAGAAAGTCAGAAAATCAGAGGACACTTAAATCGGTTTGTCTGGGTGGGGAGACTACAGTTTCTGATTGACCTACAGATTCTTTTCACAGTGTAGTTAAAATAACACGTTGGTGTTTTACAGTAATTTTCTCTAAAAATTCTGTGTCTTTAACAGTTACGTTTTTAGTTGTGCTCGTTTCATTGACTTTAGTTTAAATTTTGTATGCACCATAATTACTGTAAGGAAATAAGACGTTCGTTTTCTTTTATCATGTGTGTAGACATATCAGTACTCCAAACTGTGGTTGAGTATATTTTTTTAAAGTGAAAAATAGTGATTATGTTATAGCTTTTTAAACAAAAATATTTTTTTACGTTGTCATTCTCGCACATATAAGTTAAATATGTTCACCCACCTTCTATGACCATAACAGCTGTTCCAGTTTAATGGTACGATGCACGAGCAAACGCGGAATTTAATTTTAGGTGAAAGCAATGATATTTTAATTTTTATCTTTAGTTTGCACTTGTTAATATTTTATAAATACAAAATCAAATAGGGGTAATGCTGGAGTAGGTTTAATAATGAATAAAAAAATAGGAGTGCGGGTAAGCTACTACAAACAGCATAGTGAACGCATTATTGTGGCCAAGATAGACACGAAGCCCACGCCTACTACAGTAGTACAAGTTTATATGCCAACTAGCTCTGCAGATAACGAAGAAATTGAAGAAATGTACGATGAAATAAAAGAAATTATTCAGATAGTGAAGGGAGAAGAAAATTTAATAGTCATGGGTGACTGGAATTCGGTAGAAGGAAAAGGGAGAGAAGGAAATGTAGTAGGTGAATTTGGATTGGGGGTAAGAAATGAAAGAGGAAGCCGCCTGGTAGAATTTTGCACAGAGCACAACTTAATCATAGCTAACACTTGGTTCAAGAATCATAAAGAAGGTTGTATACTTGGAAGAAGCCTGGAGATACTGACAGATTTCAGATAGATTATATAATGGTAAGACAGAGATTTAGGAACCAGGTTTTAAATTGTAAGACATTTCCAGGGGCAGATGTGGACTTTGACCACAATCTATTGGTTATGAACTGTAGATTAAAACTGAAGAAACTGCAAAAAGGTGGGAATTTAAGGAGATGGGATCTGGATAAACTGACTAAACCAGTGGTTGTACAGAGTTTCAGGGAGAGCGTAAGGAAAAAAATGGCAGGAATGGGGGAAAGAAATACAGTAGAAGAAGAATGGGTAGCTTTGAGGGATGAAGTAGTGAAGGCTGCAGAGGATCAAGTAGGTAAAAAGACGAGGGCTAGTAGAAATCCTTGGGTAACAGAAGAAATATTGAATTTAATTGATGAAAGGAGAAAATATAAAAATGCAGTAAATGAAGCAGGCAAAAAGGAATTCAAACGTCTCAGAAATGAGATCGACAGGAAGTGCAAAATGGCTAAGCAGGGATGGCTAGAGGATAAATGTAAGGATGTAGAGGCTTATCTCACTAGGGGTAAGATAGATACTGCCTGCAGGAAAATTAAAGAGACCTTTGGAGGAAAGAGAACCACTTGTATGAATATTAAGAGCTCAGATGGAAAGCCAGTTCTAAGCATAGAAGGGAAGGCAGAAAGGTGGAAGGAGTATATAGAGGGTCTATACAAGGGCGATGTACTTGAGGACAATATTATGGAAATGGAAGAGGATGTAGATGAAGATGAAATGGGAGATATGATACTGCGTGAAGATTTTGACAGAGCACTGAAAGACCTCAGTCGAAACAAGGCCCCAAGAGTAGACAATTTTCCATTAGAACTACTGACAACCTTGGGAGAGCCAGTCCTGACAAAACTCTACCATCTGGTGAGCAATATGTATGAGACAGGCGAAATACCCTCAGACTTCAAGAAGAATATAATAATTCCAATCCCAAAGAAAGCAGGGGTTGACAGATGTGAAAATTACCGAACTATCAGTTTAATAAGTCACGGCTGCAAAATACTAACGGGAATTCTTTACAGACGAATGGAAAAACTAGTAGAAGCCGACCTAGGGGAAGATCAGTTTGGATTCCGTAGAAATATTGGAACACGTGAGGCAATACTGACCCTACGACTTATCTTAGAAGCTAGATTAAGGAAAGGCAAACCTACGTTTCTAGCATTTGTAGACTTAGAGAAAGCTTTTGACAATGTTGACTGGAATACTTTCTTTCAAATGCTGAAGGTGGCAGGGGTAAAATATAGGGAGCGAAAGGCTATTTACAATTTGTATAGAAACCAAATGGCAGTTGTAAGAGTTGAGGGGCATGAAAGGGAAGCAGTGGTTGGGAAGAGAGTGAGAGAAGGTTGTAGCCTCTCCCCGATGTTATTCAATCTGTATATTGATCAAGCAGTGAAGGAAACAAAAGAAAAATTCAGAGTAGGTATTAAAATCCATGGAGAAGACATAAAAACTTTGAGGTTCGCCGATGACATTGTAATTCTGTCAGAGACAGCAAATGACTTGGAAGAGCAGTTGAATGGAATGGATAGTGTCTTGAAAGGAGGATATAAGATGAACACCAACAAAAGCAAAACGAGGATAATGGAATGTAGTCGAATTAAATCGAGTGATGCTGAGGGTATTAGATTAGGAAATGAGACACTTAAAGTAATAAAGGAGTTTTGCTATTTGGGGAGCAAAATAACTGATGATGGTCGAAGTAGAGTGGATATAAAATGTAGACTGGCAATGGGAAGAAAAGCGTTTCTGAAGAAGAGAAATTTGTTAACATCGAGTATAGATTTAAGTGTCAGGAAGTCGTTTCTGAAAGTATTTGTATGGAGTGTAGCCATGTATGGAAGTGAAACATGGACGATAAATAGTTTAGACAAGAAGACAATAGAAGATTTCGAAATGTGGTGCTACAGAAGAATGCTGAAGATTAGATGGGTAGATCACATAACTAATGAGGAGGTGTTGAAGAGGATTGGGGAGAAGTTTGTGGAACAACTTGACTAGAAGAAGGGGTCGGTTGGTAGGACATGTTCTGAGGCATCAAGGGTGTTATATCCTAGCCAGTAATGCCAACCGAGCCCGCTGCCAAAAGGTTGGCAGCATCAAAGTCCGGACGCCGTCCGCATAAGCAGCGCCAGCGATACAGGAAATCGCCGCAAGTCTGTGCGCGCCACCGCTGGCTTCTGGCTTCTTAAGCGCTGGAGTCGCGAGCGCTAGGACAGTTCTGTATTCGCCGCTCAGTTGTATACTCGCCACCGATTTGTGTACTTGCTAGTCAGTTGTGTGTTCATCGCAGCAGAGTTGTTGTTTGTCGTCAGCCGACGCTGACCTAGCCGCACCGACTCGAACTAGACAGATTTCTGTAGACACGAAGTTCACTACTGTGTTTCTGTATCTTCGTTAATAAAGATAAGTACCGACTTTTATTTAATCAGAGTGTTTGGGTTTTCATCTTTCTGTTCACTGTTCCAGCGGACCGGTCGGCCCGCTATTAAAAGTGTGGCGGTGACTTCGTAAGCCGTTTCTACAGCGAAGTGTTTGTCGCTACGAACGCCGCCACAAAAAAGGGATCACCAATTTAGTACTGGAGGGCAGCGTGCAGGGTAACAATCTTAGAGGGAGATGAATACACCAAGCAGATTCAGAAGGATGTAGGTTGCAGTAGGTACTGGGAGATGAAGCAGCTTGCACAGGATAGAGTAGCATGGACAGCTGCATCAAACCAGTCTCAGGACTGAAGCCCACAACAACAACAACAATATTGTATAACTGTTTATATACGCTCCAGTCACATCAATGTGACCATCGCTTATGTTCGACGTCAACGTACAACAATTCAAGGACGCCAGGTGGCAGCACTAGCAGCGGAGACTATATAAAGCGTGTCTACGGGGAAAATACTGCAGTCAGTGTTGTAATGCGGAAACGGAGGATTTATCTGATGTACAAAAGAACATCATCATTGGCTTTCGGGCCAAGGGTGGAAGGATTTTCGAAATGGCTAAGTTTGTGAACTACTCATGTGCCGCCGTGGTTAAAATATACCGTGCAAAACGAAAGGGTGCTCTCAGGCGCTCTCTGAAACTGGCGCCGAGGGAACTGTGGTGACCACGGGCCGTGGATGACAGACTTGAATGACGCCTGCAGATATGTGTACGGGTGCAACGACGTGCAACTATTGAGCAACTGGCCGCCCAAACGAGCAAACGGGCTATCAATAATGTCTCTTCAACGACCGTTCTGGAGTAGGCGCCTGGTTCATGAACTTATGCTGGCTACTGTTTATAGCCGACGACAGCTGGAATTTGCACGCCATTACCGCAACTGGGTCGTTGGGGTGTGCGGAGTGAAACGTCTGAAAGCAATCACCGTGCAACAATTGTCGGAAGGGTCCAGGTCGGAGGAGGGAGCGTTAAGGTCTGGCGAATGTTTTCGTGGCATTCCCTGGGTCGTTCTGGAAGAATGGATCAACGCAAGTATGGATCTATGTTTGGGGACCAGATCCACACCTTCATGCAATATGTTTTTCCTCGGCATGATGGCATCTACCAGCAGGACAGCGCAGTGTGCCACACAGCTCACAGTGTACATCCATGGCTCGAAGAGTACGAGTTTACCGTACTCCCCTGACTACCAAACTCCGCAGATTTAAATTCCATCGAGACTATGTAGAATCACTTCGATCGCACTGTTCGTGCCGTGGATCCTCAGCCGAGAAGCCTAGTGCAACTGGCCACGGCACAGGGGTCGGCATGGCTGAAAATGCCTATCGCTACCTTCCAGAATCTCATTGACTCCATCCGCGCAGCCAAAATTTTATAGGTGGTCGTATCAATGTGTCTGGACAGTGTATTTAATAGTAATTTTGAGTTTTCGTCTTTTCTAGATTTTTGCTTCTGATGATGATTTATTAGAGTCGAAACTGGTTAAGTGTAATATGAGGGGCGTCTGAAAAGTCCGTGCAAAGTCCGAGAGATGGCACCACCGGCGCGTATCGAGGTCACGTTTAGTTAGTAGCATCTTTGGAAAGAATGCACTCCAAGTTTCAGCCGTATTGGTCTATTTCTTTGTGTTTGGCATTCGTATGAACCAAGGAAGTCGAGTGATTGTCAAAAAATGGACGAAAAAGAATTTCGTGTGGTGATTAAACATTACTTTATGAAAGGCAAAACACCTCAAGAGACTAAAGAGAACGCCTGGGTTCGATTCCCGGCGGGGTCAGGGAATGACTGGGTGTTGTGTGATGTCCTTAGGTTAGTTAGGTTTAAGTAGTTCTAAGTTCTAGGGGACTGATGACCATAGATGTTAAGTCCCATAGTGCTCAGAGCCATTTTGAAAAAAAAAAAGACTAAAGAGAAGCTTGATAAACATTACGGTGACTCTGCGCCTTCGATTACAACAGTTTATAAGTGGTTTCAAAATTTTAGGAGTGGCCATATGGTCTCAAGTGATACTGAACTTTCTGGACGCCCTGTGGAGGTTACGACTCCAGAAATCATTGATAAAATCCATGATATGGTGGTGGATGACAGAAGAGTTACGGTGCGTGGGGTTGCTAGTGCTGTGGGCATCTCGAGTGACGGGTGCATAATATTTTGCATAAACATTAGGACATGAGAAAGCTATCCGCAGGATGGGTTCCGCGATTGCTCACGCTTGACCAAAAACGGAATCGTGTGAACTGTTGCAAGGATGGTCTGCAGCTGTTCAGGAAGAATCCGCAGGACTTTAAGCGTCGTTTCGTCATTGTGGATGAAACATGGATACATTACTATACTCCTGAGACCAAACAACAATCTAAACAATGGGTTACCAAGGGAGAATCTGCAGCAAAAAGTGCAAAGACCATTCCTTCGGCCGGAAAGATTATGGCGACTGTCTTTTAGGATTCGCAAGGGATAATCCTCATCGACTGTCTGGGAAAGGGTAAAACTATTACAGGTGCATATTATTCATCGTTAATGGATTGAAAACCGAGCAGCAAGAAAAACGCCGGCGATTGGACCGCAAAAAAGTCCTTTTCCATCACGACAATGCACCAGCACACACCTCAGCAGTTGTGGTCGCAAAATTAATGGAAATAGGATTCCAACTCGTTTCACATCCCCCCTATTCTCCAGACTTGGCTCGCTCGGACTACTATTTGTTTCCTAATTTGAAGAAATGGCTGGTGGGACAAGGATTTTATTCAAAGGAGGTGGTGATTGCAGCAACTAATAGCTATTTTGCAGACTTGGACAATTCCTATTATTCTGAAGGTATCAACAAATTAGAACAGCGTTGGATGAAGTGTATAAGTCTAAAAGGGGAGTACGTCGAAAAATAAAAAAGGTTTACCCCAAACACGTAACTAGTTTTTATTTTGCATGGACTTTTCAAACGCCCCTCGTACACCTCCTAAGTTCGATCGAGACATTTGTGAATAAAAGTGGCTATTGCAAGCAGATCGCGTGCTCCACTTTGACAAGGCGACTTTGACGAACAACGGGCAGGGGAATCCATGTTGCACCAGTTCGCGCTTCTTTCTCTCAGACTAGTATTTTGCTGGCGGCCCGAGATTCCAGTGACGCTGATCCCCGCTTGTCTTCCTCCGCGATGTATCGCTGCCGCGGCGAGCGCTAATCTCGCTCCTGACGGAGATTTACTCTGACGCCGAAACTCTTTGGTTTATGGGTAGCCGCTGAGCCCCCTCGGAATGAACCGTCGCTACGTGCGGCGCCCGCGAACCTCGCAACAGGCATCTCAAACAGGCGGCGGGCCGTTCCGAGAAAGACGTATCGTCCTTAAACTGAATCCCCGTTATAGCCTATGCGCGTTGCATGCTGCAGATTGTACGTAGTCGCATAGGTACTAGAGAAGCAGTTTCGTTCTGTTGAACTGGACACATCACATCGCAGTGGAATAATTTGTAAAAGTCGTTATGAAGTCGAAAACTGGTGAGGCAACGCGTTCAGATGATCCGAACAAGAAATGCCTGCCAACTCCCACCCTAAATTCTTTAAAGAATTGAACTCTCATGGATGAGTGTAGTCTCGATAATTTACAGTTTTTTTTATGAATTAAGCTACTTTTTCATCCATCTTAATGTCTGTGACATCGTGTCTCCTGAACTATATGTCGTACAATGATATAGTTTTGCAGTGAATTCAGTGATATACTCATATGAGGTCACTGTCTGCAAAATGTGTTGGAATACAGTTATTCGTAAAGAAGTAATGAATTAAAACAGCACGTCTGATGATGAAGTTTTACTACATCAAAAGCGAAAATGTAAAAGGGATAAACTTTTTTCTTTCACTACTTTGTAGGGGTCGTCAGCGAAAACAGTTTCGAAAAGATTTGAAATTATGTATGAAATTTGTTTAAAGTTGCTAAGTGCTTTCATTTTCAAATACTGGATGTAAATAGTGTAAGTAATTTGCACGCGATGAGTTACACTGCCTCAAGGCATATACAGTTTCGAAATTTAACGTTTAACTTAACTTTTTACTTAAGATTATATCTCTGAAATAGTGGATCGTGATAAAAATTTTAAATTTAGAAATTCGGTCAGTAATAATATGAAATATTGAGAATGAAATTTTTGTTGCTCCTCGAAGCCGTTAGACAGGCAGCTTTCAACTGAAACTAGGTGACAGTTTTAGCAAGAAGAAAGTGGGTGTAATATTGGCGGTATGAGAAAGGAGGATAGTTGGAAAAGTTCGCGTAATGGAACAGAAAGAAACGACTTACCTCCGTGGAATTTCTTTATTTTTTCAATGTACTCATCGTGTATCCTAACGCACCTGTTCCAGCGATCTTACACGGCTTTGATCTCGTTTCGAAAATTAGATTCCTCCAGGCATGCAAAATACCCGTCAACCTCTGTTGTCAGTTCTCCATTTGAAATTAATCTCCGTCCACTTAGGAGAATTTTGTGCTTGGAGAAGAGATGGAAATCAGTCGAATAAGGCGGGTGTAGCAACAATTCGTATCTTATTTCGTGAATTTTTTTGCCATTGCAACGACATCTGTGTGCAGGTGCGCATGTTATTGATGAAACACGACATCGTTCCTTGCCAATCCTAGATTTTTTAGATTATCTTTTACTGTAGTTGGTCCAGGAGGTTAGCGTAGTATTGTCCGTAAGTGTTTGATTAATGGGAAGATACTCTATCAGCAGACCCTTTCGCATCCCAGAAAACTTACACCATGATCTTCGCGGCCGACCGAATTTCCTTTGCTTTCTTTAGTGGTGGTGAATCAACATATTTCCCCTGCTTTGACTGTTTTTGTCTCTGGGGTTTAGTAGTGGATCCAAGTTTTATCTGTGTTAACAAAAAATCTTGTTGGTTGCTCTGAAAATGGGTCAAACATTTCCTTTCTGATACGTTTCTGATCCTGCATTAAGAGTAGCAGCCACAATCTAGCAGATAATTTTCTCATATCCAATTCCACTGTTAAGGTATGATACGCCCGTTAAGGTGGCACCGCTACAGCCTCAGCAGTTTCTCTCCCTTTCAATCGGCGATCCTAAACGACCATTTTATGCATTTTTGAAATAATTTCTGGGCTAGTGGTGCACCTTGCTCGACTACTAAGCAGATCATCATCTAAGCTGCTCCGACCAAATGTAAACTCATTTGTCCACTTGGCAGTAATTGAATATGAAGCAGCAGGCTCCACCAGTATCTTCTGAAAATCGGCATCAATTTCCTTTGATTTCGCACCTTCCTGTACGAAATATTTCATTACTACTCGAATCTCGATTTTTGCCATCTTCACAGTCAATACTCGGGAACAATAACGCACACACTTGACCCATTTTCAGAGCAACCAACAAGATAATTGCGGCCAATTTGTGATCTCAGACGAAATTTGAGTGCACTGCTATATCCCAGAGACAAAAACAGTCAACGAGTGGCAACAAGTTGATTTACCACCACCAAAGAAAGCGAAGGAAAAACGGTCGACCAGGAAGGTCATGGTGTCAGTTTTCTGGGATGCGAAATGATCTGCTGATAGTTACAAGAGCACTGACGCGTTACATGTTTACTCATACAGGATGACGTATTGTTACAGGGGAACCTCGTTGCGTTATCACTGACATTTGCTAGTGATTCTGGAAACTTTTGAAACTATCGTCGTAGCTTCACTAATTCTTGTTGTTACAACATTTTGGTGTTTGGGGTAGTGTCATTCTCAATGGGACAGCAGTGTGTGAGGTGACCTCTCTTCGAAATAGAAAATAGTTGATCTGCAGAACATATTTTAGTTGACGAAGTTTTGAAGTGTAATTTTGTTAGTAAGATTTTTTACTTTGTTTTATTTCCCTTTTAAATTTTATTTTTGGACTACTTGTCTGTTTATAGATGATGAATCAAAATTTGCGCTCTCCGACATCACAATGTGATTCCACGCATATTAAGAGTATAAAAATATTTCTACCAGAATTCCGTCCTGTTCCTTTTTTAGGTAGAGAATGGAAGTCTATGAAAGGCAGTTTGGCAGCACTGTACTCATATGTACGATAAGTATCTTCAGTCAGTACTGTGTACCGGTATTGCACCGTTGGTGCTGGGGATGAAGTTTAGCATTATCATATTCGAATCCGAGAATTCGAGTCTGGATCTTGTAACGGTACTGATGTCGATGTGGGATTCAAAGATCGAATCTGCCCCTTACGCGTTTTCGCCACAGCACGGCGCACATCTATGCTACGGCGTAGCGGCATCGCTGACGGGGACAGAGATGAAATTCCGCTTTTAACCCGCCCATCCTTGCCTGTTAGCCAGGTAGGCAAGCTGTCGCACGTTATCAGCAGAACGGGCAGGCTGTCTAGTACCATCCAAGTCAAGTTGTGCCCAACCACAGCAGGCTAAAGGAGTCTTGCTTGCCTGCCCGTCTTACCGCGGTGCTACGTTGCATAGCAGTTTATTCTGTACGCTTTCATTGTTGTGTTGTGAGTAGAGTTCGGAAGTTGAATAAAATAGCCGATTATCACAAACGAAGCTCAATGAAATGTATATTTATTTTGGGTAATTTTTAGCCAGAAAATGGTGGCTTTTATTTTTCGGCTATTTCGGGCTTATTCATTTATTTCGATATGGTCGGCTTTCTCTACCACTTCGCTCTGTTTCGACGGGTACTGGCTATTCTCAATTCTAACACTTACCAGGTCACCTCTAATACATGTTTTCTATAGTAATAAGAACCGTTTCTAAAGATCGAGTTCCTTTGCAGACGTCCGCGGCCATTGTCACATTCAATAAAATTTTTCTGGGTTTGTGACCGCATTGTCAGTATATAAAACTACCGAAGTTTCTGTCCCTGTTGCAAGTGACTTTCACCCTGAATAAAGTCACTTGCAACAGGGACCGAAGCGTCGGTAGTTTCATTTTTTGACAATGCGGTCACAAATCCAGAAAAATTTTATTGAAGTTTTGAACTCTAGTCTCTGTAGTTTTAGTGTGTTCCAGCCAAATATGATCCAACTTATACCAATTTTAATTACTTTTTTCAGGATGTGTGTTGCTTGTTCGCTGTAGTCAAAGTGGCCAAAATAGTTCATTCTAAAATTCCCATATGCCTTTAGCACACACGAATTTTTTTTCATTATGCTAACCTAAACAGTATGTATCTGAAAGAAGAAGCTTTTCTTTCATAGTAAGCGTTCTTTGCACTGCGCTGTATACTACCAGAACGTGGTATTTAATATCTACTGAACCGTATTTTTCTCCTATTTTAGTCAACATTTGCCGTGAATTTAGAAAGCCTGTATACTGCTACTAAGTGGCCTCAGGACCTCAGTACACATTTCCACACACTTGTCTCCCACTAAGTCTTTCTCCTCTTTCAAAATATTTATGGAGTGCCGAACTGCTGGTAAAATTTACAGACATGCCGTAACATAACTCGAGGTTCACGAATAAGTGTTTAGCAACTTTTTACACAAGTTGCATTGTGAGACAGCTACCGATTTATTGGAGCTGCCTCACAAACTTACGGTAACTTGTCCCCTGGTGTGCTTGCGCTCTGTTTCGTGACTGGTACATGTCCCTCGTTTTGTTTGTTCATTCTGTTGCTCCCACTGTTATGATAAATAAACTGCAGTGAAACTACCTATGCAGACATTTATCCGGCTATTCTACAGTCACGTTGGCTTGATAGCCCAACCTGTTGTCAGGTGCAGCAAGCTGAACGGGTTGGTTGGTTGATTTTAGGGAGGGTACCAAACAGTGAGGTCATCAGATCCGCTTGCCAGGATTGCGGAAATCAAATATGGCCTGCTTAAACCACTGCGCTTCAATACACGTGCGCTCTTGGTTGGTTGATTTGGGAGAGGGGACCGAACAGCGAGGTTATCGGTCCCATCGGGCCTGCGAAGGATGGAGAAAGAAAACGGCGCGCCCTTTCAAAGGAACCATCCCGGCGTTTACCTGAAGACATTTAGGGAAACCACGGAAAACCTAAATCAGGACGCAGGTTTGAACTGTCGTCCTCAGTTTGGTTTCCAGAAGGGTTTTTCAACGAAAATGCTATATATACTTTCACTAATGAAATATTAAATGCTCTGAGTAACGGGAAGTCACCCGTTGGGATTTTTTGTGATCTATCAAAGGCTTTTGATTGTGTAAATCATGGAATACTTCTAGATAAGCTCAAGTACTGTGGTATGAATGGGACAGTGCTCAAATGGTTTGAATCATACCTCACTGGAAGAGTGCAGAAAGTTGAAATAAGCAGTTCACATAATATGCAAAAAACTGGTGATTTCTGAAACTGGCGAACAATCAAGAATGGGGTGCCGCAAGGTTCGGTCTTGGGTGCTCTGCTGTTCTTAATATATATTAATGACTTGCCATTCTATAATCACGAAGATGCAAAGCTGGTACTTTTTGCCGATGATACAAGTATAGCTATCACACCCAACAGACAAGAATTAACTGGTGAAATTGTAAACGATGTTTTTCAAAAAATCATTAAGTGGTTCTCTGCAAATGGGCTCACATTAAACTTTGACAAAACACAGTATATACAGTTCCACACAGTAAATGGAATGACACCATTAATAAATATAGACTTCGATCAGAAATCGGTAGCTAAGGTAGAATATTCAAAATTTCTAGGTGTATACATTGATGAGGGGTTGGACTGGAAAAAAAAAAAAAAAAAAGAAACACACACTGAAGATCTGCTGGAACGTTTGAGTCCAACTACTTATGATATTAAGGTCATTGCAAATTTTGGCGATATACATCTCAGTAAATTAGCTTACCACGCCTATTTTCATTCTCTGCTTTCGTATGGCATCATATTCTGGGGTAACTCATCACTGAGTAAAAGAGTGTTCATTGCACAATGGCGTGTAATCAGAATAATTGCTGGAGCTCATCCAAGATCATCCTGCAGACACTTATTTAAAGAGCCAGAGATCTTCACTGTAGCCTCACAATATATACAGGGTGTTTCAAAAATGACCGGTTTATTTGAAACGGCAATAAAAACTAAACGAGCAGCGATAGAAATACACCGTTTGTTGCAATATGCTTGGGACAACAGTACATTTTCAGGCAGACAAACTTTCGAAATTACAGTAGTTACAATTTTCAACAACAGATGGCGCTGCGGTCTGGGAAACTCTATAGTACGATATTTTCCACATATCCACCATGCGTAGTAATAATATGGCGTAGTCTCTGAATGAAATTACCCGAAACCTTTGACAACGTGTCTGGCGGAATGGCTTCACATGCAGATGAGATGTACTGCTTCAGCTGTTCAATTATTTCTGAATTCTGGCGGTACACCTGGTCTTTCAAGTGTCCCCACAGAAAGAAGTCACAGGGGTTCATGTCTGGCGAATAGGGAGGCCAATCCACGCCGCCTCCTGTATGTTTCGGATAGCCCAAAGCAATCACACGATCATCGAAATATTCATTCAGGAAATTAAAGACGTCGGCCGTGCGATGTGGCCGGGCACCGTCTTGCATAATCCACGAGGTGTTCGCAGTGTCGTCTAAGGCAGTTTGTACCGCCACAAATTCACGAAGAATGTCCAGATAGCGTGACGCAGTAATCGTTTCGGATCTGAAAAATGTGCCAATGATTCCTTTGGAAGAAATGGCGGCCCAGACCAGTACTTTTTGAGGATGCAGGGACGATGGGACTGCAACATGGGGCTTTTCCGTTCCCCATATGCGCCAGTTCTGTTTATTGACGAAGCCGTCCAGGTAAAAATAAGCTTCGTGAGTAAACCAAATGCTGCCCACATGCATATCGCCGTCATCAATGCTGTGCACCATATCGTTAGCGAATGTCTCTCGTGCATCAATGATAGCGGCGCTGAGGGGTTGCCGCGTTTGAATTTTGTATGGATAGAGGTGTAAACTCGGGCGCATGAGACGATACGTGGACGTTGGCGTCATTTGGACCGCAGCTGCAACACAGCGAACGGAAACCCGAGGCCGCTGTTGGATCACCTGCTGCACTAGCTGCGCGTTGCCCTCTGTGGTTGCCGTACGCGGTCGCCCTACCTTTCCAGCACGTTCATCCGTCATGTTCCCAGTCCGTTGAAATTTTTGAAACAGATCCTTTATTGTATCGCTTTTCGGTCCTTTGGTTACATTAAACCTCCGTTGAAAACTTCGTCTTGTTGCAACAACACTGTGTTCTAGGCGGTGGAATTCCAACACCAGAAAAATCCTCTGTTCTAAGGAATAAACCATGTTGTCTACAGCACACTTGCAAGTTGTGAACAGCACACGCTTACAGCAGAAAGACGACGTACAGAATGGCGCACCCACAGACTGCGTTGTCTTCTATATCTTTCACATCACTTGCAGCGCCATCTGTTGTTGAAAATTGTAACTACTGTAATTTCGAAAGTTTGTCCGCCTGAAAATGTACTGTTGTCCCAAGCATATTGCAACAAACGGTGTATTTCTATCGCTGCTCGTTTAGTTTTTATTGCCGTTTCAAATATACCGGTCATTTTTGAAACACCCTGTATATATTCACTTATGAAATTTGTTATTAACAATCCGAACGAATTCAAAAGTAATAGCAGTGTACATGGCTACAGCACTAGGAGAAAGGATGATCTTCACTACTCAAGGTTAAAAACTAACTTTGGCTCAGAAGGGGGTAAATTATGCTGCCACAAAAGTCTTTGATCACTTATCTAATAGAATCAAAAGTCTGACAGATAGCCATATAGCATTTAAAAGGAAATTAAAAGAATTTCTTAATGGCAGCTCCTACTCATTAGATTAATTTTTGGATATAGTAAGTGGGTAATTTCCTCAACCCCCCACCAAAAAAGTAATTAAGTGTCATGTAATGTTTTGTGTAATGTAATATCTTGTATAGACACCTTTTATTAACCTGACACGTTCCACATCATTTCGAAGTGTCGTATTCATGATCTATGGAAAAAGTACTAATCTAATCTAATCTAAACCTCCCGAATGCGAGTTCAATATGCTAACCACTGCGCCACCTCGCACGGTTTGCACTCTTGAGTCTCCTTTGCGGCAGGCTGAACTGCTTTAATGGTTGCGACGGAGACAGGCGTATGCAGGCTGGAAGGAGAATTTGTGCCCCTCTGGACGGTTTTGCCCCAAAGTTTTGGAATCAGCGCCAAGATTTAGGCTGGCGGAATGCAGTGAGTCGTCGCCATCAAGCCATACCCGAAACCATCACGTGAGCAGGGCACGAACGTGTATGAGAGCGCGACTGAGGAAAGTATGTTAAAACATTAATTTGTCGATTATGAAACGATAAATATTGAAAAGGCGACAGTGCAGAAAAAGAATTGCAAAGGCTAACTCATTTTATATCGTGAATGATGACATGCAAGTGTAATGCCACTGTGGTTAGAAACAGTGTTAAAAGTGATTTGCATTCAAGGAACGAATAAAGTTGAGTGTACCATACAAGTGTGAAACTTATAAAATAAAAAGTAAAAAATGCACTTAGACCTGGAACTGACGTACACGCGTATTTTAAGACTAAGCTTTACCCACTACACTAACTACATAACACAGCTACGTAGAACTGAATGGAGATACTTTTGTACATGTGATTACAGAGTTGTCAAATTGTCTTCCTTTGACGTACATTTTTTGCAGAATGTGTGAATGGTACGAAATATTGTTAGATATGTATTAGTACCGTTAGTGTACACGAAATCGTACTGTTGTGTTCGAGAGCGCCAATTTTGATTAATCCTGTGTACTCATATACCGGTTTTAACATTAGGCTACTTGTTCACTGATTCAACGTTACATACGTACGTATGGAGGATTAATCGACCAAGACTCAACACCTCTTTTACATCATGAAGGGTTCAAGATATCGAAACGAGATTTCCTGCTAATGATAGTAGGCATAGGGGCCCGTGACTTTGTTTAATCTTCTCAACTCATGTATCAGCGATCTATTGAAGGAAGAAAGTACGTCTCTTTATATATATCACAGTTATACAGAACTGGAGACTCCATACAAGGTAACATACCATATGAAGTGAGTCATATAGAGTTAAAAGACTTGTAAATGCTCATATTATTATACAATCTTAACGTTATATTAGTTAATTCAAACTGACTTTGCTGTTCACAGACCTATACAACCACTTATAATATACGTTATGGAGGATGACCAACGTCCTCTATACCAGTGACATCTTTGTGTGAGTAGCAACTCAAACAAATTCTTTACTACAGTAAAAAGTGAAAGTAGACAAATAACGATTATAATAAAATAGCGGTTTTGCATAAAGCAGATGGTCACAAGGTAAAGTAAGAACGATATGGACTTAATGGAAGAACCCCTTGATCGTGATGTGAAACGTGTGACTTAAAAGTAATGTTAAAACCTTTTATTTTTTCAAGGTTTTAACTATAAATACAGCTTGGTCTAAGTCAACCAACACTGTTATTTTTAATTTAATTTACAATGTCTTGTTCAAAACACCAAAAACTACATGATTACACCTTACGTGATAAATCTAATGAGCTGTAGTGTCATGACTGTTGAGAGAAATGACATACAATAAAGCTCCCTTTAAAGGCCGCAGTAACAATTCAAATATATATATATATAATGGTCTGAATTGATACTAATAATATTATCACTGACAATACCAATTCCTAAAGCGAAAAGCAACCTAATTTTGCAACAAAAATTTTTGTTCTTATTTTATATCTATCAAGGGTCACTACGTAGAGAAGAACATACGAGGCAGAATATGTCCCTCCTGGGTCAAGGATTATCATTCATTTTTGTAATGTGTTTAATGTTATATAACTGTAATTCCTGCTCAACCTTTGGAAATGGAAGCTTAAATAAGCCAGGCAAAATTAAAGAAAAGCTTTTTATGCCGACTTGGGTGATTTGAATGAAAGTCTACAACACCATCAGTCCAATTATTTTTACGGAAAATCTCAAAAACATGTTTCCCATTTTCACTCCTAATGTTCAAATCTAAAATGTTTATAGAGCAATTAATTTTAACTTCAAAAGTAAACTTGATTTTTCATTTAAATCATTTAACTTTATGACAATTGTATTGATATCATCATTACCGGTAAATAACAACAGTGTATCATCAACGTACCTGAAATACTATACTATTTTTTCTATCAATCGGAGAAACTTGTTTTCACTGTAATTAATAAAATATTTCGGTTAGCAAGCCAGAAATAGAATTTCCCATACTCAATTATTTTATTTCAAAATTTGTAATGGAATTTACCTCCATCCGCCAATTGGGGCTCTGATAACAGGCTCAGTCACTGTATCAGGCATTTCGGCTGTGTACTTGCTTCCATAAACGGTGTATCACTTAAATATGCATGGGTACAAATATTTGAAAGAGTTTTCCAAGGCTACTTCTGATACTCTAGAAGTTAGCAAACAATTCTATTCACAATAATCGCTACCGACCCTGTATCCATGTAGTAGAAAGTACATCCAAGAGGAAACATATTTCATTTCAATAGCAGAAGCGTGTCTTCTTGCAACATGTAACGACGAAGTCTAGCATGGGAGCCCCGCTTGGCGTTGTCTACACCAGCCACCTTTGCCTTTCACTTTGAGAACGTTTCTACGATACTCTTGCAACAAATTTCGACGCCAACATTAACAAGTGTTATAACACTGTATTCGTCTTTTGAAAAGCCTTCGAAAGTCAGTCAAAAAAGTATAACGTTCCAGTAAAAAAAAATCTTGGTTCAGTATTTCGATTCAGATCGCCGAAAATCGCGGTAACTAAATATGAGCAATCTTGAATCGTTCACGAAATTTGCGATGGATGTTACGTCGTATGGCCGGCCGTGGTAGCCGTGCGGTTCTAGGCGCGTCAGTCCGGAACCGCGCTGCTGCTACGGTCGCAGGTTCGAATCCTGCCTCGGGCATGGATGTGTGTTATGTTCTTAGGTTAGTTAGGTTTAAGTAGCTCTAAGTCTAGGTGACTGATGACCTAAGATCTTAAGTCGCATAGTGCTCAGAGCCATTTGAACCATTTTTTTTACGTAGTATGCGGCTCACACTGTGTATTCTCATTACAATAACTTTAAAACAATCTGTCCGTACACACATGCACACACACACACACACACACACACACACACACACACAGAGAGAGAGAGAGAGAGAGAGAGAGAGAGGGAGAGAGAGAGAGAGATAGAGAGAGAGAGAGAGAAAGAGGGAGGGAGAGAGTTACAAACAGGAACGAAATATTTACAACAAGAGGCAGGAATCGAGCACGAGGACTCTTCTTTTCGAGGCAATGAAGACATCCCGAGACCACGGACAAATTTCAAGCATAGTATTGCTCCTGACAGGTAGTCCAACGTAGGAAAATAGAAAGGAGAATTTGAAATATAGCAATTGTCCACAGTTTGTTTATAACCGAAACGTAGGGGCTTCCACCAAAACCTTCCCCAAACCCACATCAATTCCAGTCATTTACTGCAGGTCACAGCGGCTGTTTCGAACATTCGTGAAGGGAAAGGCATTTGGCAGTTATATTTAAAAGTCATTTATTCAGTCACGAAGTTTGTCATTAAGTGACGAAAAAGCAGTATTAATGACTGAGCTAGGAACAACATAGTAGCAATATATAGCAATTGAGAATTTAGAAGCGCAGAACGGAATTTGTTGTCACCTTGCAGTATTTGATAATAACTATCCGGATACCTGTTAGCGGATGTGAATACAGGGTGGGCCTACCCTTCGCCATTATGACGGCTTGAGCCCTGCTGAGGACAGTTTCAAGTGAGGTGTCTTAATCTCTGGAGCAATGGTACCCCATTCGTCTTCAAGAACCGAAAGTAGTGATGTTAGACCCAGTGATGTGAAGCAAAGTCGAAATTCTCATTTCAAAGGTATTCCATTAGGTCAGGTCGGTACACGGGACAAACCAGTCCATTTAAGGAATGTTACTGTCGACAAACCAATGCCTCACAGAAGCTGCTTTAGAACAAGGTGCAAGAGTTCTGTACTCGGGGCCATTTCTTCGTGCTCCAGCCTGTAGCTGGACTGCTGGTAGCCCTTTAGAACTTATGATCGTTTCATGTGATTTTATACGACCAACCTCCGCAATGCGCCGCTTTCCCTGTCCTACAGTTGAGTCCATGCAAACTACCGTAGCCTGTGTTGTGCAGTCTCAGGGCAGGCGTGGGAAGAGCGCTAGTAGGTGTGGTTATGGGAAGACGCTGTAGGGGAAATGCCAAGCGATAGGGCGGTGGGGCGAGTGGCTTTTTAAAGTGAAGCCTACAGTCATAGTTTTGTAAATATTAAGAGGAGTCCCTGAGCACCCCCACTTGCATGGTGACCATTCATAAAGATCAGTCTTCTCTGCTTTTGTTAGTATCTAAAAAGAATTCCGCCGAAAATGCAACGATTTATTTTAGCTTGGCTTGTTAACCATTTGTAACTTTCAGAGAAGCCTAATGAGTGGCGAATTTTGAGTAAAACCTACACATTTCTGTTGTTTCCATGTTAAAATTTGCTTCTTTCGCCAGATCACAGCGTTCATA
Organism: Schistocerca cancellata; assembly: GCF_023864275.1. Classification (NCBI taxonomy): domain Eukaryota; kingdom Metazoa; phylum Arthropoda; class Insecta; order Orthoptera; family Acrididae; genus Schistocerca; species Schistocerca cancellata. Next base: position 215,746,160 of record NC_064631.1, read on the forward strand.
CTGTCTCACCTCACTGACGTGTTGTGCAGAAGCAGTTGCGAGAGAATTCTGAAACGCTTTATGAAGTTTATTAAATGACGAACTGAGGAAAAGTAAGGACAGTAGCTTATGAAAAGGCATATCCGTGGTGCAAAATAAACGTGTAATGAAATTTCCTGGCAGATTAAAACTGTGTGCCGGACCGAGACTCGAACTCGGGACCTTTGCTTTGCGCGGGAAAGTGCTCTACCAACTGAGCTACCCAAGCACGACTCACGCCCCGTCATCAGAGCTTTACTTCTGCCAGTATCTCGTCTCTTACCTTCCAAATCATACAGAAACTCTCCTGCGAACTTGGTAGAGCACTTGCCCGCGAAAGGCAAAGGTCCCGAGTCCGAGTCTCGGTCCGGCACACAGTTTGCTGCCAGGAAGTTTCATATCAGCACACACTTCGCTGCAGAGTGAAAATCTCATTCTGAAAATGTGTAATGTCTTCACTTATGTTGTTCCAAAATGCGTAGCATTTCACGTTTCACCAGCTACAGATGGCCCCCAAATATTATATTTTTTCTTCGAAAAAGTCCGTAGGTAGTGAAATAACACGGTAGATAATGAAGTTTACGCCAAAATACTTTCCTCTTTAATTGCTGTTTTGGCCAAAATCTCATTTCGATTATTCAAACCGTTTATGAAACATGAGGAATGTTGTCGATATTTCACTTTGGCTTTATCGCTCGCGCGGAGCGATTGCAAATGAGTGTGCTACATCATATCAGTTTCCTCGAGATTGGTGACAGGCAGAGACCTCCACCCAAGTCTAAAGAAAAATTCAATATTTTAGTTAAATTTCATACGCAGCAACATATGCAATATGTACGAAACGCAAAATCGTAGTGGTCCCTATTTTTCATTGCAAATTTTTCTGAATTTCGCGCATTGTCTTACTTTTCATGTAAGTATCACTATAAATGTGGCCATATACGAAACGATGCGCAGATCATCACGAAACTGACATATAAAACTATAAGTAAGGCAAAAATGAAGTTTTTTACCGAATAGTTTCTGTAAATTCCTTTAAGAAATAGTGCAGGGCATGCCCCTCGATTCTGACATCAACGACCGGCCGAAAGGTGGTAAACACTGTCAGCCTCCCCTTCCGAACAAACGAATGAACTAGCCCAGCGCTCTGGACGAAAATTCTTCACTGACCTTTGGCCACTGCATCCTGCGAGGACTGTACATTAGGTCAACCTGGCCTCGGTTTAGCTGTGATTGTCTCTTTGCACTTGAACTTCACAAGCACATCACCAATGACTTGGGCAGGTTAAGAAGGGCTGAAGTGTCTCTGATGCATGCGACATCCCATAAATAATCTACATTCGAAGTCACTGAGCTCTTATGATCGATGCATACTGCTGTTACTAGTTCTCTTGTGACAACACAATACTGTCCGCCTCCTTCCATGCTGGCTGATTCGCCACTCTTGACATCTAGTGGTAATTACGGGTTTACATAGCAATGTGCAGATACTTTTGATCGGATAGTTTGTTTGTGTCGGCTGCTGTGGTACAGAATGGAACCACGTGCGGGAAGATTCCGCACAACGTGGCAGAGCGCCGGCCAGTTGCTACGACGACGGAGGCGCAGCACTTCTGGGGCAATCCGGCGCCCACACCCGCTATTGGATACGAGTTAATCAAATGACCGCGCCGTGCCCGCGGGCCACTTGGGGGTCGGAACGGCGTACTTAAAGCCTTTACGGCGCACTTCCAAAAATAGCGCCATCAGCCGGCGGTCGTTACGGCGGCTACGCGCTGCCACTGCTGCTGTTACTGCGGGGCTGCCCTCCGTCTCAGCGGCGCGCCAGGTGTTCCACACCCAGTCTGAGAAGCCGCTCATCTACAAGCTTCTGCACGTTTTTCGTTACGCGCAAACATGTTACAAATTTCCGCACGTGACAGGAAGCACTTGAACAATGCTCTGTGTACAAGGAGAAAATTAACTACCCTGGCAGTAAAAGATTGAGATTTTTTGCATCAAAAACGTACGAGATGTGTTCAAAAAATTGGGCAGGTGTGAGCAGGACTCGCGCACTGATGGTTTCGTACAAGTGTATAATGATACAGGCAATTCATACATTCTGGGAATCGAGAATCTTGATCGTGTACGCCTGCTGTCGACATTGATACTGGCAAGACATAGGTCCTACGGATTCCAAGATTTTCGAGAGTGCTTTAATTTGAATAACATAGAAGTGACAAAGTTTTGCAGGAGGCAGATGGCCTATTAGTATAGTAATCAGTAGTTCTCCATTCAGACTGTCTGGGTGACGTAGGTGAAAGTCAAACATCAGTATGGAGTGACTGTATTGCTTGTCGTTTCGGAATTTATCCATCAGATATACAAGAGCTGTTTACAGCACGTTGATATGGCTTCCAAGATATGTATGAAACAAATATTTGATCTTTAAGCCAACGGGTAGTGCCCTACTGATTTTTATGAGTGAGTTTGTGAGTATCAAAATATATGAAATAAATGGCCGCGTCTTTTGAGTGCATTAACTTAGAAGCTAATGTTTATTATACCACCATGGGCCCATAGATCTTAGTATGTTACATAAATTTCAAATTGATACTCTACCCGTTCAAGAGGAAACGGAGTCTTAACAGACGGACAGAAAGACAGACAGTCTTGCTGTTTAATAACAAATTGACAATTTTTGGATTTTTTTGGTTACACTGTGAAACCTTGCTTCCTGCCAAATTTCATGATTTAGGTCAACGGGAAGTATCCGGTAGGCTTTGATGCGTGGATTTGCGAGTGTCAAAGTATGTGACTCCACTTAAAAATTTCACGGTTTCACACCGCCAATGGAGAGTAAAACTCAGTATCTGACATAAATTTCTACTTGATACATCTACCAGTTCCTGAGGAAAATGAACAGATAGACAGACAGACAGAAAGACGGACAACAAAGAGATCCTATTCGGATTCCGTTTATATCGATTGAGATACGGATCCCTAAATATAACGGAAATTTTTGTTTTTGGATATAATTTTATTTACTCATGTATGTCAGAAGTTGCCAACCTTTCTGAGCCATTACCCTGAGTGTAATCAGATATTAAAAAGTGCCCCCCCCCCCCCCCCCAACACTTTTGCCCCGTCATCATGAGCATTAGCGTCTAAGTGAACTTGAGAATGAATAAACATATTTCTCTGAACACTTTCATTTTTAAAATGTTGAAAGGTAAATTATATTTAATTTTTGTAGGTGATTTTTGTAGGTGTTTTATTAAACAACGAACTAATGAGTCAACGAGACTATGTATTTCTAACAGCCTTTTCTTTATAGAATTATGAGGCAATTCTGAGTGTGTCGAGAGTGCTACGTACAACTGCTTCTCAGAACAGAAAGCTAACTATCCTCATAGAGGGCAGACGCTTGTTACAAAACATGCCTCCTTTGTAACACTGCTCTCCCTAAGGACACTTGTGTCACCCACATCTTGCATCCCATTTGGAATCCACGAAATTAAAATGTGTACACTATAAATAGGCCTACCTTTCTAAATCACTTGATTTCTCAACTCCATACTATATAAATATATAAACTGGAAGACTTCAGTCTGCCAATGCTTTGTCTGACCACTGCCGCTAATAATTATAATAATAATAATAATACAGCGTAGGCTTTACAGCAATGTTGTAGCCATTAAATACTCGTGTTGTCCTGTCAATTAGGTTATTTATTATTGCGAAGCGAATAACGGAGTAATGTCTGATCTATTGCGGAAACTACCTACAACTCTGAGAATGCATTTTCATGCGACATTTAAGCATATGTGGTGTGTATGTCTTACTTTTACTCTCGTAGTTGCGTGGAACAAAGTATATGTGTCTTGGGTGGTCTATGTGAGGAAGTTGTTCATTCATTGTTTACCAGGTTTTAAGCTCCACCACACTGAGCCACGTATTAATGCCAATATTAAAAATGTTACGAACTTACGTAATCGGTGTTACAGTCTTACGAAACAATGATGATAGTAATGCTCTTTTAAAAATAATTTCGTTTCGTGACTGAATCACAACTGACTATTTTGTTCTTACCCTAGGGACTGATGACTTAGCAATTAAGTCCTATAAGATTTCACACACATTTGAACATTTTTGTTCTTACTCCTCAACATACTACATTTTAACCCTCACGTGGTAATTACTCCCAAGTTGGTAACAACTGATCTATATGAGTATCATTTCGTCCAAAATAGTATCCCATTAGTTGTTTTAAACTTGTGACAACGTTTTTCCCAGTTGCCCGACACAGTTCTGGAACTCGATCTTAGTCATAGCTTTTGTCCGATACTTATTGACAGTACCAGTCTGCCAATCCTTCAATACACTGAGGTGACAAAAGTCATGCGATACCTCCTAACATCGAGTCGGAACTACTTTTGCCAGACGTAGTGCAGCAAGTCGCCGTTTCAAGGAGTCAACAAGTCGGTGGAAGTCTCCTGAAGAAATGCTGAGCACTGCTGCCTCAATAGCCGTCTATGATTGCGAAAGAGCCGCCAGTACAAAATTTTGTCTTTCCATTGCGTTCCATAAGCGTTCGATGGTATTTACGTCAGGAGATCTGGATGACCAAATCATTCGCTCGAATTGTCTAGCAACCAATCACGAGAAGCTATGGCACTGTGACATGGCGCAGTGTCATCCATAAAAATTCCATCGTCGTTCGGGAACATGAAGAACATGGAAGGCTGAAAATGGTAGCCGTGTACAACCATTTCCCGTCACTGATCGGTCTAGTTGGACCGAAGAACGAAGTCCATTCCTTGTAAACACAGCCCACACCATTATGCAATCACTACCAGCTTGCACAGTGAATTGTTGACAACTAGGATCCTTGGCTTCGTGGGGTCTGCGCCACACTCAAACCCTACCATCAGCTTTTATCGACGGAAATCGGGACTTATGTGACCAGGCCACGGTCTCCAATCATCTAAGATCGAACCGCTATGGTCACGAGCCCTGTAGAGGCACAGCAGACGATGTCGCGCTGTTACCGAAGGCAATCCCGTCGTTCGTCTGTTGCCAGTGCCCATTAACGCCAAATTTCGCGGTTCTGTTCTAACGAATACGTCTGGTGTACGTCCCACATTGAATTTCTGCGGTTATTTAATGCAGTGTTGCTCGTCTGTTAGCACTGACAACTCTCGCCAACGCCGCTGCTCTCCGTCGTTAAGTGCAGGCCGTCGGTCACTGCGTAGCCCATGGTAACAGGTAATGTCTGAAATTTGGTATTCTCGGCACACTCTTGGCATTGTGAATTTTGGATTGTTGAAGTCCCTAACTAGGAATGTCCCATGCGTCTAGCTCCAACTACCATTCCGCGTTCAAAGTCTTTTAATTCCCGTCGAGCGGCCATAATCACGCCGGAAATCTTTTCACATGAATCACGTGAGTACAAACCACAGCTTTGGCAATGCAATGCCTTTTTATACCACGTGTATACGATGCTACCGCCAACTGTGTATGTGCAGGTCGCTATCCCATGACTTCTGTCGCCTCATTGTATACTGAAGCGACACTCGCACCATCAATAAAGTTGTCAGTATTGTAAGCTGACAATGCGATTTTCTTTACAGGGTAAACACGTCCAGCAACCACTAGTATGTGCTGCAATTATACGTAGGGGCTTCAGAAAAAAGTTACTTGAGTTATATCAGGTTAAGACTATTCCGCAACAGTTATGGTGCATTCCTAGGAGAGAAGGCATGTACTGGGTTTCCTGCATACACAGTTCTGCTGCGTTACAGAAAACAGCTGCGTCACAGTGTGTGAATGAAATGGAGCGGCATCTGGATGCATCCTCTGTATTTGAAGTACGCGGGTCAGCTCGCCTCTTGTGGACAAAACGTCTCAACTGCACGAAGATGTACTGTGAAGTCCCAAGGGTGTATGGATCAAATGGAGTGTCGCATCCAACCGTAGTGAAATGGTGCCAACAATTGACCAAGACTTCAAAGGCGTGGTGATACTGATCGGGAAGGAAGGGAGGCCATCGACATCGACCACAGAGGTCGATGTCCAGGCATAGAGGAAGAACATCTGGGGGAAAGAGATTTTCCAACGATCGGGAAGTTCATGCAGCGGTTCTCGAATGGCTGCATGACCAAGGAGCGGAGTTCTATCGTCGAGGAATTGAACAGCTGGTAGAACGTTCCGACTGTTATTTGCAGGCTTGTGATGCCACGGCCGTTCCAGAAAGTTCCGAGACCAATTTTATTCCTGTTGTAGAAGTGACGTCAGCACAGTAGCTACGGTGGCGGCTTGAACTAGCAACTGTAAACAATATAATGAGCATCCTTACAGTCAGTCGAGAGCAGGCGGTGTTCAGTAGTGAACGTGCGGCCGTCGTTTGTCAGCCTTGTTGTGTCAGAAATCGCAGTGGAGCAACATCTCAAAATCAGGTGTTCAAGACATTCTCCAGAATGTTCCGAAGAAGGTAAAGGTGTGCGCAAAGCTTGTTCGGTACACCTTGGCTCCCGAACAAAGACAAGGACGGGTGAACACGACTTGATTCAAATCCAAAACGTCATCAGGGGTTACAAGATTTGATGTTATAAATACGAAAGTAACATAAAACGAAAAAGTGCAGAAATTCACTTGAAGGGCCAACGCTTTGACGACGCAACCGACATTGAAGGTGATGTGACGCACGAGTTGAACGATATACAAAAGAACTTTCTTAACAATTTCGCGTGGTTGTATGGACGTTCTGTGATTTGTACTAAAGTGGGGGAGACTATGTAGAACACCTGAAGCAACGCCAGAACTGCCTCTCGGATACCTTTACCTTTCCTAAAGCCAAACTCATCTTCATCTAACACACCATCAATTTTATTTTCCATTCTTCTATATATTACCCTTCTCAGCGACTTTGATGTATGGCTTTTTAAGCTCATTGTGCGATGATTCTCCCACCTGTCGGCTCTTGTAGCCTTGGGAATTGGGTGTTGATTTTTTTCCGAAAATCGGATGGTATATCGCCAAACTCATACATTCTACACACCAATGTGTTGTTTCTTTTCGACATCCTCCAATGATTTTAGAACTTCTGATGGAATATTATCTACCCCTTCTGCCTTATTTGATGATAAGTCTTCCAAAACTCTTTTAAATTCTGATTCTAATATTGCATCCACTATATCTTTTATATCCACTGTTCTTTCTTCTTCTACCACATCAGATAAGTCTTCCCCCACATAGAGGCCTTAGTGTACTCTTTCCACTTATCCACTCACTCTTCTGAATTTAACAGTGGAACTTCCATTGCACTCTTAATGAATAATACTACTCTTGGTTGTAATTTCACCGAAGGTTTTTTGATTTTTCCATATACTGATTTTTTCCAACAATAATTTATTTTTCGATTTCTTCATATTTTTCATGCTGACATTTCTCCTTAGCTTCCCTGTACTCCCTATTTATTTCATTCCTAAGCGACTTGTACTTCCGTATTCGTGAATTTCCCTAAATATTTTTGTACTTCCTTCTTTCATCGATCAACTGAAAAATTTCTTCCGTTACCCATGGTTTCTTCACACTTACCTTCTACATATGTATGTTTTTCTTTCCAATTTATGTGTTTGCAATGTTTAGGAGTGTCCATTTCTCTTGAACTCAGCTGCCTACTGAGCTATTCGTTATCGCAGTAGAGAACTTCAAGCTTATCTCTTCATTTGTTAGCACTTTCTTATCGCACTTGCTCGCGTACTGATTCTTCCTGACTAATCTCTTAAACTTCAGTCTGCTCTTCATCACTACTAAACCGTAATTTGAGTCTATCTCTGCTCCTGGCTACGCCTTACAATCCAGTATCTGATTTTGTAATCTCTGCCTGACCATGATGTAATTTAACTGCAATCATCCCGTATTTCCAGATCTTTTCCGGGTATACTTCCTCCTCTTGTTATTCTTAAACAAAGTATTCGCAATCACTAGTTGAAATTTATTGCAGAGCTCATTTAATGTTTGTCCTCCCTCGTTCCTAGTACCGAGTTCATATTCTCCTGTGACCCTTTCTTCTACTCCTTCCGTTACTACCGCAAAGGGCGCATCAGTTTACGCACGTTCGTCCTAACAGTGATGGCTACTCGGTGGCTGATAAAAGTTCATGTCCAGTACTGCTCCGCAAACAAATCTGCGTGCGAGCGAGGCAGCTTTTCCGCATTTGTGGCTGTCGGCTGTTGCACAGAGGTGGATTTGGTGCAGTTCGTCGGTCGTTGGGATTTTATCATTGACAATCAGGTACCACCGTAAGCGAATCCGTGAAGGGTGGAACGGCTGGTGAATGTTTCGTCACAAGACTGTCCAGTTCATCTTCCTTCAACGTGGTTTCCACGTGCAGTCCACGTGCATTTTTTCTCATGATCGTGTATAGTGTCTTGTTAAGGAGCTGTGAGGTGTTTGGGAGACTGGCGCGCAGATAACTAAATTCAAGAAAATATTTCCAGATGTGTTGGTATACAGGAAGAATCCTAACGAGGTGTATCGGTGGCTCTAGTCTGGTTGGTCTCATGCAGATTAAGGGACTGCGAAGAATGACTGCATCCTGACATTGTATTTCTTTTCTCAGTCCGGTGATGAGGTGCGTCGCGCGTTTGTATTGAGCGCTGATTAGCTCAGGGCGTTCCCGTGAGGGAGGCAGGGTGAGTGTCGCGAACTGTACTTCAAAGATGTTTCCACGAAGAAGAAACCAGCTGAATGCCCGCTGAATATTCGCCGCCAAATATTCAGGGAGCTGAAGTACTTGCGCCGTTTAGTACATGTTTTTGCGATGGATGTTTGAATTGTTTGCACCTTTTGTAGGAGGTTCAGGTGTCTATTGGAGTGCAAATTCTGCCTCGCCTTGACGCACTTAAGGAGGTCCACCCAGTTCTTAGTTGTCGTGCGGCCAGGTTTAGCCTCCAAACAGATGCCCAGAAACGGTGCTAGGTCTGTTGCTCGGCCCGTGTCACTTCAAGAGTTTCCCCTATTGTTGGTCTGAGCCCCAGACGCCTTCATGTAGATTTGAAGAACTTCTTCCAGGGAGGCCAGGTCTTGTTGGGAAGATGCAATAACAGATACGTCGTCTGCGTATGCTGTGTGTGCCATAAATCCGTGTGCTCTGAAACCCTAGTCCTCTAATTCTGTTGTCACTGAGGCTTAGTAGTGGTTCAACGGTTATGGCATAAAGAGCCACTGACAGCGGGCATCCTTGGCGGACAGATTGTGCGATGAGGAGAGATTTTTTGAGGTGACCATTGATTAAAATCCGAGAGAAAACATTTGATAACTTATCGCGGAGAACTGTTGTAATACGATCGTTACATCCCGTCTTCTTCAACGCTTCAGTTAAAAACTCATGGCTCACGTGCTAAAACCCTTTCGAAAAGGCTAAAAATACAATTGCTTCTTCAGTTCCGGCCGCTGCGACGGAGTAGGGAGCATATCACGTCCCGCCGTCCACATGCTGCAGTAAGGATGCTTTTGCGAGGGATGGCACAATGTTGGTAGTTGTCTAAAATCTTCTCTAACAGTGAGTCCATACGAATCGTGATTGCGCTTTTAATGGTTTTGAATCTGCGGTAAGCAGCGTGACAGGCCACATATATGCGCGCTCCGACCAGGTTTCGGGAGAAGAACGACTATACCATTTTTCAGAGTGTCGGGTACTGTTACGCCTCGCCTTACATCATTCACTATCACTTGAAAATATGTATGTTTGCAGGTGGGAACAATGAGCTGCCAAATAGTTTTTAAAATTCATGGTGAAAACTTGATAATGGTCATTGACCGGAAGTAGTAGCGAATTGTGCAAAATTAAGGACAGCTGAAGGTTTCACCATGGATTTTACAAAGCTTGAAGAGACTCTTTGAGCATGTTCCAATAGCACTGGTGGAATTCTGCTCCAAGGCCATCCAGGCCCGCGACTTTTCCTTAGATGCACGGAAGGTTGCTTCGCGAATTTGGTCGATCGTGAATGAGGCTTCCATAGTGACTAACGGCTTCTTGCAGGTGTTCTTGGATAGCGTTTAGCACTATGTGACAGACGTGATCGTCGATGTTTTGTCTTTCATACAGGGTACTATAATAAGTTTGGGCACACTCCACAATCCCCCTTTGGTATCTAATCAAAACTTCAGTAATTAGTTGAGCTTTCCGTCGGCGAGCAAGGTGCAAAATATGGAACAGCAATACTCTTTCTTCGGCCGCTATAACTTTTAGCCGAGACTGAAAAAAGACTCTAGAGACTACGTTCGCCATAGTCCAGCGATTTTAGCCTTAATATACTTGAGCTTTCTGAAGATACAGCGTCTAGGACAGTAGTTCTTTGGTAAAGGTCCCTGATACACTGACAGGAAAACTCTATGCTCAGTTTTTGCCTGAATCGTTTCTGCCGATTGCACCGTTTCACTAGTGGCTGAAGACTAGCTTTGCGTAGCGAATCCACTGTGTCGTAGCGTCGGGATGGCGATGTCTTGAGCCTTATTTCATTTCTAAGCCTGGGATCCTGCAGGAGGCTAGTATTCAGTTCCCAATAGCCGAGACCGCGAGAGACCCGTTGTCGTTGATTATTTATGAAACATGAGTAGACATAGAATTAGAAAAACTGATTGGCGCTATGTCATTACTCATGACATACGGCTTCAGAACGGGAGGACATAGATCTTATCCAGCCTGCTTGCTGCACAGTGAAACAGATAGGTGAATGTGACGTGGGGGATGTGTAACTGCTTCCAGGTGTCACTGAGATGAAGACCGGTGACCAAAGTTTCCAGATCGTGAGACTTATTGTAGCTGGGTGACTGATCTTTAGCGTGGAGGACGCAGTTGTATCCTCCAGCGACGAGTAGCGGACAGCCGTTGGTGCCGATAAGACTGGCTAGCTCTTCGGTAATAAACAGAGAACGCTGATGGATCAGAGATGTTTATCATCTGTGTTCCTTTGACGGTACATGAGATGCATTGACCGTTAACACGCCGTACATTGATGAAGTGAATACCGGCACGCATGAGCATTTGGGTTACAGTAGAATCTTCACCACTCACGTTTCAAATGGTAATATAACATCTCAGGGGTTGTAACTCGTCAGACCGACCAAGAGGTATGGTTTGGGAGGGATCGGTGACTCACACCGAAACGTTCAGGGAAACACCGGCATGCGTGTCATTAACTTTATTGCATTGGAGTACACAGCTGGCCTTTCACTGATCCCGGTGAAGGTGCCGAAAGCCATGCGTGCATGGGTCAGTGTCACTGCCAATGCCAGAATCAGTTGCGCCAGCGTCCGGTCGCCCAGCCTTGCAGACATAGCACTCCTGCTCACGCCATGGCTAAGTGGCAGCCGCGTTTGTTGTTGCGCCGGTAGCCCAGGAACAAGGCCTACTACTTCCTCAAGCGTGACTCGTGGACACCAGCTGCGCGGGGTAGCCTTTTGGTCTTAGGCGCCTTGCCACGGTTTGCACGGCTCCCTCCGTTGGAGGTTCAAGTCCTCCCTCAGGCATGAGTGTGTGTTGTCCTTAGCATAAGTTAGTTTAAGTGAGATCAAGTAGTGTGTAAGCCTAGGGACCGATGACGTCAGCGTTTTGGCCCCATAGTAACTTAGCAGCATTACCACAACCGTGGACCCCATGTACAGCGCCGAAAGGAAACAGCCGACCGCCGTCATTGTAGTGAGCCTTAGGTCGGTATTACACTGTCACGTTTCTTTGTCGTTTTTGATGTTTCAAATATTTATGTCAAAGAAACTTGATGGTGTAATAGGGAACTTTGTCAAATCTCGCCTGTCTGCAAATAAATATTATCAAATCTAGGGCCTCGTCTTAGATTTGATCATAAAAGTCGTTAGTCTTCTGTTCAATGCATTGTGAAATGTATCCGCTCGGAGCGCTGGCGTCGCTACAGCTATTTGACGTCTCTGTAGTGTGTTTGTAAACATGGCTTCAAAATTGGTGTGTCCCATCGACTCTTTTACTTTCCAATAAACGTGCTTTGACTAGGATGGAGAGGTGAGCAAGGGGCACAGTACATGCTATTAATTGTGTGTTGATGGGCAGGTGGAATATGCTACAGGGGAGATTATGTCCACAGTCACAGCTACAGCCATCCACCTCTACAACTGGAAACATCCAGGCAGCTTTTCAGCAAGCCGGAATAGATGTGGTCACGCTGTAAAATAAAAAATTCTTTCTTAGCTTTCCATTCTACTATGTCTATTTTTGAACTCTGGAAGCCACAACTTAAAAAGTGCTTCATCTGTTTCATACTTTTTATTAATTTTGTAGTTGTTGGAACACTAATCCCATTAATTAAATTATTCAAAAATAAAAATAGTTCTTATTGCCCACATAGTGTAATAAACATTTATTTACCTTTGCATACTCCCGCTTCAGTGCTTTATAAATCGCTATACACGTTTCTGGAATTATTTTGGTTAATGTGCAATGTGATAATCGAGTGCTGTGTTGTAAACTACAGTAGCTCTCTCCTGTATCAGGAAATCCCTGTGTCACAGTTTGCCTGTCTTCTGCAGGTATAACATTTCTCAAGAGAGTATTCTGTTTTGTAAAACGAGAAGCCACTTCACTGAGCAAATACTGAAATACACTCTCATACAGTCGTAAGTAATTTATATATAAGATGGTTCAAATGGCTCTGAGCACTATGGGACTTAACTTCTGAGGTCATCAGTCCCCTAGAACTTAGAACTACTTAAACCTAACTGACCTAAGGAAATCACACACATCCATGCCCAAGGCAGGATTCGAACCTGCGACCGTAGCGGTCGCGGGGTTCCAGACTGTAGCGCCTAGAAACGCTCTGTCACTCCGGCCGGCTACATATAAGACTTGACGTCCTCCACTCACAGCTCTTGTAAAAAATTTTGCTGAATGCTTTTACTATCTCGACGTAATACCTATGGCTTCATACAAGTATGTTTCCTTTTCTTCTGTCGCTTTTCTTTCAAATACAAACACCCAACGCAATTGTGGTACTAGCAACTGCAGCGCATAATAACAACTTGTTATCCGCCATCTTGAAATTTGACGAAAAATATGACGACAACGTAATACCTCATTTTAGCGCCACGCCAAAGATCTTTGTGACAGAAATTTGCCGAATATTTGATCATATTTCTTTGTCAAAGGAATATGATTGTATAATACCGGCCTTTGCCGCTCCAGCCAGTTCGCTTCCGCCTGTTGCGACGTTCGGACGTTCTCGCTAGTGCGCTCCGCATGGCTGTGCCTTGTTTACATTTTGCGAGCGAGTACGGTGCTTCGTACTCTTCGCGCTCTTCCTGGTATTTCCCTACTTAATCGTCAGTTTTCGAGGAGAATCGTTTACGTGCAATGTCGTGTACACCGGATAGTGTGTGTTTTCTTCGTCACACTTTCGCAGCGGTAATGTTACATAGTTCACCGTAAAGTGGCCGATCCCCCTGATACAGGTCAGGTCATACAGTCGGCACTAGAAATCTGCCATCAGCGAGCACCGACGGATCTTCCGTTGCTAACACCGTCCGACAACCACGTCGAGATCCAGCAGGGTGAATTACCGCTCCCAGGTACACAACGTCTCCACCACCACCAACAACAACAACAGGATCTACAACATCAACACGAACGGCAGATCCAGCACCACTATCATCAACAACTGCAGTTTCTGCAGCAACAACTGGGTCAACAGTAGTCGTTTCAAATATTGCAGCTACAACAGCAGCAGCTCCAGCAATATCATTACCAACAACAACAGCATCAGATTAGTCAGCATTAGCCATCCCAGCGACCCTTCCAGCTTCTTGAAGCCAATGAACCTGCGAGTTAGCAGCACGAAAGTGATCCCATTACTAACCACTGTGCGTCGATTCATCTGCTGTCCCAGATTGTGCTTTGCATGAGTCATCGGATTCGGATCCCCCTTCTAGTAATGGTACAGCTCAGACAAACTCAGAACACTCTCAGAGTCAACTGTTGACTTCCGCTGCAGCGGTCTTACGACCAAATGTCAACAATCGGAACACTCGACCAGATGCAGGCCCCTATATTGTCATTATGGAGAGATTAAATAAGAACGTTGTCGAACTCTATCCTCTATCTGTGGGTAAGTTATTATTTTCCTATAACTCTCATCTCAAGCATAACATTGTTAACATTAGTCCGTCAGGCAGAAACATAATCAACATGGACCTGAAAACTGCTGTGACTGCGAATGCTTTGATAGAAGTCCCTGTTCTCAAATATCGTAAGTCTGATCTATATATTCCCACCTTCTTGTTCCATACATATGGCATAATTTATGATGTTGACATCAGCTTGACAGACAAGGAGATCATTGAAGTAATGGAGAGCATATATCCTGTCGCAAGAATCAAACGATGCACTAAGAACCATCATTCACATCCTCAACAAACGGTGCCGATTCCAGCATGTCTGGTGCTGTTTCGTTCTCAGGCTCTACCCCCACATGTAGATATTCTGGGGACGCGTTGTCCAGTGGAATCGTACGTCGATCCTGTCATTTAATGTCGAAATTGGTAGCGTTTTTATCATCGTGCAAGCCAATGTAGACATCATACTCGTTGCAGCAAGCATGGTGGTTCATGTCCAGAGGATTCATGTACGGCACCATTTCCGGCGTGTTTAAATTTCTCTGGCCTGCACGCAGTGCCAGAACGTTCATGCGCAGCCTTTCTCCATCATCAAGAGCTCCAAAGCGCAGAACCCTAGGCCACGTCGGGGATGGTAATTAATAGCCCGCAGCTTTCATACTCCGCTGATCTGCTCCAGCCTCCTAGCACCCAAAATCCCACAGATTTCCCGTCTCTACCTTCAAGGCATTCCCTTCAACCAGTAGTCGCTTTACGAGTTTCTTCTATTCGACCAACGCCGCCAGTGTCGCCCCGGTTAGGCTCTCTCCCTCAGAGTGCCACGTATCGTCAACATGACTTCCAGTCGGCGGACAGACCGAGTGCCATCTCTGACACGAGAGAACCATCGAAATGGCGTGCTCCTAGGCCAGTCTGGCGACAGGGATTATCTGACATTCGTCACGAATATTCTGTCTCTCATCATATCCCCCAATCCCCGCTATCACTCAACCAATATTCTCCTCAGAACAGTCAACAACCGCCGCCATTTTGTAATAACAATGAATATGTGATCGAAAAGGCTATCTCTTTTATCGTGCACCTCTTGGAAGATGGGAAGAGGCAGCCTCCCGGAACTTTAGAGATAAAGCCTCTAAGACAACTATTAACGATCCTACTTACGCCTATGGTTTCAACCAAGTTCTGCTTTCGAGGATACTAAGTTGTACCAAGACAGAGAAGATGGTCGAGCAGGTGTCGGCCTCTTCATTAATAATGGACTGTATCACATCCCAGGAAAGATATCCCACAAGACTACTGACAGCTTTCAAGCGATAGCGCCCATGCTCTCTACTTCAATTGGTCGCCTAACAATCCGGGCTCTTTACAGCTGGCCAGGTGGTATATCCACTTGAACCCGTATGCACTGGTTCGGCAGATGGAAGCTCCATTCCTATTTTGTGGGAATTTTAATGCGCACAACAGACTATGGGGCTGTGCCTATTATGATAGTTTGGATGACGGGGGCCTTGTGGTTCTCGACGAGTTCAATCGTATCCTCCTCAATTATGGATCCCCAACGTCACTTCCGTTACTTAGACAGAGATACTCAGCCGTCGATTTGACTCGGTGTTCGGCGTCACTTTCTTCATTTTTCGCATGGAATACTCTTACCTATCCTATGGATATAACCACTACGCTCTTCTTATATCGACTTTCACTGCAACGCCTCGTAGATGGAACGTTATGCGAGCAGATTGGTCACGTTATGGCGCACTAATGGGTACCCAACTGTCGTTATTACACACCGTGCAAGCAAGATACATCATGTTTAGGAATTATATCAATGTAGCGGCATCGCATTCTATTCCACAGGAGAGGGCGATGACTGGCACTAGCCGATCCCTGGTCCCCTGGTGGGATCCAAAACGTTCCCGTCGGATGGCGCAACCGGGACAGGCTTGCAGTCGTCTTAAACGGCATACCACATGGGAGAACTATGTTGCCTACAAACGGATGGATGCGCCCACTATGTGCTTTCTCAAAGCCCACAAGAAAGAACATTGGAGGAAGTTCTGCAAACGACTATCTGTGTACACTCCTGTTGGACTGATTTGGTCGATGGTGAACTCACTCAAAGGGAAACCGGTACATCCCAAGATTTGGATAAACGAGTTTGGCGCCATTTTCGCACCTCCATGCCAGAACTCATCGATCTAGTGGCGACAGGTGCCACTGCCGATCTACGAGTCAGTTTAACCACGCCATTCCCTCTCGCCGAACTCCACAGGACCCTGACGTCCTCATCAGGTACATCATCCGGCTACGACCAGATCCACTTCTCCATGGTTCTGCATTTGTCTGTGGGTGCAAAATGTGTTCTTGTGAACATCTTTGATGACATCTGGCGGGGATGGGAACGTTCCCGATGACTGGAAGACTCAGATACTGGTGCCCAACTGAAGCCTGGGAAAGACCCTGGTCAAGCTACATCGTATCGCCCGATTGCGCTGTCGTGCTGCGTGCGTAAGACTTTCGAACGTCTCAAGTTTCGCTTAGCATGGTGGTTGAAACGTGAGAGCTTGCTCCCGCGGACGCAAAACGGCTTCCTTAATGGCAGAAGTACTTATTATAATAATCTCTCGCTTGTGATGGACATTGAAAACACGTTCTTCGCTAACGAGTATTTAAAGGCCTGATAACTGAACTTATCAAAAAATTGCAACTGCTGCATCTCCCGGTGGTGATTTTACGAATTATATGCTGTCTGCTTGGTTACCGTACCGTATATATTCGTGATCAGGACAATGTGTTGCATAGACCCCGCCTAGTGGCTCGTGGCCTCCCACAGGGCACGATACTGAGTCCCTTACTACATGCCCTGTACGTTGCCGACCTTGAGACTTTGTCCAGCCACACCGTCAAAGTTCTTCAGTATGCGGACAACGTCACCATATATTCTCACTTTTCGTGCTTTTGGCTGATACGCCTATGGCTTACCGACGTATTTGAAATGTTGACTGCATGGTAATTCAAAAATGGGCTCACTTTCTCACCTGAAAAATCATTTGTTGTGATGTTCACGAGGAAACGGCGTAATACTTCTCATCCGGCTCGTTCACATTTCCTGTTCGGGCACATTTTAAATTCCTTGGCGTCTACTTCAACAGAAATCTCACGTGACGCGACATGTTGCATACCTCATTGACAAGGAGAATAACACTGTGAATACCTTGCGCATGCTTGCCGGAGCATGGTGGGAGCAGAACCGATTGTGCTTTATAAGGGTTTGATCCGTTTTGTGTTAGATTACGGTAGCATTATCTACTGAATGCAACGAAATGAACTTTCCGCAAGCTTGACGTCATCCATTTTAGAGCGATTCGTCTTGTCCTCGGAGCCATGAAATCAACACCCTCCAATGCACCGTTAGTGGAAGCGTCCGTCATCCCGTTGTCTATAAGACTATTATCTGATATTTTTCTCTTCAGTCGATCTTTGATATCTGATTGTGGCTCTCTTAAGTCAGAGGTTCCTTTCTGTAAACCCACACACGCAGCTCATGGATGACGAATGACTAGAACTCATTTACTAGGAGAAATGGCGCCATCTCTTTTCACTGGTTGTGTAGGACACAAAACTCCCTGTTTTCATTTTTAGTTTAATCGGTTCGTCGCTCCAGCCCAGTGGCATGCCTGCCATCCAATTTCTTATCAGAGACCAACATCAATCGCGACCTGTAGCATTTTCTCAGCATACAGTAGCGCAGTACGCCCATATCTACACTCCTGGAAATGGAAAAAAGAACACATTGACACCGGTGTGTCAGACCCACCATACTTGCTCCGGACACTGCGAGAGGGCTGTACAAGCAATGATCACACGCACGGCACAGCGGACACACCAGGAACCGCGGTGTTGGCCGTCGAATGGCGCTAGCTGCGCAGCATTTGTGCACCGCCGCCGTCAGTGTCAGCCAGTTTGCCGTGGCATACGGAGCTCCACCGCAGTCTTTAACACTGGTAGCATGCCGCGACAGCGTGGACGTGAACCGTATGTGCAGTTGACGGACTTTGAGCGAGGGCGTATAGTGGGCATGCGGGAGGCCGGGTGGACGTACCGCCGAATTGCTCAACACGTGGGGCGTGAGGTCTCCACAGTACATCGATGTTGTCGCCAGAGGTCGGCGGAAGGTGCACGTGCCCGTCGACCTGGGACCGGACCGCAGCGACGCACGGATGCACGCCAAGACCGTAGGATCCTACGCAGTGCCGTAGGGGACCGCACCGCCGCTTCCCAGCAAATTAGGGACACTGTTGCTCCTGGGGTATCGGCGAGGACCATTCGCAACCGTCTCCATGAAGCTGGGCTACGGTCCCGCACACCGTTAGGCCGTCTTCCGTTCACGCACCAACATCGTGCAGCCCGCCTCCAGTGGTGTCGCGACAGGCGTGAATGGAGGGACGAATGGAGACGTGTCGTCTTCAGCGATGAGAGTCGCTTCTGCCTTGGTGCCAATGATGGTCGTATGCGTGTTTGGCGCCGTGCAGGTGAGCGCCACAATCAGGACTGCATACGACCGAGGCACACAGGGCCAACACCCGGCATTATGGTGTGGGGAGCGATCTCCTACACTGGCCGTACACCACTGGTGATCGTCGAGGGGACACTGAATAGTGCACGGTACATCCAAACCGTCATCGAACCCATCATTCTACCATTCCTAGACCGGCAAGGGAACTTGCTGTTCCAACAGGACAATGCACGTCCGCATGTATCCCGTGCCACCCAACGTGCTCTAGAAGGTGTAAGTCAACTACCCTGGCCAGCAAGATCTCCGGATCTGTCCCCCATTGAGCATGTTTGTGACTGGATGAAGCGTCGTCTCACGCGGTCTGCACGTCCAGCACGAACGCTGGTCCAACTGAGGCGCCAGGTGGAAATGGCATGGCAAGCCGTTCCACAGGACTACATCCAGCATCTCTACGATCGTCTCCATGGGAGAATAGCAGCCTGCATTGCTGCGAAAGGTGGATATACACTGTACTAGTGCCGACATTGTGCATGCTCTGTTGCCTGTGTCTATGTGCCTGTGGTTCTATCAGTGTGATCATGTGATGTATCTGACCCCAGGAATGTGTCAATGAAGTTTCCCCTTCCTGGCACAATGAATTCACGGTGTTCTTATTTCAATTTCCAGGAGTATATAAGGCGGTTGTAGACCTGAGGCGGGTGTGGGATACGCCTTCTTTTGCCCTTCTAGTGGCTCCTACCAAATGTTTGCGCTTCCACCTGAAACTCCGATCTCCACGGCGGAGCTACTGGCCATCAGGGAAGCTATTCATTATGTACTCGGACATTCAAGTTCGTCCTGATTCTTGTGGACTCTCAAAATGTGCATAAGAAATTACAATATCCGCGTTCGATAAACAGATCAACAGGTATGTTCTGGACGTCTTGACGACCATAAGCGACGCGCAGACCTTGGGTATTGCCGTTCAATTACTCAGGATCAAAGAACATCATGACATTCTTCATAATGAAACTGTTGACTGCCTTGCCAAGAGAAGTGTTACTGAAGGCCAGTTACGCCCAACACCGATCCCTTATACGGATCTCACATCGACGACACGGAAGGCTCCTTATCACGGCTGGAACTGTGAATGGCATGTCTCTCAGCACTTTAAGGGCGACCACCTGGCAGCCATACAACAGAAGATTTCTTCTCGACCATGGTTAGCCTCGGTGCAGTTTCATAGACGCCTTGTGACTGCTATCATTTGTATGAGGCTAGTACACGGATGTTAGCCTATCGGTTGAAGGTTATAAAAAAAATGGCTCAAATGGTTCTGAGCACTATGGGACTTAACATCTGTGGTCATCAGTCCCCTAGAACTTAGAACTACTTAAACCTAACTAACCTAAGGACATCACACACATCCATGCCCGAGACAGGATTCGATCCTGCGTCAGTAGCGGTCACGCGGTTCCAGACTGAAGCGCCTAGAACCGCACGGCCATACCGGCCGGCTGAAGGTTATCACGTCTGGACACTGCGATAAGGACACAACGGTAGTAGCGGATCTTAATTGGCAAGTTCCAAGTACACGACTGCACAGCCAGATTTGTATAAGTGATTGTTGCAAGAGGTTACCACTCCCCACCAGTGTTCCAGTTTTACTCCACAGTTTTGATAAATATAACTTGCTCACAGACTATATGAAAGCCACCGGCATCCAAATTTAATTTATGAGTTGCCGAGGTCTTCATTTTCACATGGCATCTATTTGTAAATTAAATTTTCATTATTGCTCTCGTGTGCATTTTATGTCATTATCCTACTGGCACTATGTACATACGGTTGATTGTATTGTGACAGTCATTTTGGTTCTTTCTTTTAGGTACGTCTACTGTATCTGTATGCTACACTTTTTACATTGTCATATGATCCTATTTACAGCTTTGCTCTTCAGCTATTGTTGTGCCTATTGTATGATGTACGATGTTTGTCCACTCATGTTTTGTCTTTTACTATAAGAGCATTTGCATTTTTGTCATAATGTTGCTGTGTGTGTGTGTGTGTATGTGTGTGTGTGTGTGTGTGTGTGTGTGTGTGTGTGTGTGTGGTGTTTCCAAAGTATTACCATCCGTGTGGCAGGACTTCTGGGGACTTCTGTGGTGTGAAGGTAAATGGCTCGAGCTTATCATTATTAGTCTTAAGCACATTCTTGGGCTCTGAGTCCACAGACCCTACAGAAGTGGTTGTTCTTGATTTTTTTAACTTTATATTTTTTATTTATTTTATGTACATATATTTTTGTCTGCTCTCAGCTTCAAGTTGGTATCTTTATGGGAGATCTTCCACGATGGTGGTACCTTGACCTTATGCCACCTTACAGGTGCCACAGAGCCGACATACTCAAAGTGCCTGGATGTCGGACGTAATGCTTCAACCTTGTTGAGGAGTTTCTTCGTGAACAACCGAATCCGTCCACTGTGTAGAGGCATATCAAGTTCGCGGTGGAGGTTCTGGATCTTGGCCCAGTGAGGTGCACGGAGTGTGCCCCAAAAGCTCCGATTCTTGACTGCTTGGAAGACGCGTAAGTATGAGGGGAAAACTGTACCCCATATCGAGCAGCTGTAAAGAAGCACTGGAAGGATTGTTGCAGAATAAAGGCGAAGCTTCTGTGCTGGCCAGTATAGGGTATATTTGGTGGAGAAGGTGTAGCAGCCTGATTCGTTTCTCCCACACATGTGTGTTAAAACGTAGCTCTTGTGAATGATAGTACCAAGATATTTAGCTCTGTCTGTCCAGTTCAATGGTTGATTATAGAGACTCAGGCTATCACTGAGATCGGGACGCCGCGGTGTAAACATCATGGCCTTTGTTTTTTCTGCATTAATACAGTCTTGCGCCGCCCATTGTTCAGTTAATGTTGATTGTCGTTGGAGGCGTTTGATGACGGCAGTGGCTCAACGGCTACTCGTCAAAAAAGCTCTATCATCAGCAAATTGGGCAAACACCATTCGTGGCAAAACTGGAAGGTCTTTAACATAGATGACAAAGAGAACTGGTGACAAAACCGATGCCTGAGGGATGCCTTCCGAAAAGTGTTTGAGACTGGAGCGTTGTCCTCCTGTCTTAACGGTTATCTTCCTGTGCTGAACAAAGCTGATGATCGACTTGATGCAGTAATCAGAAAGGACGCGAAGGTCATACAGTTTGGTGATCAGTTTTCACGCCAGACCCGGTCGTATGCTTTCTCTGTATCCAAAAAAATGGCGGCGGTGTAATTAGACACATTCATATTATAAACGATATATTCTGAAATCCTTAGAAGCTATAAATGCGAACTGATAAGGCCTTATCACATCGTGTTCGAGGATTATAGATCGTAATCTGTAGAGCAGCAACGTTCAAGAATTTTGGACATTTTCGACAAGAGACTGATTGGTCTATAGTTGTATGGCTGGCTTCGGAATAGGCAGCAGCTGAGCAATCTTCCAAGGTTGTGAGAAGTACTCCATCGACATGCAGCTGTCGTAGATACGTGTGAGCGAAGCAAGTGACTTCCGGGGGATGTGCTTAAGTTGGTCATAAGTGACGCTGTCTGGTCCCGGAGTAGAGTAAACCCTAAGGTTGCGAATTATTCGTCGGATTTCCGTCTGGATTGTGAGAAGTGGTTCTGCTTGGTGGGCAGTTTCCTTGATTAATTATGCTCACTGCCTGATCTCATTTGCGTCACCATCACCCGCTGGGTGTCCACATCGTTCTGAGCTTCGTAACTCGAAGCGAAAAGCTCTGCTTCGGCGAGTTGGTCATATGTGAGTCCTGTGGGTCCCTGGAGTACTCGGTTCAGTAGTGGCGGATTCCGTAGTGTGCGAACAAGACTCCACTCGTTCCGTGATTGGAGCAGGAAAGTGGACATTTTGTCTTCCCGCACCTCAGTTTGATGTTCTAGGCACTTAGTGAAGTTCGCGTGAGAGGCGTTTCAGCTCCCTACGATCCTCTGGGTTGCGATAACGCTGCCAGAAATGCCTGGCCCTATTCTTGAGAGGTACTGTTGATAAGGCATAAGGTAGGTGGTGGTGAGTGATGCCTGTTTGTATGCTCTTCGAATTTGCCCAATTAGTTTCTCAATGGCTTCATTAATATGGGCTGCAGATGAAACGGCTGCAGTGGGTCGGACATTGTTTTGCAGTCACCATTCAAACTGGTCACAATTCGTGGACCTTTGTGATGGATGTCTCATCGAATGCAAAGCCGCTGTGAATACGCCCGAGATGGATTGATAGTTGGAGGTCAAGTCGTTGATCGTCTCCAGGTGCATATCCAACCTCAGATTTTTAAGTGTAGCCACTTCAGAACATCCAGTGTTTGATGGGGGTTCCATGGAATGCGTGTTGGATCCTCAGGTGCGACCGTGATTGTATCAAGTCTTTCTTCCAAAGCATAGAGTCTCTCACCCTACGGTTTGTTGCGTCGAGAACGCCACGCAAAGTGCTTTGCTTTGAGGTCAGCACACATCAAGATTTTCTCAAATATGTCAAACATCGCCAGGGAATCCCCTTCAATGAATTGCCTGTTTGGGCTGATGCACGCAGAGATAACCGTGATGTCGCTGTAGGTAGCAGAAATGGTAACGGGCGTGGCCTGAACAGTTTCCAGTGCTGGAAGAGCCGTTGGTGCATGCGTGACGGAATTCTTAATGAATATGGTGGTTCCTCCCCCACGGCCGTTGGCACTGTCTGTCATGTAGCAGTACATGTTGTGCAACTTAAAAGTTTGTATGGGATGGAGTTGTGTCCAGTAGCAAATAGAATGTCCACACGATGATGAAGAATAACTTCTTCCAATTCAATCTTATTATTTAAACTCCAGTGGCATTAAATATGCAGAATGAAAGGTCCCTTAGTGTGGTGGGTCTACGGGCCATATCTAGGTGCAAACAGAGCCAAGACACCTTCGAACAGAGCCATCAGTAGCCATCAGTAGCCATCAGTTTGGAGATTATGGTTGGTGCTTCGTTAAAAGTTTTCAACGTAGTCGAAATTATGGAAAAGATGTTGCGTTGTTTTAACTTAGAGAGGAAGTCAGAAATGCTTGAGAAAGTCTTCAGAAGTTCTGATTAGTCGAAGGATGACTGTTCTTTAGAAGCTGCCCTTGGTGGTCATCGTCCACGTTGCCATGCCGACTGTTTCGTCGAGGAGACCGACGGAGCTTGTTCGTTCAGAAACCCTGGGAAGTCCTTTGTACTGTTTAGAGTCTGTGATGTTTCCGCCACTTGCTGTTCTCGTAAACGAGCGACTTGACCTTGGGCCGTGTACGCGCGCAGAGCTTGTTTAAACGTGCTGCAACCTCTCCAAGTGGCTGGGTGTTCTTCGCCGCAATTTGCAGCAAGTTGGTTTTTGAGTTGGAAGTTTCGTGCAGTTTTGTGTCTGGTGGGGGCCTCACTTTTGACACACCTGGCGAGAAGTGAGCAGTAATTTACAGTACGGAAATAGCTCCATAGGTTTGTAAGTTTCCATCTGGGCTTTTGTGTTCATGACTTGACGGATGTCGTAAATCGAGTCACTCGTTGGGCTAGCAAGAAGTGACACATAGTAGACTGGTTATGCTATTAATGTATTCGTCTTAGTGTTTACCGTCTTGTACTGGTGCACCACAGCTTGTGTAAAACCAATGACATGTAACTCGGTCTCAACTTGCTTCACTGTAATTTCGGCCGGGAGATATTTAATGACAACATTAAACATCTTTCACCTGGAGGTTGGTGAGTGTAGAATGGAATTTTTGCGTTATGGAAGAACTGCAGTACTGTCTGTTGATCCGTTATCGTTTCGATGTGGTACTTGATCGATTCCCCTTTATAGGTGGCCTTGATTGGTCCAGCCACATGTCTCTTCAGTTCGGTGTTTAGGGAAAGATATTTCCCTGTGTACTGTATGGTTATTTGAGGAATTTTCGTCGATGGAAGTTTAGCTGGCTGTCATGCGCCAGAGGTGAAAGGTTTTTGGGCATCTCATGTTCTTGGCTGAGGCATCGCTTCCAATGATTCACCCTCCACTAGCAAGAGGGCGAATTGATTGGAGATTGGTAGTGAAATTTGTCGCTTAGTGGCATCAGCAAGGTCTTACGTCCTATTCATTTGTTCCAGACAATTTGAAAACCTGCGTCTTCGTCGTTGCCCGACGAAGGGGGAAGTTCCGAATCAGATTCGGTGACTGGTATTGGTGCGTGGTCAGAATCAGAAGAGTCATCGTCATGGTGCCTCGGCGTGATTTCGCCGCGTCTAGCGGCCATATCACGCGCCAGTTGGTCTCGTCTTCGATCTTCGTCCGTTATTCGCTGTCCCCGATGGTCTTCGGTCGGTGGAATGGTGATAGGTTGTGGAGTGTGAGTTCCCAGTGTGTCAGTCCTTTCCGTGCGGCTGTGGCGGGTTCGAGACCTCGAGCACCGCCAGACGCAGTCAGCCGACCCTTGTGCGGCCGAGACAGCTGCCTCGGATACGCGCTCGCTCCGATCCACTAGCTTGTGGATCGCGTTCTCCGACGTCGCGTACTCGAAGCTGATTTGAGCCTCTGTGCTCGCTTATTTATACGTGTTTCCCCTACGCCTTTGACCTAGTCCTCTGGAGGGAACAAGTGGAGTGCTCTTTAATAATTACAGCGTCAGCTTTCCACAGCGTGCTTCGGCTTTTACACACAGGTCAGTAGGCGCTGTCGTAACTGCAACGTATGGATTCTTCACAGAACGTCAGTGCCCTGTGCTGCCCTTATTACTTCACACTTGTATACAGTGCCCGCCGGCCAGTGTCTCCTCGCCTACGAGCGGCGTCGTAAACTTGCCTCGCAGAATAGTTTGCTAAATGTCAACATCGCCCTCGCTTGCCATCCTATGGGTCAATCGGTCCTTTAATTACTATCTTCCAGCCAGCGAAATTTACAAGAATTCCCCAAATCCGTGCCTGTTCTTATCCGAGGCGCAGCACTTCAGTAGCAATAACTGGAGTGGTACCTTCCTGAAGAAGAGCAGCATCGACCACAGTGCCGTACAGAAAGTCTGCAGAGCATTGATTTAATGGCCACACGCAATCTGTTTAGTAATGAGTGTTGTGAAATTATAATTCTGTTGCTGTATCGGGAGGCTGTAGCCACATTACGGAATGAGGTGGTGCTCCAGTCTCGACTTACATCCACCAGGGCGACTTTTCAGACATTGTGGGTGTGTCTTCTTCCATAACTATAGCGCCAGCAGTGACACCAGGTATAGATTCCAAAACCGGTGCAGCAGTTTCGATGGACGCGACCGCTTTCAATAGCGCAGACTTTAGTTGCTCAGCTTCCTTCGGCGCCCCCGAATGCACGACGCAAATTCGTTTTCTTTTCGGGTGACAGATGTAAAGTGTCTCCCTTCCCTTTGCCCTTCGTGCTCTTATTACGCCGCTATTGGGGGTTGCATTTCGTCGTCGGAACAGAGAGTGGAGCCTGCAGAGTTGAGGACGGCATCTTCATTACTTCCAGCCGGAGGTTCATACTCGCGTCTGACCATACAGATTTAGGTTTCCAATGATTTCCCTAAATAGCTCCAGGCTGTTTGTCTGCCCTTTGAGGCCGGCCGCTGTTGCCGAGCGGTTTTAGGCTATTCAGTCCGGTACCGCGCTGCTGCTACGGTCGCAGGTTCGAATCCTGCCTCGGGCATGGATGTGTATGATGTCCTTAGGTTAGTTAGGTTTAAGTAGTTCTAAGTTCTAGGGGACTTATGACCTCAGATGTTAAGTCCCATAGTGTTTAGAGCCATTTGAACTGTTTTTCTCCCTTTGAAAAGGATTGTGCTCCGTCTCTAATGATCACGATGTGACGGGAAGTTAAACTCAATCACCACTCTCTCCCTGCTTCCAACCGGAATTACACTGCTTATTTCTGCGGGAATATCGACGCCTGGAAGAGTGGCACATGTAACAGTTTCAGCATCTCGAGGGTGCCTGCAGTAGGGCATGGAGTAGCAACCACACCATCCACGTCCTGTGATGGCGCCTAGTCCGTCATCATAGTTTCCTCCGATTCACGAGAGTGGTTCTCGGCAAGGGGAAGCGCGGCTGCCGACTTGGACTGCTGAGCGATGGCAGTGAGGTTCGCGTTAGCGGCCGTCATCCAGAGCATTGCGGGAGAGTGCGGCAGCGTTGCTGTTTGTCTGCTGGGGGCAGCGGCCGGCTCGCTTCGCGGGGAAGTTGCGCTGGGCGGCATGCACTTTCTACCGTTTACCCGCAAGTGCTCAGTCAACCCACACAAAGAGCAGGTGGAGGCCTGTCCACTGTACGATATGAATGGCCGTACGCCACCAACGAGCAGATACGAAGGCTCATGCTTCTTCAAGGCAATTCAGACCGCTGTCAACATGTTAGATGTAAGCACACGACCACTTTCCCTTAGTGACTCTAAGGACGGTTCCCTAGGGACGTAGCCGTCATGAAATATTGTCACTCGAAAATTCGAACGGCAGATGAAGTATACGTACATTACGGATCCCCTAGTCAGTATGTACAATTTCTACGACAGTAATCGAGTCATCAGAGTGTTTGAATTTTCGATCGCCTCCAGTGGAAATTACAACACTTTCATGTAACTCCGAAGTTTTCAGTCTTATAAAAAGAGAGTTCACAATGAAAGGCCGACCGTGTGGCCGAGCGGTTCTAGGCGCTTCAGACTGGAACGCGCGACTACTACGGTCGCAGGTTCGAATCCTGCCTCGGGCATGGATGTCTGTGATGTCCTTGGGTTAGTTAGTTTTAAGATTTTAAGTCCCATAGTGCTCAGAGCCATTTGAACCAGTTCACAGTGAAATCCAATTGAAACCCTACAACATCTTCATGCGCAATCTGAAGTTTCTCACGTGCCCATTTGTGAATATCTAAAGCAGCAGGACACGCAGAGTTCCTATCGAAGATGCACTGGAGACAATTTGTTCTCTTTAAATTTCACATTTTACGAACAGAACGTTGTCACGGCACACACGAAATCAGGAACGTCATGCGAGACGTAAACACACCGCGGCCACAGCGGTGGCCGAGAGAGAACTTCATTGTCACACAGCCGGAATTGCGCCACAGCGGTTTGGGTGCATGATAGTGAACTCACGTTGATTTCTTGGCCACAAAATATCTGAACACGATGGAATGTATCTGGGATGCTATCGGGCACCCCTTTGTCTGACCCTAAGAGGAAGGCGTAGGCAGCTCTGACCAGAAGTCTCTCTGTAGGTAAGATCCACCGAGAGCTGCTTCCCAGAGTCACTCGCAGTTGCTGCACTCAGCATTTATGGCCCCCAATTCATCTCTCTCCCTCTTCTCTGTCGCCTCGACTATGTACAAGTTCCCTACAGGTTATACATGCAGTTATAAGAACATGCTGCCCACAATTTTCCCACATAAAAAAATTCACAAACCACACATAGCAGATGTAATACCGGGGAAGACCTAAAATATGAATAGTCATCTGACTGACAATGTAGTTAACGTGAGAGAGTGGCACGCCACCTCTCAACAATGCTTGTCAGCCAAGTCGCTCGAGATCAGCTTCTAGTAAATGCTACATGTCTAAGAAATAAGAAGGGTACAGGGATAAGGGACAATAAGTAAATACAGATGAATGGCTCGCTATATATGGATATGTGGATAGGTATAAATGGAGGCTGGAGGAGGAAGGAGCGAGGATACATCAATAGGATGGGTGAGATGTTGCAAGCTTGACATAGGGAGAAGATACTGGAACTAGGGTTTCAGCTGATGGGATAGGTAGATATCAAGGCGGATGTCTGGGTCAGGAACAGAAAGCCTTTCAAATAGTTTTGGGATAGAATGTGGAGGATGTGTAGATGAAGGGGTGTTTGGGGCCTGACGGTATAGGTACTGGAGCAGCGGCACATATATCGATTGCCTCCTTAATAACGTTTTACAGGAAACCAATCGCTGGGCAAATAACGGGCGCATTTTCGAAATCGAATGTGTGTCCCTATGTTACCCTGTCGTTATTCACTGCTGATTTGCCTCCCTGATCGAATCTCCGTTGCATTACATTTTAAGTTCAATGTACGTCGACGAAACGCTGTGTCTGTCAGACGTAAGACTTGCCCCATTCGCTAGGAATACGATAGACTTTCAGATGTGCAGAGCCCTGAGTTATCTTTCACTTACCGATCATACGCCTGCTCTAGGAGTCTTCCCTTCCTTCTGTCGAGTCTAACGCTGATGTTTATCCTAGGTATGTCTTCTCGGACGTTACCTCACCACCTAATTACGGGTCTTCTTCTTCCACTCGTTCCATCAATTGTTTTGCAGAATGCTTTTCTAGATAATCTATTCTCCACAGTTTTGCTATACGGTTTGCGCAATTCAACCTACTCTTCTTTAGCACATCGACGATGTTACGGTGTTTGTACAGCTCATTGATTCTTTAGTCTTTTCTTATCTTCCATTCCAGGTTTTTTGCAACATATACATATCCAAAAAATTTTCTTGATTTATCTTTCGAATATTAACAGTTTTTCTTCATCTTCTTTCTCCAATTAATGTTTCACATCTGTATAATATTACCAACATAACGTTCGACTCATAAAAGCGGATTTTGAGGTTAGTACTGTGTGAATTGTTTTTAGAATTTTAATGAAACTAAAAAGTGTTTGTATCGCTGTTGCTACATGGGCATCTATTTCTACATCCGTTCTATTGTTTTTATTAAAAATGTTCTCTAAGTACTTGAAACGGGCAAAAAACTTGAAAGTGAGTTGATCTATAGCCAAAAGTGCATCACTTTTGATTTTCTTACTTATGACCAGATATTCTGTATTTTCTTCATTAACAGGTAGCCTTGTTTTCTCAGCGATTTTGTAATAATTTTGCGACATTCTTATTAATTTTATTTTGGAACTACTTATTAACATCTTCTGCGTAGGCAAGACTAGTTCACCTTCTGCAGCTGGATCCCACGTGAATTAGTTGTAGCAAATTAATGCTGTTTCTACTAAATTTATGATTTGTGTATGTGTTGTGGGGCGAAGGGGGGATGGAGGAGCCCACCGTTATTCCCTCGCGAACACCACGAATTCAGCGCTTAAGATAGGGTCGAAAAAGAATTTACCAATCTCTTCAAACGTATTCCGCATTTACCCTTCAGGTATTCGGGCAGATGCGTGCTCTGCGCTTTGGAGAGCGGCAAATGTGTGCGAGAGTTTTCATTTTCATTTTAACTATTTATTTTAATCAACTCGCCTCAACATTTATATCTTAGGAGTAACCTGAGTGCTGACAACTCTTCCAATATGTTAAATAATGTCGGCACTGATTCTGTTCTAAAAACTGACAAGAAAACCAAAGAAAGACAAGTAGTAATCTAGAACGTAAAAGAGCGATGGCAGCATTGTGAAATTGAGACACGTAGTAATTCAGAACATAAATGAGCGATGGCAGCATGGTGAAAGTGACATATTGCACTTTTTGTACTGTGTTTCGTACAGAGCTCAAAAATTATTATTAGCTTAAAATATGTTGTGAATGAAAGCTCTTGCAGTTTTATACTTTATTTCTTATAACACTTTTTCGCTGTCCTTCTGTCACTTAAATTACTAAGATAACGGCTCAACTTTTTTAAAAATTTTGTAATAAATATGTAGTAGTACTGTTTACCTTAATATTGCTACGCTGTTACACTATGGCACACTGTTCCACTGAGGATAATCATACAGCGATTCCTACTTTAAACCATCGAACGAACGTCAGAAGGACAGATACAGAAATAATTGATCACGGGACACAAAATTAACTGAAATAGCTTAACAGTAGAAAGCCCACAGGACTTGACGGGCTATCATTACGATTCTACATAGAATATACGGAAGAACTTGTTCCTCTTCTAGTAGCAGAGTACTGTAGGTAGCTGGAAGAGCGAAGCATTCCTAGTAGTTGGAAAAAAGCGCTGGTCATTCCTGTGTTCAAGAAGGATCGTACAACAGATGCAAAAAGACATGGGCCTTTATCTCTGACATCAGTTTCTTGCAGAATTTTGGAACACGTTGTATGCTTCAGTGTTATGACATTTCCGGAGACCGAAAATCTCCCCCATCCAAACCAATATGGATTCCAAACGCAACGATTATGTGAAAACCAGTTTTCTCTGTTCGTCTACGAGACTCGGAAAGCAGTAGCTATCGGGAGCCCAGGTTAATGTCGTGTTACGTGGCGTTCAGAAGGTGGACATACATTCCGAACCGCTGCCTAACAAAACGAACAAAATACGAACATGCGGAATACACACTGTCGGAAAAAAATTACGACACTAAAAATAATTAATGTAGAGTAATGAAATTTCAGGAGTACATATTTAAGTGATTAACACTGCGATACCACAGTGTAATGTAAGCGTGAGATAAGCCACTGAAAATTTGAAATGCTGGTACATAACCGGTGTAACCGCCACAATGTTGGATGCAAGCATGCAAAAGTGCATGCACTGTGTTGTACAGATGCTGGATGTCAGTGTGTGTGATGGAGGTCCTTGCCTGTAGCTCTTGGTCGGTCGGTACAGGTATTTGAATAACGCTGGAGCTGACGTCCTATGGTATCTCACATGTGCTCCATTGGAGACAGATCTGGTATCGAGCTGGCCAAGGCGACTTGTAGACACAGTGTAGAACATGTCGAGGTACAACAACAGTATTTGGCATTCCCATGGAATGCTGTTCATGAATGGCAGCACAACCGATCGAATCACTAGACTGACGTACCGATTTGTAGTCAGGGTGCGTGGGAAAATCGCAAGAGTGCACCTGCTGTCATACGAAATCGCATCCCAGACAGGTGTAGGTCCCATGTCTGTAGCCGCAGACGTGCTGGTTGCAGGCCCTCAACTGATCTCCTTCTAAGCAACATACGTCTATCACTGTCACCGAGACACAACCAGCTCGCCACCCTGCCCTCCAATGAGCTATCCCTTGACAACAATGAAGTCGCAAACGACAATGGTTTGGGGCCAGTGGAATACATGTTATGGAGCGTCTGGCTCTGAGATGTCCTTGGATTAACCGATTTCTAAACATTCGTTGTGTCGCTGTGGTGCCAATTGCTGCTAAAACTGATGCTGGAGATGCAGTACGTTAGGCCAGAGCCTTACGCCAGCACGGTGGTCTCCTCTCTCGGCAGTGCCACATGGCCGTCTGCAGCCCGATCTTCTTGCGACAGTACATTCTTGAGATCACCGCTGTCAGCAACCATGTACAGTGGCTACATTTATGCCAAGTCCCTCTGTAATATGGCGGAAGGAACATCCAGCTTCCCGTAGCCCTATTACACTATCTCCTTGAAACTCAGTGAGGTGCTGATAATGCCGTCTTTGTCGGCTTAATGCCGTCTTTGTCGTCTGAAAGACGTCTTTGTCGTCTTTAAGGCATTCTTGACTAACATCAACTCACCATGTCCAGTCTCAAAAGTAACTAACGCTCACGACCGTTACAGTGTGTATTTAAACCAAACCTTATTTGCATCCTCATTGTCAATATCCCACAAGTGTCTATCCTGTGCAGGTCTTCCTCAACATCGACACAGTTTTCTAGGGTTGCGACTTCTCTGGATAAGACAGCATCACTCATGGAAAGCCTCACGGAGCTTCCGACGTTGTATGCTATTTTATTTACATACAATGTGAAAAGTAATGGACCTATGACACTCCCTTGGGATACGCCCATAGTCACTTTCACGTCTGAAGTCTTTTCTCCATTGAGAATGACATGCCGTGTGCCCGTTGCTAGAAATTCTTCAGTCCAATGACACAGCTGGTCTGATCTACGTATGTGACTACAAACATACTCCATAAGCTACCGCACGGTGTGTGCCGGAGGGTACCGTATACAACTACTAGTAATTTCTTTTCCTGTTCCACTCGCAAGCAGAGCGAGGGAAAAACAACTGTCTAAATGTGATGTCTAAATGCCTCTGTACGA
The DNA here is from genome assembly GCF_023864275.1 of Schistocerca cancellata. Taxonomy (NCBI): domain Eukaryota; kingdom Metazoa; phylum Arthropoda; class Insecta; order Orthoptera; family Acrididae; genus Schistocerca; species Schistocerca cancellata. The sequence goes on from NC_064631.1 coordinate 215,778,771, forward strand.
GCCCTATTTTTTTCTTATTTTATCTTCGTGGCCCGTACACGAAATGTAGTTTGGCGGCAGCATAATTGCTCTGCTGTCAGCTTCAAATGCCGGTTCTCTAAATTTTCTCAGCAGTGTTCCTCGAAAGAACGTCGCCTTCCTTTCCAGAATTCCCATTTGAGAACCTGAAGCATCTCCGTAATACTTACGTGTTGTTCAAACCTACCGGTAACAAATCTAACAACTCTGAATTGCTCGATGTCTTTCTTTAATTCGAACTGGTGCAGATCTAAAACCCTCGAGCAGTACTCAATAATGGATCTCACTAGTGTCCTATTGCGATCTTCTTTATAGATGAACCATATTTTCCTAAAATTCTCCCAATAAACCGAAGTGGAGCATTAGGTTTCCGCACTACAATCCTTACACGCTCGTTCCATTTCATATCACTCTGCAGTGTTGCACTTAAATATTTCATCGAGGTGACTGTGTCAAGCAACAAACTCTTAATGTTGTGTTCGAACCTGAAGGGTTTGTTTTTTCTACTCATCTGCATGAACTTACATTTTTTTTTCTACATTTACAGCTAGCTGTCATTAATCAAATCAACTAGAAATTTTTTGTAAGTCACCTTGTATCCTCCTACAGTTTCTTAAACACAACTCCTTCTCATACACAACAGTATCATCAACTAACAGCTATAGGTTGCTGTATACAGAAAATAACAGTGGTCCTATAACCCTTACGTGGGACACTCCTGTCGATACACTTGTCTCTGATGAACACTCGCTGTCTAGGACAAAATACTGGGTTTGTTGCTTAAGTACTCTTCGAACCACTCACTTATGTGAGAACTGTACATTCGTTAACGCTAACACGGGGCACCATGTCAAAGGGTTTTCGAAAATTTAGGAGTATGGAATCTGCCTGATGCCTTCATCTGTAGTTTGCAGAATATCATGTGAGAAAAGACCAAGCTGAGTTTCGCAAGAGCTATGCTTTCTAAAACTGCGCTAGTTTGTTAATAGACGTTTTTCCATTTGAAGTAAATTTATTATATTTGAACTGAGGCTTCGTTCAAGAACTTTGCAGCAAACAGATGTTAAGGATATTGATCTATAATTTTGCAGGTCAGTTCTTTTACTCTTCTTATACAGGGTTATTCAGCTACCCCTACCTCTGGGTTTTATGCAACCCACAACACCTTCAAATACCACATGGAAGATTTTCATATTTCCTCATTCGCTATGTGCAAACTATTAGTCCTATATAAAATATTAACGAAACCTTTTTGTAGGAAATTTGATGTGGTTAAATTGTGTACTGGGACATGTTTTCGCTGGAGGTCATGGTTTTCGAGTCATTCAAGAAAAACGCGTTTGAAGATCACTTCTGTACATCATTCCTCAATAATTTGAAAAATGCGGCCTCTAGCAAAAATTTATATGGGTACAATATTTAACTACATTAAATTTCCTACAAAAAGATCCTGTTAATTTTTCTGTACGGCTAACAGGTTGCGTGTGTGGTACTGAAGGCATTGCAGGTTGCATAAATTAAAGTGGTAGGGGCAGCTGAATCACTGGGTATACGAGCGTCATCTGTGCTTTCTCCCAGTCGCTTGGGACTTAGCTTGCATTTCCGCGAATCTCTCACGAGTGCTAAGTAAGAGACCAATGCTGCAGAGCAGGCTTTGTGAAACCTAATTGGATTCCATCTGGACCTGGCGACGTAATTGCCTTCAACTCTTTCTGTTGTTCCTCTATACCAGGAATGCCTGGTACGATGTCCTTCATACGGGAGTCAGTACGGCCATCAAGCGACAATACGTTAGTACCATTGTTAAAGGCGAACTTTAGGACTCTGGCTTTCCTTTTCCTACCACACCAGACTGATCAACGAGTGACTGGATAGTAGCCGTAGACCCTTTTATTGATCTTACGTAGGGCTATAATTTTTTCGGGTTCTCGGCAGGATCTTTTGTTAAGGTAAGACGGTGGTACGATCTCACTTAGCTCTTCTTTTGTTCATTAGTCAGCAGTACATCACTTGGCAGCTGTTACAATACACAATAAATTGCTAGCTTTTGCAATATTAATAGCGTCGTGCTGTGTTTTCCTACTCTCACTGTGAGTCTTCCGAGATATGGACAGAGCTCAGCTCGGTGTGCGGCTGGTTACGTTTGCATGCATTGAGACGAAAGGAAGATGGCATCGTCTGGTCCCGTCCGTAGCGCCACCCATGGAAAGAGAGCGAGCCCTGGAGTGAGTGTGGCTCGCAGTGGTGACCTGGCAGCCTGTTTTAAAAGTCTCTTCTTCAGCTGAGATGTGGGTGGCGTGCGGCGGTCCGTTTGTGACTGACAGATACAACGTCGATACCTAGGCTTATCTGACGAAAATACGGCGAAGGTAAGATGAGAGAGATTAGGGCCCACTGTGGTGTCGTACACGATCGACGCCACACTAGGCAGTCAACATCGCGAGGTTGGCAGTAACTCATGTGACTGCCCCGCCAATCTGTTGTCAACTAGGAGACACACCCTCTGCTACATGCGCCAGTGGCGCCGCCACCGAGCCGACATAAGAAGCCGCCGCACGGACGCCAGCCCAGTCGAAGAGACGAGTTCACTCTGTGTATTAGAAGCCTGCCATTTAACCCTCACCTCTCTGTGTTATTACCTACAACGAACGTGCTTGTGTGATGGACCTATTGGAATAAAACTGGACTTGCTGAACTGAAGTTAAGTGAACCAGAATTAAGAACAAATTGCGTGTGCTTCTCATTATCTTGCCCTCTGTCTCAGCACCCACCTGTTCCTCGGATGAACCGCTGGACCAACCGCTTACTCACAAAGAGAATTGCCGAAAATAGTCCTTTCCATACACAATTTGCTCTTGAACAGGAGAGGGCAGGGGAGGGAAGTTACACTGGTACGCGAAGTGCCCTTCACCACACATCAGAAGGTGGTTGGTGGAAATGTAGATGTAGATGGATATGCAGACTGATGTATCGGAAGGAGTGGCGCAGATAAAATCACGGATCTGCTTGTAGTGGAGGAGTTCAGGTGTTGGAGGTGAGGACAGTTTTTAAAAAGTTGCCAAGTTCTAAGTGTTGTTGTTGTTGTTGTGGTCTTCAGTCCTGAGACTGGTTTGATGCAGCTCTCCATGCTACTCTATCCTGTGCAAGCTTCTTCATCTCCCAGTACCTACTGCATCCTACATCTTTCTGAATCTGCTTAGTGTATTCATCTCTTGGTCTCCCCCTACGATTTTTACCCTCCACGCTGCCCTCCAATACTAAATTGGTGATTCCTTGATGCCTCAGAACATGTCCTACCAACCGATCCCTACTTCTGGTCAAGTTGTGCCACAAACTTCTCTTCTCCCCAATCCTATTCAATACTTCCTCATTAGTTATGTGATCTACCCATCTAATCTTCAGCATTCTTCTGTAGCACCACATTTCGAAAGCTTCTATTCTCTTCTTGTCCAAACTATTTACCGTCCATGTTTCACTTCCATACATGGCTACACTCCATACAAATACTTTCAGAAATGACATCCTGACGCTTAAATCTATACTCGATGTTAACAAATTTCTCTTCTTCAGAAACGCTTTCCTTGCCATTGCCAGTCTACATTTTGTATCCTCTCTACTTCGACCATCATCAGTTATTTTGCTCCCCAAATAGCAAAACTCCTTTACTACTTTAAGTGTCTCATTTCCTAATCTAATACCCTCAACATCACCCGACTTAATTCGACTACATTCCATTATCCTCGTTTTGCTTTTGTTGATGTTCATCTTATATCCTCCCTTCAAGACACTATCCATTCCGTTCAACTGCTCTTCCAAGTCCTTTGCTGTCTCTGACAGAATTACAATGCCATCGGCGAACCTCAAAGTTTTTATTTCTTCTCCATGGATTTTAATACCTACTCCGAATTTTTCTTTTGTTTCCTTTACTGCTTGCTCAATATACAGATTGAATAGCATCGGGGAGAGGCTACAACCCTGTCTTACTCCCTTCCCAACCACTGCTTCTCTTTCATGCCCCTCGACTCTTATAACTGCCATCTGGTTTCTATACAAATTGTAAATAGCCTTTCGCTCCCTGTATTTTATCCCTGCCACCTTTAGAATTTGAAAGAGAGTATTCCAGTCAACATTATCAAAAGCTTTCTCTAAGTCTACAAATGCTAGGAATGTAGGTTTGCCTTTCCTTAATCTTTCTTCTAAGATAAGTCGTAAGGTCAGTATTGCCTCACGTGTTCCAGTATTTCTACGGAATCCAAACTGATCTTCCCCGAGGTCGGCTTCTACTAGTTTTTCCATTCGTCTGTAAAGAATTTGTGTTAGTATTTTGCAGCTGTGGCTTATTAAACTGATTGTTCGGTAATTTTCACATCTGTCCACACCTGCTTTCTTTGGGATTGGAATTATTATATTCTTCTTGAAGTCTGAGGGTATTTCGCCTGTTTCATACATCTTGCTCACCAGATGGTAGAGTTTTGTCAGGACTGGCTCTCCCAAGGCCGTCAGTAGTTCCAATGGAATGTTGTCTACTCCAGGGGCCTTGTTTCGACTCAGTTCTTTCAGTGCTCTGTCAAACTCTTCACACAGTATCGTATCTCCCATTTCATCTTCGTCTACATCCTCTTCCATTTCCATAATATTGTCCTCAAGTGCATCGCCCTTGTATAGACCCTCTATATACTCCTTCCACCTTTCTGCTTTCCCTTCTTTGCTTAGAACTGGGTTTCCATCTGAGCTCTTGATGTTCATAAAAGTGGTTCTCTTATCTCCAAAGGTCTCTTTAATTTTCCTGTAGGCAGTATCTATCTTACCCCTAGTGATATAAGCCTCCACATCCTTGCATTTGTCCTCTAGCCATGCCTGCTTAGCCATTTTGCACTTCCTGTCGATCTCATTTTTGAGACGTTTGTATTCCTTTTTGCCTGCTTCACTTACTGCATTTTTATATTTTCTCCTTTCATCAATTAAATTCAATATTTCTTCTGTTACCCAAGGATTTCTACTAGCCCTCTTCTTTTTACCTACTTGATCCTCTGCTGCCTTCACTACTTCATCCCTCAAAGCTACCCATTCTTCTTCTACTGTATTTCTTTCCCCCATTCCTGTCAATTGTTCCCTTATGGTCTCCCTGAAACTCTGTACAACCTCTGGTTCTTTCAGTTTATCCAGGTCCCATCTCCTTAAATTCCCACCTTTTTGCAGTTTCTTCAGTTTTAATCTACAGGTCATAACCAATAAATTGTGGTCAGAGTCCACATCTGCCCCTGGAAATGTCTTACAATTTAAAACCTGGTTCCTAAATCTCTGTCTTATCATTATATAATCTATCTGATACCTTTTAGTATCTCCAGGGTTCTTCCATGTATACAACCTTCTATCATGATTCTTAAACCAAGTGTTAGCTATGATTAAATCGTGCTCTGTGCAAAATTCTACCAGGCGGCTTCCTCTTTCATTTCTTAGCCCCAATCCATATTCACCTACCACGTTTCCTTCTCTCCCTTTTCCTACACTCGAATTCCAGTCACCCATGACTATTAAATTTTCGTCTCCCTTCACTATCTGAATAATTTCTTTTATTTCATCATACATTTCTTCAATTTCTTCGTCATCTGCAGAGCTAGTTGGCATATAAACTTGTACTACTGTAGTAGGTGTGGGCTTCGTATCTATCTTGGCCACAATAATGCGTTCACTATGCTGTTTGTAGTAGCTTACCCGCATTCCTATTTTCCTATTCATTATTAAACCTACTCCTGCATTACCCCTATTTGACTTTGTGTTTATAACCCTGTAGTCACCTGACCAGAAGTCTTGTTCCTCCTGCCACCGAACTTCACTAATTCCCACTATATCTAACTTTAACCTATCCATTTCCCTTTTTAAATTTTCTAACCTACCTGCTCGATTAAGGGATCTGACATTCCACGCTCCGATCCGTAGAACGCCAGTTTTCTTTCTCCTGATAACGACATCCTCTTGAGTAGTCCCCGCCCGGATGTCCGAATGGGGGACTATTTTACCTCCGGAATATTTTACCCAAGAGGACGCCATCATCATTTAATCATACAGTAAAGCTGCATGCCCTCGGGAAAAATTACGGCCGTAGTTTCCCCTTGCTTTCAGCCGTTCGCAGTACCAGCACAGCAAGGCCGTTTTGGTTAATGTTACAAGGCCAGATCAGTCAATCATCCAGACTGTTGCCCTTGCAACTACTGAAAAGGCTGCTGCCCCTTTTCAGGAACCACATGTTTGTCTGGCCTCTCAACAGATACCCCTCCGTTGTGGTTGTACCTACGGTACGGCTATCTATATCGCTGAGGCACACAAGCCTCCCCACCAACGGCAAGGTCCATGGTTCATGGGGGGTTCTAAGTGTTAGGTAGGTAAAACTTCTGGCGTCTGTTTGAGGTGGACATGACGGTTATCGTTGAAACAACCGGTTTCCGGTTATATCGTCTTTTTTTTCACTTCGTTTAACGTGACACTTAAAACCGCACAAAATGACCGATTCCTGAAATATCCGATTTTAGGTTTTTTATTCCTTTTACTTTCTGCAATAAACGTAAAATCGAACTCCGTCATTGGTAAAAAAACGCATGTTATAACAGAACAAATAAAAACCGAAAAATACAGATTATTCAGAGCTCAAATACCAGAATCAGTTTAAAACGGTCGGTTTTTCCCATCCCTAGTGTGAGCCGGTATCCGTGCCTGAGATGTACACTAAGGCTACGAAAGTCATGGGATAGCGATATGCACATACAGATGGCGGTAGTATTATGTACACAAGGTACAAAAGGACAATGTGATGGCGGAGCTGCCATTTGTACTCAGATGAATTATATGAAAGTGTTTCCGATGTGGCTGTGGCCGCACGACGGGACTGACAGACTTTAACGTGGAATGGTAGTTGGAGCTAGACGTATGGGACATTATATTTCAGAAATCGTAGGGGACTCAATATTCGGAGATGCACAGTGCCAAGAGTGTGCCGACAATACTACATTTCAGGTATTTCCTCTCACCACGGACAATGCAGTGGCCCAAGGTATATAAAATAAGTAGGTAGTAGGCCTTTGCGGTCCATGGCGAGTTAAAAATTCCCAGAAGCCTTTGCGCGCCTTGAAGACTGTCATGGCTGTTCATTCAGCAGAACGAGGAAGTCGTGGTGTGCATCTAAAGCAAATAACTTGTTCGAGTCAATCATAAGCTAGGGTCACCGTAATTCCACCGTCGCACAATGCATTAATATTGGCCGAAAGACAGCGAACGTTATTTATCATGCTTTTTCAAAAGATGAGCACTTACAACTTGAATTGATAGTTCGATACAAAACTGCGCGTGTGTGTTCAATTCATTTTCGGCATGAATATTATGAATGAAATTTGAGAAACGAACTTATAGGGTTACCTTAAGGCAGAAGCTACTATCCACAGTAATTCCTAGCGTAAACATTCGAAACCGGCATGCAGAAGATTTTACAGAAAACAGCGACCCAAGCGAAAAGGTAAAAAACCAGTACTTAAAATAACACCCAAAGTAATTATAAGTCAGTTACCTTAATTAAATTAATTCACATAAATTTAATACTGTTTTCACGTGGTGCTGAATTACTCTACGACACTGAATCACTCGCTGCATTGTGTAGGAAATAAATAAATTATGTTTCTCAGGTTTATTATCTTTTGTTCCTGGATATTATAGCTTCATTTCTCGTACAAATAGCAGTTTTTTTCCTGATCTGTAGGTGTGTTAGCTATTTAAGTGTAAGGACTGGCGATTAAACTGTTATACCAGCACATTTAGCGTGTTCCTTTATAACCTTAAAAACAGGTACGTTGGTCAAAGTAGCTGCTTAGTACAATTGGTAAGAGTCTTGCTTCTTATGCTGAAGGTTGTAAGCTCGAATTCTGCCGGCTTCCAAAATTTTATGGAAATAAGTTTTTGTAGTAATTTATGTCACAGATTTTAATAACGAGAAATTAATGTAGTTGTGTAGTAACTAGTAGACAATTCCAGAAATAATAAAAGTAAATTCATTCCTTAGAGATCTGGAAGGCATACACAGCGTCTGAAGGAAGAAGCTTGCAAAGATTTAATGACTTTCGAAACTGTATCACCGAGAAAAAAGAAAATCGACCACTCCACAGCTCCAGTTCCCGTTCATGGGCTCAGTGAATTAGTGAATGATTTACAAATTACGGCTGAGACCGAACTTTTAACAAAACTTAATGCACAGAAAGAAGAAGCACTAAAAACATGTGATCTAGCCTTACGAAATAAAGCAAATGCTCTTCGCCATGTTCATTCGTTAAAGCGGATAAAAAGGTAATTTGACCCGAAATGAAAAACTAAATTATACAAAAATGTAAGTAATGTCTTGTCACAATATTTTACACCGGTGCAGATACCGTGTATGTTGAACGAAAACAAAAGGATGAAATGGAATTCAGAGAACGTTGCCCATGCATTGGCTTTAAGAGCGCTATCGGCAAAAGCGCATGCTTCTTTGTGAAAGCGAAAAATTTCTTTTCCATAAGGGGGAACACTTCAGATATGAACGAAGGGATTTGAACGTAGACCGGGTATTATAGAAGGTATCTTGTGTTTATTGAAGGCTAAGTCAAACACTTTAACTACCCAAGAGAGACTAACAATTCTGACATTTGACGAAATGAATGTTGATGTCGCTTATGCTGTGATTCGTCAGAGGACATGGTAGTTGGTCCACACTCAAATTCAACTTTGCATGACTTGTGCGTTGTGTAGGCAGTGGAAGCAAGTAATTTATTGTGGTTTCGGCAGAATTATGACCAGTAGTTTGCTTCAGAGCATCACTAAGGTAGTTAAGGAAACGGGAATATTTGTTATAGCTGTGACATGTGATAAGGGTGGATAAAACTATAAAAGTCTGGAAGGAATTGTCTATGGGAATCCACAAAACATATTTCGTAAATCGAGCGTACGAAAGTAAGAATGTATGGGTTTTCTTCGACGTCGATGTCGATGTTTAAGTTGTTGAAGAACCATTTCATTGATAAAGGAATTACGTTATCTAATGGGACCAACATAAGTAACGCAGCTATATAGTAACTTTTTAAACACCAAAAAAGTGACTTAATGGTAACGCATCACGTTACTGAAGCGCACTTAAATGTAACTGCACGAGCAAGGTAGAATATAAGGATGGCAGCACGCCAATTTTCACGACGAATAGATCATGCTTTGAAGTACGTTCTTCACGGAGACATTGAAAGCGATATCATTGAACCCTTTAATGGCGTCTTTGACGTTCTGTACTCTAGAGATCCAAAAGAAGAATGTTCACCTCTGCGTAGTGGATATGGAATGAATCTCATAATTTAGGAGAATACTCTAAAGAGAGATTCCTAGACATTTGTTCAGAAATGCGAGTTAGTGACAGAGATAGATTATTTCCTTTCCAAACACGTTTTATTACGTCAATAAAATCTCTCTTTGGTCTTTTCGAAAGCCTAAAAGTGTGAAAGTCAGCTTCATATTAACTTACAGGTTAAATCAAGATAGCTTGGAATTTTTTTTTAGGATACGAGGATTAGATATATTTTATAATAATCCTACGTCATATGAACAAAGGAACAGTGTGCGCCACCTTATATTGACGGGTAACGCAAGTGATATTTCTTTCTCTGGAAACACACCACGTACTGAAGAATTACACCTAGCGTCTTCTCAGTGTGACCGACTCAGATTCTGCGTCCCTAAGTTTCATTACCACTGAGCTCACTGTAAATGTTGTCGATGAATCGCCAGTTCGAAAAATCCCGGAAGCTGCAATTATCGAAGAAAATTTACTAACGGATGTGGTTTCAGTGTGCGATGATTTTGTAGTCTCGGATTTTCTTCTAGATGCGGCAAAATACATTGCAGGTGATATTGCACGTAAGTGCCAAAACACTGATAAATCGTTAGGTTTTCCAGCAGGAAAAAGTGAAGTTGGAGAGCCTAATGCAGACTGGATATCAATTATACCTTTGTGGTGGTGTTTACTCTCCAATGCCAGCATGGACAAAAACCGTTGAAGATTGTAAAAGAATTAGTTGCCTTTCATGGAAATGGAGATTGCAAACAAAGAACTGCCACAAAGTCTCCGTGCTCTATTTTGAAACAAAATTTTCCCGAGGTTCAAGACACAATTTTTGCTCTTTACGTAAGAACAAGAACATTTATAACGATTAGGTATGTAAACCAAGAAGTAAAACTGGAAACCATGAAGAAATGTGCCATAATTAGGAAGCAATTATAGATTGCGTTTTCATCTGGCAAACTGCAATAGAAATCTGGAACAGGCTACATTAACACCTGCATCTTCATGAAACAAACGAGTTGTTTTTCATCTTAATTACCATTTATTTTGTCCTAATGTGTGATGCATCTGTCATTCCACTTGATTTTATTTGTCCAAATGTATATTTTATTTATTTATTTACAACATGCTCCATTATTTTGTTTGTAATACTATGTGCGCGTATTTTGTGTGTGTGTGTGTGGCCAGGGGAGGTAATATTTGTGTTAGATGATGATGATAATGATGAGAAGGGAGGGGGTGAAACCTGTTGCCGGCACATAGCCTACAGCTCGCGAATAACACCGAGGGGGCTAACAAGCACAGCGTCCCCATCCAATGGACGGATCACCATCAATGCCCTCACTTCGTCAGACACTGAGGAGAGATTGGTATTTAAACCAAGACATCGGCGCAAAGTCTGGTGATCAGGAACTTTATGCTATCACCTCCCCTCCCCTTGCGGGCGAAATACTGACAGTAGAAATTATTTCCAACATGAGGTCCAACTGTGTGTTGAACCAAACGGAAAGTAAAATGGTCGAGTAACACGCCACAGCTTCAATGGTGTGTCGCATTTGCCATGTAATCACCCTGCTGCGCTGATCAGCCTCACTGTGACATCAGGGGCCTCCAGCCAAGAGCAAGCGTTTATGCCGGAATGGTCCCTCTGGTAGTTGGAGCAACGATAGAGAGTGTGGGCGTTTGCGTAAAGTTGTCAGTGCTAACAGACAAGCAACACTGCATGAAATACGACAGAAACCAATATAGGACGTATGACGAACGTATCCATCAGGAAACTGCGGTGAAATTTGGAGTTAATGGGGTTTGACAGCAGACGACCGATGCGTATGCCTGTGCAAACATCACGACATCGCCTTCAGCGCCTCTTCTGCGCTTGTGCCCATATCCGTTGGACTCGAGACGACTGGAGAACCGTGGTCTGTTCAAATGAGTCCCGATTTCAGTTGGTAAGAGCTGATAGTAGGGATCGAGTGTGGAGCAGACCCCACAAAGCAATAGACCCAACTTGTCAACAAGGAACTGTGCGCTAGTGGTGGCTCCATAATTGTGTGAGCTGCGTTTACATGGAATAGACTAGGTCCTCTAGTCCATCGCAATCGATCGTTGACTAAAAATGGTACTGTTCGCCTGCTTGGAGAACATTTGCAGACATTCGTGGACTTCATGTTCCCAAACAACAATGTCATTTTACTGGACCACAATTGTTCGTGATTGGTTTGAAGAAAATTCTGGACAATTCGAGAAGTAGGGAATTAGTGTTTAACGTCCCGTCGACAAGGAAGTCATTAGAGACGGAGCACTAGCTCGGATTAGGGAAGGGGGGAGAAGGAAAGCGGCCCTTTCGAAGGAACACTCCATTACTTGCCTTAAACGATTTATGGAAATTACGGAAAACCTAAATCAGGATGGCCGGACGCGGGTTTGAATCGTCGTCCTCCTGAATGCGAGTCCAGTGTGCTAACCACTGCGACAATTCGAGCGAATGATTTATCACGACATGAATCCCTTCGCACATTTATCCCGTTCAGGACATCTGGCTGCAACTATGCACATTAAATTTAACTGTGCCTTAGTTGCAACAGAAGTATTTTTTCCCAGTGGAAACCTAAGGTACACATTCGTGAATATTCAAACTCTTCATCAAGCAAAGGTGCTGCCAACTGTTGGGCATCACTATGAAAATATCAGCAAGTTACTGTAGCAATGCACAGCAGTTCAAGACCGCCAGAATACACGAATGTGGTTGGTTCGAAATATTTCACTGTACAGTTAAATATTGTTATTGTTATTTTGTATGGTAATTATCGAATGGTCATTTTACTATTTATTACGATAGAGAATATTTAGTAATTATTTATTTTAGTCCATAAAATGAAGCCAAGTGTACAAAGAATATTTTGATAACGGGTACATACACTACTGGCCATTAAAATTGCTACACCACTAAGATGACGTGCTACAGAGGTGAAATATAACCGACAGGAAGAAGATGCTGTGATATGCAAATGAGTAGCTTTTCTGAGAATTCACACAAGGTTGGCGCCGGTGGCGACACCTACAACGTGCTGACATGAGGAAAGTTTCCAACCGATTTCTCATACACAAACAGCAGTTGACCAGCGTTGCCTGGTGAAACGTTGTTGTGATGCCTCGTGTAAGGAGGATAAATGCGTACCATCAACTTTACGACTTTGATAAAGGTCGGATTGTAGCCTATCGCGATTGGGGTTTATTGTATCACGACATTGCTATTCGCGTTGGTCGAGATCCAATGACTGTTAGCAGAATATGGAGTCGGTGGGTTCACGAGGGTGATACGGAACGCCGTGCTGGATTCCAACGGCCTCGTATCACTAGCAGTCGATATGACAGGCATCTTATTCGCATGACTGTAAAGGATCGTGCAGCCATGACTCAATCCCTTAGTCAACAGATGGGGACGTTTCAAAGACAACTTCCATCTGCACGAACAGTTCGACGACGTTTGCAGCAGCTCGGAGACCATGGCTGCGGTTACCCTTGACGCTGCATCACAGACAGGAGCAACTGCGATGGTGTTCCCAACGACGAACCTGGGTACACGAATGGCAAAACTCATTTTTTCGGATGAATCCAGGTTCTGTTTACAGCATCATGATGGTCGCATCCGTGTGTGGCGACATCGTGGAGAACGCACATGGGAAGCGTGTATTCGTCATCGCCATACTGGCGTATCACCCGGCGTGACGGTATGGGGTGCCATTGGTTACAGGTCTCGGTCACCTCTTGTTCACATTGCCGGCACTTCGAACAGTGGACGTTACATTTCAGATGTGTTACGACCCGTGGCTCTACCCTTCATTCGATCCCTGCGAAACCCTACATTTCAGCAGGATAATGCACGACCGCATGTTGCAGGTCCCGTACGAGCCTTTCTGGATACAGAAAATGTTCGACTGCTGCCCTGGCCAGCACATTCTCCAGATCTCTCACCAACTGAAAACGTCTGGTCAATGGTGGCCGAGCATTTGGCTCGTCACAATACGTCAGTCACTACTCTTGATGTACTGTGGTATCGTGTTGAAGCTGCATTGACAGCTGTACCTTTACACGCCATCCAAGTTCTGTTTGACTCAATGACCACGCGTATCAAGGCCGTTACTACGGCCAGAGGTGGTTGTTTTGGGTACTGATTTCACAGGATCTATGCACCACAATTGAGTGAAAATGTAATCACATGTGGCTGGGTGTTGAGTGATGTCCTTAGGTTAGTTAGGTTTAAGTAGTTCTAAGTTCTAGGGGACTGATGACCTAAGATGTTAAGTCCCATAGTGCTCAGAGCCATTTTTTGTAATCACATGTGAGATCTAGTATAATATATTCGTCCAATGAATAGCCGATTATTATCAGCATTTCTTCTTAGTGTAGCAATTTTAATGGCCAGTAGTGTATTTTTGTATAACTCTTACATCTAGAATCGTTAAAACGTCACCTAAGAGCATTACCGAAACGTAGTAGGTGAATAAGGATTGGGGCTAAGAAATGAAAGAGGAAGCCGCCTGGTAGAATTTTGCACAGAGCACAACTTAATCATAGCTAACACTTGGTTTAAGAATCATGATAGAAGGTTGTATACATGGAAGAACCCTGGAGATACTAAAAGGTATCAGATAGATTATATAATGGTAAGACAGAGATTTAGGAACCAGGTTTTAAATTGTAAGACATTTCCAGGGGCAGATGTGGACTCTGACCTCAATCTATTGGTTATGACCTGTAGATTAAAACTGAAGAAACTCCAAAAGGTGGGAATTTAAGGAGATGGGACCTGGATAAACTGAAAGAACCAGAGGTTGTACAGAGTTTCAGGGAGAGCATAAGGGAACAATTGACAGGAATGGGGGAAAGAAATACAGTAGAAGAAGAATGGGTAGTTTTGAGGGATGAAGTAGTGAAGGCAGCAGAGGATCAAGTAGGTAAAAAGACGAGGGCTAGTAGAAATCCATGGGTAACAGAAGAAATATTGAATTTAATTGATGAAAGGAGAAAATATAAAAATACAGTAAATGAAGAGGCAAAAAGGAATACAAACGTCTCAAAAATGATATCGACAGGAAGTGCAAAATGGCTAAGCAGGGATGGCTAGAGGACAAATGTAAGGATGTAGAGGCTTATCTCACTAGGGGTAAGATAGATACTGCCTACAGGAAAATTAGAGACCTTTGGAGATAAGAGAACCACTTTTATGAATATCAAGAGCTCAGATGGAAAGCCAGTTCTAAGCAAAGAAGGGAAAGCAGAAAGGTGGAAGGAGTATATAGAGGGTCTATACAAGGGCGATGTACTTGAGGACAATATTATGGAAATGGAAGAGGATGTAGATGAAGATGAAATGGGAGATACGATACTGCGTGAAGAGTTTGACAGAGCACTGAGAGACCTGAGCCGAAACAAGGCCCCCGGAGTAGACAACATTCCATTGGAACTACTGACGGCCTTGGGAGAGCCAGTCCTGACAAAACTCTACCATCTGGTGAGCAAGATGTATGAAACAGGCGAAATACCCTCAGACTTCAAGAAGAATATAATAATTCCAATCCCAAAGAAAGCAGGTGTTGACAGATGTGAAAATTACCAAACAATCAGTTTAATAAGCCACAGCTGCAAAATACTAACGCGAATTCTTTACAGACGAATGGAAAAACTGGTAGAAGCCGACCTCGGGGAAGATCAGTTTGGATTCCGTAGAAATACTGGAACACGTGAGGCAATACTGACCTTACGACTTATCTTAGAAGAAAGATTAAGGAAAGGGAAACCTACGTTTCTAGCATTTGTAGACTTAGAGAAAGCTTTTGACAATGTTGACTGGAATACTCTCTTTCAAATTCTAAAGGTGGCAGGGGTAAAATACAGGGAGCGAAAGGCTGTTTATAATTTGTACAGAAACCAGATGGCAGTTATAAGAGTCGAGGGACATGAAAGGGAAGCAGTTGTTGGGAAGGGAGTAAGACAGGGTTGTAGCCTCTCCCCGATGTTATTCAATCTGTATATTGAGCAAGCAGTAAAGGAAACAAAAGAAAAATTCGGAGTAGGTATTAAAATCCATGGAGAAGAAATAAAAACTTTGAGATTCGCCGATGACATTGTAATTCTGTCAGAGACAGCAAAGGACTTGGAAGAGCAGTTGAATGGAATGGATAGTGTCTTGAAAGGAGGATATAAGATGAACATCAACAAAAGCAAAACGAGGATAATGGAATGTAGTCGAATTAAGTCGGGTGATGCTGAGGGAATTAGATTTGGAATTGAGACACTTAAAGTAGTAAAGGAGTTTTGCTATTTGGGGAGCAAAATAACTGATGATGGTCTAAGTAGAGATGATATAAAATGTAGACTGACAATGGCAAGGAAAGCGTTTCTGAAGAAGAGAAATTTGTTAACATCGAGTATAGATTTAAGTGTCAGGAAATCATTTCTGAAAGTATTTGTATGGAGTGTAGCCATGTATGGAAGTGAAACATGGACGGTAAACAGTTTGGACAAGAAGAGAATAGAAGCTTTCGAAATGTGGTGCTTCAGAAGAATGCTGAAGATTAGATGGGTAGATCACATAACTAATGAGGAAGTATTGAATAGGATTGGGGAGAAGAGAAGTTTGTGGCACAACTTGACCAGAAGAAGGGATCGGTTGGTAGGACATGTTCTGAGGCATCAAGGGATCACCAATTGAGTATTGGAGGGCAGCGTGGAGGGTAAAAATCGTAGAGGGAGACCAAGAGATGAATACACTAAGCAGATTCAGAAGGATGTAGGTTGCAGTAGGTACTGGGAGATGAAGAAGCTTGCACAGGATAGAGTAGCATGGAGAGCTGCATCAAACCAGTCTCAGGACTGAAGACCACAACAACAACAAGAGCATTACCACATAAACCAAAATTGTCCTTCCTCTAGAAAAAAAATTAGGTCTGAAAGGTATATGGGACATAATCGAGAGCTCAGGTCGTGCACAGAAAACCAGCTCCGGAAACATTTTAACAATTGTGGACTGCTGTAGAGCCAGCATGGCTCAGAATTTCTGCAGGGGACTTCCAACGTCTTGTTGAGTAGATGCCGCATCGAGATTCTGCACTACACCTTACAAAAGGAGATTGGATGCGGTATTGAGCAGGTTTGTCATGATATTTGTCACCTTAGTGTAGTTGGCTTGGACTGTATCTCTTTGTGTTTAACGGTATCCTCCATCCGTTAGCGCAAATAGAGTACCGAAAAGTTGCTTTGTATCGAGTAAGTAATAGCGTCAAATAGCTGTCCTCACCTGTCCCCCGGAAAGAAGCGGTTGTTTCTTCCGCAGTCGCCTCGCCGTTCCCCGACGCGCTGCTCGCGTCAAGCGGACGGCCGAGTGATAAGTAGGATCGATAAGGTGTAGCGCGAGCATTAGTTCTCGTAAGGGGGTGAGAGGGCGGCCGGCGAAGGCGCGCCGCGGAATAAATCACGGATCCTGCGGGGGCGTCGGACAGCGCAGGAGGGGCGGGGGGCGTCGGGGCGCGGCCGCGCCGCCGTGAGTGATGCCCCGGCGCGCCGCCTGGGACCGCCACCGGCGCTGACAGATGGCGGTCGCGGCGCGCATTAGCATGGCGCGCGCCCGCGAATAAAAAAGTGCGCTAATGGCGAACCGAAAAACCAGGAAAAGCTTTCGCCACCGCCTCGCTCCCTGCGCTCCGCTCCTCTCCGTCCCCTGCTCAGCACCGACGCCGACGCCGGCGCCGCTTCTGCCGCAGAAAGCCATTCCGCCGCTGTGGCTAATAACCCGATATCATCGTTAGGTAATACCTGGGCCACGGGGGAAAAAATTGTCGACCCTCCAGTTGCCGTTTTCCCGAGGATTCTTTCACAGAATTGATTAATGATACGACGGGGCTAACTCCAGCGCCGCGTCAATGACGACGTCGATACTGGTACCGGGCTCATTCCGGCTTTTTATTCTTTTTTTTGGACTGTCATTAATACTTATTTTTCCATCTTCCGAGGCCCGACGTGCACGCGTCCATTAAACGAGTGCAGAGACGGAGAGGAAAGACGCAAAAATGAGGTTATTTACAGCGCAGCACGATGCATTACGGTAGATGTCGCCGCGCGGTAATGCAGGCCCTTCTGCTTTACAAAATTAGCGAGGCTGAGCAGAAGGACTCGTTACCGAATAATTCTGAAGCATTTTGCTGAAACCGAATAATGTTGCACAATATATCAGCCTTGACATCAACTTGTGTACGAGTTGTGGCTATGAAATGACGGGACTATTGCTGTAAAGTATTTTATTTACAAAACATATATATTTCATCATTGTCACTCTCAATATACCCCCCCCCCCCCTCCCCTACATCCCCAAAACGCTCCATGCGGGTTTACGATTGATTTTATCCGTACTGGATGAGGGGTCGTGGTTGTGAATGTCAATGTTAAAAAATATATCGGCTCAACCACTTGTTTATAGTGTAAAACACTAAGATTGACGCGTTTCGGAAGTCAAGCTTCCATTATCAGGATAATAAAAAGTGAAAGAACCTGTTATAACTCGCTAGAATGGAACATGCACCAGGCACAATAAAATTGATAATAAAATTAAAACATCGTGACTACTTCCCTAGTTGCAGCCGTGTCTTCCAAGGTGCATCTCCACATAATCGTCAAAATATAAAAAACTCTAAAATGGTGTCGCCTATGATGCTCAACATCTAACCACATGGCTCTCTCCTCTATCGTCGTAAACCGCCCATGCGTCTTCTTTGATACCACACACCACGTAGCCAAACACGACACTGAAACGCGAGTGAGCTCACGCGCAAGTAAACGAGGAAGTCACAGATGTCTATACTCGCGTTTCAGTGTCGTGTTTGGCTACGTGGTGTGTGGTATCATCGAAGACGCACGGGCGGTTTACGACGATAGAGGAGAGAGCCATGTGGTTAGATGTTGAACATCATAGGCGACACCATTTTAGAATTTTTTTATATTTTGACGGCTATGTGGAGATGTACCTTGGAAGACACGGCTGCAACTAGGGAAGTAGCCACGATGTTTTACATTGGGTTTACGATTGATGGAAACAATGCCAGAAATCTTCCTCTGTGAGCTACTTGATGATATGTGCCGATTTTTCTTTCACTGCTTCAACGGACTCAAATCTTATTCCTTTTAATGTGGATTTGACCTTGGGGAATATACTGTGTACCACTTCGTCAACGACGGTAAGGAGAGGTGGATTATAGAGCGGTGCAGTTGGTGTCGCCATAGGAAAGCTGAGCAGGAGCAGAAATGATGAGCGAAGAGGCAGATACAGTAAAAAAAAAAAACTTTACTTAACTGGTAGCTTTCTCTAAGCGCACGAAGACTCATTACACGTAACGCAGCAAGAAATAGTCTAGCTAATACAGTAGCAACAAGAATGAGGCTCTCGAACTAAAGCATGAACAATGGTGTCGGAGCCGCAACTAGGTGGTATCTATGTAGCGTCAAGCAGTGCAGTGAAGTGACTACGTGCGCAAGTGGACTGTGTAGCCGCCGCAGTCCAGATCCACTGCAGGCGATGTTCAATGGGCAGGCACCATTTTGTCCGCTGGATCCAGTACGACCGCTATCGGCGTCTGTCGGAGACTTCCAATCCTGTTGCTAACTTTTAGACACCCATAAGATAGTGTCGACACACGATTTCATAGAACAGATAAAAGTCGCATTGCGCTAAGTGAGGTCATTAAGGTGGGCAGTCTACCACTGGGACGCTGTACTTCGCTAGAAACCTCTTAACAGACAAAGCGGTATGAACTGGTGCGTTGTTTGATGCAGAATCTATGAATCGTTCTTCCACACTTCGGGGCGTTTTGTTCCTATTTTCTCACGGAGTTGAGCAAGGAACTCGAGGTGGTAAAGTTGATTAGTAGTTTTACCTTCAGTAACCATGTGAAGATACAAGGTGTGTTCCATAAGTAATGCGACCAAATTCGTAAAAAATCATTTATTGAACATATTCGTGCAAATAATCAAAAATTTTCAAAATAGCACCCTCTTGCGTCGATACACTTCTGGAGGCGATGTTTCCATGCCTGGAAGGCATCCTGGATTGCCTTTTCCGGAATGTCGTTTAGAGCTCTTGTGACAGCCAGAGCGAGAGCACCAGCAGCAGCGAGTACTGTTTGTATAAAGCGTTTATTTTGCATTTTGTTTACGACCTTCCACTAAGGAAGGGATTCTATTTGTGTTTATCTGCTCTGCATAGTAACTAACAGTTCTTGATAAAACTTTACGTAGTTTTCGTGTTAGATTTCTTAGTGTTTTCTTGATCGTTTAGAACAGAAAGCGCCCTAAAACCGTCTTTGTTTGTTTCACGGCCGTTAGCCACTAGTCACTTGAATCAGCAGTTGTCTTGTGACAGCCAGAGCGAGAGCACCAGCAGCAGCGAGTACTGTTTGTATAAAGCGTTTTTGTACTTATTTGCTGCGCTTAGCTTTTAAATAGTTTTTCTGGGAAAACCTAGCGTAGTTTTCGCGTCTCGTATTTCAGTGAGTGTTTCTTGATTATCAGAGTAGCTCATCAGAAGATTATCTTGGGAATTTGTCACCGTATAGGGTAGGGTAAACATAGTCATGTGTAGGGACTGTGGTTGTTGTGAGCGGACGCAAGGAGAATTGGCCACTCTTCGGGGGCAGGTGGAGGCTTTGTCTGTTAGGCTCATCGAGCTCGAGGCGCAGGCGTCGGCTCGTAGTGGCGTTGGGGCAACTGTGGTGAGACCTATGCCTACTTCGGTGGCCTTGGAATCATATGGAACCCCTGATGTCGCTGCGTCTTCCGGCAGTGAGCATCTTACCGGTCAGCCATCACTCCAGGGTGAATGGCGGACAGTGGTGGGCTCGCGCGTGCCTGGCCGAAAGGCGAAGGTGGGATCTGGCCGCGTGGCAGCTGCCTTACCCCTTTCCAACAGGTACGGGGTGCTTCCTAGTGGTGATGACATCGTTTCCGAGCCACCACAGGATGCCTCGCCTGTTGGGCCAGTGGCCGATTCTCCGGCAAGGTCCCGACAGTCACAGAGGGCGGGCCTATTAGTTATAGGGAGCTCAAACGTTAGGCGGGTTATGGAGCCCCTCAGGAAAATAGCGGGTAGGTCGGGGAAGAATGCCAGTGTGCACTCGGTGTGCTTGCCGGGGGGTCTCGTCCGTAACGTGGAGGAGGCCCTTCCGGCAGCTATTGAACGCACTGGGTGTGACCGGCTGCAGATAGTAGCACATGTCGGAACGAATGACGCCTGCCGCTTGGGTTCTGAGGCCATCCTTGGTTCCTTCCGGCGGCTGGCTGATTTGGTGAAGACAACCAGCATCGCACGCGGAGTGCAAGCTGAGCTTAATATCTGCAGCATAGTGCCCAGAGTCGATCATGGTCCTCTGGTTTGGAGCCGTGTGGAGGGTCTAAACCAGAGGCTCAGACGACTCTGCGACTATAATGGTTGCAAATTCATCGACCTCCGTTATTGGGTGGAGAACTGTAGGGCCCCCCTAGACAGGTCAGGCGTGCACTACACACCGGAAGCAGCTACTAGGGTAGCAGAGTACGTGTGGCGTGCACACGGGGGTTTTTTAGGTTAGAGGGACCCCCCTTGGGCGAAACGATAAAATACCTGACGGCTTACCAGAGAGGACATTATCATCGTTGATAAAGAACGTCCGTCCTCAGAGACCAAAAACAGGAAAAGTTAACGTAATATTGGTAAACTGCAGGAGTATCCAGGGCAAGGTTCCTGAATTAGTATCTCTTATTGAAGGAAATAGTGCGCATATAGTATTAGGAACGGAAAGTTGGTTAAAACCGGAAGTGAACAGTAACGAAATCCTAGACACAGAATGGAATATATACCGCAAGGATAGGATAAACGCCATGGTGGAGGAGTATTTATAGCAGTAAAGAATTCAATAATATCCAGTGAAGTTACTAGCGAATGCGAATGTGAAATAATCTGGGTTAAGCTAAGTATCAAAGGTGGGTCAGATATGATAGTCGGATGCTTCTATAGACCACCTGCATCAGCAACCGTAGTAGTTGAGCGCCTCAGAGAGAACCTGCAGAACGTCGTGAAGAAGTTTCGTGATCATACTATTGTAATAGGGGGAGACTTCAATCTACCAGGTATAGAATGGGATAGTCACACAATCAGAACTGGAGCCAGGGACAGAGACTCTTGTGACATTATCCTGACTGCCTTGTCCGAGAATTACTTCGAGCAGATAGTTAGAGAACCAACTCGTGAAGCTAACGTTTTAGACCTCATAGCAACAAATAGACCGGAACTTTTCGACTCCGTGAATGTAGAAGAGGGTATCAGTGATCATAAGTCAGTGGTTGCATCAATGACTAAAAGTGTAATAAGAAATGCCAAGAAAGGAAGGAAAATATATTTGCTTAACAAGAGTGATAGGGCACAAATCGCAGAATATCTGAGTGACCACCATCAAACGTTCATTTCTGAGGAAGAGGATGTGGAACAAAAATGGAAAAAATTCAGAAACATCGTCCAGTACGCCTTAGATAAGTTCGTACCGACTAAGGTCCAAAGCGAGGGGAAAGATCCACCGTGGTATAACAATCATGTACGAAAGGTACTACGGAAACAAAGAAAGCTTCATCATAGGTTTAAGAGTAGTAGAATCATAGCTGATAAGGAAAAGCTGAACGAAGCGGAAAAGAGCGTAAAGAGAGCAATGAGAGAAGCATTCAACGAATTCGAACATAAAACATTGGCAAACAATCTAAACAAGAACCCTAAAAAGTTTTGGTCATATGTAAAATCGGTAAGCTGATCTAAATCCCCTATTCAGTCACTCGTTGACCACGATGGCACCGAAACAGAGGACGACCGAAGAAAGGCAGAAATACTGAATTCAGTGTTCCGAAACTGTTTCACTGCGGAAAATCGTAACACGGTCCCTGACTTCAGCCGTCGCACGGACGCCAAAATGGAAAATATTGAAATAAACGATATCGGAATTGAAAAACAACTGCTATCACTTAGTAGCGGAAAAGCATCCGGACCAGACGAGATACCCTTAAGATTCTACAGTGATTATGCTAAAGAACTTGCCCCCTTTCTATCAGCAATTTATCGTAGATCGCTGGAAGAACGTAAAGTACCTAGCGACTGGAAGAAAGCGAAGGTCGTTCCCATTTTCAAGAAGGGTCATAAATCAGATGTGAATAATTATAGGCCTATTTCGCTTACGTCAATCTGTTGTAGAATAATGGAACATGTTTTGTATTCTCGTATTATGACGTTCTTAGATAATACAAATCTCCTTCATCATAACCAACATGGATTCCGCAAACAGAGATCATGTGAAACTCAGCTCGCCCTATTTGCCCAAGAAATTCACAGTGCCGTAGACACTGGCGAGCAGATTGATGCCGTATTCCTGGACTTCAGGAAGGCATTTGATACGGTTCCGCACTTACGTTTAGTGAAAAAAATACGAGCTTACGGAATATCGGACCAGGTTTGTGATTGGATTCAGGGTTTCCTAGAAGAAAGAACACAACATGTCATTCTTAACGGTTCAAAATCTGCAGATGTAGAGGTAATTTCGGGAGTACCGCAAGGAAGCGTGATAGGACCTTTATTGTTTACAATATACATAAATGACTTAGTTGACAACATCGGTAGCTCCGTGAGGCTATTTGCAGATGACACGGTTGTCTACAAGAAAGTAGCAACATCAGAAGACTCTTACGTACTCCAGGAAGACCTGCAGAGGATTAATGCATGGTGCGACAGCTGGCAGCTTTCCCTAAACGTAGATAAATGTAATATAATGCGCATACATAGGGGCAGAAATCCATTCCAGTACGATTATGCCATAGGTGGTAAATCATTGGAAGCGGTAACGACCGTAAAATACTTAGGAGTTACTATCCGGAGCGATCTGAAGTGGAATGATCACATAAAACAAATAGTGGGAAAAGCAGGCGCCAGGTTGAGATTCATAGGAAGAATTCTAAGAAAATGTGACTCATCGACGAAAGAAGTAGCTTACAAAACGCTTGTTCGTCCGATTCTTGAGTATTGCTCATCTGTATGGGACCCTTACCAGGTTGGATTAATAGAAGAGATAGACATGATCCAGCGAAAAGCAGCGCGATTCGTCATGGGGACATTTAGTCAGCGCGAGAGCGTTACGGAGATGCTGAACAAGCTCCAGTGGCGGACACTTCAAGAAAGGCGTTACGCAATACGGAGAGGTTTATTATCGAAATTACGAGAGAGCACATTCCGGGAAGAGATGGGCAACATATTACTACCGCCCACACATATCTCGCGTAATGATCACAACGAAAAGATCCGAGAAATTAGAGCAAATACGGAGACTTACAAGCAGTCGTTCTTCCCACGCACAATTCGTGAATGGAACAGGGAAGGGGGGATCAGATAGTGGTACAATAAGTACCCTCCGCCACACACCGTAAGGTGGCTCGCGGAGTATAGATGTAGATGTAGATGTAGAAAGAAGACAATGAGCATGGTTTTGATCCTGGACTTGCTCATGCGTGCCTTCTTGGGAGCCGGCCGGGGTGGCCGAGCGGCTCTAGGCGCTACAGTTTGGAACTGCGCGACCGCTACGGTCGCAGGTTCGAATCCTGCCTCGGGCATGGATGTGTGTGATGACTTTAGGTTAGTTAG
Organism: Schistocerca cancellata; assembly: GCF_023864275.1. NCBI lineage: Eukaryota > Metazoa > Arthropoda > Insecta > Orthoptera > Acrididae > Schistocerca > Schistocerca cancellata. The sequence goes on from NC_064631.1 coordinate 215,802,830, forward strand.
GTTTAAGTAGTTCTAAATTCTATGGGACTGATGACCTCAGAAGTTAAGTCCCATAGTGCTCAGAGCCATTTGAACCAACCTTTTTGGGACGGGGCGACAATGGGGTGTGCCACTCTGAACTCTGCCTTTTTGTCTCATGCTCGTACTCAAAAATCCACGACTCATCACCAGTGATAACTGAGTTTAAGAAATGAGGATCATTTTGACAGATTTCCAACATTTCTCGGCACCGAAGCACTCCCATGTGCTTGTGTTCATCGATCAACACTTCTGGGACGAGTTCGGCACACACCTTTCTCGTGTTCAAATCTTAGGTCACAATGCGGAAAACGGTTGTCTTTGACATGTTTAGAGTTTGTGCTATCAATTGAAGGCTCAGCCGTCCGTCAGAGTTCAAACAATCGCTCACACGCGTCACATTTTCGTCGACTCGTGCGGTTGGTGGCCGTCCACTGCGAGGTTCGTCGTTGATCTCCTCTCGGCCCTCCATGAACGACTTGTGCCATCGGAAAACTTGTGATTTGGACAAGCAATCAGTCCCAAAGGCATGCTGAAGTAATGGAAACGTTTCGATGGCGGACTTCCCAAGTTCAACACAAAATTTGATAGCGTACCGTTTCTTTACAGAATGATCCATTGTGCCGTGTTACATAAACTCAAAACGGAGTTGACGGAAACGCACGTCCTGACTCTCCGGCAGCTCGCAGCGCTGAATGAGAAAAAGAGCGTTTTGAAGCTGACACCCCCCTCCACTTAGCCCAGCCGGTTAAAACACGCTGTGGTGTACCGTTGCGTCAGAAAAAAAAATTGGTCGCACACTCTGTATACAATTTCACGAATATCGAGAAAAAAAACCATTAGTTCGAATCTTGATTTGCTCATTTGAGCTTTTCCTCGCTACCAGTGAAGTTGGATCCTTACAATGAATGGACTGGTGCTTAATTGCTGCGTAATAAATGGAAAACCAAGATTTGGCACATTCTATCACTCTTTCCAAGAAATTAGGATCATTTTCAGTGATATTCGGAGTGTCAATACAAACAGTTTTGATCGTGAGAATTTTCGACACCAGCTTTCCACACATTTTTCTCACGTGAAATCGGTTTTAAAAAATTTACTTCACACATTCTTTGTCAATTCCTACAGTTTCAATAATCGATGTAATACTCAACCGGCTGTCAGATCCAATCAGATTATCTGTTTTCTCATTATTTCATCCGTTTTTGATGTCATCTTAAACGTCTTGTCGGCCAACTAGGAAACACTTGAACCACTAAGAACTCTCGTTCATGATTAACAGTCTTCGTCACGCACGTCTGTCAATAAAAGGCAGGTTACAGTAGCAGTTTGTCCAAGTGTGAAACTTCACGACAATTCACAGCTTTATTATTACACTAACCAGTTTTCGGGCGAAACAAAATAATAGCTCTCACCCAAACGAAGACCACGATCACAATGATTTGTTTACCGACACCAGAGATGCCACACTCGACTGAGAAGGTTTCACGCTTCACAGCTATTGGTCGTTCATCTTTGGTGCTTGCGTACACACTCTGTGACAGTATCAGTACCGTTATTTTACAGCAACACTTCGTATGTATGCAATATTCACCTTTATGGAGTAAGGGTGGGAAATGCATCGGTTTGCCAAAAATCGAGTTTTCTAAACTTTTTCCCTTAATTTCAAGCTTTATATTATGCTGTGTATAAATTTTATCCTGATAACATCATTGGAAATGCCTTAAAAAATTAAAATGTTTAGCTCTGCACATGGCATTTGTGAATATGTTCTTCAGATCCTAGGAGCAGTATGGCGGCCTAGGTGTTGGAGACTCTTCTTCTTTCGCAGCTATAGTAGATAAAGTCATACAGTACTCAATCAGAGAAATTACACTGTGTTGGCAGCACCCAAAACAGACTTGCTAAAAGAATCTCTACGATGAATAGCGTTTTTTACACTTAAGGAAAAGGGAAGCAGTGGTTGGGAAGGGAGTGAGACAGGGTTTTAGCCTATCCCCGATGTTATTCAATCTGTATATTGAGCAAGCAATAAAGGGAACAAAAGAAAAGTTCGGAGTAGGTATTAAAATCCATGGAGAAGAAATAAAAACTTTGAGGTTCGCCGATGACATTGTAATTCTGTCAGAAACAGCAAAGGACTTGGAAGAGCAGCTGAATGGAATGGACACTGTCTTGAAAGGAGGGTATAAGATGAACATCAACAAAAGCAAAACGAGGATAATGGAATGTAGTCGAATTAATTCGGGTGATGCTGAGGGAATTAGATTCGGAAATGAGGCACTTAAAGTGGTAAAGGAGTTCCGCTATTTGGGGAACAAACTAACTGATGATGGTCGAAGTAGAGAGGATATAAATGTCGAATGGCAATGGCAAGGAATGCGCTTCTGAAGAAGAACAGTTTGTTAACATCGAGTATAGATATAAACGTCAGCAAGTCGTTTCTGAAAGTATTTGTATGGAGTGTAGCCATGTATGGAAGTGAAACGTGGACGATAAATAGTTTAGACAAGAAGAAAATAGAAGCTTTCGAAACGTGGTGCTACAGAAGAATGCTGAAGATTAGATGGGTAGATCACATAACTAATGAGGAGGTACTGAATAGAATTGGGGAGAAGAGGAGGTTGTGGCACAACTTGACTAGAAGGGATCGGTTGGTAGGACATGTTCTGAGACATCAAGGGATCACGAATTTAGTATTGGAAGGCAGCGTGGAGGGTAAAAATCGTAGAGGGAGACCAAGAGATGAATACACTAAGCAGATTCAGAAGGATGTAGGCTGCAGTAGGTACTGGGAATGAAGAAGCTTGCACAGGATAGAGTAGCATGGAGAACTACATCAAACCAGTCTCTGGACTGAAGACCACAACAACAACAACAACAACAACAACACTTAAGGAAGCTGTTTTTCTTTAGATATTCTATAGGAAAGGTGTTAGAAAGAAACACAACCAACTTAGAAGCAGTGGAGTGTGCTCTTTTGGAAATTTATTTTCAAAATAAAACAAACATCTGTGCCGTATAAGAGATAGGTGTAAATACAATAAGTCCGAGCTAAGCAGAAATGGCTACAGGACAAATTTGAAGAAATCGAAAAATGAAAAGACTCTTCAATGAAATTAAAGTCAAAGGCGTCAACAGCAAGAGGTGCAGGAGGATTTCCACTGTTAAAAGTGGAGGAGAGAGCACATAAGTGCAAAGAGTACACTAAAGAATTCTGTGAGGGAAGCAAGTCTGCAGATGTGATAGAAGAATGAATTGGGTGTCTATCTTTAAGAGATAGGGGATCCAGTATTACGGTCAGACTACGATACGCTTTAGGAGACTTGCAAACAAGAAAAGGCATAATATTCCTTCGAATTTCTAAAATCAGAGGGAAACCAAACGACTATTCAGTCTTGTTTGTAGAACCTATAGGGCTAGAGACATAACTGGAGACATATCATCAAACATTCGAAAAATGTCAGACACACAGTTCAGAAGATACCAAGGGCAGACAAGTGCGAGAATTATCGCACAATCAGTTTAACAGCTCATACATAAAACTTGCTGACAATTACCCTGGAGACGAATGGAAAAGAAAGTTGAGCATCTCTTACCTGACAATCAGTTTGGCTTTAGGAAAGGTAAAGACACGGGAGCGGCCATTGACGTTGCACATTGTAATGGCAGCAAGACTAAAGAAAATTCAAAATACCTTTGGAAGGTACTTATTAATTTACAGTGGTATATATCACTGGAGATGTATGGAGGTTATACTTCACATAACTTACTGAACAGCTAACAGCTCACCTCCCTGGCCTATGTGAGTATATAGTGCCTTCCCTCATCAGACAGCTCAAACTCTTATGTTCTAATTTCGAATCGTTTATCAATAAAAAATGCAATGGCCATACCAGGTTCAAGCCACAGAAAAGTGAACCATTTAAGCCTAGAATCTAAGAGAGAAATCTTAATCTAATCTTACTCAAGGAAATACTAACTAGGTACACCGTTAGGATGACATTTACTAGATATTTGCATGCTGTTGGTACCTTTCACATTTGTACTATGGATTACGGGTACAAAGAACGGGGGAACCGGTAAATTGTAAAGAAGCATTACAAACTAAGACATTTATTAACACTCTCTTGACCAATTGACATGACATTTGACAATAAAAGAATGGAAACCTACTTCATTGATCGAGAATACTAAGTATTCTAGGACACTCAGTATAATGTCGTTTATTGAAACTCTCTTCTCGAACAATCACTATATACACACAAAAACAAATTACTTGTAGACGACCATTCATCAAGAGCGTCAGTGAGGTCCGTCGGAGCTGGTCCTAGCTCGGCGAGGAACTGGCTGTACTGCTGCTGCGCTGGCCTTATAAAGCCGGCGGAGGCTGGCGGAGTACTCCAACTTTCCCTGTATCTGTGAGTTAACCTCTGCAGGAAAAGGTTCGCATTAGTCTCTAGCAAGTTCTGTTTGTTTTGAAGAATTGTTTTCCTTTTGGTTTTGCCTGCAAGTGCTTGTGTATGTTATATGGTACACAGGGGTGTCTTGAGTGTAGTCTGCGTGGTAGGGGCCGCCTGTGGCTGACATAACAATCTAATTGTCGCAACTCAGTGAAAACTAATTGGGAGAAAGATCAGCATGGGGCGTACTCTGTGTGCTGAAGAAATTGGTACTACATTGGAGGGGATGTTAATCATGCAAGCACTAGACATGCTCCGTTAAAGGAAACTATGGGAAACAAAGGCGAACACTGATATATTAACAAAGAAAACGAAACAAACTGAGGGAGGTAAATTAGAGCTCTGATAATTAAATATTCAGTTGTTAATAACAGGATGGATTATTTCGGAACCAAATCCTACTCGAAGAACAAACCGACACTCACACGAGCGGAAACTCTACCGAGAAGTCTGAAGATTCCTTGAAAATTTCGCGGGTATGTCGGTTTCTACATCAGTGCACACAGACCGAGTCGCGTAGGTCGCACAGGAATGTGCTGTCGGGCACTTCAAAAGGTTTTTTTACGTATCCATACCGCTATTGTGCCACGAAAGCTAACGGAACCTACCTGTGCTCCCTCACCAAGGCAGAGCAGAAATCCGTCCTAAAATTCAGCTAAACTTACATTCTCATGCACTATAGTGAACCAGTACATGGCTGGAATTTGCTGATCAGAAAGGACACTTAAAAAATTAAAATGAAACGCATACTGCGTGGGCACTTCCTTTGGGCATCGGTATTACTCCATAGAATTGAAAACAAGAAAAAACATAATATGATAACAAGTTAAATTAACCGACCGTAGAATCAATGAAAAAGGTACGAAATCAACGTAAGTCTTACACCTTGATAGGTTTTGTCGAGACAGAAAAGTGTTTGACAAAGCAAAATGGTGAAAGATGTAGGCCATAGGGAACGACGGGTACCGGTAGTATACAATATGCATAAAAACTAAGAAAGAATAATAAGAATGAAAGTTCAAGAGCGAAGTGCTCGAATTAAAAAGGACCTAGGATAGATGCGGCTTTCATCTCTTGCTGCTCAGTCTGTACTTAGAAGAAGCAATGATAAAAAAGATAGGTCCAATAGTGAAATTAAAGTTCTGGTTGAAAGGATAACTATGGTAAGATTTACTGATTACATTGCTATCCTCTGTGAAAGCGGAGGACGCATGAAAAAGTTCAGATGTATATGGTAAAAAATTAAAAAAATTGATTATTATATTTTTTGAAAAATCAATTACATTTTCAATAACTTTCCCCCTGAAACGTCCGAAGTAGAGCAGTATAGGGCTTTTAAAAAGATTCGGCCCATTTCACAAGACTGTATCTCCGACTTGAATGAAGATAGAGACTTGACACTCAGTCCTAATTTACGCGTACGACCACTAAGTTTTTATTTTCAAATGAACCATTCGATTTTGCAAGGGTATGTCATTACAGGCATGTACATACCACCTTGCAGTACGTTTCACATTTACATCTAGGATCAAACTTTTCATTTACTTTTTGTAAATATTCATTGTACCCTTCGCTATGCGCATGACAAACATTCGAATGATACAATACAATTCCGTCTTCATTGGAGCAGCACGTGTGTTAGGTTGCCCGGTGCAATTACTCCTTCAATAACACTAATACGATCCCTCCCTCTCCCCTCCCATCTCCCTACCCCCACCTGCCCTTTTGGCAGGAAATTCTTATTTTGGCAGAATTTCGCATTTTGGCCGGAAATTCAAAAAAATGGTGGAAATTTCAAAAATGGCAACAATTTCTATGCCTCATGGCTGTGCTGATATCATAACCCCCCATCTACCTCACACCTGGGCATTGAGGGAAATTCAAAATGGCGGGTGCACTTTCTAGGACTCGAGCCCCAGTCCTTCTGTGCGGAAAGCCTAAGTGCACCCCCCACCGCCCCACCCACCCACCTACTCAGGAAATGGTCAGTCTCTGTCTAGCTGCAGGAGAGGAAGGTTAGGTTAGTGTAATTGTGTTCCGGCGTAACTACAAGCACCGGCACGACGATGAAGAACGTTACAGCAGAGAGGGCGCTACAGCAGCCAATAGTACGCTGACTAGGACGACATTAAGATAGGAGCGGCATCTACACGAAGAGAATACAAGGTGAAAAGTATTTAAATCGACAAACTCTGGGAGGTTGTAGGGGACATTAAAACAAATATTTTTTCCTAATGTTTTTTTCCTGTGAGGAGTATTTAGACCGGTAGAGGAAGATTTCTCTGGCGGAAAATTAATTAAACCAACAAACACTTTTCCACTTTTTATGATCAAGAGACAACACATTAACACAACCCAATTTCAATTACAGTAGATTTTCAAAAATGCCTCCATTGACACGTAAACAGAGGTTACAACGTCGGATCATGTTCTGCCTGACACGGACACAAACCCCAGGAGTATCCTGAATTGTTCCTGCCGCTGCTACTATCCGGGCCACCAGATTCTCTTCTGATGCAACAGGACCTGCGTAAACAAGGTTGTGCATCTCTCCCCACACAAAAAAGTTCAGACGGGACATATATGGGGATCGAGCAGGCCATGGTACAGAACCACCTCTGCCAATCCACGTTTCTGGGAACCGTCGGTCCAGGAATCGACGCACACGACGGCTGAAATGTGCTGGCGCCCCGTCATGTTCGAACCACATGCATTGTCTTGTAGGGAGTGGGACGTCTTCCAGCAATTCTGGCAATACTCTGGCGAGAAAATTGTAATGCTCTGGCGAATAAATTGTAATAGTGCCTGCCATTTAATGGCCTACGTAGCAGATACGGTCCAATTAAACAGTCCCCAACAACACCGACCCACATATTAACGAAGACCCGCACTTCATGAGCGCTAGTAACTGTGGAATGTGGGTTATCTTCAGTCCAAAAATGCGAATTGTGCATGCTGAAGACTCCATCACGCCCGAACGTTGCCTCATCGGTTAACAACACAGAGGATGGAAATGCAGGATGGATTTCACACTGTTCCAGTTATCACTGCGAAAACTGGTTCCAGGTTGTGGACACGCTGTAAGTCAAATGGACTTGACAATTGCTCTCGAAGTACTGTTCTTATATTCGTCTGATTCGTCCCCATGTTACGTGCAATTGCACGAGCGCTGATTGAAGGATCCCGCTCCACATGCTGCAAGACAGCTTCCTCGAATAGCAGTTTTCTTACCGTGCGACGGCGTCCCTGTCCAGGTAATTTGCTAAATGACCCGGTCTCATGCAGACGTTGGTACACAGCAGCAAAGGTCATATGATGCGGGATATGGCGATTAGGATATTGTTGTTGATAAACCCGCCGTGCAGCTCGTCCGTTGTGGTGCGCTACGTAGTACGCACCAACCATATCAGTGTATCGCTTCATTAGTAAACAGAGACAATGCACTACTACACTGGTAGACAGCAGTTGCCTACAACTGAAGAGCGTAATACGGCCTCCACCGGTTTAAATACTCTTCATAGGAAAAAATGACATTAGGGAAAAATATTTGTTTTGATGTCCCCTACAACTTTCCAGAGTTTGTCGGTTTAAATACTTTTTACCCTGTATAAGCGCCGCACCGCCTAGCCGCGGCCGCAGTGGAAGACGAGCCGTCATAGTAACGCTACAGCAGTGACTTATTAACTTAATTGTTTTCCTTGCATTGAAATTGTGTATACCGAAGGACATTGATTATTTGCACGTCGCCATTTGCTTGTGACCCACCTTTCTGAGTAAGCAAAGTTAAATATCGTCATTTTAACTTACTCTAATAAACCCCATTAATTGCAAAAATTTTCTTTGCTTTTGTACTTATTTTTCTTGCTTACTTTGTTTGTTTCTTGCATAATCTCTTCCAACATGCCGATCCCACGCCCTGCTCAGGCGCCATAGCTGCCAGCGTTAGGTGCAACACAGCTAACGCAGATGTTTCAGTTTCAGAGCCAGCAAACATCCTCGCTGCTAAACACGGGACAGCAGCTCCTGGCGAACCAAACTACTAATGCAGCACAAGCACCGCGTACAACAGCTCCAAGTGCTATATCACCTTTTTGCCAATTTCATGAACAAGAAGACTAACGGCTCAAGTTTTTGCAACAGTTTGAAGCCCACGTACTTGCTCACATCGTACCAGGTACTGTGAAACTTCCCTCTTTCTTGGCCATGTTAGGGGGTGCACTGTTTAGGCTCATACAAAAATTGTTCCCCAACGCCACTCCAAGTGAACTTCCGTATGTTCAGGTTTTGGATTCGCTAACTACCTATTATCATCACCAAGTGAATGTGGTAGCAGCTAGGTATCAGTTTTCTAATTGTAAAAAACGGTCACAACAAACTTATCGCGAGTGGATAACAGATTTCCAGGGTACGACGAGGAAATGCAAATTCAAATGTGCTTGTGGTGCATTATAAATTTGAGCAGCCAGCAATTTATCGGGTTGTATCCCTTGTTTGTGACTGGCCCATTCGGCAGAGGCGGCTTGTGCTCGCCACGTCGCGTAAACAACTCTCCACATCTCGTAAGCAGCTCGCTAAACAGCCAGCTACACAGGCGAACAGAATTAAGTCATGCCCTCAGTGTTATTCACGTCACAGACGCCAAGACTACTCCTCCTAACAAGCACAGTGTTACGCTTGCGGCAAGGAAGGACATGTACAATCTGTATGTTTGCGCCGGGCTCGGTCGCCGAGCGGTTCTAGGCGCTTCAGTCCGGAACCGCGCTGCTGCTACGGTCGCAGGTTCGAATCCTGCCTCGGGCATGGATGTGTGTGATGTCCTTAGGTTAGTTAGGTTTAAGTAGTTCTAAGTCTAGGGGACTGATGACCTCAGATGTTAAGTCCCATAGTGCTTCGAGCCATTTGAATTTTTGTATGTTTGCAATGGAACAGATATAAGAATTCGGCCCACTCAAAAATATCCACATAGGCGCATGTCGTTAATGCAGTATATTCAAAGTCTGCAAAAGGTGTTGGCAAAACTAGCAAGCGAGCAATTTCTTCAGTGCTAACCCAGTCAAACAAATTTTTTGCTCATTTGCTTCTTTGTGGGAATCGTGTGAAATTTCAGTTGTGCACGGGTGCCTCCGTTACCTTGCTCAATCGTCACACGTATGAAATGTTAGACTCCTTATGCTTGTCTAAAACTAGCACGCACCTAATAGCTTATAATGGACAAGACATTCCCGTTCTTGGAAAATGTACTTTGCCTGCCACGTGTCGCTTGCATACATGAACAGAGATTTGTACAGTGCTGCAATCACGCAATTGTGAGAACATGTTTGGTCTTGACTCATTTGATTTGTTTGGCTTTCACATTCAGGACAATGTGTGTAAGTGTCTGCATTCCATGCAAAGGACGGTGTAGCTAACTTGCTGAAAGATTTCCCGCAACTCTTTTCTGAAGGTTTAGGCAAGGCTAACAATTTTGTTGCACATATTACTCTAAAAGACAATGCTCAGCAGAAATTTTGCTGGGCCAGAACCGTTCCCATTGCAATAGGAGACAAAGTCGCTGCTGAACTTAAAGAATTGCAAGATAGCGGAGCTATTGCTCCCCTGCAGGCTAGTCAATGGGGAAGTCCACTGCTTTTGCTCCCCAAATTTTCAGATTGCATTCTCAAACTGTGATTGATACTTACCTCTTACCACGCCCAGAGGATCTCATGGGCAGATTAGGCGCTGGTCGCTACTTTTCCAAAATTGATTTGCGTGACGCTTATCTTCAAATACCGCTCGATGACTGATCTCTAAAAGTGTGTGGTGAATACTCATTTGGGCTTGTTTAAGTGTTTGTGTTTGCCTTTTGGTAGTGCTTCCACACTCGCCATTTTCTAAGGGTATTTGGAACAGATGACTGTTCAAGTGCCAAACTGTTCAAACTGTTTGGACGATGTTTTCGTAGCAGATCGTACACGTGAAGATCATATTGCAAATTTGCGTGCTTTCTTTCGTGTGTTATTTGATGCAGGACTAAAGTGTAGACTGGACAAGTGTGATTTTCTAAAACCTGAGTGCAGTATCGCCATACAGAAAGGTGTGATTCTTATTCAAAATGACAGTGGGCAGTCAGGTGTGTTGATCCGTAAAGCTTTGCAAAGCGAAGTGTTGCAGTTACAGTGAAGGTGTACACCATCTTCAGTCGCATTTGTTAGCCATATGAGATTTGCTAGTTCCTCGCAATGTCACAGAATTGCGCCGCAGAAATGTCGTTTTTGCTTGGACAGATGAGTGCCAAGTAGCTTTTCAAAAACTAAGATGCATTGCTCAATGATCGAAGCTTAGTACGCTGTGATCCTGACAAACCAGTTGTGTTGCAAGCTGACACTTCCTCTTACGGAATCGGTGCAGTGCTTTCGTACAGAATTAGTGATAAAGACAGGCTTATCGCTTTCGGTCAGAAGTGTTGTCCGAAACTCAGTGTAACTATTCGCAAATAGAGAAATAGGCTTTGGCTATTGTGTATGTCAACACTATTTGTATGGCAGAAAATTCTACTTAGTAATGGGTCACAAGCCATTGCAGCCCTTGTTTCATCCGACGAAACCCGTTCCTATACGAACTACCCAAAAATTGCAAAGTGGGTATTGTTGTTGGCTCAATACCAGTACGAGATTGTGTATCGTCCGACAGCTCCTTCATGTCTTCTAATTGGCTCTGATACCGACTTTGACGCTTCTGCTGCATCTTGTTGTCATATCGTTGCTCAGGATTCTGAATTGCTTCTATCTTATGCGCTGAACCATAGTAAAACTGCAAAGGCCACAGAAGCTGATTCAGATTTGAACATTTTGATAACATACATTCGCACATCTTGGCCTCGTTCATTGCACACCATAAATAACACTGTCGTGCGCCGATGCTTTGTACGTCGGCGTAGCCTCACCATACAGAAAGGTGTGATTCTTGATCAGAATGACAGTGGACAGTCACGTGTATTGATCCCTAAAGCTTTGCAAAACGAAGTGTTGCAGTTACTTCACCAAGGACACAGGGGGATTCTTCGTGCGAAACAGTTAGCGCGTCGATACTGTACTTGGCAGCGGATACACCGATACCTTCGCAGTGAGGAAGAACTCGGTCACTTTGTAGGACATCAGAATAATGTAGAAGGAAGTAGTTTTATCTTCTTGAAGTTTGACACTGTAATGATTGGGGTAGAAAAGTGGAAGGGTGGTTGTATGTCAGATATAATTAATATGTCTCCTGCATTAGAATAGTAAGTGCGTTACATTCCGCACGACATACTTCAGAAACCATATAGCTTTAACATCACAGCGTTTTTAAGTACGGAATCGTGTAGTCTTAGCAATGTGTGTTTATATTTTTCAAGCATCCCTTCTTGCCATTACCCTCTTGGTACTGACTCCACACACTGGAATAATACTCCAGAACTGATTGCACAGCTGATTGACATAAAACGTTTCAATCTCCATCCCTCTGGAGCCCCATTATGCATACACCACACATTTCTTCTTAATCGTCCGTTCATCATCACATCACTCTCATAACTACTATACAACGATAAGGGGTGCTAACCTCCACGTGCATCCATCTGGAGAGATCTTGTGCACTTGAATGGATGCTGTGAGTGAGATTGGTGCAGAACAGTCTTCGCTGAATATTAGTTATGGACACAACTCATTCTGTTTCTTCACGAGACGTAGAATGTATCGGGTCTAGTACCCTCCTACTTCCGGTCAGTTGCAAATTATATTGGCGGCAGCCTTGCAGGGATGGTTGGTCAAGGACAATGCAGGAATATCTTTCGATTTCTGACTTTATCCTATGAATGCGAGAATGCTCTGTGACTGTGTGTAACCAAACTCCATCGGTATAGGATGCTGTCTGGTACACTTTTGTGTATATTACCTAATGGACGTACAGCTCAATTATCTATCTAAATTTGCAGTCTAGTATACTGTACTCGCAAAGAAGTGGAGGGGTTGTTTAGCGATGTTACAGAAATGGGGAAGCGTTCTTACGTGTCATTGTGTCATTGGCTGATGTGCAAATTACGGAAAACTGGTAAAATTGCTAAAATTGGTTGAGTGTTAACTGTGTTGCTTATTACACTACATCGTCCCATATCGATGGTGTCTTTTCCATCACATGCGTCCAGCGGCGTACTATTGATTAGCACATATTGATTGACTAACACCACTTGTTTGAGATGGAGAGAGCCTTGGTGGAACACGGACATCTGCTACTTGTCACTGTGAAACATGAGGTTAAATGTAGGGGTCATCACCTTCAAACAGCTGTTTGGAGACGTTTCTCAATGCTGGAGACTAGTTCTATTTCCATATGCTGCGATACCTGCCACATTGTTTTACCAATAAGATAATAGTATCTCTCTTTATTTCTCCTGCCCCGTACATATTGTGAGCAGCACCTTCTGGGGATGGTCAACACCGGAACAGTGGTCACATAAGTGTGTAGTATGAGAAGGCAGTGCTCTTGGCCTCTTCGGGACGGAGCAGCTGAATATCTGTTACCTGTTACTGTGACACAAGAATCATCTATTGCGAATGATATCCTGCTGGATATGGTCTTCTTTCCTGTTTAGGTGACGAAACTTTACACATGCACATAGGTCCGTGAAAATGAGTTATGGTTGATGACAGTACGCTGACGGTATATGTTTTTCGGTATATCTGAGGACAGATGAGGTAAAATAGTGTGGGTTGATGTTAGGAGGTTCTATTATCAGGGATGGTATGACAGGTTAAAGTTTGCACGCAGGTAGTCCGTAGTGTTTTTTACCTGCTAAGGATGTTACAGAATAACGAAGAGGAATGCTCTTGAACATAATAAATGACTGTATAGATGCTCTTCTGTAACGGTATTCCATACTTCTGAAATGAATATAATCCCCTCGTGCATGACCGTTTGTATTTTGAACACGAAGAATGCTCTCAAACCATACCACTTTTGCTTATAAAACTAATAGTAGTCGACTGTATCTATTCTCGTGGACTCATGACTTTTTATTGTTATTGCCACATTTGTGCGTTTAAAAATGAGTCACCACAAGGCCTTTGTCATTTCAAACTACATAACCTCTAATTATAAAGCAACCACCGCTTGAATTATATCTCATTGAAGCACCTAGAAATGATAGTGTTTTTCCTGATATATGGCTAGACTACATGAAACAGGCTGTTTTGTGATGATAATGGTCTGCTGGGTGTTGTCTTCTTCTTGCAGTATGTCTGATATAAACTTTACACACAGGTCGATAGAGGCACGTATGGAGCAAATATATCAGATTTCAGCAAGTTTGACATCAGAGTTCGCTACAGGCACCTCCCGCTGCAATTGCTGTACCTCCTAATCGACAAACAGCCTGTAGTTCTGGTGGTCAGAACTCAAATGGTGTTCTCTTTATTTCTAGACAACTTCATCCTATTGCATGGCTCCCGAGAAAAAAAAAAAAAAAAAAAGAAACCAGCTCTCATACTGAGTCTGGGAATTGAAATAACACAACAAAAACTGACCGAAGAAGATCACACCAGGTTAGAGGGGCGGCAGCTGCACATTTGTTCACCTTTATGTGCAGTCATGGGTTAACCAGCTCAGAACCAGTCTTACTTCCTCTCCCCACCACAGGAATTGATACTGGCCTGTTCTATCCTGTCACTGATGGTACACAAAGAGATGCAACTGGTCGCAGTGATACACTGTTCCCAGGCTGTGGAAATCAGTCCCAGATGAAGTAAAGACTCAAGAACAGGATACTTTATGCCAGCTATTAAACGTGTTTGTTGGAAAGACTTGCCACCCTGGAACAACAACGAAATTCCAGAGAACAGTCCTGAACGCTTTGTCTAACATCTGCTGGCGGCTGCGTGGGAAGCTGCAGAGGCAGTCGATGCCGTCCAACCCGGTCCCGCAAGCAGTCTTCGGCCAGCCGCAGTCGGAGGCAGCTTTGCCAGTGGAGCACGTGGCTGGGGTAGCCAGAGCTATCGATACAGACAAAATCTACTCATACACGTCCGCATCTCGTGGTCGTGCGGTAGCGTTCTTGCTTCCCACGCCCGGGTTCCCGGGTTCGATTCTCGGCGGGGTCAGAGATTTTCTCTGCTTCGTGATGACTGGGTGTTGTGTGATGTCCTTAGGTTAGTTAGGTTTAAGTAGTTCTAAGTTCTAGGGGACTGATGACCATAGATGTTAAGTCCCATAGTGCTCAGAACCATTTGAACCATTTTTTACTCATACACAATAGGGCACATTTTCAGTGGGCTACAGAGCAAAGCGAGATAAATGATGGGCTTTTGCTGTTTGTCTAAAAGTGCAACTGCGACTGCCTAAGAAATACACATGTTCCACGCCACAAGCAGTAGCCCCCGCAAGTGCTCGCCATTCTGAGAGAAACATTTCAGTGTAAAAGTTGTGTTTTAAGTCAACTAACCTCTTACAACCGAGCATATGCTTATTTTAACTCCTTTCTGCCCAACAACAACATTTTGTCAGTTGAAAACATTTCCAGCCAAAAATAAAGATGGTACCTTTCACACCAGCCTTTTTCTCGACAATTCACAAGCGGAGCAGAGAGATTAATTTCGACTTTTAGGTAAAGGGATCATCCTATGTAGAGTTACTATTTATTTTGTGGACGTCTGCTACTAGTTTTGAGTGCTATTGTGAATTTTTTCCAGCAGGGTAACGCCAGTTCAATGACATCGTCAGTTTTTGAGGTGTATTGCTATTTTACGAGCTCCTTGTGTGGGGCTATGCATAAAGATGTGTAATTAGGCCTGGTCTTTATGATTAATTATGTAATTAGGGTTGATCCTTACTCCAGCTTCTCATCCAAAATAAAAAAAAGTATACTAACCTAATCTTCCTGTCTTGCAACTGGATAGAGACTAACCATTTCCCTGTGTGTGTGTGGGGGGGGGGGGAGGTGAGGTTCAAATCCTGCTGGAAAGGGTACCTGCCATTACGAATTTCCCGCCAATTCGCACGTGGTGGGTGGGGATGTGACATCAGAACAGCCTTGGGACAGAAATTCTGCCATTTCGAAATTTCCGCCAAAATCAGAAATCCTGCCAATAGGGAAGGGGGAGGATAAGGGGAGGGATGGGGGAATGGCGGAGGGAGTCCTAATTTGCATAATTACAGGAAAATTAAAGAGACCTTTGGAGAAAAGAGAGCCACTTGTATGAATATCAAGAGCTCAGATGGAAACCCAATGCTAAGCAAAGAAAGGAAAGCAGAAAGGTGGAAGGAGTGTATAGAGGGTCTATACAAGGGTGATGTACTTGAGGACAATATTATGGAAATGGAAGGGGATGTAGATGAAGATGAAATTGGAGATACGATACTGTGTGAAGAGTTTGACAGAGCACTGAAAGACCTGAGTCGAAACAAGGCCTCGGGAGTAGACAACATTCCATTAGGAACTACTGACGGGCTTGGGAGAACCAGTCCTGACAAAACTCTACCACCTGGTTAGTAAGATGTATGAGACAGGCAAAATACCCTCAGACTTGAAGAATATAATAATTCCAATACCAAAGAAAGCAGATGTTGTCAGATGTGAAAATTACCGAACTATCAATTTAATAAGTCACCGCCAGACACAACACTTGCTAGGTGGTAGCCTATAAATCGGCCGCGGTCCGTTAGTATACGTCGGACCCGCATGTCGCCACTGTCAGTGATTGCAGACCGAGCGCCGCCACACGGCAGGTCTACAGAGACATCCTAGCACTCGCCCCAGTTGTACAGCCGACTTTGCTAGCGATGGTTCACTGATAAAATACGCTCTCATTTGCCGAGACGATAGTTAGCATAGCCTTCAGCTACGTCATTTGCTACGACCTAGCAAGGCGCCATTACCAGTTACTATTGATGCTGTAAAACATGTACCGTCAAGAGCGATGTTCACCAATTATGGATTAAAGTTAAGTATTCCAGAAGCTACTTACGTTTTTTACTAGTCTCATTTCCGTGTCCTGTTCCAGACCTCACGCCAGCCTGCGTGAGCTTAAACGCGTGCCTTTCGGCTTCCTCATAGTGGATTGGCTGTCTTGCCAATTCACAACAAGCTGCAAAATACTAACGCGAATTCTTTACAGACGAATGGAAAAACTGGTAGAAGCCGACCTCGGAGAAGATCAGTTTGGATTCCGTAGAAATAATGGAACACGTGACGTAATATTGACCTTACGACTTATCTTAGAAGAAAGATTAAGGAAAGGCAAACCTACGTTTCTAGCATTTGTAGACTTAGCGAAAGCTTTTGACAATGTTGACTAGAATACCGAGCGCATATCTCGGGTTCTGTTGGTAGTAAGAAGGTAGGATCAAGTGTTTTGGATAGCCATTGGACTAGGAAGCATTTGGATTCCCAACAGAAAGGTGCTCACTTCCCTACAGTACAGGGTGAAAGAAGAATATTACACACTTCACCTGCTTGCGCAAATGGAGCAAATCGGGTGATTCTGTTCGCATTTGATGTTGTCTAAGGTGTGCTTTACGGGACTTATGAAGGCACCTTTACTCTATGGCCATTTCTTCGGAAAACGCTACAAAAGGGCTGTTTTTACTATATTTTCCCCGTCACCTGTGGACCAAAATTCAGCCGAGAATTCAAAGACAGCTATGCACACAAAATCATTGAAATTTTTACGATAGATTCCTAAGATCCCGTTCTCGAACAAACTTGAATTTTTTTTGCTCCCATTATCCCTTTCCAAAACAGATTGACGTGAAATCTAAAAAATAAACAGACACTGCAAATTGCTCAAATTTTAATGGTATAATCTCTAGGCGTTTATTTTGAAGAGCCATTTCCCAATTTCCAAAAATTTTTTATACGTTATCGAGAAAAATCCCAAAGACTTGCTGTTTTGGGTACCAAAACCCAGCCGCGGCTTCCGCGGCGGCTGTGCACAGAAAATGGCTGTGATTCTTACTATGTACTCAAAGATCCCGACCTCGAATAAACTTGTAATTTTCTACATTCCTTATCCGTTTCAGAGATGCAGAGGTTCAAAGTACCCTACTTGTATACGTAAAATACGCACATAAAATCCGGAGTGAGGCGAAAACGTAGTTTATAAAGTGACTTAGCACAGAGAAATACGCTGCAAAGTGACTCCGTTGTCATCTGGAAATTCCATTATATAATAGTCAAGCACAAGCAATTTTTTTTGTACGTAAAACCCGGTCTGATATGTATCATTAGTATTGCGTTATTTCAATTTCACAAACGTAAACTATCTAAATTTTACTGATAAATATATTTATTTTCACATGAGCTACAATTCAGCAGGGAAAAGAAGTGTACTAAGGTAAAAGTACTTCTATCGAAACGCAGAAAACGCGAATGTGTTCCTGTTTCTTTCAAAAGTGGGGTACCAGTTGCCTCATTCTGCCTTCCTCAGCACCTTTAAAAATTTTCCCAAAAATTTGGGCATGTGAACAAATTCGCTCTTTTTTATGATAAGACAGAAGACAGTGGCAGTATCAAAGAGGCAGGGAAATAATAAGTATTGGAAAATAGTAGGCAGTGGTTGTGGTATAGAAAGAGAGGAGACAATGGCAGTGTGAGAGAGAGAGAGTGACACAGTGGCATGGAAAATAATTGACAGTGCCAGGGGTGGGGGGGGGGGCGATGAAGAGAAGAGAGAGAGAGAGAGAGAGAGAGAGAGAGAGAGAGAGAGAGAGAGAGAGAACTAGTAATAATCGGCGACAGATTAAATGACAGTGATTGCGGGGAAGAGAGAGAAAGTGACAGTGATAAGAGAGACAAACAGTAGGGAGTGAGTGACAGTCAGAGGAGACTGTAGTAGTAGGACAGAATATGGACTGTGGCTGTGACACACAAGACAATGACAGAGAGATATTGGCAATAAGTTGGACAATGAGTGACTGAGAAAGGGCAGCTTTGAGTGTATTGAGTATGAGCGACTTACTGCGATAGACTAATGGGTGTGAGTGAATTACAGTTATGGGACCTTGTGGACGTATGAAGTGAATTGCATGTTAAAAAAAGCTCGGATATGTTTGCATGCCAAATTTTTGGAAAATTTTTGAAAGGTGCTGAGGTAAGCAGATTGAGGCAGCTGGCACCAGCTTTTCTGTCGTTTGAAAGAAACAGGAACATAATCGCACTTTTTGTGCTCCGTTGGTGATTGCAGATATTTTTATTGACAAGAGTGATTTCGATTTCCTCTTGGCCTATAAGATGGTTTTCTGTTGCTTTGTGATACTACAGTTAACAAAATTTAAGACAGATCACAGCTTTCACCAGCAAAACACGCCAGATAGACACATCAGGAGCAGCGTGCCAGACGACAGTTTTCTGTTCTGATGTGTCTATCCGGCGTGTGGTCTGGTACGACTACAGGCAAAATTATGTTGTAGGACTCTGTGTTCTCTTGACGAGAATCACGCCGCGACTTCTAACTGAACTTCACCTCTTGAAACGGTGAACACAAAAAGCCTTTTGATACTGTCATCAGCTCTCGACTCGGCGCACGTTAGGTAGTGAACGGGTGAGCAAGCGAGCGAGCTGCATCAGGGAGATCCCCATCGGCAACCACATCAGCCAGAAAATTACTTACAACAGGCGTCAAGATAATGCGTAAGTTATTATATATGTAGAAGATATGGTTTTGTACAGCATAGCACGTAACACATCGGAAATGGTGAGATCTAAAGTTAAATAATCTAAATACCCATGTAAATAAGTGGTGACTTTATCTCCTTATGTTACGGTCAATGAACTTAATTGTGTTAGTCGGGAGTTCTTAATTCTTTGTGTGTGATTCTGAGGTAAAAAGATTGATATTAAATTTACTGTGCGACTCAAAAGTGTGGAATGTACAGTACACTCACCCTGTAACTTTATACAAACATGCCAAAACCAAGACCAAGAAAGTTAAATTAACATCATTCTCTGGAATTAAATATAGTTGCCACAAATCTTAGTGTATAAAAAGTGTGCATGCACCCAAAAATGCACTCACTTACTTGAATTACACTGACGCAACCAACCAATGAAACTCGTGTAGTATTGTAAACAATCCCGTCTCAAACATGTGCTCACTTCGAATACCGCGTGGGCTGCGTTTCTCGGCAGATCAGGACAAAGACTAGTTGTAATAGGTTCGCGCGCACGACGCACAACAGTGATTCGCAAACCTGTTCATTTCAGAAAAACATTTATTTACTACACGAGAATTCGGAATCCGCGAAACATGATTAGCAAGCTGAGTGACTGGCAGCATGAGTGAGTGGTATTTTATTGAATAGTAGAAAAACTTTTGGGAGTGATGTGAGTACATTTATACCTCGTTAAAATGACCGTGGCAGGTACGAAAATATTTATTTTTACAAACAAGACTGTTTATTTGGCACATCCCTTCCGTCTTCCCCAACACCACCACATTTCCCTAGTACACTTCCCCTCCTGTAAGGTTTCGCTACTAACTATGTATACAGATCATGAGATCTGGCACCCTCGGTTCCCTACTCGGCGTAGCGCCAAAGGCGGCTGCTACAGTCAGTGACACATCTTACTGTAGTCTCGCGTCTAGTGCCCCTCCCAGCCTGGTGCCCCAAATGGCCACTACCAACTGTGATACTTCATGTATAGAAAACTTATAACTGTCTCGCCTGTAGCGCCCGTCTCAGATTGACACCCCAAATGACCGCCACTAACTATGAAATGTTCTGTGTAGGAACCTTACAGTTATCTCAAGTCTGGTGCCTCTCCCGGCTTGGTGGCCCAAGCAGCCTCTACTAATTGTGATATGTCCTGTATAGGAATCTTACAGGTTGCGCCCGTCTAGCTCCCCTGTTAGCAAGGTGCGACATCACAGACCTAGAGGTCCCACGATTGCCCTATGAAAATGAAGAAAGTGTCAGTGGCAGATGTGAGGACAGAGTGCAATGGCGGTGCAGGCACAAATGTTTCAGAGCACATAGGTCAGGCTCACTGCTCAACGTGTGGTTCTGGAGCTGACGACGCCTAAATGTTCCCCTCATGACGTATCGGTATCGCCAATTACGACTGCATTGGGCATGAGGTTAATGGATACTGGAGAGTGTGGATCAATGGATTAATTACTTCTCTCGTTACACCAGTTCGATGGTTGCATCCAGATATGCTGCCATACATGGGTACGTCTAGAGGCTTGGCACCTTATATGGTTCCTTTGTAGAGCCAGAGTATCGGGAGAATGACTCATGCGTGCACAGTGACAGATGGTCTGAAGCGAGTCCAGTCGAGTACGTAGTTCTAATTTTCATCCACCAGAGTACAGTAGCGGACAGAGACATTCAAGAAACAGGTCAATAGAATGTTTTTTGAATTGTTCTATTTGTTTTTTGAAGGCTTTATTGTTTATTTATGTTTGCACAATTTTGCATTTGCTTTTAGTAGTGTGAATGATGCGTGAATGTGGTCTAAAGTAAACGCACACATCAAAGAAAGTTTTGCAGCACCTCGGTTCCGAGAGTTCCGGAAACTGTACAGAAAATTGGAATAGAAAGCAGCATAAACATCATTTCCGCCCTCTTTATTGCTCTCGAAAACCACACATTGCATGTTGTACCACCATACAGCGAGAACCTTCAGAGGTGGTGATCCTGATTGCTATACACACCGGTACCTATAATACCCAGTAGTACGTCCTCTTGCACTGATGCATGCCTGTATTCGTCGTGACATACTATCCACAAGTTCATCAAGACGCTTTTGGTCCAGATTGTCCCACTCCTCAATGGCGATTCGGCGTAGATCACGTCGTCCATAAACAGCCCCTTTCAATCTATCCCAGGCATGTTCGACAGGGCTCATGTCTGGAGAACATTTTGACCACTATAGTCGAATGATATCTTTATCCTGAAGGAAGTCATCCGCAAGATGTGCACGATGGGGGCGCGAATTGTCATCCATGAAGACCTATGCCTCGCCAATATGCTGCCGATATGGTTGCACTATCGTTCGGAGGGTGGCATTCACATATCGTACAGCCATGGCGGCGCTTTCCATGACCAACAGTGGTGACGTCGGCTGCTCATAATACCACCCCAAAACATCAGGGAACCTCCACCTTGCTGCACTTGCTGGACAGTGTGTCTAAGGCCTTGAAACACGTCTCCGGCGACTGTTTGGTTGAAGACATATGCAACAATCATCGCCGAAGAGAACGTGATGCCAATCCTGAGCGGTCCATTCGGCCTGTTGTTGGGCCCCCGCACTTCATGGTATCATGGTTGCAAAGATGGACTTTGCCATGGATGTAGCGAGTGAAGTTGTGTATCATGGAGCCTGCTGCGCAGCATTTGAGTCATAACATGACGTCCTGAGGCTGCATGAAAAGCATTATTCAAATATTGTGACATTAAACTTGTCATTTCACCTCACACAGCTGTTCTCAGTTCAAGGAAAAAAACCCACCTTACAAATGGCGACCATGCCAGGATGGCAATTGGTCATCGTGGATAACAATTAGTCAAATTAGGAATAAAAACAAAATTTTTGAATTAAAAATGTTTTTTTCATGTTTTGTGACTAGGGTACCTTATGTATGTAAATGTATAGTGGACAAATACAGTGAATGTGTGATCCAAAGTGTAGAAAGGTTGTATTGACACGTAGAATCAATGTATCATTGAGAAGAAGTAGATTGTGCATTACCTCGCTGTCGTGAGCCAATTTATTCACGGCATTGTTGAGTTGGGTTGAAATTCCGCAAACAGTGAACAGTGTTGCTAATGTTGTGTACGTAATCTAAGAAACTTTCTATGAAATTTTGGAAACGTGTAAGTTCCTATAACTTGATGTTGACGGTGCACAGGCTCGCGCGGTTCGGGAAAGACAGAGGTTAGCTAAACGAACTGAAATGGCGGAAGAACGGTGAGTATCGCAGGTAGGTGAAACTCAATATCTTGACAGGATAGAAATTGATGTAGAACAATAGTTATCGAGTACAGGTCACGAAACTGGGGTAGTGATAGTGCAGAGGGAATGGTAGCAGTTTCAAGATTGGTGTCACAGTCAGCGAATGCGCAAAAACAAACGAATGACGGATCTAGTGGGTCAGAAATAGAGGACGAGCAACTTCGGTATTTTGAACCGAATATAGTAATTTTGAACCAAACGGGACAGTTTCCAACGGAAAGAATGTGTGTGTGTCCGCACCGTGCACGGAAGTCGGTGAAACGCCACGTTGTAATGTCTCTTGCAGCGGTCTCTCCGCAATATTTTCAGAAATTTTATAAATTACGGAACTCGGTACATATCTGGAAATATCTCTTCTTATCTTACCGATTCCTAAACTTTAATATACGATGATTATCAATGCAATGTAGTTTCAAGCCCTATTATTCCTTGGAGCGTGCATTTACTCCATGGAATAGCTTCTCTGCTATCTATGTTTTCTCTTATGAAAAGAATGATTCAGATCTTGCCGATTGGCCGTGAAAGAACGAACATGTACATGTATGTATTGTTGAGCTAGTCGCCATCTTGATGAGATTCTGTATGAGAAGGAATTTAATACATGAACTAAACTAAAGTAAGTGTGTTCGCGTATTATTGAACTGATTATTATTGACAGTGTCTGCTTACTACGCTGAGTTGCACGGGATCAGTAGGGAACGTCTGATTTACACTGGACGAACCTGCCGTTTTGTACGCTCAAGATATCCAGTTTATTACTTTCAATAAATGGGCTAACACGGTCTTACCAGCAGATCTCCGGTCTTCCCCATGTGATCACCGAAAGTTAATAATTATTACAAATGTTTTCAGGAGATCGTCTGACAATATTCGTCGCACCGAGACTTCGAAATTGCTTCACTGCCTTATGGAATTTAAGTTAAGCTCAATTTAATCAGGATAAAACAGTATTGAACTGTGTGAATGTGATAAGCCTGATGTGTGAATGAAAATTCCCTTAATATACGCATGTTTTTACCATCCTGATCAGTGAAGCTAAATCAGGCCGGTGTGAGAGAGGTTTTTAAATTTCAGATCCCACAAAAATATTAAAACGTGAAAGACGAGATTGGGAAAATTTTCATGGAATAGTGACAGGTGATGATAGCAAAGATTGAAAATAACGAGTAATGTTGTGAAAACACAAACGACGTATGGTGGAAGAGAAGAAATTGACAATGATCACTTTTTGACAGTCAGAAAATTCCAACATTACAAAGAAAGTGGGAACGGCTTAAATCCACGCACGTTCATAAATCAATTTCAGTTCTGTTTACCAGAGTATTGGCCGCTTAGCCATAAACTTGAGTTCATTTGTGGGCATATGGACGGAGAAATAGCGGAAACCATGCAAAGAGTAGCGGCGAACTGTCATTCATATGAACAATTTAAAACTGCATTCTTGGAGCGGTGCTGGTCCACAGAAACACAAAACGGAATAAAGTATGAGTTGCTGCAGAAAGAGTTGTTCGAAAATTCCGGAGAAAAGAAACCCGCTAGATTTTTCGAAGATATGACAAACAAAAATTAGTGCTTAGATAATCCCTACTGTGATGGGGAACTGATACGGATGTGCACAATGAAATTGCTGTTACGTTATCAGCAGTCATTAGTGGGTAGGGTAGGAGATAACGTACAGACATTTAAAGGAATGTTAAGTGAACTTGAATTCATCTTCAGTGAAAATGACGCAAGAAAACAACTTACAAGCAGAGAAAACAATAGTAGGAGGAGTAACAGTAACCTATCAGGTTTTAATAATTCCAACGGTGAGAATAACATAGGAAAAGGCAATGGTTTTGTAAGGAGTGGTAGACGCCCATGGGAGGACAATAATAAGTATGGTTTTGGTAACGCACAGAGGGCAAATAACAATTATGGTTTCGGGGGACCGAGGAATTATAATATGGATTTGGTCCTAGAAACTACAGTGCTAACTATGATCTGAGATACAATCCCCGTGCAAACGAAGGTGGAATGTTTAGAAGTTTTCACCAGCAAAATCCAGGTTATTCAGGTGGAAATGGAATGGCCAGAACGCAGAAAGGTTGGGAAAATCAAACTTCACAGGGACAAAACATGCGAAAAGAACCGATAGAGGAAGTCGAGGTGAGGCCACCAAACCCGGTTAAAAGACAGAATTAGCGAGATGAGCGGTACGAAGACCAGTCGCCAGTAATTCGATCTAATAATGAAGTTAATTGTATAAACAAACATGTAAATAGTCTTGATTTTTATAAGCCAGATTTTGAAGTAGGTTTAAGGGGAAATCGAATACAGACACCAGCATGCTGGGATTCAATTGACTCGGAATCGACCGACGATAATGAAGAACGGGAGTCAGAAACGGTGAATATAGACAGTAGGACAAAAATTAATGCAGATGACCCAACTGTAGAAGATATAGCGCGTTTATACGAAACGGAGGAAGTAATAGTATGCCATGAGGATAAAGCACCATTGATAACACCAATAGTGATACCTAGTTAGAAGTGAATTCCCACCAGTAACAAGCGATGGGAAGGTTTCAGCGTTGAAAGTAAAATTCTTTTCTATATACGAAGGTTAGACAAAAGAAAAAAGTCCACTCGAAAAATTAGGTGTATTGAATGTCCTGAAAACTAAGAATAGGAAAGAAAGCAAAATGCACACAAGTTAAACTTTTAGCTTGTACTTATCTCGATTAATTAAATAAAATATATTTCGTAAGGAGGTAAATTAATAATGATGATGATGAAAATACAGGAACATAACAACTAATGTAACTCTTCTAGGAACGAAATGTGTTCTGGGGAAAGAATTGAACGTAAGAAGAAAAATAGAGATCAGTATATGGATAGTTTAACGAAATGGTAAGATTCTCTCTTAAAGATGTAGTGTGAAGGAGGGGCAAGTTGATTTTTGTAGAAGAAAAGAAGTGGAAAAGTAGTTAGGAAATAGATGATTATGGAGGAAGGAGATAGACATTTTAATTTTGGTCCCGTCAAGGACGGTGAACAAATAATTGAAGAGATATTTTGGGGCATATGTGAAACATATAAGATTTGTGGAAGATACCACAATCTGATATTGTGTGGGGCGGCGGGTGGAATAGATGTTATTAAAATCTAAAATGTAATCTAGAAAAGATGCATTTCCTGGCCGATGCACCATATGTGGGGTGGCGGGTGGAATAATTGAATAAATTGTTTTGTTTTTCCCGGCCGATTAGCAACATATGTGGGGCTGCGGGTGGAATAATTGTTACAAAATGTTCCTATTATTTTTATTTCTTACTGTTGTTTGCCATTCTCAACACTGGCTCTCTAACTACAATATTGGCAACCGGAAAGTGATTAGCAAAACGTGAAGCCTGTAATTAGAATTCCTAGTGCCCACTTCATCTGAGAAATACATTTATAGCTACAGCTTATAGCTCTGAGGAATTAGGAAATTGTTTGGGATTCATAATCAAAAAACCATTCTCTCTAAAATGTTCACTATATTCTGAAAGTCACAGACCAAAAGAATCCACACAATCCAACTACAAGAGCAGTTCAGAGTCTAATGCGCTGATGCAACTATAATTGTTTAAATTAAATGTTTAAGTGAATGCTCGCCGTAATTTGATGATAATGTTCATCAAACGCCACGCTAAATAATGGTAGAATGTCTGTCCCACGGCGGCACGTGAAAATACGACATATGCAAACTGAAGATAGATCATTAAAGTCATCCCAGAATTAACACTTCACTCGAAAACAATTTCATGGTTATGCGTATCCCGAGTAAGTTATTACGGCATCCGCGGCTGTGTATAGCAACGATACTGACGCGATGCGACTCCCGGCACAGGTGGTGCACTAATCAGCATCTGGAGAGAACTGGGACCTTTTTCTCTCACGCAGTGTTCTTAAATATAAAGCCGCGGTGCGGACGGCTAAGGGAATGCCTGATCAAATCCGCTCTCCCGACTAGCCGCTGGGCTAGTAATGCACCACTTTAAGTTATCGAATAAATCATTGCTTCCTTTGCTGATGGCCGATGAAGCTCTCAATTTAAATGTGCAATCAGCACACAGGTAAGTAATCATAATAAAAGTCTGACGTGGCTAAGTCAAATATTTTGGGCGAGAGAATTAATTTAATTACACTACACGCAGTAGACGAGCTCTGAACTTGCCCTTTGGAGATACGCTATCGCTATAGTTTTATAGTTACTCTGTTGAAACTTCTCACATCTTTATGATTATAGCGGATCTCCCTTCTACTTAACTAGCCGATCTCCCTTCTACTTAACTTTAAACATCCTAGCTTTATTTATTCGCCTACTTAATCTATCTTGCTTTTTTTAAGACAAAAACCAGGAAATCATGAATTTCAACTAAAATTTTAATTTGTGAGATCCAGAATACTGTTTCTACTAAATTATTATGCAAAAGGAATCTAAATATAAATTTTTAAGTTTCTAGCTCTTTTCTGTTGGGCCAATGATTTTTACAGAGAAACGTCCAAATTTCGAAAATGGTTGAAGTTATTGAACTGATATTCAACACATATTGATTTAGTATTACTCCTGACATGCTAGAAACGTTTCAGGTTATTTACTTGATTTTTAAAGTATTGCGCAACATTTATGACGTCAGAGCTAGTTACAGCGGACTAGGCTGATGTGAATTTTATAAGGCTGCTTCCCTACAATTGAAATAGAAAGATGAGAGAAAGAAGAATAAGAAGTCATTAGGATGCAACTATTAGGAAAGAGAATTGAAATATTACGATAAACAAGAAACATGTTATTTCGTGGCAGGACGTAGAACAATAGGAGCTTAAGTTCATCCAGAAAAGATTTCTATATGGAAGAGGGAAGATGAATGTAAAAGTTTTCGATAGAAAAATTAGGATGAAGGGATAAGTACGAAGTTAAAAACAATAGAGACTGTTTTTGAATGGCAATAACAAAAAATAAAAAGTGTATTTTGAGGTTCTGTTTCAGCTACGGACAAGAAGAAGAGATTGCAGAGAAAGTTGGAGTCAAGGTGTGAATTTTTCAAAACAACATAGTATACCTGTAGTTATAAAAAAGAAAGGGTTACTAACATACTAACCGTCATCACCGTCAATCTCACTCTTACTATCCATCGTGATGAAGATGAGGAAATCATGACCTTTATCTTATAGCAGAATTAAGTTAAATGAAAAAAAAGGGGAAGCTAATTTTTGTAGAATTAATTATATTTTTTGTAAAGTCATATAAAAAATTTGTTTGATGTTTGTAAAGTTCATAGTGTAAAGCTGATAGTGTAATCTAAGGATGTAAGGAAAGTAAGATTGTCACATGTTGGAGATGAAGTTTGTAGCCAAGGTGCAGCATCATTGTGGCTAGATCGACGACGAGACTGAGGAGAGCGGTTAGGCGAGAGAGGAAGGAACACTGAGTGTGAGTGCCCGGTACGTCAGCTTACGAGAAAACAAAAGAAGAGGCCTTGGTGGAAACGACGTTCCTAGGGGATAACTCCTCTGTGGAAAGGTTTGGAGAGATACAACGCAGCCTGAATTCAAGCATCTTGCACTCTGAAGTGAGCTTTATTCCTACCCATTCAAAGCTGCAAATGAGGGGGTAAAGAATGTCCACCGAACCGGAACGGAAGTGGACATATTATGGCGATTACGAGAGGAAGCTTGGATTCACCACAGGAAGAAGAAGAAACGCGTTTCTGTAACTCAATGTGCAGAATAGAGGAAACTGTCATCATACCATACGAAATTCAAAATCTGCTTGACAATCCCTGACAACACATGGGACAGAGCAGGAAAAGGATCGAAGGCTGTTCAACTTATCTAGATGAACAACAGATTACAATGAAGAGTAGATAACAACTGCGAAGAAGATGCCATGAGAACAGAGAAAAGACAACGATGTTAAACAGGTCTTCAATCCTAACTACCGGTTCAGAGAAGAATGAAGACACAAGTAAGAAGACAGCAAGAAGCACCAAGAACAGAAAACACAATGCAGAAGATTTGGAAGAAAGTAGAGCCAGGACCAGAACAGATCAAGAAACCTTTTCAAATCCCTGCCTATAAAAGACCATTATTACATTTAACTACCAGCGAGAACATAATGTAACTGTTCTAACAGCATATATATTCGATGTTCTTTATGGCAGATTGAAACACTTTCAGATGGCATACCAGAAAGATGGAAGAGAACAACTCGTAATGGAAATCTACCGACGAAATGACCCACAGTGAATTGGCATAAGGATTCGACGAATGTGGCAGCGGAAATGTTTTGGCTGCCAAAAATGGATCTTCAATTCAACTGCACCACAGGCATATGCGTAATGAAACAACGGCTATCACGTATTCACGACACACTCAGACCTTCAGACTTTTCTCTCTGCCGACCGTCATTCTGTTCTCGATGGGAACATGGCGAGGCACGGGCAACCGTCATGCCACACTCAATGTAAACGCGGCGAGACGCATACCATACTCCAAGGAGACACGGTGGGGCACACAGCCGACCATCATTCCACGTTCGACGGAAAAACATCGAAACACTTGAAGAAAAAGTGAACCATGGTACAGATAGGAGAAAGAACTGTCTGTGACAGACTTCTTTCTAGAAAAATATGGTACAATTTAAATTTATTAGTGTAAATATTTCCTGTGTTAGTGATATATCTTTATTAACTATGTTTGGTTGCTCATTTTCACATGTAAAGAATATTTTCTTCTACTGCAGTTTTTTCAACTTGTTTAAATAAAAAAATAAAAAATGAGAAACCTACTATTAACAATTTTTGTGTGTAATGTGTTCATAGAAATACATAGGATAGATAAACGTGAATGGATTTTGCTATTGCAGGATGTCTGTGTAAAGTTCGTAAAGTAAAAAATAAGGTTTAGAAATTCAGTGTTTGTAAATGTCAATGGTGATAATTTTTCTTAGGTCATGATGGGTAGAATTAAGATATCTGGAGAATGTAAAGAGAATCATAAATAGGATTACAGCTGCGAAATCATGATAGGTTGAGACAGAGCTTATAAAATTGAATCGTCAGAATTAAACATGTTTTCGGTTGTTGTTGTTGTTGTGGTCTTCAGTCCTGAGACTGGTTTGATGCAGCTCTCCATGCTACTCTATCCTGTGCAAGCTTCTTCATCTCCCAGTACCTACTGCAACCTACATCCTTCTGAATCTGCTCAGTGTATTCATCTCTTGGTCTCCCTCTACGATTTTTACCCTCCACGCTGCCCTCCAATACTAAATTGGTGATCCCTTGATGCCTCAGAACATGTCCTACCAACGGATTCCTTCTTCTAGTCAAGTTGTGCCACAAACTTCTCTTCCCTATTCAATACTTCCTCATTAGTTATGTGATCTACCCATCTAATGTTCAGCATTCTTCTGTAGCACCACATTTCGAAAGCTTCTATTCTCTTCTTGTCCAAACTATTTATCGTCCATGTTTCACGTCCATACATGGCTACGCTCCATACAAATACTTTTAGAAATGACTTCCTGACACTTAAATCTATACTCGATGTTAACAAATTTCTCTTCTTCAGAAACGCTTTCCTTGCCATTTTATATCCTCTCTACTTCGACCATCATCAGTTATTTTGCTCCCCAAATAGCAAAACCCCTTTACTACTTTAAGTGTCTCATTTCCTAACCTAATTCCCTCAGCATCACCCGACTTAATTCGACTACATTCCATTATCCTTGTTTTGCTTTTGTTGATGTTCATCTTATATCCTCCTTTCAAGACACTGTCCATTCCATTCAACTGCTCTTCCAAGTCCTTTGCTGTCTCTGACAGAATTACAATGTCATCGGCGAGCCTCAAAGTTTTTATTTCTTCTCCATGGATTTTAATACCTACTCCGAATTTTTCTTTTGTTTCCTTTACTGCTTGCTCAATATACAGAATGAATAACATTGGGGAGAGGCTACAGCCCTGTATTACTCCCTTCCCAACCACTGCTTCCCTTTCATGTCCCTCGACTCTTATAACTGCCACCTGGTTTTTGTACAAATTGTAAATAGTTTTCGGTTGTATGTAATCTAAAAGAAAAGAGTAACATTTTTTTAAATAAAATGTGGAAGATAGTATTAAATGAAGGTTTCCTCAACTTCAATACATATCCAACACCATTTAACATAAATTAACTGAATAAAATAGAACAGTCTCAAAATAAATAAGAGAATTTTCAAATGATGCAAATTTATAAAGATACACTCATGGTTTGGATTTCAATAACAATTATACTACAGTGACCTACATTTAAAAGAAAAAAATTCATTAGTTCAATAGAATTTTACAAAAGATCAGAAAATAATGTAATAAGATCAGAAAGTAATGTAATGGAAGGAGACTGAATAGAACCACTGCGTGAATTATACTAAATGTTAAGATACGAAGTTGGTCAGTAAACATCTCAATTGCTACAGTCAGCAGTTGAACCAATTTTTCACTGTCTTCAATCAATAACTCAACCATTGATTGACCCAGTACAAAATTGGAGACAGGAGGAGGAGCATTGGTAAGGTGGCAGAATAAATGGTCAGATTTGCACCTTATATGAGACCTTTACAAATCGCAGTGAGAAGAAGAAGGGATGACAGTCAATCGACGGTAATTAACACACCATTCCTATACAATGCATGTCTTTGAGCGGAAGGTAGAACAGGGAACGCGAGTCGAGTCGCTTTTAGCTTTAAAAAACCAGCTCCACAATGGTGTAGCAAAACCACACTGCGGGAGTTACGCTGGCAACCACTTAAAGGGGTGGCAGGAAGGAGGACAGCGACTCCGGGTCAGGTGATTCAAGCTGGAGTGCCACCTGTAGCGAGGGCGTCGGTACAATAGCAGAGAAGAAGCTTTAGAAAACTGCGTTTCGAAATTCCAATGGGATAGAAACAAAAGCAAGTGACGCATTTTCATCAACGAGTGCAACACATGGAAAGGTCAATGTACTTTAGGTGTCTAGAATGGGCACAAAACGTCCGATTGGCGGAAACTCACTAGGAAGGAGAAAGCTACTGAATTTTTGATGCAGTTTGATAGAAGGGACGTTGCGATGGGTATGTGTTTCTGCAAATTAAAGGAACGCTCCTATTGGTCGAAAAAAGCCGTAATGTGAAAAAGGAGCCCAAGTGGAGGGAGGCAGTTCTGCCAGGAGTAGGACAAGAGAAATTTTGAAGGGACTCTTCTCTGAACTGGCATCAAGGGCAGAACGGAGCACTTAACCCTCCGTACGACACAGAGAAGAAATTGGTGTGGACAGTGCGTTCACAGTGGCTGCACTCCAGCTAAAATTAGCTGTAGCAACGTTTAGCTCCAACTGTGGAGAAACGAACCAGCCAAATTAGTTAACTGTTCTTGTGAGAATTGAGAGGGCACTATAATATGCACGCTGTTCCAACCGTGCGCGTGTATATCGCCACTTAATATGACTAGGGCTGAGTACATGTTTTCTCGCATAACGAGAAACATAGGGAAAGTTTCGGCTGGAAAGTTTACCAAAGGCCAAATTAGTTTTGTAGGAATTTCAGTGGGAGAGAGTGGCCTTGCAGACAGCAGCACGTCGCAGCTTAAGGTAAATACCGCTTGCAGAGGTATAAACTTTGTTGGTTCACCAGCTTGCGTCCACTGTAAACTGGAGTGGCCTTGGGTAATCTTGCACTCAAATTTTTCACTTGACTAACCATCCACCGTAGATTTGATTGTCGTCTTAAATAGTACCGAACGTTGAACCGGAATCCGACGATTTTCGTAGTACTTACCAAGATCATAACGGTTGTGTAGGAGCAATTTTGTAAAGAAACGTCGAATTAAACTTTCATATTACTGTGCTTAAGATTAATGTTCTTTCAGAGAGTTAATATTTAACATTGTTGTGTATAAACGTATTTCACTTTTTGATGTTGGCAAGATGCGTTATCCATTGCACTGATTTTATGTTGGCGAGTTGAAAACTGTGTGAAAAGCTGTAATGTGATGAGAAATATTGCAACATTTAACTTGTCATTTCTCCTCACACAGCTGTTCACAATTCAAGAATAAGCAAAAACAAACCCCCGCAACCATACAGTATGAGCTGCGAATGAGTTAGAATTTGCCGATTTTACTAGTACTACATGTTCCAAGAGTGTTGTAAAGTGAAGGCATATTTATTCCGGTGTGTTTTTTTGGAAAGTACGGATTTGTTAAGTAATTTTGTATATGAGAAAAGAGAGTAATTCCACGTGGCATATTGAGGAGACTGGTGACTAGAAACATGTGTGCATTAGACACCGATAAACTTAATACTATCCCGAGCATTTTCATGTAAGAACACTTTGTTCTTAGTAGCTGTTCAGATTTCCGGAAATACGTTACATACGTTACCATAAACATGCTAACGTGAATAAAAGTGTTTGAACCTGACTGTCTTAGGATTAGCATGAGCTTGGCAGTGAGCATATAACTCTTCACTTCAGAGTATATCGAAATTTTGCCAGTATTTTCACCTTTCATTAAAAATTAAGACCTTTTCCCGATTCTTAGAATATTTATGTTGTATGGAGCCTGGTGCTAGTTGCAGTACTATAGATTTCTGCTCGGCTTTCCTACCGGCGATCTACTGCAACGAGTTCACAGAAAGGTGCATGGTAAAAAGGACGAAAGGAACCGCGCCGTCGCAGTCTGCTCAAAACATGCGCGGCGCCACTGATGCAGGCTGATAGACAGAATTATGCTGTGGGTGACACTCACCTGCGCTTTCCTGGCGCCTGTGGTAGATGGCACCACAACAGATGTGGACTATATAAGATTACTTGCATCCTTTCCTGATGGATTTTTCCCCCTGCGTCGATAGGTCTTCTAGCAGAATAACTGTCCATGTCACAGGGTCATAGTGAAATAATATTGATGTCTTGGCCACCACTTGCTCGCAACGAACACATCGGGGACACTATCGGGAGCTAGCACCACGCCCACCAACGACCGGTCCGTAATTTACAGGAAATGTTGGCCTGTGCTTAGACCTCTGGCGTCACATATCTCCGGAAAGGCTACCGAGGAATAATCGATCCATGTCATGCAGATAAGCTGCCGTATCGCTTCCCTAAGGCTGACCAACACACTGTTAAGCTAATCAGTCTACATTGGATGCATTTTATTAAAAAGCTACATACATCTAATCTCGTTCTATCGCAACCGCGTTTTAAATATTTTCTAGTGTTATTATCCAGAGTTGCTATGTTGGGGGCAGAATTAGGAAGAAGCCTGAGTTAAACCTGTCGCTCATCACATTCACAGTTTTTACGCGCTATTTATTGTCCACAGGACATCTGATTGCGAGGCCGAGCATCAGTAATTTTAAGCATAACCTTTGGTTTGCCAACGATGAGTTACTGAGGCATCATTGTAATACGTTTCCTCTCTTTTGTTGGATATCTTGCATGAAACATTAGGGAAAATAGGTTAAAAGATCCAGGTTTGTGCTAATTTGTTACTAAGAGCGCACTTTTAAAAATGTATAGCATTTTTTATAGTGGAAATAGGGTTAAATTCAGCTATCACACGGGCGGTCTGCAGATTAGCACAGACAATTTCGAAATTCAAAGGCTCTAAGAACATTTGGTATGTATAAGGAATAGCTCTATCCCAGATTTCTTTAGTGAAAATCGGAATAGTTTATCCATGTTGTTCGAGTAAGCATTGGGTAAGGTAATTATGAATAGATCTAGACCAATTTTTGTATGATCTGAAAATAATATTTAACATTGCACAGTAAAGTGGCTGGTACATAGGTTGCTGCAGTTTTGTTATGGTCGTCTATCCAAATAGGTATGCATCACTGGAGGAAAACGTCTACAAATGTAGCAGTACATGATCTTCAAATACCATGTCTGATTACAGAATATGGATACACTGTCCTCGAAAGTGATATTTTCCATCCCACACCTTACAGGTGCTTTAGATTTACTGTTTCCTATGCAGAACTCATTCCATTTTTTACTTTTCACAATGACTGGAACAGTCCAGTGTAACACGTTTAATCGTTGCTTAAGTCGCTCTCGAAGCTTCCATGGCGTCCTGTGTGAAGCCCAGGCAGAACCCTCTTCCCCTTAACCGTGTGCGGCGGAAGAGACAAAGTACGTGACATACAGCTCCGGAGCTTTACTCCGAAATGTTGACTGGTGGACCCGGATTAATCCTCTGTCCTGCTACACTGCAGAAACGAGTTAAACTGAGGATCGCCAGTCACGCTTTACCTACGACACAGGTTTAAGCTTCTCATTACTCTGAAGACCGTTATTAAAATCCTGTAGGTATCCAAGCACATTCAGGGAGATTCTGGCCACTGGGCTGGAAAATATACAGCTATAACATATCAACTTCTAGCTGGCGCCTCGCAACTTCCAACTATCCTCACCACAAATACAAAAACAGGATAACAGTCCAAACGCAAAAGTTCACATCACAGAAAAACACCACATTTAAAGTTACCACAGAAAAAATGTAGTTTATTGGCTACACTTGGATCTCGCACAATGTATCTGTAGAATTAAACGACGTCATCCACACTCTGATTTCTCTTGCTAACAAGCACCCGCCTGGTCACTAAACTGCGAGACATGACTAGAAAACCGAGAAGTGACTGAGTAGAGTTCTGTGCCCGCTAAAGGGAACACGCTTTTGAGCGTCTGTTTAATAACGGGCAATCAAAATTTCCCCTTGAGGGCGTTGCTGAAGTGTGTGTGCAATGTAGCGCGACTCTGAAGTGTGTATACAGGGTGGTCAGAAACGACCAGGAAAGATTGTAAGGGCGTTACGGGATAGATTGTGCTGAGAAATAATTGTTAAGAAATTCGATTCGTTGCCCCGTTTCCGAGCTGCACTACTGGCCATTAAAATTGCTACACTACGAAGATGACGTGCTACAGACGCGAAATTTAACTGACAGGAAGAAGATGCTGTAATATGCAAATGATTAGCCTTTCAGAGCATTCACACAAGGTTGGCTCCGGTGGCGACACATATAACGTGCTGACACGAGGAAAGTTTCCAATCGATTTCTCATACAAAAACGGCAGTTGACCGGCGTTGCCTGGTGAAACGTTGTTGTGATGCCTCGTGTAAGGAGGAGAAATGCGTACCATCACGTTTCCGACGTTGATAAGGTCGGATTGTAGCCTATCGCGATTGCGGTTTATCGTATCGCGACATTGCTGCTCGCGTTGGTCGATATCCAATGACTGTTGGCAGAATATGAAATCGGTGGGTTCAGGAGGGTTATACGGAACGCCGTGCTGGATCACAACGGCCTCGTATCGCTAGCAGTCGAGATGACAGGCATCTTATCCGCATGGCTGTAATGGATTGTGCAGCCATGTCTCGATCCCTGAGTCAACAGATGGGGACGTTTGCAAGACAACAACCATCTGCACAAACAGTTCGACGACGTTTGCAGCAGCATGGACTATCAGCTCGGAGACCATGGCTGCGGTTACCCTTGACGCTGCATCACAGACAGGAGCGCCTGCGATGGTGTACTCAACGACGAACCTGGGTGCACGAATGGCAAAACGTCATTTTTTCGGATGAATACAGGTTCGGTTTACAGCACCACAATGGTCGCATCCGTGTATGGTGACATCGGGGTGAACGCACATTGGAAGCGTGTATTCGTCTTCGCCATACTGGCGTATCACCAGGCGTGGTGGTATATGGTGCCATTGGTTACACGTCTCGGTCACCTCTTGTTCGCTTTGACGGCACTTTGAACAGTGGGCGTTACATTTTAGAAATGTTACGACCCGTGGCTGTACCCTTCATTCGATCCCTACAAAACCCTTCATTTAAGCAGGATAATGCACGACCGCATGTTGTAGGTCCTGTAAGGTTCAAATGGCTCTGAGCACTATGGGACTCAACTGCTGTGGTCATAAGTCCCCTAGAACTTAGAACTACTTAAACCTAACTAACCTAAGGACAGCACACAACACCCAGCCATCACGAGGCAGAGAAAATCCCTGACCCCGCCGGGAATCGAACCCGGGAACCCGGGCGTGGGAAGCGAGAACGCTACCGCACGACCACGTGATGCGGGCGGTCCTGTAAGGGCCTTTCTGGATACAGAAAATGTACGACTGCTGCCCTGGCCAGCACATTCTCCAAATCTCTCACCAATTGAAAACGTCTGGCCAATGGTGGCCGAGCAACTGGCTCGTCACAATACGCGAGTCACTACTCTTGATGAACTGTGGTATCGTGTCGAAGCTGCATGGGCAGTTGTATCTGTACACGCCATCCAAGCTCTGTTTGACTCAATGTACAGGCGTATCAAGGCCGTTATTACGGCCAGAGGTGGTTGTTCTGTGTACTGATTTCTCAGGATCTATACACCCCAATTGCGTGAAAATGTAATCACATGTCAGTTCTAGTATAATATATTCGTCCAATGAATAACCGTTTATCATCTGCATTTCTTCTTGGTGTAGCAATTTTAATGGCCAGTAGCGTATTTAACACTGAAATTGGCCAATCAGGTCGCTGTGCTCGTAAATACGTGCACTTGCACAGACAATATACAGACATCTGTGGGTCCGTGAGTTACCACTTGCTGAAATGCTCATTACCAATCAAAATGTGCCTTTTTCGGAAGTGATGAGTTTAAGCTAGAAGAGAATAAGCTACGTTGTTCTGTCTAAAGAACTCGGAACAGATTTGGCGGCATCGCCTCTGCCAGGCTGCTTGAATTTCAGAGCTCGACGACCTGATTGGCTTATTCCAACGCTAAATAACTCGGAGACAACGCAGCGTATGAAATTTTCTTTATTAACAATTACTTATCAACACAGTCTTCCCTGCAATTCCCTTACAAGCGTTTCAAACTGTTGCTGACAACCTTGTATGAGCACCGACATGTAGGCAGAGATTAGTGTGGCATTCGTGTCTTTCCGACGTGCGTCTGGTAAATGGAGGGACGTTAACTATTGCGACGCTGTTGTGAAACACGTCCAAACAGAACCAACGAGCTGTTATTCTTTTCTTGGTTGCCAAAGGACGAATACCGGTAGACATTCATCGGAGAATGAAGAATGTAGAGGGGCAGCATGTCTGTCGAAAACCATCGCTGTGGAAACTGCGACAAGAGGTGTTATTGCTTCATGATAACGTATGTCTCCGTATCGCCAATGTAACGCCAATTCAAATGGCAGCCGGTCGAGCACCCGTCCTATAGTCGTCATTTCTTCCCATGCGATACATTAGTCTGCATTTTAAAACTTTTTGTTAGTTGATTTGTTGGAAGTAGGAGTTCTTTATGAAATTTTTATGCTGCTTCTAGGAATAACTTTCGTTTCTGTCTATCACGGCAGGTTATTACGAAGAATAAGAATCTCTCACCATCTTCTTAATATCTTGGTGAATACGTTCACCCTACTGACAGCCTTGGGAGAGCCAGTCCTGACAAAACTCTACAATCTGGTGAGAAAGATGTATGAGACAGGCAAAATACCCT
Source organism: Schistocerca cancellata (assembly GCF_023864275.1). Lineage (NCBI taxonomy): Eukaryota > Metazoa > Arthropoda > Insecta > Orthoptera > Acrididae > Schistocerca > Schistocerca cancellata. Next base: position 215,840,815 of record NC_064631.1, read on the forward strand.
CACAACTCAAGAAGGATATAATAAGTCCAATACCAAAGAAAGCAGGTGTTGTCAGATGTAAAAATTACCGAACTATCAGTTTAATGAGTCACGGCTGCAAAACACTAACACGAATTCTTTACAGGCGAATGGAAAAACTAGTAGAAGCCGACCTCGGGGAAGATCAGTTTGGATTCCGTAGAAATATTGGAACACGTGAGGCAATACTGACCCTACGACTTATCTTGGGAGCTAGAGTAAGGAAAGGAAAACCTACATGTCTAGCATTTGTAGACTTAGAGAAAGCTTTTGACGATGTTGACTGGAATACTGTTTCAAATTCTGAAGGTGGCAGGGGGACCGAAAGGCTATTTACAATTTGTACAGAAACCAGATGGCAGTTATAAGAGTCGAGGGACATGAAAGGGAAGCAATGGTTGGGAAGGGAGTGAGACAGGGTTGTAGCCTCTCCCCGATGTTATTTAATCTGTATATTGAGCAAGCAGTGAAGGAAACAAAAGAAAAATTCGGAGTAGGTATTAATATCCATGGAGAAGAAATAAAAACTTTGAGGTTCGCCAATGACATTGTAATTCTGTCAGACACAGCAAAGCGAGGATAATGGAATGTAGTCGAATTAAATCGGGTGATGCTGAGGGAATTAGATTAGGAAATGAGACACTTAAAGTAGTAAAGGAGTTTTGCTATTTGGGGAGCAAAATAACCGATGATGGTCGAAGTAGAGAAGATATAAAATGTAGACTGACATTGGCAAGGAAAGCGTTTCTGAGGAAGAGAAATTTGTTAACATCGAGTATAGATTTAAGTGTCAGGGAGTCGTTACTGAAAGTATTTGTATGGAGTGTAGCCATGTATGGAAGTGAAACATGGACGATAAATAGTTTGGACAAGAAGAGAATAGAAGCTTTCGAAATGTGGTGCTACAGAAGAATGCTGAAGATTAGATGGGTAGATCACGTAACTAATGAGGAGGTATTGAATAGGATTGGGGAGATAAGTTTGTGGCACAACTTGACTAGAAGAAGGGGTAGGTTGGTAGGACATGTTCTGAGACATCAAGGGATCACCAATTTAGTATTAGAGGACAGCGTGAAGGGTAAAAATCAAAGAGGGAGACCAGTAAGAAAATTCAGATGGATGTAGGTTGCAGTAGGTACTGGGAGATAAAGAAGCTTGCACGGATAGAGTAGCATGGAGAGCTGCATCAAACCAGTCTCAGGACTGAAGACCACAACAACCACAACAACAACAACAACAACAATAATGTTCACCCTGCTCTTCACCATAATGTCCCAAATTTAGTCGATTTGCGAGTGTAGAAATTGGATTTTCACGTTACTATTACAAACCATCTTCTTGCAATTTTGCAACATTTTTCAACAATGGCCTTACAATAAGGATCTTTCTTATTCCCTAGAAACTTCTCAGCAACTGATCAGAGGGCGGTCCATAGGTTATTTCTCTCTTCTTCATAATCTTATCAAAATCTTCTTCATCAATATCTTTATTTGAGGACAAACAAAAATATCAGCTTTCAATTTGGATTGTTTGACGAAGGGAAATTTTTTGGAAAGACGTTTTTGGTTCTAAAAATGGTTCTTGCAGGATATGTTTAGTTCCAGGCACAACATTTCTCGCTCAGGCCAAGCTCTGACACGCCACTGTCTCTGCCTTCCCCGACTGTCCCATTAGGGCAGAAAGCAAGACATTTTCGTGAACCCAACTTGTTATCCTGATAGTATTCCGATAACTTTGAAGTCACCGCAGATAGCCATTTGCGTTTCTAATACCGGATACTTGTTAAGGGTATCTTCATGTTCTCATACGTCTCTTTCATTTGAACTGTATGGGCCACAGGAACAGACTCATACACACTGACATTATGCAAGAACACGCCTTTCAGACTCCTAGTTGATGAGTCTAGAAAAAGTCTCCACTGAGTAGAATCATGTTCATTGCCACAGATGTGCATTAACTCGATCATGTTATTGCAATAAAACAGAGACATATTCTGTGAGAATAAAGGGACTAGTTCTTTATGTCAGTACCGTGAGTAATGTGTTCCTAATTCCAGAAGATTGTTATTTTCAACAGGGAGCCAAGCGATTCTGCGGATTCCTTAGCCAAATTTAAATATCGTACGAGATCATTAAGTTCACTCTGAAAGAACAGTTGTGGAGTAAAGTCGCATTCAGGCTGTTAGACGTCACTAACGTCTTCGGTAATGGCATCAACTTCACTCTCGTCCTCATCTTCTGCTACGTTCTCTAAAGCAGCTGCAGGAAGAGGAGCAACCAGATCTTCTCCATGTGCAACCCGCCTAATGGCTGGATCAATACTTGAATACCCCATTTGTTTCTTATTATTCGAATTGTACCCCTGAACATTAACTAAACAGAAGGAACAGTCGCTAAGGTGATTTTTAGACTCCCTACACACCACTGGAATCGGACATGGCATGCTCGTTTTCTTTCCTATTGTCCACAGTACAACACGATAGTAGCGAACTGTCTTTGGCGCCCATTCCTTGTCCTGGTTACCAAGTTTCATTTTAAAATAAGCATGATAAGCTTTTTCACAATGTCTATTATAACCATTCTCTGCTTAGGCGCTATATAATTTCCACGAATGTAACACAAAATATTTAGGTTGTCCACACACTTGCTTGTTGACAGTGTAGTAACTACAAACAATAGGCGAACTGTTTTATAAATTCTATTTTAAAAATACAGAATAATCACAATATAGCACTGGTAATGCAAGCCTTTCAAGCTCACGCAAGAACTAGAATGAACATGTGATACAACTTAAAGGTATATAGAGCCGTATTGAGAAATTTTCCTCCAACAGTTCGCACAACCTGCTGGCACAGCGATATAGCTTTAAAGTCAAATTGCGCAAAACGGTACGTGATAGGAAAAAAACTGAAAACAATTTGGAATCGGCACAAGAAGGTGTGGTAGTATCACATACTAATTTTCAGTCATCTGATACCATGCAGACCAGTGTTATCGCACCCCTGGTCCCTTAAAGGCCTTGAAGGGGCCACGACTGCTGTTGGGCGAGGATGTGCAGCAGGCAGCTACGGACTTCTTCACACAGCAAGACACGGTGTTTTACCAAAGAGGTGTTTTCAATCTGGTGCGTCGGTCGATGATTGCCTTAATGCTCACGGCGATTTTTTCTGACTGGCATACCGATTCTAGACTCTAGGCCCTTGAACGAAAACTTTTTAATGCCCCCTATATAACAGTACCTTTGTTAAACCATAAGGACTACTAACTCCCGACTGGTGTTTCAAATGGTTCAAATGGCTCTAAGCACTATGGGACTTAACTTCTGAGGTCATCAGTCCCCTAGAACTGAGAACTACTTAAACCTAACTAACCTAAGGACATCACACACATCCATGTCCGAGGCAGGATGCGAACCTGCGACCGTAGCGATCGCGTGGTTCCAGACTGTAGCGCCTAGAACCGCTCGGTCATCCCGGACGGCCGATTGGTCTGATGCTGAATGCTCTAAAACAACTCCACGACGTTCCTGCTACGCCCACGAAGCCACCTCCTCCAGAATTCTCAGCCTCTCAGTGAAGCTGTTTCAACATTCAAGCCTTTCAACTGTGGTGTTCATCACTCTTCTGACATTGGGCGCTAATGACCATAGCAGTTTTGCGCCCTAAAACCGCAAAAAAAAAAAACTCTTCTGACGTACTTTCGTCTAAATGTTGCTTGACCACTTCATCTCTATTACAATGAATATAATTTTTGTCGATGCCTATATTAAATCGCCTGTGTAAATCTGACTCATAGTATTAGTTGTATCCCTCAATTTTGTAAACGAACACGCTCTCTTGTCTGGAAGCACTGGCGGGCAATACGTTATTTTGGCTGTTCCCCTAAATGCACATATTTTTCCGTATTATTGGTTGGACTAACGACTGAAGGCTTCAGATTTGGAACCACTGCACGGCGACGAATAATTACTAATAAATAAGATAAACTAACACGTCATCACTTTTTTTATAACGCATCATGTAGAAGTTATTGCGCTAATGCATTTTCTGTTTCGGTGCTTTGTAACACACATACAGGGTGACAATTATTGAACTAAGTGAAAGAAACGTAAATTAGTTACAAACTAAGGCGTGCACGCACTTTATTCAAGATGTAAACGTCATTACAGGTGTCGAAATTTAGGCTATGACGAATTCGATATGTCTACCATCATTAGCGGTGATGTGGCGCAGATGAATAGTGAAATTATGCACGACCCGCTGAAGTGTCGGAACATCGATGCTGTCGATGACCTCCTGAATGGCTGTTCTCAGCACAGCGAAGTTTTTGAGGTTATTGCTGTACATCTTGTCTTTAATACAGCCCCTGTAACACCTACAGCGCCTCTCGGTGTTGAAAAAACAAAAATAGCTCCCAAATTAGCTCCCATGTCCTTAAAATATCAGTTCAGAAAATGACCCAAGTCCCTCCACAAGTAGTAATTACGAAAAATAAATAAAAAACAAATAGAGGGAAATATCTAATACAGAAATCAAAAGAAAAGGAAAATTTAATTATAAATTTTAGAAACATGGGAAGGGGAAAAAACAGTAGAAAATATTAAAATATTAGTTATTCCAATACGTAAGAAAATCAATATTATAGTCATAGAACATAGGTCTGGGACACCAAAGATAGTGTTTATTAAAGTATGAATAGCCATACGTTGTAATTACGATACTCCAGTCTCTAGTCTGTTCTAGTTCAGAAGTTATTTAGGACGTAAAGCTTTAGAGAACAACAATTGGGACTTTATTAAACGGGGATCAAGAATAGATAGTGACGAGATTGTTTTTGAGGATTGTCAATTCAAGGACATTTATCACATTAGATAAACGGGAAGGTGAATAGTAATCTGTTTGGCTTTAATGTCAGTTCGTGTGAATATTTAAACGCTTTACTGAATTGAGAATCTTAACCGGATTCGGACTTTGAATTGTGATAGTGGGAAACTTTAACTTCACGCGACTAGTGATCATAGTTAATGACAGTTTGCGGATATTAAATAGAAATAACTTATTTACCGAAAGTGACAGGATATTATCTAACATCTCTGATGCTAGCGGGAATCCTACTTAGACATCTAATTAAAGAACTTCTTTGAATGAGATCGTATGAGTGAACCTATTTATTAATAATTCTTGTCAATAAACTGACGTTGTTAATTTGGAACATAATACAAGTCTTGAACATTAATTTAACTTAGATTAATAAACGTTAAGGTTATGTATCTGTGCCAAAAACAAACTAGCGATTCGTAACTAAAACAATTGAACGAAAGGTTAAAGTATCGTCGTTTGTAAACATTGGTAGTAAAGCTGCGAAAGATTTTATCTCTCAGAGTTGGGAAGATTATACGTGTAGTGACCCACGTTTAACATTGGGTTTTAAAAGTAATCAAACTGATACTTAGCTGGGACAATATTATATAAAAGTAAGACCCTTCAATGACAGTCAATGTGTAAAAAATGAAATCAAACTTTCACCTATTAGACGAAAAAGCAAAAACAGAAAAAGGGCTGCTACACCCCACAAAAAGGAGTCGCATGTGTTCAGATCCGGAGAATATGGCGGCCAATCGAGGACCATGCTACTGCAGAGCCTCCAACACATCAAACACTCTCCTACTTCGATGGGGTCGAGCTCCGTCTCGCATGGATCCCATCCTGTCGAAATCAGGATCACTTTGAATGATGGGGATGAAATCGTATTCCGAAACCTTCACGTACCTTTCGGTAGTCATCGTGCCATCAGGGAATATCACACCTATCATTCCGTGACTGGACATTGCGCACCATACAGACTTCTCGATAGCGAAATGCGGATTCTCAGTCCCCCTAATGCGCCAATTTTTTGTACCCCGATATTTTCACATGCAAATGGTCAACAATAACAAGGCGCTTCCGCATACCAATTCCAATCGTGCCCCGCGGATAACCGTGCAGTTTGAACGCCTTAACGCAAACCGTTCAAAGGTTATGACGATTTTATTTCATATAATTCAACAATTGTCACCCTGGAGGAATTTCATTATGGCGCCGAACATCAAGATTAAATTTTGCTGCGAGAGAGGTATTGTATAATTTCCTCTCATGCTAGTGGAAATAAGTAAAAACGGACCTCCAGTTTATTTAGTTAAACTAAGCTAAAGCTAAAGTCAGATATTTTCGTTGGTTGCATCCATTTTCCGCTAACAGAATTTCTCTGAAAGGTGAAGCTTAGTGACAGGTCTTTCGAAAGCTTCTTTCCGCAGTTGGTGGAGAGTCATTAGTTCGCTAACCAGCCTAGTTGGCGCCAGCCAACCCACTTAGAAGAATTACGGAAAGTACCACTCATCGTGTCATTCTGTAATGTTGAAGTATCAGGATCAGAACAATTCCAGCTGAATATGGCAGAATTAAATCGTTCGATGATAAGGGAACTGGCTTTGGAAATGAGCCACTAAAAATAGCGAAAGAGGTTTACTATTTTGGCAATAAAATAACTGATGCTGATCGTAGTGGAGGAGATACAAATGCAGGCTGGCAATAGCAAGGATGTCGTTTTTTTTAAAAAATAAGCGACTTAACATTGAAGTAAAAATGAAGTATTAGGTAACAGTTCCTGAAGGTAGTTGTGTCTAATTCAGCCTTGAATGAACCGAAACGTAGACGATTATCGCTCCCGGCAAGAAGAAAATAGATGCTTTTGAAATGTGGTGGTGGTGCTGCTGCTGCTACTGCTGACGACGAATGTTAAAACTTAGATGGAGAAATAGAAATACTAATGACGAAACACTGGATTTAAATGAGGAGAAAGGAAATTTCCAAAAGATGGAATCGGTTGGCAGGACAAATACTGAAGAATGAACGCGTAGTCAGTTTGATAATGGAGGGTAATGTGTTTGTGCATGTGTGCGTGTGTGCGCGTGTGTGCGCGTGTGTGTGCGTGTGTGAGTGTGCGTGTGCATTTGTGTGCGTGTGTGTGCGTATGTGCATGTGCGCGTGTGTGCGTGTGCGCGCGCGCGCGCGCGCGCGCCTGTGTGTGTGTGTGTGTGTGTGTGTGTGTGTGTGTGTGTGTGTGTGTGCGCGCGTGTGTGTGCGCGTGTGTGTGTGCGCATGTGGCGGCAAGAATTGTAGTAAGAGACCGAGGCTTGACTATAGTAATCTGCTTCAGATGTAGACTAAGGTGACAAAAATCATGGGATACCTCTGGTATCGTGTCTGACCTTTTGCCGGGCGTAGTGCAACAACTCGACGTGGCATGGACTCAACAAGTCGTTGGAAGTTCCCTGCAGAAATGTTGAGCCATGCAGCATCTATAGCCGTCTATAATTGCGAAAGTGTTGTCTTTGAAAGGTTTTGTGCGCGAACTAACCTCTCGATTATGTTCCGTCAATGTTTGATGGTATTCACATCGAGCGATCTGGGTGGCCAAACCATTTGGTTGAACTGTCTAGAATGTTCTTCAGACCAATCGCGAACAACTGTGGCCCAGACGATGTCATGCTGTTAGCAAAGTCACACGCGTCGGTCGTCTGCAGCCAGTTTTCGGCGCATTATCCTGACGGATATGTTCGTAGTACTTTCCATACTGATTCAGGCGGTTGTTTCACGTAATATCGCTTGTCTATTAGCACTGACAATTTTTCGCAAACCAGCTGCTATAGGTCGTTAAGTGAAGGCCATCGGCCACTGCGTTGTCCGTGGTGAGAGGTAATGCCTGAAATTTGGTATTCTCGGCACACTCTTGACACTGAGGAGCTCTGAGTATAGAACCTCCTGACGATTTTCGAAATGGAATGCCCTATGCATCTACCTCCAACTGCCAATCCGCATTCGAAATCTGTTAATTCCTATCGTGCGGCCATAATCACACCGGAACGTTTTCACACGAATCACCTGAGTACATACAATAGCTCCGCCAAAGCACCGCCCTTTTATACCTTGTGTATGCGATACTACCGCCTTCTACATGTATATGCATATCTCTATCCCATGACTTTGTCACCACAGTGTAGCTTTCAGTAGTTAGGCGGGGATGAAGCGCCCTGAACAGGGTAGATTAGCGTATAGAGTTACCCGGACTAGTTTTTGGACTGAAGACCATAACAACAACAACAACAACAACAACAATAACAAAAACAACAACTTCTTCGTTGACGGTTATTCACGTAGAGTATGGACATAATCATTTTGGAGTGCAATTACTTTTCAGTTGAACGGTTTTCTGCGTTGTCCACAGACAACTATCGCCACTAACTGGTTGCGAAAAGTTTACTGATATTGCGTTCCATAGGTGGACCAACACGCTATCCAACAGGTGGTCATAATGATTTGGCTCAGCAGTGTGTTTATGCCAAGCTTAGCTGTAACTGATCCATGCATTACACAATTATGCTTATATTTTATCTATTTTCCATCCCCTGCGATTTGCTAGGGTTTTCCTTTTCCTAAGAATTTTGTTTTTCTAGATGCTGCTATTGTTGCAGAGTTCAGTCTCAAGACTTATTTGATACAGCTCTCCACGCTGTGCTGTCCTGTGCAAACTTCTTCTCCTTTGCGTAAAAACTACAACCCGCATCCATTTGAACATACTTACTATAGCAAAGGCTTGGTCTTCCCCTACAATTCCCCCGCCCCCACTTCCCTCTATTGCAAAGTTCACAATTCCATGACACATCTTTTAGTCTGGTTGAACTATAAATGTCTCTTACTGCCAATTCGATTCAGTTTCACATCATCAGTTATCCAATGTTCGTATGTAATCTTCAGAATCCTCCTGTAGCATCAAATTTCAAAAGCTGCTATTCTCTTCATGTCTATACTGTTTCTTGTCCATATTTCACTCTCGTACAAGACTACACTCCAGACCTTTAGAAGAGACTTCCTAACATTCTAATTTATATTAGGTGCTAACAATTTTCTCTTTTTCTAAAATACACTATGTGATCAAAAGTATCCGGACACCTGGCTGAAAATGACTTACAAGTTCATGGCGCCCTCAATCGTTAATGCTGGAATTCAATGTGGTGTTGGCCCACCCTTACCCTTTATGACAGCTTCCACTCTCACAGGCATACGTTCAGTCAGGTGCTGGAAGTTTTCTAGCGGAATGGCAGCCCATTTTTCACGGAGTGCTGCACTAAGGAGAGGCATCTATGTCGGTCGGTGAGGCCTGGCACGAAGACAGCGTTCCAAAACATCCCAAAAGTTTTCTATAGGATTCAGGTCAGGGCTCTGTGCACGCCAGTCCATTACAGGGATGTTATTGTTGTGTAACCACTCCGCCACAGGCCGTGCATTATGAATAGGCGCTCGATCGTGTTGAAAGATGCAATCGCCATCCCCGAATTGCTCTTCAGCAGTGGTAAGCAAGAAGACGCTTAAAACATCAACGAAGGCCTGTGCTGTGATAGCGCTACGCAAAACAACAAGGGGTGTAAGCCTCCTCCATGAAAAACACGACCACATCTTAACACCACCTTCCTCGAATTTTACTGTTGACACTGCACACGCTGGCAGATGACTTTCACCGGGCATTCGCCATACCCCCACCCAGCCATCGGACCGCCACATTGTGTACCACGATTCGTCACTCGCACAACGTTTCTCCACCGTTCAATCGTCCAATGTTTACGCTTCTTACACCAAGCGATGCGTCGTTTGGAATTTACCGGAGTAACGTGCGGCTTAAGAGCAGCCGCTCGACCATGAAATCCTAGTTCTCTCACCTCCCACCTAACTGTCATAGTACCTGCAGTGGATACCGACGCAGTTTGGAATTCGTGTGTGATGGTCTGGATAGATGTCTGCCCCTCTTCGACTGTAGGGCGGTCTCTGTCAATCAACAGACGAAGTCGGCCTACGCGCTTTTGTTCTGTACGTGTTCCTTCAAGTTTCCACTTCATTATCACATCGGAACAGTGTTCCTAGGGATGTTTAGGAGTGTGGAAATCCCGCGTACAGACGTATGACACAAGTGACACCCAATCACCTGAACATGTTCGAAGTCCGTGAGTTCCGCGGAGCACCCCATTCTGCTCTTTCCCGATGTCTAGTGACTGCTGAGGTCGCTGATATGGAGTACCTGGCAGAAGGTGGCAGCACAATGCGCCTAATATAAAAAACGTATGTTTTTGGTGGTGTCCGGGTGCTTTTGATCACTTAGTGCACTTTGCTTGGTATTTCATGTCAACCATGTCAAGTTACTTTGTTTTTCAAAGCGACAAATCTACCTAGTATTTTTCGTGTCTCAATTTATAATCTAATTCCGTCAGTATCGGCTGATATAATTCGACTACATACCAGTACCGCTGTTTTTTTTATTGATGTTCACTTTACAACATGTTTTTAACACCCTATTCATTCCGATCAACTTCGCTTCAAAGTCCCTTGCCGTCTCTTATATAATTATTACAGTGATATCGCTAAACCGAAAAGTTATTTTCAGGAGCTTTAACTCCCTTCATAAATTTTCCCTTGTTTTCATGTACCGCTTGCTTATGTACCGGCTGAGTAACAGTGGGGAGAGACTACGACCGTCTCCCAGCTTTCGCAACCACTGCTTCCCTTTCATGTCCTTGGCCTCTTATGACTGCAGTCCAGTTTCTGCAAAAGATGTAAATAAATTTTCGTTATTAATATTTTCTTCCTGCAACCTGCAGAATTTCAAAAAGTCTACTCCAGTCGACATTAACAAAAGCTTTGTTTAACTCAACAAATAATATAAACTTAAGTTCAAGGAAAATTTGTTGTGAGAGTATTGCTTTGTGCGTTCCTGCATTTACGTGGGACCTAAACGGATCCTCGAGGAGATTGGTTTCAACTAGTTTTTTCTCTTCTTCTGTAAGTAATTCCTGTCAGTAATTTGCAGTCATAAATACTTTCCTAAAAAGAAACCGCTTACAATATTACACCCTTTGAACGTGTATACTTAGAAGCACTCAACGCATTAAACGAATACCTTACACTAACCTATATGTTTGCTACAAAAAAGTCTGCATATTTCCAAATGTAATAAACACTGTGGCATACTAAAACTCATTTTGAACTTTTGCAAATATTCAGTACGCTATATGCTGTGACAATGGAAAAAAGAGTTCATTAGATCCGTGTCACGTATTTCAACTTTTTTTTTCGTAGTTTGTGAACACATGTTTCTATTCTTCACAAGACGGAATTACAAGATTTTGTAACAGAATTTCTCTCGGACGTCACACCGTATTTTACTATATGCAACGGCCTTAAAAAATCTAAATATTCACTGCTCCAGACACAGACATAGATTCAAGGAAGGGGTGTGGACTGTGAAGTCTACTTGGCATCCGATTACTGGCCTAGTACGTGATAACGCGGGCGAACTTAGAGAATGTACGGCCAGCATATGTGTGCCGGGATGCCTAATTATGGGAGTTAAGGCGCGTTTCTGGTACCATTACAGGCAAGTGGCAAGTGACAAGTGACTTCCGTACCTCAGAAACAGGCCTTGAATATTTATTCGTTGGTAAAAGAAATAGCCCTTCCAAGAACAAATCACCAGAAAAGACTGAAGTCGGTGCAGTTGTGGCGGTACAAAAGATTACAATTTCAAACTAATATGACTGAAACACTACCAGATGTTCATTACATTCTGAATGTTTTGGCAATGTTGAAGGAATACATGCTTTGAAATTCTAAAAATAAAAAGGTTATCTACTCTCTGTACAGAAATCAAAGTGCAACTATAAGCGTCAGAGGACATGAAAGCCAGAAAGTAACTGAGAAGAGAGTGAGACAGGCTTATAGCTTCGCTTCCGCAACAATCAATCTGTAAATTTTGCAAGCACTAGAAGAAACTTAGGAGAAATATGGATAGGGATCTATAGGAGGGAGAAATAAAAATTTTTTGATTTGACTATGACAATGTAATAGTGATGATTTCCTACTCCTTAGACTCGTTCGTGTAAATAATTCAAGTCAGTTTTGAGTTATAGAACTTTACCAAAGTCAGATGAAACTCATCTAGAAACTCAAGAACTGACGTTTAAGTTTTCTTGTAACTAGACAGGTATAAAAGGAATGAAGGAAGTGGCAGTAACTAGTCTCAATAATTACTTCGACCTTGTGTTAAAGCGTTCATGACTATCACACTCAGCCCAGAGAAACTCCCTTACTCCGATGTTACACCCATAACCTTACGTTTCACTGTGATTGGTAAATACACTCCTGAGCCATAACAGAATGACTACTGCCCACTGTGAGAGCTTGTGGTACTGCGGGTAACTGACGGAATACGGAGAGGTGGACCAAATAAAACGAGTTGGGAAAATATGTCACGCACCTAAATATAGGCGAAACAACTTACTTAATCCATTCCTGGTGCGGATGATGTGTGTTGATTTGCCTATTGTAAGGTGCAAGAAATGAACTCTGACAAGGAGACGGCACGACCGTGGCGTTGGGGATTTGTCCGAAATTTTGTGTGGTGAAAGAGGACCCCAACACCTCACATGGTTAAAATATTAGGACGCACTAACAGGAAAATACCGGGAAAAATCGATCCAAAGTTTCTTAATTGCCCTATGAGTATACAATGTTTATCTATCGCCGAGTCGCCGTCCGGCGTAGATGGTTATGACTCGGAGTCTTATGCCAGAGGTCTCGGGTTCGATTCCTCCTCTGGCACTTTTTTTTCTTCTGTTTCATTTTCTTCTGTTATTCCACCAGTTATTCAGAAAGTTTCCTAAACCTACTTTATCTTTATCAAATTAGTTACATTATTGAATAAAAATTATTTTCTTTTTCTCCAACAATACAATTCATGGCGGTGGGTTTTCCATTTTTCATTCTAAAGTATATGAAGAGGAACATTGGGTTTTTAATTAGAATAACAAAGTCGATTGGGAAACATTCAATTTTTATATATATAATAATTATAAACAAGATTTCTTCCGAAGATGTCGATGCAATTAAGTTATTTTCAATCAACAGCTTTTCATAATACACCACTGCGTCCTTCAATCGTAATTTTGATAGATCACTATGAATGGGTTCTTCAAGAATTTCTTCTCCTATTCCAGACGAGCCAGCAACTTCTTCAGTCGACATTTTTAAGCTCGGATCGGAATAACACGTTGAAATTTGAAACAGGCACATCTGTTCACGACGAAATCGAAAAACAAACTGCAATTTACTTCTCACGGCTCGCGCACAGTCCTATGCGCAGATGACCGGTATAATCCCAAGGGTACACTTACAAAGTCTCTTTAAACCTTGGAACCCCATAAAACCAAATAGAACAACGAGCACGTATATTTTTCAGTGAATGAAAAACTTTACGTTCTTGAGCTACAATAATATTTTAAAAATAATGTAGGTTTGAGAAACTTTTTGAATAATTCGTGGAATAACAAAAGAAAATGAAACAGAGAAAAAAAAGAGCCGGAGGAGGAATCGAACCCCAGACATCTGCGTAAGAGTCCGAGCCCAACCATCTACTCCGGACGGCGGCTCCGCGAGGGTCTAACACTGTATACTCCGGATTTGTGATTGGTGTAAAGAATGGCAGCTAACTCTAAATGTAGATTAATGTAAATTAATGCAAATGAATAGGAAAAAGAATCCCTTACTGTTTGAATACTACATTAGTAGTGTAGCGCTTGACACAGTCACGTCGATTAAATATTTGGGCGTAACATTGCAGAGCGATATGAAGTGGGACAAGCATGTAATGGCAGTTGTGGGGAAGGCGGATAGTCGTCTTCGGTTCATTGGTAGAATTTTGGGAAGATGTGGTTCACCTGTAAAGGAGACCGCTTATAAAACACTAATACGACCTATTCTTGAGTACTGCTCGAGCGTTTGGGATCCCTATCAGGTCGGATTGAGGGAGCAATTCAGAGGTGGGCTGCTAGATTTGTTACTGGTAGGTTTGATCACCGCGCGAGTGTCACGGAAATGCTTCAGGAACTCGGGTGGGAGTCTCTAGAGGAAAGGAGGCTTTCTTTTCGTGAATCGCTACTGAGGAAATTTAGAGAACCAGCATTTGAGGAAGACTGTAGTACAATTTTACTGCCGCCAACTTATATTTCGCGGAAAGACCACAAAGATAAGAGAGATTAGGGCTCGTACAGAGGCCACGCACCGTATGGTGGATTGCGGAGTATGTATGTAGATGTAGATGAAGATCCACTTTTTCCTAAATTGTAATCATTTGCTTGTACATATACGTCACATCTACTGACGTCCGTAAAATACTTATAATTCCTTCGTGGTGCGTCTTTTTCTTCTTCGATTAATCGTTTTTTATGTCTTAGTGCGTACTTTGCTGATTCGTTTTTTCCCTACCTTGTATGTAATCAACGCAAGGAAGAATGAGGAAGGAAGAATGAGGAATCACTCTAGCGACATTATCGGCCACAAATGGCGAACTCCAGGAATATAATCGACTTGTACGAAGGGTAAATTATTATGGCCCAGTGTCTGGGAACGAGCATATCGGATACGGGGAAGCCGGTTAACTGTTAGAGTGCTGCCATCGTGATCACCTGCTGAAAGTGGCTGAAGCATTGTGAAAGCATGAACACTGTGTGGATGAACTAGAACATATCATTCAGTTATTAGAACGTAATGCTTCAACAAGCGCATGCAGAATTTTTACACGTATCCATGTTCCACATAAAGAATATGGCTGACGTTACGTACACATCATATCCTTATCATTTATTGCAGATTAGACAGTTTGGAGAAGGAGATGGTGGCAGACGATAGGAATTTTATCGTTGTTTAACTGCAGATTATTCAGGGTTCACATGAATAACGTTTATTGATGATTGTGAAGTTATCAACAATACTCGTAACTCACATGGTGGTCCAACGAAAACCCACATGCCTTTGTGGAAGTACATTTTCAAGAACGCTTCTTTCTAAATGTATCTTGTGGTATGATAGATGATTGGGGGTTGTTGTGTTACTGCATCATCTCACAGGGTCCTTTAATTTAGACTTTCTTGGAAACGCGCTTCCATCATTACTGGAACAGGTTCCTTTGGCGACAAGGATGGATATGTTCTTCTAGCATGACGGGGTCCTTACACATTCTAGTTGTTAGGTGACACATCTTCTCTACCCAATCTTCACCGGAAAATTGACTACCAGAAATGATCTTCTCTCTTAGTCATCAACGCCTCTGAATCTTGAAGTGTTAGACTTTTGTCTGTGGGTATTGTTGAAAAAGCAAATCTACAAAGAAAACCTAAACGCAAGAGACAGAGTGACTATGAATAGTGAGTCTCACAGAAATGAACAGCAAGACGAACTCAGATCTATGTGTGATTGTGTCACGATAAATTAAACTTCATTGAAGACGGAGGTGGAATTTACGAAGGTCAAGTTTGAACTTACTCATTTTCCATTAATTAACACCTTCTGGGAGTAATGTTTCGAGTTGTATTTTAAAAATTGTGTCATTGTCATGAACAAAAAGTGAACATGTTGTATTCAACTTAATCTGAACTAGTACCCCCTGAAACGTTTACTACTGCTCCCGACACACAGTGTATAACTGCACGAACAAAATCCAACTCGTCATTATCTTCGTAAACATTTTTTTCCGAAGCTGAGTCCAAAGATAAAAAGTGTTGAACATTCTTTTGGGAAACTACGTGGTGTATATAATGCAGTGTCTCTCAAATGGAGTGTTCCAATTTCACAAGACTAGAGATTCTACTTGAATCAAGATAGACACTTAGAGAAGATGTTATCATGCATATGAATAAAAAGTTTTTATTTTCAAAAGAACCCTATGAATTTACAAGGGTACACATTTACATGCAAGAACATGCAACCTTGGGGTTCCTTTTAGACATATGTTTGGAATCGCGTTCAGTGTGCCTCCACGGTACGCACAGTCAACGTCCAGACGATACCAGAATGAAATTTTCACTCTGCAGCGGAGTGTGCGCTGATATGAAACTTCCAGGCAGATTAAAACTGTGTGCTGGACCGAGACACGAACTCGGGACTTGTGTCTTTCACGGGCAAGTGCTCTCATGAGGTACTGGCAGAACTGAAGCAGTGAGGACGGGTCGCCAGTCGGTGCGGGCACGGTAGCTCAGCGTGTTCAGTCAGAGGAATTATCAAACCCTTGTAACAAGAAAAGTGAGTGAATTGATGAACGCTGAACCTGAGCAGGAGTCATGGGACGTCCGCCCCGAACGACTACAATGACCAATAACGAACAAAATGAGATATTTTTTTTAAAAAGTCGGTAGGGCACTTCCTCGCGAAAGGAAAAGGTCCCGGGTTCGAGTCTCGGACCGCACACAGTTTTTTTGCTGGCCGGTGTGGCCGTGCAGTTCTAGGCGCTTCAGTCTTGAACTGCGTGACCGCTACGGTCGCAGGTTCGACTCCTGCCTCGGCCATGGATGTGTGTGATGCCCTTAGGTTAGTTAGGTTTAAGTAGTTCTAAGTTCTAGGGGACTGATGACCACAGATGTTAAGTCCCATAGTGCTCAGAGCCATTTTGAACCGCACACAGTTTTAATCAACCAGTAAGTTTCATCCAGACGATTGTTAAGTCCACCCTACATTTTCGAGAGTATGTCCGCAGGTGCCAGTGCGTTAGTGGTGTGTACAGTTGAAAAACAAAATTTTCCGATTTTTTTTTCGCAGTTGTGAAAAAGTCACATCTGCTACAGATACATGAACATGCAACCGTCTTATTCTGATAAAAAAAGAACCGTCTCCAAATCGTTTCTTGGGAAACGGTGAGAAACAAACGAAGCTTTTGAGAGTTCTCTTGTGCATGTCTGTGGTATGTGGCTATTGTAGTCAACATATTCGTACTGTGTGCTTCACTTTTACACTTAAATGGAATGGAGCCTCATCACAAACACTAAATGAGAAGGTACAGGGTGACATTCAACTATATGAAAAAAAACGTAAATTAGTTGCAAACTATGGCGTGCACACACTTTATTCAAGATATAAACGTCACTACAGTTATTCAGATGTTATGACATGTTCGATACGCCTGCCATCATTGGCGATGATGTGGCGCAGACGAATAACGAAATTCTGCATGGCCCGCCGAAGTGTCGTAACATCGATGTTGTCGATGACCTCCTGAATGCTCGTTTTCAGCTCAGCAATGATTTTGGGGTTATTGCTGTACATCTTGTTTTTAATATAGCCCCACAAAAAGGAGTCGCATGTCTTCAGATATGGAGAATGTAGTGGCCAATCGAGAGCCATGCCAGTGGCCTCTGGGTACTCCACATCCAGAGTGCAGCCCCCAAAGTGCTCCTCCAGGACATCATACACTCTCTTGCTTCAATGTAACTTTAGAGAATGAGGATGAAATCACCTTCCAAAACCTTCACGTATCGTTCAGTAGTCATTGTGCCATCAAGGAATATCGCACCGATTACTCAGTGACTGGACATTGCACATGTTAGTCACCATTTCAGGGCGGAGAGACTTCTCGATCGCGAAATGCGGATTCTCAGTCCCCCAAATGAGCCAATTTTGTTTATTACCAACCTATCCAAAAGAAAGTAGGCTTCGTCTCTAAGCCAAACAACAATGCGCATACTAATTCCCATGACATCCCGCGGCCAACCTCGCAGTTTGAACCTCCTAACTCAAACCTTTTAGAAGTTATGACGATTTTATTTCCTTACTTCAATAGTTGTCACGCTGTAAATTGTTGTCTGACATCACTACGCGCAGAACAAATTCAAAAAACGCTATACGCTGTTGTTTATTACTATCATGTGTCGTTGGTAGTAATCGAATCCTATGGTTTGAAAAGCAAACATCGGCGCAAAACACATCAGAGAATTCAGAGGAAGGGCTATATGGCGGCTGCCACAGAGAGTACTTGCATAATTCTGTTGAATACGCTCTACTTCATGAAGAGTTTATTGTATAAAAAATTTATGTTTACGCGAATTTTCGTGAAGTCATAGCATCTGTGGTAATTTCTCAACAACAGTGTAAGATCCGATATGAGTCGGATGTTTAACTGAGCGAAATAGCTTTGATGAATAACCGATCCTATGATCTCACCGAAAGTAGTCCATAAAAACAGTTTGAAGTGATATACTTAAATATTACTCGGCAGCACACTCAAATAGCATCTGTGGCTGTTGCAATTCTAAGGCCAGTCTGGAACCGCGCGACCGCTACGATCGCAGATTCGAATCCTGCCTCGGGCATGGATGTGTGTGATGTCCTTACGTTAGTTAGGTTTAAGTAGTTCTAAGTTCTAGGGGCTAATGACCTCCGATGTTAAGTCCCATAGTGCTCAGAGCCAATTGAACCATTTTGAATTCTAAGGCACGACGTGTCATTGTTTTGTGAGACATCTAAGGCAGTACTTGGACTACGGTGACGATTTTCATGAAGATTTACAAGTAGTTTCTTTTCGTCTAGACAGACTAAATGATCCTGATGTACACTACGGGCCATTAAAATTGCTACACCACGAAGATGACGTGCTACAGACGCGAAATTTCACCGACAGGAAAAATATGCTATGATATGCAAATGATTAGATTTTCAGAGCATTCCCACAAGGTTAGCGCCGGTGGCGACAATTAAAAGTGCTGACATGAGGAAAGTTTCCAACCGATTTCTCATACACAAGCAGCAGTTGATCGGCGATGCTTGGTGAAACGTTGTTGTGATGCCTCGTGTAAGGAGGAGAAATGCGTACCATCACGTTTCTGACTTTGATAAATGTCGGATTGTAGCCTATCGCGATTGCGGTTTATCGTATCGCGATACTACTGCTCGCGTTGGTCGAGATACAATGGCTGTTCACAGAATATGGAATCGGTGTGTTCAGGAGTGTGATACGGAACGCCGTGCTGGATTCCAACGGCCTTGTATCACTAGCAGTCGAGATGACAGGCACCTTATCTGCATGGCTGTAACGGATCGTGCAGCCACGTCTCGATCCCTGAATCAACAGATGGGGACGTTTGCAAGACAACAACCATCTGCACGAACAGTTCGACGACGTTTGCAGCGCATGGACTATCAGCTCGGATACCATGGTTACCCTCGACACTGCATCACAGACAGGAGCGCCTGCGATGGTGTACTCAACGACGAACCTGGGTGCACGAATGGCAAAACGTTATTTTTTCGCATGACTCCAGGTTATGTTTACAGCATCATGATGATGGCATCCGTGTTTGACGACATCGCGGTGAATGCACATTGGAAGCGTGTATTCGTCATCACCATACTGGCGTATCACCCGGCCTGATGGTATGGGGTGCCATTGGTTACACGTCTCGGACACCTCTTGTTCGCATTGACGGCACTCTGAACAGTGGACGTTACATTTCAGATGTGTTACGACCCGTGGCTCTACCCTTCATTCGATCCCTACAAAACCCTTCATTTCAGCAGGATAATGCACGACCGCATGTTGCAGGTCCTGTAAGGGCCTTTCTGGATACAGAAAATGTTCGACTGCTGCCCTGGCCAGCACATTCTCCAGATCCCTCACCAACTGAAAACGTCTGGTCAATGGTGGCCGAGCAACTGGCTCGTCACAATACGCGAGTCACTACTCTTGATGAACTGTGGTATCGTGTTGAAGCTGCATGGGCAGCACGCCACGCCATCCAAGCTCTGTTTGGTTCAATGCCCAGGCGTATCAAGGCCGTTATTGCGGCCAGAGGTGGTTGTTCTGGGTACTGATTTCTCAGGATCTATGCAGCCAAATTGCGTGAAAATGTAATCACATGTCAGTTCTAGTACAATATATTTGTCCAATGAATACCCGTTTGTCATCTGCATTTCTTCTTGGTGTAGCAATTTTAATGGCCAGTAGTGTATATAAGTAGAGAGAGGAGTCCTTTTTCCGTTAAGAAGAACATCAAATAACTACGAAGAAAAATTCGTATGGGGTGTGGTCCCGCCAGTTAACACTGTCTCTTTTACCTACAAAACAAGATAACTGAAGGATATTAACTATTTTCTAATATGTCCGAACGGAGAATTTATGTTCAGGGAAACCGGTTCACTTCATCGGCATTTATGCATTGACGGGTGCTCGGGACACTGTAGATAGAAAAGCATGTAATTATCCACATTACACCTGGTAAGAGAGTACGGAACCGGTGAAGTACACGATCGCGGCATAAATCGGGACAGGAGACTTCGCACAGGAATACCAGCGTTCTAAATGTAAACTTAAATCTGTAACCAAACATGCATCTCTAGCCAATAAAAATCGTATATATTGTATACGAAATATTTTATTCGAATTAGTCTATACTACTATCCCTGCCCCCCCCACCCCCCCACCCCCCTCTCTCTCTTTTCTCTCCGTCCGAACAGGCCTTGGAATGCCCATCGTTACTGACCGATCGCTGTGTCTTTTCCAGGCGATAGGCGTCACTGGATGCGGGTACGAAGGGGCATGTGGTCAGCACACCGCTCTCTCGGCCGTTGCAGTTTTCGTGACCGGAGCCGCTACTACTCAATCAATAACTATTCAGTTGGTCTTACAATTGCTGAGTATACTCCACTTGCAGCTGTGCTCAGCAAGCATGGACGGCCACCCATCCAAGTGCTTGCCAATCCTGATAGCCATTAACTTCGGTGATCTGACGGAAACCCGTGTTACCACTGTGGCCGTTGGTTGTACTGTTACCACGTTCTAAAATATTTACTATTCATCCTTAAGCAGCCTGAATAATAAAGAGTATTCGAACTATGGAGGGGATGAATTCTACATCTACATCTACATACATACTCCGAAATCCACCATACGGTGCGTGGCGGAGGGTACCTCGTACCTCAACTAACATCTTCCCTCCCTGTTCTACTCCCAAACAGAACGAGGGAAAAATGACTGCCTATATGCCTCTGTACGAGCCCTAATCTCTCTTATCTTTGTGGTCTTTCCGCGAAATATAAGTTGGCGGCTGTAAAATTGTACTGCAGTCAGCCTCAAATGCTGGTTCTCTAAATTTCCTCAGTAGCGATTCACAAAAAGAACGCCTGCTTTCCTCCAGAGACTCCCACCCTAGTTCCTGAAGCATTTCCGTAACACTCGCGTGATGATCAAACCTACCAGTAACAAATCTAGTAGCCCGCCTCTGAATTGCTTCTATGTCCTCCCTCAATCCGACCTGATAGGGATCCCAAACGCTCGAGCAGTACTCAAGAATAGGTCGTATTAGTGTTTTATAAGCGGTCTCCTTTACAGATGAACCACATTTTCCCAAAATTCTACCAATGAACCGAAGACAACTACCCGCCTTCTCTGCAACTGCCACTACATGCTTGTCCCACTTCATATCGCTCTGAAATGTTACGCCCAAATATTTAATCAACGTGACTGCGCCAAGCGCTACACTACTAATGGAGTATTCAAACATTACGGGATTCTTTTTACTATTCATCTGCATTAATTTACATTTATCTATATTTAGAGTTAGCTGCCGTTCTTTACACCAATCACAAATCCTGTCCATGTCATCTTGTATCCTCCTACAGTCACTCAACGACGACACCTTCCCGTACACCACAGCATCATCAGCAAACAGCCGCACATTGCTATCCACCCTATTCAATTCTGATATTCGTTTCCCAAAATCTCGCATAGGAGTAAGGTATTCACTGAGCAAAGCTGTTGGCTGCGAAAAGACTGCGAAAAGCGTGGGCTGCTCGAGAAACGATGTGAGAAGGAGCAGCCAAGTACCTGGTACGCGCAGTGAGCGTGACCTTACTGCAGCCGCCTCCGTGTGATGCGCGCTGACACTTCGTCACGAGACAAGAGACGTCCTGTACAACGTCGGGTAATAATTGCAGCTAATGGGCCGGCCGGCCGGCGTCAACACGTTGAGTAATGGCGGAGGGACCACTTAGCGGCCCGCCCGCCGCCCTGGAAGCGGACAGCAGACCTGAGCGGCACGCGACGCCACAACACGACAACTGGTCACTTTCCTACACACTTTATCTATCTGCCAAAAACATCTCTCACTTCCGTTACTTTTCTGCTCGAAGTTTCTTGTGTGTTGAGAAGCAACCTTTTCGAATGTTTGATATGCACGAAGTATCCCTGTTATCCAAGGCAACCGCTCATCCTCCTTTACATGCCGTGTGCGTGGGGTTGATCTGCTATTCTGTTATTTTGCGCAACGGATTAATCTGAGATGTACCCTCTACCCTGTGGCTCCTGCAAGATGCAATTTCCACCCCCACACTACTACAGAAGACAGACAGACGCTCGTAACGTTCTAAAGAGAAATGCCTGAAAAACTTTCAGCAATAAATATCTTCTGGAGTCGTCCACTGTAAGGAAATGACACAAAAATTCACAACATTTCTTACGTAACTAATGGGAGGATACTTGGGTACTGGAGTAGTGCTAGTTAGTGTAAGAAAAAGATGAAACTAACGAAAATTATTATTTATTTTGCAAAAAATTGAACAAGTTATCTCCTGGTTCTTTTTGGAATGTGAAGTTACCTCTCAAGGATAGAATTCGCTAATGAAATTTCTATACAAAGTTTAAGATTGTTATTGACTTGGCAGAATGGCTGCGAGGCGCGCCTACTCAACTTGAATAATTATCCTTTAGAATGTTGCTAGGTACGGTAGAGGCTGTCGCATGTGAAATGCAGTGAAGTGTACTGTTGTGGAGGAAATATGGGGCTCGCAATAGCTGTAGCGCACAATGCCGTAAGCTGCTATGACTGCTGTCTGCACCGCTCGCTGCTGACAAATAAGATAATTCTCGTTCTATCTGGATTGACCTTCGCCAATCAAACTCTCCCTACGCCTTGATGAAGTCAAGGATTCCTATTCGCCCCTAGTCTAACTATTGGCGTGGTACACCGGTCAGATAACCAGTCCACCGCCATGCCACTCAAAAATTCGCTCGCAGGCGTGTAACTATAACTTTGTCCGTTCACACCGCACAATAAGTGTGTCGGCCAACACAGTGAACAACGCTTAATCGCAAGGACTCAATATAGGGTCGCACTTCGATTCGCTCTCGACAGAGGTGCTCTCCCAGTGAAGTACTGAGGGGAGACTTGTTCCTCGCTCCAAGAGCGACAACGGAACGGCGCCTCTCCACGCCAGACGTGAAGGGGTATATCTTTCGGTCTCTTCCATTACTCCTTCCCTTCAGCTCAAGGCGTCAGAAATATCGTCTGCCAATCAGCATGCTCTTCTAAAACGGGAGAATGACGTTTCGTTTAAGGCGACCAATCCAGAAATCTGTAGTATCGGCGTTTGGCGTTTGATGTCTCCCTGTGAAAATCTCTGAAACTGCGTGCTATGTGTAAAGAATGTGTAGGTTGGATGCTCCCACACAATGTAGCGGAATTCGATTTTAAGCCGAACATGGTGTCATTCCCCCTTTCACTCGGGCACACGCTGTCTGCTCCACGGGTGGCCGAGGTTGACTTGTCCTCTGAAGGGACCGGTCTCCTAGTGTGTGGTCTGCCTCTCTCGAACTTAAACCTCCTGTGACCTTCGTGTCTGGAATGTATGTGTGTGCGCCAGCCTCGAGTATTTCAACCCCAGTGTGCCCTTGTTATTTGCATATCGTTTACATGAATTCATACAACATTGACTTTATCTTATCGAGTTTGGGTTTGAATGAAGCGTCTTGTGTGCGGAATATGATTGTGAGGGCGGAATATGTAAGCAATGAAGGTCAGGAGACCACGACATCTTACAATGCCTACACAGTACCTCAAGCCTCATGCGGAAGCTCTGTGGAGAAAAAAAGAACAATAGAAACTAGATAGAGGGGGAGGAAAGAGGCAGGGTGGAGAAATACTGTACTCTAGAGATGCAAAGTGGATATGAATACTGCGCTGCTTCTCACAATTCCCGTACCTCAGTAATTGTATTCAGTATCAAGTCTTGAAGAATCTTTGTAAAGATGAACGTCAACCACAGTAAACCCAGGATACTGGAATTTAGTTGAATGAAATCAGGTAGTGTTGAAGTAATTACATTATGAAGTGAGACACTGAAAGTAATACATGAGTTTTGCTATTTTGGCAGGCAAATAACTGATGATGTTTGAAGTAGAGAGAATACAAAACGCAGACTGGCTATAGCAACAAAAGCATTTCTGGAAAAGAGGCATTTGTTAACATCTAATATAAATTTAAGTGCTAGGATGACGATTTTGAAAAAATTTCTTTGGAGAGTAGCCTTGTATGGAAGAAGTAACACGTTGACAGCAAGCAGAACAGACACGAAGTGAATGGAAACTTTTGGAAGGTGGTGCTACAGGGGAATGACGAAGATTAGATGGGTAGATCGGATAGTTAATGACGAGGTGCTGAACAGAATTTGGATGACAAGAAATTTGGGGAACAATGTGAATAAAAGAAGCTATCGGTAAATAGGACAAATTCTGAGGCATGGGAGAATCGTCAGTTTGGTAATGAACGGAATTGGGGGCGGGGGGGGGGATAACAATTGTAGGTGGAGAGCAAGGGATGATGTTAGTTACAGTAGCTGATCGAGGATGAAAGGCTTGCGCAGGATAGAGTGTAGTATTCATGCCCCATGTCGATCCATACTTTATTAGATTTTATCATACGGTTTGGAAAGGCTTACACTGCAATACGACGGCAAGCAGTTAGGAACGGTAGCAGTCCAGATCTCATACGACAGATGGTCACGGAGCTTGAGAACGGAGATGCGAGCAGGAGCCGCGTCTTACTGGAGCAGGCAGAGAATACGGTGATTAACGACTCCAACTAGATTGTTGACATTATCCATACTGGCAGCTTCTTAACCATAATTGCAGAAACTCCAAAATCAAGCTCACATGTTAATTAGACTTTTCATTAATATTGTCAATCATTGATCGAGTAAACCGACCATTCAGAAAGGCGCTCAATACAGGCAGGCGTGATACACTGAAGCTAGTCTACTACAAAATTGAGAACGAACTTTCAGGTGGGTCACGGAGGCATTCTTCGACTAGTATTCAGGCTGACAACGGGCACTCACTGCGAGTGAATATTTTATATTTTTCAAATTAAGTTAACAGTGTTTGATCTGTGACGGTATGTACCGTTACGCCGTACCGGTACCTCTGCCAAAAAAAAAAAAAAAAAAAAAAAATCAGAACTACAGATTTTGAGATGTGGTACTATGGGGCTTTTGCTGCGGTTTGAAGCGATTAAAACAAATGTTGTACCCAGACTATTGAAATGTCCAGAAAGCGTTAAAACAACATTCTAAGAAGTCTAGATTTCGAGAACACCCACTGGACGGCCACACCACAGTACCAAAGGTTTTTCTTTATTCTTTTTTACAAATCAAGCACGGAGTTAAAGTATTAGTCAGCCTCAGGGAAAGTATACTAGACGGTTTGTGATCAGCTCTCATGCCGACAGCATATCTACTTTACAATTTTTGGTATTATGCATTCAAAAGCAGTTTTGTGATAAATAGTATTTCGGAGAACGTTATATGCGAGTTCGTGAGTGTGCGATTTCGAACTGTCAATAAAATTGTGTTGAAATAACTTTACGATATCGAAATGATGCTCGATAGGGTGGTGACCAGAATCCGCGAACTTAGATTCGAGGCCGGCTGTTGTGGCCGAGCGGTTCTAGGCGCTTCAGTCCGGAACCGCGCTGCTGTTACGGTCGCAGGTTCGAATCCTGCCTCGTGCATGGAGGTGTGTGATGTCCATAGGTTAGTTAGGTTTAAATAGTTCTAAGTCTACGGGACTGATGACCTCAGCTGTTAAGTTCCATAGTTCTTAGAGCCATTCTTTTTTTTTAGATTCCAGTATTACCTCTAGTCTGGATCTAAAGACATTGTTGACTTTTCTATTAAAAAAAGGTGGGATGCCACTAGTACGCAACCGTGTTAACGGGTCACATTTTTCGAAACCCCATAATCCTCGTCCATTGCGACACGAAAGTTTGAAATTTGGCTCAGCAGTGCATATAATCTTTTTTTTGTAACGGTGCAATAGCGTGGCGTCCTGCGACGTCAACCTCGGACTCGGCGATGCTTCAGACAGCAACTTATCGACACATTTTAAAAAAAGCCAGAGCTCCAAAGTTCATGTGAAGTGTAAGCTGAATTCGGCACCAAAATTCACGATAATTATGCCCAACGCCACCGTTGGAAGGTCGTCTCACGCCCTCTCACACCCTTTTTTACGCCTGTGCGATGGAGATCGGAACCGCGATGCCCAGTAATGAAAATACGCGATTTTTTTAGGGATGGCCGTGGAAAAAGTGTCAGACACACCGATGTTCTGTACCCACACAAAAAGGCCTCGGGGGATGGCATAAATGGCTCCAGTGAAACCCGACCTTCACTTGAGGAGTTGAATCCCAAACATTTTGCTGCCGGAAAAGAGTTTTCGCAGTGCGTTGAGCAATAGGGTGACCTTCTCCACAACCTTTGACACTGCTGACTACCTCATGTCGATTCACTCCTTCTCTAAGGGCACCATGGACTGAAAGTGACCGCACACCTTTGGTGTGTAGCGCGACCTCACTTTTGACAGAGGTATACAGGGTGGAACCACTAGGGAGCGTTCAAAACTATTCGACATAATTTAAACACGATCGGAAGCAGCAAAGGCTGTTTATACTTCTTCAACCCTCCTGTTTCGCGCCCTTCTGCTGTGTAATCACACGGGATTGCGGCATTGACACGTCCATGAACATAACGGTAAGACCCAAAAGTTCGGCAACACTATCATTGCCACTCGAACTCGGGGCTGCGGACAACTGCACAATGCCGTTCATTAAGGAAGTGCCAAATTGAACGACTTTTTCTCGCCGTCAGGTAACGAGTTGTGAACTGCGTGTCCACAAATCCACTTCACGGAGCTCGTCTTCGTTTGTGGGAAGTATGCAGAGTCCAGAAAGAGGATCGTGTGAGGAGATATCTGATTAGCAATGAAGGCCAGCATCTACCGCACCAAGAACAAGAGACCTATCGCAGAAGTAAAAGAAGGGCGGCGGGATGTCTGAAAGCTGGGTAGGTGCTGAGAGACATGTGTGGAAGGGCCTCCAGCAACGGACTGCTAAGGCACGTTGGACAACGGTGATCCAGCACCGTTTGAGAGGCGACGAAAAGGGCTATCGCTCTGTCAGGGACATGATACAGGCCTAAATCACCCCTGAACTGCGGGATAGTGAGGGTTTATTACTCTATATTGAACAGCACGCCATGGCAAACATATGAACCCAATGCCAATAACATGCGGTGATCTTGAATGGTGGAATGGGGAGTGTCTGTGCCACGTGGGGGATATGTGACGCCAAGAAGATCGAGGGCTCGTAAACAATGATCTAGGAGCCCTAGGCGCCGGCAGTTGAGGGCAGTTGTGTGCCGCAAATCACTTGCAAAATCAGATAGCAGCAGCCACGCGCAGTGGAGCAGCTCTGTTCGCAGGATGCTCTGCACCTGTAGCCAAAGCGCTCGATTTGCGGACTCTAAGGCAGCTACCAGAGGCTTCACCGTAAGTGATAACCCATACCAATGATGCCCTTACCTCAGCATTGCAACGAAGAATTAGGACGAGATCGTCCGATATGCAGTGCAGCTGAACATATGGCCACCCAGAGACATCCCAGACAGGCGTTGCACGAGGCCGCAGAGCGACGGTTCCACCACAAAGCATATAACAGTGTAGAATTTGGATGAGATCGTCCGATATGCAGTGCAGCTGAACATATGGCCACCCAGAGACATCCCAGACAGGCGTTGCACGAGGCCGCAGAGCGACGGTTCCACCACAAAGCATATAACAGTGTAGAGCGTGGACAGCCTTGATGCACTAAACGACGGATCTAGATGGGAGGCGTAAGACGGCCAATGCATAGCACCCAGGACGTCGCCCCACGAAGGAGAGCGCATTACGACATTGACAGTAGTATGGGGGTATCTCACATTGCTGAGCACCGCCTCTAGGTAGTTGTGATCGACGCGATCGAACGCCTGCTTGAAGTGACGAGCGGCCAAACGTCCAGACATACAACGAGGGTGAGCAAGGACATGATGACAGAGGGAACACCTCCCAAGGAGATTTTATCAGGGGATACTATATACCGGGACGTCCGTTTAAGCCATGCAGCTAGCAACCACTTAATGATCTTCGTGTCACTATTGAGCAACGTCAAGAGGCGATAACTGCATATCAATGATGTACCCCGAAGCTTGTGGATGGGAATGAGGAGGCCATCGAGGAAACCGTCTGGGATCTACACGATAGGCGACATAAGTCCCGACAAATTTCCGTTCAAATTGTTCAAATGGCTCTGAGCACTATGAGACTTAACATCTGTGGTCATCAGTCACCGAAAACTTAGAACTACTTAAACTTAACTAACCTAAGGACATCACACACATCCATGCCCGAGGCAGGTTTCGAACCTGCTATCGTAGCAGTAGCGAAGTTCCGGACTGAAGCGCCTAGAACCGCTCGGCCGGCCAAATGTCCGTCCACTCCGACGTCGTTAGAGTACGAAACGTCAGGTAAAACTCTAAAGGGAGGCCGTTAGGGCCAGGCGACTTGTTCATAGACCCCATTTGGATAGCATCATGGATTTCGTCCTCCGTAAAGTCGGCAAGCGGATCCATCGTTACATCTTCTGGAATCATGACAAAAGAGAGTCCGGAGACCACTGTAATGGTGGCAGGGTCGTGACGTTGTTCAGAATATAGCATAACATAATGTGCATGGAAGGCAGACACTGTATCACACTGGGTATGCAAGCGCCGCCCATCATCAATGTATTAATCAAAGTCCTCCGATGGCGGTGAATTCTGCTATCACGTGGTACATAGGCGGATGCTCCTGGACAAACCTGTCATGTTTGCCTTGACCATAGCTCCTTCAAGGTGACTTCGAAAGGGATCAATGAGCTGTGCCTTGTCACAGTTCAACATTTCTAGACGTTCTGGCGAATACGGCATCATAGCACATTCTCAAAGAATTCCGAAGTATAAATCGTAAGTTCGTCGCCTCCATGCTCCGACCTCCCTTATATAACCAATCAGGCCTTGCGGAGGGCAGGCTTTGCACACACACCATGATAGGGCAGAGTGATATTCATCACTGCAAGACGACAAGCTCTCCGCGTAATCTCAATGAGACGATGGGCAGTCAGGTGAAGTAAGATGGATCGCATTCAGTTTCCAATGTCCCAGCCGCGCCACACCCTTTGACGGCACGGACTGATTGCACATATACCGGGTGGTCCATTGATAGTGACCGGGCCAAATATCTCACGAAATAAGCATCAAACGAAAAAACTACAAAGAACGAAACTCGTCTAGCTTGAAGGGGGAAACCAGATGGCGGTATGGTTGGCCCCCTAGATGGCGCTGCCATAGGTCAAACGGATATCAACTGCGTTTTTTTTAAAATAGGAAACCACATTTTTTATTACATATTCGTGTAGTACATAAAGAAATATGAATGTTTTAGTTGGACCACTTTTCTCGCTTTGTGATAGATGGCGCTGTAATTGTCACAAACGTGTAAGTACGTGGTATCACGTAACATACCGTCACTGCGGACGGGATTTGCTTCATGATACATTACCCGTGTTAAAATGGACCGTTTACCAATCGCGAAAAATGTTGATATTTTGTTGATGTATGGCTTTTGTGATCAAAATGCCCAACGGGCGTATGCTATGTATGCTGCTCGGTAGCCTGGACGACATCATCCAAGTGTCCGGACCGATCGCCGGACAGTTACGTTATTTAAGGAAACAGGAAGTGTTCAGCCACATATGAAACGTCAACCACGACCTGCA
The DNA here is from genome assembly GCF_023864275.1 of Schistocerca cancellata. Lineage (NCBI taxonomy): Eukaryota > Metazoa > Arthropoda > Insecta > Orthoptera > Acrididae > Schistocerca > Schistocerca cancellata. The sequence goes on from NC_064631.1 coordinate 215,870,635, forward strand.
ACAAATGATGATGCCCAAGTAGGTGTTTTAGCTGCTGTTGCGGCTAAACTGCACGTCAGTAGCAGATAAACTGCGCGAGAATCGGGAAGCTCAAAAACGTCGGTGCTGAGCATGCTACATCAACATCGATTGCACCCGTACCATACTTCTATGCACCAGGAATTGCGTGGTGACGACTTTGAACGTCGTGTACAGTTCTGCCACTGGGCACAAGAGAAATTACGGGACGATGACAGATTTTTTGCACGCGTTCAATTTAGCGACGAAGCGTCATTCACCAAGAGCGGTAACACAAACCGGCATAATATGCAGTATTGGGCAACGGAAAATCCACGATGGCTGCGACAAGTGGAACATCAGCGACCTTGGAGGGTTAATGTATGGTGCGGCATTATGTGAGGAAGGATAATTGTCCCCCATTTTATCGATGGCAATCTAAATGGTGCAATGTATGCTGATTTCCTACGTAATGTTCTACCGATGTTACTACAAGATGTTTCACTGCATGACAGAATGGCGATGTACTTCCAACATGATGGATGTCCGGCACATAGCTCGCGTGCGGTTGAAGCTGTAGTGAATAGCATATTTCATGGCAGGTGGATTGGTCGTCGAAGCACCATACCATGGCCCGCACGTTCAACGGATCTGACATCCCCGTATTTCTTTCTGTGGGGAAATTTCAAGGATATTTACTATCGTGATCCACCGACAACGCCTGACAACATGCGTCAGCGCATTGCAAATGCATGTGCGAACATTACGGAAGGCAAACTACTCGCTGTTGAGAGGAATGTCGTTACGCGTATTGCCAAATGCATTGAGATTGACGGACATCCTTTTGAGCATTTATTGCATTTATGTGGTATTTATAGGTAATTACGCTGTAACATCATGCGTTCTCAGGAATGATAAGTTCACAAAAGTACATGTATCACGTTGGAACATCCGAAATAAAATGTTCAAACGTACCTACGTTATATATTTTAATTTAAAAATCTACCTGTTACCAACTGTTCGTCTAAAATTGTGAGCCATATGTTTGTGACTATTACAGCGCCATCTATCACGAAGCGAAAAAAGTTGTCCAACTAAAACATTCATAGTTATTTACGTACTACACGAATATGCAATAAAAAAGGGGGTTCCTATTTAAAAAAACGCAGCTGATATCCGTTTGACCTATGGCAGCACCATCTAGCGGGCCAACCCTAGCGCTATCTGGTTTTCCCCTTCAAGCTAGACAAGTTTCGTTCTGTGTAGTGTTTCCGTTTGACGTTTATTTCGTGAGATATTTGGCCCGGTCACGATCAATGGACCACCCTGTATAAGTGTCATGATAAGAGAACGCAACAAGCTAGATATCAACAGCCTGCACCCCACTGACAATATCGTGGCACATACAAACACATCGAGGCCACTGGAAAAATGGCTAATGAAATTTGTAAAGCATGGACGATCGCCATAAATATACTCCCAAAGTCCAGTAGGTTGAGGTGCTGGACAATTGCCTCAAGCGCCGTGCAGACAGAGTGATGCGGGAGCCGGTTTTTGGGCGCCTGGGCGCAGCTGAAGTGACCACCTCAGAGAAGAAAGTGCAACTTCGCGGCAGCAACTTTAACCAGATAGCGCATAAACGTTAACGATCCTGACGTCACCAAACGTTAGAACCACGCCTCTGGCATCCAGTAGACAGGCAACTGCATCAGCGAGGATACCGTCATGGTTGTGAATCGCCACCCGTCTACTAGGAAGGGAGCCATTGCAGAGGTGTGCCATAAAGCCATAGGGAGCACAATAGGTTGCAGCATGAACCTCTGGAAGGAGGGTAACGTCAACGTCATGCGAATGGTATTGACATTGACTGTGGCTTTGCAATAAGTCTGAGAGGCTGCCATCACCAGGAAGCAAGTGATGCAAACATGGAGGAAGTACAAGGAGCTCCCTATTTGGCCACTGTGGAAGGGCACATCACTGTGATGGGAAGGGAGTTGACCCCACCAAGGGGGTCGATCGCTAGGTACACTGTCCGAACGTCTATCCTCAGCACTGACATAGTCTGCCTGGGAAACAGATATCTCACATGGTTGGTTCTGTGGAACAGTATCAGAGGCACGCCCACAGGTAGCGTCACACACAGAAATGGAGACAATCTCATCAGATGCAGGTGGTGGAAGTTTGGTGCCTGTAAGTGGATGCTGACTGGAGATGGTGATGGGCAGAGATGTCCCTTCTTTCACTGCCAGACTGTCAGAGGACGGCGCATCATCAGTGGGAGGGTCGCAATCCTGCGTGCGCATCCAATGGATGCAGTCACCAGAAGGGGTTCGGCGCTGTCTCTTTCTTTTCCTTGACCACATGCTTTCCGTGGCCGGCCGGAGTGGCCGTGCGGTTCTAGTGTAACCTCCCCCTCACATATCGACCTTAATGACTGTGAAAAATTAAACCTAATGGAAATTTGGGAAAAGCAATCGTCACCGAAGTCAATTTGTCGGTAAAGAGGGGGGAAAGGGTTACATATAAATGAAAGGAAAAATGCAAATGAAACTGGTGGAAATTAATTTTGAAAAGGGATAAAGTTAATAAAGAAAGTAAATGTGCGGCCGTTACGTTAACAATTAACTATCGGTAATTAGATATTTGAGATTTGGGGGAAATTACGGTCGCCAGTCCTAAGGACAATTACTATAGTAACTGAAAAAGAAAGGTTATTACACATGTAATTAGCACTAGGAGCGTGGCAACTGAAGGTTGACACGTGTAGTGTGAAAACTGAAAGTTTGTCAGAAATAATAAATTTCGCTACACTCTGACTTAATTTAGCAAAAGAATTAATAAAACCGGAAAATCGAAAGTTAATTTAGTGATTGAAGTTAATAGTGAGCTTTCTTTCTGAAGCACATCGAAATTCAGTAAAATACGGTTAGTCTTGGACTACCTCAACAATCATTTCAAAAGCTACTTGAAACTACGCAATTTAGAAATAAGAGATTTCACTTTGAACTTGAATTAAATGATTCTGAACAATTAACAGTAGTAAAATTTAGTACGTACCAAGCTGAGCTGCAGTCACAGGTAAGCTAAAATACGGTAACAAAACTCGCACTCTTAATTTGTGCTTGTGTAATCTAAATATTGTAGCCAGCTTTGAATACCTTAACTGAACTTTGAAATTAAAGCAGTGAAATCGAATGATGCTGGCGTTTGAATTTCAACGACACTCGGGTTCATTCCGGAAAAGGAAGGGACCCTGCTTGGTAATGCAATTGCGACAATGAGCAACAAACGTTCATGCTAAGTTGCTGTAATTTTGTGATTCAACAATTTTAAAAGTTTGAAAAGCTGAGGTCTGCCATACAGTTCTAAAACTTTACGTGCTTTCAGTCTTCCTTGTTGGTTGATTGAAGGTTTGAAGCCGTCGATCGAGGAGGTGGCGATAGTCACTCATTGTCGGCCGTCGCTGTTGCAGAAGCTGGCTGTTGGCGCGCCTTCTTCTCGACACGGTCACCAGACGAAACGGGCTCTTGATGTGCGCCGTCTAATGCTTCTCGTCCGCGACACCATGTCAGAAACTATCATCGCAAGTCGAGCGCAATTACATGCTGCCAAACCCCGAAAGCGCGGCAACTCGCGGGAGCTTCACACAGCACACCTTCTCCACTGCACCACCCCAGCCAGACTCAGCGTATAAATACAAATAATATTCACAAAACAAACCAACATAGTAAAACAATTACAAAATATAAAGACACAGAAATGTCATATCTTCAGGTGACAAAATAAGGAAATATCTATAGAACAATAGATGGAAATAGAAGGATATGCATTTCCGGCGTTACACTAGGCGCTACAGTCTGGAACCGAGCGACCACTACGGTCGCAGGTTCGAATTCTGCCTCGGGCATGGGTGTGGGTGATGTCCTTAGGTTAGTTAGGTTTAATTAGTTCTAAATTCTAGGCGACTGATGACCTCAGAAGTTAAGTCGCATAGTGCTCAGAGCCATTTGAACCATTTTTTTGCTTTCCGTGTCGCTCGACGGACGGCTGCCGTCCAGCACGCGGGCAGACGGCAGAAAGCGGAGGTTGGCACAGCTCCATGACCAACAACCATGGGGTTGGGACAGACGTCTTGCGGCTGTAACGGCCATTGTCAGTTGGTACTGCTGCTGGCGGCAGTGTAGGAGAGACAGGCGAAACGTCCACCGCAACGCCGACAGAGGTCGACGCCGGCACTGTCTGGTCCGTAGTGGGCACAGTAGGCAGCCCCATCAAGGACGCGGATGATGGAGGTAACACAATGGGCACCACAGGGAGAGCGACGTCTCCGATTGGCGTCTGAACCAGTCTGTGTCGGAGACATTTAGGACGGACATGGCCTTCCTGGTAACAACCTGAACAAGTGCGCGGCTGGCCATCGTGCATGACGACAGCCCTGCAGCCAGCAATACCCATGTAAGAAGGTATATGTGTCCGCAGTTCAGTTTTTATCCAACGGATACCATTTGGGACACGGCATGTTCCGAATGTCCATGTTTCAGCAATGTGGCTGATGATGTTGCAGTAAAGTTTAAAGGCGGCCACCACAACGTCTGGCGGCGTCTCAAACGGCTGTCCGAAAACCCTCAAAGATCGGGGGCCAAAACAAGCGTGATCAACCGCGACAGCTCCTATATGGCCATCCGAGTACCGGAACTTGAGATCAGTATGATGGCGCCGCACAACGTCAGCGCACAGCTCTTCATTCTCCAGCTTTACGTACACAGTGGTGCTAAGGACTGAAAAATTTATATCGAGAGCATCTTGCGACGGGAGACGCATTTCGTCCCGTATATACCGTTCTACTTCTACTTTTGGTCGTTCATGATACCTAAGAAAATGTTAATTTAATCGTGGCTTGGCAATAGGAAAACGCCATGATGGACAATGAATTCAGACACTATGGCAAGCCGTTACACGAAAGTAAACAAACATGCGCTGGCTCGCAAGCAGCACACCAGGCGAGACACAAAAAAAGCGTGCTTACCTCACCATTGCCTCCCGGACGATGACGCCAAACGTTCATTTCCATTTCCATTAAGATATAAATGCGCTGCCTGAATACTTAATAACAGGTTGTTTCGTACACAAACACACAAGAAGTTGTACTTCGTGTTGTGCTCCTCACTCTGAACCCTGGCTTGATGCAGCTCTCCATGCTACTCTAACCGGAGCAGTCTCTCCAACTCTCAATAACTACTACAACCTACATCCACTTGAACTTGCTTGTTGTATTCACACATCGTTCTCCCTCTGAAATTTTTACTTCCTACAATTCCCTCCAATACTAAACTGGAGATCTCTTGGTGCCTCAGAATATTTCCTACCAACGGATCCCTTCTCTTAGTCAATTTGTATCATAAATATCGATTCAATACTTCCTCATTAACTGCTCGATATACTAATCTAATCTTCAATATTTGGCTGTAGCAAACATTTCTTAATCTAATACCTCCAACATCACCTGAATTAATTCGACTACATTCCTTAACTCCTCTTTCTTCATGATGTTCATCTTATGACATGTTTATCAGACCCCATCCATTTCATTCACTACTCATATCGTTAGTTCACTTCCAAGTTTGTTTCTGTAAGTAAACACCACTCAGTTTGTCTTATTACAAAGGATGACCAGCCCCCTGCCCGAAAGTGCTGAGCTACTATAGAGGCTAACCATTCGGCTATGAAAGCGATCATATTCTGTTTCTGAGAGAATTGTAATGTCATCTGCAAACCTCGAGGTTGTTTCTTATTTCTGAACTTTAATTACTTTTCATATTACCTCTTGGTGTCCTTCTCTGATTTTTTTTTCAATGTACAAATTAAATGACATAAGGGATAAGTTATAACGCTGCCTCACTCCTTTCCCAAACCACTGCTTATCTTTCATATCCTTCGAGTCTAATAACTCTTGTCTGGTTTCTGTACAAGTTGTAAATAACATTTCGTTCACCGTATTTTACTCCTGCTACCTTCGAATTTCAAAGACTACTCCAGTCAACGTCGTCGAAAGCTTCCCCAAACACTACAGTTGGTATAAATTAAGGTCCGCCTTTCTTTAACATATTTTCTAAAATATGTCGTGGGATCAGGATTGCTTCACGTATTTTAGCGTTTCTAGGGAACACAAATTGATCTTCGTTGAGGTTAGCTTCGGCCATTTTTTCCCGACTTCTGTAAGTGAGTATTTTACAACAATGACTCGTTAAATTGATGGCTCCGTAGTACTCACACTTGTCGGGGTATTTCCCCTGTCTCATATATCATACACACAAGGAAGAACCATTCTGTCACGGCTAGTTTTCCCAAGGATTTCAGTAGTTATGAAGAAATATCGTTTAGCGCAGGGGTCTTATTTCGACTGAGGTCTGTAAGTGCTCTGTGAAATTCTTCTCACAGTATCGTATCTCCCATCTCATCTTCGTTAAATTCCTCTTCCATTTCTACAATATTGCCTTCAAATACATTTCCCTTGTATAGTCCTTCATGATTTCCGCATTTGTTTTCTCTTCTTTGCTTAGTATTAGCTTGCCATCCGAGATATCGATTTCATACACTTGCTTTCCCTTTTCTTCAATATTCCTACAAGCGGCATCTATCTTTCCACAAGTTCTGCATGTTTGTAGAGCTTTGTATGTGCCCCATAGCCATTCCTGCAGATACATTTTGGACTTTCTGTTAATCTCATATTTAGGACGTCTGTATTCCCTTTCAACCGCTTTGTTATCTGTATTTTTCATATTTTCTCCTTTCTTCAGTTAAATTCAATGTCTCCTGTGTTAACCAAGGATTTTTACTGGGCCTTGTCTTTTTGGCTATTTGTTCGACTTGTGCCTTCACCATTTCATCTCTGAAAGCTATCCATTCGTTTTCTGATATATTCTTTTCCTCTGTTTTAGCTAGTATTTACCTAACGCTCCCCTTCGAACTCTCGATAACCTCTGGATCTTTCAATTTATACAGATCCCATATTCTTAATCTCCTACCTTTTCACAATTTCTTCAGCTTTAATCTGCGGTCCATAACCTGAAAATTATGGTCAGTCCATGTTTGCCCTCTTAAGTGTCTTACTGTTTAAACTCTGGTTTCAAAACATCTGTCGTACGTAGAATGTTATAAAAAAGCCTGCGAAGATGTGCATTTTAATACTCATTGACTATATTTCTCTATCTGTGGATGATGGACAGTAATGTCTTTAACTGTTCAGACAAAAAGTTTCAGCAAGTGAAATACAGTTAATGAAAGCGGCTTTTGTAGACACTTAGATGTGAAAGATGACTTTCATCACATTCATCAATGCTGCACAGCGGCTATAATTAAATATTTTGCGAATTTTGATATAACAATCGTGTCATGGATACAGCTATCATCGAGTGAATGGTCCTACCACTATGATGGTGTGCGGTCACATTTATCAGTAACGTGAGAGGGGAATATGCGACATGGCAAAGCAAGACCTCAGCTCTGCGCTGTAGCCATGATGGAATATGGACTGCTCTCCTTACACGTGCTTCCTTGGACAGTCGGAGCTACCACTCAGAAATGACAGTTTCTTATGATAGCAACTTAACGAGCTCATCAACAAGACGTCGTCATAAGTTGCGTTTCACTCCCGCTTTTTCGGAGCTGATCGCTGTCTGCCATCTACAACGTAGCCGAAAAAGTGGTGAACGTTGTTTCGTTGTAGTGGCTCCTCGTTCTAATCGTCCCGACTGCTCATTTTTTCGGTGTAAAGATGCCAATAACTAGATGGGTCATTGGTGTTAATGGTGGAATCTTCCGGGTTGTCTTCGGATCATCCCTCTGCACACATTATACTGTGTTGCTGGAATTTCTTGTCGTTACATTCGACGAGAAACTGTAGCCACAAAAAAGCAGTAACATTTGAAGTTCTTCCCTTGCTTCGTTATTAGTAAGAATGTGTGCAACTGAGTCGAGAAAGAGCTTCCGTAAAACAAATGAGGCGCTCTCAGCACCGCAGTAGCAAACGAGACTGCATACTGGTGTTCTGCAGCTCGAAAGAGGGGTGATCTCTGAGGAAGGACTCCCTCATGACCGCGCAGAAGACGGGCTTACCTAGAAATTACTCAACGGATGGGGGGGAGGGGGGAGGGGGGAGTTAGTATGGAGTCTGTGTTTTGTGATTATGGGTCTGAGCAGACCTCAGTCTAAACCTTGCACAGCTGATTATGCCCTTTCTTGTGTACAATCAATAATTTATTAAAAGTTACCATCAGTGCTTCTGATTTCCAATATTCTAGTCTGCAGTTGTCTAGCGTTTTTGATGTTTATATATATTTTATACTTAGTTCAGATGACTGTTTTTATGTTTCATTTGTTTAGTGCTGAGACTATAAGCAAATAAGTGAAACATTTTGAGACACAATTCGTCGTACAAGAATGTTTGCAAGTTAGTACAAGGCTATGAACTGTTAAGTACAGTCTCTAATAAGGAATAAACAATGGCCAGAAAGAGAGTTTATTGATGACCAGCACTGTAACTGCGGAAATTCGTCATGTGACAGGTATTCATTCCTTTCATCTGAGTTGAAAATAAATCAAGAACAGTTGGCTCAACCTTTGTTGTGCTACATTAAAGAAGAACGTCGAGGAATGAAGACGTCATTACATCACATGAGACTTAATAACAAATGAGAATAGAGAAAGAAAATGCCATCAGGTGCAAAGGAAATCCTGTTACTGTTTCTGGGGCGATGAATAAAAGAGAAAATTTAGATATAATTTGTACGATCATGTACTGAAGCTGGTAACTGATTCATTTGACAGTGTTGATCATATCGAGTGTGAGATGATCGTATGTGGGGCATGTCAGGATTGCCGGGCATGACCGAGGCCGACATATGCCACTGACAGCTACAGCCAACGCGAATAGCGCCAGAGACATGTCCGATTAAACTGTACATAGTAAAGACATCCCCACGACGAGAGTGCCGTGAGATTTCACAATGTTTATACCAGCACAGACGGTGCCACGATCTACACTCCAGTAGAGTAACTTAACAGGTGGGAACTGAAAAGTGAAGTAGGAAAAGCGAATGGACATGTGCTAGAAGAATTCCTAGCTATACGTTAGCCTTATTTCATGTTTCCTGACCCAAGCGTTCATTTGTAAAATTCGTGTAATGTTTGTACTGCACTCTCGTGCAAACTTATTTCTAATTATATTTGATTGTTGTATATGTTACTAAAGAGATAAAATGTTGTATGGCATTGTTGGCTGTGAGACCCCGAGAGGTAAGCTCAATTGACGACTGTGGAACAAATTATCCTGCCTTATACAAAATTACTCTGCTATCAGGAGGGGATTAAAGCTTATCTATTATAAATAGCTCATTCGGCGTAACGCAACTGTTTTTTTTATGTTCAAGAGGAAACTAGTATTTCTGTCACATTGTAAACTACTTATACTTTTCACAACTCCTTCTGTTTCTGTTTTCTTCCATCTCACCTTGTAATCTTACTCTACTATTTCTCATACTTCCTCCGACAAGTCAACTTCTTTCCCACATTGATTCCTTCTGTACTGTTATCACACGATTCTTTAGATGCCACTGCTCACATTCGACAGAATATAATTCTGGAAATTGCTTAATGTTAATAAGACCGACATTGCTACATATATTATTATTATTATTTCTCTTTCCTGTCTCAGACGTTATGTCTGGTTAAAAATGGGAAGTGACGCGGACCTTGATCAAGCGTGACTTCCTTTTAACTGTACGGTATATGTTACATTGCATTTAGGAACTTTCAGGTAATTGAACATGCATCAATAATTACAGATTTCTGTAGTTGTATATATACGTTTGGATGTAGCTGTATTGCTTTGATGTACTGGTGGATATTGTGTGGTATGACTCCTATAGTTGATAGTATAATTGGTATGATGTCAACTTTATCCTGATGCCACATGTCTTTGACTTCCTCAGCCAGTTGGATGAATTTTCCAATTTTTTCTCCTGTTTTCTTCTGTATATTTGTTGTATTGGGTATGGATACTTCGATTAGTTGTGTTAATTTCTTCTTTTTATTGGTGAGTATGATGTTAGGTTTGTTATGTGGTGTTGTTTTATCTGTTATAATGGTTCTGTTCCAGTATAATTTGTATTCATCATTCTCCAGTACATTTTGTGGTGCATACTTGTATGTGGGAACCTGTTCTTTTATTAGCTTATGTTGTATGTCAAGTTGTTGATGTATTATTTTTGCTACATTGTCATGTCTTCTGGGGTATTCTGTATTTGCTAGTATTGTACATCCGCTTGTGATGTGATCTACTGTTTCTATTTGTTGTTTGCAAACTCTGCATTCATCTGTTATGGTATTGGGATCTTTAATAATATGCTTGCTGTAATATCTGGTGTTTATTGTTTGATCCTGTATTGCAATCATGAATCCTTCCGTCTCACTGTATATATTGACTTTTCTTAGCCATGTGTTGGATGCGTCTTGATCGATGTGTGGCTGTGTTAGATGATACAGGTGCTTACCATGTAGTGTTTTCTTTTTCCAATTTACTTTCTTCGTATCTGTCGATGTTATGTGATCTAAAGGGTTGTAGAAGTGGTTATGAAATTGCAATGGTGTAGCTGGTGTATTTATATGAGTGATTGCTTTGTGTATTTTGCTAGTTTCTGCTCGTTCTATAAAGAATTTTCTTAAATTGTCTACCTGTCCATAATGTAGGTTTTTTATGTCGATAAATCCCCTTCCTCCTTCCTTTCTGCTTAATGTGAATCTTTCTGTTGCTGAATGTATGTGATGTATTCTATATTTTTGGCATTGGTCTGTGTTACTCCATTTCACTACTCCAAATGAGTAGGTCAATATTGGTGTAGCATAGGTATTTATAGCTTTTGTCTTGTTTCTTGCTGTCAATTCTGTTTTCAGTATTTTTGTTAGTCTTTGTCTATATTTTTATTTTAGTTCTTCTTTAATATTTGTATTATCTATTCCTATTTTTGTCTCTATCCTAGATATTTATAGGCATCTGTTGTTTCCATCGCTTCTATGCAGTCGCTGTGGTTATCCAATATGTAATTCTCTTGTTTAGTGTGTTTTCCCTTGATTATGCTATTTTTCTTACATTTGTCTGTTCCAAAAGCCATATTTATATCATTGCTGAATACTTCTGTTATCTTTAGTAATTGGTTGAGTTGTTGATTTGTTGCTGCCAGTATTTTTAGATCATCCATGTATAGCAAATGTGTGATTTTGTGTTGGTATATTCCAGTAATATTATATCCATAATTTGTATTATTTAGCATGTTGGATAGTGGGTTCAGAGCAAGGCAGAACCAGAAAGGACTTAATGAGTCTCCATGGTATATTCCACGCTTAATCTGTATTGCCTGTGATGTGATATTATTTGAATTTGTTTGGATATTAAGTGTGGTTTTCCAATTTTTCATTACTATGTTTAGGAACTGTATCAATTTAGGATCTACTTTCCATATTTCCAATATTTTTAGTAACCATGAATGGGGTACACTATCAAAAGCTTTTCGGTAATCAATGTATGCGTAGTGTAGCGACCTTTGTTTAGTTTTAGCTTGATATATCACCTCTGCATCTATTATCAGTTGCTCTTTAAATCCTCGTGCTCCTTTGTAACAGCCTTTTTGTTCTTCATTTATAATTTTGTTCTGTGTTGTATGTGTCATTAATTTCTGTGTAATGACTGAAGTTAATATTTTGTATATTGTTGGTAGGCATGTTATGGGGCGATATTTTGCTGGGTTTGCTGTGTCTGCTTGATCTTTAGGTTTCAGATAAGTTATTCCATGTGTAAGTGTATCAGGGAATGTGTATGGGTCTGCAATGTAACTGTTAAATAATTTAGTTAGATGTGAATGTGTTGAGGTGAACTTCTTTAGCCAGAAATTTGCTATTTTATCTTTTCCAGGGGCTTTCCAATAGTGGGTAGAATTAATTGCTCGGGTGACTTCATGGCAAAATTATCACTTCAGGCATTTGTGGTATCATCTTGTATGTGTCTGTTTCTGCTTGTATCCACTGTGCATGCCTGTTATGTTGTACCGGGTTTGATCATATGTTGCTCCAGAAGTGTTCCATGTCTGTTATGTTTGGTGGGTTGTCTATTTTAATGTGTGCGTTATCTATTGTCTGATAAAATTTCTTTTGGTTTGTGTTGAATGTTTGGTTTTGTTTCTTTCTATTTTCACTTTTTTTTGCATCTTCTAAGTCGTTTGGCCAATGCTTGTAATTTCTGCTTCTTTTCATCTAATTGCTTTATCGCTTGTTGTTGTGAGATTTTACCTAACCTTTTTCGTTTTCTGTCCGATATTTCATTTCTTATAAAATGTGTTAGCTGTTCGATGTCTTTTCTCAGTTTTTCTATTCTGATCTGTAGCCTGTGTTGCCATGCTGGTTTTGTGGGTTTCTTCTGTGTGTTGGTTTGTTCTGATCTCTGCCTAGTGTGTATATTTACTGTAGTGAGTGCTCCAACATAAACCAGTAGTTGTAACTTTTCCATAGTTGTATTTTCATTTATTTTGTTGTGTATAATTGTGTTGATAGTTGTTATTGTTGTGTGGCCGTTCGGTTCTAGGCGCTACAGTCTGGAACCGCGCGACCGCTGCGGTCGCAGGTTCGAATCCTGCCTCGGGCATGGTTGTGTGTGATGTCCTTAGGTTAGTTAGGTTTACGTAGTTCTAAGTTCTAGGGGACTGATGACCTCAGAACTTAAGTCCCATAGTGCTCAGAGCCATTTGAACTATTTGGTATTGTTGTTTCGACTTGTGAGTTATTTGGTGGTCTATGCAAGAATGGTCTAATGTCTGTATTTGTGTCTTTGTATTCTATATGTGTTAGCTGAAATTTTTCTTCTGTATCTAACACGTGTGTCCCTTCATGTTCTATTTGTGCTTGTTCTGGTGGCTGTCTTAGGATTTCGTTTTCCTCTGATTGTTTAATTGATGCGTGGTGTTCTTTGTTTGTTTGCTCTGGGATGTTTGAGTCCATTACTGTATTTTCTTCTTCTTCTTCTGATTATACACTACTTTGTTCCAGTATTTGTTGTACTTGTTGTTTGATGTTTTCTAATTCTGACTGGGGTATCCTGTTATTTTTGATTATTACACGGATCTGATCAGCTAGTCGTTGTTCAGTTAAAAATTTTAATTCTGGGTATCTGGTAATAAATTTTGTGTATACTTGTGATCTGTATCCAGTTGTGTTGGTTCCTAAGTTTGTTGCTTGGTAATAACAGAACATGAGGTGTCGGTTAACTTTATCTGACCATCTCATACTCTGTCTTTGGTTTCCTTCTAGAGTGGTTGCATGAAGCATATCCTGCAAAACACCTCTATTTGGATTTAAATCATTTTCCGTGTGGCTAGCAGTGTCGTTACCATTGTGGACGGGCATAGGGTTCAAGCGTCGTCCCCGACCATGGCAGCGCTTGTCCGAGACTTCATTAGTTCTGTCCTGAACCAACTAATCACACTAAAAGGGGGGTTAGCCTTATTAGTGGTTTGTTCTTTTCGTCGCCTTTTATGACTGGCCTATTCTTTTCCCGGGCCTCCACGGGGTTTATTATTATTATTATTGCTGTGTACTGGTCATTTACTATACAAATTGTAATGTTTGAATCACTAAAGGTGTCTGGTTATGTGTTAGATGACCTAAAGGCACTAATATTGCCAAATGAAACACATGCATATATGCAGGTTGGACAGAAAAGGTCAAAAAGCTCGTAAGAGTGTTGAAGGGTAGGTTGTACTGTGAAATAGATGTTAGGAAAAAATTTGATAAGTAGCACCATTTCCGAGTTAATTAGCATTCAAGTTAGACAGTCAGACCGTTACGCACGCAAATTCAAGCGGACTTCCAGAGATGGTGTCGCCAAGCGTGTGCTTCGTTTGGTTTCCTAAAACCGAAACAGAGAGCGATGCAAAAATCTGACATCGGACGATGGCAAGGACTGGCCCCGCGACAAAGACTGTGCGGTCTCGTGCGCTGTCATTTACACCATGAGAACAACTGATACTAATAATATCTGGCAGAGCTCTTGAATTTGTGGGCGAAACTGCCTCAGTGGCTAACGTTGATGCTAATTAACTCTGAATTGGTGCAATGAATCGAATTTTTTCCTTAACCATTATTTCTCAGTGCAACCTACCCTGCACCGCACTTACAAGCTTTTCTGACTGTTTCTGACCACCCTACATAAGAGGTGTGATAAAAAAATAACGGGAATTTTTGTTTTTCTTAAAGAAACTTTATTTAATCATCAACATCAACTTTGTCCCTTTCAGGTGCATTACGGGTCTCCCGAGGCGGAGGGCAAATATTGAGATTGGCCGCATAGGCTCGCCCGTTCAACATGTGTGTGGGAAGCTGGCCGCTCCTTCAGCAGGGTCCGAGCAGACACATGAGTGGAGAGGTTTATTAGTTATTGGGAGCTTCAGTCTTAGGCGCGTATGGAGCCACGTAGGCAGGTAGCACTCAGGAATAGAAGGAGAACCGATATGCGCTCGGTACGTCTGCCGGCGGCTCATCAGAAATGTGGAGGCGGCCTTGCCTGTGGCTACCGAGCGTGCAGGGTGCAGTCGTCTGCAGGTGACTCAAGTCGACACCAACGACGCCTGTCGCATGGGTTCTGAGGCGATCCGTACAGGCGGCTGTCGGAGGTGATGAAGACTGCTGGCCTCGCGCGTGGGATGCAAGCAGAGCTCGCAGTTTGCAGCATCGTTCCCAAAGTTGATCGGGGTCCTTTGGTTTGGAGCCGAGTGGAGGGTCTCAACCAAAGGCTTCGTCGACTATGTGACGGTCTTGGCTGCAGATTTCTAGACCTGCCTTATCGTGTGGGAATTTGTAGGACTGTCCTTGATAGGCCAGGGGAGCACTACACAAATGAAGCAGCTACTCGTGTAGCAGTGTACTTGTAGAGCGCGCATGAGAGTTTTTTTTTTTAATTAGGCAGTAGTTTGAGGTGCTCTGACGAGCACTCGCCATTCGATATGCAGCAAGGGAAGTCAAACGGCATTCAGAATAAAGACACTTCCGACTGTCACAATTTTATCAGTAAACTGTCAAAGTATTCGCAATAAAGTTCTATAATTTACTGCCTCCAGGGAAGTTCTCTCATTATAATTATTTTTGAGACCGACAGCTCGCTGAAACCCGAAATGGAAAGCTCAGAGATATTTAGCGAGTCGTGGAACGTATATCGGAAAGACAGATTAGTGGTCACAGAAGGGGGAGTGCTGATTGAAGTTGACAAAAATATTATCTCTAGTGAGGTCGAAGTTGAGTGTGACAGTGAAGTCATCTGGTCGCGTGTAACAGGTGTAGGTGAAACCAAGTTAATCGCTGAATGTTTTTACCGGCCACTCGATTCTGCTGCGACAGTCCTAGAGTCATTCAAAGAAAGTCTACTGTCAGTAGCTCGTAAATACCCAGATCATGCAATACTAACCGGAGGCGACTTTAACCTGCAGAGTATAGATTGGGATGTCTGTGGGTTCGTTGCAGGGAGGTACAGACAGTCATGCTAAATACTTTTGAAGACGTTTTCGGAAAATTGTCTTGAGTAGCTAGCTTGGCAGCCCATACGCAACGTAAATATTTTGTAGCTACAAATAGGCCGGACCTTATCGACAATGTCAATACAGAACCGGGCATTAGCGATCAAGATGTCATTATAGCAACTATGATTACGAAAGAGCAGATAAGTAGTTATTAACATAAATTATTATTATTGGCATAACTTAATTCCAGTAAGATCGATGTAGAGGAATTATGGGCAAGGTTTAAACAGATTGTAAATCGTAGTCTCCAGAGTTACTTGCCTAGTAAGAGGATAAAGAATAGAATAGACCCACCACGGTTTAATAAAGAAATTCAGCGGATGCTGGGGAATTAGAGACCGTCATACTCTCGCTTCAAAAGGGAACGTACAAATAACGACACGCGAAGGATAGTAGAGATTCGTACGTCTGTGGAAACATGTATGAACGAAGCGTAGAACTACCACCATCACACCTTAGCAAAAGATCTGGCAGAGAACCCGAGAAAATTCTAGTCCCAGGTAAAATAGCGAAGTGGGTCTAAGTCCATTGTTGACCAGACTGGTGTAACAGCTGAAGATAGTAAAAAGAAAGCCGAAGTTTTAAATTTCACGTTCAAGAAGTCGTTCAGATGGAAGAATCGTACAAACACTCTCATATGGAAGAGGTAATAATAAGCATACCTGGCGGAAAGAAACAACTGAAAGATTTGAAAGCAAATAAATCACCAGGTCCGGATGGAATACCAGTTCGATTTTACAGAGTACGCTACGACAGTGGCCCGTTACGTAGCTTGCATTTATCGTCAATCTCTCGCCCATCACGAAGTCCTAAGCGACTGGAAAAAAGCGCAGGTGATTCTAGTTTGTGAGAAGGGTAAAAGAACGGGCCCGCAAAATTACAGACCAATATCCCTAACTTCTGTTTGCTATAGAATCCTTGAACATATTGTCAGTTCGAATACAATAAACTTTCTTGAGACTAGAAGCTTATGTCCACGAATCAGCATTATTTTAGGTAGCAACGCTCGCGCGAAACTCGGCTTGCCCTTTTTTTCACGTGGTATACTGAGAACCATGGATGAAGGGCAACAGCCAGATTCCATATTACTAGATTTCGGGAAAGCATTTGACACGATACCCAACTGCAGGCTGTTAATGAAGGTACTAGCGTATAGAATAAGTCCACAGATATGTGAGTCGCTCGAAGACTTCTGAACTCAGTATGTTGTCCTCGACGGCGTGTGTTCATCAGAGACAAGGCTATTGTCAGGAGAACCCCAGGGAAGTGTGATAAGACCGGTTTTGTTCTCTGTATACATAAATGATTTGGCGGACAGGGTGGGAAACGATCTGCAGTTGTTTGCTGATGATGCCGTGATGTATGGCAAGGAGTCGAAGTTGAGAAATTGTAGGAAGATACAAGATGACTTAGACAAAATTTCCAGTTGGTGTGATGAATTGCAGCTGGCCCTAAATGGGAAAAACCGAAAGTTAACGCAGATGACTAGGAAGAATAAACCTGTAATATGCGGATTTAGTATCACTAGTGTTCTGCTTGACACAGTCAAGCCGTTGAAATATCTCAGCATAATGTTGAAAAGCGATATGAGGTGGAATGAGCATGTGAGAACTATGGTCGACTTCGGTTCTTTGGGAGAATTTTAGGAAAGAGTGGTTCACCTGTAAAGCTACAAGGGCCATCCTCTACCACCAACATCTCCTTATGCAAAATAACATACCACACCCAGGGTGATGGGGCCAGGATGTGCTGGCGAAATTGGCGTATTTGCTGGTAAAATCGTTTTCGGCCTTGCTAACCACTTAGTTATTTCGTAAAAACTGATTGTAGTCAGTGCGGCGTCTCCTCGAACCATAAAATTTTATTCCTTTGCAAGAGTGACTTCCTCTGCGAATAACTGGCGGCAGTATCATCCCCATCCGAATGCCTACTGGAGCAATTCCACAGGATGGTACTGGTATAGCTTTCCTTCTCTCTACAACTACAACAGGGATATGTTGTCTATGAGCATTCATCGTAATCCATCTTTAAAATTTTTTTTTGGTCAAACTGCCAGTCTATCGTCATCTGGCGATGTACCTATCGCAGTAATTCTCGAAACGTTCCTTGGCAATTTGTTTAAACAGCGACTGGGAAGCATACTCATAATTACAACAGACATTAGAGTAAGGTAGTAAGGAACTTTACTTATCTCTTTTCCTACAAATATTTTTTTTTAATAAGAGAGAAACATTGGAGCACCTGGGCCTTTGCAGAAGAGTTTATGAAGATCCTAGTTTAATCTAGTTAAATATGTAAGTAAATGAACTTCAGCACACCTCTCAAAAACCTTACATACGTTGTCATAGATTCCCCCGTGTTTCAACCCCAATCGACTGAATGATAGCACGTAACTCTACCAGCATCTATTTCAGAGAACGATTTTTCCGGTTCACTTCTGAACCCAGCACCAGAAGAACAGAAAAACCAGAACTGAAACGTAAGATTACTTCATTATTTCTTGTCAGATCTACATTTAAGTGTAACAGAAAATATGTTATTTTTATTTTGACATTTGGTTATACTGACCGTACAGCTATTAAGGTACAACTTCTCATCGAGAAAATATTTGACTTTATTTGGTGATTATCAGCTTTATGAAAATACATAGGTCACTGTTTCTTGAATCCAATATGATTACTTATCTTCGTAGGTAATAAATATCTCTACTATTCAAAAATCCGTTCTTGTTAAAAAAAATTACATGTCTCACTCTCTACATGGGATCAGAATGAATAATATAGGCGAACTTTAGACGTATTAGAATGATTATAGTTGGAAATACAAGTAAATCGAGATGTATGTTAACGCCATTAAATCCTAGAGGAGTAAAGGGAGGGGGGGGGGGGGAATGTTACTTATAAACTGTCGTAAATTTTACTACTTCAAATTTTATTGAAAGGAAGTCATAATTTTAGGTTATGCACCAATTACCATTATTATACTTCCGGTGGTATGTTACATACGAAGTAAGTATGTTATGTGAAAAGTAATCATAATTTATGATCTGCACTACTTACAAATTATTATAATTATTATGACTCCAAGAATATTTTAGACGAAAAAAGGAGTAGAGAGTCTTCTGCTTCCTTCTACGATCACCCAGGGATTCTTCATTTGATTATTCATTTGCTGCCTCAACGTCTAGGTCTGCATTACTGTCATCTGTACTTGCAACATCCATTTTGTGCTGATTTCAGTAGCAAAAGACGAGAATAGCGGTGGAGAGATCCAGTGTGATATAATCTAACACTCGTCTAACTGTGGCTGCTTGCTATTTCACGTGCAATGTCACATTGAGATAAATTGTAAGCGACAGAACATGTATGGTGACTATTAGAAAGGAGGTACACCATTATTAAGCATTTGTAATGTTTACGACAAGTGCACCAGTGCTAGTCAATTGCTGGAGTCAGGCAATACTCAGTCATTGTTAACAATTATGTTTTTCATGAACGTACTCAAGAGAACCTGTCGCTAATGTGTCCAGACTGGTGGGAACCACGAATAGACACCAACTGCGAACGGAGGTGTTACGAGGGTTTAGTAATCTAGGGTTAACGATTACAATTCAAGTTCTGGTTCTGGTTAGAAAACCGAGTCAATTTCGAAAGGAGTGTCAAAACGTGGTATTGCTCTCCTATATTAGGGAGTTCGTAATGCTGTCGTAAAGGATATTCGATGTATTATATTTAATTTCCTTTATTGGTGATGTGTCTCCATGTCTAATATATGTAACAGGGTACATTATTTCGTTTAATGCAGAGTTACCCACAACTCAAAAGCAACTAAAAAAATCCTCTTGATGGAAAGAAGATGTTTACAAACCTCTTCATGTAGTTTAATAATAAACTAACTGAAAGTTTTTATGAAATATCTTTCTTTGTCTCCAGCGTACTTGGAAAATTGAAAATTGATGAAAATATTGTATTATCTCTTAGTGCCTTTGGGAACGTGTTTTCCTGTCTCCAGGTTCTTGTTCAAGCGATTTATTGTCATCTCGATAGATGGCTCTTCACTCTGGCGCTCACCTCGCTTACGCATGACGCTCAGAGATGGCTCTCGCTCACTGCCTCACAGTCGAGATAGCTCACAGCAGCAGCAGCAGCAGCAGCAGCTAAAATTATTGCTCCAGCATGAATGGTTACTTGTGTTCTTACACTTTTAAACGTAAGGCGATACACTATCAGCGCATTATCGTGGAATTTTAGAAGAGTAAAATAAACAGGAGGCGTGACTAGGAGAGAGATAAAAAGAAAGAAGGTCCCTTCAGTCTGGTAAACAGTGCATGTGGCCTAATTACACCAACAACTGAACAATTTCATTGCTCAACCTAGAATTATTCGTCGTCCAGAAAAAAATTTGTCCCTTGCTGAGTAACGTGAGAACATGAATCATAGCAGAGAAATAAAGGACAAACAACCAGCATTACCGCAGCCGCTCTGATAATCACGCGCATCAGCGTGTCACTTCCGGAATTCAAGAAGAGCGAAGGCCACGGATTAATGGCGATGACCTGGATATGATTTTTAGCCGATTTCCCACTTGCAACTAGATGAATACTGGGATAGTACCATGTGCCGCCTCAGTTACATTTCGAAAACGTTCTTACACTTCCACATGGGATAAAACTAGACGCAGACAAATGGTTTACTTATATCCCCCCGTCCCCCGTGGAGGAAGGAGTGGGGGAGGGAGGGCGGAGGAATGGCTGGCGATAGAAAAGGCATTCGGCCATCCTCCCCTCTGCCACAAACATTTCCCAATCCACATTAACATGATGACCCTGTGCTGATACGAATTAAGGCCAGGGAAAACAAGCAGAACCTGCATTACCAGCAGATTGCTTGACATCAAGATAGGAAGGTGAGCACCTAGAAACAAATTAGTGTTATTTGAAAATTTGTGGTTTAATCGAGTGGTCTGTAAGTTAACAGGCCGGCCGGAGCGGTTCTAGGCGCTACAGCTACGGTCACAAGTTCGAATTCTGCCTCGGGCATGGATGTGAGTGATGTCCTTAGATTAGTTAGGTTTAAGTAGTTCTAAGTTCTAGGGGACTGATGACCTCAGAAATTAAGTCTCATAGTGCTCAGAGTCATTTGAACCATTTGTAATTTAATAAATCTTTTTATAGTACTTTTTGAATTAAATAATTAGGCATATGATGGAATAATTCCATAGCTAACGTACGGAATTCCTTTCCTAGATATGATGTCGTACTAATAAACAACAAAACAGAATGTGAAAATGAACAGCGGTAATTATTACTGTTGATAGTAAGAGCTATGATCAAGCCTGGAAATGTGAGGCACTGAGACACAGTTGTGTGAAAAGTACTGATAATTTATTATTTAATAGGAAAGACAGCAGCTACCAATCCTTTTATTTTGCTAGCGTGAATAGAAAAATGCTGTAATGGGTTTTGAACTGCACGAATCTGTCTTCGGATGTTCTCCGAGTATGAATCGACATTTTTATAACTGTACACACGAATCAGAAACCAAATAAATATGGTATAGTAGAGATAGAAATCAGTTACAGCGTTTTCATATTAAATTCAAAAACACTGTAAAAGGATCCTTATGTCCTGGAGAGAGGATAATATACAACCCACGACCAAGCAAATAACTAAAAATTTCTGTTTCTATTTAGTTATTCTTAAGGTAACTTTCCTGTAAACGCTTGGAAAAATACTAAAAATTTTCGTAAAGTTTACACGGCTCTAACTAAAAATCGTGAAGTCTTAGTAGAAAGGAAACTGTAGAACAATAGGAGTGTTTCTTGCTGAACATTTTGATATACCGTTAACCAAATTAGTTCAGACAGTGACTTTATTACAATTTTTTCGTGCAGATCAGTAAATGACATATTTGTATTTAGGTCCATACTCGGAATGTATGCACTGACTGACTATCTTACTTAGATGCTTCAAACTTCATGTCGACATTAACAACAGATCTATCCAAAAAGTGAAGTACAATCGTGTCATTTGAGTTACAAGTTTTTTATTCTGGGAATACTTAAGTCTGACTTATGTTACATTTTTGTAATTCATCAGTACGTACTTTACTTACTGTTGAGAGTACGTTAATGTCTGTAGTCTGTTTTCCTCCGAATAGCACCCTGAAAAATCCCAGAAAATGTCAGATCTCTACCGCAAACAGATTATTTGTGCATAATATTATCATGTTAGAAATTTTAACACTCGGGAAATTCAGTTCAAAGTTATATTTAATCTATGACTCAGCTTTCTTGTTACTAATACATTCCTACTGCATAATTTTCTTGGTTTACATGCTACTCATCTTTCCTCTTCCTCTTCTTTTTTCTCCCCGTTATTCTGGCGCCTTTAGCTGGATCAATGACCTTTTTTCCAACTTTGTTCACTCTCACTGAATCAGTTACCAAAGGATATTGCTCCACATTAAACACAGAAAGTATTTCTAACAACCGTAGAACTTCACACCTATTAACTGCCCCATCATTAAACAAATTACAGGCATGACTACCGAGAACGACAAAATAGTTATAACTCAAACTAAGAAACAGTTCATAAGGACAAAAACGCTCCAAAACCAAACATGAGCAAGGGAAACGTAAGTACATTATAAAGCGTATCGTGGCCGGCCGCGGTGGTCTAGCGGTTCTAGGCGCTCAGTCCGGAACCGCGCGGCTGCTACGGTCGCAGGTTCGAATCCTGCCTCGGGCATGGATGTGTGTGATGCCCTTAGGTTAGTTAGGTTTAAGTAGTTCTAAGTTCTAGGGGACTGATGACCACAGATGTTAAGTCCCATAGTGCTCAGAGCCATTTGATCCATTTGAACCATAAAGCGTATCTTCTAACAGGGCTGGCAACTTAAAAACCGGTTGTGTAGTATATGTTTCTCGAGTGAGAGTCTAATGACAACACTGATGTGTGAAAGCAAGTGAAGCACAGGTGTGGGGGTTCACAGAGAGATCTTTAAGATAATTTTTAGTTGTTTTAACTACTATTTTGTTCGAGAAACTCTAAACATTGATTTAAGATGAAAAACAATAAATTGATTTTTTGAAGCGGGTTCATAAGCAAGTGACCTTTTAAGCAGTCTGATTGTCCTTCTCATAGCAGTAAAATTTCGTATGTCCGAAACTGTCGTGGAACCTTTCAGGTGATCTTTGCTGGTTGTGGCTGTACAGTAACAAAAAATCGGTTATGAAGGGAAAAGAACAACCTAGTAACCACGTAACTAGTGAATAATCTCAAAAATTTCAGATATGAAAGAAAAAATAACGTAGCACTCATATCTAGTGAATACAGTGGTACGACAATACTGATACTTTTCTAACACTTTTTAAAATTGTCATAGGTAGAAAATTCGGATCAGCTCTTGCGAAGTTGTCAGGCATGAAGTTTACTAGCTTAGTCGACATTTAACGTGGCAGAACTTGAAAACAAAAAATTTGTGCGTATTCTGCTATTCATTTTTTCCAGGAGCGACAAAGACAAAGAACCACATCTGGTTATCATAGCTTTTCCCAGTTTTCCGTAGTTACATCTACGTCTACACATGTACACCTCTTCCCTTCCCACACTCGCCTGTCCCTAGTTCATTCATGGATGGTACGTAGGAAGAAAGAATGTGTGAATCTGAACTTTCCTAATTTTAGCGTCTTGGTCGTTATGAGGGATATATGTTGAATGAAATAATATATTTTTCATTAATGCTGTCAGGGTGTCCGCAGTAGATGTATAATAACTAAAAATATTTAAAAATTGAAGTTTTCATCTGCTAAAAATGTGTGCGTATTCTGCTATATGCGCTTCGTTTTATTCATTGGGAACACCATGAGGGGGTCTGGATTTAAACATGCACTGACGGACAAAAATCGCAGAAGCGAGAAGGACTTGTACGAAATAAACGAAAACTGGTAGACGTGTTCCTACATCTCTAAGATGAATTCTATTCCAATTTCGAGCCAGTCGCATAAGAGTGGCGCTAGTAGTGCTGCTATGAGAATGGAGATCAGATATGTGTTAAATACGCACTGTAACGGTCGTGCACATTAGTTACCTGTGAGATTGGACGTGGGGTGAGTTGATGTTAGTCAAGAATGCCATTAAGGCGACAAAGGCGCCATTATCAACACCTCTCTGAGTTTGAACAAGGTCGTGTAGTAGGGCTACACGAAGCTGAATATTCCTTCTGAGATACTGCAGAAAGACTTGGCTGGTATGTAGCCACTGTAAAAAATTCCTGTTTGTAATGGTCAAGGTATCTACGGTCGCAAGAAAATCGGACTCTGGACGGCCACGTTGCACTACCGACATGGAAGACCATCGTTATCGGCGTATGGCTCTGATGCATTGCAGTGCATCTGCAGCTGCTGTTTGAGAAGCAATTCGCACCACACTGACACGACGAACTGTTACAAATCGGTTATTTCAAGAACAGCTCCGAGCCAGACGCCTCCTAACGTGCATTCTGCTGACCCTAAACATTTGCCATTTGCGGCTTCAGTGGTGTCAAGCGAGAGCTCATTGTAGAGCAGGGTGGAGGTCTGTTTTTTTTTCTTTTTTTCTTTTTTTTTTTTAATGAGAGCTGGTCCTGTCTTGGTGCCGTGATGGCCGTGTGTTGGTTAGAAGGAGGTCAGTTGAAGACCTGGAACCATCCTGTCTGCGTGATAGACACACTGGAACTACCTGCAGCCACTATCTCGGGTGCGATTTTATATGATAGCAGGAACGCTCTCGTGGTTATCCCATGCACCGTGACTGCAAATTTGTACTTCGGTCTGGTGATTCACGAACAGCATTCCACTGTGTGTTTTCCGACAGAATCACGCTCGCCCACATACCGTTGTTGTAACTGAGTATGCCCTGCAAGGTGTCGGCATGTTGCCTTGGCCGGCTCTATCGTTAAATCTGTCTCCAGTCGAGCTCATATGGGACACCATCGGCAGACACTCCAGCGTCATATACGACCAGTATTAACCGTCGCTGTGATCGCCGACCAAGTGCAACAGGTACGGAACTCCAACCTACAATCCGGCGAGGTTAGCCGTGCGGTTCTAGGAGGTACAGTTTGGAACCGCGCGACCGCTACGGTCGCAGGTTTGAATCCTGCCTCGGGCATGGACGTGTGTGATGTCCTTAGGTTGGTTAGGTTTAAGTAGTTCTAAGTTCTAGTGGACTGATGACCTCAGCAGTTAAGTCCCATAGTGCTCAGAGCCATTTGATCCATTTTTTTTTTCCAACCCACAAACAGACATCCGGCACCTTAAAACAAAATGCATGCATTTCACTAAATCCCTTCAAGCAAATGCCGGGATGGCTCCTTTGAAAGGGCACGGCCGACTTCCTTCGCCATCCTTCCCTAATCTAATGAGACCGATGACCACGCTGTTTCGTCTCCCTGTTACCTGTAGCGTCACTGGTAAGCGCTATGAGTGTCTTTTGCGCAGCCACGTCATTCCAGCTCTCCAACAGCGTGGATGTGTGGATGCGATCATTTTTCTTGGAAGATGGCGCACCTCCACACATTGCAAATCCAGTTAAGCAGCTGCTGAAGCACCGTTTCGGGATGCTAGAATTATCACCCGCCATTTCCCTACAGCCTGGCCGTCCCGATCACCTGATCTTAGTCCGTGTGACTTCTGGCTGTGGGGCTATCTGAAAGATGTGTTCAACGTTCCGATTGCAAACTTAGCTGAAATGAAGGAACGCATTGCGCAAAACATTCTGAATGTGACCCCGGAAACAGTTCGATTAGTTGCGGAACATGCTGTTTCTCGATTTCAACTAATTGGAGAATACGGTGGACAGCATATTGAACATGATTTGCTCCAGTAACACGGAAATTAATAATCAGGTTTGACTTTGATTGATGCTTTTTACGCGGTTTTTGGCCTCAGGACGATTAAAACCGGTGTGATTGAGGCCCTTTATGAGGTTGAGAGGTGGCATGAGCCCCCTCTCATTTTCTATCTTACGATTTTCCTCTCTAATTGCATGCAGTGGAAAGTCGCTATTCCTTCACACGCGGACTTCCCACGCAGCGTCTCTTATCACCCGGGTGGTCCGGTGACAGGCAGGCTCTGCTGATCTGGAAAGGGTTAAGCCGACGGGTGTGAGGAAGTCGAGTGAATGCTTTGCAGACGCCGACATTGTCAAAAGACACGCCCGGAGGGGTCTGAAGTAGCGGCTGGGCTAGAGGTTCCGTTACTTCGCAGAAACTTAGCGAAAACACTTGCTGGCGGGCTACCAGCGAGGCGTGGGAAGGACTTGTGTACCCAGGCAGTTGTGGCGGGAAAATTTCCGCGCTTTCTGCAAAATAGTAACTGTGATTGGCTTGCTCAGGGCATAGCTCTGTGACGTAGCAAAATCAGCGCAGAAATTGGCGCCAAGAATCTCCATTGGTGGAATGGTAGTGCTCCAGCAATAGAGTGGAATTTTCCGCCGGTTTTCGAGTTGCTGATTGGAACGTTTAACCACAGCCACTGTCGTGGGGGTGGAAATGTTGTGTGTTCGTCCTGTACGGGTGCTCGGGGTAGTCGGCTCTCGCCTTTCGGTCGAGGACGTCGAAGCAACCAGCCATCGCCTCCGGTACGCCAGATCGTGTTCTTGCAGTTAAGAAGACAGATTGGTAAGGTATGTCTGCAGCACCGGCAGACAGGGATTTTCCTAGGTGATAATCAGAGCTCAGCAGAGCGCGCCTGTTCGTCTTTTTCTAACTTTGTTCTGTCTTGGGTAGCAGCAATTAATGTTGGGTTGGTTATGTGTTTTCTCTTAAGATTTGAGTTGCAAGGAATTGGCTCCACATACCACCTCGTCATAATCCTCAAAATCTAGTTTAGGGACAACTTCACATTCACAGTGTTTGTTTGAGTATCCAATTTGAGCCAATTTGATGTATTGTAAATGTTTCATGTGTTTTTGTTTATTATTTTGTGTTTAGTCTTAATAAATCATA
Source organism: Schistocerca cancellata (assembly GCF_023864275.1). Lineage (NCBI taxonomy): Eukaryota > Metazoa > Arthropoda > Insecta > Orthoptera > Acrididae > Schistocerca > Schistocerca cancellata. The sequence continues at coordinate 215,897,234 of NC_064631.1, forward strand.
TTGTTATTTTGGACAGAACTTTCATTCTGTTAATCGGTAGAGCAACCCTATCATTCCTCACTATGTTAATGAAACCTTCGTTTATTTAACTTATTTATAAAATTAAATTATTGCAGGTGCCAAACTCTCTTCTACTCCACTGGCAGGGTTGATTAGAGTCAGTTCGCGTATTTTTTTTTAATCCTTGTGCAACAGCAAAAGTCGGAGTTAGAATAGGGGGGGCTTAGGCATCATTTACATATGTAGATTCTAGAAGAATTTAGTGTTAAATACACTGCTAGCCCCGGCACCTCGCAAGGTTTTGGCCTCAGGACAATTAAAAGCCGATGTTAGTTTTGCTTTTTATGTGGTTTTTGGCCTCAGGACAATTAAAATCCGATTTTTCCCATCCGATGTGATATGACCTTGCCGTGGTGGATGGGTTTATCTAAGTAGCAGTATCATACCTGCATCCATGCACACTGAGTAGTACAGTTTGTTTCACGTCAAACGTACACCTTAGGCATTGTTGTATGACACATTTGCCATTTGTAGTCGACCACTATGAAATTCCTGCGCGGTTTAGCCGTGCGGTCTTCGACGCCTTGCCACGGTTCGCGCGGTTACCCCCGTCAGAGGTTCCTCGGGAAAGGCTGTGTGTGTTGTCCTTAGCGTAAGTTAGTGTATGTTATATTAAGTAGTGTATAAGCCTAGGGACCGATGGCCTCAGCAGTTTGGTCCCATGGGAACTTACCACAAATTTCCAATTTCTAAAACTAGTAATTATGATGCTACAGTGCCATCTATTGCTACATTTTGTAACTATTTATTTTCTTTTGTTTTCCCCCTTCTCGATAATATACCGTTGCAATTTGACGTCATTCTGACCTGTGGTGTTATTTCTACAGTGGTGTGAAAGTTTAATTATAATCGACCCGTACACTATCTGATTAAAAGTATCAGGACACATACTAGTGGACATGGGGCGGGACGATCACATAGATAATGTTGTTGGGAAAGTAAACCAAAGGCTGTAATTTATTGGCAGAACACTTACAAAATATTACAGGTTTACTAAAGAGAGTGCTTGTACTACGCTTGCCCGCCCTCTTCTGGAGTATTAGTGTGCGGTATGGGGTCTGCATCAGACAGGATTGACGAAGGACATCGAAAAAGTTCAAGGAAGTGGAGCTCGTCTTATGTTATCGCGAAATAATGGAGAGTGCCGCGGATATGATACACGAATTGGGATGGCAGTCATCAAAGGATTGGCGTTTTTCGCTGCGGTAGAACCTTCTCATGAAATTCCAATCATCAACTTTGTCCTCAGAGTGTGAAAATAGAAATGATCATCACAATAAAATAGGAGAACTCAAAGCTTGCACGAGAAGATTTAAGTGTTCGTCTTTCCTGCGCTATGTTAGAGTGTGGAATGATACAGAAGTAGCTCAAAGGTGGTTCGATGAACCTTCTGCCAGGTACTTAATATTGAATTGCAGAGTAGTCAGGTAGATATAGATGTAGTATAAAGGTATGTCCACCCTTCCCCTTTACGATGGCTTTAACTCTGCCGGGCGAGCTTTCAATGAGGTGTCGAAAGCATGTGGAGGAACGGCAGACAAAAGAGCAGAAACCAGAGACGGCAGTGATGTTGAACGTTGGGTTCTGAAGCGTTCTAATTCATCTCAAAAGGTGTTACATTGAGCTGAGGTTGGCCAGTCCATTTCAGGAATGTTCCTGCCCGTAAACCATTTCAAATGGTTCAAATGGCTCTGAGCACTATGGGACTTAACATCTCAGGTCATCAGTCCCCTAGAACTTAGAACTACTTAAACCTAACTAACCTAAGGACATCACACACATCCATGCGCGAGGCAGGATTCGAACCTGCGACCGTAGCGGTCGCGCGGTTCCAGACTGACGCGCCTAGAACCGCTCGGCCACACCGGCCGGCCGCAAACCATTTCCTCCTAGATACTGCACTGTGATGCTGATAAAAACAATGGTCGTCTCCGAACTGTTTCTCTACTGTATGCAGTACAGAGTGCTGTAAAACGTGTTCATATCCTTCCGCATTTTGCATTTTATGGATCACAATAAAGTGACCATTCCCTATTCACGGAAACCACCACTATACCGTAACATCACCCCCTTCATTCTTCACTGTTAGCACTATGCATGATGGCAGGTATCGTTCTTTAGGCATTCACCAAAGCCAAGTCCTTCCATTGGACTGATACAGGGCTCAGCGTCATTCATCAATTCAAATCACTCGTTTCCAGCCATCCACTTCTCAATGACCTCAGCCAGTACACCATTTCAAATTTCTGTGCTACCTGGCCTTTTGGGAGCACTTTGAAACTCACGAGATATTCCTTCCGCTAAACTATGTGAGTTTTAAAACCCTCTGCCATATGCCCGACGGTCCCTGTCCGCCAGTAGATGAGTTCTACCTGGCCTTTGTTTGGCTGTGGTTTTCCTTCGCTTTTCCACTTCATAATCACATCACCAACAATCGACTTGAATGATTTTAGAAGGATTTGAAGCCCTTGATGGATTTATTAGCCCGATGACATCCGGTGACTAGTCTACGTTCGTAGTCACTGAGCCCTTCTGATCGACCCATTCTGCTGTCATTTCTTCTCTACTCACAACACAACACACCCTGCCTCCTTTTATAATGGCGGATATGCCTCTCGTGACATCTAGTGATCAATTTAGCATTACATGGGGGTGTCCAGATACCTTTGATCAGATGGCGTCCGCGCCCGGTAGCTGAGTAGTGCCGGCACGATAGGTCAGCGTGTTCGCTCAGAGGACTACTCACTCCCTGTAATAAAAAACTGAGTTAAGGAATCAACGATCAACGTGAACGGATGTCTTGTGACGTCCGCGCAGACCAAATGCAACGAACAGTACCGAACAAAATGAAAAAAAAGTTGTCAGCGTGTCAGACTGTCAATCCTAAGGGGCTGGGTTCGATTCCCGGCAGAGTCGAAGATTTTCTCCGCTCAGGGACTGGGTGTTGTGTTGTCCTAATCATCATCATTTCATCCCCATCGACGCTCAAGTCGCCAAAGTGACGTCAAATCGAAAGACTTGCACCCGGCGAACGGTCTACCCGACGGAGGCCCTAGTGACACGACCTTTTTTTTTTTATCAGATAGCGTATCTGATTCTGGCACCGGCCTCGCTCAATGCTCATTTATGTCATTTCTCCTCCGTATACCTTTCCAGACAGATACTGCCAGATACTTTAACAATCTGAACGACTCCAAATACCGAACGCCGATCGTGCTGTCAAAGGATATCAAATTTTTTCGCTTATTTACTCATATTACATTAGTTTCAGAGTCAGCTGCTGTACTTAGCTTACGGCTCTGATGAGCCACGTAACATGGCTTATACAAAGGCGTAAAGACAGTCGGTTTTCCCTCGCTCTATTTGCGAGTGGAACAGGAAACGAAATAAATAATAGTGGTATGGGGTACCTTCCGCCATGCTCCGTACGGGGGATTGAGGAATTTCGATGTAGATGTAAATGTAGATGCAGATGCATTTTTAAACAAGCCTTTCGCGTTTAGAAACCTCCCTGTACACATCTGCGTCGCCTGAGAACAGCTGCAGGCGTCTGTGTATGTAGTGAACGGCAGCAGCAGCGGGCCTAGCATACCACATTGAGGTACGTCATCCACTGCCTCCGCTTCTGACAACGCCTTTCGGTTAAGAACGGCGTATTGAATTATTTCTTTCAATGTGCTTTACAGCCATAACAACATTCTGAAATGATAATACAGCTGCCATTTGAATCTTTTTTTATTATTATTATTTCTACTTGCGCAATTTCGGCTTGCAGCAGTTACCACTGGGATAGATCTTATTACATGTTAGACAAATCTGCATAAACAATGTGCACTCCGTGTGCATACCGGGGGAAGTCATTCCAGATGTGGAAAGGGTCCTTCCGGATGCCATGAAGGGTACAGGGTGCACCCATCTGCAGGTGGTCGCTCATGTCGGCACCAGTGATGTGTGTCGCAATGGATCGGAGGGAATCCTCTCTGGCTTCCGGCGGCTATCTGATTTGGTGAAGACTGCCAGTCTCGCTAACGGGATGAAAGCATCGTCGACAAGACTGACTGCGGACCTTTGGTACAGAGCCGAGTGGAGGGTCTGAATCAGAGGCTGAGACGGTTCTGCAACCGTGTGGGCTGCAGATTCCTCGACTTGCGCCATAGGGTGGTGGGGTTTCGGGTTCCGCTGGATAGGAGTCCACTACATGCAGCAAGCGGCTACACGGGTAGCAGAGGTTGTGTGGCGTGGACTGGGCGGTTTTCTAGGTTATATGGCCTCGGGCAAGTACAGAAAGGGCAACAGCCTCAAAGGGCGCGGGGCAAAGTCAGGACATGCGGGGACCAAGCAGCAATCGGTATTGTAATTGTAAACTGTCGAAGCTGCATTGGTAAAGTACCGGAACTTCAAGCGCTGATAGAAAGCACCGAAGCTGAAATCGTTATAGGTACAGAAAGCTGGCTGAAGCCAGAGATAAATTCTGCCGAAAATTTTACAAAGGCACAGACGGTGTTTAGAAAGGATAGATTGCATGCGACCGGTGGTGGCGTGTTTGTCGCTGTTAGTAGTAGTTTATCCTGTAGTGAAGTAGAAGTGTATAGTTCTTGTGAATTATAATGGGTGGAGGTTACACTCAACAACCGAGTTAGGTTAATAATTGGCTCCTTTTACCGACCTCCCGACTCAGCAGCATTAGTGGCAGAACAAATGAGAGAAAATTTGGAATACATTTCACATAAATTTTCTCAGCATGTTATAGTCTTAGGGGGAGATTTCAATTTACCAGATATAGACTGGGACACTCACATGTTGAGGATGGGTGGTAGGGACAGAGCATCGAGTGACATTATACTGAGTGAACTATCCGAAAATTCCCTCGAGCAATTAATCAGAGAACCGACTCGTGGAGATAACATCTTGGACCTACTGATAACAAACAGACCCGAACTTTTCGACTGTGTAAGTGCAGAACAGGGAATCAGTGATCATAAGGCCGTTGAAGCATCGCTGAATATGGAAGTTAATAGGAATATAAAAAAATGGAGGAAGGTTTATCTGTTTAGCAAGAGTAACAGAAGGCAGATTTCAGACTACCTAACAGATCAAAACGAAAATTTCTGTTCCGACACTGACAATGTTGAGTGCTTATGGAAAAAGTTCAAGGCAATCGTAAAATGCGTTTTAGACAGGTACATGCCGAGTAAAACTGTGAGGGACGGGAAAACCCACTGTGGTTCAACAACAAAGTTAGGAAACTACTGCGAAAGCAAAGAGAGCTTCACTCCAAGTTTAAACGCAGCCAACACCTCGCAGACAAACAGAAGATAAACGATGTCAAAGTTAGCGTAAGGGGGGCTATGCGTGAAGCGTTCAGTGAATTCGAAAGTAAAATTCTATGTACCGACTTGACAGAAAATCCTAGGAAGTTCTGGTTTTACGTTAAATCAGTAAGTGGCTCGAAACAGCATATCCAGACACTCCGGGATGATGATGGCATTGAAACAAAGGATGACACGCGTAAATCTGAAATACTAAACACCTTTTTCCAAAGCTGTTTCACAGAGGAAGACCGCACTGCAGTTCCTTCTCTAAATCCTCGTACAAACGAAAAAATGGCTGACATAGAAATAAGTGTCCAAGGGATAGAAAAGCAACTGGAATCACTCAACAGAGGGAAGTCCACTGGACCTGACGGGATACCAATTCGATTCTACACAGAGTACGCGAAAGAACTTGCCCCCCTTCTAACAGCCGTGTACCGCAAGTCTCTAGAGGAGCGGAAGGTTCCAAAAGATTGGAAAAGAGCACAGGTAGTCCCAGTCTTCGAGAAGGGTCGTCGAGCAGATGCGCAAAACTATAGACCTATATCTCTGACGTCGATCTGTTGTAGAATTTTAGAACATGTTTTTTGCTCGAGTATCATGTCATTTTTGGAAACCAAGAATCTGCTCTGTAGGAATCAACATGGATTCCGGAAACAGCGATCGTGTGAGACCAACTCGCTTTACTTGTTCATGAGACACAGAAAATATTAGATACAGGCTCCTAGGTAGATGCTATTTTCCTTGACTTCCGGAAGGCGTTCGATACAGTTCCTCACTGTCGCCTGATAAACAAAGTAAGAGCCTACGGAATATCAGACCAGCTGTGTGGCTGGATTGAAGAATTTTTAGCAAACAGAACACAGCATGTTGTTATCAATGGAGAGACGTCTACAGACGTTAAAGTAACCTCTGGCGTGCCACAGGGGAGTGTTATGGGACCATTGCTTTTCACAATATATATAAATGACCTAGTAGATAGTGTCGGAAGCTCCATGCGGCTTTTCGCGGATGATGCTGTAGTATAAAGAGAAGGTGCAGCATTAGAAAATTGTAGCGAAATGCAGGAAGATCTGCAGCGGATAGGCACTTGGTGCAGGGAGTGGCAACTGACCGTTAACATAGACAAATGTAATGTATTGCGAATACATAGAAAGAAGGATCCTTAATTGTATGATTACATGATAGCCGAACAAACACTGGTAGCAGTTACTTCTGTAAAATATCTGGGAGTATGCGTGCGGAACGATTTGAAGTGGAATGATCATATAAAATTAATTGTTGGTAAGGCGGATACCAGGTTGAGATTCATTGGGAGAGTCCTTAGAAAATGTAGTCCATCAACAAAGGAGGTGGCTTACAAAACACTCGTTCGACCTATACTTGAGTATTGCTCATCAGTGTGGGATCCGTACCAGATCGGGTTGACGGAGGAGATAGAGAAGATCCAAAGAAGAGCGGCGCGTTTCGTCACAGGGTTATTTGGTAACCGTGATAGCGTTACGGAGATGTTTAGCAAACTCAAGTGGCAGACTGCAAGAGAGGCGCTCTGCATCGCGTTGTAGCTTGCTCGCCAGGTTTCGAGAGGGTGCGTTTCTGGATGAGGTATCGAATATATCGCTTCCCCCTACTTATACCTCCCGAGGAGACCACGAATGTAAAATTAGAGAGATTCGAGCGCGGACGGAGGCTTTCAGACAGTCGTTCTTCCCACGGACCATACGCGACTGGAACAGAAGAGGGAGGTAATGACAGTGGCACGTAAAGTGCCCTCCGCCACACACCGTTGGGTGGCTTGCGGAGTATAAATGTAGATGTAGATGTAGAAAACATGACAGTGTCAAAATATTACATTTGATATCGGTATTTCCACTGCCTGATGGAAAAAAAAGAAACAAAACACCCACAGGGAGAGCAGAAAACGAGGAGGAACTTCACGGGTTGAGAGAGTACGGGATGTTATTTCAGTGATTACAAAATCGAGTCAAATTTAGAAAGAACTTTGCAGTGTAAGCCCGCCTATCATTATGAAGTTACACCGGCTCTGCTGCGGGTGCATGCACTGAATCTATTGGAAGGCTGTTATAAAGTCGGTTGGTCCTCTGCTGAGGCAGCGTGGTCCACGTCTGCTGTAAATGGTCCTTGATATCATGTATACTGGCACACGGGGCGTAGTTGATGCCCGGGCTGATCTCACACATGTTCTATAGGGGACAGATCTGGGGATGTTGATGGCCGCGGGAGTAACTCAACACATGTTCTATGTGATTATTGTGATATTGGAAAATGACGTTACGATACTGTCGCATGATATGTAACACATGAGGAAGCATAATGTCCGTGACGTACCTTTGTGCCATCAGAGTTGTTTCAGTGGCTTCCCACACCATGACGCCAGGAGTAACTCCGCTTTTTTTTTTTGGTCATCAGTCTACTGACTGGTTTTGATGCGGCCCGCCACGAATTCCTTTCCTGTGCTAACTTCTTCATCTCAGAGTAGCACTTGCAACCTACGTCCTCAATTATTTGCTTGACGTATTCCAATCTCTGTCTTCCTCTACAGTTTTTGCCCTCTACAGCTCCCTCTAGTACCATGGAAAACATTCCCTCATGTCTTAGCAGATGTCCTATCATCCTGTCCCTTCTCCTTATCAGTGTTTTCCACATATTCCTTTCCTCTCCGATTCTGCGTAGAACCTCCTCATTCCTTACCTTATCAGTCCACCTAATTTTCAACATTCGTCTATAGCACCACATCTCAAATGTTTCGATTCTCTTCTGTTCCGGTTTTCCCACAGTCCATGTTTCACTACCATACAATGCTGTACTCCAGACGTACATCCTCAGAAATTTCTTCCTCAAATTAAGGCCGGTATTTGATATTAGTAGACTTCTCTTGGCCAGAAATGCCTTTTTTTGCCATACCGAGTCTGCTATTGATGTACTTCTTGCTCCGTCCGTCATTGGTTATTTTACTGCCTAGGTAGCAGAATTCCTTAACTTCATTGACTTCGTGACCATCAATCCTGATATTAAGTTTCTCGCTGTTCTCATTTCTACTACTTCTCATTACCTTCGTCTTTCTCCGATTTACTCTCAAACAATACTGTGTACTCATTAGACTGTTCATTCCGTTCAGCAGATCATTTAATTCTTCTTCACTTTCACTCAGGATAGCAATGTCATCAGCGAATCGAATCATTGATATCCTTTCACCTTGTATTTTAATTCCACTCCTGAACCTTTCTTTTACTTCCATCATTGCTTCCTCGATGTACAGATTGAAGAGTAGGGGCGAAAGGCTACAGCCTTGTCTTACACCCTTCTTAATACGAGCACTTCGTTCTTGATCTTCCACTCTTATTATTCCCTCTTGGTTGTTGCACATATTGTATATGACCCGTCTCTCCCTATAGCTTACCCCTACTTTTTTCAGAATCTCGAACAGCTTGCACCATTGTATATTGTCGAACGCTTTTTCCAGGTCGACAAATCCTATGAAAGTGTCTTGATTTTTCTTTAGTCTTGTTTCCATTATTAGCCGTAATGTCAGAATTGTCTCTCTCGTCCCTTTATATTTCCTAAAGCCAAACTGATCGTCACCTAGCGCATTCTCAATTTTCTTTTCCATTCTTCTGTATATTATTCTTGTAAGCAGCTTCGATGCATGAGCTGTTAAGCTGATGGTGCGATAATTCTCGCACTTGTCAGCTCTTGCCGTCTTCGGAATTGTGTGGATGATGCTTTTCCGGAAGTCAGATGGTATATCGCCAGACTCATATATTCTACACACCAACGTGAATAGTCGTTTTGTTGCCACTTCCTCCAATGATTTTGGAAATTCTGATGGAATGTTATCTATCCCTTCTGCCTTATTTGACCGTAAGTCCTCCAAAGCTCTTTTAAATTCCGATTCTAATACTGGATCCCCTATCTCTTCTAAATCGACTCCTGTTTCTTCTTCTATCACATCAGACAAATCTTCACCCTCACAGACGCTTTCAATGTATTATTTCCACCTATCTGTTCTCTCCTCTGCATTTAACAGTGGAATTCCCGTTGCACTCTTAATGTTACCATCGTTGCTTTTAATGTCACCAAAGGTTGTTTTGACTTTCCTGTATGCTGAGTCTGTCCTTCCAACAATCACATCGTTTTCGATGTCTTCACATTTTTCCTGCAGCCATTTCGTCTTAGCTTCCCTGCACTTCCTATTTATTTCATTCCTCAGCGACTTGTATTTCTGTATTCCTGATTTTCCCGGAACATGTTTGTATTTCCCCCTTTCATCAATCAACTGAAGTATTTCTTCTGTTACCCATGGTTTCTTCGCAGTTACCTTCTTTGTACCTATGTTTTCCTTCCCAACTTCTGTGATGGCCCTTTTTAGAGATGTCCATTCCTCTTCAACTGTACTGCCTACTGCGCTATTCCTTATTGCTGTATCTATAGCGTTATAGAACTTCAAACGTATCTCGTCATTCCTTAGTACTTCCGTATCCCACTTCTTTGCGTATTGATTCTTCCTGTCTAATGTCTTGAACTTCAGCCTACTCTTCATCACTACTATATTGTGACCTGAGTCTATATCTGCTCCTGTGTACGCCTTACAATCCAGTATCTGATTTCGGTATCTCTGTCTGACCATGATGTAATCTAATTGAAATCTTCCCGTATCTCCCGGCCTTTTCCAAGTATACCTCCTCCTCTTGTGATTCTTGAACAGGGTATTCGCTATTACTAGCTGAAACTTGTTACAGAACTCAATTAGTCTTTCTCCTCTTTCATTCCTTGTCCCACGCCCATATTCTCCTGTAACCTTTTCTTCTACTCCTTCCCTTACAACTGCATTCCAGTCGCCCATGACTATTAGATTTTCGTCCCCCTTTACATACTGCATTACCCTTTCAATATCCTCATACACTTTCTCTATCTGTTCATCTTCAGCTTGCGACGTCGGCATGTATACCTGAACTATCGTTGTCGGTGTTGGTCTGCTGTCGATTCTGATTAGAACAACCCGGTCACTGAACTGTTCGCAGTAACACACCTTCTGCCCTACCTTCCTATTCATAACGAATCGTACACCTGTTATACCATTTTCTGCTGCTGTTGATATTACCCGATACTCATCTGACCAGAAATCCTTGTCTTCCTTCCACTTCACTTCACTGACCCCTACTATATCTAGATTGAGCCTTTGCATTTCCCTTTTCAGATTTTCTAGTTTCCCTACCACGTTCAAGCTTCTGACATTCCACGCCCCGACTCGTAGAACGTTATCCTTTCGTAGATTATTCAATCTTTTTCTCATGGTAACCTTCCCCTTGGCAGTCCCCTCCCGGAGATCCGAATGGGGGACTATTCCGGAATCTTTTGCCACTAGAGAGATCATCATGACACTTTCTTCAATTACAGGCCACATGTCCTGTGGATACACGTTACGTGTCTTTAATGCAGTGGTTTCCATTGCCTTCTGCATCCTCATGTCGTTGATCATTGCTGATTCTTCCGCCTTTAGGGGCAATTTCCCACCCCTAAGACAAGAGAGTGCCCTGAACCTCTTTCCGCTCCTCCGCCCTCTTTTACAAAGCCGTTGGCAGAATGAGGCTGACTCTTATGCCGGAAGTCTTCGGCCGCCAATGCTGATTATTTATCAAAACTTAGGCAGTGGCGGGGATCGAACCCTGGGCCGAAGACATTTTGATTATGAATCAATGACGCTACCCCTAGACCACGGGTACCATCTCTGCTATGCCTCTCCAAAGGCCTGCCGCTGTAGCCGAGCGGTTCTGGGCGCTTCAGTCCGGAACCGCGCTGCTGCTAAGGTCGCAGGTTCGAATCATGCCTCGGGAATGGATATGTGTGATGTCCTAGTTCGGTTTAAGAAGTTGTAAGTCTAGGGGACTGATGACCTCAGATGTTAAGTCTCATTGTGCTTACAGCCATTTGAACCATCTGAACCTCTCCAAAACTTTGAGAGATAGGGACCTCTCCGCAGGTCGCCACCATGCCGACGGTTCTCGTTCAAGGTAATGCAGAACCGCGATTCATCGCTGAAGGCAATGCAGTGCAATTCAACAGCGGTTCGTGCTTCTTCGTCACGGCACCTCTCCAAATGCAGTCGTGTCTGTTGTGGTGTTAACGGCAAGTAGCGCATAAAATGGTAATTTCCTAGCGTAGCTGCCGCTAGTCTTCGGCCAGTGTTGCAGGATAGTACAGAATATTGCAGGCAGTCTAGTTGTTGTACTCAGGTAGCGACCGCAGATGTGAAGGGGATATTATGAGATTGGTGCCCAATAGAGCGATCTTCCGTTGTAGTGGTCAGTACCTCGATGACGGGTATGCCTGCCCTCGCGTTCCCATTCAGAACTGTCGCCACTGTCGCATCCGAAATGCCCAAAAATCTGGATACTTCATGATTCGACCAGCCGGCCAAATGGGGACCCACAATGAAGCCCCTTTCAAAATTCGTCACGTGCTGACAACACTGTCTAATACGAATACGCTGCACCTCCGTGGGCGTCCACAGTGACCACTTAGCATCGGACGCCGTTAGCGCACCGAGTTTACCTTACAGGCCTGGTAACACTAAACAGGAACAACATTAATCTACCCTGGTAACCGTTCACCAGTCAGAAAGAAATGTAACTCTAATCGTTAACAAGAAATACAGGGTGGTCCATTGATCTTGACCGGGCCAAATATCTCACGAAATAAGCGTCAAACGAAAAAACTACAAAGACCGAACCTTGTCTAGCTTGAAGGGGAAAACCAGATGGCGGTATGGTTGGCTCGCTAGATGGCGCTGCCATAGGACAAACGGATATCAACTGCGTTTTTTTTAAAATAGGAACCCCCATTTTTTATTACATATTCGTGTAGTACGTAAAGAAATATTAATGTTTTAGTTGGAACACTTTTTTCGCTCTGTGACAGATGGGGCTGTAATACCTCCAAATACATGGCTCACAATTTTAGACGAACAGTTGGTAACAGGTAGGTTAATAAAATTAAAATACAGAACGTAAGTACGTTTGAACATTTTATTTCGGTTGTTCCAATGTGATACATGTACCTTTGTGAACTTATCATTTCTGAGAACGCATGCTGTTACAGCGTGATTAACTGTAAATACCACATTAATGCAATAAACGCTCAAAATGACGTCCGTCAACCTCAATGCATTTGGAAATACGTGTAACGACATTCCTCTCAACAGCGAGTAGTTTGCCTTCCATAATGTTCGCACATGCAATGACAATGCGCTGATGCATGTTGTCAGGTGTTGTCGGTGGATCACGATGGCAAATATCCTTCAACTTTCCCCACGGAAAGAAATCCGGGGACGTCAACTCCGGTGAACATGCGGGCCAATCCACCTGTCATGAAATATGCTATTCAGTACAGCTTCAACCGTACACGAGCTATGTGCCGGACATCCATCATGTTGGAAGTACATCGCCATTCTGTCATGCAGTGAAACATCTTGTAGTAACATCGGTAGAACATTACGTAGGAAATCAGCGTACCTTGCACCATTTAGATTGCCATCGATAAAATGGTGGACAATTATCCTTCCTCCCATAATGCCGCAACATACATTAATCCGCCAAGGTCGCTGATGTTCCACTTGTCGCAGCCATCGTGGATTTTACGTTCCCCAATAGTGCATATTATGCCGGTTTGTGTTACCGCTGTTGGTGAATGACGCTTCGTCGGTAAATAGAGCGCGTGCAAAAAATCTGTCATCGTGCCGTAATTTCTCTTGTGCCAGAGGCAGAGCTGTACACGACGTTCAAAGTCGCCGCCACGCAATTCCTGGTGCGTAGAAATATGGTACGAGTGCAATCCATGTTGATGTAGCATTCTCAACACCGACATTTTTGAGATTCGCGAATCTCGCGCAATTTGTCAGCTACTGATGTGCGGATTAGCCGCGACAGCAGCTAAACACCTACTTGGGCATCATCATTTGTTGCAGGTCGTGATTGACGTTTCACATATGGCTGAACACTTCCTGTTTCCTTAAATAACGTAACTGTCCGGCGAACGGTCCGGACACTTGGATGATGTCGTCCAGAATACCGAGCAGCATACATAGCACACGCCCGTTGGGCATTTTGAGCACAATAGCCATACATCAACACGATGTCGATCTTTTCAGCAATTGGTAAACGGTCCATTTTAACACGGGTAATGTATTACGAAGCAAATACCGTCCGCACTGGCGGAATATTACGTGATACCACGTACTTATACGTTTGTGACTATTACAGCGGCATCTATCACAAAGCGAAAAAAGTGGTCCAACTAAAACATTCATATTTCTTTACTTACTACACGAATATGTAATAAAAATGGGGGTTCCTATTTTTAAAAACGCAGTTGATATCCGTTTGACCTATGTCAGCACCATCTAGCGGGCCAACCATAGCGCCATCTGGTGTCACCCTTCAAGCTAGACGAGTTTCGTTCTTTGTAGTTTTTTTGTTTGATGCTTATTTCGTGAGATATTTGGCCCGGTCAGTATCAATGGACCACCCTGTATATTCGCAGTTCCGAGTACGAAAAACCATCAGCTGTATCAGGGAATGACGAGAATGAAAATGTGTGCCGGAGCGGGACTCGAACACGGATTACCCGTTTTAAGCGAGAGAATGCCTTAAGCGTATTGCTATCCGTGCACTCGCGGCCAGACCCAGACTTCCATGTATCGTCGTTCCTGCGTCACAACCTGTACTCGTACACACATTAAGTAATTCCCGTACAGGATGGGGGAGGGGGACATTTTAATTAAAGCCGCTGCCTGGCATCGGCGGATAATATAATATTGGAGTGAATGCCAGCATGTCCGAAGGAACACTGCATCATTCTTCTTAATAACCCATTCACTGCAATATCGTATCTAATTACTTACATACCCGCCGATAATACGTCCATGTACGAAGTTACATTGAGAGCCGAACGTGTCTTCTAGGTGCTCCACTTCTTTTGTGAGGCAGTGTAGATTACGATATGTTGCGGAGACAGACTTGATAATGGCTTAAAAGACGAAATAATGGCAGTGGAGATAATAAAGAAAGTACAGTCCAGTGGTGGTAGTTCTATCGTTAAAACTCGTTAAAAACAAGTGAGTTCTGCTAGGTATGGAGTCTTCAGTGGAGTCACGTACCTCTTGTGTTATGCAATGTGCACATATTTTGTTAGTTGAGTGTCGCTTCCGAAATACTTTGAACGTTTTCTGGAAGTCCCGAGAAAAGGAACAACGGACGCTTTTTTAAAGCTAAGAAAATTCCATTCCTACGTTCTTCTTTATTCTCGAGGTAAAATTTACTCTAAAGGTCCACATTTTAAGATAAAAACATCGAAAGAAAAACTTTCGTGGCGCATATCGTCCTGGAAAAGTTTTCTCCTGTGATGTCAATACACAAAGACATGGTTTTGGAAATGTTCAGCCGTTTCTTGAGGTAATGTCAAATTACGGTCCGGGCATGTTTTGTTGGCCGGCCGAAATGGCCGCGCGGTTCTGGCGCTGCAGTCTGGAACCGCGAGACCGCTACGGTCGCAGGTTCGAATCCTGCCTCGGGCATGGATCTGTGTGATGTCCTTAGGTTAGTTAGGTTTAACTAGTTCTAAGTTCTAGGGGACTAATGACCTCGGCAGTTGAGTCCCATAGTGCTCAGAGCCATTTGAACCATGTTTTGTTTGACACAAGGACACATATTGAAGTAATTAGGCAATCGGATAAATACGAGCAACGAGGCATTAATTAGATGTTTTTCACCTCCAAATAATCAGTAGTTTAAACTGATGTGTGACAGTTGGTATTGTCCTCATGAAAAGCGATGAGAAGCTCTCGGTTCTTGTTCCTGATCTCGTAGGTGACTAATAGCAATAGCGGTTCTCTAACGCAATAACTGTGACGCTGCTGTGTATCCAGATAAATTAAACATAATTTTCTTGGAAGTGCTTCGTGAACAAGCCCCTTTAATGGTTTCGGTTCGTCTTGGAACATGCAGTTGATTGCTGCTTAGCTTCCATTTCGAGGTGTCGCCTCCTGCAACGATGTTGCACTCACATAATCCGCATTTCTTCAACGGAATTTCGGAACATTTTCATGGAGTAATTGACACGAGCCTCTTCTTATGCATCGGGAAGTTATATGGAATCCATCGGGAACGGATTTTTTATTTTTGATACATTTTTTTTACACAGGTAAATGCTCATACCAAATCAAACATAATGGCTAAGGACGCCTTTCAACCATGCTAACGCATGCACGTAGTTTGGAACAACGCCCGCGTTTGGTCGACTATTACGAAACTAATCGCTGACGTAAACAGGACCAGTACGACATTCTGCAGTCCAACTGTACACAGTTTTTCTGGAGGTGAATGATCAAGAAAAGTTGGACGATATGATATAAGGCATTATTGTTAAATTAAGTCTGTAATAAAAACAAACAACAATAAGCAACAAAAAATGCAGGTGAAATTTCAATTATTTCTCAACATTGTTGCTTTAACCATTCCCTGTAAACGGACTATTAGTTCAGTTTCTTGTTCTAATAATTAGTTCAGTTTCTTTGTTCTAACAATAACAAGCGACAAATTTCAAAGCAATTTATATTACGAATCTGGTAACTCAGTTCATCGGATCCGATCAACCTAACCCCTTCCAGGCCCAAAAATTTCTTTTTCACTATTTCGCATAATAATTGACGGGGTTTAAAAAGCTGTCATAATCTACTCATTGAGAGATATAATATTATGTTAAAGGTTTAACACAATAATAGAAGTATTATAGTTAGAAGCAGTCTGTACACAGAGGTTGGACAAAAAGATGAAAGCACCGTGAGAAATGCATCTTGGACGTATAAATGCAGATGCTAGCCAGCCTGTAGGTTGCGCTGTTGTATTTGACCGCGAACGGCGCCTGTACAATGCCCTCAGTACGATTCAACTGGTAGTCGTGGTCAGAACAGTGTTTTATCTAATTGTGAATGAATTATGTTGGAGCTGAGTGAATTAGACCTTGGCCATTTTGTTGGTGCTCGTACGGTGAGGCGCTTCCGTAACCAAGGAAGCTGGAGTGTCTGGCTTCTCAAGAGGCACCGTATCGAAGATTTATACCATATACAGGGAAAGTGGAAAAGCATCATCCGCTAAGTCACAACGTTGACGAAAATGTGTGTTGAGCGATCGTGAGGGACGTTCGTTGAATTGGACAGTAACGAACAATAAAAGGAAGACAGTTGCAAAAGTCAATGCAGCACTGAGATGTAGCACTCGCTGTCAGCTTGAAAACAAAGGAAGGGAGCTCTATGAGCAACGAACTATAGGGCGAGCTGGAATTCCAAAACCACTGATCAGAGAAGCAGGTGCTTGTAACGGGAAAACGTGGTGCCTTAGTCAAAAAGCCTGGACTATGGAAGTACACTATGTGATCAAAAGTATCTGCACACCCCCAAAAAACATATGTTTTTCGTATTAGATGCATTGTGCTACCACCTACTGCCAGGTACTCCATATCAGCGACCTCAGTAGTCATTAGACACTACGAGAGAGCAGTTTGGGGCGCTCCACGGAACTCACGGACTTCGAACGTGGTCACATGATTAGGTGTCACTTGTGCCATACGTCTGTACCTGAGATTTCCATACTCCTAAACATCCCTAGGTCCACTGTTTCCGATGTGTCAGTGAAGTGGAAACGTGAAGGGACACGTACAGCGCAAAAGCTTACAGGCCGACCTCGTCTGTTGACTGACAGAGACCGTCAACAATTTGAAGAGACTTGTAATGTGTAATAGGCAGACATCTATCCGGACCATCACACAGGAATTCCATACTGCATCAGGATCCACTGCAAGTACTATGACAGTTAGCCGGGAGGTGAAAAAACTAGGATTTCATGGTCGAGCGGCTGCTCATAAGCCACACCTCACGCCGGTAAATGCCAGACGACGCTTCGCATGGCGTAAGGAGAGTAAACATTGTACGATTGAACACTGGAAAAACGTTGTGTGGAGTGACGAATCACGGTACACAATGTGATGACCCGATGGCAGGGTGTGGGTATAGCGAATGCCCGGTGAACGTAATCTGCCAGCGTGTGTGGTGCCAACATTAAAGTTAAGAAGCGGTAGTGTTATAGTGTGGTCGTGTTTTTCATGGAGGGGTCTTGCACCTCTTGTTGTCTTGCGTGGCACTATCACAGCACAGGCCTACACTGGTGTTTTAAACACCTTCTTGCTCTCTCCCTGTTGAAGAACAATTCTGGGATGGAACACCTATTCATAATGCACGGTCTGTGGCGGAGTGGCTACACGACAATAACATCCCTGTAAAGGACTGGCCTTCACAGAGTCCTGACCTGAATCTCATAGAACGCCTTCGTGCCAGGCCTCACCGACCGACATCGATACCTCTCTCAGTGCAAGACTGGGTGAAGAATGGGGTGCCATTCCCCAAGAAACCTTCCAGCACCTGATTGAGTGTCATCAAGGCTAAGGTTGGGACAACAGCATTATGAATTTCAGCATTACCGATGGAGGGCGCCACAAACTTGTAAGTCATTTTCAACCAGATGTCTGGATACCTTTGGTTACATAGTGTATGTCATTGAGTCGGATGAGACTTGTTTCACACTCTTTTTGAAATTACTGAGTTTACGATCAAGAGTGTGAAATGACGGGGGTTCGGTGATGGTTTGGGCAGCCACATCGTGGTATTTCCTGGGTCCCGTGCTCACTTTGTTAAGGTCGCATTATTGCCAAGAATTTTCTGACCTTTTTGGGTTATCGCGTCTATCCCAAGGTACAGCGTTTGTTCCCCAATGGTGACGCTGTGTTACAAGACGACAGGGCTCCTGTTCACACAGCTCACACAATCCAGGAAAGGTTTTGTAGGCTCTAGGATAAACAGTCGCAGCTACCCTGGCCACCACAGTTACCACATCTGAATATTATTGAGCCTTTGTGGTCTATTTTAAGAGAGAAGGGTGCGTAGGCACTATCAACGTTCACGTGCCACTATTCTTGAGGAAGAACGCGAAAAGATTTTCTTGAAAACCTTACAGGACCTGTATTTATCCATTCCGAGAGGACTGGAAGCTGTTTCGAATGCCAACGGTTTTCCTAGTCCCTTTTGGGAATGGTAGAGCATTGTGTACTTGATGTTTTCATATTTTTTACACTCCGGTGCTGTGAACCAAGAAAGATTTTGGAACTGTATTGTTTTCCTATGATTTGATGTGTAGTGCGGATTGCGTGAAGGAGAAATGAGGACATGCATCTGTGGTTTGGTGTTTGATCGCTTCCTTCGTTGTTGGTTGTTCGACTTTTTTAGTTTTTTCTGTATCTTATTGCTTAAGCGTATTAACATTTATTTGACATATTATAAGGGTGCGGGACAAGGCGCGGCGCACCGCCGGAGCGAACAGCCGCTGATGGTGGTCGGTCAAGACTGTCGATGCTCGTGGGGGCAGCAGCACCATATAAGGCGGCCGTCCAATAAGCACTGCAACACATTTTTTTCTCGGCCAATTTCGGTTTAAAAATGCAGAATTTTTTGTGGAACATCCTGCAATTCTGCCGCTTCAGCCCCTATTGTTTCATGAAGTTCCAGTAGGTGGCGGCGCAATGCGTAGCCTTTAAAATGGCGTCTGTGGCGGAGATGCGTTCGAAGCAGAGAGCTGTCACTGAGTTTCTTTTGGTGGAAAACCAGAGTATCGCAGACATCCATAGGCACTTGCAGAATGTCTACGGCGAGCTGGCAGTGAATAAAAGCACGGTGAGTGGTTGGGTGAGACATACAGGGATAGGCAAAATAATGTGAACAGTGGTAGTAATGGAATGGTTGTGTCTGACGGTACGACAACGCAGGTACGACAAGTGCCGTGCTGGACCGTGCGAGTTCAGTACGGACTAGGCATCAGTGTAGGTTGTTCGCGAGTAGTGGACACGTCGTATTTGCATAGAGAGGCCGAGGTCGATGTGCAATGAAAGGCCTAACAGAGTTGCAAAGAGCGCAGATTGTGGGGGCCTGATTAGCTGGAGCATCAGTAACCAAGGTAGCCAACTTATTGAATGTTTCAAGTGCAACTGTTTCAACAGTCGCGACAGCCTACACAAAACATGGAAAGACAAAAACATTATAGTGGCCGCAAATCAAAATTAAATGACAGAGATCGACGTACGATAACACGAATTGCGTGAAAACAAAACTTCGATGGGTAAAGTGATTGCAGAGCTCAATAGCCATCGTAAGAGACCCCGTATCTATCGACGATGTCCGCCGAGAACTCCATGAAGCGAATATTCATGGACCAGCTGGAATACCGAAACCATTAGTGACGACAACCTACGCACAGAAGCGCAAAACGTGGTGTCACGAGCATAAATCGTGGACGGCTGGCCAATGGAAACACGTCAAAGGGTCCGGCGAGTCAACGTTTTCGTTATTTCCAACATCAGACCGGGTTTACGTCTGGAGAATGCCAAAAGAAGCCTTACAATCCTGATTGCTTGATTACAACGTATAGCATGGAGGTAGAAGTGTGGTGGTGTGGGCAGCTATATCATGGTATTGTGCTGGTCCCACCGTCACTCTGAAAGGTCGTGTTACAGCCAACGATTATGTGAGCATTTTAGGTGATGAGGTGCAACCCAAGATTCAAAAATGGTTCAAATGGCTCTAAGCACTGTGGGACTTAACATCTGAGGTCATCAGTCCTATAGACTTAGAACTACTTAAACCTAACTATCCTAAGGTCATCACACACATCCATGCTTGAGGCAGGATTCGAACCTGTGACCATAGCAGCAGCGCTGTTCCAGACTGAAGCGCCTACAACCGCTCGGCCACATCGGCCGGCTGCACCCCATGATTCAAATGTTGTACCCCAACAATGATGCCTTATTTCAGGCCGATAACGCACCCATTCACACAGCCGTGTCAGTACAGGCGTGGTATGAGGACCATGCAACTGAACTGCACTATCTTTTCTAGCCAGCACAGTCCATGGACTTGAACATTATCGAACCCTTACGGACGGTATTGGAGCGCAGACTCCGGAGCAGATTTCCGCCTCCCTCGTCACTAAAGGAGCTAGAAGACGTTCTGATCGAAGAGTGGCGTAACATTCCACTGGACAATACAATCATAATATGACAGTATTTCAAAAAGAATCACAGCTGTATTACAGGCAAATGGGGGTCCAACAACTTATTAAAAAACCAGTCCCAAGTAAGTACAGGTGTTCACATTATTTTGACTATCCCGTGTTTGTCATCGTCACAAGATCGCGCAAACATGTCCGATATCCCGCGTGTCGGTCGGCCGCACACACTATCAGGAATTGAAGAAACGACTTCAGCGTCTTCCTGACCACAAAAATACCGACGAGCTTCTGCTTCTCCATCACAATGCAAGTCCTCACACAAGTCTGCGCAACTGAGAGGACGTCACAAAACTTCAGTGAACTGTTCATTCATCCTACAGCCCGAATCTCGCTCCTTCCGGCTTCCATCTGTTTGGCCCAATGGAGGATGGACTGTGAGAGAAGTATACGCGGATGATGGGGAGGTTATTGATGCAACAAGACGTTGGCTGCGACGCCGACCATTTGGGTGGTACCATGAGGGTAGACAGGCCCTCCCAGAAAGGTGGCATAAGGGCGTCGCATTGACTGGAGATTATGTTGAAGAGTAGTGTGTTGTAGCCTATTGAGTGAGGAATAATATGGTGTATTGGAATCTTGAATAAAACCAACTTGTTTTTGGAAAAAAATGTGCTGTATTACTTACTTGTAGATGAGAAGGCCATATAACTGCGTGAACGTGTTGTTGTGACGTCAGTTAAAAGCGGCGAAAGTCAGCAACTCACTTGTGTTGTATCAACAACACGTTGGGTATAAAAAACTCGTTGTGCTATGTGATCACTATGATATCGTTATTTAATTCATAGAAATTATAGTTTGTGTTGCTAAGTAGTGCTCGTGTGAGTTTAACGCAGTTTTATCTTTATTATGGAGGCAACGGCCTTGCCACAGTGGATACACTGGTTCCCGTGAGATCACCGAAGTTAAGCGCTGTCGGGCGTGGCCGGCACTTAGATGGGTGACCATTCGGGCCACCATGCGCTGTTGCAATTTTTCGGGGTGCACTCGGCCCCGTGATGCCAATTGAGGAGCTACTCCACTGAATGGTGAGGGTTCCAATAAAAAAAATACAAAAAACATCATAACGAACGGGAGAGCGGTGTGCTGACCCCACGCCCCACCTATCCGCATCCTCATCTGAGGATGACACGGCGGTCGGAAGGTCCCGATGAGCCACTTGTGGCCTGCAGATGGAGTGCTATCTTCATAATGTTTATGAAGTGTTTCGTACCGAAAGATAACGGAAATTAAACAGGAGAAAACAAGGTTCATTTGTTCAAGTTTCCTAAAGAGATGCAATGCGGCAGAAATGGCTCCATTCAAATCCAAGGCATGATTTCACAGTAACTAATTATTAATTTTTTTTGGAACATTGTTTTAGGAAAACAGCAAAATCAGGTATATCATTAAAATCTGCTGAAAACAGTCTTGATCGTATAAAAATTCTATTTAAACTGGTGACCGGTTTCGATCTATTGTATTTAGGTCACCTTCACAACTTGTACTCCATGATAGTGACAGCAGCTGAGAAGACTGCTCTAGAGCGATGCAGTCGATTACATCTCTTTAGAGCAGCCTGCTAAGCCAGCCCAGCTGCTGTCACTATCATGGAGTACAAGTTGTGAAGATCAGTGCAGTAGATTGCAACCAATTACCATTTTAAACAAAATATTTATGCAATGAAGACTCTTTCTATTAAATTTTACTAATTATTCAGTGTAAGTTTAACATGTACATTTGTTTTAAATGTAATTTACTAATGCACATTTTAGATTATGATGTATTATTGTTTGCCGGATCACTTGTGTTGAATATATTATGACTACTCTACTTCACTGCTCATTTGTCAGCTCTATAGTAGTAATTTGAAAGTCAGCGCCATTATCTGTGGAGTATCTTCCACAGATGGAAAAACCGTATTGCGCCACTTTCAGAACCACAGCTTATTTCAAATGCCATGCCATACATTTTTTCAATCGTCCGTCCTACCTATGTTCTGCTGCAGGACCATCCAGGGTGAATCAGAAAAAAGCAGCACGTTAGAGGAAGTATCACCACAGGAAAGCATCAAGATTAGTGCAGCCAGCCATAATGAACATTTGAAAAGAATATCGTACAACAGCCTTCAGGATCTGAAAGATAAAGTTAATGTAATACTTTTACAAAAGAACCGGGTAAAAACGGTGAAAGAAAAGTGCATTATTTTGACCTATATCGATCTATCTCGGAGTCCAGTTACTTAGTATATATTGCGATTGATAATTATATGAAAGTAAAGGTTTGTTTAAAAGGAATGTCGTTAAACAAAATTCTAGTCACTGAATTTGTACTTGAAGTTCTACCTGTAACAGAAAAGTGTGTGAATACAACTGGCTGTGATGTGCGTGCGTCATTGATTTTTTATACAAATTGGAAACGTGTGAATGTTTTATTAAACAACTCCAGATGTTCCTAACAGTTCATACCCACGAAAATAACACATTTTTTCAAAGATGTGAGCACCTTTATTTACAATTGTGCTAGAAGTGTTGTATATGCTATGCCCCAAATTAACCAAAGTTAGGCATTCCACTTACACAGTTGTATGTGTTTCCTCTGTTAAGTAATTGCAATCATGTATCAATTGAAAAATCGCAATTACATAGCAGTCCCAGCACAGTAAGGCTGTTTCGGTTATGTTATAAGGCCAGATCAGTCAATCATCCAGACTGTTGCCCCAGCAACTACTGAAAAGGCTGCTGCCCCTCTTCAGGAACCACACGTTTGTCTGGCCTCTCAACAGATACCACTCCGTTGTGGTTGCACCTACGGTACGGCTATCTGTATCTCTGAGACACGCAAGCCTCCCCACCAACGGCAATGTCCATGGTTCATGGGGGGAGGTCTATAGATTTATTGATCGTTAAGTTATTAACTTGGATGTTGAAATGAAAAGGAATGTCTTACTGTGTATGGGGGCTCTTTGTACGATTTGAAAATTATTCTGTGCAGATTCTGTCCTGTAGTAAATAGTTATACAAGTTCAAGGCTCTACCTTATAATTAAAATTCAGTACACTTCTAGAGTTTTACGTGGTTCTGTCAAATAAATAACGCACCTTCATTGAATTCCTGAAACAATTCCAGTTAAATCGATGTGTCACACGAAATAGTTACGTGAAATTGCACGAATTTTATTGATATGTGGATCTAATAAATAAACCAGCATTTTCTGAATATAAACCACTAACACTCACACTAGTAATTGCACGCAAGTGATTTCTCAAACCCAAGCTACGAGACGCAGTTCTGAGGGAAGGAGAATTTTACAATGGAACACCCGTACCACATTCGGTAAAAACTTCACGGCGGGACACTCTGTGATGCCGGAGCCACTGCATAGACCACCTGCAAAAGGAGCCCTTGCCCCTGCTTTTAACGACGACTCTTCGGAAAGCCTTTCTACAGGAACACGGCGGGAGTTGCCCGATAAACTTGTGGAGAAACCCAACTCAAAACAATGGTGACCCACTGTAGCCACCTGTGTTAAAACTCACATGAAAGAAAAAGCTGTTTATTTCACTATTACATAGCAAAAGTTGAACTCTGCCCTACAAAAACTTTCGTGGGTGAAGCTATAACAAGTACGAACGCTCTGACTGACCAGAAAGAAAACATGCGGCCACCAGCTTTGATGTAGGCAAATGTAGAGACAAGCATTCACATTTTCTTTTGCAGCTAACTAACGAGTGCTTGAACAAGGCAACTCGCACCACGCTGAGGTGATTGTGAGAGTAATCATGTGAACACTTGTTCACAGAATCGTCTTAACTCATAAGGAGCTAAACTGCAAAGTCTCCAAGTACAGAGAATAGCACCGAGCACTGAAAGTCAATGCTTGCAAGTGATTTGAGGGCAAGGATGTATGCGCTATTCCAGCCAAATAGCATGTACCATGCCAATTAGCTTGGGAACAACTAGAAATCTTGACTCAACCAAAGACGCAGGAGATGTATCAGACTGGGGTTTAACAGTCGAGAGAGATTTAGAATAGATTATGAGCTTCATAGCTCTCGCCGACAGCCGTCACTGCCGCCGACGAGGAAAAGTTGAAACGTCCCCTTTGAACAATTATACATGACTGTGCTTAAACTGACACACAATGTTTTTAGCGCAACGCAATCTGACTATCAAAGATCCCTGCAAAAGAATGGCCCTGAGTAACATTAAACTATACCTTTCAGAAATCACTTACCTCACAAAAATCTTCGTTACTCGAACTACTGCAATACAGCGAGCGCCACTACTGCCAGCTAAATAAAAGATTCAAACTACGGAAGGCACTAACTACTGATAGGGATAGTTAGCAAATGAAAGATATTAATAGAGAACAAACAATGTATTTACCTTAATCGTCATAATATATATAGCAGTTCATGACAAATTACAAAACTCGGCCATCTCTCTCCCCACATCCACCACTGCTGGCGGCTCACCTCCAACTGCGCAACGCTACGCGCTGTTCACATCCAGCTGCCGCTGCCCAACACTACAATGGCAGACAACAATGCAAACTAGCCACAGACTGCACACAGCACAGCCAGTGATTTTCATATAGAGCGCTACGTAACGTTGCCAATAAGAAAACATAAACAGCCTACTTACAAAGTACATGCGCGCTTGCACTATGCCTGCAAGTGATATTGAATTGACACTCAGAACTGCGGTCATCTCCGTCTCTCCTATTGTTTTTGTGCATTCAGCCATGACCTGTAGTTAAACATTTTCACGACTGTTGGGCTTAACTAAAGCAGAAACGCGAGATATACGATCTAACAAAAAGGACTGATCAGCCACTGGAGAGTACTTCATATTCTTAAGTCATGGAATTGTTTTAATTGTATACTTCTTTCTGATTGCTCTTTACCGACTCCATTCATTTTTGCGTATTTTCATTGTGCATTTTAGCGTAGTAAATATCTCTGGCCCCAATTGTATTTAATTTATTTGCATTTCATCGACCCCCGGTCATGGCTGTAGAGCATCTTACTATTGAAGAACCTTAGAATATTTCGTAATTTCCCTTCACAGTTGTGAACACCCAATATCAGAATTTTACCATTCTTTATGTACTATAATTATGAAGTCAGACTTAGAGAAAAAATAAGGCTTGGTAACGAAAATCTAAAATTTTCATCTTTGCTAACATATAGTTTCACCTGAGCTCATACGCTAACTTCTCTTAGCGATAACATTTCCTGCAGAGGGAGTGTAGTGGAACTGACACTGAGATCATTGTCTGATTACATCACTGTCCATATTGCTGCACTATTCTGAAGTCTGCATGCATGACATAGTATCTTCCTACCTTCCAAGCTGTAGGTTCAACACCAAATTCCTAAAACACTCACAGAGCGTCCTTGAACAACTGTGGTAGGAAAGATAGATCAGAACCAGTCTCACACATGCTAGAATGGCAACTGTTGAAATTGTTAGGTCTTCGACCAACTTCCTCTATTCATATTTCTGTGCTTCCTAAAGACTGATATATTTACACAACTTGAACCTCTTTAAAAATACTGCGAGATATGCTACAATGATTCAGACAAGGGACCTACATTAGTAAGGAGCGGAGTGGAATTACCAGCCAGCTATACAGAATTATTTCTCCTGCAGTTTCCCTAAATCAGGAAAGCTGAATAGATAGTTGGTTCCCTCGAAAGACTATGGACAATTTTTTGCACCATATTCGTCCAATGCGACTTTGTCCTCCATCACTAATTACTTTGTGATTAAACATAATCTTCCTCCCATCACATTTTTCTCAAAGGATGACTTGTTGCTGGAGACAGGAGATTACCATAGATTTACTCTCCTGATTAAACTTCTGAAAGCTGAATTCTTCGATGGAGAGACAGAAGGGAATAGTTACGATAGACAGTATGAAGCAATAGCTATCTCTATGACAGCAAAATCTATACTTCAGTTTTTTGAAGTGATATAATCTCTCCGGACGAGACGCAGGAAAGCGGCTTCGGTATAGAGAGACTTGACAGCAAACGGAATTACAGAGAGTTTTTCCTGTTTCCCTCCCTCCCCTGATCTATAGCTGCACCTTTCTCTCTCTCTCTCGTGCATCAACAAGGAACTACATTGTAGCCGCACGTCGAAGACTGAGACATAATATTCTATATCTAGATGACGCGTAATTCAATGCATACAAATACCTAAACTATATTCACCCGATATTTCAGAATGAGAGTACTTGCAAGGGACCATTCAAAAGTGTCAATAAACAATCTTGATTAAACTTAGCGGGTGTGCAGAGATGGTAAAATAACGCAATACGTATTTATTTGTTTGTGTTTAATTTAAATTTTAAGTGGTAGAACACGCCCCGAAAGACAATTTGGCATGTTATGTTTGGAGGGAACATCTTCGAAATGATGACATACAAAATATCTTTCTCACATAAAAGTTAATATGCAATTAATGTTCTTGAAAACCGTGTAACCGAATTTTGCAAAAATGTTGTAACAGTAACAACTACCACTTAAAATGGCAATCGATGCTAACGTTCTGCCTCTGCGAGGAATTTTTGAGAAAGTTGACTGTGAGGTAACCTAATGGAAACAAAACAGAATAGCCAAACTGGAATTCGTTTCCGAAGCACTCCAGCAGAGTACAAACAACAGTAAACTGTTCGTACTACAACACAGTAACCTAATCTTGCAGATAAATGTGTTATTAACATACAAATGACCAACGAGATAGTGAACAGTAACATATGCGTCTCAACAACACGTACCTTAAATGAAATAGGTTCAACAGTTTATAAAACCAATTACTGACCCACATGAATCTAGTAGCAATTCTGAACAAGGTAAAGCTTGAGATGATTCTGAATTTAAATCAGGGGGTCTCATAATGATCATAATCTGTAACTTCATTGCTTAGTACAGCGTATCTATACCTGTGCATTAACCAACGTGCATTACAATAAATAACACAGTAAATAGTTCTTTCTTAAACTCGGTTTGAAGCAACTAAACAAAATGCAGATCTAGCTACACTGGCTCTGAAGGAGCCTTTGAATTGCTTCATTAACTAACTAGTCTAGTACATGAGGATCCTTAAACTTTCATGGTCTGAAGAACCATTCTCATTAACAAAACTACACCAGTATGTATGAGAAATTGTAAGTATTCTTATCATTAATTTTTAATTAAGTAAAGCACAACAAACTATAACTCTTTAAATAACAAAAGTGCTTTCATAAGCAGTCTTTTGACCTACTCAAAAATGTAATTGACTGTGCAAATGACAACACAACATTAGATTCAATTCTAACCACTTAGTACACTCTGAATTAAATTTACTAGGATAGGATTTCTGTCCAGGTTTGTGATTTGGGAAAATCACAGGTGTAAGATAGTGTTTTTAGTAACACCACAATTATTATTATAAAATCAACCAAATTTCACAAATACCTGATCCATTTACAGAGTGCCAAATACAAAAATTTAATGGAAGGCTGGTGGTACTGCTGGCGTAATTTGCAGTGGCTGTTAACCTGGTGGCGATACCAGCAGTACTGTTGTCTCGCCATGTTACACATCTTCTTGGCGTCGGAATTATATTTATAGGACCAAAAACCATGCCATGATAATGGTACCACCAAACGCGGAAAACGAGGCTCATAAATACTGCCCTTAAGGTCTTCTGGCCTCAAAACTCCAAGAATGTGAGCCACAATAATCCGCTACTGCTAGCGAGGTGTTAACCACAGCACAGCTCAACCCAGACTCTTTACCCGTCACAAAGGACGAGTTGCCACTTGCGTGCCAACCACACCTTTTCCACTCACCAGCCTACTTCCGTAGCTGTGGGGCTTCCCCACATCTTTTACATTCAACGCTATGTTCCATAACTATGGACCAAGCCATTTGCAGTAAATTACATAACAATCATTCCATTAATTATTTAAATTCACGAGTATAATTTAAACAACATCGTTCAAAAGTTCACAAACTGAAATACGTACACAAAGTCAAAGAATTTCCATGACAGATACAACATTATACATAAGCAACAATACAAACTGACATAGAAATATCGATACAGATACAAAATAGGTCGCAAACAGGTGTTACAGTGTGAAATCTTGTAAAATACCCGCCCCCATCAATTAATTTTGAAAAATGAAATTTTTTGTTACGATATAAATTAAAGAAGCTTTCAAGCTACATACAATCATGTGCAACAAAGCTTTTTCCTGCAACACTATTTTTGGTAAATGAACTGTAAACAGTGTGCTGTCAGAGTATTTTCAAAACACCTAATATCTAAACATTCTTTATTAGTCTATTTATTTATTTTATTTATATTTATCTTATTTTTTAAATTGTTATTTGACGTCCTTCGTCACATTTGTTTTTTTTTTTTATTTATCGTTTCGCGTACGTATATTATGTTGATTGAAAACTTATGATACAAAAGGATTGCAATAATGATAATGTGTAAGTAAATGCTTCAACATAAAGTTTTCTCACACCAAGCACATTACATGAACGAAATTTCTTTACATAATATACGTGACAGAGAACGAAATATAAAACAAAATTCAGTAGGATTTTAAATTGTTGTGGGTGATCCTATAACTATCCTGATTTATATCAGACATACTTTAGTATACTAGTAAGCAGTGGCTAAGATAATTCATTATGTGCTAGTGAATGCAACTTGATTATATTGTTTCTGAAGTGGGGATTGACATCTTAATCATTCAACAGGACTAAATCTGAAAATATTCTCACAAAGTTCTTCCTCAGTCGAAAGCCTTATACATCTCACGACTGTATCTGTGTCGTAGAGTCCTTCCAGCAAACATTACACATGATTCAACCTTTTTTTAACTTTCCCCGTTTACATGCTTAACGTCATGCATTTAACACATTCGAACGTAATCAAAGTCTGAAGCTGCTTTATACATGGGAGTTGGATTCTTTAAAGACATGGGGGGTTTGATGGCAGTAACGTAATGTTAGATCTCGACAGAGTCTTGAAACTTAAAACAGCCAACTCTCTCTCTTTTACTGTAGTACAAATGCATAATACTTGTACCATTTGCATCTTAAAAACGTTACTTGTCAGCTAGTATTTTCATTTATTTTGTTGCTGGTCTAGTGAACCGGCATGTGGATAAGTAGCACGTCATGCTTTGGGAAAAAGGTGATGGGAGGAAGATTACATTCAATCACAAGGTAATTAGTGACGGAGGACAAAGTGGTATTGGACGAGTATGGTACAGAAAATTGTACATAGGCTTCCAAGGGAACCAACCCGGTATTCGGGTTCCTGTTTTAGGAAAATTGTAGGAGAAATAATTCCGTGTAGCCGGTTGTTATTCACATTCTGTTCCTTACTAATGCAGGTCCATTGTCTTAATCACTGTAGCATATCTCGCGGTATGGATAAAGACGTTCAAGTTGTGTAAATGTGTCAGTCTCTAGAGAACACAGAAAGACGATTGGAGAAAGGTAATCGAAGAGCTAACACCGCAAGTGATAGAAGAATGAGTTCGCTGAATGCAATGGGTGAGAAATTCCTGTAACTGTGTCAAAAATGTATATTTTTAATTCATGAAAATATGTAATCATATTAGTCACCTGCAAGAGTGGGCATCCGCGACCATTGTCATCTTCAGTAAAACGTTTCCGGGCTATGTGACCACGTTGTCATGTGTTTTATGGATGGAACGTTTCGGTGATGATTTGCTTTCATAAAGGTGATATATTTTCTACTGGGCCAATGGCGCTTTCAGGCCTTATATAGTATAACGTCATCCTGCTCATAAAGTCAGTTTGACAGGAAAATCATTAGATCAGATGGCATATGTGAGGAAACAGGGGCTGCCAACATCTGCTGATACGAGTAGCTGTTAGGGATGGGCTTCCATCGACTTGGCTGCCAGCAGTATCCAGCCTATGGTCCGTCGGCGTTCGTGCTGCTGCCCCGTCAGCGTCGCACTGCACATAAAGGCCGAAGGCACATAACGTAATGCACTGATTTGCTTCCTCATCTCGGAGCAAAATGTTACGTCACTAGATTGTCCCTCATTCACGGTTGCCAGCCAGTAGGAGTTAAAATTAAAACTAGTATCAGTGGCGTTTGTGAGTCTGTCTCCTCTTTCCCTACTTCCAGTCAAAATAAGTTCAGTGATGCTCCCAACAAACTGGCCCCATGAGCGGATGAAGTTTCACTGTATGACATCTGAACAAGGCACTAACTCAATGGCAAATATATGTCCCTGCTGAAAACTAGAGTTGACATCCCGGCAAACGTTTTACGTAATGTGCAGTCAGATACTACTTACTGCTAGATATCTGTATGCATTTTTTCCTTTCTTGCAGAAGTGTTTTGGATTTTCTTGCCTTAAAGTTTTCAGTCGAATGTTACGGTACACTGCGTTTTATTCTTTTTTCACGCCGTTAATAATTAATTAATGCTTCTCGTTAAGAATAAAGTCAGTTACCACCACAGAGTAGTAGAAATACCTACTTAGTGAGCATAGCGTACTGCCTATGTAGCAAACATCAGAACATAATGCTCATCTGATATTGGTTTGACACTTGTTTATATTTTGTGCTAAGACTGAAACTTTAATTTTATACGTATCTTTCCTGATTTCCCACATATATTTATTAGTAACAGCAGTGCCACTCAGTTGTTTCTGCTACGAATGAAAATGAAATTCGTCAGCGGAGTCGAAGCTACTTTCCGTAAGTAAGCACCACAAATGTATAATTATAATTATCATAAAAGCAAGAGGCGCTTCACGTGTTAATTAATATTGAGCCACAATGTAATGGAGGCACAACGTCTTATGTCAAATTTATGTGTCTATATGGCCTTATATTTACGACTCAAATGCTAGATTCTGATTGAGTGGGAGAATTCTGCGTTAGTCCCCTGAACGCATATATATTGCGAGCAATTTTCACCTGCAGGTTAATATTTGTATATAATTGTGTCATTACCGATGGATTACACAGACTTCAGACCATAGTACTCATTCTGAAGTGACCGCAGCTCGTGGTCTACGCCGGCATGTTAGGCCAACGTGTTCGGTCAGAGAGTTAGCTCTCTCTGCAATTAAAAAACTGAGTGAATGGATCAACGATGGACTTGAACGGGTGTAATCGGACGTCCGCCTCGAATAACTGCACTGTAGAATAACGAACAACATAAGATTAAAAACAGTGGCTAGCGTTGCTGCCTCTGGATCACGTGGTCCTGGGTTCGATTCCCGGTCGGGTCGGGGATTTTCTCCGCCTGGGGTCTGGGTGTTGGTGTTGTCCTCATAATCATTCGGGAAAATGGTGAGACTGGACAAAGTAAAGATAGGGAAGTTACACGGGCGCCGATCAGCTGACGCTGAGTGCCACACAAACTAAACAACACCATCATTTTGAAGTAGTCAAAATAAGAAACTGCAGTATTAGTATGTATAATTGGAAAATGAGTATATGCAATAAATATTTTAACAACTTCAAGAAACAACGGATATTAAATACCTGAAAGCAAAAACGAAAATATTTCCTCCATAAACGTATTTCAAAGTACGTTAAGTCGCTCATGTACTGTGTGCCATACCCAAACTTCACGTTTGTCGGGACAATTTCACTTCTGTTGCTAGGGAACCATTTCGCAGTACCAATGGAGCGCAATTTATTTTTTAAGAAAAAGTCTGAGATACGCTATAAAATGTTGTGCAAAACCTATAAAGTAGCGGTGACTACTCCTTCTTTTCCTATAACAAACAATAATGACCTTCGAGCTGTGGCAGTTGGCGCAAATATGCGAAACGCCTTTGCGTTTATCTCCTCAAAGCTTTCAGCCACATTCATTCCAGATACCCATTGAAAATGATTATGTAACTGGTGTTCAAATGGTTCAAATGGCTCTGAGCACTATGGGACTTAATTTCTAAGGTCATCAGTTCCCTACAACTTAGAACTACTTAAACCTAACTAACCTAAGGACATCACACACATCCATTCCCGAGGCAGGATTCGAACCTGCGACCGTAGCGGCCGCGCGGTTCCAGACTGTAGCGCCTAGAACCGCTCGGCCACCCTGGCCGGCTATGTAACTGGTGTACAAAATTCATGGTAGCTTAGAGCGGGAGGAGATATCTGGAATATCGATGGCAGGAAATTCAAAGTGTATAGACATGATAGACAAACCTTATACCGAAGCAGAGTGACATGATTTTTGGAGTCAAATTACGTTGGTAACAAATATTATGTTCTGTGCATATGAATGTCCACTCCATTGATATTTGTACTCGAAGATTGCCACCAACTGATGGAGATCTCTCTGTTGTTTTATTTCCTGACGAAATCTTTCTGATTCCACTGTCTCATTCGCCGCCTTCAACTGTTATTGTAAACTGTCTTTCATTCTTTGTTTAAGATTTTAATTATTACTTTTTGGTTCTTGTAAGGAATAATCTGGTTTGTTCATTTCCTACCTCGGGACGTAGCTACTGCCGAGTAAATAATGATTGCTTCATTGCTTAATGTGAGCTTAAAATTCAGTTAAATAATTTTCAGTGTGATATTGACGACAAAACTTTGAATTGGAACTGAAACTTTTCGGCCTATTAAAACTGTGTGCTGGTCTGGGACTCGAAACCATAATCTCTGCGCTTTGCAGACACGTGTTGCTTCTCACACTATATTCTTCACGTTTTGTTAAATGATAAGACATATACGTAACTCCTCTTCAGTATAATAAAAAACAAGATTCCTCTTCGAAAGAACGAACAAGACTCATTTTCAAGACACGAACAGGACTCGTCTACTAACGTAAAAGAAAATCCTTTTCTAAACAAACAAGACCGGGCTATCCAAGCAAGACCGGCCACCATCCATCACAGGTTTACTTCTGCCAGTACCTCATCTCCTGCCTTCCAGATTTCACAGTAGTTCTCCTGCCTACTAGCACTTCTGGAAGAAAGGATTATGCAGAGAAATGGCTAAGCCGAAGAAGCCTCGGGGATTGTTTCTAGAATGAATTTCCACCCTGCACCGGAGCGTGTGCTGATCTGAAACTTTGCTAGCAGATTAAAATTGTGCCGTACGGGAACTCGAACCTGGGACCTGTGCCTTTCTTGGGCAAGAGCTCTACCTACTGGGCTACCCAAGCACGAGTCACAAAGTTTGGAAGGTAGAAGATGAAGTACTGGCGGAAGCAGAGCTGTGAGGGCGGGTCGTGAGTCTTGCTTTCATAGCTGAGTCGGCAGAGCCCCTGGCAAATGTCCCAATTTCAAGTTGCTCTTCGTCCGCATCGGTGGTTGCAGTATCAGCGTGGCAGATTGCAGACTGAAGGGCGGCCGAGTCGAAGATTTTCTCCGCTCGGGGACTGGGTGCTGTGTTGCCCTTGTCTTCGTATCGTCGTAACCAAGACGAAAATCATGTCCATAGTGTCACACGACAGGTTTAAGCTTGTATAACTT
Organism: Schistocerca cancellata; assembly: GCF_023864275.1. Taxonomy (NCBI): domain Eukaryota; kingdom Metazoa; phylum Arthropoda; class Insecta; order Orthoptera; family Acrididae; genus Schistocerca; species Schistocerca cancellata. The sequence goes on from NC_064631.1 coordinate 215,931,270, forward strand.
CGTAGCAGGGTACACCTCGACGCTTATGCATTTTGTTAATTATCGAAGCACACTTTCGTATCGTCTTTCCAGTGTTGCGGTGGCTTTATGAGCACGTACCAGAAGCCAATAAATTAAAAAAGGTTGCGATCTGGCGTACTGTTTTAATCTTCCATGAAGTTTCAAATCAATGCACACTCCGGTCATTCTTGAAGCAGTTCTCTAAGGCTATGGCTAAGATACGTCTCTGTGATAGACCCACCAGGTATGCAGGAGATATTCTGTGAAGTTTCGAAAATAGGAGGAGGGGGTAGGAAAAGGAAGAGCCAAAACAGAATAAAGGAGAAAGTTTAATTTCAAACTGATGTTAATCCCATTTGACTGCATGGGTTGGGACTGACAGAGCAGCTGGAAGTCAAAGGACGTGGTTTCTAAGGATATTCACCAGTTAAATACAGTAACAGTGTGCCCTTGTTTCTGTCAGAGTCTTGAAAGAGTAGATTTGTAAAACAGGGTATTGCAATGTCTTAAACACTCCAGGAAACATTTGAGGTGAAGATCCTAACTGAATCACACTGTATATCAATTTTGTTATCTAATGGGTCCCTAATGAATATTCGAGGGCCCTTCAGAAAGTAAGTTTCGGTAGGTCGCGAAATGAAAACCACTGCGAAAATCAAAAATGTTGTATTTGCAATAGTTAGCTTGCAGCTACTTCTCTACGCAGTCGCCGCTCCGACTTAGATATTTGTCGTAGAGCGTTGTACCAACTTTTCTTTACCCTCGTCATAGAAGGCAGCCGCCTGTGGTTTCCGCCAACTCACTACGCTCGTCTACAGCTCGTTGTCAGTGGCAAAACGTTGCCTTGTAATCTGCTGTTCCACAGAGCAGGGAGAATCCCAGGACGAGACAGCTACGGGCTGTGTTGTGGATAATCAAATATCTTCCATTGAAAACGCTGCAGCAGCATCTTCATTATCCCAGCAGAGTGCGGGCGATAATTGTCATAAATAACGAAATGCACGACAATTATGACGACAATTGTGATATGTTGGCTACGTCAGGTGAAATATCTGACCAGGCCGTCATACTTGGCGGGAGACACTATTTTCTAGGGATCTTTAGGTGCCCACTATACGCTGAGAATTGAAAGGAGTGACGTGGCGATACGACGTGCATACTAGACACACTGCCCAACACATCTGTACAAATCTTCGTCGAATATTCACCGTAGTTTAGCGACCGATCAGAACTTACTTTCCGAGGGTGACGATCTCCACGACAATGAAAACGTCAGGCTATAGCCAGCCTTGCTTTTCATTCTTTTTCTCTCAGCACATTCAGTTCCTCGACACGAAACGTCGAATTAATCTATAAATTCCGGTGTATATGCAAAGAGTGGCATTGTCTGTGGGAGTGCATGATGATTGTGTAGGATTTACTTTAATGTCTCTTATTTCTAAAATAAATGTTGAATTCAGTCTCCTAGTAGTTAGCGGGGAGCGAAAGTACGCCTGCAGCTATCTCCTGTCGCATTCACTGCACCAGACGGTGGTCTGCATCTCTGACAGGATTGGCTATGCTCGAGGAAGAAAGTAGTTAAATGCTGAGTTTAGCGAACCCACCCAGGCGTCGCCATAGTGGCGAATATGAATACGGAGTTACAATATGATAACATCGCATTTTTGTGGAGGAGCCCTCCACAAACGAGTCCTTTGCCTCATGAAGACGGACCGCCAGCGCCGCGAGCATAAACATTGAGAACACAAACTTACAGTAAGTTTTGGTGGGACACCGTTTGATAGGTCGGAACTCGCAATCTTCCGGAGCTGCGATTTGTCATAGGGTGGCACACGCAAATTTTTGAAACTAAGAGTCGGGATAAGTTGGCGTTCGCTGTCTTCCGAAAAGCCACGCCGAACCTTCCATAACAAATGGAGTTTTCGGATTGGAGAAATAAATAATGCGATTCCAGATTTTGCACAATGGCAGTTCTGACGGGCTCACAGCGCGAATGACCGGGCACTTCATCGTCACGTTGAGGAGAGCGCTGACTTCTTCGCCGCCAATAGTAGAGGGAGAAACGGATTTGGAGAGGAGGAGTCAACTCAACGGGTTTGGAGAGGAGCGGTGATTCAACGTATTTGGAGAGGAGGAGTGATTCACGATCAGATAAAGCCCGTTATGCCAGCGTCCGTCTGTGCCTGCGACCTTGTTATATCTCGTCTCCCGCAATTAATGTAAGTTTTGCATCTGAAAGGCACACAGATTCATACCGGATGATAGGCTCGTGCTTTCAAATTATTTAACCAGTCACTGTATAGTGACCTCTTGGCCATGATTTTACTCTTTAGTGTTCTGTTTCCCTTTACGCACTAACCTTCCTGTGAAATCATCAACACCAATTCAGCTTTGCGTTTAGCAGCCAGTATATGCTACTTTCTGTCTATTCGGTCTTTTCTGTCAGAACTTTTCTGGTCCTTTCATTCTGAAGATCCACATCTATTACAAGTTCACATGTGTGTATGTATTCATTCTCCTATGAGGATTATTTGATCCTTGTTTGTTCTGAGTAATAATTGCATTTGGAGCAATAAATGTATGTCAAAAATGGTTCAAATGGCTCTGAGCACTATGGGGCTTAACTTCTGAGGTCATCAGTCCCCTAGAACTTAGAACTACTTAAACCTAACTAACCTAAGGACATCACACACATCCATGCCCGAGGCAGGATTCGAACTTGCGACCGTAGCGGCCGCCCGGTTCCATGTTGTAGCGCGTAGAACCGCTCGGCCACTCTGGCCGGCAAATGTATGTCGTTTGTAATCCTTGGTTAATTTCAGTAGCTGATCATCCCCATACTAATTAGTAATTATTAAAGTTTAAGCAGGGTACATAATTACGAGCTACGTTATAGGGCCAAGCTTTCCTTCCATTTCCTTGCGCACAATTCCTTTACATACACCTGGACTAAATTGGACTTGCACCTTGAGCGGGTGAACTCAGTGAGTGTCAGCGGCAAAACAGATTAAAGCCAACCACAGCGGCACCTTTAGATCCACAGCTGCTCAACCATTTTCTTTCCCCCTCCTTCTCCAAATACGATGGAGTATCGTCTCTAACCACTCACCTAGTACATTGCTCATGAACTTCCAGTTTCTATCGTCGTGGTCAAAGAAATTTCTTCGTTCCTGACATTTCGTCCAGAGCTGCTTCTGAGAACTTCACAAGTTCTCCAGATACGGAAGAGCTGTACTCACTGACAGAGGGAACGCAGAAGAGCAACATATATGCAGTGAAAAGAGGGTGTCATCGTCAGAGATAATCCTTGACACAGATAGAACTTAACCATCGAATTGTCGTCTGTCAAAGATAAAACTTAACTATCGAATGGTCAAAGACAAAACATATCTACTGGTTCTGTACAGCTAATGTCCAAATATCATTAAGTTTCGTGGATGCTTGTTTTCTGTTAAAATTTTCTTTTATTTGTATATTTCGACGGTTTCTTCATATTCGCCACGACGCTGCTATTACCCGGAAAGAAGACAACTGGGGGCAGCAAAATTACAGACGCGGCGCGCTTGAAGCACCTGTGCTGCTGCACGTTAGGGGCTCTCGTGGCGCCGACATGTGCGCGCGACAGGAGATGCTAAGCAGGAGTCATGTCGGCCGGCGCCGAGCTAACCTCGCCTCGGTGCGCCATTGCGTGTAGGACTCGACGCCGCTCGTAAGGGATGAGTACGGCGGCGCGCCGGTCTTTTTGAAAGCGCGTTAAGTATAACGACTGCAACATTATAAATCCTACTTTAGTCCGGCCAGGGGTGTCGGTGGCTGCGCTCGCGTCGGGATGGGAGGGAGGGAGGCAGGGAGGGAGGAGTAGGAGGAGGAGGAGGATGAGGAGGAGGAGGGTGCAGCGACTGGGGGAGGGGGAGGAGTCCACGAAGCCGCGAGAGGAAAGCGAAGCAGCCGCCGTATCGCCACCACCTAGCTTCATAAAGCGGGGGACGCAATAACCATTATTTGGATGCTCCGGAGTTTAGTTAAGAAGATTCATTGCGCAATAATAGGGGGGACGGCAGCGGCGGGCGTATTAAACAAGTTGCCGCCTGGGCAACGGCGCGGCGCTCCCGGAGGACGCGCGGCGAACGGCCAATAAAAAGCGGCCGCGGTGTGTGCGTGGGCTATCTGCCCAGAGACCCTATCTTTCAATTAGGGCAGGTGCATCGCCGGCGACACGGCCATCCGAGCCGCTGCATGGCTGCCGCCAAGTTCCCACACACACACACACACACACACGTACACGTATACGGCAGACTGTATGTCTCCGCAGAACGGTGCTTATACTCCGCGAACGCCATCGCCCACCGTCGACCAGCCGGCGTTGTAAACTGTACTGCTGCGCGGTATCGTGTATCCGGACGCACACGCACTGAGGTAAGTTGCTGCGCTACGTTAAGCCTTCGCCAGGACGTAACGGTGTAATTACTGGGGCCTCCTATCGTCCACCTCGCGTACTTTAGTCACGCCACTGACGATAATGTGCTCGACTTCAGCGAGGCTCTTTTCCTGTTTGTCGCTTACCGTTTATATCTTCAGACCTGCTGCGGAAACACCCTGCAATATGTGATTCAGGGTACATAACGCACCAGTCCCATTTCCCAATGTTCACATTCCATTCGTTCGACGATGTGCTGGGAGGACGACAGTCGAAATGGCTCTTTACAAGACCAAATTCTTACATTTTACTGCAATGATTATGAAGCGAGATGTCCGACTACATCGGAGTGCATCGTGGAGTAAAGATGTTCGATTGTAAATGATGCTAGAAAAATATCGCTAGCGATTGTTTAAAAATCGCGTTTGAATATCGAAAATGAATTCTTTGGAACATCATAAGATCGATGTTAAAGGTAAAATATCGACATTACATATTGCCTAACAACCAAGGGTACTTCTTAACACAGACAGTATTTTTTGCGCCTTTTCAAACGTGGTCGATGGGGGGCAGTGGGCGCCGGGTAGAGAGGGGGTGGAGTACATATTTTTACAGCGACAGAGCATTATAAAAACTAGTATTTCCAATTCAGGTTTCAAAAACTCTCTTCAATCGACACTGAGTCAGCGTTTTCGAAATATCTGAGAATTTGCTCCAGGAACTGGAACGAAAGGTGTACGCTTAGCTGAAGCAATTATTTTATACATGATTTGTGAAGATGCACTGCATTTTCAAATTGTTGAATGTGGAGACTGTAAGTAATCGTACCTTTGTGCAAAGTACCGTAAGACATACATTCCAGAGGATGCTAGAATACCAGTTTCAAGTTGCTCACAACTACTTCAAAAATAGAATTCAGAACGTGGACAGTTAACCATTCACGAACAACACTCAGAGAGGCGCAGTGTAGTGCAGAGGTTCTCTGGAAACGTTCATTATTTTGGTTACAGTAAAATGGATACAATTACTGGCTCAAATGGCTCTGAGCACTACGAGACTTATCTTCTCAGTTCATCAGTCCCCTAGAACTTAGAACCACTTAAACCTGATTAACCTAAGGACATCACACACATCCATGCCCGAGGCAGGAATCGAACCTGCGACCGTAGCGGTCGTGCGGTTCCTGACTGTAGCGCTTAGAACCGCTCGGCCACCCCGGCCGGCGGATACAACTACTGTTGGTGTATATGGGTTATCAGGGTTACACACAGGTGAATACATATTTCGAAAATGTTATAACAGATTTATAACGAGAAGGGATTAAAAACTAGAAAAATACTATTAGTGGAGGAGTAGACGTATGATGTGGTAGAAGTCATACATTGCGTTTTTCTCACATTCTCAATGTGGTAGCAAAAATTTAGTAACAAAAGATAAACTAAGAGTAGAGTCAGACCTCAAACTAGCTCAAGAAGTGTCCAATAGATGGTAGTCAACGTTTTGTCTGATTTTTGCATCTGCATCGAGAGATTAATAATATCATTAGTTGGTAAAAACCGCAGACAATGTAAATTTGAAGACGTTCATCATATTCTGCGCCCTATAGATGCGTCTTCTCGTGAAATTACACAGAAAAGTGCGTTGCAAGCAGTAAAGTAATGCACATAAGTAGTATGCTGAATACCAAACTATCTGGCACGGAATCAATACAGAATATTGGAGAGAGTCTGAGAAATAACATAATTACAGAAATCAAAAAGCGCTTATTACACTCCTGGAAATTGAAATAAGAACACCGTGAATTCATTGTCCCAGGAAGGGGAAACTTTATTGACACATTCCTGGGGTCAGATACATCACATGATCACACTGACAGAACCACAGGCACATAGACACAGGCAACAGAGCATGCACAATGTCGGCACTAGTACAGTGTATATCCAACTTTCGCAGCAATGCAGGCTGCTATTCTCCCATGGAGACGATCGTAGAGATGCTGGATGTAGTCCTGTGGAACGGCTTGCCATGCCATTTCCACCTGGCGCCTCAGTTGGACCAGCGTTCGTGCTGGACGTGCAGACCGCGTGAGACGACGCTTCATCCAGTCCCAAACATGCTCAATGGGGGACAGATCCGGAGATCTTGCTGGCCAGGGTAGTTGACTTACACCTTCTAGAGCACGTTGGGTGGCACGGGATACATGCGGACGTGCATTGTCCTGTTCGAACAGCAAGTTCCCTTGCCGTTCTAGGAATGGTAGAACGATGGGTTCGATGACGGTTTGGATGTACCGTGCACTATTCAGTGTCCCCTCGACGATCACCAGTGGTGTACGGCCAGTGTAGGAGATCGCTCCCCACACCATGATGCCGGGTGTTGGCCCTGTGTGCCTCGGTCGTATGCAGTCCTGATTGTGGCGCTCACCTGCACGGCACCAAACACGCATACGACCATCATTGGCACCAAGGCAGAAGCGACTCTCATCGCTGAAGACGACACGTCTCCATTCGTCCCTCCATTCACGCCTGTCGCGACACCACTGGAGGCGGGCTGCACGATGTTGGGGCGTGAGCGGAAGACGGCCTAACGGTGTGCGGGACCGTAGCCCAGCTTCATGGAGACGGTTGCGAATGGTCCTCGCCGATACCCCAGGAGCAACAGTGTCCCTAATTTGCTGGGAAGTGGCGGTGCGGTCCCCTACGGCACTGCGTAGGATCCTACGGTCTTGGCGTGCATCCGTGCGTCGCTGCGGTCCGGTCCCAGGTCGACGGGCACGTGCACCTTCCGCCGACCACTGGCGACAACATCGATGTACTGTGGAGACCTCACGCCCCACGTGTTGAGCAATTCGGCGGTACGTCCACCCGGCCTCCCGCATGCCCACTATACGCCCTCGCTCAAAGTCCGTCAACTGCACATACGGTTCACGTCCACGCTGTCGCGGCATGCTACCAGTGTTAAAGACTGCGATGGAGCTCCGTATGCCACGGCAAACTGGCTGACACTGACGGCGGCGGTGCACAAATGCTGCGCAGCTAGCGCCATTCGACGGCCAACACTGCGGTTCCTGGTGTGTTCGCTGTGCCGTGCGTGTGATCATTGCTTGTACAGCCCTCTCGCAGTGTCCGGAGCAAGTATGGTGGGTCTGACACACCGGTGACAATGTGTTCTTTTTTCCATTTCCAGGAGTGTATAAAGCGAACACGGTAATGCATTAGCCCTATCAACCTTGCTCGATCCTACCTTAAAGGACATACGCCTTTAAGATGCCTTAACATATTCGCAGATAATCAAGACCATCTAGGATTTGATTGCAGCTGTTGATACGCGAAAAGAAAATAGAGAAACCAAATTTGATTTTTGGAGTGAACATTATAAAGTAGCACAAGAAAAGAATAATTTGCAAACTGGAAGAGAAGTAGAGCTACCGCGACAATTCCGCTATTGTCTGAAAGATCGTCCGTACGATTTTAAACAAGATCTATTACACGTCTGAAATCACATCGCTGGCTTTTCAAACTTTACAGGACATATTCTCTGTCATCATATTATCTAAAAAATGTGATAGTTTCATTCTATAGAAGCCGGCTGCGGTGGGTGGCCGAGCGATTCTAGGCGCTTCAGTCCTGAACCGCGCGACTGCTACTGTCGCAGGTTCGAATCCTGCCTCGGGCATGGATGTGTGTAATGTCCTTAGGTTAGTTAGATGTAAGTAGTTCTAAGTTCTAGGAGACTGATGACCTCACATTTTAAGTCCCATAGTGCTCAGAGCCATTTGAACCATTTGAGCCATTCTATAGACAAAACATCGAGGGATTCTTTCTTTCTTTTGCTGGTGCCTTGTACCGCGGTTTCGCAGGGTCGGCACGATTAGGAATGGATTTGGCAAGGTTAGCGAGAAGGGGTGGCCGGATGCCCTTCCTGCCCGCCACCCAGTACCCCCCGGAACGTAATTAGTGTACCCCAGCTGACTGCGACTAGTGTAATCCATGGAATAGTGCGGACGTGTTCAGATGTCTGCGAGTCGTGTAACTGAGGCGGAACGTGGGGACCAGCCCGATATTCACCTAGCGGGATGTATAAAACCGCCTAAAAACCACATCCAGGCTGGTCGGCACACCGGCCGACGGCGGATTCGATCCTGGGCCGGCGCGCCTACCCGAGTCCAGGAAGCAGGGCATTAGCGCTCTCGGCTAACATGGCGGGTACAAAACTTCAAGGGATATCTAGTGTTAATTGAGTTGTGTTTATTGATTAATAAATATAATATTAGCTGTATCTGCATGTTGCTTTTTATGGTCATTGTATGACATCATCTTTGGTAGAAACATAGAGTTTTAGCTTCAGCTATTATTGAACATCGATGATGAAATCGAAATAAACATCTTTGATTTGCCAACATCGCACATTTCCTGTATTGTCTCTCCTGTAGGCTGTTAAACATTTCTGTGACAAACTCACAATGACGACACGAATTTCGACTAATTTAGAAAGAAGTACGTTACTACAATATACTGTAATTCGGGCGTGCAGCCGCCGAAACTCTATTCTTCAACTGATATTTCGGCCGTATACATTTCATTCATCTTCCGAATCAATTGAGAGACTGAAGCTACAGCATCCATTGTTTCGAAAACACGATAACCACGTTACTGCACTTGCGGCCACTCAGTACACAAAGATCATTAAAGTACAAGTCCCTGGAGTGAGAATTCAGATGCGCAGAATTGATTTTGTGTTTTCAACATAAATTGCCGCCCTGGGTATGTGATCCTGAGATAAAACGTGTTTGTCTAATGCATTCTATAAATTATGGATGTCGTTATATTGCAAGTACAAGTAGATTCCATTCGTAGGTGCTTGGATTTTGTAAAGGCGTTTCGTAGATACCATAAGAATTTGTATCTGATACCTGGAGTAAAGTGGGCTTTGGAGCTCGGGCCAAGTACCAAGAGATGATGTGCCCTCGAAGTCTTTCGGGGCGACGTGTCTAAATGAAATCTTGGTTTTCAAGCCGCGTCAGTTCGATTAAAATTCTCGAGCTTTCTATGGCTATCTACGCCATAGTCGTCAGGTGGTTTTTACTCCTGACGGCGATGGCGGAGACGGCCTATGAAAGCTCGAGAATTTTATTCGAAATGACGTGGCTTGAAAAATGAGAAGAATTTATTCACCAAGGTATCATATCCGATTTCAAAGGATCATTGAACATGTAGACAGATTTCTAGGGCCAATACTAGTAACTCATCAAGGAACATAAATATCTTACTTTGTATTTTGTGTCTTGAGAGGTAAGCAGGTGCACATGCGTGTTATCAAAATGAGCGTTGGGCGTTGCTTGAGTGTCTTATCTCATCAACGAACGATAGCTGAGCTGCACGTCGCTGCGAGTTGACCTGCCTGTTCTACCTGCATAAATTTGGACCGTTACGCAGTTGTCACCACCACTGGACGAGAATGATGTAATGCCCCACGATGAAAATGTTACACACTGGTTGTAGATGTATTACGAAAACATAATTGTAATTTACATGCTACTGATGTACAGGATATGCCACTCGTAAGGGGTTCCAGGCAAAGTGTTATAAAATATTAATAAATAGGGATATGAAACCAAATTTGTACATGTCGTACCTTTCGGGTTGAGGAATGAAGGTACACTACAAGAGGTGCGGGAAGTGACCTCCCTCCCCCTGTATATACAGTTCAATGTGGTGCTGTATGTTCATGAATATTGCTGCTAAAGTACTGGGTGTGACGGCTTGTACTTTACTGCAGATATTCCCACAAAACTCGTCGATGGTGCATGTCTTAAAGGAACCACGTATCCAACACTTTTTCAAAAGACACATGCTCTTCTACAGAATACCGATACATCGTCAGAATCAAACAGCATTAGAACGAGCGAGATGCAAAGAATACCGCGAACAGTAAACCACGCCTATTGAAACAAAAGACCCCCACACAACTCACTGTATCTCACTGTTGCACATTTCGCGGATTCAATGGTACCATATTGACGTTTTACGTGAGAACATGTCTTGAGATCCAGTAATATGGCAGGAAAATTCACTAATATACCACACTGGGTTGGGCTGTGTATAAAGTTGGGGAGCTGTCACTTCCAGCCCCTCTTGTAAGGTATCTTAACTTCACAACCATAAAGGTGTGCCACAGACAAACTTGATTTCACATCCTCTTTAATTAAAATTTTATAACACTTGTCATGGGGTCCTTTACGAGTGGAACACTCGTTATTATCAAAATAAAAATGCAACTCATTGGTTCTCTAAAGCATATCATAAGAATGATTGTAAGACACTGGTTATTGATGTGTAATGTAATGAAACACTTCCATGATTTGTTGTGAGCTATATATCTCAATGTTTCTCTTGTGATCTGTATCTATTATTCTTATTTGAACCTGTATGGCTGGCAGACAAGTGAAGCATATGCCTATTTCACCCTAGAAGCCGGACAACTTTCCAGTTACCATTACCGCTCAATGATACCTAATCTCATTGTAGCAAAGTGGCTGACACACTGTTTCCTTTTTGTGGCAGTTAAATACTTAGCTGTCATTGGGAGATCTAAATATGTTTGTAATGCAATTGGCTTGTAGCTCTCCGATTCACCTGTTTCCAAGAAGAAGCCATGGCTTAGGAAAGATTTGACTGTCTGTTTCGTTTCTATAGCAGTAAAATACTGAGCAGTTATTGGGCCAACTAAATATGTTGTTCGGTTAGAAGTTCTCTAATTGGTCTATTTCCAAAAAAGGGGCCTGATTTAAAAAAATGTTTGAGAAATGTGATAGAACAAGCTGATAGGGCAGTAAAATAACGATCTGTGATTGAGAGAGCTCAATGTGTGTTACACAACTGGCTCAAAAGCTTTCCAATTGGTCTACTTCTAAGAAAGGGGCATGTCCCAGGAATGGGAAGTGGTTGGGAAGACGTTTGGCTTAGTAATGAGACAGAATGGGGGAATAGAGGGTAAGGGGGTGGGATGCAGAGGGTGACGTTAGAGGAAAAAAGGGGATAGAATGAGGGTAGGAGGAGGGAAGGGTTGAGAGTTGTGGAGGAAGGGGGCAAGGGAGAACATGGACAAGGTCAGTGCCAAAGATCAAAGACCAAATGTAGTCAGAAATAGCCAAATATTCCTATTGGTAGGAGATATGATACTATGAGAAGAATGCGACAGAGTACTGTAAGACCTAAATCGAATTAAGGCCTCAGAATTATTGAGATCCTTGAGAGAGCCAGCTGTGACAAAATTATTTTCTGGTATTCAAGACATAAAAGAAAGGGAAATATCCTCAATATTCAAGAAAAATGTAGTAATACGCACTCCAGGAAAGAGTCACTAATAGGTGTGGATATGACCAAATTGTGCTAGTTTAATGAGCTACGTTCGTAAAATACTTACACAAAGTATCTACAGAAGAACAGGAAAACTAGCAGAAGATGACCTCAGGGAAGATCATTTTGTGTTCTGGAGAAACATAGAAACTTCTGAGCAATAGTAATCCTACGACCCATTTCAGAAGATTAAGACAGACAAATTTACATTGATGGCATTTGTAGATTTAGAAAAAGCTTTTGGCAATTTTGAATGGCATGAACTCTTTGATATTCTGAAGGTTGAAAGGATAAGGTACTGGAGGGAAAGTTAATCTAAAAATTTTACAGACCCCAGACTGCTCTTAGAAAAGGCGAAAGACATGAAGGGGAAGCAGTGGTAGAGAGTGAGGCAGGGTTGTAGTCTATTACCGGTGTCATTTAATCAGTACACTAAATAATCACTAAAGGAAACCAAGAAATACTTTGAGGTTTGCTAGTGTCACTGCTATTCTTTTAAAAACGACAAATGACTTGGAAAGAATAATGTCTTTCTAAAAGCACACAAGATAAACCTCAACAAAAGTAAAACAAGGATAATGGCATGTAGTCGACTTAATTCGGACAATGCTGATGGAATTAGATAAAGAAATGTAATATTAAAAGTAGTCGATGAGTTTTGTTATTTGAGCAGCAAAATACGTAACTGTCCACACCCGAATCAGAGATGGTATAAAATGTCATCTGGCAATATGAAGAAAACCGTTTCCGAAAAAAAGACATTTAACACTGTGTATAAATTTAAGCGTTAAGAATTCTCTGAAGTTATTTGTCTGGAGTGCAGCCTCGTACGGAATTAAAACGTTGAAGATAAGGAAATTAAACCGTGAAGAGAACGATGATTTTGAAATGTAGTGGTATAGAAGAATGCTGAAAATAAGATGGGTATATCGAATAATTAAAAACGAGATGGTCAGTGTAACGTGGGGGCAAACGAAATAGGTGGCATCACTGGCTAAAAGAAGTGATCGGTTGTTAGGACAGATCTAGAGTAACCAAGAAAGCGTCGATTTGATAGTGGGGGATAGTGTGGAGCGCTACAGTTGTACAAAGAGTCCAGGGCCTGACTGCAGTATACAGGTTCTCGTGAATTTAGGTGACAGTAGTTATTCAGAGATGACGAGACTTGCACAGGAAAAACTTGCATAGAGAGCTGCATCGAACCATTCTTCATACAGAAGGCTGTAAGAGGGACTTGTGTGGACTAGCGAATTTGTTTACTTGTTAAGTCTCTTTTAAGTAGGACATGGTGGTGTAGTGGATACCATATCTGCGTGTTAATCGTGTTACCCACTATGTTCCAAATTTCTTCCATACTCTACCGGTACACGGACATTCTCACTCCGTACTGCGACGGCCCTGCAGCTGCTGGTCTCAGTGTCAGTGTGACTGTGGCCAACTATTGAAAGAGCGTTCCAGCTGGTAAAAGCCAAACAGTAAAAAAACTTGAGACTGAAAATTTTAATTCTTCGTCCTCTCAAGAAAGCATGATTTACACCATATGTTGCTGTAAGCTACAAACCTTTTCTAGTTTTATGAGGTACAAGTGATCCTCTCGTTCCCAAATAATATCCACTGACTGGTCGCTTCTGAAAGTATATCTGTTGACTTGTACGATATACCAGTTAGAAGTTACTGCTCGACACTGCAAATAACTTTTCTAATTTTTAGTCATGTTACATGGACTTTTTAGGAGGACGCAGTGAAACTATAGCGATAAGTTACTCGGTTTGGTGAACGGTATTCTAATGAGTGGCAGCATTTAGCGACATGAGTAGTTCTTAGTTGAAATTTCAGCTTACATATGTTTCACATTTGCATTACATGGCTTACAGATGTTTCACATTTGCATTAGATTGAGAAAGTACAAGTAATGAATGTTTGATAACATAAACATTTACCTTAAATTTACTAACACTTGAAAAGTCGTTCCAACTGCTAGCACCTAGACAATGAAACACTTGAGACGGAAAATAGCGCACACAAACAATATGGTCAGGATATGGAACAGACTTATAGAAGAGAAAAAGTGATAGTTTATGATCTCTAACAACAGCTGAAGTGAGGCAGTGTGACACATGAAAGTTAATTAGAGCCCGGTAAAGACAGAAATGTTGAGAACAGGAGGAATGGGAATAGTGACAGACTATGTATATGATGTTATGAGATATAATGAAACTGTGCCGTATGAACAACATTAAATTTTGTATTAACAGCAGCAGATGCGGAAAGTAACCTCGCTGGATGGCTGCGAGGAAGTACAAAACGTTCTATTATTTCCACTGGTGTATTCTGAACGTCAGCACTTTCATATAGACGAGTGCAAGAAAATACTGATAATAAAGAGAGAGAACCCAAAAGTACATGATTACAGTATGATAAATAACACGCGTTATAACTATACGAGTGCGTGCCAGAAATGTTCAGCGAACTCAATCAATAATACATTGTCAGGTATTTTTAGAGAACTGGTATCCAACGATCAAAATCGAACAACATGAAATCTACAAAAAGAAAAAATATGGTTAGCGTTCGCACATTGTAAAAAGGCCGTCGACGAGCGCGACATGTCGAATCCTGCTAACGCTAATTCTTTTAACACAATTTTTTTCCGTCAGTGGTCACATTATTTAATTTACACTACTGGCCATTAAAATTGTTACACCAAGAAGAAATGCAGATGATAAATGGGCATTCATTGGGAAAATATATTATACTAGAACTGACATGTGATTACATTTTCACGCAATTTGGGTGCATTGATACGCCTGAGCATTAAGGCAAACACAGCTTGGATGGCGTGTACAGGTACAGCTGCCCATGCAGCTTCGACAAGATACCATAGTTCATCAAGAGTAGTGACTGGCGTATTGTGACGAGCCAATTGCTCGGCCACCATTGACCAGACGTTTTCAGCTGGTGAGAGTGCTGAAGAATGTGCTGGCCAGGGCAGCAGCCGAACATTTTCTGTATCCAGAAAGGCCCGCACAGGACCTGCAACAGGCGGTCGTGCGTTATTCTGCTGAAATGTAGGATTTCGCAGAGATGGAATGAAGGGTAGAGCCAAGGGTCGTAACACATCTGAAATGTAACGTCCACTGTTTAAAGTGCCGTCAATTCGAACAAGAGCTGACCGAGACGAGTAACCAATGGCACCCCATACCATCACGCAGGGTGATACGCCAGTATGGCGATGACGAATACACGCTTCCAGTGTGCGTTCACCGCCAAACACGGATGCGACCATCATGATGCTATAAACATAACCTGTATTCATCCGAAAAAATGACGTGTTGCCATTCGTGCACCCAGGTTCGTCGTTGAGTACACCATAGATGCAGCGTCAAGGGTAACGTCAGCCATGGTCTCCGATCTGACAGCCCATGCTGCTGCAGACGTCGTCGAACTGTTCGTGCAGATGGTTGTTGTCTTGCAAACGTCCCCATCTGTTGACTCAGGGATTGAGACGTGGTTGCACGATCCGTTATAGCCATGCGGATAAGATGCCTGTCATCTCGACTGCTAGTGATAGGAGGCCGTTGGGATCCAGCACGGCGTTCCGTATTACCCTCCTGAACCCACCGATTCCATATTCTGCTAATAGTCATTGGATCTCGACCAACGCGAGCAGCAATGTCGCGATACGATAAATCGCAACCGCGATAGGCTACAATCCGACCTTTATCAAAGTTGGAAACGTGATGGTACGCATTTCGTCTCCTTACACCAGGCATCACAACAACGTTTCACCAGCCAATGCCAGTCACCTGCTGTTTGTATATGTGAAATCGGTTGGAAACTTTCCTCATCTCAGCAAGTTGTAGGTGTCGCCACAACCTTGTGTGAATGCTCTGAAAAGCTAATCATTTGCATGTCACAGCATCTTCTTCCTGTCGGTTAAATTTCGCGTCTGTAGCACGTCATCTTCGTGGTGTAGCAATTTTAATGGCCAGTAGTGTGTATGACATTTTAGAGGTAATATAATGAAGTTGTAGTGAATTTGGTATGTTATTTGACTATATAGTATTTATAAATTTTCAAGGACGAGGGACAGGCTTGGAAAGCCCAAGTAAAACCTCGATAAATAATGATGCGAATGACGTTATTCACATCATTACTATAGTAAGTCACAGTATGCCAGACCACAAGAGTAATGTACAACTACTCGTGGATGTGCTATCCACATCACACGTTGGAGGATGTGATTTGTCATACAGACATGGAAAACATAAATTGCAACTTCATAGAAGTACACGTGGTTTTCTTCGTTATATAAACTCTCAAGTGTCATATTAATTAAATAATGTGACCAATGATGAAAAAAAGATATAGAATAAAAAATAAATGGTACTAGGAATTGAAGCGTCGTCTCGTCCATGACGCTCTTCCAATGCGCGAATGCAAACCATATGACCTTAATGTCTTTTTGCAGGCGGTACCTTCGCATAGATACATAATAGACACGTAAATTTTCCCTTGCGATTTTCTCGCGACTGCCAGAGTATTGCACTTTACTACTTTCACATTATATTGTTGTAATGGCCTACTAAAAGTGTACAAAGTTTGAAGTAAATCCGTGGTTCCAACGTTGTGGCCTCACTTTTTGAGACGTGTATGCAGCACCCAGCGAGGTGGCGCAGTGCCTAGCACACTGGACTCGCATTCGGGAGGACGACTGTTCAGTTCTGCGTCCGGCCAACCTGATTTAGGTTTTCCGTGATTTCCCTAAATTGCTTCAGGCAAATGCCGCGATGGTTCCTTTGAAAGGGCACGGCCGACTTCTTTCCTCATTCTTTCCTAATACGGCGAGACCGACGACCTCGCAGTCTGGTCTTCTACCCGAAACAACCCAAACCAAGGTATATGCAGCAATGTTCTTTTGACTCCATACAAGAATCGAACAAACGAAAAATTTCCAATTTTATCACGAAGTACCCTCTAGCGGGCTCTACATGGTTGTTTATAGTTAGTTTGCAGATATACATGTTGATCAGATACAGTCTGGAAAGCTTGTAAGGGTGTTGCAGGAAAAGTTGTGCTGAGAAATAATTGTGTGTTGCCAACGTCCCACTCAAATTCAAAACGGACTTCACTTTTTTCATTATTGTTGATCTATGTGCCATCATCAACGCACTGCTATGTGATTTATCTCCAGATTCATGCTCTATCTAGGAGAAAGGAGTATCAAAAATGGTACCTGCTCTATATCCAAAACTTACTGTCACTCAACTTGACCTATGTGCCTTCTTCTCTGGTTAAGTGATGTTGCTGCAATAAGATGATCTTTTCATTCGTATTGAGAGCCATTTTAATTGTTTTGCATTTGAGCGTATATTACAGTGACAAATGGACAGAAAACCTTTTAGTGCAAGTTAGTTTACAAAGTCCAGTCGCAAAATACAAATCAAAGTGCATCTCGTGTGAGCGGAACTGAAAGTAGCTAAAAGACAGCCATCCAATGGAGTTAGTATATACAGTAGTAAGTTATTGAATACCATCAGTTTCACAGTTTAATTTTTTTCACTTTACTGTTTCTGCTTATTTTCTGTCTCACGAAAGTAAACATTAGTAATGTCCCACAAAAGTGCGCTTGCTTCCTTTCCTGCATTTTGCTAATGTGACTGAAAAGTTACTAATAAGTTGTATGTTCTTTTTGTGTCACGTGAGGTGCAAATGTAGATTTGCCTGTAAAGATGTAACAGCTACGAAGGTAATGCTATTCGAAACATTCTGCATATTGAAGGTTAACGAACACGGAGGTTGCCTCACGGGTCTAATGCCAATTGTGCCAGTAGAGAGACATCGTCATGGTTGTTACGATGAGCCTCAGGGAGTCGAAGACAGTGCTCTGCGAGTTATGCGGTACAAAATCGAGTAGAGAACTTAACGAAGGTGTGTAAAAACACTTTTAGAAGATTTTTGACAGAAGCCCTCAGTTGATTACGACGCTCCTCAAGAGAAGAAAAGGTGGTGTGAGGAAACTGAAGTACACTTGCAGTGACAGAACTACTGTGAAAGAACGTATTAACAGCTTTCCCCGTACTGAGAGGCACTATAATCGCCATAAGTCACAAAAAGAATACCTTAGCCAAAATATTGATGAGAACAGACTCTATGAAGCTTTCAAACAAAACTGTCCCACAACAATAATAACGTACGAGATATACCGGGCAGTATTTTTGAAGGATTTCCCAATCTTATCATTTCAAAAACCTCGAGTTGATATATGTAAAACGTGTGTTTCCCTGCCTATTAAATCGAATAGTCATGATCTCAGTGTTGCAAAATCAGCAAAACGTGATTTTGAGTTGCATCACCGCCAATTACAGGTGGTACTCCAAGCCATCAAGAATGACGCTACAAATAGCACTTTACTAGACTGTGATACATGCGCAAGGACGGTTGACTTACAGAAAATGTTATCCCTGCCAAAACTTGCGAACAGCAATATGTACTCAAAATGGTTCAAATGACTCTGAGCACTATGGGACTTAACAGCTATGGTCATCAGTCCCCTAGAACTTAGAACTACTTAAACCTAACTAACCTAAGGACATCACACAACACCCAGGCATCACGAGGCAGAGAAAATCCCTGACCCCGCCGGGAATCGAACCCGGGAACCCGGGCCCGGGAAGCGAGAACGCTACCGCACGACCACGAGCTGCGGCCTAATGTGTACTATTCTCGTCAACTTTCCTGTTACAGTTTCGGGATACGCGTTGCAGACGCTGCAGATGGCACTGTGTGTGTGAGGTGTGAGGGGGGGGGGGAGGGGGTATGAAGGTCGGTCAGTCAAGAAGAGGAGGGAATCAGATGGATCAGATGGCATCCTGCATCTTATAGGCATTCAACACTGGGGTTCTCGGCAAGTACGAACACAAAAAATGACACCGCAGATTACAAATTTCTGATTTCTGAACACTCATTTTCATGATCGAATCGTGACTTTTCGCTTATTGAAAGGTGCGCAACGTGTTATAGGTTGCAAACCGTAGAGGATGTGAAGGCTGCTATTGCTACCAAAAGACCTTTGCGACCCTTCAGAGTCTGCTCTATATGGGGGAGAAAACTTTTTTTGATTTCGACCGCCTGGCATCTACCTAAAATGAAACATTCTGACTAGGTATTCCCAAAGCTACATGGCTGCAGATCGGCAAAGATCGTACAGGGATACCAAAGATCATACAGGGATGGTTCAATACAAAAGAAATTACAGCTATTGCGGCTTGGGAAACGTGTTGCCTTATGAAGGCAGGAATCATGAACAACCACTTAAGAAATGCACACCTTCAAAGCCTACACAGTGAGATTCCCCCCAGTGAATTCAGAAGGAAAGATGTATATAAGATGCTTATTTATATGTGGGAGAAAAACAAGAACAATTTTTTGAAAGAATTCTGTCCATCTAAATCCGTACTTGTGGTGATGTTTGTATTCACTACCTAGATCTGTTGGGTACCCCTTAGTGGACTTAGATTTTTTCCAACTTTTGCAGTTTGTTTTACGAAACATACGTAAGTTTCACAACATTTATTAAGTATTATGCAGCATTCATGTGTTTCTCGTGTGTTTGTATTTTTTCAAATAAAAATTTTTTACAATAGTAATCACCAGAAGAAATTTTCATTCTCATGTAAGAAAATAATTTTGGCAGTAGATCATGTTGCCCCGCCATTCTACAGCTAGCGTCACGTGTTCTCATAGCGCAGATGATAAAGCATGACAATGCTCAGCTTTAGGCACGGGTTCTATCCCGCATCCAAATTTTGTATGGCTCTCTTGTTCGGTCTTAAGAAACCAAACGAAGAACACGTTTTGCGACACCGTATCTGGCGGAGTGACGGAGTGACGGAGTTTGCACGCGCAACGGCATGCTTGACTAACTTCAATACTAATTAACTCGGGAACGGCGCAAAGTATCGAAGTTTTTTGTTGGTAATTATTTTTCAGTACAAAATGGAATGAATTGTGGCATTGTTGGCCGGGCGGCCCCTTTTTTCGGCTGCCGTGTTGCAAGTCTTATTTCAGGTGACGCCAGACTGGGCGACATGCATGTCGGTGATGATGAAAACACAACAGCCAGTCCACGGGCGGAAAAAAATCTCCAACCCTGACGAGAATCGAAGCCGGGCCCACTGCATGGTTACCACACAGCTACGCAGGCGGACTATCCACCATAACCTACCGTGCAAACATTCTTACAAGCTTTTCAAACGGTTTCTGACCAAACTGTATATCTATATTCGTTTATTGTGCGAAATATTGAAAGTAGGTCCTAATGTTTCCTTTCCTGTATAATCACTGAACAGGCGGCTACAGCACATTAAGACCTGTTAAGAAGTACACTTCTACGTACGTTGATTGACGCGTGGGACAGAAAAGTTTAAATCTGCTCTATCAAATCGATATTAGACAGTTCAGTTGCTTTGTGGACTTTCATGACTCGCATGGGAGCAGTGTTAAGTTACAGCACATTAGACAGCCTCGAAGTGAGATATGAAGTTGGAGATGACACATTTACCAGAAGCCGTTCCACTGAAATGCAGATAAACCTTATAATCTGGGGAGAGACAATCGAGTGAAAATCAGTCTTTGGAGTCATAAGATCGGTAAGTACGGTTAATAGCGGTAATGCTTTTACGGTCTGAGGATGTCCTAGCTTGAAGCAACGTACGACACTATCGTCGCTCGTTATCGGAGTTGTTGATACGCTGTTGTTCCTGTGCTGGCAGCGCGTCTCTTGAATCTCTTATTTAAGTCTCTCTAGCGTTCCTAAACTATACTCTTAGGTAACCTTTGCTTTGGATATGTAGCCGTTGATAGGCTTAGGATTACTACTATGCTCACCCCTGCATGCCTTTATCAGGATGCAATTATCCTGTGAGAGAATCAGATTCGGCTATACTGGTTCCTTTGAAGCATGGACAGCAAGTAGTCCCTCTCACACGGAGGTTGATACAGCACTTGACAGTGCTGTACTGAGACAAACACGCAACAGAGAGATTTATTTGTAATGGAGCTGTGTCAGCCTTAACTGAGTAAACAACCAGCCTTATTTTGTCTTACACTATGACTCACAGTGTATCTTTTTAGTTATGTAGCCTACTCGTATAGTCAGTATAACTGTCAAGTGTGAAGTACTAGTAACAGAGTATCGATATTTCCTCGGTTGTGAAAGATCCTTAAAATTATTTCAGGTCATGTTTTGAGAAAGTTAGAAATCTGATAAAATTATCTCAGGTTTGTCAGTTATTGCTTACGTATTGACAACCAAGTATCCACACATGGTTTATTTTCCAATAATAGACCATAGATAGATTTTCTTCCTTTGGATTAGGTGTTAGCGCACTTGCGTCTCCCAGCAGCGACTGGTCAAGTGGGCTCTCAATTCACTGGCGCTCTAGCCGAGCTTATTTGTGGAATGAGACAGACTCGTTTCTGAGTGTATGCTAAGTTTAGCAAAGTGACTTGAGCATTTTTTTTTGTCATCAGTCTACTGACTGGTTTGATGCGGCCCGCCACGAATTCCTTTCCTGTGCTAACCTCTTCATCTCAGAGTAGCACTTGCAACCTACATCCTCAATTATTTGCTTGACGTATCCCAATCTCTGTCTTCCTCTACAGTTTTTGCCCTCTACAGCTCCCTCTAGTACCATGGAAGTCATTCCCTCGTGTCTTAGCAGATGTCCTATCATCCTGTCCCTTCTCCTTATCAGTGTTTTCCAAGTATTCCTTTCCTCTCCGATTCTGCGTAGAACCTCCTCATTCCTTACCTTGTCAGTCCACCTAATTTTCAACATTTGTCTATAGCACTACATCTCAAATGCTTAGATTCTCTTCTGTTCCGGTTTTCCCACAGTCCATGTTTCACTACCATAGAATGCTGTACTCCAGACGTACATCCTCAGAAATTTCTTCCTCAAATTAAGGCCGGTATTTGATATTACTAGACTTGTCTTGGCCAGAAATGCCATTTTTGCCATAGCGAGTCTGCTTTTGATGTCCTCCTTGCTCCGTCCGTCATTGGTTATTTTACTGCCTAGGTAGCAGAATTCCTTAACTTCATTGACTTCGTGACCATCAATCGTGATGTTAAGTTTCTCGCTATTCTCATTTCTACTACTTCTCATTACCTTCGTCTTTCTCCGATTTACTCTCAAACCATACTGTGTACACATTAGACTGTTCATTCCGTTCAGCAGATCATTTAATTCTTCTTCACTTTCACTCAGGATAGCAATGTCATCAGCGAATCGTATCATTGATATTCTTTAACCTTGTATTTTAATTCCACTCCTGAACCTTTCTTTTACTTCCATCATTGCTTCCTCGATGCACAGATTGAAGAGTAGGGGCGAAAGGCTACAGCCCTGTATTACACCCTTCTTAATACGAGCACTTCGTTCTTGATCGTCCACTCTTATTATTCCCTCTTGGTTGTTGTACATATTGTATATGACCCATCTCTCCCTATAGCTTACCCCTACTTTTTTCAGAATCTCGAACAGCTTGCACCATTGTATATTGTCGAACGCTTTTTCCAGGTCGACAAATCCTATGAAAGTGTCTTGATTTTTCTTTAGCCTTGCTTCCATTATTAACCGTAATGTCAGAATTGCCTCTGTCGTCCCTTTACTTTTCCTAAAGCCAAACTGATCGTCACCTAGCGCATTCTCAATTTTCTTTTCCACTCTTCTGTATATTATTCTTGTAAGCAGCTTCGATGCATCAGCTGTTAAGCTAACTGTGCGATAATTCACGCACTTGTCAGCTCTTGCCGTCTTCGGAATTGTGTGGATGATGCTTTTCCGAAAGTCAGATGGTATATCGCCAGACTCATATATTCTACACACCAACGTAAATAGTCGTTTTGTTGCCACTTCCCCCAATGATTTTAGAAATTCTGATGGAATGTTATCTATCCCTTCTGCCTTATTTGACCGTAAGTCCTCCAAAGCTCTTTTAAATTCCGATTCTAATACTGGATCCCCTATCTCTTCTAAACCGACTCCTGTTTCTTCTTCTATCACATCAGACAAATCTTCACCCTCACAGAGGCTTTCAATGTATTCTTTCCACCTATCTGCTCTCTCCTCTGCATTTAACAGTAGAATTCCCGTTGCACTCTTAATGTTATCACCGTTGCTTTTAATGTCACCAAAGGTTGTTTTGACTTTCCTGTATGCTGAGTCTGCCCTTCCAACAATCATATCGTTTTCGATGTCTTCACATTTTTCCTGCAGCCATTTCGTATTAGCTTCCCTGCACTTCCTATTTATTTCATTCCTCAGCGACTTGTATTTCTGTATTCCTGATTTTCCCGGAACATGTTTGTACTTCCTCCTTTCATCAATCAACTGAAGTATTTCTTCTGTTACCCATGGTTTCTTCGCAGTTACCTTCTTTGTACCTATGTTTTCCTTCCCAACTTCTGTGATGGCCCTTTTTAGAAATGTCCATTCCTCTTCAACTGTACTGCCTACTGTGCTATTCCTTATTGCTATAGCGTTAGAGAAGTTCAAACGTATCTCGTCATTCCTTAGTACTTCCGTATCCCACTTCTTTGCGTATTGATTCTTCCTGTCTAATTTCTTGAACTTCAGCCTACTCTTCATCACTACTATATTGTGATCTGAGTCTATATCTGCTCCTGGGTACGCCTTACAATCCAGTATCTGATTTCGGAATCTCTGTCTGACCATGATGTAATCTAATTGAAATCTTCCCGTATCTCCCGGCCTTTTCCAAGTATACCTCCTCCTCTTGTGATTCTTGAACAGGGTATTCGCTATTACTAGCTGAAACTTGTTACAGAACTCAATTAGTCTTTCTCCTCTTTCATTCCTTGTCCCAAGACCATATTCTCCTGTAACATTTTCTTCTACTCCTTCCCCTACAACTGCATTTCAGTCGCCCATGACTATTAGATTTTCGTCCCCCTTTACGTACTGCATTACCCTTTCCATATCCTCATACACTTTCTCTATCTGTTCATCTTCAGCTTGCGACGTCGGCATGTATACCTGAACTATCGTTGTCGGTGTTGGTCTGCTGTCGATTCTGATTACAACCCGGTCACTGAACTGTTCACAGTAACACACCCTCTGCCCTACCTTCCTATTCATAACGAATCGTACACCTCTTATACCATTTTCTGCTGCTGTTGATATTACCCGATACTCATCTGACCAGAAATCCTTGTCTTCCTTCCACTTCACTTCACTGACCCCTACTATATCTAGATTGAGCCTTTTCATTTCCCTTTTCTGATTTTCTAGTCTCCCTACCACGTTCAAGCTTCTAACATTCCACGCCCCGACTCGTAGAAGGTTATCCTTTCGTAGATTATTCAATCTTTTTCTCATGGTAACCTCCCCCTTGGCAGTCCCCTCCCGGAGATCCGAATGGGGGACTATTCCGGAATCTTTTGCCAATGGAGAGATCATCATGACACTTTTTCAATTACAGGCCACATGTCCTGTGGATACACGTTACGTGTCTTTAATGCAGTGGTTTCCATTGCCTTCTGCATCCTCATGTCGTTGATCATTGCTGAACCTTCCGCCTTTAGGGGCAATTTCCCACCCCTAGGACAAGAGAGTGCCCTGAACCTCTATCCGCTCCTCCGCCCTCTTTGACAAGGCCGTTGGCAGAATGAGGCTGACTTCATATGCCGGAAGTCTTCGGCCGCCAATGCTGATTATTTATCAAAATTTAGGCAGTGGCAGGGATCGGACCCTGGACCGAAGACGTTTTGATTATGAATGAAAGACGCTACCCCTAGACCACGGGTTAATTGACGTGAACATAAAAAACAAACAAAAGTGATAGACAGCCATTTTTGGAAGTCAAACGTCGATGATAAAAAGCACAAAAACGAAGAGAATAGAAGCTTTGTAAGGTTTATAGTTTATTTTTCCTATTAAATGAAAGTGGTATGAGTTTTATATTTTCCTTGGATGTGTCGTCGTTCGTACTTGTACGTCAAATATTTTCATACCGTAGTTTTCAATAGTCGATAAGTGGCATGCAAGCGACGCTCCTGAATATGGTATGGGATGAGTGCGAACATTAACAACTCTATTGATTTTGACATAGTTTTTACGATAAGGAATGTTTGCAGTGCCATAAAAGTAGACAATAACTGAAAAATTACACAACATTTCTGATTATATAGTTTCCTGAGAGCTCTGGGGAATAAGAAACGTAGAACTAGAGGATAGTTTATTTACGATGCTCTTGCATCGTACAGACATTTACTGAATAACGTCGTTTTTCTTTAATAACAAAAAAATGCTAGTGGACACCAGAACAGTGACCCTGTACAGAAATACGTCGTACATCTATCCAAAAAGCAGTTTTGTTCGCTACATTTTCAGCAAAATCAGTGAATGTGGAACGTACGAAACCTATGCGGAATGGAATACCTACATTACTTGATGTATCAAATAAGTCACCACAACTGTAGTTGTGACGTAATAAACTGTCAAAAAACAATAAAACTGTTACTCACACAGGAGAAACTAATTCCACAATTGTTGATAAATCTGAGCCACAAGCGGCAAGGATCTTCAACACGTTCGATTTTGAAACAAAAGTTATTACATTTACAAAAATATTCGTGTATTAGAAAGTCGAGTGAAGTGTAAGAAATTGCGAATCAATGGACTTCATAACAAAAATTTTAAGAGTCATAGGAAGTTCCTATATAATAACAAGAGACAACTACAGAAATACGTGTTTCTCACGTATCAAAAGCGTTTGTATTCTCCCGCTTTCAGCGGAATAAGCTGAAAGTATACACATACTCGAAAGTATTTATTTTCAAATGGGTTGAAGCTTATATCAGTGAATCAGTGTGATTCGGCTGTTTTAAATGTATTTCACGATAATTCACGTCTCTTGGTAACTTACTAACGCAGGAAACCCAAAAATACACTATGTGATCAAAAGTATCCGGCTGAAAATAACTGACAAGTTCGTGCCGCCGCCCTCCATTGGTAATACTGGAATTCAATATGGTGTTGACCCATTCGTGGTGGAAGGTTTCTAGGGAATTTCAGTCCATTCTTCATGAAGTGCTGCACTGAGGAGAGGTATCGATGTCGGTCGATGAGGCCTGGCACGAAGTTGGCGTTCCAAAACAACCCAAAGGTGTTCTATAAGATTCGGGTCCGGACTCTGTGCAGGCCAGTCCATTACAGGGATGTTATTGTCGTGTAACCAATCCGCCACAGGCCGTGCATTATGAACAGGTGCTCGATCGTGCTGAAAGAAGCAATCGCCATCCCTCAATTGCTCTTCAACAGTGGGAAGCAAGCAGGCCTGTGCTGCGATAGTGCGACCCAAAACAACAAGGGGTACAAGCCCCTTCCATGAAAATCAAAATGGTTCAAATGGCTCTGAGCACTATGGGACTTAACTTCTGAGGTCATCAGTCCTCTAGAACTTAGAACTACTTAAACCTAACTAACCTAAGGACATCACACACATCCATGCCCGAGGCAGGATTCGAACCTGCGACCGTAGCGGTCGCGCTGCTTCAGACTGTAGCGCCTAGAACCGCTCGGCCACTCCGGCCGGCTTTTTGGGGGTTGTCTGGATACTTTTGATCACATAGTGTATATCAAATATTCCGTTAATGAAGTAGAAAATAGTTAAAAACAACATTATCCATTCGACGTATGGGACTGTCTACTTTCCCACTACTTGAAGCGCTTGTGTCGCTCCATCAGTCAAACAGAAACAAATTTCATACCAGACTGTCGTGACTGTATTTATTAGGCTGCGCTAACACCATGGAGGTAAAAAAAAAGGTGGGAGGTTGCATTACGTCACAAATTGAAGCCGATGTTCGTCATCTTAACTGGTCCGAAACATTAGGTTCACCGTATTCATACTTTCACGCTACATCGCGATGATACTTCCCCGTGCTATCACTTTGACATGCCAGTGACCAGTTTCGAAAGTGTTAGCTGCTTTGTTTATGTGGAGACGGCGTTGTTTCATCAAAAATGCCAGCTTGCGTTGTTTACAGTGCACTAATCGATACGATTGTAATCTAAAAATCAAAGGAATCAGATTTCATTCGTAAGTGGAGCAATTCAACCAATATTTTTTGTATAGATGAGTTATTGTTGCAATGTTTACTTTTATTGTAATGGTTTTATTTCTGTCATTTGACTTTAGATTTGCCTTCCGTCACTCGTTGTCCGTTCTTTGTCTTCTTGCCTATGTTTTTCATTGCCTTCCAAGTCGTAAGCGCTCCGACATCCAAGGCCACACTGTATCAATGGTCTCGTCCACGCATAACACACGGCTACGTGACCGCGCTGATTGCTGAGGCATCTGATGCCCTAAATTCATCTCGCCGATAGTTATTATTCATTGTTCACATTTTCCACCATTTAAAAATGATTCTGGTTAGAAAAGCAAGAGACGGCAGTGATGCGTGCGTGAGTTATGTGTGCATGATTGTATGAATGTGTATGTGTGCTCAGCTTCCTTTCTAAAGAAGGCTTTGGCTGAAAATTTATGTGAACACTCTTTTTATCGTATCTGCCTTGTGCTCCATGTCAGAGTAGGAATCTATCCGTTTCACAATACAGTAATTCCTTCATGACGTTTGTCGTAAGTAATCAACTGTACTTGAACAGGAGTAATGATGTACTTAATTACAATACCTGAAGAAAAATATGACATTCATTAAGCCACATTAGGGTTGTCTGTAGCACAAACAGCGATTCAGAATGCTGCAGCCAAAAGGTTTAAGCACTTGCCCTGCCTGACACCTAGCAAAGTAAAATTTGAAGATAAACTGAAAACGTGTGTGTTTGACAACACTTCCTATTATGCAGAAGATTACCTGTTACCATACTGTGTAGGTAGTGAAGGGTAGGAGTTACTAACATCTGTCTCTTTTTAATTAAAAAACGGAAAACACTAATAAGTGATCAGCATGAGGCATATTTACAAAAAAAAAGTCAAGATATAATGACTCGTTACACATCATTACTATTTATCGTGCAATTGATACATGGAACATTAAACTAACTAACTATTCGTATACCACAAAGCATGGTTGGCGTGGCTGGCTTAGATACTCTGAAAACCTATAAATTAAATTCAAAAGTAGAAACAAGCAGGTAGACATACATTCCAATTGTGCTACCTTTGGTTGTCCCTGAAAAGTTGACAGAATTACTGGTGAGAAATATTCCGGGAACAGAAACAAATAAATTACTGTTGGAAAGGTGGGCCTACATTTTACACAAGTTAGGCCATCATTACTAAAAAAAATATTTACAAACACTTTAAAACAAAATATCCATTTAATGTGTTCTTAAACGTTTAAGACCATTCCCTTAAACACATTTATAACATTCCAAAATGATGGAAGGTGTTTAAAAATTATATCTTTTTTGCCTTTTAAATTGCTATTATTGGCTACACACTAAGTGACGCGTCGTAGGTAAGGTTTCAGAATGAGAAGACGTGTAAACTACAGTGAGACTAATGGATCGACAATCTAATAAAACAGGGAGGTATGCATCTATGCAGTTCTATTAATTTGACATTTCAGTAATCGTTCGTTTTGTTGACATGCACAAGATGCGATAGCATGCCTTGCTTCTTTCCTCATTGTACTCGTTTATGCGCCAATAAAGAACACGTCAGCAAATTTTTTGCGAACGTGAACATTGAAAATGTTGTGCATACGCGTTGAAAGCTGAAAATGTGACGATCAAGAAGCAGTAGCAATAAGCAAACAAGCAATAGTTTCGGAGTTCCAGCTTCATTTGCTATTGATACGAATATAGTAAAGGTGGAATAAACTGCATTTCGAAAGCATCCTTTTCACATTAGATCTCTTCTCGATTATTCTAAATACATCAACAAAAACAAATTACATTAATGGGGCAAAATGTGTCGTATTACTACACCAAATATGCATTCAAGAACAGAAAAAAGTTCGAAATTGCTTTCCTGGAACGATGTTGTTCATGTGAGCACTGCATTTTTCAGAACTTAAAAGAGTTATTGCGTGTACCCGGAAGAAATAATGAACAAGAAACAACGGTAAACAGTATTAAACGCGCAAACAAAATCGACACTCGGCACGGTGTCTGATGGCAGCTACTGTATATGGAAAATGCCTTTACGGTCACTCCCAGCAGCCACCGCGTCTAGTGTCAACTTTGTTTGCGGACACAATAGTCTGCTATACGTTGTGGGCTGTTTAAGATGGCGGCAGGCCCCACTCTCTCTGACTTCAAAACGACGTATAGAGCAAGTCTATAGTGCCATCTCCATTCTTTTTTACCTGCATGTATGTAATACATACTGTTACGACACTCTGGTATGAAAGTTGTTACTGTTTGACAGCTGAAGCGACACTAGCGCTCCAAGCGATGAGAAAGCAGACAGTCACATACGTCGAAGGGTGATGTTTGTTTTTAATTATTGTCTACTTAATTCACTAAGTAGTTGTTATATTTTTGCGTTCCATGCGTTAGTAAATTACCAAGATTATGAAATACATCTAAAAACAGCCGAACCACTCTGACTGAATGACTTATTCCTGAAGAGATGCTTTCGAATGTGTTTATATTTGCAGCTTGTTAGGCTGAAAGCAATCCCTCCAGATCCTTGAGCACCATGCACTCCGCCTCACCATCCGTATACGCCTCCCGTCCCCCACGCGGAACCTCTATGACCTCATTCCTTTCCCCTATCTGCTCCTATTCCTCGAACATATCCTCATACTGTACACCTCCCACCGCCTTGATCACCCTCACCCCATGGTTGCTCCTCTCCACTCCCATCCCCGCCCCCTGCCACGTCTTCACTGTTGTGTCCCCCCTACCCTCCATCTCTACACCCTTCATCTCCTTTCCCAAGGTGGCTTCCATCAACTCCCCCTCCCAGATGATGCCCTCTCTCCCTCCATTTATCCTTCCTATCAACTCTGATCCTCACCCCCCCTCCTTTCCTCTGTCCTTTTCCTGGGCTCCCCCCCTTCCATCCTCTCTTTTCACCACCTTCCCTCTCTCTGCCCCCCTTCTCTCCCCTGAGTCCTTTTGCATTTCCCTTCTCTTCCTTTCCCATTCCCTCTCGTGTCTGCCCTGCCACTCCCGCCCCCCCCCCTTTATGAGTCCTCTCCCTCCTTTGGTTCCCCCCCCTTTCGTTTTTCCTCTCCTCCCTCATTGTTTTCCCCCTCATCTGTCCAGGTCCCCCCCCCCCCCCCATCTGTCCTATCTGCCCTTGGCTATGGTGTGTCATTTTTGTGCCGACATTTTAGTGCGGTGTTTACAGTGAGTGTTCAGTGTTGTGTGTATTTTCTGAAGTGTTGCGAATGGACATCGTACTGTCACTGGGTGTGATTTTTATATCTCTTGCGAACAATAACCAGACTGTTGCCATGTTTTTTAATTGTCTGTCTACTATGTTACCTGTCTCCTTCCTGTGTATTTTATTAGCATTGCCAACCGTTTGCTTTAACTTTCCACAATTTTCCGCCGTTTTACAATTTAAGTCACTGTTTTATCACCTGCTTTATTGTTTCTTATCTTCTTATTACATTTTAAAAAGTCCGTAGGCTGCAGAGCAGCGTACTAAGCTGCTGCCAGCCCGCCCCCTTTGGGGGGAATCGAAATTCAATAAAGGAAAAAAAACTGAAAGCAAGAGATATAAATATATATTTCAAGCATAAGACGCATATATTTCTGCTGTTGTCAGTTGCTGTTATGATAGGCCCTTTCTTTGACACTTCAAAAAATTTATGGTGTGTGTTGATCTGCCCATTTTACACTTTAATCGACTTTCTAATAAACGAATATTTTTGTAAATGTAATTAATTTTGTTTCAATAGCGAATGTGTTGAAGATTCTTGCCGTTTGCGGCCCAGATTTAGCAACAATTGTGGAAATGGATTCTTGTGTTTGGGAAACCATTTTATTCCTTTTGGTGTTTTTACTATCACGTCTGTGTGGTTTTCCCTTCGGCTACAGATGGAGGCTTATTGGTACGTTAAATCATGTAGATCTTACATTCCATATAGGTTTCCTACGTTCCACATCCACTGGTTTGTCTGAAAGTATAGGGAACAAACCTTTACTTTGTTGGGTAGCTATACGATGTCTTTCTGCAAAAGGTCGGGTCTTCTGGTATTTACTAGCAATCTTTCTTTTTTTTTATTAAAGGAAAACGACGTTATTCAGGAAATGTCTGTACGTTAGAAGAGAATCGTGAAGAAACTGATCTCTTATATATGGTTTCGTTCCTCCTAGGATACTTAGGAAACAAATAATGACAAATGTGATCTCACTTCTCAGTTATTGTCGATTTTTATTGCACTAAACACACTCCCTGTTGTAAAAATTATGTTACAAATCAATATGAACGTTATTATTCGCACTTGTCCTATAGCGTGTTCAGAAGTGTCGTTTGGTCGCCGCTTGGGGCGCTGCTATCGCTGTGAATAACAAAAAAGAGATAGTGTGTCGCAACTGTTATCTTAGACTGTGGTAGTACTGTAAATGTCGTTGCAGTAGGCTAGTGAGAGAGTCGTGTGTTGGCTACGCTGCTGAGCGGCCTGAAATAGCTTTCGGAGAGCAGAGAGAAAGATATTGAGGATGATGACTTCTGGTATATGATTTGGTGAAGATTAATTGGACAAGCGAAGATTTTGAGATAATGTTGTTGCTGCACTGTTTGCTTGCGCGTACTTTTGATGTGTCTGAATAACGCAAGTTTCAATAGAATTTGGTTAGTTTAGTTCATTGTTCAAACAAGAATAAGTAGAGTTAACAGTTCACATAGTTTGCACTCAGAAGTTAGTTTTACCAGTCCTTTATTGTTTCCAGTAATTAATTCACGGCAGAGAAATTTTTGTCATAAAGGATAATTTTTTAAAAATCATTCTTACTGTTGAAAGTGACTATGAGTTTTCGTAGTACAATTTTTTAAAGGATACACTACTTTCAGTCACTTAGCAAGTTCAATTTCCATCACTGCCCTTTCATCCTTTCACGAAAAAATATTAAATTTTCTGGTTTTTCTGTTGCCCCATTGGAAGATGACTGAGCTGCGTAGAATAGTAGTATCGAGTTTTCGTTGCCACAGGTAAACCATAAAAATTTGTTAGGGCCAGTTTTAGAGTACAGTCGGCTACAGTTAGATAATTCACAGTCAGATCATTTTAAGTAAAATTCAGTACAGATTTCATATGCAGACAGTTTTCTTTTTTTTCACAGTGCAATGCTACATTCGCGTGTGTATTATTCATTGTCCAGAATTTTGTCAGTCTAACTGCATATTTAAATATACGGTGCATTTTTAGATAAATTTGTTATTCATTCTTTCAAAATTCGATTGGTGCTTTATGTAACATTTTTATTCAGTTAGCTTGTGTACTGGAACTGCAAGTCATATATTGGAACGCAACGAACTGTAGCACTGTTCATTCTGCACAATACGTAGTTTCACGAGATAGCTTATTTAGTTTACAACTTTGCTTTCTAAATAACTATGATATTTGTACGCAGACTGAAGCGACAAATGAAAATTTTTACCAGGGCCGGGATTCGAACCCTCGTATCCTGCTCACTAAATACGAGCTAACCCGTACGCCACCCGGGCACAGTGGCTGAGCTGCATGGGCTACCCCGACACGCCTCCCACCTCAGTCCATAACTCCGTTTTGTTTGATGCTGAAGTGCTATTCCAATACAGTTGCAGAGGTTCTGCAATGTTGTTCGAGTTTAGAGGGAATAGCAATGTGGGCTGCGGCATGAGTACCTACATTGAGTACCTACATGAGTATCTACGAGTACATTGCGTATCTACATATCTACATCGAGGAGGTAGGAAAGTCTATGCTGTTGTGAAAAGCCACTGTCCCAGCATGGTGTATTGGTTAGCGCATTTGTCTAGCGAGCAGGAAATCTGGGTTCGAATTACGGTACCGAGCGAGGTGGCGCAGTGTTAACACACTGGACTTGCATCCGGGAGGACGACGCCTCAAACCCGCGTCCAGCCATCCTGATTTAGATTTTCCGTGATTTCCCTAAATCGCTTCAGGCAAATTCCGGGACGGTTCCTTCGGCAAAGGGCACGGCTGATTTCTTTCCCCATCCTTCACTAACCCGAGCTTGTGCTCCGTCTCTAATGACCGCGTTGTCGACGGGACGTTAAACACTAATCTTCTCCTTCTCCTCCTCCTCGAATCAGGACATTTGTACAAATGACCAACATACGGCAGAAGCGACGGAAAAGAGCTCGATCAAATATATCAAAGTCTAAAGTGTGAATGGTGGAATCCATGTGGTTCCCAAGTCGTGCAGCGACCGTCAACCATAAAATTACCAAATATGCAGCAACCAGTCGCAAAATCATGATTTTGCTGGTTGCTGCATATTTGGTAATTTTAAAGTCTAAAGTATCGAATAAAACTGTGATTATATTCGCAGTTTCCTTGAAAAAGTAACGGGAGTATCCCTATGGTGAGACACCGGGTATGGCGAACGAGACAAGACTACCGGTAATAATGTTGCTAAGAATTTCTGTCTGTCTCTGATGATTCAATATTATGCTTCGTTAAGAACGATTTATTCATTTCGTAAAACTTGCTGCGGCAAGAGGTTACAAACAGGTCCTTGTATGGTAGCATTGGAAACATGGAGTTCACAATTGATCGTCGCATCTTTTTAATGCTTTATGCTTGATTTTACTGTTCGCAGAGAGGTTTTAGTATCGGAGCATTTGCATAGGAAACAAGCGCGCACGATTTAATTACTGTCACGCCGGAGGTATTTACCGCAGCGTAGCGCTCGGTGATGGCGTTTGCAATTCAATTCGGGTCACAATTCCTTTAAAAAAACTACCAAGCCCCAAATGAACCTAATGTTACGCAATACCTATTATATTAACACACCCAATCGAGAAAATGTGGACGCGTTTCGTCGGCGGCGATTCCATTGCTAATTTTACGTTCTCCGTGACGAACGCGCACGGCAGAAACAACATAATTAATGCTAAATTACCCCTGTGGGATATTTATTGAACGTCATTAATAAAAGCTGCGAATAGCGGACGACCCCGTTTGGTTGCGTGCTAATTTCACCACAGGCAGCGTGGAAATATTCAGCTAATGTTGGTTTTAGCTGCCCGCGAAACGTATGACTGTGCGCGCGAATTGCACTAGCCGCTTCATGAATGAAATACGGCCCGCTCGGTTAGCCGTGATTTAGAACCTAATTATTTATTTCTGCGGCGGAGACGTTAAGTGGCATTGCGGAGCTGCAGCTAACCGCAGCGAAAAGCTCCAACCGCATATTATTTTGGAACAGTGCAACTTTTTAAAAAAAAAAACAGGATATATTTGGAATTTTGATAGAAAGGCGGAAAGTCGCATTGTACTTTCTGATAAAGCAAATTGGAAGAGGTTAGTGATAAAACTGTACTGAAATAGGTCGTTTCCATATGGTTTCCATATGGTTTTAACCAGTTTGCAAAGCGATAAGTCAGCGAGCAGCCATCGTTAAACATAGAAATAATGGGCGATCTATACTGTGTTTGCTTCATAAGATTCTAAAAGTTGTCACTTACATCCACTTAAATCTTAAAACACACCAACAGTCGAAATCTTTCACAGAAGAAATGAACCGTGACGAACTTCTTGATGATGTGTCTTGGTACTGTTTACTGAGGCGGCTGTCAGTGCGCAACGTTATGGGTATATTTTGCTTTCTTTTGGCCCCAGGAAAATAATTTCAGCAAGGAAAAAGATCTTTCTCTCAACTTGATGACGCGCAGTGGTTGTTAAATATGGATTTCATTACAGATGTTTGCAGCGCTTACAGACGCTACACCTGCCATTACAAGTGACTAGAAATCTAATTTCTCATTTAACGTTGAGTGTGTTTGCCTTTCATAATATCATCATCATCATCATGATTTAAGACTGATTACGCCTTTCAGCGTTCAGTCTGGAGCATAGTCCCCCTTATAAAATTTCTCCATGATCCCCTATTCAATGCTAAGATTGGTGCCTCTTCTGATGTTAAGCCTGTTATTTCAAAATCATTCTTAACCGAATCCAGGTACGTTCTCCTTGGTCTACCCCGACTCCTCTACCCTCTACTGCTGAACCCATGAGTCTAGTGGGTAACCTTGCTTCTCCCATGCGTGTAACATGACCCCACCATCTAAGCCTGTTCGCCCTGACTGCTACATCCATAGAGTTCATTCCCAGTTTTTCTTTGATTTCCTCATTGTGGACACCCTCCTGCCATTGTTCCCATCTACTAGTACCTGCAATCATCCTAGCTACTTTCATATCCGTAACCTCAATCTTATTGATAAGGTAACCTGAATCTACCCAGATTTCGCTCCCATACAACAAAGTTGGTCGAAAGATTGAACGGTGCACAGATAACTTAAGTCTTGGTGCTGTCTTCCTTCTTGCAGAAGAGAGTAGATCGTAGCTGAGCGCTCACTGCATTAGCTTTGCTACACCTCGCTTCCAGTTCTTTCACTATGTTGCCATCCTGTGAGAATATGCATCCTAAGTACTTGAAACCGTCCACCTGTTCTAACTTTGTTCTTCTTATTTGGCACTCAGTCCGTTTATATCTCTTTCCCACTGACAATACTTTCGTTTTGGAGATGCTAATCTTCATACCATAGTCCTTACATGTCTGATCTAGCTCTGAAATATTACTTTGCAAACTTTCAATCGAATCTGCCATCACAATTAAGTCATCCGCATATGCGAGACTGCTTATTTTGTGTTCACATATCTTAATTTCACCCAGCCAGTCTATTGTCTTCAACATATGATCCATAAATAATATGAACAACAGTGGAGACAGGTTGCAGCCTTGTCTTACCCCTGAAACTACTCTGAACCATGAACTCAATTTACCCTCAACTCTAACTGCTGCCTGACTATCTATGTAAAGAACTTTAATTGCTTGCAAAAGATTGCCTCCTATTCCATACTCTCGTAGAACAGACAATAACTTCCTCCTAGGAACCCGGTCATATGCCTTTTCTAGATCTATAAAGCATAGATACAATTCCCTCTTCCACTTGTACCACCTCTCCATTATTTGCCGTAAGCTGAAGATCTGGTCCTGACAACCTCTAGGAGGCCTAAATTCACACTTATTTTCATCCAATTTGTCCTCAACTAATACTCGCACTTTCCTTTCAACAATACACCGAGAAGATTTTACCCACAACGCTGATTAAAGAGATACCTCTGTAGCTGTTACAATCTTTTCTGTTTACATGTTTAAAGATCGGTGTGATTACTGCTTTCGTCCAGTCTGATGGAACCTGTCCCGACTCCTACGCCATTTCAGTTATCCTGTGTAGCCATTTAAGACCTGACATTCCAATGTATTTGATGAGTTCCGACTTAATTTCATCCACCCCAGCCGCTTTATTGCACTGCAATTTATTGACCATTTTCTCCGCTTCCACAAACGTGATCATCATTCCTATCCCATTGTACATCGAAATCTGAAACATTACTGAGCGTATTTTCACCTACATTGAGCAACTCTTCAAAATATTCCCTCCATCTGCCCAAGGCATCAACAGGATTCACCAGCAGTTTTCCTGACCTTCCAAAATACTTGTCATTTCCTTCTTACCTCCCTCTGGAAGACTGCTAATTACACTTCAGAATGGTTTTCGAGCAGCTTGACCCAAAGTCCCCAACCTGTTTCCAAAGTCTTCACAAGATTTCTTCTTGGTTGCTGCAATTATCTATTTGGCTTTGTTTCTTTCTTCAACATAACTTTCTTTGTCTACCTGAGTTCTAGTATGTAGCCATTTTTGATGCGCCTTCTTTTTCCTTTTACAGGCTGCCTTGACTGTGTCATTCCACCAAACTGTTTGCTTCATCCTACCTTTACACACTATTGTTCCAAGACATTCTTTAGCCACTTCTAGTACTGTGTCCCTGTACCTTGTCCATTCCTTTTCCAATGACTGTAATTGACTACATTCAACTAACTGGTACCTTTCTGAGATCACTGTTATGTACGTGTGCCTGACTTCCTTACCCTGAAGTTTCTCCACTCTTATCCTCCTACATATGGACCTGACCTCCTGCACTTTCGGCCTCACAGTACCAATTTCACTGCACATTAAATAGTGATCAGTGTCATCACAGAATCCCCTGAATACACGTGTATCCCTCACAGCCTTCTTGAATTCCTGATCTGTTATTATATAGTCAATGACAGATCTGGATCCCCTGCCTTCCCAAGTATACCGCTAAATGTTCTTATGTTTAAAAAAGGAGTTTGTGATTACTAAGCCCATACCGGCACAGAAATCCAAGAGTTGTTTCCCGTTCCTGTTGGCCTCCATATCCTCTCCCAATTTACACATAACCAATCCTGGCATTAAAATCACCCATGAGCAGAACACTGTCCTTGTCCTTTACTCTAACAACTACATCACTGAGTGCGTCATAAAAACTATCCATCTTATCTTGATCTGTCCTTCACAATGCGGATATACTGACACAGTCCTAATTTTCTTGCTAGACACTGTCACATCTATCCACATCAGTCGTTCGTTTACATACCTTATTGCAACTACGCTGGGTTCCATTTCTTTCCTGATGTAAAGCCCTACACCCCATTGTGCTATTCCTGCTTTGACTCCTGACAGGTAGACCTTGTATTCTCCCACTTCCTCTTCTTTCTCACCCCTTACCCGAATGTCACTAACAGCTAAAACGTCCAACCCCATCTTACTTGCAGCCTCTGCCAGCTCTATCTTCTTCCCAGAGTAGCCCCCATTGATATTAATAGCTCCCCATCTCGTTACCATTCGTTTGCCGAGTCGTACCTTAGGAGTCCCTGGTTTGTCAATTAGAGGTGGGACTCCGTCACCTCCACAGGTCCAAGGCATTTTGCTCTGGTTATTGCCAGCATCCTATTTAAAGTGCCAGGGAAGCAGGTTGCTAGCCTTACTTGCCCCGGGTCCCATTGAGTTTTACCCCTAACGATTGAGGCACTAACCGTTGGGTTTGGTAGTCTTTGCCGTCCGAGCACAAAGGTGGCCACGAGTCAGAATATGTCCGAGATGCTCAGTCTTATTCCAAAGTAAGTGGTATCCCGACCGTCAGGACCACTTACTTGGCCACTCATACGTTGCCCGTGGTTCATGAACTAGGACATGACAACAGGAACCCACACCATGAACCACGGCTTTCATAATAATAAAGTATTGTTATTTCGGAAACACTTTGAGATTAAAAATATTCACTTATCGTAACGTCTGAAGAAAATTATCACACAGTGTCTGAACTTCTAATGGGAACGGAAGATTACTTAAGTAATATTTTCGAGAAAATGTTTGACTCCCTCAGTAATTTGAAAACATTGAAATCTTTAAGACGCAAGGGACACACACACACACACACACACACGCATATTTTTCCGTTTCTGGTAAACCCGTCTGCTGTTGATTTTATGGGGGACACTTGTCCCACTGCATCGGCATCGCTAATTATAAAGGATTCACCAGCTGTAATATTAGAACTATTGGAAATGCAAGAGAACGAGGAACTGAAGGGACTGAAACGAAGTGATCGTTCAACTACTTAATTTACGAAGGAAGTTCCACAAAAAATATTCATTAACGAAAGAGTCGGTCAAGAGATTGATCTCACTTTTTGTGACCACTTATGTCTCTGAAACTTTGTACTCAATAGTCAGTTTCATTAACACTATATTCAGTATTCAATTTCAGTAAATCTAAATCTCGATAGTGAATAACTGACGAAAATTTAATTTAATGTATGCCAACTACGCTCACCAGTCATTAGCGAGATTGTGAAGAGCTCACACCAAAACTGAAGACTCGTAAAAGCACATCACAAAATTAGTTCTTTATTTCTTGTCGTATGATGTAATATCCTTCAATGATGTTAGTTTTAAAATAAAAAAAAATGTTTTTTTCTTTGATTAAATAATATTTCCTCGCTAATGTTAGCTACTAGCTTCTAACCAATGTAGCTCTCTTGGAATCAGTTTCCTAAATCTGAGGGCTGCCAAAGCTATGTTTTGTTCTATAGGACTTTTACACAGAGACCTCGCTGACTACTTCAGGAGACAGATATCTTCATCTCGGAAACACTTGTCTGCCAGAGCAGCTCCGTAGAGGTGGTCCTTATTATCGATGAGATTAAGTCTTGACTGACTGTAGGCCTACATGCAACAAACCGCGCATTCATTGCAGAAGCCATATTCTGCACCTCTAGCTGTTAACAATAGTCTTATTGCTACTAACGAACGTGTGAAACTACGAACGTACTACCTGCATGTACCGGTCATCACCAAACCGATGTCTCTACATGATTTGTCTGGATGATAACATTTACCCCCATGTTTGTCATTGGATTAAGTGAAGCTACCCTTTATGTCATTTCCGTTACAGTATATTACGCTTCGCAGTCAAAGACACGATAACAAGTGCGTCTAGTCCAGCAATTTTTATCTTGCACATCAAATAACCTGGTGTACAAAACGTAAAGACGGAAGTAACTATCGCATGATGTGTCAGTGCCAAGTGAACTTGGACCATTCATACAAAAAACTGCTACAGTATAGTAAAGAAGGAACGTCCCCTCTGTACAATCATACAGGACTGTGCTTAAACTGACACACAATAATTTTTAGCGCAACGCAATCTGACTTTCAGAAATCCCTACAAAGGAATGGCTTAACTAACATTGACCTGTACCTTTCACAAATCACTTACCTCACCAAAAATCTTCGTTACTCGAACTACTGCAATACAGCGAGCGCCACTACTGCCAGCTAAATAAAAGATTCAAACTACGGAAGTCACTAACTACTGATAGGGATAGTTAGCAAATGAAAGATTTTAATAGAGAACAAACAATGTATTTACCTTAATAGTCATAATATATATAGCAGTTCATGACAAATTACAAAACTCCGCCATCTCTCTCCCCACATCCACCACTGCTGGCGGCTCACCTCCAACTGCGCAACGCTACGCGCTGTTCACATCCAGCTGCCGCTGCCCAACACTACAATGGCAGACAACAATGCAAACTAGCCACAGACTGCACACAGCACAGCCAGTGATTTTCATACAGAGCGCTACGTAACGTTGCCAATAAGAAAATATAAACAGCCTACTTACAAAGGTAACTTATAGAAATACGCAGTGTGTGTTATCACCACGGACGGCGATACATGTTCGTGCCTTCCGTCCTGGCCACAACGCTGATAAGGAGTGTTTTGTGGTCGGGCTTTCCATTTCTCCACCAGCGTGGCTAACTGCTTGATCGTCGCTTGTGCATTTGGACGTGCTGCAGTACGTCTCTGCAATGAATCCAACACGTGCTCGGTGGGATTTAAGACAGGGAAACAGGCAGGCCAGACCATTCGCGTAGACACATAGGCTGTCATATCAGAGAGCGTATTTGTTGCTCACAACTTCACTTTCGTGTATGAAGCAGTTCGTGCTTTTTGGCACCATGTTGTATAACCGATTACGCTTAATAGCTGGCCTTAAATTTTGGAAACACACACACTAAATCAATCAGCTTTTATCGACAAAAGTAAATTACCTTCTTTGACGTGGAATACCAACAACAAGAAGAAGGTAAAAATCTCTAAATTCTTTCTTATCGATGAAAAATTGAATAACAAAAGCATTTAATAGAGCTGATGAAAGGATTAAGTCCAGCTACTGTTGACGTAGGAATATTTACCATATCTGAAGACGTATAAATCCGTGAAATCACATACTCTCTGTATTAATTTTTACTGATGTCGTAGGCATACCTCCTCGCTTGGCAAGAAATGTTTAGCTCATAAAATAACCCAA
This sequence comes from Schistocerca cancellata, assembly GCF_023864275.1. Lineage (NCBI taxonomy): Eukaryota > Metazoa > Arthropoda > Insecta > Orthoptera > Acrididae > Schistocerca > Schistocerca cancellata. Next base: position 215,971,977 of record NC_064631.1, read on the forward strand.
TTACAGTTCATTCTGCAACACGTATGCTGTCCAGTCACTCTGAAGTGACCATCTGTGAATAATCTGATTAATCACCTTTCACAGCGCGGACCGCTGCGAGACGCACAGAATGAGAGTCACTGACGTTCTGGAAGGCACCGACAGGGATGTGAAGCCATGCCGGCTCCAATGCCGTGCTCAGGTGCACTAGATTCCTCGGTTGAGGACACATGGCGCGAAATGCTCGGTCGAGATTCTCGATTTGGTTTAAATCCGGAGAGTTCGGTGATCAGGGGAATGGGGTAAACTCGCCCTGGCGCTCTTCAAAGCACACACGTATACTACGATCTGTACGATACGTTGCAGCGGCCTGTTGGTAGATTCCATTATACCGAGGAAAAACAAACGGCATGCAGGGGTAAACACGGTCCCCAGGAATAGATATGTACTTGTGTTGATCCACTGTGCCTTCCAGAGTGACGAGATCAACCAGGGAATTCCACGAAAACATTGCTCAGACAGTAACGCTCCCTTCTCCGGCCTGTACCCTTCCGATGACTGTTGGAGGTTGTTTGTTTTTCAGACGTTCCACGGCGATTGAGCATAAAACGTGATTAATCTGGAAAGGCCTCCTATTGCCACTCAGTGGACGTTCAGTTGTGGTATTGGCGTGCAAATTCTAGCTTCGTCGACGATGAACGTCAGTATGGGTAAATAGACCAGGCGTCTGCTACGGACGTCCATACATCGCAACGTTAGCTGAACCGTCATTGAGGAGACGCTGTTGGTAGCCCCTTGGTTCATCTGGGCGGTCAGTTGTTGAACAGTTGTACATCTGTTCGCCCGTACCATCTCCGCTGCCGTCCTTTACCCCAGTCATCTACAGCGAGTGGTGGACCACAGTTGCCTCGGTGCCGATTTTGGATAGCGCCATTTTTCCCTGCGTGGTATACTTTAAATACGGCGGCACGAAAACGTTTTACACACTTAGCCTTTCGGAAATGCTTCCGCCATTGGCCTCAAAGCTAATGATCATGCCCTTTTGGAAGTCAGATAAATCGCTCCGCGTCACGACAACGCCTGCACTATTTTTCGCATCGCCGTCGCCCCCCCCCCTCCCCCATCCCGCCCCTCACGCTTTATATATCCTTCACTGCTAGTGCTGCCACCTGCGGTCTGCTTGTGGTTGTTGCACGCTGACGTCGGACATTGGCGGTGCTCGCATTAATGTGACTGGATCCTGTATATCCTATAGGCCTCTGATTAAGCAGTTGACAACATTATCTGCAAACTTGCAGAATATTTGTTCATTTGATAAAATTTATACGACAATACAGTACTTACACTGATGAGCTACAAATGTATGACCACTACTTAACTGTGTATTGGTCCACCTTCGGAACACAATACAGAGCGATTCTGGTTGCTATGGTTTTGACAAGTTATTGGTAGGTTACCGGAGGTATGTGGCGCCAGATGTACACGCAAAGGTCATGCAATTCCAAAATATTGTGGTTCGCTGGTTTGTGTGCACGGAGCTGGAGAACTATAGCGTCCCACATATGTTCTAATGGGTTCAGATCGAGCGAAAAAAAAGTGAAAGACTCAACGTTAGTACATGATCATGCTCTTCATCAAAACCCTGTAGCGCGATTCCGGCGTTGTGACATAGACAGTTACCATGCTGGAAGATGCATAGCTGTCGGAGAATGCATAGAGCAGGCGGGGACACAGGTGGCCCACAATAATGTTGACCTGTCATGGTGCCTTAGACTACTACCGCAGAACCGTGTAAACTCAGGTGAATGTCCCGCCCTCAATAGCATAATACTGTTCCCACCGGTTTTTGTCCGTAGCGTGGTGCATGTTTCGCGTAGCTATTCACCTGGATGACAGCTTATGTAGACAAGTATCAGTTTAGCGTAAACAGAAACATGATCCAGCCGACCAGACGACACGTTCTAGTTGATCCTCAGTCCAGTCTCGATGATCCCTCACTGCAGTGGTAGCTGACTATGGCACTGGATCAACGGAGGAATACGTGGGAGTCTTCTGCTGCTGACCCCTATGTTCAACAATGTTGTTGTCCTGCGGAACACGTATGCCTGCACCAACACCACTCTGTCGCCCGATCTGCCACACACCGCCACCTATCCTGTTTCACACAGTGGGCAAGGCTCCGACTCTGTTATGACGAGTGGACACCCAAAACCTTGTCGCCTAATCGTGCCAACCACTCTCCGTAGATGCTCGCGACGGTTGTGCTCAAAGAGCTGACAGCTTCGGCGTTTCCCAGATGACTGTTGCCATGCGCAGCGCCAGGAAAATCTGCACTTTGTGAAAGTCGCTTGTGTCAGTGGGGCCGGCCGGTGTGGCCGTGCGGTTAAAGGCGCTTCAGTCTGGAACCGCGTGACCGCTACGGTCGCAGGTTCGAATCCTGCCTCGGGCATGGATGTGTGTGATGTCCTTAGGTTAGTTAGGTTTAATTAGTTCTAAGTTCTAGGCGACCTCAGAAGTTAAGTCGCATAGTGCTCAGAGCCATTTGAACCAGTTTTGTATCAGTGGATTTCCCCTTTCGCCGCCCGTATTGTAAGCATAATGGTTCCTCCACTTCTACAGGCTACTTTCCTTACCGCATCGTGCGCCAGCAACGCCATCAGGCGGCACTGCATCGCAAGGTAGGTACTGGCCACGATGTTTCGCCTCATCAGTGTAATTTTGGACCCGAAGGAGTGGAAATGACAGGCGTAAAACTCTCTGACTATACATCTAGGGAAAAAATGACTAAATGGTTCAGTGTCGATGTTTTCTAAAGGAGAATGAAGCTGTTTCTTATTTATAACTTTGGACCTGGTAGTCTAGAGATTAAGCGCGTGTCTGGAAAACGAGAAGTACCGCGATAGATCCTGGGTCGGACAAGGGAAATTTTCATAATCTAGCCTCCACCTATCAACAATGTGAGAAGTCGCCACGAATGAGAAGTGGTTTGGATTCCACGGTTAGCTATTGGTCTCCTTTCCGCAGTTAGGTAATTGGTCTGAATTAAGCACAGGCAAGTATCTAAAGTGAAGTCCAGTTAAAATACTTGACTACAGCCATTGAGGTACACGATATTTTTATTATTGTTATTCTTTACAATTCCTTCCACGCGATAGCGGAAATCACTTAATGAAAAAAGTAGCTGATTACTAACTAGTTAATGGTTGCGAGGTGCTGGAGCAAGCAGTGTATTTAACACTAAATTCTTCTAGAATCTCCATATGTAAATGATGCTCTAAGCCCCCCCTATTCTAACTCCGACTTTTGCTGTTGCACATGGATTAAAAAATATACGCGAACTGACTGTAATCAACCCTGCAAGTGGAGTAGAAAAGAGTTTGGCACCTGCAATAATTTAATTTTATAAATAAGTTAAATAAAGGAAGGTTTCATTAACGTAGTGAGAAATGATGGGTTGCTCTACTGATTAACAGAATGAAAGTTCTGTCCAAAATAACAATATGATTTATTAAGACTAAACACAAAATAATAAAGAAAAACACATGAAACATTTATAATACATCAAATTGGCTCAAATTGGATACTCAAACAAACGCTATGAAGGTGAAGTTGTCCCTAAACTAGATTGTGAGGTTTAAGACGAAGTGGTATGTGGAGCCAATTCCTTGCCACTCAAATCTTAAGAGAGACACACAGCTAACCCAACATTAATTGATGCTACTCAAGACAGAACAAAGTTAGAAAAAGACGAACAGGCGCACTCTGCTGAGCTCTGATTATCACCTAGGAAAATCCCTGTCTTACCAAACTGTCTTCTTAACTGCCAGAACACGATCTGGCGCACCGGAGGCGATAGCTGGTTGCTTCGACGTCCTTGACCGAAAGGCGAGAGCAGACTACCCACAAGAGCACCCGTACAAAACCGAACACAGAACATTCCCGCCCCCACGACAGTGGCCATGGTTAACCGTTCCAATCAGCAACTCCAAAACCGGCGGAAAATTCCACTCCATTGCTGGAACACTACCATTCCACCAATGGAGATTCTTGGCGCCAATTTCTGCGCCGATTTTGCTACGTCACGGAGCTATGCCCTGAGTAAGCCAATCACAGTTACGATTTTGCAGAAAGCGCGGGAATTTGCCCGCCACAACTGCCTGGGTACACAAGTCATTCCCACGCCTCGCTGGTAGCCCGCCAGAAAGTGTTTTCGCTAAGTTTCTGCGAAGTAACGGAACCTCTAGCCCAGCCACTCCTTCAGGCCCTTGCGGGCGTGCCTCTTGACAATGTCGGCGTCTGGAAAGCATTCACTCGACTCTCTCACACCCGTCGGCTTACCCTTTCAAAGTCAGCAGAGCCCGCCTGTCACCGGACCACCCGGGTGACGAGAGACGCTGCGTGGGAAGTCTGCGTGTGAAGGAATAGCAACTTTCTACCGCATGCAATTAGAGAGGAGAATCGTAAGATAGAAATATGAGAGGGGGCTCATGCCACCTCTCATGGTAAGCATTTAGTCATATAAATGTACACATTTATAAACGTGTGTGTAACTTTTATACAAATGGAAATTCCAAAACTCATAGCATTTTCGTGTGTGCACACTGAAAATATGTAACTAACTTCCGACACTACCGTAAGTTATGCGGCATTCAAGACCATCACTATGTATCTTAATAATATACAGGGTGTAACATCTGTAAGTGCAGATATTTCTATAGGTAACTGAGGATGGTGTACTGAACAACATTACATCGGTATTTACGTCCTTTGTAGACTATCAATTATAACTATTACAAGTCGTATGTTTTTAGGTTTGTTAGTTCCTCCAGGTCTAGAGCGAGCCATTAATGCTTATTTTCCCGTGGGGAACAGCTTAGCTGTTGTGTGAACAAATGTACGCAAAACGGTTAGTCTATACCTGCAGGCGTAGTCCACTTAGTCGAGCAGTTACAGCCGTGCAGAAGACATCAGGTCATAAATTTCGTGGTGTGTTTGCGGGCAGACAGTTCAAATGGTTCAAATGGCTCTGAGCACTATGGGACTCAACATTTGAGGTCATCAGTCCCCTAGAACTTAGAACTACTTAAACCTAACTAACCTAAGGACATCACACACATCCAAGACCGAGGCAGGATTCGAACCTGCGACCGTAGCAGACACGCGGTTCCGGGCTGAGGTGACTAGAGCCGCACGGCCACCGCGGCCGGCGGGAGACAGTTCGACGCAGAGAATAAACTACCAACGCACTCATGTGTGTACATATTAAGGCACCACATATGGAAATATATGCACTTATACCAGTTACACCCTGTATAGTGAGGTTCTAGGAACCGCGCGACCGCTACGGTCGCGGGTTAGAATCCTGCGCCGGCCGCGGTGGCCGTGCGGTTCTAGGCACTTCAGTCTGGAACCGCGTGACTGCTACGGTCGCAGGTGCGAATACTGCCTCGGGCGTGGATGTGTGTGATGTCCTTAGGTTAGTTAGGTTTAATTAGTTCTAAGTTCTAGGGGACTGATGATCTCAGATGTTAAGTCCCATAGTGCCCAGAGCCAGAGCCCTGTATAGTGATAGAACTAATCAGCCTGGTAGTAAAACTCGGAACTGATATAAAGCCAAGTGATTTATTCGAACTTGATAAAGAACACATGACAAGGGCAGAGGCTGCCGTAATGTTTTGAAATTAACGTCAACAAGAGGGGGAGGGGGGGGAGGGGGACAATCTGTGGGAAGTTCCTCGTAAGTGTAGGGGATACAAAAAGTCGCTGATGCTGATAGTTAATACTTGTGAACTAACGCCGCAGCAGAAAATGATGAGCTAATACAATAGTGATCTATGTTATAGTACATTATGATGATCATCTACCGTACACTACAAGGTACACAATATTCCAGCAGATAGTTCTACGCCTTGCTTCTTCCAAAAAGCTTAATTCGTACCTAATGGCACCATAAGGTTAATTGTACCTGTTGGTCCTCATCAAACCTCTTTAACAAATAGTCTACATACTTCCAGAAAGCCACACGAAAAAGCAGCACCTAAGAAGGAATAGCCCTTTCTATAATACTTGCGCTCTCGGACGAACTTTGAAGTTATTTTAAGCAAGTCTCTGCTTAGTTACGTTGGCAGATGCGCGGTTGACTTAATATTTGAGATGTTCTCACGGCAACACCCTCACCCGTGATGACAGCTCACGATTGTTCAATTCCATGTCTTCCTCTAGTTTCCAAGGAAGATCAATACTTGGGTCGTACGTATAAATTCACAGAATTGCACATCTACCCGCAGTCGAAAGTCCGCTTCCAGCAACGCCCTCACCCGTGATGACAGCTCACGATTGTTCAATTCCATGTCATCCTATAGTTTCCAAGGAAGATCAATACTTGGGTCGTACGTATAAACTCACAGAATTGCACATCTACCCGCAGTCGAAAGTCCGCTTCCAGCAACGCCTGACCTCTGACCGGTTTTCCGCCGGACCCTTCCTCTGCTGTGCCCCTGCTAACTGCAAACTGCACTCCACGGCCCGCGGGACTTCTCCCTTGCACCCTCTTTCCTCTGAGGCGCTAGCTGGCTCGCAGTCCCTCTGGACTTCTCTGCTACGTCAACGCTCCCCTTACTGTCAGCAACTGCCGTATGTGCCGCCGAGTCACCGCGTCCTCCCTAAATCACTGCACTCCAGAGAGCCCACCACGGCGATGTCGTTTTTATTTTACGATAGCTTGTTAAGAAACAGTAGTTTAAATGAAAATCAAACTTTATATTTATTGATTTTGCGGAGGTCTTCGATGTTGTTTTGACAGAAAAACTGTGGTACGTAATGAAGTATACAGGATGTCTGTTACATTTGAAATCAGCAATATTGCGATCATATACGAGAAAAATCATGTGCGTTGGATCCAAGTGAAATCTGACGGACCGAGTCCCATTAAACAAAAGAGTGAGATAACATCTACATCTACGACGCTATTCGCAGATTGAATTTGGAAGTAAATATTGAGGCGTAGCTAAACGATGTGCTAGTATTAAAAGAACTTTTTAATGTTCGTTCACGTATTTAACAGAATGAGTTATGAATATTACATGAAAATTTCAGCGCAAAAAAGTAAAACCATGATCTTTAATGATAAACGCCTAATCCAGACTAAAACTGTCGTTAACAAAATATGACAGAACAAGTAAAATACATCAGGTAGGAACACTGTTGCAGAAATGAAGAAAAAAGCATGTCAGATTTAAAGAAACGCAAAATCTCCAAGATTGGCGATCTTTTACAGGATTTCGAAATTTAGCGAGGACTTCAATGCGAGATGCTTATAACAGTTTCCGCAACAAAACTTTGTCTCGAAACCTGCAGAAAATCCGACGAAATTGTGGTCGAATGTAAAGTACACTCCTGGAAATTGAAATAAGAACACCGTGAATTCATTGTCCCAGGAAGGGGAAACTTTATTGACACATTCCTGGGGTCAGATACATCACATGATCACACTGACAGAACCACAGGCACATAGACACAGGCAACAGAGCATGCACAATGTCGGCACTAGTACAGTGTATATCCACCTTTCGCAGCAATGCAGGCTGCTATTCACCCATGGAGACGATCGTAGAGATGCTGGATGTAATCCTGTGGAACGGCTTGCCATGCCATTTCCACCTGGCGCCTCAGTTGGACCAGCGTTCGTGCTGGACGTGCAGACCGCGTGAGACGACGCTTCATCCAGTCCCAAACATGCTCAATGGGGGACAGATCCGGAGATCTTGCTGGCCAGGGTAGTTGACTTACACCTTCTAGAGCACGTTGGGTGGCACGGGATACATGCGGACGTGCATTGTCCTGTTGGAACAGCAAGTTCCCTTGCCGGTCTAGGAATGGTAGAACGATGGGTTCGATGACGGTTTGGATGTACCGTGCACTATTCAGTGTCCCCTCGACGATCACCAGTGGTGTACGGCCAGTGTAGGAGATCGCTCCCCACACCATGATGCCGGGTGTTGGCCCTGTGTGCCACGGTCGTATGCAGTCCTGATTGTGGCGCTCACCTGCACGGCGCCAAACACGCATACGACCATCATTGGCACCAAGGCAGAAGCGACTCTCATCGCTGAAGACGACACGTCTCCATTCGTCCCTCCATTCACGCCTGTCGCGACACCACTGGAGGCGGGCTGTACGATGTTGGGGCGTGAGCGGAAGACGGCCTAACGGTGTGCGGGACCGTAGCCCAGCTTCATGGAGACGGTTGCGAATGGTCCTCGCCGATACCCCAGGAGCAACAGTGTCCCTAATTTGCTGGGAAGTGGCGGTGCGGTCCCCTACGGCACTGCGTAGGATCCTATGGTCTTGGCGTGCATCCGTGCGTCGCTGCGGTCCGGTCCCAGGTCGACGGGCACGTGCACCTTCCGCCGACCACTGGCGACAACATCGATGTACTGTGGAGACCTCACGACCCACGTGTTGAGCAATTCGGCGGTACGTCCACCCGGCCTCCCGCATGCCCACTATACGCCCTCGCTCAAAGTCCGTCAACTGCACATACGGTTCACGTCCACGCTGTCGCGGCATGCTACCAGTGTTAAAGACTGCGATGGAGCTCCGTATGCCACGGCAAACTGGCTGACACTGACGGCGGCGGTGCACAAATGCTGCGCAGCTAGCGCCATTCGACGGCCAACACCGCGGTTCCTGGTGTGTCCGCTGTGCCGTGCGTGTGATCATTGCTTGTACAGCCCTCTCGCAGTGTCCGGAGCAAGTATGGTGGGTCTGACACACCGGTGTCAATGTGTTCTTTTTTCCATTTCCAGGAGTGTATGTTAGCGGCAAGACACAGTTAATGCTTCTCCTGCGCGATAGAAATGGAAATACTATCGACGACAGTGCTGTGAAAGCAGAGTTACTAAACACGGCCTTTCGATATTCCTTTACCAAAGAAATCGTGTGTACCGGTACAAAGTGGCATTTTGAAACAGCAACAAAACATTATTACAGGTAAGAAATGGAGTTTTATAGTATCAAGACCGTCGAATTAAAAAGAAATGCGATGATGACACGAATTTTTCACAAATGGTGTTCAGTGTACACATATTCAGTGTACACATCTTAAGCGTAGTTAAACAATCATCATATTATACTCTGCATTGAAGTTCTCTCATTTAATGGGTGAATTATTTCACTTAAAAACTAGCGTTGCTGACTCACTATTGACATTTATAGAGCTGGTATCAAAAACTGATTCATCTGGCGCAGACTGGGTAGATTAAAACTACTGGACTGTTCCCCCGGCGTAGCTCGACGGTCCATGTATGACGCCCTCGCCTGAGTGTATACTAACGCGGCTTGCCAGGATGTAGCCACAGCAACTCTCTTGTACAAATAATATCTTTTTAGTAAAAACGTCTAATTGCAGTGCTTCTGTCACGCTTTCAGCCAGAAGCAAGGTTCTGCAGCGTCTGTGCAGGCGATGTGCAAACCTAGAAGTTTATTTAGAAAACATACTTAACTCAGTAGGGATTCCAGCTTTGACAATAATCATCGCCGCATACAGAATAGTGTTTCACGTAAGTCATTGACCAAGAATTGGTACAAAATAGTCACAGACCAGATTAACCTACAAGTATTTTGGTGCTGAAATTACAAAAACAAAAATCGTTCAAATGGCTCTGACCACTATGGGACTTAACATCTGTGGTCATCAGTCCCCTAGAGCTTGCAACTACTTAAACGTAAGTAACCTAAGGACATCACACACATCCATGCCCGAGGCAGGATTCGAACCTGCGACCGTAGTGGTTGCGGTTCCAGACTGAAGCGCCTAGAACCGCTCGGTCACTACGGCCGGCCTGAAATTACAGCGACAGTCACTAAGGTGAAAGAAATGTAACAAAATTCAACTGCCTGCTTGTTTACGTTGTAAAAGGACCAAATGCACTATAAAACAATAATTTTTGAAGTTGTTCACTTATTCCATGCATAGAGTGAACATTGTTTCTGTTATCGTAGATATATATACACACGCGTCCGTCCCCAGTTCTACACTCTTCAACAATTTACATGCATCGTAAGTCAAACGTTTTTTATGAGTCCTCACAAACTTCTAACGTTCCGTTTTGGAGTGTAATGATAATTACTACCGATTCTGGACATCAAACTGGTTAACTTAACAATTCTTAAAGACTTCTCAACTTTTACTTATTCGAAAAGTATCTCATCGATGTTATGTCGACTTACGAGCACTAGTCAAAAAGTTTTAATTTGTTTTCATTTTTTGAAATCACAGGCAACATCCAAGTATCTATGACATCATCATCATGACAGCATAAGACACAACACTTTTTTCAAATATTTCAAAATGGCAGATGGTGTTAAATTACTTTAAAGCCATTTACAGTGTCGTATACTTTTTTGCCAAAGCCGGCCATTGTCAAAAGCATCCATTTATACTACAATATTTCCCATGGTGCTGCTCATACACTCCTGGAAATGGAAAAAAAGAACACATTGACACCGGTGTGTCAGACCCACCATACTTGCTCCGGACACTGCGAGAGGGCTGTACAAGCAATGATCACACGCACGGCACAGCGGACACACCAGGAATCGCGGTGTTGGCCGTCGAATGGCGCTAGCTGCGCAGCATTTGTGCACCGCCGCCGTCAGTGTCAGCCAGTTTGCCGTGGCATACGGAGCTCCATCGCAGTCTTTAACACTGGTAGCATGCCGCGACAGCGTGGACGTGAACCGTATGTGCAGTTGACGGACTTTGAGCGAGGGCGTATAGTGGGCATGCGGGAGGCCGGGTGGACGTACCGCCGAATTGCTCAACACGTGGGGCGTGAGGTCTCCACAGTACATCGATGTTGTCGCCAGTGGTCGGCGGAAGGTGCACGTGCCCGTCGACCTGGGACCGGACCGCAGCGACGCACGGATGCACGCCAAGACCGTAGGATCCTACGCAGTGCCGTAGGGGACCGCACCGCCACTTCCCAGCAAATTAGGGACACTGTTGCTCCTGGGGTATCGGCGAGGACCATTCGCAACCGTCTCCATGAAGCTGGGCTACGGTCCCGCACACCGTTAGGCCGTCTTCCGCTCACGCCCCAACATCGTGCAGCCCGCCTCCAGTGGTGTCGCGACAGGCGTGAATGGAGGGATGAATGGAGACGTGTCGTCTTCAGCGATGAGAGTCGCTTCTGCCTTGGTGCCAAAGATGGTCGTATGCGTGTTTGGCGCCGTGCATACGACTGCATACGACCGAGGCACACAGGGCCAACACCCGGCCTCATGGTGTGGGGAGCGATCTCCTACACTGGCCGTACACCACAGGTGATCGTCGAGGGGACACTGAATAGTGCACGGTACATCCAAACCGTCATCGAACCCATCGTTCTACCATTCCTAGACCGGCAAGGGAACTTGCTGTTCCAACAGGACAATGCACGTCCGCATGTATCCCGTTCCACCCAACGTGCTCTAGAAGGTGTAAGTCAACTACCCTGGCCAGCAAGATCTCCGGATCTGTCCCCCATTGAGCATGTTTGGGACTGGATGAAGCGTCGTCTCACGCGGTCTGCACGTCCAGCACGAACGCTGGTCCAACTGAGGCGCCAGGTGGAAATGGCATGGCAAGCCGTTCCACAGGACTACATCCAGCATCTCTACGATCGTCTCCATGGGAGAATAGCAGCCTCCATTGCTGCGAAAGGTGGATATACACTGTACTAGTGCCGACATTGTGCATGCTCTGTTGCCTGTGTCTATGTGCCTGTGGTTCTGTCAGTGTGATCATGTGATGTATCTGACCCCAGGAATGTGTCAATAAAGTTTCCCCTTCCTGGGACAATGAATTCACGGTGTTCTTATTTCAATTTCCAGAAGTGTATTTATGGAAAAAAATGTACAATATTTCCTATGGTGCTGCTCATATATATGGAAAAAATGTAAGCTCACACACACCCACCCACACACACACACACACACACACACACACACACAAATGTCAATAACTATCGACCTATTTGACAACTGACATCATTTTCCAAACTTTCTGTGTAGGTGGTGTATTCTAGAATAGTACGCAATAATATCTTCAGTAAACCATAGTCTAATTTTCAGAAGAGTTTCTCTAATGACAATGCTATTTATACGTTCACTTACCAAGTTTTACAAGGATTAAATAACAAAACAGCACCAGTTGGTATTTTCTGTAATCTATAAGGCATATGACAGCGTGAATCAAAATATCCTCCTAGATATATGCAGAAAGATTTACTTAGTAATTCAACAAATGTAAACGGGGGAGACTTCTCTGACTGGAGAGAAATCACATACAGAGTTCTCCAAGAGTCAATCTTAGGTAGGCCGTTCCTAAAATATGTAAACGATCTTCTGTCTGATATACAACAAATTGAATTAGTTATTTTTGCAGATGACCTAGTATTTTAATCAATTAAAGCATGCATACAGCATACAAGAAATGGTAAACAATGTTCTTAACAGTGTTACTGACCGTTTTCTGCGAATGGTCTCACTCTTAATTTTGAAAAGACACAATGTACTCACTTCAGCACATCTAGAGTTCTAAACCAGTGATATGTGTAACACACGATGAGTAAATAATAAATAGGGTGATATTTAAAATTGTTTAGATGTCCATGTCGATGAGAATTTAAACTGGAAAAAGCACATTTCAGAGCTCCTAAAGCTATTCAGTTAAGGCGCATTTGCAACTAGAATCATTGCAAATTTTGGTGAGAGACAATCTGTAAGATGATATATTTTCATTCAGTAATGTCATAGGGATTAATGTTCTAGCGCAATTCATCTTTAAGAGAGAAAGTTTTTATTGCTCAAAAATATGCTGTAAGAATAATATACAGTGCCACCAACAATAACATTGTAGGCATCTGTTTAAGGAGTTGGGTATTCTGAATACTGCTTCACAGTATTCTCTCGCGAATTTTGTTGTAAATAATCTACTGCAGTTCAAAACGGTGTTGTACATTACTACAATACTAGAAGTAAAAATGCTATTCATTATTCCACATTAAGATTGTGTATGGCACAGAAAGGGTGAACAATGCAGCAACTAAAATTTCTGATCACTTATCCAGTGATATAAAATACCTGACAGAGAAGAAAAATTTGCAAACAAACTGAAAAAGTTTCTCCTTAATAATTCCACCTATTATACAGTAGCATTTATATCATCGTCATGTGTAAAAGGTGATTGATAAGAATTACTAATGCAGGTCTGTGCATTTAATAATAATAATAATAATAATAATAAAAGGAACAAAAAAGCTTGTGAATGTTCAGCTTGTAACCACATTTACAAGTTAATTTGCGATATGAATGTAAAATGACTCGTTCAACAACAGTATGATTTGCCACGAAAGTGAACCATATAACATGAAACTAATTAACTAACTAAAATGTAATTTGCGCTATGTTCAATGTTGTCTCTATTAGTAGACTACTGGCCATTAAAATTGCTACACCAAGAAGAAAGGCAGATGATAAACGGGTATTCATTGGTCAAATATATTATACTAGAACTGACGTGTGATTACATTTAGAACAACAACCCCTGGCCGTAATAACGGCCTTGATACACCTGCGCATTGAGTCAAACAGAACTTGGATGGCAGGTACAGGTACAGCTGCCCATGCAGCTTCTACACGGTATCACAGTTCATAAAAAGTAGTGACTGGCGTATTGTGACGAGCCAGTTTCTCGGTCACCATTGACCAAACGTTTTCAATTGGTGAGAGATCTGGAGAGTGTGCTGGCCAGGGCAGCAATCGAACATTTTCTGTATCCAGAAAGGTCCGTACAGAACCTGCAACATGCAGTCGTGCATTATCCTGCTGAAATGTAGGGTTTCGCAGGGATTGAATGAAGGGTAGAGCCACGGGTCGTAACACATCTGAAATGTAACGTCCACTGTTCAAAGCACCGTCAATGCGAACAAGAGGTGACCGAGACGTGTAACCTAAGGCACCCCATACCATCACGCCGTTTGATACGCCAGTATGGCGATGACGAATACACGCTTCCAAAGTGCTTTCACCGCGATGTCGCCAAACACGGATGCGACCATCATGATGCTGTAAACAGAACCTGGATTCATCCGAAAATATGTCGTTTTGCCATCCGTGCACCCAGGTTCGTCGTCGAGTACACCATCGCAGACGCTCCTGTCTGTGATGCAGCGTCAAGAGTAACCGCAGCCATGGTTTTCGAGCTGATAGTCCTTGTTGCTGCAAACGTCGTCGAACTGTGCGTGCAGATCGTTGTTGTCTTGCAAACGTCCCCACCTGTTGAGTCAGGAATCGAGACGTGGCTGCACGATCCGTTACAGCCATGCGGATAAGATGCCTGTCATCTCGACTGCTAGTGAAACGAGGCCGTTGGGATCCAGCACGGCGTTCCGTATTACCCTCCTGAACCCACCGATTCCATATTCTGCTAACAGTCATCGACCACTGCGAGCATCAATGTCGCGATACGATAAAGCGCAATCGCGATAGGCTACAATTCGACCTTTATCAAAGTCGGAAACGTGATGGTACGCATTTCTCCTCCTTAGACGAGGCATCACAACAACGTTTCATCAGGCAACGCCGGTCAACTGCTGCTTGTGTATGAGAAATCGGTTGGAATCGTTCCTCATGTCAGCACGTTGTAGGTGTCGCCACCGGCGCCAACCTTGTGTGAATGCTCTGAAAAGCTAATCATTTGCATATCACAGCATCTTCTTCCTATCGTTTAAATTTCGCGTCTGTAGCACGTCATCTTTGTGGTGTAGCAATATTAATGGCCAGTAGTGTAGCAACGAGGGACCGTCTGTACACTACCGATTGTGCGTTACGAGTCTGATCGTGAAAAAATTTTTTTCAGACATCGTCATAGGCGATGAAGTATGGATTCATCTCTTCGAACCGGAAACAAAATGACAACCCATGGAGTGGCGTCACACCACCTCTCCTTCGAAGAAAAAATTCAAAACTGGCCTTCAGCCGGTAGTCGTGGCGAGGGTCTTCTTTGCACTCTGAAGACGTTTATTCTGTTTGATGTTCTCCCTTATGGCAAAATGGTAACATAATTATCTGTAATCTTTCCGAACAGAACATACAAAATAAAAATAATTAAATTTGGATAGTTAAATTCTGACGTATGAAAACGATAAATGTTAACTCATGAAAAACTGATAAATTTGACGTAAGCAGCGCTACGCCCTCGCTCTGGGAAATCAATCTGAACCTGTCCGTGAGAAATAAACTGAAAAATTTTTACTTCGTGATGGTGTCGCCGGATAACGCTGTCTATATATCTGCTCGTAAATGGCACAGCTCAGCGCAATGTTGGCCTATCTACTAATACTGGATAACATTTGTATGCGATCTGAAGTACGAGAAAAACTGACACAGCTGCACACCTGGTCGTCTGATTAATAAAGAACACTTGACTATGATCTGACAAAAATTCTGGAATATTTTAATTTAGATAAATGACTGGATCGGGACTGGCAAGACTTAAGGGGAAGTTGTACTTTTAGAGATGACTGGTAAAAACAATTATATTCTAAAAAACTTTTACGTTATTGATAAAGATCTACAATCCATTACACGGGAAAATTGATTATATTACAAATCTGGGTTAACTGGTACTGATGATTCACAAAAGAAAAGATTGAAACAAATTCATATTAACAAAAAAAAAAAAAAAAGCTTCAAATGGCTCTGAGCACTATGGGACTTAACTTCTGAGGTCATCAGTGCCCTAGAATTTAGAAGTACTTAAACCTAACTAACCTAAGGATATCACACAAATCCATGCCCGAGGCAGGATTCAAGCCTGCGACCGTCGCGGTCGCGCGGTTCCAGACCGTAGCGCCTAGAACCACTCGGCCACTCCGGCCGGCTTCTTATTAACATCTCAGACAAGTGACTTAACTACGCGCATGCCAATAAAAATAATAAAATTTGCTTCACAATAGATGGTTGCCTTAATTACACTGTTGATTTTTCATTATATTAACAATTTTTCATTTGTTCATCATCATCTGATTCCATGGTATCATTTAGCTCTGCGGTTGATCACAACTATTATTCAGTCCTATATAATAAAATTTTACAATTTGTTCTGCACTGTGACTTCAGCAACTACTAACTATAAACTGAGCTCTACCAGCGACAGACTACAACTACACTGTAGCAGAGAGCGACTGCAACTGCCGCAGAGACTGCTCTGACATGCGACTCTATTGCAGCTCTCTTTTAACAGGGGCAAAGATATTTTGTGTCTCAGGCAGAGTCAGTGAATTGTCGTTCTAGCAAGTGAGCAATACATCGAGATTACATTTGCTCCAGCAGGGTGGTGAATCCCTTACAACGGTACAACGATCAACTCTGAGGTGTATTGTGCTACCCTCAGGAAATAGAAGAAACGACTTCAGCGTGTTAGTCGCCACTAACATGCAATAGAACATCTCTTTTTCCGTGACAGTGCAAGGTCTCACAGAAGTCTGGGCGCCCGAGACTTCACAAAAATTCATTGGACTGTTCTTCCTCACCCATCCTACAGCCTGGCACCTATTTGGCCCAATGGAGAACGCACTCCGGGAGGCAGCAGTACGTGGATGATGGGGAGCTCGTTGATGCAGCAAGGCGTTGGCTCCGACATCGAACAGTAGAGTGCTACCATGCGGGTATACAGGCCTTCACAGTAACATGGCGTAAGGCCGTCTCTTGGAACGGAGATTATGCTGAAAAATAGCGTTTTGTTGCCGAAAGAGAGGGAAAATATGGTTCACTGAAATCCTGGATAAAACCAACCTGCTTTCGGGAAAACGTGTTTCATTACTTATTGAACGCCCCTCATACATTTTACACATAGACTGATCGTGTACGGTCCTGAGTATGATCATAATAACTGAGTCATACAATTATATATGGATTTTCTTGAAGAACTGAATGCTGCTATATTTACCATTAGAAGAGTATCTACAATAACTGATAGTCTAATGTGAAAATTGGTCTACTTTGATTAGTTTCATTCGCTTATGATATACAACATTATATTATGAGGTAACTCTTCCTATTCACGAATGGTATTTTTGGCTCAGAAATGGGCAGTTGGGGCTATATGTGGAATGAGTTCGCGTACCTCTTGTGGACCCCTATTCAGGAGTCTGGATATTCTAACATTGGCCTCCCAACTTCCGTTTCCTTTAATGCTGTTTATTGTTAACAGTTCGCGTTTATTTCCAAAAATCAGTAGCTTTCACTCAGGTAACACTACGCAAAAAAATGCAGTCTGCATTTGGATCGCACATACTTGACTCTTGTGAAGAAAAGCATGTAGTACTCTGCTGCATCCGTTTTCGATAAGCTACTATAACAATTAAAAAATCTTAGCAGTATTCCACACACCTTCAAGTCTACACTGAAAAATTAACTCATGGTTCACTCCTTCTATTCTGTTAAGTAGTTCCTGGGAAAAAATTGAGGAAATTCCTGTGTTATACTGTTGATTATGCTGGTATATACACAGTAGCTTGTCGTCCGCATAATTTCATGTAAATTTTATCCTATGCATTATTAACTTTCTTAATATTAGTTTCATGTTACTGACTCGTTCTACGACCATGGAGACTTGCTCCTCAGTTTGGTCCTAAGGAATTAGAGGAGTAAAATAAAATAATAAGTAGTTCAGTAACTCATGTTCATAGTTCTGCATTATTCGAAAAGACCTACATTAGGAGTATCGGATGTCATCTAGGTATATAGTGCCTCAAGCTACTTCTGGCTGTCGTCGCAAATGGTGACGGAGGTTCCAGTTATCTCAAACTGGTCCGATGTCGTCACGTAATATCCCACACATGATCGTGGTGGACAAGTCAGTTGATGAAAATACTAGAGCGCACGTTATGTCAACATTGCAGGAATAGCAAGAGAAGAGTCTGGCTGATGTTCTGAATGTATGCTGCTATGCTCAGTTTTGCCCAATGAAACACCAGACGTATGCCGTCGTTGTGGGTTATGGTCCCCCACATAACGGCACCTGAATTTGAAGCTGCTCACCTCTAGGCGCTCGCTACACTCGCAAACGACCTTCATTGGAGCCAAGGCAATCTCTGCTCTCAAAACAAATCACCAAATTGTACCTTTCATTCTGCTGTTTGGTAAACAAATGTGGACAGGCTGTAGGACGATTAGGGCCTGTCGAGAGGATCCTTTGTTGGTGGTCCAGCTCCCAGTAAAAGTAATTGTCTTAGCTGACAGGGTGAGTTTTTCCTTCTACAGTACAGAATGCTGTTATAAAATAAGCATCAACAAAAGTAAAACAATGATAATAGAGTATAGTCGAAACAAATCAGAGAAACTATAATGGTCATTCAAGAAGAAACGGGCCGGAAGCTGTAAAATGAAAACAGCTGAAGGGATAGTAATGCCATTGCCTAAGAAAGGAGGTGTGTGTGGTCCCTAAACGACCCCTGGCGCCCCAAATTAGCCGCTAGATGGACATGGACGCTTACCCACGTGACAGCAGAGCCAGCACGTGCCACCGTCTACCGTCTACTGCACTTAGTAGAGCTGAAAACAAAGAAATGGAGGCTTCATAACAAGAGAAAAGGTGGAAGGAGTGCGTGGCCCTACAGCATTCAGGTCAGTTGCAAGGGTCAAGGCGTGGCACAGCGGATTCAAAGAGGGACGGATATCACTGGCCGATGACACACAATCTGAAACGCTACACTGCATCATCGATAACATTGTCCAACAGTTGCCTATTCTCGTTATTGAAGACCAGTGAATTATGGTGGCAGCCACTGCTCCAGAGGTTGGACTGACCGTCGGAACTGCAAACGCACATGCTGTAATCTCGGTACACTTGTGCCATTCTTCAATGAATATTCATTCCTCACATTCCTCACACTCCTTCCGCTGTAAGGAAACGCACTACATCCCTTTGCTCTTCTTTTCTCAGTTTTCAACACATACTCGCTCTGTCGTCACGTATGTGCGTGCCCATGTCTCTCTAGCTGCGAGTCTGGGACCTCATACGTCCTGTAGCGACCACATCTTTTTCCATAGGCAATGGCTTTACGACCCCTTTGGCACTTTTCATTTTAAAGCCTCTGGCTCGTTCCTTCTTAAACGTTTCTCATAGACTGAGAAACGAGGTATTAAAATAACTGAACGAGTTTTGTTCTTTAGGTAGCAAAATAAAAAGGAGATATAAAAAGCATTCTGGCGACCACAAGAAAATAGTTGCTGAATAAGAAAATTTCTTGGCATCTAATACAAATTTAAGGGTTAGAGATCCTCTGGAATGTAGTCTTATATGGAAGTGAAGCGAGGATGATAAACTATAGACAAAAGGAGACAACAAGCTTCTGAAATCTAGTTCTAGAGAACAATGCTTTAAGGCTAGATGGGTAAATCGAGAATCCTCCAGAGTACAAAGCCAATCTGCTTAAATAAGCGGAAGTCATTCGATGTATCCCTCGTGCACAATATGGCTTAGTTTACACAATTCTTGCAAGGAAATTACTTAATAATACAAACATCCAGCGCTACAGTGTTGCCGGCCGGGGTGGCCGAGCGGTTCTAGGCGCTACAGTCTGGAACCGCGTGACCGCTACGGTCGCAGGTTCAAATCCTGCCTCGGGTATGGATGTGTGTGATGTCGTTAGGTTAGTTAAGTTTAAGTAGTTCTACGTCCTAGGGGACTGATGACCTCAAAAGTTAAGTCCCATAGTACTCAGAGCCATTTGAACCATCTTTTGAGCTACAGTGTTCAAATATTTCTCATTTAATATCCCCGTCCGCCACAGCAAGTCAATATAAACACTCTCCATTTACCTATTTCCATTTTACAAGCTATGGAGGGTTAAAAGACTCTCTATTATGTATTAATTTAATGACGTATGAATAAAAGAAAGTAACATTAGCAATTGAACTCACTAAAATCATTCTGTTCATTTACAGAAAAGGCGCGTTTAGTATGTTTTTGCGTCCGTGCAGTAACACAGTCAGAACAGAAGCGACTCATTTCTTATTTTTCTTTTTCTTCCCACCGAAAATATTTTATGAGTGCTTACAACAGTCGCCAAAACAGATAAAACTCAACGAGCTGACTAATAAACTGAAACACGTACTTTACTGATACGAAACTAGAAATTACGTAGATGTTTTTTTATTATTTGCTTGTGTTACATTTTTTCCCAAGCCCGACACTGTGTTACCTAATTTCCATTCGGTCATTTTGATTTAGGTTTTCTGTAGTTTTCCTGAATAACTTTAGGCAAATGTCTGGATAGTTCCTAGGAAAAGGAACCTGTATATAGGACTTCTTTGTTCTTAAATTACAACACTATGGCATCTCCAATATTATCGTAAGAGTGATCAACGTATATTTAAAGCTACTACCACTACCACTCCTAATGTAGAGATGAGTTGAATCCAATTACAGAGAACAGTACTTTATGGCTCAACGTGACTAAAAGAAGGGAGGGGTTCATAGGACACGGTTCTGTTACCTGAGTGTCCACGCAGTTAATTGGTGATCAAATTATCATTCAGCGAACTGACGATGACTTTCAGAAATCTGTTTATTAAGTTCAGCAAAGCAGTTGGAGCTGCAACATCAATATCACTGCAGAAAAATCCAAAACTATGACTTTTAGACGCAAATATCCAGTCCAAACAAAACAACCGTAGGTAACAAACCTATTGAACAGGTATCTAATTCCATTATAATGACTGTTAAATCTTATGACATTGACCATGATACCAATCAAAAACTGAAATTGTACCAAGCCATACGCGGGACAATCCGAAGAACTTTGTCTAAAAAAACGTTAAAAGAATTACGAACGAAAGTTTACAAACTGGCATCTGTGTGTATTTTTAAACAGAAGAAAGGAACAACGAAAATTAAAAAGATGACTCTCACACAGGTACAAAACATAAGATGGAAGAATGCCAAAAGATGTTTTATTATACAGACCGAATTGTAAAAGAGAAACTGGAGAACCAAGAAAATGTTGTCAACAATTTCCTCTGTCTTCGAAACAGTCGGATTGCCTATTCATTGAAAGAAGAAGGTTTCGTAGAATACATCCTGATAAATAATTAATTTGACGTCGTAAGTGGGGCGCAGAGGGATAAGAGGTAAAATTGGAAACGGACGAAAAGCCTGAAGTACTTTAAAGAGGTTCCAGAGGATGTAGGAATCGACCACTAGGTATCATGACAGACGGACCTGCCAGAGCCGGCAAGCGTGGCCGAGCGGTTCTAGGCGCTTTAGTCTGGAACCGCGCGACCGCTACGGTCGCAGGTTCGAATCCTGCCTCGGGCATGGATGTGTGTGATGTCCTTAGGTTAGTTAGGTTTAAGTAGTTCTACGTTCTAGGGGACTGATGACCTCAGATGTTAAGTCCAAAAAAAAAAAAAAAAAAAAAAAAAAAAAAAAAAAAAAAAAAAAAAAAAAAAAAAAAAAAAACTCCTCTTTCTGTAGCCAACCTTACGCTATGTTTTATGTTTTAGGTAATGTAAAGAGTGACGCCACTGGACAGTGTATGATTGGTAAAAGACATGTCGAATGATGAATCGCGCTCTACCCTGTGATAATCCAATGGAAGGGTTTCAGTTTGGCGAATTCATGGAGAACATTACCTGCCATCATGTGTAGTGCCAATAGTGAAGAACGGAGGAGGTGGTGTTACGATATAGGGTTGGTTCTCCTGGTTAGGTTGTGGTCTCCTTAAAGTGCTTAAGAAGACACTAAATGTGGAAGGATATAAACGAATTTTACAGCGTAGTCTACCGCGTTCAGCAGAGGAACATTTTGGAGATGATGACTGTCATCTTGTCATGTGTTAGCATCTGTGAGGCAGTGGTTCGCTGACAGTACCATTTCCGGAATGGACTGACCTGCCCAGAATCCCAACCCGAACACAATGCAAGATCTTTGGGGTGGGCTACAACTTCAACTTTGTTCTGAACCCCAGAGTCCAGCAACACAACCTTTTCACCTCTTGAGAGGAATGTGATGCCATTCCTCCACAGACATTCAGACACTTCGAAAGTCTCACCAGCAGAATTCAAGCCGTCATAAAGATCAAGGATGACACACTCCATATTATCGTCCACTAATGATGAAACGTCTCTATAGAATCGTTTGATAAGACGTTTGGCCGATTTTAACTTGGTCTCGTCTCGTTTTTCTGCAAAGTTTATTGGCAGTGTACTTATTCCAACTCGCCTAAAATGACTTAGCAGTGGGACTGGCATAATTTCATTAACTACTTGACGTTTAGATGCAAGCAGCATGTGCTCTGCATTAGAAATTTTAAATACCATATATTTCCATTACTCATCCTGTGTAATCCAAACCAATATTTATATAATGACATTCTACATTACTATATTCCCTCCTTTGCCTGTCGTTTTGTGTGGAAGAATGATTGATTGTAAGTGTCTTTTCGGGTTTTAAAGGCATGTAGCAGACTAGCTGCCTCCGTCTGCTTGGAGGTGCAGGAGAACCAACTTACAGTATATTTCACAGGGGCAAAGAGGTCTATCCACACTGTCCGTGTCTTGTTTGTCCGTGACGTTGGTGGTGGAAACGACCCCTCCGGTATTTCCGTTTCACCTGCGTGATTCTCTGGGTGCTGTGGCTAAAGAGGCACTCTGATGTTCGCTGCTAGTGAGATGGTTCAGACTCCGATTTTGGTTGTTGGTGAAATTGCCTCGAAGTTCTTAAGCGCCGTCTTGCTACTTAAAAGTCTTTCTGAATGTCAAAGTTTAGCCTAACTGAAGCGTTTTACTTCCTTTCCAGGATGTGTTCAGTTAAAAGCATAATGCTTCTCTAATGTTAGAGGTTTCGATTTATTCGGTAGTATTGGTTTGCTCTATTCTTTGGAACATTTTGGTATGGAATTTTCGCTACCGCATTGTAATTGGGTCAAGTTAAGGCGAATGTGAATGTGAGAGTAATTGTGTGAATTCCTGCCCCAGCTTTAAGTGTGGTTAGGTATATGGATTTCCGCGCGTGCTTTGTTCCAGCTATTATCACGTATTCTTCGTTCACTGAGCTCTAAGCTCCAATTTCGGTATTTCGTTGTGTGTTCCTAGTTAGATAGGATAATCAGCATCTTTCGAGTTATTTGAGCATCTGTATTTCCATAATTTTGTGCGATTTCAGTAACGTCCTTTGTCTGTAGGGACTGGGTGTTGTGTGAAGGCCGGCCGAAGTGGCCGTGCGGTTCTGGGCGCTCCAGTCTGGAACTGAGCGACCGCTCCGGTC
Organism: Schistocerca cancellata; assembly: GCF_023864275.1. Taxonomy (NCBI): domain Eukaryota; kingdom Metazoa; phylum Arthropoda; class Insecta; order Orthoptera; family Acrididae; genus Schistocerca; species Schistocerca cancellata. The sequence continues at coordinate 215,995,273 of NC_064631.1, forward strand.
GCAGGCTCGAATCCTGCCTCGGGCATGGATGTGTGTGATGTCCTTCGGTTAGTTAGGTTTAATTAGTTCTAAGTTCTAGGCGACTGATGACCTCAGAAGTTAAGTCGCATAGTGCTCAGAGCCATTTTTTGTTGTTGTGTGAACTAGTGGGGCATACGGCTTTCCTAGTCTCGCTGATATATTCCCAGTTTCTTCATAATATAATCTAACTTACTAATCGTGTATTCTTTCTTCTGGAATTTCATGATTTTTATTTGTTTGATCAGTGTGTTACTATATGAGTGATTTACTCACCGAGATATTATTTACTTTTCGTTATTTGTATCGTGGGCACGAATTTTCGCTTTTTTATTTGTTTCACTTGTTCAGTCGGAATAAGTGTCTTTGCCGCAAATACATGTTTATAGAGGTGGTTAATTTATTTCCGAACTTTATCTTCTTATCTGAGTCCAATTTGAACGCGTGAGTCTATATGTCACTTTTGCTCTTCCTTCACTTCCCATGTCACTGATCACCATGAACGAAGTAGTCTTATTTTAACATTTTCTGGTGAGTTGTTTAGTGCTCAGGCACAAACCACCTTTTAGATTAAGATGTTCCATTTTTTTTACTCATGCCCTGTTAATTTAAGAATAAATGTTCTCCATGAAAATTGATATCTTGTTCTGCCACATTCTTTCTAATTTGCCACACAGTCGCCTTCAATGATTATGTTGCTTCAGCATATTTCAGTGTTGTTTTTGCAGACTTCATAAAGAAGGCAGTGACAGAAATAAAACATAAAAAAATGGTTCAAATGGCTCTGAGCACTATGGGACTTAACTTCTAAGGTCATCAGTCCCCTAGAACTTAGAACTACTTAAACCTAACTAACTTGAGGACATCACACGCATCCATGCCCGAGGCAGGATTCGAACCTGCGACCGTAGTGGCCGCGCGGTTCCAGACTGTAGCGCCTTTAACCGCTTGGCCACCACGGCCGGCAAATAAAACATAATTTGAGATAAAGCTCTCATCACTAAAGTGCAGAGCCACACTTCAATAATTAATGCTTATTTTATTGTGTGAATACATGTTTTGATCTTCCATACACTTAAAGTAGTAAAGAAGTTTTGCTATTTGGGGAGCAAAATAACTGATGATGGTCGAAGCAGAGAGGATGTAAAATGTAGACTGGCAATGACAAGGAAAGCGTTTCTGAAGAAGAGAAATTTGTTAACATCGAGTATAGATATGTGTCAGGAAGTCGTTTCTGAAAGTATTTGTATGGAGCGTAGGCATGTAAGGAAGTGAAACATGGACGATAAATAGTTTGGACAAGAAGAGAACAGAAGCTTTCGAAATGTGGTGCTACAGAAGATTGCTGAAGATTAGGTGGGTAGATCACACAACTAATGAGGAGGTATTGAATAGAATTGGGGAGAAGAAGAGTTTGTGGCACAACTTGTCTAGAAGAAGGGATCGGTTGGTTGGACATGTTCTGAGGCATCAAGGGATCACCAATTTAGTATTGGAGGGCAGCGTGGAGGGTAAAAATCGTAGAGGGAGAGGAAGAGATGAATACACTAAGCAGATTTAGAAGGATGTAGGCTGCAGTAGGTACTGGGAGATGAAGAAGGTTGCACAGGATAGAGTAGCATGGAGAGCTCAGTCTCAGTACTGAAGACCAGTCTCAGTACTGAAGACCACAACAACAACAACAATTTGCACTCACTCCGTCTTCAGGCCACGAGTGGCCTACCGGGACCATCCGACCGCCGTGTCATCCTCGGTGGAGGATGCGGAGGGCTTGCCGCAATGGATACACCGGTTCCCGTGAGATTAAGTTAAGCGCTGTGTGGCGTGGTCGGCACTTGGATGGGTTACCATGCAGCCCGCCATACGCTGTTGCCATTTTTCGGGGTGCACTCAGCCTCGTGATGCCAATTGAGTAGCTACTCGACCGAACAGAAGCGGCTTCGGTCAAGAATATCATCTTACGACCGGGAGAGCGATGTGGTGACCCCACGCTTGTCTGAGTTAAATTAAACCTGATAAATTCCAGTTACCTAATCATACGAAATTTGCCTGATCGTTCATATGTTTCATGTGAAGAAGGGGTTGGACAGGTAGCGACCCTGTAATTTATGTAAGCTCATACCTCACGTAAGTAGCTGAGCACCGAAAATGCACGTCAACTCACGTTTGTACCAATAGACGGTTATATTACAACAGATGTCCGGATACGATTGATCAGATAGCACAGAATACGAATTTACGAAGAAAGGAATGTGTTTCTCACTGAGCCACGGACACTTCGTTCCGAACGAGACACCTGCGGACCTGGCAGCCGGTGCGGCGCGCGTGCATTGGAGCCCGCTCGACCCGGCCTGCAGCGCTCAGCAGCGCCCGCGGCGCAAGACCGGGCCAGCACGACTGCAGCGACGGACGCTTAGGCGGCGCCCGTATAAATCTGAGTTAAACCGCAATCATCCATAACAATCCGCGCAATTACAGCCGCGTGTTCATTAACGCCGCACTGCTGCTCCGGACGCTAATCGCCGCCACGGCGACGGCGACGCCGCTGCGTGCTAGGGCGGCGCGCCCGGCGCGAAGGCGCCAGGTGTGGCTGGCGAACTGTGGCGCCGTTAACCCGAAAGTGGCGTTATAGTAATTAAACACTCTAGTGTGGTCGTGTCAGGAATGTTAAACGTATACTTCGTTGCTCATGACTTACGTTCCGTGACGCGCACTGGCAATGAAACGTTTAAGGAAACGTACGAAGGGTTTTCATAAAGCGTTGCTTATCTCCTACACCTTCTCTGCTTAGTCACCCTTACCCCTTTCACTAACAATGCGATGTGCAGAGGGTTGGTCAAAAATATGGAAACACAAGCCGCTCGGAGTGGCCGCACGAATAGAGGCGCCATGTCACTGATTACGCCGCCTCTTCCGCCGGAGATCCCAGTCCTCCCTCGGGCTTGGGTGTACGTGTTGCTGTTAGTTTAAGTTAGTTTAGGTAATGTGTAAGTCTAGGGACCGATGACCTCATCAGTTTGGTCCCTTAGGAATTCACACACATTTGAACATTTTTTTGGAAACACAAAAAATAGAATACATTAGCATTCCTACTACGGCGCAGGAAACCCGGTGGCATTCGATATAGCTTCCAGTCTTCTCGCATGGATCAATACATGTATGGTTTTCAAGAGAATCTTATACCGTTCAAATGGCTCTAAGCACTACGGGACTTAACATCTGAGGCCCTCAGATGTCCAGGGGTGGACTTAGAACTACTTAAACCTACCTAACATAAGGACATCACACACATCCAAGCCCAAGGCAGGTTTCGAACCTGCGACCGTAGCAGCAGCGCAGTTCCGGACTGAAACGCCTAGAAGCGCTCGGCCACAGCGGCCGGCAATCTTATACCGTTCTTCCTGCTGAAGGGCTTTGGTTCAGCTACTTATGCTATTAGGGTTATTGCAAATTTTGTTGATAAACATATCAGTAAATTAGCCTACTATGCCTATTTTCATTCACTGCTTTCATATGGCATCATATTTTGGGGCAATTCATCATCAAGAGAGAAAGTATTCATTGCACAATAGCATGTAATCAGGATAATAGCTAGAGCCCACCCAAGATCACCTTGCAGACATTTATTTAAGGATCTAGCGATATTCACAGTACCTTCGCAATACATACATTCACATACGAAATTTGTCATTAATAACCCATCCCAATTCAAAAATAACAGCGAAGTGCATAGCTACAACACTAGAAGAAAGGATGATATTCACTATTCTGGATTAAATCTCACTTTGGCACAGAAAGGGGTGAATTATGTTGCCACAAAAATCTTTGGTCATTTGCCAAATAGTATTAAAAGTCTGACAGATGGCCAACGAACATTTAAAAGCAAATTAAAAAAAATCTGAATGACACTTCCTTCGACTCAACAGATGAATTCTTAGATATGGAGTAGTGACTCTAAAAAACGAAAAAATAATTAATTAATTAATTATTTTGTGTAAAAAAAACTTACGTTAAAGTGACACGTTCCACATCATTACGAAATGTCGTATTCATAATCTATGGAACAAGGATTAATGTATGTATGTACGTATGTAGGTAGGTAGGTAACGATGGTGGAGGTGGATAGCGATCAAGCCTCCTTCTCTCCAAAGTAGGCCACAAAACATCAATAATTTTGAGATCTGTTGACTGTAGAGGCCAGGTGAGATGAGACAATTCAACGTCGTACTGACAAACTCCTTCCAGGTCGTGACTGGTCTGATGCGGTTCGCCACGAATTCCTCTCATTTGCCGACCTCTTCATCTCAGAGTAGCACTTGTGATCTACGTCCTCAATTAATTTCTGGATATATTCCCACCTCCGTTTTCCTCTACAGGTTTCACCCTCTGCGATTGCCTCTAGTACCATGGAACTTATTCCGTGATTTGTTAACAGCTCTCCTACTATACTGTCCCTTCTTCTTGTCACTGACTTAATTATACTCCTTCTCTGGCCGATTCTGCGGAGATACTCCTCATTATTTCTCTTATCCGTGCACCTAATTTTCAACAGTCTTCTATAGCACCACATCTCAAGTGGTTCGATTCTCTTCTGTTCCGGTTTTCCCACAGTCTAAATTTCACTGCTATACAATACTGGGCTCCATACGTACATTTTCAGAAATTTCTTCCTCAAATTAAGGCCTATGTTTGATACTGGTACACTTCTCTTGGCCAGGAATGCCTTTTTTGTCAGTACTGCTCTGCGTTTTATGTCATCCTTGATCCATCCGTCGTAAGCTACTTTGCTACCTACATAGCAGAATTTCTTAACTTCATCTACTTCGTGATCACCAATCCTGATGTTAAGTTTCTCCCTGCTCCCATTTCTCCTATTTCTCATTACTTTCGTCTTTCTACGATTTACTCTCAATCAGTACTTTGTAATCATTAGATTATTCATTCCATTCAGCAGAGCTTCACTTTCACTAAGGATGGTAATGATATCAGCCAGTTTTTTCATTGATATCATTTCACTTTGAATTTTAATCCCATCCTTGAACATTTCTTTTATTTCCGTCATTGCTTCTTCGATGTACAGACTGAACAGTAGGGGCGAAAGAATACATTCCTGTCTTACCCTTGCCGGCCGCGGTGGTCTAGCGGTTCTGGCGCTGCAGTCCGGAACCGCGGGACTGCTACGGTCGCAGGTTCGAATCCTGCCTCGGGCATGGATGGGTGTGATGTCCTTAGGTTAATTAGGTTTAAGTAGTTCTAAGTTCTAGGGGACGTATGACCTAAGATGTTGAGTCCCATAGTGCTCAGAGCCATTTTTTTGTCTTACCCTTATTAATCCGAGCACTTCGTTGCTGGTCTTCCAAATTATTGTTCCCTCTTGGCTTTTGTACATATTGTATATTAGCCGTCTTTACCTATAGCTTACCCCTATTTTTCTCAGAATTTCCAATATCTTACATGATTTAATATAATCAAAAGCTTTTTCCACGTCGATAAATCATGTGAACATGTTTTGATTATTCTTTAGTCTTCTATTCATTACCAACCAAAAAGTCAGAATTGCCTCTATCCTGCCTTTGTCCTTCGTAAAGCCAAACGCATCGACATCTAACAGATCCTCAAATTTATTTTCCATTCTTCTGTATATTATCCTTGACAGCAACTTGAATGCATGAGCTGTTAAGCTGATTTTACGATAATTTTCGCACTTGTCGGCTCTTGCAATCTTCGGAATTGTGTAGACGAAGTTTTTCTAAAAGTCAGATGGTATATCGCCAGACTCTTACATTCTAGGTACCAACGTGAATAGTCGGTTTGCTGCCACTAGCCTCAGTGACTGTAGAAACTCTGATGGCATGTTATCGATCGATTCTGCCTTATTCGAACTTAAGTCTTCGAAAGCTCTTGTAAATTATGATTCTAATACTCGGTCCTCTATAGCTTCTCTATCTACTCTTGTTTATTATTCTATCACGTCATCAAATAAGTTTTCTCCCTCATAAATGGCTTCACCGTACTCTTTCTATGTATTCACCCTCTCTTCTTAATGTTAACACCCTTGCTTCTAATTTCACCGAAGGTTGTTTCGACTTTTCTATATGCTGGGTCAGTCCTTCCGACAATCATTCCTTTTTAGATTTGTTCACATTTTTCAACCATTTCGCCTAATTTCCCTGCAATTGCTATGTATTTCACACCTAAGTAACTTGTATTTCTATGTTTCTCAATTTCCATGAAAGTTTTTGTAGTTCCTTCTTTCATCGATCAACTGAAGTATTTATTTCTTCTGTTACCCGTGGTTACTTCGCAATTATCTTCTTTGTACCTATATTTTTCTTTTCAACTTCTTTACTAACCTAAAGAAAAAAATCAAGCCGCAACCGTGAAACTTGGTGGTGATGTTAGGCCTTCTCTAGATATTACCCCTTTCACTGCCACTGGGACGCACAGAGGGTTGGACAAAAATATGGAAACACGAAAATAACAAAACACATTACAATGCCTAATACGGCATTAGAAACCCACTGACTTTCAAAACAGCGCTCAGGTGTCTCGGAATGGATAAATTCACGTCCCCTATGCTTTCCAATGTAAACTTATAGCATTTTTTCAACTAAATTGTTGGAAGTTCAAATGACGATGATGGAGATGTATATCGATAGCGCACCCTTCTCTCCTAAATAGACCGCAAAGCCCCAACAGTACTGAGATATGGTGACTTTGGTCGCCAGGGCAGATGCGACAATTCATCGTCGTACTCACAAAACCATTCCTGGATGATGTGAGCTGTATGAACAGGGGTCCTGTCGCCTTGGAACACAGCATCACCATTGGTGAACAAATATTGTACCATGTGAAGGACCTATCCGCCCAAACGATCACGCAATCTTTGTTAATAATGAGACCTAGCAGGGTAACCTTGGACCTCATGGAATACCACGATAAATCAACCCAAATCATAGCCAAAACTCCGCCATGTTTCACTTTTGGGTCAGCAGTTGGAAACAGTGTGAAAATAGTTTCGTCCGACCAAATGAGTTTCTTCCGTTGATCCATAGTTGAAGTTTTATGGTTTCGGCACCACGTTTTCCTGTAACGAGCATTCCCACCACTGATCACTGATTTTGGAAACCTAGCTGTCCCTAAAATTATCTGGTTCTGGCTCTCACTTCGTGTTGTTTGAATCTGACAGGTTTCGCGAGTGCGACATTCTATTCTGCAGTGACTTTTGCAGCTGCCGCCATCTAATTTTTCGTCACAATCCTCTTGAATGACTGCCCGTCACAATCATTCTATACACACACTTCTGTCTGCGTTGTTTTTAGTAGATGATGTTTTTCCAGCTTCCCTATATGCGATGTAAACTTCGATACGGCGCGTCTTGAGAAACAAACACTTCGGCTACCGTGTTACGGAAGCACCCACCACAAGAACAGAAACATTTTGCCCATGTTCAAATTCATTTAGCTACGGCATAATGCACACACAACTACACAGAATCCTGTTCTGACCACGGCCGACAATTGCAACTTATTGAGGACATTGCACAGGTTCTTGGGCAGTTACGACAGCACAAGCTGTAGGCTCGGCTTGCACATCCATTTATTTTCAAGCATGCGTTTCTTGACGAATTTCCATATTTTTGACCAACCGCTGTATTATCGAAGGGCTGCGCCGTTTTATTGTGGCTGATGTGAAGACTGGCAGTTAGCTCTAAGTGTAGAAAAATTTAAGTTGATGAGGATGAGTAGGAAAAATAAACCTGTAAGGCTCGTATACAGCACTGGTAGCGTCCTGCATGACACAGTCATGCCGCTTAAATATCTGGGCATAAAGCTGCAGAGTGATTTTAAATATAACTAGCATGTGACCGTTGGAGTGGGAAAATCGAATCGTCGACTACGGTTTATTGGGAGAATTTTAGGAAAGTGTGGTTCATCTCTAAAGCAGTCAGCGGTTACGACGCTATTGTGACCTATTCATCAGCGTTGCTCGAATGATTCGGATCCGTACCAGATCGGATTGAAGGAGGACATCGAAGCAATTCAGAGGCGAACTGTTAGATTTGTTACTGGTAGGTTCGAGAAACACGTCACTGTTACGAAGACGCTTCGCCAACTCAAATGGGAATTCCTGGATTGAAGGTGACGTTCTTTTCGCGGAAAACTATTCAAAAACTTTAGAGACCGTCATTTGAAGGTGACTGCTGAACGATTCTACTGCCGCCAACATACATTTCAAGTAAAGAGCACGAAGAAAAGATACGATAAATTAGGGCCCATACGGATGCATATAGACAGTCGGTTTTCCCTCGCTCTATATGCGAGTGGAACAGGGGAGCAAATGACTGTTAGTGGTACAGGATACCCTTCGCTATGCGCCATATGGTGGCTTGCGGAGTATGCGTGTAGATGCGTTGAGATAAGCAAAATTTCACTTGTATTCCTAACTATCAGTTCCAGCTTTATTTCTTGCTAAGAATGTCTCCACCACTACTCCAAGAGAAAGACAGTGCACTGCACAGCCAATGATCGTTGTCTATTCTTGACATTCGTCTTAACCGATTAACTGAAAACACAAAAAAGTCTGATGTCCACGTCGGGTTTCAACTCCTCTCTTGCCTATTTCTCCACGTCGATGGATTACACTAATTATGTTCTACCTATGCGGACATACGTTAACTGAAATATCTCCGAAATACACAATCTTTAAGTTAAATTTGGTGGCCGATTAGGCAAGGGAATCACCATTTTTGGAATACAGCATGAGTCGTAAAAATGTTCAGATGCTTTATCTTGTACACATTTAGCATTCCTCGCTGACAAAACGTTGCAAATGCGGAATGGATATGGCATAAAATTAAAGTATTGAAATTTAAGTAAAGCCTCTAGGTAAGACATACAGACGGGTATTTCTTGCTCTGGTATAACAAAATAACTACGGCACTTGTATTTCTCTCACTGCAGCAACGTACGGTACTGTAAAGCGTAAGACTTGACTGCTTGGCTTTTGTGTTCCACGCTCACCGAACGAGACAGTGGTCGACAGAAGTCCATTCTGCGGTGCCGGCCGCGGTGGCCGTGCGGTTCTGGAGCTGCAGTCTGGAACCGCGGGACTGCTACGGTCGTAGGTTCGAATCCTGCCTCGGGCATGGGTGTGTGTGATGTCCTTAGGTTAGTTAGGTTTAAGTAGTTCTAAGTTCTAGGGGACTTATGACATAAGATGTTGAGTCCCATAGTGCTCAGAGCCATTTGAACCATTCTGCGGTCCGCGGAGCTGGGCGGTGCATGAGCGCACGTTGAAAGTCTACGGTCGCAATTGGGGTCGATGTCGGCCGACTGCGCAGTCATTAATCATTATTACCATATTTTTAGAAAAACAACCCAGTTCTTGTTTAATTCACTTGGTGAAAAGCTGTTGTATTGAGATGCTTTTGATTTGTAATTGAGAATATAATACACATTTACTGCACCGATAGTTCGAATTCATTCAAAAATGGTTCAAATGGCTCTGAGCACTATGGGACTCAACTGCTGAGGTCATTAGTCCCCTAGAACTTAGAACTAGTTAAACCTAACTAACCTAAGGACATCACAAACATCCATGCCCGAGGCAGGATTCGAACCTGCGACCGTAGTGGTCTTGCGGTTCCAGACTGCAGCGCCTTTAACCGCACGGCCACTTCGGCCGGCTCGAATTCATTCAGTAGGAATGAATACATACCGGGTGATAAGAAAGTCAGTATAAATTTGAAAACTGAATAAATCACGGAATAATGTAGATAGAGAGGTACAAATTGACACACATGCTTGGAATGACATGGGCTTTTATTAGGAAAAAAAAATACAAAAGTTCAAAAAATGTCCGACAGATGGCGCTTCATCTGATCAGAATAGCAATAATTAGCATAACAAAGTAGGACAAAGCAAAGATGATTTTCTTTACAGGAAATGCTCAATATGTCCACGATCATTCCTCAACAATAGCTGTAGTCGAGGAATAATGTTGTGAACAGCACTGTAAAGCATGTCCGGAGTTATGGTGAGGCATTGGCGTCGGATGTTGTCTTTCAGCATCCCTAGAGATGTCGGTCGATCACGATACACTTGCGACTTCAGGTAACCCCAAAGGCAATAATAGCACGGACTGAGGTCTGGGGACCTGGGAGGCCAAGCATGACGACAGTGGCGGCTGAGCACACGATCATCACCAAACGACGCGCGCAAGAGATCTTTCACGCATCTAGCAACACTAGCTTTTTTTTTTGTTCTAATAAAACCCCATGTCATTCCAAACTTGTGAATCTATTTTTATCTCTCTATCTACATTATTCCGTGGTTTATTAAGTTTTCAAATTTATACTGACTTTTTGATCACCCGGTATATAAACGCTCTCAATATCGAGAGGAAAATTTCTTATTTTGCATTAAAAGTTATAGTGTTTTTTGGGAGATTATATTTTCTGATTATCAAGTAGAAAGACGTCGGAAGATGTGAAGTTAAATAGTGCGCCGGCAGTCTACAAGCAAATATTCAGGAAAACTCGTTTAATTAAACTATTTGCTAATGCCGTCCTGTATGCCAATATTTCAAGTCGAACCTGGACAGTTAATTGAATAAAATGGGAGCTTAAAATCTATTAAGGCGAAAAGCCCATTAAAAATAGCAGACAGATTAAGAATTATAATTTCTTTAAAGAATAGAACTTCCATGTGTAAAACAATTTCAGATTTCCTGTTACTGGTACTTTACAAATGAATTAATGTATTAAATATTTGAAGTTAAGACTGTGAAAGAGAAGAAATTCAGAAAAGGTTTGACATTATATTTAAAGTGTGTTGGAACTCACTTAATGCTCTCATTACCAAACACTGAGTGAGTACAGCCTGGGTAATTTGCGCTCCATTTTAAGCAGCAGCTAGTTTTTCACGCATCTCAGTGTTTATGAAGTCATATCTCCGAACCATGTGCCGTACAATGATATAATTTTGCGGATACATTCAGTAGTATATGTGGATACTGTGTGCAGAAGTGTTAGGAGTAGAGCTATTGTAAAGAAATTTTGCTGCGCGGGGTAACCGCATGGTCTCATGCGTCTTGTTACAGTTCGCGCGGATTCCCCCGTCGGAGGTTCGAGTCCTCCCTCGGGCATGGGTGTATGTGTTGTCTTTAGTGCAAATTAGTTTAAGTTACATTAGTTAGCGTATAAGGCTAGAGAAAATACAGGGAGCGAAGGGCTATTTATAACTTGTACAGAAACCAGATGGCAGTTATAAGAGTCGAGGGACATGAAAGGGAAGCAGTGGTTGGGAAGGGAGTGAGATAGGGTTGTAGCCTCTCCCCGATGCTATTCAATCTGTATATTGAGCAAGCAGTAAAGGAAACAAAAGAAAAGTTCGGAGTAGGTATTAAAATCCATGGAGAAGAAATAAAAACTTTGGGGTTCGCCGATGACATTGTAATTCTGTCAGAGACAGCAAAGGAGTTGGAAGAGCAGTTGAACGGAATGGACAGTGTCTTGAAAGGAGAGTATAAGATGAACATTAACAAAAGCAAAATGAGGATAATGGAATGTAGTCGAATTAAATCGGGCGATGCTGAGGGAATTAGATTAGGAAATGAGACACTTAAAGTAGTAAAGGAGTTTTGCTATTTGGAGAGCAAAATAACTGATGATGGTCAAAGTAGAGAGGATATAAAATGTAGACTGGCAATAGCAAGGAAAGCGTTTCTGAAGAAGAGAAACTTGCTAACATCGAGTATTGATTTAAGTGTCAGGAAGTCATTTCTGAAAGTATTTGTATGGAGTGTAGCCATGTATGGAAGTGAAACATGGACGATAAATAGTTTAGACAAGAAGAGAATAGAAGCTTTCGAAATGTGGTGCTACAGAAGAATGCTGAAGATTAGATGGGTAGATCACATAACTAATCAGGAGGTATTGAATAGAATTGGGGAGAAGAGGAGTTTGTGGCACAACTTGACTAGAAGAAGGGATCGGTTGGTAGGACATGTTCTGAGGCATCAAGGGATCACCAATTTGGTACTGGGGGGCAGCGTGGAGGGTAGAAGTCGTAGAGGGAGGCCAAGAGATGAATACACTAAGCAGATTCAGAAGGATGAGGCTGCAGTAGGTACTGGGAGATGAAGAAGGTTGCACAGGATAGAGGAGCATGGAGAGCTGCATAAAACCAGTCTCAGGACCGAAGACCACAACAACAACAAGGATAGGGACCGATGACTTCAGCAGTTTGGTTCCATGCAACCTCACCAAAACTCTCCAAAGGAAATTTTACTACATGAACAACGAAAATGTAACAAACAATAAACTCACTTCTTCCTTTCATCACCGTTTTCGATTGCTGGATGAGGAGAGTTGGGTTATCAGCGAGCAAAGTTTGTAAAGGTTTGAAGTTATGTGTATAGTTTGTTGCAAGTCATTAAGAGCTCTTATTCTCAAACACAGTATGAATTCAGTCCGTGTGTTTGTGTGCGATGAGCCACTCTGCCTCGGGAGTTGTACTAAATTTCTAATTGCAACACTTGTCTTACTTTGTTAGACCTTTAACATAAGATTATAACTCTTAATCAGTAGATTATGAGGGCACTTTAAATTTTTAAATTCGGTCATATCATTTTTGTCTTTATTACATGAATTATTGATAATACTTTTTTTTTTGGCCCCTGGATGACGTTAGATAGGCCACCTGTGACTGGGACTGTGCATCACGAACCATGTTAGTAATAAATAGGATGACCCAAAAGTCCGTAAAACTAGGTCAAAAACCAGGTAACACGTGGTGCTGGACAGCAACACGATAGTGACACCGCATGAGAATCATTTAGGAAATGAGCTGTAGTGAGAGAGGGTGTCAGGTCCCCAGACCTGAGTCTGTGCGGTTATTGGCTGTGGGATTTCCTGAAGCCGCAAGTTTACCGCTATCGTTCGACCTCATTAGGGATGCTAAAAGACTACAGTCTTGGCAGTTTTTCACCGGAGATATTGATATGCTGCACGGTGCTGTTAACAGCATTGTCCCTCGACTACAGGCATTACTAATGACGAACGGTCGACATGTTGAGCATTTGTTACAAGGAACACCGTCTTTGCTGAACACGAATCGAGATGCTAATTATTGCTTCTGTATCGTTTAAGTTGCATCTGTTGGTCATTTTGTGCACTTTTTTTGTTTCAGTAAAACATCACGCCATTTCAAGCATGTGTGTTCAAATGGTTTAAATGGCTCTAATCACTATGGGACTTAACAGCTGAGGTCACCAGTCCCCTAAACTTAGAACTACTTGAACCTAACTAACCTATGGACACCACACACATCCATGCTCGAGGCAGGATTCGAACCAGCGACCGTAGCAGCCGCGTGGTGACGGACTGAAGCGCCTAGAACCGCTCGGCCACCGTGGCCGGCAAACATGTGTGTCAGTTTTCACTTCTGTACTGATATTATCTCGAGAAGCATTGAATTTTCAAATGTTAACAGACTTTTAGGTCACCCTGTGGATCAGTACCAACATTATTTCTTTGGTTTATAGACTTTCTAGAGAGCCTTTGAAAATGGAAAAAAACTTAGTCTAACTTGTGTGGAAAAAACAGCTACTATAATTTTAATACGAAGCTTTGTACGCAATTTGAGGACCAAAGAGAATGAGTAATTTACAACATTTAATTGAATCAGAGAGGACACGTTGTGGATTATGCTCCTAAAGCAGTTCCGCAGTATTGTTAGTACCGGTATTGTAATCGCTAAATAAGCATCAAGGATATCGCTGTCTCTTGCTCTACGACGGCAAGCTGAGCCAGCCCAGTACTCGTACGTCTACGGATTGCTGAATTTGATACAGCACGCAAAGGCAGTAGCTTGCAAAGACAGTATTTCAAAGAACGCGTAACCATAGCGTAGCCGTGCAAGGACAGACGTTCACACTGGTTCTGGGTAGAAGGATTCGCTTTGATAAAGCAAGTCAGTCCAGTTAAATTTCACCCTGAGTTCAATTATATATGTCTTGAAACATGTGTCATCTGTGTCCACCAGTGCCTATGGCGAACATTCCCTATCAAGAGCACAAGTTTTTCGCTTTTCGCTAGTAAAAATCATTTCTGGAAAACCGAGAACACGTTGTGAACTTCGCTCACCGAGACCTTCCAATTCAAAAACCGAAAAAAAACGTCGAAGGTGTGCTGCCATTGTGAGATCAGACCGACGTTTACAATAATGATGACGAGAGGCTTGTTGAACTTAAACACTTTCACCATACATGAAATTTTGACCGAAGTTTTACCATGCGAAAATTATGTGCCAAAATTGTGCCGGAAAACCTAACAACTTAGCGCATGGACAATGAAAGAAACGTGTACGTTGATCTTCATGAGAGGGTTGCCAGTGACGACGAATGGTTCGGTCGTTTGGTCAAAGGTGATGAATCCTGGATTTTTGAGTACGACATGAGTACAAGCGGCATAGTGAGGAGTGGCACACTGAGACATCTCCTCGACAGCAAAAAGCTCTACAGAACAAATCATAGATCAAAATACTGATTTGCTTTTTTAACGGTAGGGTATCGTGCATAAAGAATTTGTTCCTCCAGGACAAATTGTCAACCAAGAGTTTTAAAGATGTCCCTGAGACGCTCAGGAAAAGGGTGAATCGAGTGAGACTAGACGTTGCAGACAAGTGGATGCTACATCTTGACAACACCCCATGCCACACGGTCACTTCCATCACGGAATTTTTTACCTTAAATGGCATTCCTTTTCCACAGGCCCCTTATTCGCCTAATCTGAGTCCTTGTAACGTTATATTATCCATAAATTGAAAATGTCTTAAAAGGACGTCATTTTGGGTCTCTGGAAAACATTGAAAAGCATGTGACCGACATGTTAAAGGCACTACCAGTTGAAGCCTTTCAGCACTGCTACCAAGACTGGGAACAACGAATATGCCGGTGTATAGCTGCCGAAGGGAACTATTTTGGAGGGGACAATATTGAAGTTTGAAAAAAAATAAGAACTTTGGTAGATAAAAAATCAGTCTCATTACTTTTCTCACACTCCTCCTTCATCGTATCCATTAGTGATATCCTCATCTTAGGACCATGTTTTACATCCATAAACTGCCCAGCAGTAACGTATACTATCGAATAAGGAACCCACAACATCATTTATGCACGTTATTGGACAGTTGATTTCTGTAAGACGTGGCCCTAAGATATACATACCGCATGTTTATTTATCTACATAACATGTTCCGTGGGGCCGTGCAAGCCAAAAGCTACGTAGTAGTTAGTACGTAATTTACAGAATGGTGATTGGCAAATTTATAAACAGAATAGTCAGCCAATTGATAAAACCTGAAAAGAGATTGCGAATAAATAAGAAAAGTTCTGAACTACTACGAGGAACTCGTGTAGGGAACAGTAACAGTATGCTATAAAGAAACTTTCCAACTTCGATTTGAATACAAGAGGTTTATCACTAAGTTTTTGCCATTCTGCCAGTAGTTTGCTAAATAGTACGCATCTTTCTGTGCAATGCTTAAGGAAGTGTTATCCAAGTGTATATTGCTTTTACGTCTAGCGTTCACTGAAAAGATGCTGCAATTTCTTCCGAATGAATCAATGTTCTCACATACAAATTCCATGGTGGAATGTACGAGGAGGTTTCATGAGGTAAAGCAACACATATTTTTCTCGGGCAATTTCGGTTGAAAAAAAAATGCGGAATTTGTTATGGGACATCGTGGAATATTCCCGCAGTGGATCCACGATATTCCGATAGGTGGCGGCGCTGTGCATAGCCTTCAAAATAGCATCTGTAACGGAGGTGCGATCCAAGCAGAGAGCTGTCATTGAGTTTCTTTTTGCGGAAAACCAAAGCATCGCAGATATTATAGGTGCTTGCAGAATGTCTACGGAGACCTGGGAGTGAACAAAAGCAGGGTAAGTCGTTGGGCGAGGCGTGTGTCATCATCGCAAAAAGGTGGGATATTCGACATGCCGTCCGGCCACGCACAGTTGTGACTCCTGCCGTATTGGAAGGCGCTGACACTCTCATTCGAGGTGATTGATGGACGTGTGACAACTGCGTAAACGAAGAAGCTGGCAAAACTTAACTGGAGTGTTCTTCCTCATCCACCCTGCAGCCCGGATCTCGTACCCTCCGTCTTCCACCTGTAAGGCCCAATGAATGATCCACTCCGCGAGAAGCAGTACCTGGTTGATGGGATGGTTGCTGATGCAGCGAGACGTTGGATCCGACGTCGAACAGTAGAGTGTTATCTGCATGTGCGTCCGCATGTGCTGTAACTGCTCATTTGCACTCTGTAATGCGTATGCAATTTTAGCATTGTTTCTGTTTTTTCTGGTAATACCATTTTGACTATCTGGCACGATGATTTTAAAATGCGTCCCGGCCCGAAAGCTGTCACCGAGTAAATAAAAAATGTGAAATTTGCAACTTTGGCTGGTTTATCGTTGCACTGATTAAAAGAAGTTGCTGGCCGCCAATTATTCCAGGATGCTGGAAGTTTTTTTCTATGGATGGAGTCTCACTTGGATAGTCTTTCTTAGTTACACGTATATAATTAGTTTTCCCTTCATTTATCTGAATATTCTAGAAGGTCTTTCAAGACTAGTAAAGGCCTCTTTCATTGTTTTTTTG
This sequence comes from Schistocerca cancellata, assembly GCF_023864275.1. NCBI lineage: Eukaryota > Metazoa > Arthropoda > Insecta > Orthoptera > Acrididae > Schistocerca > Schistocerca cancellata. The sequence continues at coordinate 216,011,963 of NC_064631.1, forward strand.
CGTTCTTGCAATTACATCACTATCGTCTGCATATGAAAACATTTGAACTGATTTTTAAAGGGTAGTCCCTCTTGTATTGTTGCCCACATCTCTTATAACCTTTCCGAAAGATATATTAAACAGAAAGCAGAATAGTGCATCTCCCTGTCTTACACCGTTTTTTGTGATCACAGCAGATAACATATTCCGTATTTTAACTTGGCTCCGGGTGTTTTTCCATCGTAGCTTCTACTAAGGCCCCAATGGCTTTGCTGCAGTAGTAGCACCGAAGTTAACTGTTGTGGGACTTTGCTGCCACTTGGATGGTTCTTCCTCCGAGCCGGCAGGGCGCTGTTGGCAACAGTGGTACACACAGCCCTTGATAGGCAAACTGAGAAGCTCCTTGACGGAGGAGTAGTGACTCCGGTCACGAAAACAGAGGACGGAGGGGATAGTGGCGTGCTGATCACATGACCCGCCATATCTTCTCCAGTATAGCCGATCACCTAAGGGTGACACGGTGGTCGGTCGGCGCCGTTGGACCTTCTGACTCCTGTTCGGAAGGACTTTTCTACTATGGCAATCAGTTTAATAGGGATATCTAACTCTTCATCTACATCTACATCTACATACTCCGCAATCCACCATACGGTGCCTGGCGGAGGGTACCTCGTACCACAACTAGCATCTTCTCTCCCTGTTCCACTCCCAAACAGAACGAGGAAAAAATGACTGTCTACATGCCTCTGCACGAGCCCTAATCTCTCTTATCTTATCTTTGTGGTCTTTCCTTGAAATTTAAGTTGGCGGCAGTAAAATTGTACTGCAGTCAGCCTCAAATGCTGGTTCTCTAAATTTCCTCAGTAGCGATTCACGAAAAGAACGCCTCTTTTCCTCTAGAGACTCCCACCCGAGTTCCTTAAGCATTTCCGTAACACTCGCGTGATGATCAAACCTACCAGTAACAAATCTAGCAGCCCGCCTCTGAATTGCTTCTATGTCCTCCATCAATTCGATCTGATAGGGATCCCAAAGGCTCGAGCAGTACTCAAGAGTAGGTCGTATTAGTGTTTTATAAGCGGTCTCCTTTACAGATGAACAACATCTTCCCAAAATTCTACCAATTAACCGAAGACGACTATCCACCTTCCCCACAACTGCCATTACATGCTTGTCCCACTTCATATCGCTCTGCAATGTTACGCCCAAATATTTAATCGACGTGACTGTGTCAAGCGCTACACTACTAATGGAGTATTCAAACATTACATGATTCTTTTTGCTATTCATCTGCATTAATTTACATTTATCTATATTTTGAGTTAGCTGCCATTCTGTACACCAATCAGAAATCCTGTCCAAGTCATCTTGTATCCTCCTACAGTCACTCAACGACGACATCTTTCCGAACACCACAGCATCATCAGCAAACAGCCGCACATTGCTATCCACCCTATCCAAAAAATCATTTATGTAGATAGAAAACAACAGCGGACCTACACACTTCCCTGGGGCACTCCAGATGATACCCTCACCTCCGATGAACACTTACCACCGAGGACGACGTACTGTGTTCCACTGCTGATGGGGCTACAAACCTCGAAATCGATAGCTGTGTGATAACATCTACATCTACATGATTACTCTGCAATTCACATTTAAGTGCTTGGCAGAGGGTTCATCGAACCACAATCATACTATCTCTCTACCATTCCACTCCCGAACAGCGCGCGGTAAAAACGAACACCTAAACCTTTCTGATCGAGCTCTGATTTCTCTTATTTTATTGTGATGATCATTCCTACCTGTGTAGGTTGGGCTCAACAAAATATTTTCGCATTCGGAAGAGAAAGTTGGTGACTGAAATTTCGTAAATAGATCTCGCCGCGACGAAAAACGTCTTTGCTTTAATGACTCCCATCCCAACTCGAGTATCATATCTGCCACAATCTCTCCCCTATTACGTGATAATACAAAACGATATGTCCTTTTTGCACCTTTTCGATGTCCTCCGTCAATACCACCTGGTAAGGATCCCACACCGCGCAGGAATATTCTAACAGAGGACGAACGTGTGTAGTGTAAGCTGTCTCTTTAGTAGACTTGTTGCATTTTCTAAGCGTCCTGCCAATGAAATCCAACCTTTGTCTCGCCTTCCCCACAATATTATCTATGTGGTCTTTCCAACTGAAGTTGTTCGTAATTGTAACACCCAGGTACTTAGTTAAATTGACAGCCTTGAGAATTGTACTATTTATCGAGTAATCGAATTCCAACGGATTTCTTTTGGAACTCATGTGGATCACCTCACAGGTTTCGTTATTTAGCGTCAACTGCTACCTGCCACACCATACAGCAATCTTTTCTAAATCGCTTTGCAGCTGATGCTGGTCTTCGGATGACCTTACTAGACGGTAAATTACAGCATCATCTGCGAACAACATAAGAGAACTGCTCAGATTGTCACCCAGGTCATTTATATAGATCAGGAACAGCAGAGGTCCAAGGACGCTTCCCTGGGGAACACCTGATATCACTTCAGTTTTACTCGATGATTTGCCGTCTATTACTACGAACTGCGACCTTCCTGACAGGAAATCACGAATCCAGTCGCACAACTGAGACGATACCCCGTAGGCGCGCAGCTTGATTGGAAGTCGCTTGTGAGGAACGGTGTCAAAAGCTTTCCGGAAATCTAGAAATACGGAATCAACTTGAGATCCCCTGTCGATAGCGGCCATTACTTCGTGCGTTGCACAAGAACGATGTTTTCTGAAACCATGCTGATTACGTAGCAATAGATCGTTCCCGTCGAGGTGATTCGTAATGTTTGAATACAGTATATACTCCAAAACCCTACTGCAAACCGACGTCAATGATATAGGTCTGTAGTTCGATGGATTACTCCTACTAACCTTCTTAAACACTAGTGCGACCTGCGCAATTTTCCAATCTGTAGATACAGATCTATCGGTGAGCGTGCGGTTGTATATGATTGCTAAGTAGGGAGCTACTGTATCAGCGTAATCTGAAAGGAACCTAATCGGTATACAATCTGGACCTCAAGACTTGCCAGTATCAAGCGATTTGAGTTGCTTCGCAACCCCTAAGGTATCTACTTCTAAGAAACTCATGATAACAGCTGTTCGTGTTTCAAATTCTGGAATATGCCATTCGTCTTCCCTGGTGAAGGAATTTCGGAAAACTGCGTTCAGTAACTCTGCTTTAGCGGCACAGTCGTCGGTAACAGTACCATCGGCACTGTGCAGCGAAGGTATTGACTGCGTCTTGCCGCTTTTGTACTTTACATACGACCAAAATTTCTTCGGATTTTCTACCAAATTTCGAGACAATGTTTCGTTGTGGAACCTATAAAAGGCATCTCGCATTGAAGACTGTGTAATTAAGAGTCTGAAACAGTTTTGTTTCTCTCTCAATTTACAAAAAGACACATTACACGGAGGCAGTGAGGCAGGTCATAAACACGATGAAAGAGGTATGCGAACACACCAGCCCGCGGGGAACGCTAGTCGTCGAAATCATTCATCAGAAACCGCCGGCGGGTGTCCGCGCGGCGCTCGGCCGGGGCCGGCGGTCAATCTTTCAGATGTCCGGGGACCGAAACCGCAATAAGCCGGCGTCAGCGCCGGCCATTTGTAAAACACGCCGGCGTGGCGCGGCGCAGCGCTCGTTCGGCGTGACGTCGGCAGCGCCGGCGGAGGGGGCAGGGGGTGGGGGGCGTCGCCCCACCCCCGGGCCGCGGTGTCGGCTCCCCCGGGGCGCACCGCAAGAGTGCAGTCCCGTGTCCGCATTAGTCTTGATTTCCTGCGGCGTGGCGCGGCGCGGCGCGGCGCGGGCCCCGGCCGCAGCGGGCCTCGGCCGGCCGTCAGCCGCATCCATCTTTCAGCCTCGAACCGCGGCCACCGGCGCGAGCCGGCGCCGGCCGCCGCTGCCTAGCCGCAGCCGCAGCGCGACGCCCGCCCGCCGACACGGATTCGCTCTTCGGCGCGCGCCGTGCCGGCGAAGAAACCGGCAGCGCTGACGACAAGTCCGCCGTGTCTGGACACCGCAGCGGTCGCAGACACTCAGCGGTGGCAGCCTCTCCTCTCCGGTGCGGCCAGCCGACACTGTGGGAAGAGTCACGCGTCCGAATGTAGAGGCAGACGCCTCCTAACGGCGTGCAGCAGTGCTCGTGCCGAGTGGCAAGCATTCAAGCTCTTTGCGGTCAGTTTATTCAAACGCCCGCTAAGGTGGGATCTTCTCACTCACTAAGCTTGAAATAACACCCCCACCCCCTCCCTAGGTCCCCGGTTCCTGCCCCCCCCCCGCCCCGGCTGTCACCTTCTCCCCAATTCTCTCTCATTCACTCACTACCTCTACATCTCTGCCTCCACATCCTGATTCAACTTCGTAAATGAGTTCGTGACGAGGCGTTACGAGACTCTGGGAGTTGCCTCTGTGTAGGATTTTCAGTACCATCTCCTGTATTATAACGCATGCCCAAATGAAAAGGGAACTTAAAGAAGAGTACGTAAAGAAATTTCAGTAACAATATTATGGTTCATCAGATTGCCCTCCATGGGGTGGGTGCACGCAACGACTGTGGTTATATTGGGTTAGATAGAGCAGCAATCAGTCTTAGAATTAAGTTGCTTTAATATGACATTAATAGTCACAACGCAGATCAGATTTCGACATGTGTCAGGTCACTATCAATGCAGTGCGGAATTGTAGCAGTTGTTCGTGTTCAAGTGAATGCATACACAGTTCAACCATTATTTTGTTTAACCCGCAATGGTAGCCGAGAGCGCTAACGCGCTGCATCTGGACTCGGGTAGGCGCGCCAGCCCCGGATCGAATCCGCCTGGCGGATTAACGTCGAAGGGCCGGTGTGCCAGCCAGTAAAGGCAACTCACTTTAAACGTTCAGAAATATGAAATTATGCACTTCCCAAAACGAAAGAACATCGTACCTTACGGCTACATTATCAGTGTCTCATAGTCGGAATCTGGAAACTCATAAAAATGAGTGTAACAATTTGTAGGGATATGAAATAGAATGACCATACAGTCTGAGACGTGGGTAAAGCATGGGGCAGGCTGTGGTTCATTGGTAGAATAGTAGGGAAATGCCATCAGACTGCAAGGCAGGTAGCATACAAAACAGTTGTCCGACCCATCCGAGAGTACGGATCAAGAGTGTGGGATGCATGCCAGATAGGACTGACAGGGAATTTTTAACGGACACGATGAAGGAGAGCATGAATGGTTACAGGTTTGTTTGACCAATGGGAGAGTGTCACGAAGATGCTGAAAGAACTGAACTGTCACAAGCTTGAGGATAGATGCAAGCTGTGTTCTCAAAGTCTAGTTCTAATTTTCTCAACCCAATGAATCTAGGAATAAACTACAACCTCTTAAGTGTCTTTCGCATAGGAATCGTGAAGACAATATTACATTAATTAGAACGCGCACAGAGTCGTTTAAGCAGTAGTTCTCATCGCGCCCCATTCGTGAGTGGAAAGGGGAAAAGCTCTAACAACTGGTACAGTTGGACGCACCATCTGCCATACTCTTCACGGCGGTTTGCGAAGTATAGATGTAGATGTTGCGTTCAAGTACTTGTACATCACACTCGTATTATTTATTATACATACTGACAGAAACATACTAGAAACACACTCAGCCTCGGCTGTACTCGTAAGCACCCAGGGGACATCCTTCCTGTGTCAGATCGCAGACAAGAGTGAGGTGTTGCACAGCGACTTTTGGCGATCTGGCATCAGCATCGCACTTATGTGTATAATTTTGAACTGAGCCACTCGGCGTTCGCCAGATACCTCACCACAAGTCAGTCCATCTCCCAGTTTGCTACATATTGATTTATCGTATAATATCGATGCAACATACATCTCCATTTTTTCATGAAACTTCTTATTATTTCAGAATGCTCATTACGCCAATAATTTGTAATTTAGGACTTGCTATTTCAGGGTCTCTCTACACGCTTCTCTCAATGACGAGAGGGTGGGGGTGGGGAATCACAATCTACAATGGCTCCTTCGATTCGGAAAACAATATACCTCATCATAGCTGCCATTTGCCACACTAGGGTGTCTTTTTACTCGCCGTAAAGGCCCTACCCCCCTCCCCCCCGTCTTTCCCCTCATTACTGCCTCTATACACACGACACGGATGTGTCTTTGTCTGCTCAAACAATAAGGCGAGATCGCAGTTTTATTTGCACTGTCTCGGTAACTAAGAGCGACACGCCAAGTAAGGTAGGACCTGGAGCGTTTAATATTTGGATAATATGTCCCAGACAAAAAATTAAAGTCTAGTACATGAGAATCTGTATTTGTTTACATGTATACGGAGTTCTGTTGGACAGACAAATTCAGGTAGGAGGAAGAAGAAATATTGGGTATAGGAAGGAATACCTCAATTGATCGCCGAAAGAAGGAGCTACAAAAATGTTTAGGACAAGAAAGGAATGCAACAGCATAAATAACTTAAGGAATTTTGACACGCTGCCCTCTGCAGAATATTAACGAAGGTCCGAGCATACGGATTAAGTTTCCAGACTTGTAAGGGGCTCGACTTCTTATGTAATAGAATCCAGTACGTTGTCCTAGACAGAGAGTGTTCGCCAGACAAAAGGGTAGTGTGATGAATGCCCCGGGCACCACAGTTATTTTTTGTGTACATAAATGATCTGGCGGACAGGGTGAGCAGTAGTTTGCGGCTATTTGCTGATCATTTTGTTCGTTTAGTTCAAATGGTTCAAATGGCTCTGAGCACTATGGGACTTAACATCTATGGTCATCAGTCCCGTAGAACTTAGAACTACTTAAACCTAACTAACCTAAGGACATCACACACATCCATGCCCGAGGCAGGATTCGAACCTGCGACCGTAGCGTTATAAGTTCTAGGAGACTGAAGACCTCAGAAGTTGAGCCCCATGGTGCTCAGAGCCATTTGAACCATTTTTTGAAACAGGTACACCTGCCTAATATCCTGCAAGGCCCTTGCGAGCCCGCAGAAGAGCCGCAACACGACATGGCATGGACTCGACTAATGTCTGAAGTAGTGCTGGAGAGAAATTATACTGTAAACCTAGCAGCGCTGGCTATAAACCCGTAAAAGTACGAGGGGGTGGGGATGTCGCCTGAACAGCACGTTGCAAGGCATCCCACTTGTGCTTAATAATGTTCATGTCCGGGGAGTTCAGTGGGCATCGGAGTGTTTAAACTCAGAAGAGTGTTGCTGGAGCCATTCTGTAGCAATTCTGGACGTTAAGGGTGTCGCATTGTCCTGCTGGAACTGCCTAAGTTCGTCGCAGTGCACAACGGACATGAATGGATGCAGGTAATCAGACAGGACGCTTACGTAAGTGTCACCTGTTAAAGAGTCATATCTACGTATCAGGAGTCACATATCGCTCCAACTGCATACGCCGCACACCATTACAGAGCCTCCGCCAGCTTGATAAGTCCTCTGCTGACATGCAAGGCATGAGGTGCCTTGACGGTTGTGTCTAAAGTATCTATGAAACGTGCATTAGAAGAAACTGTAAGTATTAGTGGAATCAGGGACATTGCTGTTGCATTTGACGGGACATGGCAGCGTCGAGGACATTGTTCCTTGAATGCTGTTGTAAGCGCTACTTCTTTGGAGAATGGAAAAGTTGTTGATGTTGAGTGCTTAACTAAGTACTGCCACACCTGCCATTTTAACAGTGAAGGACATATTGAACATCAGTGTTCTAAGAATTATTATGGTATGCAGTGTGAAGGAGCTCTAAAAATATTTCAGAGGTCGGTGCCCGTTTATAGCGTTAGGTATACGAAGTACCCAGACGATGGGGACTCAATTAATGAGTTCAATGTTTATGGGGATACCTTGGTAACAACACTGTAGTGTTGTGGACATGTGTAAAAGAGGGTGGGTGCTAGATTGAGGAAGCTACGAAGAGAAATGAAAGGAAAGTTGCTATCTGATGGAAAATCTCTGTCTGGCTGAGGCAGATTCACAGAAACTGAAATCGACCTTCTTCAGAGTTATTATGGACTGGCCATTAGACGAACTCCACCTCTGAATGATGTTACAGCAATGAGAAAAGCTGTATGGGCCACCTGCTTTCATAAGTTGTCCACAGATGACGACACTGTTCACGGACGTTGCCATAAAGGAGCATATTCTTGGTGTGGTTACCAAAAAGCAAACGAAGGTGGTCAAATATACCATTTCTGAGCCTGTTATGAATGAAATAAAACCAATTTTTAGAGACCTGAGTGAACCTGTTTCGCTTAGTAAATGTCTTCACGGGGGCACTCAGACAGAATACAAATGAAAGTTTCAGCCACTGCATATGGAAATATTACCCAAGTATGTTTCTGTAGGGCTAAATACATTAAAAGTCGGTGTACTACAAGCATTGATATGTTTCAATGATGGAGTGATAGGAAGGCTGGAAGTCCTGAAAAAGTTAGGCATAAAATGTGGCTCTAATATGGAAGATCAACTGCTTGCGTGTGACAGACAACGGGTGCATGAAGCTGGAAGATTCTCTCTTCAAGTTAACAAAGAAGCAAGAAGTGCTAAAAGGAGCGCCAAAAGGAAGCTTGAAGATGAAGAAATGCTGCAGGATGAAGAAATGTTCTGAGACACAATTTAATTGGACTCATATCTTCATTCGCAATTTCCCACAAGCTGTATTTTTCAGAATTCAGGTACAAATATTTCCTAAAGTTTATAAAGCAGTGCTTTATTTTTTTCAATACGTAAGTAGGCTGTTTATGTTTTCTTATTGGCAACGTTACGTAGCGCTCTGTATGAAAATCACTGGCTGTGCTGTGTGCAGTCTGTGGCTAGTTTGCATTGTTGTCTGCCATTGTAGTGTTGGGCAGCGGCAGCTGGATGTGAACAGCGCGTAGCGTTGCGCAGTTGGAGGTGAGCCGCCAGCAGTGGTGGATGTGGGAAATGAGATGGAGGATTTTTGAGTACAGAATGGATATTATGAACTGCTATGTATATTATGCTTTTTCAACACTATTAAGGTAAATACATTGTTTGTTCTCTATTAAAATCTTTCATTTGCTAACTATGCCTATCAGTAGTTAGTGCCTTCCGTAGTTTGAATCTTTTATTTAGCTGGCAGTAGTGGCGCTCGCTGTATTGCAGTAGTTCGAGTAACGGAGATTTTTGGTGAGGTAAGTGATTTGTGAAAGGTATAGATTAATGTTAGTCAGGGCCATTCTTTTGCAGGGATTTTTGAAAGTCAGATTGCGTTGCGCTAAAAATATTGTGTGTCAGTTTAAGCACAGTCGTGTACAATTGTTCTAAGGGGACGTTTCATATGGCGACCCTTAGCTGAGGATACCTCACTGGAATCTTCTGATTTTTTGCTTGTAGTTTGTGTAATTAGTGTAGATTTTGTTTATTGCTAGCGCGTAATTGTAGCAATGGTCCAGCGCGCAGTTACGACCCAGGGAGAAATTCTCCACCACGTGACCGACAAGAAAGAAACTATGGAATCTACCGACATGACGACAGACGATATGATCGTAACGACAGACCTGAACTGCATCAGAACTGGCGTGATTCAAACAGAGCAGAGCCCTTTCGACAATGTGAATTTGTGGAAGCTAGGTCTCCTAATCTCAATAACGATGTGCGCCAACAAAGGAACAGACAATGACTCGCACCGCAGGCTGCCGCGTGCGCCGGCTGGCTCAGAGAAAAATAACATAGACGCTAACATTGAGAAAAATTTTAGCATTCCTCACCGACGTATACCGCATGATAATTCCGTTCAAGTTGAAACTCTGCGTACTAGGAAGAGTAAAGGTTTACACCACATTTCACATGTAAAACCGTTTTTTGAAAGATTTTAATAGAGAACAAACAATGTATTTACCTTAATAGTGTTGAAAAAGCATAATATACACAGCAGTTCATAATATCCATTCTGTACTCAAAAATCCGCCATCTCATTTCCCACATCCACCACTGCTGGAGGCTCACCTCCAACTGCGCAACGCTACGTGCTGTTCACATCCAGCTGCCGCTGCCCAACACTACAATGGCAGACAACAATGCAAACTAGCCACAGACTGCACACAGCACAGCCAGTGATTTCCATACAGAGCGCTACGTAACGTTGCCAATAAGAAGACATAAACAGCCTACTTACATAGATTATGATGAATGATCAGGACTATATTTATGGGACTGTGAGAAAATTTTAGCTTTTGAGCAACATTGTATCAATAAGTGTGTGCATTTGATATCTTTGTTATTGTAATTATGAAAAATTTTATCAAATCATTATTGGCCACTGCCCAAAACAATTTGTAAAATTTTTTGTGGGGAGCATGGGGGCTATGTAAGTAGGCTGTTTATGTTTTCTTATTGGCAACGTTACGTAGCGCTCTGTATGAAAATCACTGGCTGTGCTGTGTGCAGTCTGTGGCTAGTTTGCATTGTTGTCTGCCATTGTAGTGTTGGGCAGCGGCAGCTGGATGTGAACAGCGCGTAGCGTTGTGCAGTTGGAGGTGAGCCGCCGGCAGTGGTGGATGTGGGAAATGAGATGGCGGATTTTTGAGTACAGAATGGATATTATGAACTGCTATGTATATTATGCTTTTTCAACACTATTAAGGTAAATACATTGTTTGTTCTCTATTAAAATCTTTCATTTGCTAACTATGCCTATCAGTAGTTAGTGCCTTCCGTAGTTTGAATCTTTTATTTAGCTGGCAGTAGAGGCGCTCGCTGTATTGCAGTAGTTCGAGTAACGGAGATTTTTGGTGAGGTAAGTGATTTGTGAAAGGTATAGATTAATGTTAGTCAGGGCCATTCTTTTGCAGGGATTTTTGAAAATAAGATTGCGTTGCGCTAAAAATATTGTGTGTCAGTTTAAGCACAGTCGTGTACAATTGTTCTAAGGGGACGTTTCAAATAACTTGCAATAGTCCATACTTATGTAGTAGACCTAAGCTTTATTGCAGAATCAATTAAATTATAGAAAAAAATAACATTTTTATTAGGAAAATATTATAAAAGTTAAAATGTAAGATGTGATATTTTTATCTTTTTAATATACATAATAGGTGGAATTAAATAGGTCTGCTACATCAGCCATCATGTCATGCATATCTGATAAAAATTTGGTCTCCTTCAAATGTACAGCATTGGATTAAATGGTACCACAATTTGAGGAAGCATTTTGGAAAAAATTAATCAATTTCTTTGTAATTTTTTTAATAACTCTAAGCAGGTTCAAAAATATTCAAAATACTTCTAATTTGTTTAGAAAGTGTGCTGCATTACCTGATACCAACAAAAAATTTGTAAAACATATACATTATAAACAGTACCTGAAAGAAATAGGTGTTGATTTTTACATAATATGGAGCCGGAAAAGCACCCTGTATCCTTAAAAATTATCGACAGGCTGGCCGGCACACCGGACCTCGACACGAATGCGCCTGGTGGATTCGTGCTGGGACCGGCACTCCTTTACGCCCGGAAGCAGCGCGTTAGATCGCGTGGCTAGGAGGGCGGGCAAATATATATTGCTTAAGATCTGCTTTTCTTCAATCTAAATAGCAAAATTTCAAATGTTTAAACAACGGAAAAATTAAAAATTTGTTGGGCTATTTGAATAGTAAATTTTAAACAGGCATACAACTACACACAATATGAAAGATTACACTTCTTTACTGTTCCAGCGGTTGTTAAATGTATTCGCACAGCGGAATCGGTTACGACCAACCGTCCCCAGGCGAACCTCGTGAAACCACATCTAGCACTTAAGACATCTGATCCATTCTCCTTTCTGCACAGGTCTAGGGTAGTAATGTTTAGTAACACAGAAACCAGAAGCTATACTTCATTCTTCCGATTCAGTCCCAGGTGATGATGAAGCTGAATCCTTTTCTGGATTTGAATGTCTTTCTTGAAAATCCAACGCATTTTATTTTTCTTGAATATCCAGCGCATTTCTGCAACCCCTGACTTGCTTTATTTGTGACTTTTTAATGTAATTTTCTCTTCCCTGTTGCAAGACTGAGATGAACTGGTAAAGTCAATTGTCAACCTAAATTTTTTTCTCTCTCCTCACACTATAGTATCGGTGGTTTTTGTTGGGGTTGGCGAACGGAAGAAAACGATGATGATAATGTCGCGGAGCTCCGTTTTGGAGGATTATAAGGAGTTGCAGGGGCTGGATTTACTTCTGATTGTGATAACACTCGTTCACAGTATTTGCTACATTAGCTCCACGTCTACAGGCGACATCGAAAAGTTTACAAAAAAACGTCGATTGAGTGATTATTGTGTGTAATTAGGCTACATAAATACTTTAAAATAGAAAAATAATGCATACTATATCAGAGGCGCAGCGAACTGCCCCCCTCCCCTTTTCACAAACACATGTAGTAATAAAATACACAGAATTTAATCTAATAATAATATATTTTCCCGAAAACCTCGTTTGTTTTGAAGACGATTTGGCGCCCATCTACAAGTGCCCCCCCCCATCGCTACGACAAATTTATGACGGATGTGGCTTGTTGTTCTGTTGACCGACCTGATGGAACCTGTACACTTGGCATTGGAATAACTTATAAATAGCATTCATGCATTTCAACAACAGATATTATTTTAAATGACTTAATATTGCATGGCAGACTGTTAAAAGTAATACCGTCTTACTACTTCTGTTTCTTTCCGGATGATTACTGCCTCGATTAAATGTATTTGGAAAAAGCTTCTTGCCGTTTGTACGTAAGTCGTTCGGCAACGGTCCTGTAACGTAATGCCTTCCGGTCTCCGCACGTGTGCTGAGTAGTAGAATATTTTCTTATTTCTATCCAAATAGTCTCATGGTTCAGAAACCCCTACCTTACTCTATAGTGTATTAGAGGTGATGCCAATGCAAGCATTCGTAAGGAAAACTGTTTTCAACTACATCATATTAAAACAGATGTTTTTTACTTATAAAGTTAACAGTATCTGGTGATACTGAAAAAGCGAATCGCTTCCGGTGAATGAGTTTTTCAGTTTGCAGTTCGCTTACGGCAGAAAAACAAAAATACCTATGACGACTACGGAAGAGGAGACCTGCCCAAATAATTTTCCCTGCTCTTTGTTTGTGATGTTCGAGTTGCAGTCAGTGCATCTGGGTATTATTCGTAACTACACTTTGTACCCAAATCATAGTTACAGAAATGCGAATGATACTCATTGGCATGTACTAGATATTTCGGCTCTCAATCAATATAGCGACCGCCGACGACGTCGCGTCTTCGACGGGCGATCATCACAGATGCCAGCCAGAGAAGTGATATAAAAAAAAGTGTCAAGAAAATGTTGTTTAGCTACGATGGAGACATTAACCAGCATGAGTGCCTTTCTAGTGAGTTTGGTCGTTACGAAGATATGAACTGCAGTACATCTTTTGTAAATAGCACCTGATGTTTTTAATTTGGTAATCCACTTCTTCTTCTTAAAACCCGTAAAAGAAAAAAAGTTCCACAAATAAGCGTGTAACCACTTGTGGACTCGAGAAGAATAGCCAGAGTTCCGTCTGCATCTATCACGTGAAGCTTAAAGATGATCTTGTCACACAGTGTCTTTGCGTTGCTCAGTACTTTTACGGGATCACAGTGGATAGCAGTGTTGGCCGATACGGCTGTGTGTTTCTAGGCGCGCGCGCGCGCGTGTGTGTGTGTGTGTGTGTGTGTGTGTGTGTGTGTGTGTGTGAAAGAGAGAGAGAGAGAGAGAGAGAGAGAGAGAGAGAGAAAAGTTGCTATTTTAATGCACGGCGTTTTTTTAAATTTTGTCTTCTTGTCCAACAGTTATGTACAGTGTCTGATGCAAGATAACCGGACACCTCTCAGTGGAAATTAATATAAGGCGTGTCCGCTCTTTCGGGCTATGATGGATTGAACTCTGCTGGGGGCACTTTCAGTGAGGTGTGTGAATGTCGGTGGAGGAATCGCAGCCTATTCTTCTTCAAGATAAAAAACCAGAGAAGGTAGTGATATTGCACGCTGAGGTCCGAAGCGAAGTCAATGTTCCGACTCATCCCAAAGATGTTACACTGGGTTCAAGTCGGTACTCTGAGCAGGCCAGTCCACTTCAGGATCGTTAATGTTCACGAACCATTTCCTCACAGACGACGCTTCGTGACAGGGTTCACGGTTATTGTCATGCTGATGCAAACAATGATCCTCCGTCCCTCCGCTGTATGAAGTATACAAACCTGTAATGTGTGCTCATATATTTCTTAAGGGAAATAAGGGAATCATAATACAACCACGAAAAACACCCCCATACCATAAAATCACCTGTTTTGTACTTCAGTGTTGGCATTACAGATTCGCAAAAACTCAGACTCTTCCATCTGATTGCCACATGGTATAGCGTGATTCAACACTCCAAATTACTCATTTCCAGTTATCCACTGTCCAATGGCGTCGCTCTTTGCGCCACCTCAAGCGTCATATAGCACTGACTACAGAAATAAGTGGCTTATTAGGAGCTGCTCGAATTTTGCACCCCACTCTTTTGCACTCCCCACACCCAGTCTTGTGCCAGATGCACTGCTACTAACATTTTGGAATTCGCGAGTGGTTCCTTCCGCTTATTTAATGCGACTGTTACAACAACCCTCCGCAATGCTCCATGTCAGTCAGAGCATGAGGTTTTCCTGACTTTGGTTTAGTTGTGGTTGTTCCTTCGCATTTCCGCCTCACAATCGCGTCACTAACATTCGACTTTGGCAGCTTTGGAAGGGTTGAAAAGCCGCCGCTGGATTTTTTTTACCCAGGTGACATTCAGCGACTAGTTCACCTTGGGTGACACTGAGCTGTCCTGATAGACCAAGCCACTGTTACTTCTTGTCTACAGACTCCTTCAATAGTGGAAGGTCTGCGTCTCGTGACAATGTGGTAGTCAATTCCGCATTACATTATGGTGTTCGGATACTGTTTATCATACAATGTGCCTACTGTGGGCGGCCTGGCCGCCGCAAGGTGCCGCTCTACACCCACTGAATTACATAACTTACAGCTTTAACATAAAATATTTAAGAAGGTGTAATTGGTGTGTTTATTAAATAATGGTGATGATGATGATGATATGGTGGACATTCCCTTCATTATCAGGGTGATGTGATGAGGGCTCCTGGAAAGTCTTATTATGGATTGGCAAGTGAAAAATGATAGAGGATGTCTAAGTGGGAAGATACTGATAGGTGGGATGTAGGTGTTAGCTGGGAAAGCAAATTGTAGGTTGGAGCTTCCGTTTGGGATGTGTCGGTTCCGTTATGATGGTTGAAATGGCTCTAAGCACTATGGGTTCAAAAAAATGGCGCTGAGCACTATGGGCCTCAACATCCGAGGTCATCAATCCCCTAGAACTTAGAACTACTTAAACCTAACTAGCCTAAGGACATCACACACATCCATGCCCGAGGCAGCATTCGAACCTGCGACCGTAGCAGTCACGCGGTTCCGGACTGAAGTGCCTAGAACCGCACGGCCACCGCGGCCGGCCATTATAGGTTCGATTATGACTGGAAGGACGGGTAGATTTCATTGTTGAGTTCATGGTCGGGGAGGGAAAGGTAATGACATTGGGAAAGGACGTAGAATGTTTGGAGAGATCAAGCGCGGCTCCATGCTGGTTTTCTATAGTCTAGGATACTATAGGAATATTAGTTTCGCTATGTTCCTGGTCGCTGCTTCCCCTCTATGATCTACTGAATTGATGAATATCTGCTCCACTTGCTAAGCAGTTCTTTATTTTACTGCACGCAGAGTTTCGACTTTAATATTGTAGCTGTTTTCTAGTGAAATTTGAAAATTGTGATCAGATGGAGCGGATATTTACATTGTCATGTCACGTTAATGTTACCACCTGTCAAAATCCTGAATAACTTTCTTTTGCAGTGCCCACCGTTGCGAGATGTGCAGGACGAGAGTCCTTGAGGTTCTGGGAGGTACCGACATGGATGTGGAGCCACGCCAACTTCGGTGGCGTCGCCAGTTGCGCTAGGTTTCTTTGTTGAGGATCCATGGCACAAACAGCCCGATCCAGATGGCCCCACAGTCTGTCGATTGAGTGAAAAAACGGGGGTAAAATAAACTGCATTTAGGGGTGGACATGGCCCCGAAGATATATACATAGTTGTGTTGATCCATTGCGCCTTCCAGAATGACGAGGTAACTCGGCGAATGCCACGAAAACACCCCCCAGACCATAACGCTCCCTCCTCCGGCCTCTACTCTTCCGAAAGTTGTTGCAAGGTGTTACACATACGATGGAGCATAAAATGTGATTCACATGAAAAGGCCTCCTGTCTCTACTCAGTGCACGACCAGTTATGGCAATGACCTGCTAATTCCAGCTTTTGTAACCGATGAATAGCAGCCAGCGTGGGTGCATGAAGCAGGCACCTGTTGCGGGGGCCCATAAGCAGCAACGATCGCTGAACGGTCGTTGAGGAGACACGGTTAGCAGCCCCTTTGTTCATCTGAGAGGTCAGCTGCTCAACATCTGTACTTCTACTGGCTCGCACATGTCTCCAGAGCTGTCGTTCACATCTGTCACGAAAGGCCCGTGAAGCAGCACAGTTACCTCTGTGCTGTTTTGTCATGCGTGGTGTACTCTAACCACAGAGGCAGGCGAACAGTTTACAAACTTACTCGTTTCGGAAACGTTTCCACCCTTGGCCCGAGAGGCAAGAATTATGGCGTTTCGGACCCCAAATAAATCGCTCTGTTTCCGCATTGTGACAACCACTACACTGTTTTCAACGTACCCCCACAACATGCTTTATATTCCTTCCACTCCTGGTGTTGCTGCCTGTCGTCTGTGATCGGTTAATGCACGTTGCCGTCGAACGTAGGCGTTGGTCACATTACTGTGACTGGACCGTGTATTAAGACAGTATCGTGATCGCAGTTAAGCTTACGGGAGATGTAGAAGAGACGAAGAAGGTATTTTAGGAAACGGTATTTGACAAGGTGTGGGAACAGAATGATCTGGTGCTGGCTACGAGCAGGTAGACCAAAAGGGGAGGCGAGGAGGTTTGCGTGTCGCTCCGGGATACGGAGGAAGTGATAAACCTCGGGTGCAGTGGTTGACTACAAGACAAAGGGGACTTTTTTTAGTGTATACATACCGACTGAAGCTACGAACGAAAATTTGTACCGAGGCTAGGATTACAACCTGGGTCTCATGTTCAATAGGCAGAGTGGCTCTGCTCAACTGCGTGGACTATCGTAGCATGGCTCCCTCCTTCACTTGATTGAAGCACTTACACTTGGGTTTCAGGCAGGATCCCCCGTTTCGTTCGATGCTGAGGTTGAGCCTCTGCAATGCTGTTCGCGTTTAGGGGAGATATCAAGTGAGCTGACGCGTGGATGGGAATTCGGATTGGTGGGATTCGCGCTAGGGTAGCCCCTGCATTTGGGTAAAACCACTGTGCCAGGATGGCGTAGTGGTTAGCGCCTCTGTCTAGTGAACAGGAGACCTGGGTTAGAATCCCGACCTCCGTAGAAATTTTCGTTCGTCACTGCAATGTGCATATAAATACACTCCTGGAAATGGAAAAAAGAACACATTGACACCGGTGTGTCAGACCCACCATACTTGCTCCGGACACAGCGAGAGGGCTGTACAAGCAATGATCACACGCACGGCACAGCGGACACACCAGGAACCGCGGTGTTGGCCGTCGAATGGAGCTAGCTGCGCAGCATTTGTGCACCGCCGCCGTCAGTGTCAGCCAGTTTGCCGTGGCATACGGAGCTCCATCGCAGTCTTTAACACTGGTAGCATGCCGCGACAGCGTGGGCGTGAACCGTATGTGCAGTTGACGGACTTTGAGCGAGGGCGTATAGTGGGCATGCGGGAGGCCGGGTGGACGTACCGCCGAATTGCTCAACACGTGGGGCGTGAGGTCTCCACAGTACATCGATGTTGTCGCCAGTGGTCGGCGGAAGGTGCACGTGCCCGTCGACCTGGGACCGGACCGCAGCGACGCACGGATGCACGCCAAGACCGTAGGATCCTACGCAGTGCCGTAGGGGACCGCACCGCCACTTCCCAGCAAATTAGGGACACTGTTGCTCCTGGGGTATCGGCGAGGACCATTCGCAACCGTCTCCATGAAGCTGGGCTACGGTCCCGCACACCGTTAGGCCGTCTTCCGCTCACGCCCCAACATCGTGCAGCCCGCCTCCAGTGGTGTCGCGACAGGCGTGAATGGAGGGACGAATGGAGACGTGTCGTCTTCAGCGATGAGAGTCGCTTCTGCCTTGGTGCCAATGATGGTCGTATGCGTGTTTGGCGCCGTGCAGGTGAGCGCCACAACCAGGACTGCATACGACCGAGGCATACAGGGCCAACACCCGGCATCATGGTGTGGGGAGCGATCTCCTACACTGGCCGTACACCACTGGTGATCGTCGAGGGGACACTGAATAGTGCACGGTACATCCAAATCGTCATCGAACCCATCGTTCTACCATTCCTAGACCGGCAAGGGAACTTGCTGTTCCAACAGGACAATGCACGTCCGCATGTATCCCGTGCCACCCAACGTGCTCTAGAAGGTGTAAGTCAACTACCCTGGCCAGCAAGATCTCCGGATCTGTCCCCCATTGAGCATGTTTGGGACTGGATGAAGCGTCGTCTCACGCGGTCTGCACGTCCAGCACGAACGCTGGTCCAACTGAGGCGCCAGGTGGAAATGGCATGGCAAGCCGTTCCACAGGACTACATCCAGCATCTCTACGATCGTCTCCATGGGAGAATAGCAGCCTGCATTGCTGCGAAAGGTGGATATACATTGTACTAGTGCCGACATTGTGCATGCTCTGTTGGCTGTGTCTATGTGCCTGTGGTTCTGTCAGTGTGATCATGTGATGTATCTGACCCCAGGAATGAGTCAATAAAGTTTCCCCTTCCTGGGACAATGAATTCACGGTGTTCTTATTTCAATTTCCAGGAGTGTATATATAGGGTGAACCACCTATAAATAAACTGCAAATATTGCGGAAATGGAAAGTGATACTCATGTGCGGTTTTCACAAATGTATTGGTAGTTAGGGGCGCGTATTGCTAGTGAATAAACAGTTTGTAATAATACTTGGAAAGTGTATTTTTTGTGAAAATGTTCACATTTTAAATATAGCAATGACTATTGACACTTACAGACTAAAAGCAGGGTAAATGAGATGCCAGTGGTGATTGTTGCATGATTCTAGTGTGGCGCGTTTACGAGGTAACAGATTTTGAAAAGTTTCCACACCGACATTTATTTGTGCCATTCAACTTGTGAAGCTGCTAAGTACTATGTTGTCACGTTTGCTTACAGGGTGCTCATAAACGCACTGAGATTTGCAATTCAGTTAGCGGGTGGCAGTCGAGGCAGCATGTCGTGAGAACACGATGGGATGTGCCAGTGCGGAAAAAGCCGACATGCTCATGGTGTACGGTGAGTGTAAGAAGAATGCAGTTCGTTTTTGAATAGGGTATGCAGTAAGATACCCCTATAGACGCTGAGCATCTCGGCAGTTATTTATCAGCCTCTTGAACCAGTTACGTGAAAATCATAGTGTCATACCTAGTCAAAGTAACAGAAGGAAACAAGTGACGACAGCAGAGGGGGAAATTAATGTCCTTGCTGCTTTTGCAGTTGTTCCGCACGAGGAAGAGGCATGAGTCAGGAAAGTGTCCTACACATTCTCCATCGATATAGATTCCATCTCTACCAAATCTCTCTGCATTAAGAGCTGCATGGAAACGATTATAAAAATCACGTTAACTTCTGTATACAGGTAGTAAGACAGATATATCTTGCATATTCTTTAGTGATGAAGTTACATTTACCAACCATGGCCAATTTAATCGCCTAAGTATGCACTATTGGACTATTGACAATCCCCGTTGGATTCTTCAAGTGAAACGTCAGCGTCCATGAGGTGTAAACATGTGGTCCGGCGTAGTGAACCATCAGTTAATATTCCCGTTTTTCATAGACGGAACACTGAACACGCACAAGTATCGCAGCCTTCTACAAGATCCTCTTCCAACGATGCTAAAAGACGTTCCTCCGTAGGCTACGAGGAACCTGTGGCAAGAACATAATGGCTGTCGAGCCCAAGTG
This sequence comes from Schistocerca cancellata, assembly GCF_023864275.1. Taxonomy (NCBI): domain Eukaryota; kingdom Metazoa; phylum Arthropoda; class Insecta; order Orthoptera; family Acrididae; genus Schistocerca; species Schistocerca cancellata. The sequence continues at coordinate 216,032,132 of NC_064631.1, forward strand.
CACGAAGTACTACAGGATGTCTTTACGAATTGTTTCCAAATCGTTGAATTGTACGCAGAGGACCTGTACCTTGGCCGGTCCGCTAGCCTTATTTGTCGCCTGTAAACATTTTGCTGTGGGGAAAGCTGAAAGGCGCTGTGCACAAGCACATACGAAATACACCCGATGATATGCGACAACGTATTACTGCAGCCCGCTCGGACATCTTCGCCGGAATGCTAGCCTTGTGCAACAGGCGTTCCGTCCGGAGCTCTTGATCTAGTGGTGCCGGCACGGTAGCTCAGCGTGTTCGGTTAATGCATCAACGACGAACTGAAACGGATGTCTTGCGACATCCGCTCCCAGCAGATGCAACGAACGAAAACGAACAAAATGAGATAAAAAAAAGGCTAGCGTTGCTACCTCTAGATCACGGGGTCCGGGGTCCGATTCCCGGCTGGTTTTGAGGATTTGCTCTGCCCGGGGACTGGATGTTTCTGTTGTCATTTCATCATCATCATCATCATCATCATTCGTGACAGTGGCTACACTGGATTCTGAAAAAATTGGACTTGTAAAATTTGAGACTTGTACTGGCGCTGATGACCGCGCAGTTGAGCGCGCCACAAACCAAACATCATCATCAGCAGGCGTTCCATATGAGACTCGAAGCGTTTATTGCCGTCGCTGGTGGTCATTTTGACTACAACCTGCTATGGTCAGTTGTCTCGTTACTGGTCAGAATCCACATAACTAGTGTATACACTTGCGTTTATCTTTAGCGTATATTACCACAGGTGTTGTACAAGTGTCTGTAAGGCAACTTTTCAAAATACGATACCTCGTAAAAAACCCGCACCAGAATCTTGCAACAAACACCACTGACGTTCTAATTAAGTATACTTTTTGTGTGTTAATGTCAATAGGCATTGTTTCAATTAAAAAAAAGTGTATGTTTGCACAAAAGATACAGTTTCTGTTAGTAGAATCTGTTGATTGAATAACAATACGAGCCCCTGATTACCAATCCATTCTGTGAAAACAGGACTTCAGTATCACTTTCCAGTTCCGCAATATTTGCGATGGAGGTTTTAGGTGATTCACTCTTTATACACTCGCTGCCCAAGGTGAGACCTTTGAGGAACTTGAGGTGAAACTGACAACAGCTCTTGAAAATTTGGCCTAGTATTACGATGAAAACCAACTGAAACAGAACCCTGGAAAGACCCAAGTCTGTGCATTCCATCTTAAAAATAGGGAAGCCAAAGGGAAACTGAACATCACTTGGAGAGAAGAACAACTACTCCACTGCGAAACTCCGAAATACCTTGGGGTGAAGATGAACCGTTCTCTCGCATTCAAAGCCCACTGTAAAGAAACGAGCCTCAAAGTAAAAGCGCGGAACAACATCATCCGAAAATTTACAGGAACCACCTGGGGTGCTCATCCAAAAGTGCTTAGAACATCTGCCTTGGCACTATGTCTGTCCACCGCAGAATACGCAGTACCCGTCCTGCAAAACTCTGAACATGCTAAACATGAAGATACGGCCCTGAACGAGACGCATTGTTACAGGCTGCTTACGACCTACTCCTGTCAATAAGCTGTACGAAATTATGGGTATAGCACCGCCACGCATTCGAAGGCAAGGTGCAACAGAAGTGGTGAACAAAAAACAAGAAATCGACCCTAGGCATTCTTTGTTCGCACATGACCCTCAACAGTCAAGACTGAGGTCAAGAAAAAGCTTCCTACAGAAAACTATGGCATTTCGTTCATATCCCAGAACTCGCAGAGAGGAGCTTTGGCGAGACTTCCTAGCTGAAGACAATCACATAACGGTCAAGCAGGAAATAGCCGAAGGTTCACACCTGTCATACCGAGCGGTTCTAGGCGCTTCAGTCCGGAACCGCGCTGCTGCTACGGTCGCAGGTTCGAATCCTGCCTCGGGCATGGATGTGTGTGGTGTCCTTTGGTTAGTTAGGTTTAAGTAGTTCTAAGCTCTAGGGGACTGATGACCTCAGCACTCATAGTGCTCAGAGCCATTTGAACCATTTGAACACCTGTCATACGTGACCTGGAAGACTTTGAACAGACTGCGAGTTGGGGTATCAAGGTGCAAAGCCAACTTCAGGAAGTGGGGCTTCAGTAATGAGGAGGAAACTTGTGAGTGTGGTGACGTACAGGACAAACTACATCTGCTAGTCTGCAGGAACCTACCGGCTGCATGTACTATCTGTGATCTTGCTACAGCCAGCGAAACTGCTGTGATAACTGCCGAATACTGGACCCGTGAAAAAATATAATCCTCTTGATGCTTGTTTATCTGCTGCTTGCTTGTATATATTATTGAATCTGTGTCATAAATACTACTGTACATATTTAATTTTTCAAATCTGTTATGTGAATCAATACTTATTAGTTTTTGTTATTATTTTATGTCCTGGACTCGAAAAATAAAATAAATAAAATTGGTGTTTGCGACTTGAAAAAGTCATTTGAACCGTCTAGTTTCATTTAATCTTCTTTCAACAGTACTGTGCACTCTCCCAGTTTGGATTGAACCCTCGAGCGCTGCGGTTTTCACGACGTCTGTGTAGCCCTGCACTGCAGGAACAGACCGCATCGGTGGCTCACACGATTCGGACAGTTGTGAAAACGAAAGCAGGCAGCAGAGAGGCGGCGTTTACGAGGGCGCCTCTAATGAGCGGGCACGTGGTGGTGGGCCAGGGACGCCCCAAGGCCGGCGCTGAGAACCGCCCGCCGGCGGCCTTCCCGCGCCGTGTGCTGAGCCTCGGCCGGCCGCGGCCGGCGCGGCGTGTCGCGTGGCGCAGCTCGCTACTGGCGCCCCCCGGGTCATTGCCGCCGGCGTTGGCACCTCCGCTTAGCGGCCTTTGTGCCTGCCGTGCCCCCACTTCTCGCCTCGGCCGCTGCAGTTCGCCTCATTTTCACACACGTCTGCAGCGAGCGCAGACCTCGTTAGCCCGGAGACAGGTTGCAACGCACCAGACGCCGGCGGACGCGCTCTGCTCTGCCGGAGAGCCGAGGACACGCGCCAGTCTATACCTGGCCCTAGATGTCCGAAGCTCTGTACCTCGTGGCCATTTGTGGGTTCAAAATTTCTTTTGTAGCGTAAGGCATGTAAGGATGGAATGTAACCCTGATCTTCATCTACACAGACGAGGTGTACTTTTATTAATTTATTTCTGTGCTCTTCAGTCCAAAGACTGGTCTGATGCAGCAGTCCACGATAGTTTTAATGTGAGTAATGGGGTACCAGAACTGTTTGCGCCAATTACCTTGCCGCAGAGTATCTACATCTACATGGAGTCGTCTGTTTCGGTTTCCCGATGTCGTTTTGCTTACTGCTTTCGGCTTCTCTTAACCCTGAGCCACCACTTGCCGTCCGCAGCTCGTGGTCGTGCGGTAGCGTTCTCGCTTCCCGCGCCCGGGTTCCGGGGTTCGATTCCCGGCGGGGCCAGGGATTTTCTCTGCCTCGTGATGACTGAGTGTTGTGTGATGTCCTTAGCTTAGTTAGGTTTAAGTAGTTCTAAGTTCTAGGGGACTAATGACCATAGATGTTAAGTCCCATAGTGCTCAGAGCAATTTGAACCATTTGAACCACTTGCCGAAAATTCCACACTGCAATCTGCTGAGCTCGATGAAGGCACCGCGGTCGTTCCTGTGCTCATAAAACGCCCGAATCTGTGGTTGTTTTCAGATCTGTCTCACTCAAGGCCCCCCCCCCCCCCCCCCGGAAGGTTGGATTACAGGAGTACGCCTCTACTCCCAGCCAACTGGGTAACACCAGTTCCCGTCAGATCACCGAAATTAAGCGCTGTCGGGCTTGGCTGACACTGGGATGGGTGACCATCCAGGTCTGCTGAGTGCTGTTGGCAAGCGGGATGCACTCAGTCCTTGTGAGAGTAATTGGGGCGTTACATGGTCGAGAAGTAGCGGCTCCGCTTACGAAAGCTGACAACGGCCGGAAGAGCGGTGTGCTGACGATATGGCCCTCCATATCTGCATCCACTAACATCCATCTGCTGAGGATGACACGGTACTGTTGGACCTTCCAAGGCATGTTTGGATGGTGTTTAGTTTAGTTTTAGTTTTTAGATATGTTTTAGGTCTGTCTACATCAGTTCATGATGATCCTGCCTCTTCCCCCCCTCCCCTCTTCTCTTCCCCTCCTCCCCCCCCCCCAAAAAAAAGGTTCAAATGGCTCTGAGCACAATGGGACTTAACTTCTGAGGTCATCAGTCCCCTAGAACTTAGAACTACTTAAACATAACTAACCTAAGGACATCACACACATCCATACCCGAGGAAGGATTCGAACCTGCGACCGTAGCGGTCGCGTGGTTTCAGACTGAAGCGCCTAGAACCGGTCGGCCACTCCGGCCGGCAGCCCCTCCTCCCCGTCCTTTCATGCAGCGTTACCTTACTTCTGGTACGAAACATCGAATACGCAGATCTAGCCCACTTGTGCTACTTAACCCTGTGGTGCATGTATTTCACTGCAGTGGACCACTTTTAATGGTCAGTTTTCTGGCGTTTTCAGTCAGTCATGAGGCTGAAAATGCATGCAGGACACAACACCAGTAGAGAGTGCCCACTGCAGTGTACTGTGTGCATTTGCAGCTTCAGGACTGATTGAAAATGCCAAAGAAACGACCATTAACAGCTGTCCACTGTAGTAAACGCTATGCGCCACAGGGTTAATTTTCGAGACGGCGTAATTGTATCACTTGAACTACGTTTAAAGAGAGCTAGCGAGAGTGTTACTGTTCAAATCCAGCATGACGGAATCGTGGGAATTTGAATCGCACTCTGTTATTGGTGCTTCTGAAAAGGTTGCTGAGTGGTATCAGAAAATAGATAAAATACCTGTACTCGTCTTCAGAGTGACTTCTCTCTTAACGACAGATCAGCACTTGAATGCGAATGTTTAACTCAAGTGAAGTCGCAAAATAAATAGAATTAAAACTGGGAACAGATGCTGTACATGCCAAAATAAAGGGAGACATATGTAACAGAGCATAAGGAATAGCTGAGATCAAGCATTCCAAATGAAGGAAAGCAAGAAAGGGAGGCCACCCCTTCGGATTGAAACTTAGCAATCTTTGTGTGTGTTAAATCAATATTTCATCAAATTACCACTAATTGCAACCATTAGCTGCAATACGACATTGGTTGTAAAGCTGTCGGAAAGTGTCAGCAAACGATTCTTGTACAATTGCTCAAAACACTGAGGTTGCTGGATATGTTAATGTCTGCATCCCTCTGATTTCTCGGTCAGCGTAAGGGAATTATTCAAGTGGTTCATATGGCTCTGAGCACTATGAGACTTAACATCTGTGGTCATCAGTCCCCTAGAACTTAGAACTACTTAAACCTAACTAACCTAAGGACATCACACACATCCATGCCCGAGGCAGGATTCGAACCTGCGACCGTAGCGGTCACGCGGTTCCATACTGAAGCGCTTAGAACCGCACGGCCACACCGGCCGGCCGAGGGAAATATTCTTCGGCACTCTCCTTATAGTCGATATTTGGTGCCGGCATACTTCTCTTAATCTCCCTGCCTTAAATTGGCTCTTAAACACTTATGCTTCGCAGAGACTACGCTGAAAGGTTCCACAATAAGCATTTGCTGAACATTCAACAGCTTTTCAACCATTGTCAAAAATGTGTTGTAGCTAACGGTGATTACATCGAAGACTAGTAAAGGTATTTTTCTCGTAACTCTTGTTTCCTTTATTTTTCGAGACCAATCACCGAAATTTTCATGTACATCTTGTAGGTCTACTTCTGTGTTGGGGGTAACCCATCTGTGCTAGTTAGAGTTGAAGAAGGTTGAAGTAGGTCACTTGCTTTTAGTTAAAATGGCTGTATCGGCGTTTTATATCTACTAGTACGTTGGAGGTAGTCTACTTGTGCTACTTAAAAAATGCTGTACTCCAAATTCCAAGAGATAAGAAATACATTAAATGTTTGAGCTAGATAAACAATGTAGCGAACGCTATGAAAGATGGCTGTCAACGAACAGCGCTCCAAATGCGGAGAGTCGCCAGCTCGTGTGGCGACTGACTAGCTTGAACGATCTCCCTGAAGGTTTCAGCTCGTTTACTCCCCCCACCACCACTACCATATCACTCCTCTACTGGCTGGTTTGAACAAGCTCGTTGCAGCTTTCAATCTGTTCGCCCTTTCCCACCACTACTCCTCTACTGGTTGCAGCACTTACACCTATAGGTCAGTTTCGTTTGTGTTTGCCACTGTGTCATAAGGACCACTTCAGGGCTACGAGGCCTTGTGCCTCTCGCGTGTCTGTAGGAGCCACCTGCCCATGTTCTGCCGAGGTGTTGTTTCCATTTTTTGCAAAATATTATGACTATTGACCCATCCATATTCTGAGTAGTAACAAAACTTTAGTTTACATGCAGATACACGCAAGTTACCTGCTGTGACGGTTTTTTTTTTTTTTTTTTTGCTGAGAAATTGTTTAGAACAACGGCAGTTAGGCGTTCTTACTTCGAGATGGCACTACATCAAACTAAATCGGTAAGTGTTTAGTGTTTCTGTTGCTTCTCTTCACATTTGCGTGATTTTTTAGTTTTGGTTTTGTTTCTGTCACACGGATAACCTACTGATTGCGTGATAAAGTTTCAGTAAGTTTACATTTTGCAGGTGAGCAAGCCCGCGTGGCAGTTCATTTTGAATGGATGTAATTTGTCGCTTTTATAGTCCCAGATATCTTCTAAATTCAGAGTACCGGTATGTTTACTTTCAGTCATATCCTTGGTAACGAGTAAAGACCAACGTCCTTGCCCTCGAAAATTACGAAGTGCCAAACAACTCTATTGTTCCAGAATGAGATTTTCACTCTGCAGCGGAGTGTGCGCTGATATGAAACTTCCTGGCAGATGAAAACTGTGTGCCCGACCGAGACTCGAACTCGGGACCTTTGCCTTTCGCAGGCAAGTGCTCTACCAACTGAGCTACCGAAGCACGACTCACGTCCGGTACTCACAGCTTTACTTCTGCCAGTACCTCGTCTCCTACCTTCCAAACTTTACAGAAGCTCTCCTGCGAACCTTGCAGAACTAGCATTCCTGAAAGAAAGGATACTGCGGAGACATGGCTTAGCCACAGCCTGGGGGATGTTTCCAGAATGAGATTTTCACTTTGCAGCGGAGTGTGCGCTGATATGAAACTTCCTGGCAGATTAAAACTGTGTGCCCGACCGAGACTCGAACTCGGGACCTTTGCCTTTCGCGGGCAAGTGCTCTACCAACTGAGCTACCGAAGCACGACTCACGTCCGGTACTCACAGCTTTACTTCTGCCAGTACCTCGTCTCCTACCTTCCAAACTTTACAGAAGCTCTCCTGCGAACCTTGCAGAACTAGCACTCCTGAAAGAAAGGATACTGCGGAGACATGGCTTAGCCACAGCCTGGGGGATGTTTCCAGAATGAGATTTTCACTCTGCAGCGGAGTGTGCGCTGATATGAAACCTTACTTGAGAACTGCCTCAATTCAAAATTAGTGTTAGTAGACAAATAACTAATCGTAGTATCTACAGCATTGTTAAAATTAAGTTGCTTCTGTGGAAAGCACATCTAGTGTACCACTGGTTTCTTTTGAAAAATTTTCAATTTTGCGGCTTTTTTTCACGCAACCCCTTAACTTGCTTGGTCAGGACATCTTCGTGCTTTGTTAGCCGATATTCTGGATCTTTCACGAATATCTGGTTATATTCTGCTGTGCACTCCCGATTTTTTTCTCGGCTGTTTCTAAGATAACCGTTTTCTGTTTATTACAGACTTCATGAACAGCTTTTACTTTAGAGGTTAAACTGGTTAAACTGGTATCTACATTTTCAACCGCTGCCGGCATGTATTACTCCACTTGAGAGTTTTGTTCGGAAAATTTCTTTGCAATGTCTTCTTTCAGATCTTATACAATTCCTAAAATACGAACATTATCTTTTTGTAATTCCGTTTCCAAATTTATTGCTCTAATTTTTATAGAGCTGAGATCGGACTCCTTGATGATATGGTTGCTTGGATGATGTCCTCTCAATTTAGAGCTTTTAACACAATTTCTTTGATAATGAAGTAATTAGATCATGTGTTTAAGTCTTGTGGATCTAAAACGGTGTTCATACATCTAGATGTCATGTTTCAGTGTTTTTCGAAAACAAATAAGTGAGGTTTAGTGCAGCTGTCTCTTACATGGGATGTATAATCATTCAATAAAAGAGACTGAACTAACCAGAGGTTATACAGAATTATTCAATAATAATGCTGGAAAGACTAGTTGGGAAGCTCACGTACATGTAGGTATAAAGTAAAGAATAGGTTTCAATGCAAACTGAAATAATTAAAATTACCAGTTACTTAACAGTTACATCTTGTGACATATCAGAAAACAGTTTTGGTTTAAAAAATATGTAAATTTTATGTATTATGTAATTTTATTTTCACATAGTAAACTCATCAAAGACCTTCAGATGGCAGTGACTCCAAGTTAAGGTATTAACTTGTAACATGTTTTTTTTTCTTTTTTTTAAATGTTAGATGTTTTGAACTAAAAGTAAACTTTAGGTGTGTTTGTGTGCTGTAATCCTGAACAATGCAAGTGGTGTAAATACGAGAACGTTATCTGATAAATGGAATCGTAAAATCAAATTGGAACTGTGTAACTGTATTTTATTAATGTTTAGCAAAATAATCAGAAAAAATAAGACTGTATACTAGGTAAGTTATCCTGTGAAATTCTGTATTTCGCAATGCAGTAAGCAGTGTTACAATGTGTGACGTAACAGTAGGTGACATGCAGTTACAACATATATAACTAACAGAATAAAAATTCTACACAAAATTACAAAGCGAATTTTTCCACAAAAATTACCCTGTAAATTTAAACATGTGAACTGACTTTATAAAATTCCAAACATTAAATGATACGCACGTGAATCTAACAAGGCACTATAAGAATAAGATCGTCTGACAAAGATGAGTTTGGACTGCACTTTACCTAAACTGAGCCTGATAGTAATTTTCAAATGAAAAGCTCGACTGTGAATTATCTTACTGCTCTGCCTGTAATGTTAAAACCGGCCCTGACAATTTTCATGGCTTGCCTGTGGCAACGGAAACTCTACACTATACAAAAGTGATGAACATTAAGATACATCACGACAGGAAACCAGCTAAAGAAAAGAAAGCGTTGTGCAAGTGCACTGCAAGGAGGTGCAGTTATGATAAACATATCTTGTCTCAGTTTTAGTCATTGCGTTCTGCAATGTACAATTTTGGTGAGGAGACAGTATAGAATATTGCATGTATTAAAATTAAAGTATGTGGAAGAGAGTAGCATTCAAAAACTGTACTGAAACTCTAATTCTTTAACATTAGCAATGAACCTTACAAAAATCACCTAAACAAAAACATGTTACTGTGACAAGTAAAGGAGTGACAAATCTATAACTTCCAAGTGCAATCCATGTGAACAGATAACTTTGTTTAATCTCATATGAACAATGAAAGTAACTAACCTGAATCAATAAAGCAAATCCCACTAAAATTTTCTTTTTCAAACATATCATAAATTATGTGGAAGCATGCAATGCAGCAACAGTGTTACCTGACTATCTTCACCCTTCTCAAATCACACATTTTCAGAAATCAACCTCATCTGCATTTGTATCACTGTGCTCTGCTAGCAATTTTCAGACTGCTCGGTTGTGTGATCAACACCTGACTCATTGTCTTTTTACAGAATACTACTGGAACAACAAAGGTACCAACAACCAATGATCACATTGCTTGTACTCAGAACCTCTGATACATAACATAACGATTATTGAAAAAGTCTGTTTGTTAAAAATCTAGTTTACAAATACAAAGTATGACACATTGAATGAAAATATAAGGCTAACACCACTTTCACTGAACACCAAAACTAAGCTATTACAATCTATAACGCCCCCTCCCCAAATACCAATTAGAATTTGGCAGAATGCTGCTTGCATATAGCAAGGAATATCCAACAAATTCTCTCATAGAAATTAATAGAAAAGAGACAAATGGAAAAATTAACAATGAAGTTTTGATCAAAGGTATGAGTAGATAGCCCTAATTTAGAGTAACTTTTCCAAATAGCTATGAAAGTAACTTTGGCAAATAAGAAAAAAATTACAATTCGAATTCATAATAAAGTAGAAATAAATTAGACTTCTGATTATGTGAGTCCATATGTACAGAAAGTATGACCTAACCAATAAATATCTAAGTAAAACCTATTCAGCCTATTCAAAAAAGGAAATAGGGAAAAAGGTGAAAGTATATCACTTGATTGTCACACACACATCACACATCTATACAACAAAATTCTCTGGAGTTTCCAAACAAGAATGAAAACAGTATAAAGTGCTGAAGTTGTGCACATATGGGAATTAGGGGCCAGATACAGGAAGTAAGTTATGTGATATGTCCTTCACTGACAACCGATCTAGCACATTCTTTGAGGTGATAGTAACTGACACATGACATATAAAATTGGTGTGTGAAACATAATACATATTTCTAGTAGATGGAGGCTCAACAAGACAGGTGGAGGGTATTATTTGTGACAACCTACAAATTCATTATTTGTAGTGATGCTGGTGGCTCATTTGCCCCACCAAACCAGAATTGCAGTTTATAATGCCATGAATATCCTGTTCCTTTCTGATGACAGCACAGGTCATTGTATTGGTATATTAAATGGCAAACTGTCCATTCCATTTGTATTAATGGTAACAGTACAAAATTAACATTGTCAATGTCCGTCTCTTTCCATATAGGTGTGTGTGTGCTTTGGTTGCAACAAAGCTAATGTAAGAGAAGAACATACTTTACAATCTAAGACTGAATGAGCCACATAAGACGAAATGAAAACGGTTCTAACACGAAAAGTGACATGCATAACAACGTATGTTCCTAATCAGATATAACTAATTTTAACATAAAAACTTAGTACAAATACAAAAGTTAAACATAGTAATCATTCATAAGGCACTAACATAAAGCTGTATGTGCAGTGTAACAATGACAGTAGACATGATTAAAAATAATATTCCTAGCATATGTACAGGTAAAGCATTTCATATGTTTTAAACAGGGGGCAAAAGAAAGTATGCATAGCTGTAATGTCAAAAATATTACACATTAATGAATGAAAAAGGAATTATTTGTTTGCACACAATTGATATTTCACTATTTTACCTAGTTACACAGTTCATTACTACCCTACTACAAACACACATAAGGACAGGAAACGAATTAACTTTAAACACATGTGAGGACAGGGAGTGAATCAGCTACTAACATATGTGAGGACTGGAAAACAATCACGGTTGGCCACCTAAAGAAAAGCGTACTGAATGAATTCAGAGAATTAGGTTAAGTTAGCAGTAAAAATACAGACATAAGTAAAGTAATCAACATTTCCTTTCAGTGTACTTCATGTTTATGATTTCCTAATCCAATCTTTATCATCTTTCTCCTCAATTCTCTTACTACCATAGCTTCATATAATCTTAGTTTCATAAACATTTGACCGCTAGAAAACAAGAACTTTAGTTCATTCTCATATTCCTGCCATCATCATACCACATTAATGTATATTATTCATTAACATGTGAAACTTCAGCACTTTTATCGTTTTAAATAATGATCGTATCCATTGACAAACAAAAATCATGGTATAGGTCCAGGTCAGATAATATAGATGCAGCAAGAAGTGCTTCCTTTAAACACCGAAATTCTATTTGAGCTTGTTCATCTCATTGTCACAAAAGATTTTTCCGGTACGTTCATCTCGGAGCTGAAAGAATTTTCTAATTTAGGAAACGATGGTAGAAATTGATTAAGCCCAGAAACTCTGAACCTCGTGGCTTCTAACTTTTCTGGATCAGATGTGATGCTTCCTGATGAAATGATATGCCCAAGAAAATTAACTCTCAATCTGCCAAACTCTGACTTCTCTAGGTTATCTGCAATGCCAAATTCCAGAAAAATTCGCAATAGAGAATTCGAAATACGACTGTCTTCTGAGGAAGACTTTTCTCAGATGAGCATATCGTCACATAAGATGTAATAAGCTCCTTCAGATAATCAGGAATTACTTAATGAAATTCAGTCTGCCAAAGACTTCCATGTAAGTCAACAGAGCATAGTACCTCTACATGAAAGAAGTTTTGAAGAAGTTTGTCTAAACTTTATGGTCTGTCGGTTGCTGGAAAAATGATAATGTTAATTTGTCTTGAGTCAAGGCCAAGTCCTTACAATGTGAAGGGGACTCTTATATGAATGAACTGTGGGTATAATTTCTTCAGCCAATATAGTTTGAATTCGATCTCAGTATTCTACAGGAATAACATATGGTGAGGTACATAATTTATTATGTTCCTTGACTGGAAATTTGTACCAAAAACCCTTAATAGTGCCTGGTCGATGAGTGGAAAAAAAGGGAATGAGATTGTGAAATGAAGGAAAGATCTCTTCTATCATTTTCAGAACTATCTTCAGCTACGTATACTTTCTCCTGTATCGAACTTAGTATCATTGCAAAAGGTAATGACCTACATCATTACGAAAATATTCGCGTGGAAAATGCGATGTCTGTTGCATCAGAAAACATAAACAATTCACTTCTTCTTCCTGCCTAGAAATCCAATCATCAAACTTCGAACATACTGAACTGCCTTAAACTTCTAATCCTACCTTACCATCATTAAAATTAAAAGCAGCTTTATATTCACTTAAAAACTCTATTCCAAAAATTATCTCACAAGGAACCCCTTGAGTGCGAGATCTTAAGTTCAGTCTTTAATAAGGATCATTTGAAAGTGTTGTGCTAAAAATTGTGACGGTAAAGGTATCAGCTGCTAATGACTCACCATGTGAATCAATAGGCGATAGAAAATGAGCGTCCAGGAGGTGCTGAGATCAACCTTCTATGGGGTATATGTATTACACTTCTCAAAATTGACATTGTCGACATTCAAGAAATGTCCAAAACTAACCATTAACTTGCACTATGAACACTGAATGAAAAATGGCGCACCAAGTGATCACAAAGGTTCACACCATCAAGATCGAAGGTGAATTCCTTGGGAATTACAAACCGTGGAGGAAGTTCAGTTGGGTATTCACTCTTAAGGAATGCATATAGAATCATATTGGTGTAAAGGGGGTAATGAGATATGGTGGAATGTATTAGCATGCAACCTAATGTCGTTTATCTTGAAACTATCGTTTAAGGTGCAGCTGCAGATAGTGCGATAATATGTTCTATAACCACAAAAACATCTTACATAGGTTGAATTTGTGCAATGATTCCAGTTGGTATGAACTGCAATGTCATACACTTTTTATGAGGGGTGGTTTGCTCTAAAGGAGTAAGATTTTTATACGCTGACCAGGAATCAAGCAAATGCAAGTTATTTTAACCAGCTACTGGTAAAAAACAGTGCTCACACCAAACTTGTAGTTATCTTACACCCGTTTTCTCACTCTTGCCCGCTGTGACGTAAATACACTCCTGGAAATGGAAAAAAGAACACATTGACACCGGTGTGTCAGACCCACCATACTTGCTCCGGACACTGCGAGAGGGCTGTACAAGCAATGATCACACGCACGGCACAGCGGACACACCAGGAACCGCGGTGTTGGCCGTCGAATGGCGCTAGCTGCGCAGCATTTGTGCACCGCCGCCGTCAGTGTCAGACAGTTTGCCGTGGCATACGGAGCTCCATCGCAGTCTTTAACACTGGTAGCATGCCGCGACAGCGTGGACGTGAACCCTATGTGCAGTTGACGGACTTTGAGCGAGGGCGTATAGTGGGCATGCGGGAGGCCGGGTGGACGTACCGCCGAATTGCTCAACACGTGGGGCGTGAGGTCTCCACAGTACATCGATGTTGTCGCCAGTGGTCGGCGGAAGGTGCACGTGCCCGTCGACCTGGGACCGGACCGCAGCGACGCACGGATGCACGCCAAGACCGTAGGATCCTACGCAGTGCCGTAGGGGACCGCACCGCCACTTCCCAGCAAATTAGGGACACTGTTGCTCCTGGGGTATCGGCGAGGACCATTCGCAACCGTCTCCATGAAGCTGCGCTACGGTCCCGCACACCGTTAGGCCGTCTTCCGCTCACGCCCCAACATCGTGCAGCCCGCCTCCAGTGGTGTCGCGACAGGCGTGAATGGAGGGACGAATGGAGACGTGTCGTCTTCAGCGATGAGAGTCGCTTCTGCCTTGGTGCCAATGATGGTCGTATGCGTGTTTGGCGCCGTGCAGGTGAGCGCCACAATCAGGACTGCATACGACCGAGGCACACAGGGCCAACACCCGGCATCATGGTGTGGGGAGCGATCTCCTACACTGGCCGTACACCACTGGTGATCGTCGAGGGGACACTGAATAGTGCACGGTACATCCAAACCGTCATCGAACCCATCGTTCTACCATTCCTAGACCGGCAAGGGAACTTGCTGTTCCAACAGGACAATGCACGTCCGCATGTATCCCGTGCCACCCAACGTGCTCTAGAAGGTGTAAGTCAACTACCCTGGCCAGCAAGATCTCCGGATCTGTCCCCCATTGAGCATGTTTGGGACTGGATGAAGCGTCGTCTCACGCGGTCTGCACGTCCAGCACGAACGCTGGTCCAACCGAGGCGCCAGGTGGAAATGGCATGGCAAGCCGTTCCACAGGACTACATCCAGCATCTCTACGATCGTCTCCATGGGAGAATAGCAGCCTGCATTGCTGCGAAAGGTGGATATACACTGTACTAGTGCCGGCATTGTGCATGCTCTGTTGCCTGTGTCTATGTGCCTGTGGTTCTGTCAGTGTGACCATGTGATGTATCTGACCCCAGGAATGTGTCAATAAAGTTTCCCCTTCCTGGGACAATGAATTCACGGTGTTCTTATTTCAATTTCCAGGAGTGTATTTTAGAAGATCGCGCACATGGTAAAGAATCGTAGGGGGTTGAACACCTCGAACTTCTTGTAGCACAATAAATAGCATTCCATCCTACTTCCTATACAGATTAAGAATCGGAATAACTGTGTACGAATGCATTATGGCGTTGATGTTGATGCATTTCTCTTAGTACTCCTAATTTTCAAGGTTCCTTTCCTATGCATTTCCTCTTCAAATCTCGACTGGTCGTAGTTGAAAACAAATTCCTTACTGAACCATTGATTATGTTTGTTATCTCATCTATAAGTTTTCGGACCGATACCGCAGTTTGCTGTGAATCGTCAAATTTATGCTTTGTTTGAAAGTTCGCTATCTTAAAAACTCCAATTCTGTAGCACTGTTTGAAGTTATGCATCCATCCACGCTTCCTTCGAAATCACTATACCCTATGTCGCACACAGTGTGATGTGCATAACATAATAGGTCGCTATCACGCACATCCTTTAAATTGTATTGTGCACCCTTAAAACGCACAGCCACCAATTTTTGTAACAAGTGTGCCTTGTCCTCCCTTAGATATCTGTATCTTTCCTTATGCACTCCACAGTCATATTGCTGGGGACTTATACGAAATCTGTTCGTAACTGTTTTTTACTATACTGTAGATGATCTTTCATGTGCGAAATTTAGTATCCATTACTACGCTTCAGTGGAGACAGGATTTGTGGTTCCCAGTCCGACAAGGCTGATGAACTACACTACTGGCCATTAAAATTGCTACACCACGAAGATGACGTGCTACAGACGCGAAATTTAACCGACAGGAAGAAGATGCTGTGATATGCAAATGATTAGCCTTTCAGAGCATTCACACAAGGATGGCGCCGGTGTCGACACCTACAACGTGCTGACATGAGGAAAGTTTCCAACCGATTTCTCATACACAAACAGCAGTTGACCTGCGTTGCCTGGTGAAACGTTGTTGTGATGCCTCGTGTAAGGAGGAGAAATGCGTACCATCACGTTTCCGACTTTAAAGGTCGGACTGTGGCCTATCGCGATTGAGGTTTATCGTATCGCGACATTGCTGCTCGCGTTGGTCTAGCTCCAATGACTGTTAGCAGAGCATGGAATCGGTGGGTTCAGGAGGGTAGTACGGAACGCCGTGCTGGATCCCAACGGCCTCGTGTCACTAGCAGTCGAGATGACGGGCATTTTATCCGCGTGGCTGTAATGGCTCGTGCAGCCATGTCTCGATCCCTGAGTCAATAGATGGGGACATTTGCAAGACATCTGCACGAACAGTTCGACGACGTTTGCAGCAGCATGGACTATCAGCTCGAAGACCATGGATGCGGTTACCCTTGACGCTGCATCACAGACAGTAGCGCCTGCGATGGTGTACTCAACGACGAACCTGGGTGCACGAATGGCAAAACGTCATTTTTTCGGATGAATCCAGGTTCTGTTTACAGCATCATGATGGTCACATCCGTGTTTGGCGACATCGCGGCGAACGCACATTGGAAGCGTGTATTCGTCATCGCCATACTGGCGTATCACCCGGCGTGATGGGATGGGGTGCGATTGTTTACATGTCTCGGTCACTTCTTGTTTGCATTGACGGCACTTTAAACAGTGGACGTTACATTTCAGATGTGTTACGACCCGTGGCTCTACCCTTCATTCGATCCCTGCGAAACCCTACATTTCAGCAGGATAATGCACGACCGCATGTTGCAGGTCCTGTACGGGCCTTTCTGGATACAGAAAATGTTCGACTGCTGCCCTGGCCAGGACATTCTCCAGATCTCTCACCAATTGAAAACGTTTGGTCAATGGTGGCCGAGCAACTGGCTCGTCACAATACGCCAGTCACTCCTCTTGATGAACTATGGTATCGTGTTGAAGCTGCATGGGCAGCTGTTCCTATACACGCCATCCAAGCTCTGGTTGACTCAAAGACCAGGCGAATCAAGGCCGTTATTACGGCCAGAGGTTGTTGTTCTGGGTACTGATTTCTCAGGATCTATGCACCCAAATTGCGTGAAAATGTAATCATATGTCAGTTGCAGTATAATATATTTGTACGATGGATACCCGTTTCTCATCTGCATTTCTCCTTGGTGTAGCAATTGTAATGGCCAGTAGTGTACATACTCAGCACTTGTTTCAGTATCATTTTCACTTGTTAAGAACGTATAGTCGTTATTGTATTACTGATGAGCATTATGCGCAAAGGCCGTATGCGACACCTCACATTCCACTGTCTTACCTTGTAGAAACACATATAATTCGTCTGCCACTTCTTTCTCACTTTGCGAAATTCCTTAGGTTCCTTTCTGAAGAATGGTCAAGTTCGGCAACTGTTGTTGTAGATATAACGCAATGTTTGTTTTGTTTATCGTTGCCATTGCTCTCTACTGTATCATCACCACTAGCACCGTAGCACCGTTCCGAGTCACTCGTCAGCAAAGCAATTCAACTACGCTCCGTAGCCTCATGCTGTGCTCATCATTTGGTATCTTTAGTCCCGACCCCTGTTGCCATTAGCAGCCATTATTGTGGTTGCATGGTGAACCCATGTGGGCGTTGAACGCTGTAAACATCATTGTCCTTTCGCGACCTCACACACAAGGGGTTCTTTGTAAGTTTAAAGAGAAAATACTGGCGAAATGCTCCGTTCGGAACTAAACACTACCGGCAGGTAAGTTGGGAAAGAGCACTTACTGGACCATAAGTTCGACAATGATGGCTGGCTAGATGCTAGGCTCGTGGCCTGTATTTCTGGGACCGAACATGACGACTATTCTGGGCTAAGTTCAGTCAGTTAGTACTTAGGGTTTTTGAGCCAAAACCCAGAACTTCCAATTCAGAATAACGTCACTAATGATGAACACACTGTACTGCTGCAGAATATTGCGTTCGTGTGTAACAGCCGGCGTGTGAGTCCAGAAGAAGAAACGGCGTTGACTTCTGACAGGGCCGTTTTTCCCTAACGATAAACTTCGAGAGCAGTCCTGTTTGATGGGGGTGAGTAGCACCTGTCGCTTGGACCAGAAAGGGCTCTCGAAGCCTGACAGACTCGTTGCTAAATGCAGAATCTCTATACAGGAGTACCTGAATCCAAAACAGCAGAAAGAGTAGTATTTCCTACAGAAACGGTGATAACATAGTGAAGAACAGAATTTTGATCATTGTCATTTTCACCAGTAAAATGTCTCCATTGTCTTCTAAACGAACGAAATTTAATGTTCTTGCAGCAATATTTCCTGTGTGATCTGGCACTTTCTTTGTGCCGGTACTGCAAGTCATTATTCTGAAGAACTTTGTGATTCACATTATTGCGCAAGTTAGGTGGTCGAACTTTAATCACCCAGCTCTTTTCTGTGGGCTTGCAATACTATGACAATACCAATTAGCACCATAATTTGGTAGTTTTACCTGGAAAGTTTTCCAGCGGTTTTGAAAATCGGTATGTTTATGTATTTTGACGTGCTTTTTTCGAAGTTTTACTTTAACATCTGTATCCTTGCCGCTCACGTCGCCGTATTGACAATATGACAGTATCTTCTTTCCGATTCATTTTACGCTGAAAATAGTTATATGATAAACTAAAGAAAATTTCCTGTAATTTATACATTAAGGGGCTCCGGAACGCCCTATACTTGCAATGTTAAAATAACGCTTATAAATTACATCTTTCCTCACAAAGTATTTGAAGTAGGAAGTTGAACTTTTTACAGATTATTTATTGGAATATGGGCTACAACTTAACACAGGGATTTTACAAAATTTTAGTTCAGTTATTAAAGATGATTTTTTTTTCAATTGTAATGAAAATTCACAACATTTTTTTGCAATTTTTTATTTATATATTCAAAAATATACAGTTTTTTGGAAAAAGGCTGAGTTAAATTATGCAGAAGGTACTGTGTAACATTTACTGAAAGTTTGAAACAAATATGTTTGGAAGATCCTTAGAAAACATGTAATTAGTATGGGAAAATAAAAATTTTGGGAATCGAGCGACAAAGATTGGATTAACTTTTTAGTGCATTCCAGGTCCATAGGATGGATTATCTTCATCCTCTGCAAACTCCTCCTTCAGCTTCCTCTTGTTCCTCCTCCTGTTTACTCTTGCTTGTATTTCTAGACTCTTTACAGCCCTGTCTGCAGCCCGAAGGCGTTCCTTGTCTAAAGCAAGCATCGCTCGTACCATGTTAGAACCTATCTTCATTCCCATATTTCTAAATACCTTGCACCTTACAATGTTGCCATCATTGAAAGTCGCAACAGCATCATACACACCAAAGTGAAGTGTTTCTATTCCAACAAATACAGTCTTGGGGATTCTCGACCATATAACACTATTTACACTTTCATTGGGGTTTTGAGTTTTTCCTTGAATACACTTTTTCAACAGTTCAGGTGCTGCTAAGTCTCTGAAAATAGGTTTAGCCACAACACTACTTTATCTCACATCACTAAAATGTACCTGATGAACACGGACGTTAATAATAACACCATTTGACAGCAGTTTAACAGCGCCACAGTGGGTCACGCCCATGTAGAACACATTTCAAAAAAAATTTAAAAATAGTTGTAGTCTTCGGAATTGAATAAATTATATATGTATTAAAAGGTAATAGTCTGCAGATTCAGAAAACGCATAAAAGTAAAAATTGAACTTTTCATGATTTTGAGCCTTTCCGGAGCCCCTTAACCATTTTCTTGTGAAATGAATAGTATCAGTGTCCGAGCGCCGCAAAGTTTACCCCGCCATCTGTATTGTCGAAAAAAACTCACTTCCACAACTCCATGAGGGAGAGGATTGCCGCGTATTGTTTTAGTGGTATTCCCAGTAGGCCTAAAGCACATGTTATGATGTGATCACTAAATTTAATGCACTGTCATTCACTTTGCTGTCCCTGACGGACCGGGCTTTGGGAGTTGTTTGTCTTCAGAACCTAGCAACAATTAACAGATAGAAAGTTCTTCCACGTTATCCGTGACAGGGTTATCTTCTTTGATGTTGTAACTTTCATTCTCGATTTCGTCGTAGATTTGCTGAACAACAGTCTTCCTTCCCATCGCCATCTTGTGGTGGAACTTCCGATTTGTCACATGTAACACTGCAATTCATGCAAATAACAGAGTATTTTAATCCAAAGTTTGTGCATCCACAGACTCCCTGACATCCCTTTTAACATTTGCAAGAAATAGGTTTCAGCAAGTTTTCTGGAGCTGTGAGCTCGAGGGTGGTGACAGGAATTAGCCCATTCTTGCTTTTTCCCATCCCCATCGCTCTGCGTTTTTTCAAGTCCATACCACTGCTGAACCTGATGACAGATTCGCAACGAATGTTGTCGTACTGCTGAATCTTTCGGTAGCAGTGATGCTATATTAAATTTATTTTATATCCTGATCATGTGAAGTATAATTTATACCTATGGTTGTCTAATGACGTATCTTTCACGTCACTGTAACCATATAAAGCAAGAAGGAACCGTTGTCCAACTTCAGCAATGATTTCTGGGTCAGCATTTTGGTTTTTAAATACCCAGACAAGCTGAGCTCGTTTAGATCTGGATTTTTCGGAGTACATTGGCACATGTTATTTTTACTTAACTGAAGAGTGCTGATGTATCACAGCGACGGAAGGCGTGCAAGAGTAGTATATTATCTGCGACTGTTTTACCTATGATACTTTTAATGAATATAT
The DNA here is from genome assembly GCF_023864275.1 of Schistocerca cancellata. Classification (NCBI taxonomy): domain Eukaryota; kingdom Metazoa; phylum Arthropoda; class Insecta; order Orthoptera; family Acrididae; genus Schistocerca; species Schistocerca cancellata. The sequence goes on from NC_064631.1 coordinate 216,052,827, forward strand.
TCGTTGAGATATTTCTCCTCTTCCTGGTTTCAGAATATATATGTTTGAACACGGACACAGGGCTGTCAAAAGAATAAGAATATCTACATCTTCGCCGGCAACTATTGCGGACTCATACACAGATGAAATTCTGATTGCCGTAAGGATTATTATAAGCGTATCTGGATCTCCCTTGGCTTGCTTGTCCATGAAGCTTGCTAAATTCAGATTTTGTTTTCAGCATTCCAATGAGACGGTTATTGCTTGCATCGTTGCCGGAAATTTGTCTTTCGACACAGATGGGATCATTGTCTCGTCAAAAAGCATATCTATTCAAGCAAGTTTCCGTGATCGTTGGGATCGCTCTGCATATTTGATACTACAGCCTGGTACACCTTCCGGATATCCATCGAACACAGTGATGGCGCTGGATGTATATTTGGATTTAATGAATGCGACGTTCTTATTGTAAATCGATGACAATGATTCAACCGGATTCCAAACGACACTGTGCAATAAGTATCACACATAGCTCTAAGCACTACGGAACTTGACATCTGAGGTCATCAGTCCCCTAGACTTAGAACTACTTAAACCTAACTAACCTAAGGACATCACGCACATCCATGCTCGAGGCAGCATTCGAACCTGCTACCGTAGCAGCGGCGTGGTTCCGGACCGAAGCGCCTAGAACCGCTCGGCCACAGCTGCCGGCTGCAATAAGTATCCACCGTCGATGACATACACGGCGTCTCCAAAATTCAGATATCTAAAATATTCCTCAAATGCCTTACGAAGAGAAAATTTAACGTGTAGAATATAGGTTCCACCTTTTTGCAAAACACTGTTCCTTTTTTTTTACCTAAACAAGTTTCATCACCTCTGTCACATCATCAGTAGGTTTTCGTTTATTGAAAACTGTAAAAAGTGGACATATTTTATGTTGTAACCGATCTAACAAAGTGAGACCTAAATAAAGTTATGGTTCGTTTTGCTTCTTGCTGTGATTTTACATTATATGGTTTTGCAGGACCAACTATATGGCGTTCTGCACTGACAGCCTGACATCTGCAAATAACACGATGTAACTGTGAATTTTATCGGCGAGTTAACATATCCCTTGATTTTTGAAAACGTGGTTTTGGCATGTCAAAATGTTACATATATATTTGTTACTACCCACATTTTGTTGTGACTGATCCTTCTTCTTTTGCGTTCTGAAACATGTTAATGTACTTTGCGTAATTTCGTTTTTTGTAAACGCCTTTTTATTTCGCAAAACGCGGAGAAAACTATGCTGTTGTGTTTTCTAACCCCGTCGGCGTTCATTTGTTCCCGAGAGACTTTGGCGCCGAATTTGAAATTGTTTACTTTCTCTCTCTCTCTCTCTCTCTCTCTCTCTCTGTGTGTGTGTGTGCGTGTGTGTGTGTGTGTGTGTGTGTGTGTGTGTGTGTGTGTGTGTGTGAGAGAGAGAGAGAGTGTGTGTGTGTATGTGTGTGTGTGTGTGTAAGCTCCTTTAGCTGTTTGCACTGCCTTTTCTGTAAAGTTAAATACTGTGCCTTTACAGGATGATGTGTTTTCATTTGAAACTTATTTGCCTTCTGCTATTGCCTTCTGTATGTGGAATTTCTCTTCTACTGTCAGTTTGTGGCATAGGCTGTGACTGGATTTCAGTATTTTTAAATATTTTTGTATTGTAGTTGGATGGTGATTATAGGCTATTAGGTGGTCGGCACATGTGGTATAGGTGCTGTTACTTTTTGGGGTTCTGAGGCGTTCTATGTGTCTTGTTTTAAAGTTCCTGTATGTTTGTCCTATGTGCACTGATTGTTAAATGTTGCATGTGAGTTCATATGTTCCTGACCTGTTGAATTTATGTGTGGATGTCTCTTGTGTTCTGAGTTTTTCTGTGTTGTATTGTCTGTCCTGTATCCTATTTACAGTCCCTGTTTCTTCAATGTGATGCCTATTATGTAGGCAGTTTTGTTATTGTATGTGAGTGTGTGCCATTTGTTTTTTGTGTGTTGTCGTACTGTTTAGTCATGTCATTGTTCGTATTTTGTGTTGATCTGTGTTATGTAAGGTTTTGTGTGTTTGTGTGTGTGTGTGTGTGTGTGTGTGTGCTTTCGTTCCTAATTACAAATTTGATGGTTTAATTCCTCTATCATGGGGGCTCCATTTCCCTCTGCTACCTCTGCTAGCTGTTTTACTGTTCTCAGCTCCTATATGCAGGTGCTGTGTTCAGTGTGCGGGGCATGAATCTGAATCCTGCTAGCTTGTGTGCCACCGGGTGGTTCGACTGATTCTGAATGGTGGTGCTTGTAGTATGCTGTATAACACTGTGAAATCATGGGCATTGTTCGTTTTTCGTATGGTGAGGTCCAGAAAATTTAGTAAGTTGTCTGTGTCTGTTTCTAACGTTAAGTGAATTTTTGTGTGTAAGTTGTTTATTTCCTAGTGTAACTGTTCTGTTTGTGTGTGTGGTTCATTAATCAGGCATATTATGTCATCGACGTAACAGTAACAGTACATGACTCTGTATTTTTTTGTTTTGTTTAATCATGTGTTTGAAAATCCTGTTCTCTAGGTTGTTCATGAATATGTTGGCTAGGAGGCCACTAATTGGTGATCCCATTGGCGTCCGCAGCTCGTGGTCGTGCGGTAGCGTTCTCGCTTCCCACGCCAGGGTTCCCGGGTTCGATTTCCTGCGGGGTCTGGGATTTTCTCTGCCTCGTGATGACTGGGTGTTGTGTGATGTCCTTAGGTTCGTTAGGTTTAAGTAGTTCTAAGTTCTAGGGGACTGATGACCATAGATTTTAAGTCCCATAGTGCTCAGAGCCATTTGAACCATTTTGATCCCATTGGGAGCCTTTCATGTTGGGAATAAAATTCTTTGTTGAACATAATCTAATTTTGTGCTGTTATTATCTTGAGTATGATTGCTGTATCATTACCGTGTGAGACTGGTGTGTTCCCTTGTTGTTTTAGTCTTTGTATGGTATATGAACTAACAAGTATCACTTTTCAAGCAGTACACAAAGGACAAACATCCAGGAACTATAAAACGAGATAATCAGAACACCTCAGAGCCCTAAAATGTAACAGCACCGATAGCACATTTGCTGACTGTCGTATAAACGTTCGATACCACACTTGTTAGGGGTTGTAGTTACCGACCGCAGTCCGTGTTAGTATCGTTGGAGCCGCGAGTCGCGACCAGCGCCGCTCCGCGGCTTGCATCAAGCTTCTAGCGAGCTCTCGTCCACTCGTGCTCGGGACGTCAATTAGTAGAGTAGCATAGCCTTCAGCTGATAGGAAACAACCTCTGACTAGGCGCTTAGTAATGTATGGCCTAAGTGAGGCCTCAATGGCTATCTGTTTATAATTATATGTTTGCAGCCAAGAAGAATTCTGTACAACCAGTTAAGTACACTATATATTATTTTTTACTAACGACTTCTAATTATTTTAGTCGTTGCAGATCCAGACCAAACAGCCAGCGCCTTATCGACGTTACTGACAAACCTGCTGTGATTTATATGTTTCTATTTAGCAGTGGCCACCAGTCAACATTGGCGACGACTCGTTCGTCGTCATCATAGCACTGACCACCTAATAGCCCATAACTACCATCCAACTACGGTAGCAACAGACTTAAAAATACTGAAATCCTTCCACAGCCTTTACCACAAACTGTCAATAGAACTTCCACATACAAAAAGCAATAGTAGCACGCAAACAAGTTTCAAATGAAAACAATACACTCTATACCGGCACACACATCGTTGAACACATTAAAGGAACTGTACAAAAAAGGCAACACCAACAGCTAAAGCAGCTTACGCACACACACACACATACACACACACACACACACACACAGAGAGAGAGAGAGAGAGAGAGAGAGAGACAGACAGAGAGAGAGAGAGAGAGAGAGAGAGAGAGAGAGAGGGAGAGAGAGCGATACAGAAAGAGAAAAAGTATACAAAATTAAAATTTGGCATCTTGGGAACAAGTGAATACCGACGGGGATAGGAAATAAAACATCATAGTGCCCTCAGTGTTTTGCGAAGTAAAAAGGCGTTTACGAAAAAGGAAATTAAGCAAAGTACATTAATGTGAGTGTGTAGTGTCCTCAGAACGCAAAAGAAGGATCAAAATGACGTTTTTTAAATATCAAGGGCTCGCCGATGAAATTCACATTTACACTGTTTGGTTTGCAGATGACAAGCTATCAGGCAGGACACCATACAGTTGGTCCGGCAAAAACATATAATGTAAAATCACAGTAAGAAGCTATACAAACCAAAACTTTATTTAGGCCTCGTTTTGCTAGATCAGTCACAACCTAAAATATGTTCACTTTTTACCGTTTTCAATAAATAAAAAACCCCTGATGATTGAACAGAGGTGATGAAAAGAAAAAAAAACAGTGTGTTTCCAAAAAGGCGGAAGCTATATCTTGTAATTTAACTGCAAACACGGAAAGAAAGACAAGAAATGTAGATCCAGAAGACGAAAAATATTCAATATGCTTGCGCAAGCAGTTGTCATTGAAAAGCTATGACGGAAACGAATGAAGTTCCTTATCAGATTGTTTTGCGGTGCACATTCATTGAAATACCGGATTAATCGGGATTATGGCGTCGTCTACCCGGATGCCTGCATTCATAACGCCAAGTGACTTCAGTCTACCACTCCGTTTGAATTTTACGTTATAGAAATCCCGACCGACAATTTTTAAAATGCCAGTACTAGCAACTTCTCGAGAAATGTGACATTTATGTTCTCATTTCCGATAATTCCAATGCTTACTGACATGAGTTCCTTTACTTCTGGAAAAGTAAAACTTTGGCACAGCCAGTTGTAACATCGAAAATGCAGACAAAATACCTTCTGCACCATCCAAAATTTTCGCCATTTAATATCAGTTAATATTTTGTACCGTACTTCAGATTCTGAATCAGTAAGCTTTATTACAGAAACTATATTTAATACTTAATCGATGTAATAGCTTATTTATTTCCGACTGTTTATAATTGGTTGTAAATACAATGAAAATATTGTAAATTGCTGGGAAATAGCCGAGGGAGCTTTAGTTAAATGTATCGGTAGCAACGACGAAATATTGTAAATTGCTGGGAAATAGCCAAGGGAGCTTTAGTTAAATGTATCGGTAGCAACGACGAAATGGCAGTAAAATGGTTCAAATGGCTCTGAGCACTATGGGACTTAACAGCTGTGGTCATCAGTCCCCTAGAACTTAGAACTACTTAAACCTAACTAACCTAAGGACATCACACACATCCATGCCCCAGGCAGGATTCGAACCTGCGACCGTAGCAGTCGCGCGGTTCCGGACTGCGCGCCTAGAACCGCGAGACCACCGCGGCCGGCGAAATGGCAGTAGCTATGCCATTGTTTATCTTTGCGTGTGGAGAGTCTTTGTCGCGTTGCGAACAGAGAGGTGGCAGAGCAGCTTGAGTCATGAAGGAGTGCGGAAGTGTTTGTTGGGCACTCCCGCAGATGCGGAGTGCAGCTATGATCGCGCCAGTTTCCGCGCGCCTCATTGGTTAACCCGCGAGTGTTGAGAACACGGTGGGAGTGGACAGGCGGAGGGAGCTGCAGTTCTAACTGTTGCACGTCTCATAACTATCCGTGGCTCTGGAGAACCCGGTTCTTATGAACTTGAGTGGGCCTTACCGAGAGACATTTCTTTCACAAAGTATGACTTGAATAATAACCTGCGATAGTTAAAACTTGTAAGGCACCTGTGTTGTCATTGTCCTCAGACAGTATTACCAAGCATGGTCCCTTTTCCTTTCCATGCAAACACCGAGCATCGTAAGAATATAAAAGTTGATTAACTAGTTACTGCCAGTTTTGTGTCTTGGCCAATGACCAGTTTCAGTATAAATTTTGTGCCTCAGTAACTGTTCATTCCTGTATAGCATAAGCGAGGCTTAAATATTTTGCAATTTTAGTATTAACTTATTCACTTCAAGTAACGTAAAATTTCACTGGCATAACTAGTAACTAAAGATACAACACAAATTAAGAGTGCGCAATTTCATTTATTCTGCATTTAGCTTAGCACGTGACTTCTACTGGCTTGGTATGTATTTTGTTGTTGTTATTTTAAAAGTAAAATCAGTTGCTCATTTGCTTAAAGTAAATTCAGTTACTCTTTAAATAATCAAAAGTAAATTGCTTTCCCTTTTCTAAATTTTGTGTTATATTACACTGAGGTTACTGAAAGTCATTTTTTACATAACAAATTTTGAGTTAAACTAGTCATTTATTTAACCAGCAACTCCATTTTACTTTACTTTCAAAATTTAGTATTTCAGGGTAAGTAAATGCAAACTCATTGCTTTCTGATTCATTTATTTTCTCGTGAACTGTTGTGTTGTGGAAAAGAGTGACAACTTCCTCTTGCCACCCCAGTGGTTGTTTGCTTAAATTTCTTTGCCATTACCTTTCTTAAGATTCTGAAGGCTCATTGCCCTAGCGGCCGGCGACCGTTCGATTATCATCTTTTTAGCTAATCAGTATTTTCTTTGTATTATCAGTAATTTTTGTCGTAAATATTACGTGGTACCCTTTTCCCCCCTGTGTGGTTCGTGAGCGATTGCACTATATTCCACCCATTTCAAAATTATCATTAGTATGTAGCTTAAGTTTAGAATTGATTCTTCCTTTAAAATGGTCTGTTGTACACATTCCGCTAACTAACCGCTGTAATTTTCCTTCGGTAATGGTAGCCTTACTGTAAAATTTCATGATGCTGTCCGATCACGGTCAGTTATATCGCAATCCAGTAGGCCGATTAGAAAAGGGGAGGTTACACAGTCCAATAGTTTTTGAACATCGGCATTGTCACATCTGCGAGCTTGTCATTTCCACATGCTGCTCGGAAGTGGAAGAAGCGACGTTGCAGAATTGTTCAACTTCGTCGAAAATATCGTGCAGGAAAACCTTTCCTAAAGTCAACTTGGAAAACATGCCGTACTTGATTCCTCGTTCATGAGTCTGGCCGCCAAAGTCTTTGGTCGTCTTCATCAACTATTGCTCAGTAGTCATACCTGACCACGTACCATACTAGAATATGTCGGAACGTCTAATTGTAGAGTATCCTTTAGTCGTGAAATATTCGTATTCTTCAGCTGACAATCTTACCTTCAAATCTAGCATATCTTGCAAAAATAAGTGGCAAGACTTTGCATACAGGAAGTGGCCAGTGGCATGGAAATAAGACAGCATTTCCAGGATAGACCAAGATTTAAGTTCCAATTGGCCGTTCTTTCTGCTTCGATTAAATGTTTTACGAGTGTCACCACCCAGAAATATTACAAACATAATTTCACTGCAGAATGTCCGCCCCGATAGCTGAATGATCAGCGTGGCGGACTGCCGTCCTAACCGGCCCGGGTTCGATTCCCGTCTGGGTCGGGGATTTCCTCCGCTCAAGGACTGGGTGTTGTGTTGTCTTCATCATCATTTCATCCCCATCAGACACGCAGGTCGGCCAATGTGGCGTCTAATGTACATTCACGCTCACAAATTATGGATAAATGTAGTACGTGGTGCCACGCAACGTGGCACTGCACAAAACTGGCGCTAATAGCATAGGCTCATAGGAAACACACACGACACAGATCTGTAAATCCAAGGTATCGGTGATAAGTTGAGAAAACCGTCCCGAAACACATGTGCTACAAAACGCTACTGTTTCCTGCGCATGTTCCCCTACATGAAATGGGATATGATCACCATGCACACGTACACAGGCCGCAAAACGGGTTGGCATACTCTGGATCAGGTGGTCGAGCAGTCGCTGGGGTATTGCCTCCCATTCTTACACCAGTGCCTATCGGAGCTCCTGAAGTGTCGTAGGGGTTTGAAGACGTGCAGCGATACGTCAACCGAGAGCATCCCAGACGTGCTCGATGGGGTTTAGGTCTGGAGAACAGGCAGGCCACTTCTGTTTCAAGGTACTCCTCCACGATGGCAGCTCGGTGGGGCCGTGCGTTATCATCTATCAGGAGGAAGGTAGACCCACTGAACCCCTGAAAAGGCGGAATGCAAAATGACGTCCCGATACACCTGACCTGTTACAGTTCCTCTGTCAAAGACATGCAGGGGTGTACGTGCACCAATCATAATCCCACCACACACCATCACACCACGACCTCCATACAGGTTCCTTTCAAGGACATTAAGGGGTTGGTATCTGGTTCCTGGTTCACGCCAGATGAAAACCCAGCGAGAATCATTGTTCAGACTATACCTTGACTCGTCCGTGAGCATAACCTGGGACCACTGTTCCAATGACCATGTAGTGTGTTCTTGACACCTGGCTTTACGGGCTCTCCTGTGACAGGGGGTCAGTGTAATGCACCTTGCAGGTCTCCGGGCGAATAAAGCATGTCTTTTCAGTACTCTGTAGACTGTATGTCTAGAGACAACTGTTCCAGTGGCTGCCATAAAGTCCCGAGCAAGGCTACCTGCAGAACTCCGTGGCCGTCTGTAGGCACTGATGGTAAGATATCGGTCTTCTTGTGGTGTCGTACACTGTGAACGTCTCGTACTGTAGCGTCTGGACACGTCTCCTGTCTGCTGAAATCGTTGCCATAATCTTGAGATCACACTTCATGGCACACGGAGGGCCAGTGCTACGACCTGCTGTATTTCATCAGCCCCCAGTCGCCCTAGTATTCTACCCCTCATAACGTCATAAATATGTGTTCTTTGAGCCATTTTCAACTTACAGTCACCATTAGCATGTCTGAAAACGTCTGCAAACTTATTCGCTGCACCGTACACTGACATGCACCAACACACCTCTGCGTATGTGGACTGCTGCCAGCGCCACTATGCGACGACCGCAAGTCAAATGCACCGCTTGGACATACCCCGAGGTGATTTAAACCCGCAAACCGCCCACCAGAGCGTTGTTTCATCATGTATCAGCGTTATTCTTAATTTATTAGCATGTGTGTAATAAGATCTGCATCAAGGCGGCCGGACCTGCCCCGTAAGGGGCCTCCCGCCCAATGACGCCAAAAGCTCATTTCCATTTTTACTGCAGAATCACGTTGTTCAAATTTGATCCGTTGACCCTCACACCCATCCGCTACTTATTTGTAGCATTCTTCCTGGTCCGCCAGGAGTGCCACTGACCTGTCGAAACTGTGTAGAATTTCTTCTAATTTTGCACGGAGATCGGGTGGAAAATCTATTGACTGCATGATAATTTTAACAAGCGAAAGGTGAGCCAACGTATGCGCTCTTACTGCTTGCGTATACGGGTGTCCTACCATAATTTTTTCACTTGAATTCTAAGCGTAAATGTTACTGAAGAACTCTTTCAATGTGCTTGCAGCCATAGCGTATCCAATGGATCGCATGACCGTCATTAATAAAGCGAATCCATCGAGTCTTATAACATTACTCAATATGAAGTCCTCACTGCACGAGGATACAATTTCTACATCTACATCTACATCCATACTCCGCAAGCCACCTGACGATGTGTGGCGGAGGATACCTTGAATACCTCTATCGGTTCTCCCTTCTATTCCAGTCTCGTATTGTTCGTGGAAAGAAGGATTGTCGGTATGCCTCTGTGTGGGCTCTAATCTCTCTGATTTTATCCTCATGGTCTCTTCGCGAGATATACGTAGGAGGGAGCAATATCCTGCTTGACTCTTCGGTGAAGGTATGTTCTCGAAACTTTGACAAAAGCCCGTACCGAGCTACTGAGTGTCTCTCCTGCAGAGTCTTCCACTGGAGTATATTTATCATCTCCATAACGCTTTCGCGATTACTAAATGATCCTGTAACGAAGCGCGCTGCTCTCCGTTGGATCTTCTCTATATCTTCTATCAACCCTATCTGGTACGGATCCCACACTGCTGAGCAGTATTCAAGCAGTGGTCGAACAAGCGAACTGTAACCTACTTCCTTTGTTTTCGGATTGCATTTCCTTAGGATTCTTCCAATGAATCTCAGTCTGGCATCTGCTTTACCGACGATCAACATTATATGATCATTCCATTTTAAATCACTCCTAATGCGTACTCCCAGATAATTTATGGTATTAACCGCTTCCAGTTGCTGACCTGCTATTTTGTAGCTAAATGATAAAGGATCTATCTTTCTGTGTATTCGCAGCACATTACACTTGTCTATATCGAGATTCAATTGCCATTCCCTGCACCATGCGTCAATTCGCTGCAGATCCTCCTGCATTTCAGTACAATTTTCCATTGTTACAACCTCTCGATACACCACAGCATCATCTGCAAAAAGCCTCAGTGAACTTCCGATGTCATCCACCAGGTCATTTATGTATATTGTGAATAGCAACGGTCCTATGACACTCCCCTACGGCACACCTGAAATCACTCTTACTTCGGAAGACTTCTCTCCATTGAGAATCACATGCTGAGTCCTGTTATCTAGGAACTCCTCACGCTTTGAAATACAGAGGCTGGTCCAACATGATGAAAAAAAAGTGTGCAGATGTAATGATTCACATTTTTCAGAAGCACGTAAGAGAACAATGAAAATTGTTTCGCGGTTACTCGGTGAAGCATTGATGAAGGGCAAGCATCCCACAAACATTTTTTGGAAGGAAAGTTCCGCTGTTACTTGTTCCATGAATCCCCTCCATTCAGGCATTTGAGGCAGGTCAATCCATTTTCCATATAGCCACAATAAGTCCTAACCGGATGGCTCAAATTCAAATGGCTCTGAGCACTATGGGACTGAACATCTGTGGTCATCAGTCCCCTAGAACTTAGAACTACCTAAACCTAACTAACCTAAGGACATCACACACATCCATGCCCGAGGCAGGATTCGAACCTGCGACCGGAGCGGTCACGCGGTTCCAGACTGAAGCGCCTTTAACCGCACGGCCATACCGGCCGGCAACCGGATGGCATAATCACTTTTGGAACCGCACGACTGCTGGCCAGGTTTGGAATCTGTATTGTTTTCATACCTGTTACATTTCTCTTTTCTAATTTTTCAGTGCAGTGCTGTCAAATTTACCTTTAACATGGGCAGACATCATTTGCTGTAATCGGTGCGGAAGTACATGATGACAGCGGTGTATGATTGATTGAGGAGTTGGAACGCAGACTTTGAGTGTTGATCGTCTGTTCCAAGTGTGTGATCCTTCGATCAATAGACTCGAATTTTTGCGTATTGTTTTCTTGGTGAGTGGTGATTTGTTCAGAAATTTTCTGTTCTCCTGCAGCAAACCTGTCGTTGACTGCCTTAGATGTCGTCGTGGCCACCGTAACTGCAAGTTCAGCTTTGCGTATGGCAACATGTGACGTTTCTCTAGCAGTGACGGCATCCACTCTTGTTAGACAGGCGACTATTTGGCAGAAGTGGCCGTCCATTTCACTTCCGCGACTAATTCGCGTAGTGTAACTTTTTTTGGTTCTTTTTACGTAATGTATCGGTAACAGTGGCGACTTGGGCTTGTATGTTTCTGTCGGCGTTTTGTAACTTATCAAAATGAACCTGGAGTTCTGCTTTGTTTGCACTGCGTTTTTGTTCTTTCTTTAACAGTTCCTGTTTGCCTCTTTTCGGGTCTTCTGCCCGTTCTTGTTCGCGCATTGTTTGGAAACATTTCCAGAATGCACTAATTCTGTCATCGTCTATGTCACGTTCTTCACCAGGCATGGATGGTAAGTTTTCTCGTGATTCGGGGGTACCCTGTGGACAACACGTGTGTGTTGCTTATTGTTTTGTGCCGATTCACGTGTAGTATTCTCAGTGACTGGGTTCGGAATACGTGACTGGATGCGCCTGGCGATCTAAGTGTTGTGTCGTTGGGCCTATATACCTGAGATTTGTACATCCCCCACGTGTGAATGACTGTAAGTGGCATCGGTGCCGTCATTTTGAAAAACCATGCTGTTATGCGACAGTGCCGACTGTGGGTTGATTGACGCTTATTCTGAAATCTCGTCATCTGTAAATTCCATCTCGTTATTTACGAACCAGCCTGTCCTCTACTATCATTCTTCTGAGTGTCTGCCATGTCTAAAAATGGTTCAAATGGCTCTGAGCACTATGGGACTTAACATCTGAGGTCATCCGTCCCCTAGAACTTAGAACTACTTAAACCTAACTAACCTAAGGACATCACGCACATCCATGCCCGAAGCAGGATTCGAACCTGCGACCGTAGCGGTCGCGCGGCTCCAGACTGTAGCGCCTAGAACCACTCGGCCACCCCGGCCGGCTCTGCCATGTCTGCTTGATTGTTCTGACACAATAATTTTGTATGGCTGCGCGTCACGTATAACATTGGAACATTGTATCACGGACTTCAGTATGCAAATGACTCTAATGTAGTTCCTAGCAAGTAATACATTTACATTTAAACCAATCAACGCCATGTGAACAAGGCTGCTATGCTACCTCACTCAGACATGACGCAGAGGTCACGAAACCCATCAGTTACAGTAGAAGGTAACATCTATTAGGGAAAAAATATAGATTAGTAAGTACGTAACAGCTGTGACCAAAACGCGGGACATCTAACAGCTCACTATGTTAATTTCTTTAACTGCTAACTATCAAAGTGCTGATGAAAACAATTTTAATATTGGATAATGTATAAAGTTGAGTACCTTGATATTTTTTTCTCAAGATAGTGGTGAAAGCGTCTAAAAGGAGGAACGTCAATTATGTAGAGCCGTCCTCCGAAAATGTCACCATGTGGTGGTTTGCAAATCGTGCATTATGCTAACTCAGAATTCTATAAAGAATTCCTCTGTCATGACTCCTATACGTAATATCTGACTTTTAATCCCTTGCCCATGCTGAAGAATCGTGCCAGGTGAAGACGCACACCGCGCACCTAATAAGAATCAATTTAATAAAAACACAAAACTTTTTCCCCAAAAGAATGACTCGATTGAGGGGACTGGCGGGCAATTTTTGGCTGCAAGCCAGAAATACTGTGCAGAATGAAGTCAAGTTTTATTACTACTAGGTTTTTACATTGACATCTCAATACGCATGATGAGGTGACGCCTCAGTGCGTGTAGATAAAAATGACAACTAGCACAAAAGTAGTATCTTTTTTTTTCAGTTTTCAGTACGGAGCTCTCTCCTGACACTGACAGAGCGCAGAAGATTCTAGTCAACATGAAGGTAATTAAGATACAGAAAAGAACTACAGCTTGAGGAAGCACTGCACTGCATATATGCCCCACAACTATTCCCTCTGTACCTATCTCGGCAAGAGCGATTTGAATACGGCTGGAGCTGCGGATCTTTACCCTGTGATGTTCTCTGCAACTTCTAAACCACAGCAGGTGGTCCCTTCGAGCTGCTGTGACTGCCCCACGCGATCGCTAAACTGCAAAACTAATGTCTGGGCTGCCAGACGAAATACGAAACTGCGCTATCATTCATTCGTAAGTACCGGAGCAAAAGTGACCGCTTCCCTTTGAAGTCAAAATGCGAGTCCATAATTTCTGTAGCTATCAGACGAATTTGGCGCTACGCTCCAGGGCCCTCCCAATAGTAACAATTTTCTTGTGAAATATCCCACTCCCGCTCACTGTCTGGATGCCCAGCGGCCGCCCAGTCTGCCTTGCTTTTGGGAGCCACCTGTTGTCTGGTCACTGGCCCGAGCACCACGCCGGCACCGTTTCCAGAGGTCCCTCTGCTGCCTGGCGATGGCGCCGCCATTGTCTGGCATTGGCGTAAGATGAAAGGCGTGCTTCTGCACAGGATGCCGACTTGTGTGTTATAAAGCCTTCCCCGACTGCTCAGCACCGAGCCCACCTGCAGTATTTTCCTGTAGAGAACTCTGTCACGGAAAAGTTCTTCATAATACGTGATTTTTACTGCAATGCAGCTTGTGCTCATTGTGCTTTTTAGTAGACCTGTGATAGGTACAATTCACAGCAACTCATTAGTACTGAGCCTTAAGAGTCGGTAACATTCAGAATGTGTCACGTCAACTGTTCTATGTTTCAGATTGCCGCCAACCTCAGCGATCTCTCAATTACGGCTCTGGCGAAGTGTTGTTTTATTGTCTAAATTTAAATGCCCGATGCCTATATTTAAATGCCTTATGTAATTTACTAAATGTTTTGAATGTCATTTCTCTTCTACTCATTGCTTTGCATTACAACAGCCTTAATTTAGTTTCATATTGCTTGCTACAAATATGAACAGCATTCTTAGATGACCGTCTCTGTCATTCGCTTTCACGACGCCATGCTACTTCCACCTCAAAATTTATATCACAGCAGCGACTTAGTACGTTCATGTTCGGCCATGCTGGAAGAGAAACAATAAAACATTCCCTCTCTCCCACCGTATAACCCCGCAGGAGGCGTGCTACTTATCCCTCTCCTCTAAGGTAAGCATCAAACTGTACTCTGTTCACAGCCGAATGAACCAACGTCAATTAAAATTAAGCACATTTTGAAATATAACTGTCCCTGTAAGTATTTTCGTTTGTTACTGAGCACGAGAAGTTCTTAGCTTTAGTTGACGTTCTTGGAATCGACTGTTTGTTACTAGCTGTATATTATTATAAAATACAGCTGAGACTCGTGAGCCGCGTGAATACTTGAGTGACTGTTCATTAAATATTAAAAGCATAAAACACAGATACATGTTTGCAGGTCGCTAGATAATGTATATAATAATACGACACTTTTGTAGAATACATGCCTTATCTAAAGCAGTCCCACCTCCATACTCGTCGGGAAAACCACAGATTGCATTGGTATCGTTGTATAAATCCAGCTACATCTCGAGCTTTATAAACTGGAGATCAAGTGATTGTTAACTTGAAATTCCCTAAGCGGTTCTACCTAATTGTGTGTGACATCGTGTGCCTTGCTTCTCTGCCCGCTTTACACCTATGTTGCTGCACCATTGGTTATAACGTGTTGTCCCAGCATGCCAGGATGATGTGTTGCCTTACTCTCTGCCATTAACAGAACAAAGACTGGAATGGGAGTGCTGATTGCCCGGCACCTGACTCCCCATGTCTGACACTCGACGCCTGAT
The DNA here is from genome assembly GCF_023864275.1 of Schistocerca cancellata. Lineage (NCBI taxonomy): Eukaryota > Metazoa > Arthropoda > Insecta > Orthoptera > Acrididae > Schistocerca > Schistocerca cancellata. The sequence continues at coordinate 216,067,872 of NC_064631.1, forward strand.
ACCCAACGCCCGATTCCTGATGATGACGTCCAAAGCCCGACGCCTGACGGCCCTGCGAAAAACAGACAAGCTGATTAGAAGGAAAATGTAGAAGATCGCGTGGTCAGAAGTAGCACCATCTTTGGTCTATAGAGTGTAAAAGGAAGCTTGATAGTCGCAAATGAGTAGTCTATTGTGGTAGCAGAAAGTATCAACTTGTCTTTCTCCAGTGTGCTAAACATACCTAAGTTATTAGTAAGGAAGACGCGACCAACCGATGAACGCTTTGGTTTGCACTTATTACTAGAGAACCCGGAAAATCTTGGTACTAATTTTGTTATCATAAATGACCAAAAATTGCATGCTTCTTAGCAGGAAGGGTGTAAGTATGCTTACATTTTTTTAGAGAAACGTTTTGAAATAACATTATGCTTGTTGAAATTTGAGGTCAGGTAGACCGTCACGACCAATTCCAGAAGGGCGATCTCTGATGTTTAAGAAGAGGGTTTGGGTTGGGTTGTTTCGGGGAGGAGACCAAACAGTGAGGTCATCGGTCTCATCGGACTAGGGAAGGACGGGGAAGGGAATTGGCCGTGCCCTTTCAAAGGAACCATCCCGACATTTGCCTGGAGCGATTTAGGGGAATCACAGAAAACCTAAATCAGGATGGCCGGACGCAGGATTGAACCTTCGTCCTCCCGAATGCAGTGTTGTTAAAGAAGAAAATGTGGTATTATTTAACTGTTAGCTATGTAGTAATTTGTCCAAGTTTGTCACTGTGATACATGGTGTCAAGGCGAAGCTACCTTTTCCCCTTCACAGGAGCAACAGTGTGACAGCAAAAGGAATACTGGAAAAAAATCAGCAAAGAAGCACTGGAAAGTATTTCGAAGAAACATAAACATTGGTTGGCTGTATCACATAAAGTGGAATGAGCCGACAATTAAAATGAATATTCCAATGGAAGGGAAGCCTGGAATATTGCAGTAGCTTAATGTAGACGGTATTACCCTTTTGATTTGGACATGATGCACGATTTAGCAGGGATTTTTAAAAAAGTGGAGATGTGCGATTACATAATATCAACCTACAACTTCTGCATGGAAAGAGACTGCCAGAGAAACAAAAATGTTATCTTGGACAACGATAAGACAGTTTGAATAGACTGCTTGACGTGGATTACCTCCAACTGTAGGATGATGATATATAATTGATTTATGTGACAAATTACAAGTCAGGGAGTAAACAAAGTTATTAGTAACCACCTTATAGATTTTATAATGTGTCTGAATATTCGACTATCAGAAACTTGAACGTCTTCCTTAGGTAAGGATCAGGGTATTACCAGGCTGGAGGCTACAATATACAGCTGCAAAACGGATCGTGTGGTTGAACCTGTGCATGACTAAATGTATTAGACTCTAACAGACAGTATTTACAATGCTCTCCACTGTACGCTGTGCTAATCACGTCCATGTTGTGTCAGTTAACTAATAAGTTACAGAACAGCTGCTGGGTGGTGTTTAACAATTTTTTGCTCTTTGTCTTCCTGGGTAATAAGAATACCCGAGAACTGACCGGTGCGCAGTAATCCTTCCTGATACTCAAGACAGTCGGCATACAGTTTTAATTATCTACCTGTAAATTAAGGGGAGATTTTTAACACAGACTCCAGCAAAGACAATATGAGTATTACACAGATGTGCTTCGTTAGAGTAGGGCAAACTCATTTCTCTCTATTCAGGATATTATTCTCCACAATATCTTCAGATACAGATATCACCGAATTAGGACTGCTGCCCACAAACAATGTTATCCCACAAGTCCTAAAAAAAGAGTAAAAGTATTGCACAAATTTAAACCATTCCCCATTATAGAAATTACGCCTATAAGTACACTTACTGTAGTGTGAGTACGAAAAAGAAAACTAGAATTGAAAGAAATCGAAGGCAAAAAAGAAAAAAAAAGTAATAAAAGTAGAATATATACTGCAGTTGGAAAAAAAAGCTATTGCAGATGCGCATGTAAAGCTTACATATTGTTTTAAAAATTGTGTATGGCGAAATCTGGCTATGACTGGAAAATATAAAATTGCTTTTACTGTAAACAGCACTGGTAAGTGGTCATATATGGAGTCCTAGTGGAAAAAGATGGATTGCAGTATGTTTACTCCATTAAAGGACACACGATATTTCTGTTTATAAAGCTCCATTTCAACCTGGGTCTGGCTACTAACGATGGTTACATTGTATCTAAACCCGTTCTTGGATGTCGTGCACCTAGCAACAAAACAAGCGTTTGTAGAGAATAAAACCAACTGAATGTCAAAATTTCTTTCGTATGCAGAGAGGCTCACCATTGGAATATGAGAGCAGGCTGCTATGGAGCCCTTCCGAACTGCTGTTACAAGCTGCTATTCCATCAGTTTTAAACTTTGCAAACGGTCCTGATGGTGTTATCTTCAGAACTTTACTTGCAGGTGGTATGTATTAGAACAGAATACCACTGCATTCAGAATCCAAATAAAGAGGAGAACAGAATATTAAAATATTAAAGGTGAGAACAGGTGGACACTGTGAAAGACTCGTCAAGTGTATTAAACACAATCTAACAGTATTTACAATGTGCTCCACATTTCTCTGAGTCAACTGCTTTTTGTAAAGTATCCAGACATGTGACTACAGGAAACTTTTTACGTCTTCCTTGGCTATGGATCGTGGTATAACCAGGTTGGAGTGAACTGCGGAATGGATCGCGTGTTTCATCGCTCTGCAAGTCTGTTTGGGCAAGTACATGATGACTTGTGTCTTTCTTTCAACTAACCTGTTATGAAATATAATTACGTCTTTTCGGAAATTATTGGTAATTCCTCACCACTATTGCTGCCGTAATCACATTATTTCGTCTCTGTTTTCCGTTTATTACAGCACTGACATGCTGCTATGTTACGATGTTTCACTGACGTACCTCGTAATATTTACAGCCATTTTGTTTGAGCTTTGCTTATTGAAAGCCCTAACATGGACTATAGGAGTTGATATTAAGCGTATATTCCATTTGGGGCAGCATCATTCGTTGGTAGAATCTCTAACGATATTTTCAATTGTGATCCACTACTTTTTTAGAGCAAGACGACCTCCTCATCTACGTCTGCATATGTAAACGTTATAGATAACAGCATTACTTTAATATGTGTTGCGGCATTTGTTTAGCATTTATAGCAACGGAGGGTGGTCATTCAAAGTCTTACGTTAGGTATATTATGATGGCTCTTTGTGTCTGCTAGACGCACAAAATTGAATTTTCGTAGCGATTCAGCTTGTATACGGTAACCAAGTATTTTAATTAATTAGACAATTTGGATACAGAAATATTCGATTTGTGCTTGCAAAATTTTGAAGCGTCTCGCAATATGAGTCGTTTTTTCTGAGATGCTGACTCTGATATTGTCTTTGGAAATGCGATAACTCTCATTGTTACCGTTTTTGATCGTGTGTTTATAACCTGTAATAGTTTTGTGTAGTACAAGTAATATTTTGGTTGTAAAAAACTTCGTTTTTTCCTTGCTTTTCTAATGAAACAGTTGTCTGGTGCATGTGTTTGTGGTTGTGTAGTTGGTTACTGGTTTTCATTTTCACAGGCCATAGTTTCTGGAAACGCAACTGCACAGATTGAATACTCACTTTACATATTTATATACGTGTACATCGTTCTTTTCGCGCTGCTGACGTATTTGTTAGAATATTTTGAGCAACAATATCAGGCAAATCCAGTCCATAAAACTTTTCTGGAGTCTTTTGACTGCAAGCTGCTGTTATTTACACGGATTTCAGTAGGTCTGTGTCATTTGTAATAATAGGAATAATTGGCCATGACTAGCTTCCATTATAATGGTTCTACTCAATAACATGGTGCTTGAGCCCTTTTTTTAATTTCTGGAATATATTATTTGAGGGTATATTGTGGGCAGGCCTACATAACTGCATTCAGTATGTCTGTTTTCCTGCTTAGCTAACATATATTTTGTTTGGACGTGTAAACCTGTTCAAAGCATGTTTATGACATCAAGTTGTTAGGCTTACTTTGTAAAATTTTAACTGTTGTTAGGTGTTGAAGTCTACCTCGTAGACACATTCTTTGGAATTTGGAGCACTAATTTTATGAATACGTGTATACGTGGAAATTAACTCACGCTTTCTTTTATATTGTACTCAAACGTCACATTAATTAATTTGAGTCTTACAGCATTTTTTCCATTTATTAGTCTCTGTATGCAATGTAAACTTCGTATTTTGCGCTGCCTCAGAAATATTTTATTTGAGGGTTTTTTGTGAGTAAGCCTAATTAGTTATGTTCAGTCTGTCTATTTCGCTGCTTAGCTAACACTTATTTTTCTGTTGTTATAAGCATGGGCAGGGTAGTCTTGTGATTTCGAATTTTTTTGTGCTATTATAAGCCTGCTCAGGGTAGTTTCATGACATCGAATTTGTAGGCTTAACTTGTAAAATGTCAACTGTTGTTGGGTATTGAAATCCACCATTTTTTTTCATTGCTTACTGCACTCCGATGGTAGTGGGTGATAAGTTCCTGTGGGATCAAACTGCTGAAGTCATTGGTCCCTAGGCTTACACACTACTTAATCTAATTTAAACTAACTTACGCTAAGGACAAGACACACACCCATGCCCGAGGGAGGACTCGAACGTCCGACGGGGGGAGCCGCGTGAACCATGGCAAGGCGCCTCAGGCAACGCAGCTACCCCCTGTGGCACTGCATTCAGACCCACTGGTTTTATTGTATAACAGTCGTATTTTCTACAGATTGTCACTTAGCCGTCACATAGATCACTCAAATGTGTCTATACGTACACACTCATTTACACATGTACGCTCCCACATTTATATTTAGATACTCGCCTCCAGATTTGCCCTTGAGTGACGGGCGTGCCGTTGTCCGTGTCCCACCACGCGGAGGCAGGCCATTTTTGTGGGGTGACAGTAACAATGAATTATCAGCAGCTATTTGAACTTACAAAATGAAATATAAAATAAAATTAGTGAGTGAAGTAAAGCAAAATGGAAATTAATTAGATGTTAGTAATCATTGATTTAAGAAAACGAAAACAGAAATCGGTTAGATGTGAAATTGATAAAAGTTATTAAGATAAATAAAAATGAAAGTGAATGGAATCGCGTCACCAACTATAAAGAGAAGCCTCGGTATTTCTTCGAGTCTATGCCTGTTAGGTCTATTCCTAAATATAATGCAAGTTCATTTACAAAGTTTGCTGTATTTTAGGTGAGGCGTTCATTGTCCATGCAATTAATAGCAAGTCATTTCCTATATGTTAAGGCAACGAGAAACCACCACTGGAATCACTTCCCTAGAGACTCATGCCTTGGGCCTCTCTGACAAGGCTTCCCCCATGACAAGACCTTAAGTAAGGCAGAACATAAAGTCAGTCAGTCCTATATGTTAGTTACATAATTCGTTTATCCTGCATTGCAAGTCTGAGGGACAGGTGTCGGTATAATACCATCGAGCTGTGGCCGTCAGACAAGCAATTTACGTTAAATAGCTGTATCATAAATTACTGATTAGAGACAATATATTAATACCAATTGCTTTACATTGTTCAATTTACGCAAGGAGAGTAGTTGTTAAATGTCACATATTCTGTTCTACTTTGTTACAATATCTGCATACAAATTAGATAATGGCATTTACAATTATATTTTAATGTATTCTACTTCGCTCTAGTTCTCTTTTATATATTATCTCTCAATTGTCTATATCATAAATCAGCTTTTCTGTAATTCATAATTCGTAATATCATTTATGATGTTTCATTTGTCTCTGTTGTATTCATGGCTGTGATTTAATTCATAATACACAATTCATTTACAACTGAATTATGATACACTTCGAGTTCCTACTAATTGCTGTTCTTATTTTATTACATACTTAGCACTGTCTCTGCTGTACTTCAGAGTGCTTTCACCATTTCATCATTTCCTTCCACGTTTACTTGTGCTACAGTATTACACTGAAAAATCATAAGCCCTTCCGTGTTTGATTATTGAAGATCATTTAGTTAGTGCCATTATCAAATTTTAACATTGTTGTAATTAATTATTTATTGCTCAAAATTTTATCATATATTTGTACCAGTTGTGTTTTCTGTGTCTGTTCCTGTCTCATTGTTAGTGTTTGAGCTCTCTGTATCCTTTGTTCTTCTATTATTATTCACTTGTTCTTGTCCTATTTGTTTGTGTCTATCTCTGATATATTCAGTTTGTAACTGTCTCGAAATTTTGTCCTCTGTATTATTAAGTTCTGCCCACTTGTCCTAATTTCTAATAGAATTGTAAATATTCTCATGAATAAAGTCCAGTCGCCTTGCCTGAGTGTGTATCATGCAGTGTAGTTATATTTGCTCTGGTTTCCCAATGTTACCGCATGATCATACATTGCCCTGTCTAAGGTTCGTTCTATACAAATGAGTTGCGTAGGGGCAGTGACTAGCAAAAAAGTGATCATTCCACGACTTGGCTCAATGTTTTTTAATTTTATTCGTTCTCTAATACTTCGGAAGAATTCGTAATCCCTACGGCCTCTTTCAGACAGATCACAATCTCTCTGCCAGGTGTCCACGCGCCAGATCTTTGAAAACCATTTGTCAGTAACATCTTCTCCTGGTATTACTCTTACTATGTCAATATTCCCCTTTTCGAGTCAATATGCCGCTGCACGGTTGTTTATCCTTATGCCAGTTGGACAAATATCCGAGACCACCCAAAGAGTATTATCTGTTCCTGGGTTAATAGATGGGTCCTTACTGACACATCCTTTTAGTATAATATACACTGTTTTGTTTAGAACTACATTCAGTTTATTTTGCATACAAAAGTTATTCATCTCCTGCAAGAGGCTACTTGCTCTTAGTTCTAACTGTGCTCTTGATTTGCCGACACTACGACCAATAAATCATCAGCATAGGCAATAATGTCATCGGCATAGTGGTGACCATCAGCTAACTGTAGTAAGGGTTCGGTTGCCAGATCCCAAAAAATGGGACCGCAAATTGATCCTCGAGGGTATCCGTTTGTGAGATTTTTATTACTTTTTTGTTCCCTGCCCACCATTCAGAAACTTTATCTCCACAGGAGTTCTGTAGACTATTATAAGGGTTGCTGGGACCTGCAGATCCCTGAGGCACACAAACACTGCAGGCACCCACGGACTGTCGAATGTGCCTGCAATGTCTATCATTATTGCTCTGGAACACTTTGTTTGTATTTCATTGACTATATTAATGGCTTGGTTAATTGCGTCGTCAATTGACATTTTTTTCTAAATTAGCTCACTGTGATCTTGTGGAGCCTATCACACAGTAGACGTTCTTGTATTTTGGCTAAGATGTTCAGTAAACAAATTGGTCGACAGGATTTGGGGTCCTTTGGATCTATGTCCATGGATTTGTTTACTATTAACGCTCTGGCTGTTTTCCATACTGCGGATATTTTTCCAACAAGTAACGCCTCATTTAAGGTGTCAGTTAAGAATGTTGTAGTTGATGGTGCAATACGCTGAAGAACTTCAGTATGGGAATAGTGAGGTTCAACAGCCGTACCTTTCTTCAGTTACAAAATTGCTGTGGCTACCTCTTCATATGTAAATGGGCAAACTACAGTTTCAGTAGTACATTAATGTTACATGTCATTTCACATACTCGTATGTATTTGTGAATCAGTATTTGTATCATCATCAGATATTCTGCAATGCCTCTCCATCCCTGTGTGTTAGTACCCCTCATCCTTTTTCAAGGTTGCCAGCACTGTCGGTGTTTCGACCTTCTCTATCGGGATTTTATAAGGGGTTCCATACATATTTTTTTGTAACTGGTGTTGCATAAAATGATCCTACTGCCATTATTTGGTCGCAAGTAGAGCTGTCCGGTATTGTTCTTTAGTCTCTCTGTAGGTCTGTAGTCTTGCCAACTTTTCTGTACCTTTGTTTGCTTGCTGATAGTAATTACGAGCGAGTCTAGTACCTATCCTCAGATTAATGAGTTCTCGTGTCCATGGAATTTTAGATCGTTGTTTTGTGTGTATGTCTTTGCATGGTATTGCTAGTATTTGCGCATTTTGTATTCATTCCGTGAGTACATGTATTACATAGTCAATGCTTCCTGTAGACTCGGCTAGTGGGTATACTGCGATAATATGTCGCAGTCTGTCCCAATCTGCTTTGTTCTGTAATAACTTGTTATCACCTGTTCCATTTACTTCGTTATGGGTCTGTATTGTTATCATGATCGCATTGTGATCACTTTGCGTGTATCCTCCGTAAACAGTCCAGTCTGTCACTAACGTAAGTGTTCTGTCGTTAACTACAGAAATGTCCAGCGTACACTCGAAAGGTTGGTGGTTGTCCCTTCTTATTCAGAGTACGAAGGCTGTTTGCACGTAATGTATCACTGATGACTCTACCTTTATCGTTTGTTTCGTTTGAGTGTCTCAGCATGGACTAGAGTTTATATCAGCACAAATCAGTAGGTTTTTGTGTTTTGCATGTTGTGCAACCTCTGTAATGTATTGCGCATACGGATAAATGTCATCTGAGTATTGGGCATACAGTGTGACTATGACCCATTTTGTATGTCTCCATGTCAGTTCTACAGTAACTATATGCTTATTACTATACTGACTAACGTTGGTAACAGTAAAATTTCTATTTAATACAATAATGGCTGCTACTGGAGTACGATCGCCGACGATGGTGACTCTGCGCCTGGAGGAAAGTGTATTACTCGTCCATCTCTGGAGTATGGTTCTTGCAGACATATCACATCCGTGTCTAGATATGCTGCGGCTTTCATCAGTTCAGCACTTACTCCTACCTGCATTCTGTTGCGTTGCTCTCATAATAGACGTCTAGTAAAGATATAATCATTTGGCGAGGTTTTGTTATGGTCAAAGTAAATTCTACCATGGAGATTTTCTCTAAATTTAACTTCTCTGAATGACTTGTATGTGCCTTATTTTACAACTCTTCTAATGCTTTCACATCAGTAAATATGTTTTATGATTGCAAAAGTATCCTATCCGTTTGTTCCGTTGTTGGAGAACAGATTTTATCATCCTGTGGACGGGTTAACCTAATAAGCAGTCTCTGTGCATGCTGTAGGTTCTCTTTGCTCTCCATCCTATTTAACTGTATGCTCTCCTCCGATTTGTTGTAGTCTTTCGTGGAATAAGGACAAGGTTTTGTTTCCTGCGTTGTTCTACTTGCTCTTAATTTGGACTTGTTTTGAACTTGTTCTGTCGCAGGTGTAGTTGAGGTCACTGTATACGCAGTTTTATCCTGTGCTCTCAACTCCTCCGCACTTGTCCGTAAATAACCTCCTGACACAAATTTTACCGAATTAAAACTTTACTTACGCTTTGCTGTGTCGTATTCGCGTTTTGGTCCTTTTTTAGATTGTTCTATTACGATTTTATTTTCATTTATTAATGTCTTCTGTGTTGAGGGTTCACTAAAGTTGCTGGGTGCGCACCGTGATTGGTTGATCCGTTCTAAACTTTCATTGTCGCATTCAGAAGAATAATTGCCCATTAAAGTATTTTTGTGATTGCATATAAACATGCATTCATAGGTAGATATCTCCTCTTCTATGGCTTCGACTCTATTTATAGCCCTTAACTCTAACAATGCCCACTCGAAAAACTTGCGTTTCAAATTATGTGCAACAAAATAATCAGTTGCACCCTGCACTGTCATATCATGTATGTAATCCGTCAGTTGAAAAAATTACAACTGAATTTCTTAAACTGAAAACGAAGCTACGGTGGCGACCATCTCGTATCCTTGTTTGTGTTCCTTTTTTTGTTATTATGCAGTGATTTTTCTTCATGCACGACCTCTCATAAAAGGTGATTTGTATTTGTTTCTAATTTTTGGGGTTCTACACATACCTTCATTTATGTGTGTTTTGTCGTGTTCCTTCTTTATGTAGGCGTCCATACTGATCCTACTATGGGCCATCTTATAAAATGTCGTTTGTGCCATAATCGGCTTTTCCTATTTGAGGCATATCCAACTGTTTGTAGGGCGGGCAGTCAGGACTGCCTGCTTTATCACACACACGAATTCTCAGTTTACATTGGATGCAACCCGCTTTTCTGTCTGTTTCGGGACAATCTGCTTCTCTGTGTCCCTTCGCACCACAGTTGATACATACAGATTGGCTTTCAATACAAAAATTTGTGGAATGCCATAAGTCACAGCACTTTAAATATTTAACAACGTTGTTATAGTCTTCTGTTTTGTGGGCATGGAAGCTGATTTAAACTCTTTCTTGTCGTTATGCACTCTTAAATTATATTGTTGATCGTTGCTCTTCTTTTGGGTCCAGTTTTGAAGCGAATATTCGCTGCATCTGCGAATTCCTACTCTGTCAGGTTGTCACTAAGATTGAGAGAATATAGCTCATCTAAGAAACCCGCACCAGAAACAGATGATGATACTGCATATACTGCGAGCAACGGTGTCCTCTTTTTGGCACCTTCACACTTTATTTCTTTTATCTTTTCTGTTTTTTCCATCAGTTTGTTACAGTCGTCTCTGTATTCAGTTTCCATTACGACTACGTCTGGAGTAGCCCTGATAGGCTTTAAGTTTATCTACACGAGGATTGATATTTCTCGTTAATATATCCCTCACATCTTTCGTGTTTTGTTTTGTTATTGACCTAATATACAGAGTTTTCTCCTGCTTTTCTTTGACTTGATCAAGCTTTATTTGTGTACTTCTTCTCTTCACACCCACTACTGCTGCATACGAGGGAAGAACCGGTTTGTTTTCTGCAATTCGTAGCTTGTCATCTTTTGTTTTGAATTTGCCATTTCCTCTGTTTGGCATCTGGAGCATTTCCAGTCGCTAATTCTTGTCTTAGTTGGTCATTCTCTTTCTCCAAAATGTCTATTTGTCCATCCAGACCTGCCTCGAGTGATTCAACATTACTGGCGGCGTGTAGCCCATTTAACGTATCTACCTACAGTTGTAATCTTGTATTTTCCCTTTGTAACACAGTTATTTGTCCATCGAAATTGGCTTGATGGAATGCAAGTGGAAATAACTCGTTACTTATGATTCCAATATTCATTGACCAACATGTTTCCTTTTCCCTTCGTTATATATTTTCGTGAATCAATTACGCCAAGTATCTCAGATACATCCATTTCTGAAATCAGTGAGCGCCTTGGCGAGCTCTTACCTGTTGTCTTCGGTTTAGTTCTCATTACTGCAACAGATGAAGAATCTTGACTCCTACTTTTGCTCCTGTTCTCCTTACCGCCACCAATCCCCTTGTAAAGTCGAAGGACGGCGATAGATTTGATCAGTGGTTCACAAATTGTGGCACACAAAGCGTATTATTTCCGTGCTTCACAAATCGAACCATTTTCGTAGTACTTAAATCGGGCTTTGTTTGCGGCACACAAAACGAATTTTCTCCGAGCTCCACAGAACGAAGTTTCTCCATGGTACACAAATCGAACTAACGTACTTTTCGACAAAGTTTTATCTCCGGAAGGAGAAAACGCCACTATCAATAAACACGAATGAGATACACTTCTAGGCACTTTCTAGTTGCAATCTGCCTCAATCACCTGAAGACACAAAGGAGAAAGTGAGAAACATAAACATACCGCTTTTGATAATGTTCCAATCACCGTTTACATTCAGTAAGAAACTGCAATACGACACACAAAAGATATTTTTCTCACGTCTGACGGTCCTTCAACACTTAAGTTGATGTTTTATATGTAAAGAAGGTTCACAACATTCCCAGATTAAATAGCACAGTTTATAACCTACTGTACACGAGACGTTGCTCGGAATATCTACAGTTTTGAGCAGTTCCGGACACGAACGCGCATGGAAATCGCGTGAAGACACGAGTGATACCTCACGGAAACGCGAATCACTTCCGCTGTGACAGTCGGATAGACGTGAACACTGATTTACCGTGTTATATGCGGAAAAAAACACAAAGTGAACTCCGGAGACGGCCATGTTGAATGGGGTACCCACTTAAGAATTTTGGGCACTTATTTGTCGAATATGTGTAGATGTGGGAATTAACTTTTCGGTATGGGAATTTACCTGGTTGGCCGCACTTTCAAATACGTGCGCAGCTAGTGACACTGCCCGCATTTCCTACAGCCGCCACCACAGGACGTGGGCTCTGCCAAGAACTATTACGCCGCTGCCAATGAGATGCAAGCATCCCCACTCCAGAGCTCCAACGCTGGATCTACTTAAGTTCGAACATTCATGCACTGATACCATTTTTGAGTGTTTGCCTTTACAATATTTACAGACTTTCATAGTGGCCATTGCTCACGAACTTCTGAGTAGACATTGTATTGAAGAGTGACAGATTTATAAATCTTTGGTACACAGTGATTATAATTAAAGCTAAACTTTCATTTCCTACAGCCGCCACCACAGGACGTGGGCTCTGCCAAGAACGATTACGCCGCTGCCAATGAGATGCAAGCATCCCCACTCCAGAGCTCCAGCGCTGGATCTACTTAAGTTCGAACATTCATGCACTGATACCATTTTTGAGTGTTTGCCTTTACAATATTTACAGACTTTCATAGTGGCCATTGCTCACGAACTTCTGAGTAGACATTGTATTGAAGAGTGACAGATTTATAAGTCTTTAGTACACAGTGATTATAATTAAAGCTAAACTTTCAAACCGCTTTAGAAACAACACCACTCGTCAGAGTTACGTTAAATTGCAATAGAATATTATCGGAGAAGGGGGAAAACGTATGGCAGAAGAAAAATAAATAGTTACAAAATGCAACAATAGATGGCGCTGGAAGCATCATAATTTAATAGTGGTCGACTGCAAATGACAAATGAATCATACAACAATGCCTAATGTGTACGTTTGACGTTAAGCAAACTGCACTACTCATTGTGCATCGGTGTACCGTTGTGATACTGTTAGTTACGTAAGCTCATCCACCACGGCAAGGTCATGTCACATCGGATGGGAAAAATCGGATGTAATTGTCCTGAGGCCAAAAACCGCATAAAAAACATCAATCAAAATCAAATCGGATTATTAATTTCCGTGTGACTGGCGCAAAACGTGTTCAATATGCTTTCCACCGTTTTCTGAAACAAGTTGAAATCGAGAAACAGCATGTTCTGCAACTGATCGAAGTGTTTCCGGGATCACGTTCAGAACGTGTTGCGCAATGCGTGCCTTCAATTCAGCTAAGTTTGCAATCTGAACACTGCACCCAACATCTTTCAGATAGCCCACAGCCAGAAATCACACGGATTAAAATCAGGTGATCGGGACGGCCAGGCTGTAGGAAAATGGAGGCTGATAATTCTAGCTTTTCCGAAATGGCGCTTCAGCAGCTGCTTAACTGGATTTGTAATTGCGGAGGTGCTCCATCTTGCGTAAAAATGATCCTATACATACATCCACGCTGTTGGAGAGCTGGAATGAGGTGGTTGCCAAAAGACACTCATGGCACTTACCAGTGACGGTACGGGTAACTGGACCGTAAGCACCTGTCTCTTCGAAAAAATATGGCCCTATGATAAATGATGCTGTAACCCAACAGTGGTACTGGTTGATTTATGTGTGGATTATCTGTTGCCCACATTCCTCGATTCTGTGTATTGACATATCGTCAGACGGAAGTGGGCTTCGTCTCTCCACAAAATCTTCCACGGCCAATCATTGTCCACTTCCACGCGATCAAGAAATTCTACAGCAGATGTCTCTCTTGCTGGCAGGTGAACAGGAAGCAACTCGAGCACAGGGTAGTTTTGAATGGATAGCAAAGAAGGATATTTCGTAGGATTTTACGCACCGTGCTCACGGGTATGACCAGTGCTCGGGCGTTCTCCGCGCACCACACGTTTTCACACCACCACTCGTCTCCTCCTGCACTGCTGTGGCCACTGCTTCCACTGCGTCGAATCAATTCGTTTCCTCCCTCTACCAGGTTTCACACCAAAAGAAACCGTCTTTTCGAATCATTTTCTCCAGACACAGGGCAGTCATCGGACCAATGACTTTTTTTAAAGCCCTTCAGAGTCCGGAACTTCTGCAGAGCGATGCGTGTACAGTAATCATTCTTGTAATAGAGCTTTACAAGCAGAGCGCGATTCTGCATTGAGACAGTCATTGCGAACGTCGCAGACGCGAAAGGAGGAAAAGCCGTGTATCCGGCGTGTTTATACCAACTTCAATGGGTCGTGCGTATGACAGGTGTTTTCAAATGGTTCAAAGGGCTCTGAGCACTATGGGACTTAACATCTGTCGTCATCAGTCCCCTAGAACTTAGAACTACTTAAACCTAACTAACCTAAGGACATCACACACATCCATGCCCACGGCAGGATTCGAACCTGCGACCGTAGCGGTCGCGCGGTTCCGGACTGAGCGCCTAGAGCCGCTAGACCACCGCGGCCGGCAAGGTGTTTTCATTACAGCGCCATGTATTGATCAATTTTCAGGCTATTTTTTTCTTCTGCCATACGTTTTCCCCATTCTCCGATAATATTCCGTTGCAATTTAACGTCATTCTGACCAGTGGTTTTATTTCTACAGCATTTTGAAAGTTTAACTTTAATTATAATCACCCTATATATTTCCACATCCATATCTATTTTTAGCAACTGACGCTGCAAATACAGCAACGAAGTTATGTGTTATTTTTATTATTTGGCTTTAGATGTAGAGTAAATGAATATCTGAATTCTCTGTTCACGAACTTCATCTGTTCCTCACTGTTGTATCTACTAAAGAGCCACACAGCGTGCAAACTGGCTATGAGCAAAAGGAAGCGGATCAAGGAGCTTTGGACTCCAGAGCAGGACAATTCTGTGTTTATATTGATTTTTTGTGTGTTTGTATACATCAAGTTGAAACAGATAAAGCCGGCCGGGGTGGTCGTGCGGTTCTAGGCGCTGCAGTCCGGAACCGCGTGACTGCTACGGTCGCAGGTCCGAATCCTGCATCGGGCATGGATGTGTATGATGTCCTTAGGTTAGTTAGGTTTAAGTAGTTCTAAGTTCTAGGGGACTGATGACCTAAGGTGTTTAGTCCCATAGTGCTCAGAGCCATTTGAATCATTTGAAACAGATAAGCTGAAATATCTGAGATATTTATGCAATTATCGCAAACGAGGGAGGACAATACATAAGTGCTTAGCAGTATCTAACATCTCATGTTCAGTTTCAGAGTCAATAAATAACGGAACTGCTGTCAGCAGTTTCTTGCCTCGTACAAGCGTAAGCAGTCCAGCAACAGAAGACATCAGCAGCTAAGGAAGGAATTCAGCTGCTGCGTCCGCCCTTCCGACAGTTAGATTGGACGAAGAAGGCGTGAAAACAATATATAACGCAGTTGCATCAACATTTTGGCGCCTACAAAATCGTAGGTGAATCACGCCGTGCATTTTTCTTTCCCTGTATGGAAGTATACACCTACTACCTCCTAGTGAAACTGTTTTCCTCAGAGAGCTTCACACAATGCCGTACGAGATCTTAACTGCTAGATTAAACGAATTCTTTGCGACTCAAAGATACGTTGCTGCTGCACGGTATAAATGTTTCCACACGCAACGTCATACCTGTGATTAATGGTTTGCGAAACTGGAGGGCGTGATTAGAGACAGTAAATTCAGGAGTGTCTATGGTGCACCCTATCAGAATAAAATGCTTCGTGATGCTGTTATTCAAAACCTAACAGATCAGAACTGAGGGTTCAAATTCTAAAGCATCGCAACTCTAGCCTCACAAGGGGAGGCCGCCAATTGTGAAATTCAGATTCAATTCATACTGCGCATAATAAAAGCTGATGGCCAGAGGTGTAATGTATCAAAGCACCAAGATGCACTTCTCAGCCGTTGCCGAGAAAATCGACAGTTAAAAGAAACCGTTGCTGTGAAATACTCTCTACGATTAATAACTTTCTACAGCGTCGTGGTGCAGCGGTAAGCGCTCGGGTTCATAATCCGAAGGTCGCCGGATCGGATCTCGCGCCATGCAATTTTTTGATTTTAGTATTTGTTTTTTGTAATTCAAATGTGTGTACACACACACACACACACACACACACACACACACACACACACACACACACATATATATATATATATATATATATATATATATATATATATATAATTCCCGGCAATCAGTTGCAACAATTATGCATATCATAAGTTGTTGAAAGTCGTTTGTAGTGGAAAAACTGGCGACTTCGAACATCATTATGTTTTCCGCAAACAAAGTTGTATTTCACAGATGTTATTAATTGTCTTCATAATGTTAACCATGTATAGTTAACGGAAGACGTAGAAACGATATTCCGAAACGAATACCTATAGCGTAAGTCAAACGTTCGAATTAGAATAGAAACCGCACGAACACAAATTTTCTGTGGGAGGTATGAAATATAAACTCCGTTACTCGCTCGTTACACTTGAAGGACAGATGTTGAATGGGCAGAAACGAGCCGCCGCATAACAGGGTAGTTGCCTGCTAACTTCGAAAGAAGGTAGATGCGGTCCCTAGCGCAACTTATAACATCGTCGAAGATCAGTGCGGACGTGAGAGCTTTGGTACACCCTGTTAAACAAACGGAAAAATGGAGGCGGTACAATTGGAGAGCGATCCGCCTTGACCAACATGCATAAGCAATTCATTAATAGTTTATATATATATATATATATATATATATATATATATATATATATATATATATATATATTATTGGTGTTTTGCCCTTAAAGAGCGCATTTGGACTAAACTACATGGCCAGTTCCTTTTGCTGCCTTCCTTGCTGCCCAAACTTCCCTCATTCGCTCGCTGTGTTTCTGTTTCCGGTCCTCTGTCCATGCTTCTTGTCGACTTCGTGTCTTCGGCTTCATCTTGATTGCCTTTTTGGTTGCCCATATTTCATTCATCTTCTGGCTGTGATCTTGCTTTCGTTCTTCGGTCCATTTTATGCCTGTTCGTTTGTCGCATTGTATCTCATGTAGTTTACTTTTCTTAATGATGTTTCTGAACTTTATTCTGTCGTTTATTGTGTCTGCTGTTATGTTGAGCTGGTTCAGGTCGTTTTCTACCTCTGCCACCCATTTGTTGTTTCTAGTGGTTACCCAGTCAAAGATCTGTTTGGTCAGCCTGTGTGATGGCATTCTGTATAGGTGTCCATAGAATTGTAGTCTGCGTTTTCTAATCTTTTCTGTGATTGTCTCCGTATGTTTGTACAGTTCCTCTGTAGGTTTCTTGATCCATATTCCATTGTTGTTAGTTGCGCCAAATATTTTCCTAAGTATTTTCCGTTCTACTTTTTCTAATTGTCTGATACGTGTATGCCCTCGGATTAGTGTGGTCTCTGCTGCATATAGTGCCTCGGGGAGCACCACCGTGTCGTAATGGCGTAATTTGGCTTTTTGTGAGATAGACTTCTTGTTGTAATGATTCCACACTACTTTGTATGCCTTGTCCAGTTTAGTCTTTCTTTCTTCATTTGAGTCTCTGTTATGTCCACTCATTTGTAGTGTTTCACCGAGGTATTTGAAGTTTGCTGTTTTGTAAATCGTGCCATACTTTGTGTTCAGAGATGAGAGTTTCTTTGTGCTCATAAACTGTGTCTTTTCGTAAGAGATCTGTAGTCCAGTTTTGGAAGCGATTTCGTGCAGTTTTTCAATAGCGTCTTTTGTTTCCTTTATACCTTTCGTGACAATCGCCAAATCATCTGCAAAAGCCAGGCATTTAATCTGTAGGTCTCCTAAGGTTATCCCCTGTTGTGATGTTTCCCATTCTTTTATGACCTTATCTAACACCAGACTGAAAAGGAGAGGTGAGAGGCCATCGCCTTGTCGGACACCTGTGCGAATTTCGAAGGGCTCTGATAGTTCCCCACAGAACTTTACTTTGGAGGTCGTGTTGGTTAAAGTTTGCTCTATGATAGCTCGTGTTTTGTTGTCTACTTTGTATTCTGCTAGAATTTTGAAGAGAGTTTTCCGGTCGATAGAGTCGTACGCCTTTTTGAAGTCAACAAAGGTAATGATCAGGTTCTGTTTGTGTTGTAAAATCATTTTCAGGTTCCAAATTTGTTCCGCACAAGACCGCCCCTTACGGAAG
This sequence comes from Schistocerca cancellata, assembly GCF_023864275.1. Classification (NCBI taxonomy): domain Eukaryota; kingdom Metazoa; phylum Arthropoda; class Insecta; order Orthoptera; family Acrididae; genus Schistocerca; species Schistocerca cancellata. The sequence continues at coordinate 216,086,056 of NC_064631.1, forward strand.
CCTGCTTGGTATTCCCCAATCAAGTGGTCGGTTTGGCATTCTAGTCTGTTTAGTAAAGCTTTAGAGAGGATCTTGTATGTGTCCGGTAGTAGGGATATTCCTCTGTAGTTGTTCGGGTTAGTCTTGTCACCTTTTTTGTGTAGTGGGTGTATCAGGGCAGTTTTCCAGTCGTCAGGAATTTTCATGGTTTTCCAGATGTCTTCCAAGATCCTGTGGATGTCTTTGGTGAGTTCTGGGTCTTGTAACTTCCAGATTTCCGCGATGATGCCATCTTCTCCTGGTGCTCTACGATTCTTGAGTGACTTTATTATTTCTTTAACTTCTTCTAGAGTTGGAGGTTCACTATCTGGATTGTATGTGCTCGTTTCTGTCATCATTTCTTCCATGGGGGGGGGTCCGTGTTGAGCAGTTTTTCAAAGTACTTTGCCAGAATGTGACAATTGTTTTTGGTATTGGTTTCTAGGGTTCCATCCGGTCTTCTGAAGCACAAGTTGGGTGGTTGATATCCAGTCATATTTTCTCTGAACGTTCTGTAGAAGTTTCTTGTATTGTTCTTCATGAAGTCCGATTCGATCTCTGTCAGTCGCCGTTTGTCATACTGTCGTTTTTCACTGCGAATGATTTTGCTTGATTGCTTCTGTGTTTTCAAGAAGTTCATCCAATTCTCTTGGGATTTATGGCAACTAAATTTTTTCCATGCACTGATTCGTTGGTCAATAGCTTGGTCACATGTGTGGTTCCACCAACGGTGTTTCCGTGTTCGTGGTGCTTGTGCTAGTTTCATGGCCTCTCGGATTCTTCGTGAAAGTTGTGTCCAGTCTGTCGTTTTCTCCATTTTAATTTTGTGTAATATTTGTGTCTGGTTTAAAGTAACGTATTCTGGATCTGGTCTAACAATTTTGTTCTTCTGGAGCTTTTTCTTGGGCAAAAGACGAATCCTGATCTGTAGTAGGTGGTGGTCTGAGTCGAAGTAGCCTTTACGGGTGTCTATGTTCAAAATTTCTTTTTGTGAGTCTTTCTGCACTATTACGTGGTCGATTTGTAGTTCTTGCTTTCCGCTGGGGAATTTCCATGTGGTAAGTTTTCGTGTTGGTTTCTTGAATTTTGTTGACATAATGGCGAGGTCGTGGCTTTTGCAAAAGTCTATCAGATGTTTTCCGTTTTTGTTGGTGTCCTTGTGTGGAGTATGTTTTCCTGTGATATGTCTGTATATCTTTTCTTTTCCGAGTTTGGCGTTGAAGTCTCCCAGTATTATTTTGACTCTATGTGCAGGAATATATATATATATATATATATATATATATATATATATATATATATATTTGAATTACACTAAAATAATAATAAAAAATGTTGCATGGCGCGAGATTCGATTCGGCGACCTTCGGATTTCGAACCCGAGTGCTTACCGCTGCGCCACGAAGCTGTAGAAAATTATTCATCGTAGAGAGTATTTCATGGCAACGGTTTATTTTAACTGTCGATTTTCTCGACAACGGCTGAGAAGTGCATCTTGGTGCTTTGCCACATTACACCTCTGGCCATGAGCTTTTATTATGCGCAGTATGAATCGAATCTGAATTTCACAATTGGCGGCCTCCCCTTGTCAGTGAAATTAGTTATCGAAGCACGCCAAATTCAAGACTTAGCCAAGCAAGATTTCTGTCTATCAGTTATCTCTTCACTTGAGGCAAACAACCCGTGCCCCAGCCAAAGCTGCGGCCACAGCACTCGCACGTCAGTACCGCCTAAATAAGGTCGGACACATCACACGCAGTGTTTCTCGAGCCGGTGAAACGCTAATTACACTGACGGAGCCCCGCGCAAAGCGAAGTCATGTGTGAAATGCTATGTCACCCATGATCGGAAGACAAGCCGAATGCAAATTTTGTCATCGCGCCTAACAGACAGAACCGGTCTTCCTGCAAAATACTAGAAAGCCCTCCTCTGTTTCACGCGGGAATAAAGCAAAGCAGCCGCGCGGTTTGAGGCGCCATGTCACGGACTGCGCGGCCCCTCCCGCCGGAGGTTCGGGTCCTCCCTCGGGCATGGGTGTGTGTGTGTTGTTGTTATTAGCATAAGTTAGATTAAGTTAGTTTAAGTAGTGTGTAAGTCTAGGGACCGATGACCTCAGCAGTTTGGTACCTTAGGAATACACAAACATTTGAACACATTTAAAGCAAAGCAGGAAAGAATGAAAATCAATGACATTTCAGCTTTAGATCTTGCGCCTCCTTCTGCACATAAATCAGACAAGCGAAGACGTATAAAACCCACAAAAACGCTCTTAATGCAAATACCACACACTTCAAAAAGGCTCTCCCAATCTCGAATTTCACCAAGGCGCTGTAGGGCGCCGGTGAATGCAGAGAACAGTTTTTCACAAGCCGGAATGGACAAAATGGTTCAAATGGCTCTGAGCACTATGGGACTTAACATCTGAGGTCATCAGTCACCTAGAACTTAGAACTACTTAAACCTAACTAACCTAAGGACATCACACACATCCATGCCCGAAGCAGGATTCGAACCTGCGACCATAGCGGTCGCGCGGTTCCAGGCCGGCCCGGAATGGACATTTGTATTTAGAGAACACAGCGTAAGCTGTGGATTACACTACAAATTTTTAACCAGTCAGTGCCTTTTCGACTAGGTACCGGAGCATCTGCCACGTGGCTTAACCTAGATATTCACGCCTTTGCAAACATCAAGTCTGAATCTCACAGCCTATAGCGGCGACATTATTTCAGTGCTTGGAACGTGCTGCTTACTTGCGAAACATAAAAAAAGCGATTAAGTAAGTACCTTTCGCTGTAGTCCACTCACAGAAGACTCAAAATGTTCTCTGCACGGATGCGACTGATTCCTTCGGATTGGACGTACAGGAAAATGACCATGCTGAGCCGCGTGCGGCTCGCGTTGATGCCGCTCATAGCTTCGCATCTTGTAATAGCGATAGTAGCGTCTCGTTTTCTTAGTGTGTTCAATGGCGCCACTACGTTGGCTCGCCTTGTCTGTCCGTGAGTGGCAGCAGCAGCGTTTACCGATAGTGCGTACTGTGGTACCATGTTTGGAGCGGCCTCTAGTATTTCCGGGTCATCGTGTGTCGAGCGAGTTGAGTTGGGACGGAGCAGCAGTGAGGTCTGGACAGCCAGTATTCACCCGACCGCTGGCGACGCACATGCACTGCCCGACGGAAGGATGTGGTAGCGAGAGTGCACGACCATGTCAAGGACCGGATTCAGCGAGTTTTAGTTGAATGGACCGTTATATTCGAGTAGTGCAACTTTCACTTGTGTGAAACTTCCTGGCAGATGAAAACTGTGTGCCCGACCGAGACTCGAACTCGGGACCCTTGTCTTTCGTGGGCAAGTGCTCTACCATCTGAGCTACCGAAGCACGACTCACGCCCGGTCTCACAGCTTTACTTCTGCCAGTATCTCGTCTCCTACCTCCAAACTTTACAGAAGCTCTCCTGCGAACCTTGCAGAACTAGCACTCCTGAGAGAAAGGATATTGCGGAGACATGGCTTAGCCACAGCCTGGGGGATGTTTCCAGAATGAGATTTTCACTCTGCAGCGGAGTGTGCGCTGATATGAAACTTCCTGGTAGATTAAAACTGTGTGCCCGACCGAGAAAGTTTGGAAGGTAGGAGACGAGATACTGAGAAGTAAAGTTGTGAGACCGGGCGTGAGTCGTGCTTCGGTAGCTCAGATGGTAGAGCACTTGCCCGCGAAAGGCAAAGGTCCCGAGTTCGAGTCTCGGTCGGGCACACAGTTTTAATCTGCCAGGAAGTTTCATATCAGCCCACACTCCGCTGCAGAGTGAAAATCTCATTCTTTCACTTGTGTGTTTGTGTATCTGCCCGTCGAAGTGACCTCATGGCAATACGTTGTCAGTTGACGATTTATGCTAGGATCTTTCCCGTGCCTAACTTGAGTGGGGACGACCGTTGGTTGGTCGTTCGAGCGGTCGTCGCAGCGGAGGACGTGCATTTGGTCTTCCGGCCGCTTCTGGCTTCTCTGTGTTTGTGCCGACTTATAATTCGTCCGTGTTGTTTCACAGTGACTGATTTTAGCATTGTGAGTTGTTGGTGGAATTGTTTTCCCGGATCCGTGTGTATTTTTTGGTTTTGAATCAGCAGTTATTTTAATGCTGTCTGCGTAATGGATGTGGAGAGGAGTGGCGAACGGACTTCAGGTCGGTTGGGGGCGCAGCAGCGATCAGGTCCGTGCAGTGCGAAGGCACTCTGTCGGCGTGCTGCCACTGCCGGATCGAGGAGGGGTAGCTGCGAGAGCGACGACTTCGTTGCACACCGTTCCCTGGACGTTTAAGTTCAGTGAAGAGTTAACTGCTAATGCAACCTCGACTATTCTGAGAGCGCGCCTTTGGTCGGCGGGTTGTTGCTCCCAGGGCCTCTGAACCTGGCGGCAACGAGTGAAGTGTTTCGAGGCGGTGAAATATAGCAGCCGTCTTTCTCTATTTGTTATTCATCATTGAATTTCATATTAGGGAAGTGCAACCAGCGGTATTTTATGCTTTGTATCCGCTAACACCCCAGTTACCTGCCCTGGAGGTTAGCGTACTTTTCCGGCAGTGTACCTTTCCTCGTCATGTTTATGCTGTCCGACACGGCATGAAGTTCGACAGCCTCTTGCATTGTACTATGCATTTTTTTTAGGTCTACCTTGGTTCTAGTGATTCTTTCGGCCTTGGGTGTTTTCTGAAGACGTAGTGCTGTCTGTCTCTTCGCCCTTGCCTAAAAATATTCCATCGTTGTACCGGTGATCGGACGTTAGGCGGATTGGTTAGTCAGTCGGTCGGCGCTTAAGCTGCCCCTAGTTTGAGTTGCCATCCTGTTACGTGAGTACAACTCTTGGCTGCCTGTCCCACCTTAACTTATGCTTGAGTTACCTTCCCAGGCCGACCCTTGGAACGCTTGCTGAGAGCCGCTTGTCTTGATTCCTTAGATTATGATGTTTGTTTTAAGGATATTTGTACTTTTCTAATTATTGTTGATGTGGCCTTCAGCCTAGCAATAATTTCACTTCTTTGGTGATAAGGCCTTCAGCCGTGTTACAGTAAGTTTTTTTTAAAGCAAACTTGCTTTAAAAGCAAGGGATTTATTTTAAAGGTTCTATTTGGAATTGTTTTCCTGACTTCTAATTCAAGCCTTCAGCCGTTTGTGATAAGAAGTTGTGCGTGGCCTTCAGCTGAGCAACCATTTCACCTCTTTCATAATAAGGCCTTCAGCCGTGTTACAATAAGTTTTTTTTAAAGCAAACTTGTTTCAAAAGCAAAGTATTTGTTGAAATGTGCCGTTTGTTATTTGAAGTTGTGTGTCGCCTTACGCCGAGAAATAATTTCACTTCTTTCGTGATAATGTCTTCAGCCGTGTTAAAGTAAGTTTTTTTAGCAAACTTGTTTTAAAAGTAAGTTATTTATTTTAAAAGTTCTATTTGGAATTGTTCTTCTGACTTCTAATTCAGGCCATCAGCCGTTTGTTGTTTGAGGTTATTGTTGGTGGACTTCGGCCCTAAAATCGTGGAATTTTTTTTCTGTGATAAGGCCTGTCAACCGTCATAGTCAATTGTTTTTTAAGAGGTTGTTTTAAAATTTTAATTTCTTTAAATAAAGTTTACGTATGTGTTGTGCAACCGAGAGTAACTGATTACGGCCCCATCCACAATCGTAACCTTATCCTGCCCCATCCTGAGAAACCGGCTCTCACATGCCATTGACACAAAAGTTTCCCTTATCACAATTCAGCAGCTCTGTGACAAGTATCAAGATTTGTTCGACGGTACTCTAGGATGTGTAAAGGATTCTCACGTTCGCTTTACACTGACAGCTAACGTGCATCCCAAATTTTGCCGCACACGCCCTTTTTATTTATTTATTTTTGGCTCTGGGTTACAGGGACCACACAGCCAACTTCGGTTATAAAGTGCCAAAGACACATAACCGCAAAAAAGCGAAATAGCACAAAATTACGAAGTTAGCATACAAACACACTCTTAAAGTAAAATAGAAGCGCAATTGACAAACAGCAGGCAATCGGCGGCAGTGATGACAATGACACTTGAGCAGAATTACAAACAGCACAATGCAGCAACATTATGATAAACAGGCTCTTACAGTAAAAGGCACAACATGAAAGGGCAAACACGTACGTCATACAATAAGTACAACAATAGCTGAAGAACAAAACTACGAATAACATCGTATAACAATATGAGAGGCGTAGCACACAGACAGACGTACCAAAAGGACAATCACAATACAAGCAACGGTATATGCATTAGTGTCAGTAGAACACTGACACAAAATGCACAAGAAAGCAATACTGAAAATTTAACGTACAAATAGAAGTCTGTATGCAACACAAAATTACGCACCCGATTACGAACCGGGCTGATGCCATCTGAAATGAAGACCTCGACAACTTATAAATTAAATTTGGGTGCCGGTGGCTTTCAAATAGTCTGTGAGCAAGTTATATTTGTCAAAACGGTATAGTGAAACAGGAATATTGGTGGGGAGCGGATAACCTCTCGCAATCAATTTTTTATACATGTCTGACTGTGCAATGCTGTGTTTGGGACATGCCAATACGACCGCATGCATGCATGCATTACGAGACGGCGTGGTTATAGAAATTCAGAGACTGGAATCCGTTGGAATCTTAACACCTTTTTCAGCAAGTCAGTGAGCATTACTGTCATTCGTAAGCCAAATGGGAAGATTCGCCATTGTGCGGATTTCAGGCGTAGGGTAAATTCAGACATTGATTCTATCGATTCAGACATATAAAGGAACAGTTATCAAAAATTGATGTAGCAGAGGCCTATGTTCAATTACCATTCGACGAAGACACAAAACAATTTTTGCTGTGAATGCTCATGTCGGCTTGTTTATCAGCGCCTACCTTTAGGAAGTGCTTCCGCAACTGCATTGCTTCAAAAATTTCTCCAACAAGTAACGTTTAAGGTATCTTCTTGTTTTAATTATCTTGATGACATAATCATCTCCGGAAAAAAACCGGAACAACACCTTAGAAATTTGGGCCGTTTTTTTTCAAGTTTAAACTGAGGCAGTGCTCAAATGTAATTTGCGGGAATGTTCTTTTTGCAGCCTCACAACGACTGAATGCTTAGGACATATCAACGATGTCAATGGTACTCGTCCTTCGACGAAACATTTGCAAGCAATTCAGTAATCCCTATCTCCTAATAATTTACGGTAACTGGGAAAATTGACTTACTACATAAAGATCACTCCTAACGCGGCACAAATTGCCGCCCCTCCGAATCGCCTCAGACGTAAGGATGTTCAGTTTCATTGCACAAAAGATCCTGACAAAGCTTTTCAATGACTAAAAAATTTGTTGCTTCGTCAACCTTGCCATTTGCACGATGATCCGCTCAAACCACTTGTGCTTGCAGTCGATGCCTCATCCGATGGCATAGGGGCGGTTTTATACCACAAAATCGGCAGCACAAAACGTTCCATTGCATTTGATTCCAAAACATTGAACAGTGCTTAGATTAATTATGGTCAGCTGGAGATGATGATGATGATGTTTGGTTTGTGGGGCGCTCAGCTGGACAGTCATCAGCATCCACACACTGTCCCAATTTTTACACATTCCAATTTTTTTCACAGTCGAATCTAGCCACTGTCACAAATAATGATAATTATGAAATGATGAGGACAACACAGACACGCAATCTCCGGGCAGAGAAAATCCACAAACCGGCCGGGAATCGAACCTCGGACCCGGTGATCAAGAGGCAGCATCAGCTGGAGAAGGAAGCCCTGGCTATAATACATGGTGTCACCAATCTTCATCATTACCTGTACGGCATTTTTTTCCCCCGATCACAGATCGTAAGCCGTTGACTGCACTGTTTCATCCGTCAAAACAAGTTCCCGACCGCAAGGCAGAAAAGCTTCAACGTTATTCGTCATTATTGTCAAATTGCCAGTACGAAATTATGTATCTCCCAACGGCGCAACACACAAAATCCGACATATTGCCTCGTTTATCTGTCGGAACAGTTACAGCATTCGACGTATCTGAAGCTTCTTGGTTACATATTTGTTCTTCTGATTTCCAAGCACTGGATTCTTTTCCGCCGGCCGGGGTGGCCGAGCGGTCTGGAACCGTGCGACCGCTACCGTCGCAAGTTCGAATCCTGCCTCGGGCATGGATGTGTGTGATGGTCCTTAGGTTAGTTAGGTTTAAGTAGTTCTAAGTTCTAGGGGACTGATGACCTCAGAAGTTAAGTCGCATAGTGCTCAGAGCCATTTGAACCATTTCATTCTTTTCCTATTGACTCACTGTGGATCGCACAAGCCACGGAACATGACCAATCATTACGATTGCTAAAAATTTACATTTGCGAACGTTGTCCACGCTCTCAGATAAGTATTCCTGGTCCTCCAGTGCGAAGATATTTTGTGCACCGCAACAGGTTAATATCTTCTGAATTATGTGGTTCTGCTTCATACACCTAATGAACAGACCGGAGTGTTAATCCCTGCCTTGTTGCAGCAGCAGGTTAAGTCTTCTATATAGAGGTCATTGTGGAACAGTTCGCACTAACCAACTGGTGCGCCAACAATGTACCTCCCTTGGTTTAGATAAGCAAACAGAACGTGTGACGGCACAAGTCGCGCTTAGCGGACAGCCAGGCCGTTCCGCGTCAGGAATTTTTCTCCCTCCATGTAGGCTTTACTGGCCCCTTTGGGCAAAGACGTTGGTGGACTATCATCGGTGGCCACAGCAAATACCCTTTTGTGATCCCAATCTATTCGACGAATCCCGCCAACACTATCAAGGCAGTCACTTCTGTATTTTCTCTCGAAGGCTTGCCGAAAATATTTGTTTCTAACAATGGACCTCCTTTGTCTTCCAAGAAAATTGTACAATTTTTCAAATGCAACGGATACAAGAAGTCAGGACAGTGCCATTCTCCCCACAGTCTAACGGTGAGGCCGAAACGTTTCGTTCGAATGTTCTAAATGCAAATGTCAAAACTTCGAGCTTCACATTCAAGTGTAGATGCATTACTGATGTTTCAGAGTTCATATCGTACTTTAGCTTCTCCTGACATTTTGCCAGCAGAACGTTTGCCTGGGACCGGACTTTGCTGCATCTGCTTCGTCCTTGAAGCTCTGCTTGACTTTCAGACTTCAACACGAAGTTTCACCGGAACGTCAGAGGGAACTACAAGCCGCGTTTATGAGAATCTCAGATCAGCTGGCAGAGCGAAGTATACTATTCGCGGCAGCACATGCACACATCAGCGGCACCAATTTCAGCTTAAGATCCGTGAATTTAGTGATCCTGTCGTAGATCAAACTGTTTCAGATTTCTTCACTACACGAAATCCGGCCACCGTGACGTAGTCGCATTCGTCTGCCTCAATGGAGCCACCTACGCAGGTTACAGAGCGGATACCTCTTCCCGCGGCCGTCTCACCGATGGAAATCTCTGTCTGCCCAACTGGAACGGCATTGCTGCCAACGCCGCAGGTGGCCTCTCCCACGGACATCGACGCCGTCTAGTCGCCGGCAACCTCTGCTGCACCCTCCATATCTGTGGAGTCTGATCCGCAAGACGCAATGACGGGAAGCGGTTTGGTCTGTACTGCTCCCAGCCAAGCAACCAGCCTCATCACTATCTGCGGCAGAGGCCTTCCCCCGTACCTTCCAAGTTTGGTGGGGAGAGGTGCGGTGTCGACCGTTATCCAGTCAGCCGCACTTTAAAATACCTAAGTGCGCTGCTGCGTTTCCTACAGCCACTCCAGGCAAAATTTGCAGAGGTGCAGGGCTCAGATAGTGGGGGTTGTGAAATCAGCGAAATATGAAATGTTTGCGAACTGCTGGTGAGTCTCACTTCCTCAAATCCAAGATATGGGGTGCAGTTGGGGAAAGGGGGTAGTTCATCCAAAATTTGCAGAACGTGAGGTCCTCCCCTCTCCACCCCTCCTTGATCTTGGCATGTGGGGTGATGTCACGGTTCCTGGAACAAAGACAAGGAACTACTGGCGCTGACGTCAGCAAAATATGACATGCGCAATTCTCTCAGCTGTCATATGACACCACAGATAAAAAAGTGCTGACAGATAATGAGTCAGAGTTTCCCGCCAGAACCCTTAGTGCCCTGCTGTTGCTTGTTGTATCTTCACATGATGTCCTTTCTCCAGTTTAATGCCGGGCTTGCTTGGCTTGGAGGCTTGGAAATTAGCCGCAGATTTGCTGTCGCCGGACCCGTTACTGATATGGAGGGTAGGTGGCAGAATCCCGATGTTATGCAAATCACATCCAAGTGGGTTTATGTTGATTCTGCACAAGGTGTGTAACGCAATCTCATAAAGGCCCTGATATAAATCTTATATGGAGTGGCTAGCCTTTTATACAATTTATTCATTAAATTAATTGATCCAAGTTCTCTCCCCCCCCCCCCCCGACAAATGATAAATGATGATGGGAAAGGGCTATGGTCAGTGTGACTGTTTGAGAGATAAATGCCATACGAAAAATTTACATTTAAATTTAGTTTCTTTAAATGGAACACAAAATTAATCATTAATTTATACAAGAGTGAATCAAGTATGTTAACCTAAACCAAACATGTAAATAATCCTCATTTGACAGAGGTATTGTCAAGATCCTGGTACAAACAACACTGTACGGTATCTAGTGTGCTTCTCTACCACAAAGAGGGGAAGCACAGAAAACAGATGAATTGTATCAAATCGACAAACAAGTGAGTAATCAGATGCAGTATCACGGTATCACATAACGAGGCAGAGTGGTTCTAGGCAAATCTGAATTCGAATTTTAGGCAGCTGAACAATCAACTAAAACCTTATCGATCGGAGTTGCGTATATTACTAACAGTATGGCGGAAGACAGCGTGTTGATGACAGCTGCTAATCGTGGTCGGTTCCGCTGGAGTGAGATGGAATCAGCCTCGGAGACTGATAGAAAGAAGAGCATGAAAAAAAAAGTAGGATTTTGTCCAGATGGCCGGATAAGTGAAACTACAAATGAAATTACTCTGTAGCAAGGGCGACAAAGTATGCGACGGACTCTTTGCGACCAGGAAACAACTCCTCAAATTCTCTTCTATCTTGCGCACAGAGAGTTACCGCCCTGCTTGTGCCAGAACTCGGCCAATCGTCACCGATAAACAAAGCTTTCACCGATTATGGAGTTATAACAAATTCGTCTACACTCCTGCTATTGTACTCTGTCAACCTAGGCGCCATTCCTTCCTTCCCGCCAATTTCCAACGGTTACAGCAAACGTGTACTGAAGTAAGAGTTGAGCAGCCTATCGCTGCCTCCACCATGACTTTGTACACGGAGATTTCTGGCGATAGGCGCTAACAGAACATGATTATTGTGGTGCCGTTCTGTCAGCTACGCCGTGGAGCTTGGCGACCATGTCTCAAAAACGTCCAAAACAAAGCAAAGCCTTATCACTGATCTGGTGGGTTCCTGCCAAAACATAAGACTTTCGCGAGAAAACTGCCCCTAATCACTGTAAAAAATAGCGAGCGTTCGTCGCTCTGGCCCCTGACACCTGACATCAAAAGAGGGAAAGCCTCCTCATCGCCCAAAACTTCCTGCTTGTCTCCATCGTGAACTGAACAGAATTATGCATGCATCCTACTCCCAGTCGTGTACATGCTGGTAGATAGCATCCGATGATCTACTTTGGATGACAATACAGTACAGTGCCGAAACGACATTAATTTGCATGCATGCAAATTCAGATCTTAGAAATGCTAGATATGCTGGTTTGACGGCCCTAGAAGTATGTATGAAGAGCCCAGAGGGCCTGCCGTCTTACACGCTCGTGTTAGATTGTTCGTAGCCTCGTCGGTTGGAGTTTGTGAAGTCTATGAGTGAGTAGTTCAGACCGCGTGACATAACCGTCAAATTAGTGATTCGTTCGCATTCTTTAGCTGGCAGAAACATGGGTTACAAACTTCGAAAGCACGTTTTTATTTTGAAAAGGTTTCAAAAGACTGCATTCTGTGTTCAAGTCTTAATCTCCCTCTACAATGTTTACCCTCCACACTACCCTTCATTACTAAACTGAGATTGGTTGGTGCCTCATGATGTGCCCTATTAGTTTTTATGTTATTTTTCGGCAAGTTGACCCATAAATAACTTTTTTCCCCAATTTGATGCCCATGCAATCTTTAACATTCATCTGTAACATCACATTTCAAAAGTTTCCATTCCTATCTTCTGTTGCGGCCACATGTAGTAAGCGTTGCTTCACGCAGTGGAGAATGGCAAAACAGAGGCAGCCGGCGATCGAGGCGTTGTGATGAAGTAAACGCGGTACAGGTAGCCTTGCTGACAGTAACAGTCTACTAACCGGCTGATGCAAGGACGCACGCAGACTGAGTGCCGAGCGAAGCCTGGAGAGTGCTGAGTAAGGGGAAGTGAGGCCAGCACGTTAAGTTACGCTGCAATATACTGCGAGAGTAATAACAAAAAGCTATTACTGAGGGTAAAAAACGTCCTCCTACCGGATATAAATAGTGGAGCGCAGGCATCAAGAGACATTAGGAAGCAGTTCGGATCTGATGACGGACGTGGTCCGTGTCCGAATGTTCAATCTTCGTAGGTGACGATTCCGGAAGTCTGTTCCAGCTCGCAGGAGTCATCTGTTCGCTGACAGATGTCAACTTCAGCTCTGGTGGTCGGCCCGGGTTCGGTCAGCACCGTGGCTGACTAACTACAGCGAGAACTTCCAGCAGGACCGGCCACAGCGCGGTCTTGGTCACAGGTGCCGCCGGGGACTGATGCCCAGACTTCACGACAACCCGGCCCCACGGCGCGTGGTTTGTCCATGACGGGACCTCGCGGACATCGCGACTGACGGTTTCCCAGCCGCTGGTGCAGCAGGCGTCGGCAGCTGACCTCCGAGCGGCGACGAGTTCATCTCAACCACAGGGCATCCTGGCTTCAGCGGAGCACTGGTAGCCTGAGGCCCCGAGTGCGATCTCTGGTGCGCGTTGCACGCATTGTCGGAGAATCTACACAGCAGCAGCCAGGGAGAGCGATCCGCAGGGCTGGGCAGCGACGACGAGGGAGAAATTGTAAAGAAAGTTCAATAAATAATTGTATAACTCCAAGCCGTCCCAGTCTTTGGCGCAGCCACTGTGTCTGCTGCTAACAAATGTTTCAGAGTCGTAACAAGTAGTGAGAAGGCGTAACAAGTAGCAAACTGCCATAGCAAGTGGCGTCAGGCACACCCACGCCACGACTTTGACTAGCACAGTGCGGAGCAACCGAGAAACACTGAATAGGATGAGTCCAGCAACTGCCTTCTCTCTATGTTTTCTGTGTAGCTAGACATGTCGAGGGTAACGTTAAGGGATTTGAGAGTGTCATTAAAAATGCCTAGCAGCCCTGTAAACTTATCGCAGTTTCATAGGAATGATAGTCACGTTAACTTAGTACCATCTAAATGTGTAGAGTGTGGATTAACAGGTCACGTCGCTCCTTGCGATAAATTTGTACGAAGTACTTGCGATGTGTGTGGCTTCTATGGTCATGCAATGGGACAATGTGGTAGGTCTAGATGGCTTGCCATTAGACGTGCTAGGAATTACCTTGCTTCTGGGTAATACAATTTTATTTTTGTGAGGTGAGGTATACCACACGGAAAATGCCAGAGACACGTGCAACCGGGACAAGTGACGCCGTAGTCGCATTGACAGAGCAAGTTAAGAAACTGATTGAAGAAAATAAGTTGCAAAAGCAGCACATGCAGAGGATGTAGCAACAATTGTTGCAAAATACTCAACCAGGCTCGGGAAGCGGTAGCGTAGAATGCAAGGGTACTGTCTTTTCCGGTGTGGCAGATCGTTCAGCGGCTTCTCGGGTAAAACATCAGAGGATGTGAATGTTTTCATTGGTGACATACGTAGTATGGCTAGACTGTGTGACTGGTCGGATGAAATGTGTTTGCAAATGGTGAGGTTACGGTTAGTAGGTGACGCAAAGACTTATGTGTCATACCACGAAGGGTTAAAGGATGCTACTACGTTCACAGAGTTGGCTGAGGGATTATTGCAAAAGTTTTGGAAACAAAACAGTGCCAGATTTTTTAGAGAAAAATTGGGGAGGATGATGTAAAAAACGGGTGAAACGGTAGAAGAATTTGCAGACAGAATTAGGAGAACGAATGCGTACACGTATGAGTTAATGCAAGATGCGAGAGCAAATGAAATTCTATTGAAAGAAGCAGAGAATAGAGCTTTAGACGCATTTTTGCAAGAGGTCTTGCCGGATTTTTCACGACAGATACGGATGGAAAATCCAAGTGACTTAGCAGCAGCATTGCCCGTAGCTACACATTTGCGGGAAGTGGATAGCGCCACTAGAAGTCGCAATGACAAGAAAATTTGTTCGTCTGCCAAAGAGTGTTACCGTTGTGGGAAGCAAGGTCATTTTGAGGGACAATGTCGGGAACCGCAATGTTTCAATTGTCAGAAAATAGGGCGTAAGACACGGCAGTGTAAAGCCAAAAAATGGGTTAATGATACAGCAGGTAAAAAAAATGTTAAACGAAAAAGGGAGTGTTCCTGCCGTCAGGAGACATTCCCAGTAAAAAGAGGTACTCAGAGAGTGCACGAAGAGGCGGGTTGTAGTTTGATGGTTTGAATAAAAGATAAGTGGCGAAGAGTTTTAGTGGATACTGGAGCGCATTTATCAGTTGTCAGTGTGGACCTTGTGGGCAAGAAAGGATAGGAAGCTCCGAGATACAGATTGCGTGCAGTAGGTGATAAAAAATTAGATGCACTAGGGACAACACAGCTCAAGTTTAAGATAGGGAACGTGTGGTTCCGGGAGCAAATGGAGGTGGTGTCAACTGTGGGACAGGGATTTTCAGCGATACTTGGGTTGGACTTTCTGATTAAACATCACACCAAAATTGACCTTTCGCAACATACGCTGGGACTCGATGGGAACATGTTCTCAATAGGTACAGTCGTTGTAAATGTTTCAGAGTCGCAAGGTGCACCGATAGCTAAGGTGATACCAACTAAACTGCGTACAAGTGCATTAAAGGTGATTTCGTGTTACAAAGTACGAACAGGTACAGGGAAGTTGATCTGCGTACCGGTGGATGTCGATGTGCCACAGCAGGGGTTATTCTTGGTAGAGCCACTACCGAGTATTGAGGTTTTAGACGAAAAGCATTGCTTTATTCGTAGGAGTGTATCGCGGGTAACGGACATAAATGGGCAGTTTATGGTACCGGTGAGTTTAGATAACTTCGGGCGGGATGATGTTGATCTGCCGAAGGCTTTAGTAATAGCCACATTAGAGTTAATGCAGCCGACCGAAGTGGCCGTGCGGTTAAAGGCGCTGCAGTCTGGAACCGCAAGGCCGCTACGGTCGCAGGTTCGAATCCTGCCTCGGGCATGGATGTTTGTGATGTCCTTAGGTTAGTTAGGTTTAACTAGTTCTAAGTTCTAGGGGACTAATGACCTCAGTTTCATAGTGCTCAGAACCATTCATTAGAGTTAATGGATGAGGAGGACATCGATAGTTCGAGGCTAGACTATGATGTAAAGCAAACAGTCAGCACGTCTGCACTTCGTGACAAGGTAAATCATTTGAGAGGAAATGATCGTTCGGGTATGGAAGCATTGTTAGTAAAGATTAAATCATTGTTTGAAGCACAGGGTACGTTACCTGCTACACCGATAAAACAGCATCGTATTGCGAAAGGGAATCATGCTCCGGTATATCGTAAGCCATACAGACTACCGAAGCAATTCCAACCAGTAGTAGAGCAATTAATAGAGCAACAACTGGAAGATGGGATAATCCAGCACAGTAATAGTCCTTGGTCTAGTAGCGTCGTCCTAGTTCCGAAGAAGACACCGGACTGGTCGAAAAAATTTCGCTTTTGTAGCAATTACAGACATTTGAATGAACGGACAGTGGCGGACGTATATCCGAGTCCGAATATCACAGAAACGTTAGACAACCTAGGGCAGAGTAAATTTTTCTCCGCTATGGATTTGCGAAACGGTTATCACGAGATTGCAGTATGTCCGGAGGACAGACCAAAAACAGCATTTACGACGCATTGTGGTCACTTCGAGTATACAAGAATGCCGTTTGGACTAAAAACGCTGCAGCAACATTTCAGAGGTTGTTGGATGGAGTCCTTCGCAGGTTGAAACCGAAAAAATGCAAGGTGTATCTGGATGACATTATAGTTTTTTCAAGAGATATAGAGCAGCATGTGGAACGGTTAGAGGAGGTTTTTAAAAGATTGGAGGCAGCACGGCTAACATCAAGCGTGGAAAAATGCCATTTTGTGCAAGCACAAGTAAATTATCTCGGGCATGTTATCAGTCAGGACGGGGTACGGACAGATCCTCGTCTCACTTCTGCAGTACGAGATTTTCCGGTTCCGCAAACGGTTAAACAACTGCAATCGTATATTAGCCTTCGAGATGTTATCGAAAATTTGTACAGGGGTTCGCAGAAATAGCGAGGCCACTTAATAAGTTGCTAAGAAAAACCGTTACCTTCCAGTGGACGTCAGTGTGCGAGAAAGCATTTCAAGAGTTGAAACGGTACTGACATCAGATCCAGTTTTGAAGTTTCCAGACTTTTCGAAGGAATTTATACTACAATGTGACGCGTCTAATCACGCTCTTGGGGTTGTACGTGGGCAAGAAATTGATGGCAAAAAACATCCGATTGCGTTCGCGTCTCGTCAACTTAACAAGGCGGAACAAAATTACTCCACGACGGAGAAGGAATTGTTAGCGATAATATACGGGATTTCGTACTTTCGATGTTATCTGTACGGTAGAAGGTTTAAGGTTGTGACGGATCATTCAGCTCTGAAATGGTTATTAGGTCTGAAAGACCCAGCGAGTGGGCCAGTGAGATGGGCGCTGAAACTCAGTGAGTTCGATTATGAGGTGATACACAAGCCAGGTGTTAAACATGCCAATGCTGACGCATTGAGCAGGAAAGTGGCAGTATTACAAGTAACAGGGGTGACTGAAGATGAGTGGAAAACGGCACAAGCCGTGGATAGTGATTGCCAATTGTTCAGAAAGCAACCGCAGTTCCTAGTACAGGACGTGTTACTTTGCAGGTCGACGAAATGCAGCCTGCGTGTCGTCGTACCAGCAGCGTTAAGATTTGAAGTTTTACTACAGGCGCATGACCATTTTCTTTCAGGACATGGTGGGAGCAGAGCTACGGATAGGCGGATAGCGGGTAAGTTTTGGTGGAGGACACAACGTCAAGGCGTGGAAGAGTACGTCAGGAGTTGTGTGCCATGCGCACAGCGTGCGGACTTAAGCCATCAAAATATTCAGCTTCAAAGATTACCAGAGGCAGACAGACCTTTCCAACAAATCGGAATTGATGTATTAGGCGCATTTAATAGGAGTGCAGCAGGGAATAAGTATTTGTTAACAGTGATTGACCACTTTTCTAGATATTTAGCCATGGTCGCATTACCAGATCAGAAAGCAAGTACGGTGGAACAAGCTTTAGTTAATAATTGGTTACTCAGGTATGGCATACCTCAGTCCTTAATCTCGGATCATGGTACTAATTTCACGTCTGATCTGATGAAGCAACTGTGTAAGTTACTGACTGGTAAGTTACGGACTGGTCCATTCCATCTGCAAGCAAACGGACGAACGGAGACAGTGCATGGCATGATCGCTAGGATGTTGAGTCACTATGTAAGTAGTCAACACAGCGACTGGGATGTATACTTGCAATTCGTAACCAGTGCATATAATAGTAAGGTACATACGTCGACAGAATTGTCGCCTTACGAAGTGATGTATGGGCGGAAGATGCCATCACCTTTTGACATGCTTCGTCCAAGGCTGGGAGCGGAGGGCGAGCATGTAAGGCAATTTGCGGAAACCATTAAGGAAGTACGGCAGAGAGTTAGACGAGCTAACACGAAAGCATTGGAACGACAAGACTGGATGGAAGGTACAACGAGGAAGTTGCACAGTACAGAGTAGGCCAATGGGTGCTACTAGCTAATCCGTATGTTCCAAAAGGGAGAACCAAGAAGCTCACAAACAAGTTCCAGGGCCCATACCAGGTAGTGGAAATGACATCACCTGTCAATGTAAAATTACAATTGCCTACCAGGACAACGGTGGTTCACGTTAGTAGAGTTAAGCCGCTCCAGGGGGTAATAGATCCGAGTATAAGTACTTCTCCTTCTGGCAGAAAGCGAAAAGAAGCGCCAGAAGCTGACAGTAAACCAGATATTACGTTGCGTTCGAGAGATGTGTAATTAGCTGTAACTATCGTGTGTGTACTATTTTTGTGCATAGAGTAAGGTTATTTTATTGGTATTAACGGCTATGGTGGAATGGAAGCTGGAAATGGCTAAACTGCTGCATGAACTGGTTAACAGCATTGGTGATGCACGAGTGAGGATGGATGAATTGCAAGAGGCAGTACATCACGCATTGCACGGGCAGGTGAGTGTGACGTTGATGTCAACAGAAAAATTCAGACGGAGTCTGAAGCAGGCAGAGGGAGAGTTTCCAGAGGAGGTAGAGCACGTAGTGCCGATAATTGAAGCGAGTGTGTCACTTTTTATCATATGTCTAGGATTAAGGTAACAACGGATCTAGTTAAGATGTATATAGATATTAGATTTCCTGTAACTACTGTGGGGAGACAGCATCACTGTTACACAGTGCATCGTTATCTGGTCATGGAGCGCAGTTCAGGACACAGGAGGTTTTATTAATTTCTAAGGAGGGGGATACTCATTCTACTATGTCGAGTTTAGAGTTGAGTAGATGTCTAACGCAGTCAATTTCCATTTGTCTATCATGGGTTGTTTTCACATGCAAGGGGTCGTGTGAGATCCAGTTATTTAGGGCAGAAGCAGACGCTTCGGAGTGTCGGGGAATAATAGTGAAGCCTACGCCACATTTTCAGCAAGTTGGGAGGCATTGGTTGTATTCCATATTCGCTATGGAGAGGATATCAGCCAAGTGTTATGACAATGGAAATTGGACAGCAACCACGGAGATGGAATTACAGGACAGTGGTTTCTAATCAACGGGACAAATTGTGAAATAGTAGGGGATTGTTTCAGCTTACCAGTGACACTCACAGGAGTCACCAAGGTTACAGATAATCATCTGACGTTGTACTGGCCAGATGCGACATTCAGCATCGCTCCAGGAGAAAATTTGACGTATATTAACAACACCTTGGATGCTACACTATTGCAAACGATAGATCAACTAGTAGATTCGGAGAAAGGTCAAATTTCATTGCAGCAATTATTAAGGCATGTGCAGGAGTAAGATACCACGCCGAAACGTAGCATAGTGACCATTGGTATTTCAACCAGTACTATTATCGTGTTGATTCTATTTATCGGTGTGGTAAACGTCTTATTAAAACAGAGGCTTCAGCATGTTAATGCAAGACCGCTCCATGAGATTCCTGTAGAATGGATTACCGGTAGGGCATGAGTCAGGACAACCTGGATTTATATAGGGAAGAAGTAGAATATAGAATAGAACTAGAGTTAACGTATAGGGTAAATTCGGGGACAAATTTAATTTTTAGGAGGAGGCAGTGTTGCAGCCACATGTAGTAAGCATTGCTTCACGCAGTAAAGAATGGCAAAACAGAGACAGCCGGCGATCGAGGGGTTGCGAAGTAAGTGTGGCACAGATAGCCTTGCTGACAGTAGCAGTCTACCAACCGGCTGACGCAAGGACACACACGGACTGAGCGCCGAGCGAAGCCTGGAGAGTGCTGAGTAAGGGGAAGTGAGGCCAGCACGCTAAGTTACGCTGCAATATACTGCGGGAGTAATAATAAAAAGCTACCACCGAGGGTAAAACACATCCTCCTGCCGGATATAAATAGTAGAGCGCAGGCATCAAGAGACAGAAGCCATTAGGAAGCAGTTCCGATCTGAGGACGGACGTGGTCTTCGTAGGTGACGATTCCGGAAGTCTGTTCCAGCTCGTTGGAGTCATCCGTTCGCTGACAGATGTCAACTTCAGCTCTGGAGGTAGGCCCGGGTTCGGTCGGCACCATGGCTGACTAACTACAGCGAGAACGTCCTGCAGGACCGGCCGCAGCGCGGTCTTGGTCACAGGCCCGGACTTCACGACAACCTGGCCCCACGGCGCGTGGTTCGTCCATGACGGGACCTCGCGGACATCGCGACTGACGGTTTCCCAGCCGCTGGTGCAGCAGGCGTCGGCAGCTGACCTCCGAGTGGCGACGAGTTCATCTCAACCACAGGGCATCCTGGCTTCAGCGGAGCACTGGTGGCCTGAGGCCCCGAGTGCGATCTCTGGTGCGCGTTGCACGCATTGTCGGAGAATCTACACAGCAGCAGCCAGGGAGAGCGATCTGCAGGGCTGGGCAGCGACGACGAGGGAGAAATCGTAAAGAAAGTTTAATAAATAATTGTAAAACTCCAAGCCGTCCCAGTCTTTGGCGCAGCCCTTGTGTCTGCTGCTAACAAATGTTTCAGAGTCGTAAGAAGTACTGAGATGGCGTAACAAGTACTTGCAGAAGCCGTAAAACTTCTTTGAAATGTTTATCATCCACATTTCAGAACCAGATAAGGCTACGTTCCTTACAAATACCTTCAGAGAAGACTTTACAATACTAAAGTTTTGATTCGATATTAACGAACTTTTTTTCAGTTTTTTTTTTTTTTTTTTTTTTTTTGCAATTGCACCTGATTCCTTCAGCATCGCCAGACTTTATTCGAGTATAGTTTATTTCTCATGTTTTACTTTTTTTGCCATTCATCTTATAATCTGTCTTCAACATACTGTCCATTATGCTCAACTACTCCTTCAAGTTCTTAGCAGTCTCTGACAAGATTACAGTGTTATCGGAAACGGCAACTTTTTATTTCTTCTCCCTGTACTTTAATTCCCTCTCCAAATTTATTGTAGGTTTGCTTGCTCAACGTAAAAATTGAATAATATCGGGAATAAACTACAGCCATAGCTCAGTCTCTTCTCAATTACTGCTTCCCTTTATGTCCTTAGACTCTCATAACTGCTGTCTGGTTTCTGTAAATGTTGTAGATAACATTTGCTCCCAGTAATTTACCCCTGCTACCTTCAGAATTTCAAAGAGTGTGGAACATTGAACATTGTCAAACGCTTCATGTAAATCTACAAATGCGATAAAAGTCGGTTTTGCCTTTTTCAAATCGATCTTCTACGATATTTCAAGGGATTATTAACACCTCGCACGTCCCCTTGTTTTTCTGGAATCCAAACTGATTTTCGCCGAGATCGCCCCATGTCAGTTTTTTCATTTTTCCGAAAATAATTTGTGCCAGTATTTTTCTTCCGACTTGTTAAATTGATGGTAGGTGCTGCTTATTTATTTATTTTTTTTTTTAATTTGAATTAGTCCATTATTCTTCAAGTCTGCCGATATTTCACCAGTCTATATTCTTGCACACCTGGTGGAGTAGTTTTGACGTGGCTATCTTCCCAAGCATCTCAGTACTACTGCGGGGAATGTCGGCGACGTCAAGGGTCTTGTTTCAACTTAGATCCTTCAGTGCCGTCAAATAACGTAATATCACATCTTTCGTATTGTCTTCATCTACTTTCTCTTCTCTTTCTACAATACTGTCCTTCCCATAATACTGTATTCCTTTTCCTTTGTATAGCCCTTTTATATATTCCTTCCACTTTTCAAATTCTTTGCTTAGTAAGGTCTCACTATCTGGTGTTTTGATACTCACATAGATCCTTTTTTTCTCCATATGGCACTTTAATTTTCATATAGGCAGCTTCTATCTTTCCCCTAGTCACGCATGCTTTACAGCCTTGCATTTTCTGCCAGCCATTCCTGATTACATGCTTTGCACTTTCAATCATTCACATTTTCAGACGTCTGTACTTCCTTTTGCTGGCTCATTTTCAGAATTTTTGTATTTTCTCATTTCGTTAGTTAAATATTTCCTACGTTATCCACGAATATTCTCTGGGTCTTGTATTTGTCTCTATTTTATCCTTTGCTGCCTTCACTATTTCATCTCTTAAAGCTACCCATTCTTCATCAACGGTATTCATTTTCCTTGTTCGAGTCAATTGTTGCATAATGGTTCCTTTGAAACTTCCAATACCCGATAGTTCTTTCAATTCAACCTTATCCCATTTCTTATTTTTATGCAGTTAACTGATGTCTAATCCGCAGTTAATAATGAATAAATTATGGTCCGAGTACACATCTGCCTTAGGAAATGTTTTGCAGCTTAAATTCTGCTTTCTAAATCCCTGTCTTCCGAAACTTTTTGGTGCCTCCTGAAACGACTAAAAGTGGAGAAAGATATACAATAGAAGAGGTATGGGTAGATTTGAGAAATGGAGTAGGGAAAGCAGCACGTTATTAAACAGACAAAAATGCGAAACCAAGTGTAAGCAATCACAAGACGCCACGGTAGTATGGTAATGAGGGAACTACCTATTATTTATTTCTGAACTGGAATGACCGCCGACACAGAGCCATCCTTAAGAAAAAAAATGGTTCAAATGGCTCTGCGCACTATGCGACTTAACTTCTGAGGTCATTAGTCGCCTAGAACTTAGGACTAATTAAACCTAACTAACCTAAGGACATCACACACATCCATGCCCGAGGCAGTATTCGAACCTGCGACCGTAGCGGACGCTCGGCTCCAGACTGTAGCGCCTAGGACCGCACAGCCACTCCGGCCGGCCATCCTTAAGAAATACTACTGAAATCTGTGCACGAGTGTGTGCTTGGGGCCATCTAAGCGTGTGTTAATTACGTGTGGCCATGTACGAGAACACTAGGTTGGGAAACTCCTAATAAAACAATAAATGACATCAAATCTTACACATAAAAAGATGAAAAATTATCAGTTGAACATGTTCTAATCTCTGTAAGGTCGAGCTACATGCATTAATTGAATAACTACTATTGCTAATCGAAAGAACACACCATGGAGGGTGTAAAGTAACCCGGATAATTCCCCCTGTGCCGGAGCTCCAAAAATGCTCACCACTGACAACTGCACGTCATAAATGGACCTCATGCTCAGCTCTGCAAGTCTGCGAGACCGCAGCCAGAGAGTCCGTGCTCCGACTCCATTGGATCGCCTCCCCTTGACGAACTCTCCAAACTTCGCAACAGCCGCGCCCGGACGAGCTCTTCGAAAAACTCTACCGAAAACTTCCTCCTCCTAAAAACACTCCATGCGGAGAACCTCGAAAAATTCTAACTACCAGTTGCACACGTCATGAATTTTCCACCCCAATCACATAATCATATATCGGAGCACAGTCTCCCTCTAAGAGACAAGGAAAAGTCATTTCTCCAATAGAGAGGCTTGCCGCCAAAAATTACCGACATCCCCAGTACTTTCTCTGACGTCAGACATGATCCCAAACATGATGCTTATTTTCAGCGCATACACGAAATCAGTAAGTGTGGGAATAGAAACATCCTAAAATATACACCGGTTGCTATGATGACAAACTGTCTCAGACTCTGAGGACGAACGTTTTGCGATGCTAACAGATAAGATTCTCTTAAAAGAAAGATCCTCTGACAGCCAGCCCATAAAATACCGACAGATTCCGAATAAGTTTTCTCTCCCAACAAGGAACGGCACCGATCGAATACGCGATAAAGCCCGAAAGTTTGCAAAAGTTATTCACGAATTGAGTTAACTTAAAGTGAAAGTAGATAAGCCCTAAGGACTTGCCGTCTTTCACAATGATTAAATTATGCTTTTGCTCAAAATTCCACATATAATTTTTCCTCTTCTCCTTTTTCTAATACCGAAAACCAGCCCTCCATGACAATCTTCCATCTGTCTTAACTATCTGAAAAATTTATTTTATCTCATTGCACTTTCTTTCAATCTCTTTGTCATCTGTGGAGTTCGTAGGCATACACTACTGGCCATTAAAATTGCTACACCAAGAAGAAATGCAGATGATAAACGGGTATTCATTGGACAAATATATTATACTGGAACTGACATGTGATTACATTGTCACGCAGTTTGGGTCAATAGATCCTGGGAAATCAGTACCCAGAACAACCACCTCTGGCCGTAAGAATGGCCTTGGTACGCCTTGACATTGAGTCAAATAGATCTTGGGAGCCTGGATGGCGTGTACAGGTACAGCTGCCCATGCAGCTTGTAAGACGTATGCGATATATGCGCTGCCTGCAATAGGCAAGGCAGAGGAGAGTCTCTGACCAGAGAGCAGTATGTAGTTAGTTGTTGCTTGTTGCTTGTCGCTAGTCGGCATGAGTCTGTGCTAGTCTGCAGTAGTCTTCTCTAGTCTTCAGTGGTAGGCAATAGTCTTGAGTAGTCTGCGTGAGTCGGCGGTAGTCGGCGCTTGTCGGCAGTCTGCGCTGGTCGGGACTCTGGAGGATGAGTATTATTGTAGAAGGTAAAGAAGCAGCCTTGCGCATATCTAATAATGTATTTTAACTGTCATCAATTTCTTTTAAAAAGTGACCCAATAATAATTTTTATAATATAAAGTAATTTAAAAAAAAAAGCATTCATTTCAAATTAAAGATTTTATTCAATGGACTATCTTTCCTTTCATGAATCACAAAGCATAGGCCAGCATTGCACGGAGCTGTGCCGAAAAAATTTTATGTAAGAGCAGATATATTCGCAGTTTTTATTGAGGTAAGAATGTTTTGCTTTTTTTATTCAGAGTACAGGGCCGTGGCGCAGCGCTGCTGTCGTCATAAAGTTTACCAGGTTACTGAATATTTTTCATTATTTTTGGGTTTAGGAATTTTTCTGTTTCGAGCTTAGTATTAAATGAGAAAATAATTTTGTGGTTACATCAAATGTGAATGCATTTCTGCACGGAGATTATGAATGGGAACCAATTTTTGTTCAGAGGTTACAATATTTAAAATTCATTTAATTGTTATTTCCGTGGGAGTTTACACTTAGTTCATATTTATTTTAAATATTTTTGTGGGGAGGTTACACTTGGCGACATCCGGCCAGGATCGTATTTCTTTGCGAATCTTCTGATAAGTAGTCATATATCTGCTCTTATTTACTTAAATGTAGTTTGCATCTGGCGCAACGCATTTACTAATTTGTCACTCTTTCTTTCACAGATCATCGGCAATTTATTGCTCTTTGTTCTAATTGTTTGTTCCATTTTTTTTGCTTTGTCTTTGTTTCATTTGTGCTTAATTTTGTTTTGTGAAAAATGCCGCGAAAAACTGTTAACAGTACATCGCGATGTACAATGAGTGAAATAGCCGACTCGAATAGCTTGACCGATAATACTTGCAACACTCAGTGTAATAGCGACAGTCCTCCATTTACAGACAATCAGTGCGTACCGACCACTAATATTGATTTTGATCCTAGTGATGAGCAAACATTCAATTGTGTCGTCTGTCAATTTAACGACAATTGATGACGCGGCACGTTCTGTTACAATGAACGCTGCCCAGCTGGACACACCCGGTTTGCAAAATTTACGTAATGAAGAGATAAATTTTTCTAACGAAAATGAACAATGTACTCAAAGTACGTCAAATTTATTTGATTCCGATTTAGCGACCAATAGTGCACATCCGATGGGCAAACCTTTTTGTGAATTACAGAATGACCAAATGGTTACAGAAAACGTGACAAATGCAGATATACCAACACACAGCATAGAAAATAGAGTCGCTAATTTTGGCCTGGATCAAATTATGGCAGTATTGCTACAGTTTAAGAAAAAATGACAAAAATCACAAACTACTTAATGAAAATTCCAAACAGAATGAAAGTCAAGACAACAATCACAAACAACTTAATGAAAAACTAGACAACAATTACAAACAGCTGAATGAAAAACAAGACAACCTTAATGAAAATTTCAAACAACTTAGTGAACAGAATAAACAGCTTTGTGAACAGATTACAGCCGTTGCCGCACAATGTCATGATACTAAAGAACAATTACGTGAGGAAATTAAGGCTTGTGCTAGGAAAAGTAGTGAAGAAATTAGATCTGTTGCTCAAGAATTAAAGAATACGCAAACAGCTGCAACAGAATCACTTAGAGACGAAAGTAGTGCAGTCGGTAAACAATGCTCTGAAAACGCAACACAGTTACGCGACGAATTTAAATTGTCAGCAGAACTTTCACGCACACTGGATGCAAAAGTAGAAGCGAAATTTGACCAACAGAACAGTCAAATTGACGAACGTTTTAATCACCACCTACAAAACAGTGAAACTCGTTACCGTAAATTCATACAGGAACAGAATAAAGTAAAGCGACAAGTCATGGAAACAATTACCGCACAGGGACAGGAAGATAAACGTAAATTGTTTACGAAAGCAAAAACATACGTAGACAACAGTATTGCTACAGTATCAGACGAAATTAATTCTATCAAACAGTTGAACACCGAATTGCGTGATGAAATTTCCGATCTTAAATCAAAAACAGATACACACACAGTAGACTTTCAGACAGTGACCGACAGACTCGAACAATTAGAACTAATACAGGATTCCGATGCCATCAAAGCAGACATTAAAAAATTGAACGAAACCACACGTAAAATACAAAAACAAATTAATGCTTGTGACACTAAAAAAGATGATCAGGTAGAAATACTGACTGAAAAATATGATGAACTGGCCAGTCGTATTGACGTTATCGAAAGTAATAATGACACCCAATCAGACGATGCTTCACAGATTTCGTTTAATCAAACGCCTGAATTCCAAAATTTACAACAGACGATCAGTGAGATAGATTCGTCCAATAATACATTACGTAGAAAATTGTCAACTTTACAGCAAGAAGTGACAGAGATGAAAAATGTTTCAGTCAATAACACGTCACAGCATACGGCACATTCCGAACATTTGTCACATTCACACAGCCAGTGTAACTTAGGTAATTTACAGACTACGTGACTTAGAATACGAAGTGTCACAGACAAACAGATTCTCACACAATCCTGAACCTGTTAACAAAGTCAGAGACGATAACGTCGATTATAAGCAATTTTTATCTGTAAGAAAATCTAAGGTATTTGAAAATGACAGAGCACAGGTACACGCTTTGAACTGGATACGACAATTTATTTTTGTATTTTTACCAGCTTGGCCTGTAATGCAGAAACTAGAATTAGCATGGATACAGCAAATTGCTTTTGAATTTTCGCCAGCATTGCCTGTAACGCAGAAACTAAAATTTATTTGTAGCGCGTAACACACCTCAGGGGATTCATTATGCTTTAATGAATATGTGCCGTAGCGTGCACAGGGCCCCGAGCCGTAGTACTGCTGTTTCATCTTTAGTTTTCTGCACTGCTGCCTTCTGTTCTACTACCCTTTATAGCTATCAAAACAGCTCTTCAACTATCGATCTAACTAGAATTAGGAATGAGTAAAGAAAAACTGATATGACAAATTTTACCGAAAATGACAATTTTCATTAGACACTCCCGGAATGAAAAGAAATAACAGCGTAATTCTAATAACAGGCAAAATTCTAATCGTCAGTATGTAAAACGTTTTCAGCAATCGTCAAAATTATCAGCAACAGGAACCATGTTTTGGTTTTTCACCACAACAGCATCAAAGCCAGCCGGTTAGCATACCTAACCAACAATGTAATGTACAAGGTCAACTAAGATTCAATGTTTCGCTGCGTACGCGTACAGCGTCGGCCCCAACAAATAGTAACGCACAGCAACAAGGGAATCAGTACGTACAGAAAACACACTATTTCAATTCCTATCGCAATGCACCGTATAGAAATGACTATCATGACAGACATAGAAGTAATGAGCACAATTTTCAGCGTACGTTTAATAACAGTCGGTCTTACCAACAGCAAAATCATCCGCAACAACATACTATCATGAATGAACCAGACAGTAGATATCATCCCGAACGTAATACGTCAGGAAGAAATAACAGAACAGTTCAAATAGTCCCCCCAGGGGGTCCACAACTCTTGTGTGGATACGTGCGTAGCGAGCACGGGACCCCGAGCTAATGTGGCCTTCCTTCCTTTCTGGGCTGCATACCCTTTCCACATCCTTCCCCATCCCTATCTTCGCCCCTCCTCCCCTCACCTCTGGCTCTTTCCTTCCCTTTCTCCCCATCTGGGAGTATGGTTTGTGCCTACGTCCGGAGACGGACGCTCGTAAATGTACTGCATTCTTCGCCTTCCTCGCTTTTATATCTTCTTCCTTCCTTTGTCCTTCTCTTTTCCTTACCTCTTCTCTTTACCCTTTTCTCCGCTGCGGCGTTTGAGACCTCTCTTCTTTCCTTTCCCTTTCTCTTTCTTCCTCCCTGTGCGTGTCTGAAGGCCGACCCACGCCATTTGTGCGTAGCCGGTGACGGGGTAACGCGTAATTCCCCGCCCCGGGTAGACAGGTAGGACACGTATGTACCCCCTGGTAACGGCCAGGCCCAGGGAGGGGTGATTACCCGAGCTGATACCTTCCGATAGTGCCGATTGGTCCCTCCGTCCGTTTGTCGGGAGGTGTGACCTGAGGTGTGAACAATCACCTAAGGCGGGAGTGCCCTCAGAGAGGGCCCCCACAAGGGAGGAGCGCGCCATCGGAGACGCCGGTAATCATGGGGGATTCTTCCGCAATGGTTTCCTCACCTTCCACTATGTCTGCTCACAAACGTAAGTATACTGAGTCTCAGCCACAGACGATTCTTCCATCGTTGCCACAGTTCCTTGTTGTTTCTCGGTCTGACGAAGGTCACGACTTCTCCACGGTCAACCCTTTCATTATTCAGAAAGGTGTCGACGCAATTGCAGGTCCTGTAAAGTCTTGTTCCAGATTACGGAATGGCACCCTGTTGTTAGAAACACACAGTGCCCTCCAGGCACAAAAATTGCTGCGTACTTCTCTGCTCCACACCTTCCCTGTCCGGGTGGAACCGCACTGTACCTTAAATTCCTTGCATGGAGTCGTTTATACACGCTCCCTCGATGGATTGTCTGACGAAGAAATGCAGCACTATCTGTCTAACCAGGGCATAACGGCTGTTCATAGGGTTATGAAACGGGTTGACACGAACATCATTCCAACCCGCACTGTCTTCTTGACATTTGACAAAGTTCAACTCCCATCGAAAATCAAAGCAGGCTATGAGATAATTTCCGTTCGCCCTTATGTCCCAAACCCTACGCGTTGCTATCGATGTCAGCGGTTCAATCACACCAGCCAGTCCTGTTCCAATCCGGCCAAATGTGTTACGTGTGGCAAGGATGCCCATGAGGGTGCTTGTCCAGCTCCATCCCCTCGCTGCATCAACTGTATGGGTGACCACCCTGCTTCCTCTCGAGATTGCCCCGTTTTTAAGGACGAAAAGCTCATCCAGGAAATCAGAGTGAAGGAAAAGGTGTCGACCTTTGCTGCTCGAAAATTATTCGCAAGTCGCCAGCCCACCATGCCTCAGACAGGAAAATACAGCACTGTCCTTGCTTCTCCTCGGCCAACAAAGGAGGCGGCCACGCAGACTTGCAACCTCACCTTTAGTTCCACGGTCGTCAGATCGGCCAGCGCAAAGATCGCCCGTTCAACCTCACCACTTTCGCCTGCCCACTCTATGGCTCACCCTTCGTCGGGTTCTGCTAAATCTCGAGCCCAAAAGTCAGACGCCAAGTCTTCGAAAAAAGAGCATACTCGTGAAGAGTTTTTACGTACCGCAACTTCACAACCATCAGTTCCTCCTTCATCTAAACATCATACTTCCAAGAAGGCTACAAAGAAACCCAGTTCCTCTCCTTCTCCGCCAAGGCGTGACCCATCTACAGCACCACCTGGCGGAAATCGCCCTCGGCCGTCTTCTGTGTCGCCGAGGCGCACTGCTGGTGGCCGGTCAACCGGCCGATCGCTGGTGGCAGGGGCTGCTCCTGACCAACCTATGGATCAGGATCTTCTGCCTTCGGCTGAATGCCATTCCATGCTGTCGGTCGCAAGCTCTGAGCAGTCGTTGAGTTGACAGCACCCTTGGTCACATTCCTCCATTTTCTGTTCACCCTATGTCCATTATCCACTGGAATATCCGCGGCATTCGAGCCAATCGGGATGAATTGTCGGTCCTCTTACGATCCTACTCGCCGGTCATCTTCTGTCTTCAGGAAACAAAGCTGCGTCCCCATGACCGCTTTGTTCTCCCTCATTTTCAGTCCGTCCGATATGACCTCCCCTCTGTTGAAGGCATTCCAGCCCATGGAGGACTCATGATTCTTCTCCATGATACTCTCCATTATCACCCAATCCCCTTAAACAGTTCCTTCCAAGCTGTCGCCGTCCGTCTTTCCCTTTCTGGATACACGTTCCTCTTTGTACTGTATACATTCCATCATCCACACCAATGGCACGAGCTGATCTCCTTCATCTTCTTGATCAGCTTCCACCCCCCTATTTGCTGGTTGGGGACTTCAATGCCCACCACCCGCTTTGGGGATCTCCACATCCTTGTCCACGTGGCTCTCTATTGCTAGACGTCTTCCACCAAGCGGATCTAGTTTGCCTCAACACTGGGGTCCCCACATTTTTGTCTGCCTCCACGACAAATTTATCTCATTTGGACCTTGCGGTCGGTACTGTTCCGCTAGCTCGGCGCTTCGAATGGTTCGCCCTTGATGATACACACTCGAGTGACCACTTTCCATGTGTCCTTAGACTGCAGTCTCCACTGCCATATATGCGCTCGCGACGCTGGAAAT
This sequence comes from Schistocerca cancellata, assembly GCF_023864275.1. NCBI lineage: Eukaryota > Metazoa > Arthropoda > Insecta > Orthoptera > Acrididae > Schistocerca > Schistocerca cancellata. Next base: position 216,116,859 of record NC_064631.1, read on the forward strand.
TTGCCCAAGCCGATTGGACACTTTTTTCGTCTCTAGCGACATTCGATGACCGTCGCTTTCCCAGCGTCGACGATGAGGTCACACATATTACCGACGTTATTCTTACAGCTGCGGAACGTTCAATACCACGCACCTCCGAATTGCCCCGGCGCCCCCCAGTTCCTTGGTGGAACGAGGCATGCCGTGACGCAATACGTGAGCGGCGACGTGCTCTTCGCAATTTCCGTCACCATCCTACTTTGGCCAACTGTATCCGCTATAAGCAGCTCCGTGCGCGATGCCGTCGCGTCATCCGCGATAGCAAGAAGGCAAGCTGGAAATTCTTTATTAGCTCATTTAACACCTTCACTCCCTCCTCGGAAGTTTGGAGTCGGCTTCGACGGTTCTCAGGCGCGCCTAGTTTCTCCCCGGTCTCTGGGCTCACTGTCGCGCATGATACCTTAGTGGACCCCGTCGCAATTTCTAACTCGTTGGGTCAGCACTTTGCTGAGATTTCGAGCTCTTCAAATTACCCGCCAGCGTTTCTCCCGAAGAAACGTGCAGCGGAAGTGCGACATCTTGCTTTCTCCTCTCAAAATCACGAAAGCTACAATACTGTTTTCTCCATGCGGGAACTCCAACATGCCCTCTCTTCTTCTCGCTCCTCCGCCCCAGGACCGGATGGTATCCATGTCCAAATGTTGCTGCATTTATCAACCCATAGTCTGCGTTACCTCCTCCGCCTTTATAATCGAATTTGGACCTACAGTACCTTTCCCAGACGGTGGCGGGAAGCTGTTGTCGTTCCCGTTCCGAAACCTGGAAAGGACAAACATCTCCCCTCTAGCTATCGCCCCATTTCTCTCAAGAGTAGTGTCTGTAAGGTTTTGGAGCGTATGGTGAATTACCGTTTAGCTTGGTGGCTGAAATCCCGCAATCTTTTAACACCAGCCCAATGCGGATTTCGGAAGCATCGTTCTGCAGTTGACCATCTTGTTGCTCTCTCCACTTATATCATGAACAATTTTCTCCGGAAACGCCAAACGGTAGCAATATTTTTCGATCTGGAGAGAGCATACGATACCTGTTGGAGGACAGGCATCCTCCGCACACTGTTCTCTTGGGGCTTTCGAGGCCGGCTGCCCCTTTTTCTTCGCGAATTTATGGCAGAGCGCACATTTAGGGTGCGGGTGAACACTACTCTCTCCCGTACTTTCTCCCAAGAAAACGGGGTACCCCAGGGATCCGTACTGAGTGTTGTACTGTTTGCCATCGCCATAAATCCAATTATGGATTGTCTCCTTCCTGATGTCTCGGGCTCCCTCTTTGTGGACGATTTTGCGATCTACTACAGCTCTCAACGGACCAGCCTTCTTGAACGACGTCTTCAAGGATGTCTCGATCGCCTCCACTCGTGGAGCATCGAAACCGGCTTCCGTTTCTCACCTAGTAAGACCGTTTGTGTCAATTTTTGGCGACGTAAGGAGTTTCTTCCGCCCTCCTTACATCTAGGTCCTGTCAACCTTCCGTTTTCAGACGTCGCTAAATTCTTGGGTCTTATGTTTGACAGAAAACTGTGCTGGTCCTCCCACGTTTCCTATCTTTCGGCTCGCTGTCTGCGATCGCTTAACACCCTCCGTGTCCTGAATGGTACCTCCTGGGGAGCGGACCGAGTGGTCCTTCTCCGCCTCTATCGCGCCTTAGTGCGCTCGAAATTGGATTATGGAAGCATAGTCTACTCCTCTGCTCGGCCGTCTATTCTTCGGCGTCTCGACTCTATCCACCACCGTGGATTACGTTTAGTGTCTGGAGCTTTTTACACTAGCCCTGTGGAAAGCCTTTATGCTGAGACTGCTGAACCTCCGCTGTCCAATCGGCGAGCAGTCCTCCAGAGTCGTTATGCTAGCCATCTGTCTTCCATGCCTGCTAATCCGGCCCATGACCTTTTTTTCGACACCTCCTTTGATGTAGGGTATGCAGGTCGCTCCTCCTCGCTACTACCCCCGGGAGTCCGCTTCCGTCAACTGCTCCATTCTCTTTCCTTCCGCTTTCCTAAAACCTTCTTGACAACTTGGGGTACAGCACCACCTTGGCTCCGTCCCCAGATCTGCCTGCTCCGTGACCTTTGTCAATTTCCCAAGGATGGTACCCCTACACTTGTTTATCGTCGGGCATTTGCTGCTCTATGTGCACAAATGACGGACCCCACATTTATTTACACCGACGGCTCGAAAACATCGTTAGGTGTAGGGAGTGCCTATATTGTTGGCGACACCCCAAATCGCTTTCGGCTTCCCGACCAGTGTTCGGTTTATACTGCGGAGCTTTACGCTGTTCTCCAGGCTGTCCACTACATCCGCCGCCATCAGCGGATACAGTACGTTATCTGCTCAGATTCTCTCAGCTCTCTCCTCAGTCTCCAAGCTCTTTACCCTGTGCACCCTCTGATCCACCGGATTCAGGACTGTCTGCGCTTGCTCCACCTGGGGGGTGTCTCGGTGGCGTTCCTTTGGCTCCCGGGACACGCTGGTATCTGTGGGAATGAGGCGGCCGATATAGCGGCCAAGGCTGCAGTCTCTCTTCCTCGGCCAGCTATTCAGTCGCTTCCCTTCACCGATCTACGGAGTGGTTATTGCGCAAAGTTGCTCATTTATGGCATGCGCATTGGTCAACACTTCCCCGTAATAAATTGCGGGAAGTGAAAGCCCTTCCTTGCGCTTGGACCTCTTCCTCCCGAACGCGTCGTCGGGAGGAGGTAATTTTAGCTATACTCCGGATAGGGCACTGTCTTTTTAGCCATCGACAACTTTTAAGCGGCGATCCTCCCCCACTCTGTCCCCACTGCTTTCAGCTGTGGACGGTAAGACACCTTTTAATTGAATGCCCCTATTTTAATCCGTTAAGCTTCCGTCTACAGCTATCGCCTTATCTATCGTCGATTTTAGCAGATGACACGCGCTCAGCATACCGCGTTCTCCAGTTTATTAGTGACAGTGAAATGACGTCAGTCATTTGAAGCTTTTTTTTGGGGACAACCACCCCCTTTCTGTAGTGGATTTTTAAGCATTCCTTCTATTTTTAGTTTCTCCAATTTTATGACTTTGTTCCCATTGCTGCTGGTTTTCAATTTCGGTTTTTTACTGTCTTAAGTCACGGGCTGGGCGCTAATGACCATAGAAGTTTTGCGCCCTAAAAACCAAAAAAACCAAAAACCAAAGTTCAAATAGTGGAAATGCCACAGCATCCTCCCCAAAATAATAGCACGTCAGATAGAATTTGACTAGATATATTAGAGGTTGCATCTTCCAGCAACGCAAGCAATACTTTTGACACGCAGAATCTTGTTCACGAAAATGTTATTACTTTTGACGACATCAGAGATACTCTTTTGCAGGAAAGACCAGTTATTCAAAAAACCATTTCACACCCTGTCATCGAAGTGAAGATTGGATCAATTAAATTTTCAGCAGTAATCGATTCTGGATCTCCTATGTCAGTCATAAATGAGGAAACTTTTAATGAATGTAACAAAGAGAATACCTATCCTACATTACCATTAGGTAAAACTAAAGTAAAAGGAGCAGTATCTGGTAAAGGAGTAGATGTAAAATTACACTTTTATCATTTTGTATTGCAGGTCATACATTTCACTCAAATTTTTGGATTGTTCCCTTATTGACGACAGATGTTATTTTAGGTACGAATTTTCTGGTACAACACGACGCAATTATTGACTTTCAAAACTCCTATTTAATGTTAAAGGATGAAAATGTAAAACTGGGTTTAGAATTTCAGCACTCTTTATCTGCAGAAGAACAAACAATTAATCGTACAGAGGTCATTTCCGCATTACGTAACATAGACTCATTCCACATTGTTCACAGATACGTACGTACACAACTATAATACTCCGGACGAAGCCGACTATGACGTTATACAGATGATTTCTGATACGGTTAAACAGAGCAGTGCAAATACAGACGACGAACGCACGCAACTACGCAAAATTCTTTTACAGCAAGCTCCAGTTTTTGACAACGTTCCTGGTACTATGTCCGGTTTTATGTATGAATTTCAAGTTAAACAGCACGACACTTTTAAAGCCAAACATTATCCCATTCCGTATATTCACAGAGAACAAGTTAAGAAAGAATTGCAAGCTATGCTTGACCAAGGAATTATTGAACCGGCAGTTAGTCCGTACATAAACCCGCTCCATATTGTTAAAAAAAGGATGGTTCACTTCGCCTCGTACTTGATTCGCGTCATATCAACGACATTATTATTAATGAAACAGATCGCCCACAGACACTAGAAGAACTTTTACAGAAATTTCATGGTACTGCTATTTATTCCACATTAGATTTGAAGTCGGGATTTTGGCAAATTCAACTCTATCCGGACTGCAGAAAGTACACGGCTTTTCTCTGTTTTGGTGACTGTTATCAATTTTGTAAATTACCGTTAGGTTCAATTATTTCTTCAGCAGCATTTATTCGCGGTTTGAATGCAATACTTCCGACAGAACTTAAAGACAGAATCACAACGTATGTAGACGACATTCCTATTGCAGAAGCTAACTGGTCTGAACACAATCTGATTCTTGAACAACTGTTACGAACTTTTCGTGCAGTTAATCTCATTAAATCGCACTTTGGCAAAAGTTCTATAAAATTTCTTGGTCATGTAATTTCAGCAGAAGGCATTGCGCCTGACCCGGAAAAACTTCAAGCATTACGTGACATTACTGGTCCTACGACGAAGAAACAACTACGCGGCTTTTTGGGTTTAATTAACTTTTTTCGTAAATTTATTCATTATTCTGCTTTAGACACCCATAGATTATGTCAATTGACAGGTAAAAACACTATTTGGTCCTGGGATAGGCAAGCACATTCTGAATTTGTGAACCTGAAAGAAGCCTTGTTGAATGCACCACTTTTATCACATCCAGATCTTACTAGAAATTTTTCCATTGCCACCGACAGTTCTAACACCGCTTTAGGCGTACACATTTTTCAGGAAATTGAAGAAGATGGCACTACAGTAATTAAAAACATCGCCTTTGCGAGTCGCATTCTGTCACCTGCTGAACGCAATTATTCTGTTACAGAACTTGAAACATTATGTGTTGTATGGGCATTTACGAGATTTCGGCATTTTCTTTATGGAAGACATACGACCGTTTACACAGATCATAGAGCGATACAGTTTTTACTTTCCGCTAAATTTACACACGACAGATTAAGTAGATGGAAACTTTATTTGCAGGAATTTAATTTTACAATTGTTCACATTCCCGGTACACAAAATATTGTAGCAGACGCACTATCCCGTTCTCTCAGCAACAATCAGCAAGACATCGCAACCAACTTCTGCAAAGCAAATTTCAGCCTCATGTACATTCAACAAGTTGCATTTGAAAATTTAATTTCATCGTCATTACAAGACATAGCATAAGAGCAGAGTAAAGACAACGTGTGGAAAGAAATTAAACACCTTTGGCAAGATAGGAATAATGTTACCATTAGAAACCATTACACTGTACGCAATAACATTCTGTTTCACCGCTCTCACCCTGACAGCAACAATTGTTTATTATGCATTCCCGACGAACTTTTTAACAAATTAATCTGGTATACTCATTTAAGTTACGCACATTACGGAGCCAGAAAATGTTTTCTTATACTGACACAGAACTGTTATTTTACCAACGTGGAGAAACGTATCCGACGAGTTTTAGCGTCATGTAAAATCTACCAGAAAGCTAAGTCAGATACAACTTCACATATTCCTCCATTACATCCCATTGTACCTGTTAAATTGAGACACATGGCCGCAGTAGACATTTTTGGTCCGATTTCCAGAACTAATAGAGGATTTTGCTACATCTTTGTCGCTGTTGAACTCACTTCAAAATTTGTTACCTTCACTCCGTTACGCAAAGCTACTGCTAAAACTGTTTCGAAAGCATTTGTAAAACATTTTCTATTTCATGTAGTGCATGTGTTGAAAGTAATTTCCGACAATGGACCACAGTTTCGATCTGCTATATGGACACGTATGTTACGAGCTAGAAACATTTCTCCGATCTATACATCCAGGTACCATGCTTCTTCGAACCCTTGTGAACGATTAATGAAAGAAATTGGTAAACTGTGCAGAATATACTGCCATAAAGAACATATTGATTGGGACACACACATACTCTCATTCCAGGATGTAATTAATTCCATACCAAATGAATCTACTATGCTATCTCCGTCTGTTATACTGAAAAATGTTGAACCACCTAACAAAATTAAAGAATTAGTAACCTTTCCTACATTTCGTCGACTACGACACAATGAAATAGACATTGCGCTGAACAACATCAAACGTGCCGCAGAGCGTCGGAGAAGACAGCAAAAACAGGTTTGTACACGCCGTGACTTTCACATTGGACAGAAGATATTAGTACGCACACATTTATCTAATAGAGGAAAAAGTAGATGTAGTAAATTTGAGCTTTTATACGCAGGTCCATATCGAATTCACACCATTCTTCACCCCAATGTAGTACATGTCGAAACTCTGAGAACCAGAAAAACCAAAGGGAATCACCATATCTCCAACATCAAACCTTTTATTGAATGAACATACTTTATGATTTATCACACTGTAATGCCATTTCCTGATTTTTTTATGACCACTTATGCAATTATATTCACATGAACACTTACTGAAGATTATCGTGTTTTTTTCTTGGCAAGTGCCCGGCAAGGTAAGGTTAGCAGGTCGCTCTTCTTGTCGTTACACATCAGACCGTGCACATTTTTCCAGATGAACTTAAACATTTTATGACCACTTATGCAATTATATTTATGTGATTACTTACTGATGATTGTCATATTTTTTCTTGGCAAGTGCCCGGCAAGGTAAGGTTAGCAGGTCGCTTTTCTTGTCGTTACACATCAGACTGTGCACATTTTCCATTCTTCATGTATGTATGATTGTTTTACTGTTTTGTTTGTATGCCCTATGAAATATTTAAGATGTAACAAACACCAGTTGTCTTTGACATTTTACCTTATGATATCTCAACTTCGTGACTATTTTACATTTTTTTTTTGCTGCTACATTGTGATATTCTGTGTACATTTTTGCACCTGCACACTGTCTATGTTTTTGACATATTACGTTTTCTGTCATGCTATGCTGTATGCTCAATTATATCACTAGAAACCAGCTTTTATTTAATGGGTATATGATTTAAATGCAAGACATTAATCATTGTTCATCATTTTCAGAAAGAAATAACGTGTAAAAGAAATAAATTAAACAGAAATGGGAATTTCACCTTCGCAATGAATGAAAGAAGATGCAATATCTCGTCACGAAGAGTAAATGGATCAGAATTAACAAGCATTAACAAGAATATACTATACACATCGTATGATAGCAGTCTTAACTAATTTTTTCTTTCAGAATACGAGGCGATTGATGCAGACTGTCAGACAGAACTACACATCTTAGTTTTAGTGATGAAATATGCTGGAAATAAGGAACTCTATACTATGAATAGTTGTATAATGAATAATGAAGTGACTTTTTTGCAGATGATAATGAATGGTGATGAATAGTGATGAAGAATATGCTAATATGGAAGTTTTTCTTTAGAGGTGATGATAATAGTGGAGTTACGTTGATGTGGATAATGTTTTTCTTTGCAGGTGATGATAGTAATGATGATGAAGTTTTTCTTTGCAGATGAAAATAATGATGAAGTTTATATATTTACTGTTAGTTAAGAAATGTTATGTAGTTATTTAAGTATTTGTTGCAGTTCGTTTTGACAGTATGTCTTATGTTGCATTGTATGATGACTGAAGGTTTTGGAAAGGACAGCTAGAGAACATATATATTTAATACACATTTCATTACCTGTTAATTCGAAGTTCACTACTTTTCAGCATAATATGCGTTTCTTCTTTCAGCTTAATAATCCATTTTGTATTTTTCCAGGAGAAGATATTCATGAAATTAATGTGCTATAAGCAGTTGGTCTTTAAACCTGTGTCATTCATGAATGTGATCACATATACTCTATTTGTTACATAATCTTGCTACAGCTGACTCATGACGAATGACGTTACCCATCTGCATTTGCAGGAAAAAGTCAAAAGCAAATATTGTTATGCCCCAGCAATTAATTATCTATCCCAACGCAATGCATTGCTAAAACAAAACAAAAAATGTATTACACGTCCCAAATAATGCTACTAGTTCAAAAGAGTTATGAGTAATACTGAATGATGTTTTCCAACCACAGACTTGAGTAATAGTTACAGAGTGCTACATTTTTAAATATGTCATATGTCACTTGAATGATGAAAAATACTTGCTAGCCAATGAATGCCACTGTTTCTTATATTTTAAATTTATATTATGTCACTTTCATGCTATATATATGAATACCAGTAGCTTGATGCTACACTCATTAACCGCTGTTTTGAATGATGACTTCTGATGATTTGTAACTGGCCAATGAGTGCCAATGTTCTCTGTAAATAGTTAACTTATGAACATTATTCTGTAATACTTCATACATGGTACAGAAATGTTCAGTAACTGGGCGATGAGTGCCACGAATTAGTCAAATCAGTTGTTAGACTAGTGTAATTATCAATGATGACTGGCATAAGACTTAATGTCCTTCACCTTCTGACCTAATTACCAGAAATTACTGCAATATCCGTTTGTTCTGTCTATCCTCATGCTCATGGAGCACTATATTTGGTTTTTGCACTAATTCTACGTTGGTGTACCTTACAAGAACGTGGTGGTGACACGACATGCTGTCCACCACCTTGAGCGATGGAGATGTTATTACGGCCCCACTGTTTGGTGTACATGATGTACTACCAAAATGATAACATGGAATATTAATACATTTCAGTGTCTTGGCTACACTGATTAATACTTCAGGGAAAAGAACTTCAGATTGTCTCACTTGGTGTTGTGCTTCTGCAGAAAGATATGGACTTTCAGTGCAGCTGCGTGCAACCTAATGTGCTACAACCATGATGCAATCCTTCCCTTTCCTATCCTAGTTCTTGTAAAATAGTAAAAAAAGAACTGCAGTGCGTGTGCACTTTTGTCATTTGTTAATATGATTTGCACTCATTGCCTATACATTTTGTGATTTCCTGATATGTTCTGTACTACAGTGCGTGTGCACTTTTGCCATTTGTTAATGTTTTGTACTCATTGTGTATACATTTTGTCATTGCTTGATATGTTCTGTACTCAGTGCATGTGCACTATATTTTATTTCATGTTCTGCACTTATATATATATATATATGTATATATTCTGTGGTTGTAAACTTAGTTAAGTAAGAAAATTTTGTTTCTCATGGCAAGTCCAATTGACTCACCATCGCTGCCAAATTTTTGACCCCCCCCCAGTGGAGGGTTATGTAAGACGTATGCGGTATATGCGCTGCCTGCAATAGGCAAGGCAGAGGAGAGTCTCTGACCAGAGAGCAGTATGTAGTTAGTTGTTGCTTGTCGCTAGTCGGCATGAGTCTGTGCTAGTCTGCAGTAGTCTTCTCTAGTCTTCAGTGGTAGGCAATAGTCTTGAGTAGTCTGCGTGAGTCGGCGGTAGTCGGCGCGTGTCGGCAGTCTGCGCTGGTCGGGACTCTGGAGGATGAGTATTATTGTAGAAGGTAAAGAAGCAGCCTTGTGCATATCTAATAATGTATTTTAACTGTCATCAATTTCTTTTAAAAAATGCCCCAATAATAATTTTTATAATATAAAGTAATTTTTTTAAAAAAAGCATTCATTTCAATTTAAAGATTTTATTCAATGGACTATCTTTCCTTTCATGAATCACAAAGCATAGGCCAGCATTGCACAGGGCTGTGCCGAAAAATTTTTTATGTAAGAGCAGATATATTCGCAGTTTTTATTGAGGTAAGAATTTTTGCTTTTTTATTCAGAGTACAGGGCCGTGGCTCAGCGCTGCTGTCGTCATAAAGTTTACCAGGTTACTGAATATTTTTTATTATTTTTGGGTTTAGGAATTTTTCTGTTTCGAACTTAGTATTAAATGAGAAAAGAATTTTGTGGTTACATCAAATGTGAATGCATTTCTGCACAGAGATTATGAATGGGAACCAATTTTTATTCAGTTGTTACAATATTTAAAATTCATTTAATTGTTATTTCCGTGGGAGTTTACACTTAGTTCATATTTATTTTAAATATTTTTGTGGGGACGTTACAAGCTTCAACACGATACCACAGTTCAAGGGTAGTGACTGAAGTATTGTGAAGAGCCGTTGCTCGCCCACCATTGACCAGACGTTTTCAATTGGTGAGAGATCTGGAGAATGTGCTGGCCAGGGCAGCAGTCGAACATTTTCTGTATCCAGAAAGGCCCGTACAGGACCTGCAACATGCGGTCGTGCATTATCCTTCTGAGATAAAGGGTTTCTCAGGGATCGAATGAAGGGTAGAGGCAAGGGTTGTAACACATCTGAAATGTAACGTCCACTGTTCAAAGTGCCGTCGATGCGAACAAGAGGCGACCGAGACGTGTAACCAATGGCACCCCATACCATCACGCCGGGTGATACGCCAGTATGGCGATGACGAATACACGCTTCCAATGTGCGTTCACCGGGATGTCACCAAATACGGATGCGACCATCTTGATGCTGTAAACAGCGCCTGGATTCATCCGAAAAAATGACGTTTTGCCATTCGTGCACCCAGGTTCGTCGCTGAGTACACCAACGCAGGCGCTCCCGTCTGTGATGCAGCGTGAAGGGTAACCGCAACCATGGTCTCCGAGCTGATAGTCCATGCTGCTGCAAACGTCGTCGAACTGTTCGTGCAGATGGTTGTTGTCTTGCAAACGTCCCCAACTGCTGACTCAGGGATCGAGACGTGGCTGCACGATCCATAACTGCCATGCGGATAAGATGCCTGTCATCTCGACTGCTAGTGATACGAGGCCGTTGGGATCCAGCACGGCGTTCCGTATTACCCTCCTGAACCCTCCGATTCCATATTCTTTTAACAGTCATTGGATCTCGACGAACGCGAGCAGCAATGTCGCGATACGATAAACCGCAATCGCGATAGGCTACAATCCGACCTTTATCAAAGTTGGAAAAGTGATGGTACGCATTTCTACTCCTTACACGAGGCATCACACCAATGTTTCACCAGGCAACGCCGGTCAACTGCTGTTTGTGTATGAGAAATCGGTTGGAAACTTTCCTCATGTCAGCACGTTGAAGGTGTCGCCACCGGGGCCAACCTTGTGTGAACGCTCTGAAAAGCTAATCATTTGCCTATCACAGCATCTTCTTCCTGTCGGTTAAATTTCGCGTCTGTAGCACGTCATCTTCGTGGTGTAGCAATTTTAATGGCCAGTAGTGTATAAACTAATTCTACTGCGGTGGGTGTAGGCTTCATGTTTTTCTTGGATAAGATGATACGTTCGCTATTGTGTTCATACTAATTTACGTTTATTCCTATTTTTTATTCATATTCAGACCTACTCTGTTTGATATTGCGTTAACAGTCCTGCACTGACCTGGCCAGACGTCATGTTCAGCCAACCACCATGCATCACTATTCCCACTTCATCTAATTAGAAACTATCCATTTCTCTTCTTAAATTGTCTAACCTATGTAACCGATTACCATATACCAATCCTATGTGTAGAATGCCAAATTTTTTTTCCTGATGTCAACGTCCTCCTGAAAATTCCCCCCTCAGAAATGCAGATGGAAGACTACTCTACTGTCGCAATATTTTACGCAAGAAGATGTCACCATCATTAAGCTTTACAGTAGACCTTCAGGTCCTCGGAAATATAAAGCCGGCCGCGGTGGTCTCGCGGTTAAGGCGCTCAGTCCGGAACCGCGCGACTGCTACGGTCGCAGGTTCGAATCCTGCCTCGGGCATGGATGTATGTGATGTCCTTAGGTTAGTTAGGTTTAAGTAGTTCTAAGTTCTAGGGGACTGATGACCACAGATGTTAAGTCCCATAGTGCTCAGAGCCAAATATAAAGGCTGTAGTTTTCTTTTGCTTTCAGCCCTCTGCAGTACGAATATAGGAGGGCCACGTTTGCTAATGTTTTTAAGGCCAGATTTGTCAATTACCCAGACTATTGTTCCTTCATCTACTGAAAAGGCTGCTACCCCTCTTCAGGCAGGTTCTTCTGGGCTCTGCACAGATACCCTTCCGTTATCGTTGCACCCACGGTAAGGTTATCTATATCGTAGAGGCACGCATGGTCCTTGGTTTGTAGGGGGAGCCTCAACATACACAAATGGAAAACGCTTCTAGAAAGATAATATGCTTGACGGCAACGTTTATTCTCACAATTTCGTGGATGTACGTTCCAAAACAGTGATGCACAGAATAATTCCCCCACACATAGTGTAAAGTCACATTCTCGGAATCATCTAAAAATAGCGTGAGTAGTTACCGTTCATACAAAACAGCACAGATAGGCGAGCATTTATCCAGCAAGAATATATTGAGTTATTCTGTATTTACTTCAAAACAATCTTCGAAATTATTTTGGTGAAGATTGGGTTGAGTCGATAAAGTTCAGGCTGACAATAGCAAGAAATGCTTTTGTGAGGAATAGCATTATGTTAACATCCAACACAAATGTAAGTGATAAAAAGTAATTTCTCGAAGTGTTTGTGTACAGTGTGCCCTTATAAGGAAGTGAAATGTGGGGGAAGAACAGCGGAGTCGGTCGGCCTCTGTGGCCGAGCGGTTCTAGGCGCTTCAGGCCGGAACCGCGCTGCTACTACGGTCTCGGGTTCGAATCCTGCCTCGGGCATGGATGTATGTGACGCCTTACGTTAGTTAGGTTTAAATAGTTCTAAGTCTAGGGGACTGATGATCTCAGATGTTAAGTCCCATAGTGCTTAGAGCCATTTGAACCATTCGAACAGCAGAGTCAAGAAGAGAATAGGAGCTACGATAATTGATGTACAAGCAACAAATGTAATCGAACAGAAAAGAAATTCATTTCGTAACTTGACTAAAAGATAACATAGGTTCATAGGATACATCCTGAGACATCAAGAAATCGTCAGTTTTATAAAGACGAGAACTGTAGTTTCATTAAGAAGGTAACTTTTTAGGGGATATTGTAAACATCCAGACTTGACTTCACTAAGCAAGCTGCAGTGGGTGTTCGGTGCTGAGGTTATGCAGAAACGAAGAGAGTTGGAGAGTTGCACAGTGTAGACTAGTGCGGAAATCTGCATCCCACCAGTCTTCGGAATGAAGACAACAACAACATCGACAGTAACAACAAAAAAGGCTGAGTCATGTAAGATGTAACACTCCTTTTATTTCGTGAAGGGTTTTAGACATGGAAACGAGGTTTTCGTCAAATGATAATACGACAAGGGGAACTTACTTTGGTATGTGATAAAGAGTCTAAAGTCTGTTATCGATCGAGATACCGAAGCTAAAATGGTCTTTTTAATAGAATAATATACTTTCTTCAAAGGCATCCGAAAGCGTTTGAAAAGGAGACTACAGTGATATAATGCTTGTTAATGCTGAGGCTGAAACTCTTCGCAAAAGATTTCGAGAATATTCTAAAACTGGAGGGCAAATCGGCCATTGCATTGAAAACACGCTCATGCCAAGTTACGTCTTTGTATGAAGCCTTTCGACTCTTTACTTGTCTGCACTGCCGAACTAACAAGAACTGAGGTCATTTTTGCTTCAACGTTCCTAGCCTGCAGACATGTACACCTGTGAGGAAAAGTTACACTTGCTTCTTTTGTACGACGTATCGTGGCACGAGACGTAGTGCCAAGGAACGTGGCATCAGCTAGAGAACTCTCATTCGCATCATTCATTGGCATAAATTGCACCGTTGTTATCTGTTACTACATCACGCAGTTGAAGGATGTGATAGGGAAAGTTGTATAAGAGTTTGTTGGCTTGATCTGCATCGCTTAGAGGGCGACACAACGTTTTTCTAACGTGTGCTCTTTACCGACGAATCAACCATTATAATGTAAACGTACGTAACATGCTCTACTGGGCAGCTGAAAGTCCGCGCTGGCTTCGTCGGGTACAACAACAACGACGGTGTGGGGCCTGCCTTCATCCCCGGGTTGTTAAATGGAAATACGTATGTACAGTTTCTTACGAACATTCTATTTGTTCTTCTTATCTTGTAGAAGAGGTACTACTAGATAAGCGACAGCGTATGTGTTTCCAGCGTGACTGCTACCCAGCTCACTCTTCCCGTGTTGCAACGGAAATATCGAATGAAAAATTTCCTGACGTTGGGGCACGATGGAATGCTGCAGTACACCTGCTGGCCAGGTCTCTTCATTTGACTCCTCTTGATTTCTTTCTATGGAGAGCCCGGAAAGATGTAGTCTGTCGTGAAGCCCAACAACGCCAGATGACTTGCACCGTCGAATCGCCAAGCTTGAAACAGCATATCGTGTAATGTACTGTACTGTGATCTGTACAAATGTCTAACAAACGGCGAGTGCTTGCAGTCGATGGTAAACTATTTGAGCACTTGTTTACGTAAAATGTAAAACTAGGCTTCGTTAAGAAAAGTATTTATTTCGTTAATCTTGTGGGTGACATGTCCTTAGTCATTATGAATAAACTGCTTAGTTTACTTAATGAGTAGTCCGTTTATTAAAATCTAAGAAAGTTAATTAGCAGTTTACTTGGTCCTTAAAAAGAGCTGTTTATCATTATGAAGTGTGAATGATCGACCTTTCTGTTTCGGCTTTGACAAGCGAGCAGCAACGAAAAGGGTTTAAATGGAAACAAGCCTGACGGAAGTGTAGTTGTTTCCACAAAGCGTGAAAACATACACACATTTGGAATAGTTCTCCTAATCCCCATCTGATGTGCCAGAAACTGTCGTAGTTCCGTATAAAAACATTATAGCTGACCCTGTCTCTACGTCGTACGGGATATGTGGTTTTAATCTTATCAACGTAATCCTGTTTAGCTGCATACGATGACGGAGCCTCGCGTGAGAGCTCTGTTTGGCGGTGTTTACACCGCAAAAGCTGACTCTGGCCACATTGCTTTCCCATTTCAGTACATTTCTCGGATGCTTTTGCGCAGAGTTTCAATCTCAACATTAACAACCATTACATGACTGTATTCATCTTCTTCAGCGCTTTCAGAAGACATTCGAAAAACATATCATTCTATTTAAATAAAACATGCTTGCTTCAGTATTTCGATCGATATAAAGGTTAAGGTACATTATCATATGCCATAGTACATGCCCCTTACTGCACTATCATTTGCCGAAAACCCTGTAACATCCCAATAGGTGTCGTTACATTATTAAAAAATGAGTGGTGCAACTAATTAATCTCAGCCCCAACAACCGCATTCCTGTGGAATCAATATGAGTCTACACGTTACTTTTTTTCATTCTTATGTGCACGTCCTGTGTCCTGATTTCCTTTTTTTTTTCGCCCTTCCTGAAAGTGTGTGGTCAAGTGTCAATGATTTGAATGCAGTAGCAGACGAACCAGAGAAGTGATGGGTTTCGTAATCTTCTACCAACCTAAATGGTGTTGGTGGAAGGCAGAGAGCAGGAACAGGAGGGCTTGGCCAAAGATGAGTAAAGCAAATCGTTTTCCTAGCACAGGTTGGTCATGGGCCTCCCCCACCACCTCGGGCGGTTCGGAGAGAGCTCTGCACGATGGATGCAGGTGAAGTTGTTCTGAAGACAGGTAAGCGAGCAGACGTTCCCTCAGAACGTCTGTGTCGAACAAGGGACAAAAGGTATTTGAATTTGTTAATAATAATTTGTTAATCTCAACAATTTCTTCTCCTAGCCATTTTTTGAATTACCATATAGATTCTGGTTACCATTTTTGGTTCAGTTAATGGCTCAAATGGTTCAAATGGCTCTGAGCACTATGGGACTCAACTTCTGAGGTCATTAGTCCCCTAGAACTTAGAACTACTTAAACCTAACTAACCTAAGGACGTCACACACATCCATTCCCGAGGCAGGATTCGAACCTGCGACCGTAGCGGTCTCGCGGTTCCAGACTGCAGCGCCTAGAACCGCACGGCCACTTCGGCCGGCGGTTCAGTTAATCAGTGTCATAACAGTGCGATTTCCGTTAGGCGCGACCACGCGGTCTATAGATTCAAAGCACAGCCCAAGCCTTAAAAGTTACTGTCTGCCATATTATTTTATTTGTGCGGGACATTTTAAACTACCAATAAAACTGCACCGAACGTATATTCGGCAAGATGAATCGATTTGATTTCAATCGCTTCACGCAAAGATATGCAGCCACCAAAATCCTGCTCTATGCCAGCCACAAGGTGCATTCAATTATTTCCACTAATAAATCCTGTCGATATTTTGTTTGCCGCGTGAATTAGTGCATGTGAATATCTGTGTTACAAACTTGAGCAGTGACCATGTGCTCCCTAGAATTTCCCACCCCACAGGACTCTACAGATTAAGGCCAACGTGGCTTGTGATTCTCATATGAGAAAGTCATAGAGTCGTATATAAATGTACCATGAATGTTTTGTCCAGCTATTAAACGAAAAAAGATTACTGTTAACATGCGAAATATTAGTCAGAAATAAATATTTTATCATTTGAAGCTATTTCCGTGATCGTTAATATACACTCCTGGAAATTGAAATAAGAACACCGTGAATTCATTGTCCCAGGAAGGGGAAACTTTATTGACACATTCCTGGGGTCAGATACATCACATGATCACACTGACAGAACCACAGGCACATAGACACAGGCAACAGAGCATGCACAATGTCGGCACTAGTACAGTGTACATCCACCTTTCCCAGCAATGCAGGCTGCTATTCTCCCATGGAGACGATCGTAGAGATGCTGGATGTAGTCCTGTGGAACGGCTTGCCATGCCATTTCCACCTGGCGCCTCAGTTGGACCAGCGTTCGTGCTGGACGTGCAGACCGCGTGAGACGACGCTTCATCCAGTCCCAAACATGCTCAATGGGGGACAGATCCGGAGATCTTGCTGGCCAGGGTAGTTGACTTACACCTTCTAGAGCACGTTGGGTGGCACGGGATACATGCGGACGTGCATTGTCCTGTTGGAACAGTAAGTTCCCTTGCCGGTCTAGGAATGGTAGAACGATGGGTTCGATGACGGTTTGGATGTACCGTGCACTATTCAGTGTCCCCTCGACGATCACCAGTGGTGTACGGCCAGTGTAGGAGATCGCTCCCCACACCATGATGCCGGGTGTTGGCCCTGTGTGCCTCGGTCGTATGCAGTCCTGATTGTGGCTCACACCTGCACGGCGCCATACACGCATACGACCATCATTGGCACCAAGGCAGAAGCGACTCTCATTGCTTAAGACGACACGTCTCCATTCGTCCCTCCATTCACGCCTGTCGCGACACCACTGGAGGCGGGCTGCACGATGTTGGGGCGTGAGCGGAAGACGGCCTAACGGTGTGCGGGACCGTAGCCCAGCTTCATGGAGACGGTTGCGAATGGTCCTCGCCGATACCCCAGGAGCAACAGTGTCCCTAATTTGCTGGGAAGTGGCGGTGCGGTCCCAGACGGCACTGCGTAGGATCCTACGGTCTTGGCGTGCATCTGTGCGTCGCTGCGGTCCGGTCCCAGATCGACGGGCACGTGCACCTTCCGCCGACCACTGGCGACAACATCGATGTACTGTGGAGACCTCACGCCCCACGTGTTGAGCAATTCGGCGGTACGTCCACCCGGCCTCCCGCATGCCCACTATACGCCCTTGCTCAAAGTCCGTCAACTGCACATACGGTTCACGTCCACGCTGTCGCGGCATGCTACCAGTGTTAAAGACTGCGATGGAGCTCCGTATGCCACGGCAAACTGGCTGACACTGACGGCGGCGGTGCACAAATGCTGTGCAGCTAGCGCCATTCGACGGCCAACACCGCGGTTCCTGGTGTGTCCGCTGTGCCGTGCGTGTGATCATTGCTTGTACAGCCCTCTCGCAGTGTCCGGAGCAAGTATGGTGGGTCTGACACACCGGTGTCAATGTGTTCTTTTTTCCATTTCCAGGAGTGTATTTACAATGCGTCTGAAAACAGTACCACATTTGTAGTATTGACGATAACGCTCCTAAAATCCAAAGTTCAGCTAATGGTACGTAGCTTTCTCTGACTGCCCCATAGGATACCATAGCGTTATCCGTTGCGACCTTAATAAATTCAATCAGCGAAGGAATTTTTCCTAAAGTTTAGATAGGCCTAAATCTATTTCAAATAACGGGCAAAACTATTCAGAGAAGGTTACGTCGCCAAAGAAAAATAAGAGCGATTGTAGGCAGAATATGCAATCATATCAGGCTGGAACAAAAGAAATAATAATAATCAGAAGAAGCTCCTGCTAGTGAAAGTAAGTAACCCTCCATAGGGTGCCACTCAATGAATATTAGGATGTCAGTGGTGAGTTACAACCTCGTTTCGACATCTGAGACCATTAATGAAAAAAAGGAGTGTTACGTATTACGCGACTCATCCCGAACTGTCTGAATGAGCACATTGTCGGCCGGTGTGGCCGTGCGGTTCTAGGGGACTGATGACCACAGATGTTAAGTCCCATAGTGCTCAGAGCCAATCAGCACATTGCAAAATTGATCAACCTTGCAAAATTGCTAAAATATACAAGGGGTTCGGAAATTCCCGTTAAAAACTTCTGGAACTTGTGGAATGATGAATACATAATATTTTGAATAGCAGCCTATGTCCGGGAACGTACCATTTTCGTGTTACATTCGTCTGAAAACATATTTGCTAGGTAGGTTTTCAAAAGGATAGTCATGGAGTGAGTGCTTACGTCGGAGTGGGTGATGTCACTTGGTCTGTCCTACCTCTTTGACATGGTGCGAGCCTCATTCACGTGTCTGTGAGTATGGAGCAAAATGGGTGAATGCTCGTTTGCAGAATACACCGAGAGCATCCTTCTGTATGGCGAAGGTCACGGTAATGGAAGAGTTGCTCACCGCCTTTATCAAGATCGTAATGCACAACATTCGATTCCCTTTTCGCCACAATTAACAGCTTCGAGAAAGGGGTATCTTCACGGTCAGCAGAAGTGACTGTGGAGCTCCAAGCAGAAGCCGCACACCCGAACTGGAAGAGGCCTTACTGCATCATGTTGATGAGAACCCGTGAACGAGTACACGATCAATTGCGCGTGGAATGGATGTTCAGATGGTTCAAATGGCTCTGAGCGCTATGGGACTTAACATCTGAGGTCATCAGTCCCCTATAACTTAGAACTACTTAAACCTAACTAACCTAAGGACATCACACACATCCATGCCCCAGGCAGGATTCGAACTTGCGACCGTAGCGGTCACGCGGTTCCAGACTGAAACGCCTAGAACCGCACCACCACACCGGCCGGCGGAATGGATGTTGCTCGCAAAACCGTTTGGTATGTTGTGGATACCCAAGAACTACATCCTTACCACCTCCAACACTGCATACCACCACTAATAGTCACAGACACGCGAATGAGGCTGTAAACAGGTGAGAGGGGTAGTAAAGACGTCGAATAACATCAGCCAGTCCGACGTAAGCACCTCCTAACATGAATGCCCTGTTGTAAACCAATGTAGCAAACAAGTTTTCAAATGGTTGTATCACGGAAACGGTACGTCCCCAGACATGGGTTCCTATTGAAAATGTTATGTACTCACTCCACACTACAAGTCTTAGAAGTTCGTAAAGGGAGTTTTCGGACACGCCGTATTGTACCGATCAAAAGATATTAGAAAGTTTACCCGTTGCTGTAAATGAAACGCCCGGCGACAGGAAGGCCTGTGAACGGATCTGCGTCGCGCCTTGTGAAGCGAATGTCAGACAGGGTGGAGACGGCGAGGCGGATGTTGGGACGGACGTATGAGTGGCGGGACGACGCCGGCAGAGGCAGCGCCTGCGGTAATGGGACGGCCGCCTGCTGGGAATCCAATTGGATTGTAAACTGCGGAGGCGGCGGCGGCGGCGGCGGCGGCTGGGGACGACGGCCGGGGCACGCCCCCATTAGCGCGTGCAGTAAGCACTGGCCGGCCTGCCGCTGTGACTCAGCCATCCGCTAGACTCACCTTACCCTCTACAAGTCCGGACAGCAGGAGCCAGATTTACACAGTCCGCCGGTGAGGGGAAACTTTAATACAGCTACTGGCTTCAGTAATTATATATTCATTAATTATGTTATCGGGTATCATACATTGTTGCAAGCTTTGTACCATAAAAGTTTATCAGACAAAATACACTGACGGAAGAAAAAGTTGCAAGACCAAGAGTGAGTTGTACAACATAAACGAAAGTTAGGTAGGCGTGTTTGTACATTTGAAAGTTGATGTCTTTTCAGATTTCGCGCCAATTTCATAACGGTGGCGCTAGTACCGCCACTATGAGGGTGCAAATTAGGTGTGCTTTAAATACACGCTCTAACGGCCGTGAGCGTTAGTTACTTTCCAGAATGGATATGACGAGTTTATGTCAGTCAAAAATGCCGTTCGGACGACAAAGATGCCATTATCAGCACTTCACTGAGATTGAACGAGGTAGTGTGATAGGGCTACGAGAAACTGGATGTTCCTTCTGCGATATTGCAGACAGATTTGGCAGGAATGTATGAATTGTTGAGTGGTACTTAAGTAAATAAATTAGTGAAATCAAAGTGAAGTAGAAATTAGAATATAAATGAAAAACTTGGTTTAGTTTAAGGAGTTACATACTGGCAAACAGCGGGCAGAACAGCAGAACAGAAGAGAAAATGACCGTGAAGTCAGCAACTTCCACATATGCGGGCGCTGTCGATTCAGCCGTCAGGGCATCGCCCGACCGGCTCACGTGTTTCTCAGTTGTCGCATGTGAGCAAAGGCCCTCGCCTACATCCCAAGAGCCAATGACGGACGTTAAGAAGATTCTTCGAGAAGATTTTCAACGTGACAGAAGAGGCAACGACCGTGAAGTCGTTCACCTCCAGTAAACTGAAGTGAATAAATACGCGAGACGCAGTGGGCCCGACAGACGAAGACGAGAGACGAAGAAGACGAAGGAAGAAGAGAAGAGTAGCAGTAGTTTTCAGTCAGTTTCGGTGCTGAAGACCGTCATGCAAGAAGAGACTGCATCATGCACAGACGCACCAAGTCCGCCGCTGTAATGGAATAGCAAGCAGCAGCCGCGGCGCCAGAAGACGGAAGTTAAAAGGTATTTTAAGTCTGATTTTTACGTACCCGGGTGACTCGTGAGGACGGGAAGGAGACGGCCTCACATCAGCAGGCACCTGTGAGCTGGGATGAAGATCTGACAGCCGAAGACTGGCAAGCGAGAATCCGTTGTTAGAGTCCGGGACACTCGCCTTCCCCCGCCGCGCCGCTCCGCTGACCGACGCACAACACAAGTGGCCGCTTAGAGAAGAGAAACACTGGGACGCCACATCCAAGGTATCACCGTCCGATGCACGACTTCGCTCGCAATAATTAAACGAGCCACCTCGCGCTGCGCGTCTCCAATCAGCTGGGCGAGACGGCGACACGAGATACACACTGCCACGCGCAATCAGACGCCACCGCTGCCGCTGCAGAAGGCTACGCAAACGACACAGCTGCCGTTCTCCGAACCAGAACATCCAGTAAGATACAGTTGTACGAAACTTTCAATAAAAGTTATCTTATGTAAAAATGCTGTTTCATTCTACCACATACCCGAGCCAAGGAAGAACCCACCCTGCCCACATTTTGTTAAGAGAGAAAAGCTAATTTATTTAGTATTTTCACCCTGACACAATGCCTTAGAATCAAATGCCCTTTGCAGTAGTGCTCATCCTGACAATTGACTAGCATCAAAAGACAGAACCCAGTTACATTTAGTATCACAACTGTTACAGAATGTAGCTACTGTACACGACTGCTGGCAGCGGTGTTCCGGGAATGTACGGTCGCAGGGAGACCGGGCTCCAGACGGCCATCGTGTTCGGCATATGGTTCTGGTGCATCGTACTGCGTCTGCAGCAATAATTCGAGCAGCAATTGGCACCACAGTGACAGAAAAAACTCTTACACACCGGTTACGTCAAGGACAGCTCCGAGCCAGACGCCCTGCAACATGCGTCCCACTGACCCCCAACAACCATCATTTGCGACTTCAATGGTATCAAGCGACAGCTCAATAAAGGACAGGCTGGAGGTCTGTAGTTTTTCTGATGAAAGATAGTACTACCTGGGTGTCAATGATGGCGGCGCATTGGCTTCAAAAATGGCTTTGACCACTACGCAACTTAACTTCTGAGGTCATCAGTCGCCTAGAACTTAGAACTAATTAAACACTAACCTAAGGACATCACACACATCCATGCCCGAGGCAGGATTCGAACCTGCGCCCGTAGCGGTCGCTCGGCTCCAGACTGTAGCGCCTAGAACCTCACGGCCACTCCGGCCGGCTCGGCGCGGCGCATTGGTTAGGAGGAGGCCAGTTGAAGGCGTGCAACCAACCTGTCTGTTTGATTAGTTAAGATTCAAATATTTAAGTTAACTTAATATAATAGTTGTTTTATATTAATATCATATCATATTAAAATATTTATTCTGTCATATTAAATATATTATGTTATTTAACCTTTCTTTGTTATTACTAGAAAAGAAAGCTTAAATAACAAGACTATAACATAACACAACACATTTATTGGAATACAAGTTTCATATTTATCTTTATTTATGTATAACAGAGAAGTTCACATTGAACCTACACCGTGAGTTATAGTGTGGGATGTGACTTCGTATGACAGCAGGAGCACTCTCGTGGTTATCCCAAGCACCCGGACTGCAAATCTGTATGTCGATTTGGTGATTCGATCTGTTGTGGTGCCATTCATGAACAGCATTCCAGGTGGTGTTTTCCCACATACCGCTGTTGTAACCCAACTGGCTCTATAGAGTGTCGTCATGTTGCCTTGACCTGCTCGATGAGCAGATCCGCCTCCAGTCGAACACATATGGGACATCATCGAACGACAACTCCAGCGTCATCCACAACCAGCATTAACCGTCCCTGTATTGACCAACTAGGTGCAACAGAACTGGAACTCCATTCCACTAACTGACATGCGGCACTTGTACGATACAATGCATCCACGATTCCATGCTCATATTCAACATTCTCTCAGTTATACCGATTATTAATGTGCTAAATTTGCAACGGCTTGTCTCACGTTTACGTTAGCCTATGATCTGGCAATGTTAATCACTTAAATATGTTTCATAGACAGATATATCCCCGAAATTTCATTACTCTACGTTAATTATTTTTTGATGTTGCGATTTTCCCGTCAGTATATTTATCTACCCCTGAATGGTCTAGAGCGCTATAGGTGACGTACAACATTCCATTATTATTCCTAAAATCATTGAGTGAAGTGGCAACGAAACGACCATTCTAGCTGCTGTGCAGAATCTACACTGACCAGCCAGAGCATTGTGAACGTGTACGTAATAGCAGGTATGTCCAACTGTGGCAAGATAACAGCGAAGACGTATCATGGCTTGGATGCAATGGGGCCTTGGTAGGTCACAGGAGGGAGTTGGCATCACATCTACATACACAACTCACCTACTTTCCTTAAATTTAGGGGAGGAGGGCGATGAGCTTTGACACCACCTCCAGTCACATCCCAGATGTGTACCATCGGGTTCAGATCTGGCGAGTTGGAGAGGCCAGCACATCAATTGGAATTCGCCACTGTGTTACTCAAACCACTCTAACACACAACTGGCCTTGTGACACTGTGCATTATCTTCTTGAAAAAATTCACTGCTGTCGGGAAACATGATCGTCATCAAGGAGTGTACGTGGTCTGCAATCAGCGTAGGATACTCCTTGGTTGTCATGATGCCTTGCACGAGCTCCACTGGAACCATGTTCCCCAGAGCTTAATGGAGCCGCCGCCGGCTCTTCTCCGTCCCACAGTACAGGTGTAAAGGAGCTGTTGCCCTGAAAGACGACGGATTCGCGCCTTCCCATCTGCATGATGAACTAGGTATCGGGAGTTATCAGACCATGCAATGCTCTGCCATTACGCCAACGTCCAGTGTCGATGGTCACGTGCCATTTCAGTCGTAGTAGCCGATTTCGTGGCGTTACTATTCGCACATTATGGGTCGTCGGCTGCAGAGGGCAGTCGCGTGTTCGGCGAATTGTAAGTTCACACACACTTGTACTCTACCCAGCATTAAAGTCCGTCTTAGTTTCGCCACAGTACGCCGCATGCCCAGCCTATGACATCTGTAATGTGGGCTGCCCACCCAACTCCACGACGTCTGAACCTAGATCTAAATTGAAGAAGCAGTGATGCAAACAAAAGAAAGCTTGAAAAGTAGGATTAAAATTCAGGGTGAAGGGATGTCTGTGATAAGATTGTAAGTTGCCAAGAACTATGCCCCTTACATGAAGTCATTAAAGATCACCTAACTCACGTTGAGCGAACAGTAGGGCTGAACAAAAATGACTGACAAGGCACAATGTATCTTGTAGAGGGTATAGTATGGAGGTATTGGAATAATTAATGTTGGGTGATGATTTTAAAGTAATTCACACGATATGAAAACTTTGTGGAAACGAGTCGATTTACTGGACGCTAGCTTACCCCAGGGAAGTATTTAGAGTTGACCGTGGGCGGCTGGGGAATGGTGAAGGGAAGCGACAATAGGCAGCTTAGGGCGGCTCAAGCTCTGAGAAAGCAGTAACGCAGCGTGGCCTCCAGCCGCCTTAAGATGAGTGACAGCATGAGCGGTTGACACCGACCCTATGCTGCTGTGCCAGGAAGCAGACGGAGAACTTGTACGCCTGTTGATAAATGTCTGTCATCCTGTTTTCAGGGAAACGTGCGAGAAAGCCACACAAAGCTATGGTGGAGTGGTCAACAGAGGTCAAAATATGCGTGTTCGTGACTATAGCAACTTCATGCTGAATTCACGGTCCGCAGAGCCTGAAGTAAATCAGGTGAAGAGCGACAGAATGAAATACGCTGGCCTCTGATGGGAACGTAGGACCAAGGAATTTGAAGTACTCTCCTGGGAGTCAGAATTCCGGAAAACTTGGTGTTTGTGCAGACGCTAACCTTGATGGGTGGATTGGGAGGAGCTATATAGCAGCAGTTGAGAGGAAGGGAAATTTTACGGGAATTTGTTCACTTCCCAGAGCAGGAATTGGTCGGCACTGGGAAGCGACGCATAATTAATGCAACTTGCGCTGCAATTGGCGTAAATGATTTTGCTGGAGGGGAAACCCAGGCGAAGAGCGGACTGTGAGAAGTCTCCGTAGAAGTCTTCCGTTCCCAGCATGCCTAGAGTGCGGATGTGGCGTTCTTTACTCAGCTTGCCTGAGAAAGAGTGAGCATCGATGCAGTTCAGGACTTAGCAAATGGAACGATTGAGGTTGGAGATAGAAAGTTTTGGTTCAGGTATGTACTGAGCAAGATAGCTAGGAGTGAATAGACGAGTGCAGCCTTGCAGCACTATGAGGCCGGCCGACGTCCACCCAACGACGCCGCTCCACCACACCGTATTCGGTGATATTGCGCCCGCTCCGGCCACTGATTAATTTGTTGGATCACGTCGGCAAAGTTTCCACGAGGGTTTCATGGGCCGTGTTTTGTAGAATTCTTCTCGCACTTTGCATTACGCCTATGTCAGTCGATAGGAATTACTTTTGAGTTACCGCGCTTTACTCCACGCAAACGCAATTTATTACCACTCCCTGGTAGGAGAGTCTTGTAATGTGATGACTGAAGGTCGGGAGTTAAAATAAATTTGTGCTAATCGACTGCATCTGTTTTCAATCAAGTAGATGAAATCCCAAGTCACTTTCTTAATTAATTTTATGTTCAACATTTGCATCTGGTATTCAATAGCTGAATATAACATCAATGTGCACCCCTTTTTAATTAAAAGTAATCAATTCTGAATAAATTAATGTCAACACTGCCACCGCAGTTCAATCAGGAGTCACAGGGCCATATTACTTTCTGCGTTATCCAATATTGCGGAAGTTTTGCACTCTCTGTTGATCTGTTAGTCAATTAGTTGGGGTGAACACACACCAAAACCAGCTAAGTGATGGGTGGGGTGTTACATATGGCTGACCCACGCCAGGATACGATACTTCGGGATTTGGTAGGAAGTAGTCTTAAAAAAGGATATTTTTCCACGTGATCCAACCGGTAGCATTAGTTACAATAAGTTACATTGTCTTCTACATGTGCTGTCCTTTCAAATTGACATTTATAGGTGCCTCTGCATTGTATTTGTGAGTTGTTTGAGTACTTACGAAGTGCAGTGCCGTAATCAGCCGATGCTGAGCACACAGAGCACAACCATTGTTACTAGCCTTTTTGGGGGAATTCTTTATGAACTATTTGTTGGGTCATTGCTCACACCCAGTGTATCAATTTGTGTCCTGATATATGTTTTGTGTTATCTAATTATTGAATGTAAGGGGTACCTGGGTTTTGAGTTTTCGTGTAACATAAAAGTGCAAATGATAACGAGTGGAAAAGCCAAGACAACGGCAGAATATAATCAGACTGTTACTCGGGAGAACATGGGTGATAGTATTGAAAGCTCTACCGATGAGCGTGACGAACGCGAGTTGTAACTTCCTGAAACTGCGTCTCACGACTGGTTTAGTCCGCTGAATAGCAAGGACGTTGATTCAGGTAGTGATACTGAGGGCTCTGGGGACGCAATGAGTACAGGATTAATCCATAAGTATGGAAGATCCAGCCTAAGAAGCCAGAGTGTGTTGGAACAAAACGGTGTCCGACGATTATCAAACGATTCATTCACAAGTGATCCGACGGGGGCGCGGAGACGGTACTTGTCTAGATATCGAAGGTTTCCTCAGAACAGAGAAGAAGAGTCGCATTTTCAACCACAAAAGGACGAGGAGCAAAATGCGGCTACTCTCAAAAACATTGCAACAGATGCAAACGGTGAACTTAGAGCAGAGCGCCAACCTTAATGCCGAAATTAAAAAGGTGAATTCGGAGCTGAAAGACAACCTTAATGCCGAAATTAAAAAGGCTAATTCGGAGCTGAAAGACAACCTTAACGCCGAAATTAAAAAGGCGAATTCGGAGCTGAACTATAGGCTCACAGAAGTTCATAGGGAAGTAAAAGAGGAGGTAAAGAATCTCGGCGTCAAAATAGAGAAAGAGATTGCCATCATCAAACGAACGGCAATTGAAGCCAAATTAATTGCGAAAGGTGCAAGGAAAATAGCGAGAGAAACTCGGGACTCCACGCAAAGCACGGCAAAAGTAGGAAAGGTCATGTTATCAAGCCTACAAAGCCCGATAAAACGTGTTGAAGAAAAGCAACAAGAGCAACCGGACATAGGGCCTAACGAGATGTTGAAAGAGGAGGTGGCGATATTAAAAAGAAAAAATAGAAGACGAGGTAAAACGTCTCATTACAGAGACATCAGGAAAGGAGAAGGGTGTAATTACTGTGTCGACTGAACCGTCACTTGCCGGAACACAGATAACCGCTTCACGGTGTGACAAAGTTGACACTATAAGGAACGGGAGCCACGCCTTCATTCACAGCTCTGAGGCAACCACCAAGGTAAACACTGACAGCGCGCAGGAGTCCAGTGAGCACAATTGCTGTCAGCTGATTAGATGTACCGAACAACTGTCGAAAACACAGAGGGGGAGAGATGACGATAGCGTGTCGGAACGAATTAGTCCACGTCCTGAAGTTCATACGAATCGTAAGAACGGCCGAAATGGTAACTGGAATGATGACCGGTTTGACTACAAGCATTTTGTATCAGTCCGAAAGTTCCATCACTACAAGGACGAAGGTAATAGCTTGCATCCAAAATCTTTTATGGGACAATTCGAGTTATCTTTGCCCCCACACTGGCCATTGATGTACCTGCTGGATTTTGTGTGCTCCCATATGGAGGGCGCGACCGCTGAGTACAGGAGAAATGTAGCGAAGACGAGCGTCTCGTTCGAAGAATTCAAAAATGCCTTCTTGGGCAAGTATTGGTCTAAAGAAACCCAAGACAGGATCAAACAAGAAATTATGATGTCCAGAGATATGGAAGGGGTAGGGTACCGGAGTCCGGTCAAATTTTTTGAAAATATGACGAAAAGGAACCAGTACCTAGACAACCCATGTAGCGGTGCGGAAATCATCAGAGTATGCTACATGAAACTTTCCATCTCGTACCAACAATTACTTGCCGGTCGTTCTGGTAGCGATACTGAGATATTTAAGGGCATTTTGCGCGAACTGGAATTCGCATTTCAAGAGGAACAGGCGTGGGAGAAACACCGACAGCGTGAACAAAATAACAGCCGTCGCAATAATGGACCTCAGTGGGATAGTTGTGTGGGATATTTGGCCAGTGCCGAACTACAACGGCCACAATCAAAGTAAGACTAATGGCAACTCGAAAAGAAGTTACACGGAAGATGAGCGACACTCTCCGGTGCAACATAATAAATTACAAAGGACTTGGGGCGGTAATCAGCAATCGGGAAGGAACAGGAATAATGGTTACCAAAATAACAACCAGGAAGAGGTCGAAGTCCGCCCTCCGAAGCCTGGTCCATCCCACCTTAACGGGCAGGATTACGAGTGACTAGACCAGAGCGCGGACGTAGTAAATATAGGCTTAGAATAAGGATTTTTTTTCTAAAGTGTCTTCTTTGTTTGTGTATGTATGGGTCTTAGTGGTAGAATGTCTCGTTTATACACTCCTGGAAATGCAAAAAAGAACACATTGACACCGGTGTGTCAGACCCACCATACTTGCTCCGGACACTGCGAGAGGGCTGTACAAGCAATGATCACACGCACGGCACAGCGGACACACCAGGAACCGCGGTGTTGGCCGTCGAATGGCGCTAGCTGCGCAGCATTTGTGCACCGCCGCCGTCAGTGTCAGCCAGTTTGCCGTGGCATACGGAGCTCCATCGCAGTCTTTAACACTGGTAGCATGCCGCGACAGCGTGGACGTGAACCGTATGTGCAATTGACGGACTTTGAGCGAGGGCGTATAGTGGGCATGCGGGAGGCCGGGTGGACGTACCGCCGAATTGCTCAACACGTGGGGCGTGAGGTCTCCACAGTACATCGATGTTGTCGCCAGTGGTCGGCGGAAGGTGCACGTGCCCGTCGACCTGGGACCGGACCGCAGCGACGCACGGATGCACGCCAAGACCGTAGGATCCTACGCAGTGCCGTAGGGGACCGCACCGCCACTTCCCAGCAAATTAGGGACACTGTTGCTCCTGGGGTATCGGCGAGGACCATTCGCAACCGTCTCCATGAAGCTGGGCTACGGTCCCGCACACCGTTAGGCCGTCTTCCGCTCACGCCCCAACATCGTGCAGCCCGCCTCCAGTGGTGTCGCGACAGGCGTGAATGGAGGGACGAATGGAGACGTGTCGTCTTCAGCGATGAGAGTCGCTTCTGCCTTGGTGCCAATGATGGTCGTATGCGTGTTTGGCGCCGTGCAGGTGAGCGCCACAATCAGGACTGCATACGACCGAGGCACACAGGGCCAACACCCGGCATCATGGTGTGGGGAGCGATCTCCTACACTGGCCGTACACCACTGGTGATCGTCGAGGGGACACTGAATAGTGCACGGTACATCCAAACCGTCATCGAACCCATCGTTCTACCATTCCTAGACCGGCAAGGGAACTTGCTGTTCCAACAGGACAATGCACGTCCGCATGTATCCCGTGCCACCCAACGTGCTCTAGAAGGTGTAAGTCAACTACCCTGGCCAGCAAGATCTCCGGATCTGTCCCCCATTGAGCATGTTTGGGACTGGATGAAGCGTCGTCTCACGCGGTCTGCACGTCCAGCACGAACGCTGGTCCAACTGAGGCGCCAGGTGGAAATGGCATGGTAAGCCGTTCCACAGGACTACATCCAGCATCTCTACGATCGTCTCCATGGGAGAATAGCAGCCTGCATTGCTGCGAAAGGTGGATATACACTGTACTAGTGCCGACATTGTGCATGCTCTGTTGCCTGTGTCTATGTGCCTGTGGTTCTGTCAGTGTGATCATGTGATGTATCTGACCCCAGGAATGTGTCAATAAAGTTTCCCCTTCCTGGGACAATGAATTCATGGTGTTCTTATTTCAATTTCCAGGAGTGTATGTTCCGATATTTTGTGTTTTTTATTATTATTAGTGATATCTCGCCTCTCGATGTTATGAAAGTGAAGTGCACTAGATTATTTTGTAAAAACACATGATTAAAGAATGGAAAACAAATATTTCTGGGCGTACCCCTAGAAAAAGATAGATTAGGAACTCTGTAAATTACACAAAAGTTCCCCGTAATTGTATCTCCGTCATTGGAGAACATATTTAAGGTGGCCAGATTCGTAGGTCGTTAAGAGGACGCACCGACGCATCTCGTATGCCCCTGAATACGTAAGAGGTGGACAGCTATGCGTAGTTGCGTGAATTAGCGCACCCAGTGCATGTTAAAATGAACCGGATGTAATCATCTACAGACCGAACAGCAGCATTGATACGCAAGAAATACTTGTTGATACCAAGATAGGGTGACAACTGCGAGTATGAGCTGTGAGCTATATTTGTGTTGTGCCATTGTGACATTGCTAATCCGAAACATGTTCACAGGCCTTATAAAACCATTCGTGCAAAAAGGAGAAAACGGGAAGAAAATAGAAGAGAGAAGAAGTGTCGCAATAGAACACGATAAAGGACGCTATCCAAACTTCCAACAAAAATCTTGGTAAGTCTAAGTTTGTTGTGTTTTATATATGTTTGCAGGCACAATAAGAGGGACGTCTGCCACATAGGGAATGCAGAAGCAAAAACAAGATTAGAGATAAAAAGTAGTAAATAGTATTTATGTAGTCGGATTGGCCAATACCGTGTTAGTCGTAGGAATTGGTAGTTAGAAATGGTGATGGGATCCTGTCCAGATAATCTTGATTCCCTATCCCTTGATTGTGTGTGTGTGTGTGTGAACGACTCTGAAGAAAGTTGTCTTGTACATTTTTATGTTTATGTATAAAAAAAAGTTCTGTTACATTTCTATTTTAATTGATCCTTTAGTTGATTTACAAACAAGTAAAATTATTCCTTTTGTAATGAAATAAGTTCATTGTCTTCAAGTAAATGAAAAAAATGTATGGTACTGATGGTTAAACATGAGCACTTTCCATGTACTAAAATTATTGTCTTAGTGTGTTAAGGTGGCGTAACTGAGCAAGAGGAAGTTGAAGCTACGACACCTGGCACACCATACACGAGCTGACAAGGAACGAGGACGACAGCAATGAGGGGAGCACACAGCTGACGATGATGATGGCATGCAGACCAAGCCCTGAATCGACGGGGCCGGTGGTCAACTCAGCAGCCAAGGAGAGGTGAGATCCAGCACCTCTGTGTACAACAAAGAGGTCGGTCCTGGTCTCTGTACACGGTGCGGATCGGGGGCAGCAATGAAGAGTTCCAAGAAGGTTGCTATATTTGTTGCTCGCCACGTCAAGTGGAGCGACAGCCCAGCTGACCTTTTGTGCCTAATGACACCAACTTTGAGGACCTGAGTTAAAAATAGGCTCTCGTCTGATCACGGTCCCTCCCTTACCCTAAAACATCTATAGAACGAGCAATGACCTGTGGCTGAGCCGCGAGAGGTCACCGATCATAGATGCACCGATGGGGTCTTGTGCCTGTCGGATAAGATGTCAACAACGAGCTCTTAGTTGAGAGCCATCCTGCCTCAAGAAGATGCGGGTGCCTGTGGCGCCATCTCCGTAATCGACGTTGCACTCTTCTCAGCCGTTAGCCATCCCTCAACTTGCTAGTCAGAACTAATGTCATTTCCGTTCCTGCAAGAAACTTGTGCCTTGTGTGTGAGTGTGTCAGTGTGGATTCAAATGAATAACATGCGCCTCAACGAACGTACTCATTTGTTCTGTTTATCAATTATGTTATAAGAAGGTTATGATTTTATAAAGGTGCCATTTGTTAAAACGTCATATATTTGTCATGCCATGTCTGTTTGTGTTAGAATAATATTTCATAGATATACCTTGTTACAAATACACAACAGTGGTTACTCAATACGCAATGATTCTTGTCATTTTGCTTGTGTTTTGTGTATATATATATATATATATATATATATATATATATATATATATATATATATATATATATATACTCCTGGAAATGGAAAAAATAACACATTGACACCGGTGTGTCAGACCCACCATACTTGCTCCGGACACTGCGAGAGGGCTGTACAAGCAATGATCACACGCACGGCACAGCGGACACACCAGGAACCGCGGTGTTGGCCGTCGAATGGCGCTAGCTGCGCAGCATTTGTGCACCGCCGCCGTCAGTGTCAGCCAGTTTGCCGTGGCATACGGAGCTCCATCGCAGTCTTTAACACTGGTAGCATGCCGCGACAGCGTGGACGTGAACCGTATGTGCAGTTGACGGACTTTGAGCGAGGGCGTATAGTGGGCATGCGGGAGGCCGGGTGGACGTACCGCCGAATTGCTCAACACGTGGGGCGTGAGGTCTCCACAGTACATCGATGTTGTCGCCAGTGGTCGGCGGAAGGTGCACGTGCCCGTCGACCTGGGACCGGACCGCAGCGACGCACGGATGCACGCCAAGACCGTAGGATCCTACGCAGTGCCGTAGGGGACCGCACCGCCACTTCCCAGCAAATTAGGGACACTGTTGTTCCTGGGGTATCGGCGAGGACCATTCGCAACCGTCTCCATGAAGCTGGGCTACGGTCCCGCACACCGTTAGGCCGTCTTCCGCTCACGCCCCAACATCGTGCAGCCCGCCTCCAGTGGTGTCGCGACAGGCGTGAATGGAGGGACGAATGGAGACGTGTCGTCTTCAGCGATGAGAGTCGCTTCTGTCTTGGTGCCAATGATGGTCGTATGCGTGTTTGGCGCCGTGCAGGTGAGCGCCACAATCAGGACTGCATACGACCGAGGCACACAGGGCCAACACCCGGCATCATGGTGTGGGGAGCGATCTCCTACACTGGCCGTACACCACTGGTGATCGTCGAGGGGACACTGAATAGTGCACGGTACATCCAAACCGTCATCGAACCCATCGTTCTACCATTCCTAGACCGGCAAGGGAACTTGCTGTTCCAACAGGACAATGCACGTCCGCATGTATCCCGTGCCACCCAACGTGCTCTAGAAGGTGTAAGTCAACTACCCTGGCCAGCAAGATCTCCGGATCTGTCCCCCATTGAGCATGTTTGGGACTGGATGAAGCGTCGTCTCACGCGGTCTGCACGTCCAGCACGAACGCTGGTCCAACTGAGCCGCCAGGTGGAAATGGCATGGCAAGCCGTTCCACAGGACTACATCCAGCATCTCTACGATCGTCTCCATGGGAGAATAGCAGCCTGCATTGCTGCGAAAGGTGGATATACACTGTACTAGTGCCGACATTGTGCATGCTCTGTTGCCTGTGTCTATGTGCCTGTGGTTCTGTCAGTGTGATCATGTGATGTATCTGACCCCAGGAATGTGTCAATAAAGTTTCCCCTTCCTGGGACAATGAATTCACGGTGTTCTTATTTCAATTTCCAGGAATGTATATATATATATATATATACACACACACACACACATATATATATATATATATATATATATATATATATATATATATATATATATATATATATATATAAAAGGTACATGTGTGTACACAACCCAGACACTGGACTGGGCCAGATCTTGTTGAATTGCGTAAAGATAACACTTACACCATGCACAATATAAACGTCCAGAGACAGTGACACACAAAAAAAACCTTTATTTAGAAAATGTCAAATGGGCATTCACATATAACTGAATGAGAGCAACCACTATCAACTTCACAAAATGTTACACGAATATTGTTCATGTATGTTTTTAGTAATTTAAGTAGAGTAGGGATGGATAACTGAGAGTGAATCGACCTTAAGCTATAATTGCAGGTCTTGCCATTCAAATGACAAGCACAGAGGTGCTTAAACATGTGTATTTGCCCTTTGAGATGTGTGTCCTTGTAATATAATTGTAGTTTTCTTTTGAGTACTCTGACCAATAATTGTGATGGTTTTAAAGTAATTCACACGATATGAAAACTTTGTGGATTTACTGGATGGTAGTTTACCCCAGGGAAATATTTAGAGTTGACCGTGGCCGGCTGGGGAATGGCGAAGGGAAGCGACAATAGGCGGCTTAGGGTGGCTCAAGCTCTGAGAAAACGGTAACGCGGTGCGGCATCCAGTCACCTTAAGATGAGTGACAGCATGGGTGGTTGACACCAACCCCATGCTGCTGTACCGGGAAGCAGACGGAGAACATGTACATCTGTTGATAAATGTCCGTCATCCCATTTTCAGGGAAACGTGCGAGGAAGCCGCACAAAGCTACGGTGGAGTGGTCAACAGAGGTCAAAATATGCGTGCTCGTGACTATAGCAACCTCACGCTGAATTCAAGGTCCGAAGAGCCTGAAGTAAATCGGGTGAAGAGTGACAGAATGAAATACACCGGCCTCCGATGGGAATGTAGGACCAAGGAATTTGAAGTACTCTCCTGGGAGTCAGAATTCCGGAAAACTTGGTGTTTGTGCAGACGCTAACCTTGATGGGTGGCCTGGGAGGAGCTATATAGCAGCAGTTTAGAGGAAGGGAAATTTTGTGGGAATTTGTTCACTTCCCAGAGCAGGCATTGGTCGACGCTGGGAAGCGACGCATAATTAATGCGACTTGCGCTGCAATTGGCGTAAGTGATTTTGCTGGAGGGGAAACTGAGGCGAAGTGCGGACTGTGAGAAGTCTCCGTAGAAGTCTTCCGTTCCCAGCTTGCCTAGAGTACGGACGTGGCGTTCTTTACTCAGCTTGCCTGAGAAAGAGTGAGCATCTCTGCAGTTTAGGACTTAGCAAATGGAACGATTGAGCTTGGAGATAGAAAGTTTTGGTTCAGGTATGTACTGAGCAAGATAGCTAGGAGTGAATAGACGAGCGCAGCCTTGCAGCATTACGAGGCCGGCCGACGTCCACACAACGACGCCGCTCCACCACGCTGTATTCGGTGATATTGCGCCCGCTCTGGCCACTGATTAATTTGTTGGATCACGTCAGCAAAGTTTCCACGAGAGTTTCATGGGCCGTGTATTGTAGAATTCTTCTCGCACTTTGCATTACGCCTGGGTCAGTCGGTAGGATTACTTTTGAGTTATCACGCTTTATTCCACGCAAACGCAAACGCAATTTATTACCACTCCCAGGTAGGAGAGTCTTGTAATGTGATGATTGAAGGTCGGGAGTTAAAATAAATTTGTGCTAATCGACTGCATCTGTTTTCAATCAAGTAGTGGAAATCCCAAGTCACTTTCTTAATTAATTTTATGTTCAACATTTGCATCTGGTGTTCAATAGCTGACTATAACATCAATTTGCACCCCTTTTTAATTAAAAGTGATCAATTAATTAATGCCAACACTGCCACCACAGTTCAATCAGGGGTCAAAGGGCAATATTACTTTCTGCGTTATCCAATATTGCGGCAGTTTTGCACTCTCTGTTGATCTGTTAGTTAATTAGTTGGGGTGAACACACGCCAAAACCAGCTAAGTGACGGGTGGGATGTTACAAGATACATTGGTGAGATTTCTATCATCAGTGAAACTAAGAAATAGTTACAGGAGCTGATAAATGGAGCAAACAGTCTAATGAGTACAGATATAGATTGAGAATAAATCGAAAAAAGACAAAGACAATTTGGAATCGAAATAACCTATGAAATAAAATTCAGTCTAGCACAGGCAAAGAGGGCACTCATGGCCAAGAGAAGTCTGCTGGTTTCAACCATAGGCCTTAATTTTGGAACAATGTTGTGAGAATGTACTTTCGGAACAGAGCAGTGTATGGTAGAGAATCATGTACAGTGGGGAAACGGGAGTAGAAGGGAATCAAAGCGTTTGAGATGTGGTGCTACAAAACAATGTTGAAAATTAGGTGGACAGATAAGATTCTGAATGAGAAGGTTCTCCACAAAATTGTCGAAGAAAGATATATATCAAAAACATTGATAAGAAAAGGGACAGGTTGGTAGGAAGAGTGTTAAGGCATCAGGAAATAACCTCCATGGTACTAGATGAAACTGTAGAGGGTAAGAACTGTAGGGGAAGACAGAGACTGGAATACATCCAACACATGACTGAGGAAGCAGGGTGTAGCTGCTACTCTGAAAAGAAAAGGTTGGTGCAAAAGATGAATTCGTGGTGGGCCGCATCGAACCACCAGGAAGACTGGCTACTGAAAAGTTTGGGAACAGGATGTACCAGGCAGACATGTGGCCCACAACCACAATATACGTCGTGGCAGTAAAATGTAGTGTATGTTTCAGTCGGTTGCATGGAAGCAGTGCGGCTCGACGAGGAAACGAGCTGACGGTGTTGAACATGCACATGACCATACTGTAAATCAAGTTGCCCGATTTGTTTATCGATCAATGGGGCATATACAACGTGTCTGCAAGGAATGGAGTACCACTATCCCAACCGAGAGGGACGATGACGATCATTGATAATCGGTTTCAAACCCGAGAGAAATTGCTGCTGTCAGTGAATCCTGGTCTATATCAAGAAGATTCCTAGCAAACATTGAGAAGCCAATTGCATGTAATGGAAACATGGAGTCAGGTATTGCTACACACGGCGTAGAGAGCTGGGAGGCGAATAATAAGGAAAGACAGTAGATTAGGATTTAGTGATCCTTCGATGACGACTCCATTAGAGACGAAGCACGACCTCGGACTTGGAAAAGACGATGAAGGAGTTTGGCCGTCATCTTACAAAGAAACAATCTTGGTATTTATCTTAAGTGACAAAGGAAAATTAAAGATAACCTAAATCTGGATGCCCAACCACAAAAAAAAGGTATTGGTAATCAAGAACTCCCCCCCCCCCCCCCATGAACCATGGACCTTTCTGCTGGTGGGGAGGCTTGCATGCGATACAGATGACCGTACCGTAGGTGCAACCACAATGGAGGGGTATCTGTTGAGAGGCCAGACAAACGTGTGGTTCCTGAAGAGGGGCAGCAGCCTTTTCAGTAGTTGCAGGGGCAACAGTCTGGATGATTGACTGATCTGGCCTTGTAACAATAACCAAAACGGCCTTGCTGTGCTGGTACTGCGAACGACTGAAAAGAAGGGGATACTGCAGCTGTAATTTTTCCCGAAGGCATGCAGCTTTACTGTATGGTTAAATGATGGTGGAGTCCTCTTGGGTGAAATATTCCGGAGGTAAAATAGTCCCCCATTCGGATCTCCAGGCGGGGACTACTCAAGAGGACGTTGTTATCAGGAGAAAGAAAATTGGCGTTCTATGGATCGGAGCGTGGAATGTCAGATCCCTTAACCGAAAAGGTAGGTTAGAAAATTTAAAAAGGGAAATGGATAGGTTAAAGTTAGATATAGCGGGAATTAGTGAAGTTCGGTGGCAGGAGGAACAAGACTTTTGGTCAGGTGAATACAGGGTTATAAATACAAAATCAGATAGGGGTAATGCAGGAGTTGGTTTAATAATGAATAAAAAAAATAGGAGTGCGGGTAAGCTACTACAAACAGCATAGTGAACACATTATTGTGGCCAAGATAGACACAAAGCCCACGCCTACTACAGTAGTACAAGTTTATATGCCAACTATCTCTGCAGATGATGAAGAAATTGATGAAATGTATGATGAGATATAAGAAATTATTTAGATAGTGAAGGGAGACGAATATTTAATAGTAATGGGTTACTGGAATTCGAGTGTAGGAAAAGGGAGAGAAGGAAACATAGTAGGTGAATATGGATTGGGGCTAAGAAATGAAAAAGGAAGCCGTCTGTTAGAATTTTGCACAGAACATAACTTAGTCATAGCTAATACTTGGTTCAAGAATTATAAAAGAAGGTTGTATACATGGAAGAACCCTGGAGATACTAAAAGGTATCAGATAGATTATATAATGGTAAGACAGAGATTCAGCAACCAGGTTTTAAATTGTAAGACATTTCCAGGGGCACATGTGGACTCTGACCACAATCTATTGGTTATGAACTGCAGATTAAAATTGAAGAAACTGTAAATAGGTGGGAATTTAAGGAGATGGGGCCTGGATAAACTGAAAGAACCAGAGGTTGTAGAGAGTTTCAGGGAGAGCATAAGGGAACAATTGACAGGAATGGGGGAAAGAAATACAGTAGAAGAAGAATGGGTAGCTTTGAGGGATGAAGTAGTGAAGGCAGCAGAGGATCAAGTAGGTAAAAAGACGAGGGCTAGTAGAAATCCTTGGGTAACAGAAGAAATATTGAATTTGATTGATGAAAGTAGAAAACATAAAAAGGCAGTAAATGAAGCAGGCAAAAAGGAATACAAACGTCTCAAAAATGAGATCGACAGGAAGTGCAAAATGGCTAAGCAGGGACGGCTAGAGGACAAATGTAAGGATGTAGAGGCTTATCTCACTAGAGGTAAGATAGATTCTGCGTACAGGAAAATTAAAGAGACCTTTGGAGATAAGAGAACCACTTGTATGAATATCAAGAGGTCAGATGGAAACCCAGTCCTAACCAAAGAAGGGAAAGCAGGAAGGTGGAAGGAGTATATAGACGGTCTATACTTGAGGACAATATTATGGAAATGGAAGAGGATGTAGATGAAGATGAAATGGTAGATACGATACTGTGTGAAGAGTTTGACAGAGCACTGAAAGACCTGAGCCGAAACAAGGCCTCGGGAGTAGACAACATTGCATTAGAACTACTTACGGCCTTGGGAGAGCCAGTCCTGACAAAACTCTACCATCTGGTGAGCAAGATGTATGAGACAGGCGAAATACCCTCAGACTTCAAAAAGAATATAATAATTCCAATCCCAAAGAAAGCAGGTGTTGACAGATGTGAAAATTACCGAACTATCAGTTTAATAAGTCACAGCTGCAAAATACTAACGCGAATTCTTTACAGACGAATGGAAAAACTGGTAGAAGCCGACCTCGGAGAAGATCAGTTTGGATTCCATAGAAATATTGGAACACCTGAGGCAATACTGACCTTACGACTTATCTTAGAAGCTAGATTAAGGAAAGGCAAACCTACGCTTCTAGCATTTGTAGACTTAGAGAAAGCTTTTGACAAAGTTGACTGGAACACTCTCTTTCAAATTCCGAAGGTGGCAGGGATAAAATACAGGGAGCGAAAGGCTATTTACAATTTGTGCAGAAACCAGATGGCAGTTATAAGAGTCGAGTGGCATGAAAGGGAAGCAGTGGTAGGGAAAGGAGTGAGACAGGGTTGTAGCCTCTCGCCGATGTTATTCAGTCTGTATATTGAGCAATCAGTGAAGGAAACAAGAGAAAAATTTGGAGTAGGTATTAAAATCTATGGAAAGAAATAAAAACTTTGAGGTTCGCTGATGACACTGTAACTCTGTCAGAGATAGCAAAGGACTTGGAAGAGCAATTGAACGGAATTGACATTGTCTTGAAAGCAGGATATAAGATGAACATCAACAAAAGCAAAACGAGGATAATGGAATGTAGTCTAATTAAATCGGGTGATGCTGAGTGAATTAGATTGGGAAGTGTGACACTTAAGGTAGTAAAGGAGTTTTGATATTTGGGGAGCAAAATAACTGATGATGGTGGAAGTAGAGTGGATATAAAATCTAAACTGGCAATGGCAAGGAAAGCGTTTCTGCAGAAGAGAAATTTGTTAACATAGAGAGTAGATTTAAGTGTCAGGATGTCGTTTCTGATAGTATTTGTATAGAGTGTAGCCATGTATGGAAGTGAAACACGGACGATAAATAGTTTGGACAAGAAGAGAATAGAAGCTTTTGAAATGTGGTGCTACAGAGGAATGCTGAAGATTAGATGGGTAGATCACATAACTAATGAGGAGGTATTGAATAGGATTGGGGAGAAGAGAAGTTTGTGGCACAACTTGAGTAGAATAAGGGATCGGTTGGTAGGACATGTTCTGAGGCATCAAGGGATCATCAATTTAGTATGGGAGGGCAGCGTGGAGGGTAAAAATCGTAGAGGGAGGCCAAGAGATGAATACACTAAGCAGATTCAGAAGGATGTAGGTTGCAGTAGTTACTGGGAGATGA
Organism: Schistocerca cancellata; assembly: GCF_023864275.1. NCBI lineage: Eukaryota > Metazoa > Arthropoda > Insecta > Orthoptera > Acrididae > Schistocerca > Schistocerca cancellata. The sequence continues at coordinate 216,157,113 of NC_064631.1, forward strand.
AGAAGCTTGAACAGGATAGAGTAGTATGGAGAGCTGCATCAAACCAGTCCCTGGACTGAAGACCACAACATCAACAACAACAGCATCTTCTTTAAAAGAATAAAGACCTTAATTCAGGTGTATTATATATCATTTCTGCTATCTTTCCAACTGTATAAACCTTTGTAGAATTATTGTTGTTGTTGTTTTCTGAGCCATTTACAACGAATAAAATTTAAAAGGAAAAATATAAATAAAGCTTTTTCTATATGAGTGGGGACTCTACTGAAGACGTTCAACAACATAAAATTATGATATAGTGTCTTATTGATATTATTGATTACTTCAAATCTAAAATAAAAATCCTTACCACATTTATTATAAAAATGAATAAACTTATTAGTACATTTTTATTGTACTATCTTGCTTAGTTGTCTCTAGTTACTGAGTGAGAAGCCTTTAAAAATAATATTTTTGGTAAATTACTTATTGTAACATTATAATTTGGTATTTTTTCTAGTTATAAAAATTGGAGACTCTGAATTTTCTATTTGTTCCTGTTTTTCTACACTTTCCTCAAAACTATCAAATCTAATTTTGTGTTCTTCTTCTCCATACATCAATACTGTCAGTATGGTCCTGACTTCTCAAATGTTCTATATAATTAAAGATGATTCCAAATATTCGTTGCAAATATTATGTTCAACTTGTTTCTCTCTTGGTTTATTATTTCCCTCAACAAAAATCGAAATTTTAACTTCATCCACCATACTAACTGGTAAGTTTTGCTGTGATGATTGGAGAGGAAAAACAAAACCGAATCATTGTTTCGTGAGTAGGTGTGAATCTTCATTTTGGGAGATGAGAATATGTGCGATGTAAAGTGAAACGAGTTGCATGCTAAGTGACTGAGAAAATGATGGGAAGTGTTGAAATATGTCTCAGTGTCAACAGTTGTGTCTTAATTCATACAAATACGCAAGATAAACTGTGCCAGTGGGTGACACAGCATCTCCAACAAGGATAATCAGAAGCTGATCTCACACTTTAGTAAGTTGCACAATGCAGGATGAAAATAACTGTTTGTTGCATGGCAGAACAATTTTAATGTGCATGTTTAAATGTTTTAAAAAAGGTACTACCAGGTGAGCTCAGAATGGAGAAGCCTAGATCTGGGCCGCTGTGTCAATCAGAGTTTCAGGGAAACTACGACAAGTTGATCGATGTTAGTCTGCTTGATAGCAGCTTTCTGACTTCAACAATGAGATCCAACCAAAGTGATGTATACCAGGCACATGTTCTGCCATTGATTCTACCAGATCATCACGGATTAGAAACTGATGTGCGGCCAACTCTCCTCTATTACAGGTCATTGTGGATGATCTGCAAGGCATCACCTCCTTGAGGACCAGGCTCATTGGCACAGCGCCCTAACTGACTCATGAGCATCTACTGCAGTCTTGGTCAATTCACTGTGAATCACCAGATCCTAGTCTTCACGACAACCAATATCTTCGAGTATAGTTAGCAGTCTCCACCTTAGCAGGTGGCGGGCTGTCTTAAAGAGGGCTGATGTGGGAGCCCCACAGTATTGTGGAACGTTCGGCAGGGCTCGCCTCCTTGTTTCCACTCTGCCGAAAGCACAGTACTTGGCCGTGACTCCCTGACCTGCGGAGTGCTGTCACATCTCGTCGTCTAGACGTCAACACTTCTTTGCTGAAGCACATTTACGTTCAGCCGCCGACCCCCACTCTGAGAAAACACAACGCGATTAAAAAATGTTATGTAGATAAGACAGTCACTGAATCCTCTAGGAGTAAACATGACTATTCACCCATAGTCAGAGCTCGCGCCCTGTTCACAACATGACACCAGCTGCTCAGGTCACAACACTTCATTTAGTAATCAGCGGTCATGTTGGTACTTGTAATCAGTGTTCAATCTCAATCGCCATTTACTTAGTTATCTCAAAGAATTAACGAGACTCAGTTACAGCTACCACGAAATCCTGACTTAGAAGTAAGATCCTGACTGAACACTGATTATTACTGCTAACATACTCAGTCGGTCACTATAATCTGTAGGCTAAAGAAAATTGTCCTAATAAGTGAAAGTTGTAGCTAATTGGGATTTAAACGAGGTACAACTGTTTTATGCAGTAAAAAAATTCTGATATTTCATTAGCTGAAGTGTTATTTCCATAAGATAATTTAATAAATTACGATCCACAATGAATATGGATTATAAGCTATGATAAGCGTCTCAAAAGTAGAAGTTATCAGTTAGATAAACAATACATCGTTGCATACATCGACACTATTATTTGCATTTTTTATGTTAATAGGAATTTTATTTTCGGATTCCTTGTTTTACTTAATATACAGATGTGCATAATGACAACAAGGAGAAAAATTCAGGGGTTGGACAAAAGTAGATGCTTGAACATAAACGTAGATGCTAGCTAATTCTGTCGTTGTACTTGACCGAGAACAGCACCAGTACAACGTCCACAATACGCTGCAAGTGTCAGTCATCCTCAGAACAGTAGTCTGCGTGGTTTTAGTGTATTATGTCGGAGGTAAGTGAACTCCAACATGGGCAAATTATTGGTGCTTGTACAGTGCATGCTCCCTAACCAAGGTATGCAAAGTGTTTGGGAGAGAGGAACTGTATCAGAGATTTATACTGCAAACAGGGAGATTGCAAAAACATCATCCATTAAGGCACAACACGGACGATACTGTGTAGTAATGGTTCAAATGGCTCTGAGCACTATGGGACTCAACTGCTGAGGTCATTAGTCCCCTACAACTTAGAACTAGTTAAACCTAACTAACCTAAGGACATCACAAACATCCATGCCCGAGGCAGGATTCGAACCTGCGACCATAGCGGCCTTGCGGTTCCAGACTGCAGCGCCTTTAACTGCACGGCCACTTCGGCCGGCTACTGTGTAGTACATCCATATATACATACCTTAGTCCTTGTACCATAGATCACGAACACAACATTTTGTTTGATATGGAATGTGTCACTTTAACGTAAGTTTTCTTTATACAAAATAATAATTTTACAGTTTCTTTATACAAAATAATAATTTTACAGTTTCTACTTCATATCTAAGAATTTATTGAGTAGAAGGAGTTGTCATTCAGATATTCTTTTAATTTGCTTTTAAGTGTTGGTTGGCTATCTGTCAAACTTTTAATACTATTTGGCAAATGACCAAAGATTTCTGTGGAAGCGTGATTCACCTCTTTTTGTGCCAATGTCAGATTTAATCCAGAATAGTGAAGAACATCCTCCCTTCTAGTGTTTTAGCTATGCACTTCGCTTTATTTTTGAATTGGGATGGGTTATTAAAGACAAATTTCGTAAGTGAATATAAGTATTGTTAAGGTACTCTGAATATCCTGAGTTCTTTAAATAAATTTCTGGAAGGTGAACTTTTGTGGGCTCCAGCTATTATTCTAATTACACACTTTTGTGCAATGAATTCTTTCTCTCTTAATGATGATTTGCCCCAAAATATGATGCTATTTGAAAGTGGCGAAAGAAAATGGGCATAGTAGGCTAATTACCGATGTGTCTATCACCAAAATTTGCAATAGCGCTAATAGCATAAGTAGATGAACTAACCATTTCAGAAGATCATCGATGTGTTTCTACCAATTCCACTTCTCATCAATGCACACACCCAGAAATATTGAGTATTCTGCCTTAGCAACAGACTTCTGTTCACAGTCTATATTTATCAATGTTGTTATGCCATTTACTGTAGAGAATTGTATAAACTGTGTTTTCTCCAAATTTAGTGAGAGTCCATTCGCAGAGAACCACCTAATAATTTTCTGAAAGACATTATTTACAATTTCCTCAGCTGATTCTTGCTTCTTGGGTGTGATTACTATACTTTATCATTAACAAAAAGAACCAGTTTTGCATCTTCATGAATATAGAGTGGGAAGTCGGTAATATATATTTAGAACAACAAGGGAGCCAAGACTGAACTCTGTGGGACACCATTCTTGATACCTCCCCAGTTAGAGGACTCTGCTGATTTTTGGAGATTATCTGTACTGTTAATTTCAACCTTCTGCAGTCTTCCAGTTGAGTATGAATTAAACCATTCATGCACTGTCCCACTCATACCACAATACTTAAGCTTATCTAGAAAAATTCCTGATTCACACAATCAAAAGCCTTTGAGAGATCACAAAATTTTCCAGTGGGTGATGTTTGGTTATTCAATGCATTTAATATTTGATCAGTGAAAGCATTTTCTGTTGAAAAACCTTTCTGAAAACCAAACTGACATTTTGTTAGTACTTCATTTTTACAAATATTTGATGCTACTCTTGAATACACAAGTTTTTCAAGAATTTTGGATATAGCTGTCAGAAGTGAGATTGGGCATTAGTTGTTAGCATCAGACCAATCCCCTTTTTATGCAATGCTTTAACAATAGCGTATTTCAGTCTGTCTGGAAAAATGACCAGTTTCAGTGAGCTACTACATATGTGGCTGAGACTCTTACTTATTTGTTAGGAACAAGCTTTTAGTGCCATCAATTCCATGTGAGCTTTTACTTTTGGGTGAATTTATTATTTTCGTAATTTCTGTAGGAGCATTGGGTTGAAAGTCAATTTTATCAAATTTCATAGATAATGCCTCTTCCATATACTGCCTTGCATTTTCTAATGAATAGCTGGATCCTATTCTCTCTACAACACTTGAAGAATGATTATTAAAAATGTTTTCTACTTCTGGCTTCTTGTTAACAAACTTTTCATTGTGTTTGATAGAAATACATTCTGTTTGTGCTCTCAGTTGCCCTGTTTCCTTTTTAACAATATTCCAAATTGTTTTAATTTTATTATCAGATGTGCTGATTTCAGAATTAATGCACATACTTCTGGCCATTTTAATAACTTTTCTTAATACAGTGCAAAACTTTTCATAAAATTTCACTGTTTCGGGATGATTACTCCCAGCTATAAGATACATTTCCATTTTCTGTTTACAAAATATTTTTAGTCCTTTAGTAAGCTATGGTTTTTACATGGTTTCTTACAATTATGTTTCATTGTTTTCATAGGGAAACTGTTTTCAAATATGCTTACAAGGGTATCAGGAAATAGGTTAAGCTTTAAATTAGCATCATGTTCTCTGTACATCTTATTCCAGTCTAACTGTTGCAAGTTTTCCTTAAAATTTTGAATTTTTAAATCGTTAATTGAACACACAACACTGTTTTCATTACTGTATGGAGCTATATCATATACTGTAACTAGCTGTGCATCATGATCAGACAGACCATTCTTAACAGGAAAAGTTTTTACTTTATTAAATTTATCTTGGTCTACGAAAGTATTATCTATTAGTTTGTTCCTTTGCTGTATGATCCGAGTAGGAAAATAGATAACTGTTGTCAAATTGAAAGAAGCAAATAGTACCTCAAGGTCAAACTTTTTATTGGACTCTTTCAGAAAATCTATATTGGAATCTCCACAAACAATAATTTGCTTTCCTCTGTCTGATAAGTATCACAACAAAGAATCCAAGGTTTCAAAAATAGTTGAAAATTTCCCAGTGGGGGCCTATAAAAAGCTACAATTATAAAAGTGCTATTATCTAGTTTAAGCTCACATGCACATGCTTCTATATGTTGCTCTAAGCAAAATATTTTATTTCCTAATTTTGCACACTATGACAGATTTTAACATATATGGCAATTCCTCCTCTCTCCATAGTTCGGTTTTGGCTGCCGGCTTTTCTCTTCCTCAATCAACATTCCTTTCAATATAAAAGTTCTATGGCTTTTGAAACATGATTGCGTTGTCAGACTCCTACTTGCATTTGTAAAATGTCACTTAATCCGGACGAATGGCCTCTTTGCTCAGCAAATAAGATCGTAAAATATGTGGGCTGACTTAGACGTCAATCTCTCATTCTTAAACGAAGAGAAAAAAACATCGTGTTGACTAAATCAGTAAGTGGAACAGCCGATTTACAGACTATTCCTGTCAAACTACTAAACGCTGGAAATCTGATATTTGACCACACTCACAAAAACCTCATCGGGTCTTAGCATGTAAGCCCGTAATCGAAAATCGATTTCCGGTATCCGGTTTCCTCTTCCCGAAAGTGTGTTATACGTAAGCGACCAAAGGGTCAGGTGGTCGATTTGTAGGTGGGAATGTCTCTTATAGTCATAAAGTAGGAATACCTATGAAGTGAGCATAGCATACTCCGCATGTGACCAATACCAAACCGAAACAGAAGCTTGACGCTAATATAACATTGATGTTTATATTCTGTGCTAACAGCGTATTTCCTCTGCTTTTACACATTACTTTAATAGTTATAGCAATTGTGCCGATTTCTTGTTGTTACAGACGCTAATCGAACTTCGTTAAAGGGGGAAATTTTCATATGCTTGTGTAAATACCACAATGGTCTAATTGAAGTTACTATACTGCACTAGTTAGAGGGGCTTTATTTACGTGTTGATAAATATCAACACACAGTGAAATAATGAGTTAATATCGTAGTGAAGTTTTATATGTTTTATGGTCACATATGTATAAAGGAAGGAAAGAAGGAAGGAATATTAGACTTAAATGTCCGGTCGACATCTAGGTCATCAGAGACGGAGCACAACCGTTGTGCCTTTCAGAAGAACCTACGCAGCATTATCTTGGAGCAGTTTAGGGAAATCACTGAAAACCTAAATGTGGATCGCTGGACGTGGACTGTAACATAATGTGTATGGGACAAGTGCTAAATAAATTCGCTAGTGTGGAAGGTCCTGTCAGTCCCTCTGTTGAACGTATGAATATTGCTAGCAATTTTCTTTTGCATATAAGATTTGTACATAATAGTGTGAGTCATTACCTCGGCCAAATCACAGTGCTTCTTTTACAGTAGTCACTATAGGAAACTGTAGTACTAATACCTGTGACGTATTAAATTAATGTGTGAGGATGAATGAGGATTGAACATATAGCACCAGAAAGTAGAAACAACATAATTTCGTCTCTAAAAACATTTCAGTGATGATGCATGGCCAGTTTACTGCATGTCACAGCTCTAAATTCGATGTTTTTCGGGCACTTTCGATCTGACGTACTGGGAAGCCATTTCGTAGTGCCACAACAGCAAAACTGGTTGAAATGGAGACTCGCCAACTTGATCGCGTACAGCACAAAATCCAAAAGATAGGGTAGCTATTCCTTCTTCTCGTACGGAATCCAGCAAAACAGCTAGCGACATATGAACTTTGACACGAGATGCATGCAAGCGAAATGGTTTAGTATTTATCTGTCAACAACGTTAAGGTAAGTTCATTTCAGCTATTGAATGTAAATTATGAAGACGCCTATGAAACTCGTGCACAAAATCCACAGTATTTTTTAAGGGTATCTGTCTATAGTAGCGATGTAACATGCATGGCGCTTAGGAGCAAATATTACGCCACACCACGGACACATGAGTTTGGAGTTGGCGTCAAAAATTCTGTTCTGCGCATATGAATCATAGACCATAGATAACAGACTGTACACGCACGAATCTCTGCCGTGTTGACATTTGAAACCAACATATAAGTCACGTTACGTGGGGCAGAAAGGTATCGTTGCAGCAAGCTGAATGTCTGTCATTATGCGCTATGCGAAGTGAAGCTGCCAGTTTTTTTCTCGTTTATATCTGAAATCGAGAGCAGATTTTAACAATAAAATGACTTTTCATATTAGTAACATTCCTCATGTACTAGTACAGTTAACCTAATTGTTCGGAAATTCCTAATATTTGTGAGAGGTTTATTATTATTACAGTGGCCATTTAAAAGTGTCGACAGTTCTTTTCACAAACAATAGAATTTCAGTTATTTGGTAAATTCCCGCATTTGTTGCACTTTGTCTTTAATTCCCCGCTTCAACAGGCGCTTCAGTCCGGAACCGCGCTGCTGCTACGATCACAGGTTCGAATCCTGCCTCGGGCATGGATGTGTATGATGTCATTAGGTTGGTTAGGTTTAAAGAGTTCTAAGTCCAGGCGAGTGATGACCTCAGATGTTAAGTCCCATAGTGGTTAGAGCCATTTGAACCATTTGAACTTCCACGGGAGTAGAAGACGAAGTATCGGTTTGGCAGGCAGCTGAGGGTTCCTCAACACCATGTATGAAATGGTTTATTACGCTTTTATAAGAAATGAAATCCGTTTACATCCATAATTTCAGAGCGAGATTTTCACTCTTCAGCGGAGTGTGCGCTGATTAAACTTCCTGGCAGATTAAAACTGTGCCGGACCGAGATTCGAAGTCGGAATTTTTGCCTTTTTCCGGCAAGTGCTCTACCAACTGAGCTACCCAAGCACGACTCACGAAACTTCCTCACAACTTCAGTTCTGCCAGTACCTCGTCTCCAACCATCCAAACTTCATAGTAGCTCTTCTGCGAACCTTACAGAACTAGCACTCCTGCAAGAATTGAAGCTGTGAAGAGAGGTCTTGAGTGGTGCTTGGGTAGCTCACTTAGATGCCAATAGGGTAGTCAAGTGTGTTCGGTCGGAGGGTTTAGCTGGCCTCTGTAATAAAAAAACAGAACGGATCAACGGAGAATCTGAACGGGTGTATGGGACGTCCGCCCCGAACGAATTCAACGAATTATATAGAACAAAATGAGATAAAAAAATGGTAGAGCAATTGTCTGCGAAAGACAGAGGTCCAGAGTTCGAATCTCTCTCGAACACACAGTTTTAATCAGCCAGGAAGTTTTATATCCATAATGTCCGTTTTTCCCATAATAAGAGTTTATATTTTATGTCTTTTGCTTAATCCAGTACAGATATCAAAACAATGCACATAATATGTTAGTAAATATTGTAGAGAAGTCCTGAAGTGAGTTAGAAATTAACATTCTTATTTTAAAACATTAGTCTTTCATCGCATTTTACATCTAAGGATCAACGTATATTCTAACTTTCAACTCATGGAAATACCTCTGCAAGTGTTTTAAAGTAGTTCACTTTCACAACTGAGATTTCATAGTTTACCTATTCTACGGGATACAAAACAAGACTTATATGAGCAAATGTGAGGGACATTACTTCTGCTTCTAATAAAAAGCACAACATTGACCTGTAACAAATATGTCACAAATTGTGCACTATAAATGCGTAATGACATACTTTGTACCACGAGTCAGTGTTGGTTTCAGTAAAATGACGTCATGCACAGTCTATGTTGTCTATGGCCTATGATCTGACTATAGATTTTCCTACTCTATGCCTTCAATCACAGTACATATTGCAGTGAGTGAGAGATCAGTGTAAGTGTATGGAAACTCTTCGCATATTCATCTGAGTTTGTTCTGAGCCAAAAATGTTAATACTGATGATTATAATTCGCAGTATTAAAATATGATACTGAAACAAGCGAAGGAAGGGGAAAAGAGAAGAAGATTTGAACCTACAGAGAAGATTTTCGAGAGACTTCAAGCTCGAAAACTGTTAACACATCAGATTACGTTCAGCAAAAAAGTATTGTTAAGTCGCAGCTTTTGCTGTAACGCTTAAACTACGCACCAAGGCAACTTTCATACTAGCCTACGTGTGTACCTACACACGTGCATATAAGCCTGCAATTTCGACGCCGATTACTTGCAAAAACTAGCACGCTTGCGTAATTAGTAGATAATTAACAGCCTAAGCTAGCAATTGTCTCAGCAGCGGTTATTTCAAACATTTGGCGTAAACGTATCACATTCAAATGCGACAGGACTTGTAAGTCAGTTAGATACGTTTGGTGTATCCACGCGAGTAGAGGAAGCAGAATATTGTCGTTATCGGCTGCGAGAAGTCTTGGATAGATCAAAGATGTTATTTAGTATTCGCCCCTTGGCTTATTAGATGACGATGATTACGTAGCCGACTGAATGGCGGATGGAGATTATGTAGAAGTGTGTAATCAGGCTGTTCAAAGGCTTTTGTGGAAGGACATGTTCAAGGGATGGGAGTGACACTGATATTTCCTACGGCAACACATACAACCACAATTACCGAACTATCAATTCAATAAGTCGTGGTTTCAAAATACTAACAGGAATTCTGTACAGAAGAATGAAAAAACTAGTACAAGCTAACTTAGGATAAGATCAGTTTGAATTTCGGAGAAATGCTGGAACACGTGAGGCAATATTAACCCTACGACTTACATTAGAAGGTTAAGGAAAGGCAAATCTACTTTAGTAGCATTTGTACACTTAGAAAAAGCTTTTGACAATGTTGACTAGGGTACTCTCTCTTGAAATTCTGAAGGTATCAGAGGCAAAATACAGGGGGCGAAAGGCCGTTTACAATTTGTACAGAAATCAGACGACTGGTGTAAGAGCCAAGGAGCATGAAAGGGAAGCAGTGGTTGAGAGCAGTGGTTGAGAAAGGAATGAGACGTGGTTGTAGCCTGTCGCTGATGTTATTCAATCTGTGCAATGAGAAAGCAGCAAAGGAAACCGCAGAAGAATTTGGAATGGGAATTAAAGTTCACGGAGAATAAACAAAAACTTTGAGGTCTGCCGACGACATTATAATTCTGTCAGAGACACCAAAGGACTTGGAAGAGCACTTGAATGGAATGGACAGTGCCTTGAAAGGAGGATATATCATCAACAAAAGCAAGACAAAGATAAAGGAATGTAGTCCAGTTAAATCTGATTACGCTGAAGGAATTAGAATAGGAAACGAGACGCTTAAAGTAGTAGATGCATTTTGCTATTTGGACAGCAAAACAACTGATGATGAAGTAGGGAGGATACAAAACACAGTGTGGCAATGGCAAGAAAAGAGTTTCTTAAGAAGAGAAATTTGTTAACATCGAATATACTCATAAGTGTTACGAAGACTTTTCTGAAGATATTTGTCTATGGAAGTGAAACACGAACGACAAACAGTTTAGAGAAGAAGATAATAAAAGCTTTTTAAATGTGGTGCTAGTGAAGAATAATGAAGATTAGGTAGGTAGATGAAGTTACTAATGAGAAAGTGCTGAACAGAATGGCGGAGGCAAGAAATTTGTGGCACAGTTTGTATGGAAGAAGGGATCGGTTCATAGGACACATTTGAGACATCAAAGGATGAGCAATTTAGTATTGTAGGGAAGTGTGCGGAGTAAAAATTATAGAGGGAGACCAAGAGATGAAAATAGTAAACAGATTGTTTGTATCAATATGGTTGGCTGGCTGCGACCTTCTTGTCCGGTTACTATGCGTAAGGCTGTAATTTTTTTTTTTTTTTAGTTCCGCTTGGAGTAAAGATTTTACGTAAGATTTTATAGAGTTATGCAGGGACCACAGACTACTGTGAACAACGAAGTCGAAGCATGATATACCACTTACATTAACAACCAATATAAAAACATTGATTTGTCAGTGAATAGTATTTTGAAGATTGCATCATAAAAGTAGAAATCCGTGGGAAGTTGATAGTAATAATAAAATTATGCAGGATTCTTGTTATTAGTGAACAACTTAAGACTTTATTAAACTTTTTAACATCCAAATACAATAAGGCAATACTGAGTGGAGATTTTAATTTAAATTTCTTCCGGTACATGGTACCTATGCTAGAATTATATAGTACTTTAATGTCTTACCATTTCGATAATTCATCTTTCCCTCATACAATACGCAAAATTTATGTGACTAACAAAGCTCCGTTCGGTCTCAGGCGTCTTGTCACGGTTCGCGCGGCTCCCGCCGTCGGAGGTTCTAGTCCTCCAGCGGGCACGGGCGTGTATGTTGTCATTAGTGTAAGTTAGATTAAGTAGTGTGTAAGCTTAGGGACCGATGATCCCAGCAGTTTGGTCCCATAAGATCTTACCACAAATTTCGAAATTTTTTTCTAACAAAGCTATGCCGGCCGGTGTGGCGGTGCGGTTCTAGGCGCTTCAGTCTGGAACCGCGTGACCGCTACGGTCGCAGGCTCGAATACTGCCTCGGGCATGGATGTGTGTGATGTTCTTAGGTTAGTTAGGTTTAAGTAGTTGTAAGTTCTAGGGGACTGATGACCAAAGATGTTAAGTCCCATAGTGCTCAGAGCCATTTGACCCCTTTTTGAACAAAGTTATTGTTGACAACAATTTTATAAACAGACACAATGCGAATACAAAGCCATAGTGCAACTAGATGTAGTTAAATTACAAGACAAATAAATGAAGAAGAAATTGAGGACTTTGAGATGTATTTACGAAATATGTAGTGGGAAGAAGTAAAGAATGCACTTGGCCGCAGTGATTAATATAGTATATTCCGTAACATAGCCTATATTTCCCAAAAAAAGAGTTCAAAGCAAGTTTAATAAATTTCAGCTCTCGCGTTTTTATTCATTTTTTATAAGTATTAGTGAAAATACGAAGATGCTACTACTGGTAAACATACTACTGCATTTTCCATAGCAAAACTTCGCAACACGCCAGAGTTGGAAACACTGATTGAAAGTGCTCGTCAAATCACTCGTATGGGCTGGAGTCGAAGCGAGCGAGCGGTTGCATGAGGCGTTGTTGCCGAGACTGCCAGAGATATGTCGCTCGTGTATGTGGGGCGGTGGCGGTGGCGGTGGCGGGGGATCTAAGAGACTGCATAGTCAACAAATTGACCAGCTGCCTGTAATTAACATTGTCTACCCTATCCTCATTCTTCCCCACCCTGGGGATTGTAGCACACCGTTTACGAGAACCACACGAAGAGAATGTTGTTGCCCTCCGGTTCTTAATCTTCTATCACGTCAACATGCTAATTATGATCGCAGTGCCGCAATATGGAGAAATGGTTGAGTGTTGAATGAAGTATCTTTTAATGTGAACAGATGTGAGATACAGTTCTCACTAATGAAATTCCAACTCTAAATAGTTAATTATGTATTACTGTCATGCAGTTCTGAACAACTAGTAAACCCCTTAGATTGGCCACTACCACAGCTTTTATCCCATACAGTTTGAGAGTAATAACTCCGGTAGTTAAGTATAACTCAAAGGAAAATTAAGATTTCCAAGCTCGCAGGTCTGTCTGCAAGAAACGAAAGGCGCCAGAACGAGGCGTCAGGTGGAATGACGTGAAACTTTCCCACTGACTGCACTGTTACCAGGTAAGTGTAAGGGAGACGCCAGTATGTGTTTGTGTATGCTGTGTGCGGATGAGTCACTCAGTAGCATTTTGGACCGAGGCTGTAAAACTGCCTACGAATGGTTGTTCGGATCAGACAGCTCAATAAATTGCATCGGTAACAAAAGTAAGACAGCGCAATTGTGTATTGTTTAGGTCTACAAAGGACCGCGAGGGTCTTGAAACAGCACATTGCCGTGCTGCTTGGTTCCGACTCTCTTGTAACCTACAAACATTTACTGAAGACTGATACTCCTTTTTATGAACAAGAACTGGACAGCATGACCCATTGCAGAAAAACGTCGTAGATCTTACTGTTTCTACATAACAGATTCTGCCCTTACTCATCTCGGTTGGATTGGAGCTCACAGCTGGAGCAGGGATACCCTGTTATCCAGGTACAGGTGCGTTTTGGCGCTTGCCGATTTGGCGCGCTGCAGTTGGGCCGATGGAGTCACCAGAATGAACGGCAGGCGGGCGGGTGCGCCATCGGAGCACGGAAAGTAGGACCGAACATAAGTAATTGTTGATTTACATTAGTGTTATATGAAATGAGGCAAAATATACGTAATATTTTCCGGTGCCAGACGATTAAAAATAATGCTAAAGCATTGGGAATGAATTTTAGATATCACAGGAGCGTTTTCTATGAAGTTCAAGAGTAATAAAAAAGGCGTCTAGTATAAACTGTTCTGATTTCGAGAGGTTTTAGCTGTGTGAAATATTGAGAATAGGAGTTTGACGCGTCACTAAGGCACGCGGTTAGAACCTTTGGCACCGTTATACGTGTACCTTGGGAATAAAGCTGCTCGACTATGCTGTCGAGATCAAGAGTCCGATGCCAAATCAACCGACAACAAGTTAAAGAACCAGCATTAATCTAAAACACACGTTGGGCTTTGCACGGATTTCTTCACTAAATTTCGAACGAGTTCATGAATGCATGAAATATGAGACTGATATGGAATGCATTGTCTACACAATTTAACGTACCATATAAGTTACCACAACAGTACCAGAGAGAAAAGTACCACTAGGTGTGATAATGGGACGCCAAAAGCAATAAAAGTGTCTCTCGATTCAAAAGAAACCAATTCCGCAATTTCTCCTGCACAAGACCACAAACATCTGAATTTTTCAGTACAGTCCTTTTTAGAAACGAAAGAAAGCGCAAATCACAAGATTCTGTGCAAATTCTTTGAGTGTCAAAGTTAATATCAGAATAAGAACAGTCACCAACAGAAATTTTTGTGGAGTGGAAATGTAAAACGTTTTAAGAACTAAATCTCACATTTGTGAGAAGAATGAAAAGGCAATGCGCATCTTTTTGTACATATTTACATCCTAACAAATTGAGAAGGTATTCTGATATAACACAACTATCACCTAATCACTGCTAAAGATAAAGAGACAAAAAGAAATAATTTATTAAGAATGCTGTGGAATTGACTGGTTGTAAGTGCTAATAAGAAAGTTTTTATTTCAAGTGCCCTTAATACTGAGGCACTACGTTTTATTTGTGATAATACAATACGGATTTGTGGTAATACAATACGGAATCACAGCAATAAGGTTTTAACTAGTAGAAAAGTACTCAACAAAAAGTATTTCCCTTTTTGTTCACCGAGCGAGATGGCGCAATGATTAGCACACTAGACTCGCATTTGGGAGGACGACGGTTCAAAGCAGCGTCGGTTCATCCTGATTTCAGTTTTCCGTGATTTTCCTAAATCGCTCCAGGAAAACGCCGGGATGGTTCCTTGGAAAGGGCACGGCCGACTTCCTTCCTCATCCTTCCCTAATCCGATGGGACTGATGACCTCGCTGTTTGGTCTCCCCAAATCAACCAACCACCGAACCTTTTTATTCCGTAATTTTCACTGAAAAGTTTTAAATACCAATGAAAACATTTACATTTTTTTAATAACATTCAGGAAAACTTCAACTTCGAAACTGCTTCAGGTAATTCTCAATGATAAATGAGATCACGAATACTACTCTCACTATACAGCATTGGCTGAGTGAAGTAAATGCAGAATGTTTATGTTATTGATTAACTGATACGACCTACTAAACTCATTGCTCACTGGCTGTTTTTCAGGAATTCTAACCCTTGGCTATTTTTTTCGTAACATTTTCCTGACACGCATTCTTCCTTTCATTACAGAGATGTTTTACTGACACCAACAAAAGCTTACTTCCACTCTGCTCGCCGCGCGGCATTAGCCGAGCGGTCTGGGGCGCTGCAGTCATGGACTGTGCGCCTGGTCCCGGCGGAGGTTCGAGTCCTCCCTCGGGCATGGGTGTGTATGTTTGTCCTTAGAGTAATTTAGGTTAAGTAGTGTGTAAACTTAGGGACTGATGACCTTAGCAGTTAAGTCCCATAAGATTTCACATACATCTGAACATCCACTCGCCGGCCGCGGTGGCCGTGCGGTTCTGGCGCTGCAGTCCGGACCCGCGGGACTGCTACGGTCGCAGGTTCGAATCCTGCCTCGGGCAGGACGTCCTTAGGTTAGTTAGGTTTAAGTAGTTCTAAGTTCTAGGGGACTTATGACCTAAGATGTTGAGTCCCATAGTGCTCAGAGCCATTTGAACCATTTGAACATCCACTCTGCTCATCACACAAACTGTGCGCTAAGTAAATGGAGGACAACTTGACGCATGGCGCTTCGGGCTCCAGAGGGAAGCGCTGCTTAGCACAAAGACCACGTGCCGTCTACTAACGAATGTTTGAGACATTTTCGCCACGATTTAATAATTTTAACAAGCCTACAGACATGAAACAGAGTAAGGAGAACAAAATAACACAACTTGTTATTTGAAAAAAAAGAGGCACTTAGAATACAGGATGAAATTTTCGCTCTGCAGCAGTGTCTGCGCTGAAATGAAACTTCCTGGCAGATTAAAACTGTGTACCGGACCGACACTCGAACTCGAGACCTGACCCCTACCACTTAGTTGCCCACGTAAGGCAAAGGCCCCGAGTTCGAGCCTCAGTACGGCACACAGTTTTAATCCCCCAGGAAACGCTGTGTTTATATTCTCTTAGTTTCAGCGCGGTAAGTCACTATTATATGCAGAGCTGCCCTGATAGCCGTGCGTGCTAATGCGCCGCTCCGTGACGGGGAGATGCGATAGCACAGGATCGAGTCGGCCCTGCGGCTTAACGACGAGGGTGGGCGTGCCGGCTCTCATGGATGTGGGTTTTTCCCATATTCTCTTACGTGAATACCCAGCTGGTATGCAAGATCTGTTTTTGCTACAGGATTCGCAAATGCTGAGAAAACTGTCTCTCCCTTTCACATGCATAACACTACGTGCACACAGTTGGGGTACACATATTCCATCCCGTCAGGACTAACAGGGAGACGACAGAAGGGGATCAGGCCATCCATTCAGATTAACCATACGAAACACGTTACTTACAATGCCGACCCCGGGCCAACGCTGGAGAAAGTGACAAGGAAAAGAAGGTAGAATTCTATGCTGTTTCGAGAAGGTATCTTCATGTAGCTTTTGTTATTTCATTCATGAGCAGGGGCTCTATTAACATCTTTTTTAAGATCATTCACTTATCTTGATATTTTATTAATGTTTGGTAGCGCTAAAATATATTAATTACTTCGTACGAGGGTGGTTTGAAAAGTTGTCGGAATCACCACGAGAGGTCAGGGATAGCGTAACGAGTTGTTCATGTGATATTCATTAGACTGTTGCCCGTAAACACGTGCCACGTCAGGGCTCTTGGAAGAGAGCTGTGGTTGTTCCCGCGTAGTGATTTGCGAAGATGGAAAAAATCGAGATTCAAGCAGTGTTTAAGTACTTCGTAAAGAAAGGTATGAAAGCAAAGGACATTTATGCCGATTTCCAGAATACACAGGGAGACTCTGCTCCTTCATATTCAACTGTTGTCAAGCGTACAAATGAATTTAAATTTGGTCGGGAGAGCTTAGATCGGCCAAGATGTGACTACTCGAAGAATCATTGCATAAGTGCACAAAATGGTCATGAAGGATCGCCGATTGAAAGTGCGTGAAATTGCTCACGCTTGTCAGATGTTACCTGAAAGGGTATAATCACATTTTAACTGAAGAATTAGAAATGAAAAAAATTATCTGCAAGATGGGTGCCGTGACTCTTGACGCTGGATCAAATCCGCATGAGAATGGACATGTAGGAACAATGTTGGGCCAGTTTTAAGAGAATCGAACAAGGTTTTTTGCGCCAGTTTGTGATCACAGATGAAACTTTGGTGCACTACTATGTCCCAGAGACAAAGAAACAGTCAAAGCAGTGGTTCAAGTGGCTCTAAGCACTATGGGACTTAACAGCTGAGGTCATCAGTCCCCCAAACTTAGAACTACTTAAACCTAACTAACCTAAGGACATCACACACATCCATGCCCGAGGCAGGATTCGAACCTGTGGTCGCGTGGTTCCGGACTGAAGTGCCTAGAACCGCTCGGCCACCACGACCGGCCAAAGACAATTCCTTCGGTGGGAAACGTCATGGCATCAGTGTCCTGCGAGCGAAGGGGATTCAGTTTGTACATTATCTCACCACTGGACAAACACATACTGGAGAATACTATGCTAACCTCCTGCACAAATTGCAACAAAAGATACGCTGAAAAGGCCAGGTTTAGCAAGGAAGAAACTCATCTTCGATCAAGACAATGCGCGCTCGCAAACACGTGCCGTCGCCATGGCCAAATTACACGGACTAAGGTATTAATTGTTGCCACACGCGCCTTATTCACCTGGTATGGTTCAGTCAGACTTCTATCTGTTCCTGAAAGTGAAATATTTTTTTCAAATGAAGAACTGATAGTCTGATTTGACAACTATTTCGCAGGCCTGGAGGAAGCATTTTCGAGATGGGATCAAGGCACTGGAACATTGTTGGACCAAGTGCATTAATCTACAAAGAGAATACATTGAAAAATAAAAAAAAAGATTCAGTGATGTAAGTACTTTTTTCTATTCCGTCCCGAGAACTTTCCAAACTACCTTCGTAAATTAAGTAGACAAAATTAAAACAATTATTAAAGTTACGGCACACATAAGTGATGGCTGCTTCCTCACCATTAGCGGAACTTGTGACCCTGCAACGATCAGATGGCAACAACTTTGACGGTAGCGATGGAGAGTCTCAATTGTATGTATTAGAATGTGGTATTACTATCGATGTGCTGGCTGCAAGGCGGTGGAGACGAGCAATGAAGCAACCGTTACGCCCTCTGCCCAGCTTCAGTTCCGTGGCGTTGCTGGGTAGTTTCGGAGGAGAAATAGGAATGCCTGCATGGGCGGGGATTAGCCGAGCTGGGTGAAGGCCGCCGGCAGGGCAGCGCGATCACAGGCCGGACTGCGGTAATAGCACGGCTGCCTTCCCCGCGACATCGCTTGCGGTTACGGCCTCCCGATTAGGACGTAGCGCCGTCCCCGCTAAAGGGTGCGGCCAACGCCGTATTAAAACGAGAGGCGACGCGATATTTTCACGTTCGCTTTTATCCGGCTAAGGCGCTTTTATTTCTGGAATGGCTCTTGAATGCGAATGCGAACATTCCCTTCCTTCTCTTTTTTCCCCCTCGCTTCTTCCCCCTGCCCCCTTTATCCTTCCACTGTGTAGCCGACAATGGGGAGAGCCTTGTAACTGTGGGGAGGGCCGGGTCGCCTGGATAGGAGAGAACATCGGAACGACTGCTCCAGGAAACAGCGTTTCGGTAACTGACTTTGCCGACAACAGCTCCTGCTAGCATTGATACTTCACTGCCGTGAAAGGGTCGGGCAGTTTACATATTTTTTTGTTCCACAACATCAGATAGCAGTTACAAACGATTTGGAGGTTTAAACGAAGGTACTACCAGGGCTGGAAACTTCTCGTCATTTTAAGACGTTGTCAATAATGTATAGTGAGGCACTTAACTTTTTTGCGTTCTCGCAACTTTATGAATACCAAAGATAAAATAATTGTCTAGTAGTAGAACTGGCGCCCCGAGGGTCCCGTACTAACTTAATTATGTACATAGGCAGTTCCTCGACCCCGGGAATCGAGAATCTCGACGATATTTGCCTGTTCTCGATATTGATACTGGCGAGAATTTTTAAATTTTGAAGTTGGGTAAAAAATGACAAAAGAATTAACACGTTTCTGATTTTGCCATTACTTGTACTGCAAAGCATTTCTTCTTGCCAAATTCCATGAGTATAGGTCAAGGGGTAGTACCGTATAGGTTTTGGTGAGTTTTCGCATATCAAGGTATGTGACATAACTGACGGTACCTTTTGATTGTGTTAACTTAGAAACTTCAGTTGTTTACACGGCCAAGGCACCATAAGCCTCGGTATGTGTCATAAACTTCAACTTGATTTGTCACCAGTTCCTGAGTAAAACTGGTTATAACATTCGCACAGAGACACGGACAACAAAGTGATCCTGTAAGGAACCCGCTTTTACCGATTTAGGTACGGACTCCTAGTTTCGGAAGAAATAACTCCATTTTCATTTACATTGATTTGCTTTTAATTTACAATAATTTCATTTCCATTTGCAATAATTAAATTTTCATTTTAAATAATACATTTTATCCTGCAAACTCTGTTAATTTTGTCACGAGCAAACATTCCTTTGCGCCCATCAGATGTTCACGTGGATATCTGACGATTTATCGAACATTGTGGGAAATAAAAAATGATGATTCCCTCATCTTAATGTTAGTTGAATAACACTTTCAGCAATGTGACATTTTCTTTTGTGAGGAACATTTTTAGACATATGTAAAATCTAACGGACAAGTATGATAGTGCATCTTAACCCAGAGATCCTAGTTTCTTTGGAGCATGGCGTAAACTTTCAGATGGTGTGCCATTCAACGATCAATGACAGCAACAATAGAAAAAAATCCACATATTCAATGTATTTTCATTTCTTTATTTCTTGTTAAGCTAGAAAAAAATCATACCACTAAATATTTCTGATCGAGATATGCTATTCTGGCGGCAAAAAGTAGCGTAGTTCCATTATGTAATGAAAAAAAGAAAAAGAAAACAGGTGGCGTTGTATCTCGACTATTTTTGAAGTAGCTAGAAGCCATTATTCTTTCTTTCGTGAGTCCTTGGTTATGGTTAGTCTAGGTGAAAATAGATTACCGATGTTTTTAGCATGTTAAAAGTAATTTGAGGTGAAAAAGTCGGGCGTCTCACCCTGTATGCATATGCGTTAGTAAAATTTCTTAGCTGGTCACTCACTCAGTTAGGCATACATAGGCATTAACAGTCACATTTACATTAGTGCATATACGCGAGAGGGACAGTTTCTGCTTTGACAGGTATTAGTAAAAGTAGAGTTTCACCCAGCATATCGAGTTCTCAAATAACGTACAAGAATACATCTGGGTAACATCATCAAAACGGCTGTTATCAAAGCTAGGGTAGGGTTTGAACTTCACTTTCGTGATTTGTTGATTTTAAAAGTTCTGTCGAACAAGTTGTTTTTAAACTATCTTCAGTGGCTGTTGAGGAGGCTAAGATAGAAGCACATCATGTATTGACAGGGGCACATTCACCCAAGCGTAATAGTACAGCAGCTGAGTGTGCTGGCGTAAGCTGTAGCCAGCACACCAGGCGGCAAGGAGGTTGCGAGAAGATCGTTAGTAGGCACAAGTAACTCGCCTATCAGGAGAGAAGCCAGAAACAGACTCGCAGGCAACGGGCTGCCAACGCCCTCTCAACCACCACGGACCGGAGGGCCCAGTTAGTCACCCAATAAGTAAACGAGTCGAGTCATTAGGCGCAGCCCAGTGGGAGTTGCAGCCGCAGTTATCTCACTCTCTGCCTCAGAGTCAGTCAGTACCTAGCAACCAGAATAGCGTACACAGCAGGAATTGTACTTCACCAGCAATAAGGCTAACATGGACTATTACGGAAGAGCTGGTACCACTACACCTGGACTATCTCAAGTAGCTTCCTGTTTAAGTTAATAACGAACCCCGTTAATATATGCGTGCAGTTGTGTTATAGAAAGAGGATAGCGGCCAGCAAACAACATCGTCTCCATGCTTCCCATGGTACAAGCCTACAGTTACAACAAGACGACACAAAACTAAGGTATACACTTTGCGTTCTCTCAGGGTGGATCTTGATATTGTTATACCACTTGCGGACAGGGGAAATACAGTTGTCGTGTTAGACAAGTGAGATCATGTTCTGATCTAGCGCATCTCAGACTTGATACTGAACCACTATAAAGGGTGGAGAGGGAAAGTTCTTTGTCGCAAGATACAAGGTGGCGCACGAAAAACCGACCGTAAGTACAAGCTGCTTTCCAGTTACGCTCGAATTGTTGCCCGCCACGAGCAGATACAACAACAAATAGATAAACAGTAATAATCAGAGAATAACTCATGACAATACAAAACGTAGTTACAATAGCTTCGAAACAATAAAGAAAATTGGCGGGCGACAATGAGCAGCCTAGTACTCGACACCACTTTTCCGTGCGCCACCCTGAGCTTTAAATGGAGCTGTGCTGCTGTTCCCCTATATTACACGGCCCTCCAAAGGGCCACAAGGGAGGAGTTCTTCTAACGCGTTATGTCAATAACGTAGGTGGTCCGACATAGCGTGCAGCAAAATACTTTACTACTGTGTTGAGCCCTCCAGTACGTCAACAGCACATCTCACTAGTAATTCGGCAGATTCCATAAATCAACTAGAGGGATTGTCGTTGTGAGACTGATATTTTGATGGCTTTTGATGTAGTCTCTTTCTTCACTTGTGTTCATTTGTCGTATTAGTCACTCTTAATTGACTTTAGATATGGGGTGAATTAACTAATCTGTTTCGACACGTGTTTGAGGTCCCCTCACCTTTTATTCAATTACCAGTTTTAACTAATCTGTTTCGACACGTGTTTAACTTCCACCTAACTTTTATTCAATGACCAGTTCTATGAGCAGACAGACAGGGTTGCGATGGAAAGCCCGTTGTCGTATAGAGTCGTCAATATTTTTATGGAAGATTTCGTGGGACGTGCCCCGAAGTCGTCGGTATTGAAATTTGCGTACTCTTTCAGATATATAGACGACACTTTTTCCATCTAGTCTAATTGCTGTGATAGTACATTATTTCACTTCATCTCAGGCTCCAAATGTTTGTCAATTGAGCCACCTTCCTCTAGAATGGATGTAATCAGAGACCGCTCCAATGCACGTTGCACTATCGATCAAATATGAAGCGACTGAGTTATGAGAATAACGCGGGGGCTCCTAAGTATGCAGCTTTATGCAGCTTATTTTGTCTTACGCAGGTAATATTGGCAACAGGATTGTTATATTCTGAAGGAACACGGCACGAAGTGAGTTTTTCTACCGCTGTTTTAAGATATGTAAGGGATGATGTTGGCTAGCTTAAGATGAGTGACTGCCGTATCCCATGCCTTTTGGCATGTAGTACGTCGGTCAGACCATCGGCACCGTGGAGTACTGTTGTATACAGCATAATGGTCACACACTCTAAATCTATGACTACAACGAACTGTCTTAGTAACGGCCATCCGAAGGAAAATAACAACACAAAGATTATAGGGTACACTTCTAGTTACTTGGTTGTGTTATTAATGATTAAATTCTGCCTGGTCAAATAACACAGGAACATAGTTAAGTTGCCATGGATAATGATCCCTAGTTTGTAGAAGTATCGGCGCTTATCGATGACTTTCCCCGCCTGAATTCCCGTAAGAACTTTGGACGTGTATAAGTACATATTATTTGACAACAGTGTAAAAGCTTAAAGCCACCGTAGAATCACGATTCTTATCTTCAACAAATTTTTAGCGGTTGTGGGAGCCATTCCAAACAAAATAGTTAACAATGGTCGTTGACGAACCAAGTAGGGTTCTTACTGGGCGACGACAATATTTTATGTACACTGGGGTCTACAATTATCGCAACAAACGGAAATTTTGCAAGGTTGCGTTTATTTTGACACAAAACAGTATAAACAGGTGATATCAAAGTAGAAATAATGTAATGAATACGGAATATAAACAACTGCAACATGCATAACAGTAAACGAAAATGTTCTTCATTTTTTCCAACTTAACAGATCTGAGCACGCATTCTGACAACCGGCTAATGTGCTCACTATGGGGTGTGACTACCTCTGGTGGTAATACAGGCCTGTCAATGTCATCTTGAGGCAGTAACGCCTATTCTTCCTACGGAACCACTCGAAACTCTTGGAAAGTGGATGTTGGATGTTGTGATGGAACCCGTCTCCCTAGTGCATCCCAGACATGCTATATGGGATTCAAATACGGAGAATGAGCAGGCCACGCGGTGTGTGCAGTATCTTCCGTTTCCAAGAAAACATCGACCAATCGTGCTCCATGAGGTCGAGTATTATCGTCCATCAGTACGAAGTCTGGGCGCACAGCACCTCGCAACAGCCGTACATGAGGTCCTAAGATCTCGTCACAATACCTGACAGCAGCTAAAACTTTCCGATTCATCAGCACAGTTTCATGAAGAGATGTTTCAGTGGTCAACATAATCCCTGCCCACACCATAACAGTCCTTCTCGATGTCAGTCTCTTTCCACAATGTTCGGGGGGTCTCGATAACGTGTTCCACATCCCCTTCATATTCGATTCCGTCTAGAATCACTCTCCAGACCAAATTGGGACTCATCTGTGAAAAGAACATTGGCCCGCTATTCGACTATCCAGGTGGGATGTTGACTCTACTCTAGACGTTCCCTTCTGTGAAGACGTGTCAGGGGCATACATACAGCAGGTCTCCGTCAATAAAGGCCACTGTCGAAACCTTCTGTACACCGTTTGCCTCGATACAACATGTCCAGTGGATGCTGCGAGATCAGATGCCAGTTGCTGCTCAGTACTAAGGCGGTATCATTGTGCCCTTATTGCCAAATAACGGTCCTCTCTTTCTGATGTCACACGTGGTCGGCCTTGCCCTGATCTTCGGGATACAATTTCGGTCTCTATAAATTGTCGCCACATCCGAGAAACAACAGAATAATTCACGTTAAGCCATTGGGTCACATGAGATTGGACTGTCCTGCTTCCATTCTTCCTATAGCCCTCCACTACAGAGAGTCTGGTAGGCGTCTTATCTGTGACATACTGCATCGTCTGTGACTGTTTACATAGCGATTGTGGATGTGTGACTACCCGTCAGACACTAGTCTGCTTGGCACGTACCCTGACGTCATCGTTGGCGTGGTTTTCCGTTGACCAAAATGCCATCTTCCTGCAGAACACGACCGTACGGGCTTTTGTTGACAGTTTTTATGATGATATCTTGGACGGAGAAATAGCGGTTTGTTGCTTTGATTTTGGCACCAGTGTATTTAGAAGAGCAGAGGCTACTGTGGAACACGAAGTACAGCATTATCATCTTACAGAGGGAAGCTACAGACGGAAGTCACAAGTTACGATCTAAGCATTTCCCTATGAGATCCTTCAGAATCTGATAAAGATGAAAATTGGTTCTAGAACAGGTGACTTATGGAGAAGTAAGAGACTCGACATAGAAGGTAGGTATAAATGACTGTTGAAGTGAAAGAAATGCCATTTGAGAATTTCGCTAGCAGACGATGGATCCCTGCATTAACTGTTTGCAAAGATGGGAATTTTCTCGAGAATCTTTTAGTATTTTTCATTATATAAAAATGTGCTTATTAACTAATACTAGAACAATATGTATTTTGAAATTGACATACAAGATTGTCGTCAGTTCCAGTACGGTTATAACTGATTCTAAACCCACCAATCTGAAACGGAGCTACTAAATGAGAACAAATTGGGCAGACGAGAAATACTCAATGTTTTTTTCTGAGGCTAACTACTTTCGGACATTGGGGTGGGCTTCAAAATAATGTTAATTGAAGTCTCATCTCTTCTAGCACCTTCCCCTAACAGTGTTAATACTGGACAGTAAGATATTAATCTTGATGTGAGCTCCCTCTTCTGTCCGTGTTTCCTTACAAGTTTGGTTTGGATAAGTTTCACTTTGAGCAAACAAAATTTTTCTTTTTATTTTACTCACACACATTTCACTGAATTTACAGCATTCTGAGTGGATTGTTTGCTTTCAATCAAATTACAGGAATAATTGCATTATACTGCCTCTAAATACAGAATTTCACTTTTCAAAACAAGTGTTCACAAATCGAAAACAATTTTTTATGCGTTGTTAAAAAATTCCGTGTTTCCTGCAGTTTTCTGTACTTTTCAGTATAGATGTTACTGGAAATTGTGGTAAGGTCGTATGGGACCAAACTGCTGAGGTCATCGGTCCCGATGTTATTCTTCTGCGGTTTGTTATCAGCAACCATGAAGAACTTGATACAGGGATAATTTACTTCCGTCGAAAATTACGGTTCATATGTTAAAATGTGGTTTACATTACTTTATGTGAATGATTGTGCGTCTGTGCGTATGTTTGTGTCTGTGTGTGTGTGTGTGTGTGTGTGTGTGTGTGTGTGTGTACGCTTTATGTTTACATCTACTTTTCAGGTTCCAAATTGTCTTCAGAATGACTTGCAACTCGTACTGTCTCGCTATTTGCAAGATACGAAAACAAGATGGCGAAAAGTTGAATATGGTCTGGACGGGAGTTTTGAATCTTGATCTCTCTCTCTCTCTCTCTCCTTCAATCATACACACACACACACACACACACACACACACACACACACACACACACAGCCAACACAGCCACACATGCACACATATGCAAGTACACCTCAAAGACTACTATCAAAAGAAGATTCAAAATTTCCGCCCAGAAAACATATACAGCCGTTCGCCAACTTATTCTAGTGCTGTTCAGGTAGTTAGGCAGTACAGGTTACAAATGTAGATCCACAAAGAAGGCAATGTGGTAACCTGTAGAAGTGTAAACAAAATGCTGCACACACACACACACACACACACACACACACACAATCACACACATACTCTTTCACTTAGAGTTAAATAATGTAAACCACAACAGTGGAACATTGCAGGAGTGACTATCTACATCTACATCTACATGATTACTCTGCACTTCACATTTAAGTGCTTGGCAGAGGGTTCATCGAACCAAAATCATACTATCTCTCTACCATTCCACTCCCGAACAGCGCGCGAGAAATACGCACACCTAAACCTTTCTGTTCGAGCTCTGATTTCTCTTATTTTAATCTGATGGTCATTCCTACCTATGTAGGTTGGGCTCAACAAAATATTTTCGCATTCGGAAGAGAAAGTTGGTGACTGAAATTTCGTAAATAGATCTCACCGCGACGAAAAACGTCTTTGCTTTAATGACTCCCATCCCAACTCGCGTATCACATCTGCCACACTCTCCCCCCTATTACGTGATAATACAAAAAGAGCTGCCCTTTTTTGCACCCTTTCGATGTCCTCCGTCAATCCCACCTGGTAAGGACCCCACACCGCGCAGCCGTATTCTAACAGAGGACGAACGAGTGTAGTGTAAGCTGTCTCTTTAGTGGACTTGTTGCATCTTCTAAGTGTCCTGCCAATGAAACGCAATCTTTGGCTCGCCTTCCCCACAATATTATCTATGTGGTCTTTCCAACTGAAGTTGTTCGTAATTGTAACACCCAGGTACTTAGTTGAATTGACAGCCTTGAGAATTGTACTATTTATCGAGTAATCGAATTCCAACGGATTTCTTTTGGAACTCATGTGGATCACCTCACACTTTTCGTTATTTAGCGTCAACTTCCACCTGCCACACCATACAGCAATCTTTTCTAAATCGCTTTGCAACTGATACTAGTCTTCGGATGACCTTACTAGACGGTAAATTACAGCATCATCTGCGAACAACTTAAGAGAACTGCTCAGATTGTCACCCAGGTCAGTTTTACTCGATGATTTGCCGTCTATTACTACGAACTGCTACCTTCCTGACAGGAAATCACGAATCCAGCTGCACAACTGAAACGATACCCCATAGGCCCGCAGCTTGATTAGAAGTCGCTTGTGAGGAACAATGTCAAAAGCTTTCCGGAAATCCGGAAACACGGAATCAACTTGAGATCCCCTGTCGATAGCGCCATTACTTCGTGCGAATAAGGAGCCAGCCTCGTTGCACAAGAACGATGTTTTCTGAAACCATGCTGATTACGTATCAATAGATCGTTCCCTTCGAGGTGATTCATAATGTTTGAATACAGTATATGCTCCAAAACTCTACTGCAAACCGACGTCAATGATATAGGTCTGTAGTTCGATGGATTACTCCTACTACCCTTCTTAAACACTGGTGCGACCTGCGCAATTTTCCAATCTGTACGTAGCGACACAGTCGTCGGTAACAGTACCATCGGCACTGCGCAGCGAAGGTATTGACTGCGTCTTGCCGCTTGTGTACTTAACATACGACCAGAATTTCTTCGGATTTTCTACCAAATTTCGAGACAGTGTTTCGTTGTGGAACCTATTAAAGGCATCTCGCATTGAAGTCCGTGCCAAATTTCGCGCGTCTGTAAATTTTAGCCAATCTTCGGGATTTCGGTTTCTTCTGAACTTTGCATGCTTTTTCCGTTGCCTCTGCAACATTGTTCGGACCTTTTTTGTGTACCATGGGGGATCAGTTCCATCTCTTACGAATTTATGAGGTATGAACCTCTCAATTGCTGTTGCTACTATATCTTTGAATTGGAGCCACATCTCGTCTACATTTGCATAGTCAGTTCAGAAGGAATGGAGAATGTCTCTTAGTAAGGCTTCTAGTGACACTTTATCTGCTTTTTAAAATAAAATTATTTTGCGTTTGTTTCTGGTGGATTTGGAAGAAACGGTATTGAGCCTAGCTACAACTACCTTGTGATCACTAATCCCTGTATCAGTCATGATGCTCTCTATTAGCTCTGGATTGTTTGTGTAAATAACTTTGTTTTCTATATTAAGTTCTCTGTTGCAAGAGAATAACAACTATACTGCAAAGTACAGAAAGCTGTAGACACCACAGTATATGTTAACATGGTATTAAAAAAATGTTTTTTCGATTTATGAATGCCTTACTTTAAAAACAGAAATTCTGTACGTACAGGCAGTAAAAAGCAATTTTTCTTGTTATTTGGTAGAAACAAATGAAGGGCTTATTTCAGTAGTGGTACAAGTCCATTATTGTTCATTTTGAGATACAGAATCCAAAAGTTAAATGAGCGCTGAAAAATCTGCATTTAAGATACCAGACATATTCAAGCATACGGATTCTTGCTAGAGATGAACCTTTTTTTCTGTTTGTTTGGATCATTAACTTCAGAAGCATTATAGGCAGAATAGTGGTGGTAAGGTACTTGTACTACTATTGAAATAAGCCCTTCAAATAAAACAACTACCAAGGAGGCTGTAACATCAGCGAAAAAGGTGTGTGTGTGTGTGTTTCTTCTGTTGGGTGTAATTCTTTGCTAATGTTGTCTTTCTCTCTTCCAAGGAGATTTCAGCCTCTCTCTCTCTCTCTCTCACTCTCTCTCCCTACCTCTCTCTCTCTCTCTCTCACGCACACACAAACACATGCACGCACACACTCACACACACACATACACACACACACACACACACACACACACACACACACTATCTTTTTGAGATTCAGCATTCAGTGTTGATGATTTTCTGGGTTCTTCCCTTTATATTTATTTACTGTCTAGCAACAACAATTAACGTCACTGAAAAAAAAATTCATTATGTTTTTCAGAATACTGTGTACATCAACATCCAACCAACAGATATAAATCACTGTAAGTGAAACAAAAAAATCTGTCTCATAATGTGAATAATTCTCGCCACACTCAGTGCTTACATGTTCCGTTTATACATCTTGTCACAGCTACACGACTCCCACACTGCTGCGGAGTGTTAATATATGTACCATGTGATGATGACTTGCTAGGCGGTTCGAAACCGGTAATGGAATAACAAGAAAAAATTGAATAAAACGTTCTCAGTTTTCCAGCCGCGTGAATTCAAATAAAATGCTCGAGCTTTCGATGGCCATCTCCGCCATCTTCGTCAGGAGTTCACTTACTCCCGGGGCTGTTACGGTCTCTTGCTTATACAGGCAGGGGGAGGCGCCACGTTTGAAACTGCCGCTCCCGCGCCGCGCATCTGTCTCTGCTTTCTTTCGATGTCCAACGCCCGTACCCATGCCCTGCTGAGTGTGTATCCCTGGTCTCTGTTGAAATTGTTTCTGTTTAAGCGAATCTCGGCCGCTTCCTTTATAACGGAGTCCCAATATGTAGATGCATGAGCCAGCACTTATGTAGTGACCAAGCTGGCCTCCTGCCTTCCGCTCAACCAAAACATCCAAGAATGGTAGCTTGCCGTGCTTCTCCATCTCGACAGTAAATTTAATGTTGGGATGGACACCATTCATATGATCGACGAACTGCTGTAGTGTATCTTCACCATGAGGCCATATCAGGAAGATGTCATCAACGTATCGTAGAAAGCAAGTTGGTCGTAATGTCGCAGTTTGCAGAGCCTGCTCCTCAAAGTGCTCCATGAAGAAATTTGCGACTGCTGGAGACAGTGGTGATCCCATGGCTGCGTCGTCAGTCATCTCATAATATTCATCGCAGTACAAAAAGTACGTTGTCGTTAGGACGTGACGGAACAACTTAATGATTCCAGATGGAAAATGTTGGGCCAAAAGATCCAGCGTATCTTGTATTGGCACCCTCGTAAAAAGTGACACAACATCCAGGCTAACCATTAGGTCGTTTGGGCCTATCTTCATTCTCTTGAGTGTCTCAACAAAATTCTCCGAGTTGACAACATGGTGTTCGCAATGTCCCAATTTTAGTGCTAATAATCCTGCCAGATGTTTGGCAAGTCTGTAGATAGGCGAACTGATTGCACTAACAATGGGCCTCAGGGGAACACTTTCCTTGTGTATCTTTGGTAATCCATAAAGCCTGGGAGGTCTGGCGGCACGAGGCGTCAATTTCTTCACCACTTCATCTGGTAAGCCCGAGTCCTTCAGTAACTTCCCTGTCTTTCTGACAATGGCCTGTGTGGGAATACGACTAACCTTGCGGTACGTGGGGTCTTCTAATAAATGCAGCATCTTCAGGTGGTAGTCTACAGAGTTCAGAACCACGGTAGCATTCCTTTTGTCGGCTGGCAAGACAACCAAGTCTCCATTCTCACGTAATAACCGTAAGCAACGTCGTTCCTCCTGGCTTATATTAGATTTTGGTGGCTTAGCTTTCGCCAGAATATGGCTGGTAGATGGCCTGACGTCCTCAGCTGCATCGTGCGAAAGATTCCTAATGCACTGCTCTATTCCACTAATTATATCCGCATTCGGGAGGACGACGGTTCAATCCCGCGTCCGGCCATCGTGATTTAGGTTTTCCGTGATTTCCCTAAAATCGCTCCAGGCAAATGCTGGGATGGTTCCTTTGAAAGGGCACGGCCGACTTCCTTCCCCATCCTTCCCTTATCCGATGAGACCGATGACCTCGCTGTTTGGTCTCTTCCCCCAAACAACCCAATAATTATATCCAATATTGGCAGACGTCGTGGAGCTGGAGAAAAGTTAAGGCCTTTACTCAGCGCTGATATAGAGCCGTCGTCCATTTCTTGGTTGGAAAGATTAACAACCGTTCTATGGGCCCTATCGGGTTTCACAACAGCTCTTCCGTGATCCAGTCGGTCGAACTTGACACATTGCTTCGACGTTGCCTTGGATAAACTTGCGTGTTGTTGCGCTGCCGTAGCTACATCCACCAACTCCCAGTCGAATGGTGACAATGTTGTAGACAAGGACAGATGACACTCAAGCAGGTTCCTGGCGTTATGATCAAGCTCGTACCTTGTCTGTCGTATCCGCTGTCTCACTATGGCGAGACTGGGCCTCTTCAAAATTCTGTCCACTGCAGCAGTTCGAATGTGGTGCTTGACTACTGCAAAGCGAGGAATTACCTCCTTGTCCCGGCAGCGTTGTAAAAACGCCAAAGATCTCAGCAGATGTGATCTCTTTTCCCGCAGTTTTTCTAGCAGTCTCACACTGCGCATTTTTTCCTCGCCGTAGTGTCCTCGGAGTCTTTCGCGACGACATACATGAATAAAATGTTCTCGGTTTTCCAGCCGCGTCAATTCAAATAAAATGCTCGAGTTTTCGATGGCCATTGGACATCGAAAGAAAGCAGAGACAGATGCGCGGCGCGGGAGCGGCAGTTTCAAACGTGGCGCCTCCCCCTGGCGCCACCCTACGTCGCCGGTGCTGCCACGAGCTCCCCAGGTCGACTTATGCGCACGCGCCACATTGGATCGATCTGATTGGCTGCTGATGATGTCATCATGCCTATATAAGCGAGAGACCGTAACAGCCCCGGCAAACATCCATAGTCGTTCCGCCACCCAGGTACGGCAGTGGCATCGGTTCCTCTCCACCCTCCAAGGCGACCTCGTCCCCACTCCGCAGCACACCCGCCCCTAATCCAACTCCACTCCCGATGTCATCCTCTCCTCCCCCAACCTCGGCCGCATAACGGTGGATGTCCTGGACCCCACTGGTAGTGACCATCTCCCTGTCCTCCTCACCATTTCAGACGGTCGTCGCCCCCGCCCCGACCCCCGTCATGACCCTCCCCCAAAGTGCGTCCGTGATTATTCCCGTGCCGACTGGAATGCCTACCGGGATACCCTCTCCACCCAGGTCGATGGCCACCCCTTTACCTACCACCACCCTGACGATATTACCGATGCCGCCTCCTTTCTCCAGCAGACCTTGTCTGAGTCCGTGGCGGCCCACGTTCATTCTGTCGCCATTCACCCCCACTGTCCTACCTTACCCCCACAGGCCGTCCTCCTCCTCCGTGAATCCCGCCGTCTCTACCGTGCCTTCCTTCGCACACGTGACCCGGACACACTAAGACGCCACCGGCAACCCCAGAGACACATCCATAACTTCCTCGCGGCTAAGAAACGCCGGGACTGGCGACAGACATGCACCCACTTAAACGCCGCCCTTCCTATCAACTCGTCCAACTGCTAGTCAGCCTTCCGCTGCCTTACCAGATCTAACCCCCCCCCCCTCCCTACTATCCTCTCCTTCATGACAACCAACCCTTCCCTGACGCCATTAGTAAGGCCAATCACTTTGCTTCCTACCTCTCCGATGTCTTTACCATTCCTGACGATTCCCAGTTCAATTACTCCCTCTTCCCAGATGTCCGCGATCGA
Organism: Schistocerca cancellata; assembly: GCF_023864275.1. NCBI lineage: Eukaryota > Metazoa > Arthropoda > Insecta > Orthoptera > Acrididae > Schistocerca > Schistocerca cancellata. Next base: position 216,189,485 of record NC_064631.1, read on the forward strand.
ACTGACACTTCTGTCCATCCCCTCGCCCCTGGGTTCCAGTACTTGGACAACATTGCACACACAGGACTCAATGCTCCTATCACTACACAGGATCTCATTGCTACACTCCACAGAAAACGCAACACTGCTCCTGGTCACGACTGTGTCACCTATCGTCACCTTCGTGAAGCTCCTACCTCTTTCCTCTCCACCCTGGCCAGGCTCTAAAATGTAGTCCTGTCCACCGGCTACTAGACTGACCTGTGGAAAACCTCCACTATCCTGATGTTCCTTAAAACCGGTAAACTGCCTTCCGCTGTCTCCTCCTACCATCCCATCAGCCTTACCTTCAGCAAGGTCTTGGAATCCATCCTCACCCAACGCATCCACCAGCATCTCCGCCAGCACCGCCTCCTTCCCGTTACCCAGTGTGGCTTTCGGCCATCCTTCTTTTCCGATGACCTTGTCCTTCACCTCACTCATCTCCTCTCCGAACAGCTTAATTCCCGTCGTTCCGCTATCTTCCTCTCCCTTGACCTTGAACAAGCCTATGATCGCGTGTGGCATTCTGGTCTCCTCTTCAAGCTCCAAACCTTCGCCCTTCCTATTAACTACGGCTGTCTGATCGGCTCCTTTCTTTCCCACCGTCCTTCCTATGTCACCATCCACAACATGGATTTGTATACCTTTTTCCCCTCCGCCGGTGTGCCCCACGGTTCCGTCCTCTCCCCTCTTCTGTACCCCTTGTTTACGGCGGACATGCCGCCGCCTTCACCCCCCATTCACCTTCTCCAGTACGCTGATGACACTGCCTTCCTTGCCCTTGCCCCCACTCTGCAACGCTCCCAACACCTTCTCCAATCCCATCTTGACCGGTTCACCGCTTGGTGCAACCAGTGGATGCTTAGGATCAATCCTGCCAAATCCCAGGCGATCATAGTAGGCAAAACCACTCCTTCCTCCTGCCTCCTCGACTTCTACATCACCATCTCTGGCCGTCCTATCGCCCTCATCCCCACCCTTAAGTACCTTGGTGTCACCCTTGACCGTCGCCTCTCCTGGACCCCCCACCTCCGGACGATCCAAGCCAAGGCACGCTCACGCCTCTGTCTCCTCAAACTCCTCTCTGGCCGAACTTGGGGTCTGGACCCCTCTACCATCCTCCATACCTCTAAATCCCTCATTCGCCCTAACCTTTGCTACGCCCACACTGCCTGGATCTCCGCTCCTCCTAAATTTTACAAATCCCTTCAGATCCTTCAACGCCATGCTCTTCACCTCGCCTATCGCATCCATCTCCCCTCCCCCACGTGGATCCTGTACAACCTCATTGCCTTCCCCCACCTCCTCCTTTTCCTCGAACGGATACGGATCCTCTACACCTTCCGCAAACTCGATCCTCCTCACCTGCTGGTCTCTCCCATCCTCTCCCAACCCCATCTGGTGCCGCGCCTGTACTTCCATGTCCCGCCTGCTCTCCATCTCTCCACTCTCCACATCTTCTCCCAAGGTGGCTTCCGCCAGCTCCTCCTCCCTGATGATGCCCTCCTCCCCTCCATCTACCCTTCCTAGCAACTTTGATCCTCCCTCCCTCTTCCGGTGTTTGTTTCCTTTGGGCACCCTCTCTCCCTTCTCTTCCCCTTCCCTCCCTCCTCCCTTTCTCACCACTCCTCCCCCGGGCTTCCCCTACCCCCGTCCCTCCTCCTCCCATCTCCTCTGCCATTGGCATCTCTGCTCTCCCCTCTCCCTCCCCCTCACCCCACTTCCCCTCTTGGCAGATCCCCAGACTCGCAAACGTTATGTAGACATTCGCGCGCCGGAGATCATCGCCATCAGTTTCTCGCGTGTGTGCCGTCATGTTTGTGTTAGTGTTCACCGTCACACTCCTACGTTCACCTGTGCTGTACCAACGTGTTTCAGTGTAATTTTCATCGAGTGTGAACGGCTCCGTGTTTTGTATTTTTGTTTGTCTACTGTTTTTTACCCGTCACTCTAACTGTATCTTCTTACTGTTTTTTATCATTGGAAAATCGAAGGCTGAAGAGCAGCGTATGATGCTGCTGCCAGCCCACCTATGTATCTATATAGGTATGAAAATTACAATAAAGGAAAAAAAAACAGCCCCGGCAGTCAGTGAACTCCTGACGACGATGACAGAGATGGCCATCGAAAGCTCGAGCATTTTATTTGAATTGACGCGGCTGGAAAACCGAGAACGTTTTATTCATGTATGCCGTCGCGAAAGACTCCAAGGACACACAACAAAAAATTGAATAACGGAAAAAAGGCGACTGTTTGCAGTAATTTCAAAAAACTTTTATTCAGCCTGCGTAGTTGCTAGGTATGGTGCTGGCGTTTGCTTACATTGTGCTTGCGTGTTCCTTGATTGCAATGTGACTTGCTAGCCAGCTAGTGCGTGACAGTCCAAGCAGTAGGTCGTGAGTGGACGATGAGATTTAGCAATGCAGAAAAAGCCCTCATGCTCATGGTGGCTGGAGAGTATAGGAAGAACGCATTTCGTTCTTGTACGATGTAGGCGGCAAGATATCCCTTTAGTCGTCAACCATCTCGGCAATTATTTATCAATTTCTTCAACCAGTCACTTGAAAGTTGTAGTGTAATACTTAAGAGTACGTAATAGACGGATAAAAGTGACGACAGAAGGGGAAGAAAATAATGTTGTTGCTGCTGTTGCAGTAGTTCCGCACGTTAGCTCCCGCGCAATTGCACGAGGAAGTGTAATGAGTCAGGCAAGTATCCTACGGACTTTCCGTCGATATAGTTTCAATTTCTACCACATCTCTCTCCATCAAGAGCTGCATGGAAACGATTACGAGAACCATGTTAACTTCTGTATATGGACTAAGACAGAATATTCCAGATGTATCATGTATCTTGTTCAGTGATGAAGCCGCATTTACCAATCAAGGCCATGTAATCCGCCGAAACTGTTGGTCTTTTGACATCCCCGTTGGCTTCGTGAGGTGGAACATCGGCGTCCATGGAATCTAAACGTGCGGTGTGGGATAGTGAATCGTTAGCTCACAGGCCCGTTTTTCATATACGGAACACTGAAAGCGCACAAATATCGCAGCCCCTATCAGACTATCTTCCACGTATCCTACAAGATGTTCCTCAGCAGAGTAGGAGGAACCTGTGGTACGAACATGATGGCTGTCCAGTCCGGATTTGATGCCTGTAGACTTTTTCTGTGAGGAAAGCTGAAAGTCGCTGTCAACAAGGACATGCGTACTACACCGGATGGAAATGGAAATGCTGTGAGGCTAGGGCCTCCCGTCGGGTAGACCTTTCGCCTGGTGCAAGTCTTTCGAGCAGACGCCACTTCGGCGACTTGCATGTCGATGGGGGTGAAATGATGATGGTAAGAACAACACAACACCTAGTCCCTGAGAAGAGAAAATCTCCGACCCAGCCGGGAATCTAACCCGGGCCGTTAGGTACGACATTCCGTCGCGCTGACCACTCAGCTACCAGGGGCGGACACTGCACTCAATTATACGCAATTACTTATTGCTGCAGCGTGCTCGAACATCTCCGCTGAAATGATAGCACTTATGCAGCAATCATTGCTTGCCAGATTGGAAGCGAGTATTGCCTTAGTCATTGGTCATTTTGTATACACCTTGCGGTGGTTGCTGGTTACTGGTCAGAATCCACATAACTAGTGTATGCACTAGTGTTGCTCTTTAGTGTGTGCTATCACAGGTATTGTACAAATATCGCTGTGGGAACTTTTTAAAATATGATAACTAGTAAATGACTCGCCCTATAGTCCTGCAACAAACACCACTGACATTCTAATTTACCCTACTTTTAGTTTGTTGGTATCAATAGGCATTATCCCACTGAAAAATGTGTATATTTCCACAAAAAATACTCTTTCTAAGTATTGTTACAATCTGTTGATTGGCTACCAATACGAGTCCCTGACTACCATTCCATACTGCGATAACCATACATCAGCAGTATTTTCCATTTCCGCTATATTTGCGGTGCAAGTTTTAGGTGATTCACCCAGTATAATCTGTACTTTCCTACTACGCTATTTATTTAAAGCAGCCAAAATTACCAAATACTATTAAGTGTAATTAGTCACAAATGAACAGCATTTTCTACCTCTCTACTCACCTGAGTCAGTAGTAATTATTATAACACTATTTAAGTGCGCCTGAATCGCACCTACAGGGCTATGAGTCAACCAACAAAAAATTCTTCAACTTCATGTTTGAAAAACTGCTGTTTACCTCTGTCAAATATTAAGCAAACGTACCGAACAGGAAAGTTACAGTTTACTTGGATATCTTAGAACAATACCTAAGGATGCTCTCGCAATACAAGCATCTTTGCTCTGTCGTTTGTTCACTGAATGGATGATTGTCGATTTTCTCGTATTCCATGCATCTCCCCGAGTGTGGCCGCTAGGGTGTGGAAAAATGTCAAAGGCGTACATTTAATTTACTTTACGTGCGGTATAAAGAAGTGACTTAGCAGTACAGAGGACGATTGTATAACAGTGCTCATTCTAACCATAAAATATCCAAACATATTAAACTTAGGAGTCCCTGTGGCCATACTCTTCAATGAAGGAGAAGAACATGCCCAATAGAAAGGTCTTTAAACCAGTGTTAAACCCTAACACGTTATCTACACGACATTTTACGTGCTCTGGCAGGTTGTTAATAATACATGTACCTGCGCATCCCACTCTTTTCTGTGGTAACTTTAATCCTTGAAATCTTTGTAGAGATGATATTGTTTTTCGTCCTAGGACTAAGTTTTGTTACGCTTTTAGTTACTCTTTTTTTTCAGAAAACTGAAGTAATGATAATGAAGATGAAGATCAATTAAAATATTTATTGTAGTTGTCAAAATATAAAGGTTTTTTGAAGATGTCCGTACAGGATGTTGTAGAATTAAAATCAGATATAATTCTTATAACATGCTGCCGTACTGTAAAAATACTGTCTCTGTAAGTTGAGCTTTCCCAAAGGGAGACTGCATTACTCATTAGTGAACATGCTGATTCTTTAAAAATTAAAAACTTCGTGGTAAACGTAGAATTACCCAGGCGTTTTGAAATATTGCAGCTTTTATACAACGTAAGTGTTAGTTAAAACGTACGTTAAAGTAATTTTGAAGTGCAAGATGAACTGGATTGTAACAGGCTTACAACTGAAGCAAGGCCACACCGCGTTATAGTCATAGCAGACGTAATCATTTATGCGTACTGCAGTCTAATTATGACCACAATAGCGGCAAGCAGTAATACCCTTAAGTGGCTGCATAAAATATGGGGAATGCGTTCGCTTAACAGCCGCCCGCAAAATCTGGGACACGGGAATGACGCACCTTCGAATAACCCAGCGTGCAGCGTGCTGGAAACAGTCTGTCCGCCATCCATTATTAACCGCCGCGGATTGAATAATATACCCACTGGAACAAATTATTCAGCGCTCGCATCAGACGAACAAACTACAGAATCCCAGCGGCGGATAAATAATGCTCAGCCGGCAACGCACGGCATTACAGCGACAAATCACGACCGAAAAAAAATTATCGCTCTGAGCGTGAGGCGAATTATTGTTTACATTCGTAAATGTCATTCTGAGTGTCATAGAGGAAACTAGATCTTTTTCTTTGAACGGTGAAACCTGTATTTTTGTAGCACGATTTTTCATCAGATAGATATATATTTCAGTCATAGGTGGTTTTTGCATCCAGGCGAGGCACCAATGCAAACTTTCCGTTCTACGGATGCTGCTTGTAACTGTTCTAAAATTATGTACTTTTAGTGAATTGCTGTGCGCTCTACATGGAAGCCACTGTGTATAATTTTACATGACATGAAACCCTTCTAAAGTGCCAAAATTTTACAAATGTCCGTTATTGTCCATTAATGAACGAAGTAGTAAATCGCTCCCAGGATTACTACAAGATAAAAGTGATTTCTGCCATTACTCTTCGTAGGCTGACGGGAGGAAATTAATGAGAATGCTTAGTCTACTCCCGATGGCACAAGGTCAAATTTTTGTCCAGCTTTGTTATCAATATACGAAATGCGTCAGTTAAATCTGTACTGAAAGACCAAGGGCGTTGTATAAAAGTATTCACTCAAGCTTCGTCCTCATATAAGAGAGACGTCGTCCCAGCTAACTCGGAAACTGCAGTTGCTGAGTTGTCTCCGAATATGACTCCGGAGGATGAGGACGAAATGTCTTATACATCGGCCACGACCTCTCAGCCTTGTAACTTTAACTGAAGTAAACACCTGTCGTGAAAGTCTTCTTTGTATCAAAGTACAAAATTATTTACCTCGGAGCTCCGAATTCAACTGACTTCCAGTACTTCGTAAAGTCTACGTAACTTGATAAATCGTTTTTTCTATCAGTAATACGTGCATAATTTGCTATTGCACTTAATCATGCACGTAATTATAATCTGGCAAACAAGACAATCTAAAGATAAAATGTGGGAAGTTACAGTAATGATTGCCAAGATTTCGTCAAAAACCAGAATTATTCCATCAGAACTATAAATAATAACTCACTGCAGAATGAAATTTTCACTCTGCAGCGGAGTGTGCGCTGATATGAAACTTCCTGGCAGATTAAAACTGTGTGCCGGACCGAGACTCGAACTCGGGACCTTTGTCTTTCGCGGGCATGTGCTCTACCAACTTTTTTTTTGGACTTTTTTTTACATCATGGAGTAACAATAACAAACAGAAACTGCTGCTAGCATTTTTTTATATATGACGATAACCTTTATAAAAGAAAATATTTCTGGGAAATGTAAATAAATGGACTTTTATTTACATAATAGTGAAAAAATATCCTGCTTCTGTCAGTACAAAACAATAACGGTCTACGTTCCTCTTTTGGGCGTGTACCTCGCTAATCCCGTTATACCTCGCGTTGGTGTCGGGTACGTCTTCATGTGTGGTTTTGGATCCTCTCCACTGTCCTGGTCCTTTCTTGTTCTGATACTTATAGGCAATAATTACATTCTCCTACCCGGGTCACCCCAACTGGGTGGGGGATCAAGCAAGGCACTCCCTAAAAAAATTTGCGTAATATGTTCGATATCTCGGATGTCTCATAAGCTGTGAGTGATGTTCTTGTAGTAAGGCCCAAAAGTCGAGCATAATTACATTCTCCTACCCGGGTCACCCCAACTGGGTGGGGGATCAAGCAAGGCACTCCCTAAAAAAATTTGCGTAATATGTTCGATATCTCGGATGTCTGATAACCTGTGAGTGATGTTCTTGTAGTAAGGCCCAAAAGTCGAGCACATTCTTACTGCCGTCTCGGGAAAGATAACGCACAGTCAAACCTCGAATCCGAGTCACTGCGTTTGTCTTTGTTCGGGGATAATATGTCCTATCTGGGAGAAGTAGTATCCGTGGTTCTATTGCTTGCGGCCCCGCCCGAAGGCGATCATTTTTATGACCAAACAGCATACGTCCGCCGAAGGTCCGCATATCAGGCGATGCTCCTTTGTGTCTATAACATTGCACTGCGGACACAGTGGCTCGTCCGCCATATGAATTGTACGCAACCTGGAACGAGTCACGTATTTCCCATTTACCACCTGATACCACAGTGCGCGCGTTCCCGTATCAAGGTGTGGGTGGTGCACTGTACGCCATACCACTGACCACGTAACTGTTGGTTGGCGTCGCTCGACCGCATTATTCGGCCGCCGTCGAGTCAAGATGTGATATATATCACGTGCCGTTGCCGTCCTGGTAGTCGGTAGTTCCATATGTACATAACTGTGTTCCGCATAAAAGGTCCGCATATGGGCAAGCGATGGTGAGATGTGAGGCACCGCTACCGAGCCGAACGAGAAGGTGGAGCGAGTTCGTGTATCAAGGTGCCCGTCAGACTTGTCTGGTGTCGTGCCCACATCTTTATCATTGTGGTTACATACGTAATCACTGCTCGGTCGCGTACGTGGACTAGTCCAAGACCTCCACGACTACGAGGAAGGGTGAGGGTTTCGTATCCGACCTTAAAAAGCAGACCTGTGCTCACAAAATATCCTAGTGCCGCCAGGATTCGGCGAGCCAACACCACCGGCATAGGAAGAACTTGTGCCAGGTGGAGGATGCGAGAAGCTAGATAAGTGTTGGCAAAGGTGACCCGTTGTATCATATCCAGTGCCCTTAACCTGTGACTCCGGACACTCGCACGAATTGTTTTCAGACGATGTCTGTAACTTAGTGCCACCGTGCGTCGAACGTCTGTAGTGAAGATAATTCCTAGGCATTTCATCTTGTTGATAAGCTGTAATGGTGCTACAGTTCCTGTCGGGAGTCCTCTCCCGATGTTCATCGCTGCCGACTTTGCCATGTTCAGGCGACTTCCCGTAGCCATACAATAAAAATTAGTCCAATGCAAGGCCACTCTTGCCTCGTCGCCTGACCGTACTAAAAACACTAGGTCATCCGCGTGTGTTCTGCATATAAACTTGTTGTGTCTTATGGTCATTCCTTGGAGTCGATTCCGGAGCCCGCAGAGCAGCGGCTCGACAGCGATGGCATACAATATCGTTGACAGCGGGCACCCTTGTCTGACCGATCGTGAGATGGTGATGGGCCCCACCAAGCGTCCATTGATGAGCACTTGGAATGCGGCTCCGTGGAGTAGTATCACGACGGTGACAAAACTTTCCGGAAACTTCATTTGCGCCATGACGTCCGTGGGATAAGCATGGCTCAGCCTGTCAAATGCGCGATCGAAGTCTATCGATACCAATGCACCCCGGAGACGACATGTTGATGCCAGAGGCGGCCACGGTGGCCGTGCGGTTCTGGCGCTGCAGTCCGGAACCGCGAGGCTGCTACGGTCGCAGGTTCGAATCCTGCCTCGGGCATGGGTGTGTGTGATGTCCTTAGGTTAGTTAGGTTTAAGTAGTTCTAAGCTCTAGGGGACTTATGACCTAAGATGTTGAGTCCCATAGTGCTCAGAGCCATTTGAACCATTTGTTGATGCCAGTGCGATAACATCTCGGTAGTCGCTGAGTACTGTTTGTACACTCCTGGAAATGGAAAAAAGAACACATTGACACCGGTGTGTCAGACCCACCATACTTGCTCCGGACACTGCGAGAGGGCTGTACAAGCAATGATCACACGCACGGCACAGCGGACACACCAGGAACCGCGGTGTTGGCCGTCGAATGGCGCTAGCTGCGCAGCATTTGTGCACCGCCGCCGTCAGTGTCAGCCAGTTTGCCGTGGCATACGGAGCTCCATCGCAGTCTTTAACACTGGTAGCATGCCGCGACAGCGTGGACGTGAACCGTATGTGCAGTTGACGGACTTTGAGCGAGGGCGTATAGTGGGCATGCGGGAGGCCGGGTGGACGTACCGCCGAATTGCTCAACACGTGGGGCGTGAGGTCTCCACAGTACATCGATGTTGTCGCCAGTGGTCGGCGGAAGGTGCACGTGCCCGTCGACCTGGGACCGGACCGCAGCGACGCACGGATGCACGCCAAGACCGTAGGATCCTACGCAGTGCCGTAGGGGACCGCACCGCCACTTCCCAGCAAATTAGGGACACTGTTGCTCCTGGGGTATCGGCGAGGACCATTCGCAACCGTCTCCATGAAGCTGGGCTACGGTCCCGCACACCGTTAGGCCGTCTTCCGCTCACTCCCCAACATCGTGCAGCCCGCCTCCAGTGGTGTCGCGACAGGCGTGAATGGAGGGACGAATGGAGACGTGTCGTCTTCAGCGATGAGAGTCGCTTCTGCCTTGGTGCCAATGATGGTCGTATGCGTGTTTGGCGCCGTGCAGGTGAGCGCCACAATCAGGACTGCATACGACCGAGGCACACAGGGCCAACACCCGGCATCATGGTGTGGGGAGCGATCCTACACTAGCCGTACACCACTGGTGATCGTCGAGGGGACACTGAATAGTGCACGGTACATCCAAACCGTCATCGAACCCATCGTTCTACCATTCCTAGACCGGCAAGGGAACTTGCTGTTCCAACAGGACAATGCACGTCCGCATGTATCCCGTGCCACCCAACGTGCTCTAGAAGGTGTAAGTCAACTACCCTGGCCAGCAAGATCTCCGGATCTGTCCCCCATTGAGCATGTTTGGGACTGGATGAAGCGTCGTCTCACGCGGTCTGCACGTCCAGCACGAGCGCTGGTCCAACTGAGGCGCCAGGTGGAAATGGCATGGCAAGCCGTTCCACAGGACTACATCCAGCATCTCTACGATCGTCTCCATGGGAGAATAGCAGCCTGCATTGCTGCGAAAGGTGGATATACACTGTACTAGTGCCGACATTGTGCATGCTCTGTTGCCTGTGTCTATGTGCCTGTGGTTCTGTCAGTGTGATCATGTGATGTATCTGACCCCAGGAATGTGTCAATAAAGTTTCCCCTTCCTGGGACAATGAATTCACGGTGTTCTTATTTCAATTTCCAGGAGTGTATATTGCTATCTCCTCCTAGCTGGGTTTGGTCGAGTGAACTGAGCTACCCAAGCACGATTGACGCCCCGTCCTCACAGCCCCAGGCTTTCAGGAGTGCTAGTTCTGCAAGGTTCGCAGGAGAGCTTCTGTAAAGTTTGGAAGGTAGGAGACGAGGTACTGGCAGAAGTAAAGCTGTGAGGATGGGGCGTCAGTCGTGCTTGGGTAACTCAGTTGGTGGAGCACTTGCCCGCGAAAGGCAAAGGTCCCGAGTTCGAGTCTCGGTCCGGCACACAGTTTTAATCTGCCAGGAAGTTTCAACAACTCACTGCTTTAAAAAGGCCAATACGTCAAAACTGATGTTACGCGGTTCAGTACGTCGTGTTTGCAGTCACGATGAATGCAGAGTGTGAGGTCTTGATAGTGATTTGCAACATAATACTACGAAGTCGCCTTATTATGTACAGAAACAGCGTTGACTTTTGCCTGAAGACAGTTACAAAACGTAGGAAATGTTTGTCGTAGGCTTGAACGAAGTGCGACAAGAACAACAACAACTGAGAAGCGATCACAATTATGTTCTTGTGATCGCTTCTCAGTTTTGGTTATTGATACCTTGATACCAGTGTCTGAGTTTAATTTGTACACCACAGCTTCCAGCACTGAAGATGATCACTATATGACCGAAAATCGATTCTGCTATGAATAAAACATCAATATTACGGCCAACGTTGACCTTCCTTTTAATTTAACATATATGGAGTCGCTAATCAATGTGTATCGCTCTGGCGGTACAATACAGAAAATGGTTCAAATGGCTCTGAGCACTATGGGACTTAACATCTGAGGTCATCAGTCCCCTATAACTTAGAACTACTTAAACCTAACTAACCTACGGACATCGCACACATCCATGCCCGAGGCACGATTCGAACCTGCGACCGTAGCGGTCGCGCGTTTTCACACTAGAGCCGCTCGGCCACAACGGCTGGCTATAGAACAAAAGGGTCGACTTATTATTTGGTCGAAACACCGAGACTGGACCCTGAGTGAATGGAGGTGCATGCTCTTCGCAGATGAATCATGCTTCCGTTTGCAGAATGTTTTTCGTCAGGCATTTGTCTGGACTAGATCCGCAGCTACTAACACTGTAGGAACTTCGTGTAAGGAGACCAGTTTTGTGGTCGTGAGGCGGTGAGCTGAAGTGTCATTATGTTGAGTGGGGGTACAGGTCTTCACATCTCACTTGGAGGTCAAGGGTGTGGTGTTAAAATAGAGAACGCAGACACCTATGTGACTTTTGAAAAGGTACTGTTGGTCCGAACGGCTTCTTCATGGACGATGGAGATCGTCCGCCGCTCTTGTACATGAATTTTTCGCAGATTAGGGGTGGCGGCGAGTGGACTGGCCAACAAGGTACCAGACACCACCGTGGAGTCTGGGATTCATTGTGAATATGTGTTACTGCCTTGCAGCCACCAGCAATGGAGCTTCCATGTCTCCACACAGATATCTCTTAAAAATAGTGGAATTAAGTGCCAAAAGAAATCTTGGACACTTTATATAGAATATCCAAAGTCGCTGTCAAGTAAGTGTGTCACCTATGGGCAATCAGCTCTCCTATTAACTATTTTTTTAGTAGGGATTTTGTTCGGTATCGTAATTTTATTTACTGTATGTTATCAGTTGCAGATCTTTCCTAGTTATACATGTTAGATAATGTCACGAACTGGAAATCTTATGATTGAGCGTTATGTGTTTTTTTGTAAGTATTCCAACATTGTTCAGGAAATACTATTTTTTAATTGGGCTAACTTGTTAGACGCTACTTTAAGTTTCTCAATACTGTCAGAAGCCTGCCACAGAATATTTGATTTCCATATTTATCTATCAGACATCAACGTAAATGATTTCGGTAGTTGCAACATACGAGGACATGCTGAAAAGTAATTCCTCCAAACTTTTCATGCGAAAACTCTTAAAGCTTTTAAAATAAAACAAACGTTATTAACATTCTGCACCTTTGTTCTTCATGTCTAAATATTTTCAACCATCTGGAGCTAGAGGGCCCAGGATTATAGCGTGTACCATTGCGGTGTGTAACGTAACTGTATTGGTGAGTGAGAAACGGTGTGCTATAATCCAGTTTCGAATTCGAAGAGTTCGTTCACACATGAGCACCTTCTCCTTCAGCAAGACAAGGTCAGACCACACACGAGCACTACGACGTCTGCTACAATCGCCTTGGGTTCACGGGTATGCATCATCCTCCATACACTCCCGACTTGGTCTCATTCGATTTCCAAACCTTAAAAAATGCATCCGAGAACTTCATTTGATAGTGATGAAGCGGTGCAAGTAGAGATGACGTTATGACTCCGTCAACATTGTCAGACATTCTGCATTGACGATATCAACAAAAAGGTCTCTAGCTGTGAGGTAGGTGGTCGTCGCCAGAGTGACTGTTTGGGAAATAAAGATTTATGCTCGTTTCTGAAGAAGAGACATTTGTTAACATCGAGTAGGAGTCAGGAAGTCGTTTCTGAAAGTATTTGTATGAAGTGTAGTCTTGTATAGAAGTGAAAAATGGACGATAAATAGCTTGCACAAGAAGAGAATAGAAGCTTTAAAAATGTGGTGCTACAGAAGAATGCCGAAGATTAGATGGGTAGATCACGTAACTAATGAGGAGGTACTACGTAGCCGGCCAGAGTGACCGAGCGGTTCTAGGTGCTACAGTCAGGAACCGCGCGACCGCTACGGCCGCAGGTTCGAATCCTGCCTCGGCCATGGGTGTGTGTGATGTCCTTAGGCTAGTTAGGTTTACGTAGTTCTAATTTCTAGGGGACTGATGACCTCAGAAGATAAGTCCCATAGTGCTCAGAGCCATTTGAGCCATTTTGATGTACTACGGAAATAGAATTGGGGAGAAGAGGAGTTTGTGGCACAACTTGACTAGAAGAAGGGATCGGTTGGCAGGACATGTTCTGAGGCATCAAGGGATTACCAATTTAGTATTGGAGGGCAGCGTGGAGGGAGGCCAAGAGATGAATACACTAAGCAGATTCAGAAGGATGTAGGTTGCAGTAGGTACTGCGAGATGAAGAAGCTTGCACAGGACAGAGTAGCTTGGAGAGCTGAATCAAACTAGTCTCTGAACTGAAGACCACAACAACAACAACAACATGAAGAATAAAGATGTATATGATCAATAACGTTTGTTTTACTTAAAAAGTTTTAAGAGTTATCACATAAAAAATCTGGGGCATTGATTTTCAGCACACTCTCGTAGTATAAGGGTAACAAGCAACCATGGGTCCTCCGGTCGCTCAGATATTACACAGTCAGTTTCTAAAAGTAATCAAGGACACCTTCGCTTTCGGAGCGCAGTAAGTAACTGTTCAAAAGTTAATATATTTGCCGTGTGAAGTGCTGTTACAACGGCTTACCTCTTTTATATCGTTCACAATTTCTTTTTATCGTAAGTTATAACTGGAGTAATAATATATAAATGACATAGTCTATAATGAAACTATGAGGTGCGTTCAAACAGTGATGGGAATTTTCTAATTTAGTGTGTTTCGTTGGTCCGATTCGAGCGATTGTGTTGGCATTATTTTCTTTTTAGATCGATTCGAGCGATGGTCTAGGTAAACATGACTGAAAAGGGTTCGTCACATTGGATCTTTATTCTGTTGTCGACTGCCAGAAAGGTTACATGCATTTTGATAATATCAGTGATTATTTAAGCTGTATAAAATGAAGCAGAGAATTTTTATTAAATTTTGCCTTATGAACGGTAGAGAGTACGGGAAAGTTTCAGAAACGTTAAATGTCACTTTTTCTGAGTCAGCTATAAATAAAACAAGGTTTAAAGAGTGGTATAAGCGTTTAGAAGGAGGCTATGAAGGCGTTGAAGATGACGAGCGTCTTTTACGAAGAACATCATGAACCGATGAAATCGTTGGAAAATGGTTATGGACGATCCCCGAATAATAATCAAAGAAGTTGTAGATTATGTTCACATGGCAACTGACACACGCCATGAATTGAGATATTTTGGGTATGAAACGTGTGACTACAGAATTTTTTCCAACATTAATGAATTTAGAACAAAACGGGTGATGGCTGAAAGTTGCTCAGGAGTTGTCAACTGAAGCCAACAACGACGCAGAGACACTGAAACGTGTCATAATAGGTGATGACCCATGAGGTTATGTATATGACGTCAAAACGAAGGCTCCGTCGTCTTGGTAGAAGCATTCTGGATCTCCAGAGGAAAGTTCGAATGTACGGCCAAATGTGAAGATTATGCTTACTGTATCATTGATTTTAACGGCACAGTGCACCATGAGTACTTACTACAAGATCAAATGATCGATAAGTAGTACTACTTACAAGTGTTATACAGCAGTGAATAATGGGGAGTTAAAAAGAAAGAAGCAAGGTATTTAGAAAGTTCTGAAATGTTGCAATGGGTAGGAATGCTTAAGGTGAAATGGACTTACAGGCATGAGAATAAAAAATTAATGAAGAAAATAGGGAAAGAAATAAGATTATTGAAAGAGATGAGAAAGCGGAAAAAATCTTGGTTGGGTTGTGTACTACATAGTAATTGCTATAACAGAATTGTACAGGGAAAAACGGAGGAATCAACGGAACAGGTAGAAAGAGAGTTGGAATGATGAACGACATTACCGCAAAGGAAGAAAGAGTAGGGTTTAAAGTCTCGTTGACATTTAGGTCATTAGAGACGGAACACAAGCTCGAATTATGTCAAGTGTGGGGAAGAAGCCTTGGTTCGAAGATCGTTAGTTACAGGTATGATAGGAAAGTAACTTTTTTCCACTGTAACATGTTGAACTTACATATTTTGTTATGACCAGAACGACCAGAAGGCTTCACTGGTGAAAGCTGTTTGTACGAGGTGTGCTCAAGAACTAAGAGGAAGCATTTTTTTTAAAAAAAAGGAAGTTTTTATTTATTAGCCTACATCATTGTTGTCCTCTTCAAAAAAAATCCCCATTAGTTACTACACACTTATTCTAGTTCTTCCTCCAATTGCTGAAACACTTCTGGAACTCTGTCTTTGCCTGCCACAGTCTCAGCTGGCTAGCACTTCGTCAGCATGATGTGCCGGAGCAGCTTATTAATTGGGTGCAGTTACTTTATGCACAGCCCAGAAGTTATGTCTATACAAACCCAGGACTATCCAAGGACTTCCCCATCACAGTCGGCGTCCATCAAGGTTCTGTATTATCACAACTTCTGTTCATTCCCGTAATGGACACCGTGACAGCTGACCTGTACCGACCATTACCATGGACCCCACTTTATGCTGACGACGTGATGCTGGCAGCAGAAAACAAACTTGATCCGCAGTGCCTAACTCAAGAATGAAGTGACCGTTTGGCGCAACATGGTTTGCGCCTTAATTTGAAGAAAACCGAGTACATGACATCAGACAGAGGAACGATCACTATTAATGGTGAAAATCTGATTCTTGTGAGTAAGTTTAAGTACCTTGGTTCCACGATCGCCATTGACGGCCGCCGCACCAAAGTGGTCATCACCAGGCAGGCAGGATGAAGTGGCGAAGAACAACTGGAGTCACTTGAGATCGCAGGATGAAAGATAATTTAAAATCAAAAATCTATCGCACTGTCATACGTCTGGTCGCCTTGTATGGTTGTGACTGCTGGTCGACTACAATGGAGACAGAACGCCCCCTAAGTGTAATGGAAACGAAGATGCTAAGGTGGACAGCGGGCCTCACTAAGTTAGATCACGTTTCTAATGACAGCATCAGAAAACAGTTTGGTGTTGCACCGACCCAAGACAAGATGCATGAGAGTCGTCTTCAGTGGTTTGGGCATGTTTTACGGGTCGGTGATGACTTTATTACCAAGGCGGGTTACACGCTTAAAGACGTCGGCAGTAGACCCAAAGGACGACCTAAGCTACGTTGGGCTGATACAATTCTTAAAGACCTTAAATGCGTGAACATCCACCCAGATGCAGCACGTGAAAGAGCGAAATGGAGACAACGGACCAATGTAGCGGACCCCGCAGGCACGCGGGACAAATTCTGAAGGAAAAGAAGAAGACCAGAAGGACTTGTAGCTGTCTTCAGTGAGGATACACGGAGTTTTGGACGAGGGGCGTTCAATAAGTAATGAAAAATTTTTTTCTGAAAGAAGATAACTTTTATTGTCAATGGCCTTGCCGCAGTGGTAATATCGGTTCCTGTCAGATCATCGAAGTGCTGTCGGGCTGGGCTAGCACTTGGAGGGGTGACCATCCAGTCAGCCGAGCGCTGTTGGCAAGCGGGGTACACTCAGCCGTTGTGAGGCAAACTGAGGAGCTGCTTGATTGAGCTACTCCGATCTCGTAAACTGACATACGGCCGGGAGAGCAGTGTGCTGCCCACATGTCGCTCCATATACACATCCAGTGACGCCTGTGGGCTGAGGATGACACGGTGGCCGGTCGGTGCCGTTGGGCCTACCAAGGTCTGTTCGGGCGGAGAGTTTAGATAGCTTTTATTCACCATATTATTCCCCACTCTTTTGGCTACACGATCCTATTTTTCAATAAAATCTCCGTTCAATGCGACAGCCTCGCGTCACCTTACTGGGAGGGCCTGTATGCCAGCGTGGTACCATTCTACTGGTCGACGACAGAGCCGACGTCGTGCTGCATCAATAACTTCCCCATCATCCACGTACTGCTTCCCGCGAAGTGCATCCCTCATTGGGGTAAATGGATGGATGTCGGAAGCTTCGAGTCCCTGGATGTAGGATGGATGAGGAAGAACAGTAAAATGGAGGTTTATTAGCCCCTCTCGGGTCTTCAGACTTCTGTGAGGCCTTGTCACGATCAGATTCATAAAGCACAAGCAGTTCCACTCTGACGCTCCTTCGTTGCTCTTTATGGTCTTCTGTTAGGTGGGGAGGAATCCAGCGTCCAATTAGCTGTGACAACGCAGGTTTGAGACATACGGCTCATCAGTGAAGTAATATCTATATCTGCAAACATTCTGACAGTAAAAATACCGATTTTTGGCAATGTTGTTAAAAGTATAAGTTTCGTGAACGCTCAGATTAATCATAATATCATTGCAAATCAGTATATCCTGGTTGATCCAGTACTTATGTTATTCACGATACAGGAAAATTACATAACTCCTTGCGTAATCGTTTGGCAGCGCGGTTAGGTAATCGTAATATGAAGTTCTAATCACTTGTAGGCCCACCCGGCTAGCCGAGCGGTCACACGCACGGCTTTCCGGATTGGGAAGGAGCGCCTGGTCCCCGTCACGAATCCGCCCTGCGGACTTCTGTCGGGGTCCGGTGAGACGGCCAGTCTGTGGATGGTTTTCAGGCGGTTTTCCATCTGCCTCGGCGAATGCGGGCTGTTTCCCCTTATTCCGTCTCAGCTACACTATGTCGGCGATTGTTGCGCAAACAGGTTCTCCACGTACGCGTACACCACCATTACTCTACCACGCAAACACAGGGGTTACACTCGACTGGTGTGAGACGTTCCCTGGGGTGGGGGGTGGGGGGTGGGGGGTCCGCCGGGGACCGAACAGCACAATAACCTTGGGTTCGGTGTGGGGCGGCGGAGGGGTGAAGTGGACTGCGGTAGTCGTCGTGGGGTTGTGGACCACTGCGGCTGTGGCGGGGACGGAGCCTTTCAGTCGTTTCTAGGTCCTCGGTTAACATACAATACAATCACCTGTAAACACAGTTTTCCACACAAGATGTACACAGCGCCAACTTTCATGCTTCGTATGTACTCATCTACTCAGTAACATTATTTTACCGTCCTGTCTGCTGTAACTAGCGCACTGACGAACCACACAACGAGAACATATACAGTACTCAGGAAAAATGTGCACAGCTAATAGTCTCTTCCTCCCCAGTTTTCCGAATTGAAAACTATCGATACTGGAGGCAGCGATACTACAAAGCGCTTTTGCGACAGTTATGCGAATCAAAATTGGACTGAATTGGTCCAGGTGCTATAGAAATGGAGAAAGCCTCTCACGTGAGCTTCCCTTCGAATAGAATAAACCTTTTCTCCACATTCACTCTGACGAACACCAGTCTGATTCCATTCACTTCGTGATTATCTTCACACACAGCGGTTTAAATACGACAGGACTGGTCACAGCCTCTTACTGATTCCAACTCGATGCTTCAGAAGTTCCGCAGAATACACTAGATCCTACACAATGAGAGGCCACTATGGTAGCCGGTCAGTATGGGCATCATACACACTAACAGCGTGCAGACGAAAATCTATCGCCGGCCGGTGTGGCCGTGCGGTTCTAAGCGCTTCAGTTTGGAACCGCGTGGCCGCCACGGTCGCAGGTTCGAATCCTGCCTCGGGCATGGATGTGTGTGATGTCCTTAGGTTAGTTAAGTTTAAGTAGTTCTAAGTTCTAGGGGACTGAAGACCTCAGAAGTTAAGTCCCATAGTGCTCAGAACCATTTGAACCATTTTTTGAAAATCTATCAAATTGACCGAAGACAATTCAAAACTTTAACACTTAGGTAATCAGGAGCACGCCTGACAGGCCATCGTAACTCAAATCATATAATACAAAAGAATCGAGACAGCATACAGCGACTTGCTTCGATTTCCGTAAATGAACTAAGTTCGACTGCTGCCCTGGCCAGCACATTCTCCAGATATCTCACCAACTGAAAACGTCTGGTCAATGGTGGCCGAGCAACTGGCTCGTCACAATACGCCAGTCACTACTACTGATGAACTCTGGTATCATGTTGAAGCTGCATGGGCAGCTGTACCTGTACCCGTCATCCAAGCTTTGTTTGACTCTATGCCCAGGCGTATAAAGGCCGTTATTACGGCTAGAGGTGGTTGTTCTGGGTACTGATTTCTCAGGATCCATGCACCCAAATTGCGTGAAAATGCAATAACATGTCAGTTCTAGTATAAAATATTTGTCCAATGAATACCCGTTTATCATCTGCATTTCTTCTTGATGTAGCAATTTTAATGGCCAGTAGTGTATATTCTCATTGCCTCGAGGATCTCCCACACGTTTCTGGTATAGGCATTTCCCATGATCCATATTCTTCTCTAGCTTGTATCGTGCCTCACTCTTGAGTTCACTTACAGCCTTCAGGATCTCTTTCTTTGCCTTTTCAGAACAAGACGTTCTCAGTATTTCATGCTTACCCATCGATGGTATAACGTCTTAATCTCAACTATTTTCTCAAGAGTCTCCTTCCACAATAATTTGATCTGATCTGTGTGAATTGATTTTTTTACCACAACTTCAAATGCCGCACCGTGTTTTTCTGTTTCAGCCATTTCATAATTTTTACGTATTTTTAATGGGAACACTAAAGAACATTTGAAGCTGAATTAGGTGACCACATAGAGGGTGTTCCTAATTATACATATACAGAGTGTTATAGGAAATTGCAGTACCCCACTAATAAACTGATTCATCGTCGTAGTTATAGGATGCGGGTATCACACTGGTGCCGGCCGCGGTGGTCTAGCGGTTCTAGGCGCTCAGTCCGGAACCGCGCGACTGCTACGGTCGCAGGTTCGAATCCTGCCTCGGGCATGGATGTGTGTGATGTCCTTAGGTTAGTTATGTTTAAGTAGTTCTAAGTTCTAGGGGACTGATGACCACAGATGTTAAGTCCCATAGTGCTCAGAGCCATTTGAACCACCAGACTGGTGACTGTAACCGCTACAAACGACAGGTGGCGCTCAGCATACAGCAGCATCAGTATGTAGTAATTTTGTCATACAGTAGATATTTAAAAATGTTTTATTTCCTTGTTGGGAAGAAAATCGACAGCAATACAGCAATATTTGGGTAGAAAACTGCAGTGACAGGGATCTACATTACACGAGTTACGTGGTAAATGACCATTTCAAGGGAATAACATTTGATAACTTAATTAGTACTTTCATCATATTCACTAGATAATTTGTTTTCAAAAGAACTGAAGGTTTTAGAAATTTTCATTCGCCATCTAGGAGATAGATCAATTTGATAAAACTTGTCTTGGAAGACTATTTTTGGCAACTGCTGAAATCAAGTCTCTTCTATTGCGTTTTATGATCCTTAACTCAAACGCTTCCTTGACACTAATTTTATGTCATTATCACCTATTAATTACTTCAGTTCATGCAGAACTGAAATCAGTATCAGGATGGCAACTTTATAAGAAGCTATAACCAAACCAGAGGTCAATGTTGTTGCCATAAGTTCACGCATAACTAATTAATCATGAGTGGATTTCTTGTTACTATATCCATACACATGTATCAATTTTGGTAATAATAATAATAATAATAGTTTTAGGCATCTGATCATCCACGAAGACGGATTTTTTCATTGTAAAGAATATTTTAGGAACTCGAAATTTGTGTGCAAAAAAATAAAATACTCTCAAAGCATAAGACTATTTCGTGTCCATTTACTTTTTATTTTCTTGCATTTCTGAACACTGCTACGCTGTCTAATTGCAGCTGACTTTCACACAGCTCTTAAGTACTTAACTACATTTGAAGAATTTATACGTTTCGGAAGGATTCATAATAAATTTTAATTTGTGTGTTTTCCTTTTTTATTACTATAACCTATTAAATCCTAATTTATCCTTTTTAGATTTTTATGTCTGCTGTGATTATTCTTTTATTCATTTTGACTGTTTGCTTCTTTAGTCTTTTATCTGTAATAAGTTCTTTTGCCGTTTGATCTGTGGGTCCAGTTTGCAGTGAAGTTATAGAAAAGAAATTGATTAACTTTTCAACATGTAGAGAAGAATCCAGGTACGACAAATGAAGATCTATTATTATTACTTCTGTGAGACACCAAATGGCTTCTCAGCCATTTTAAAAAGGAGGTACAAGAAATCGCTTATGATTGCGTATTGAATAAATCCTAGGCAGACTCTAGAATTAATTGGGACTGATTTTACCATGTCTGCATTTGTGAACTGGGGTTACGGTCACTAATTCTTTCTTACTCTCGACAGCCTCACTCTGCTTACGTCAAATTCAGTACATACTGTACTTGCTCTCATTATACGATACTACAGCGTGAAAATCGGTCAGTAAGAGGTACTAATAATGAGAGTTTTCACAACGCGTAACTTGTACATACTGAGACAAGCCTGTAGCGATAAGAGGCATCGCAGATTTGTGCTTGGATCCGCTACAACAATAGGGCACACATATCCATCTCTTCTCGGTGATTTTGGGCATAACATACAGAAGGAGATGGGACTGGGATTATGTCGCAGGACCACAAAAAGAAGGGATTCGTTTACGATCATGATAACAATTTATCCAAATTGGAATTGGATTTGCCATAGACACCCATAGTCAGTAAAAGTACTTATGCTCTACGTAGGAAAAACTGATTCACATTCCCTCTCGTGATATCAAGTTAGAGTTCCTTCATCGATTTAAAAGTGTGGTACTTTGAAATCATCGGGTCAATTATAAAAAGGAACATCCATGTTCGGGGCTGTGATAGGCTGTAGGGAATAAGGCAAGTATCGCGTCACACATACATTCAATCAGTCAAGCACAGAGGGAGGGAACAGGTAACATCTACTCTTAAGGCTCGTCACTACTAACGTGTTCAGAGAACAAACAGCGAGGGCATGGGTGAGTATCGAATTTTGGTAAACGTTCGCAAAAACATGTTACACACTGAAGCGCTAAAAAAACTGGTATAGGCACGCGTATTCAAATACAGACATATAGAGACAGGCAGAATACGATACTGTGGTCGGCGACGTCTTTATGAGTTGCAGTTGCTAGATCGATTACTGCTGCTACAATGGCACGTTATCAAGATTTAGGTGAGTTTGAAAGTGGTGTTACAGTCGGCTCACGAGCAATAGGACACAGCACCTCCGAGGTAGCGATGAAGTGGGATTTTCCGCACAACCATTTCAGGAGTGTACCGCGAATATCAGAAATCCGATAAAATATCAAATCACCAACATCGCTGTGGGTGGGAAAAGATCTTGCAAGAACGGGGCCAACGACGAATGAAGACAATCGTTCAACATTACCGAAGTGTAACCCTTCCGAAAATTGCTGTAGATTTCAATGGTGGGCCATTAACAAGTGTCAGTGTGCGAAACTTTCAACGAAACATCATCGATATGGGATTTAGTAGCCGAAGGCCCATTCGTGTACCCTTGATAACTGCGGCTCCGTCAACACCGACATTAGACTGTTGATGATTGGAAACATGTTGCCTGGTCGGACGAGTCTCGTGTCAAATAGTATCGAGCGGATGGACATGTACGGGGCTCTGTAACGGCGTGGGGCGTGTGCAGTTGGAGTGGTATGAGACTCCTGATACGTCTAGATACGACTCTGACAGGTGACGCGTACGTGAGCATCCTGTCTGATCATCTGCATCCATTCATATCCATTGGGCAATTCCAGCAGAGTAATGCGACACCCCACATGTCCAGAATTGCCACAGAGTGGCACCAGGAACACTCTTCTGAGTTTAAACACTTCTTCTGGCCTCCAAACTCCGCAGACATGAGCATTAGTGAGCATGTTTGGGACGCCTTGCAACGTGCTGTTCAGAAGAGATCTCCACCCCTTCGTACTCTTACGGATTTATGGACAGTCCTGCAGGATTCATGGTGTCAGTTCCCTCTATCACTACTTCAGACATTAATCGAGCCCATGCCACGCGGGGGCCCTACACGATGTTGAACAGGTGTATCAGTTTCTTTGGCTCTTCCGTGTAATTTAAAAATGGGAGACGAGAGGAAATTTTATACATATGTAGGTACTCTTTCTGCATGAAAATACGTATACTGCAAGGTGAATAACTGTATTAAGTATATATCTGTCAAGTGAGTGACATGTGATGATATTCACTCTCGTTTGTCAAATCGAAATAAAGACAACTCATTTACAATATAACACGGGTGTGCCGAGAATACGTAAGGAATAATCGCTGAAGGCGTTTGCATTTAACACTTGACTGTTTGATGGGCAACGCATGGTTGCATGGCGGACAAAGTTTTGAATTCCTGACATACCAGCAATCTGTTTAAAATAGTGATAAATTCAACGGAATGAATTAAAGGGCAAACAACTCATGAAAGTCTAACCTCATTGTGGTACAAGGAAACGTGGCGGCAGTTCTGAAGGAACATTACCCACCGTACTAAGTCCATACCTGTACGCACGGTTAGGTGAAAAGGATCTCAAAAGAAAAGCAAAAATCTTTCCCTAAAACAACCCAGCTAAAGGAAGTACATTAGAGGCTGTTACAAATTAAGATTGCTCATATCAGTACATGAATCAATAACTCTGTTGGATCATCGAAGAAGGCGTGACCAGATATTTAAGATGCCGGCTGTTCCACGTAAGTGAATGCTAAGTGCCTCAGCTGGTATTTATGACCTATGGAAGTTCTTATAAAGTATGATATTTATGAACTTTTACTAATGATAGTAATTTATTCGCTGCAAGTTGTCTAAAAAATTGTTTGTTAACAGAGAGTTGGTCCCAGCATCAATCAGCACGTTCTTCCAATGAATCAAAGTCGAGCACTCAAAAGATCTGTTACACAATGTTTTGTAAAGAATTACCTTTAAGTAAAACATTGTAAAGTGATTTCCATGCTTACTAATAAAATTTCTTTACACGATGTAACGTTGAAAAACGATGTAAACAAAACAAAATGCAGCGTGTACCACGTATCTGGCGCAGCCCAGCGCTTTAGTCCACTTATTTTCCAAAAATTTCCCTTGGTAGTGGTTTGCACTTGTCTCGTGACTGAGAATGTTGACGTCATCCAATGTATCTAATGAACAACTTTATATGATTGACATAACACTGGTAAGCTAGAAAGCTCTATTCTAGTCGTTGTACTATGTCTCATACCAGTGGTGAAATGTAACATATTTTCATATCTTCTGATACAACTTTTGCGTTGTCTCTTACAGCCTTTGCATATGACAGAATGTCGAAACACGTAAGCTGGCACTTGAAAATAATAAAGTGTGGTCAAGGCATAAAAAAGTTATTGAAGTGCAAAATAAAGGGATATTTTAGCTCGAATTTTCTCGAGAGTCTCTTTATTGACTCAACTAAATAACATGTGGTGTTAACTCATTAATGTGTTCACACATGTGAGCTCCATATTTTTATATTCAAGAAATGACTATGACTGACCCGTTTCAGGTAAATCAGAAAATTTTTCGTATCGTTTCGTTTGAATCATTGAATAAGAGGAGGCAGACACAATAGCAAACTGAAGACACTGAAAATAGTTAAGGTGAAGCACCGCCAATTGCATAATAAATGATTTGCGAGAGATCAGCCATTGCAAATGTGAAATGCTGGTATAATAATAACCGGCGTAACCGACAGAATGTTGAATGCAAGCATGCAGACTTGCATGCGTTGTGTTGTATAGATAACGGACATCAGTTTGTGGGACCATACCTGATGCACTTGGTCAATCAATACAGCGATCGTTAATGCTGGTTATGGATGACGATGGGTTGCCGTCCGATGGTGTTGCATATGTGTTCGATTGGAGACAGATACGGTGATCTTGCAGGCCAAGGCAACATCTCTACACTCTCTAGAGCTTGCTGGGTTACAACGAATGAGAGCGAACATTATCCTGTTGGAAAGCACCTCCCGGAATGCTGTCCATGAATGGCAACAGACTGACACACAAATTTGCGGTCAGGTTTTGTGGGATAACCACTAGAGTGCTCCTGTTGCCATACGAAATCGCAGCCTAGACCAAGGTGTAGCTCCAGTGTGTCTAGCACCGAGACAGGTTGATTGCAGGCTCTTCCTAAACAACAGACGGCCATCACTGGCATCGAGACAAAACCAGTTTTCAGAAGAAAAAGAAAGACCTCCAATGTGCTCTCGTTTGACTCCATTGACGTCGCAAATGGCGGTGGTTTGGGGTCAGTGGAGTGCAGCTATAGGGCGTCTGGTTCAGAGCTGTCCTTGAAGTAGCCGATTTGTAACAATTCTTTGCGTTACCCTGGTGACACCTGCTGTTCATATTACTGCTGCAGATGCAGTACGATGCGCCAGAGCCATACACCGAACACGATGGTCTACCCTCTAGGTAGACACCGCGCGTTCTAGTGATCAGCGCTGCCAGCAATCATGTTTAATGGCTACGTTGCTGCCAAGTCTTTCTGCATTATCGCGGAAGGAACATACAGCTTCTCGTACCCCTATTACGCGACCTCGTTCAAGCTCAGTGATGCGTTGATAATACCGTCTTTGTCATCTTAAAGGCATTCTTCAGCAATATCAACTCACCATGTACAGTCCCAAAGGTAACTATCGCATATGGCCATTACAGTGAGTATTTAAATCGAAACTTTTATGTATGTCCATCATATTGCATGGACGAGGGACCTCAGCTGATGCTCAGACGTCCATGGCACTTCTGGTACCAACTGTCGCAAACTCTCCTTATGTGGCATCTCAGAACACTACAGTCTTAGAGTCTCCTGTAAGCCGTCTTGGACAGTCTGAACATTTGTCTTCCAGGCCGGCCGCGGTGGTCTAGCGGTTCTGGCGCTGCAGTCCGGAACCGCGGGACTGCTACGGTCGCAGGTTCGAATCCTGCCTCGGGCATGGGTGTGTGTGATGTCCTTAGGTTAGTTAGGTTTAAGTAGTTCTAAGTTCTAGGGGACTTATGACCTAAGATGTTGAGTCCCATAGTGCTCAGAGCCATTTGAACCATTTTTTGTCTTCCAGGTACCATTGTTCTACAGACCGCAAGCCACTGAGAGAATCAGAGCAAATGAGAAACTGTACACTGCGATGGCATCTTACATGCTCCAGAGCCTCCAGGGCTCCATAAGTATGGCATTATAAGTTTTTAGTTCTTCTGGGAGGCGAACTCTAAAGATCTGTTCAGGGCAGAGAGCTAAACTTATTTTCCTCCTTCGATCCGCTCGTACATACAACGATAAAATCTTGATAAAGTTTTAAAATTGATGAGAACAAACATTTAAAAAAAGTTGTCTGGTGTACAAGACTTTTTGCAATCTGTCATGCTTAAAATCAGTCTGTCTCTCTAAAGACTGGGGAGGCCGTTTGTTCCATTGTTATGTCCTTATCCTTAAGTCTCATACAACAAGAACCACGACACACTATCTACCACAGATCTAAAATGACTTGGTCACATGTGACCGAATCCTTAACAATCACGTTCGTGTCGCGAACCACACTAAATATGAATGTCTGAGGCCCTGCTAATATTTTCAGGACCTGTCTTGCCATGTGGAGACGTTGTCGTATTCGTAGTAGTGGGTCAGCAGACTCTAAGCAACGCTAGATCTTAAAGACGTATTGTAAAACTCTAGGAGACCTGCTTCTAAACCACGTCTTTTCCTTGTGGCTTTTCAGAATTTTCAATAATTTTATGTTCTTTGTTCTTACGACTTTAATGTGTGGTTGCAGGTTGGTTTAGTTCGAATTAAGACCATTAATTGTAGATGATATTAAAATTTAAAACATTGTCTCCCATTTTGAGCCCTGATACTTTAAGACATCGATGTGAATAGTTAAAATTTATAAAGATAGTTTTCTCTGATTAAAACCTAAGAACAGTTGAATTAGCTCGTTTTTCCCGCTTCCTCATGACCAGCTACATTTGCCGCGTTGTGGCTGCAAGATCTAATGAAGAATAAAAAATGCAAAAAGCTTCAAGAAACAATGAACTTTTAATACACTGATGGAAAAAATAGCAACACCAAAAAATTATAAATGAAGGGTAATTAAATTTCGGGACTAAATTTTTCTAGGTGCATATTTAAGAGGTTAATATTGCAAGTGACAGGTTAACGTAAGCACGAGATAAGTCATCGTGAATGTCAAATGCTGGTACATTAACAACCATAGTAACTGCCAAAATGTTGAATCCAAGCATGCAAACGTGCATGCATAGTGCTCTACAAGTGCCGGATGCCAGTTTGTGGGATGGAGTTCCATGCCTGATGCGCTTGGTCGGTCAATACAAGGGTATTTAATGCTGATGGTGGAGGACGCTGGAGTTGTAGTCCGATTATGTCCAATATGTGCTCGATTGGAGACAGAGCTGGTGATCTTTCAGGCCAAGGCAACATGTCGACGATCTCTAGAGAACGTTGGGTTACAACAGGGGTATGTGGTCGAACGTTATCCTGTTGGAAAACATTTCCCTTAATGTTGTTCACGAATGGCAACAGACGGACGCACAAAATTGCAGTCAGGGTGTGTGAGATAACCACGAAAGTGCTCCTGCTGTCATACGAAGTATCGACGTATACCATAACGAAAGGATTAAAAGTGCAGTGTGTCTTGCACGGAGACAGGTTAATTGCAGGCTCTCAACTGGCCTCTTCCTAAGAATCACACGGCCATCACTGGCACCGAGGCAGAACCAGCTTTCATTAGAAAACAGAAACATACAGCTTCTCGTACCCCTATTACACGACCTCGTTCAAGCTCAGTGAGGCCTCCAATGAGCTCTAGTACCACCGCCACGCGGAATTAGCGGAGCGGCCTATGGCGCTGCAGTCATGGACTGCGCGGCTGGTCCCGGCGGAGGTTCGAGTTCTCCCTCCCGCATGGGTGTGTGTTTGTCCTTAGAGTAATTTAGGTTAAGTAGTGTGTAAGCTTAGGGACTGATGACCTTAGCAGTTAAGTCCCATAAGATTTCACAAACATTTTTTTTCTAGTACCACCGAAGTCGCA
Source organism: Schistocerca cancellata (assembly GCF_023864275.1). NCBI lineage: Eukaryota > Metazoa > Arthropoda > Insecta > Orthoptera > Acrididae > Schistocerca > Schistocerca cancellata. Next base: position 216,217,692 of record NC_064631.1, read on the forward strand.
AATGGCTATGGCTGACGTTAGTGGAACGCAAGCTACAGGGCGTCTGGCTTGTAGTTGTTCTTCAAGTAACCGACTTGTAAGAGTTCGTTATGTCACTGTGGTGCCACTTGCTGCTGCAGGTGCAGTACAATACGCCAGATCCATACTCCTAACACGATGGTCTTCTCTCTCGGTAGTGTCACGTGGCCGTCTTGAGCCCGGTGTTCTTGCGACTGCACGTTCTAGTGACCATCACTGCCAGCAGTCACGAACAGTGGCCACATTACTGCCACGTTTTTCTGCAGTATCCCAGAAGCAAATCCAGCATCTCAGTGAGGTGCTGATAATTACATCTTTGTGGCCTTAAAGCCATTTTTTACTAACATCAACTCACTACGTCAAATCTCAAAGATAACTAACTCTCACACCCGTTACAGCGTCTGTTTATAGCAAACCTGAATTGCATCCTCATAGTGGCACTGCTGGTGTCACCCTTATGCCACTGGCGCGAAATTTGAATAGACATATTTCAGGTGTAGAAATATGTCTACTAATTTTCATTTACGAGGTGCATTCAAGTTCTAAGGCCGCCGATTTTTTTTCTCTGGACTGGAAAGAGATAGAAACATGCGCATTGTTTTAAAATGAGGCCGCGTTCATTGTCAATACGTCCCAGAGATGGCAGCACCGTACGGCAGATGGAATTTTACCGCCTACGGCGAGAATGAGGTATTAAATACTTAAAATGGCGACGTTTTCCTTACTTGAACAGCGTGCAATCATTCGTTTTCTGAATTTGCGTGGTGTGAAACCAATTGAAATTCATCGACAGTTGAAGGAGACATGTGGTGATGGAGTTATGGATGTGTCGAAAGAGCGTTCGTGGGTGCGACAGTTTAATGAAGGCAGAACATCGTGTGACAACAAACCGAAACAATCTCGGGCTCGCACAAGCCGGTCTGACGACATGATAGAGAAAGTGGAGAGAATTGTTTTGGGGGATCACCGAATGACTGTTGAACAGATCGCCTCCAGATTTGGCATTTCTGTGGGTTCTGTGCACACAATCCTGCATGACGACCTGAAAATGCGAAAAGTGTCATCCAGGTGGGTGCCACGAATGCTGACGGACGACCACACGGCTGCCCGTGTGGCATGTTGCCAAGCAATGTTGACGCGCAACGACAGCATGAATGGAACTTTCTTTTCGTCGGTTGTGACAATGGATGAGACGTGGATGCCATTTTTCAATCCAGAAACAAAGCGCCAGTCAGCTCAATGGAAGCACACAGATTCACCGCCACCAAAAAATTTCGGGTAACCGCCAGTGCTGAAAAACTGATTGTGTCCATGTTCTGGGACAGCGAGGGCGTAATCCTTACCCATTGCGTTCCCAAGGGGCACTACGGTAACAGGTGCATCCTACGAAAATGTTTTGAAGAACAAATTCCTTCCTGCACTGCAACAAAAACGTCCGGGAAGGGCTGCACGTGTGCTGTTTCACCAAGACAACGCACCCGCACATCGAGCTAACGTTACGCAACAGTTTCTTCGTGATAACAACTTTGAAGTGATTCCTCATGCTCCCTACTCACTTGACCTCGCTCCTAGTGACTTTTGGCTTTTTCCAACAATGAAAGACACTCTCCGTGGCCGCACATTCACCAGCCGTGCTGCTATTGCCTCAGCGATTTTCCAGTGGTCAAAACTTAAAGAAGCCTTCGCCGCTGCCATGGAATCATAGCGTCAGCGTTGTGAAAAATGTGTACGTCTGCAGGGCGATTACGTCGAGAAGTAACGCCAGTTTCATCGATTTCGGGTGAGTAGTTAATTAGAAAAAAAAAATCGGAGGCCTTAGAACTTGAATGCACCCCGTATATCGTACAACTCCTTGTAGGTGCTGCGATTTTTTTTTCCGTAGGTGTAGTTGTCTTGACTGCGGTTGAGAATCCATTGATAGCTACTGCAAATACTGTTAACTACATGTGGTACACTGCCTTTAGGAAGTCCATTTTCCTAAATAAAGCGGCCTTGTGGGGCGGCGAGTGAGTATAAGCAAATTGCTTGTGAAATAAAGTTTGTTATTTAAACGTGGGAAAAACACTGCACTTCCCGGCTTTTGGAATGTTGTATAATGCTGTCTTTCGCCGTTCTCAACACTGGCTCTCTCTTTGCTTTTTGGCACCCAGAAAGTGATTTAACGAAACGTGGAGCCTGTAATGAGAGTTCCTAGTGCCCACTTAACCTGAGAATATTATTATAGCTGCAGCTTATAGCTCTGAAGAAGTAGGAGATTGTTCGGGATTTCTAATCAAAACAATTTTCCAAAATAGTTGAGTATATTCTGAAATTCACTGATAACATCACAATTATCCCAACAGCCTAACAAACAGAGCAGTTCAGAGTCTAATTCGCTGATGCAACTATAAATGTCCGAATTGAATGTCAAAAGAATGCTCGCCAAAATTTGATGAGAAAATCTCATCAAACGCCACGCTAAAATGATTGGTAGAATGTCTGTCCCGCGACGGCACGTGAAAATACAACAACACGCAAACTGAAGCTAGATAATGAAAATCATTCCAAAAATAATCCTTCATTTGAAATGTTTTCACAGTTACGCGTATACATCGTAACTCAATACGGCACCCGAGGCAGTTTGTAGCAGCGCTACCGTAGCGAAGCGACTCCCGACACAGCTGACGTGCTATTCAGCGTCTGGAGAGAACTGGGGCCTTCCTTACTCGCGCAGTGCTCTTATATATATATAGCCTCGGTGCGGACGGCTAAGCGAACGCCGGCTCTAACTTGGCTCTCACGACTGGCCGCTGGGCTAGTAACGCACCACTTCAAGTTACATAATAATTTATAGCTTCTTTTGCTGATGGCTTATGAAGCTGTTAATTTAATCGTGCATTTAGCACGCAGGTAAGTATTTATAATAAAATTATGACGTGGCTAAGTTAAATATCTTGGGCGAGAGAAATAATTAAGTTACGCTGCACGCAGTAGATGAGCTCTGAACTGGTCCTTTTGAGATCCGCTATCGCTATAATTTTATAGGTATTCAAAAGAAACTTTTCACATCTTCATAGTCATAGCGGACCTCCAACCTATTTAAATCTAAACATCCTAGTCTTATTCATTAGCCTACTTAATCTATCTTGCTTCCTTCAGTTTTGAGATGAAAACCAGAAAATCATGAATTTCCACTAAAGTCTTAACCTGTGAAATCCAAAGTACTGTTTTTATTAAATCATTATGAAAGATGAGTCTAAATATAAATTTTGAAGTCTCTAGCTCCTTTCTGTTGCGCCAATTATTTTTTTAGAAAAACGTCCAAATTACAAAAATGGCTGAAGTTATCGAACTGATATTTAATACACATTAATTTAGTATTATTCCTTACATGCTGGAAAAGTTTTAAGTCATTTGCTTGATTTTTAAAGTATTGCGCAACATTTATGACGTCAGAGCTAGTTACAGCAGACTGGCTGGCACACAATGGAAACTGATGTGAATTTACTACAGCGTGAGTAGGCTGCTTCCCTACATCACCCTCTACTTAAATTTTTTGTTTATGAATGTTAATGAATGAGAAAAAAAATTTAATTACAAAAAGGGAAGCAAGAGTACAATTTAACTCCCTATAAAAATCAAAATTGAAATATAAACATGTAGAAACATTAAAGAAAACTGATTATCTACATTAATTATTTAAATTGTGGGCATGTTCACTGTCTTTTAAATAATGTCAGTACTCAAAATTTTAAGCGAAGTCACTGAAATATTTCGGCGTACATATTGCCTTAGACCAACAAACACATAATAATTGAAAAATTATGAAAATCTTAGACCCATTAAATACATTAAATACACTTTTACATACACAAATTCAAAGAAAATAACATGATACATAAACAGATGATTATCTCTTAGCAGTCTTTTCTAAACCTGAAAGAAAGTTCACAAATAATTTTTACACACGTGGTTGTAGCCGCTTTGGCTGGCGTCCTACACTTCCATTCACAAGGGTAGAAGAGGGGAAGTTGCTATGGTGTGCGTCCTTCACGTTCTCTCTAACTTACATGGGGGAAAGGGGAGGGTCACTGTGAGTTGTGTCCAAGTCACTCCACGCTTTCACGCAGCTACCAGGCTGCCATTATCTGGTTTGTCCTGTAGAACAAACAAAAGAGTGCCTCAGACTCTGTTCACTTAATATCTAAGGGTGGGTCACAATGAAATGGGGATATATACATTTTAACTTCCAATATATTACTGGAACAAAGTTAACAGAACTTTTTTTTTTCAACATTACTCTTGCGGTTACTTAAATGTCATAAAATCGGTAAATAAATGGCTCAAAACGCCGTTAGTCACGTACTAGAGAAAATCTATGCTCATGGCATACAATCATGAATCCTATTGAACGTCAATTTATTATTTCTGGGCCGGAACACTGAACCAATGCTCGGTACATTCCTGACATTTGTATATTAAGCACTTAACTGAATCATCTTTGATTATCTTATTCTTAGAGATAGTATGAGTATGATTAGTAGTTGTTTTCTCAGCTTCTTTGTACATGTGAGTAACTTTTGGTAATAGTACAGTCCTGAGTGTTCAAAACACACTACGTTTAGTTGCCTACAAAATCCACTTATTGGTCCTCTGCTGTTGTGTTAGTTCCACATCTGCAATTAGGTAATTACTTACTTTGAAGTGTATTTATGCTGAGCTAAAATTAATGTTTCACGACTGTCAGTATGTTATTTATTTATGTTGCTAGTGTATGTACTTATTTACCACTCACTCTATCAATATTTAAAGCATAGGATAGCACATTTATTTCATATTCATAGTGTATTGTAGCTGATTAGTTTGCTCACGAGGCAATCCATTTCCACTTGATCGGACGCTGAAACCTCAGGTAGTCTCTCTCGGACCTACCACTAAAGTGCATCAAATAATTATGGACGAGCGTAATGCTAAATTCCTTAAACCTATAGGACACCATGAGCTACTCTGTCTCATCTAACATAAGGGTACCTATGGTCGCATTCACGCTTCCAACTCATAACCTCAATACGTGTAGGTGTATCCTGTCACACACTACACTAAAATAATGGCCAGCTCCAACCTTATAAATACTTCAGGGACGTGTCCTTCACGACTCAACCACAAACACTGCTCACTTCTATTACACTGCCTTTCCTTGCTACATCAGGTGAGTTTAAACTTACAACTTATCTGCATATTTTTCATAACACTTAGCAATCTCTTTCTTATTATTTATTAGTTAGCTCTAATGTATCCACTAGGTTTCATTACCACTTCAGATTCTGCTTGTACACGAATTCATACATCTTTTTAAATTACTGTTGATGGACCATTTCCAACCAAACAACACTTTGTACTTACTATATTACCAGGGTACTACACATAATTGTTACTCAAATACATTTGTATCTTAATTACGTCATACTTCTCTATTGTTTGTCACTATTCAGTTTATCACATTAGGTATCTTTCTTCACTGATCGGTAGATAGAATGGTAACATAACTCATGACCTGATAGTCATGACAGAAAAATTTCATGTCTGAAAGAAGAGATCTAAATTTTGGTGGATAGGAAAGATGAAGAATGAGTGAGACCTGAAAGGGAAAGAAGATCTCACACAGCTGGGACTGCACAGCTGCCACACTGTGTAGAGGTTACAGAACAACCTCCTCCCTACAGCCTTCATTGGCTGCCTATGAATCTCTTTAGGTCAATCACGTTCCTTAGACCTAATAGCTTCTTACTTTTAGGGTATTCTAGCCTATATGCATTGGCATGTGGTTTTCCTATGATCCTGAAAGGTCCTTGGTATACGAACATGAATTTCTTTGTTTCTGCATTTACCTTCTTGGATTTTTCTTTGGTTTTAACCAGGACTAATTGACCTATTTCAAAGCTAGTAGGTACAGCTTTTGCGTCATGCCGCTTCTTCCTTTCCAACGCTCTTTTTCTCATATTAGCCCTAGCCTTTAGTTTCTTTTCGTCTGTGGATATTTGCGTTAGAATAGGGAATTCTACCATATCTGCTATCACATTGTGAGGTTCTTGGCCAAACATCAATTCGCAAGGTGCAAAACCAGTTGCATCATGTCTTAAGTTGTTAATTACATTCTCAAAGTACTTAATGTGCTCTGCCCAACTTGAGTGTTTTCGAGCACAATAAGTTCTGCAAAGCCTATTCAATTCCCTCATAATACGTTCACTCATATTTCCTTGGGGGAAATACGCAGATATTTTCAGATGTTTCACGCCGGCCTTATCTAGACATACCTTAAATCTATCAGAAGTAAATTGAGGCCCATTGTCTGACAGCAAATTCTTCGGAACGCCAATGTTCACGAAGAAATCTTTTTCCAACTTTTCAACCAATGTTTTTGCATTTGCTCTTTTAATTGGGTATAGCTTAACATATTTACTGAATCCATCCACAACAACAAATACATGGGTACAACCACCTCTCGAAACAGGAAGAGGGCCAAACAAATCACAAGCCAGTAATTCTAGGGTTTCAGTGGGCTCTACTGAATGCATATCCCCTTGTATTCTGCTGTTAGCAGCACGGACCTTCTGGCACACTACGCAAGATGCTAGACGCTTGGCCACACGGCGGTACATGTTGTCAAACACAACCTTTTCCTTTAATTTTGCAATGCATTTCTTTGCACCGTAGTGCCCATACCTCAGGTGTACATAGTCGATTAGCAAATCTACATGTTGTGAGGGAAAGCACAGCTTCCACTCAGAAACACCTATCTTTTTCCTCCTAAACAGAATACCTTTATGCAAACAATAGTATTGTGAAACCTTAGGATAGTTCGCATTTCCTAAATAGCTCTTCACTAATTTCAGTTGGTCATCTGCATTCTGCTCACGTCTCAAGTTCTTAATCACTTTCTTTAATGCACCTTCTTCCTTTACTTCGTGCAATGCAAACATTCGAACTTCATTTAGGTCTGTTGCTGTAATTCCCGCGTCATCACAGAGCTCCGCACTTCTAGATAACCCATCAGCTACCAGATTGTCTTTTACTTGAATATATCTAACCTCAAGGTCAAACTGCTGGAGATACAATGACCATCTTACCAAACGAGAATTCCTCAACTTACAGGTCTTTAAAAAGGTCAATGCCTTATGGTCACTGTAAACAATTATCTTGTGCCCTAATAAATACTGCTCAAACTTCTGTACCCCAAATACAATTGCTAATGCTTCCAGTTCGGAGATGCCATAATTTCTCTCTGCCGCCTGTAAAGATCGACTTGCGAAAGCTATAGTCTTGTGCACCTCTTGCTCGTTCTCTATTTCTACCTGGAATATTTCCACAGCTATACCATAGCCACTAGCATCAACAGACATACAGAATGGCTTTTCAAAATCAGGATGATGTAAAATTGGACTATTAATTAAAGATTGTTTAAGCACCTCAAATGCTTGTTGACATTCTGCTGTCCAAACCCAGGGGGTATTCTTTTTCAGCAGGAGGTGAAGACAGGGAGCATTAAAAGCCTGGTCACTAACAAAACGCCTATAGAAGCCGAACAGACCGAACATTGATCTCAACTGCTTCTTGTTTCTGGGAGCCTCAAATTTTTCAATGACTGCCAGCTTGCCTGGGTCAGGCAGAATACCTTTTCCACTTATCCTATATCCCAAGAAACCTATTTCCTCTTTAACACACTCTGTCTTTTCAATCTTTAATTTCATGCCACCTTTCTCAATAGCCTCTAACACTTCCTCTAATAAAGCTATATGTTCTTCCCAGGTAGGAGTTGCTATTAATAGATCATCTACGTAGACTGTTATTTTATTACTTAAAGCTGGTCCTAAAACATGGCACATCACACGTACGAAAGCACAAACAGAGATATTAAGTCCGAAAGGTACCACACGGTATTGGTAACAAACTCCTTCGTACAAGAAAGCTGTGTACTTCCTTGAACTCTCCGCCAGTGGCAAGTTCCAATATCCACACGTGATGTCCATAGAAGTTAAGAATTTTACTCCCCGGAATTTTTGCAATAACTCGTCCATATTCTGCGGTCTATCACTTTCCCTAACCACTATTTCATTTAACCAACGAGCGTCCAAGACCAATCTGACACTCCCGTCTCTTTTTGGTACAACAACAAGAGGATTATTGTACTCACTGACCGCTTTCTCAATCACACCCCACTCCAGCATTCTCTGTATTTCCTTTCGAACCGCCTCCTTCCTAGCTACATGTATTTGGTATGGCTTCCTGAAGAACACTTCGCCGGGTTTCACTTTTAATTGACATTCATAACCTTTGACTATTCCAGGTCGATCTGAAAATACCTTATGATGCCTTTTTAAAACCTGTCTCAGTTCTTCCTTTTTATTGGCGGAAATTTTATCGATTTCCTGCAATTTAGCTTCTATTTTGTCTAAAATAATTGCTTCTTCTTCTTCTTCTTCTGTGTTCAGCTTACTGTTACTAAGATTCACACCTTCGTCCCAATACCTCCTATTTTTCAGAACTCGTATAGGCAACTCCCAAGTTTCATGATCAGTTACTACATGTTTATCACTAAAAGGTACTATAATTACTCCGGTTATTGGTAAGACCATTTTTAATTGGCTGTTCTCAAAGTCCACAACACTCTGATATTTTGACAAGAAATCTATACCAATTAAAACCTCAATACTGAGATTGTTTACAATTAAACATGGATGATCAATTAAATTACCATTAATGTTAAATGGTAGTAAAGCTTCTTGCTTTACCGTTTTTGAAACCTTGCCAGTAGCACCAATTATTCTTAGTCCTGATACCCTCATTACGGTAAGCTTGTCTTTACCAGGTAAAGTATCAAAGAAGGACTGAGATATTGCACTCACCTCACTTCCACTGTCTAAGAGACAACGTACATTGATACCCAACATATTCACTATTATTATAGGGTGGCTTATTCTAGGTTGTACAGGTGGTTCCTCAAATTCATCTAGTAGTTCCTTTTGGATTTGTCTCCAACTAAAGTGATTGACATCTGTCTTCATTACATTTGGGTCACAGTGTGTAGGGGTTTCCTGAATTACATTTTCAGCTGCCTTTTCCAGTCGGTCTATTAATTTTAAATCGAAACACCGCACGACTTCATTACATTTCGTTTGCTGAACATAACCCAAATTACTGTAGTCTGAGCGATTCTGCGTCTCCAGACCGGGCATAACACTAGTTACAGCTAAACCACTTTTACCATTATCGTCAGTTTCCTTCTCAAGTGACAACTGGTCACAACTACTGGGTTCATCGACCCTCAACAGCCTACCCTCTACATTCTCACTTATCTCCTGTCCTAAGTCTATTAGTACATTATCAACATCCTGCACAGGCACTTTAGATAAGAGCACATCATCCTCATCGTAAATATAAGCATGAATTTCTTCTGCTTCTTCACCTGTCAATTCAGTATTTTGTAGCTCTTCCCTATTATTACACTGCTGCGCTTTCTCTTTCTCTTCCCACTTAGAAAGCGTTTCTAACACGGTATCTATCAAATACTGTGAGTGATCTAATATTTCTGTTGTATCTTTAGATGCTACCGACTCTTCATCCACATGTTCAGTTTGAGTATTCTGATCTGTCTTACCAATTCCCTTAACTACTGGCTTAGGAAAAGTAACCGCCTGGTGAGCGCCAGTGTCCTCATAGACGGGAACTAGTTTTCCTGCCTCGGCCTATTGCTGTTTTCTTTAGTTTCATTATAATTAGCTGGCATAGCATTGCTTTCCGTACTGTTGTTTACGTGCATATTTCTGTTTGGAACCAAATTATTATCCCTTGGACGCCATTGTTGGTTCTGAAAATTATTTCCCCAATTCCTACTTCTCTTAGGATGGCGAACACCTACTGTTCTGATGTTTACATTGCCGTTTTGTTCATTCCTAAAATTACTATTATTGTTAGTGGCATTTCTGTTATTACGTGCCTGCTCCTCATTGGCCGCAACACGTTCTACACGTTCCAAATATTCAATGAAACGATCAAGATTGTCTCTAGGGGCTGATATAATTCTGGTTTGCCAATACCATGGCAGTTTGGCTTCAAGACCTAGTATAATCATTTCTGGTTTTAGTTTTTCCGTCAAATGTGACAAACGTGAGATCCATGACCTAGCAAATTCTTTAATTGATTCCTTGCCTGCATTGAAGCGTTTTCCACTCCAAAATTCTCTTAACACTTCATTTTGCTTATTGCTAGACCAATACTCATTAATGAAAGCTGTTTTAAACTCCGCTAAAGTTTTACACTTTAACATAACATCAGCTGACCAACGCATGGCGTCACCTGCTAAATGGCTTTTAATAAATGAGATTTTCTCTCGTTCAGACCAAGTTGGTGGAATTACATCCTCAAAATCGTTCCAGAAATCTAACGGGTGGATATTTCTATCTGGATCAAACCGCAAGAACTGCCGACACCCGATAAAAGCGGCGTTTGTAGCTACAACTTGTTGTACACTACCATTACCAGAAGTTACTGAAGCTACTTTACTCTCAATGTTAGCAATGTTAGTACTAATATTTTCTACTCTCATTTCAACATTATCTACTCTTTGTACAATATGAGTAGTATCACTTTTGAGTGCATCTACGTCTGCTTGACATATGTTTACTTTTATGTTAACATCTTTAAATCTGTCTGAGCAAAGTTCAGATTCCGCCTCGATCTTTTCTGTTAACTTGTGCTCCAGCTTCGCATCTTCCATTTGGAAGTCTTTGCGAACCTCAGCAACTTCGGATTTAACTGTTTTATACATTTCAGAAAATTGTTGAGCAACCTTTTTCTTAATATCCTCATGATTGTAGTCAATTTTATAATTCAAACTGTCTAGATCCTCTTTCAACTTATTGCAACCAGCCTTGAAGGTATCGTCCATTACCTCCAATCGTTTATTAAAATTAGTTTGACTGGCCACAATCCTGTTATTTACCTCAATTATATCAGATTTTAATTCAGCATTACTGGCAGCTATTTTTGCATTACTATTTTTGACCTCAGTTATTTCAGACTTTAATTCAGCATTACTGTTTTTGACCTGTTCACTTATTTCAGACTTTAACTCAGCATTATTGGATTCTAATTTATTGTCCATTGCCTCAAACCGCATATTAAAATTTGTTTGACTGGCAGCTATTGCTTGTAATATAACATTTAAATCAACAGAATTCTAAGAAAATGTGACTCATCGACGAAAGAAGTAGCTTACAAAACGCTTGTTCGTCCGATTCTTGAGTATTGCTCATCAGTATGGGACCCTTACCAGGTTGGATTAATAGAAGAGATAGACATGATCCAGCGAAAAGCAGCGCGATTCGTCATGGGGACATTTAGTCAGCGCGAGAGCGTTACGGAGATGCTGAACAAGCTCCAGTGGCGGACACTTCAAGAAAGGCGTTACGCAATACGGAGAGGTTTATTATCGAAATTACGAGAGAGCACATTCCGGGAAGAGATGGGCAACATATTACTACCGCCCACATATATCTCGCGTAATGATCACAACGAAAAGATCCGAGAAATTAGAGCAAATACGGAGACTTACAAGCAGTCGTTCTTCCCACGCACAATTCGTGAATGGAACAGGGAAGGGGGGATCAGATAGTGGTACAATAAGTACCCTCCGCCACACACCGTAAGGTGGCTCGCGGAGTATAGATGTAGATGTAGAACAGCCCCAGTATCTTTGGGTTGCTCACGAGCTGGCTTTTTATCACACTCAGGTGACGAAAAACTAGCTCCAATACCAGAATCATCAAAACTAAATGAAACTTCTGATTGATTAGTCCTATTTAACTGCTCTTTCTTAAACTCTACCATCTCTGAAGACTGTTTCAATTTTAATTCACCAGAGAAACCATCATCCAATAAATTCACATTTTCTACTTTCTGTTTTACTCCAGGGGTCTCTATTATCGAATCATTCTCCCTTCCCACACTACTGTCAGGAGACAATACTTCATATTTCACTTTAACATTACTACTTTCATGCATATTTACATTTGAAACGTTGTCTGGATTTACAGTTTGCTCAACAGACATAGGTTCTGATTTAAGTTTAACCCCAGTTTCTTTTGGCGGTTCCATCGCCGACAGTCTTTTAGTGCAGGTTAGTAAAATTTTAAACAGTTTTTCACTTAACTTAGTTCCTTCTGCACGACGTTGTTGTTGCCGGCGCGGCGTACCAGGATTCCTGATGCGACGTGGCACGTTGAACTGCAGACGGCACTCCGACGGCTGTTGTGTGTTCGCGTGGCCCGCAACTGCAGGCGCGGCCCCGGCTGCTGTGGCGGACGACTGCGGTACGGCGAAACTGGCTTCTCGCGATGCCGGCAGCACCGCTAGACTCAGTGCCAGCTCCGTCAATCCAGATGCGTTGTTAATTCAACTGCGTTGCCCACATGCCCACGTAACACTTTCACTGTTCTATACTCAGTTGCGTGTCGCATTTCACTCGCGAATCCGAATAGTTAAAATCACTTTCACTTATTTAATTTCCCGGCCGATGCACCATATGTGGGGCGGCGAGTGAGTATAAGCAAATTGCTTGTGAAATAAAGTTTGTTATTTAAACGTGGGAAAAACACTGCACTTCCCGGCTTTTGGAATGTTGTATAATGCTGTCTTTCGCCGTTCTCAACACTGGCTCTCTCTTTGCTTTTTGGCACCCAGAAAGTGATTTAACGAAACGTGGAGCCTGTAATGAGAGTTCCTAGTGCCCACTTAACCTGAGAATATTATTATAGCTGCAGCTTATAGCTCTGAAGAAGTAGGAGATTGTTCGGGATTTCTAATCAAAACAATTTTCCAAAATAGTTGAGTATATTCTGAAATTCACTGATAACATCACAATTATCCCAACAGCCTAACAAACAGAGCAGTTCAGAGTCTAATTCGCTGATGCAACTATAAATGTCCGAATTGAATGTCAAAAGAATGCTCGCCAAAATTTGATGAGAAAATCTCATCAAACGCCACGCTAAAATGATTGGTAGAATGTCTGTCCCGCGACGGCACGTGAAAATACAACAACACGCAAACTGAAGCTAGATAATGAAAATCATTCCAAAAATAATCCTTCATTTGAAATGTTTTCACAGTTACGCGTATACATCGTAACTCAATACGGCACCCGAGGCAGTTTGTAGCAGCGCTACCGTAGCGAAGCGACTCCCGACACAGCTGACGTGCTATTCAGCGTCTGGAGAGAACTGGGGCCTTCCTTACTCGCGCAGTGCTCTTATATATATATAGCCTCGGTGCGGACGGCTAAGCGAACGCCGGCTCTAACTTGGCTCTCACGACTGGCCGCTGGGCTAGTAACGCACCACTTCAAGTTACATAATAATTTATAGCTTCTTTTGCTGATGGCTTATGAAGCTGTTAATTTAATCGTGCATTTAGCACGCAGGTAAGTATTTATAATAAAATTATGACGTGGCTAAGTTAAATATCTTGGGCGAGAGAAATAATTAAGTTACGCTGCACGCAGTAGATGAGCTCTGAACTGGTCCTTTTGAGATCCGCTATCGCTATAATTTTATAGGTATTCAAAAGAAACTTTTCACATCTTCATAGTCATAGCGGACCTCCAACCTATTTAAATCTAAACATCCTAGTCTTATTCATTAGCCTACTTAATCTATCTTGCTTCCTTCAGTTTTGAGATGAAAACCAGAAAATCATGAATTTCCACTAAAGTCTTAACCTGTGAAATCCAAAGTACTGTTTTTATTAAATCATTATGAAAGATGAGTCTAAATATAAATTTTGAAGTCTCTAGCTCCTTTCTGTTGCGCCAATTATTTTTTTAGAAAAACGTCCAAATTACAAAAATGGCTGAAGTTATCGAACTGATATTTAATACACATTAATTTAGTATTATTCCTTACATGCTGGAAAAGTTTTAAGTCATTTGCTTGATTTTTAAAGTATTGCGCAACATTTATGACGTCAGAGCTAGTTACAGCAGACTGGCTGGCACACAATGGAAACTGATGTGAATTTACTACAGCGTGAGTAGGCTGCTTCCCTACAGCCTGACAAAACAACGCCAGTGCGGAAGTGGAAGTACCACTCCACAGTGAAAGACTGTATAAAAATTGCCTGACGCCCAGTAGTCACCACACATAAAGTTGGTGAAATATATTGTATCTCCAAGAGGTGTCGCGTTATATTTCCTAGCAGAAAAACGCGCCGACTAAGCGATTTCAGCACCAGGAAGATAGTTGCATCGTCTTCTACCGTCTTGTCAAGTGTGGAGAGGTACCACCTGAAACCGCTCTGGGACTGGATCAGGAGATTGTGTGCTCCGGGGATCCATACAAAGCGTCGGTTGAACTTTCGCTCAAAAGTTTTTTTCCAATACTGATGCTGGAGGAAACTTTCCAGTATCTCTTGTGACTGATACGACCTTGCTGAAGAATTCAGGGCACTGAAGTATGCCACTCCGCCATTTTGATCTACCACAGCGTGAGAACTTTTCGTATTGTGTGAGCTCTAGCAGCCACCCGCCAATGAGCGACGAGATAGCAATCTGTGTGCCAACCTTCGGACAACTAATAAATACAATGTCGTGGAAATTCAAGAATTTTAGCAGATACTGCCCTGAGTTTTGAGGTGGAAATAGAAGACCTGGATTGTCAGGCTGGTAATCGTGATAGACTCTTCCTTCGCGGAACAGGTGTTCTGGAGCGAGAGAGTGTGGTTGTAGAGAGGCCGGAGAGTGGCACCTCTGTAAGCGAGCTCCGATTTCGATTGTCGAGACGCTGGTGAGCAGCCTTGGACGACTTTTTTGTTTTAGTAAGTGTCGCAATTTCTTAACGGGGCAATCACTTTACATCTGCACAACTCGTAACTTGCGTGTCCTTTAAATTGCAATCTGTGTTCCACTTGTATTAATTCAGAGTTAGTCGGCCGGAATGGCCGAGCGGTTCTAGGCGCTTCAATCTTGAACCGCGCGACCGCTACGGTCGCAGGTTCGAATCTTGGCTCGGGCATGGATGTGTGTGATGTCCTTAGGTTTGTTAGGTTTAAGTAGTTCTAAGTTCTAGGGGACTGATGACCTCAGATGTTAAGTCTCATAGTGCTCAGAGCCATTTGAACCATTTTGAACCAATTCAGAGTTGGGATTTTGGAATTCAACAGTTTCCTTTAATTGCATTTGTGAGATGCTCAGACCTATTAGAACCCTAATTGCATGTCCACTAGCAGTCTTCCTTGTTACTAGTTTCAATAAATAATTGTAATATACCAATTTTCTGGTGTGATAAATCGATCTTCTTTGTGAACACTCTCTTTTAGTAATTAGTTTAACGGTGTTGCACACCCACATTCAACCCTTTTAGCATTTCGTGGGTAGTAAAGGCTCCACGACTCTCAGTTTGAGTCTAGCTTTTTCTTATACCATTCTTAAATTCTATTTTTCTTTAGTATCATTTTTATGTCCATAGTCTACATCAAAGAAATAAGCTTGATTAATTAAAAGTGATTCATTTAACTTTTCTCGCTCAACATCATGACCCTTAATAACATGTTCAGTTATATTTATTTATTTTAATCTGTGCTTTCTTTGTGGACATGACCATTCGCTATATAGGTACCACCACTCGGATCAATTTGTCTCTCAGTGGAAAGATTTGATTGTTATATTCCGCATAAATGAGTGAGCTTCGTGCAAAAATCTCATATGCTTTTTGAAGGAGTGATATCGCTGGGAGAGTTTTCGTTTTTGTTGAGTTCGTCGGAGTGGCAGGCAGATTGCACGACCGCTGTCGATCGCCATAACGTCTCGCTACAAAAATAAACCAATATAAAATAAGTAAAATTCAGAAAGGAAGGTAACATTCCAGTGCAATAGATACTAGGAAGTTCAATAATCGGAGCTGGGCTCTTTGATTCTGGTTCAATGGTCTCAACATTGCAGTTGCCATCGGGCATGTGGAGTACTTGCTGCGGATTGGTTTCAAGTTAGCTGCAGTTTTACCTCTGCAGGTGCGTCGACAACTGCTGTGTGGCCACGGTATGTAGGAGTGTGATCAGTAGCGTTGTGTCTAGGCAGTGCATATAGATAAAGATTTTCCCTTTGGTATCCTTACGTGAATATAATGAGCTCCGGAACCAGACAATGTCAGAAATATCAGTATGCTTCATCGACAGTGACGTGACAAGCTCCGCTAGAACACGGGTGTTCCCGTGTAGACACGTACGCTAACGACATTAAGTACTCAACCCATCCTCTTCCAACTACTAACGCAGAGCACTGCAAACGTGTGGCTCTTTGGCCCTCGTTTTGGGAAGTTTAACGACTCTCAACTGCGCCGAGGGCATTAACACAGTTTGGAGAAGACCTGCATCTTGAGGCTCTTCATGTACGAACTTACGACCTAACTTGATTACAAGCCTCGCCAATAACACAGGCGCTAAGTAATAACCTCTCTGCATACAACGACTCCCTGCAGGAGTGCGGCCGCTGGCGTATCTCAGTGTACGTCACCCAGAAGGTACGCTCCCTACATGTAAGTGAATACACACTTTCTTTGCTAAAATAGCACCTGCGCGTAGTGAATATTTACGAGACGGAGAGAATGCTCTAAAGTCAGATTCAGATGCCTCCCTGACCTCGAGGGTATGATTATACACCGACATACAAAATTGCAACACCAAGAAGGAGTTATGCGATATAAATGGAAATGTCTGTTCAAATTTCACACCAGTAATCGCCACTATGATGATGCAAATCAGGTTTGATTTGTATGAGAAAAGTACCACCACAGCTGTATCTTGAGAATCTCTATCACGCTACTAGTTTCGGAGACATTACCGCCATCCTTAGGCCCCACCACTGCCAAATGAAATGATTTCGTTGGCGCATTTCTCGTGGGATCCTTGTTACTAGCATAATGTAGTCGAATTAAGCCGGGTGATGCTGAGGGAATTAGATTAGGAAATGAGACACTTAAAGTAGTAAAGGAGTTTTGCTATTTAGGGAGAAAAATAACTGATGATGGTCGAAGTAGAGAAGATATAAAATGTTGACTGGCAATGGCAAGGAAAGCGTTTCTGAAGAAGAGAAATTTGTTAACATCGAGTATTGATTTGAGTGTCAGCAAGTCGTTTCTGAAAGTATTTGTATGGAGTGTAGCCTTGTATGGAAGTGAGACATGGACGATAAATAGTTTGGACAAGAAGAGAATAGAAGCTTTTGAAATGTGGTGCTACAGAAGAATGCTGAAGATTAGATGGGTAGATCACATAACTAATGAGGAGGTATTGAATAGAATTGAAGAGAAGAGGATATGTGGCACAACTTGACAAGAAGAAGGGACCAGTAGGACATGTTCTGAGGCATCAAGGAGTCACACATTTAGCATTGAAGGGCAGCGTGGAGGGTAAAAATCGTAGAGGGAGACCAAGAGATGAATACACTAAGCAGATTCAGAAGGATGTAGGTTGCAGTAGGTACTGGGAGATGAAGAAGCTTGCATAGGATAGAGTAGTATGGAGAGCTGCATCAAACCAGTCTCTGGACTGAAGACCACAACAACAATAGCACAAGTGTTCTAACTTTCATCAGCAGTCTGAACTCGACACAGTGGTGCCTATTGGAGACAACGATGCTGCGCGAAAACCGATCACGCTGACCGCGAGAATATACAACCCCTGGATGGACAGCGCCACCAGAAAAAGAGACGAGCGCTCAAGCAGCCGTGCACGAGCAAAAGTTGTCAGTTGTCAGTTGTAAGTCAGTCCGTGTCTTGCTACGGAGTTCCTGCAGAACGTTCATCGTGTAGTCAAGTCGTCGAGTGAGACAACCGATAGATGAACACTGGTTAATCTTCAATAGAAATAGAACAGTGAATGGAATTATTGTGTATCGATACAGAACATCTCACTAGAGATTTAACTGGGTACTGTTAGTTGGAACTGTTCTTCGAATACTACATCGAGACAGAATATTAGTTTTCATCCCACTTTAGTTAAGATAACATTATTTAGTGTGTGTTCATGGAACTGTGGTCAACGCAGGACAGATAGGCTAAACCTCTATTATACAATTATTGTAACCAGCTTTACGAAGCTGAATCTGTCCTACCAGGACACCTTTACTGGCATTTTTAAGAGACTGCGAGACTCTCATCAAAATGGACGCCCCCAGCTCGCAACAAAAAACAAGGCAATGAAGAGGTATTTTGCTGGATATCGGGACACGGTGAGAGAAGTGCTGCAAATGACAAAGAAACCAAAGAAGCGCCCAGAGGAGGTACCGTGAATCGGTGTTCTGATCCCCTGCACGATATCATATCGTTATCGAACAGAATGATACACGTCAGTGGGATGGTGAGTGGTTGGAGATGGTAAACAACAAACTGTGTGTCAGTCAAAAAATGGCTCTGAGCACTATGCGACTTAACTTCGGAGGTCATCAGTCGCCTAGAACTTAGAACTAATTAAACCTAAATAACCTAAGGACATCATACACGTCCATGCCCGAGGCAGGATTCGAACCTGAATCCGTAGCGGTCGCTCGATTCCAGACTGCAGCACCTAGAACCGCACGGCCACTCCGGCCGGCGTGTGTCAGTCAAATCGTTCACCAGTTCGCTTCATGCTAGCCATAGAAGGAAGTGATAATTACAGGTTAAGAATAGGACGTTGTCCACTGCAAATCAGTTTCTTCTTCGGCGGGATGATCCACCAATACCACCTGATGAAAAGTATCCGGACGCACCTCCATAGTGCGCAGTTGACCACTAGAGCTCACGAGAGATGAACCCGCCAGTATAAAATGGGGCGGGGAGTATTGTGCTGTCAGTAGAGTAGCAGTAACATCAGAATGGGTCGGTCACGAGAGTTCAGCGACTTCGAACGCAGACTGGTCATTGGATGTCACCTGAGTAACAAATACATCACGGACATTTGCCCCTTCTAGAGAAGCCTCCGACGACTGCTGGTCATGTGACAGAAGTAGAAACACGAAGAAACAATCGCAGTTAAACCAAAATCGGGAAGCTTTGATGTACTGAAGGACATGCACCATGGAGCATTGTGGAGAGTGGTTGCAAAAAATCGCATGAAACCAGCAGACGTATCACCCGCAAGCTCCAAAGTGCTGCCAGCACTCCAGCCAGCACAATGACTGGGAATAGAGAGGTTGAAGGTGCCCGAGCAGCTACTCATACGCTATGCATTTCTGTAGTCAGTGCTAAGTGGTGACTGAAGTCGTGTAAAGAGTTACGCTACTGAACGCAGATGGCTAGAAATGAGTGATCTGCAGTGATGAATCACGCTACATCCTGTGCCATTTTGATGGAAGTGTATGGCTTTGGTGGATGCCTGGAGAACGCTATTTACACTACTGGCCATTAAAATTGCTACACCAAAAAGAAATGTAGATGATTAACGGGTATTCATTGGACAAATATACTATACTAGAACTAACATGTGATTACATTTTCATGCAATTTGGGTGCATAGATCCTGAGAAATCAGTACCCAGAACACCCACCTCAGGCCGTAATGACGGCCTTGATACGCCTGGGCATTGAGTCAAACAGAGCTTGGATGGCGTCTACAGGTACAGCTGCCCATGCAGCTTCAACACGATACCACAGTTCAGCAAGAGTAGTGCCTGGCGTATTGTGACGAGCCAGTTGCTCGGCCACCATTGACCAGACGTTTTCAGTTGGTGACAGATCTGGAGAATGTGCTGACCACGGCAGCAGTCGAACATTTTCTGTATCCAGAAAGGCCCGTACAGGACCTGCAACACGCGGTTGTGCATTATCCTGCTGAAATGTAGAGTTTCGGCGGATCGAATGAAGGGTACAGCCACGGGTCGTAACACATCTGAAATGTAACGTTCATTGTACAAAGTGCCATCAATGCGAACAAGAGGTGACCGAGATGTGTAACCAGTGGCACCCCATATCATCACGCCGGGTGATACGCCAGTATGGTGATGACGAATACACACTTCCAATGCGCGTTCATCACGATGTCGCCAAACACGGATGCGACCATCATGATGCTGTAAACAGAACCTGGATTCATCCGAAAAAATGACGTTTTACCATTCGTGCCTCCAGGTTCGTCGTTGAGTACACCATCGCAGGAGCTCCTGTGTGTGATGCAGCGTCAAGGGTAACCGCAGCCATGGTCTCCGAGCTGATAGTCCATGTTGCTGCAAACGTCATTGAACTGTTCGTGCAGATGGTTGTTGTCTTGCAAACGTACCAATATGTTGACTTAGGGATGGAGACGTGGCTGCACGATCCGTTACAGCCATGCGGATAGGATGCCTGTAATCTCGACTGCTAGTGATACGAGGCCGTTGGGATCCAGCACGGCGTTCCGTATTACCTTCCTGAACCCACCGATTCCATATTCTGCTAACAGTCATCGGATCTCGATCAACGCGAGCAGCAATGTCGCAATACGATAACCGCAATCGTGATAGGCTACAATCCGTCCTTTATCAAAGTCGGAAACGTGATGGTACGCATTTCTCCTCCTTACACGAGGCATCACAACAACGTTTCACCAGGCAACGCCGGTCAACTGCTGTTTGTGTATAAGAAATCGGTTGGAAACTTTCCTCATGTCAGCACGTTGTAGGTGTCGCCACCGGCGTCAACCTTGTTTGAATGCTCTGAAAAACTAATCATTTGCATGTCACAGCATCTTCTTCCTGTCGGTTAAATTTCGCGTCTGTAGCACGTCATTTTCGAGGTGTAGCAATTTTAATGGCCAGTAGTGTATTATGATGCGTAGTACCTGCAGTGAAGAACAGATGAGATGGTCCCATGGTATGGAGTGTTTCTGGTGGTTATTGTGCTTGAGGTAAGCGGAAGGCGATAGGACTTATACACACTTTATAGGGCTATACTGTGCACAGTAAATACACTGTTCAGAGACGATTATTTGTGTCAGCATGACAATGCACCCTCTCATAAATCAGAGTCCGTGAGGCAATGGATTGTGGACAATAACGTTCCTGGAATGGACTGACCGGCCCAGAATTCCCAATTGAACCTTTTGGAACACCTTTAGGACGTGTTAAAACGTCAACTTCTCCCCAGGCTTCAGCTTCCAACATCAGTACCTTGTTTGGTTTAGGCTCTTGAGGAAGAATGGGCTGCCGTTCCTTCAAAGACATTCAGACACCACGCTGAAGGTGTTCCCAGCACAGTTCGAGCGGTCATATTGGTGAAGGCGTGATACCATATTAATACATACTACTAGGCGTCCGGATCAGCTAGTGTATTTGCATCAATATAGCCGGATGTTTTGAAGGAATCTGCTATAGTGTGCTCCTAGGTAATCGTAGCAGCAGTTTTGTTTGCGATAACATACACCCTACAAAACACTAGATGGAGGTTTATGTCGATATTCAGTAAGTGCGCTGATGACCACCCTCCTGAGCGTTCCGAAATCCATCATCATGACGCCTTAAATCCACCATCATCACTATTATCATCATCATCGTCACCATTATCACCATCATCTCTGTTACGCTATAATTGTTTCGGTAACACATACCGTCGGTAAGTGGTTGGAGGCAGATTACTCCAAATGTCCTTGTCAGGATACACAGTTACCATAAAGCATGAGAAGGTTTCCAGGTTTCGACATAGCAATGAAAAAGAAGCGCCGCTATCGGCCATAATTTCCTTGACTCGAAAATTTATTTTTCATTAACTAGTTTCACACTAAAGGCCAGTTTCAGGAACCGACATACAAATTAGAATGTGTCTACTGGGACAGGTAAAGATGTAAATGCTTACAAGTTTATAAGAATAGAAAAAATACAACAGATACAGATTATATTTTTTTCAGCTGCAAGCAACTCAGCAATAATCACACTACTATCATAAACTGTACGTAGACGGACACGTATCTTGTTCATTGAGCTAAAGAATGCAAGTGTCATATTTGTTTCCTTAAGTGATTAAAAAACGCAACAAATTGCGAAATTTTCTATAGAACATGAAGTTAATAGAGCCAACAACTTGCTAGAACTCCATGCAAGGACCAACAATGGTACACATAAATTGGAGGTAGACCACATACAGAACCAAGTAAATCTGACATCACGATCAAAATCACATTACGTCCTCTCTTGAAAAGTTAAACAGAAACTCGTAAAATAGCTTTGACAAGGCAATAAACTGCATAACAGTATTAAAACAAAAAGGAAAAATAGATCCATCTCTACAAATCAAATGAAGCCCTCACTGCCTCCCACCTTTACTCTATACACCAACTACATAAACCGTTAGTGAGCATACAATTATTACGTAAACTGTCATATAAGATTCGTTCCACTAATATTCGCATTAGTTTTTCAAGCAATAAGAAACTAAGAAATTTATTATGTTTAGTTATTTTTAACACTATCGACAATAATTTAAGTCCATGGCGTGGTTATCTCCACTTAATGTGAGCAGCTACTGAAAATGGAGCCAAAACAAGACTACGAACAAAGTACGCAACAGATTTTGTGTGAATTTTATAGCCAGACGAAAAGTCGGTAATAGACAAATTCAGCTACGTGGAGTCCAGTTTTGCAAAAAAAAAAAAATTAAATTAAAATAAAATAAAAAATAAATAAATAAATAAATAAATAAAAATAAATAAATATTACTTGAAATAGTCAGGGTAAAAAAAACAACTTAATTTGTGATATGCGGGAAAACTTTCATCTGAGTCTTCATAGCTGAAAGAAGGTTGTGAAATGCATACATGTGATATCAAACACACTAGTGTGAGGTACATTGCTAGAAAAGAGTCAGGGTAATTAAGAAAATCCTAATCAGAGATTTCATGATGCCATAAAATGTTTTGTGAAATAATTCGCCTAAAAATACGAAATAAAATAAATGAGAGAAACATTTGATACGTTTTTGAATGATGCTTAAAATTGTGTACAACAAATGAGGTGTCGATTGAGAATTTATAATTCAATGTTTAACTAAAATTTTTGACTTGACACACAATGTGATTTCACATGGTAATATTATCTCAAAGTCTCACAACAGCAGAATGCAGGTTCTGCATAATTCTCCAAACAAATATCCTCTAGTACTCTTTAAAATTCTAAGCCAAAATTTGAGCTTCAAATTCTTAATCAGCACCTCATTTGCTGTACATGATTTCTAGCACCATTCAAAAGTGCGTCAGTAGTTTCTCCTACTTTTAGAAAAATAATTTCACTAAGCGTTTGATATTTCTCAACTTTTTATGGGTGCCAAATGTAGCTATATCTACTTGACATCAGTTGTACATAACAATTTCCCTCGTTCCCGCTTCCTTAGAGCCAGTTCACCCCTTCCTGGTCCATAACTGCACCCTACTGGCATCTCTGAAACCACAGAGGAGTTGTTCTGCAATCGTCGTCTGTTGTTATCTCCTGGCTCACCGAGTGCAGAGGACGACTCCCCTGGTCCGAAAACACATTGTGGCGGTGGAGCACATCACACGTTGGCACAAGCCATCCGGCTTTTTGGCTTCCTACGCAGCGAGGGAGAGAAGGTGTACGGCTATACCTCCGCTTCTATGTTACAGTCATGAACGTTTAACCTACGCTGTTAGCTTGAAAATCCCTATTAGAAAAATTATGTATGACTATTCTGGTTAACTTCTACGTTTTTTGATACAAAGACAGCTGAGTAAAACTGAACGTACTCAGACAGTTCTCTCTTTACTCATTCTGATCATCACTAAATTGTCACACAATTTTTTTTTTAGCGCAACCCAATCTGACTTTCAACAACCCCTACAAAAGAATGGCCCTGACTAATAATAACCTATAACTTTTATGAATCACTTACCTCACAAAAATCTTCGTTACTCAAACTACTGCAATACAGCGAGCGCCAATACTGCCACCTAAATAAAAGATTTTAACTACTGAAGGCACTAACTACTGATAGGCATAGTTAGCAAATGAAAAATTTTGATAGAGAACAAACAATGTATTTACCTTAATAATGTTCCAAAGTCATCATATATGTATCAGTTCATGATATCCAATATTACAAATTTACTCTTTCTGATGGACACACGTGCAGATCGCCCGCTCTCAAAATTCTGCCATCTCTCTCCCCACATCCACCACTGCTGGCGGCTCACCTACAACTGCACAACGCTGTGCGCTGTTCACATCCAACTGCTCAACACTACACAGCGAATATTCCGACAGTGAGTCCAACCAGCCACAGACTGCACACAGCACTGTCAGTGATTTTCATACAGAGCGCTACGTGGCGTTACCAACATAAAAACCTGAACAGCCTACTTACAAGCTGTCTACACTGCGGTGACGAGAGTCATGGGATAACAATGTGCACATATACAGATGGCGGTAGTATCGCGTACACAACTTATAAAAGGCAGTGTATTGGCAGTGCTGTCATTTGTACTCCTGTGATTCGTCTGAAAACGTTTCATACGTAATAATGGGCGCACGAAGGGAATTAACAGGCTGTACGTGGGATATTAGTTGGAGCTAGACGCACGGGACATCCTATTTCGGAAATCATTAGGGTATTCAGTATTCTGATTCACAGTGTCTAGAGCGTGCCGAGATTACAAAATTTCTGGCATTACTTCCTCCATCCTGCAAGACCGTGCGAACGATATATCTTTGCTCTTGGGCGCTAGTGGGGTGGTGAAGTTTAGACACTGCATGGCGTTGAGTATATCTCTCCTGCATCCATCGATTCCATAATCGTATGAAAGTCTTGAGATGACGGCGTGTGCGAGCAGGAATATTACAGAACGATGCACCAGTGTCTCGACGGGGCGCGAGCCTGCCGCCGTCTAATTTCAACATGTGCTGGGAGACACTCCTTACACGAGGTATAACATAATTTTCTTGCAAACCATCAACACTGAAGTGCGATGTCTGAATGAGAAATCCTGTGCATAATTTCTTCAAACATACAGAATGCAGGTCCTGTTAGTCCTAAGTACTTTGTGTAATTGCTGTGCGATGTTAATAATTTGTGTAACTATGTCAAGCATGTAGTAGACTTCACATCAGTTTAAAGTTTGCTGCATTTCGCCCTCATGCTACTGCAACTGCAGTGTAGTGTAATTGTTCGTTGCGTCTAAAACTGCTGTCAGTTGGTTATATCCTGTTCAGTAAATTGGAAGATCATACACTAAATTTTACACTGAGGTGACAAAAATCATGGGATACCTCCTAACATCGTGTCGGACCGCCTTCTGACCGTCATGGAAAGGACTCAACAAGTCGTTGTAAGTACAAAGCACAGATATGGAGCCATGCTGCTTCTATGGCCGTAATTGCGAAAATGTTGCCAGTGCAGGCTTTTGTGCACAAAATGACTTCTCGATTATGTCCCATAAATATTCGATAGGATTCATGTTGGACAACGTGGGTGGCCAGATCTTTCATTCGAATTATCCAGAATGTTCTTCAAACCAGTTGCGAACAGTTGTGACCTGGTGACATGTTTGGGAAATTGAAGTCTATGAATGGCTGAAAATGGTCTCCAAGTAGCCTAACATAACCAGTTCCAGTCTATGATCGGTTCAGTTGGACTAGAGGACATTCCACGTTAACACAGCCCGCACATTCATGGAGCCACCACCAGCTTGCCTTCTTAACAACATGGGTCCGTGGCTTCGTGGGGCCTGCGTCACACTCTAATCCTACCATCAACTCTTACCAACTGAAATCTAAAATCGGGAATCATCTGACCAGTCCACAGTTTTCCAGTCTATACATGTGCATATCGCTGTCGTATGACTTTTGCCACCTCAGACCGTAGTCGCATCCGAGAAGTTAGAACATACTAACTTCTGCTTTAGAAAAAAATGTTCAAATGTGTGTGAAATCTTATGGCACTTAACTGTTAAGATCGTCAATCCCTAAGCGTACACACTACTTAACCTAAATTATCCTAAGGACAAACACACACACCCATGCCCGAGGGAGGACTCGAACCTCCGCCGGGACCACTTCCGCTTTAGATGTTTGTGTTTTATTTGTCTGACTGGCGTGTGTACTATAGCCCTTCCATGATCCTTTTAGTAGTGAAGTTCCTTTCATTTGGGAGTTTTTCTAGAATTCCCATTGTGATTTTAAGAGTGAGAGTAAAATACATTGGTGTCCGTCGCTGGGTTCTACTTCTTTCGGTAATTCCCCATACGGCCTTCAATTCCACACTGTCCTAACATGTACATTCGTCGTACGTCCCACATGGATTTCTGCGATTAATTCACACAGTATTGCTCGGCTGTTGGAACTACTCTCGGGCGTTAAGTGAAGGGGGGCCACTTCGTTGCCAGATTACATTCTGAAACGCGACAGTCCGTTGCTGGAGTGACAAAAATCATATTTCATTATGTTAAATTCAATTCACCGCAGTCTGAGTCATTCTACTGCCCATTTATGACAGCAGTTACTTCAGTGCTGAAGCAGACAACTCCTATCTTGAAACTTAATGGCACATTGAAACTGTGTGCCGCACTGGGACTCGAATACGGTTCCTTTGCCTTTCGCAGTCAAGTGCTCTACCAAGACGGGTCATGAGCTGTACTCGGTTTGCTCGGTTGTTAGAGCGCTTACCCACAATAGGCGAAGATCTCGGGTGCTCAAAAATGGTTCAAATGGCTGTAAGCACAATGGGACTTAACATCTGAGGTCATCACAGAAGTTAAGTCGCATAGTGCTCAAAGCCATTTGAACCATTTGAGGTCATCAGTCCCCTAGACTTAGAACTGCTCAAACCTAGGTCATCAGTCCCCTAAACTTAGAACTGCTCAAACCTAAATAACCTAAGGACATCACACACACCCATGCCTGAGGCGGGATTCGAAACTGCGACCGTAGCAGCAGCGCGGTTCCGGACTAAAGCGCCTAGAACCGCTCAGCCACAGTGGCCGGCGATCCCCGGTGCGCCTCCCGTTTAGTACACAGGTTTAGCCTGCCAACAAGTTTCATATCAGCACATATTCCCAGACAGTGTGAAAATTCATTCCGGAAACAATGATCCCGGTTGTGAATAACCCTTACCTCCAGACGGTCCTTTGTTACAGGAGTCCTAGTCCCACAAATTTTGCAGGAGAACTTCTCAGAAGTTTGGACGGCTGTGTGGAAAGGACGGGGTAGCGGTTTTTTAGGTTAGAGAGTCTCGAGAAAGCACAAAAAGATCCTCACTTTCAAAGAGTTCAGGACGAATACAGGAAGAGGGTGGATAGCAAGAAACAGTACTGTAGTTGTAAATTGGCCTAGCTGTTTTGAGAAACATCCTACCTTCAAGCGCTAATAGAAAGCACAAAAATTGAAATCGTTGTAGGTACGAAAAGCTGACTACAGTCGGAGATAAGTTCTGCAGATATTTTTACAAAGGACCTACAGAGGCCTGTTTCCGCATACATCATGCGAAATGACTTGGGCGAGGAAATCAAAGATTAGAGCTCATGTGGGTCTCCTGACAATCGTTCTTTCCACCCACCATTAGCGATGGGAAAAAGCTAAAACGTAGGAAGGGGGGAAGAAATACCTTTCGCCATACGCTGTAAGTTGGTGTGCGCAACTTTCACGTGGATGTAAAACCAATTACTGAAGAATACTTAGCAATTTTTAAGCCAGTTAAATAAATAAATAGGACCCACTTGGACAGAAGTGCAAGGCAACATGCTTCTTTCGGGATTCGGGGAGACGCGCCTGCCTCGGATCGAATCCACCCGGCTGACAAACAATGAGGGCCTTTGTGGCGCCCGGCCCGGATGAGGCTTTTAGGCGGTTTCCTACATCCGAATAGATGATTGACGAGTAATACGCACATACCACCTCAGTTACACGATTCGCAAACATTTCGTGTATGTTGTCACACTTCCACATGCATAAAGATAGATCCAAATAGATGGGGTATCTCCGTTCAGTGCGACGACCTTACGCCACCTTACAGGGAAGGCCTTTATGTCCTCTCTACTGGTCGACGTCGCAACCAATGTCTCTCTGCATCATCAACGAAGTTCTTCCAGCAGAATGCATCTTTTTTGCGCCAAACGGATGGAATTCGGAAGATGCACGATCCGGACTATAGGGTGGATGAGGAAGAACAGTCAAGTTTCGGGAACTCCTCCCGGGTGTGCAGACTTGTGTGAGTGCTTGAGTTGTCATGGAGAAGGAGAAGCTGATATGCATTTTTGTGCCGATGAACACGCTGAAGTCGTTTCTTCAATTTCCTGAGGGTACCGCAGTGCACTTCAGAGTCTATCGTTGCACCATGAATGTGCAATAGGGAGTACCCGAAAACCGTTGCCATGGCTTCACCGGCTGAGGGTGGGGCACTGAACTTTTTCTCCAGACGAGAGGTGGACTGCCGTTTTGTTTCTGGTGAGAAGTGATGAACTCATGTTTCATCGCCTGTGACGACGTTTCACAGAAAATTGTCACCATCAGTCTCGCAACGCGCAAGCAATTTCGCACAGGTGGTCCTTCGTTGCTCTTTATGATCGTCTCTAGGCGGCGAGGAAGCCAGCAGGCACATTCCTTTGAGTAGCCCAGCTGGTGGACGGGAGTGTCAGTACTGCCCAACAGAGACGTCCAGTTCAGCAGCGAGGTGTTTGCCTGCGATCCGTCGATCACCTCGAATGAGAGTGTCCGCACGTTCCAACACTGCAGGAGTCGCAGCTGTGTGCGGGCGACCGGCACGAGGGAGATCGGACAGGTTTTGCGCGAACTTGCTGCGATGATGACGCACGCCTTGTCCAACGGCTAACCGGGCTTTTGTTCACTGCCAGATTTCCATAGACTTTCTGCAAGCGGCTATGGATATCTACCATGCACTGTTTTTCCGCCAAAAGAAATTCGTGACAGCTCTGTGCTTGGAACTCACCTCTGTTGCAGACTCCATTTTGAAGGCTACGTGAGTTATCGGAACTTCATGAAACTATAAGGGTGAATATTGCACGATGTTACACAACAAAGCTTTCGTTTTTTCAACCGAAGTTGACCGACAATAAAATGTGTTGCGTAACTTATTGAATGGCAGTCGTATGTGAAGACAGGCCTGGACTGCTAAGAAAATATTAATCTTTTATCAGGACAACGAATCTATACAGGAAGAGGCTTTGATAGTAGGTGAAGTTATTTAAAGGACAAGTTACTGTAACATCCTCTATTTTGACTAGGTCTATCACCGTCTGACTTCATCCCAATACATAAATAAATTTATTGATAGATGACGTGTCCTGGTGAAGGAAGGGTCTGTGCTAGCAGTTGATTACAGTTTGCAAACCTTCCAGAATGGAGCTTTAGTGGTGGAATCAACTCATGGGGAAAAAGAGGGATGACCAATTTGCACTCGGATGGAAAGTAACTGACTCGAAAAGTAGATTCATTTTAGAGCTAACCAGTTTATTTTTAGTTTGATCGTCCACATGTGCAGATGTTTCGAACGGTAACCGTGAAATTCTGCAAGTAGCTGTGGTCTCGCATAGCGTGCGTGCACGGTTGCATACTGGCGACGGGGATGACGGTTATCACTGAAGCAACCGGTTTTTGATTGTTTCCATTTTCTGCGCCAGTTGAACCTGAATGTCAAAATCGCTCAAAATAACCAGTTTCTGAAATATTCGATTTTCGTTTTTTTCTGTTATTTCGAGTAATAAACACAGAAATAGAACAATGACTGAAACATTTTGACTCTCTCAGTTTCAAGATATATACATGGTTCAAATGGCTCTGAGCACTATGGGACTTAACTTCTCAGGTCATCAGTCCCCTAGAACTTAGAACTACTTAAACCTAACTAACCTAAGGACATCACACACATCCATGCCCGAGGCAAGATTCGAACCTGCGACCGTAGCAGTCGCGCGGTTCCAGGCTCTAGCGCTTAGAGCCGCTCGGCCACACCGACCGGCAGATGCATAGAATAAAAGAATTAAACTACATAGGCAAAAAAAGGAAAATTAGTAGATTTATCTTATGTTGCTTTCCTCGAAAAGTGATTAGCGATTAAGTACTACAAAAAGCACCAGTATTCTCCTGTTGATTCTAATTTCACGAAACTATTCAGATATCATGTTGTAATCGGGGACCGTATTTTGGCATTTTGAATAGCCAGAGCTAAAGCCAAAAACGCAGTTTTTCGCGTTAATTTGTACGTTTTCAAGAGCTACAAGCAGATTATGTAGACACAAGCAGTAGATCGGCTACTTTATATTTTTATTGTATACTAAGAATGTATTGTTGTTAAGTTTTTACTTCATTACTGTTACTTATTGTTACTTTCCTCTTTGTTATTTCATAGAAATGGCAGACAAATCTTTAATCTCTTAAAACAAGTAAAGCACAGATCTGTAAAAATTTTTCCAGACTGGGGTTGCTGCCATTCTGCGATACGATGAATGTCCGGCAACGAAAGTACTGTATAGACCACATGGGGACAAGTCTTACATGCTGGATTCCCACGCTTGCCTTAAGCCACGACACAAGGCAACAGGCACATTACTGTCTCAGCAATGCTGTACCAGTTCTTATGCCATGCCGGCCGGGGGGCCGAGCGGTTCTAGGCGCTACAGTCTGGAACCGTGCGACAGCTACGGTCGCAGGTTCGAATCCTGCCTCGAGCATGGATGTGTGTGATGTCCTTAGGTTAGTTAGGTTTAAGTAGTCCTAAGTTCTAGGGGACTGATGACCTCAGAAGTTAAGTCCCATAGTGCTCACAGCCATTTGAACCATTTTCTTATGCCATGTGTTTGTTGTTCGTTTATGTCAGCACTGTTATTGAAACAGCACTGAAAGCTTTCCCATTTTCATACGCAAATTTTACGAATAAAAATTACTCCTGTTAAAAACAAAATATTTATTTAAAAACTGAAAATTTCAGCGTTGCTGCCAGGGCTATGTGACGTTTCGGTTTTTTACTCGGTTATTAGTAAAAAATATAAAAACATCTGTAATGACCGATACCAGAGTAATGCAAAATAGCGGTCATTCAGAAACAAAACACCGGTATCGGTTTTAACCAGGTTTTTCCCATCGCTAACTGGCGACGGCCTATGTTCGACTGGAAGGTGCGAACGCGCATGCGCGGTGTGGCAGGCGGCCAGCAGCGGCAGTGGCAGCCGTAGGTTATGGCGGTGCGGGATTTACACAGTCAATTTCGCGCGCCGCCTCCCCTGGCAGGGGGTGGCTGCCGCACGCGCCACGCCGCGGCCGCCCTCCCGCCAGCCGGCGGTAATTAACACAGCGCCGGCCTGGGCTGGCCAGGCACTCCCCCGCAGGCAACAAGTCGTCCGCCGTCTTCCCGGCTTCTCGTTAGCCACAGTGCGCGGCCACGCCACACACCGCCACACACCGCCTGCATGACACGTTCCAGATACCCTCTGACGAAACCATTTTCTGAGCCAGTGCATATTGTATTACACTATTGTCGACAGTAATTGCTAGTGCGGTCTCGCAGAGGACGTGAATCGTTACGGACCTGGCAGTGAAGAACTGTTGCTTCAGTTTAAAAAAATGCTATTAAAATAATTGTAATTATTTGTCGACATAGTCTCCTGTTAGGTCAATGCAATGTTTTACCACTGAACGTATTACGTCCAACAAAAATTGGTGAAGTGCGAGTAAGGCTCGCGCACTGAGGTTTTCGTGCAAACTTAATATTATACATATCATTATGTTTATATTATATTCCAGAATGAGATTTTCACTCTGCAGCGGAGTGTGCGTTGATATGAAACTTCCTGACATATTAAAACTGTGTGCCGGACCAAGACTCCAACTCGGGACCATTGCCTTTCGCGGGAAAGTGCTCTATCACTTGCCCGCGAAAGGCAAAGGTCCTGGGTTCGAGTCTCAGTGTGCCACACAGTTTTAATCTGCCAGGAAGTTTCTTGTATGAATATTCTTTGTCCTAGAAATCGAGAATCTCAAGGATTTTTGTCTGCTATCTGTATTAATAATAGCAAGATATCGGTTCTGAGAGTTCCACGACCGTATCAAAATTTCCACACAGCTTACATTTTCCGTTTGCATGCAGTAATGTTCATCTGTTGTGTTCTGTTGTGCTTTTGATGTATGATGAATCCAATGTGCTTTCAAATGGAAAATTATGTTGTACATCTAACATAATTAAAATTTAACAATTTTCAGATTCTTTTGCTTTACTTGTACTGTGAAACACCGCTTCTTACCGAATTTCATGATCCTGGTTCATCGAGAACTACCCTAAGGCTTTGATGAATGAGCTATGAGTTCCAAAACATATTACACAAATGGCCGAATCATTTCATCGCACTGACTTAGAAGCTTGAATTTTTTGCACCAACAAGGGACCATAGACTTTAATATGTGACATAAATTTGAACTTGATACGCAAACTGTTACAGGGAAAGAAGGTCTTAATAGATGGGCAGACAGACAGACAGATAAAAAATGACAAAAGAAACATTCTTTCGTGTTATATAATTGCACTCTAACAATTTTACGATTTTTCCCTTATATGTACTGTTAAACCTTACTTCTTGCCAAATTTCATGATTCTAGGTCAACGGGAAGCACCCTATAGGTTTTGATAAGTGAGTTTTCGAGCATCAGAATATCTGACGTAAATGGCCGTATCTTTCTATTGAACTCACTTACTGGTTTAAAGGTCTTAACCCGCAAGGGGTCATAGACCTTAATATGTGACATATATTTGAACTCCATACGTCTACCCGTTCGAGAGAAAAGGCATCATAACAGTCGGACAGACAGACAAATGGACAACAAAGCCATCCTGTAATGGTTCTGTTTTTACCCTATAATACGAGTAGTTCTGTTTTTAGTTTGAGGCACGGAATCCTAACAATGAAGCAGATGAATTTGTCAAACAGTGCAATTCTATGGTGCGACAGCTTCCTAAATACCGATGACAAAGAGTCATTCTTCGGTTGGAAATATCTCAGTGGAAACATGTGCTCTCTGTTGTTCCCCGGGGATCAGTCTCGCCGTACGACAATGATATTGCAACTGAAATTCATTCTGGTAGTTCCACTTATACGCTGGTGTCACCCAGCTGCAGGTAAGGAGCATCCTTGCGAACATGGATGCAGTTATGAATGATAACCTTCGTTCAGTATTACAATGGACACAAAACCTGGGTTAAGCTAAACGCTAAGACACACGACAATCCTCATATCACACCGACAATTTATCATTGGACATACTCTTGGAGCAGTTCCACAAAAACTTCTTAATGGTATCCGTTTACCTTACCAAAAAAAAACAGTAAAATATCTTGGCATAAACGAGGTTTTAAATTCAGGTGCATTAACTATTGGAGCATGTGGAAAAGCTCTCTCTTGCTTGTATGCAGTCCAAAACTTAAGAAAAATATTATCACCTCAAATAAAATAAAAATTGGACCAGTCTTTAGTACAGAGAAATCGTTAATAGTGTAATGGAGTTCAAGTGTCTGCTCACGCTTCTTTGCAATTTTTTCCCAAAAACAAAGCTGTATCGACAGCCCAGCCTCCATATTCACCAGACATGGTCCCACAAGATTTCCTTCTCTTCCGAAAAGCAAATAAAGCTTAAGCGGCCTTGTTTTATAATCATAAATGAGATTAAAAATGCATCGCTGAGAGAGCTAAAAACTATTCCGAAGATCGAATTCCAAAAGATATTAGAGGACTGGACAAAGCGTTGACATAAGAGTAAAATATCTAATTTGGACTAGTTTGAAGGGTTTAAGACTGATGTAGTGGAACAAATAAAATTCTGTCCAAAAAACAAATATTCCCGTGACATTTGAACACACATTTCATTGATTTACGAAGCTTTAAATCTTCCACATCAGTTAAAATTCTTTTTCATTCTCATAGTGCCACTGGGGTCCAAATGACTCCATAAGCACATTGGATACCTGTATCTTCCTTGTATTCAACACTATTATTTTCAGAATATATGAATATCTCCTTCTGTGTCCATTGCATCCAATGATATTTTGTTCATTTTCATATTTAGAGCATATCAGAATTTATGAGTCTCCAGTATGACGCAGGAAAAATGGGTCAACAACTTGTTTGTATTTAAAACTATTATTAATACACTAAACAGCCAAAGAAACTGGTACACCTGCCGAATGTCGTGTAAGACCCCCGCGAGCACGTAGAAGTGTCGCAACACGACGTCGCATGGACTCGACTAATTTCTGAAGTGGTGCTGGAGAAAATTGACACCATGGATCCAGCAGGGGTGTCCATATATCGGTAAGAGTACGACGGATTGGAGGTCCCTTCTGAAGAGCACGTTGCAGGGCATCCCAGATATGCTCAATAATGTTCATGTCTGGGGAGTTTGGTGGCCAGCTGAAGTGTTCAAACTCAGAAGTGTGTTCCTTGTCTCACTCTGTGGAAATTATGAACGTGTGGGGTGTCGCATTGTCCTGATGGAATTGCCCAAGTCCGTCGGAATGCACAATGCATATGAAAGGATTGTAGGTGATCAGACAGGATGCTTACGTAGACTACATGTCACGCTTCAGAGTCTACATTTAAACCTACATCTATGTGATTACTCTGCTATTCACAATAAAGTGCCTGGCAGAGGGTTCAATGAACCACCTTCATGCTGTCTCCCTACCGTTCCACTCTCGAACGGCACGCGTGAAAAACGAGCACTTACATTTTTCTGTACGAGCCCTGATTTTTTTTATTTTATCGTGACGATATTTCTCCCCATGTAGGGTCGTATCTAGACGTATCACGGGTGCCATATCACTCCAACTGCACACGTCCGACACCATTACAGAGCCTCCACCTGTTTGAACACTCCCCTGCGGGGTCCATGGATTCATGAGGGTTGCCTCTATATCCGAATGTCCATCCGCTCGATACAATTTAAAACGAGACTCGTCCGACGAGGCAATATGTTTCCAGTCATCATCAGTCCATTGTCGATGTTGACGGGCCCAGGCGAGGCGTAAAGCTCTGTGTTGTGCAATCATCAAGGGTACACGAGTGGGCCTTCGGCTTAGAAAACCCATATCGATGTTGTTTCGTTGAAAGGTTCGCACGCTGATATTAGTTGATGGCTCAGTATTGAAATCTGCAGCAAATTGCGAAGGGGTTGCCCTTTTGCCGCGTTGAACGATGTTCTTCAGTCGTTGTTGGTCCCGTTCTTGCAGGATCTCTTTCCGGTCGCAGCGATGTCGGAGATTTGATGTTTTCTGGATTCCTGATATTCATAGTACACTCGTGAAATGGTCATACGGGGCAATCCCCACATGGTCGCTATCTCGGACACGCTGTGTCCCATCGCCCGTCCGCCGACTATAGCAGCACGTTCAAACTCACTTAAGAGGATATTTACTTTCTTTTGGTTTAAGAAATCGATTTTTGATTGCTTTTTTGGATCCATAAAAGTGTTTAGAATCCACCTCTGAAAAGGTTTTTCCGAATAAGGATTGGAAATGTTTGTTATTCGCGGTTGAACAAAAAAATGCACCTACCTGAAGTCGGCCTTTTCAACGCACCAGTTTTCTTCTTTCGGAAGACGAGTTATTGTAGCGGTGCTTGCGAGGAAACACAAAAAATTCAAATGAAAGTTTGAACGCTTGTGTTTGGAAGTTAGCCCCCAAGCATTTGAATTCTGGTGCAAAGACTGTGGAGATTGCTTCAACGAAGGGTATTCAACAATTCTGAAGACCACGACAACGATGGACGTCACCCTGGGACTCTATTTGACGCTGTTCGCCAAGCATTCGGACGACCACCGGATTCAAGTGGCCGAAAACCGCTTGTAACCGGCCGTACGAGCGGCTCTGGTGCAGCGCAGGATGGCCGAGATTGAGCATTACGCCCTCTGTGAGGAAGAGGAAGGACTAGCTTATGGACCCGGAATAGTGATTGAACGTAAGTTGCATAATATTGCATTTATATATAGTCAAAACTTCAAACGCGTCTTTCTCGAAATGACTTTTTATCACGCGGTATGGTAACTTCAAATCTACTGAACCGATTGGCATGATTCTTTGTTTCCGACATAGCTAACTAAATTGTCTAGGAGTTGTACCACTTTTATTCCGATCCATCAGCCATAAATATTTTTACTTGGAAGACAAAGTCAAAAAAAATCAATGAAAAAAGCCCTATTTTTTCAAATGGCCCCCGTTTTGTTTCCTATGGTTCAAATAACTTAAGCGAGGTACAACTCCTAAAAAATCTTATATACTTTGCTAACGTCAACTCAATTTTGATTTCAGACGAGCCGGATGACCTGTGACATACCGCGCGTGGAAGTCTACATCTAAATTTTGTTTCGTTCCGACGGCACTTCCGTCTTTGCTCTTCGACATTTCCGGTCGAAAAACTTCCAGTTTGTAGAGGAAATATCAATAAACATTTTGAACAAATTTGACATTGATTTCTATAACACATCCCGAGAAAAAAAATCTCAAAGAACATGCTTTTTTCGGGGCAAAGATAGTAAACCTCCCACGCATACCAGTTGCTTTGCCGCTTCAGTGTAATTCTGTCAATGCGCAGACAGAAATAGCCTTGAGGAGTGACTGGTTTCGGACATGAAATCCATTATCAAGCCATAGCTTCCATTGTACCTGAGATGCAAATGTCACCAAGAACACCAGCACTGGAACTTCCAGTGTTGGAAGAGAAGTGAGAGCATGTTTCGACTCTGCCTGCATAGTGAAGAGGACACTGTGGTGGATGGTGTCTGCGGCTCGGCCACGGGCCGCGTGGCTGGGGTCTCTGGCACCTTGGTAGCAGTGGTGTGAAGACGGGTGCTCTATACTGGCATATAGATGCTGGTGGAAAGCTGAATTCGGTACTTTGACAGAAGAAACTGTACGAACCTTGTAGCCAATTCTACCGCTACATGGCGATCTAGCATTGGATGCTAGTACTATGGGTGTTAGTTTTGACTGCGAGTTAATGGTGTGCGCAGCCGGTATCTGTTTGAACAGTTATTTCATGTGACCGACCTGGGGATAATGTTCACTGTTAGGTTAGAATATTTGTTACAGTTAGGTTTTATTAATGTTCTGAGTATCATACATGCTGTCACCAATTACTTGGAGCTCGGACCAGTCTTGGCATATGGTGCGCTTAAAGAGGTCTTTGGATATTTTCA
Organism: Schistocerca cancellata; assembly: GCF_023864275.1. Lineage (NCBI taxonomy): Eukaryota > Metazoa > Arthropoda > Insecta > Orthoptera > Acrididae > Schistocerca > Schistocerca cancellata. Next base: position 216,254,878 of record NC_064631.1, read on the forward strand.
TATTACTAAATCTTGTTCCTTAACCAGTGGGTTTATTTGATTTGAATGGTTACTCCTTTGCCTTATGAATATGTGATAAATATCTGAGTTACCACCTGCTGATTGATTTCTTGATTGTGTATGGTAGCATTGCCGACCTACAGTTACATTGTAAGTAGACACCAGACTTAGATTGTAACCGTGATGTTAGACGTAGTCAAGAATAGTCCCCTGTGGTTAAACCTAATTAACCTAAGGACATCACACACATCCATTCCCGAAGCAGGGTTAGAAACTGCGATCGTACCTGCAGCGGTTCCGGACTGAAGCGCCTAGAAGCGCTCGCCCACAGCGGCCGACGTGCCAATTATACCCAGATCTGATATTATTTATTGGGCAGGGCTGACTCCTGGTTGAAGACAAGGCAAGTTTAATTTCGGGTTCGATGCTACCAGAGGGGAGGAAGAACTAATGGTGAAATCTTTGCGTTCCAGTATCTGGAGCCAGAACATACATTTAGGTTTAGCAAGCTGTGTGAGGGATGTCATGTGTTGTCTGCTCGCGTGGGCGAGGTGTGGGGGGAGGACTATCAAACTGAGTCGACTCATAAGATCCCAATGAGTTGCTCAATTATCACCCAACTCCAGATGGGCCAACTTAAGATTGTCGATGGAGGCATGATTAAGCTATCCAAGTAGCAATGTCTTGCACATATTCCTAGTGCGGAAGGGACAAAGCAGAGTCTGTTCAGTTGTGGACTGTAGGGAGCTTAACAAGGACGTGGGACTGCGGTCTATTTCTTTGCCAGACCTTAACTTCTGCATCAGGTGGTTCCAAAAGGGGAGGGTGTTTGCCAGCTTTGGCTTTAACCAGGTGTATTACCAGCTTCCTTGGCAGAGATGTGAAAGTATGTAATCGATCGGAACCTTTATGAATACAACTGGCTTCCATTTGGCTTGACGAGTGGTGCCGCAGTGCTATCCCATATACAGGGTAGAGTTTTGTGGGACATTAAATTTCATTATATATACCATTACTTGGACGACCTTTGCGTTCCAGTATCTGGATCCAGAACATACGTTTAGGTTTAGCAAGCTGTGTGAGGGATGTCATGTGTTGTCTGCTCGCGTGGGCGAGGTGTGGGGGGAGGACTATCAAACTGAGTCGACTCATAAGATCCCAATGAGTTGCTCAATTATCACCCAACTCCAGTTTTCAGGAACATTTAATCCACATTAGAATGGTACTTGTACACCACAGACCGGCGGATCTTACAGTTAAACCATGGAAAGTAAACCTCGCCCAGTCTAAAATTTCCCTCCTGCGGCACCCAGTTTCAGAGAAAGGGGTCTGTTTGACAAAGAACGCAGGAAGACGATCCGTGTTGGCCACCTCGAAGTGTAAAAGAAGTGGTTCATTATATAGAGATGACCAATTTCTTTCACAAACACACCATTTAAGAAGGGGAGGAGATTCGAGTGGGGATCCTCCCAGCAAGCGGCGTTTGGAGGACTTAAGGTTATGTTAGTGGGTATACCTGTGCTAGTGATGATGGAGTTGAATCAGGAATTTATCGTCCAAACTGACACGTTCGCGTCCAGGGTAGCTGCTGTGTTTTAGCAGGAACATGTGGGTGGGAGGCACCCCATCACCTACGATTCGAAGCCCCTTATCGTCCACGAAGCGAAATATTCCGTGTACGAGCTGGAGGTGCTAGCAGCATTTGTAAGTAGGCTGTTTATATTTTCTTATTGGCAACGTTACGTAGCGCTCTATATGAAAATCACTGGCTGTGCTGTATGCAGTCTGTGGCTAGTTTGCATTGTTGTCTGCCATTGTAGTGTTAGGCAGCGGCAGCTGGATGTGAACAGCGCGTAGCGTTGCGCAGTGGGAGGTGAACCGCCAGCAGTGGTGGATGTGGGAAATGAGATGGCGGATTTTTGAGTACAGAATGGATGTCATGAACTGATATATATATTATGACTATTAAGGTAAATACATTGTTTGTTCTCTATTAATATCTTTCATTTGCTAACTATCCCTATCAGTAGTTAGTGCCTTCCGTAGTTTGAATCTTTTATTTAGCTGGCAGTAGTGGCGCTCGCTGTTTTGCAGTAGCTTGAGTAACGAAGATTTTTGTGAGGTAAGTGATTTGTGAAAGGTATAGGTTAAAGTTAGTCAGGGCCATTCCTTTGTAGGGATTTTTGAAAGTCAGATTGCGTTGCGCTAAAAATATTGTATGTCAGTTTAAGCACAGTCTTGTACAACTGTTCTAAGGGGACGTTTCATATGTCGACCCTTAGCCTAGGATACCTCACTGGAATCTTCTGATTTTTTCTTGTAGTTTGTGTATTTAGTGTAGCTTTTGTTTATTGCTAGCGCGTAATTATAGAGAGAATTTCCTTGGTAGTTGTGGTTTTTCATTGTTGTACAGTAAAACAGTTGTGGCATGCATGTAGATTTGCACCAAGTATTTCGCAACTACAATTAACTAGATATTATTTTCAGTGCTATGTTAATGTGTTCTCTTATTTTTGCTCTTCAAATTGTGTTTTTCTGTGTTATCGTGTGAAATATTGTCACAATAATGGCGTGTGAAAAACGTAACACTAGGCTACAAAGTAAACTGAGAAATGACAGTGAAGACGAAAGTAGTGTGTTAGCGCCACCATGTAATGAATTAACTAATGTTCAAAGTAGTAATTTGGTAATTGTACATAGGGAAATGGAGCGGGCGGCAAATAATGGTGTAGACAGTGAAACAGGTTGTGAACAGGGAAGCATTATCGATCGATCGGTCGGCAACAGCTCGCCTCAGGAATCCGAAATGACAGGACACAATTTTACAAATACTGTAGATTCAGGTTTTGCGTCCTCACCGTTTTCTCAAATGAGTCAAGACACATTTTCTGCTTGTCAAAATGTGAATGCTGCCGGTGAAAACGCACTGCCAAAAAGCATAGAGAAACAGATTCCAGACACTAATACACTATTATTGCAATTAATGCAAAAAATGGAACAAAACCAGAAACAAACACAGCAACAGTTAGACACAATGGAACAAAATCTTCAAAAGTTAGACACAATGGAACAACACCAGAAACAAACACAGCACAGCCAGTGATTTTCATATAGAGCGCTACGTAACGTTGCCAATAAGAAAACATAAACAGCCTACTTACACATTGTTTGCTACCGATAAATTCCACACGTACCTTGAGCATCAGCCCTTTTTCTACTGGAAACCGACAACGAGGCCCTGAGCCGGATGCTGGGTCGCTTATAGTGTAAAGGATACATAGCGTGGTGGACGCTGCATCAGCATTTAAGTCCACTGTGAAGCATATAGGTGTTCGGCGTACATAGTTGCTGACGGGTTGAGCAGAATGTTTGGGGATGAGGAGGTTCCCGTTGAGGAGCACGTTGAACAGGAAGAACCAGAAGAATTAGTCAGTGCTCTACTGTGAGCGTTCTAGGCCGTTCTGTGACTTGGGAAAGGGGGTGGCAGGACATCAATCCCAAGCTAAGGGAAATCAAGGGGGAGAATCGGGGAGGCTAGGGAATGAAACTGTAGTTCCTAAAAGAGTACCTATTGTATGGACACTGAATAGTGTTTCCTATGGAGTTAAAGGCTGGTGTTTTTAAGTTTCGCCATGAAATGACTGTAGGGGGCTATCAAGACGTGTTCAAGACAAGGTTGAAGATAGGAGAAAGTTTCGTATTGAAGGATATGGATAAAGAAATGTACTGTATGACTGCGACGTGCAAGGTGTGTGCCCCACTCTGGCCTGCACAAGTGATTGCTGGCGTCGGAGGTAACTAACCAAGCTGAGGGGACGTTATACGTGGATTATGTAGGTCCCTTCCCGCGTGAGTCTGAAGGCAACTGCTATGTGTCGATGTGTGAACACGGTTTCGTCGGTTAACCCCAACACGGGATGACACATGTTACTGTTAAGGCCTTGGAGACTGTCTTCGGGGCTTTTGGTCCATTGTGAGTCATAGTTACTGACAACATCCCAACTTTACTTTAGGAGGGTTTCAGAAATGTTTTATTGGAACAGTATTTGCAACACCAAGCTACTTCATATTATCCCAAACCACCCTTTTCAGAAAGAGTAAACCATAATTTGTGGTCCACGCATTGATTCCATGGTTAATGTAAACATTTAATGTAGTGTCCATAATGTCCACAAAACAGGACCCAGCCGCCCACTCTTCGACTTTTGAACTATAAATGATGTTTCCAGACAGCGTCAACACTGCGCAGATTAGATAAATGTTGAGGAAAGTCCGTAAGAACCTCAGTCTGGCCCACGAATGAACGGGGCGCTGGCACAACACAGGAAGACAAGCGACGACTGCGGTACAATGTCTGGTTAAGGAACTTTCATATCAGATGTAAGGGGAGGGGAGATACAGTGACGGGGATGTTACAAAATTGTTAAGGCTTTCGTGGCCACTTGTTGACAAACTGCCTATTGGCTTCTGTCTCGGGTTCTTCGGCCGACCTTCATCTAATGATTTTACTGACTTTTCGCCACGAGTGGCTGGCATTTGTCAAAGCTTCACCCTCCATTGCCGGTGGTGAACTGGACCCGAGCTCGCGGCCGTATACTATATGTACCTGGCGTATTAATCAAGCCTCTTTTCTGGCTCGTAACGTGAACAGGACGAATATGTGAGCCGCAGCACCTCAGACGCGAAATGCAACACCTGGAAAGTGTTCTGAGGAGCAATGGGTATCCACAAAATATATTAAAAGTGTAACAGAGCCAAACACTCGGGGAAGTAAGGAATCAGAAAAAGAAATGTCGGGTACGGCCTTTCTGCCATACATTCCCAGAGTGACGAACTCTTTGCCGATCTGACACTCTTTGATCTTCCTTGTCGGTTTGAAAATCATCTTTACGCCATGTTTGCGCAATATACGGCCAATTATGTTCGCTGTGGTCCACTGGGGTCAGTATGATCCCAATCTAATTTGTTTTCCTTGCATGTACCATTTTTGAAATCAGGACAGTTACTTTTAACGGCTGTAATGTATGTTTTCACATTAGTTCATTAAAATCCTCCGAACATCCGAAAATCGTTCAGCTTCCGAAGTGCTCCTAGCGAGCCATCACAACCTGCCTTCGGTAAAACTCAGATCGCGCGCCTTCCCCTTTCTACACACGGACAGCACGTTCACTGATACTATATAGTATTACCGTGCGTGTGTCTGACCAGCAGTCATTCCAAGTCCGTTGACGCTGCTGTCAACGGTAATTTGGTCCTACCAAACTTTATTTGGGTATTCCCGAAGTAACGTTTACGTATGAAGACTTGTCTTCACACAGCATGACATGCTGTGTTCCGTTTGAAAGAAACTCTTCGATCCAGTCACGCAGGTGGTCTGATATTCCGTACGCTTGTATTTTGTTCATTAGACGGCAATGCGGAACTGCAGCGAACGGCCTCCGGAAGTCAAGAAACACGCCTTCGATCTGAGTGTCTGTATCTACTGCTTTCTGCGTGTCATAGACGAACAGAGCGACATGGGTTTCATGCGATCGTTGTTTTCGGAATCCGTGCTGATTCCTACAGAGGAGATCTCCCGATACCAGGAATGTCATCAAGCGCGACCATAAAACACATTCCAAAATTCTACAACAGACCGACGACAGCACCACAGGCCTTTAGCTTTGTGCATCTATTTGACGACCCTCACTGATAAGGGAAATGACCTGTACTTTTTTCCAATCAAGAGGAACACTTTGGTCCTCTGGAGACCTCCGGTACAATGCTAATAGAAGAGGGGCAAGTTCTTTTGCATACTGTATGTTGAATCGTGTCAATATCATTTCAGGACCAGCGGCCTTCCCTGTGTTGTGCGATTTCAGTTGATTTTCTGTCCAATGGGTACTTATTTTGATGTGAGCCATTTTGTTCTTTGTGCAACGATTTAAATGAGATACTGCAGGGTCGTCTTTGTGAGGCGTTTTGGAAAACGACGTTTAGTATTTCGGCGTTTTCTGTGTCATCCTGCACAACGCCATTATGGTTACAGAGAGTTTGGCCTGATAGGTTCGAGCCCCTTGTTGATTTAACGTCAGACCAAAATTGCTTAGGATTTTCTGTCTAGTCAGTAGATAGAGTTTTACTTTCGAATCCGTTGAATGTTCCTCGCGTAGCCCTCCTTGCCCTGATTTTGACATCGTTTGATTCTGGTTTGTCTGTGAAGCCTTTGCTATGTTGAAGTTAAGAGTGGAACCCTCTTTGCTTTCGTAACAGCTTCCTGACACGGCCGTCGAACTATAGTGAGTCTTCTCCATCGCTCACAATTCTGCTCTGCATTTACCTCTCTAAATGGTATTCTACGATGCTCTTGCGTTTTGTCGATGGATGCTCAATATTTTCAATGCAGGAAATGAAATTTTCTTGTTGAACTGAAAGGTAATCTCTAATCTATATCTTGTCGCTTCTGCTAAATATAAATAACTTCCTCTTATCTTTTGTATTCCTATTTATAGCCTTATTTAGTGATGCTGTAGCGGCCTTATGATCACTGATATCCTGTTCTACGCCAGCTGAGTCGAAAAGGTTGGGTTTGTTGGTCACTAGGAGATTTACGATGTTATCTTCACGGATCGTTTCTCAAGGTTGCCTAATTTTCGAATAAAGCCCTTAGAACAATTTCACTCGATTTTGTGTCACTACTACCCGTCATAATCACTTGAGTCTCCCAGTCTGTAGCCGGTCAGTCAAAATCTCCACCTAAAAGTGTAAAAAGACAGGAAAACGTACGGGAAATATTCTCCAAGTTTTCTCTGTAATATTCCGCCACTATTGCTGCTGAGCCAGCGGCATGTAGATGCATACAGTGACCATGCTTAATTTACCTTTAACAAGTATCTTCATCCAAATTATTTCTCGTTCTGAATCTGTATTAATCTCACTAGATATTATCGTACTTTTTTATCACTGTAAACACGCCTCCACGACCAGCGTTGCGTGCAAGCTGTCTTTGCGATGTTCATTCCAGTCGCAGTTTGGAATTTCATTCCTACTGATATCTCGTTTCAGTCTGTCTGCCCCTACTACGATGTGGTCATTATTATCTTTTATAAGGGAGACTAGTTCTCGACTCTTCCATGGACGCTCCTGCAGTTAACGACTACTACATTAAAATTTTCTTTCTCCAATTTGCTATGGCAAATGATACCCTGCCTGGATTCAGAACTCGCTTGTTCTGGCCCGTAAAAGGAGGGATTTCTCTGTCCCTAAGTCCCACACGTGCACGTTACGCTGAAGCGTTGCCCGCCAGTTTCTGCATAAGAGCCAGGCTTAGGGTTATTCAAAGGAGCGTCAAGAATTTAACAGTTTACAAATGGGACAGTTTAAAAGAATAAAACAGCCGCGACATGGAGGGTACCCTCATTGAGGATGGATAATTTTACTAAAAATAACAAAACGTAGTGCAAAATACGAAAGCTCCCTACTTTAGTACAACGATTTACCTTACTGAAATCCATAGTCTTTGTTTTTATTTGCAGATCTGAGTGGTAGTAGGCTACGGAGTAACCTAGCAGACGTCACGTTCGGAAACGAAAACCGATCAGACGTGCGCAGTTTTAATTGCAAGATATTGCATACATACAAATTATCCGAATAAATATCTGAGGTTAAAGCAATTAACTGAAAAGTAATTAACGAAAGATTGCTGATTATGCTCTATCGGAACAATCCACCGCCGTCGCCAACCTTGCCTATTTTTGCCTGTAATATGTGGAGAAAACAGCATAAATGATTAGAAGGCAAGGTAGTGACTTGAATACATTAATGTAAGTAGTGAAGGTAGCGACAGCGCCAACACAACAGACAGATTTAAGATACCTACTTCGAATAAATACAGTTACAACACTTGCATCCACTGAGCTCGAGATCTAGACGACAAAAGGTGTTAGTACAAGGAGAAGATAAAAGGGCAGTGCTCTTTCATTTATTCTCAGTGGCACTGCATTCACCACTTTTACAACTTCTGGAAGTATCAGTATGTTAAATGCAGTCTTTGAACATATATCAAAACCGTAACTTCTTAACCATTAAAATATAATTTTCCTTCTTATAAATCGTTACATTATCAATTATGCGGATAAAAAATAGGCAAAAAATTAATGTTTTAACGAATGCTCTGTTACCAAGGTAGCCGTTTCCTTAGTGTGGTGTACACCCGTCCTATTAAGTAGGTTTTCCTATTGCTCCACCCTATAGCAGAGATCGAGAAATCCGCCTCCGAGATCGTCACACAATCGTCTGAGCCTCTTGTTTAATCCTTACACTCAGCTCCGAACCGAAGACCAGCGATCCATTGTGGGAACGAGGCTACAAAACAGTAGCTCTGCTTTCTCCCCGTGCGCGAGGAAAATGTCTTTGCAAATCAGCCAGTCGTCTGTAGGAGACAAGGATGGCCTCTGAACTGAATTGGTAGGTATTTTTCGTGCCGCCATGAGTTGCGATTTGCAGCTGGCTGCACCCAGTACTCTCACTCGTTGCCGACAGAGCCCCCTCCCCATTTCGGACGAGACCCACGGCAAGCAAACACAGGGAAGATGGCCTGCTTTATCTACCTGCCTGCTGTTTCCCTGGGGACTCCATTAGCTGCCTAACATTGGTGATCCCAATGAAAAGCACTCCCGTCCTATGCGCTTGTCCGGACCTCTCAGTAACATCGGCCACGGTCCCTATAGACGAGGCGCCCCGTGCTGGCTCAGATGTACAGTTCAGTGAGTGTAAGAGGACAGCCGAGTGAGTGGCGGGCACCCACTTTCGCCATCCGCCAGCGATTCACGAGCCCACCACTGTTCACCAGTCACAGTCAAGCAGGTGTTACCCGGCAGGGTCGCTCAAATCGGAATGCTCTTCGGTATCAGGGAGTCCAGGTGGTTCTGTAGGCTCCAGAGGTGCCAAAGCACTCGTGTCAGGTAGCCCAACGCCACCGCAGTCCAAGGCAGCAACCTGTAGTCTGTCACCGTGGCCAACACAGCTTCCATCTGTTTACAGACAGTGGTCAATTCTCCCTGCATCAGTGCAAATCAGGTGCAGTCCCTATCCATCCTCAACTAATTTTTGTCCATAGTACAAGTAATGTAACAATAACCCAAGAATTCACTGGGTACAATCTAAGTTCTTCAGCTACACTACCTACAGTCTATACTAACAGAGGGAAAACACAAATACTAGTCTAAAAAGTAAAATAAACAGGTAAATTAACTTCTTCGCAGAAATAGACAAACTTCCACAGCTACAAGTGGTCTTCTCAGCTCCGTGACTGCTGCTTGCAACGGTACCTAACGGTTACTGCTTGAGTAGTTGTTCTTCTGAACAGCATCCCATACGAGCTAACCAGTTACGTCTTTACGGTGGTTACTCGTACTTTAGGTACAGGGGCTATATACAGCTCTGTTTAAAAAAGAATAGCTCGATGTACTCATAAGATCGAGCCAAGCACGTCTTCTTTCATTCCCCACAGCTAATTCGCTGCAAATAATAACCTGTAGCTGTAAACCTGCAGTCAAATAGTCGACGCACTGGACAAAATTGAGAGTTAATAAAATACACAGAAATACAAAGTAAAAGTTAAATTAATAGTTTAATAATAAGGGCTCTGTTCCAACATCTGTGATTGATGTAGGTCACAAGGAATTATGTTGAATAATGTTTTTCAAGTCAGATAAACGGGGCATGCCAGATAAACGGGATGTTTAGTTAAAATATAGACAGAAAATACTCTTATCAAACGCTGTAAAATTAAGTCGAGTGCTTTACGAGAATGGTAGCAAAATCCCCAAGCAACACAATTCTAAAAGACTCACGAAAACTGTCTACTTAGTGATCACAGTACATGAAATATTCTTGAGCTCAAAAAACTTCAGAGTTCAACATGATTATTCACAAATGAATATAAACGATACAAACAATAGTAACCCATACTCTGTTTGTCCTCAGTTCCGTAATATAAGAGTATCACATTGAGGACTCTCGCCAGTTCGAGTCCCTTAGAAAGTTAGAATACTTTAGAGGCCGTTCATAGCCCAGAACCAGTCACCTTCACTAATGAGTCACACACGTTACCATAGGTAGTCTGCCTTCTTTCAGCTCTCGATAGAAGGTGTCCAGAATGGTTCTCAATCTTGACTTGAGCCCAGCAGTGTTCCGTCACTGTCCAACGCCCATTGGCTGAAGGCCATCCCGACCAAAAATACATCGTCCCCAAGTTATACAGACATGATTCGACTCATTTGATCACTTTTTCGCACTAAAATAATATATTCAAGTGGTTCAAATGGCTCTAAGCACTATGAGACTTAACATATGAGGTCATCAGTCCCCTAGACTTAGAACTTCTTAAACCGAACTGACCTAAGGACATCACACACATTCATGCCCGAGGCAGGATTCGAACCTGCGACCGTATTAGCAGCGCAGTTCCAGACTGAAGCGCCTAGAACGTTCGGCCACAGCGGCCGGCAACAAATATGTTACAAAAGTATTTAAATAAAAGAAATGTTATAAACATTCGGTTACATTCGGACCAGTCACAATAAATAAAAGTAATCGTTGATTTATAAATAAATAAGCCAGCGTTCTTGCGCAAGTGCGCCCTCTTTAAATGACGACGAATTGTCGTTAAATATAGTTTAAACAATTATTTACGTCTGCTTGTCAGATGTGTCCTTTGGCATTCTTTTACATAGGTGGTGTCCGCTAGCACATGTGATTGACCACTTTTAAATCAGCAGTTTTTTTTTTACCACTTGCAATCAAATTACTGACAATCTAGTAAATTATTCACTATATAAATATACAAGTATAACAAAATATGAGGTGCTTATTATACTGGGGACCCAGAAACGATGGAGAGACCTCGTCCCACCCTAGCCATCAGTCGTTCACAGCGCCACAACGCAATGCTATCATTTGAGATACCGTTTGCTGCAAACGCATGAAGCAATTAAAAGTTGTTAATTCAAAGGTTCATTGTGTAAGTGTTTATTCACTTTGAAGTTTTATCTACTGCAGTTTTAAGAATATTGACATATTATTGTGCCTTTGCAACCGAAAGCGAGTTTGAACCATCGTCACCCAGAACGTGAATCCAATGTGCTAACCACTAGGCCACCTCGCTCGGCTTGTGACTTTGGATGTGCCTCATTTTTCGGAGATCGCAGATGTATTCAGATTTGCTCTAGTATCTGACTGTGAGCTATTATCTAATCTCAAAGAGCTGCAACTTAGCCATCTTCGAGATTTTCTGACACTCCGCCATCTCTTGGAGCATCTCCAGCACAAAGGACATGCGAGCAACAGTCGTCCAAAGTCCGGGCCTCGGAATTTTCCCCACATCTGGTTCTTCGGTAACGCGCGTGACTCGCCTGAAGCGGCCATGGCGAACCGCCCGGCCCGGTCGTTCTATCGCCCCTTGGGCCACACGCATTCGCATACAAATTCACTTCACCTTGGACTAATTCTAGGCGGCCGATTAGCTCGCCTACATACGTGGAACGATACATGCTACACCACAGATCTTCATGTGAGTTGACTGCAGTTCTGATCCTTCTATCAAGACCGCCCGTAAATTCTCCGTGGAGTTACGGTCCGGCAATTGAGATTTTGCCTGAATAACTTTGAGACAGTTATAAAGAAGCCATTTTTGGGCAACAAATCCTTTGTTGTTATCTTGGAAAACTTTGAATGTAGACCAATCTCCAGTTTTGATGCACTCCTGTGAAAATTTTGATTCAGGCTGTACAGATATTTCTTCTTGTTTAATGTGCTATCAGTGCAGGTAATCTCTCCCATACCTGATGACCGAGTACAGTCTCATACAAAAACACTTCCTGCACCGGGTTTTACAGTAGGAATCAAAAGTTTAGCCAGCAATTCTTTACGTTTCACTAAATCAAAATTGCTCTGTCTGCCGAGAAACCATAGAATTTGCTCTGATCAGTGAATAAAATATTATTTTACCACACTCGATAAACGTAATCCCTGCCTCTTGCCTCCGTTCACTTTGTTTACCCATGGCTTTGTCCATGTTATTCTTCCAGTGTGATCTTCTTATCTGATAACCCTACGGACAGTTGATTCACTTATTTGCTTACCATGTCTTGCAGTATGACTGCATTTTCGGTGAACTTAATCGGGAACTGCGCTTAATCTCTCTTTTACTTAGTCGTTTTTCTCTTTCATCTAAGCTGTGGCAGAGAGGGCTGCTCTACGCAAGCTTCGCCTGGATACTCAGACGGTGGTACTCCCAGCAGATAAAGGTATTGCTACTGTTTTATTGTCTCGGGACGAATATCATGATAAAATGTACAATTTATTGAATGACAGCATGTACCGGAAGATCATCAGGGATCCCACTAATCGAGTGGCGAAGAAAACTGTTTCGCTTCTGAATGATTCTCCCTTTCCACCAGAAGTTGTTCGGAGATTGAAACCAAGTGTTCCGGTGCCTCCTAGACTTTATGGACTACCAAAGGTCCACAAGAAAGATGTTCCTCTACGCCCCATAGTGAGTAACATAGGCTCTCCGACCTATGACGTTGCCAAACTTCTGGCATCATTGTTGAGGCCTCTTGTGGGAAAATGTACTCACCACACAAGAAACTCTGCTGACTTCATTAGTAAACTGAAATCATTGAAAATGAACCCGTCTGATATATTAGTTAGTTTTGATGTGGTGGCTTTATTTACAAAGGTTCCCCTTCCAGAATCTCTACAACTTATTGAAAGAAGTTTTGACAAAGAGATTTCAGCTTTATTTAAACATGTTCTGACCTCTACATATTTCTTATTTAACAACGAATTTTTTTGAACAGACGGGCGGAGTCGCCATGGGTAGTCCCTTATACCCTCTGGTGGTCAATTTATTTATGGAGGACTTCGAGGAGAAGGCGCTTGAATCTGCTGACTTGAAACCCACGGTATTCTGGAGGTATGTTGATGACACCTTTGTAGTTTGGCCCCATGGTGAAGACAACTTGCAAGACTTCTTAAGACATCTTAACTCCCTCCACGATCAAATAAAGTTCACAATGGAAATTGAAAAGGAGGGATGCCTTCCATTCTTGGATGTTTTGGTCCGGCGCAGAGAGGATGGCACTTTGGGACATGAAGTGTATAGGAAGCCGACGCACACCGATCTGTATTTACGTGCAAATAGCTGCCACCAACCTGCCCAGACAATGAGTGTTCTCCGAACTTTCACCCACAGAGCGCATATTATTTCTGACGAAAGCAGTCTGCAAGATGAACTTTCCCACTTATAAAGAGTGTTTGAAGACAATGGGTACTCTCCACAACAAATACAGAGGGCACTGAAAACGAAACCGAAAGAGGCCACAAAGAAAGCAGAAGAAGATGAAGAAACCTTTAAATCGATGGTCCATATGTGGGCAGCCTCTCATCAAAAATAGGACGGATTCTCGGCAGACACAAAGTAAAAGTGGTTTTTCGTCCTCCACCCAAGACAGCTGCACTCGTGGGCTCCGTCAAAGATGATTTTCAGCTCCGAAAATCTGGAGTTTACAAAATTCCATGTGAATGTGGCCTTTCTTACATCGGATAAACAACTCGTACTGTCTAAGAAAGATGTACAGAAAACCGGAGGCACACACGACTTTTACAACCTAACAAGTCGGCAGTGGCAGAGCACTGTATTGATAATGGTCATAGTATGTTGTACTACAACGTCGAAATTTAGGCTACTACATCATCCTTTTGGGACTCGATAGTCAAGGAGGCAACTGAAATTCGCTTGACGACGAATTTAATGAATATAGATGGTGGTTTCAATCTTGATAAATCATGGAATCCGGCACTTGCTGTAATAAACTCACAAAGACGTCGTCACAGTGCAGCTCACAATGATATATCGATATGCCAACACAGATCGACTGCGGAGTCATAGATACAACTCTCGCACTATGCACGTCTCTGCCGCCGACCAACGTCTCTGGCGCATTTGCATCTGTGGCCGCATGCGCAGTCGCGCGGTTCACGAGTATAAAGGGACCAAGCGAGCACTGGAGCGGCTCCGCGAAGATCCTGCCTCTTTCCTCTCCACCCTGGCCAGGCTCTACAATGTAGTCCTGTCCACTGGCTACTACCCCGACCTGTGGTAAACCTCCCGTATCTTGATGTTCCTCAAACCCGGTAAACCGCCGTCTGCTGTCTCCTCCTACCGTCCCATCAGCCTTACCTCGGTCTTCAGCAAGGTCCTGGAATCCACCCTCACCCAATGCATCCACCAACATTTCCGCCAGCACCGCCTCCTTCCTGTTACCCAGTGTGGCTTTCTCCTTCACCTCACACATCTCCTCTCCGAACAGCTTAATTCCCGTCGTTCCGCCATCTTCCTCTCCCTTGACCTTGAACGAGCTTATGACCGCATGTGGCATTCCGGTCTCCTCTTCAAGCTCCAAACCTTTGCCCTTCCCATTAACTACGTCCGTCTGACCGGCTCCTTTCTTTCCCACCGTCCTTCCTACGTCACCATCCACAATACGGATTTCTACACCTTTTTTCCCTCCGACGGTGTGCCCCAGGGTTCCGTCCTCTCCCCTCTTCTGTACCTCTTGTATACGGCGGACATGCCGCCGCCTTCACCCCCCATCCACCTTCTCCAGTACGCCGATGACACCGCCTTCCTTGCCCTTTCCCCCACCCTGCAGAGCTCCCAACACCTTCTCCAATCCCATATTGACCGGTTCACCGCTTGGTGCAACCAGTGGTTGCTTAAGGTCAGTCCTTCCAAATCCCAGGCCATCATTGTAGGCAAAACCACCCCTTCCTTCCGTCTCCTCGATTTCTACATCACCATCTATGGCTGTCCTACCGCTCTCACCCCCACCCTTAAGTACCTTGGCGTCACCCTCGACCGTCGCCTCTCCTGGACCCCCCATCTCTGGACAATCCAAGCCAAGGCACGCTCCCGACTCCGTCTCCTCAAGCTCCTTTCCGGCCGTGCGTGGGGTCTGAACCCCTCCACCATACTCCATACCTATAAATCCCTCATCCGCCCTATCCTCTGTTACGAACATCCTGCCTGGATCTCTGCCTCCCCTACCTTTTACAAATCCCTTCAGATCCTTGAACGCCATGCTCTCCGCCTCGCCTATCGCATTCATCTCCCCTCCCCCACGCCGATCCTGTACGACCTCATTCCGTTCCCCCACCTCCTCCTTTTCATTGAAAGGATACGGATCCTCTACACCTCCCGTAAACTCGATCCTCCTCCCCCGCTTGTCTCCCCCATCCTCGCCCACCCTCGCCTGCTGCTGCGCCTGTGTTCCCATGTCCCACCTGCTCTCCATCTCTCCACCCTCCTTACCCTCTCCCAAGGTGGCTTCCGCCAGCTGCCCCTCTCTGATGATGCCCTCCTCCCCTCCATCTAACCCTCCTACCAACTTTGATCCTCCCTCCCTCTTCCTGTGTTTGTTCCTTTGGGCACCATCCCTCCATTCTTTTCCCCTTCCCCCCTCCTCCCTTTCTCACCACTCCTCCCCCGGGCTTCCCCTCCAGCCCTTCCTCCATCTCCTACTTCCGTCTCCTCCGCCATTGGCATCCTTGCTCACCCCTCTCCCTCCCACTCCCCCTTCTTCCCCTCTTAGCAGGTCCCCGGACTCGTACATGCTCTGTGGACATTCGCGCACTGGAGATCATAGTCATCAATTTCGCGTGTGTGTGCCGTCGTTTTGTGTTTTTAGTGTCCGCCGTCACTCTCATACGTTCACTTGTGCCGTCGGATTCATCAGTGTTATGTGCGCCGTGCCAACATGTTTTCAGTGTCGTTATCGTCGAGTGTGAACGGCTCCGTGTTTTTTTTTTTTTTTTTGTATTTCTGTGTCCACTACTTTTAGCCTGTCACTATGTTTATTCTGGATCTCCATTCTGTGTTATATCATTGTCAACTCTATGGCTGAAGAGCGGCGTAGCATGCCGCTGACAGTCTACCTGACTGTACAGGTATGACAATAACAATAAAGGAAAAAAAAAACTGGAGCGGCAGTCTTGCGACTCACTCTCAGTATGGCTGTACGCTATACAGCCTAAATATTAGAAGAAGAAGGAGATTTCTTGCGGCTGCACACCCGAAACTTAGTGGAACAGTCTTTGCACCGCCAAAACCTGAAGATTCGCGAAAGTAACCATGCCTGACCGAATATTAATGAGAGCCTCTGTGTGTTTCAGTGACTAAACCTATTTCGACTGACCACTCATTTTCAGCAGCCCATGACATATCCATCTATTCATTTATGTGCGTACTCCACAAGTCTCCATATAGGACATGGTGGAGGGTATGTTGCATCGCTACTTCTCATTCCCAGTCCTGTTTCACTCGAAAATGGAGCAAGAGAAAAACGGCCCCGTACGAGACTTAATTTCTTTCGTCTTTTCTTCGCGGTTATTAGGTGAAACGTACTTTGGCGGCAGTAGAATCGTTTTGCAGTCATCTGTAAAGGCCCATTTTATGAATTTTTTCATTGGTCTTTCGCCAAAAAACACCTCTCCTAGCCTGAAGTGATTTCCACTGGAGTACACGGAGCATTTCGCTAATACTCGCGTGCCAATCAAACCTACCGGTAACAAAGCTAACAGCACGCCTCTGAACTGTTTGGATGTCCTTTTTTAACTCGACCTGATGGGAATCCCAAACACTCTAAGAGCTCTGAAGAATTAGCCGCGCCAGTGCTCTTTATGGGTTGACCTTACACTTTCCTGCAAGAAACCGAAGTCGAGCAGTTGCCTTCGCTGCTACCGACTTTACTTGATCGTTCCGTTTCATATCGCTTTGCAACGTTACGCCTAGATATTTAATCGGCGTGACTGCGTCAGACCACTGATATATCACAGGATTGATTTCCCTAATGAGATGTCTTAACTTAAATTTTTCTACTTTTAGAACAATCTGCCACTCATCACAACCTGTATCATCCTTTTACAGTCACTCGACAACGATACTTTCCCATACACTACGGCGCCATCAGCTAACAGCCGCAGGTTGCTGCTCTCCGTCAAAACATTTATGTATACAGAGGATAAGAGTGGGCGAATCTCACTTTCCTAAAGCACTTCTTTCGACATCCTTGCTTCTGAAGAACACTTCTACATCTACATCTACATCTACATCTACATCTACATCTATTCTCCGCAAGCCACCTGACGGTGTGTGGCGGAGGGTACCTTGAGTACCTCTATCGGTTCTCCCTTCTATTCCAGTCTCGTATTGTTCGTGGAAAGAAGGATTGTCGGTATGCCTCTGTGTGGGCTCTAATCTCTCTGATTTTATCCTCATGGTCTCTTCGCGAGGTATACGTAGGAGGGAGCAATATACTGCTTGACTCCTCGGTAAAGGTATGATCTCGAAACTTCAACAAAAGCCCGTACCGAGCTACTGAGCGTCTCTCCTGCAGTGTCTTCCACTGGAGTTTATCTATCATCTCCGTAACGCTTTCGTGATTACTAAATGATCCTGTAACGAAGCGCGCTGCTCTCCGTTGGATCTTCTCTATCTGTTCTATCAACCCTAACTGGCACAGATCCCACACTGCTGAGCAGTATTCAAGCAGTGGGGGGACCAAGCGTACTGTAACCTGCTTCCTTTGTTTTCGGATTGCATTTCCTTAGGATTCTTCCAATGAATCTCAGTCTGGCATCTGCTTTACCGACGATCAACTTCATATGATCATTCCATTTTAAATCACTCCTAATGCGTACTCTCAGATAATTTATGGAATTAACTGCTTCAAGTTGCTGACCTGCTATATTGTAGCTAAATGATAAGGGATCTTTCTTTCTATGTATTCGCAGCACATTACACTTGTCTACATTGAGATTCAATTGCCATTCCCTGCACCATGCGTCAATTCGCTGCAGATTCTCCTGCATTTCAATACAATTTTGCATTGTTACAACCTCTCGATATACCACAGCATCATCCGCAAAAAGCCTCAGTGAACTTCCGATGTCATCCGCAAGGTCATTTATGTACATTATGAATAGCGACGGTCCTACGACACTCCTCTGCGGCACATCTGAAATCACTCTTACTTCGGAAGACTTCTCTCCATTGAGAATGACATGCTGCGTTCGGTTATCAAGGAACTCTTCAATCCGACTTGCCGTCCAGAAAAGCCTATAGTGTTCTACTACGGAAGAAGTTTACGAGACACTCAAATATCTGAGAACCTATTCGTAGGCTTGGTCCATCGTTAACAGTCTGCAATGGATCACTCTGTCAACCACTCTCTAAAACCGTTACAAATATGGAATCCGCCTGTTACCATTCATCGCCGGCCGGTGTGGCCGAGCGGTTAGCCGGCACAGTACCTCATTGTGTTCGGTGAGAGGGTTAGCTGCCCTCTGTAATAAAAAAAACTGAGTTAATCGATCAACAATGAACTTAAACGGATGTCTTACGACGCCCGCTCCAAACAGGTGCAACGATCGAAAGCGAACAAAATTAGATAAAAAAAAGCGGTTCTAGGCGCTACAGTCTGTGACCGCACGACCTCTACGGTCGCAGGTTCGAATCCTGCCTCGGGCATGGATGTGCTTCATGTCCTTAGGTTAGTTAGGTTTAAGTAGTTCTAAGTTCTAGGGAACTGATGACCTCAGAAGTTAAGTCCCATAGTGCTCAGAGCAATTTGACCCATTTTGAACCCTTCATCGATGTTCGTACGATATCTTGCGAGAAACGGACAAGCTCAGTTTTGCACGATCAATGCTTTCTAAATCAGTACTGATTCAAAGATAGAAGCTTTTCTGCCTCAAGGAAACTTCTTGTATAAGAAACTTAGAACAGCACAAAAATTCTCTATCAGCTCACTGTGAAGGACATTGGTCTGTAAATCTGTGGGTCAAAATATGACATGAATCATCACTTCTCGCAGGAATGTAACTTTATTCGATCGGCATTGACTGTCAGACCGCACCCCGACAAGAAAACTCTCGAAGTCAAAAAACGGCAAGTTTTGGTTTTTGTCAGTGAAAAATACGTGCGAACGGTCCCAACGTGCACGAAAAATGCCACATCTCAATCTCAGTATTTATCCAATTCGTGCCAGTTGTGTCAGATTTGTTGTGGGCTACTTCACGATTCGTCACGGCAGGAACAGTCTCACTCCAGCGGTGCTACTCGTGGCTGTGCGTGGGCCATTCAAGGAGAGCGGCAAATTCTGAGTTGTGAAATTTTTTATGTATAAGGTCATCTGAAGGTAGTTTTTGACATCATTGATTATTACAAGGTCCTTGTTTATACAGAGTAACTTACACCACAATGCCCTTCAGACGTACAAGCATGTCTGAAAGAACAGACACAGTTTTTACGATTACAGGTGTTGTATAAATATTACGAAATTGCGTGCCCTGCAACGTACAAAGAAAAAGAATACAAATTTCTGCTGTACAGAAAGTTCATATTGAATCTTTTTTTTCGGCAAAGAGTATTCATATATTATATAAGACCATTTAAGTAATAAATAATAATAATAATAATAATAACAAAAATTTTAGAACAACAAGGAAGGTGACACAACTTGAAGAATAAATTAATAATTGCCTGATAACATCTCGTATTCGATGGTCATACTAATGTTGTGTACACTATAACAGAACTTACTGCCAAAATCACATACTCCAAATTTAAAGGACGCTTGTACTGTTTCAATACAAGTTTTATAGAATTTCTTAAGGGGGGTAGGAAGTAAAACGGGCCGACTTGGAGCAGGAGAGGCACCACAGGACATTTTAATTTCCATTGTCTATACTTTTACAAGTAAATTCATAAAAATTTGTCAGCGTGACCAGGAAGGATTCAGGATTCACACTCGTAGCAGCGGAAGTTCAAAAACATAACAAAATAATTTTTTTACATGTGAAATTTCATCATTTTTTCACTTACTATTGGCTGCATTTGTTGCTATAGGTACCATTTTCTTCATAAGTGAGAGAGACTGTTCGATGAATTTTGCACAGCATACAAACCATACTTACAGGTGTCTGAAACTCCAGAATCTATTTAATTTATGAAAAAATGAATGAGCTGTTACGTTTTAAACTTTTTGTTTAAAGAAATCAAATTTTGTAGTTAATTATCTCAATTTTTACCACAGTTTTTAATTGATTTGGAAAATTCTAGAGTTTCATACACCTGTAAGTATGGTTTGTATGCTGTGCAAAATTAATCAAAGAATCTCTCTTACTTGTGAAAAAAAATGTACCTATAGCAACAAATGCAGCCAAATGTAAGTGAAAAAATGATGAAATTTCATATCTAACAAAAATTTATTTTGTTATGTTTTTGCACTTCCACTGCTATGAGTGTGAATCCTGAATCCTTCCTGGTCATGATGACAAAGTTTTATGAATTTATTTGTAAAAGTATAGACAGTAGAAAATAAAATGAATGTCCTGTGGTGCCTCTCCGGCTCCAAGTCGGCCCGTTTTACGTCCTACCGCCCCCCCCCCCCCCCCCTTAAGTCGATTTTTCTCAATTACTGCATTTTCGCTTTGTGTCACTGTTCTTACGGCGGTGCGAAAAATGAGTAATGTGTTCTCGAACCTACAAATGAAATTCCAGAACGACTATCGTCGATTTCTAAGATCTTCAAAACGTAACTTTATAAACTATAAAAGTTGCGCATACGACCGCGTAGCTAAGGCTACTCCATCCAGTGAGGACTGTTTGGACTCGGAGCCGTGAGACAGAAGTGGCGCGTTCGCTGCCGCTCTCCGACTTGCCGCGTGTATACGCTGCGGCCGGAGTGCGTTATAAAATTGCCCCCGCACTGAGCCCCCAGCAGGGCGCGGCGTTAGCGGCGCTGGCCGGATCATACAAATGGGCCGTTTCGCGCCGTTACCGCCCTATTCGTTCACTGGGCGGGCCGAGCCGCCCGGCTGGCTGCAATTTGCCGGGGGAAGTTGACTGCGCGCCCCCGCGTGACAGCGAGCTAACAGCCCCTGCTGTAAACAACGCCGCCTTGTCCACACTCTCTTCCCCTTGTTGTTCCTTTTCCTTCGTGCAAATTCATTCCCCTGTACATATACGGACACCCCAATCTGAACTTCAGGGTGCGTCTTGTGCACGAGGCCATAAACTTTCCGCGTTTCTTCTTAATGTTTATAGCGCACAGACGTCCAGAACCAGACTGTCGTAAAATAAATGACAACGTTTTCGGTATGGATTCTTATTAAATGTATTTACGATCGCGATATTGACTGTTGTGCTACTTAACAGCTGTATAATTGTACGTAAATTTATGGAATAACAAATAAGTTTT
This sequence comes from Schistocerca cancellata, assembly GCF_023864275.1. Lineage (NCBI taxonomy): Eukaryota > Metazoa > Arthropoda > Insecta > Orthoptera > Acrididae > Schistocerca > Schistocerca cancellata. The sequence goes on from NC_064631.1 coordinate 216,276,183, forward strand.
GGCGAAATTTCTGTTCTCAAAAACCTACAAACGATACATCCTCGCCGGGGTGGCCGAGCGGTTCTAGGCGCTACAGTCTGGAACCGCGCGACTGTTACGGTCGCAGGTTCGAATCCTGCCTCGGGCATGGGTGTGTGTGATGTCCTAAGGTTAGTTAAGTTTCAGTAGTTCTAAGTTCTGGGGGACTGATGACGTCAGAAGTTGAGTCCCATAGTGCTCAGAGCCATTTTTGATACGTCCTCTCGCGCTCAGACGAAACCAATCCCCAGCAGCACACAAATTCACTGCAGTATAGGGATGCCACGCGGAGACACCTCTACATTGTAACGATGGTGTTGTTGATTCATAGAGCGTCTTTGGCGCTAATAAAACGTGATTAGCAAGGTAACATTTATCGATTCAGACATAAAGTTTGGTATTGGCTGATGCATCATGCTAGTGGCATGGTGTAATTCAACTAACTCCTGTTGGCAGCTCAGAATGTCTGGTCGCCAAGGCTGTGACACCGGCAATTTGGCTGATTTGCTTCACGCTGCCTCTGGCAGTCTGTAGACGAAGTCATGGTGTGAGAGTGTTCCCCCATGCTGTTAGAGCGTTTTCAATCTTGCTATGGGAGGTGACGGTGACCTGTGATGACCTATCAGGATGACTGAGCTGTCGGAAGTCGCGTAGTTGACTGATGTTGGCCCCACCAGGCAGGTAAGTCCTGGTAGCTGGAAGTACCTGCAGCAACGATTATGAATAGAGGCACTGGTTGGTCCTTTCATCTAGCAATGACAATGATGGTAGTGTGATAAGCGTTGCGAGATGTACTAGTGTTGGAAGACCCTCAGTCTCCTCATTAGTAGTGTGGTAAGTGCCAGCCAATGCGAAGTCCTATGAGTAGCAGGTCACGGTTGCTTGGATGTTGTCATCTCAGGAATGACAAGCACCACGTTCAGGGGAAGTGCTGGAACATCTAACACATGGATGTGATAGGTAACTCTGGCGGGACTACCGAGCGAGGTAGCGCAGTGCTTAGCACTGAACGACGGTTCAATCCCGCGTCCGGCCATCCTGATTTATGTTTTCTGTGATTTCCCTAAATCGCTCCAGGCAAATGCCGGGACGATTCCTTTGAAAGGGCACGGCCGACTTCCTTCCCCATCCTTCCCTAATCCGATGAGACCGATGTCCTCGCTGTTTGGTCACTTTCCCCAACCAACCCAACCCCTCTGGTGGGCAGACCAGACATAAATTATGCTAAACAAGTTATATGTTGAATACCCTAAACAACTAACTGGTGCTTTAATCCTACACTGGGTGGATTCTGGGGGGCAAAGACAGGTAGGATAACGCAAGCTGAATCGAGCTGACGCTGAGCAGACTTTGATTGATCAAATCTACTGAAGTTTCTCTACATAGGTGCAGCTGAGAGCAAGTGGCGAATGAGATCTGTACGTCCTGACAATGCCAGAACGGCAGTACGTTACCCTGTGTACTTCGCGCGGCGACGTGACTTGCAGCTAGTGAGATGTGTGCGGTGGAGGTGAGACGTGGAGGCGGATTCTGTGAATCGATCGTTGCCCCAAAAGAAATACAGAAATCTCACGGTCTAAAACTACTCGCAAGTGAAGTCAGCCACAGGACAAGTACCAAGTGCCAACGACACTTGCCAGAGCTTCGACCAGAAGTGCTTACCAGACCAAAGTCCCGTATCTGAATGCTTCACACTATTCAAGAAAAAAATACCGTTTACCCGGAAAGTGTACGAACGACACCACCTTCACCCTGTCTTGAGCCAATTACAGGGCTCTAGAGGCGCTAATCTCCCCACCCACACGATAGCACAAACTCATGTCGAACCAGGGCAAGAATTAAGAAACCTGCGTCTCTGAAGAAAAAAGAAACTGCCAATTACTGGCTTTTTTTAAGTTTTCGCAGAGGAGGAAGGGATGAGTTTTTTTCAGTGTCATTTCTCTTCCCATGGCAAGTTAACAGATACAATCTCAAAGATGTTTATCTAAATCGCCTGTGCCTTGGAGCTTGTCAGTCCTAGCTATGAGACGTAATAAAGATTCTATCTTCAAACGTTTCTCAGACGCTGGATTTTTCTAATACTGGCTGGCGCTGTGACAGAGTAGTATGGCATTGTACTGCTGGAGTCCTGTCTTGACGAAGGGCTGCCCTGTCTGCCATGTATGGCTGTGGGCCTGTCCGGCAAGATTTGCTAAGGGATAGGCTCACCGCCAATTGCTTTCAACTCCCAACATGCCATTTCTGCGACATGAGAATCATAACTATACCTCACGCTTTTAGCGCCATACTAGGCTCCATCAACGTTTGCTCAGGCTGTTCACATTCTAGAGTCTCGCTCAAGCTGCGTGACGTTGTAATGAAATCTTTAATTATTTTCTGTATGTGAAAAATATGTAAGAGAGTAGATCGTCCTCTTTCAGATGTTACTACACTGTAATAATCATTTAGTTGAGTGCTTCGGTACAGGCATATTCAGTTCTAATGACTTACTGAATTCAGAGACAGACAACCATAATATTTATGAACATGTATGGAACGTAGTGACATTAAGCCTTGTTTGTTATGGCTGGATGTGGACTGCTTCTTTACTGGTGTTCAAGAGGCCTCATTCTGCTGTTTGATTAAAAATTTGTACTGGTTCTTAGCTGCACTGTCATGTCTGTGATATGTGTTGATGCTTCACATAACAACAGCTAAGAGATATATCTCCATCTCTTTCTCTGTCAGTTAACATTTTGCTGAATTTGTAACTCGGTTTGGCGATTGATGCCAATACAGTAACAAGAGCTCATGTATGTGGGACTGTTTTATAGTGCTGATTTCTTTATGTTGTCTATGTCACCTCCTGTGCTTGGCGTTGCCTGTGGCTGTGTTAGCGTGAGCTGAAGAAAAATATAATTTCCTCCCATTTTTGCTCTGTGGAGTAAAAACATTGTGTGGCGTCAGCCTCGCTGCCAGAGGCACGAGGATCGCCACACACAGAGCCGCCATCATGGCTCTGTCTCGCTTCCGCGACTCACGTGCATCTGTCAGTCTCCTTTTGTTGTATAAGGATTTAGGTCAACACCTGACCACCCTGCAGGCAGTTCGCACTCTGGGCTTTACGCCGACCTTTCCAAGTGGTTCCTCAAACAGTGTTCTTTCACTGAGAAACTCAATAGATCGGGATCTATGCCAGCCATTGCTAGTAGTTCCCCAATCACAGTTTTTTCACCGATTACACTCTACACTATGTGCTCCAGGCAAGCTGCACCTAGTGGTTTATCCACCAGAGTTTACTGCAGCTCCCTGCTTCGCAAGTTGCATCTCTGATTCACTTTACGAGCACATTGCCTAGCAGGACACTATTACCAAGGACTTCGTCCACACAGGAAAATCCCTCTGCAATGTCAGCGATTATCTGCTAGGACATCCGGTGCTTCAGTGATTAATCATCAGATTGAACTGAGTAATGCTAACTCTTGTTCCAAGCAACTGTGAGTGTGTTTTTGGTTGTTAGACTCAGTAAAATTCCGGGTTCTTGGCTACTTCAGCACATCAGTCCATGTGTGTTGTTCCCTTTGGTCATGAACACCACAGTTCTCATGTCAGTAATGTTTACACATTCAACGTGCATAGCAGAGCAGGATTCCTTACCATATGAAAAGTGTAAATATGACTGAAACAAGAAAGATTTCCTCTAAAGAAGAATGAATATACATTGGAACAGTTTATAGTGAAGTAGAAAGTGACATACTATTAATAAAAATTTTTTGAGAACAGACTGTTACTCCCAAACTGACCTGGTCTTTCAGCAGTTTCTGTTGTTAGAGAGGTTACTTGAAAGCATCACATAACCATAAATACGATCGTTAATAAACACGTTAATAACTTTGTGGCTTGTAAATGTTGTTATTTAATAAATTTGTTTATTATTGTTAAACAGACTCCGTCTCTTGTGATTCCAAGGCGGATCATTATATTCTGTACATTCTGTACATTTCTTTATTATGACTTTTAATAAATTAAACCGCCACATTAACAGAAAAAGATATAAACGAAAAAAGCAATAAAAATTAAGCAGAAGTGAAAAAAAGCTCCACCACCCGACCATCTGTCCCTATTCTGATGCAACGATAATCAGCAATCTTGCCAACTGCTCGAGACTGCGTCTATTTTTGTTCGTATACTAAATTACTGCCAAATGACCCTGCGTTGCTCGGCAACAGCTGGACCTTCCCATTACTATTTCAATTCCAATTACTAAAATTTTTAATATGCAATTTATTTGTTATTTACTCGAAATGAACACATTTCATCAATAATTATCGTACTCAATCAGTATACCATTCCGATACGTTATCATCATCATCATCTCTGTCCGAACTCAGAGTCTGCTGAGGTTTCCTCTTCCTTGTTCCCTTGATGAATTCCTTATCGATGTGGTTCTCCTGCTGCTGTTCTTCTGGTACTCGTACGCTCCATACCTCTTTGATATTGATTCAGTTGTTTACCAGGTATATTACCCCATTATTCGTCGTTGATATCCTTATTCCCCTATTGTACAACTCATATTGTAGTGTTCTTCATATTCTGTTGACAGCTGGGTGGAGTAACTGCCGTTTATAAAATACTGTTGGACTGTTGATGCACGTAAACAGAGGACAGTAGTAACAGAATTCCTCACTATTGAAGAAGTTGAACCTACGCCGATTGCAGTACATCCCAAATCATACAAAAATGGCTCTGAGCACTATGGGACTTAACATCTGTGGTCATCAGTCCCCTAGAAATTAGAACTACTTAAACCTAACTAACCTAAGGACAGCACACACATCCATGCCCGAGGCAGGATTCGAACCTGCGACCGTAGCGGTCACGCGGTTCCAGACTGAAGCGCCTAGAACCGCACGGCCACACCGGCCGGCTCAAATCATACATCTAAACAAATGTGATAATGACAGGTTACAGAATTTTGGTTCGTGATATGCGGTAAAACTACTTGTTCCAAATGGAATTTCCAACAGCACCATCGAAACAAAGATGTCGAGAACATGCCTAACTTGTACACGATGAAGGACACGCTGGCTTTAAAAATAATTGAATATTTTATTTCTTTAGCGAAGTAAGACACTCGCTGGACACAGCCGTCCCTATCACATCCAAAGATTGCACTATGTGGAAGAGTAATAGGACAACGGGAATATGAATATCAGGTGTCAAAAGCAGTAAATTGAAATGCTTATGACAAATGGAGATTAACGATCCACTGTGGTCAAGATTGCTCATTGTTGGAGATTATAAAACAGTAACGGGTTACACAATCCGCATGAAATTCTACGGTACTTTACACTGAAAATAAGAACGAATAATGTTTTTTGTGAATGAAATGACGTAAAAATGGGGAATACTAGGGACATTTCATAAATTCTGCTCACTAATTTTTTTCTTACACCTTTTTTTTCAATATATCTCTACAGTTCTTCAATATAGTCTCCCTACTTCTCTATGGCTGAACCCCAGAGGAAGATAACGATGTCCACGCATAAGATTTTTCAACTTCTGGAGTAAGTCGAAGTCTGGTGGATTCATATCAAGGCTGCAGGAGAATGCAGCAACACTTCCCATCCGTATTCGTTCAGTTTTTGGGCTACAACATTGCCGATATGCGGGCGAGGAGTGTCGTGGAGAATGAGCGGCCCAGCCTCGAACAACTGAGGTCGTGTTATTTACAATTTTCTGCGCAGGTTTTGCGTGAAGTTGCGATAATACACTGCTGTGATACTTGTTCCACATGGGGTACTCTACCTGTCGTGCTGCTTCCGTGGTTATCACAAGCAAAAATTATCATTTGCTTGAGTTTTGATTTAGCGCGTCGAAATTTTTTTTGGGCGTGGGGAATTTGAAGCTCTCCACTCATTGGAATGTGGCTTCGATTCAAAGTCTCTAATCCACGTTTTGTCAATAGCGACAGTTCGGCACAAGACTCCTTGATCTTCACGATCGAAAGGTTGTTTGAGCAAGGTTGCAATGTGCAAGCGTTTCTGCTTCTCTTGAGCAGTCAAACAGTGTGAGATGCATCTCGCAGAAATTTTGGTTTTCTTCAAAATCATTCATGTTGGGGGAATTCCCGTGGCTTCAGGAAGTTCCTCACAGGACGCATTGTGATCTTTTTCAAGAGCATCTGCCACAAGTTTCACATTTCGTTGATCTGTTGACGTTTTTGGCCTTCCGGGTCTTGGATTATCGTCTATGCTCATATGACCACCACGAAAACGATTAACCCAATGTGACACTGTATTTCGGTCCACTGTAACTTCACCACAAACTACACTTAACGCACTGTGGATTTCTGTTTGGTTTTCCCGCGTAAAGTTTCGATCTTGATGTGCGACCTCTGGTCTTCAACAGTCACAGTACCCGAGGCCCCTGCGTGGTCCATTTCTATCTCTCGCCAGTTTTATGTTAGAGTACACAGCGAAAAAACAAAATCAAGCAGGTCTCCCTCAAACTCTCAGGTACATCTGACGTAAATTTCATTGTTGTTGTATCAAACAGTCCACAGTAATACAAACCTGTGCATTATTTATGAAATTTCCTGCGTATTACCTATATTTATGTGAAGTGGAAGTTATGTGGAAACTAAAACCATAGTTTTTATGAACTGATATTTTGCAAGTGGATCTAATACTAATAAAGCAGTCCATCAAGAAAATGATATACTAATAAAAAAAGAGAACTTTTAAATGAATGTAGCTGGTAAAGTTTTGTTTTTTAATTACTGTCAGGGAGCTTGTTGGACGACTAACCAGGCCAACAGCAAAAAAAAAAAAAAAAAAAAAAAAAATCCCTTGACATGAAGCTCAATCCATGAAGTTTAAGATAGTTGACGTATAAATAGACAGACGCATGATAATATGTGTACTCCAACATTAATTATGTATTGTTCTCGCTGAGATGGTACTAAAAATTCCCTGGATTTGTTCTGCACGTTGTACTAGAAAGTTCGATGAATGACAGATATTTTGACGCAAGAACACGCTCTAGAAATACGCTGTAGGAATGTGCGTGGGTTACCTATCATCGAACACACTAAGCTGAAGAAGACATGACCAATCCGTACAGTTAAATGTGACGAATGTGAAGGCTTGCGCCATAGTACAAGGTTTTGAAGAATAAAGATGTTATTTTGTTACAAATTATGTTAGACGGAAAGGCATCAACTTGTATAGCATAAGGAGGTACGGAGCTCAGCCAGGCAACAGATTAACAATTCGTGCACTGGCCAGCTCAAGTATGGTTTTTACGCAGTTTCCCACTCTCTTTGAGACATGTATGGACTGATCGCCAACCTCTGCTTCAGAAGAAAGTCAGAATATGTCGCACACTCAGGATACGAGCGTCAAGGTCAGATGCTGAAATTCCGCATTTCCTTGGCGAAGTCCTAATGGAGGCGGTTTGCGTTTGTGTTCCTGCGGCCTGACATGGAGCGTCAGGTGTGTATCTTTGTTTCATGAATAAGTACCATGAGATCTTGTACGGTGTAATGTTGTTTTTGTGTTGTTATGGATGTATGGAAAGGACAAAGTAAAACCTGAAGCTGGTACGTAACGTACTCCTCTCAAAAACCACCAAGGCGACCGCCAAGTTTAACTTCCCCATACAACGGACGAATCACCGTGTACGTCACAGACTTTCTGATAGCGATTGGTACTCAAGATGGCGAGGCCAAGACGAGGATTACTTCCAACCCATACAAAGAAAGAAGATGTTATAAACCCAGAAAATTAAATTCAGGTCATAGATCTGACAGTCGATGGAATTACAAAATATGAATGATAGGTTGGTGTGTGTCAACTATCGTGATCATGTTACAAATTAGTGTTAGTAGTAATCATTCTCTTTTTTTGCGACGTTATTGATATCATTGCACTTATGCTGGCCAGAAAATAAATGATTCGGTGTTTTGAAGCTGTCTTCAAAATCATTATGAGCTGTACTATGTTGTTACATTATCTCCTTCTGTTCCTTCATTATCTGTGTCTCATACATGAAAGACTAACGAATGTGTGTCTATTCATGTATATCGAAACTATAATTGTTTTGCACACGACTAAGGACATGGGTTAGTAATGATTTTACAAGAAATTTTAATAAAAATTGTGTGATAGAGGTACTGGATGTTTTAGAAACTCCAGAAGTCATAATACATTTTGTCCTACGTCCCATACATTTTTAATTCATTCATAACTTTGCCATAATTTTTCTGAAAATATGAGAATTAACACTTTGTCAACTATGCAACAGAAGTAGCCATACGTTCTTCTTCCTCAATAGAGGTAAGTATGACTGTGGTTCCTCAATGAAGGAACTCTCTTGTACATATTGACCAAGATTCATGGTGGTAAATTCAGAAAGATGTTAGCTCTCAAATGTGGAATCGCTTGTGTTGTCACGTCCCATCACCAGCACTGGACGAAGGTGTGGCCTGCATGGCGCAGTCAGGATGTTGATGACACTGTGGGCTGAAGTCTACTAGGTTACCTTTACGAAGTTAGAGGGAGAAAGTCTAGGATGCTTGCCACAGGTGCGTTTGGAACGAAGGGAGAAGTTGTCGACTTCATAGGCAGTGAATAAGGGTGCAAATAGTCAAGGATCCAATTTGAGAACAATTTATTTCCCGACGATTCAGCCTCATGCGGAGAGGTGTCTTACAGTGTATTTATATCTTTACAAATCAATGAGTACGTCCTACCACTTTATACGTTAATCTTAACCAGCGACTCCTGGATCCTGAGTTCGCTGACGAGTGCTCTGCTTACAACTCGTACTGGCAATACAAACCCAGTACTTTAATACCAATGGGAGACAAGTGCGAGACAGCATTTGTTCCTCTTTATATTATGACACACAGAGAATATCAGCTATTACTTATTGATATTATTAGAGACAAACTTTACAGGAATTGTTCTTTTCTAATGAGCAGAAAACTGATGATAATAACGTTGTTAGATACTTACCGGAAACTCAGGTGTCCTCCCTCAAATGTGTACGGACTTCTTGTAGTTATTAGTAAGTGGGTAATTTCCCCAACCCCACAAAAAAATTAAAAATATTGTCATGTAATATTTTGTGTAATGTAATATCTTGTTTAGACACCTTTTATTAACCTGAAACGTTCCACTTCATTACGAAGTGTCGTATTCATGATCTATGGAACAAGTACCAATGTAATCTAATCTAATCTATTTGCATCAGCATCATAAATGGTTCAAATGGCTCTGAGCACTATGGGACTTAACATCTGTGGTCATCAGTCCCCTAGAACTTAGAACTACTTAAACCTAACTAACCTAAGGATATCACACACATCCATGCCCGAGGCAGGATTCTAACCTGCGACCGTAGCGGTCACGCGGTTTCAAACTGAAGCACCTAGAACCGCACGGCCACACAGGCCGGCTGCATCAGCATCAAAGTGTCACTTTGCACCAACTGCTCTCGACAGTTCAGCTGTGCTACTGCTTCCTGGTTACTGCTTACTCTCCACCGTTCACTGCATCACCCACGGCACCGACTCCTTCTAAGACATGATACCGAGACCCTATGAAAAGAAACTAACAAGACAGGATCTGTTCGTTACCACGACTCAGGCACCTGATTAGTTGTCCATAATCATTGACGTATCAGTCAGGATGAAATAAAATTGTGCTAAACCAGTATCCTAAAACAACATACACTGACAAACAAAAACTTACAACAGCAAAAACTAATGAATGTAAAGTAATGAAATTACCGGAATACGTTTATCTAGTTAACATATTTAAGAGATTAACATTGCAAGACCGCAGGTTAGTGTAAGCATGAGGTAGGCCATTGCAAATGTGAAATACTGGTACATTAATAACAGGTGTAACCGCCTGAATGTTGAATGCAAGCATGCAAACGTGCATGCACTGTGTTGTACTGGTGCTGTGACTTGGAGTTCCATGCCTGTTGCGCTTGGTTGATCAGTACAAGGACGGTTAACTTTTTGTGGATGACACTGGAGTTTTCGCCCAATGATGTCCCATATATGCTCGACTGGAGAGAGATCTGCTGATCACGCAGGCCAAGCAACAAGTCGACACTTTTAGAGCGTGTTGGGCTACAGTAGCGGCATGTGAGCGAGCGTTATCCTGTTGGAAAACATCCTCTGGAATGTTGTTAATGAATGGCATTACAACAAGTCCAATTACCAGATTGACATACAAATTTGCAGTCACGGTGCGTGGGATGAGAATGCTCCTGCTGCCATACGAAATTGCTGCTGCAGATGCAATACGATGAGCCAGAGCCATACGCCGAACACGATGGTCTTCCCTATCGATAGTGTCACTTGGCCGTCCGGAGCCCGGCCATACATTATCGTGACAACCACTGCCAGCAATCATGTACAGTGGTCACATTTCTGCCAAGTCTTTTTGCAGTATCGCAGGAGGAACATCCAGCTTCTCAAAGTCCTATCACATGACTCCATTCAAGTCGGTGGGGTGTTGATAATGGTGCCTTTGTAGGTTTAAAGGCATCCTTGACTAGCATCAACTCACCATGTCCAGTCTCAAAGGCTCACGAACGTTACAAAGTGCGTTTAAAGCAAACTTGATTTGCATCCTCATAGTGGAGCTACTTGCGCCACTCTTAGGCGACTGGCGTGAAATTTGAATAGACATCGTCTTCCAGAAGTAGAAAGGCGCTTACCAACTTTCGTTTAGGTCGCACAACTCCTTCTTGGTGTTGTGATTTCTTTTTCCGGCAGTGTATTACAAGTAGGGACACACTCATATTTCTTCCTTCTTATTAATAAATTAAGCCACAGAAATAAACTGATAAAAAGAAAAAGGAAACATATGAGGATAAAAAAAAGTAGAGAAAAGTGCTAGGCAGGTCATATCGCTCTAGCGACGATGAATCTTTTGAAAAAAGAAGAAGCTCTCTTAAAGGATAAAACAAAATTTTGCTATGTAGATGATATTTCTCTAGCACTACAAAATGGTTCAAATGGCTCTGAGCACTATGGGACTCAACTGCTGTGGTCATAAGTCCCCTAGAACTTAGAACTACTTAAACCTAACTAACCTAAGGACATCACACACATCCATGCCCGAGGCAGGATTCGAACCTGCGAACGTAGCGGTCGTGCGGTTCAGACTGTAGCGCCTTTAACCGCTCGGCCACTTCGGCCAGCCTCTAGCACTACAAAGTAAATCTTTTGAGGACAGAGGAGGAATCCTCAAATGAAAATCTTTATTATAACATAATAATATACTTGTTTTAAATACGATGTTTTATGAAAGACGGTAAATTGTGTCACTGGTCTCGTAGCGTATATCCAAGACGTCAGGGATACAGTACGGTTCATTCAAGTTTGGTATAATTTTACTCGTTGATTTTAACTGCGTGAAGAAAGAAAGAAATTATTAATTTCTTTCGTCCTTCAACCATTAGCACGAAAAGATGTAAGCTGTTCTTGTAAGCGTATGAGACGCCGTTTTCCGTAACAAGATTAGTACTAAAAATGCAATGTAAGGTGAGCAGTATTTAAACTAGTGACTTCTCACTTAATTTACCTGATCATTAATATTAATATATGTATATGAGTTGCAGATGAGCTACGAAGAATCGCACTGTAATTTACTATTCTTTTCCAAACTGCTCGTAACTGTTACTGACAGAATATTTGTAGTTCTTAGCTCCGTGGATGTAGCTATTTATCTGATCCATTGGCGTGTGCCAAAGATCAAATTTCATGTATGTACTGATTATGTATTCAGGAAATGGGAACTGGTAGAATAGCATGGCAATATTACTAGGGACGTTCAACAAGTAATGCAGCACATTTTTTCCTGAAACCAGGTAGGTTTTATTCAGTATTCAAATGCACCATATTATTCCCCGCAATTTTGGCTCAAAATCCTAATTTTCGAAATAATCTCCGTTAAATGTGACGGCATTATATCACCATACTGGGGTGACTGTATTCCGACAAGGCATCATACTACTGGTCGTTGTCGGAGGCAACGTCTTGCTGCATCAATATCCTCATCATCCACGTACTACTTCCCGCGGAGTGCATCTTTCATTGGGCCAAACTGGTGGAAGTCGGGGGTGGATGATAATGAAGATTCGTGAACTCCTCTCAGATGTGTACTCTTGTGTGAGGCCTTGCGCTGTCATAGAGATGGAGAAGTTCGTTTGCTGCAGTGATTTCTTCAGTTTCCTGAGGGTAGCACAATACATTTCCGTGTTGATCGTTCATGATGATGATGAGGTCTCATACTCCGAGGAATGTATGGGACGATGCGGGAGACCCGCACCACTGTACTAGGCAAGGTCCTAGTGGAAGTGGTTTGCCATTGCCTTCCTCCGACCGTAACGGGGATGAATGATGATGATTAAGACGACACAACAACACCCAGTCATCTCGAGGCAGGAAGAATCCCTGACCCCGCCGGGAATGGAACCCGGGACCCCGTTCGCGGAAAGCGACAACACTACCGCAAGATCACGAGCTGCGGACGATCGTTCATGAGGAGGACAGCAAACAGAATAACCCCTCCGGAGTTCCAGAAGACTGTTGCCATGACTTCACCTTCTGAGGCTTCGGCACTGAACTTTTTCTTCGGAGGAGAGGCGGTGTGGCGCAACTACATGGAGTGCCGTTTTGTTTCCAGTTCGAAGTGGTGAGCCCGTTTTTCATCACCTGTGACGATGCTCGACAAGAAATTGTCACGATCAGCCTCGTAATGCGCAAGCAATTTCGCACGGATGGTCCTCCGTTGCCTTTTATGGTCTTGTATTTAGGTGGCACACACCTTTGAGTACCCGAACTGGCAGACGAGTATGTCAGCACTATAAACAGTGGCGTTCAGTTGTGCAGTTGTGTTCCGTCGATCACCTCTAATGAGAGTGTCCTCACGTTCCAACAGTGCAGGAGTGACAGCTGTGTACGTCGGGCCGGTACGCGAGAGATCGGACAGATCTGCGCGACCTTGCGATGATGACCGACGCCTTACCAAGGATTCGTCGTGCTTTTGCTCACTGCCTGGTCTCCGTAGACATTCCACAAGCGGCTACGAATATCTGCGATGCTTTGATTTCCCACCAAAAGAAACTCACTGACAGCTAACTGCTCGTAACACACATCTTTCACAGACGCCATTTGAAGCCTACATATAGTGCCGCAGCCGATCGGAAGTTCGTGAAACTATAGGGTAGAGGCAGAAATATTCCATGATGTCCCACAACAAATTCCATATTTTTTCAACGGAAATTAGCCGAGAAAAAAATTTCTTCTGATGCTGCTGCTGGTTAGGGTTGCCCTTTTCCTCTACCCCATTCCGTGGCTGTACTGGACCATCTATTGGTTAATCGTCCAGGTGGTTGTTTACCCTGCGGTCGTCCATGTTTACAAATTTCCTCTTTAAGGGTACATCGTTTCCACATAATCCTCCCATTTTTTTCTGTCTTCATCCATTTATTTATATTTTGTATTCCACGCTGTTCCGTTACCGACACATTTGTTTTTTTGTTCACATGGCTACTCCTTGGATCTGTCTTAGTACCTTCATCTCCACTGCCGTTAACTTTTTTTTCTGCTCTTTTTCTGCTGCATATGGCAAAACAGGACGCATCATTGTTTTATATATTTTTGTTTTCCACTCAGTTGTCGTAAATTTGTTTCTCCGTAAACTACTTTTAAGCATCCGGCTATTCTTACAGTATTTGTCATTTGATGTTTCACTTCTATGGTTAAGTCTTTACAGTTGGTGATAACAGTTCCTAGATAATTAAAGATCATCACTTGTTCAACTGACACACCATCTAGTTCAAGTTTACTTCTTACACGTGCTTTTGATGTTGCCATACTCTTACTTCTTTTAAATGAAATTTCGATGTTATATTGCTTAGCTGTTTTATCGGATTGGTGAAGTAACCGTTGTAAATTATCCACATTATTACCACCAGTACAGCATCATCAGCATAACAATAGTATTTACCATTTAAGTTCCCATTTTACAGCACGGATTCTTTCTTACGTCGTCAACGATGTGGTCCATTGAACGTTGAACAGGGGTAGGCTCAATGAGTCTCCTTGTATAATTCCTTTAACTAGCATAAATTCATCTGTCAATTATTCGTGTGTTTTAAGTCTCGTTTTATTACCTGTGTATTATCTTCTCTGATTTTCACTAAACCCATTGGTACTCTTTTGTTGATTAAGATTTGAAGTATATCCTTTTCTCTAATCCTATCAAAGACTTTTGACAAGCCAACGAAGCAAAGGCAGTCTGGGTTATTAAACTGCAGATTACTCCACAATCTGCCTTAAAGCGAAAATAGCATCTATTGTGCTCCTGTTGTTCCTGAACCCTTGCCCTTCTTCTGTAGTTTGTATAATTCTGCATTCTGTCTCTAGTCACTGATGTTAACAGTTTCACAATGATATTCCCCGCTAATTATCTAATGCTTGCTTATCTCCTTTTTTATGTGCTGGAATTGTAATACTTCCTTTCCATTCTCTTGGTATTCTGCCTTTCTTCATGATACTGTTAAAAAAATGAAGCTCCTGATATAATCCCTATCCTCTTATTTCATTAATTCAATATATATGCCATCTGACACTGGAGATTTTCTATTTTTATGTATATTGATTGCAATGCATATTTTTTTTCAATGAGAAGTCTATTTGGTTGTCATTTTCTGTGTTTTGGACGCTGGTTTTGATTTCCGCCTTTGCTATGTACTTACACTGTAATTTAAAATCAGTTCCTACTGAATTTTGCTTACATTGTGTATGTGAATGTGTTCATTATTATCCTTCTTTTGCTTTTGGACTATCCATCATAGTTTCCTTTTTGATTCATAAAGGTCTCATTCCATACCTTTTGTGTATCGCTCCTCATAATCCTCTTTTATTGCCCGAATATTCGAGTTCATCCTATTTCAAATGATCTTATACTCCGTATAACAGTCTTTACTTTGACTGACTTCATATTTTAAGAAATGTTCGAACCATGATGTTTTGTATGTAGTACTACCCCCTATCACATTCAGCGTTTTCATAACTAAGGCTTTCGTGCTGCCTCTTATATATGTGATCTGACAGTAGTGCATCTAGCTTCTACATCCTGTCCGTCTAGCTGTGGTTTATTAGGGATTTTCTACTTTAATCTACTCTAATGCAGTACCTTAATAATCTCATCCTCTATAACTTCAATTGTAATTATTTCTTCAGTCAATATCTCAGTTTCTCTTTTTTCGGTCTAAGTTTCAGGTTCAGTTTACACATCTCCAGACAAAAATCTTACCTTACGTTCGCTGATGTTAACTTTCTCACATACAATATTTGACTTGAACGATTATTACCTAATCAATAACCGAACACTGGCCTCTTTTACTTCTCTAGCTATTTTTACGCTGCGGCTTATGAACGAAGTATATGTCACTAATATAGATTTCGTACATTGCGCAGAAATGAATTAGGTCTTCTACACTTTCATTTACTCCTGTTTCATTAATTCTTCGTTTAATGTCTGGAATAATAGAATCACTAACACGTCAATTGAGATCTCCCATGAGCAAGATTTTACCTGATTTGGGTTCAAATGGCTCTGAGCACTATGGGACTTAACATCTGTGGTCATCAGTCCCCTAGAACTTAGAACTACTTAAACCTAACTAACCTAAGGACATCACACACATCCATGCCCGAGGCAGGATTCGAACCTGATTTGGGTATAGTGTCGATTACAGCTTGAAGATTATTACAAAACATTTGTCTTTCTCTTTCATGTCTTCCCACATCAGGAGCGTATACAAAAAGTATGTAAAGATTGGAATCATCTTTCACGATTCTCATCTTGAGTGTGCTTTCTTTGACATAGATAACGCCAGTAATGTTATCTCCAAATTTATTTTGAATCAGGATCCCCACTCCTGCATGTGATCTTAAATGTTTATCAACACCGCAGTAGAACTGTGTGTAATATCCTCTTACGACTGAACCTTTTCCTTTTCTTTTTACCTCAGCCACCGCCCATATGCATACTTTATGCTCTGTCGTTTTTATAATAATTTCCTGTTCTTTATTATTCCATGACGTCAGTCTCCATATGGTAACTTTTAAAGTAGTTTATTTTCCGATTATTTGCTCTTTTTTCAGAGGCCTGATCGTCATAATTTTATCCGTCGTATTCAATATTACTTATTGAATGCCCCTCCTGTTGGTGCATGTTGTTCTGTTTTGATGGCAACACTCCACAATTCAGAACAGTTTTAAAGAACCTGTAGTGCAATGCTTGTCTAGCCTTATCACTGCAGTCGACCCCGCTCAGTTCCCCATGTAGAGACAAGAGCAGTGTGCCACGTACCTCACCATGCTAACCAGAAAGGGTTTATGGCAACATTTATTTCTGTTAGTCGTATCATGGATGCAATTCGCAGCTGACGACAGGCCCAACTGTGTCCGTTCTCGTGCAGCGAGTAAGAAATCGACTCAGTATTAATTACAGATATTTGATAACTGTTTGACCTCTACGTAGACATCTGATGACAGTACTTCCAGAAATGAACCAATGATTTGTTGAATCCATGCCCTGCAGAATCTCCGGTGTCTTACTTCGCCAGGATACACCAACACGCTGTTAAGCAAGTGGTCGTCATGTTTTGGCTCACCTGTGTTTCTCCCTTACAAACAACAGAAGGCAAGAAAGAATCTATAGATAATTCTATACAAATGTTGGGTTTTGCCGTTTCTAAAATCGGACACCATATTATTTGTACGCAATCATAGATTTTAAGACCAATATCAACTCTTATTGAAACAATATAAAGCGCCAAAGAAACTGGTATAGGCACGCTTATTCAAATACAGATACTTGTAAAAAGGCAGAATACGACCATGTGGTCGACAACACCTTTATAAGACAACAAGTGACTGGTGCAGTTGTCAGATCGGTTACTGCTGCCACAATAGCAGGTTATCAAGATTTAAGTGAGTTTGAACGTGGAGTTATAGTCGTCGCACGAGCGATGACACACAGCATCTCCGAGGTACCGATGAAGTGGGGATCTTCCTACATGATCGTTTCACGACTGTACCGTGAATATCAGGAATCAAGCAAAACATCAAATCTCCGACATCGGTGCGGCCGGAAAAAGATCCTACAAGAACGGGACCAACTACAACTGAAGAGAATCGTTCAACGTGACAGAAGCGCAACCCTTCGGCAAATTGCTGCACATTTCATTGCTGGGCCATCAACAAGTGTCAGCGTGCGAACCATTCAACCACACATCATCGATATGGGCTTTCGGAGCCCAAGACCCACTCGTGTACCCTTAATGTCTGCACGACTCAAAGCTTAATGTCTTGCCTGGACCCGTCAGTACCGACATTGGACTGTTGATGACTGTAAACATGTTGCCTGGTCGGTCGAGTCTCGTTTCAAATTGTATCGAGCAGATGAACGTGTGCAGATATGGAGACAACCTCATGAATCCATGGACACTGCATGTCAGCACTGTTCAAACTGGTGGAGTTTCTGTAATGGTGTCGGGCGTGTGATGTTAGAGTGATATGTGATCGCTGATACGTCTATATACGACTCTGACAGGTGACACATACTTAAGCGTCCTGTCTGGTCACCTGCGTCCATTCATCTCCATAGTGCGTTCCGACGGACTTGGGTACCAAATTCCCCAGACATGAACATTATTGAGCATATCTTGGAATGCCTAGCAACGAACTGTTCAGAAGAGATCTCCACCCCCTTGTACTCTTACAGATTTATGGTCAACCCTGCAGGATTCATGGCAACAGTTCCCTCCAGTACTACTTCAGACATCAGTCAGTCATGCCACATGTTGTGTTGTGACACTTCTGCGTGCTCGCGGGGACCCTACACGATATTAGACAGGTGTACCAGTTTCTTGGCTAATAAAACATGAGACAATCACGCACGCATTTTTCTCTTTTCTTCCTTAAGAACAGTATTAAAGAAAGAACATCAGGATATTCAGTGAACAGGTAAAAAAAAAATACAGAAGAGGAAAAGACAGGACCTAATTAGTTGTGGATAATCATTAGTGTAACAGTCAGTATGCAATAACGATATGATAAACTAGTATCCTAAAACAACATAAAAGGCGGGGACCACACCCATATTTATTTCTTCTTCTTAACAAGTGAAGCTACAGAAATAAAATTATGGAAATGAAAAGAAATCAGTTAAGTTAAAAAGTAAAATAAAACTTTTGCTATGCAGGTGATATTGTCGTAGCAACAAAAAGAAACTTTCCAAAAAACGAGAAGAAATCCTCTCAGAGGATAAAACAAAATGTTTTACTATATATTGCTCGAACAATATGAAGTAAATCTTTTGAGGAAAGAACCGTCTCAGAGAGTTCAGATACACTAAATGGATACCGTAAACAGTGCAGACTTAGTCCCAAGCCCAGTAAACAGAGGTATACGTTTTCCAAGTAACAAGGTCACCAACATAAAACTTAATATCAGTTTCTGCAGAACAGAGTTGAAGCACACAACCTGCATTCTAAATATCTAGACGAAATGATGATGATGTTTGCTTTCTGACGCGCTCAACTGCGCTGTCATCAGCGCCCGTACAAAATCCCAATTCTTACACAGTACCATCTTTTTACCTACTCCAATCTAGCCACTGTCACGAATGATGATGATGAAATGATGAGGACAACACAAACACCCAGTCCCTGGGCAGAGAAAATCCCCAACCCGGCCGGGAATCGAACCCAGGACCCCGTGATCAAGAGGCAGCAACGCTCGCCACTAGACCACGAGCTGCGGAATATCTAGGCCTAACACTTGATCGTTCTCTGAAATTTAGGAGACATCTTGAAGTGGCACGGGAAAAAGTTAAAAGCAAAAACAAAATTATCAGAAAGCTGACTTGATAAAGTTAGGGAACACAACGAAACAATTTACATACAGCATCTCAATCGATTGTGCGTTATATTGCCGAATACAGGTTGGACTAGAAGCAGTTGTGTCAGCAAAGTTCATGCCCAACTTAACGGTACAATGACACTGGTTCAAATGGTTCAAATGGCTCTGAGCACTATGGGACTTAACTTCTAAGGTCATCAGTCCCCTAGAACTTAGAACTACTTAAACCTAACTAACCTAAGGACATCACACACATCCATGCCCGAGGCAGGATTCGAGCCTGCGACCGTAGCAGTCGCGCGGTTCCAGACTGTAGCGCCTTTAACCGCTAGGCCACTCCGGCCGGCCAGTGACACGTCCTGGTTCGCTAAAACTAACACTAGTCCCCTAGCTTCACGTGTTCTGTAATGTATACGGCCAGAACTCAAACGCAGCAAACATGAACTGAGAATGGATCGGTTTCTAGGAACTCCCCAGTCAATGAAAACCATCATCACCTGAAGAATGCCAGGTTTAAATCTAAATAGCCAGTTTAGCGTCGCAGCATGATTCTCCAACTTGATCCTTGCTACTAAGAAGAGCGCTAGAAGTATAATTGGAAAATGTTGAACAAGGCCTGGAGAGTCAGACTGACCCAACGACAACACTTACAGGCATGCAGGTACCAAGAGAAATCTGGAACCTCCTCGAGAGCATCAGACCCAGGCATGTAAGACACAAAACATCACTTTATAAATGGCGGCCACACGCAGCCCTGAATATAATTTTATTACAACGGAGCAAGTAGTACTACATATTTGCGAATGCCCGGTAAGAAGATTTTAAGGAGACGGGAATACTTCACGAAGGCCTCTCGTAAACCTGTTGAATGGATTAGATTCCTGAAAACTGAAATTAATTTTCTCTTACTATAGCTTTGTACTCTGTTTTTGTTCTTTTCGTACGCTGTGTTTTATTCCTAGACGACTCGACAGATGTTGCGCTGTCCAAATTTCAATAGATTTGTTTACGATCGTTTTATCTGAAGCTACTGGAAATACGTACACGAAGTGAAAATAAGAAAAAAAAAACGTATTTTGGGTCATCGTTGTATCTCTTAGCGATTGTGATCATGAGTACTCAGTTTGAAGAGGAGTACGCCAATGGGAAATTTTACGTGTGAGGTGAATTCTATCGTCATTACGTCGCTGATAAGCTTGAAATATATGATGTGCTGTAATGTGATCGTCTTGGAAACATGCGGTTTTTTCCCAAAATTTTAGCCTCAGGTAAGCCTGACTTACGTGTCAACCATTTTACTTATTTTATACTATTAAATTTGAAATCACGACGAATCTGAAGGTGTTTTATTTATATTTCGATATGGATTGAAATAAGGATGTTCAAAAGTAAACAATAAAAACAAAGGAATACTTTGTTTCGACCGAGTTTGCTGTGACATCATGATTTCGTTCTTTGCAATGCTTTACGACAAACGACATTATTTCTTTTGTTGTCTGGCATATAAGCAAAGAAAGCTCTGCAGTTCATCAGACTGTAAATTCGTTTGGTTTGTAGCATTACGAGTTGTGTCAGCTAAATCGATCCATCGTATAGGTGGCGTTGCAGTGCGATTAAATTGCTACAATTCAGGTCAGTTGTGTCGATTGCTGCACAATGTGTGATTAGAATAATCACAGTTCAAGTGAAAATGGGCAATTGATTCGCTTTGTTGTTACTATATAACTATTTCATAGAAAAATTTATAAATGTGGTTGAGATAAAACGTCGAAATTTGACAGTCAGCTGTCAAACGAATTTTGCTCGCATAGTAACGAAATAAATTGGAACTGGAATGGAAATAAAGTAACTACATCTTTTGAGCAGATCGCGATACAATACAAAAGATTACAAATGCAGTTTGGCTTTACTTTATGCTGGAATGCGTTTTTTTTTCAGATTTTCCTCCAGATTTTCATTTGCTTCAGTTTAATAAATTCAACAACCGTGTTATCTCGCAGCAGGGTAAATGTATTAACAGTCATAATGATTACTTTCCAAATAGTAAATACTTTATTTACTTTTTTCCGTCTGTCACGCTCTAATTTGACTGTGCAATATAATCTGATTAGCATTACGAGAAGCTCTGGTCTTATTATTTCATTCTTACTAAAAAAAAAAAAAATCCAGATCGGTCCAGCCCTTCTCAACTGAAGTGCTTACCAACGAACAGCATATATATACTATTTCTGTTTTACACGTGTCACATGTTTCTCGTTTTGCCATACGCTAAATAATAAAATAAAATAACAGTAAATAACTAAAGTTACAAGCAAGGTAAAAAAGTTGACATTACTGGAACCATGAAATTTATGGAGGCTTTCCGAGAATTGCTAGAAAGGGAATGGATTTAATTAGCTGGTAGAGGATGAGAGAGAGATGGGGTGTATGTCCACATAGATGCAGTGGTAGTCTGGATTCATCCTGTCTGGTTGGACAACTACAATATGTAGGTCGTCATGAAGGTATATACTCCATCTCTAGCATCGTCGTGCCGTTATGCAGGACTGAAATACGATGTACCAGAGGCAGTATCTGAACTGGTAAATCAACTTGTCAAAAGCGTTAACTTATCTGTCACAGAAAATACTGTGCGCGTGACGGATAGCGGAGGTGGAAGAGCCAAGGGGTCCTAGCAGACCATTAGAAAGCACCTGCGTACAGCCGTTTGCCATCGAATCACTAAGCAAGTGACCTCGCGAAGCGGCGGCAGGCTCGCACATGCACGGAGCGCGGGGGAGCCCGCCGAGGCGCGGCCCGCAGATTGCGGCGCCACTACACATGTTCTGGTTAAGCTGCGCACCGCCCCCGCCGCCCCCGGGACCCGACGCCGCCGCCTGCACTGTGCCGTGATTCCACATAAATCGGCGGCGCCGGCCTGCGGGGTTTGCGCGCACATGATTTAGATATCACTAAGGCTATCCATTTCCATTAGGCTAAGCCGGGCCTGGGCGCGTAATGAAGTGGAGGCTGGGGGCGTCTGTGTGTGTGTGTGTGTGTGTGTGTGTGTGTGTGTGTGTGCGTGGCTGCCGTCCTCGCGGGGGCGGTGGGGCGAAAGTGGGAGACAGCAACTTTTCCCATTCCGGTAGAGGCCTTAGGCGGTTCTGCTGCGCCTTCTTGACCACCGCTTCGCGAGGGCGTTAAAAATAAGAAAAGAAAGAAAAAAATATGAGAGCACGCGAGCGAGGAGACAATTTTCCCGCAGCAGCTGGAGCCGCACCAATTCTACCCGGGATTAAGTTGCGTTTCACGACACGTAAAGTGTCTGCATGATAAGTGGTTGTAGTTGAGGTTCATCACATAGCGGCGCTGTAATACATACAGCAGCAACAAAACAGCGTTTTCTAGCCTTCCTGCATACGCCACCAAGTACCCACTTCCGATAGCGGACATCCCATTATAATAGTGCTAATTCTTTCTCTGTGATACTATTGAGTAAGTAATTAATTAGAATCGTGAAATCTCAATTTAGACAAAATAAAAGTCAAAATAAATCCTACACTTACAGAAATGGAAGTTACTGAGAGTCTGTCAGTTAAGGTTACGATTTATTTAAAAAGAAATAGCATACTATAACGAGTTTCTTTCTTTATGCATCTGCTCTGCAGTTTCATTAAAAAATACTATAGTGAAACATAAACATCCATTAGTAAAAGTGTGGCCGGCCGGGGTGGCCGAGCGGTTCTAGGCGCTACAGTCTGGAACCGCGTGACTGATACGGTCGCAGGTTCGAATCCTGCCACGGGCATGGATGTGTGTGCTGTCCTTAGGTTACTTAGGTTTAAGTAGTTCTAAGTTCTAGGGGACTGATGACCTCAGAAATTAAGTCCCATAGTGCTCAGAGCCATTTGAACCATTTGAAGTAAAAGTGTCACGGTTAATGAAATAATAAAACCAGAGCTTCTAGTAATGGTGATCAAATTATAAAGGACAGTCACATTAAAACGTAACGTACGGAAAAAAGTAAATAAACTGTTTATTATTTCGAAAGTAATCAGGACTGTCAATACATTTATCACGCTGCGAGACAGCACAGTTAATGCCTTTATGGAAAAATGTTTTTGTTGCTTACCGAACCATGACTGTACCCAGGCGTGAACCTCTTTGTCTGAAGCACATTGACGGCCACGGGTGTCTTTATTCAGGGCTGAAAATGTATGGAAATCGCATGGGGAGTGATTGGGACTGTATGCCTTAGGCTTTCTACGCGAAAGTTCTGCAGCTTGAGCGGGCCCACATGTTGACAACGTTGTTTTGACTGCGCTGCAGAAGTTTCACTGGGAAGCTCTTACACATCGTTCATACAGTCCCAATCACTCCCTATCCGATTTCCATACTTTTGGAGCCCTGAAAAAAGACGTTCGTGGTCGTCGATTTGCTTTGGACGAAGAGATGCTTGCCTGGGTACACTAATGGTTTCGTAGCCAATCGCGAACATTTTTCCATGAAGGCATCGACTGTATTGTCTCACAGTGCGATAAGTGTATTGACAGCTATGGAATTCACTTTTGAAACACCGTAACAACCACTGTACTTACTTATTTACATCTGTCTCATTTTAATTCGACTGTCCATTGTAACACACTACCTGACAAAAAAAAAAGAAAAAAAAGTGAAGCTTCAAGATGTCCATGCAACTTTGTGCACGTACACACCACAGACGGGTAGGAAAATAATTGGAGTGGCAATTTTCTGTGACAGAACGGCCACCAGAGTGCATTACTCTTCGTCGGGTTTAATGTTGTTACTAGGCCTGGTAGAGTACACGACGGACGCGAACAGTGTCAGATGTTGACAGATCACTCTGAAGGACGTGGAGAAGCCACGCACTCGTGGGGTACAGCATTATCAGAACCTGAGACAGTATGAAAGGGACCTCATTGTAGGTCTGCATTTGGTCCAATGGTCGAATCATGCGATGTCGAGATTTGTGGGGCATTCAGACGTGACACTGGCTCGATATGCTGGACTACAAGGAGATCGCGAGGGCAGGCATACAACTCGTCGATAATCCGATCGAGCACTTCAATGTAAGATCGCCTTACTGTGTACCAAGCACATTGTAAACCCATTCAGTTCTGCGCCTGGCATTCGAGACAAGTAGTGGACTTCTTGCAACTCTTTTACTCTCGAAGATTACCTGCAGTTGGACTGCAGTGGGAATTACCGTCGTAAACCTAGGCTACCATTAACATTACAACACAAAGGGTTGCGTTAGGAATGGTTCTGTGACCGGGACGTATGCACTGCTAATGAATGGGGTCGCAATGAATCGTTGTTCTGCACTACCCCGGGTGACCATCATCGGCGAGAACCTATTTTTAAATAGTTTTGAAGAGGCACAGCGGCGTTACTCCTGGCGTCATTGAGCTGGGAGCCATCAGATATGACTTCTTGTCACTGACATAGTGATTGAGGGAACTCTGGGCTTTTCAACGGGTCAATTCTCGTCCACACGTGACAAATGTATCTTCGAACTATATGCGTTACACTGAAGTACCAGAGAGGTCCCCAGATATGCCCCCAACAGAACATGTGTGGTACCACCTTCAGACGTCAGATGCATCCCAGAGGTATCAAGGACGGGTTACAACAGCTGCGCGTCATCTTGCCGCAGGAAAGGATAAAACGGCTTTATGACACCGTTCTCAACCAAATCAGTGCTTGCATGCAGGCCAGAAGTGTTGCATTGTCATACTTATGAGTGGGCTCATGCTACTAAGCTCTTTGTATAACTGAATCGATATTGTAGCCATTGAAATATCGTCATGCACACTCTCAACCCAGGGAGTTTCATTTCGTTTCCTCATCTCCTTTGCAAGCATCACTTCTTTTCTCAGGCAATGCGTTTTTTATTGCTTTTAAACTCTGGACACAAAATGACAGCTTAACAAGTGTAACTGGCATTCGAATCTTGACAGTACAATGGTTCAAAACTCAATGCCATTAAATTTCGTCTTCCTCTATGGCAGGGGCGGGCAGGAATCCTGCACATGTGCGGTGCACTTGCACGCGTGCAGTTAACAGGTGTTCCGCGTGCACACAGGGGCAAGCTGGCCACCCGCTTATCCTCACCATACCTCACCATACCTTCTGTCGGCTCCTTCCTCTGTAATGCGTTTTGTTTCCTAGCTTGCTTTATTGGGTAAATGAATAAGGTTAGTAGGAGTGCTCGAAAGAAATCATGGCTTGAAAGAGTACCTATTACCTACGATACGTTTTATTTAATTATCACAGGTGGAGTTTACAATACGTTTAATATCTGGAACAAAATTTCTACAACAGACAAACACAAACAGTTACGTAAATTTTCATCACTGATGTTTGCTCTTAACCGAGACTTATTAATTCAGCAAATGGTTTTCCAGCTCTCGCTATATTAAGCGCAGTCTTATAACTTGCACATACCGCTGGGCTATTATTGTTGTCATCCTGAAAACTTGAAAACAGTGCTCCATAAAATGTTAAATCAGTTTGATGAGAGACATGACGAGGGAAAGTCGCAGATCTCTCGTGACAACAGCAACTACGACAAATTCAAATGGCTCTGAGCACTATGGGACTTAACTGCTGTGGTCATCAGTCCCCTAGAACTTAGAACTACTTAAACCTAACTAACCTAAGGACATCACACACATCCATGCCCGAGGCAGGATTCGAACCTGCGACCATAGCGGTCGCGCGGTTCCAGACTGTAGTGCCTAGAACGCTCGGCCACTCCGACGGCCAACTACGACAGACTCATCTGGTATCGTCAGATCGCGCTTCTTAAGCTCAGTCAATTCCCCATCTGCTCAGAATCCGACAATAAATTGTACTCGTCCTTGTGAAATTTATTATAATGGCCTTCAATACTAAACTTCCGTTGACCAGCAAGAATACTGCCACATATTAAACATTTCGAATTTTCACGTTTTTCCACAAAGAAAAAATGATTCTCCCATTACTTTTTAAAAGATAGCAAAACTCCACTTCTCCGTTTCTTGAAATACAAAGTTCACTACATAGTGCTCGCTTCGCATCAACGTCCGCAGCTTAGCCTGGCACTACACTGCCGCAACCTGCCGGCTGTCGCCACAGCCCCGGTCGACGCCTGCACGCGAGCAGCACACGTGCAGCGCTGTGCGCTCATGAGCCGCGTGCAACGTTTGCCCGCCCCTGCTCTATGGTATCGAAGTCAGTGGGAAACGTATTTACGATTCTAGAGATTAGAAGTACCCGAGCTACGTCTCTGTTGTACTAAGCATACACTGCACAGACCACAGACTTCTTCACTACCACTAACTATACTTCATATTGCTGTCTTCATTATCTGTGTATCATGTAAGTAGTTCTTTCGTTACTTTGCATTTGGCGCGTTTCAATGTAATATATGAAATCAGCAAGCCATGAAACAGATTGAAAGGTGGAAGTTCGTCAGGTCCCTGGATTGCCTCTCCGTCTGGCTCTCGTTTAAGAGATAGTCATCGTGTTTAATTATCACATACAAAAAAGAAGATGCCACCGTCAAACGCTACATATTTACCCTGCAATGTGGCATATTTTTTTCTCAGCAATGGATGGCTTCGATGAGATCTTAGTTGTATAAGCCAGTATTTTAGCTGTTCAAATATGTTCCACCTCGAAAATCATCTCCTCTACGTCTACATCATTTCCGCAATCCAACTAGCGGTGTGTGTTGGAGGACGATTCTGGTACTTCTAGATGATCCCTCCTTCTCAGTTCCACCCGAAAATCGTGCACTGGGAAACAATTTTTGGTAAGTATCTGTATTAGCTCCAATTTCTAGAATTTTCTCGTTCTGGTCATTTCACGAGATTTATGTGAGGAAAAGCAATATGTTGTTCAAGTTTTCCCAGGTAGTTTCTCTCTCGAAATTTCAATAGTAATCCTCTCCATGATGCACAATGCCTCTCTCGTAACCTCGCCATTGGATTTCGTTGAGCATCTCTGTAACGCTCTCACAGCGACAATACGATCCTGTGACAAAACGAGTTTGGCAATGGAGGTATGAAAACAAATAGCCGCGTGATTAGCCGAGCGGTCTGGGTCGCTGCAGTCTTGGACTGTGCGTCCGATACCGGCGGAGGTTCGAGTCCTCCCTCGGGCATGGGTGTGTGTGTTTGTCCTTAGGGTAATTTAAGTTAAGTAGTGTGTAAGCTTAGGGACTGATGACCTTAGCATTTAAGTCCCATAAGATTTCACACACATTTGAACATTTTGAGAACAAATTATTTATTCAAAAGGGTGGCTGAGTTTTTCCTATCCCTCTACGAGATAAAACCTTCCTCTAACCCCTGAAAATGGCAGGAAATAGAAAGCTGGAGTACCTCCACTAATCTAACTCCTCACCTCCCCCTCCATTCCTATGACGTCACATACCCTCACCATTTCCATGATGTCACCCCTGAAAATGGCAGGCAATGGTCAGTCTCTGTCCATCTGCAGGAGAGGACGGTCTCCTCCAAACCATGCATCACTGAGAAAAAATATGTCACATTAAATGGTAAATAAGTAGAGTCTGATGGTGGCAACTTCTTTTATGGATGTGATAATTAAAATGTCGTGACTATGTCTCAAACGAGAGCCAGATGATGGGGCAATAAAGGAACCTTATGAGCTTACACCTTCCAATCTGTTTCACATCTTGCTGATTTCATCTATTACATTGAAACGCCCCACATGCAAAGTATCGAAAGAATCAGTTACATAACTCACAGATATGAAGTATAAGTATTGGTAGCATAGCATCTCAAACAATATACAAGGTAGTCCCTGGTCTGGCAGTGTATATTTACTAGAACAGACACACAGATCGGGTACTTCCAATCTATAGAATCGTACATACTTTTCCTACTGACTTCGATCCCATAGAGGGAGAAACAAGTTAACGGCATTATATTTTGAACCACTGTACTGGCAACATGCGAATGTCGGTTACACTTGTTAAGCTGTCATTTTATTTAGTTTTGGTGAGAAATGGTAATTCTGACCTGGAGAGGAAGGCAGGACATTTAATTAATTACTAATTATCCGCCAGCCGGTGTGGCAGTGCGGTCTAGGCGCTTCAGTCTGGAACCGCGTGACCGCTCCGGTCGCAGGTTCGAATCCTGCCTCGGGCGTGGATGTGTGTGATGTCCTTAGGTTAGTTAAGTTTAAGTAGTTCTAAGTTCTAGGGGACTAATGACCACAGATGTTAAGTCCCATAGTGCTCAGAGCCATTTGAACCATTTTTGAACTAATTATCCATTTACAGATTAATTGGGCGACCTCCAGTAACCAGACTGAAAGATGTGTGTGTTTCCCTCAATGTGCAAGGACCAACTGAGCTAGTTTGCACTATATCCATCAGACACCACTGTTGGACCTTCCCACTCCTCCCCTCCCACACTACCCCCTCCTCCTTCACTGATGAGGAAAGTTCAGTCTGTGCTTCGCTGCAAGCTAGGATGTACATAAGTCTTTATTGTATGTGTGATGTGTTCAGTGGAGATGCTGGTGTCAGATAAGAAAGAGTTCAATAGCTATATCAGTTGTAATCATGCAGCTGAGGACTGTGTCCACAGGTCCCTGCACAATTCCTGGACAGTGATGATTCTAGATGAGTATAAGAATAAGAATTCGTTTCATCAAATAATGAAGATGTAGCAGGATGGACTGAAGTTATATATCACAACTCATACTGATAGATGCTTATACTGCGAACATAGACTTTGAATGAAAAGTCCAGTCAGTCCTCCAAACCACAGGACGTGGGACACTCATCTGCTGCAGCATAGTCACCTTGTTCAGAATGTGTTCCATTGAGACGATGATGGTGACGCAAAGGGAGGATGTTCATAAATGTACTACATGTAAGTATGCAGCTCAAGACTGCATCCACAGCTACCCACACAAGGTTTGGAAAGGAAAGATTATGGATGAGTGTAAGAAGAACACTTTTCAGCATATAATGATGATGCAACATGATAAGTTGAAGATGCATTTCACAAGTTGTGCAGATGGCTGCTTATGCTATAATTGTCCATCTTCTTTTAAATGCCCCATCAATATATCTAAGAGATGCATATGTGTGTGTTTTTCACCCTCAGTCCCAGAGAGAGTGTACTCGTTCACAAAACTGTCAAAGATGGTGCTTGAAGTGGGATTTACTTCCCCACTACTTCCTCTCAAAGAACTAATAGGGTCTTTCCTCCCTCCTGACCTGAAAATTGGGGGGGGGGGGGACAGGAATACAGGAATGCTGTATCTAGTCATGTGATCATGATGGCACTGGTGATATAAGGCAAATATGGAGTCCACCAGTCTCAGTCAGTGGACTAGTAGTACCCATGAAGCATCGACAGCAGCTGAGATCCTCATTCGCTTCCATCTGACAGAAGAAGTGGAATAAGTAAGTACTTATTACAAGTCTTTGCTACTATTACCATGCATAGCAGTTCATTTCCATGGCTCTGTCTGTGGGTGCTTATTGTTTTCTTCTACATCTTTCTTCAGGGGGACCTGCATATTTGAGCCAGCAGCACCCACCAGGCTGTCAGAACTTGAAGTGACCTCTGTCATGTCCAGACCAGCAGCAACAACAGCAGCTAGCAGCTCGTTGGGGCTTCAGCGACATCAGGTCTCTTGGGATCTCCAGCAACATTCGATGATGTAGCACTCCTGGTTAGCATGTTTGAGCAGGACCATGAGTTGCTCTTATCCATCCCACTCTTGAAAATCAGACTCCACCGGGTGTATTAACAGTGACATGAGAACATTTGTCTTGCTGCAACCAGATGGACCTACAGCTAACGCTCATATATTACCAGGAAGAAAAATCCCTTTTTTTCTTCTTAATCTTCTTCTTCTTGTCTTCTACCTCCCAGGACCTGTGGCTAACAAAAAAGTTCTGATGGTTCAGTCCCTGAATCTCTAAAGCAGTGAGCTGGTGGTCCTTCTCCACATGGTGCAGGTCAATACTGGTCTCCAGCATATACACTATCCCATAACATTCTGGTGTTACTGCAAGGACAGGGTATAGATGTGATGGATGAGAAACTGCAAATTCCTCCCAGTGCTTTAAAGCTATTCAGTTTAAGTTATAAAGTAACGGACAGTGCCTCAAAATGCTGAAATATTGGTGTAGAAGCATCAGCAGACAGTGCCTGGGATGTTGTGCTATAGATTGAAAATGAACTGAGGGGTGTTAAAGTGAGGTTCACAGAGTCAGATTGGTATGAACTGTATAATGTAGAACCCTGTATCGACCAGCAGATGATCACAGAGTAAATCCATCCCACTTTCCCCAGGATATTTGCTATGATGGCCTGACACTATCCATAACATCCCTGTGTCACAGCACTATACTCATGCTGAGATCAGGTGGATGGTCCATTTATTTGCAGCACTGTACCATTACAAACTTGTTTGGACTATGGATGGTGCTAGCCATTGTGGTGGAAGACTGAACAGATGTTCAAAGCGCATATAAAGACATTGTGAACTATCTCCATATGTACAGTGTGCATGTAGACATTTTAGAGCACTCTCAACATGAGGTGAAAGGAAGAAGCTTGAGGGATACCCATCAGATTAAGGGAAATACTCGCTGAATTCTGCATGTACAAGAAAGTGTTATTTGCTAAATACTGTACTGGTGTGAAGAAAGAACCAATGGATTTTCTTGATGTACTGCATCCCGTGTACATTGGTTGAAGCATAAATAAAATACGTTACACATATTACCATAAACCTTTTGTTTTTTCTCGCTATAATGTAGCCCTTGTAGCTCATTGGGGAAAGTGCTGATTCTGCTATAGCAGCTGCATATATTATTACAAGTGTTTTTCTACAAGAACCCATGGCACACCAAAACCTGATGTAGTCGACATCATGGCAAGGTGGATTAACCATCAGTACTTTGTTGTAAACGACTGGTCCTGTGTGGAAGAAGACAAGAAGAAGAAGAGAGGGACTTTGCTTTCTGGTGATATACGAGCAATAACTGTAGTTCCATCCATTTGCAGCAAGACAAATGTTCTCATGTCGTTGTTAATACACCTGGTGGAGTCCAATGTTCAAGAACACTGTTTAAATCCTAATACCAGTTTCTGCAAAAGATACAACAACATGTCTATGGTTTAACATACACTAGATTCACTCAAAGCAGAGAAATACCTCCATGAGAAGAAGTAAACCCAAACATCATGTTCATATTTGATGATGTTACTGTGGAAAACCAGGATCAAATTCTACAATATTTCTGTCTTAGTCGTCATATTGGTGTTCATGTATTTTATTTCAGTCAAGCTTATTCCAGAATCCCAAAACATTTTGTGAGGGATAGTGCAGACCTCATTACAGCACACAAAACAATCTAAATTTAAAGCAAATTTACAAAGTGCATGTAGGAACTGATATCTCTTTCAGTGAATTTGTAAAGATATGTGGAGATTGATGGAAACAAACACAGTATGCGTTTCTTGTTATTGAAAAAACACGAAAACTGAATGACAATAGGTATAGCCATAACTTCCAGGAGCATATATATATATATATATATATATATATATATATATATATATATATATATATATATATATATATATATATATATAAGAGAGGTAGGTATCTTAGTACACATCACACCATGGACAAGTCTACGTCCATGCCAGGAACTCCACCTGAGACAACAGGTACACATAGAGAGAGAATTCATCTACACACAGATGAACGTAACGTTAAATACCTAGAGACATATGGCCAGACCCTTCTGAGGCTGATCAACAAATTAGATGCTATGGTTACTCAACTTGGAAAGAGCATAAATGACATAACAGTAAAGGGTGATGGAATTGAAAAGAAGGAATCTGCTAAGTATACAACAAGTTGTTGACTAAGCACATATGAATGGAAGGCAGTTTGAGAGAAGCTATGACTGCTAAGGCTAGGGAAATTGAATAAAGAACACACACTGAGAGAAACTCTTATATCAGTTACAGAATCTTTCGATGAACTCACAGCGAAATCACACATTGATAATGAAGCTCGTGGTTATAGGATGGACAAAATATTTGGTGTCAGTGGTGAAAAACAACAGTTGTTAGGCATTTAACCTATAAGTTTAAAATAAAAAATAATACAGCTAGGTGAAACGGAATTGCAGAGAACAAGTGGTCTAATCAACCTCATTTTACTAAATTCTGCAAAAAACAGTAAATTATTCTCCCAAAGATCTTGAGATGTATGGTGAAATACTACAAATGACTGATGTACATAGGAAAGCAGGAAACCGATGCAGTGCAGAATACAGAACCATTTTAAGGCATATATTAGATGCTTGATACAGCACTGGTGATGTTGACATTCAGCATAAAAAGTCAGCAACTGACCCAGCAGTATATATACTAAAATGATCCCAATGTGCTAATGAATCGACTACGATTGCTCATGGTGTCAGCTGCTGCCAGTAATACTGCTTATTCGAACGAGGTTGCTTCAGTAATTTCTGAGCTTAGAGAGAGAGGTATAACTGAATCAGAATGGAGACAGTAATCTACGTTACTGCACAAACCAGCATGTAAAACATACCCCCGCAGACATGTTGTGATTAAAGGTTTGGCCGTCTGTTTTGACTGAGCGGTTGTAGGCGCTTCAGTCCTGAACCGCGCTGCTGCTACGGTCGCAGGTTCGAATCCTGCCTCGGCCATGAATGTGTGTGATGTCCTTAGGTTAGTTAGGTTTACGTAGTTCTAAGTCTAGGGGACTGATGACCTCAGATGTTAAGTCCCATAGTGCTTAGAGCCATTTTAGCCATTAAAGTTTTGGGTGACCTACGGCTGGCTGATCTTGTAGATATGAAGGAATATGCACATGCTAATAATGGATTCAAATATATTTTGATGGCCATTGATACATACTATAAACTCGCCTGGGCATTACCTGTTAAAACAAAAACAGGAAGGACTCTCACATGGGTGTTTCAGCATTTGTAGCAGACAGGAACAAATCAATGTCTGGACAACCTATAAACTGATCACAGTGAGGAGTTTTACCATAGGTATTTCAAGACTGTGGTACACCAGGACTGTGATACACCACTACTGAACATTCACCCACTTGAAGGAGAGTATAATGAAATGTCTCAACAGACAGAGAAAACGTCAAATGCGGTTGCATTTTAATCTTCACAGCTCACACAAATGGACAAATATCCTCCTCAAAATAATTGCACAGTATAATCTAACCAAACATAACACAATAAAAATGAGACCAATCAATGTTCGTGATAATGGACTTATGGATGTGGTGTACTACTGTATTAAAGTGCTGGGTCCATGTAAACAGAAATTTAATGTGAGTGATTTGGTACATACTCAGAACACAAGACAGCATTTGAGAAGTGTGCATCATGTTCCTCCTAACGTTTATGAGAAAGGATATAAAAGGAAGTGCATTAAGGAATTAAGCATCTACTCAACAGTTGAGCTTCAGATGCAGTGTCACATACTTTGACTTTAAAAGAACGATCCTATGCATTACCTGCAAATCACTTCGCATCGA
Organism: Schistocerca cancellata; assembly: GCF_023864275.1. Lineage (NCBI taxonomy): Eukaryota > Metazoa > Arthropoda > Insecta > Orthoptera > Acrididae > Schistocerca > Schistocerca cancellata. Next base: position 216,309,730 of record NC_064631.1, read on the forward strand.
ATGATTTAAGCAACGGAGTGTGGAGTATTGCATTTATTGGACTGGAGACGTACAGCAGCATTTCGAAAGTGCAGAGAACAAAACCCAAACTTACACATGAAAGGACAGCAGTGGCATTGAAATGTCAGAATACTTTTACACAGACGAAATGAATAGGAGCTCAAAACCACAAATGTTTCTCTTAGAGAGAATGCAGCACTATTTAAATGGCGTTTTCCTGTAGCATAGAGCAGCTTTATTGATGCTGACGATTTCCAATATAATGGAGTGCACAGAGCACAACCAGCACATTAGCGTAACAGGCAAAATAGGAGACACATTATAGGAAACAGTGGTATTTTCGACAAAATTCCAGTCGAATTGCACATTCTGGGGTATAATTACAGTGGTCCTGGTACAAAGCTTCAAAATGTTTGGCTCGTGGTGACAAGGGGCTTAACCTGTTGATGAGACGTGTTTGGAACATAACATTGCATACGCAAAATATAACTATCTCCCAGGATGTCACGCAGCGGATCGAATTTTAGCTGATAAAGCTGATAAAGCCAAGGCAATATACACTCCTGGAAATTGAAATAAGAACACCGTGAATTCATTGTCCCAGGAAGGGGAAACTTTATTGACACATTCCTGGGGTCAGATACATCACATGATCACACTGACAGAACCACAGGCACATAGACTCAGGCAACAGAGCATGCACAATGTCGGCACTAGTACAGTGTATATCCACCTTTCGCAGCAATGCAGGCTGCTATTCTCCCATGGAGACGATCGTAGAGATGCTGGATGTAGTCCTGTGGAACGGCTTGCCATGCCATTTCCACCTGGCGCCTCAGTTGGACCAGCGTTCGTGCTGGACGTGCAGACCGCGTGAGACGACGCTTCATCCAGTCCCAAACATGCTCAATGGGGGTCAGATCCGGAGATCTTGCTGGCCAGGGTAGTTGACTTACACCTTCTAGAGCACGTTGGGTGGCACGGGATACATGCGGACGTGCATTGTCCTGTTGGAACAGCAAGTTCCCTTGCCGGTCTAGGAATGGTAGAACGATGGGTTCGATGACGGTTTGGATGTACCGTGCACTATTCAGTGTCCCCTCGACGATCAACAGTGGTGTACGGCCAGCGTAGGAGATCGCTCCCCACACCATGATGCCGGGTGTTGGCCCTGTGTGCCTCGGTCGTATGCAGTCCTGATTGTGGCGCTCACCTGCACGGCGCCAAACACGCATACGACCATCATTGGCACCAAGGCAGAAGCGACTCTCATCGCTGAAGACGACACGTCTCCATTCGTCCCTCCATTCACGCCTGTCGCGACACCACTGGAGGCGGGCTGCACGATGTTGGGGCGTGAGCGGAAGACGGCCTAACGGTGTGCGGGACCGTAGCCCAGCTTCATGGAGACGGTTGCGAATGGTCCTCGCCGATACCCCAGGAGCAACAGTGTCCCTAATTTGCTGGGAAGTGGCGGTGCGGTCCCCTACGGCACTGCGTAGGATCCTACGCTCTTGGCGTGCATCCGTGCGTCGCTGCGGTCCGGTCCCAGGTCGACGGGCACGTGCACCTTCCGCCGACCACTGGCGACAACATCGATGTACTGTGGAAACCTCACGCCCCACGTGTTGAGCAATTCGGCGGTACGTCCACCCGGCCTCCCGCATGCCCACTATACGCCCTCGCTCAAAGTCCGTCAACTGCACATACGGTTCACGTCCACGCTGTCGCGGCATGCTACCAGTGTTAAAGACTGCGATGGAGCTCCGTATGCCACGGCAAACTGGCTGACACTGACGGCGGCGGTGCACAACTGCTGCGCAGCTAGCGCCATTCGACGGCCAACACCGCGGTTCCTGGTGTGTCCGCTGTGCCGTGCGTGTGATCATTGCTTGTACAGCCCTCTCGCAGTGTCCGGAGCAAGTATGGTGGGTCTGACACACCGGTGTCAATGTGTTCTTTTTTCCATTTCCAGGAGTGTATCTGAAGAAGGGTACTGACAAAGTAAATATTCCACAATTCGAATCGAGAGCAGCTGCCAACATGAGTAACGTAGACGTAAATATCCTCGGAGTAGTGAAGGAACTTAAATCACTTAATAGTGGGTTACTTTCAGAGTATGCTGGTGCAATAGCTCCATACTTAACAATCATATACTGTACAACAGTTCAGTCGACGAAATATTCATATCCAAAGACTGGAAAGAGAGGTAATAGGTGTAGTCCACCAAATTACAGGGCCCGGCCGCTGTGGTCGAGCGGTTCTAGGCGCGTCAGTGAGGAACCGCGCAGCTGCTACTATCGCAGGTTTGAGTTCTGCTTCGGGCATGGATGTGTGTGATGTCCTTAGGTTAGTTAGGTTTAAGTAGTTCTAACTCTAGAGGACTGATGACCGCAGATGTTCAGTCCCATAGTGCTTAGAGTCATTTGAACCAAACTACAGGCTCATATCATTAACGTCGATATGCAGCAGAATTTTGGAATATATATTGTGTTCGAACACTACGAATTACCTCGAAGAGAACGGTCTATTGACACACAGTCATCACGGATTTAGAAAACATCGTTCTTGTGAAACACAACTAGCTCTTTACTCGCACGAAGTGTTGAATGCTATCGACAAAGAATTTCAAACTGATTCCGTATTTATGGATTTCCGGATGCTTTTGACACTGTACCACACAAGCGACTCGTAGTGAAATTGCGTGCCTATGGAATATCGTCTGACTTATGTGACTGAATACGTGATTTCCTGTCAGAGAGGTCACAGGTCGTTGTAATTGACGGAAAGTAATTGGGTAAAACAGCAGTGATTTCTGGCGTTCCTCAAGGTGGTGTTACAAGCCCTTTGCTGTTCCTCATCTATACAAGCGATTTGGGAGACAGTCTGAGCAGCCGTCTTCGGTTATTTACAGATGACACTGTCGTTTATCGACTAGTAAAGTCATCAGAAGATCAAATAAATTGCAAAGCGATTTAGAAAAGATATATGTATGGTGCGAAAATTGACAATAGACCCTAAAAATTGAAAAGTCTGTTATCATCCACATGAGTGCTAAAAGGAATCCGTTAAATTTCGGTTACACGATAAATCAGTCAAACCTAAGGGCCGTAAATTCAAGTAAATACCTAGAAATTAAAGTTACGAAAAAAATTGGAAGAAACACATAGCAAATGTTGTGAGGAAGGCTAACCAAAGACTCCATTATGTTGGCAGGTCACTTAGAAAATGTAACAAATCTACTAAGAAGACTGCCTACACTAAGCTTGTCCGACCTCTTTTAGAATTCTGCTGCGCGGTTTGGGAACCTTACCAGATAGGATTGATGGAGTACATCGAAGAAGTTCAAAGAAGGGCAGCACGTTTTGGATTATCGCGAAACACGGAAGAGAGTGTCACTGAAATGATACATGATTGGGGGTTGACATCATTAAAACAAAGGCGTTTTTAGTTGCAGAGGAATCTTCTCGCGAAATTCCAATCACCAACTTTCTCCTTCGATTGCGAAAATATTTTGTTGACGCTGAATTACATAGGGAGAAATGATCACCATGATAAAATGAGGACAATTCGAGTTCATACGGCAAGATATAGGTGTTCGTTCTTTCCGCTCGCGATACTAGATTAGAATAACACAGAACTGTGAAGGTCGTTCGATGAACCCCCTGCCAGGCACTTACAGGTGATTTGCAGAGTATCCATGTTGATGTAGATGTAGAACCTTAATTTCATCCGAGTTCTGTTTCCGAGCTCAAAATTTCCATACTCGTCAACTAAATGATTTGTTATTAACTTCTTTTCTTACTGCATAACGTTCTCATTCATCAAAAAACCTTGCAGAGCCATACTTTTCATCTGCCTGAACCTCGTCAAAAATGTCAGTGTGTCTACAACTGCTGTACTGGAGGTCATGCATCACGACACTCAAATCCTTTTCCGCTTGCGTCCCCTGCCTCAACTTGTTAAGGTCAACAATACCACCTCTAAGACCAGGATCACAAGAACGCCCCCTCAGCTGTGCTACCTGGCCAGCTGGCAAATGGGTTGTCTCCAGCCGCTCCTGCCTCGCACCATCAATATCAGTTGTGGCTTCACAATTCTGCAGCGTACTAGCTCGCCAACCAGTGTTTTCACCTGGCAGATTTACCCTAAATATTGAGACTCTGACCTCGGTGTCTCTGTCTGATTCAGTGTCAAAACACTATACAGTTTAATGTGCCATGTGGCGTATGCTGACTGTCATATTCAGCCCTCTCACAACGGCTCCCATTACACTGCATGAATGTTGCATGCCTCCTCGACCATCTACAAGCGTTACTGTGCGTTATTATTTCCATCAACGTGGCCATAAAAATCACTCAACTCTTTCCAAGAATCTGACATAACTCTCGCAATCGTCCCACGACGCTGTAATCAACTCCCTACGAATTCAGAACGGTAAGAATTTTCACCACCAGCGGCAAACAGCTCTACAGCCATTGCTGTATCGATATACTTAATCTGCTTCCACCAGAACTCGCAAAAACCTTTCAATGGTCTACGCTCTGGCTGGTATCTATTTCCACTCCATAAATCAAGCAACATGTCCCTCTGAATTTCTTAAAACCGGTATTCCTTTGGCAGCTTATCATGAAGCTTAAATTGACACAAGCATTTGAAATTTCATTCGCTCAGCGAAATACATGCCCTTTTACATATTCCGTTACAAAATAAATTTATTCGTGTGCCAACCAAGGTACCGTCAATACATCTACAAATTCCTCTATGGATAACTTTGGTTACACATTACCTTGTGAATCGAAATAATTCTACTTACGACACTACGAAGGATACTCCTGCTTAGGTAACAGCCAAATGCTGCCCTTTACTTTGAGACAGGTTTAGAATTTCTCAGTCAGTTTTGACCAATTTCGCTTCAACAAAATTATTGTACACTTGTTGCTGCTGTTGAAATAATTCGTGTGCTTTCTAAACAAAGTCCTGCTTGGGATTAGACTCTGTTAGGTGATTTCTAAAATTATTATGATGCTCTCACATGATAGCATCCCTTACATTCTTTACAGGCAACCTTAACTCTGACTTTATGTGAAAGTTTGGTAGATGTTTTCATTCGTTCCCAACTTTTCTGCAATCTGTGCATGTTTCACATCTTCTGCGCACAGTACCAAGTTCCGAGTCTATCTTTGAAATAATGGTTTACGGCAGCATACGCGTGTTAAATGCTCCTCCAATTGTACTCTATATTGAGAAAACTGGTTTCCCATCTGCTGCTTTATTTACGATTTCGATTTTAAATTTAGATAGACAGAAGTTCCCACATTATCAATCTCTTTTTCTATCTGTTTCTACATTTTTAATTTCCGTTACCACGCTGTAATTTACCTTATCAATACTGAAATTTACCCATTCAAACTGTTTTTGAAATGAAACTAAGACTGGCATCGTACTGTAGTAATTCAGACTTTAAGCTACTTACATCTCAATCAAAAAAACATCGAAGCATTTTGCCCAGTAGGTGTGACATTTGGAGACAATAATTCCTCTACTGATGCTGTCATTTGTCTAGTACAATACGCTAGTTACTGAATCACTTGGCCGCGCGGGATTAGCCGAGCGGGCTCAGGCGCTGCAGTCATGGACTGTGCGGCTGGTCCCGGTGGAGGTTCGAGTCCTCCCTCGGGCATGGGTGTGTGTGTTTGTCCTTAGGATAATTTAGGTTAAGTAATGTCTAAGCATAGGGACTGATGACCTTAGCATTTAAGTCCCATAGGATTTAACAGACCTTTGAACATTTTTTGGAATCACTTGGCTTGGGTGCAGCTGGTTCTGTTTTAACTTGAGCTACTGAGAAAACACTAGGAGATTCTGTAATAAGTTTCATCTTCATACCGTACAAAAGTAGTTTACAAATAAGGACTGAAAACTTTGAGAACTTTGATACTGATAACTTCTCTGTGAACGGTGACCATATGAATAGTATCCTCCGTGACAGCCATAACTGCTGGGTTGGGCTGTTATCCTGCTGCTTGTCCCCGGAGCCAGATTCATTTCTCACATCAGGGATTCAACTAAAAGCTTGTTCCGAACAGATTCCTATGATCCTCTTCTGAAACTGCCAACGACTTTCTACCCCAAGTAGTCTGCACCTTATTGCTTGTTATACCAATCCGTCGTCAATCATTCGCGCATTAGGTGTTTTCATTCGGAGAATTTTGCTAATTTCTTTATTTCACTTGTTGTGGACTACAATCTAGGCATAGCGGTAATGGTTAGAATGGAAGAGAAATATACAGGAGCAAAGGTGACGTGATACCAGTGAGTCGGGAAGGTGAAGACGTGTTAAGAAAGGCATACTTTGTAATTTTTTGTGAGCTAGTGTGTTCGGACGGCTGTCAGCCAGTACAGGTGGCTATCCGGTTGAGCAGGCGGTGGGCGCCTCCTGTGGCCGGTATCTGGAGCAGAGGAGCCCCGCCTGTGGAGCGCGCTCTCTGGAGAGCTCAATTTCTCTCCATTTGACTCAATTTGCGCTCAAGCCCCGGACGTCGGCGCCGCTCCAGGTGGGGGTCGTCCTCGGCGCGCCAACCGCTACGCTTTCAGCCGCTGACCGCTCAACTGCAAAGTAGCCTCCATACACCTGTATTATTGCTTGTAGCGACTTTCGTGTTACCTTTACATTTTTAACTTCAGAAAATGATATACAATAGATAGACTATGAAAGGTAAGCGTAGACTACGGTAGTTCTCATGATAGCCTTAGTCAGTTAAGATCGTACCGGCTTTCCTGTACCTCAGGTAGATTCTGTACCTATCAAACGCTACCTCGCATCAGTCGCTTTCTTTATGTATGCGATCAACGTCTTACTAGATTCCCCTACAAATCGGAAATGGTGAACAGTCTAAAAACTGAGAGAGGATATACGGAACGTTTTCGTTACATATAGTTATTCTCCAATATGTTACTTAAAAATAAACGGCATTTATAGCAAAATTGAAACTGCCAGTGTTAATTCAGCTTTTATTCGAAAAAAGTGCTTAATTCAGCATTTATTCGAAAATTGTTGCTTTGTAACGTGAAACAGCTGGATGTTGCAGTAAAAACAATAAAAAAATACAAATTTCTCATTCAGCGCAATTTCCTTAAAAACGTTAAAACTAAAATAGCGAAAAAAAACACAAAACAAATACGTATCAAGCATCGCCTCTGTACTTCGTTGAGCTTATACAAAACATGTTTCTGCTATTCATAAAGAACGTTTATACACTCCTGGAAATGGAAAAAAGAACACATTGACACCGGTGTGTCAGACCCACCATACTTGCTCCGGACACTGCGAGAGGGCTGTACAAGCAATGATCACACGCACGGCACAGCGGACACACCAGGAACCGCGCTGTTGGCCGTCGAATGGCGCTAGCTGCGCAGCCTTTGTGCACCGCCGCCATCAGTGTCAGCCAGTTTGCCGTGGCATACTTAGCTCCATCGCAGTCTTTAACACTGGTAGCATGCCGCGACAGCGTGGACGTGAACCGTATGTGCAGTTGACGGACTTTGAGCGAGGGCGTATAGTGGGCATGCGGGAGGCCGGGTGGACGTACCGCCGAATTGCTCAACACGTGGGGCGTGAGGTCTCCACAGTACATCGATGTTGTCGCCAGTGGTCGGCGGAAGGTGCACGTGCCCGTCGACCTGGGACCGGACCGCAGCGACGCACGGATGCACGCCAAGACCGTAGGATCCTACGCAGTGCCGTAGGGGACCGCACCGCCACTTCCCAGCAAATTAGGGACACTGTTGCTCCTGGGGTATCGGCGAGGACCATTCGCAACCGTCTCCATGAAGCTGGGCTACGGTCCCGCACACCGCTAGGCCGTCTTCCGCTCACGCCCCAACATCGTGCAGCCCGCCTCCAGTGGTGTCGCGACAGGCGTGAATGGAGGGACGAATGGAGACGTGTCGTCTTCAGCGATGAGAGTCGCTTCTGCCTTGGTGCCAATGATGGTCGTATGCGTGTTTGGCGCCGTGCAGGTGAGCGCCACAATCAGGACTGCATACGACCGAGGCACACAGGGCCAACACCCGGCATCATGGTGTGGGGAGCGATCTCCTACACTGGCCGTACACCACTGGTGATCGTCGAGGGGACACTGAATAGTGCACGGTACATCCAAACCGTCATCGAACCCATCGTTCTACCATTCCTAGACCGGCAAGGGAACTTGCTGTTCCAACAGGACAATGCACGTCCGCATGTATCCCGTGCCACCCAACGTGCTCTAGAAGGTGTAAGTCAACTACCCTGGCCAGCAAGATCTCCGGATCTGTCCCCCATTGAGCATGTTTGGGACTGGATGAAGCGTCGTCTCACGCGGTCTGCACGTCCAGCACGAACGCTGGTCCAACTGAGGCGCCAGGTGGAAATGGCATGGCAAGCCGTTCCACAGGACTACATCCAGCATCTCTACGATCGTCTCCATGGGAGAATAGCAGCCTGCATTGCTGCGAAAGGTGGATATACACTGTACTAGTGCCGACATTGTGCATGCTCTGTTGCCTGTGTCTATGTGCCTGTGGTTCTGTCAGTGTGATCATGTGATGTATCTGACCCCAGGAATGTGTTAATAAAGTTTCCCCTTCCTGGGACAATGAATTCACGGTGTTCTTATTTCAATTTCCAGGAGTGTATTTATCAATAACAGCAGGAAACATTTGCCTTTGATCGTGATGAAGAACGTTACATTGTATACCAAATTACATAAATAATTATGCAGACTTTTTATGTTCGTGGGTTTAAACTAAATCTGCTAACGGCCTTGCCGCAGTGGCAAGACTGGTTCCCGTCAGATCAGCGAAGTTAAGCGTTGTCGGGATTGGCTACCACTTCGATGGGTCACCGTCCGGTTGCGCCGAGTGATGTTGGCAAGCGGGGTGCATTCAGCCCTTATGAGGGCAACTGAGGAGCTACTTGATTGAGAAGTAGCGACACTGGTAACGAAAGCTGCATTTTCTGACCACATGCCCCACCGTACCCGAATCCAGCGACGCCCAAGGGCTGAAGATGACACAGTGGCCCGTCGATACCTTTGGGCCTTGAAAACCTCTTCGGACGGCATCTTTTTAATGTAAACTATACTTACATCAAAAGTAATCGCTTTGGTTACAAAAAAGCCAAGAAATTATGCGAACAACTAATTTTTATGACTTATAAAATGCAATTTATATTACGAGGACATAAAATATTCAATGGGGTAACACTAAATGATGTGAGGTTCTAAGTGTATGCAAAACAGACAACCAAACCAACAAAGAGAAATCGTCGGCTCCCAGTTTTTCTCTTGGACATTTATTTATGTTTCTTTCCGTACCAAAGCTACCAAAATTACCGGTAATCCTACCTTTTACTACGTCATTTATGTACTGTACTGGAACTACCGAACCGTAGCGTTGGTAGAGCGCACCTCTAGATCCTAGGGATTGGAAATATGCGTGGGTCATTTCCGTTTTCAAGAGATATCGACAAAAAGACACACAAAATGTTACCCTGTTGTAATATTTTTGTGCTTGCGTATTATGAACTCTCTGGACCCCGAATGTCTCGTCTGAGAAAATCAATATGGGTTCAGCAAAAACTTTCGTGTGTCATGCCGCTCATTCTTTTCGTGCATGCGTCTCAGAAACCAGCAGAAACAACCGTCCTGCATGATCCGTATTCCTTGACTTCCGGAAGGCATCCGATACTGCTGCTTACTGTCGAGTAATATACGTATTTTACCAGTGTACGGAATATCAGACCAGTTTTGTGAACGGATTGAAGAGCTCCTAGGAAAAGAAACCAAGTCACTCTTAAAGGAGAGAAATCTTCAGACATAAATGTAAATTCTTAAGTGCCACATGGCAGTGTTATGGGGCCATAATTGCTCATAATATACAGGGGTTGGACAAAAATACGTAAAAAGAGCGAAAAATGTATGGTTGAAAACAAAGGCATTTAGTAGCTAAGCTTGAATGTTGCGCTGTTGTATTTGACCACGAACAGCACCTGGGCAATGTCATCAGCATGCTGAAAGTGTCAATCGCGGTCAGAACATTGCTCTGTGTAATTATGAGTGCAATATGACGAAAATAAGTGAATTAGAAAGTAGGCAAATTGGTGGTGCGCGCATGGTGGGTGCTTCCGTAACCAAAGTAACCGAAGTGTTTGGTGTTTCAAGAGGCACCGTGCCGGCCAGAGTGGCCGTGCGGTTCTAGGCGCTACAGTCTGGAGCCGAGCGACCGCTACGGTCGCAGGTTCGAATCCTGCCTCGGGCATGGATGTGTGTAATGTCCTTAGGTTAGTTAAGTTTAAGTAGTTCTAAGTTCTAGGCGACTGATGACCTCAGAAGTTAAGTCGCATAGTGCTCAGAGCCATTTGAACCATTTGAAGAGGCACCGTATCGAGATCTATATCACATACAGGAAAAGCGGAAAATCCTCATCCGCTAAGCCACACCGCGGACGGAAGTGTGTGTAGAATGGTTGTGACAGATGCTCGTTGGAGAGGATTGTGGTGAAGAATATGAGGACGACAGCTGCAAAAGTCACTTCAGAATCGAATTACAACTAGCGCAATCTGTCAACACCAAAACAAAACGAAGTGAGCTCCATAAACAGCGAGTTCCAAAACCACTTGTCAGTGATGCAATTCCCATTACAGGAAACTGTCGTGAGTCATGCCGCTTGTTGTTTTCGTGCATGTGTCTCAGAAACCAGCAGAAACAAGCGTCCAGCATGATCCGTATTCCTTGACTAGGAACTACCGACACACGTAGTGAATAAGCAGGTGGTTTGCAGCACTAATATAATGAATCGCTACAATGGAAGAAATTAATTTGGTCAAATGAGTCTTGTTTGACATTGTATCCAGTCTATAGCTGAGTTAACGTGCCAAGAGAGAATAATGGTGGTGTTTGGTGATGGTTTTGGCAGTCACGTCGTTGTGATATTACATGGGCTATTTGGTTACTCTGCAAGGTAGCATTATTGCCAATGACTGTGTGAACATTTTGGCAGATCAGGTCCCGGGTTCGATTCCCAGACGGGTTGGAGGTTTTCTCTGTTGGAGACCGGGTGTTTGTGTTGTCCTCATCATTTCATCATCATCATTCGTGACTGTGATTAGATTGGACTGTCTAAAAAATTGGACTGTGTAACACTTGGGACTTTGTATGGGCGCTGATGACCGCACAGTTCAGTGCCCCACAAACCTTACCTCATCATCATCATACAGTGTTCCTAAATGATGCTGCTGTGTTCCAATACACAGCTCATATGGCCCAGGGCTGGTTTTGTGAGCAGGAGGATGAATTGTCACATCTCCCCTAGCCACCACACTCACCAGATCTGGATGTTATTGGGTCTTTGTTGTCTGTGTTGGAGAGAAGCGTGTGTGGTCACTATCGACCATCATCATTGGTACTTGAACGTCCCACTATGTTACTCACTGAATATTCAATGAACTGTGGATGAAGCCTGACCAACAGGCATTACATGCATTGATCAAAAATGATAATGCATTGAGAATGGATAGTTTCTAGCTGAAATCTAGATCTACCAATAAAATTTCAAAAGGACAACTGACAGCTGAAATCTATTATTTACAAGTTGATACTATTGTGTTCAGGTAAGTCGCAACGTGGGAAAATTGTACAGAAATGCAGGTAGATCTGCAGGCGATCGTCACTATATGCAGTGACTATCAGTTGACCCTCAACAGATGCAACACATTGTGAATAATCAGGTGGTTTGCAGCACTAATATAATGAATCGAGGCATTTATAATTGAATAGCTGTTTTAATACTTCATGTCTGCCTAGGTGTATTCGCTAGTAGGGGATATTCAAACAGTTCCCATGAATTGAAAGTTAATGGCAGTTGGATACCAACATTCAGTGTCTAAAGATTTTAAATGTTTCATGTAACTTACAGAAAAATGAGCCATTTTCGTTCTAAGTTCACAAGCACAATTTTCGCCTCTTTGGAGGACATCTTGCTGTGCCTCAATATGCGAGTTACTAATTATTTCTTGCTTTGGATTGATGGTAAAGCGTTTCATATCCTTGAAGTATCTCAGTAGAATCTTGGGTGGTATACAGAAGCTAAAGTGCTCGCAGTCACTTATCGATCCATCTATGAACTAACATCATCATTCAAGTCCAGACATTATTAGTTGATGTGGAAGCATATGTTGTAAGAGTTGATGTGAGTCCAATGTTTCTCGTACATTCAATTTCCACACTATTCAGTTCGTATCTTATATCTTGAAACAGGAATGTGAAAGCATTATGTGTAAGTTGTGATGCCGCTGCAAGACATCCATCCTTTTTCCCAAATTTTGCTTCAATATACAGGAAAATGTTGCTTGGAATTGTTAAAGTATCGTGGTGTTGACTCAGAATCCTAAAAGCATCATTATTATTAAACGTCACCAAAGAAAAGGTTTGTGGAACTGTTCCTGACATACAGTTCATCAAATTAAACTGGGATAGGTGTATCTGTTGACATCTTTCTGTGGTTTTAGGTATAACAGTTTAAGAAGCTTATAATTTTCTTATATTATCATGTGTTTCAACTGTGATGAGGTGTAGTAATTGCTAAGCATGTCAGTTTTGTACTGTACACCTATGTAGCTACTCCTATTTCAAGTGTAAATATATTACAGTTTGTTCAAAAGTTGACTAGATGCCTGTTTTGGCCTACAGTATTCAACTCAAGATGGTCAAATATCTGTAAAGTCACTGGAAAATACATGCTTTGGCAGGCATCTCCACGATTTTATATCCTGAGCCCACTGTAGGAAAGAATCCGTAGACTAAATGAATCAATCTACCATTAAAATACACATTCAATCCAATATTACAGTCATCCCAAATTGTCCTAAATGGTAGTGCATCTACTGGCTAAGCCAGCTCATTCTTCAGAAAAACTTGACTTCTTGAGAAACCTAAAAGCAGTGCTACTGGACACTTATTTTGAAAGTCTACACATACATACATACATACATTAATCCTTGTTCCATATATCATTAATACGACATTTTGTAATGATGTGGAAAGTGTTACTTTAACATTAGTTCTCTTTACACAAAATAATTAATTTTTTTTACAGTTACTACTCCACATCTAAGAATTCATCTATTGTGTAGAAGGATGTGTCATTCGGAAATTCTTTTAATTTGCTTTTAAATGTTGGTTGGCTATCTGTCAGACTTTTAATACTATTTGGCAAATGACCAAATATTTTTGTGGCAGCATAAATCATCCCTTTCTGTGCCAAAGTGAGATTTAATCCAGAATAGTGAAGATCATGCTTTCTTCTAGTGTTGTAGCTATGCATTTCCTGTCGTTTATGAATTTGGATGGGTTATTAATGACAGATTTCATAAGTGAATATCTATATTGCGAAGGCACAGTGAATATTCAGAGTTTCTTAAATAAAAGTCTGCAAGGTGATCTTGGGTGGGCTCCAGCTATTATTCTGATAACACATTTTTGTGCAATGAATACTTTCTCTCCTAACGATGAATTGCCCATATATATGATGCCATATGTAAGCAGTGAATGAAAATAGGGATAGTAGGCTAGTTTACTGATGTGTTTATCACCAAAATTTGCAATAACCATAATACCATAAGTAGCTCAACCTATCTGTTTCAGTAGATCATCAATGTGTTTCTTCCAATTCAATTTCTCATCAGTGCCCACACCCAGATATTTTGAGTATTCTGTCTTATCAACAGACTTCTGTTCATAGTCTTTATTTACCAACTGTGTTATGCCATTTACTGTAAAGAATTGTATAAACTGTGTTTTCTTAAAATTCAGTGAGAGTATGTTTGCGTTTTCTGAAAGACATTATTTACACGTCCTCAGCTAATTCTTGCTTGTTGGGTGTGATTACTATACTTGCATCATCAGCAAAAAGAAATAGCTTTGCATTTTCATGAATATGGAGTGAGTCATTAATATATATTAAGAACAATAAGGGACCCAGGACTGAACCCTGTGGGTCACCATTCTTGATACTCCCCATTTAGATGACTCTGCTGGTTTTTGCAGACTGTCTGTACTGTTAATTACAACCTTCTGCATTCTTCAAATTAAGTATGAATTAAACCATTTGTGCACTGTCTCACTCATACCACTATACTAAAGCTTATCTAGAAGAATTTCATGGTTCACACAATCGAAAGCCTTTGAGAGGTCACAAAATATACCAATAGGAGATGTTTGGATATTCAATACATCTAATATTTGATTAGTGATAGCATATATAGCATTTTCTGTTGAAATCCTTTCTGAAAATCAAATTGACATTTTGTTAGTACTTAATTTTTACAAACATGTGATGCTACTCTTGAATACATTACTTGTTCAAGAATTTTGGATAAAGCTGTCAGAAACGAGATTGGGCAGTAGTTGTTAGTATCAGACCTATCTCCTTTTTTAGGCAATGGTTTAACAATAGCTTTTTTCAGTCTATGTGGAAAAATGCCGTGTTTCAGTGAGCCACTTCATATGTGGCTGAGAATCCTACTTATTTGTTGGGAACAAGCTTTTAGTACTCGAAATGCCATGAATTCCATGTGAGCTCTTACTTTTGAGTGAATTCATTATTTTCCTAATTTCAGCAGGAGAGGTGGGTTGAGTTTTATTTTTGACAAATTGCGTAGGTACTGGCACTACATATACCTGTACTGCCTTGCATTTTCTAATGAATAACTGTGTCCTGTTTTCTCTACAACACTTAAAAATGATTATTAAAAATGTTTTCTGCTTCTGACTTCTTGTTAACAAACATTTCGTTTTGTTTGATAGAAATACAGTCTTCCTGTGTTCTCGGTTGCCCTGTTTTCCTTTTAACAATATTACAAATTGTTTTAATTTTATTATTAGATGTGCTAATCTTAGACATAATGCACATACTCCTGGACTTTTTAATAACTTTTCTTAATACAGTGCAATAGTTGTTATAATGTTTCACTGTTTCAGTATCGTTACTCGTCCTAGCTATAAGATACATTTCCCTTTCTTGTTTACAAGAATTTTTATCCATTTTGTAAGCCATGGCTTTTTATGTGGTTTCTTACAATTATATTTCATTATTTTCTTAGGGAAGCTGTTTTCAAATATACTCATAAAGGTACCATGAAATAGGTTAAACTTTAAATTAGCATCATGTTCCCTGTATGCCTAGTATCAGTCTAACTGTTGCAAGCTTTCCCTAAAATTTTGGATTGTTAAATCGTTTATTGAATGCACTATTCTCGAGGACTGTTTTGCATTACTGTGTGGACCTATATCATATACTGTAACTATCTGTGTGTTCTGGTTAGGCAGACCATTCTTAACAGGAAAAGTTTTTATTTGATTAAATTTATCTTGGTCTATGAATACATTATCTATTAACGTGCTGCTTTCCTGTACCAACCGAGTAGGAAAATCAATAAGTGATGTCAAATTGAAAGAACCAAGTAATACTTCAAAGTCAAGCTTTCAATCGGAGTCCTTCAGAAAATATTTGTTGAAATCCCCACAAACAATAATTTGCTTTCCTCTGTCTGACAGATAGCACAAAAAAGAATCCAAGTTTTTCAAAAATAATTGAAAATTTCCGAATGGGGACCTATACACCGCTACAATTATAAAAGTGTCATTATTCAGATTAAGCTCACACACACATGCTTCTATACGTCACTCTATGAAGAATTTTTTAGTTAAAAAACTTTTCACTCTGACAGATTTTAACATATATGGCAACTCCTCCTCTCTCCATTGTGTCTCCACTTACATGTGCTGAAAGCTTATATCCACCTACTATTTCCATACCTGTGATTAAATGATGTTCAGACAGGCATAGTACAGCGACTCCACCCCCAGTTTCTAAATTTTCTAAACAAACAAGAAGCTCATCTACTTTGTTTTTTAATCCTCTGATATTCTGATGATATATATTAACAATATTTTTAACTGTGCTCTAACGTGTATCTTGTGACATACTAACATTATTTTCACTGTACTGTTATGAGAATCTTGTGATATTTTCACATCTCTAGTACTTGCCTCTCTGAACTTCTCATTAAGCTTAATTTCAATCATTGTAGGATGACTGGACACTGATATTAGCCTAAAAAAGTACTCGCATGAGTTTCAGTACCCCCCTTCTTAAAGGTTTTGCTATCATCCCTGCCAGTTTACCCTTCCTTTCCTATTGAGATGCAGGCCATGTCTTGTGAAGTCTCACCTACCATTACCATCAACAGGAACCAAACCTAAGCCTGACAAACAAGCAACCAAAGCAGCTGATCTAGCTACATTTGACCCTCCTGACGGAGCTGTTCAGTAGTGGCAGATCATACCACATGAAAGCAGGAACCAAGCCAATATTTGTACGGTTCGTTGCAGATGATATTTGTACCAGGTCACACTAAATATAGTACCCGTGATCCCTATCAATACTGTTTCCCGCTCCACCCACTACCACAACATGATCCTGCTTTGTAAAACCCTTGCACATGATCCTACATCCTCTATCACTTGGCTAAGACAGGCACTGATCTTGAAAATACTTGTGACCTGGTATCTGTAACCTAATTTTTCCTGCAAGATCTGGCCCACACTTCTTCCAAGGCTACTACCTAACAGCAGAACTTTCCTCCTACTTTCTACTTTTTTTTTTGCAACACCTGGTTTTCTAGTGAAAGTGTGTTGAGGGCTGACTACACTTACATCTACTTGAACCTCTTCTTCAGTTGACTGTCCTGTTGTTTTTATCTCCATTTGAAACAAGTCTTTTTACAAACTGTTTGATAGATGCATTTAAATCATCAGTATCATGAACCAAGGGGTATTTCTACAATTTTACAACTTCCTATATCTAGTTTATTGTTTACCTTAGTGAAAAAATGAATGCTGTTGTATGTTTCCACCCCAATAGGTGCAATACTGCATTCCCCTTTCCTTAAGTCAATAGACAGAAATAATTTGCACATACAACTGGTAACTGTTAGTTTAAAGTCAGAGTGAATGGCACTGCATCTAAACCTCACCTGGTGCAACGATGCACATTGTGCTTATTCTTATGCAGTCATCAAGAGGAATATGAAACATAAATATGCGCACAGATATGCATCAGGGTCTTGGTAACAAGGAAACTCGTAGAATGCTTGGTTGTTAGTAAAGAATTCTTCCGGTGAGCATGTCTCTGAATGAATCGAAATAGTAGATATAATTTCACTTTCTTAAACATGTACACTCCCATGTGTTTCATGTCCTCCTGAATTCTTTAGCTTTCCACATTGTGGTAGGCATCATATTTCACATAAACACTCCATAAAATCTCTAGAATGAGAATTTTATGACAAATTTAAGCAGATCGATGTTTGTACGTGGTTTGTTGGGTAGTATAGCTACGAGCTTCTTTTTATGAACTGTCGAAGTCCCTTCCTGTGTGGTTTTAAATATTGTGCTTTCCTCACAGTAACAGATTCCATCATCCTACTGTATATTTTCGCCTTATCAAGTTGTTCTTGAGAGCTCTGTACATTTCTCATTGCTCAGGCTAGGGCTGATGTTCCTCCAGCTAATGATCCAGTAGTTGGAAGTCCTACCAGTGCTCGAATTTGGAACAGGAAAATTCAGTCTGAAGTCTTAGGTAGTGGTGGAACTTGAAATCATTTAATGAGTTTTCTTCTTACTTATTTCGGCTTCAGGATACTTTTAGTTGCTGATACAGATGGTAAAAGGCAATTTCTTTAATCATTATTTGGTTTTCTTCTTTTTCTTAAGGTGACAAATAGTGCTCATTACTGTCAGAAATGTATCCCTGTACTCAAATTATGTGCACATTACTTCATCAGCTGCAAATGCTGCAGTATGCTGTCCTAAAGCAAGACCATTCTTGCACATGTTTGGTTTTCCTTTATCGCTACATGCTAACGGCTTTTCCAGCTTTTTTCCTGGCCTGGATTAGTTATATGAGGGAACGTGTAATTCTTTAAGAATACCGTCACTACCAAATACAATGTGCACCCTACCAGGTGCATTATATTACTGCATGATTGGAGGGTTTGCATACCTTATTATACTCCATGTTTTTGAGATTCACTGAGCTGTCGTGAAATGAAGAGAAGCCAAGTCATTTAGTCAAGACTTTATACCCCCATTGACTTATGATATGCTGTGTGAGAGACATGTCTGGTGCTTTGCTTTCCTGTAATCCTTTTATGTAAAAACAACTAGCTGTTCACTACTATCCTTGTTCTTTCAGATTTAAGAGCTAGGGCTAGTTTGTTGCACTTTGTTCTTTCAGATTTAAGAGCTAGGGCTAGTTTGTTGCACTTTGTAAACTGTAAAAATCTCTGTTGACCAGTTTGGTAGGTATGATATCTTGAGTGCAGTGTTCTATTTTGGAGGACATACAAAATCACCTACATTAAATTTCTGCTTGTGTGGATGCACCAATTTAATACGATTGTATGCTGTATTAGTAGCTCATTATCACGAACATCAATTGGTTTCACTTTTATTGCCCAATGTACAGTTCACTTGTACTGCATAGTTATCTGTGGAAGGATATACATCCGTTTTTATGACCTATGAAGATTGAAATGCATCCACATATGGGTTTTTGTGATTCTGTACAATCATTCCACGACACTTCCCTTCATCTGGGTGAATTCTGAGTTGTGGCGTATTCAATTTTGCTCCATTCCCAGATTCAAATATTTATTACAAAAATCATCAGCATGTATGAAGATATGCATGACATCTGCAGCAATTGTTCAAACATCTCTACAGCTTGCTTCCTCATCTTTGTTTAGACAGGTAAAGCCCACAGAAATTTTGATTACATATTAATACCAATGAAATATTTTTGCTACTTTCACTTATCTTAAAATTATATGACATCTACAAGATTTGTGCTATAAATCATCCGGACCTTAAATCACAATGCACCTGTGCAGAAATGTTTTGTGTCCAGGTTTGTGGCTTTCTTGAACTACTCACTTCTAATTATTCAATAATGTGTCTTTCTCGAAGCTCTGAGACGTCTGATATAACAACTGAAAGAAAAACAGCCCTTGGTCACTATTTTTAACAAATTAACTTGGTTTCAACACTGCTAGGAGTTTCTTCCTCAGAATTCAAATCAAAGAATGGTCTATATTCTATAACAATGTCACAGAATTATGACTAAAATCGTATGATAGGTTATAAGTACGGAATCATCGTAAAATACTGGCATTACTTATATGTAATTTATAAAATAATAAATATGCCAAAATGGCATTAGTCACAAAGATACTTAAGATAAAGAAAACTGTGATGGCGAGACACTAAGGGCTGCTAGTTACTTGCGTGGTGCAGGTTCCAAAATGGTGAAGTGTCTCTCAGCTTCAGTGTTGTAGCTCTGTACATGTTAATGATGGATATCTTCTTGGTAAAGATGTAGGTCTGGAAGAGGATGAGAAGGTCATATTCTGTTGTCATCTACACTCGACGTAATCCATCCTGCTACATACATGCTCCCACTTCATCCCATTAAACAACACTTTAGCTCCACATTGATTTCTGTTATTATTTTGAACTCAGTATCTGGTGCTATGCCTGTATTCACACATTCGTATCCCCTTGCAGTCTACTGATAAGTAGTGGTGAACAACAATGAACAAAATCTGCTTAACCACTGTTTGATGAGTGGTGGTGCAGACATTGGAAACTTTGTGTCTGAGGGCAGTTGCGTATCCTGCACCAATATATCAGATGTGCAAAAAAAGTCCAGATTACGCGAGGTCTGATAGCGTTGGCATATGTCGAAGCAAGCATAACCTAGAAGACTATCTCTGCACACAAAAAACAGGGGCAGAAAGTAGTAGCTGAAAAGATACAGAAATAAATGCTAGAAATCAAAGACTAGCAATTACGTCTCCACTACCCAGCAGAATGAGCTGGCGGATGAGATGCGACAAATTTGCGAACGGGTCGCTCGTGTAGAAATTCAGCCAAAATCAAGAGTCGTCACCGAGGGTTCGTTGGTCGCCAGGAAGATCAAAGACAAAATAGTGAAACCCAGCCTGGAGCCACATCCCCGGCACAGGCCAATACGGCAGGAGTGACCTCTTAAAGGGTTACGACGCTTGGCCAACAGCACGCAGCCAGTGGCACATAGTACACAAAGCATCGAGCCGGACCCCAACTGCGCGTGACTCAGACGTACGGTAATATTACTTCATGACTCTGGTGAAACGAGACGAAGGTACAAAAGCATTCAGGGATTGGTCGGCCATGAAATCTTGGGCGCACGCGCGCTAGAATTTAGAGAAAGGCCAAGGGCCTTTCGACTTAAAACATTTTCAACTTAAAACATTTTCTCTCAAGACAACATTTTCAGGTGTACAAAGAGAACCAAAATTCATTACACTACGAGTCATGGATTTCCCAGTATGATAGCGTACTAACCGAGTCATGAGCAGTAGTATTCAAATTGGAATTTGTCTGTGGATACCTGGAAGGTCCTGTAGTAGAGCACATGCGTAACGTTGCAGCAAACTGCCGCAGCTACATTGAATTCAGAAAGGTTTTCCTCAAGACAGAAGACAATCAAGAAAGTATTAAACAGGGGATTATGTTAAGGAAGGAGTACGATGCGTCGGGGTGCCTCAGTCCAGCAAAGTTTTTCGAGACGTTTGTCAACAAGAAGCGTTACCTGGACCAACCGTATAGCGATAATGGGAGAATGCGACACTGCTACATGAAACTGCCATTGAGGTAACTAGGAAATGTTCATTGGGAAATATAATGACACAATAGAGTTATTCGTCCGCCGCTCGTGGTCTCGCGGTAGCGTTCTCGCTTCCCGAGCTCGGGTTCCCGGGTTCGATTCCCGGCGGGGTCAGGGATTTTCACCTGCCTCGAGATGACTGGGTGTTTGTGTTGTCCTCATCATTTCATCATCATCCAGGAAAGTGGCGCAATTGGACTGAGCAAAGATTGGGTAATTGTACGGGCGCTGATAACCACGCTGTTGAGCGCCCCACAAACCAAACATCATCATCATCATCACAATAGAGTTATTCAAAAGTGCTCTACGAGAGTTAGATTTTGTCAAGAAACTACGGAACGCTAGGGACCGAATGAGGCATAATGAACGAAATTCGCAAGGTGCATCGGGAAAAAATAATGACGGGCTAAACACAAACAGAAATAGAGCGACAAGACACCAACATCGAGGCCAAAGGTTTAGCAACGAGCCTCAGTGGAGTGATAGAAGCAGATGGGGAACGAACGGTGGTAACTTCCACGAAAACAGAAATGCATCAGGAGGGAAATGCAAAATCAATTCATTTTCCCGATCTGGAACTCAGGTCAAATAAGGAATAATGAAGGGACTGGTAGGCGAAGTCCGCAACGTGATAACGAGAATGACGTAATGGAAATCAGACCACCAAACCCTTCAAACAGAAAACGCAGCAGAAGTCCGCTTAGGAATTGACAGCCGGCCGCTGAGGTCTCGTTTACCATTAAATTAGTGTTAAGAATCATTTGTTTTCATTTCATTTATGTAGTCACTTACTGTATCGTTCTTTATTTGTTTACTCTTACACGTTTTTGGATCATTTATTTTTATAATTAGAGGATGTGGCATCTGATTTATGGGTCTGGCGTTTGTAGTTCTCTGTCCATCATTTCCACATGCCGCAAATTTGAGACGTACTGCTATCCTCTCACAGACAGAAATTTATTTCGTGGATAGGAATGTGCCGATTTCTCGGCGGAAACCTCTTGGGTTTATGATAAAACTGGTTCATTGCTGTGTTAGTAGCTTCTCAGGACGCAGCAAAGGTGTGTAATGGAACAACGTGAAAATTGTATTTTTTGTTCAGAAATAATAATGTAATTCAGAATAATATAATAATAGTCTTGGAGACACTATTCTTCTCAGAATTCAACTTGGAATGTAGTAGTGGTTTGGTATCTTCCATTGATATTGTGTGCTTTGTCGGTGGGGCGCATGCACGGTCTGTTGCACCATTCGGAAAGAAGAGGTGATAGTGTTGCCACAGAAGTTGATATGTGGTTCGATAGTGGATCTTGGCGTGATCTGGATCATTCCACCGATACCGACGGGAGTATGGGGGTATCTTGTGATATGGACATGGTTTGTCCACGCCAGAGCCGTGTTGACGTTCGAGTGTGTGTGTGTTTTTCTTTATTTTATTTTTTTCTCGTTGTGGTTCGATTAAGATTATTAACTATACAGCGATGTCTTTTCATTGGTGGTTTTCGAGTGTGGTTAAAATTACAGATAATCAGCTATGATGCGATATTTTTCGCTCGTGGTCCTTTTTCGTCTGTGGTTATTGCTTATGAATTATAGCCAGCAGTGCGATGATGTTTGCCTTGTGGTATTTCGATCATGGATCGCCAGCCGAAGAGGTGCGTCATCAGCAAAGTTTTGTACTACGTGTCGTGAACATGTGGAGTGCAAAACACGGTAGTACGTTTTTAGATGAGCAAGAAGGAAATGGCGAATGGGACCAGATACAAAAAGAGATGGTTCAAATGGCTCTAAGCATTATAGGACTTAACATCTGAGGTCATCAGTCCCCTAGACTTAGAACTACTTAAACCTAACTAACCTAAGGACATGACACACATCCATATCCGAGGCAGGATTCGAACCTGCGACCTTAACAGCCGCGGTACGAAAAGGGAAGATAATCAAAAATGCTTATTGCACTACAAACTATAAGGAAACTCGTATTACAAGTCTTCGCAGCAGCTATTATTTGATGATACATGTA
Source organism: Schistocerca cancellata (assembly GCF_023864275.1). NCBI lineage: Eukaryota > Metazoa > Arthropoda > Insecta > Orthoptera > Acrididae > Schistocerca > Schistocerca cancellata. Next base: position 216,332,567 of record NC_064631.1, read on the forward strand.
CGTCGATTTTTGAAAGTTATTGGTCAGTTTCAGAGGGAAAGTTGAGTTCTTCCCTGACAGCACAAAGAAGAGTGGGCAGATGGCGATGAGCGGTATCCGACCCAGATTCTGCGCCAGACATCCGCATCAGCGTTACCATCCAATAATTTGGCATTAGGGGAAGTATCAAAGTCCAGATTAGCGTAAAGTAGAAAGAGTTAGAGGAAGCTAGATTTCGTAATGGGTAGAATAATTAGAAGTATGTGTTGCATGGTCTGGGAGTGCTTGAAGTATGACTGTGCAGGCTGTGCTGGCTTATCCCATTGGGGTGCAGGAGTTGTGTTGGGAAACTTACAAAACACTGACACACACAACAGCAACATGGCTTCACAACTAGAAAATGAGTAGTCTATGTCTTTCAGGTGAACGAATAATTAGCGATGATAGTGCAATCTTTTTTATAAGGAATTCTCAATAGTGACGTTGTTTCACTGAAACAAAGCACTGGGGCCGATTTTTCCATTAATCATATTATAATGATTCAACTACAAAGACCGAGCGGGGTGGCGCAGTGGTTAGACACTGGACTCGCATTCGGGAGGACGACGGTTCAATCCCGCGTCCGGCCATCCTGATTTAGGTTTTCCGTGATTTCCCTAAATCACTCCAGGCAAATGCCGGGATGGTTCCTCTGAAAGGGCACGGCCGACTTCCTTCCCCAACCTTCCCTAATCCGATGAGACCGATGACCACGCTGTCTGGTCTCCTTCCCCAAACCAACCAACCAACCAATCAACTACAAACAGATCATATTTTTGTTACAATTTTCTGTGTAAGTGTTTTTGTAAACCACAGCAGAAAAGCATGTACTAAGGAATGTGCTGAGGACTATGGCGCTCCAAACGGTCATCAAGAAGCAGACCGTGGCTGGACGTGGCATGGTGCAGGGCAGGCATCCATATCGCAACATGGCTGGTGGGGCTGGTGAAAGAAGTCCCACGCACTGTGGCTGAAAGCATCAGCACGGTTCCTCGCCTGCAGCCAACAGGTAATAGAGGATGGCCCTTGACGTCATGAGACCACCCAGGACCACTGCTGTTGAAGCAAGATCAAAAATTGTTCAAATGGCTCTGAGCACTATGGTACTTAACATCTGAGGTCATCTGTTCCCTAGAACTTAGAACTACTTAAACCTAACTAACCTAAGGACATCACACACATCCATGCCCGAGGCAGGATTCAAACCTGCGACCGTAGCGGTCCCGTGGTTCCAGACTGAAGCGCCTAGAACCGCTTGGCCACACCTACCGGCGTTGAAGCAAGAGGCTTGAGCTACCCACCCGAATGTAGTGCCACTGTCGACGAGAAAGGAAGGATTAGAGAGCGCCAACACTGTCAACTGCTGCAGGAGGACTGTCTTCAATAAGAGCGACAGTTTGTCAATTGCTGCCCCATTTCTGGTCTGTCAGAGTTCCTGCAGGTTGTTGCCATTGACTGCAGACTGGTACTGCTTCTTACACTGCTACCACCACTAACGATGTTAAGTAAAGGGCTAATTCTTCTCTTAGCACCAACTCAGTTGCTACAGCTGCCACATCCAACTTGTTACACGTCGCTTGAGCGTAGTGCGGCTTTTATTCGTGTGTCTAATGTTAAAGTTAATTTTTGGATTCCATAAAGACCCTTGAGAAGAATAAATGTGTGGCATCTGAACGCCCCCCGTATTGCTTGAAACGAGAAAGTACAGATTTTCAATAATTTTGCTGTTAACACTATATCTGAAACGATGAGATTGATTTTCGACAGTTTTGCAGTTGATAATGCATTTGAAAGCTTATAAGAGTGTAGATCGTCAATAATTTTGCTTTTAACACCATTATATACACTAAAGGCCATTAAAATTGCTACACCACGAAGATGACGTGCTACAGACGCGAAATTTAACCGACAGGAAGAAGATGCTGCGATGTGCAAATGATTAGCTTTTCAGAGCATTCACACAAGATTGGCACCGGTGGCGACACCTACAACATGCTGACATGTGGAAAGTTTCCAACCGATTTCTCATACACAAACAGCAGTTGACCGGCGTTGCCTGGTAAACTGTTGTGATGCCTCGTGTAAGGAGGAGAAATGCGTACCATCACGTTTCCGACTTTGATAAAGGTCGGATTGTAGCCTATCGCGACTGCGGTTTATCGTATCGCTACATTGGTGCTCGCGTTCGTCGAGATCCAATGACTGTTAGCAGAATATGGAATTGGTGGGTTCAGGAGAGTAATATGGAACGCCGTGCTGGATCCCAACAGCCTCGTATCACTAGCAGTCGAGATGACAGGCATCTTATCCGCATGGCTGTAACGGATCCTGCACCCACGTCTCGATCCCTGAGTCAACAGATGGGGACGTTTGCAAGACAACAACCATCTGCACGAACAGTTCGATGACGTTTGCAGCAGCATGGACTATCAGCTCGGAGACCATGGCTGCGGTTACCCTTGGCGCTGCATCACAGACAGGAGCGCCTGCGATGGTGTACTCAACGAAGAATCTGGGTGCACGAATGGCAAAACGTCATTTTTTCGGATGAATCCAGGTTCTGTTTACAGCATCATGATGGTCACTCCGTGTTTGGCGACATCGCGGTGAACGCACATTGGAAGCGTGTATTCATCATCGCCGTACTGGCGCATCACCCGGCGTGAGGGTATGGGGAGCCATTGGTTACACGTCACGGTCACCTCTTCTTCGCATTGACGCACTTTGAACAGTGGACGCTACATTTCAGATGAGTTACGACCCGTGGCTCTACCCTTCATTCGATCCCTGGGAAACCCTACATTTCAGCAGGATAATGCACGACCGCATGTTGCAGTCCTGTACGGGCCTTTTTGGATACAGAAAATGTTCGACTGCTGCTCTGGCCGCATATTCTCCAGATGTCTCACCAACTGAAAACGTCTGGTCAATGGTGGCCGAGCAATTGGCTCGTCACAATACGCCAGTCACTACTCTCGATGAACTGTGGTATCGTGTCGAAGCTGCATGGGCAGCTTTACCTGTACACACCATCCAAGCTCTGACTCAATGCCCAGGCGTATCAAGGCCATTATTACGGCGAGAGGTGGTTGTTCTGGGTACTGATTTCTCAGGATCTATGCACCCAAATTGCGTGAAAATGTAATCACATGTCAGTTCTACTATAATATATCTGTCCAATGAATACCAGTTTATCATCTGCATTTCTTCTTGGTGTATCAACTTTAATGGCCAGTAGTGTACTAGTCTGAAATGGATTAACTTTACTCTTTACGTCTTAGCACGCAAGGTGTTGATGCTAGCAGTGTACCTAAAATCACTTGTTAAAAAGAAATAAAGATGGAACAACTGATTGTCAGTAAAGCTAGTTCCTGCACCGTAAGGTTATGAAATGATGTGTCACAGTATTAATAAAGGAAAGAATGTCGCTGGTCGGTTGTCAACACTCCGCCAGGTGACATAGGAGCAAACAGGCGCGGCGGGGCGGAGGGCTGCGTAGTGAGCAGCGCCGCGGTGAGGCTGGCAGGTGAATCAGTGGCTGTAATTGCGGGCCCGCCGCGGCTGCTAATGAAATGTGGCAGCGGCCCCGCCCTTCCGGCTGGCCCACTCCCTCCGCCCCCCCACCCCTCTCCCGGCGATATTCTACTTCATTTACTTGATCGGAGGGGGCCACGTGCACCTAATGAAAGTGTCTTTTCTCTGATTTGGCGCTGATTAAAGCCGGCTCGAGGAGCCTCTCGCCGCTGCCCTCGCCCAGCCCGCTCCGTTCCGCTCGTGTGTTTCTCGTCCCAGCACGTGCCGCCAGTCGAGGCTCGCACTGCCAAGTCGGGTCTCCTGTCGCAGCGAGTCTTCCGCCGAGCAGGCACTGTTGTGTGTTATTGTGTTTTTCATTGAACTTAATATTGAGCACTACTGCTACATGCTTTGTCCCCTCACCCTACACCCATCATTCTAAAGGGTGTCCAGCTTTCTTTCTCACTTGGCCCACGAAAGTACTCCGTGCCCAAACTCTCCTTGGAAACGAAGAGTCCAGAGCAAGACAGAATAAAATAGAAGAACTGTAGGCATTTCGAACACAGAACTGTTTTAGCCATAGCTGAAAGAAGTAGAGATATCAGTAATAACTCCCCTTGACAATAAATCATGTTTACTTTCGACAAAATCAACAAAATAATTTACCTCGTAGAGGCGTTGTCCGCGGTTACAAAAACAGCATAAATGTGATGAGTTGACCTCCTGGAAATATGGTGAAACAGGCTGAATTATGGGGAGAGGAAGAAAAGAAACGGAAGGACTAGTGGTTGAACAAGGAATGTGAGGAATTGGTAGAGGCTCGCAGGAAAGCCTGGAGCAGCAAGAAGGACCAGAAAAAATTGGAAGTTTTCTTAGCAGCGAGAAAGGAAGCGGTCCGAACAATAAGGTAGACCAGAAGACAGAAGATGAATCAGGAACTGGACGAGATTGAGACCAACTTCAGGAAAAACAACAGTAAAGAACGGTTGATAAGAGATAAGAAAGGGGATCTTGCTGTTAGTGCGAAGGAGAACCGTCAGATTTTTGCAGAGTACTTTCACGACCAGCTGAACTGTGAACTTCCTGAAGACGACCTGGAACTGGGGACTGACACAGAAGAGAGAGAGCCACGCTCTCCAATCAGGGATGAAGTCGCACGTGTCATAAGCGATCTAAAGAATAATAAGGCAACTGGAGAAGATGGTAAAGCAGCCGAGATGATAAAGCGGGGAAGCAACAAAGCTATAGACAATATGACCACCATAATCCACCAGATCTGGAGAACAAAGAATTTGCCGGAAGGATGGAAGAATGCGATTGTTTTTGTTGTTTACTACTAACCCCAGATATTTAAACTTATCTACTTCTCCAAACATGTGGTTATCGATTTGCGTTGTTTCCTGTCTTTTTGTTCTGTAATTTATTTCTACCCTCGCGGATTTTGTTTTACCATCTTTTTCTTCTAATACAAGTTCTTTTGCTTTTTGAAAGAGTTTCTTTGCCAGTATTTTAAATTCATTCCAATTTTCAGCGATTAGTGCTATGTCATCTGCAAAGGCCAGTATATTTATTTTTGTTCCTATATTAATTCCATCTTCTGCTTCACTTGCTGCGTCTAGCACTTCCTGTATTACAATGTTGAACAAGAGCGGTGATATTCCATCTACTTGCCTAACTCCTGTTTTTATGTCAAACGCATTAGAATATTCTCCATCCACTTTCACAGCCCTTTCGAGCCTTTCAGTCTCATTTTCATAAGATTTATAATCTTCTACGGTATTCCGAATTTCTGCATTTTCTCCCACAACTTATCTCTGTATATACTGTCATAGGCTTTCTTAAAATCAGCAAATAGTATTGCCATTGTTTTGTTATACTCTCAATATTTGGATATGGCTTCTTTCTGTATGAATATCTGGTCAGAGATTGAAATATTCTTCATAAATCCCTCTTGTTTCTCATTTATTATCTCTTTTAAATATGGTTCTAATTTTTCTGGAGTATGTTGGAGTACACCTTACAGTCGGTGCTAATTAATGAGATGCCTCTGCAGTTCCTGCGTTGCTGTTTGTCGCCCTTTTTATGAATTGGTGTTATTATCGCTTCTGTCCACCCCTCCGACAGTCTTGCTTCGTTCGAGATGTTTGTAACAAGTATGTGTATTTGTTTTGCAATTTTTATTCCTCCCTTATTAAACAATTCAATTGTTAAGCCATCTCTCCCTGGAGCTTTGTTGTTTTTTAGTATTTTGATTGAGTCTATTCTTTTTCATTGTCGGCGGTTCCCCGAAGGGATCTTCACTCTGGTAGTCATGTGTTGCTCCATTTCTGCACTTATGTCTTCAACATTTAGAAGCCCCTCAAAATATGCCCTCCAAATTTCCATACCTTTGGATCTCTCCAGAACTGTATTGCAACGTTTATCTGTAATGCTATACATCTGCATTACATATCTTTTTCTGAAAAATCTGACTGATCTATAAAAGTCTCTTGCATTCCCTGCACTTTTACCCTCCTCTGCTCTTCTGATTAGACTATCCACATATTTTCTCTTTTTCCAGAAGATTTTTAGTTTCTCTGTTAACATTTTCATATGCTTCTTTGTTTTTTTGGAATCCTCGTGTAGGTGTTTTTCTTTCGCTGCTCTTCTTTCTTTCACTTTCGCGCACTTTCTTCTGAAAACCATGGATTTTTCTTCCTTCTTTTTCTTTTTACGCATACTTCTAGCGCCGCTGCTTCCACATTTGCTTTTATTCTTTCCCAGTGGTCATCAATATTAAGGTTGTCTTCCATTGTTAGAACATCAAATTTGTTTTGCAGCTCAGTGACACATTCTTGTGCTTTGCCATTATCCTTCAATCTATGTTAATGTTATGGTTTTTTTATGCTTCCCCCCCCCCCCACTTGGGTTATCTATGGCTATTCCTTGGCGTACCTCAGCTACGACTAGATAATGGTCTGTGACTGCCTCGGTTCCCCTAATGGTTTTCACATACATTATACTGCTTTTACGTCTTTGACCTGCCAGGTTTTTTGTTCTTACATCTGGTGGTACCTAAGTTACCTTGTGAATGTCCTTCCGAGGAAAGTGTGCACTCATAACCCTTAGGTTGGCTGCACTTCCACAGCTTAGTAGCCTTACTCAATTATCATTACTTTCAACATGTAGGCTTTCAGTCCCAGCTATTCCTTTCCAGATGATCTCCCTTCCAACTTTAGCATTGGCATCTCCCACAATGTGTTTCATATCACGTTCCGGTGTCTTAATAATTACCACTTCGAGAATTTCATAAAAATTGTTTTTCTTTCCGTCCTACTCTTCCTCGGTCGGAGCAAATAGTATAACTATTGTTGTATTTGTGAGTCTACCTTTTACTCTCATGACAGCTATTGTTATCGTCGATCGGTTGGAAATCAATTCCTGCCGTTGCTAAACTTTCGCTGACCATACAACCTACTCCCTTCTGGAACTTTCCATCTTCTGATCCAGTGTAGCATAGAATGGGCCTGTCCGTTTCCAGTTTTCCTGTTCCTGGATATCTAACTTCTTGCAGTGCACAAGATCCATTTCATATCGGTCGAGTTCTTCTGACAGAATGTTGAGAGCTCCAGGTAGTGCCGAAGTCCTAATGTTCCACTTTCCAAATCGTAAGTCATTGTTCGTTTTCTATATTGCTTGTTTGTATTTTCCTCCGAGGCTTTTTCTTGACGTTTCGTAACAAGTTCTTTTTTACGGAACGTTGTCATCAGCAATAAATTTTTATGTGTTTAAATAGCAGCGTAAAATTTTGTCGATGTTGTGGTAACTACAGTACTCAAATGGCTCAAATGGCTCTAAGCACTATAGGACTTAACATCTCAGGTCATCAGTCCCCTAGACTTAGAACTACTTAAACATAACTGACCTAAGGACATCACACACATCTATGCCCGAGGCAGGATTCGAATCTGCGACCGTAGCAGCGGCGCGGTTCCGGACTGAAGCGCCTAGAACCGCTCGGCCACAGCGGCCAGCAACTACAGTTCTCTTTTTAGCAGTCACTGTATTCTCCTGAAGACGAAAAGATACTGTCACGTGTTTCCTATGAAATGAAGGAAAACTTAAAAATGGACAAACACCTTGAAAATAGTAACAGAGGATCCTCAATATAAAAAGTGTAATGATATGTTCATAAATAAGTAAAAAGACTTTATGTTACTTGTTAATGGCTTATTCGAACAATCATTAGCCTGTCACACCCATCAAGTACCTTTGTGCATCCATATGGCATGTATCACACAGAGAAACATTGGAAGCATACTAAGAAGACTAATTCCTGTAATGAATGAAAATACTCAACTGCACGATTCTTGAGTTGTTTTTGTGTGCAAGACCATTACCAAAATAAACGGGTAGAAGTATGAAGGAGGATTCAAATTACATTAAGCGATTGGTAACAGGTTTGTCTCCAAAAATACGTCAGCCACACAAAAAAACGCAAGTTAATGTCAAGCATCAAATTGTTATTTCCACACACATGCACACAAACCTGTCCAAACTTTCAACTGAAACACGACTGTGGACTACCGCGTTAACAGCTCAAAATCTATTGTCCAGATTGTTTCAAAGACACATGTAGCTAAAAAATAGCATTTTAAGCAGGTGACTGACATTCCATTTTAGGCCTAAACGAGGTGATGTACAACAAAGTACTTGACCCAAGTCTATAACTGCACAAAACTCGTATTGGCTAAAATACCATGCTGAATCATCAAGCACACAAAGAAACAGCCTGTCTCGATTACTGGCAGCTTCTGGAAGAAATCAATTATTGTAATCCTAGAATTACATGAGGATATGAACAAACCCAAACTTGAACAAATACATTTTTATGACCAAAAAAATAATGCGTCATGTTCAGCACTAGAAGAATATAATTGATGATAATCACTTGCTAAAATTTCTTTGTATGACGTACCATCTAGGCCTACACGAAGTTAGCCGGCCGGAGTGGCCGTGCGGTTCTAGGCACTACAGTCTGGAACCGAGCGACCGCTACGGTCGCAGGTTCGAATTCTGCCTCGGGCATGGATGTTTGTGATGTCCTTAGGTTAGTTAGGTTTAAGTAGTTCTACGTTCTAGGCAACTGATGACCTCAGAAGTTAAGTCACATAGTGCTCAGAGCCATTTGAAACCTACACGAGGTTATGCACAAGAACAAACTTCCGACAAAAGCTGCAACATTTACCGACCAGAACTACGCTGCCATCACTCTTATAAGACGGTTATCAACCGTATTTCCGTAATGAACTACTAAATAATACCAAGATGCAATCACAGTGGTACAAAAAAAAAACTGATGTAAATACACAATACAGTCAAACACAAACGAACTGAACAAACACTGTTTTACGATGGGAAGGTCTTCTTACAAGATCTTTGGTGTGAAACTTCCTGCGAGATTAAAACTGTTTGCCGGACTGAGACTCGAACTCGCGACCTTTGCCTTTCGCGGGCAAGTGCTCTACCAACTGAGCTACCCAAGCATGATTCACCCCCTGCCCTCACAGCTTCAGTTCTTCCAGTATCTCGTCTCCTACCCTCCAAACTTCATAGAAGCTCTTCTGCAGAACCTTGCAGAGCTAGCACTTCTGGAGGAAAGGATATTGATGAGACATGGCTTAACCACAGCCTGGGGGATGTTTCCAGAATGAAATTTTCACTCTGCAGCGGAGTGTGCACTGATATGAAACTTCCTGACATATTAAAACCGTGTGCGGGACCGAGACTCGAACCCCAGACCTGTGCCTTTCGCGGGCAAGTGCTCTACCAACAGAGCTACCCAGGCACTACTCACGCGCGAGTGCTAGTTCTGCAAGGTTCACAGAAGTGCTTCTGTGAAGTTTGGAAGGTAGGAGACGAGATACTGGCAGAATTGAAGCTGTGGGGGGGGGGGGGGGAGGGGGAGGGGGCGTGGGTCGTGCTTGGGTAGCTCAGTTGGCAGAGCGCTTGCCCACGAAAGGCAAAGGTCCCGAGTTCGAGTGTCGGTCCGGCACCCAGTTTTAATCTGTCAGGATGTTTCATATCAGCGCACGCTCCGCTGCAGAGTGAAAATTTCGCTATGGATCTTTGTTGTGTTTTAATACTTAAACTGCATATTTTCGTAATATGCATATATAACTCCAGAACGTGGTCAACGACTATGGCGGAGAATGTCAGAGATAAAACATGGCTAAAGACAATGATGGGGCAAGATAGAGATGAACGGTTAATATCTTCAAAATTCAATCACTGCACCAAAAATATATTTACTTGTGAAAAAAGTATAGATTCTGAGAACACACATACAGACACACACACACACACACACACACACACACACACACACACACATAAACACACGCACACGCACACACAGGTTGCTTTTCGGAATACTCAAGTACCATTATAGATCTCTGACTGAGGAAAAAGTGAGAGTTTTGCACCAAAATAAAATAGTGTTATTTCTTAAAGAATGTAAGATTTCTAACATAAAACACATGACACTCTCAACATAACTTAATTGTTCTGTAAGATTAAAAAATGTATGTGGGCTGCATATTGCCACTACTGATAAAGCTTACAGATTAAGCAGCACTTGTTGATGATCAAAGTTTGATATCTGTACCACACTCTGCAAGTGCAATAGACTCTCAAATCAACTGTTTTCACACCTAAATCGCCTGTATTACTTATCGAAATAAACATGTCTCACTTGTTGGAACTACTGAAATAAATTATAGGTTAACAGCCGCATAAGTCGATATTTATATAATGCAAAAGATAATGAAAAATAAAAATACGTTCCTTAATGTTATAAAATAACAAGTACAATACTGGTGATCTAAATTTCAGTTTAAACTGCACTTATTGATAACAACTATAACCATGGTATGGCAAAATTTTAAAAAATTGTCCCATGCATTACCCTTTCACAGCAAAATTGTAATAAAATACTCCATGGTACAGCAAAAATGTAACAAATTGCTTCATAGAACAATATTTTATAGCCAAATGAATGAAATTGCCTCATACATAGTCATGTTGCATCAAAAAGTAAAGAAGGGCTCTGTGCATTGCTTTACAACAGCTTAATTCTAACAAATTGTCTTGTAGATCAACATGTTACAGCAAAATTGTAATGAATTGTGTATTATGTCACCAATTTACAGCAAATATATAACAAATATACCTATGTTTTAGTAAAAATGTAACAAATTACACTATTATACAGCAAAACTGTAACAAATTACCCCATACATCATTTTACACTGGAACAATTATGGTCAGTGTACAGGATGACCACTCATACACCTGGGACAATGATATTAGTTTATAGGACGAGCATCATTACTCCAGGGGAGGGGAGCAAGGATTGTTAGTTCACTCGGTGACCAGTATTACAACTGGAAGCAGTGATAATCAATTACAAGGAGTGAACCATTTCTGTTGGGCAATGATGGTCAATTTACAGTGTTATCGCCATTACTCCTGGGGGACACTAATGGTAAACTTACAGATGACCATCATTAATCCAGACCACCATTACCCCAAGGGTACAGTTACAATCAGTTTCCAGGGTGTTCCTCATTACCCCTGGTGCAATGGGCTTCAGCTTTGTAGGGTGACCACCATTGCTCCTTGAGGGTAATGATGATCATTTTACCAGGTGTGGTAGTGCTAAATACTGACCACCATTACCCCAATGTGATAATGGTTGTCAGTTTACAAGATGACCACCATTAACTTTTGGCAATGATGATAAGTTCACAGGGTGACCACTGTTGCTTCTGGGAGGCATGACAGTCGCTTAACAAGATGTGGTATGATGGTTATTTGAGAAGGTGGTCACCATTATCGCTGAGGTGGTGTTTACAGGGCTACTGACATTATTACAAGAGGGTGGTTAGTTTACACGGTGATCACCCTTAACCTTTTGGCAATAATGGTCATTTATAGGATGACAAGCATTACCCTTGAGGGGGGGGGGCAATGAGGAGAGCTTACAGGATGACTGGGGGTGGAGGGATGGTCATGATTGTCTGTTTGTCAGATAAGGTAGTGATGGTTAATGTATCAGGTGGCTACTACTACACCTGGGAAGGCAATGAAGACTATTTTACAAGTTGGGGTAATGATGGTTAATGTATGAGATCGCCACTTTTAAACAATGTGGCAATGATATTCAGATTACAAGACGACCACCATTATCTCTGGGGTAGATATAAATGATGTAACTATCATCATCAATTGTAAAAAGTTTCCATATGTTACAGCAATTATTGAAACAAAATGTGCTATGTTACAGCAAAAGTAGTAGGAAATTGCTACATATTACAACACAGCTACTAGTGTAGTCAGCTATTGGGAGTGTCAGCCACAGATGGGTGTCAGCTACTTGGGGTGTCAGGCACTGGGGATGTCAGAGACTAGGGGCGCCAACTACTGAGAATGTCAGGTACTAGGGATGTCAGGTACTGGGTGGTATCACCTGTTAGGGTGTCAGATAGTGGGAGTGTCAGCTACTGGGGGTGTCAGTTACTGGGAGTGTCAGCAGCTGGGTGTTCATCTACTGTTGGTGTCAGCTACTGAGTTGTGTCGGATACTGGTGGTGTCAGCTGCTGGGGTGTCAGATGCTGGGGATGTCGACTACGGGGGATGTCAACTACTTGATCTTAAAACTGTATTGTGACATCACTAATTCTATGTGCAGTGAGTGACTGCCATTATCTTGAACAAAAATATAAAAAGTTGAGCATCAATGATGATCTTTTACAGGGTGGGACAATGATAGCCTATATATGATGTCACATTCATTAATTTGGACAAGCATACACACATCTTAGCATGGCCTTTCTCATGTCACTTAGCAATTTCCAAATAGTTCCAAATAGTTTACTGTAGCTGTCAATATTGTTGATTAGTTCCAGCTAATTCTGACAAGTCACATCTTCATGTTTAAGCAAATCTGCAAAAAACTGACTCATGTCACAGCAAAACCATTCTCTCCAATACTACACAAAGTTGTCACAAATTCCCCATGTTACAACAAAATATAACAAATTGTCTTTCATGTGACAGTAAAATATCAAAAAAGTTGCTATGCACTTCGCCATGTTACAACAAAATTTTAACAAAGTACCTCTGTTACACCAAAATTGTAGCAAACTGACCTCACTGTTACAGCAAAAATATACCAAACTGAATCATACATCGACATATTACAATAAAATAGTAACAAACTGTTTTGGTATAGCAAAAATTGTGACAAATTGTGCCCATACATCCATATGTTACAGCAAATTGCCCCATATATCGTATATAATTACAGGAAATTCTAAAAATTTGCATCGCCCATCGCTGACTAAGCATGCTGAAACTACTTCTGGCAACTGGTTCCAACAAGCAAAAGCGATTGCTCAGAAAGTCAAGACATGTACTAACAAGCAAAACACTTAGATTCAAGACAATATCCACACAGATGAGTACCGTATCTTGCTATCACATGCTGCACCCCTTCAAAATGGCGTCATCCTGATATCAAATGTATGTCATTGACCTTGACCATGCGATGTAACAATCCAAGATGGAGGAATCCCTGGAGGCATCGTTTTAATGGCCAGTAAAAAAATGCTCTCTGATGAGTTCTTCAGTTTTCACAGCTAGTACAGTGCCACCATGTTATGTGTCTTCTTAGCTTGAAGCCTTACATACTTTGAGAAATAATGCAATTTTATTTTGGTGCAAAGTTCCAACTCATACTTGTTGCAGTATTTTTTTTTTATACGCAACCTCGAGTGGGCCTGGATGAAAGACAATAAATATCCATTTTAGCCAGTGAATATCACCGATTACATTATTATAGTGATGAACATTATGCATTATCTTCCTCCCTGAAAACTGTGCTTGTTCTGTTTTTTCTTTTTCTTTTTCCCGTTGAGGCATTTGATCACATCAGATGCATTCTTCCGGAAGCTGCCATTAAGTAAGACAGCATGTTACTTTGTCTTACTGCCTGCTTAGGATAGTACTTTAGTCAATATGTTTTTGTGCAGTTATAGGCTTGGTCAGGTTCATTTTGCTACATCACCTCATTTAGGCCTACAAATAGAATGTCAGCTGCCTGCTTAGGATGTTACTTTTTAAGCCAAATGTGTTTGTAACAAACATGGAAACAGAAAAGGGTCACTTAATTTGACAGTCCACAGACGTGTTTTGGGTACCAATTTTTATGGATATATGTACGTGGGGTGATAACATTATGAGACTCGATTGAAACATTGCATTTTTGTGTTGTTGACCCAGTTTTTAAAGACTGTTAGACTTGGAAAGAACATTATGACACTTGACATACCGGTACATCACATATAAATTTATATGTGGAAATATTTAATTAGAGGGTCCACTGTGCCTTCCACAAAATAAGGTACAAATATCTAACTATGGAAGTTCACAAGTGGTGCTTAAGCTGTTACTCTATGACATGTGTATGTGTGTGTTTGAATAACGATGTGCCTTCCATATTCTAACATGGAAATACTGTATGTAATGCCCTTTTATTGATTTTAGATACGTAATTCAGGTCGTTCAGATACTCTTGAACTTGGCGAAAAATTCATATCATTCGGATACTTTGGATCATGGCCAAAATGGCGGGTCTGTGGCTGCATTGTGACTGGCGGCTTCATTTTAATGCCGCTAAGACACTATTCTATGACTGTCGGTTTCTTTTTAATAGCAGACAAAATACTAGTCTCTGACTGTAGCAGAGGTGAGGGTAGAGAAGGAGATGTGTAAGGAGAAGAGATGGTTATTGAAAGGGTGAGGCTCTCCACGTTATGATGCTGTCATTGTTAAGGAAGGTGTCGCGTGTGACATGCTGCATTTACCCCAGGCATGTAGCCAATCTCCACAACCACTTGTAGTTTTCAAGGACATTTGAGTGCAAAATGTGCTGGATTTTGGTTGGTTGATTGGGGGAAGGGACCAAACAGCGAGGTCATCAGTCCCATTGGTTAGGGAAGGATGGGGAAGGAAGTCGGCCTTGCCCTTTCAAAGGAACCATCTCAGCATTTGCTTGAAGCGATTTAGGGAAATCATGGAAAAGCTAAACCAGGGTAGCCAGACGCGAGTTTGAACCGTCGCCCTCTCGAATACGAGTCCAGTGTGCTAACCATTGCGCTACCTCGCTCGGTAAATGTGCTGGAGTTGCCATCAGTGCAATGCTCACAGTCAGTTCTTCTGTGTATTATTCGCAAATGTAACAGGGATGGAGTAAGGCTGTACTGATGAGAGGAAACGTTATGAGCATCTGCTTAAAGGGGTGCATGTTCGCCCTTATAAGGCGAAGCAGCAATGACTCTGGATGGTATGGATTCGATGTGTCTCTGATAGGTTTCTGGACTTATGTGACACCACATGACTACGCTCAGGTCACCCAATACCCATAAATTGCAGGCTGGTAGTTCGTGGGCACAGAACTGACAGCTGATAGGTTCCCATATGTGTTCCATCTGCATCATGTAAGTGCATTTTATGCACGAAGTATCAATGTGGACTGTTGTCATAGTCTTTGAAGCTCTTTGGCACGATTCTGGCCTTGTGACATGGACAATTTTCTTGCTGGAAGATGCCGTTGCCGTCGGGGAAGACATCGGGCAGTAACGTTCACGTAGTTCACAGTTCTAACGGTGCCTACTGCCCCCGCCTGCCTACATGCATTGTGATGTTAATGGCCGGAACAGCCATTTGCCTAGACGGTAGCTTATCCAAACTCGATGAACGGCCTGGTGCAAAAGATAGAGCGATATCTCTGACAAGTCTACACGTTTCCATTGATCCTGACTCCACTGCAATAGCAGTCGATTGCGTTAGGGGTCAGCATGTCAACACTTACGGGTCAACTGTTATGTGGCCCCATGTTCAACAGTGTGCAATGGATGGTGTGCTTCTAAATGCTTGTGCCTGCTACTCTTTCGTTAGACCTACCACAGCTAGCCGCTTATTTTGCTTTACAAAGCGGACACGCCGCCAACCTCTATGCTTCGTCTTGAGGCGTGCATATCCGTCAAACACTTTGTCGCCTATGTCTGGTTTCATTTTTCTTCAATCACTTTCCGTATATGCTCACGACCATAGCGCTCAAACAGGCTGTCTGCTTTGACACTTCCGAGTTGCTCGTTCCTAGGCGCTGGGTCATAGCAATCTGGCGTTGTTGGAGTCACTTATGTCAGTATGTTTTCTCATTTGCAGCCTGGATCTTTGCTAAAATGATTCCCCATGCGTCTCCGGTCCAGTTCTGTACTTTCCTTACTGCGTCACACGCCCGAACCGCTACCAGGCTGCGTTTAATGTAACAATGGACGTGACCATAATGTTTTGGCTCGTCAAACACATGTTTACTTTATTTTTATTTTACACGTCTAGTTCTGTCGCACCAAATTGAGGGGCAAATATCTATGGTCACTGAATGAGTACACGAAATTATGAATGAGTCAGTGCGCGAAATTAACATTGGAAAAGCTATCAACAGTTAATTAAAATTTACACTAATGCTATGCAGACATCAAGCTACTGAATATGTCTAATCAACGTTAATTAAACCGACAACCTGGAGGGACGGATTCCTGAGTGGAAATTGAGTAAAAATGGTCCTATGAACATGCGTACGGAAATGCGTCTTCGCCATGGTAGATGACGCTGACAAGTGAATGTTCCTTTGACCACGTTCCGTGTGTTCCTTGCGTGTCGCGGGCTGTGTGATTGACGTAGCATACCGTAGACGAAAGAATGGTTTGGTATTTATGTTGGTAATGAGCTGAGATGGTGTTTGTGTACGGCCATGCAGATGGAAATGATCGAGAGGCAGTACAGCTACACCAAAACAAGTACCCTCACAAACACAACCACATCACATTACATTACATTTCGAGCCCTTATTGGGCGTCTGTGTGATTATGGGTTCTTCTAGACAGACAAACGTGCAAGAAGGCAGCAGACCGAGTGTACATGAGATTTGGAGGACCAGCTTTTATAGGATATTGAGATGAACCCTAGTACAAGCTCCAGGCAAGTGGCCTGCCAACATGGTGTAAGCCAAAATATGGTTATGGGTATCCTGTACGACAGCCGCCACTATCCCTATCACCTGTGATTAGTGCAAGGATTATCAGCATTGGATTTCCCCCTACGGAAAGAAGTTTGTCGATGGTTTTTGCGCCAGACCACCACAATTATGGATTTGCTGTGCTCAGTCCTCTTTCCCGACGAAGCAACCTTTACCAGAATTGGCATAATCAGTCTGCAATATCATCATCTGTGGGCTACAGACAGTCCTTGGCGAATGGATGAGGCGTCTCATCAACATTGTTTCAGCATCAGTGTGTGGGCAGGGATTTTTGAGGACTGCATATTTGAATCGGTTATTATTCCACAGCGGTTCTATGGAGAAATGTACCCTGACTTCCTGAGGAATACTCTACCTGAGCCGCTTGAGGATGTGCCTTTGGCTACACGACATGTTATGTGGTTTCTGCTTGACGGAATACCACCCCACTTCCACAGTACAGTTAGCTGACACCTCAACAAAATCTTCTTCGGACGTTGGATAGGACGCAGATGTCCTGTAGAATGGCTTGCAGGTCCACTGGTCGTACGCCCCTGGATTTTTACCAATGGCGGCATCTGAACAGCATCGTGTATGCTGAATCAGCTTATGATGTGCAGGCACTTCAACAGCAATTCCCGTGACGTTTTTCGGAGAGGCCGGAACGTGCAAGGTAATGTAGCAATGCACGATGCGACGTGTGAACCCATGCATTGCGTTGCATGGACGTCACTTTGCAGATCAGTCGCGACGGGGATGCAATGCAGCTCTGTACTGTATCGTTGCATGCGCATCGTCGATTTCCAGACTGATATTCATAGGGCTATTTTTCCTCCATTTCCAGTCAGGAATGCATCCCTCTAGTTTGTCGGTTTTATCGATTATCACCCTGTATATATACAAGGTGTCCCATCTATCTCGCTCACCCAAAATATTTTTTTTCTAATACGTTAAACAAAAAGTTGTTTCGATCAATATTTTTTTTAACATCATTGGCTAGTTCTTACTGAGGGTGTACGTTTTATGTATCCTCACAGATATAGAAGGTACGACTTAGAGGTTAAATTTTTTAAATGCAACCATGTACATCTTATTCAAGAATACACTTACTCTTTCCAAGTGGCTATTCAAAAACGTATCACACTGTACAATTATTATCAATAAAACGAAGATGTGCAAATCATAAAGGGTACACAAGTTGCAAAGAAACCGAGCTGTTTACTGCCTTGATTGTACACATTACGTACCCAATGTAGAGCTGTAGTAAAGGTGTGGGTTTTATTTATGGTTTCTGACCTATGGAAACACTGGTAATCCTCTCCCTCCGACGCACTCTTTTATTGAGGCTTCAGCGTACAGTGCACTGTGTATCAGTGTTGTTGTACAGCAGAGTTTCTTAGTAACTGCATCGCGGCAGTACACATTGTGAATGCAATTTTTGTTGCGTAAAGGTGTACTACGTACACGCATGACGATAAGGTAGAAATGCTGCTCATCTACAGAGAAAGTACGTTGACAAGAAATGAGTTGGTAACTTGCATTTTCATGTTCAGTGTTGCTAGAGAACATTATGATTATTATGTTATCATGTTTGTCTTGAAATCCACTGTACATACCTGTACTGTAATTTGCTGTAGGTGAGCGACATTTTGCTCAGGTACAACTAATGTATAGCAGACGATTCCCTAGCAATCCATCTCCTTCTCGCTGCATGTTTGGTCGTCTCATTCCTCGTCTACAGAAATTTAAATGCGAAACCTCTAAATTTTCGTAGAACACGAACAGGCGGAGCTGCTGAGGTCGCTGTGCTCGTTGCCGTAGTCATGAACCCTCGATTCATCACACGACGAATTCATCAAGAAGTTGCTGTCTCAAAAACGAGTGCACATCGCATTCTGGAAAGTCATAAACTACATCCTTACAATGTTGATTTACACCAATAACTTAATGGAAATGACTTCAACAATAGGGTTCAGTTTTTTCATTGGGCTCGGCAATAGCTTCTGACAAATCCCATTTGCTTCTCAAATATTCAAAGGAATTGTCAAAATGAGAAATATGCATTATTGATCTACCAACAATCCAAGACGTCTCCGACAGGTACAGAGTCAGCGTCCAAGGAACATTATGTTTGGTGAAGAGTTATTGGAGATACAACTATCAGACCTGTCTACGTAAATGGCAAGAGAATGGTAGACAACATGACCGGTTTTTAAGACACACTCCTACTGTGCTCTTGTACGTCGTACCTCTGAATCAGAGGATGGTAGTGTTATATCAACATGATGGATGCCTTGCACTTAACGCCTTACGAGCGCAATGAATTGGGGACCGTAAATACGCTGGTAGTTGGACTGTACGTGGGACCAGTTAGTTGGCCTGCCCAATCCCCGGACCTTACATTACTGGATTTATTTTCTGTGGGTAGCAGTCAAGGATGCTGTCTACCAACATGTTCCAACAACATCAGAGGACATGCGGTAACGCATTGTTGATGCTTGTACAGCCATGACAGAGGAAGTTGTAGAATGGTGTAACACTTCCTTCATCCACAGAGTCCCCTGTGTATAAATGCCAATGATCACTATTTTGAGCATGTGATGTAAACGCTCTGTTTTTCATTTAGCGGTAGTATCACAGTAAAAGTTACTATAAAGGGCCACGTTACTTCTGCATTGTCATAAGTACTGTAATGCGGTGCTGTACAATAACAAGATCCAATCACTGTACAGTTCACTACTCTCGCATCCATTGTTTACTGATGATGTGTAAAATGTTCAAACGTGCCTTGAAGAGGATAAACGATTATTTAATTCAGTGCACTGATACGCAAAACATACGTAGGATGGAACTTAAATAGTGGAAACACTGCTGTGGAGACAACAATGCAATGGAATCTACTATTGTCGCTGATAGCACACGTTGTTGACATACCTACCTTACCTCCGAGCAAATGGACTCGCCCGTTCCACGTCACAGGCGTGCGCACAATCGAGGGATACACAGTCACATGTGAGCGAGCAGTCAAACATAACGGTGTCTCTGTGTTTCCGAAATAGGAACAACGGAGTAGGATCAATATTGAATGTGCCAGAGGTCGTACAGTACGACAGTGTCATCAAGGTTTTCAAGAGGCCTGCGGAGAATCGGCATTAGCATACAGAACAGCGGCACGTTGGGTAAAAGCCTTCAACGAAGGTCGGAAAACTGTGGCAGACATGCTTCGAGCAGGTGTTTCTAGCGTCTCTGAAGAAGCGCATATGATTTGGCAGGTTCAAAAAATGATTCAAATGGCTCTGAGCACTATGTCACTTAACATCTGAGGTCATCAGTCCCCTAGACTTAGAACTACTTAAACCTAACTAACCGAAGGACATCACACATATCCCTGCCCCGAGGCAGGATTCGAACCTTCAACCGTAGCAGCAGCACGGTTCCGCACTGAAGTGCCTAGAACCGCTCGGCCACAGCGGCTGGCTGTCACTAGGTCATCAATCATTCTATACCAGGTATTCACTGAGAACCTAATTTGGAATCTGGTTTCCTTAGTGTCATGTGGGCTTTCCATCGTCCATGTATGAGAACTGTAGGTATTCATGATACCATTGTGTGTAAACGTTACCCCATATGTAAATATAGTGTATTGCTGGATGTCTCTCCGTACAGACAACTATTCACGAAATTGTTGTCTGCTTACTGGTTCACCTGGGTGCAGATGCTGCATGGGCCGCACAGGGAATGGATAAAAATCTTCGGAACGTAATGTATGCCACATTCGCGTTCGTTAAATATGGAGCTGACGGCTAATGCACCGTGTACTGTTGGCGAGACTCCATTGTACCATTACAGTAATATCTTACTTTTCCTCAGCTGTTTGGAGACGTCACCTTCTGAAGTTACATGTACACCATGTAGTGTTCTGGATTCATGTAATGCTTGAAAAACCCTTTCCTCGATCAAGGAAACGTATGTTGTATTCTGTCTCAGCCGCATGGGCACTGCCATTACAGTACCCATACAAAAACAAAATGTCTGCATATTCTGCATGGGTGAACGTGTGCGGCTTGTTGGTATTCACGGTCAGAATGGACTTCCTCAATTAAACAACTTTCAAGCACGACAAGTAGATGGGCTCACGACTGGTCACTGATCCAAACCACAGTTGCATCAGTGAAACGTCACAGTGCTGCTGTCTGTTGGAGAAACCCCACACCTCTTTCTGGACGGATCAATCCTCCGTCCCACCATTACTCTGTCCACCACAGTGCCTACACAGCATTTCATTGAGCAACAATCACACGTGTCTTCATATTCATTCACGGATGTGTATAGTTTTCAATCCACTCCAATTCCGTAACTATTTAAGTCAAATTTTTTCAGTTTATTTTCACGTCATGTAGAATATCTTCACAAATTATGTGACATTTATCCTGAATCATCCTGTATATAAGCACCCAAATAATACAAACATACAAAATTCTAAAGTCTGATCTTTTTTCTTGTTCATTATTCGCACTCACACGAATTAGTAAAACATTATACTATAAAGGATAATTGAGAGTGTGCAGTTCCAGTGACACCATATCTCTCTCTCTGTTGAAAATATTTACAAAAAAGTTGTATCTTTACTTGTACTTTAGAAAACCTTGCTCAATAATTACGGAAGATAAAGAGTAAAGAATACAGCAGACGAGAGAGAAAAACAGCCATTCCATAACTGTGTATGTCTGCCGCATTCCTAATAAAAATTTCTGTGGTTAGTGCAAGGATGCTGTATTTATATCTGGATAGGGAATGAAGCGAATATAAGTGAAACAAAAAATTGTTATGTACCAAATTCAAAAATTCTATACCACTATACTTTCACACAAAACAAAGCAAGAAAACGTACTGTTCGAAGTTACCTAGCAAAGTTTTGTAAGCTGCAGATTTCGACTCTGATGCTTGTTTCTTGCCTCACTTTTATTTGTTCATTTCTCAATTCAGGTTCACTTTTCAGCGATGTAAAATATGACAGAGACGTATGTTGTTTTATATACTCCGTGCTAACTCGGCAGTGCGTAAATATGTGTGTTGGACAGGTTTGCAGACAATCATATGTAGCACATTTGTAGTTATGCAATCGTAATTTTGGCTCTTTAGCCATCTTCAAGTGGAAATTTCACATATAACAGCAGATATACTATGAACTGTACAAGTCTAGAGACTTATATTCATAAGTTTTAGCATGTAGTTAATGAATTTCTCTAACACATAGTAATTTTAATAAATTTTGCTGAAATGTACCGATTTCACAATTTATCGCACTTTGCAATCGACCTAATACGTGATGCACTATTCCCACAAAGCATTTGAGTAGCAATTTTTTTCATTTCAGACCATTTTGCATTTATAGCACATACGAATTCCACGTAGCTCTAATAACGTCGTATGTCATAAGCCAATGAAAATAAGCAAAGTAGAATAATTCTCGTACCGAGCTACCGCTTATTGCAATCACTGTCGTGGTGGTAATTATAGCAGCATTCACTTTTTAAACAAGATCCTGAAAACTGGCTTTATATGCCAGGTTACTATGTAGCTAAACACCTAGTAATTTGGGCTGTTCGGACTCATTGACCATATGTCCATCGTGTGTTTTGGGTGAATTATGTTAGGTATTGTAAAAACTGAGTCTGATTGTGATTTAGTATTGATTTATTTTGTGCACACCATGAACTTATATCTTGAACTGCACGTTGCCTTTGTTGCACTCAGCATCCTTCATTACCTAGGTAGTGTTATCACAGAAATATTTTAAAATCACACGTCATATTATATAAACAGTAGTACCCTCCTCGCTCCCCTCCCCCCTCCCCCCCCCCCCCCCCGCGTGCTTAACGGTGCCCCAATCAGACGCTACCTTACAACCATTCTCATTACTGTGGACGATCTCTTGCTTTCTGTTATTAAAACATGAAAATATGAGAGGGAGCAATTGTGAGCTACTCCTCTACTCTACTCTTCGGAACTTCTTGTTTAATCCTCCAAGTGCTTCGCCGAGAAAAGAATATTGCATTTTCAGTTGCTAAACGACTTCTTAAACCAAACTACTCGTACTTTTGATAGCAAATTATGTGAAGCTCATTTATCGATTACCCTTATACATACAGCCTTTTCAATAACTTTTGTGAAAATTGTCTGCATCAATCCTTTCTCTTTTTTTATAAAGTGGTCGCACGACTGAGTATTTGTTCAGAAAACTGACGTCTCCTAAAGGAAAAATTACAAATGTGACTAGTACGGGGCTAATATATGCAGCACTGTGACTTAGCATCCTGCTAGATAACCCATCATATCAACGTTTTTATTATTGACTCAATCTTCCTCTTGGCTATATCAAAGGGTTGTATTTCTGATAATCTGGGAAAGCCATTTCCTAAGACATTCCCTGTAGAAGCTGAGTTTCTATTCAAACCATCTGCTACATTCAGAAGGCGATTGTTAAACGCTGTACACATATCCGACTTATCTGTAACAAAAACATTTTTACCAAGCTTTGACCTGATTTCCTTAATATCCTCGAACTTGTACTGTTGACCAGTTACTTCCTTCTGACTGAGTACACGGTTTAAGTTAAGAATCAGTTATTCTACTTGAATACCACATTTTTTTGCCTTCCTAATGACATTTTAAGCATCTTGCAGCACCATTTGTAATGGGCTAGTACAGCGCAATTGTGATTGTCTCTAATAATTTGACATAACTCTCGTTTTGTCCTACGTGATAGCCTTAACCCGTGAATCAGTTACCCAGGTTCCCTGTTTGTGCTAGTAGCATTCTTAAACGTTCTAATGGAAAGCAGTTTCCAAAGTACATGAAAATACGTCTAGAAAAGCATTATATTTATCATCTATGCTAACAGAGCTATAAATATCCTGTCACTTGTTCTTTTATTGGTTTTGAGAAAGCCTCTGTTGGCACTGGATTAAAATTTCTGAATACTTTGTAATTGTGTTTTATGTAACAAATTCCTGGTAGTGTTAAAATCTATACATCATGGTGTGAGAGGCCATTTACTCTTTCAGAAATGATATGAAATCAGAATTGTGGGACCTGTAAATAAGCATAATTGAGAGTTTAGTTCCACTAAATACATTTGCTACAACATCAGATTCAACGACCCGTTCAGTACAGCGATTTTATGCCTCAATAGATTCAAATGGAACACAATTTTTCACTTACATGGCTACTCCACCACTCCTTGAAAAATAGCCAACTAATCTGTATCGTGGTACAGGAAGCCTCTGAATTGTGACAGTGTTTAATTGGTTCTCTGCTATACCAGTTATTTCGAAATCAACTTTATCTCTAATCCCCCCAAATTTTTATGAAGTATAATAATTCCTTCGTTATTCAGACATCTAACTTTTTTGAAGGTGGTTCTTTGTTAGAGAGACTACCCTTAAACAGGGATACCTATCACAGAGGAGATTCGTACAAACATTCTGTAGTTTGACTTTCATACAGACTTCCACATGGAGCACATAGAAATCCGTGGTGCAGAGAAGCAACTGAAAGAGTTGAAAACAAATAAGTCTAGGTGGAAGCCCAAATCGGATTTAGAGAGAGTACCTTGTGGCATTGGCCCGTACTTATCTTGTATTTATCGAAAATCACTATCCTTGAGCGAAGTCCCAAGCGAGTGGAAAAAAAATGCGGTTGACTCCTTTATATAAAAAGGTAAAAGAAGGAACCAGAATAATTACGGATCAATATCCTTAACTTAGGTTTACAGCAGAATTCTTGAAAACATTCCCAGTTCTAATACAATAAATTTAGTTGAGACAGAAATAATTCTGTCCACAAATCAGCATGGGTTTAGAAAGCATGGCTTGTAATGAACTTAGCTTACCCTTTTTGTACAAGATATTCTACAAACCTTGGATAGAGGGTATAAGTAGGCTGTTTAGGTTTTCTTAACGCTCTATATGAAAATCACTGGCTGTGCTGTGTGCAGTCTGTGGCTAGTTTGCATTGTTGTCTGCCATTGTAGTGTTGGGCAGCGGCAGCTGGATGTGAACAGCGCGTAGCGTTGCGCAGTTGGAGGTGAGCCGCCAGCAGTGGTGGATGTGAGGAGAGAGATGGCGGAGGTTTGAAATTACATATATTATGACTTGTGATGATATTAAGGTAAATACATTGTTTGTTCTCCATTAAAATCTTTCATTTGCTAACTATCCCTATCAGTAGTTAGTGCCTTCCGTAGTTTGAATCTTTTATTTAGCTGGCAGTAGTGGCGCTCGCTGTGTTGCAGTAGTTCGAGTAAGGAAGATTTTTGGTGAGGTAAGTGATTTGTGAAACGTATAGTTTAATGTTTGTCTGGGCCATTCTTTTGTAGGGATTTTTGATAGTCAGATTGCGTTGCGCTAATATTATTGTGTGTCAGTTTAAGCACAGTCTCGTATACAATTGTTCTAAGGGGACGTTTCATAAGGGCAACAAGCAGGCTCCCGGAAAGCGTTTAACACGGAGCCCCACTGCGTACTGTTGATACAGTTACGGTTTAGGTTCCCAGATACGTGAATGGCTCGAAGATTTTTTGCCTAATAGAATCCAGTAGTTTGTCCTCGATGGCGAATGTTCGTCAGAGACAAGGGTATCGTAAAGAGTGTCCCAGGAAAGTGTGACACGCCATTTGTGTACTAAAATGTTCTTGCTTCAGAATCACAGCATACATTACGAGGCTGTATCACCCAGAGTGACACCCCGGAATGGAGTACAGCGTCTGCTATTCGACCACAGAACGGTGCAGCCTTCCCTGAGTCACGAGAGCAGCTGCCGCCGGAGCAGAGGGATGTCACGGCCACATCCACCGTATCGTCAACTGTGGTGCCATGCTGTCATCATGATCTCAGTTGGACACGTCACTGACAATGGCATTCGAGTGATGCTACACCCGGCTCCACTCTCTGCACTGTCGGCAATGCTGGACGTCTAATGTTTCTCATCAGAGGCAACTGGACGACTCCACAAAGCTGTTCCTGATGTACTGCGTTCGAGAGCCAGAATAAAGAAGTTAATTAAACGTATGTACTGTTGTCCTGACGTCTGGTTTCACTCTCCATGGGTGATAATCCATTGGTCATCCAACGCTGGAGTCAAATCATTGACATCGCCTTCTTAGGACAACTTCTGAAATACAGTCTATGGTACGGTGAGTCAAAAAATTTTAATTGTACTTCGGTCATGGAGAAAAAATTCAACATTAGTGCATTTTGTAAAGTAGATTTTATTGCGCGTAAAGAACCAGTGAATTTGTCTAGTTTTAGAGTTAATGGAAGTCTCAATTGTTTATTGCCTGTTAGACGTTCACAGTGTAAACCTGAGGGCCACTCAGCATCATGTATGGAATCACCTACAGTAAAATGTTGTTGGGGTTAAAGGATCCTCCTAGTAGGTCGACGTGATGGGCAGTAAGACTAAGTGAATTTTATCTCAAAGTCACGTGTAAATCTGGAAAGAAGCACGGAGATGCGGATGGTATAAGTAGAAAAGTAGCAGCGTTATATATTGGGGGTATCGAGTATAAGGAATGGCAAGCTGCAGAACTGCACAGAGAGTGGCTGACGAATGTAAGCAGTATTTTAAGCAGGCACAGTTTTGTGTGCAAGATAGGTTTCTATGCAGAGAAACCAAGTTGGGGCTGCATGTAGGGTACCAGTGACGAGTGCTACAAGAAGCTCATGATCACATATTAGCGGCTTATGGAGGTTGCAGAGCTACCAACGGAAGAGTAACAGAAAGGTTTCGGTAGAGGAATAGGCAGACGGACGTAAACCAGTATGTGCAGAATTGCGTACAGTGCTCGCAGACATCGGGTTTGTGTCGATCGAGAGTACTATTCGAATTTCTGGGGATTGATGTTTTCGGTCCATTCAATAAAACACCTGCAGGAAATAAATAAGTATTCACAATCATAGATCATTTTTCAAGATACATAGAAAAAGCTGCGATTCCAATCCAGCAGCCAGCAAAACTGTCACAAGCACCTGTAAAAAATTGCAAGTTGAAGTTTGGAGTGCCTGAAACAGTAGAAACAGACCAGGGAACGAACTTCATGTCAGATATATTCAAAGAATTGTGTAAGTTATAGAATGTGAAGAAATTAGCGACGAGGCTTCTCAATCCACAAGCCAATGGAAGAACTGAAAGAGTGCGTAGGACAATCAAAAACGTTCAAACGCGTGTGAATTCTTATGGGACTTAACTGCTAAGGTCATCAGTCCCTAAGCTTACACACTACTTACCCTAAATTATCCTAAGGACAAACACACACACCCATGCCCGAGGGAGGACTCGAACCTCCGCTGGGACCAGCGGAGTACAATTGGGTAGATGCTTGGATATTACATTGACTTACTTCACACCAACTGGGGTTTCCATTATAAGTATGTTGTCTCCACGTACAACTGAAAACAGCATACCACTACAGGTTTATCGTCATGTGAAATAGTAAATGGTCATAAAATGCCGCCTAGCGGTTCTAGGCGCTTCAGTCCAGAACCGCTCGACTGCTACGGTCGCAGGTTCGAATCCTGCCTTGGGCCTGGATGTGTGTGATGTCCTTAGGTTAGTTAGGTTTAAGTAGTTCTAAGTTCTAGGGTACTGATGACCTCAGATGTTAAGTCCCATAGTGCTCAGAGCCATTTTGAACCACAAAATGCCATCACTGTTCGACATATCGAAAACGAAGAAAGGAAAGTCTGGAGAGTCTGTTAAGGAATTTGCCAGAGTCATTAGGGAAATTCTGAAAAGAGAACGTGGGGCAAATACAGAAGCACTGCAGAAACGAGTCAGTAAATGCCAAGATTCAATTACCAACGAAAACGACAAATGAATGTAGGGCGGTTGATACCATTTCAAGGGAGTCCGGAAGTTATTCCAGGGGTAGGAATGCGGGCCGGAAAGGAAGAGTGAGGCGAAAGGCGTCAGAGGATAAACAAGAGGATGTGAATAAAACGGTAACGAGGAATCCGCATGGATTAAGGCCTGTAAGATAGTTATTTAATATTTTTTTTAGGTTACCCGTAGATTTAGTGTGATTAGTATAAGCAGCTGCGGAGCAGCAATGAATTTAAGGGCCAGGAAAGTGTCAGGTATCCCTGCTTGTAGGTGAGGCGCAGAGAAGGCGAGATGATGATGTTCGTAGCGAGACTACTGATCTTCGCCAGGGTAGAAGCGTTACAGAACCAGCAACTGCAACGGGGAGTGCTGTTCGCCAAGGAGGGAGGCATAGTGATGACCAGACATCGCTGGATGATACAGGTAGTATTCAAGGCATGAGAAATGCATAATGAGATGAGACTATTGGAAGAAGCATTCGACAAATTCCAGCAAGGAACGGAAAGGCACGGGACACTCGAAGGAAGTGTCAGGGTATGTAAGAGAGTACATGGAGAGTACAAGAAATTAAGGAGTGAGATGAGCCAGGTACTAAGAGTTATCATACATATGCGAAGGAAAAGGGGTTTGACTGATACTAAAGGACAGAATATGAAAATAATATCTGGGACTGTTGATGAGGAAGACATTCGAAGGGTGAACGACACCGTAGAAGAGGTTTAGCAGTGGGAAAATGGGAACAAATCCGTGACTGGCACACTACGCAGACTGTAAGTTTAGAGAAGGACGTAATGAATAACAGACTACTAGGACACCTGACTGGAGAAGTAATGCGGTATGCCAGAGCTATAGAAGGGTCAGTTAATCAAGCTAGCAGGAACTAAAAACTTAAGTAGAAGTCTTAGTCAAGGAAGCAGTGATGACAAAATGGCTGCAATCCGTAGAAGACAGTTTTTGGGAAGCACGAGGGAAAGAAACGGAATTACAGGAGGCTACGCAGCAGGCTGAAAGTGGTCAGCTAGGGGTAAATTAGCTTTCGCCAGAGCAGTATTTAGAGGGTCTAAGGAATGTACAGAAGGAACTGCCGCCGGAGTTTGGGTGTGTTTTAGAACCCAGCACAAAAAATTACTTTTTGATTTCTAGGTAGCCACAGTTTCAGTGACAACTGATGAGTGAAAGTTTACATTTCTGTTTCTATATCAGTATCAGGGATACAAGCACGTTACGAGTGCTACATAGTCCATGCGTATCCTGTCAAGTGGGGGATGTTGAAGAAATTTGTAGGAGTGAAAACACAGAGATTATTATTAATTGTAAAAGACAACGAAAGATATTTAGGAATGGAGGAAGCAAAGTTACAAAAATGTTACTGAGTGGAAATCACATTCCAAATATTTTAATAAGAGAGGGGCAGAATTCCTGCGCACTAAAATTCCTAATGGAACAAAATAAGGAAGAAAATGCAATAAAGAAGTGATCGAGAAGAAACTGTACTTTCAGCAGGTCGAGGTGCATTGGTTGTGCTCTACCTTAGACAAGGTGGTAGTAGTGGCTAGTTGTTTCGATCAGGGGAAGCTTACATTAGCAAAGAGGCTAGAATTAAACGAGCGTGGTTTGTTATTAAATGGAACACTGAGTGAGATAATGGGGCCCACTTTCCATCTACCCGCCGCGATTTCAGGGATATCTCACCTGCATATTTTGCAGTCCCATTTGTATTGGGTGGAGGAGCCCATGTAAGTGCTACCTGCCACAGATCTTGCCAGCTGAAATGAAATTCTAGAGCCGCAATAATGTAGTCTATTAAAACGCTTCTAAAGCAGCAGGAGGGACGAGTTGACGAGTCTGCCTGAAAAACTTCGTGCAGCACGTAAATTTATATTGGGAAAATCAGTACTGGAAAGAGACAACAATGCTTACTGTCATACCAACCACTGCAGTGACACTTGTCCTGCTCTGCATAGTTCTTATTCTGGTACGTATAAGACGAAGCACAAGACTGAGTTCAGACCTAGCAGCAGAAGAAAGATGAACGTACAAGGGGGGTAGTAATAAGGATAATTGATTCATCTTAGCTTGTCACTTTGGAATAGAGTGTTAGATGTTATTGTGGAAGAAGCCTAATATGAAATAAGTACCATGGTGTTTGAGTTAAGGAGCAAGACAATAGGTCCTGCAGAAATGTGTAAGATTAAGTGGTATGGTTCAGGAAACCAATTGTTAGAAAAATTCTTAAGAGGTGAAACGGGGCCAGACGGGCTACCCTACTGTTATGGATAATCTAGTTTGGTCGATGAGGGGACTGGATCTTGATAAAAAGGAGGGTAATATAGCGAATCTGCTGGATTAGGTCAAAAGGTAAGCCAGAGCGGAAGTTAGTTGCAACAGAGCCTGCCACAGGCAGGCAAGAGTTGTATGTGTTACATGGCAAAACACAGCCAATAGCCATTATGAAGTAGAGCCAGCTGGGTACAGCCAAAGTTGCAGTTCGCCAGTTGAAGAGTGGAAGCCTTTCCTTAATTGTCATCATTGAAGTGTTTAGAGACGTGCCTTAAGCCCTAAATGAACATAGTCTGGAGTGTATGAGTACTCAGCCATTTGTGTACTAAAATATTATCATCTCAGTTTCACAGCCTACACCATGAGCCTGTGACACCCAAAGTGACATCCTGGATTGCAGTACGGGATCCGCTGTTCAACCACGAGTTGAAGCAGCCTGCCCTGACTCACGAGACCAGTCATCACCTGAGCAGAGAGCCACCCGTTTACTGGAGGGAGGGCACGGCAAATGGACACCTCCATCAAACTATTCCCGACCTACTACGACTGAAAGCCAGAATTAAACAAACGAACAGTCATCCTGACATCTCAGAATGAGACCGAGACTCGAACTGGGGACCGTTGCCATTCACGGGCAAGTGCTCTATCAACTGAGCTACCCAAGCACGACTCACGACTTGTCCTCACAGCTTTAATTCCACCAGTCCCGAGTTCGAGTCTCGATCCGGCACACAGTTTTAATCTGCCAAGAAGTTTCATCCTGACATCTCATTTCGCTCACCATGAGCTAAATCCATGAGCTATCTAACAGCACAGATAACGGTGGCGACACATCATGGCATGCGAGCAGTGAGGTAGCTGGAAGGAGCTGGCACCACATCTTCACAAACAAGTTACCTAATTCCCGTAAATTTCAGAGAGGGGGCCGATGAGGTCTGACTCTATGTCCAATCATATCCCAGACGTACTTGACCGAGTTCAGATCTGGTGAGCTGGGAGCCAGCATATCTATTGGAACTCACCAATGTGTCCCTCAGACCACTCCATCATACTCCTACCTTTGTGACATGACACATTATCTTGTCGAAAAATGCTGCTGCCGCTGGGAAACATGATCGTCTTGAAGCGGTGTACTTGGTCTGTAACCAGTGTATGGTACACCCTGGCTGTCATGTTGCATGAGTTCCAGTGGACCCATGGATGCCCACGTGACTGTTACCCAGAGCAGAATGAAGCTACCATCAGCTTGTTTCCGTCCCGCAAGGATCTGTTCCCCTGGAAGATGACGGATTCGTGCCATCCCATGAGCATGATGAAGAAAGTATCGAGATCCATCAGACCATGTAACGCTTTGCCAGTGCATCGACATCCAGTGCCAATAGTCAAGTGCCCATTTTAGTCATAGTTGTCAGTGTAATGGTGTTAACATTGTCACATGCATGGGTCGTTGGCTGCGGAGACCCGTCGTTAGGAGTGTTCAGTGCACTGTGTGTTCCGACACACTTGTACTCTCCACACCGTTAAAGTCTGATGTTAGTTCCGCCACAGTTAGCCGTCTGTACGGTTTTATCAATCTGCACAGCGTACGACGCCCGACATCTGTAATGAAGTGCAGCAGTTCACCTCCGTGACGTTCGGACGTAGTTTCATCTTTGTTTCGCCACCACGCACTCCTCGAACACCCGGCAAGTCATGCAGCATCCGAAATGCTCAGATAAATGAGCGCAGATACGACAAAAAAGATTGCCTGTGACTAGTACACAAGTAAACTACAGTCTAAGACAAAAGGAATGACACCACGAACGAATTATACGATTGCGACAGTAATCGGTAGATGTGGTGTATATGTACAAGCAAACAAATGATTACAATTTCATAAAAATTGGATGAATTATTTAATGGAAATAGCGTCACAAATGAAGCACGTCAGTAACGCGTTGGTCCTTTTCTGGCCATTACGCAAGAAACCATTACGCTTGGCACTGATTGACAGAGTTGTTGCGTGTTCTCCTGAGGGATAGCTTGCTAACTTCTATGGATCTGGCGCGTCAGATAATCAAACTCCCAAGACAATGCTCCAAATGTTCTCCATTGGGAAGAGATACGGTGATCTCGCTGCCCAAGGTAGGGTTTGACGAACACGAAGACAAGCAGTAGAAACTCTCGACGGGTGCGAGCGGGCATTGTCTTGCTCAAATGTAAGCCCAGAATAAGCGTCGACGTACCGCTGTGCTGTAAAGGAGCCGCGGATGACAACAAAAAGGGCACGCTGTGAAAATAAATGGAACCCCAGACGATCACTCCAGGTTTTTCGGTTGTATGACGACAGACAGTCAGGTTGATAACCAAGTGCTGTCTGGGGCGTCTCCAGACAAGTCTTCGCTAGTTTTCGGGGCCCATTTCGAAGGGGGACTTGTCACTGAGGGCAATTCTACTCCAGTCAATGAAATTCAAGGCCGAAGTTGTGAGTGGAGTTGCTCCAGTCAGCGGAAGAATACAGACCTGACTATTACCTGCCATACTGTTCGACAACCACGAATGATGACCTGGGGTGCCATTTATTTTCATAGCACGACTCTTTTGGTTGTCATTAGTGGCACCCTTACAACGCAGCGGTACGTCGACGATATTCTACACCCTTTGTGGGACACCATGCTGGGAATACATTTCAGCAAGATAATACCCGCGTCTACACGGCAAGAGTTTCTATTGCTTGTCTTCGTTCTTGTCAAACCCTACATGGCCAGCAAGATCACCGGATATCTCACTAATTGAGAACGCTTGAAGCATTGTGGACAGGTCGAGCGGTTCTAGGTGCTTCAGGCTGGAACCGCGGGACCGCTACGGTCGCAGGTTCGAATCCTGCCTCGGGCATGGATGTGTGTGATGTCCTTAGGTAGTTTTAAGCTCTATGCGACTGATGGCCTCAGATGTTACGTCCCATAGTGCTCAGGGCCATTTGAATTGTGGACAGCGCCCTCCAACCAGCTCGAGATTTTGAAGGTCTAACGCGCCAATTGAGCAGAAAGCGGCATGATATCTCTCAGGAGGACATCCATAGCTCTGTCAATCAATACCAAGCTGAAAAACTACCTGCATAAGGGCACAAATGGACCATCGTGTTACTAACTTGCGCGTTTTGGGTAGCTCTTTCTCCAATCTTTCTGAAATTGTAATCATTTGTCTGTTTGTACATCTACATCATATCTACCGATTTTCGTCCTATTCTGATAATTCCTTCGTGGTGAGTCTTTTTTTTCCCTTAGAGCGTATGTTAACAGAAAAGTTTCTACCTATTGAGGTGCAGACCGTGACATGTGAAACTCGATCCATTGATGGATTCACATGGTTCACTACAATGTGAGCCTTATGGTTCAGATCAGACACTTCTCAAGTCCCATGCTAATATACCTAAAGGTGTATTAAGATGAAGCCGATAACGACACTGCAACAGATGCATTAATTGACATTTGTGCTGTAAGTAAGAGTAGCTGTCTTTTCCAGGTCAGGACCCATGTCACTCTCCCTGTGCTATCAACAATATTCCCAGCTCCACCAACGTTCATTATCTGATATTCTTTTGATGAATCCTACGTAACTCTCTTACGTTGTCACTTGAGTCAAACTTGCGCTGCGCTAGACTTTATAGTTCTGGTGATCTGGTACACACTACCCAACACTTCCTGCAACTGTTGACCTACACCTCTACCATGAGAACTAGCCAATAACTGCACCTTCTTTCTATTTGAATTTACATGTGGCGTAGCGTTCTCGACGGCAGAGGTCTGCCTTAAGTTTCCTACACCTACAGCTACAAGAGACTCCTCTCCATTAAACTTTTATAGTTGGATAAATCTACCGGTTATACACAAAGCGAAACTGTCTAAATACACTCATGCTCATAAAGTAAGGATAATGCTCATACATGGCGAAACAACGCTCTGGTGGGCGAGTTGCAGGTTTAAAACACCTCAGGGTATGACCACGCGGTGCATTTGACCTGCGGTCGTCGCACGGTGGCGCTGGCAGCAGTCCACATATGCATAGGTGTGTAGGTGCATGTCAGAGTATGATGCAGCGAGTAAGTGTGCAGACGTTTTCAGACGTACCAACGGTGACTGTGTGTAGAAAATGGGTCAAAGTAAACATTTTGATGTTATGAGGGGTAGAATACTAGGGCGACTGGAGGCTGGTCAAACACAGCAGGTCGTAGCACAGGCCCTCCGTGTGCCACAAAGTGTGGTCTCAAGATAATGGCACCTATACCAGTAGACAGGAAACGTGTCCGGGCGCTACAATACGGGAGGTCCACAGTGTTCAACACCACAAGAAGACCGATATCTCACCATCAGTGCCCACAGACGGCCACGGAATACTGCATTTAGCCTTGCTCAGGACCTTCCCGCAGCCACTGGAACAGTTGTCTCCAGACACACAGTCTACAGACGACTGAAGAGACATGGTTTTGCGCCCGGACACATGAAAGGTGCATTCCACTGGCCCCTGGTCACAGAAGAGCCCGTAAAGCCAGATGTCTAAAACACAGTACATGGTCATTGGAACAGTTGTCCCAGGTTATGTTCACGGACGAGTCTAGGTATAGTTTGAACAGTGATTCTCGCCGGGTTTTCATCTGGCGTGAACCAGGAACCAGATACCGACCCCTTAATGTCCTTGAAAGGGACCTGTAAGGGGTCGTGGTTTGATGGTGTGGGGTGGGATTATGATTGGTGCTCGTACACCCCTGCATGTCTTTGACAGAGGAACTGTAACAGGTCAGGTGTATCGGGACGTCATTTTGAACCAGTATGTCCGCCTTTTCAGGGGTGCAGTGGGTCCCAACTTCCTCTTGATGGATGATAACGCATGGCCCCACCGAGCTGACGTCGTGGAGGAGTACCTTGAAACGGAAGATATCAGGCAAATGGAGTGGCCTGCCTGTTCTCCAGGCCTAAACCCCACGAAGCACGTCTGGGATGCTCTCGGTCGACGTATCACTGCATGTCTTCAAACCCCTAGGACACTTCAGGAGCTCCAACAGCCACTGGTGCAAGATTGGGAGGCTATACCCCAGTAGCTGCTCGACCACCTGATCCAGAGTATGTCAACCCGTTGTGTGGCCTGTGTTCGTGTGCATGGTGATCATATTCCATATTGATGTCAGGGTACATGCGCAGGAAACAGTGGCGTTTTCTACCACATGTGTTTCAGGACGGTTTTCTCAACTTATCGCCAATACCGTGGACTTACAGATCTGTGTTGTGTGTTTTCCCTATGTGCCTATGTTATTAGCGCCAGTTTAGTGTAGTGCCACATTGTGTGGCACCACATTCTGAAATTATCCTTAATTTATTAGCATGAGTGTATATCCTATCAGTCTTCTAAGCAGCTGCCAGTTCCCATTCTCAAGCCTCCTTCTACTTCCTCATGCTATCTAGTTCCCTCCTTGTGTCTTCTAAACTCACCCGAAGGCACAGATCTTTGGCTCCTGTTCTTCTACTATATAATTTTTACTATATGTCCTGTAATTCCAGGAGAGGATCTCACCGGAATGCTCAGTGCCTAACCAGTGCATCCCCCCCCCCCCCCCAGTAAAATACTTTGTAGCAATCTCAAACCGTAACCTATTACTCACAAACAAACTGCAAAATGCACACTTCACACTCACAGTAAAAATTTTACAGTTGTCGAAGGAACTATTCGTATACGTTACCTAAGTTCTAGTAATGGCTCAAATGGCTCTGAGCACTATGGGACTTAACATCTATGGTCATCAGTCAATTCTAGTACTACAGTAAAAATACTTTATGAACTGCTTATAATGATTTCTAATTTTATTCCTTAGACAGAATGTAGCTACTAGTATTACCACTGCTTCTCCTCCCCTAATGCTTCCACCACAAGTACTTCACACGAGTACTTGTCTGTAGCAAAAATTTTGATGCATACGCTGTTACACTCAGGGAAAATTGAATACTATATAATGTGCGACGTTTTACGGAAGAATTATCTACAGTTGTTTCACAAGAAACAGCAAGAAATACCGCCTGGAAACTTCTAAACTAATAACTGACTACAAAGCACAAACAAACTTGTTCAGTCAAAGAGATGTGTTTTGCAGTAGTGAAGATGAAGAATTGCTCATAGCTCTTAAGGTAGGCATTTTAGAGTCCATGTTTACAAGACTTTATTGCTTCGAATGATGCTTTCTGTCATATGCCTCAATACTGACCATTCCTCCTGCGACACCCAGTATTAATATGTGAAAATGGAAACGATGGTTATTTTCTAGTTACTCCACCTCTTTTAGTAATATTCGTCTCAGGGTCTATGGAAGGAATCGCCATATGAAACGTCCCCTTAGAATAATTTATACAAGACTGTGCTTAACCTGGCACACAATAATTTTAGCGCAACGCAATCTGACTATCAAAAATCCCTGCAAAAGAATGGCCCTGAGTAACATTAAACTATACCTTTCAGAAATCACTTACCTCACAAAAATCTTCGTTGCTCGAACTACTGCAATACAGCGAGTGCCACTACTGCCAGCTAAATAAAAGATACAAACTACGGAAGGCACTAACTACTGATAGTCTTAGCAAATGAAAGATTCTAATAGAGAACAAACAATGTATTTACCTCAAGATTCATAATATATACAGCAGTTCATGACATTTTTCAAAACTCCGCCATCTCTCTCCCCACATCCACCACTGCTGGCGGCTCACCTCCAACTGCGCAACGCTACGCGCTGTTCACATCCAGCTATAGCAGTTCATGACAACAATGGCAGACAACAATGCAAACTAGCCACATACTGCACACAGCACAGCCAGTGATTTTCATATAGAGCGCTACGTGGCATTACCCATATAAAAATCTAAACAGCCTACTTACACTGTATACGGTGAGAAGGATAGCAAGCAAAGAAAAATTAATTTATTACGTACATGCAGCACAGAAGAAAGAATACATGGCTAAGTTTGTAGATGATTTGAGACTATCCTTTTCTTCCTCTGTGGGTATATTGTGAATTGTGAACCTTGGCCTGTTCAGTAAATTTTTGCCAGTTATCACGATCCAGCGCTCAAGTTGCCATCACATCTGCACACTGCGGGCTTTTAAATAAAAAAATGTGTCCCTCAACTACGAACCCTCAGATTCAGAGTTGAAATATTAGAAGTTTTGGCTGGTTTCGTTGTCTAAGGGGTTGGGATACGTAGTTGCCGCATTACAAGCCAAATACTGCTGAGTGTACAGTATACAATATGAATATACACATGAATCGAATGGTCGAAGGTTCCTATCACTCGGCAATTGCGAATTTTGAATGTAAGATAGAAATTTATAGATGAAAGATTGCAATTAAATAAAATCTGCAGGTACTATTTCTAACGAGTTTAAATGATGAGTACAATAGAGGAAGTACCTTTAAGAATGTCATTTATTACTGCAAAACACTTATTGGTGTCAATGGTCCAGCAATTAAATAAAATATAAGTTGAATAACAGGGAAACAATAGATTCCTACTTCACGTAATTAGATATGAACAACAACATAGCTCGTGAGATATTCGCTTCTAAACACATACTACGTCTTCACTGCAGAATCCACGGAAATCCCACAAGTGCACAAGTCGGCACTACGAAATATTTCTACCTCCCGCAACCACGTGCAAACTGCCCAACACTCTCCAAGTATTTCCTGCGACCGTCTGCTACACCTTCCAGTCCAGCACTCCCCTGTCCCATGCGAAACAATGCTCCTCCCCCATTCCCTACAGTCTCTCCACTGACTTCCGTAGTCGCCTACCGTAGTAACGAGCACTGTGATTGGCTAGAGCGCTCCCGCCATGTCTCCAAGCCAACCCACACTCACAAACATATTGAAACACATACGAAA
Organism: Schistocerca cancellata; assembly: GCF_023864275.1. NCBI lineage: Eukaryota > Metazoa > Arthropoda > Insecta > Orthoptera > Acrididae > Schistocerca > Schistocerca cancellata. The sequence continues at coordinate 216,370,291 of NC_064631.1, forward strand.
TACTGGATTTGTACTTAAATAACTTGAAATTAAATAAATATTCTTACGGCTGGACCATAAACACGCCCTAACAAAGCTTATTAAATACATAAACAAATCAAATAAACATATCAAAGGAATAGAAACAAAAGTAGGCAAGTAGCCTAATGTCTCTGTGCTTTCTAAAACACAGTAAATATTTGACCAATTTCGTCATGAATAGTATATATCGGATATAAACAAAGACATAACGAATAAATATACTTATAAGCTTGCTGCCACCGCTTTTTCGTGTAACTGTGGAGTACTTATGGCCACTTTGACCTCCAATAACTCATGTAATATTCAAGTTACATGACCGTAATTCATACCAATTTAGGTTTACACCAATAGTTTTCTAAAGACAAATCGATCGACAAAATCGGATGAACCGTTTAGATTTTGGAAATTCGTTGCTCGGTGTTACTTGTATAATTTAAAGTCAGATACTAAACTTTAAACTAATAAAGATACTGAAAATCTGGTTACACCATGAGAATCATCGTGAAAATAATGGCAATGTACATCTTTCGTTTTAAGGTGTCATGATTCCTCTGGTTATTATTAATTTCTACTTGAACTGTAAAATGTCTACCATTATGGTTTCACAAAGTCTGCCACCTTTGCCACTCAGGCATACAAATCTGCTTCATCAACACAAAGTACAGTCCTCGACACAGCGTCAATATGGAATTCCGAGCCATGTGGTCGGCCTGGACCATGTGCTGGGGCTACCCCTCTTGCTCCGATTAATGTTCGGCACCACGACGTTGCTGACGAGCCCCAGCTTTCCAAGCGGTCCGTGCGGCCACGCCAACTCCGAACTTAGAATATTTTCAGGGTGCCACAACTCGCCCGTTACTTCACAAAAAAAAGAAGAAGAATAAAAAATGGTTCTGAGCACTATGGGACTTAACAGCGGAGGTCATCAGTCTCCTAGAACTTAGAACTACTTAAACCTAACTAACCTAAGGACATCACACACATCCATGCCCGAGGCAGGATTCGAACCTGCGACCGTATCGTTCGCGTGGTTCCTGACTGAAGCGCCTAGAACCGCTCGGCCACTCCGGCCGGCTGTTACTTCACAACACCCGTTTCAATTAATTCCTGTAAATTCCGGGGAGGGTTTCTATTCTCTATGATTTCAGCTATGGTTTATGGGTGTACAGTGCACGAAAGTCAGTACACAGAGCTGAGCTTGGATGACAGATCTGGGCATGTCTTTCCAGGGTGCGTTATTTCCATGCCACAGTTCCTTAATCGTAGTCATTGAAGAGTGGTGGCATTCCAGTCTCTTAGCAGCCCACGACCATGTGCTTTCAATCAGTAAGAAATATGGAGAACGTGCTAGCCAGAACAACATTCGAATATCCTCTTATAACCTCCCCTCAGTTTCGCACCGAACTTTATTACTCGCATATGCTGAATATTAAGTTCTATTTAATTAATTTTCCCTGAAACTCATTGTCATTCTCTTCTGTTATTGTGAAATGACTAATCTCCGGCCTCACTACCGGGAAACCGTCTCTAGCCTCTCGCACACCGGACTTCCAATCAAGTTCTCTAACACTCGACTCCCGCTCATTCATTCGCACACTGTTGACTGTACTGCAATCTTTGCTTTAGTTTATGATAGCTGCATGGAGCGCATGATCGATACTATGTAAGGGTGGAGCTACGCAAGGGTATTGTACTTGTTGGAACATAACGTCACGGAGGCCATGAAGAGAGGGCACAGCCATTGTCCTTAATGCTTCAGGAAAGTAACGGTTGCTGCTCAAATTACAGACTATGTGAACCAACTGTGATTGCATTAGGTATATACTGTACAATGGTAACTCAATACAATCATGTCAAGTGCTGAGCCAGTATGACGATGCTGAACGCAATCTGCCAGCGCTCATTCCCTTCGGAGCCACAATGCATGACGGATACGTTCAGTGTGATGACGTAAGGACAACCAGGACGTCAGGAAATGCGACTCGTTGCCACTCCTTCACCCAGTGCTGGCGTTCGGCGCAGCACCTTCCGTGCGCCTCTCTTTTCGCCACGCCAGGAAAGCTGCGAATATGGTCGCCGTGCTGACAGCCCGTAGTGTTCCTGACTTTTTCGCACGGCTCGTGTGGTATTTGTGTTGCTGCAAGCAAGCCCATTTCCTGACTCAAAGTACGTGTCGTCGCTGCACGATCGACCACGGTTGAGCGAACGATACTCGTACGTGAACTCTCTGGTCAGCCGCTGCGTAGCGTTGAGTATTGCCCTCTTTATCCCAAGGATTCCATATTCATGTGGAAGTCGTCGGATCACGACCAACGCATCTTAATAGAAGCATAGCACGATCTTCTCACTAGGGCTGGGCGATGTTACCAATTCACCGGTGCTGATTTCGAATTTATCAACGACGTCCGAACATAGACGGCCGATAACAATCGACTTCAAAACATCGATATTTTTAACAACTATGTTTTTACCACTAATGTAGATTGAATATTTTTAGAATGCCGTGAAAGACACATACAAATACAACTAGTATCACATTCATTAATTCATAAGTAAGCCATAGCTGAGGGGCTGAGATTTTAAGTGGTGCAAGTGCTTGCTGAAGCAAACAGAGTAAATGACTGCATAAGTTAAATGGCTATTTACAAATTATGTGAGTTACCATCAAAATACCAGATTTTTTTCTAACGGTCACTTGATCCGTGTATATCTATAGGTGAATCCCACCCGGTTAGCCATGGTTCCAGGAGTGGGAAGGAGCGCCTGGTCCCCAGCACGAATCCGCCCGGCGGACTTGTGTCGAGGTCCGGTGAGCCGGCCAGTCTGTGGATGGTTTTTAGGCGGTTTTCCATCTGCCTCGGAGAATGCGGGCTGGTTCCCCTTATTCCGCCTCAGCTACACTATGTCGGCGATTGCTGTGCCAACAAGTTCTCCACGTACACGTACACCACCATTACTCTAAGACGCAAACATTGGGGTTACACTCATATGGTGTGAGACGTTCCCTGGGGGGTTCACCGGGGGCCGAACCGCACAATAACGCTGAAACAGTGGTTCGGTGTGGGGCAGCGGAGGGGTGAAGTGGACTGCGGTAGTCGTCGTGGGGTTGTGAACCACTGCAGCTGCGGCAGGGACGGAGCCTCTCCGTCGGTTCTAGGCCCCCTGTTAACATACAATACAATATCTATAGGTAGGAATCAAGACTGAAGTGCTTCTGCATCATTTTTATAACGTATTCAAAATACTTATACTCCTTAAATCTTAAAACTTTTTAGAGTAAGATGTAAATACAAATATTTTTCGTTGCTATGCTTCATTCTAAAGATTATTTTGTATAACAGACTTGATGCTTATAGTACATGTCCGTAATAAAACAAGAATATCTGTGTAATTAATGCAAAATTCACATAATAAAGCTGAAAATCAATAGACGAATTATAGAATCAGAATCATTTTCTTGCACGGCATCTCTTGAAGAATGTCCTTCCTGGGACAACACTTGTCATGCTGTACGATCGTGCTGTGCATTTTTCAGCCTTCCTCGTCCCATTCTTTGACCACCACCTCTTCATCGTCCATTCCCTCTTCGTACAGCCTTGGTAACTGGTGTCTAGGAAAGGGATGTATTGTTATAGAACTCATGATAAGTCTGAGGGACGTAGTTCTTTATTTCCTGGAGCTTTTTATGCTTTTCGAACTTTATTTCATACTCTTCTTGATGCAAAGGGTGCGGAAGATGTACTGACAGGCGAACAATTTTGCGCCTCCCAAAATACGCTTCAGTAAACTCAATATCATGTTTTGGTGTATATTTGAACTGCATTGTTAGAAGCTTTTCTTTGCTGATTCTGATTCTATTAATTTTCCTTCATTTTATTTCGTTTTCTTGAATGTATTTAGCAACTTTCTTCTTTGTTATGACATCCCTGGATTTCATTGAAAGAAAGTTTTCTGTTTTCATTTCCACTGTGGAGAACTAGGCAGACCTTCCCCACTGCTTCCATCCTTGGTTCAAAAATGGCTCTGAGCACTATGGGACTTAACTTCTGAGGTCATCAGTCCCCTAGAACTTAGAACTACTTAAACCTAACTAACCTAAGGACATCACACACATCCATGCCCGAGGCAGTATTCGAACCTGCGACCGTAGCGGTCTCGCGGTTACAGACTGTAGCGCGTAGAGCCGCTCGGCCACCCCGGCCGGCGCTTCCATCCTTCCTTGGGGAACAAATACGTATGTTGCCATTATCACATACCATGTATGTTTGGCCAGGTGTAAGGAACTTCTGATCTGCCGGCCGAAGTGGCCGTGCGGTTATAGGCGCTGCAGTCTGGAACCGCGAGGCCGCTGTGGTCGCAGGTTCGAATCCTGCCTCGGGCATGGATGTGTGTGATGTCCTTAGGTTAGTTAGGTTTAACTAGTTCTAAGTTCTAGGGGACTAATGACCTCAGAAGTTGAGTCCCATAGTGCTCAGAGCCATTTGAACTATTTTTTTGAACTTGTGAACTGTTGTGTCAATACGCTGATTTTGCATCGAGATGTACAGCCACTATTTGAAAACAGGGTCTATTTAAACAAGCAGTAAATAATACTATAAATAAACTTAAAAGCATACAGATTAGGCAGTTGCACTACTTTGAAAAAATCATATCCGAAGTTCAGTAAAGATAGCAGCAATTCTCCTTCTGTCAGTCATTTCGCTTGTACTAGTTGTAGTCTGATTACAGTCCAGGCATTACCTTAGAGACTAAACTTTATCATCACCGAGTGTTGACCTATGCAGAAAATCGCTTGTAGTTCCTTTACTCCAAAGAGATCAACAATTTAGCTTTAAAAATGTATGTTTAGATCATTTTCTTGTGAAATATCATTTGTACCACTTGCCTTCTCAGCCCCTCAGCTTTTTTCCGCAGATCGTAACAATAACATTTTTGAGAGAATTTCCCCGTTCATTCTATTACCCTGTTAATAGAAAGCATATCCTGCTCTTGAGAACAATTAGAAACTGACGATGTGCCCGTACAGCTTAAATATTTCAGTTCCGTTTTCTGTAACTTTGGACAGGTATGCCAATGATGTACTCGTAATTTGATACTTTTAATAGACCTTGTTTAAGATCTAAAAGGCGATCTTTCAGGAAAAGCTGAACTCTGATGATAGGTCAGTCACTGTTCTAGCTTACGAATTATTCTTTTCTTGTGCTGTTTTATAACGTTCACACCAAAACTAAATTTGGCTTATCATGTCCTGTAATATATCAACGTGTTGCGTCACTGAGAGACTTCTCAGCAGCTACAAGTAAATCCTTGATGGTTGTAATCGTTTCGAACATGCTAAGGCATCTTGAAACTGTGTGTACGTAAATCTGGGATCGAGGAAGAGGAGGAGAAGAACAGTGTTTAACGTCCCGTCGACAACGAGGTCATTAGAGACGGGGCACAAGCTCGGATTACGCAAGGATGGAGAAGGAAAGCGGCCGTGTCATACCGGTATTCCCTTAAGCTATTTAGGGAAATTACGGAGAATCTAAATCAGGATGGCCGGACGCGGGTTTGAACCGTCATCCTCCCGAATGCGAGTCCTGCGTGCTAACCACTGCGCTACACCAGTCCGTTCTAGGATCAAGCAACGTTAATGTGGCTAACATATATTCAGTTGTTGGTAAGCGCTTTTTAATTTCTATCCTATTTTATTCCTCATATTCTCTCCAATATCCTGTATCGGTTACACGCCATATATTTTGATTTTCAGCATGCAAGTTACTGCCATTGCTTTCCTGCTTGGAATGTACTTTTTCAAGGAAATTTAAGGGGCAGTCACTTCTGTAGGCCACAGAATGTCACAAACATCTACCAGCTGTACAACACCTGCGATTGTTATCATAGGTGATGCGCTGCAATTGCAGTCAAGGATGTCGATAATCAATGTACGCACTGCAAAAATCTTTCAGTCGTATAAGCATTGAATTTCTTTTAGTGGATACTTTAAATTATTTCGAGATCTGATATTTTCTTAGCTCATTACTTCTTACGCACTTTATTTCAACTGCATTACAATTCATTTCACAGCAGTTATCAGCTCAGGCAATTTTCCAGTGTTTTCAACGCAGTTTTTTGCTACCAAATTGAGCATACGGTAAGAATACCATACATGACTTCTTCAAAATGTTATTTCTACACCTTCAACTATATTTCTTCCAGCATCGGTAACCACTGGCATTATTTTTCTGCTATTTGTTCCTCATTCGTTATGAGTCTCTAATAAAGTGCTCAAAATATTGTCATCTGATGAGCTAATTATTGCTGTTTCGGATTCCACTGGTCTCCTGAATATACGGACCCTGGGAACGATGTACTGATTATATTCCAGTTCTTGTCCTTGTAAGCGACGATTTTTACTTTGCTAAATTGGAATCGTGGTGACACAGAAGTTTTGAAATACTCATTGTCTTCACCAAACAAAGTCACATCGTAACCACAAACAAGTCCAAATACGAACCCAGGGTTGTTAATGAAGTGCAATACTTATTGTTAGAACTGAGAGCACGTATATTACAGACACCAGCGTATAAACTGATCAGAGATGCCTCCTGCACTGACATCGATTATTCCAGAACATGCAGACATTGTGAGCGTAAGAGGTTTCGAGAACCTTCTATGAATGATCAGTACTAAATAACAAATATTTTCTGGTGATCGGACTAGAAGTGGCGACCCTTAATCACGCAAGCCAGCGACAATAAACGCTACTTCAAATAGGACTGCAGCATAGCTCACGGAAATGTATTCACCTGTGTGTGTGAGCCTGACAGCTCGTAAATACCAGGAGTAGCAGTTTCCATTATACCGCCATCAAAATAGTGGACAGGAATTCCCAGAAAACATCTTCACTACATTTCCAAATATCTGACGTGGATGTTAAAAAGTCCATGTTCTGAACTTTATTTTTGAAACAGTTCTGAATTACATCATCAAATTTGATTACCAGTGTCCTCTCGAATGTACGTTTCGACGGCTTTGCATAAAAATGCAATAATTTTCAGCACATTTAAAAAGCCTTCATTTTCAAGAATTTGCAAACGTTGTGCACCACCACAAGTCAAGCACAAAATTGCTGTAGACGTGAGTATACTTTCCTTTCCAGTTTTTGAAGCATATTCAAACAACTTGAACTCGATATTGGCTGAAGAGAGTTATTAGACACTGAACATGAAACATTAGTTTTATCTTATTCACTATTGCTAAAAATATGTCTTCTTCCAGCAGGATAACCGTCTGCTACCAGGCTCCAGCTCTAGCTCCACGCCCACAGGTCATTAACGTGTACTTCACGGGTACTACGTGATCTGTGCCTAAACATGTCGTGCCACGTACCTCCACAACGACTTATAGAGTTCAATTCCACCCACAACCGCTGCTGTTATTGTGTTTCAAAAAAGGACGAACATATTACTAAGCAGCAACTGCGTGATGTTTTAGTGCATCAGCGTATCTAAGTGCGTACGTATTACAGTATGTAAGAGGATCCTTAAGACACCTGGGATCAAGTATTAAACAAAGATTACGGTGCTTGCGAATAAAGATCGAATTACTTTCCTGACGAGATCCACAAGATTTGCATCACCCCGGTTCCCAGAACTCCTGAAGATAAACGTTGAATGTGGATATTGTATCACAGACACAGTCCCTTTGACTGTCCAGAGATGTCACTAAACCCGCTTAAAGGTGTAAACAACCACGCATGAGCAGCGCCTACTAGACGGAGGAGGTCCGACCGCCGATCAGTTCCAGTCATTCCACCAGGAAGGAGGTACAGGGCTAGTGTTGTCTGTAGTTCAACCACGCCTAGACGGTCAATACCGCGGTTCGATCGCGTTCGCATTGTTACTTTGTGCCAGGAAGAGCTCTCAACAAGGGAAGTGTCCAGGCGTCTCAGAGTGAACCAAAGCGATGTTGTTCGGATATGGAGGAGATACGGAGAGACAGGAACTGTCGATGACATGCCTCACTCAGCCCGCTCAAGGGCTATTACTGCATTGAATGACCGCTACCTACGGATTATGGCTCGGAGGAACACTGACAGCAGCGCCACCATGTTGAATAATGCTTTTCGTGCAGCCACAGGAGGTTCTGTTACGACTCAAACTGGCGCAGTAGGCTGCATGATGCGCAACTTCACTCCCGACGTCCATGACGGGGTCCATCTTTGCAGCAACAACACCATGCAGCACTGTACAGATGGGCCCAAACAACATGCCGAATGGACCGATCAGGATTGGCATCACGTTCTCTTCACCGATGAGTGTCGCATAAGCCTTCAACCAGACGATCGTCAGAGACGTGTTTGGAGGCAACCCGGTCAGGTTGAACGCCTTAGACACACTGTCCAGCGAGTGAATCAAAGTGGAGATTCCTTGCTGTTTTGGGGTGGCATTATGTGGGGCCAACGTACGCCGCTGATGGTCATGGAAGGCGCCGTAACGACTGTACGAGACGTGAACGCTATCCTCCAACCGATAGTGCAACCATATCGGCAGCATATTGGCGAGGCATTCGTCTTCATGGACCACAAATCGCGCACCCATTGCGCATATCGTGCGAATGATTTTCTTCAGGATAGCGACATCGCTCAACAAGAGTGGCCAGCATGTTCTCCAGACATGAACCCTACGAAACATGCCTGGGATAGATTGAAAAGGGCTGTTTACGGACGACGTGACCCACCAGCCACTCTGAGGGATCTATGCCGAATCGCCGTTGAGGAGTGGGACAGTCTGGACCAACAGTGCCATGTTGAACTTGTGAATAGTATGCCACGACGAATACAGGCATGCGTCAATCCAAGAGGACGTGCTACTGGGTATTAGAGGTACCAGTGTGTACAGCAATCTGGATCACCACCTCTGAAGATCTCACTATATTGGTGGTACAACATGCAATGTGTGATTTTCATGAGCAATGAAAACGTCGGAAATGATGTTTATGTTGATCTTTATTCCAGTTTTCTGTACAGGTTCCGAAACTCTGGGAACTGAGGTGATGCAAAACTTTTTGGATGTGTGTATAAGATTTTTCTGAAAAAGGCATTTCTTCTGTCCTAGTTTCTTTTGGTAGCTCACAGTAGAACTTAAAAACGGTACAGCAGCTCAGAAATGTCATAAGTTTGGTGACCATTGCGGCAGACACGTTTCTTGCTCCCTCTATCATATCAGATTTTTTAGTTGAGAGACTTAGAGACAGGGAAAGATATCAGCTCGTCCAGTCATATTTGTTCTATCTTTTCCCACTCTTTCACCTCCCTGTCCTTTCCCATTGCTATGAGAATATCGAAACGTCGTGGAATGGAACGCAGCCACACGTATGGTACCTCGAGAAGACTGCATCATGTCCGCTTGTTTTATAGCTCAATATTGTGCAAAAGAAGTAAAAACATCAAAATACTCTCAAAGCTGCTCATTCATATAGAAATCTGAATAAAATTTCAACGCCTCCTTCGCTGGTCCTAAGACCAGTTTAAAAAGGAGGGGGGAAGGAATACCACCTCGTTAAGAAATCTTGGTTCACTTGGCTCTGTGCGATGGTGTCTCGTAAGGAGTCCTTGTCAGAGTTGTAACGATGACCTCAATGTCAGCGACGGCGAAGGGAATGGATTCTAGTACGGCGAAGCTGGTGGGAGACGCAAGTAGCCCTACCTAGGCTAGGGTGGGGATGAAACCCAGGAACATCTGTGTCACAATGGGCGCTTCCTGAACTTCTCAACAATCGACGGGCTCTAATGGCTAGTAACTCATTACATCAGCGACTGGGAAGACGGAAGGAGGCTGCAACACTCGTGGAGTCTCTAGTCGTCGTAGCTTCTGTGACACTGGAGCCAGACTCCGTGATTGTTGGCTTGCAATGGTATTCCCACGTAAAGTGAATTAACGCACAGGCGTCTTCCGTTGGACCTCACAACGATTATCCAAATGCATGAAGTCAAGTCCTGTGGCGGTAGGGCAGCTGTGACGGAACCAAGGTTATGTTGTCTGGGAGCTCTAGTGACAACCGGCACGTTAGTATCCGATGTGTGATCACCGTTTTCCTTCAAGGACGGCCTGTAGAACAATTCGCTTTCTACACTCGAGACCGAGCAATCCTATTTAAGATCAATCTACTCACCCTGAATGGGGGATAGGCTGTAAAAGGTGTATTCAACGTAGTTAGCCTACAACTCATCCGACTGAATCACCACGTCCACTGGAGACACCACATTTGATCAAAACAAAATAATCGATCTAAACTTTGCAACCTGGAACATTCAAACTCCGGTGGACAATAAGAGCCACCGGCCAGGAAGAAGAACGGCAATGATACCCCGTAAACTGAGAAAATTTAACAAAGAAACTGCTGCCGTAAGTGAAACTAGACTGTCTGACAAAGATATGCTCAGGGAAAATGGCGACAACAGCACCTTCTCCTGGAAAGAAAGGGATAAAAATAAGCCTGTTATAAAATGATTGGATTTGCCATAAAAACTGAACTCCATCTCCACGACAAACTTGCTTTTGGAATAAGTGAAAGGCTCATGAAATGCCGCTTTAAACTTATTAACATTCATCGGGCTGGCGTAGTTAGTACCCATGCTCCAACGCATAAATCCGATGACCATCAAAAGGTAAAATTTTCACTTTCTATTCGATTCACTGTTGACGAATATACTCCAGTCGGGTAAAACGATACATTTAGGGGATCTTTATGCGGGTGCTGATAAGGACAGTACGTTGTGGTCTGCTACCACTGGGAAAGATGGAGCAGGTAAGAGCAGTTCTAAAAGAAATCTGATGCTAACTAAATGCTCGGAGCACCATTTTCCCATCACAGGCACACCCCTCCGCCGAAAAGACAAATACAGAACAAGCTTGCAACAAGTGTACCTAGGTGAGTGTGGTGATATGAACATTGTGATTCGTTGTCACACAAGCGGAAGTGTTCTAACGGGGCAATATTATGTAGATATAGATGTAGTTTCAAACCAGCCAGTAATATGAGCGAGGGACTCAACACATGTAACAACCGAATGAACAACAGTCGGTGTTGAATGCAACATGCGCTCTGAGTGTTCATTATCTCGTATGCGTTGCAGCAGAGGGCATGTAACTATTCCCGTGAGGGGCCTATATGTATTATGACAGATCACTGCAGAACACTGAGATTGTGTAACTGTTTTCTACAAAACTGTCTTCTACAAAAACTGTCTTTCACAGGAATAGCACGCAAGTCGTGAATCCGTTGCTCATAACGTGGGGCTATGAAATTTACTAGTAAGTTGGCTAACGCTCGCTCCACTTCTAAATGAGTTTCCAAACTTTGATGCTAATGGCCGATTTTATTTCTTTATCACACACGTAGTAGCTTATGCCTTAAACCGCTAATAAGATATTCACAAACGTACGCCACAAAGTCATAGTTCATGTATGCCAAATTTGCTGTGGGACGTCGTGGAATATTCCCGCTTCAGACCTATGGCCTATAATTTTATGAAGTTCCGATAGGTGGCGGCGTTATACATAGCCTTCAAAATGGCGTCTGTAACAGAGATGCATTCCAAACAGAGAGCCATCATTGAGTTTCTCTTGGCGGAAAACCAGAGCATCTCAGATAATCATAGGCGCTTGCAGAAGTCTACGGAGACCTGATAGTGAACAAAAGCGCGGTGAGTCGTTGAGAGAGACATCTGTCATCATCGCAACAAGGTCGCACAAACCTGTCCGATCTCCCGCGGGCCTGGCGGCCTCACACCTATATGACACCTGCAGTGTTGGAATGTGCCTACTTCTACGCCTCGCTCAGCTCCTCTCCCTCCAGGTTAACTCCCATCACTCTGCCATTTTTGTCTCCCTTGACCGCGAAAAGGCCTACGACCGTGTATGGTATCCCGTTCTCCTTTTTAAACTCCAGACCTACGCTCTTCCTATCAACTATATCCGTCTGATTGCCTCCTTCCTCCCCCGCCTCCCCTCCTTCGTTACCATCCATAACGCCGATTTCCGCGCCTTCTACCCCTCTGCAGGTGTGCCTCAGGGCACTGTCTTCTTCCCTCTTCTCTACCTCCTGTAGATGGCACACATGCTCCAAACCTCCCACCCCCTCACCCCTCTCTAGTACACCTTCTGCAGTATGCCGGTGACACCACATTTACTGTCCTCACTCCTACCCTTCAACTGTCCCAACGCCTTCTCCAGAATCACCTTGACATTTTTGTCGCATGGCGTAACCAGTGGCTCCTGAAAATCAATCATCCAAGACCCAGGCAATCATCGTAGGTTGTACCATTCACTCCTTCCAGCTCCTTGATTTTTCCTTTACCATCTGCACCCGTCCTGTCTGCCTCTCCTCCACCCTCACCTACTTTGGCCTCACCATTGACCGTCACCTCACTTGGATCCCTCATCTCCGCTCTATCCAATCCAAAGCCAACAACCACTTCCAAGTCCTTAAACTCCTCTCTGGCCGGACATGGGGCTTGAACCCCTCTACCATCCTCCACACCTACAAATCCTCAATCCGTCACATCCTGTGTTATGCCAGTCCCGCCTGGATATTCGCTCCCCCCCCCCCTAATTCTATAAGTCACTCCAGATCCTCGAGCGCCATTCACTCTGCTTTGCCTTCCATATACACCTCCTGTCCCCCACACAGATCCTCTATGACCTGCTTTCCCCCATCTGCTCCTGTTCCTAGGATGTATCTGCATCCTCTACACCTCCTGCCACCTTGATCCCCCTCATCCCATGGTTGCTCCTCTCCTCTCCAACCAACACCTGCTGCTGCACCTTTACCATTATGTCCCCCCTACCGTTCATCTCTTTTCCTGAGTTTGCTTCCACCAACTCCCCCTCCTGGCTGATGCCCTCTCTCTCTCTCTCCATTTATCCCTCCTACCTACTCTGATCCTCACCTCCCCCTCCCTCCCTCTGTCCTTCCCTCTGTTCTTCCCTGCCTATCCTCTCTTCCTCCTCTCCCTCTGAGTCCTTTTGCTTTCCCCTTCACTGCCTTCCCCACTCCTTCTCGCGTCCGCTCTGCCCCCCCCTTTTTCTATGTCCTCTTCCTCCATTGGCTACCCCCTTTTTCTTTTCCACTTCTCCCCCCTTTTTTCCCCCTCATCAGTCCGGGTACTCTGCTCGCCCCCATCTGCCACCGTGTCGCTCATAGTGCTGTTTCTAGTGAATGTTCAGTGTAGTGCGACCCCTATCAGTGTTGTGAACAGCCACCATACTGTCGTTAGTTGTGTTTTTTATCGCATGCAAACAGACACCAGCGTGTCGCCGTGTTGTTCAATTGTGACTGGCTACTTACTTTGTGTCTTCATCCGTATGGCCAACGCCGTGTTTTTATATTTTAAATTCCGCAACTTCCCGCCATTTTACTCTTATTAACAAAGTCGCCGTTTTATCGCCTTTTTTATGTTGTTTGTTATCTTACCATTTTTTTTTAAATCTTCTCTCGGCTGTGGAACAGCGCATTCATCTGTTGACAGCCCCCGCCCCCCTCTGGACTGGAGGGGGGTGGGGGGAATCGAAAATCAATAAAGGAAAAAAAAAATGGAATGTGCGGACTCTCTTATTCGTGGCGATAAACGAGTTACAATCAGACACCTCGCTGTTCAAATGGAAGTAGTGCTGACACACTCGTACATCAGTTGGGGTACTCGAAGATCTGTGTCCGCTGAGTTCCTCGAGCGTAACAGGAAGGACAATCTTTGCCGAACTTCTTGACCATTAGGAGGCTTTTTGTGTCAATTTTTTCGAACATTGTCACAGGCGATGAACAAGGGTTCATTACTTCAAACTAGAAACAAAACGGTAATCCATGAAGTGGCGCCACACCATCTCTCCTCCGAAGAAAAAGCTCAAAGCTGCACTTTCAGGCGGTGAAGTCATAGAGATGGCCTTCTGGTACTCTGAAGGGGTTATTCTGTTTGATTTCCTCTCTCATTGTGCAACGATCAACCCTAAAGTGTACTATGCTGTTCTCAGGGAATTGAAGAAACGACTTCAGCGTGTTCGTTGCCACAAAAATGCCTTCGCCATGACAACGCAAGGCCTCACAAATCACAAATGTTTGTGCATCCGTGAGGAACACACAAAACTTCATTGGATTCTTCTACCTCAAACACACTACAGCCCGGAATCCGCATCTCCCGACTTCCATCGGTTTGGTCCAAAGAAGGATGCAGTCCGCGGGAAGCAGCACGTGGATGATGGAGAGATTATTGATGCAGCAAGACGTTGGCTCCACGTCGACCAGTTGAGTGGTACTATGCGGGCATACAGATCCTCCAAGTAAGGTGATGTAATGCGATCACATATAACGGATATTATGCTGTAAAACAGGGTTTTGTAGCCAAAAGAGTGGGGAATAGCATGGTTTATTGGAATCCTGAATGAAACCAACCTGCTTTCAGGAACATAATGTGTTGCATTACTTATTGAAGACCCTTCGTACATTGTAGAAATTACATTTGACATATTCTATACTCTGATCTTCTCCGCATTGCTCATAGAGTCGCGATTACTTGCGATCATTGTATATGGCGTGCAACTCTGATCTCAATCGTATGGCCCCCACACCAAACTTTACCGTATGGTTCCTTTTTTCTGACTGACTGGTCAGCGTGAATCAGTTCGCTCGGTGTGCATATTTGGCGGAAGACGATGATGCACGAAGGGCTTCGTCTGCATATTTTTATTTTAATGTTACCAAAAATTATTGCTAAAAATCTGAAGTACGTGGATGATAGGGTACTTAATACTGAGAGGTTAGCTATTATACTTATCAATTAAATCTATAAACTCTGAAACGAGTGAGTCATGGCTTACTATTGAGAGGCTAGCTAGTGCGGTTGTCAATTAAACCAGGATCTACTTTAAAATATATTAATAAATGAAAATTAGAGATTTGGAGTGCTGGCCGAAAGGTAACGTCTAAATCTCCTTTTGTGGCAGCCAAATAAATTGTGCGACTACTGGAGTAGGAGAGTTTCTCACTAACTCAGTATCCACAGTTCAATCTGTTATTTGTATAGCCAATCAAATTGCGCAACTACTGAAGTAGTTCAGTTTCTCATTGAATCAGTACCCACAGTAACATCTGTTATTTGTACCTCTCTCCGTTTCGTACTTCACACATCAACTAATGCAGTCTCAAATTAACTATGAAGTGAAGCTCTGGGATGAATATCACGGCTCCTAAGCCAGAAATGTTACACATGGTACACATTTATTGCTATATCCCCATTGGTTGCTTGTTGAGGCTATTTTGCTCAATGACAGCTTTTCCGGCAGGAAGTGAGAGGGAGAGAGTTAACTTCATTTTCGTTGTAGATGAAGTAGATGATACCAGCGACAGGCCTTATCAGGAAACAGGACTGAAAAAAAAAATTCTGCAATCTCGGAGAGAAGAGCCTCCGTGCAAAAGCATCTGGTATTAACGCCGGGAATCGAACCCAGGTCTCCTGGTCTCTAGGCAGATGCGCTAACCACTATGCCATTCCTGGCTTTGCAAAACTGCACGGACTACCCTCGCAGGCATCCCTCCTCAATCCAAAATTCCATTCAAACCTCAGCCCACTTGCTACGCGTATTTATCTTAAACTCTAACAACATTGCAGAAGTCCTCCAACTTCATTGGAATAGCACCTCCGCGTCGAACAAAATGGGGGATCCTGCCTCAAACCCAGACACAGATGATTCGACCAAATGAAAGTATACGGTTTCAGAGACCTTTTCATGTCTCAAACATCTATGGTGTATATATATGCAGATTGAAGCGTCGGTCTTGGTACAAATATTCATTCGTCGCTTAAGACTTGAAAATCTCTCTGGAACCGTATAGTTTCATTTGATTACAGCACCTGTGCCTGGGTTTGAGGCAGGCTCCCCCGTTTGTTTCGAATCTGAGCTTGTATTCCAATACAGCTGGAGAGCGTCTGCAATGCTTTTCGAGTTTAGGGGGAGTACCAAGTGGGCTGTGGTGTGACTGGGAATTAGGATTAAGGAGGGAGGCGTGCAAGAGAGTGCATGCAGTTGTGCAAAGTCACTGTGCCACAGTGGTGTAGTTGTTAGCAAGTCTGCCTAATGAGCAAGAGATAAGAGTTTCGAATCCCGGCCTTGGTTCGAATTTTCATTCGTCACTTCATTCTGCATCTATACATCATAGATGCTTAAGATTTCTCTGGAATTAAATGGTTCCACCAGATTAAGGGCAACTGCGTTTGCTACGTGGGAGCAGCCGTTGCAGGAAAAACTGACCGAAGCCAGCCTCCGATTGAAGGTCCACGGTGTAACACTTCTAGACGGGCACGATTATGGAGCAGGGCGTTGCACGACTGTCACCAAAAGGATATGAGCCACTGCTTCCGACGCGGAGTACACATCACTAAAGTAACTGTCACCGCAGCAAACCATCTTCAAGTATGCAGGTAAACTCTGTATACGTAGTAAAAACCATCCACGATTGCGCCTGTGATTTGTTCCGCGCTCAACGGCGTGCTCTACATTTTTATCAATATAGCTTGTGTATTGAAGCTCTTAAAGAATATGCGCAGTTTTACCAGGATTCCTGTGTTCATACTTTTCAGTCAACAGTCTAAAATTTGCTTGTGTGTTGTTGCCATCCCCGCTTGTTTTTCAACTCTGGCATTGCTCCACCGTCACAATATACTAGTCCAAACAAAAAGTAGGATCAAACCGATGGCCTTTAGTCCGAACATTCCTGTGAAAACTACTTCCAATAGAGCGATTGGTTGCTCTTTCGGAGGAATTGTCGAGTACCATTAATTTGGCGGCTGTCTTTTATTCTTTTATTTCAGCTAGTCAAACAGCCTTAGCCGGTCGAAGTACTCAGAGAAGCATTGGCTGCGAATGAACCTCATGAAGATACGGACGGAAGATTCGATCACATTTGATTCAGTTACGTTAAGCGAACGATGTGTGCACCTGTCGTGTACAAGTAAATTTGAAAGTTTATAGTTCCCGAACGACATTTTTCATGGAACTATGTACTCTTTGCAACACTCAAAAGAGGGTTCACCGACATAACATGTGCGGAATTTGATCAAATAGGAACCAAGATAACAGCGCTGCAAACCATTGGCCCACAGTCAGGAGAAGAAGTCAAACGCCTGCCCTACCATACCAAATGTAGGCAACCCCATAACTCAGGTACGGTTCGTGTATTTACCTGTGTCACTGAATCCCGCCAGTTTGTGGTGGTGGTGAGTTCCTGTGAGACCAAACTGCTGAGGTTATCGGTCCCTAGGATTACACACTAATTAATGTAACTTAAACTAACTTACGCTAAGGACAACACACACACCCACGCCCGAGGGAGGGCTCGAACCTCCGACGGGGGAGCCGCGCGAACTGTGACAAGGCACCCTAGACACCGCGGCTACCCTGCGCAGCCCGCCAGTTTGTGCTCTGCTGTTGTACTGATCAGACTACTTGCTCATGAAGCTAGACTTTCATAATATACACGACTGTCAAAAACGTCGAAGTTGTTTTCGTTTATGGCGCATGGCTCTAAACTGTTGGAACAACTGTGCGATTCGGTACTGAAATGTATACTGACCGTTACAAATCTTCACGATGTGTCTTTTCAAACATTATTGAAACATTCAAGGAAATGGAATTGTGGAGAATAAAATATGCCCAAGAGGAAAGAAGCAGCATCGGATGCAGTTTTCCAAATGGTGTATATATAAGCTGCAAAGAATTGTGTCGTTTCTATGCAAGACTTTTTTTTTTACAGATGAAACATCGTTACAAATCATAATAAAATGAATCTTGGCAATATGCACTAATCGTCTTTCAAACTCTATGCTGGATGAGAGAAATAGATTAACAGAGACCATTGTCTACCAAAGTGTAGTGGGGCCTCTTTAGGCATCGCATCATTAGTTCCCGTCTATTGCCCAGATTCTAAATAGCCTCAGGTATCTAATATTTCCTCATAGGTAAGTGGCCACAGTTAATGGAAATAGCCCTACTGGCCATTAAATAATCCGTGTGGTACCAACATGACGGATGTGCTGCCCAATCCATGCAGATAATTATAGACCTACTTAACAGAATATCTGGAGCTCGTTCAGGAAACATATTGCCCTACAGGCTCATCATATTGAACACTTCGGGACTTTTGTATCTGTTGAGTGAAACTTGAAGCAATACGCACCGTATAAGCTGGCCTGTGCTCCTTTAGCTCGAGCTGAAGTTCAACGAGCAATATTGTCTGTCTGATATGCAAATGATTAGCTTTTCAGAGCATTCACACAAGGTTGGCGCCGGTGGCGACACCTACAACCTGCTGCAACCGATTTCTCATACACAAACAGCAGTTGACCGGCGTTGCCTGGTGAAACGTTGTTGTGATGCCTCGTGTAAGTAGGAGAAATGTGTACCATCACGTTTCCAACTTTGATAAAGGTCGGATTGTAGCCTATCGCGATTGCGGTTTATCGTATTGCGACATTACTGCTCGCGTTGGTCGAGATCCAATGACTGTTAGCAGAATATGTGGGTTTATGAGGGTAATAGGGAACACCGCGCTGGATCCCAACTTCCTCGTATCACTAGCAGTCGAGATGACAGGCATCTTATCCGCATGGCTGTAACGGATCGTGCAGCCACGTCTCGATCCCTGAGTCAACAGATGGGGACGTTTGCAAGACAACAACCATCTGCACGAACAGTTCGACGACGTTTGCAGCAGCATGGACTATCAGTTCAGAGACCAGGGCTGCGGTTACCCTTGACGCTGCATCACAGACAGGAGCACCTGTTATGGTGTACTCAACGACGAACCTGGGTGCACTAATGGCAAAAGGTCATTTTTTCTGATGAATCCAGGTTCTGTTTACAGCATAATGATGGTCGCATCCGTGTTTGGTGACATCGCGGTGAACGCACCTTGGAAGCGTGTATTCGTCATCGCCATACTGGCGTATCATCTGGCGTGATGGTATGGGGTGCCATTGATTACGCGTCTCGGTCACCTCTTTTCGCATTGACGGCACTTTGAACAGTGGGCGTTACATTTCAGATGTGTAACGACCAGTGGCTCTACCCTTCATTCGATGCCTGCGAAAACCTACGTTTCAGCAGGATAATACACGAGCGCATGTTGCAGGTCCTGTACGGGCCTTTCTGGATACAGAAAATGTTCGACTGCTGCTCTGGCCAGCACATTCTCCAGATCTCTCACCAACTGAAAACGTCTGGTCAATGGTGACCGAGCAACTGGCTCGTCAGAATACGCCAGTCACTACTCTTGATGAACTGTGATATCGTGTTGAAGCTGCATGGGCAGCTGTTCCTGTACACGCCATCCAAGCTCTGTTTGACTCAATGCCCGGGCTTATCAAGGCCGTTATTACGGCCAGAGGTGGTTGTTCTGGGTACTGATTTCTCAGGATCTATGCACCTAAACTGCGTGAAAATGTAATCACATTTCAGTTCTAGTATAATATATTTGTCCAATGAATACCTGTTATCATTTGCATTTCTTCTTGGTGTAGCAATTTTAAAGGCCAGTAGTGTAAAATCTGTATTACTGAACGACTAACCCGGTGCTCGATCACCCGGTCTAGTTGCAGATTGCTTATCTAACGGCTTCCAGAAACATCCAAAACATCGTTTTCAGTATTTCACATAGTTACAGTCAAAATTTAAAAATTTTGCGTGATCTCGTAACATTCTCATCAAGAGGTATAATCTTATGTTAAAGGATTAACACAGCAAGGAAAGTATTACAGATAGAAACTGTTAATGCCTCGAGGCAGATAACTCACAGTGCGCAAATTACCCTAACTATATTCCTCCAGTATATGATACAGCACTTAGCGACTTCCAACAAATTTTAAAGATAATATCAAATCTTTGATAAACTTTTCCTCGCTGACACCCCCAAGCAATAACGAAACAAAAAAGTTTATCGCTTACATTTTTGCTGTCCATCCAGTACAGCTTCAGCATCCGGCATGTCGTTTTAGTTTATGGCTTCATTACTCCTGATTCTATTCGTAAAAAATTTAGCGGATGGTATACATACATACCATTGCATTTTCCTGCGTAAATTTTATCGATGTACGACCCGTAGTTCAGTAGATAAGACATCATAAGCATCAAGATGCGTGGAAAACTAGCTTTTACTCAAAACGGAATGGAAATTACGTAGACTTTACTCAGACACTGTTTAATAAAGAGAGCACTTAGCGACTTCCTTCAACTTTAATCATTATTCCAAACCTTTTGTAAACTGTTTATCGCTTACAAGGTTAACGTCAAACGCTTAACTCATTAGCTCATTTTTAAGGTAATGAGACTTCGAAGCTGTTTTATACTTGAGAGATCGAGTGGTTAACACGTTGGAGACTGGTCGCTTAGAAAGAAATTTGTGCCTCGGAATCCGGCCATTTACACCGTTTTTTAAAATATTGCTGGCACATGTGTAATTGATGTTAATAATACATACCAAAAAGGGCCAAGTTTCATGATTTATCTTTCATATTTACTTTACTTTTTCGATAGACTATCAATATTAAAATAATGATGACCAGCAGTATAGTTTTCCTCCCAAGAAAAAAGTGCGATGTCAGTTGTTGAGTAATTTCTTCATCTTGAGATTCCAAAATTTCTTGCTCACTCAGAAAACGTAACGCATTTGCAACAGAATTACAGCAAACTCAGAAACATAATGAGTACTCGCATGAAATTATATCAGTACGATCATATGGGCTAAGCCATTTACGACAACAGGTGCTATGTTTGCTGACTTTTCTACCGAAATAATTCCAGAAATTGGCGACAGAAGGCAGCACCAGTCAAGGGTCATGTCGCGAGACGTCCGTACATTCTTCTCAACCAGAACAGAAATGACACTCACTTCTCCCAGAGAAGCAGCATCCAGCATAAAATCCTTAAAATCAAACAACTGTAGCGGTCATGATAACATATCACTGCAGTTAATCTAAGAGTGTTCATGTGAGTTGAGTTCCATCTTAAGTTATTTGTGTAATCAACCTCTTATCAGCGGAACACTTCCAGACTGGTTAAAACAATCTGAAATTAATCACCTTTACAAGAAGCGGAATAACGAGACACCGTTAAACTATCGGTCAATTTCACTTTTGCCGGTGTTTTCAAAAATATTTTAAAGGTTGTGTTCAAGCGCGTTCTTAAGCATCTGACTGCAAAGAATATATTGTCACTCTCACAGTTTGGGTTCCTTAAGGCTTCCGATGTAGAGAATGTACTTAATTCATCAGCTAACAAATTAGAGGGTGTGACCTGACAGAAACTTTTGACTGTAAAAATTGCAGAATTCTCTTAAGTAAATTGGAGTATTATGTTGCCACTGGCACTGCTGCACATGTTTCGACTCTTACCTACCTAATAGGAACCAAAGAGTTTTGTTGCGGAATAGTTCATCTCATTGGGAATTAATTATGTGTGGTGTTTTTCAAAGTTCCATCTTGGGTCCGTTGCTTTTTCTTGCGTACGTTACTGACCTCTCGTCTGTTACATTGTCAGATGCTAAGCTTGTTTTGTTTGCAGATGTTGTGAACATTGCAATAAATTGCAAGTCAAGTACAGATTTGTAAATGGCTGCTGATCAAGTTTTCGCTGACATTAATAAATGGTTTAAAGCTAATTCACTATCAATAAAATTTGAGAAGACTCACCATATGCAGTTCAGAACCTATAAAAGATTTCCTTCCGACTCATGTACAAATATGAAGATATGCAGACAGAAGAAGTTGGCAGTGTTAAATTTCTGGGATTACAATTCGATAATAAATTCAATTGGGAAGGGCGTACTACAGAAGTGCCGAAGCTCTTGAACAAGTCTGTATTTGAAGTACGAATGATGTCAGATGCAAGAGACGTAAATATAAAAACCTTGCATACTTTGTTTACTTTCATTCTGTTATGTCGTACAGGGTAACTCGTAAAACCGAGTAAAACCTTTTAGAGTGTAGAAGCCTGTGATGGGATTCATTTGTGTTGTAAATTCGGGAACATTTGTAGAAACCTGTTTGGGGAGCTGCGCATTCTTACCACCGCTTCTCAGTATACAGGGCGTATCAAATAGAATCATACGATTTGGCACGTATATATTTTCGAAACTAATAAACATAGTGAATGGGATACTCCAAAAGCTTTTTTTCATACCTTTTCATAAGTGTTCAATATGTCCCCTTTGAGAGCCACGGCAAATATCAATGCGGTATTCAAGTTGTTCCCACACTGCAGCGAGCATGTCTTGAGTTACAGATTCCACGGCTGCTGTTATGCGACGTCTCAGTTCATTCATTGTTGTTGGTATCGGAGGTACATAAACAGAGTCTTTTATAAACCCCCACGAGAAATAATCATATACAGTCAGGTTCGTTCACTAATTCTTTGATTTAAAAATCCCTTCTGTTCCAGATGCCAGTGTGGCGGTGCCCCATCCTGTTGATAAATGAAGTCGTTCGAATCAGTCTCCAACAGTGGGAAAAGAAAGTTCTCAAGCATATCGAGATGTGTGCTTCCTGTAACAGTGTTCTCGGCAAAGAAAAATGGGCCATACAACTTTTCCTGTGGAACTGCACAAGAGACATTAAATTTCTGAGAGTCCCTCTTATGTTGTACAACTTCATGTGGTTGTTCCGTAACCCATATTCATAACCTTTCCATTTAAATGGAATGTTGCCTCGTCAGTAAACACTAAGCGTGGAAGAAAACTGTCACCGAACTCAACACGTTGTTGTTTGTCGCCTTCACGAAGAGCTTGCAGTAGCTGAATTTTGTATGGTTTCATGTGTAAACGTCCAAGAAACACACGGCAGACGGAAATTGGGGCAATTTTTAGTTGTCGAGCTGCACGGCGAACGGATGTCCGCGGACTCCTCGTGAAAGTATGGCGGACGTGTCCAACGACTGTGTCAGACACTTGCAGACGGCCCGGCGATTTGCCTTTACACAAGCAACCCGCTTCTCAGAATTATTCATGCCATTGCCTAATGCTCTGTGCTGTAGGAGGATCCACACTATACCTAGTACGAAAGTCACGCTGAACAGTTATTACTGACCCGCACTGCGCAAAACGTAGAACACAAAAGGTTTTCTTTTGTCCTGACACCATTTTTACAAGAACTGAAGTGGGCCCACACTGCTACCACCTAGTGGCAACCAAGTAAAGCTCGAGAGTTCGCTCTTTCCAACAGTATGTTGTTCACGCACATATCTCAAATAACATAATAGTTATGATCTTATTTAATTCGGATGATCTTTTTTTGATACACTCTGTATTTATTCCCCAAATTTGTTGCAAATAATATGTCTCTATTTCCAACCAAAAGCTCAATACATAGTATCAATACCAAGAATAAGAACAATCTACATAAAGACCTAAAATCACTTACCTTGGTCCAAAAAGTGGTCCAATAGCCAGGAACACATATTTTCAAATGTTCAAATGTGTGTGAAATCTTATGGGACTTAACTGCTAAGGTCATCAGGCCCTAAGCTTGCACACTACTTAACCTAAATCATCCTAAGGACAAACACACACACCCATGCCCGAGGGAGGACTCGAACCTCCGCCGGGACCAGCCGCACAGTCCATGACTGCAGCGCTTCAGACCGATCGGCTAATCCCGCGCCGCCACATATTTTCAATAAATTGCCAGCAATCATTAAAAACTTGGTTTAAGATAAAGCACAGTTTAAACAGAGTTTGAAAGATTTTGTGGTAGGCAACTCCTTCTACTCCATAGATGGATATGTTAACTGAAACTGTAAGACCAGATTAAGTAAAAATGCCTGTTAGATTTCAGTTCTGACAACACTCGGTCACAACAGTCAAGATTAGGTATTTTGTTTATGATAAATTTATTAAAAAATCATAACTGTTTAATTCTGACACAGCGTTAATTCTGTAAATATTAAAAGTTTTAGTTTTCTGTAATGTATTCACATATTTTGACAATATCCTGACAAATGATCCGGGAAGTACTACTCTAAAACGTTCTATGCTTTTTTATGTTATACTTTCTCAAATGTTCCACACGCACGAGAATCATTTCATTTTTGGGTCAATAGAACGAAATTTAAATCTAATCTAATACAAAATGAGTCCAGTTTTCGAGCGGTAAGTGGCTCGCGTGTCGGAAAAATCGTGGTCGTACCTATTCACAGGGGAGATCCGTTTATTACAACATTTCGGCCCGGGCTTAGTACCCACAGTGTTAAAGACTAAGACTGGGAGGTTTACTGGTATTTATGATACTATTCGTCCCGAGTCACCCCATATTTTGCGTTGCGTCGGCTAAACTGCCTCACTCTGTGAATGTAGAGGTAGGAAATGGTTCATAATCACAGTTTACTCGCCTCAATATTTAACGACATACAGTACCCAGTTCCTAGAACAAGCAAAGATGTAGGAAAATTCAGTCAGTTAATGGCGCAGTAACATCACAAACGCAAAGTTGTGCTTACTCTGTGCACAGAGAATGACTAAACTTGTATATGGCCATTAAAGTCTAGGGGCAGGCTGCCGTTTCTTGATAAGTCCTCGAGCACTCGGCAGAAGCTCGCGAGCGCATTCTCATATCGCGCGGAGCTAGCTGGCGGCCTGGGAGCGCACTGCGGTGGGGGCGTACATTCCCTCTAGATTACCTGAAACACAAATTAATCTATACATTTGAGGCGGGCCGTCGCGCAGAGGCAAGCACAATATTGGCGTTGGCGAAGAATGGCTGGGCCGCGCTGTGCCGGGGGCGCACGCAGGGCCACTCGACGCGCGCTCGACGCCGCCTCCGCCCCCCGCCCCCCGCCCCCGGCGCCCGCCCCCCGCTTCCGCGCCACTGGTTATTAAACTCGCTGCCGCTGCCTGCCGCTTCCCGCCTGCTGCCGCCCGCCTCCGCTGCTGGAACACCGGCCCTGCCGCTGCTAAGCAAGTCGCGGGGCCGGAATGCAATAATGTTCAGTTGTTATATGTTGCGAGCCGTGGGGGCGGCAGCGGCGGCGGCGGCGGCGTACCTGGCGTCGCATCAAAAATGGAGCACAGCACAGCGGCGCGCTGCAAGCTCAGCCTCTGGGAAGTGCCCCAGGCGGGGACCTCTCGCTGCTCGAAAATACTCAGCGCTGAAACACTTCCAGGTCTGTTCTTAATCCTCTTTCAGGAGTTTCAGTTAAGGTGCAGCAATTTTGGTATACACTGACGGAAATTGAAAGTGATCCACAATGAACAGTGACATAGCAATAATAGATTGATGCTCTAGTATTTACATACAAATGCAAAATCTTGATTAAAATATCATCCTTGCACTAGCTTATTTTCAGCATTTTCTGTACAGAAAAAGGTAACTGGTACACATGAAGAGTTCTATTGTCCAATTCCACCTGTCGGCTTTGAGCAATGACGTCATACCTAAGGCAAAGGTAATCTTTGAAAGCAGTTGAGCATATTAGTAAACAGACGGATGTAGCACGTGATAAAATTGCGATCACAGTTCATGTGATTAATCACTTAGCCACAAATTATGGCGAAAAGAACTGAGCCGGCCGGAGTGGCCGAGCGATTCTAGGCGCTACAGTCTGGAACCGCGCGACTGCTACGGTCGCAGATTTGAATCCTGCCTCGGGCATGGATGTGTGTGATGACCTTAGGTTAGTTAGGTTTAAGTAGTTCTACGTTCTAGGGGACTGATGACTTCAGCAGTTAAGTCCCATAGTGCTCAGAGCCATTTGAATTTGAAAAGAATTGAGGATAGCGAAAATAAATAAGAACAGAAATACACAGGTTTGAAATAAACTGTTATTGTTATTGATGCGAGTAAGAAAAGTACAGAGAACCTTTAAACCAATTACAGTATAGCGCATATGAAGTCGTAATATTGTGAAATACCGTTAATTTTTGATAATAATTACAGAATCTAACGGGACATTCACAGGAAAGTGGAGCGTTTGGGAGGTTCGAGTCCTCCCTCGGACATGGGTGTGTGTGTTTGTTCTTAGGATGATTTGCATTAAGTAGTGTGTAAGCTTAGGGACTGATGACCTTAGCAGTTAAGTCCCATAAGATTTCACACACATTTGAACATTTGAAAGTATGTGTTCCTGAATATGTAACACAACAACGGGAAGATGAAATAAATAATAACATATATGAAGCATAAAAAGACCGTAACATTAAATACGGAGAAACCGACAGAGGAATCCTAAGCGTAAGTCCAATACATAGCTAACAAAAATTCACAAAAAATAACAAATGATGGAATCGGCCATTAGAATGAAGTTATACAGGTGAATTCTAGATACCTATTACAGTCATTCCACGGTTCATTATTTAGATCGTTTTACCGAGGAGCTGTGTGCACTGAAATGTTGTAGGGTAACTACACTTGTAACTGCTCATTAAAGTGATGCGAAAAAGTAACTAATACTGGAATCGGTAACTAGAATTAATGTATATATGTTAATTCTAGTTGTCGAGTCCAATGTTTGTTACTTTTTCAGAATGTTTTTTTTTTTTGAGCTTCTCTGCCTGTTTTTCCACATTTTATGCTACTGTTTCATACAAGTTATTAATTATTTCATTTTCCCATTGTTGTGTAAAATTTTAGTTTCTGCCTGCCTAGAACCTCCATTTTCCCGCGGTCTTCCCGTTAAATTCAATAATTATTGTTATAAAATAACGCTATTTTATGATGTTACGACTTCACCATGTGCTATTTTATATTGGAATTTAATTGTTCTGTGCGGTTTTCTTACTCGCGTAAATTACGACAATAATTTATTTCTCACCTGTATATTTCTCTTTTGTTTTGGTCTTTTTTATTTCCGTTACCTTCAGTTCTTTTCGACATAGTTAGCAACGAAATAAATAACCTTGTGAACTGTGATTTCAATTTTATCGTATATTATATTCCTTTGTTTACGTATACCATCCGCTACTTTCAACGATTTCCTCTACGTAGCGTCCTTGCCTTTGGTATGACGTCATTGCTCAAAGCCGAGAAGTGGGATCGGACACTAAAATTTACCCAAGAATGATATTATTACTTAATGAGTATATCGTGTGTGTAACAACTGGAGCTTTTCAAGTGGAGACCATAACACAGCGTTCCAAGAGGACGTGCACGTCCGGTTTTTCTCCCTTTGTGGACGGTCGAATTACTGGCATGAGGGACTGGGAGAGTCATACCCATAGATCGCACAGTTGGCTTAAGTGCACAAAGAGTGGTGATGAGATGAACTCAGGAAAACAGTGGGGCAAGACGAGCCCATTCTCACGCGTTATACCACGAGAAGATCGCAGGATCCTTGCGCTGAAGAATAGATGGATGACTACAGCTGAAATCAATGCAGAGTTTTCAGGAAATGTATCATGATACAGCAGCGAGAACAGATTACTGGAAGATCGGCTGAGATCTCGAGTTGCCGTTCGTAGTATCCTGTTGGCACCATACCACAGAAAAGAAATTGTTGCAGAGCCAGAATCAAATGGGAGACGGAGTGGTATTCTGTGGTGTTCAGAGATGATTCTAGTTTCTAACTGTAGTGATCATGTAGGTACTATACCGTCATTAGACCACCTGGTGGAAAGTCTCATTCTGAGCTCATCATCTCAAATAGTATAGAGGGATGATGACTCAATTTTTAGGCCAGTAAACGGCAAGCTGCGGTAGCTAAAATGAGGTGACGAAAAGTCATTGAATAGCGATATGCGCATATACATATGGCAGAAGTATCACGTACATGGGGTATAAAAAGGCAGTGCATTGGCGGATTGTCATTTGAACTCGGGTGATTCATATGAAAAGGTTTCCGACGTTGTCATCGCCACACGACTGGAATTAACAGACCTAGAACGCGGAATGGACGCGCATGACATTGCATTTCGGAAACTGTTGGGGAATTCAGTGTAAAAGGTGTGCCGATAGTACTAGATTTCAGGCATTACCTCTAATCATGGACAACGTAGTGGCCGATGGCCTTTACTTAGCAACCGAGAGCAGTGGCGTTTGCTACAGTTGTCAGTGCTAACAGGTAAGCAACACTGCCTGAAATGACCGCAGAAATCAGTGTGGGAAAAAGTATCCGTTTGGACAGGGCGACGAAATTTGCCAGTGATGGGCTATGGCAGGAGACGAGCGAAGGGACTGCCATTGCTAACAGCACGACATTGATTGCAGCGACTCTCCCGGGCTCGTGACCCTATCAGTTGAACCCTAGACAACTGGAAAGCTTTGGCCTGGTCAGATGAATCCGGATTTCAGTTGGTCAGAGCTGATGGTAGAGTTCGAGTATGAGGCAGACCCTACGAAGTCATGGATCCAAGTTGTCAACAAGGTACTGTGCAACCTGGTACTGTCTCCAAAAAGACGTGGGCTGTGTTTGCATGGAGTGGACTGGGTCCACTGGTCCAGTTGAACCGATCATTGACTGGAAATGATTATCTTCGGTTTCCTGGTGTTGCAGCCATTCATGAACTTTATGTTCTCATGAGAGTTAGCCTTGTCATGGGTCACAAATGTTCATGACTGGTTTGAAGAACATTCTGGACAATTCCAGCGAATGATTTGGCCACTCTGTTGCCGGACATGAAGCCCATCGAACATTTATGGAACATAATTGAGAGGTCAGTTGGTGCACAAATCGTGCACCGGCAACACTTTCGAAACTATGGACGGCTATAGAGGCAGCTTGGCTCAATATCTATGCAGGGGACTTCGGCGACTTGTTACGTCCATGCAACGTCAAGTTGTTGCACTTCCCTGGCAGAAGGATGTACGACACGATATTAGGAGGTATTCCATGACTTTCGTTACCTCAATGTAGTCGCTATGGCCCTGACGCCAGCTGATAGTGTGTGTAGTGTTACTGTATGAAATATTATGTGTATAGTGTATGCAATGAGTGGTAGTGAGAAAGGAATGAACAGTGTACGCTAGTGATAAACTGAATGAGGTAGCACTGTTTTAAAGACGGAGAGGTGGAGGCTCCTGTCTTCATCCGACCAACCTGAATTAGGTTTTCCATGGTTTCTACAAATTATTTCATGCAAATACCAGAATGATTCCTACTATAAGATCATGGGCAACTATCTGCCCCCTACATGTCAAACTAGATCTGTAAGTATGTAAATACCTGTATATACACGGTGATCAGAAACAGTGTGAATGCTTGTAAGAGTGTTTCAAGGTAAGCTGGGCGGGTGAGTTATTGTTAAGAAAAAAAATCGATATGTTGCGCCGTTTCCAATTCAATTATCGTTGACGTTAGTCAATCAGGTCGTTGCGGGCGCTAGTTCACGCACTTGCACGAGCAAAAAAGAGGATATCTCTGGCCTCGTGAGTTACCACTTATTGAAAATGATCATTACCAGTTAAAATTTGCCTTTTTGGAAGTGATTAATTTGAGCTAGATGAGAAAAACCTAAGTTGGTTCGGTTTGAGGAAACCAAACGAAGAATACGTTTGGTGACACTCTCTAGGACACGCTGCTTGAAACTGTGCGTGCTGCGACATTACTGTCTAACTTAAATGCCGATTAAATCGGAAACGGCGCAACGCAGCGAATTTTTTTCTTAAAATTATTTTTTAGCACAATATCTGGTCAACACACAAGCTCTTCAGACAGTTTCTGACAACCCTGTATAAATTATTTTACTTTAGATGTTTTTAAACTGTAATGCTGTGACATTCCCAACACCCTTGTTAAAGAGATCCAAGGATGAGTAAAACTATTACTACTACTACTGCTACTGCCACTACTACTACAGAAAGCAGCGATTCTCGAGACCCATACCCTTCCAACTGTTCAGATCATGGTGGTGGGGTCTGTTGCATACAATAGCACTATTTGGTAATTGTTGAAAGGAGATTGAAGGTTCGTCTGTATGTGGGAAGCACGGTAAACCATCCCTGTCATACTTAATGACATATTTCATCAGACTAACGGCAGACCACATAGTCACACCACAAACGTCTTGAGGAATGTACAGATCGTTGTCTGATTTACCCAGTTTCTTGATCTGTGACCCATAGAGCGTGTCTGGAATCAGTGGGAAGACGTATACTATCATACTAGCTCCGAATCAACAGTCTTCATGAGCTGATGAAGCACGTGTTTCAGACAAGGCAAGAAATTTCTCGAGTTGACATTTGCAGGTTGTTTGCTTCCGTGCCACAACGAACACGTAAATTTTTCTGTGCCCGTTACGGTCATACCTCATACTGATTTTAATGACAAGCATCAGTTGCGAATGTAATGAAAACTTAATCCTTTAACACCAGTAACGTGATGAACATCTCCACACAGTAACATCTGCAGCTAAATACGTACTCCGGAAGCCACCGTACATGTTTGTGGGTGCCAACAATGCCGGTCTTTTCCTTTCCTGATCCAAGCACAAATAAAGTGGTCTACATGCTTCAGTATGAGCCCTTATTTCTCGTATCGTATCTTCGTGGTCCTTACGCGAAATTTGTGCTGGTAGCAGTAGAATAGTTCTGCAGACTGCTTCAGCTACGGGTTCTCCAAATTTTCTCAATCGTGTTTCTCGAAAAGAGGGTCGTCTTTTCTCCATTTAAGTTCGCGAAGCGTCTTGGTAATACTTACGTGCTGATCTAACTTGCCGGTAGCAAATCCAGCGGCTCGTCTCTGAACTACTTCGATGTCTTCCTTTAATCCAACCTAGTGAGGATCGCAAACAATCGAGCAGTACTCAAGACTGGGTCGCACTAATGCACTATACGCGGCCTCACTTGTATATGAGCCACACTTTCCGAAGTTTCTCCAAATAAACTGAAGTCGACGATTCACCTTCTCTGCTACCGTCTATACGTGCTCGTTCCATTTTATATTGTTTTGTAGCTTTAGGTCTAGATATTTAATCGACGTGACTTGTGGGAAGTAGTACACTGGACTGGTGCTTCATGGTGTAAAACATTCCATTTCCGTCGGTATAATTACGACAATTTTGTCTAAGATACCGCCTGTCATTTTGATGACCCTCACTACCTTACCAAAAAACAGTAAACGTCTCAACCTCAAATTTGTGTGAATTAAAACTGGACGGAACAGACTATTTCATTTAATTATTCATTCTCGTTTGTTTTATCTAAGAAGATCTCTGACAAATCCTCCTATTTTACAATACTAAATTTTAATTACTGTGTATTTCACCTATTCTGCTTCCATAGTTTTACTACCTTACCTTTGTTTATCTATACCTACACTCACTTTGTCCGGCAATAGGTAGATTTCCGGCCTTTCGATGCCTGGCCTGTTCTTTAAGTTACTAGCATTAAACTATATCCTACACTTTAACGTGACCACCCATCAAAAGCCTGAATAACCACCTTTTGCAGCGCGCACCACTGCGAGACTTGCAGGAAGAGAGTCATTGTGGTTCTGGAAGGTGCCAGCAGGGATGTGGAGTTATGCCGACCCCAGCGCCTTGGGCGGCTGTGTTGTGTCTCGATTGAGGATCCATGCTGCGAACAGTCCGATCGAAGTGCTCCTACAGATTCAATATTTGGTTTAAGTCTGGAGAGTTTGTTGGCAAGGGGAATATGGTATCATCCTGGTGCTCTTTGAACCACCCACGTACACTGCGAGTCGAGTGACACATTGCATTGTCCTGCTGGTAGATGCTATCGTTCGGAGGAAACACAAACTGCACGTAGCGGTAGAATTGGTCCCTAAGGATAGATGCAGACTTGTGTTGATTCATTGTGCCTTCCAGAATGACAAGATACCCAGGCAATGTCACGAAAATATTCCCCAAACCACAACGGGTTAACAACGTACACGCAAATGGCCATCTGTCCCATGGAGCATAAAGCATGATTCGTGTGAAACGGCCAGCTGTCGCCATTCGTAGACGCCCAGTTGTGGCTGTAGGGTGAAAATTCCAGCCGTCGTCGCCGATTAACAGCAGTCAGCATGGATACATGACCAGCACCTGCTGCAGAGCCCCATACGCACCAACGTTCGCCGAACAGTTGTTTAAGACGCACTATTGATAGCCCGTTGGTTCCTCTGGATTTTCAGATGCTCAACTGTTGCACCTCTGTGCTCTCGTACACATCTCCGCAGAAGTCGTTCACCCGTGTCGTCTATGGCCGTGATACACCACAGTTGCTTTGGGGCCAGTTTTGGATAGCGCCATTTCACCATGCACTGTATTCTTTAAACACGGCAGCACACGAAGTGTTTACGGACTTAGCTGTTTTGGAAATGCTTCCACCCTTTGCCCGAAAGCCAACGATCGTGCCCTTTTGGACGTCCGATAAACCGCTCCGTTTCCGCATTACGGCAACGACTGCACTGTTTCCCGTGACCCTCCGTCACGCTTTATGTACCAAATGGTTCAAATGGCTCTAAACACTGTGGGGCTTAACATCTGAGGTCATCAGTCCCCTAGAGTTAGAACTACTTAAACTTAACTAACCTAAGGACATCACACACATCCATGCCCGAGGCAGGATTCGAACCTACGACCGTAGCAGCAGCGCGGTTCCGGACTGAAGCGCCTAGATCCGCTCAGCCACAGCGGCCGGCGCTTTATGCACCCTACAATGCTACTGCTGTCATCTGCCATGTGTGAGTGGTTATTGCACGTTGGCGTCGAACATCGGCGGTGGTCACATAAATGTGACTGTACCACGTACATTATGTTGTGTTGCTGGTTAGGTCAGCGATAAAGTGTCCGACTACAAAGCCAAAGGTCAAAGCAATCACCAGTCGAACCAGGGGGATTTTCTGTCTCTTACATCTTTATTCTCCTCTGGCAGTGATTTGAGTATGTGAAAAATGCCAAGTAGCAGCATGGTTCGGGTTTTCAATTATAGGTCCCCTAAAAGCTGCTGGGTAAGTCAGTTCGCAGGTCCGAGGAAGACACAAGCATTTCACCTTCTTCAGGGCAATATTTTAGGAAAGCACTGCAGAGTTCAAACCAACCTTCGGTTTGTGGACAGTTTACCTTTCTGACATTATCCAATCAGATACCCGCTAACAATCTAAATTTTCTGCCAAACAATCTCGGTCATAGTGTCAATGTTTCAGCACTGTACGGGGCAACATTCCTCACGAAACACATCACTTTTACTTGGTTGTTTATTTAATGCACGACAGAAAATACTCCTCCCTCTCAAAAAAGAAAAGGTCAT
The DNA here is from genome assembly GCF_023864275.1 of Schistocerca cancellata. NCBI lineage: Eukaryota > Metazoa > Arthropoda > Insecta > Orthoptera > Acrididae > Schistocerca > Schistocerca cancellata. The sequence continues at coordinate 216,403,517 of NC_064631.1, forward strand.
TTTGCAATAACTGTCCTTATTTTCGTGTTTTTCGTTACATGTTATGTTACTGGTTATTTCACATGCTAGGTACCTGAAGATCAACTTGTTCCACTGACTAACCAAATATTTTCAATTTTATCTTCTGTACTTGCCTTGTAAAAACTATTGTCTTAGTCTTTTTCCATCTATCTTCATTCCATACTACTCCTCACTGATGGTTATCAGTTCTCTCAACATACTGGTAATTGCTTTTACAGTTTCGCTTAGTTACACCATTTGATGATCCTTCCTCCTGTTGGGAGAAAAGAATTAATACTGGGGACAGGAAGAGGGAAAGTGTCTATGACAATGGAGTAGAAGAAACTACATCATAAACAATTCTCTAGAAAGAATGGTGAATGGAAAAACAACCAGAGGAAGAAAATACTAGCCAATTGGAAAAGATAAGTTACCATACGCTGAAACGAAAAAAGATGGCGAAACCTGGGGGACTGGAGAATGTTGAACTCAGAGTAGTGGACCAGCTTAATGGCAGAACATGCACATCATCTTCATCATAATCATCGTCATCATCATCATCACCACAATAATCACAAAACAAGAAGATAGAACAAAATAACGTTAACTTCTACTGCTGTCACCATTACATCTTCAGCGGAAGCTGACATCGCTGCGGCCGAGTCACACCTACTACTCGCGCCCCTGTATTCCCATGATGTGCTTTCGTCGGATGGCAAGTAACCACCATAAAACCTCCTGTAATTGTCATTACTTGCTAAGTACTTAAATTCACTGCCACTTTAAGTTATCCTAACCCTTGTTGGATACAGTGTCTGCCATACCGTTAAGGTGTACTCCGTTTATCATCGTCTCGGTCTACTTCGCTTATGTTTATACTTACCAATGCCTGTGATGCCGTAGACGTCACATGGTCATACATAGGACACTCAAAAATTGCAGAATACTGCGTAGCTTCAGGGATACCAGATTCATAATTTAATATACCCCTATTTCCAGTCCTGCGTAACAATGATGAGCAAGGGCCAGTAAACAGTAAGAAAGTATTAGTCTTCTTGCATACAACAAATAACTGTTCGACCTCTGTATTTATTTGAGAAATTTCCGATTGTTTCTGCGATCTACCGATGTTGTATTTAATTTCCAGCAAGCTGAATTCACCTGCCTAATTATCAGTCAAATTTTGTAATACGTTAAATGTATTCAGAATTGCGAATATGGACAACAAACAGCTGTAGAATGGAATAATGACAATTAAAATTGTGCCGGACGGGGACTCGAACCCGGATATCCCGCTTATCGCGATCGGTCGCCTTACCATTTGGCTATCAGTGCACAACTCTGGAGGGTCACACCCAAACTAGCACATGTCGTCAACCATAATTCTACAACCTGTACTCTTACGTCCATTATGTACACTCCTGGAAATGGAAAAAAGAACACATTGACACCGGTGCGTCAGACCCACCATACTTGCTCCGGACACTGCGAGAGGGCTGTACAAGCAATGATCACACGCACGGCACAGCGGACACACCAGGAACCGCGGTGTTGGCCGTCGAATGGCGCTAGCTGCGCAGCATTTGTGCACCGCCGCCGTCAGTGTCAGCCAGTTTGCCGTGGCATACGGAGCTCCATCGCAGTCTTTAACACTGGTAGCATGCCGCGACAGCGTGGACGTGAACCGTATGTGCAGTTGACGGACTTTGTGCGAGGGCGTATAGTGGGCATGCGGGAGGCCGGGTGGACGTACCGCCGAATTGCTCAACACGTGGGGCGTGAGGTCTCCACAGTACATCGATGTTGTCGCCAGTGGTCGGCGGAAGGTGCACGTGCCCGTCGACCTGGGACCGGACCGCAGCGACGCACGGATGCACGCCAAGACCGTAGGATCCTACGCAATGCCGTAGGGGACCGCACCGCCACTTCCCAGCAAATTAGGGACACTGTTGCTCCTGGGGTATCGGCGAGGACCATTCGCAACCGTCTCCATGAAGCTGAGCTACGGTCCCGCACACCGTTAGGCCGTCTTCCGCTCACGCCCCAACATCTTGCAGCCCGCCTCCAGTGGTGTCGCGACAGGCGTGAATGGAGGGACGAATGGAGACGTGTCGTCTTCAGCGATGAGAGTCGCTTCTGCCTTGGTGCCAATGATGGTCGTATGCGTGTTTGGCGCCGTGCAGGTGAGCGCCACAATCAGGACTGCATACGACCGAGGCACACAGGGCCAACACTCGGCATCATGGTGTGGGGAGCGATCTCCTACACTGGCCGTACACCACTGGTGATCGTCGAGGGGACACTGAATAGTGCACGGTACATCCAAACCGTCATCGAACCCATCGTTCTACCATTCCTAGACCGGCAAGGGAACTTGCTGTTCCAACAGGACAATGCACGTCCGCATGTATCCCGTGCCAATCAACGTGCTCTAGAAGGTATAAGTCAACTACCCTGGCCAGCAAGATCTCCGGATCTGTCCCCCATTGAGCATGTTTGGGACTGGATGAAGCGTCGTCTCACGCGGTCTGCACGTCCAGCACGAACGCTGGTCCAACTGAGGCGCCAGGTGGAAATGGCATGGCAAGCCGTTCCACAGGACTACATCCAGCATCTCTACGATCGTCTCCATGGGAGAATAGCAGCCTGCATTGCTGCGAAAGGTGGATATACACTGTACTAGTGCCGACATTGTGCATGCTCTGTTGCCTGTGTCTATGTGCCTGTGGTTCTGTCAGTGTGATCATGTGATGTATCTGACCCCAGGAATATGTCAATAAAGTTTCCCCTTCCTGGGACAATGAATTCACCGTGTTCTTATTTCAATTTCCAGGAGTGTATATTCCCGTACAAGTGAGACATTTTTCTTGAAAGTCGCTTGTCCGGTATCTGTGGATACATTTTGTACGAGGGCAGTTCAATAAGTAATGCAACACATTTTTTTTTTTTTTCTGAAACAGGGTTTGTTTTATTCAGCATTGAAATACACCAGTTTATTCCCCAATCTTTTAGCTACACAACACTATTTTTCAACGTAATCTCCATTCAATGCTACGGCCTTACGCCACCTTGAAATGAGGGCCTGTATGCCTGCACGGTACCATTCCACTGGTCGATGTCGGAGTCAACGTCGTACTGCATCAATAACTTCTTCATCATCCGCGTAGTGCCTCCCACGGATTGCGTCCTTCATTGGGCCAAACATATGGAAATCCGACGGTGCGAGATCGGGGCTGTAGGGTGCATGAGGAAGAACAGTCCACTGAAGTTTTGTGAGCTCATCTCGGGTGCGAAGACTTGTGTGGGGCCTTGCGTTGTCATGAAGAAGGAGAAGGTCGTTCAGATTTTTGTGCCTACGAACACGCTGAAGTCGTTTCTTCAATTTCTGAAGAGTAGCACAATACACTTCAGAATTGATCGTTTGACCATGGGGAAGGACATCGGACAGAATAACGCCTTCAGCGTCCCAGAAGATTGTAACCGTGACTTTACCGGCTGAGGGTATGGCTTTAAACTTTTTCTTGGTAGGGGAGTGGGTGTGGCGCCACTCCATTGATTGCCGTTTTGTTTCAGGTTCGAAGTGATGAACCCATGTTTCATCGCCTGTAACAATCTTTGACAAGAAATTGTCACCCTCAGCCACATGACGAGCAAGCAATTCCGCACAGATGGTTCTCCTTTGCTCTTTATGGTATTCGGTTAGACAACGAGGGAAACCAGCGGGAACAAACCTTTGAATATCCCAACTGGTGAACAATTGTGACAGTACTACCAACAGAGATGTCAAGTTGAGCACTCAGTTCTTTGATGGTGATCCGTCGATCATCTCGAACGAGTGTGTTCGCACGCTCCGCCATTGCAGGAGTCACAGCTGTGCACGGCCGGCCCGCACGCGGGAGATCAGACAGTCTTGCTTGACCTTGCGGCGATGATGACACACGCTTTGCCCAACGACTCACCGTGCTTTTGTCCACTGCCAGATCACCGTAGACATTCTGCAAGCGCCTATGAATATCTGAGATGCCCTGATTTTCCGCCAAAAGAAGCTCGAACACTGCCCGTCGTTTGCAACGCACATCCGTTACAGACGCCATTTTAACAGCTCCGTACAGCGCTGCCACATGTCGGAAGTCAATGAAACTATACGAGACGAAGCGGGAATGTTTGAAAATATTTCACAAGAAATTTCCGGTTTTTTCAACCAAAATTGGCCGAGAAAAAAAATATGTTGCATTACTTATTGAACTGCCCTCGTAATTCTCCTCATTTTAACCAATATTATGCATCCTTTTGCCGAATTACCAAGTCCAGTGGGCAAGCACACAGTCTAGTTAGTAATTCGTTTGTAGCAGTAGCCTCAAATTCCGCGGTACTTCTGATTGTAATACTTCTTTGACTCTTCCTACACCGTTGCCAGGTTTTACTAGGTTAACTTTGCGAAAAAAAAGACGTACCACGAAGGAATTGTCCCAAAGGGACGAAATCGGTAGATGTAATGTACATGTACAGACAAACAAATGACTACAATTTCAGAAAAATTGGAAGATTTATTCAAGAGAGAGAGTGTCACAAATTGATGAAGTCAATAATGCGTTGGTGTACCTCTGATCTTTACGCAAGCAATTACTCGGTTTCCCATTGGTTGGTAGCATTGATGGATGTCTTCCTGCGGGATATCGTGCGAAATTCCGTCCAGTTGGCACATAATATCGTCAAAATTCCGAGACAGTTGGATGGCTTTGCGCATGATGCTCGAAACGTTCTCAGTTGGGAGAGATCTGGTGACCTTACTGACCAGGGTACGATTTGGTAAGCTCGAAGACATGAAGAGATACTCTCGGCTTGTGTTGGCGGGGATTAACGTGCTAAAATGAAAGTCCAGGATGGCTTGCCGTGAAGGACAACAAATCGGGGAGCAGAATATCACAGACGTACCGCTGTGCTGTAAGGGTGGCGTGGATGACAACCAAAGGAGTCCTGCTATGAAAATAAATGGCAGCCTAGTCCATCACTACTGGTTGTCGGGCCATACAGCAGGCTACAGTCAAGTTCGTATCCCACCACTGTCCAGGGCGTCCCCAGTCGTGTGTTTGGCCTGTAATCTCGTTGACTGGAGTAGAACTGTCGCAGTGATGAGTCTCACTTGGAACTGAGAACCCGATGACTAGTGAAGACGTGTCTGGAGACACTCTGGACAGTGATGGAATACCTATCTGACTGTCTCCTGCCATAAGGTCTGAGAGCCAGGAGTGATGGTATGGGGTACTATTTTTTTTCATAGTAGGGTCCCTTTAGTTGTTATCCGCGCCATCGTTACAGCACAGCGATACCTCGACGATATTCTACTCCCCATTTTGTTGCTCTTGGGCTTATATGTCAAAAGGATAATACCCTCCCGCACATGGCGATATTTTCTACTGCTTGTTTTTGTGCTTGTCAAACCCTACCTTGTCCACCAAGGTCGCTGGTTATCTCCTCAATTAACGTTTGGAGCATTATGGGCAGCCCTTCCAACCATCTGGACATCCAACCACTTTATCGTTCAATGCCTAGGTGAATAACTACTCACATAAGGACTCATTTCAGTATACGGTACGCCACCTGCGTTGGATTAGCTGGGTTATGATCCCAGCCTCTGCACCTAAGTGCTCGTCGGGTTTGCCTGATCTACAGCCTTAATAAAAACAATACCGGCAGATGTATTCCACTGTAAGACATATAAAGATTTTCGCTTATAACTTCCAACTCGGTCGTTTCTGGACCAGGGTCCCTTACCTTAAATTAATATATTTACCGTTCCCTATCATCCCACCCCCCCATGAACCATGGACCTTGCCGTTGGTGGGGAGGCTTGCGTGCCTCAGCGATACAGATGGCCGTACCGTAGGTGCAACCACAACGGAGGGGTATCTGTTGAGAGGCCAGACAAACATGTGGTTCCTGAAGAGGGGCAGCAGCCTTTTCAGTAGTTGCAGGGGTAACAGTCTGGATGATTGACTGATCTGGCCTTGTAACATTAACCAAAACGGCCTTGCTGTGCTGGTACTGCGAACGGCTGAAAGCAAGGGGAAACTACAGCCGTAATTTTTCCCGAGGACATGCAGCTCTACTGTATGATTAAATGATGATGGCGTCCTCTTGGGTAAAATATTCCGGAGGTAAAATAGTCCCCCATTCGGATCTCCGGGCGGGGACTACTCAAGAGGACGTCGTTATCAGGAGAAAGAAAACTGGCGTTCTACGGATCGGAGCGTGGAATGTCAGATCACTTAATCGGGCAGGTAGGTTAGAAAATTTAAAAAGGGAGATGGATAGGTTAAAGTTAGATATAGTGGGAATTAGTGAAGTTCGGTGGCAGGAGGAACAAGACTTTTGGTCAGGTGATTACAGGGTTATAAATACAAAATCAAATAGGGGTAATGCAGGAGTAGGTTTAATAATGAATAAAAAAATAGGAGTGCGGGTTAGCTACTACAAACAGCATAGTGAATGCATTATTGTGGCCAAGATAGACACAAAGCCCATGCCTACTACAGTAGTACAAGTTTATATGCCAACTAGCTCTGCAGATGATGAACAAATAGATGAAATGTATGACGAGATAAAAGAAATTATTCAGGTAGTGAAGGGAGACGAAAATTTAATAGTGATGGGTGACTGAAATTCGTCAGTAGGAAAAGGGAGAGAAGGAAACATAGTAGGTGAATATGGATTGGGGGGAAGGAATGAAAGAGGAAGCCGCCTTGTAGAATTTTGCACAGAGCATAACTTAATCATAGCTAACACTTGGTTCAAGAATCATGAAAGGAGGCTGTATACATGGAAGAAGCCTGGAGATACTGACAGGTTTCAGATAGATTATATAATGGTAAGACAGAGATTTAGGAACCAGGTTTTAAATTGTAAGACATTTCCTGGGGCAGATGTAGATTCTGACCACAAACTATTGGTTATGAACTGCAGATTGAAACTGAAGAAACTGCAAAAAGGTGGGAATTTAAGGAGATGGGACCTGGATAAACTGAAAGAACCAGAGGTTGTAGAGAGTTTCAGGGAGAGCATTAGGGAACAATTGACAGGAATGGGGGAAAGAAATACAGTAGAAGAAGAATGGGTAGCTCTGAGGGATGAAGTGGTGAAGGCAGCAGACGATCAAGTAGGTAAAAAGACGCGGGCTAACAGAAATCCTTGGGTAACAGAAGAAATATTGAACTTAATTGATGAAAGGAGAAAATATAAAAATGCAGTAAATGAAGCAGGCAAAAAGGAATACAAACGTCTGAAAAATGATATCGACAGGAAGTGCAAAATGGCTAAGCAGGGATGGCTAGAGGACAAATGTAAGGATGTAGAGGCTTGTCTCACTAGGGGTAAGATAGATACTGCCTACAGGAAAATTAAAGAGACCTTTGGAGAGAAAAAAACCACTTGTATGAATATCAAGAGCTCAGATGGCAACCCAGTTCTGAGCAAAGAAGGGAAAGCAGAAAGGTGGAAGGAGTATATAGAGGGTTTATACAAGGGCGATGTACTTGAGGACAATATTATGGAAATTGAAGAGGATGTAGATGAAGATGAAATGGGAGATAAGATACTGCGTGAAGAGTTTGACAGAGCACTGAAAGACCTGAGTCAAAACAAAGCCCCGGGAGTAGACAACATTCCATTAGAACTACTGATGGCCTCAGGAGAGCCAGTCATGACAAAACTCTACCATCTGGTGAGCACGATGTATGAGACAGGCGAAATACCCTCAGACTTTAAGAAGAATATAATAATTCCAATCCCAAAGAAAGCAGGTGTTGACAGATGTGAAAGTTACCGAACTATCAGTTTAATAAGTCACAGCTGCAAAATACTAACGCGAATTCTTTACAGACGAATGGAAAAACTGGTAGAAGCCGACCTCGGGGAAGATCAGTTTGGATTCCGTAGAAATGTTGGAACACGTGAGGCAATACTGACCTTACGACTTATCTTGGAAGAAAGATTAAGAAAAGGCAAACCTACGTTTCTAGCATTTGTAGACTTAGAGAAAGCTTTTGACAATGTTGACTGGAATACTCTCTTTCAAATTCTGAAGGTGGCAGGGGTAAAATACAGGGAGCGAAAGGCTATTTACAGTTTGTACAGAAACCAGATGGCAGTTATAAGAGTCGAGGGGCATGAAAGGGAAGCCGTGGTTGGGAAAGGAGTGAGACAGGGTTGTAGCCTCTCCCCGATGTTATTCAATCTGTATATTGAGCAAGCAGTAAAGGAAACAAAAGAAAAATTCGGAGTAGGTATTAAAATTCATGGAGAAGAAGTAAAAACTTTGAGGTTCGCCGATGACATTGTAATTCTATCAGAGACAGCAAAGGACTTGGAAGAGCAGTTGAACGGAATGGACAGTGTCTTGAAAAGAGGATATAAGATGAACATCAACAAAAGCAAAACGAGGATAATGGAATGTAGTCAAATTAAGTCGGGTGATGCTGAGGGAATTAGATTAGGAAATGAGACACTTAAAGTAGTAAAGGAGTTTTGCTATTTAGGGAGTAAAATAACCGATGATGGTCGAAGTAGAGAGGATATAAAATGTAGACTGGCAATGACAAGGAAAGCGTTTCTCAAGAAGAGAAATTTGTTAACATCGAATATAGATTTAGGTGCCAGGAAGTCGTTTCTGAAAGTATTTGTATGGAGTGTAGCCATGTATGGAAGTGAGACATGGACGATAACTAGTTTGGACAAGAAGAGAATAGAAGCTTTCGAAATGTGGTGCTACAGAAGAATGCTGAAGATAAGGTGGGTAGATCACGTAACTAATGAGGAGGTATTGAATAGGATTGGGGAGAAGAGAAGTTTGTGGCACAACTTGACTAGAAGAAGGGATCGGTTGGTAGGACATGTTCTGAGGCATCGACGGATCACAAATTTAGCATTGGAGGGCAGCGTGGAGGGTAAAAATCGTAGAGGGAGACCAAGAGATCAATACACTAAGCAGATTCAGAAGGATGTAGGTTGCAGTAGGTACTGGGAGATGAAGAAGCTTGCACAGGATAGAGTAGCATGGAGAGCTGCATCAAACCAGTCTCAGGACTGAAGACCACAACAACAACAACATCATCCCTTAAAGTTTTTAACATTATCACGGAATCATACTGTATTTCAAGACATCTGGATTCGGTTTGTCTGTATACCAAAGAAACTTGTGTATGAATAAGTAGATTTCAATTTCAATGTTCCTTTAGCGCTTGATTATTTGTTTTTGGGAGCAATCGCAAGCTTTGCTCATTTGCACTACGGTGTCAGATTTTCCTAAACTGATCTATTCTACTCTTCTGAACTCTGTTCTACTGCTGCTCATACCCCCCCCCCCCTTTCCTCTCCCCACCAAGCACTTACCGGCCACAGAGAAACATCCTCGTTTTGAAGATCACGAGTAGTGGCTACATGTAAATGTACCAAAAGATGCGCCCTTTATCGAACTTTCGTAGACATAACTTGGTTATTGCTTTGCTCACTAGTGTCTCAGGAAATTGCATGTTCATCATCATCCGAATTCTGCATTTGTCTTCCAAACCATCATACGGTGACCCCGCGCATTGCATCTCATGCAACCAACATAACAAGAAAGACGACCACAGACTGTCGAAAGCAACATAGATCTCTACAACTATTGCAGCAATATGTGTTGTAGCAAGGAGCAGTTCGGCTCACGATTTACCACATCCTCTGTCGTTTTTCTTTTGTGAAATCCATACTAGCACTCCCTCATTCCATTTAATGTGCAGTGACATAAGAGTCCGTCAAATCTGTCACTGAAACTGGATAACACTCTCGCACTTACCAAACACTCTGTCCTTCCCTGGATCTTCTGTGTTTCATGTGGATAAAAGTAAGATAATACCTACGACAAAGAGAAATAACCGTTGAGTGCCTGATTACAAGGTTAATGGAGAACATCTTAAGCACGTTTCAAGGAGATATTTCTAACAGCACGTGTTGGAATTCGACAGCGGCTACATCATAGCCCATCGGGGCTAAGATTTATTGTTCCACGATTCTGCTGTTTGTGTTGGTCAGGATCCCACGACTGCCAAGTGTATACGGAACCTAGAAGTTGAGGACCTCAACAGCGCCACGCGGCTATCGTCGGAGGATACAAGCATATTATTTGTTTGGGAAACAATATCGAACGCCCACGTCACGCAATTTCAGTGAGGAAATGGGCTTGTTTGCGGCGTGGGAGGTATCCTCATGGACAGCCCAACGTCCACCACGGAGACCAATGCTATGGCTTACCACTGCGAGGCGCCTAAAAGACTCGCACTGACAGTGGTGTGTCCTATAACAACACTGGGCACAATTTTCATCACCATGGTCTCATTAGTATGTGGTAGCTCCGAGAAGAACGAACGCTGGCAGATTGCATTCATCTTCGATTCAAAAATGGTTCAAATGGCTCTAAGCACTATGGGGCTTAACTGCTGTGGTCATCAGTCCCCTAGAATTTAGAACTACTTAAACCTAACTAACCTAAGGACATCACACACATCCATGCCCGAGGCAGGATTCGAACCTGTGACCGTAGCGTCACGCGGTTTCAGACTGTAGCGCCTAGAACTGCACGGCCACTCCGGCCGGCTTCATCTTCGGCATACAAGCTTAGCACACGACGTGTTGGTACGGACAGGAAACACGATCACCTATGGTTCACATTTCGCATAGACGATATTTTAAACCACAAGTGTCTTATTCGTGACATATTAAGGAGAGTGGCTGCACCCTGTCTTCGAGGTCTTCGTGACGTTACCTTTCAGCAAAATAACGCAATACCCCGCGTTGCACTTAGGACCTCCCTATAACTGTCATCACGCTCACTTCTACTCGATGTCTTGCTGGGCTAGAGTCGTTGTTTCTGTCATTAGTGGCAGCCTTCTGTACTACATTTCTCACCCTCCACACCCCCGGATTACCTGCAAATTTAATCAGTTGCTCTTCCTACCATACTCTATATGAACAATAGCTAAAATTTTGTTATTTTTTATACTTCTCTTCATACAGTTCTAACGGTCAGCAGTGTGGCTGGGTGAATGACATGAGAAATCAGAGGAAGGCAAGAGCATACAACCTCCAGTAGGACCATGCCCAATAAAGCTCTGCCATGTTGAAACCAACTATCGGATTGATGACATTCTCATTTTATTTGTTTAGGATGTTTCAAAAAGCTTCATCCGACAAAAAGTTCACCTTCTCGCCAGTTCAAGGTAGTTCGTAGGAGTCTTCCTGTTGCAGCTACTTCACTCTCTCGCTCGGATACAGCAATCACATACCTGGACGTGGTGAAGATGTGTCCTTTTCACATGTACGAGAACATTCCGAACATTTCATTTTTCAGTAGACGGGGCACCTCCATACTGGTTCCTGCATGAATGAGCTTTTCTTAAGAGTGAGACGCTTGAACGGTAGACCGGCCGCAAGATAAGTACGGACCTCGCATTGCACCCTTGGTTTCCAAACACAAATTATCTCATTGTATGTCATGTATATGGACACTGAAGCGACCAGGCAGCTCAGTGTCATAGTCACTAGGAAGATGCCAGGGTGGCACAGTGGCTTTGCAAAACTGCACAGACTACCCTACGACGCATCCCTCCTCATTCAAAATTCTCATTCACGCCTCAACCCTCTTGCTATTCCCCCTAAACTCGAACAGTATTGCAGAGGCTCCCTAGCTGTATTGGAGTCGCACCTTAGCATCGAACGAACCGAGGATCTTACCTGAAACCCAAGCATAGTTTATTTAATGAAATGAAATTATGTGGCTCCAGAGACCGGTTTAAGTCTCAAACATCAGTGTTGTATGTGTGTAGATTGAAGCAACGAATGAAAATTTGTACTAGGGTCAGGATTCGAACCTGGGTCTCTCTCCCAATACAGTCAGAGACCGAGTGCAGTGACGTACGAGTTTAGGGGGATTACAGGTACCAAGGCCGCTGGAGCGTGAATGAGAATTTGGACTGAGGAACGAGGCGTGCTAGGGCAGTTCAGGCACTTGTGCAAAGAGACTGTGCCAGGGTGACGTAGTGGTTAGCACGTCTGCCTAGTGAGCAGGAGACCCGAATTTGAATCCTGACCTTGGTGCAAATTTCATTCGTCACTTCAGTCTGCCACAGATATCTCAGACTTAAAAAGGTCTCTGGAACCATACAGTTTCAATTGCTCATTTTGTATGATTTTTTGTAGGGTTTTGTGAATGATTCCCTGCTCCTCCTTCCCACCTCCCAAACTACAGCAGTGAATGTTGTAACTGATCGCGAAAGTGTGGGACGAGTTTATTTATATATATTTGTGAAAGATAAATGAAAACTTTGTTTCTGAAAAGACTGTAAAAATTAACTGTAGTTTGTACGTGTATGCATTTAAAAGATACATCCATGTAAAATCAGATGGTTATTTGAAAACAAAAACCATGTGTTACTGTGCGTAAATGAAATTTCACCCCAAGGTTCTGTCTTCATGCGACTGTGCAGACTAATGGTGAAATGCGAGGGCTGTATTCTCCTTATGTTTTATGGAAGACATAGTTTCGTGAAATCGGCCGAATCTTCTTGAAACACCCTTTGATGGAGATTCTTTTGTGTTAAACTTCTGTGGAAGATCTTTTGCTAGTATGCTCTCACCATTTTCATAAACAAGATGTGTCAAAGATTCCCGTAAGAACTTAGTGAGTTGCTTGCTCTCATGAGAACAAGGACAGAATGTCGTACAGAAATATGCGCGAGAAGGTTTGTTCCATAGTGGTTTCTGAAAGAACATTGTAAAGTTACACACTATCTGACGATTTGTTTGCTAATGTTAGCTCATACGCATTGTTTACAACGTATAAAATGTTTGGAATTTCATCATCTTGCTTCTGTACACGCATGAGCTTGTCAGGTCATAGTCACCAAACGGCCAAGGGTATCGTAGGTTTTCATGAGGCGATGTAAAGATTTTTTTTTTTTCATTTGAAACGCTGTTACATCATCCAATTCTTTTAGTTGTACTCACTGTTGATTATGACTCTGACGAAGAGGTCATGGAACTAGTTCTCAAGGTAGATATCTCAAACAATATCACTGAAATGTACTGGAACTTCGTCATGCACAATTCACAGGTTCCTTCTTACCGCTGTGTCTATATTTTGTGAAAATCTAGCAGCGTTTGTCGGTAACAACCTACACAGCATTCTTTCAATAGTATCTCGCAAATCACGGATGTTCAAACGTACGTCCTCGTTTCTTTGTTTCAACAAAAATAAATAGCCCATTACGTTTGTCAAAATATGCGTGATACATTATGAATATTTAAAATTAAGATAAAGCTCGTTTACAGGTGACCTTTAACAAAAATTCTGGTATTGTCTGTACAATAACAATACTTATAAAGGTTTTTTTACGCGCATACAGGAAACCATAACTGAATCCTAGACGAATTTAATCAGTCTGACTTTTCAGAAGTCAAGTTCTCCAGTTCATTGATAGAGCAGGATGATTTTCATAATCCTTATAGCAGAAAATAAAAGTTATCGGGTACACACTAACATCACACAAATTTACGGGCCTGTAGAATCAAATTTCGGTCTCTACCTCTGTACATGTATCTGCCATATCAGTCCAAAACTTAGGAAACATTTGAATGTCAGTTACAGGCGCTATGATATTACGACACCTAGAAAAGAAAAGAACATTCGTTCAGTTAAATAAAGTGAAATTATGGACAACTTTAATGTATAGCGCAAAAAAGTATACGGACGCATATAAAAAATTCTGGGTCTGCCGGTCATTTTTCTCGTACTTTTAAGAAATTCACTGTTCCTCAATCTTTCTAGTCGTAATTACGATTGTAGTACAGGGCGTTTATAATGTTTTGACGATTTCACATTTGAGTAACACACAAATTAATCTCTGAACAAAGTTGGACATTTTACAGAAGATGTAGCATTTATTCAAGTTTACTTATGAAATACTACATCGGACAAATGATGATCACTGCTGGATACACTACACTCGAGGCGTTTCAAGTAGTTTCCAACAGATATTTTGTAACTGCTGGAGGAATTATGGAAATTTCACCGCGAATTCGATCTTTTAAGTGTTGCAATCTTCTCGGCCGGGCGGGGTATACCTTCAAGTAACCCCACACATAAAAATCTGGCACGATTAAATCAGGTGAGCGAGGTGGCCATTCGACACAAGAGCGTTTGGAAATCATGCAGGTACCAAAGGCGTCACGGAGAACTTGCAAGGTCTTCTTTGATATGACAGACCTAAGCAGGATCAATTTCTTTACCCCTGGTTTTTTCGAACATCTGCTCGGTGAATCTTTTTCTTTTTGGATAATCTCTGGGGTCTAATTTTTGTGTCACAGCTATTTTGTATGGATGATAACGCAGATCACTCCGGATTAAGCGATGAGTGGACGCCGGCGAAATATTTCGTAACGAACGACGAGGACTTGCCTGCAAACTGCTATGCACACATTCAATGTTCTCGGGAGTTTGGGCCGTTTCCAGAGGGCCGGTTGACTTTCGATTCGACTCACTGGAAACTGCAGGAAAGTTTCTTACACAGTTCGATGTTGTTACATGAGCAGGAATTGGATATTGCGGCTGAGTCTTGAAATGCTTACGAAAGGCGCGTTGCATGCCCATGCAGTTTCACCGCAGCGAAAATAGCACTCCACCGCGAACGCGCAACGTTGCTTTGACCAGTTCGACATCATTTCTGACCTGCATATGGGATGAAACTTGACACTCCGCACTACTAACAGACGGCGCCGCCATCGTCGTACCTTGTTCTTAGCGAGCTTTATTCAAATCTGAAAGCGTCCAAACACTGTGAAACACCCCGTACTACCACAAATGTGCAGAAAAGGTGGAAATTATGTAGCATATGTTTCTAGTAAGGAGAATAAACATTTCAAAGAAATACCTTTAGCTCTGACAAGTTAATCACAGTATAAGCAGCAATCTCCCTCCTGTGTAATGCAAAAGGAAGAAACGAAGATAAGTCTTCAATGTCCCGTCGACAAGGAGGCCATTAAATACGGAGCACAATTTCGGATGAACGGAAGGTGGGGAAGGAATTCTGCCGTGCCCTTTCCAAAGAAACATCCATAAATTTACCTTAAGCAATTTAAGGACAGCAAGGTAAACCTAAATCGTGACGGTGGGAAGAGGATTTGACCCGTCGTCCTCCGGAATAACCCTCCAATGTGCTAACCATTGCGCTATCTCTTTTTGCGTTATGCAAATATTCCAAGATTAGATATATTCATTAACGTGATTCTAAGAGTCACAGTGAAATCTTTCCCCCGGGTGCATACACATGGTTCTGCTACCAACGGGAAAAAAGGTATGGTTATTCGAGTCTCTTTCTTTCCCTTCTTCTGCGTCTTATTATTGTTATTGTTACTATTATTTTATCAATGCGTTGCGCAAATGGGCCCTTCCAGTTTCAACTGCATCTGTTGGAAGTATCCTCTATTTCACCTGTTAGCATTTCTTGTTCCTCTTGTCTGTAAGCTTAGAGCTTGTGGTTATAGCTTGATACCAGTGCCTACCAATTATAATTGTATATTACAGCACTGAGGATGGTCACTAAGTGACCGAAAATCGATTTTGCTGAAAATAAAACAACAAAATACGGCCAATGCTGATTTTCCTTCCAATTCTATCCATTATTTGGTCGTGGTGCACACAACACGCCATGGAGTCGCCAATCAATAAAATTTAGCTTTATTATTTCACTTTATAGAGGCACTGAGTGAGAATATCAACTGAAAAGTGTATTACATATGCTACTGTCTTTTCTTTCCCTCGTGTTAGTTTTTGGTGATAATAACGTGCATTTGTCTTTCTGTACGCCTATTTATGTGTCTGTTTATCTCCTCCAATAACAGAGACCTCTTAGTACAAGGAAGACGTCGTTCACAACACTAAAACATAATTCGTAAGGATTCGACTTATCCACAGCGACGCTTATAATAACGTCAATGTCGTCGTTAGTTAACTCCAACTTGCTTTTTGTTAAAAGGAAAAAAAGCCTGTAGTATGCTTCATTTGGGAAACTGAACTACTACAATAATAACACAAGTGATTACTAGATCTTTTTCTACAATGTACTCTGTAATATGTGTCTATAACAATGATAATACAAGTGATCGCTAGATCTCTTTCGACGGTGTACACTGTAACGTGTTGTCAGTCGTAAAGAAGACGTCAAAGATGAACCAGACACTGGACAACAGCTATCAATGACGGACAAGTAAAGTCCCTATACTTGATGGTTATCAAATAAAAATTCATAATTAGTCTTTCTTAATTAATTGATAAGTTATTGACAGTTTTAATCGTTACTGTGTAACTTCATTGAAGAAAGTATACAAATCAGAAGCAATAATGAACACTTTGCAAAGAAAAGGTTTTGATAGTCCTTTTTTCTCATTCTATTTCGTTCAAGAATATATCGCACTGCTGAAAAGAGACTTTTTAAAAGAAGAAGTGAGTGAAAAATGGTTCAAATAGCTCTGAGCACTATTGGCCTTAACATCTGAGGTCATCAGTCCCCTAGAACTTAGAACTACTTGAATCTAACTAACCCAAGGACATCACACACATCCATGCCCGAGGCAGGATTCGAACCTGCGACCGTAGCGGTCGCGTGGTTCCAGACTGAAGTGCCTAGAACCGCTCGGCCAGACGGGCCGGCGAAGTGAGTGACGCAGTTACAAATACACAAACATTTTTTCAGAGTAAATTAGAATAATATTGTAGAATAGTGGAGATGCAAGTAGCATAAAGCAGTTTTGTGTGTTATGATATTTTTAGTTCATATGTGCTCAAAAAATGAAAATTTAAACGTTATTTAAAAAATAACGAGAATTTTGTAACTTAACTTTTTGTACTAGTCAAATTCGCGCGATTTTTTCGTTGCTGTGTTGGTAGGCATGTATACAAAGTATCCGAACAGTGTTAACCATATTGGAAATTTAGTATGTTGTTATCTGTCAAAAACGTTACACGCTTTTTATAGATGTTGATCAGAGAATTTGTGTTTAGTTTTGGTGTACGAAAGGAAAGAAGTGCACCAAACGTTTATAAATGTTAAATATTACTAGGAATAAAACAATGGTTTACGAGTGAGACAAGGATTTTGAAAAGCCCACAAGGACGTTGAAGTTGTAGTGCACCCTGGACGCCCATCAGCAACCGATTAATCGTGAAAAAGAATGAAAGGAATAACTGTGAAAGATCGCCGAATCACAATCAGTGAAGTCGATGATTATGTTGGCATATCACCTGCCTCATAACATGAATTTTTTCTGGTATTTTCCGTATAAAACGTGTGACAGCAAAATTTGTTCAAAAATTATTGTATTATGAACAAACGAACAGCGAAGCGTGTTGTTCAAGATTCACTAGATGAGACAAACAATGCCGCAGAACTACTGAAATATGACATAATAATTTATGAAATATGGGTTTACCGATATGACATCGAAATTATGGCTCAGTCGTTCCAGTGGAAGAATTCTGCATCGCAAAGACCGAAGAAAGGCTCGACAGATGCTGTAAAATATGAAGGCTATGCACACTGCGTCCTTCTATTTCAAAGGCGTAGTGTACAATGAATTTTTATCACAAGCTCGGACCATTAATAAAGAGTAATGCTTACAACTTCAACGCCGTTTCTGTGACGCAATCCGAAAAACAAAAACGCACGAATTTGTGGCTCACAGCCGGCCAGTGTGGCCGTGCGGTTCTAGGCGCTTCAGTCTGGAACCGCGTGTCCGCTACGGTCGCAGGTTCGAATCCTGCCTCGGGCATGGATGTGTGTGATGTCCTTAGGTTAGTTAGGTTTAAGTAGCTGTAAGTTCTAGGGGGCTGATGACCTCAGATGTTAAGTCCCATAGTGCTCAGAGCCATTTGAACCTTTTTTTTTTTTTTTGGCTCACATTTCGCTGCTTGTTCGTCAATTTTTGGCCAACAGCTATAGTTCAATGCTGCACTGCTGCCACAACCAGTGGTGTCATTTTACAAGTAAACATGAGATTGAAAAAGCATTGCTGAGTGAGCTAAAAGCTATCCCAAAGATCTAGTTCAAGATGTATTTCGGGGGTTGGAATAAGCACTGGCATCAGTGTGTATATCTGATGAAGACTGTACTGAAAGGGATACATTTGACGTCTTTTTCAAACATACATCGGATACATTTTTGCAACAAAAGTTCAAATATATAGGACAGGGCCGGCCACAGCGTTCCAAACCGCGCGTGCAGCACGTGTGGGCCGTGTGTCGGCCATGCCCGGGCTGTCACTCGGCTTTGCACGGTCCTTCTCTGAAGTACTGCGAACAACGCGACATTTCATATACCACAGCAATGCGGCATTTTTCAGTCGGCACAACTCTTTGAGTCCGGCAGAGTCTGGTGTCAGCGCTGTCCGCTGTCTACCCTTGGCTATTTATTCGTGGTATCAAGGACGTTCACAGGTCCAGTGGCTGTTTGCAAAAAACAGAGGCAGTTTAGAGATCTATCGTCACAACCTTTTAAAATGAATGGGAGTGACACACGAGAGGGATGGAAATTCCAAAGTCGCATAAGCGGTGGGTACTGCATATTTGCTATGTAACGACTTAACAACAGCAATCAGAAAGAATTTAATGATTTAGTCGACAATGAAAGAGCAAAAAAGTACAACGAACAACGGACGGGATTCATTATTCTGTACATCAAGAAGCACTTTGTGATAAATTTGCAGGCATGGAGCACATGAAGAAATTGGTGGTACGGACAGTAGAATTTCTGAAGTCCTATCCATTATTCCATTGTTAGCAGCAACAGTTTTCAGTGAAACTGAACGAAGAGTATGCAGACGTCATATGTTACTGTAAAGTACGTCGGTTAAGTTACTGTAAAGTACGTCAACAATCACGCCCGTAACGATTTTTCGATGACAATCTCGCTATTGTTGAATTTATGAAGGAAAAAGGAATGCCTGAACGAAAATTAGAAAATCCGGAATGCATTACAGGCTTCGCATTTTAAGTAGACTTGACAGCACACTGACCACAGTAAGACACTGCAAGGAAACTTCTTCCTGATTTAATGGTTCAAATGGCCCTGAGCACTATGGGACTTAATTTCTGAGGTCATCAATCCCCTAGAACTTACAACTACTTAAACCTAACTAATCTAAGGACATCACACACATCCATGCCCGAGGCAGGATTCGAACCTGCGACCGTAGCGGTGGCGCGGTTCCAGACTGAAGTGCCTAGAACCGCTCGGCCACAACGGCCGGCTGATTTGATGGAGGTACATTTTAAAATAAAATTGCGTTGCAGGAGGGACACAATCTGACAAAGACAGTCCAATTCTCTGAGCTCACTGGCGTTAATGAAAACGCTAGGTTTGAAAAAATCATTGTGGTCTTGAAAGAATTACAGGGATAGCTTTGGAAAAATTTTGATGAGAATATCAATAATACACCCGTTTTTGACCTGTTTTCGTGACCGTTCGCCGTTTCAGTTGAAAGCGCCCCTTTCCATGTGCAGATGTAACTTCTGACCTACAAGGTAATTCCAGTTTTAATGATAAATCTTTTTTCGTTAAAACTGTCCAAGACGTCTACATTCCCTTCGTTACGTAGAGTTTCCAAGCCTCCATAATGAGGTGGCAGAAGTGCTATAATATTTCAATCGACGTATTTTATTCGATTATGAAATTAAATAAGTCACAGTTACGTGGAATCTTGAGTGTGAAACTCTGTGAAATTGTCTGCGTCTGCCGTACGCCGACATTTTATACCAGATCAAAATTTAATTATGTCTTCAGGGCGCCAAAAATAATTAAATAATACTGAAAACTTGTTTTGTTTGTGATCTGTATTGTTCAGAAATGTGAAATGTAAAATCACGTAGTATTCTGTGCAGTTTGCCCGGGGACGGTCCGCATGTCGAAATCTCGACGGATCCTGATGGGGGTTGATGACGGTTCCGAGACAAGTTTTTTCAACATGAGAAGTGCATCTGACATCACCTGTTGTCAATCTTGAAACCTTGAATGAAGTCAGTTATGAATACATCCGAAAGCTACGCCGAAACATCATCGTCCAAAGCAGCGGCAAAATAAAAACTAGTACGACACAGTGATTTTCTTGAAATAGGGAACGAGCCTTTTGCATCTCTCCTATTTCATTAGTCAAAAGCAAATCACAAATCTGTAACGTTAGAACTGCCTTTAGTTCAAATATAAAATCTAGTTTTGTGTAAAGCAAAACTGGTAACTCTTATATAAGCGAAAACAAAACCCACAGTATAGTGCTTGAGGAATTACCATTTGTGCTTAACTGCTGTACAAAATAAAAAATTGTTCGAAATTATCAGCGTGATGTTCAACACCACTTAATCACATTCTGAAAGTCATGATGACGAGACCTGGAGCTAGGGCTACTTACGAGGCCATATTGTGAAAAAGTACGATTCTGGATTATGTTTTAACAAAAGCTTTCTCCTCGTTGATGACTTGTGCATCAGTGTTGGGGAATACGGTCAGTAATTTCTCACATATCAACGATGTAGATGAGGTGGATCATTTTAGCATAACTTACTGATATCCCCTTGGATGCCTTTTGTGTGTATGCGACCTCATCAGTTGAAAGCAAAGCAGCATTATCACAGAAAATACCGTTAAGTCCCAATAATTTCGTGCACTATTTCAAGGATCAAGCACTTTTCTACTCTTTTGAAATTATCATGGATAGTGAACAGTTACCTCCGTCCTACGTCAATGCACTAATAATGACACGTCGTATTTTTCAGCTAGTCGAGTCACTTGTCACGTCAATTCTTCCCATAATATCTACTACCACATGTTTCATTACCGACATTATGGCATATATGCTTTCCGCAGCGTTCATTTAACGAGCATGAGCAGTCCTGTGTATCTGGCCACAAATCCATTTATCTGGGCGTTCTTTATCCTACTGAAAGTTATATCACCTACAATTAAAAGATTTTCACAGATCTATAAAATACACTTGTTGTGAATGACTAATTGAGCTGTGAGCAGATGCTTCTCCTCCCATACGCTGCTGCTGCTGATTTGACTAAGTGTTCGCTATAAGGTGCTTTTGGCGTCTTAGGTGCTGGGCCAGCTGTGATTGTTGGTTGAAAACCATGTTTTACGGCACATCTTATAAAATAAGACCGCTTCATCACCATTGGATACATGCGGAAATTTCGCCACATTTCGTTCAATTTTGACAACACTTCTGCTTATATTTTAGGCGTTGTGAAATGAGTGCAAACAGCTACTTAGAGCTACAATCCGTACGCAATTCCAAAAAAAGGAGCGACATATACAACACTAAACTGCTGGAACACGCTACATAGGCCTACGCAAAGAATAGGAAGCTAATTAGTCTGATTGAATTAGTGCAATGTGCATTTCATCGTCTCACAGAGACTCACAATTCTCCGATATGCTGAGCGAGACCCACTGCGACATGAACTATACAGCGTGCCGCGCCAAAATGGAATGGGCTGTCTACATCTACATCTACCTGCCTACTCTGCAAATCACACTTAAGTGCCTGCCAGAGGGTTCATCGAACCAACTTCACGATAAAAAACAAATTCCTATAGCTTTCCGTGCGAGCTCTGAGTTCACTTATTTTATTATGATGATCTATTCTCCCTATGTAGATTGACGTCAACAATATATTTTGCATTAGGAAGTTAGTGATTGAAATCTCGAGAGAATATCCCGCCGCAACGAAAAACAACTCTGTTTTAATGATGTCCACCCCAAACCCTGTATCATGTCAGTGACATTTCTCGGTAATACAAAACGTGCTGTTCTTCTTTGAACTTTCTCGATGTCCTCAGTTAATCCCATCTGGTAAGGATCCCACACCGCGCAACAGTTCTCCAAAAGACGACGGACAAGCGTAGTATAGGCAGTTTCTTTAGTTGATCTGTTGCAACTTCTAAGTGTTCCGCCGATAAAACGCAGTCTTTGGTTTGCCTTCCCCAAAACATCTTCTATGTGTTCTTTCCAGTTTAACTAGTTTGTAATAGGAATTCCTAGGTATTGAGCTGAATTTACACCCTTTGGACTGCAACCGAAGTTCAACGGGTTCCTTTTAGCACTCATATGGATGACCTCATACTTTTGATTATTTATGGCTAACTGCAAATTTTCGCAACAGACAGATATCTTTTCTAAATCGTTTTGCAATTTGTTTTTATCTGCTGATAACTTTATTAGACGATAAACGACAGCATCATTTGCAAACAACATAAGACGGCTGCTCAGATTGTCTCTTAAATAGTCTATATATATAAAGAATACCAGAGGGCCTATAACACTGCCTTGGGGAACGCCAGAAATTGCTTGTGTTTTACTCGATGACTTTCTGTCAATTACTGTGAACTGTATCCTCTCTGTCAGGAAATACGTATCCAATGACATAACTGAGACGAAATTCCATAACGCGCAATTTGACTACAAGCCGCTTGTGAGGTACAGTGTCAAAAGCCTTCTGGATATCTAGAAATACGGAATTAATTTGAAGTCCCTTTCAATAGCACTCGACACTTCGTGTATGTAAACTGCTAGCTGTTTTTCACAAGAACGACGTTTTCTAAATCCGTGTTGACTGTGTGTCAATGGACCGTTCTCTTCGAGGTAATTCATAATGTTCGAACACAATATATGTTCCAAAATCCCGCTGCATATCGACGTTAGTGATATGGGCTGTAATTTAGTGGATTACTCCTACTGCCTTTCTTGAATATTGGTGTGACCTGTACAACTTTCGAGTCTTCGGGTACGGATCTTTCGTCGAGCGAGCGGTTGTACATGTTTGTTAAGTATGCTATTGCAACAGCATATTCTGAAAGGGTCCTTATTGGTACACAGTCTGTAGAGGAATACTTGCCTTTATTAATTGATTTAAGTTGCTTCACTATTGCGAGGATATCTACTTCTAAGTTAATCATGTTAGCAGCCGTTTTTGATTTGAATTCTGGAATATTTACTTCGTCTTCTTTGGTGAAGGAATTTCGGAAGAAGTTATGTAATCTGTGCTACAGTTTTTCAACGTCGATCGGTATAAAATACATATCAGACAGGTAATATAATCTGTTTGCGTTGCATGAGGGAGAAACGGGTAATACATATGTTTTATCATTTATGTGTTTTCCTTTGTGTAACAACAATAAAAACATTTAATTTTTTGGCTAAGAAATGCTGTTAGAGATTCCCAAAACTCGTGTTCGGAATGCATGTCTTATCCTCTTCAGTAAAGTAAGTCTTTGCCTTTAGTACCGCGATATAGTCCTTCATACATTTTATCGCCATTTATCGACATCTGTTTCCACAGTCAAAGTAGGAATATCAATGGAGTGAGAATAACGTATTGCGCATATAGTCAATATCAAACTGAAATATTCACATGACGTCGCTCTGACGAGGTGGTTTACATTTTTCGCTAAGACAGATTTGTTTATTAGTAACAGCACGGTGTTCAGTTGCTGCTGCTACAGACGTAAATCGGTATTAGTTACATGAGGAAACATCCCTTTTCAAACGTACATGACATAAACGTCTCATTACAGTTATCATACTTTAAAAGGTGTTTTCTGTACTATTAGTATTGATACTCGTTTTAATGAAGGGATAAAAAAGTAATTTATGTGGCTCTGTGGGCAGATATATACGAGACAAGTGCTACATAAATTCTGAAAGTTTGGGAGCATGCTAACAGTCTATCTGTTGCATGTAAACGCATTTTGAGCTATTTGCAACTGCAGATTTGATTTGGGTATGAAAGGCTGTCATTTCCTCTGGCTTTTACTTATCTCCAAACCACTGCGCTCATTTTAAACTATTTTGATAGCAAACTGTAGCAGCAGCAGCAGCAGCAGTAGTAGTAGTAGTAGTAGTAGTAGTAGTAGTAGTGCCTAGGACATGGAGAATAGGTATGTACAGCTAATATTTTAGTTTTCACGAGAAACAATGCAGATTAAGTATGCCGTAGTGGAAAGTAAAAATGGGAGAATTTCCTTCCCGAAAGTATTTAATAGTACGATAAACTGCAAATTTGCAATATGCCATAGTGACAAATGCGATGCTTGTGGTGATGTTTTTAAATTTGCATACTAGGGAGACAATTCGCAGTGCCCCTCGAAGCATAATTTAATGAAACAGAGACTCGACAGCACGCTAAATTTCAGGATTAAATCTAAAATATAGCGGCATCCATCCCATCTTCTCCAGCAAAAAATAGCGAGTTCTGAGCTGCGACCTTTCTGCCAATAAGCGAAATGCCCTCACGTTCATCTTTTCAAATTTTAAGCGAATTCAAGGTCTGTGCGGACAGTGGGTTTGTTTTTCCATTACAGATATCGAATACAAATTATTAAGATGCCAACAAAATCTAGGGTATTTTAGAACAATATATCTCTGTAGTAGCGATGCAACAACATTTAAAAACTACGTAGTCACGCGATTTTTAGAGTCAATGTGTGTTGGTGACAAAAGTTCTGATCTGTGCATCTGAATACTCACTCCATAGATATTCCTACTTTATATCCGCTGTCAGAGAGCACACTTGAAACATTAATTCTGCTGTCAGAGTAACATTCAGATGTTACCGAAACAAGAGGTGAGCTGAAACGAGAACCAGACGATTTCGATTTTTTGCACTGAAAGAGCGCGGCCTGGCGCAAGACTTCATTCATTAAGGGGGGTAGACCGTCAAACGGATCGACTTGGAGCAGGAGAGGCATCACAGGACATTTTAATTTCCAGTCTCTATACTTTTACAAATAAATTCAAAAACTTTGTCAGCATCACCAGGAAGGATTCAGGATTCACACACATTGCAGTGGAAGTTCGGAAACATAACAAAATAATTTTTTTTACGTGTGAAATTTCATCATTTTTTTCACTTACTAATGCCTGCATTTGTTGCTATAGGTACACTTTTCTTCATAAGTTAGAGAGATTCTTCGATGAATTTTGCACAGAATACATACCATACTTACAGGTGTATGAAACTGTATAATTTATTTAATTTATGAAAAAATGAATGATCTGTTGTATTTTAAACTTCATGTTTAGAAAAAAACACAAATTTTGTAGTTAATTATCTCAATTTTTACCGCAGTTTTTAATAGATTTGGAAAATTCTAGAGTTTCATACACCTGTATGGTTTGTATGCTGTGCAAAATCCATCGAACCATCTCTCTTACTTACGAAGAAAAGTGTACCTATAGCAACAAATGCTGCCATTAGTAAGTGAAAAAGATGATGAAATTTCACATGTAAAAAAATTACTTAGTTATGTTTTCGAACTTCCACTGCTATGAGTGTGAATTCTGAATCCTTCCTGGTCATGCTGACAAAGTTTTATGAATTTATTTGTAAAAGTATAGACAGTGGAAATTAAAATGTCCTGTGATGCCTCTCCTGCTCTAAGTCGGCCCGTTTGACGTCCTACCCCCCTTAATTTGTACCGCCATATTACAAAAATTTGAACGTGTTATTATTATTATTATTATTATTATTATTATTATTATTATTATTATTATAAGAGGTATTACTAGAATAACGGAAACGAGGTGAATGCGTAATTTATGGACATACAACCACCTGTCGCGGCTCAAAGCTTGAGAAGATGTTATTGTGCCATATCGCCGCAAGACCATTGAGTGATAGAGAAACCACGTGATACATGTATTCCATTGATGTAGTTCTTGTTTCATTTCTATCTCTAACTGTAATCTCTTGGAGTCTTCGTAGTCGTAGCTGTTTCTGACTATGACATTTCAAATGAAAGTAATATTGCACCCTTGCGTCAAACGAAACTTTTACGCATTTACACAAGAAAAGGAGATTGAAGAGGGTAATTTGATACGGTATACATACCAAGTGCCACAGATATTTTAGGTGTTTGAAAAAATATGTAATGTAGTGTAATCCGTCCCATAATAGTTACATAAATAGGCTTATATTTTTAAGTTTTACTGGCGTGTGAAAACTCGAAGTTAACATTAATGTTAGAATCATTCTTACCATTAAAACTACTAAAACAGTGAAAATATTTCGACTGATAGAACGTAATACGTCAATCAAGACGGTAAGTGGTTAACAGGAACCAAAGTATGGTACAGACTGCAGGAAGGACGAGCCACAGGAAATACGTTCTTCCTACTTGTAAATCACTCAGCCAGGGTCAATAGTACTCTTTTGACTGTTTTCTAAGTGCTCCGTTTCGTACAGAAAAATACTACTGTTGTTTAACAGCAGGGATATATGGATGTTTCAAACAAAGTATCCGTTTGGAACAGCGAAGGGCAGCCGATCTTAAATTTAGATAAATGTGCGATAAGATAGATGAACTCGACATAAAAATCGTGTAACCTTAGGATAAACCGTTAGTGGCTCTTTTAGTAGTTCAGTCATTACATTACAACAAAAAATGGTATGGAGTAGACGCATATAATCATTGGTAATGCCCACACGTAACAGCAGTCAGATTCTTTGGTTTGTCTGTTTTGTCTGTCTGTTTCCACATCAGTCTTATATTGATAAGTGTTACATTAATTACGTTTATGTGTAACAGAATAAGATCAATTTTATCATGCCACACGCGTTTTACCTTTGTCTTTTAAAATACATCATCATTGGTGTGAAATATATACCATGTTTATGAGTACACTATTTTGTTTTACATATTACACATTGTTAGCATGGAGAGCTGCATCAAACCAGTCTCAGGACTGAAGACCACAACAACAACAACATTAGACATTGTACGTTTACTCCGTTAGAAACAGTTCTGGCATTTTCTGACTCACTGTAACATAATAATAGTTCGATTTTCCTTTACTTACTAACGGTAATGTGAAAGACAGGAAGCAGAAGAACAGTTTTAAATCACCAAAGTGAACACTCATGCAGATCTGCACCTTCAAAGACTAAGTATAAAAACTGGACTATCATTACACTGCAGTAAGTTAGCAAGTACCATAACTATTTCTAACCTGGATTGTAAGCGTATAGTACGGAAAACAAATTAGTATACACATAAAATATGTATATGAGACTACTGATGATGCCTTTCAAAGAATAAAGGCGAAACGCATATGACATATTTATTCATTTACATACAGACTGACCAAGCGTGACAGCTATCAACATAATACAGGTTGTTTCAAAATGAACACACCAGTTATAAGGCGTTATAGCATTTATTACGTCCAACTTACAATTGTAAATAGTACACCAAATGAAAGACCAACTCAAACAGTTTTGTTTGTATACGTGTCCGCAATGGGAAGAGTATGGAATTACAAAGGGTGACTGAGAAACGAATTGAACGAATGCGAGTCTTTCACGCTCAGCTCCAAGAAATATCCCCGCGGGTAGTTTATGGGCCTTTCTTTTTCGGTGAATCAACTGTAACTGATGTATCTTATCTTGATGTGCTACAGCTATGCCCGTGCCCCAATGGGAAGAAGCTGAACAACACAACTTTATTAGGGAGCAAGACGGTGCGCCACTTCACTGGCATAACTCAGTACGTTACTGGTTAAACGATGTTGTGTCCGACCGGTGGACTGGGCGCAAGTGGCCTATTGACTCAGCATTTTACGCATGACCTCCACGTTCACACACGATCTGACGCGATCATGTGTATGAGCCTCCGATACCAGCTGATCTATCCGACTTTAGAAACAGTGTTATTACAACAGTTACTCCTGACACATTGATCAAGGTTTCGGAACAACTCGTCTATCGACTCGATATGTGATTGGTGTTCACACTGAATAATAGTAAGAAAAGCTGTTTGTCGACATAAAAGTTTTCTGGGTTTGGTACCGCGTCATAATGTAAAAACTACTGCTGCGATAGAAAAGCCAACGTTTCGGCCACGATTGCAGCGGCCTTCTTCTGGGTCTAGTGGTGCGTTCTAGCTATGCAGTGTCCTTTATATTTTATTGTTAGTGTTCACTGCGCATGCCATTACGTCATAATTTTAAAAAGGTAGTTGGTTTATTGGTCACTTAAGGAAGAAGGCGAGGGAACTTTATTTCAATAGGTTATTGCGGTGGAGGGAGAACGTGACCTCTCTTGTCCATTGGCTCTTGTGTTATGTGCCATGATTGGTGGTCACCGTCGAATGAGAAGTTTGCTGTTGTTTACCAACTGCTGGACGTCGGCCGCGCGGCGGCAGTTACTCTCCGGTAGTGCTCGTGCCTCATGTTGACGGTGCGGTCTGTTGGGCTCTGATTGCTGGCAGCCAAGATGGGGCAAGCCTGAGTCCATCCTCCTGTCATCTTAGACACCTTGCAGTATGAAGACAAGATGAAAGAATTATTAAATGATCCCATCTACAAAGAACTAAGGGCGGACCCTACGGCGAAGATAATTCGAAAGACGTAGGCCGCGATTAAGGACTCGAGAATTGACGCTGACACAGCCAAGGGTCTTATTCCCAGAGTACCAGTCTCTCCTAGAATTTACGGTGTTCCAAAGCTACACAAGGAAAGTTGCCCTTGGAGGCCAATAGTGAATGGGATCAATTCGCCTACTTACAACTTGGCAAAGTACCTAGCCTGCAAACTAAGACGTCTAGTTGGCAAGACGGACTCTTATGTGAAGAACTAACCACACTCTTTATAGATCGCCTAAAGGGAGAAACAATTTTACCTACGGACATCATGGCCAGCTTTGACGTGAATTCACTATTTCCGAACGTGCCAGTAGATGAAACCATCCACATCCTTCAGGAGCATGTCCCGCCAGACATATGCGACCTGGTCGAGTTGTGCCTGACTTCAACGTACTTCAAATGGCAAGGAAAAAATACTACGAGCAGACATACGGCGTAGCAATGGGGTCTCCCCTATCTCCGCTGGCAGCCGACATATTCACGGAAGCCTTTGAAGCAACGGCCCTCAGTTCAGCTCCTTTACGACCACGTTGCTGGTTTAGATACGTGGACGACACGTTTGCTATGTGGCCTCATGGTGAAACGGAGCTACACAAGTTCCACGCATATCTGAACAGTATGCACTGGAAGATATAGTTCACGCTGGAAGTAGAAAAAAATGATACTATCCCGTTTCTAGACGTCGAAGTGTACAGGAGAACGGAGGGCACACTGGGGCACAGAGTATATCGCAAGCCTACACATACTGACAGGTATCTGCACGCCCAATCCTACCACCACCCAGCGCAGAAGAACTCTGTCATCCGCTCTTTCGCAATCCGTGCTCAGCGCCTAAGAGATGCTCAAAACATCACACCTGAGCTCAAAAGGTTACGCACAACGTTTCTAGCCAATGGCTACAGCCATAGGTCGATAAACACAGCCTTGTCGACCAACACAAGCAAGAAAGATAAGCAGGAAATAGACAAACTGCAGCCAACAGTACGCTTACCGTATGTGAAAAACGTCACTGACCGAATAGGCAAACACCTTCGCCGCGTTGGAGTGCAGCCTGTCTTCTATAGTGGTCGTAGGATCCAGAACGTGCTAGGCTCCACCAAGGACAAGGTGGATGCATTACATACTGCAGGCGTTTGCAAGGTGGAATGCGAATGTGGAGAGGCATACATCGGCGGGACTGGTAGGCCAATAGCAACGCGAATTCGGGAGCACGAGCGTTACATTCGTCTAGGGCAACACAATAAATCCGCAGTGACAGAACATCGCCATGACTGCGGAAAAGAAATAAAATTCAGCGAAGCCTATGTGTTGGCCAAGCAGCCAATTATGACGAAACGCAAAATCATAGAGGCCATCGAAATACTCAAACACCCAACAACATGAACAGGGAGGATGGACACAGGCTTGCCCCAACTTGGCTGCCAGCAATCAGAGCCCAACATACCGCACTGTCAACACGAGGCACGAGCACTACCGACGTCCAGCAGTTGGTAAACAGCAGCAAACTTCTCATTCGACGGTGGCCACCAATCATGGCACATAACACAAGAGCCAATGGACAACAGAGGTCACGTTCTCCCTCCACCGCAATAACCTATTAAAATAAAGTTCCCTCGCCTTCTTCCTTAAGTGACCAATAAACCAACTACCTTTTTAAAATTATGACGTAATGGCATGCGCAGTGAACATTAAAAACAAAATATAAAGGACACTGCATAGCTAGAACGCACCATTAGACCCAGAAGAAGGCCGCTGCAATCGTGGCAGAAACGTTGGCTTTTCTATCGCAGCAGTGGTTTTTACATTATGACGCGGTACCAAACCCAGAAAACTTCTATGTCGGCTGACTCTGGCCGCGGAAGCCTACGCAATTATAAAAGCTGTTTGTGTTTCTCTTTCATTTGGTGTATTATTTACAATTGTAAGGTGAATGTAATATGTGCTACAAAGCCTTAAAAGCTGTATATTCATTTTCAAACACTTACATGCAACTGAGGACGACAGGACAACAAAGGCTGAGATGTCACGTCATTCTGTTTTTTCTGATGTGCTAACTTCTTCCGACGTCCGACGTGTGAAACCCAGCTGACATTTTGCACACAAATAATCCTGAAAGCCATGGATAAGACCGTCCGGTAGACGCAGTATGTTCTGATTTCCGAAAAACGTGTGACTCAGTACCACACCTACGCTTATTATCGAAAGTACGATCGTATGATGTATCAAGCAAAATTTGTGACTGGATCGGAGTTTCTTAGCAAGGAGGACACAGCCTATTACCTAAGGTGGAGTATCATTGACAGACGTAGAAGTAACTTCCAATGTGCTCCAGAGAATTGAGGTGGGGCCTTCCCCGTTCCTATTGTATATAAATTATTCTGCATACGGTTAATAGTAATCAGGTGTGTGTTACCAGTGCGAATAGGACTAACGGACGATATTGAACGTATGCAGAGAGGGACAGCACGAACGGTCACACGTGGTTTGATCCGTGGGAGGGTGTATACAGATGCTCAATAAACTGAACTGGCAGACGTTTGGAGATAGATGAATCCCGAGAAAGCCTACCTACAAATTCTCAAGAACCAGCTTTAATTGATGAATCTAGGAATATACTACAGCTTACATGTCACTCCCGTAGGAATCGCGAGGGCAAGTTTGGATAAATTACAGCGCTCACCGAGAAGTTTAATCATTCATTCTTCCTGCTATCCGTATGTCAATGGAATGAGAAGGAATGCTGATAACTGGCACAACTGAAAGTACCTTCTTCCATACACTTCATGGTCGTCTGCGGAGCAGGTTTGTAGTTATATATGAAGGCATGAAAAATAATACTTCATTTATTGTAGAGTACGTTAGCGTCTAGTAGAACGCATTTCGAAAATTTGCATGTACTAAAAGCTCGTCATTAACATTTTTCACATCACCTTTATATCCAAATCACTGTTGGCAGAAAAATTCATAGGAGTAATTCATCAACATACTACGTCAAGATATGAGGACCTAATGTCATCGAGTCCGTGCATCGTGTTCCACCTGCTGAAACATGGCCAGGGAAATATTTTGGAGGATATTAAGCAACTTCTTTTCGTTGATCCCTGACCATTAGCAGGTTTCAGAGCACTGACATGAAGTTCACTTTGTTACAAGTGCCTTTCGGCAACGAAAGTAGACATTACGTCATACGAAAGCCAATGCTGCTTTTTTTGGGCTGTATTCTTGGAGCCTGTTTCCAGTACTTCATCTTGTCATGGAAGGACGCTGTGTTTATAGCTACAAAGTACTGTAGTATCAAATTTTGCAACTAAGAAAACGAAAGAAATAATTTTGGTAATGTGTCTCTGGCAATGGAATCAAATGCGTGTTGAAAAACAGCAATATAGCAAAAACGATGAATGAGGAAAGGGGTGGTAATTTATCAAATAGCAACAGCTGCATATGACACTAAAACTCAGGATTGAGTAGACGCAGATCAAAAGTTTCGTTATAAACTTGAGAATGATACGATGCATGACATATACAGACTACTGTACCGAGTTTAACTTCGACAGAGTAGTTTACTTTGTAGTTATTGTACGTATTGTACAAAATTTAATTTTATTAATGTACTCGTTTGAAACAACGGTCACCACAGCAGCACTCTTCATTAACTGTAAAGAACTTATTCCATTATGTTTTTATTAAACGTACAAAATAACATCAATATTTATTTAGAAATTCATATCTTATGCTATTATGCTTCGAAATCAACAACTATGGTATTCTAACAACGTGATTGATTAGAATATTACGATAGCGCCGCGATCTCTACCAAGACTGCATGTCGAACTGCAGTTGTCTGAATGTGCTCGTGAAAGACCATCGTACTTGGCCGCCGTCACCTTAAAGTTAGGAAACAAATGAAATGTCTCTAGAATACGAGTCTTTGCCATATGAAATTATTCCATTGGATATTCCACATTTCTGCAGAAGAACAAGACGAACTGTTTCAAAAGTAGTGCGAAAAACGGTGACAGTCCTGTTGTATCATTTTACACCTCCATTTTCTGATTTATTCAGCTTTATTTTCACTTATTCTGTAGTCTTTCGTTCCATTACAAGTGGCAAACTAGTGGCATGAGACGTACTGGAAACAGAAACTTATATTAAAATTTTAAGAGAACATGCTTCCATGCTTCTCTATGCCACCATCCAAAATAAGTTTTTCACAAGAGAAAATGACAGGATGTCGTGCTCAGCACAAGCTAAACGGTTTTATAATTGTGAATAGCAATCTGACGATGAACTTGTCGGTTCGATATAACTGAAGCAAATAAATTCAGTTTGTTTCCATGGAAATATGAGTATGGTAATTTTGTGTGACTGTTTTTCTACTTACTTTACCCTACATCGTTGTTTTATTGTTCAGGAAATTATCGGTGGGTCCTGCTAGTTGTCAGTTGGAATATATGAGTGAACTGTTAACGTTGTGTATACCGTGTGAGTCAAAAAGAACTTTACAACTTTGGAATGATACAGAAGCGCCGCGCGGGGTAGCCGTGCGGTCTAACGCGTCTGTCACGGTTCGCGCGGCTCCCCCCGTCGGAGGTTCGAGTCCTCCCTCGGGCATGGGTGTCTGTGTTGTCCTTAGCGTAAGTTGGTTTAAGTTAAATAAAGTAGTGTGTAAGCTTAGGGACCGATGACCACAGCAGTTAGGTCCCATAAGACTTTACTACAAATTTTGAAAAAAAATATAGAAATTTATTGAGATGACTTACAAAGTCGGTAGACGTGTCGTTTTGTAGGAGAAAATCTAAGATTCTCATAAAAGTGTCAAGCGCTAGTTTGGTTCGCTGTGGTTAGCATTTGTGATGCGCCAAACATGTCATCGGTAATCAGTTTCTTCTTACATTCGTTGCAGCAAATGAGGCAGAACTTGTACAACGGCAGCGTAGATTCGATTTTGCAGGTCGGTTAAATTGTTTGGTATGGGAAGAAGGTACACACGGTCTTTAATTAAACCGCAGAGAAATAAATCTAGTTGTGTCAAGTCTGGGGAGCGAGAGGCCATGCGACTGGCCCTTGATGGCCAATACACCGACATGGGAAGCGATCATGGAGGGAACTTCGTACTTCCGTGAGTAAATTAGGTGGTACACCGTATTGTTGGTATTAAACAATCCCATTTCGGTTACCTTCATCTATTTGTGGGATTAAAAGGTTTTCAGGTATATCCAGAGACACAATACTAGTGGCTCATGAAGAAGAAAGGACCGTACACTTTCAATTTGCTAAGGGCACAAAACAAATTACCTTTGAGGTTGCCACAAATGTGTTCCAGGGTTGCATGTTGATTTCCGCTGCCCCATATTCTGCAGTTGCGGGTGTTCACCATGCCATTGATATGAAATGTTGACTCATCGCTGAAGATTATTGTGTTCAAGAATATCTCGCCGTTGTCTATCCGATGCAACATTCCCACGCAGAATTCCCCACGAACAACCTTATCTGCTTCACTAATGTGCAGTGACATTGTGAATACGTATTGTTTCAAGTCTACACGTCTACGCAGTACTCGCCAAACAGTCTTTTGTGGAACACCCGTCTCGCGAGATGCACGCCGCGTTGATTTTTGTGGACTGCGGGCAAAGCGCTCCCTAACCGGTTCCGACATAGTCATCAACAAGCGGGCGACCTGGTGGTTTACCATGTCGCAGTGAACAATCCGCCTTAGCAAAGTTCTTGTGCCAACAACCTGCTTGGAGATTCTTTACCGAATTTCGGTGCGAAATTTACGCCAAACAGTTGTTGTATAGTTCGTTTCCTGAAACCCAAAACTCACAGCAAACACGCTGTGCACCAGTGAAAGTAGCCATTTTAACTGTGCACAGATCTGACGCTCCTGGTGGTGCAGAGGGGTACTGATGCACTATGCGAACCAAACTTCACGCTATTTGCTACACAATGACACACGTGTCGATTCTGTATGTTGTCACAGTAAACTTTCTGACGCAACATGTATTCCAGTTCAGTTGTCTCCGAGTCTTCCTTTGGTCTGTTAGACAGCTGCAAAGCTTTAATTATTGACTCTGGAATAATGAAATGTTTAACACTGTCGTGCGGTCGTGCGGTCTTAGTGAATCTAGCGACCATTACTTTAGACTGGTTTCAGTATCGTGTTAGTACAGAGGTTTAATCCGGGATCTCTTGAGTAGCACACCGTAATAAACAGTGTCTGGATTCTGGTCGTGGTCGCGATTGAGATTTCGCGTTCTGTCCCGGAAGTTCCGAGGTTGAACGAAAGGGACGTTTCACACAGTGTAACACTTCCCATTTCGTAAAGTTATATGATGTCCTATAGACGACTGGGCCCTACTTTCATTGTGTCTGCCCTTTATTAGCCTATTTTCATAACATATTTGTCACACAAGAGAAACTGAGAATTATTTGGTGGAAGTAGGATGAGATTAAAGGGGGTAGAAGAGGAGGGGGGGTTGAGCAGGTGAGCTGCGCGTGCGAGGCGCCTGTTCTGATCGCCGGGGCAGGCAGATAGATGCTGCAGCAGCAATAAGCTGCTCGGATAACATCGTCATAAGCCCAGACGGCCCGTTACAAAGGGCAGGCCGCCCCCACTCCTCACCCCCTCCCCGCGTCCGCCAGGTGCGCGCATTAATAAAACCAGCCGGCCAGCCGCCTCAGATTAAGCGGCCCTTTGTGGGACAGCTGAGTCACATGCAGCTACACTGCGCAGCGGGTATACCACCAATCGACCGCGCATGGATGGCACAAAGTAATATGAGGACGGTCCTAATACGGTATAGGCCTGCCTCCGGTATCCAGAACTGAGGGAATTCTACTCGGAATAGATGTGCGTACATTTTGGTCGTCAATGAATCTTACAACTCCCTCCAAAGATACACTATGTGATCAAAAGTATCCGGACACCTGGCTGAAAATGACTTACAAGTTCCTGGCGCCCTCCATCGGTAATGCTGGAATTCAGTATGGTGTTGGCCCACCCTTAATCTTGATGACAGCTTCCACTCTCTAAGGCATACATTCAATCAGGTACTGAAAGGTTTCTTGAGGAATGGCAGCCCATTCTTCACGGGGTGCTGCACTGACGAGAGGTGTCGATATCGGTCGGTGAGGCCTGGCACGAAGTCGGCTTTCCAAATCGTCCCTAAGGGATTTAAGTCAGGACTCTATGCAGGCCATTCCATTACAGGGATTTTATTGTTGTGTAACCACTCCGCCACAGCATGTGCATTATGAACATGTGCTCGATCGTGTTGAAAAATGCAATCGCCATCCCCGAAATGCTCTTCAAGAGTGGGAAGCAGGAAGGTACTTAAAACATCAATGTATGGCTGGGCTGTGATAGTGCCACGCAAAACAACAAGGGGTGCAAGCCCCCTCCATGAAAAACACGACCACACCATAACAACACCGCCCCCGAATTTTACTGTTGACGCTACACGCACTGGCAGATGACGTTCAATGGACATTCGCCATACCCTCACCCTGCCATCGGATCGCCACATTGTGTACCGTGATTCGTCATTCCACACAACGTTTTTTCACTGTTCAGTCGTCCAATGTTTACGCTCCTTAAACCAAGCTTTGGCATTTACCGGCATGATGTGTGGCGTATGAGCAGCAGCTCGACCATGATATCCAAGTTTTATCACCCCCACCTAACTGACATAGTACTTGTAGTGGATCCTGATGCAGTTTGGAATTCCGGGTTAATGGTCTGAATGGATGTCTGCCTATTACACATTACGACCATCTTCAACTGTCGGCGGTCTCTGTCAGTCAACAGAGGAGATCGGCCAGTACGCTTTCGTGCTGTATGTGTCCCTTCACGTTTCCACTTCGCTATTACATCGGTAGCAGCGAACCTGGTAATGTTTAGGAGTGTGTAAATCTGGCATACAGACATATGACACAAGTGACACGTTCGAATTCCGTGAGTTCTGCGGAGCGCCCCATTCTGCTCTCTCACGATGTCTAATGATTACTGAGGTCGCTGATATGGAGTATCTGCCAATAGATGTCAACACAATGCACCTAATATTAAAAACGTATGTTTTTGGGGGTGTCCGGATACTTTTGATCACATAGTGTAACGTTCACATGCAGCGAAGGCGCAGACTGCGGAAGATGTTACATTTCACTAATTAGGGTAACAAACCGAAATACAATTGCATTATTTCGCTGGAACGAGTCTTCAAAGACAGCAGGTCTCTTAGTGGAAGGTCGAGTAACATCACACATGAATAGGTTTTCGAAATTTTAAAATTTTCTGCATATTATATTGGAACATTTTTCATGCAAGACAGTAATAATATATGTTATTTAATAGAAGTATAAAATCCAATTTCATGAAAATATAAAAACGTAGCAAATTAAGCAGGCGAAAGGGAATTGAAGCGTCTATAGAAATGAGATTGATAGGTATTGCAGAATGGGTAAGCAGGACATATGTAAGGATTTAGAAGCATATTTCAACAGGGGAAAGATAGATACCACCTACAGGAAAATTAAAAAGGGCTTTGGAGAAATCGGAAGTAGCTGTATGAATATCAAGAGGTCAGATGGAAAACCAGTACTAAGCAAAGAATGGAAAGCTGAAATGTGGAAGGAATGTATACAGGGTTTATATGAGGGAGATGATCCTGAAGATTATATTATAGAAAGGTAAAAGTACTTATTTGAAGGTGAGATGATAACGCGTGATAAATTCGACAGAGCACTGGAAGACTCAAGTCAAAACAGGCCTCCTAGAGTGCACGACATTCCGTCAGAATAATTGGTAGCCCACTAGATCTGGTGAACAAGATGTACGAGACTGGTGAAATACCCTTATACTTAAAGAAGAAAGTAATAATTCCTGTTCCAAAGAAAGCAGGTGCTGACACGTGTGAACATTATCGAACTATCACCGTTGCAAAATACTAACACGAATTCCTTACGGAAGAATTGAAATACTGATGGAAGCCGACCTTGGGGAAAGATCAATTTGAATTCTGGAGGGAAGTAGGAACACGCGAGGGAGCACTGCTCCTGCATCATGTCTTAGAAGAGAGGTTAAGGAGAGTCAAAACTACTATTTATAGCGTTTTGTAAACTTAGAGAAAGCTTTCGACAATGTTGATTGGAATACTATCTTAGAAATTTTGAAGGTAGTAGGAATAAAGCACAACCAGATCGCAGTTACAGGTACCAAGGTTCATGAAAGGGAGGCAATGGTTCAGAATGGAGTGAGACAGGCATGCAGCCTACCCCGATGTCATTCAATATGTGTGTTGAACAAGCGGTGAAGGAAACCGAAGAAAATTTTGGAGTAGGAATTATAGTTCATGGAGAAGAAATAAAAACTTTGAGATTTTCCGATGACATTGTAATTCCGTCAGAGACAGCGCTGGATATGGAAGAGCAGTTGAATGAAATGGACAGCGTCTTGAAAGGAGGATATAAGATGAACATCAATAAGCAAAAGAAAGATAATGGAATGCAGTCGAATTAAATGAGGCGATGCTGAGAGAATCATGTTAGGAAACAAGGTGCTTAAAACACTAGACGAGTTTTCTTATTCGGGAAGCAAAATAACTGATGATGGTCGAAGTGGAGAAGATATAAAATGTAGACTGGCAATGGCAAGAAAAGCATTTCTGAAGAAGTGAAATTTGTTGATATCGAATATGGATGTTTAAGTATTAGGAAGTCTTTTCTGAAAGTATTTGGAGTTTGGCCAAGTATGGAAGTGAACCATAGATGACAAAAAGTTTAGCCAAGAAGAGAATAGACGCTTTGTAACTGTGATGCTACAGGAGAATGCCGTAGATTAGATTGGTAGATCAGGTTATTAATAAGGAGGTACTGAATAGAATTAGGGAGACAAGAATTTTGTGGCACAACTTGATTAAAAGAAGGGTTCAGTAGACACATCAAGGGATCACCAGTTTAGTTCTGGAGAGAAGTGTGGGGGGTAGGGGGTAAAAATTGTAGAGGGAGATAAAGAGACGAATATAGTAAGCAGATTCTGCAGGACTTTAGCTGCAGTAATTATTCGGAGAGGAAGAGGCTTGCACAGGATAACAGTTGCATTAAGAGCTACATCCAACCAGTCTTCGGACTGAAGAATACAACTGCAGCAAAAATATACGTTCATTGATTTTTCAAATGTTTTTCCACCTGTTGCATTTTGTTTGTTTAAATTTTTGAAGGGCTCTACCGAAAACGAAATTTTAAAGAGAAAAAATCATTTTTGTTGTAAAACATTTTTAATATGATCGTAAATAGTTACAGACTTGAACTTGTACACCAGCTCACGTAATGTTTTAAGTAATCTGTCAACTTATTCCCTGTTGGAACATGCGGTTCACTGTCAATTCACTGTATTTATCTGTCCTCACCCTTAAGTCTTCATGTCTTTTCGTAAATACATCATAAAATTCTTTACTCCCTTTTGTTTTTTGATGTTGAATCGACTCTTTATTTTCAGTTGCTCTGCATATTTGTACGCTACATTTAAGAACTCATCTGGCCAGATACCTAAAGTTTTAACGTCATCATTCCATCCTAATTCCTCTTCATCACTGAATGCTCTCGGAAAGAACTCTTGAAACGTCCCCTTAGAACAATTTATACAAGACTGTGCTTAAACTTACACACAATATTTTTAGCGCAACGCAATCTGACTTTCAGAAATCCGTACAAAGGAATGGCCCTGATTAACATTAACCTATACGTTTCACAAATCACTTACCTCACCAAAAATCTTCGTTACTCGAACTACTGCAATACAGCCAGCGCCACTACTGCCAGCTAAATAAAAGATTCAAACTACGGAAGTCACTAACTACTGATAGGGATAGTTAGCAAATGAAAGATTTTAATAGAGAACAAACAATGTATTTACCTTAATAGTCATAATATATATAGCAGTTCATGACATCAATTTTTACAAATTTCAACCTCCACCATCTCTCTCCTCACATCCACCACTGCTGGCGGCTCACCTCCAACTGCGCAACGCTACACACTGTTCACATCCAGCTGCCACTGCCCAACACTACAATGGCAGACAACAATGCAAACTAGCCACAGACTGCACACAGCACAGCCAGTGATTTTCATACAGAGAGCGCTACGTGGTGGCGGCGTTACCAATATAAGAACCTAAACAGCCTACTTACATAAAGAAAACATAAACAGCCTACTTACATAGCCCCCATGCTCCCCACAAAAATTTTACAAAATATTTTTGGGCAGTGGCCAATAATGATTTGATAAAATTTTTCGTAATTACAATAACAAAGATATCAAATGCACACACTTATTTATACAATGTTGGTCAAAAGCTAAAATTTTCTCACAGTTCATAAAGACAGTCCTGATCATTCATCATAGTAGTAATTACAGTTTTTTTTTTTTTTTACAAAGTCTCATTACTAAAAGAAATTGCACACAGAACTTCACACTTATGAAATTGTATTTTGTCTGTACTTTGTGAACTGTTCATATTTTTTTGGAACCATTGTGATATTATGAGAGCTTTGAATGATGTATTTGGTAAGGGAGCTTGATTTTAAAGTACGTTTGAGGCAGATGACACTTTTGACATGAGCAGAGAATTTCTTTAGGTTTTGAAATTATTGCAGAAAGCTATGACGTTTTTGAGATTTGACTGAGGTGTTATGATGTTATTATTACGACGACGATGTGTATTATGCTGCTGAGGTATGTTTATGATTAATAGGCTGATGCTATAGGAGTTATTTGATTATGCTACATATCTGTTGTGATGAAATATTGAAGAAGTGTTGACGAATATGTATATATGTAATAAGGTAAGGAATAATGAGTAGTGGTTAGGGACTCTGGTTTGTGAATAAGGTTGTTGGAAACCAAGAATCGTACTTTAAGAGTTATGAAATGTGTGTATATGCGTAAATGCATCACAATGCCGACGAAAACGTTTTGAACACTGTTATATTCATAGGATTTTGTTTCTACACATTTGCAACGTAAATTCTCGACTGGTGAAATTTTTAAATATGAGACTGCCACAGTAGCGGAAACTGCTGTCATAAATATTTCAGTAAGAAAGGTAAGTGACCTTGACGTAATGCGTCGTGGGCACCCAGCTGAGAGGTAGTCGTCTGACAAAAGAAAGCCATTAGGTGGACAAAAAAAGAGGCCATTAACCTCGCTGTTGACATTCCTTTGTAGAAAGCATCGCTAATACGACACACTCGTTACTTGAAAACATATGATTACTCGTACTTTGTGCTACTTACTGAAATGCTTATGAATTGATGGGAAATATTCGTACATCTGCACACCTGATTATGACAAGTGTCTTTCTACGAGAATTGAGAGCTACTGACTTACGAAATGCCACATAGCTATTGAATGATGTTTTTATGCTTTGGTTTGCGTAATTGCTTATTTCATTTGATACCTGTTTTCCAGCTGTGTTGCAGCATTGGTTTTATAAAATAAACTTAAATGCATCTGCTAATGTGAACACTTTCTGTCAACAGATTTATTAAATAATTATTTTCTGATCCACATTCTTCGAAAAAGGAGCTCTTGGAATGGAGAGAACAACAAGAAGGGACTAATAACAGTAACTGCATCTATAATTTTCTTTTCAAGTACTTGGTAATTTTTTGTAGAATAATTTGTGGTGCACCACTTTAATTACATAGACATTAAGATGTGAATATACATTTTCCTTATCTGCATTGTTGTTTTTACTGTAATATTTTTTCTGCTTGAGCTATGTCATGTTTAGGTATAAGTTATAGCTTTTGCTGCTGCTGTTTGCCAGGCATAATGTTACTGAATTTGACTTTGTATTACGCTGTTAAGCCAGTTTTACTACGGATTTATTTCTCTTGTTTGCTGCACAGTGCCTTATATTAGTTGTAATATTGCAATTGCTTTGCCTATTTACATTTTTTTGTCATTGATGTTTGTGTTAATTGTTTTGTGCTGCTGCATTGCCTCGTCCCTTAGTTTAGCATCTGAGCTCAGTAGATTTAAGTTAGCTTTAGAGGGGGTAGACTATATAAGAGAATGAGTTGCGATGAATTGGAAGAAATGCATTGAGAAGTTATACGAAAAAAGTACAAAAAGCAGGTTGAGATAAGATAATGGTAAATAAATAATGAGGTAAGAAAAGTGTGAACAGAATACAGAAAGCATGCTTGGATAGAATTTTTTGGCTGGAGCTAATATCGAAATAAGACGAAAGATCCATGGAATGAAGTTTTGGGTTGGACTGCAGTATCAAATGTTACACTGAAAACAAACCCTGTCCTTTCCTTTTGGTGTTATCCCACTATGTGTTTGTGTACCATTGTGTATTTGTTTTCTTCCTGTCTCTGTGTAGTTTCATAGAAGTTTTTCTTCTTCTAATACTAAGCTATATTCACTATGATGAGGAATACTGTTATCCTCAAATATAATTGGCATTAATAATATGTTATTTACTTTGTAAAGGTGTTTAGACATTATTAATTCTGTTCTGTTTTAATGCTCATCATGTGTAAAGTTGATGTTTCGAAAGTTATTCTGATCTTTTATGTATGTACTCATGTCATAATTCCTGCAACACTGATGTATATGTTAGTTCGATTCTTTTTTAAAGCTTGTACTACAAATGTTATCTGTATTGTTATGTTCTTTAATGACGTTTTCTGTATCTTTGTAATTATATTCTTATGTTACAAAATTGTAATTGACACCAGTTCATCATATTAGTAACTTGTAAGTTCCATTTCACTGCAGACGTTTCTGTTGGTCATAGTATATGGACAATATGTGAGAAGTAGGGACTGTTAGTGTTTGCACATGTGTTAATAATTCAGCAAGGGACTGGATAACAGCATTGCTGGTTCTAAGGACAATTCCAAAAACTTCGTGAGTGTACAAGTGGTGGTTTATGGACTTGCTATATTGTCTGCAAGACTTCTAAGGACAATTCCAAAAACTTTGTGCGTGCACAAGTGGTGGTTTATGGACTTGCTATCTTCTCTGCAAGACTCTTCGATGGTGACTGTGCACCTGCACTGTCGCAGCAGATGGCTGCTGGCCATCTCTACAAGGACTACAGTGGGTCTGCATCTTTGATGGCCCACCAATACCATCATTTCTACAAGGACTGCAGTGGGTCTGCACCTCTGGTGGTCCACCAATATTGTAATCTCTACGAGGACTACAGTGGGTCTACTCTGTGATGACCTACCTACCAATATTCTTCAAAACTTCGACTGACTCTGCTGTGATTTGCTCTGTTGTGGCCCATTACCAGTCTGCATGTCAAGAGTCAGCACTGTCTTTCCGTTGGAAGGACAACACTACTGCTTCAAGACTGCATGGAAATCCACTACTTCTGTGTGCAATTTCTTTTAGTAATGAGACTTTGTAAAAAAAAAAAAGCTGTAATTACTACTATGATGAATGATCAGGACTGTCTTTATGGACTGTGAGAAAATTTTAGCTTTTGACCAACATTGTATAAATAAGTGTGTGCATTTGATATCTTTGTTATTGTAATTACTAAAATTTTATCAAATCATTATTGGCCACTGCCCAAAAATATTTTGTAAAATTTTTGTGGGGAGCATGGGGGCTATGTAAGTAGGCTGTTTATGTTTTCTTTATGTAAGTAGGCTGTTTAGGTTCTTATATTGGTAACGCCGCCACCACGTAGCGCTCTCTGTATGAAAATCACTGGCTGTGCTGTGTGCCGTCTGTGGCTAGTGCATTGTTGTCTGCCATTGTAGTGTTGGGCAGCGGCAGCTGGATGTGAACAGCGCGTAGCGTTGCGCAGTTGGAGGTGAGCCGCCAGCAGTGGTGGATGTGAGGAGAGAGATGGTGGAGGTTGAAATTTGTAAAAATTGATGTCATGAACTGCTATATATATTATGACTATTAAGCTGGCAGTAGTGGCGCTCGCTGTATTGCAGTAGTTCGAGTAATGAAGATTTTTGGTGAGGTAAGTGATTTGTGAAACGTATAGGTTAATGTTAATCAGGGCCATTCCTTTGTACGGATTTCTGAAAGTCAGATTGCGTTGCGCTAAAAATATTGTGTGTCAGTTTAAGCACAGTCTTGTATAAATTGTTCTAAGGGGACGTTTCACTCTTCTAACTTCCTAAAGCACGTTTAATGGCCACCTCTTGTTTACCGCTTAAAGCTATAGGACTGGCTTTTCATGAACTCTGACTTTTCCTATGGCGTCCTTGCTGTTAGTTTAGCCTTATTTATGCCCTGACTTCAACGTCTTTGCTGTTTAAAAAACTGACATAATTTAAGTTTTTATGCTATATGTTTTATCTTGTACAATCCGAAATTTTTTTGTCCGAAAAATCCCAAACGCACCATTATCTTAGTTTATCATTTCCATTATTACTATATGAACTAGACATTGTCACATTCTATAACATGGAGATACAATAGAAAAATACAATAAAAATTTAGTATTACTTGCAAACAAAACACGACACTCCAAAGTTAAGTAGGTACATCAGAAAACTCACTAAGAACAGGTTATTTGTTCCCACTTCGAAACGAAGTGTTGTTTAGATTCAAAATCACTTATGTGCTCTTGTTCCTTGTGGGTTGACATTGTGATAGCTCGACTGGTGCTGTCGAGAGCACTTCATTCGCATGGCGAACCGGCGTGAGCAGCGTTCGTCTACGTCACTCACCATGCAAGCGCATGCACAAGTATGCGGCTGGAAAAAAAATTGGAACTCTGTGGTAAGTTCTATGGGACCAAACTGCTAAGATCATCGGTCCCTAGGCTTACACACTACTTGATCTAACTTAAACTAACTTACGCTAAGAACAACACACACACCCATGACCAAGGGAGGACTGGAACCTCCGACAGCGGGAGCCGCTTGAACAGTGGCAGGGCGCCATAGACCGGACGGCTACTCCGCACGGTGTATGCGGATGGCAGTTCGATACCACGTGACGCTCACTCACGGAGTGACGAGCAACAGCCACGTGCCCTTGTCACGAGAGTAAGGAAACTTAGACTCTCCCCCTGCCTCGTATACAGGGTGGTCCATTGATAGTGACCGGGCCAAGTATCTCACGAAATAAGCGCCAAACGAAAAAACTACAAAGAACGAAACTTGCCTAGCTTGAAGGGGAAAACC
Organism: Schistocerca cancellata; assembly: GCF_023864275.1. NCBI lineage: Eukaryota > Metazoa > Arthropoda > Insecta > Orthoptera > Acrididae > Schistocerca > Schistocerca cancellata. Next base: position 216,448,187 of record NC_064631.1, read on the forward strand.
AGATGGCGCTATGGTTGGCCCGCTAGACAGCGCTGCCATAAATCAAACGGATATCAACTGCGTTTTTTAAATAAGAACTTTCATTTTTTATTACATATTCGTGTAGTACGTAAAGAAATATAGATGTTTTAGTTGTACCACATTTTGTACGTCCCTCCAGAACTGGAAATTCCTCCAGGTGCTACAAGCTGCAGAAAGTCATCATGGAATTGTTTCAGGATGCAAGAAAGGTCTAGCTGCTTCGACAAGTGCACGGAAATTGAAGGCAGCCACATGCGTTTTCCATAAGACAGCCTATTCATAACTGACAGTGCGGAAGCATGAAATCACAGCGGCCCTGCTGCGCGGGCTACAATCCACGTCATTTTTTTATTGGCTGCAGCAGACGCCCTTCTTAGTGGTTTACAGCCCTTACACTACCGATTCAGCCCCGTCAACCGTCTCTGCACCTGCCAATACGTGACTCCCTCCTACTGTTAACATGACACGAAAATTCTACGCAATCAGCCAAAGATAAGAATGCAGCTGACAAAATCTCTCAATTTTCAACACATTTCTTAAATTGATAATACAATAGGATATGCGAGTCTCCTTGATGTAACTAGTCGATCGGGGTTTTAGTGATAGAAAATGAATGACCCAAGCAAGAACTCAGTGGTTCCTAACGACTGACATTACAAGACTTGTAATCTTAAATCTCCTAAAGCGTTTATGGAATGCTGCTGGACGTCCAAAGTCATAGTAAGTGTTGTAGAATTAATTCTGGGTAACCTTGCCGTTAGAATATGGAATTATTTTTCGATCCGACATCCGTCTACGCTGTTACGTAGAACTTTTAGATTTAAAAATTTCGGATGAAACACTGGGTTCAGTTATGTAAAGGAGTACGTAATACTGCAGCACACTTGTGCATCGCAAAAGTGCCAAGAAACGATTGGAAGACTTTTTCGCCTTTCTATACCAACTGTAATTATTGCAGCAAAATCTTACCCACAAGTAGTTCACCTCTATTGCTGTCCATGGCCGAGGGAGGCTTACGTCAAACTTAAGACATATAACAACCACAGCAATGTCACAGAAATTGGGTCAAGAGTTTTGAATTACCTTATGATGTAAAAACAAAATTTTATTTGGAATGTGATTTCAAGTGAAGTTAAGGCAGAATCACGAATTATTTGCCAAAACCTACGGCGGAATTGATGATTTTTTAGTTTTTACGGAGAAGATTGTAAGTTGAAAGTCATACATCAATATTATTATTAAAGATTAATTCAGAGTGCATTGCATATCTACAACGTATTTTCTTTAGCGTCACAACGGTAAATCTCCGTGGATCAAATAAAGCTTCTGATAAGACGTTTGAAAAGAAATAGCTGTTCTGAAAACTAATTTAAAAGAAAGGGAAAGTACGTTCATTTAGTAAATGACAAACAATTCGAACAATCAATGCAACTGGTTTTCCGATTTATGATTTATCGTTAACACTTTTTATTCACGGATGACGAAAGAGTGTTTTTATTCCTATCAGTGAGTATTGTATCGAAAAATACTTGTTATTCATGAATGTCGTTGTTGTTGTGGTCTTCAGTCCAGAGACTGGTTTGATGCAGCTCTCCATGCTACTCTGTCCTGCGCAAGCTTCTTCATCTCCCAGTACCTACTGCAACCTACATCCTTCTGAATTTGTTTAGTGTATTCATCTCTTGATGTCCTACCAAGTGATCCCTTCTTCTAGTCAAGTTGTGCCACAAACTTCTCTTCTCCCCAATCCTATTCATACCTCCTCATTAGTTATGTGATCTACCCGTCTAATCTTCAGCATTCTTCTGTAGCACCACATTTCGAAAGCTTCTATTCTCTTCTTGTCTAAACTATTTATTGTCCACGTTTCACTTCCATACATGGCTACACTCCATACAAATACTTTCAGAAACGACTTCCTGACACTTAAATCTATACTCTACGTTAACAAATGTCTCTTCTTCTGAAGCGCTTTCCTTGCCATTGCCAGTCTACATTTTATATCCTCTCTTCTTCGACCATCATCAGTTATTTTGCTCCCCAAATAGCATAACTCATTCACTACTTTAAGCCCCTCATTTCCTAATCTAATTCCCGCAGCTTCACCCGATTTTAATTCGACTACATTCCATTATCCTCGTTTTGCTTATGTTGATGTTCATCTTATATTCTCATGAATAACAAATAGTAATTTATATCTGTGTTCGTTATTCATCATTCGCATAAATTTCATCCAATTCTGGTGCCAAGCAAAGTGCATCACACATGCACACGCTGACGCAGTTGTCATTAGCATCAGTAATCTTCGGTAACTTCCGCCAACGTTCGTGGAGCGTATTCGCGCTCACACTCGCACACCGCAGTTGCTTGAGGACCACGCGGATGGGGCACTCGGTTGCAGGTCTCTCACTAGCGTTAGCGTCAGAAACAGCTTTTATCCGATACAATCTGTTGTCCTATGCTACCGGAACTAATATAGAGTCAGGCAAAATTTTTAGTAATCTTCGATATTAATTGAATTAGTACGTACCAAAAACACGTAAAAATCCTCTAGATCAATAGAGAGCTAACTGTTAAGTAACAATGCATCACTCAGTCACTGAAAATGGTAGTTCAAAAATGGTTCAAATGGCTCTGAGCACCATGGGACTCAACTGCTGTGGTCATAAGTCCCTTAGAACTTAGAACTACACTCCTGGAAATGGAAAAAAGAACACATTGACACCGGTGTGTCAGACCCACCATACTTGCTCCGGACACTGCGAGAGGGCTGTACAAGCAATGATCACACGCACGGCACAGCGGACACACCAGGAACCGCGGTGTTGGCCGTCGAATGGCGCCGTGGCCATCGCAGTCTTTAACACTGGTAGCATGCCGCGACAGCGCGGACGTGAACCGTATGTGCAGTTGACGGACTTTGAGCGAGGGCGTATAGTGGGCATGCGGGAGGCCGGGTGGACGTACCGCCGAATTGCTCAACACGTGGGGCGTGAGGTCTCTACAGTACATCGATGTTGTCGCCAGTGGTCGGCGGAAGGTGCACGTGCCCGTCGACCTGGGACCGGACCGCAGCGACGCACGGATGCACGCCAAGACCGTAGGATCCTACGCAGTGCCGTAGGGGACCGCACCGCCACTTCCCAGCAAATTAGGGACACTGTTGCTCCTGGGGTATTGGCGAGGACCATAAGCAACCGTCTCCATGAAGCTGGGCTACGGTCCCGCACACCGGTAGGCCGTCTTCCGCTCACGCCCCAACATCGTGCAGCCCGCCTCCAGTGGTGTCGCGACAGGCGTGAATGGAGGGACGAATGGAGACGTGTCGTCTTCAGCGATGAGAGTCGCTTCTGCCTTGGTGCCAATGATGGTCGTATGCGTGTTTGGCGCCGTGCAGGTGAGCGCCACAATCAGGACTGCATACGACCGAGGCACACAGGGCCAACACCCGGCATCATGGTGTGGGGAGCGATCTCCTACACTGGCCGTACACCACTGGTGATCGTCGAGGGGACACTGAATAGTGCACGGTACATCCAAACCGTTATCGAGCCCATCGTTCTACCATTCCTAGACCGGCAAGGGAACTTGCTGTTCCAACAGGACAATGCACGTCCGCATGTATCCCGTGCCACCCAACGTGCTCTAGAAGGAGTAAGTCAACTACCCTGGCCAGCAAGATCTCCGGATCTGTCCCCCATTGAGCATGTTTGGGACTGGATGAAGCGCCGTCTCACGCGGTCTGCACGTCCAGCACGAACGCTGGTCCAACTGAGGCGCCAGGTGGAAATGGCATGGCAAGCCGTTCCACAGGACTACATCCAGCATCTCTACGATCGTCTCCATGGGAGAATAGCAGCCTGCATTGCTGCGAAAGGTGGATATACACTGTACTAGTGCCAACATTGTGCATGCTCTGTTGCCTGTGTCTATGTGCCTGTGGTTCTGTCAGTGTGATCATGTGATGCATCTGACCCCAGGAATGTGTCAATAAAGTTTCCCCTTCCTGGGACAATGAATTCACGGTGTTCTTATTTCAATTTCCAGGAGTGTACTTAAACCTAACTAACCTAAGGACATCACACACATCCATTCCCGAGGCAGGATTCGAACCTGCGACCGTAGCGGTCGTGCGGTTCCAGACTGTAGCGCCTTTAACCGCTCGGCCACTCCGGCCGGCACGAAAATGGTAGTAAACATACTTTTTAAAATTAATTTGGAAGAGTCGTAAAGGAATGAATATTTATAATCAGTCACATAAAAGTAAGACAATTCCTCTTGCTTGTTTTTTGTTTTGCGATACGGCCTGTTTCTCTCGGTCTGTTTACTTTCTATCTGTGCCTCTATTTGTTATTCTTCCAGTGAGCTGCGTGGTCTACAAGATCGCAGTTGGACGCAAGGCAACGATACGATGTTCGCATCAGTAGCTGGGAAGTCAGCACAGCGGATTGCGAAGTAAAGCGCCTGGATTCGATTCCCAGACTGTGCGGGGATTTTCTCTTCTTGGAGAGTGGGTGTTGTGTTCTCCTTACCTTCGCACACATCGTCATAAATCACATTCCCCTGTTAAGATGGCTGAATGGGCGTGTCAAGAAGTGAGTAGTAATAACAATAAAGTAACATGACGTTATTAAGAGAGACAAATTGCAGTCTTTCACCTCGCTCTGCTGAGGCAACTGGTCCATAGCTGTTGTAGCTGCTTTTTAAATATTCTGGGTACTGTCACTTGGAAAGAGTGGATATCCGAGTTAGTCCCAAACATGTTCTATCGGGGACATATCTGGGGATCTTGCTGGCTATAGGAGAACCCCAACATCATGCAGACAGTTTATCCCGACACGTGCCAAGTGTAGATCTGCACAGTCCCATTGAAAAATGGCACCACGTTACAGTCTCACGAGAGGTAACACAAGAGGATGCACGATGTCCATGATGTACGATTGTGCCAAGAGAGCTGCTTCAATCACTACCACCTGGAATCTGAAGTCATACTCGATGGTTTCTTCACGCCACGACGCCATGTCTAAGAACACTATCCCTCTTCACAACATTGGAAGAATATGCCCCACCCCAGGTCGTCTTCATACTCGCCAACTATAGTAATCCAGGGCATTGCAGAAACTTGATTCATCGCTGAACATAATGCGATAGCATTCATCACCAATCCATGTGCAGCCATTTGTGTCGTGGCGGTAATAGCTGCCTACGGATGGGAGGGTAATTTACTAATCAGGCTGCTACTAGTCTGTGACCAATAGTGCTGGATGATGCAGGAGGTTGCAAGGAGTGCATTTCTTCCTCTATGATGGCAGGAGCGTATATGAGGAGGCTACAAATGGCTTGGTGGACAATACGGCATTCCTCCCTTGTGGTGGTCACACGTGATCGACCATATTCTTGGAGACGAATATGCCTACCCTCACATTCCCATGCAGTCCAATGTCGGATCATTGTCGCGATTCGACCAGCCGGCCAAACGGAGACCCACAAGGATGCCCCAATCAGATTCTGTTAGGTGCTGAAAACGTAGTCACACACGAGTACGGACATCTGCGTGTCCTTCACAATAATCACTGGACTTATGACACTGTTCACACTCCATATACACCATACAACACCTGACAACAACATAAAACAGGAACAGCGCCACTACAGGCCACTGGTGTGTACATGTACGAAATTACATAGACATCCAGCCATGTCTTCTGGGTGATTTAGTTTTTTGTCAGGCAAAGAGAGAGAGAGAGAGACAGACAGACAGACAGACAGAAAACCAGGGAGGATAAAGGTTAGCTAGACATATGGTTGGAAATGCGTTCCAAGGGAGGCACACCGGCTTGAAGGTGGAGGTAAGAACTCTTTAACAGTGTAGGTTTCAATGAGAGCCCACCAGGCAAGTTGAAAATATTCTACCTGTACTGGTGTTTCACGTTACGATGCGAATCGGCAGCCGGTATGTTCGGAGGAGCCAAATCTTCTATCCTCATTGCTAATTAGTAATGATAAATAGGTGGAAGGTGGCAAAAGGGATCTGACGACATAGGAATCTGGACAGGCAAGCAAAGATTAGTTGACACAAGTGCACTTTAGATACATATATTGTAGTCAAGTTTTCGGTGAAGAAATATTACAGTATTGACAACTTGTGGCAGCTGTGGCTAGCTATAAGCACAGGTTCGACATGAGCATGCCTCTAAGCACACTGGGTGTTCGCCGGTAGAGACAGCTATCAACAGCTCGGTGTAACGTTCGGCACCAACTAGCACGAACAAGTAATCTTGAACTAGAAGACTGATGCCCATTTCTACAGACTATGTTGTTTCATGACATATGGATATGTTTGATCGCAATATTTAACAGCGTCACGAATGTATTTAATAGTAATGCAAACGGCATATAAATGTGTCAGCTCATTTTAAGTTGACATGGCTTAAAGCCACAAAAATCTGCACTTGATAATGGCCTAAGCCCGAAATTACAATCGTGAAATAAAGAAAGTGTTACAGTCACTGGCGTAAATATGATGTCTTTTATAAACTAACGCATATGCCGGAAAACGCACAAACACGTAACTTCTATGAGTGGAAAGATTCTCCATGCAGAATATGTAGATTGTCCTGAGACCAGTATCCGCAATTATGGGAGGTTACACAGTCTGACAAATGAAACTAGGCCTCATCTGGCATGAATTCAAGCAAGAATTCCTAGTTACCGTTAACAATTGATGTTAACAGCCAGTTACAATAAGGAACTCTTTTTTCCTGCTCCTCATATTTCAACTCTTGCACCACACTCATACGACAGACTTTTACTTTCATATCTTTTAGTACACGATGAAACTCTGTATAAAATAAACCAACCCGTAGTGATAACTAATTACCGACTTGCGGGGATTTCTCATAATGTCCATGCGAATTCTGTCTATAGTCTCAGAGGCCCTCACTCTCGGGCGCCTGATCCTCTGCACATTCTGAACGCATCTTATAGCCCTCCATTTCTTGTAAAGATCTTGAATAGTGCTGGTCGTGGGGAGTTTCCTACCAGGATACGTCGCTTGAAACATTTCTTGACGTTCCTTGACAGAAAATGGTTCAAATGGCTCTAAGCACTATGAGACTTAACATCTGAGGTCATCAGTCCCCTAGACTTAGAACTACTTAAATCTAACTAACCTAATGACATGACACACATTCATGCCCGAGTCAGGATTCGAACCTGCGACAGTAGCAGAAGGGCGCTTAGGACTGAAGCGCCTAGAACCGCTCGGCGACAATGGCCGACTGTCTTTATGTAACATTCCATAACATCAGTTCGCTGTTCTAATGTAAACTGCCCCATTTCTGTAACAACTCAACAATACGAGCTTCTCACAACAACTGACGCACGAACACAGAGCTGCAATCAACTTTCCAGACAATATTGCTACTTCACTAGACTAGAAACGATTAACCAGTACGTGAGGCGTATTTTAACCCTATAATTTCCAGGAAACGTAAAGCAGCTATACATAGCGTCCGCGAGTGGTGACTGCAAATTAAGAGTGACGACTTCAGCTGAAACAAGCAGTTTTCGATTATATAAGATTTCTTCAACGATACTATAACCGGACTATTAAATCCGTTCAAAATAAACGGTTTCTGAAATAACCGATTTTCAGTTTCTTTATTCCTATTATTTCCTGTAATAACCACAGAAACCAAACAAAGACTGACAAATTTTGGCTCCCTCAGTGTCAAGACACATAGAACCCAATTATTAAATTAAATAAGAAAGTAAAAGAAAACTTAGTCCCTCCACCGTTCGCTGCTTTTCTCGAAAAACGATAAGTGGTTGAATAGTACACAAAATTATCAATATTCTACAGACACTAGTGTTTCGAAACTGTGCTCAAAAACCATGTTTTAATCGGGGATCATACCATTATTTGGACTTTACGATTGGTTAGTGCTAAAGGGTGAAAACTGATGTTGAAGGACTCTTTCGCGTTAATTTATTCGTTTTTAAGGGCTACAAGCAGACAAAGGTATGTTACATATACACAGTAGACAGATCAGATGTTTTCTGTTTTTACTGTAAAATATGAATGAACTTTTAGTTTTCTCCTTACATGATGTCGCAAGCTTGTTGTGTCTCCTCCAGTTTTCAGTCTCTTCAAAGCAAATGGAGCATTGTATGTCACTGACACTGCATTTCGTAAAACTTTCAGACTATAAATGGTACCGATCTGTAAAACAGCTCATGTGTAACGACTACAATGAAAAACTACCATACAGACCAAATGGGGACGACTTGCATGCACACTACAAGTACACGCGTATCATTTAACAGGCCAGGTCACAAGTTAACTGGAACATTATTGCGTCAGCCGTGATGTATCAATTCTTATGCCATGTGTTTGTTGTTCGTTTCTGTCGGCATTGCTATTAAAACAGCACTGATTGATGGCTTTTACCATTTTCTACACTAACGCATTATTTCAAAGCAAAACAAATTTTACACATAATAATCCTTGCCACTGCCGACTGTTTAGCCTTCGCAGATGACATGGCATTGATTACAGATTCATTACTAATTCCCAAGAACAAATAAGAGAACTGCAAAGTAGGACTACAAATATCCTTTGAAAAAACTAAGTTCATGACAAACAACTGAGATGCTCCTCAAAATATTCCAGTTGACAATAATACAATACACAAAACAGGTTCCCTTAAATACCTAGGAGAGTGGATTATATACAATGCAAAAGAAAAGATAGCTATAGAAACTAGAGTGCACAAAATGGAAAGAGTGTTTCATATGACCAAAAACGCTTGTAATAAAAAAATCCTTGTCCTGGAACACGAAATTAATACTCTATCAAACATTGGCCAGAACTGAAGCTCTGTATCCGGCAGAAACACTTAAACTAACAAGAAATGGAGATCTTGAGAAACTAGAGAAGGTCGAAAGAAGAATTTTAAGGAAACTACTGGGAGCTAAAAGAAACGATAATGCTGAATATAGGTTAAGACCAAACAGAGAGCTATACTTGAAAACTGAAAAACTAATTGATGTAATGAGGAAGAGGAGACTACAGTTTTTTCGACACGTATCCAGAATGGATAACAACAGACCAACTAAGCGGATATTTACCTTACTCCCCTTACAGGGGATCTCAAGTTGATTCCGTATTTCTAGATTTCCGGAAAGCTTTTGACACCGTTCCTCACAAGCGACTTCTAATCAAGGTGCGGGCGTATGGGGTATCGTCTCAGTTGTGCGACTGGATTCGTGATTTCCTGTCAGGAAGGTCGCATTTCGTAGCAATAGACGACAAATCATCGAGTAAAACTGAAGTGATATCAGGTGTTCCCCAAGGAAGCGTCCTTGGACCTCTGCTGTTCCTGATCTATATAAATGACCTGGGTGACAATCTGAGCAGTTCTCGTAGGTTGTTCGCAGATGATGCTGTAATTTACCGTCTAGTAAGGTCATCCGAAGACCAGTATCAGTTGCAAAGCGATTTAGGAAAGATTGCTGTATGGTGTGGCAGGTGGCAGTTGACGCTAAATAACGAAAAGTGTGAGGTGATCCATATGAGTTCCAAAAGAAATCCGTTGGAATTCGATTACTCAATAAATAGTACAATTCTCAATGCTGTCAATTCAACTAAGTACGCGGGTGTTAAAATTACGAACAACTTCAGTTGGAAAGACCACATAGATAATATTGTGGGGAAGGCGAGCCAAAGGTTGCGTTTCATTGGCAGGACACTTAGAAGATGAAACAAGTCCACTAAAGAGACAGCTTACACTACACTCCTTTGTCCTCTGTTAGAATATTGCTGCGCGGTGTGGGATCCTTACCAGGTGGGATTGACGGAGGACATCGAAAGGGTGCAAAAAAGGGCAACTCGTTTTGTATTATCACGGAATAGGGGAGAGAGTGTGGCAGATATGATACGCGAGTTGTGATGGAAGTCATTAAAGCAAAGACGTTTTTCTTCGCGGCGAGATCTATTTACGAAATTTCAGTCACCAACTTTCTCTTCCGAATGCGAAAATATTTTGTTGAGCCGAACCGACATAGGTAGGAATGATCATCAAAATAATATAAGAGAAATCAGTGCTCGAACAGAAAGGTTTAGGTGTTCGTTTTTCCCGCGCACTGTTCGGGAGTGGAATGGTAGAGAGATAGTATGATTGTGGTTCGATGAACCCTCTGCCAAGCACTTAAATGTGAATTGCAGAGTAATCGTGTAGGTGTAGATGTAGATGTAGAGTATTTCTGCTTTTTACCCGGTTATTTGTCAAAAATAAAACCGGGACCAAACAAATTCAGAACTAAAATACCGGTATCGGTCTCAACGGGTCGGCTTTTCCCATCCCTAGCTCAGAGGCAGAGAGCGACGGAGCGGCAGTGCTGCGTGAATTCTGCACCGCAGCGCGCCCGGTGCCGGAGCCGCGCTAATTGCCGCAGACTTCCGCAGATGACGTGGCGGACGTGCCCGCGGCCGGGGGCCGTGCATTATGAACGGCACCGACACAACCAGCCCAGCTGCGGCGCGCCGAAAGTGCAGCTGGACGTGGAAGCGGCTGCAAGAAACAAACCCAGCGCACCAGCCACAACAGGAGGCGGAAGGCTAGGGTGCAGCGTCCACACAGCTACAGTGACGGCTCTTCTACAGCTTACGTAGCACGTGTTCCTCCGTTCGATATAGTTCCCCGTCCACGGGAAACTGACCTACATAGATGTGCAATGTTGTCATTTGTTGAAATAAACTCTAGGCTCCATTTGTTTCGCGGAGTCTTTTATTTAATTCTTCGGTCTTTCTAAATCTTTGAAAGTGAGCTGCATTCAATTCACATTTATTTTTTCAAGTATCTGAAGCTTAAATATACACTGACGGGAAAAAAATCACACCACCAAAAAACAATTAATGTAGAATAATGAGATTTCTGTAATACTACAGCCTAGGTAATATATTTAAGTGATTAACATTGTAAGATCACAGGTTAATGTAAGCGCGAAATACGCGATTGTAAAAGTGAAATGCTGGTATATTAATAACGCAGGTCTGCGACATGAAAATTGTTTCAAATTTATTAAGTGATTTTTGTAGTGTTTCCAACGCAGATTTCGGGGAAAATAGTGAAAAAATTCCATCACTACAGTTATTTCACAAACTGCTTGTCTAGTTTCAGCTTTTTTCGATATTTCAGCTCTCTAGTGAGTTTGAATTTTGGTTTTTAGGATCGCCATAAACTGTTATTTAGCCATTGTTATACTAGATATATGTAAAATAAAGAGTAATTAGGAGAAACCAGCAGTATTTTCATGTCAGTGCTTGTCTGTCGCGCTCCCGTGAGCTTCTGCTATTGCCCTTCAGTTCACAGTACCTCTTCACTCTGTGCTGTTCACGTGTTGTTGTTACTAGCGCTCTAAAGTACTGACTATTTTCTTGTGTTCTGTAATTGTTTTATGGACAATGGACAATGGCTACCAGAGGATGTATAAACACGCCAGATTGCTTCTGCTACATTTGTGGTAACTATACCGTTAAAAAGCAACAAAGAAACATTTCCGACCACACAAAGTTTGTTCAGTGTGTGTTGAAGAAATGAGGCAATGGTTTCAACGTAAAAAGCAGTCCTTACGTTTTAGAATACCAATGGTTTCCAGGGAGCCCAAAAGTCATAGTGATGACTGCTATTTTTGTCCTTGCAACGTACGAGGTTTCAATTTGAAAAACAAAAACATTCAATCAGCCATTTACCCTGTTCCTCATGGACCTGAAGTACCAATACCCTCTCCTCCAGATTCTTTGGATGATATAGATTATCACGAGCCATTCGCTCAGCAAGGTGATAGTGAAAAAGACCGAGATTGCTACGATCCTGGCATAACCGATCCTATTCCATTCTCACAATCGGAACTGAACGATTTAGTTAGAGGCATACGCCTTTCTAAAGAATCGGCAGAGGTTTTAGGATCTAGAGTGAAAGATAAACATATGTTGGCTCCGGTACATCCTTTTCTTGGTATCGATACAGGGAAAAGGAGTTTGTATCTTTCTTCTCTCAAGAAGGTGACCTGGTGGTTTGCAGTGATGTTCCTGGACGTTTCAAAATCGAATATGCTCCTGATGAGTGCAGACTTTTTATTGATTCTTCAAAAAGAAGCCTTAAAGCAGTACTTTTACACAATGGCAATAAGTATGCTTCTATACCAGTAGGACACTCAGTTCACTTAAAAGAATGTTACGAAAATCTTGAACTGTTTTTAAGCAAACTCTGCTATTCAGACCACAAATGGACACTATGTGGTGATTTAAAAGTGATTTCAATGTTGCTTGGTCAACAAAGTGGCTATACAAAGTTCCCTTGCTTTCTCTGTGAATGGGACAGTAGAGACAGAAAGCAACATTACTTAAAAAAAGCTTTCCGGTGGGCGTTAAAAATGTTGAGAGTAAAAGCTTTGTGGATCCCAAAAAGGTGTTACTTCCACCACTTCACATTAAGTTGGGACTGATGAAACAATTTGTTAAGGCATTGCCGAAAGAAGGGGAGTGTTTTAGATATCTGTGTGGACAGTTTCTTGGTTTATCCGAGGCAAAGCTAAAGGAAGGAAACTTTGTCGGACCAGTCATTAGAAAACTAATGACAAATCCCAACTTTGTGGACAAAATGGAAACAAAAGAAAAGGCAGCAGGGACATCATTTAAATGAGTTGTTACCGGTTCCCTAGGAAAGTAAATAAAACAGATCCAAACTACAAGACAATCGTCGCAGACACGCTCGACAACTTTAAGCTGGGCTGTAACATGAGCATTAAAGTTCATTTTCTCCTCTCACATCTTGACTACTTCCCTGCAAACGTTGGTGATGTAAGCGAAGAGCAGGTCGAAAGAAGGCACTAAGACATCAAAGAAATGGAAAGAACATATCAAGGAAGATGGAACGTCAGCATGATAGCGGACTACTCCTGGATGATAAAAAAAATGTCCTCAATGAGTCCACAGCCGGAAAAGCAATAAAAGAAGCTTCGACAAAAAGCGAAAGCGTTATTATAAGGACTTATGAACTTAAAGAGAAATGCAAGTGTACTGGAAATGTAGTTTAGAACATGATTTATAAATAAAATAAAAGTTTATAACGTTGGAAAGAATTTGATAAATTGCTTAAATTTTGCTATTATACCCAAAAATACTCCCTTTTTTGTGAGAAAATCTGAAGTGATAGAAAAAAATGGATTGCATTTTTGAAAGCAGCGCCGAAAGTACATAAAATTCAATTATCAAATTTCAAACAACTTTCAAAAAATATTTTTGCAGACGTGTGTAACCGGTGTAATCGTTAGAATGTTGAATGCAAGCCTGCAAACGTGCATGCATTTTGTTGTACAGGTGCCGTATGTCAGTTTGTGGGATGGAATTCCATGCCTGATGCACATAGTCAGACAATACAGTGACGGTAAATAAGGGTTCTGGATAACGCTGGAGTTGTCGTCCGATGATGTACCATATGTGCTCGGACGGAGACAGATCTGGTGATAGTGCACGCCAAGGCAACGTGTCGACATTCTGTACAGCATGTTGTGTTACAACAGCGGTATATCGGCGAGTGTTATCCTGTTGGAAAACATCTCCTGGAATGATGTTCATGAATGGCAGCACAATAGATCGAATCACCAGATTGTGTGATGAGTATTTTTCTTAAGTCTGTCTTCAGACGGGGAATGTAATGGTATGTTGTGAGGTTGCTGTTGAGCGGTTCATTGGAATATCCATCGCCATTGCATTCTGTATTTGATTTTTGAATGAGCTAACCAGTCTCTTCTTTTCTCTTCTCTCTTATTCGCTCTTTCCTGTTTTCTTTTTTTTCGTTGAAGCTGCTAAAGGCTGCAGAAATGTGGGCTATTGCCAGAGATTACGGTGTATGGTATCCTCTTTATAGCTGTCTTTATCACAAATCAGATCATGGCATTTGATATTGTGGCAGTAGTTCAGAGGAAATGTCTAAAGTTGAAAAGGTTGTCCACTTCCATCAACCACATTCTTCCCATAAATAACCATAGATGCTCTGTTATGTGCAAGTGTGGAGGCGAGACCTTGTTACAAGTGCAAGTGGTGCAACCCCTGGCTGGCCGCCCTATGCCAGTGTACACAATGAGTCAAGAGAGCTTCCACCCCACATAGCCTTTAACCAGCTGAAGTGGCACTAGCGACACAACTGGAGTATCTGTGCTCAGAGGGTATTTTTTAATTTTTTACCCACTCTGCATTCTGAGACTCCCGTTGCAACGGATGATGCCATGACTAATTGGTAAGTGGTGGCGTAGCAGGAAATAGGTACATAACACCAGGCACTCTGGCATCCTATACTGAACATTTTTTACTACTAGAGCGCTAGTAGAAATCATTGGGTAACACAAGAGATACTGAATTTAATTGATGAAAAGAGGAAATATAAAAATGAAGCAGGCGAAAGTGAATACAAACTTCTAAAAAATGAGACTAAGAGGAAGTGCAAAATGGCTAAGCGCGCATGGCTACAGGACTAATGTAAAGATTTAGAAGCATATATGGGGAGTGAAAGGCTGTTTACAGTTTTTACAGAAACCAGATGGCTGTTCTAAAAGTCGAGTGGCATGAAAGGGAAGCAGTGGTTGAGGAAGGAGTGAGACAGGGTTTTAGCCTACCCAGATGTTATTCAATTTGTATACTGAACAAGCAGTAAAGGAAACAAAGGAAAAATTCGGAGAAGGAATTAATGTACACGGAGAAGAAACAAAAACGTTGAAGCTTGCTGATGACCTTGTTATTCTATCAGAGATAGCAAAGGACTTGGAAGAGCAGTTGGACGGAATGGACAGTATCTGATACGAGGTTGTGAAATGAACATCAGAAAAAGGAAAGCGTGGCAAATGGAATGTAGTCGAATTAAATCAGACGATGCTTAAAGAATTAGATTAGGAAATGATACACTTAAAGTAGTAGACGAGTTTTGCTATTTGGGCAGCAAAATAACGGATGATGATCGAAGTAGAGAGGATATAAAATGTATACTGGTAATGACAAGAAAGGCTTTTCTGAAGAAGGGAAATTTCTTAACATCGAGTGTAGATTTAAATATAAGGAAGTCTTAGCAAAAAAAAAAAAAAAGATTTTTGTGTGGAATGTAGCCATGAATGGAAGTGAAATATGGACAGCCGGCCCTTGTGGCCGAGCGGTTCTAACGCGCGTCAGTCCGGAACCGCGCTGCTGCTACGGTCGCAGGTTCGAATACTGTCTCGGGCATGGATGTGTGTGCTGTCCTTAGGTTAGTTAGGTTTAAGTAGTTCTATGTCTAGGGGACTGATGACCTCAGATGTTAAGTCCCCCACAGCAACAACAACAACAACAACAAGATGAGTTACTCACAACTTTGTTCTTCACTCACCTTCGCAAATCTGTAAAAACATTTTAAATCATCTTAGGGCAAAGAATAACAATAGTAGTACGTAAAAGCATTGTAGGTGTGAATCACATGTAATTAATCTAATTTAAACATAGATAAACCAAAACCACCTTCTGATTACCGTGCAGGCAGGAGAGGTGCCAGTAAAATAAAGATACATGAAGCTCAGCCGGACCCTGAATCTGTTATCTCTTTTTTTTAACAAATTCACAACGAAAAGATAGGACAGATTTATAGCTATACTATAGATATTTACAGCATTATCTCAGAGTTTCGAATGCTGTAGGTGCTCTTTTGTGTCTCCACTGATTAAAATCTCTGAGGCTCCAAACCAATTTCAAAGTCTACTGAAATAATGTTCACTGATATCGTCAGAACCAGTCTGCTTAGTGCTGTGTTTCCCTGGTTGGACACAAGAACGGTGCTGTTTAATTATGAACACCCTAGCTGAACGACACTAACGTGATGCGGCTCGTTCTGACCGACAGCTAACAAAATACCCTGCTCTGTGGCTGTGTTAGCAGGTATCAAAACTGTATGGGCAACAAAACTGGCGTCACTGCAAACGATGCTTGGAATAGTACAGCATTGTCGAGGAGGGGCAACTACTCCATTTCTTTGACAACACTGCACACCTCATCGGTGTTTTGACGACAGGTGCCTAAGGACAGTTGTAGAATTTTGGAACACGTATTGTGTTCGAGTATAATGACTTTTCTGGAGACTAGAATTCTACTCTGTAGGAATCAGCATGGGTTTCGAAAAAGACGGTCATGTGAAACCCAGCTCGCGCTATTCGTCCACGAGTCTCAGAGGGCCATAGACACGGGTTCACAGGTAGATGCCGTGTTTCTTGACTTCCGCAAGGCGTTCGATACAGTTCCCCACAGTCGTTTAATGAACAAAGTAAGAGCATATGGACTATCAGACCAGTTGTGTGATTGGATTGAGGAGTTCCTAGATAACAGGACGCAGCATGTTATTCTCAATGGAGAGAAGTCTTCCGAAGTAAGAGTGATTTCAGGTGTGCCGCAGGGGAGTGTCATAGGACCGTTGCTATTCACAATATACATAAATGACCTGATGGATGACATCGGAAGTTCACTGAGGCTTTTTGCAGATGATGCTGTGGTGTATCGAGAGGTTGTAACAATGGAAAATTGTACTGAAATGCAGGAGGATCTGCAACGAATTGACGCATGGTGCAGGGAATGGAAACTGAATCTCAATGTAGACAAGTGTAATGTGCTGTGAATACACAGAAAGATAGATCCTTTATCATTTAGCTACAAAATAGCAGATCAGCAACTGGAAGCAGTTAATACCATAAATTATCTGGGACTACGCATTAGGAGTGATTTAAAATGGAATGATCATATAATGTTGATCGTCGGTAAAGCAGATGCCAGACTGAGATTCATTGGAAGAATCCTAAGGAAATGCAATCCGAAAACAAAGGAAGTAGGGTACAGTACGCTTGTTCGCCCACTGCTTGAATACTGCTCAGCAGTGTGGGATCCGTACCAGATAGGGTTGATACAAGACATAGAGAAGATCCAACGGAGAGCAGCGCGCTTCGTTACAGGATCATTTAGTAATCGCGAAAGCGTTACGGAGATGATAGATAAACTCCAGTGGAAGACTCTGTAGGAGAGACGCTCAGTAGCTCGGTACGGGCTTTTGTCAAAGTTTCGAGAACATACCTTCACCGAAGAGTCAAGCAGTATATTGCTCCCTCCTACGTATATCTCGCGAAGAGACCATGAGGATAAAATCAGAGAGATTAGAGCCCACACAGAGGCATACCGACAATCCTTATTTCCACGAACAATACGAGACTGGAATAGAAGGGAGAACCGATAGAGGTACTGAAGGTACCCTCCGCCACACACCGTCAGGTGGCTTGCGGAGTGTGGATGTAGATGTAGATGCAGATGCAGACTAGGTCATCGACGCGATGATAACTAATTCCAAACGACAAATTCATGACTCTGTGCATAATGTGATTGTTTTCGTACTTTAGTGTGCTGGTATTACTACTTGATATGACTGTTCTACTGCCAGGATCTTCCCCAACGACAACTGAAGGCTAATGGCAGAATCTCTGCATCAGGAGCTAGCCAGATGACAGCATCTCTTACGAGACAATAGATATACATCCAACGAATCTATTCGTTTTGGCATCAACAGCAACAGCTTCGATTAAGAGCTTTGAAATTGGAAATCTAAGAACAATATGTTTCATCGTCTTCTTTATAATGCTGTTGAAATCCTAGCTGATATACGAGGCATAAGGAAAGTAAGGTCCGATTAAGCGCGAAATGGAAACCACTGTCACTGCGAAAATCCGATGGAACTTTGCACAGATGTGTTGGGCAGTGTCTCTAATGTGCCAATCGATGGCTTCACGTCGCTCTTTTCAGTTCAGAGTGCAAAATGATACGTAGAAATGCCTAAAACAAAAGCGTCTCCTGCCAAGTATGTGGATCTGGTGAGAGATTTCGCCTGAAGCCATGTAGCCCACATAACGTAAGTGTAATGTGTTTCTTTCTTCAAGACAATTTTCAGCAGCATTCTGCAGGGGCAATGAAGACGCTCTGGCAGCGTTTTCGATGGGAAGTGTCTGATCATCCACAATACAGCACTTAATTGGCTCCCTGAATTGTTCATCTCTACTCACATGAAGCGCTGGCTATGAAGACAGCATTTTGGCACGAAAAACGAAAGGCAGACTAACGTAGAGAATTGGCGGAAAGCACAGGCATCTGCTTTCTGTGACGAGGGTACTGGAAAGTTTGTACAACGCCACGACAAATGTCTAAGTCGCAGCGGCGACTATTTAGAGAGGTAGCTGGAAGGTGTGGCTAAGTGTTACCAATAAAAACTGTTTGATTTTCACTGTGGTTTTCATTCCGCGACCGATCGGACCTTATTTTCCGCACAGCCTTCGCACTACAGATTTCTACAAACCAGGAACTACGGAGAGCGTATAATGGGTTTAGTTTGCTGACAATTTCGTAAATCTGTGGTCTAGACGAGTACCTCAATCGCCCTGTTGCTCCTGTCGAAGACGATGGAGGGAATTTTTAATCTAATGGTATAATGCAAAAATATGAGAATATTTCATAAACATGCTGTCGCGAGAGTCTTCGTTTCCTCATATAAGCCTTAATCGTCAAAAATAACCCACATCACAACGTACAAACCGTTGCCTTTGTCTAGCGATCATACTCTCAGTATGTCTGGAAATGAATGAATGAAGAAAATTTTCAAGCAAAAAAAGAAGTGCAAGAGGAATGTACACTAACGGAAATCTTTTATTCCCCGAAATATGGAAAACAGCCGCTGAATCGTATGATCTGAAAACATAGCAAACTTAGCACAGAAGTTAGGAAGATAATGAATAAAACGAAGTTAAAGGTGGAAGTGGAACAATGTTGTATCAAACATCAGTTTGTGAGATAAGTAGTAAATGCAAAAATATAAAATTATATGTTTAGAAAAGAAAATGGCCGAATTAGTGGAGGCATCAGAAGATCAGATTAAAAATATTTAATGGCATATAATAGTAATAGGGTTTTGAGGAAGAAATTCGCAGTAGTATACAAATGAGTGCTTCATTTTAAGTTAGTAAAATGTCCTCAACGAGAAATAGGAACCGAAGACTGGAAGCGTTTGAAATCCATTTCTACAAACGGATGCAAAAATTATTTGACCGTAGGAGGTATTAGAGAAAGTAGATGAAGAAAGAAGTCTGTGGAGAAACTTTAGAGTAGAAAGAGACAAGCAATACGACAATTACTAAGCCGTCTGACAATATGCAACTTGGCCTCGAAAGATTCATTACAGTGTACAATTTCTGAGGAGCAAAAAAGAAGAAAAGATTCAATTGTATAAAGAGATAAATTCCAATAAAGTACGAGAGGCGTTTAATAAGTGCTGCAACACTTTTTCTTCTGAAAGCAGTTTGATTTTATTCATGATTCCAATACACCAAATCATTCCGCAATCTTTTGGCTGCTAAACCCTATTTTCAACATAATCATCGTCCAATACGACGGCCTTCTCACTGGGAGGGCCTCTATGCCAGCATTGTACCACACTACTGGTCAACGTCGAAGCCAACGCCTTGCTGCACTACTATCGCCCACATGATTCACGTACTGTTTCCTGCGGAGTGCATCCTTCATTGGGCCAGTCGAAGGGGTGAGATCCAGGATGTAGGGTTGATGAAGAAGAAAAGTCTAATGAAGTTTTGTGAGCTCATCTCAGGTGGGCAGACTTGTGTGAGGCCTTGCCTTGTAATGGAGAAAGAGAAGTTCGTTTCCACTTTTGTAGCGAGGAACACGCTGAATTCGTTTCTTCAGTTTCCTGAGGGTAGCACAATGTCGTTCAGAGTTGATCGTTACAGCGTGACTGAGCACATCAAACAGAATAGCCCCTTCAAAGTCGAAGAAGACCATCGTCATGGCTTTACCAGCTGAGGGTGCGGCTTTGAACTTTTTCTTCGAGGGAGAGATGGTGTGGCGCCATTCCATAGGCTGGCGTTTTGTTTCCGATTCGAAACTGCATGCGGATGGCAGCCACGAGATTTATCGGACAGGTTTGTGCGACCTTGGGGTGATGTCAGACGCCTCACCCAACGACTCACTGTGCTTTTGTTCACTGTAAGGCCTCTGTAGACATTCCACAAGCACCTATGAATATCAGTATGCTCTGGTTTCCCAAAAAAGAAACTCCATGACACCTGACTGCTTGGAACTTTGGAACTCACCTCCGGTACAGACTCCATTTCGAAGGCTGTATATAGCGCCGCCACGTGTCGGAACTTGATGAAGCAATACCAGATAAAGTGGGAATATTCCACGATGTCCCACAACAAATTCCACATTTTTTCGACCGAAACTGGGCAAGGAAAAAAGTATTGCAATACTTATTGAATGCCTCTAGTACAAGTAAAAAATCGGCATAGTGATAAGCAGAGTAATGTATCCGTAGGAAATATAAGAGATCGATTATATATCGATGAAATCAACAGTTACCAGCGTTTTGGGCAGGCGAGTAAGGACGGTCCGTTGCTCTCAGCACCGCGAACTTCCGGCCATCACCGTCACCAGGCTGGTGCTGGAATTTCTGCAAGTCGCCTCTTTCTCGTTATTTTACTACAGACTGTTTTGTCCTCTCACCTCCGCCCAGCATGGCAGCCGTTGCCAGCCACCACAGACCGCATGCATGTTTCATCGATTTCACAACATCTAGCACCAAACTGTCTGTCAATCTGTTCACTTGCTTCGTTACGTTGCAGCAGTCCCACAATGTTTTCCACTTTTGTTTGTAATGTCAACAGAGGACGACATTGTCTCAATAACGTCACATGTATAAGATGACGACTGCTGTGCAGGCACCTTTGTAAACGGTAAACGATGAATTGTTTCTTATTTGGTTTTGGTGACAACCACCATTTTATCGGCTATAACTGATTACATGTCGACGTAAGTTACATATTTTTTTCATAATAGACACGTGTTATATACAAACATATTCGAACCCCTGTCCACAGTACGAGCAGCCCTTAGCGGCTCGCCATCTGACAAGTGTTCATGACGTCGCCTTTCCTGCCGAGACCTTTTTTAATATGTGACTTGTAAGTACTGCATCTTTTCGAGTCAGTACAAACTTTAATTTTATTAATGTACTATATACCTAATGTTTTAGTACAGTTAGTCTAATTCTGAAGACGACGCTCATAGTAGCGTCGAAACCAGGTCAATTTTGACTTAATATTTGTGACAGAGGGCTTATTTGTTACAATATAATTCTGACACGGTCACTGAACCTTAGCAGCTTCGTTCAAAGTTTAAAGAATAAATATTGAAATTATTTTCGCTCCCTCGGGGGTCAACCATTAAATTTCCTGGAAAAGTTTCTTTCCACGAAGGATATTACTCACAAAGAATGCCGATGTTCATGACTGTTGTTTACCTCAGACCTATAGTGGAAGGATTCACTAAGTTAAAGACGTGTAATGTAATAATTTTGAAAAGTATACGCATAACACCATCGGTCAGTCACCTTATGCCATATGGTTATTTAAATGCCCGTCTTCGTTTCTGAGAGACTGCTGATTCACTGGCGCACACATAGAGGAAAATGATTTGATAAATTAGCATTTTATATTATGCCAATGGAGGACAAATCGCATCTCTAAAATTTTGCGTCTTCTTTGACGTATTAGCTGTAAATCGAAAGCTGATATTTACATGGCATATGGTCTGGCTTTAAAATAAGTAGACCAGATAAACGTTCAATGAATTCAGTATATCATTAATTGATGTTTACTCAAAGGTAGCTGGAACAATAATGATAGTGCGAAACACAAGGCTTCTCCTCGCTGATCACAAAAAATGGTTCAAATGGCTCTGAGCACTATGGGACTTAACATCTGTCGTCATCAGTCCCCTAGAACTTAGAACTACTTAAACCTAACTAACTTAAGGACATCACACACATCCATGCCCGAGGCAGGATTCGAACCTGCGACCGTAGCAGTCGCGCGGTTCCGGACTGAGCGCCTTAACCGCGAGACCACCGCGGCCAGCCGCTGATCACAAAAAAACTGAAGGCAGCACCTTCTTTTGTCTATAAACAATCTTTTTACGGTAAGTTAAATATCACTAGCAGACTCTTAGGTACTCTCTCTCATGACATACATTTTAAGCTGTGCATATAGAAGACCTAAAACGAAACTACATATGGGTTCTTATAGAGTCTTTCTAGTAGTTTCATGTCGTTATATCGTTCGCATGTGAGACGGCTGTAAAGAGGCTGGTATTGGTACCTTTATTTTGTTTAATTTCACGTATAATTCCGTTTTTTTCTCTATTTAGTTCTTGTTGATTTATATTAGCTTGTCTTTATTGTCACGTTCACACATGGAAGAATCTAAATGGTTGAGTTTCATGTAGACGACTAGCATAGCATTTATGTTGAAACGCTATACGTATTAGGAAGCTTTGATGCTGTTAACTCATTTCGACCGCGTCAAATCACGCTTTCCCCTGCAAGTCCTGCTGTGTACACACATAAAATCTCCCTTCGACTTTTTTGATGATGTTCATTCCCTTTTTCTATCTTCCTCAGCTTAATATGTTTTCGGAAAGAAATCGCAACAAAGCTGTCTACTTCCTTTCCTAGTGCAAATTTTTCTTTAGCGTCTGTGCCGGATATTTTTCTTGTGATACCAACATGTCGTTTAACTCATACAAAATTCACGTCAATGTTGACGCTTCTTGTATTCTGTTAGGGTGTGAATCTCTTGTAAATTATTGATTATGCCAGAAGAAACATCATCATTAGATGAAGTGTGAATTTCCTCAGTGTTCATCAGTAGACAGTGAAATCCATATCACGTTCCTTCAGCAGTCTTGAAATCGTCTGGCTGGGTATAGACGTGAGTGAGGAAACGGACTCAATTATCGTATTGTCTTCCACACCATTTATCACCGAGGACGTGTAAAAGAAATTATTTCCAAAGACGGGGCTAATTGTGTTCTAGTATACAGTCTGCCTATAAGACAAAATGTAATTATGTTCAGAGCTGCTGACGGATTGTTATCAGAAGTTTTATGAGTACGATTCCCATTTTTATGCTGGTACATCTGATATAACTGCTGAATCTTCCTGACAGTCATGTTACTGGCGTCCATGTGTCTAAGTGATAAGAATTTCTTTATCTTGAACTGTCGATGAATGCATAGCAACAATTCCTTCCCCCTACAGGGACCGCGTTAGTCGGAAATGAGATTGCACCAGAGAATGTTTTTATTTTCCTGAATTTTAGCTTTCCAATTTCACTAATACATATTTGGGAACATTCAAGAAGGATATACTACCATAGTGAAATACTCGTACAAAGCCTATTAACGACCTGCAGGGATAAGAAGTGTCATAGTTTCACCTACCCCGCAATACGTGTGTGGTGGATCGCAGAATTTTTAGTGTTCGATTAATTTTGTTATTGACATATTCGATATATCTGTAACACAAGATGCTCTCTCTGGGCGAGCTAGATCTTCTCAGTCTGAAGGTAAGTAGATCATAATATATTACTGAATAGTTTGCGTCAATTTTTCCGTGGCATCAGTCGACAGAACAGAGGCGCTCGGTAGTCTGTGTCTTTGGGTATTCCGTTCCTAGTGATAAATACAGAAGACAGGTGTAAAGTACTGACAGTTAGTACTTATAAGGGGTATACACAAATAATTTAGCATATTATTTACAGCATAGAAAACTGAAAACGAGAAATATTAACGTCGCATCAACTTAGAAGTAATGCATACAAAAACTTTAAAAAATGTCCAAGCCAAGAGAAACAATACTCAATCACAATTTGTGCCCCCTACCGACATGTCTACGCTCTACATTCTAACGCTCCAGTCACTCCTATTTATCTTTCATGTCGAGTGCATTTACTGACAAAATCTTCACAGTACTCATACTATTATTTATCTGAAAGTGAACAACGATTTCCGAGGGTGGAAATGGTAAGAATTAGACACGTTATTGACTCCTTTCAAATGCTTTTATCTTTTTCAAGGTGGTACATAAACTTTCTACAGTAATTTATGTATGTAGCTCAATAACAATTCATAAAAGTGTTCAATCAGATTTATTGTTCATAGCGGACGCAGTAGCTGATAAGAGATTTCGTCAGTGGATTCTTGAAATTAATCAAGTATAATAAGATCGCTCTTTAGCAAATATGTTTTTATCAACTTCCATCACCATTTAAAATCCAGAAAGAGAAAAGTTTATCCTGCGCACTTCGTAACTAAAAGATATGAATATTGTGGTGTCACCGCCAGACACCACACTTGCTAGGTGGTAGCTTTAAATCGGCCGCGGTCCATTAGTACATGTCGGACCCGCGTGTCGCCACTGTCAGTGATCGCAGACCGAGCGCCACCACACGGCAGGTCTAGAGAGACGGACTAGGACTCGTCCCCAGTTGTACGACGACTTTGCTAGCGACTACACTGACGAAGCCTTTCTCTCATTAGCCGAGAGACAGTTAGAATAGCCTTCAGCTAAGTCCATGGCTACGACCTAGCAAGGCGCCATTAACCATTTCTAGAGAGAGTCTCACTTGTATCATCAAGAATGCTGTATACAAATGATGGATTAAAGTTAAGTATCCCAGCAGCTACGTACTTTTCTTTATAGCATTCATTACGTATCCTGTTCCAGACCTCACGCCAGTCTGCGTTAGATTATAGCGTGCATTTCGGCCTCCTCTAACTAAAAGGTGTTGGCACATCTGCCAACACATCAAATATATTTCAAAGTGGTCTAAAGAACTAAAATACAGAGCACAAAAAAATATAAGGGCCACTGTTTTG
Source organism: Schistocerca cancellata (assembly GCF_023864275.1). Taxonomy (NCBI): domain Eukaryota; kingdom Metazoa; phylum Arthropoda; class Insecta; order Orthoptera; family Acrididae; genus Schistocerca; species Schistocerca cancellata. Next base: position 216,473,043 of record NC_064631.1, read on the forward strand.
AAAACTCGCCACTTTCATCTTTTGCGACGTAGTACCGTGAAATTTAGCTCGAAGGTGCCTACTCCCTTCCTCTGAAATGGTGCAAAAACGTGTCCACATCATCCTCTCACCTCTTGTCTGTCCATCACTTTCTCCCCTCTCTGTCTCTCCCTCTTCTCCTCTCTCCTCATTTAGTCCGTTTCCTCCACCTCCTCTCTCCAACCATATCTTCCTCCCTCTTCCCTCCGCCATAGCATCCTTTCTGTCTGCCCATCTCCTCGTCCCCCTCTTTCTTTTCTACCTTCACATTCACTCTGTCCATCTTATCCTCCTCCTGTCTCTCTGTCCATCTCCTCTTCCCCCTCTGTCAATAACCTCTTGCCCCCTCTCTGTCTGCCCATCTCCTTCACTGCCTCTCTCTGTCCACCTTATCCTCCACCCTCTCTCAAAACCATCACCTCCCCCTCTCCTTGCTCAGTCCTGCCCATCCACATGTGCAGTCCCATCAAGGCAGGCCAATTCTCTCTCTCTCTCTCTCTCTCTCTCTCTCCCTCTCTCTCTGTCTCTCTTTTTCTCACTGTCCATATCCTCGCCCCCTCTCTCTGTCCATCTCCTCCTCACATCTTTTCCTTTCCACCTGTTCACTACACCTCTACGCCTTTAATCTGTGCCATGCATCTGTCCTCTGCCACCTCCCCCCTCTCTGTCTATCTCCTCCACCCCTCTCTCTGACCATCTCCTCTCACCTCTGTTTGTACAACCTCCTCCATCTCTCTCTGTCCATCTCTTCCTTCACCTCTCTCCCTATTCATCTTCTCCTTCACCTCTCTCTCTGTCCATCACTTCCTCTACCCCCTCTCTCTCTGTCCACCTCCTTCTGCAACATCTCTCTCACCATTTTCTGCTCCCCTCCCTGTCCACCTTCCCCTGCTTGTTGCCCCTATCCCTATACTCCTTTCCCACCTCCTTATCGATCCCCTCCAGCCCCCTCTCTGTGCTTCCTCTGCTTCCTACCTCCCTCTGTTGATCTCCTTCTGATCCCCTCTGTCCACCCCCTCCTGCCCCTCTCTCCCTATTCATCGTCTCCTGCCACCTCTCTTTGTGCTTGCCCTCCTCTATCCAGCTCAGCCTTAATCTAGTCAAGTCCATCCATGTATGTAGCTCCTGCAAAAGAGGTCGATAAAGCAGGGGACCGTAGTATAATGTTTCTCACTAATACAGAAAAATTGAGCAAAATTACCATGCAATGCGCAAATCTTACAGTTGCTTTGTCTGGTACCACTAAATAAATCAGATCTTTCAGCTTTTCCTGTGATCGACGTCCAGAGTCTTACAAACATTCAAGCCTTTAGCGTTGGAAATGTGCCTAAAATAGATAAATCTGGAGGATGGATTTAGTTTTCGCTTTGTTAGAGGATCCATGCTACATTTCACTGAAGCAAGAAATTAATAAGAAACTACACTGCCGAGTCACATTAGTGTGACCATCTGTGGTAGCCCCGAATAAAAACCTGTTGCAAGACGGACCACTGAGAGATCTGCAGCAAGAGAGTCAATGACATTCTGGAAGGTAAAAACAGGGATGTGGAACCAAGTCGTTTCCAGTACCAAGGCCAACTGCGCAAGGTTTTCGGTTGAGGATTCATGGCGCGAACAGCCGATGGAGGTGGTCCCACAGAGTCTCGATTGGATTTAAATCTGGGGAGTACAGCGACCAGGGGAGTAAGGTAGACTCGTCCTGGTGCTCTTTGAACCACGCTCATACAGTGAGATCTGTGTCACTCATTGCACTGTCATGCCGATAGGCGCCATCTTGATGAGGTAAAGCAAACTGCGTTTAGAGGTAGACATGGTCCCCAACATACTTGTGTTGGTCCATTGTGTCTTTCAAAATGACAAGATCACCTAGGGATCATCAGGCCTGGATGACGATTGTTGCAGGGTGTTTGCTTTCAGATGTTTCACGCTGTACACGCCAGTGCTCATGTGTCATCTGAAAAGGCCAGCTGTCGCCACTTAGTACGTCCAGTAGCAGTACTGGCATGTAAATTCCAGCCTTTGTCAGTATGGGTGCATGAACAAAGTATATGGTGCAGAGGCCCATACGCAGCACGTTCGCTGAATGGTCGTTGAGGAGACACCATTGTCAGGCTCTTGGTTCATCTGGACGGTCAGTTGCTCAATAGTGTCACATCTATTCGCCCATACACATCTCCGCAACCGTTACTCATCCTGCCATCTGTAGCTCGTGGTGCACCACATTTGACTCGATGTCTGTTTTGGATAGCGCCATTTTGCCATGCACGACGTAATTTAATCACATTGGCAAGCAAACAACTCACAAACATAGTTGTTTCAGAAATGTTTCCAACCTTGGTCCAAACCAATAGTCAAGCGCTTTTGGACGTCAGTTAAATGCTTCCGCATTACGACAACGACTGCACAGTTTTTTACGTCTCCTCGACACGCTTTATATACCCTCCACTTTAGTACTGTCACCTGCCCTCTGTGAGTGGTTATTGCACGCTGACGTCGAACATACGAGATGGTCACATTAATGTGACTGTATCACGTAAAACAAGGCAAGAAAAACTTGAATTAGCTCTCCGTTCGTTCTAAATTGTAAATAGTTGTCTGAACAATTTATCTTGAATGAAGCTCTTCCCTAATAATGTGCAGTGCCAAACATACAGCACGAGACATGGTTCACATCACTTAGAGCTTAAATTATCGTGTAAACTCGGTAATATTATATCTGGATGGAATACACTATATGAGCTTGGCGCAACAGCACCGTCTATCCAGGGCTTGCTGAGCCCATTAGGACGACGGTCAGTTTTATACTGAAGTGCCAAAGAAATTGGTATAGGTATGCGGATTCAAATACACAGATATGTAAACAGGCAAAATACGGCGCTGCGGTCGGCAACGCCTATATAAAACAACAAGTGTCTGGCGCAGTTGTTAGACCGGTTACTCATGCTACAATGGCAGGTTATCAAAATTTAAGTGGGTTTGAAGGTGGTAAAAAATGGAAATGACCGTATGGCATCTTTGGCAGGGAGACCCCTATTCGGGGAAATTCGGCCGCCAAATGCAAGTCTTATTTCATTCGACGCCACATTGAGCGACTTGCGGGCCGGTGATGAGGATGAAATGATGACGAGGAAAACACAACACCGAGTCCCCGAGTGGAGAAAATCTCCAACCCGTCCGGGAATCGAACACGGGCCCGCTTGCAGGGGAGGCGAGCACGTTATCACTCAGCTAAGCAGGCGGACTGAACGTGGTATTATAGTCGGCGCACGAGCGATAGGACACAGCATTTCTGAGGTGGCAATGAAGTGGGGATTTTCCTTTACGACTATTTCACGCGTGTACTGTGAATACCAAGAATGAGGCAAAACATCAAATCTCCGACGTCGCTGCGACCTGAAAAAGATCCTGCAAGAACGGGACCAACGACTGAAGAGAATCGTTCAGCGTGACACAAGTGCAACCCTTCCGCAAACTGCTGCAGATTTCAGTGCTGGGTTATCAACAAGTGTCAGCGTGTGATCCATTCAACGAAACATCATCGATATGGGCTGTCGCAGCCGAAGACTCACTCGTGTACCCTTGATGACAGCACGACACAAAGCTTTAGCCTCGCTTGGGCCTGTCAACACCGACATTGGACTGTTGATGACAGGAAAAATGTTGCCTGATCGGACGAGTCTCGTGTCAAATTGTATCGAGAGGATGGACGTTTACTCATGTGGAGACAACTTTATGAATCCATGGACCCTGCATGTCAGCAGGTGACTGTTCAAGCTGGTGGAGGCTCTGTAATAGGCGTGACCCCTGATACATCTCGATACGACTCTTGACAGGTGACACGTACATAAGCATTCTGTCTGATTACATGCATCCATTCATGTGCAATGAGCATTCCGACAGACTTGTGCAATTCCAGCAGGACAATACGACACCCCACACGTTCAGTATTGCTACAGAGTGGCTCCAGGAACACTCTTCTCAGTTTAAACATTTCCGCTGGTCACCAAAGTCCCCAGACATGAACATTACTGAGCATACGTGGGTTGCCTTGCAACGTGTGCTGTTCAGAAGAGATATTCACGCCCTCGTACTCTTACAGATTTATGGGCAGCCCTGCAGGATTGATGGCGTCAGTTATCTCCAGCACTACTTAGTCGAGTCCATACTACGTCGTGTTGCGGTACTTCTGCGTGCTAGCGTGGGCCCTACACGATATTAGGCAGGTATACCACTTTCTTTGGCTCTACAGTGTAATTTGATTTCACAATGACAATGGAAAGAAAAATCGTTGTTTTTCAAAATATTAAAAGCAGCGTAGACAGATCTGTTCCTGCCTTCTGTTCCTATTGTGTCTATCTGTCTAACTTAACGAAGACACGAAATTCTCTTTCTGTCTTGTAAACATGATGACACATGTAAAGCGGTTTTTGAAGCATATAGTAGAACCAGATATAGCAATGTCTACCCGTTTCTAAATATGTGAACTTTGAACAATTTTGGTCAGAACGGACGGACCGGTAATCAGCATCTTATTATCCATGGCAACTTCAGGTAGTTTCGTATAAATCGCCACAGCGAGAAACGCCTCTAGTGGGATCTTTTCTCAGATCCAGTTATTGCTGCAAAACGTACGTACAGAAAAAGGTTTGTCAGAACATGGGAAATATGAAAGCCACGACAGTTCGTAGAAATTGAGAAATTTCAACTGGATAGTAGTTATAGACAGTCGTTGAAAGACACAATGACCAGATACGCAAATATCGTTACATACTCTCTAAGATTGGGTGTTGTATTAAAATTTGTGGTGTCTCTGAGCTCCCACTTCGTGGACATTACGAATACACTGACCCATCAAATCCGGAATTCTCAGCGATCTTCTCGATTTCATTACTGGACTGGATAGTGGCCTTAGCGATCATCTTTCGAAGGGTACTGTTTTCAAAGGCACATGCAAACATATTCAAATGATTTGCTTTCTTATAGGTTGGATGTTTACCATAACCGAACTAGAAAGAAAATAGCTGCCACTGATTTTGTATCAGTCAACACAGATAAGTCAATGATATTTTCACAATTTCACAGTTTGTCATAGTTGTTAGATATGTTTTCTCTTATTGCAAATTTACTTATTCATTATTTCAGACACTATATACGAGGAACGAGCTTAGATCTGTTACAGGTGCTGTTCCACTTCTGCAATTCCTGTTCGAAAATAATTTGCAGAAGACTTTTAGTGAAAGTCGTCAAAGTGATAGTTACCATACCGGCGACATCATCTGAGGAAAGCGTTCTTTCTCTAACCTGAAGAGAATAAAAGTATTTCCGAAAAGTACTGTGAGACAAACTAACAGCAATAGCAGCACTCTCCATCAAGCAAGACTTCAAACGCAGCACCCTATACTTGAAAAAATGCTTCACTGACAGAGTCTCTGCTCTTATTAGTACAGCATTATTTATTCATTGCATTTTTGTGTTAGTTATTTGAAACTTCGTAGACCCTCTTCTAGTGAACCCCCTAGAAAAAAACTCGACGAAACGCCACTGCTAACGACATGTGTAAGTCCCACTTGAGTGGTTCATGCTCATTTGTCATCATTACTTCACGTCCTCTTATTCCTCTGACGCCAAGTTAACTTCTGCTGGACCCTCAACAGTACATCTTTCTTCCTGGTAAGAATTTCGGTAAGATTCCTTTCCTCCCCTACTCTTTCTAATGTTTTTTTTTAATATCTAACGCACTTCTATGCTTAATTCTCAGCTTCTTCTACATCAGCCCTATACAAAGTTTTTAAATTTCTTTTGCTCCATTTTTCCTACCGTCTACGTCTCACGCCCATAAAATGATGTGCTCCACTCAGAATCTCAATGAAGGCTACAGTATAATAATATATTGGTGTGCAAAACTTATGGCTAAAGTAACAACGATCACGTTCGACAATTCTGGACCTATCCTCATGTGAAAAGAGCTGGGAACACTTAATGAACACAGGAACATTGTTGAACATGATCGTTTTGGTGGTCCAGGTTAATGGTGTGGTGAGGCATAATAACGCAGGGGATACTGAACTCTTGATATCTGAACAAGGTACACTCACTGGTCAACGTCACTGTCCCACTGTGCTGTTTACCCATTTGTATCTTGTCAGGGTACAATGGGTCCTGACTTCATTTTTATGACTAGCAATTCGCGACCACGTTGAATACCCCAGGTGGAGGAACTCGTGGAACGTGAGGATATTTAGCGAATGGACCGGCCTTCCCGTTCCCCCGACTTAAATCCCACCGAGCACATGTGAAATTAGATGGGGAGGGTATTGCAGCGTATCCGCATTCACCAACGACTATCTATCAATTGTCAGCAGCGCTGGGGAGGAACAGAACTCCCTACAACAGGAACTCCTTACCAACGTTGTGGTCTGTGGTGTCACCGCCGGACACCACACTTGCTAGGTGATAGCCTTTAAATCGGCCGCGGTCCGTTAGTATACGTCGGACCCGCGTGTCGCCACTATCAGTGATAGCAGAACGAGCGCCGCCACACGAGAGGTCCAGAGACACTTCCTAGCACTCGCCCCAGTTGTACAGCCGACTTTGCTAGCGATGGTTCACTGACAAATTACGCTCTCATTTGCCGAGACGATAGTTAGCATAGCCATCAGCTACGTCATTTGCTAAGACCCAGCAAGGCGCCATTATCATTTGCTATTTATCTTGTGATGCATGTACCGTCAGACCGATGTTCATCAATTATGAATTAAAGTTAAGTATTCCAGTAGTTACTTACGTTCTTTGTTACTATAAATTCCATTAACTGTTCCAGACCTCACTCCAGCCTGCGTGAGCTTTAAACGCGTGCCTTTCGGCTACCAATCATAGTGGCTTGGCTGTCTTGCCAAGTCACAACATGGCCAGTATGGAAGCACGTTACATAGCATGCATTAGCGTCTGTGTCAATCACACACCCCATGAACAACCATGTCTTGCCTTAGGAGACCATCAACAATCGCGGTGACTATGTCTCTAGCGTCGATCAGTTGTAGAATTTTGGAACGCGTATTATGTTCGAGTATAATGACTTTTCTGGAGACTAGAAATCTACTCTGTAGGAATCAGCATTGGTTTCGGAAAAGACGATCGTGTGAAACCCAGCTCGAGCTATTCGTCCACGAGACTCAGAGGGCCATAGACACGGGTTCCCAGCTAAATGCCGTGTTTCTTGACTTCCGCAGGGCGTTCGATACAGTTCCCCACAGTCGTTTAATGTACAAACTAAGAGCATATGGACTATCTGACAAATTGTGTGATTGGATTGAAGAGTTCCCAGATAACAGAACGCAAGATGTCATTCTCAACGGAGAGAAGTCTTCCGAAGTAAGAGTGATTTCAGGTGTGCCGCAGGGGAGGGTGCAGGACCGTTGCGGTTCGAAATATATATAAATGAGCTTGTGTATAACATCGGAAATTCATTGAGGCTTTTTGCGGATGATGCTGTAGTGTACCGAGACGTTGTAACAATGGAAAATTGTACTGAAATGCAGGAGGATCTGCAACGAATTGACGCATGGTGCAGGGAATGGAAATTGAATCTCAATGTAGACAAGTGTAATGTGCTGCGAGTACGTAGAAAGAAAGATCCTTTATCATTCAGCTACAATATAGCAGGTCAGCAACTGTAAGCAGTTAATTCCATTAGGAGTGATTTACAATGGAATGACAATTTAAAATTAATCGTCCTTCAAGCAGATGTCAGACTGAGATTCATTGGAAGAATCCTAAGGAAATGCTGTCCGAAAACAAAGGAAATAGGTTACAGTACATTTGTTCGCCCACTGCTTGAATACTGCTCAGCAGTGTGGGATCCGTACCAGATAGGGTTGATAGAAGAGATAGAGAAGATCCAACGGAGAGCAGCGCGCTTCATTACAGGGTCATTTAGTAATCACGAAAGCGTTACGGATATGATAGATAAACTCCAGTGGAAGACTCTGCAGGAGAGACGCTCAGTAGCTCGGTACGGGCTTTTCTTGAAGTTTCGAGAACATACCTTCACCGAGGAGTCAAGCAGTATATTCCTACCTCCTACGTATATCTCCCGAAGAGACCATGAGGATAAAATCAGAGAGATTAGAGCCCACACAGAGGCATACCGACAATCTTTCTTTCCACGAACAATACGAGACTGAAATAGAAGGGAGAACCGATAGAGGTACTCAAGGTACCCTCCACCCCAAACTGTCAGGTGGCTTGCGATGTATGGATGTAGATGTAGATGTAGATTATTATTTTTGAATAAAATAGTCATTTCTGTTCCTCTCATCGCGTATTTCTTTCAGTTACATTCTGTACTATACTGCATTAGTTCTTTCTATATATGGTCCAAGTTTCATCAAGCAGTGATACTTGGCGTAGACACGTCATGCGAAAGTTACTTTCGTCCTTGAGTTTTGCGCACCAGTGTAACATGAATTAATTTCAATCCTTGGGGATGCTTCTAAATTGAAACTGACCTCCATCACATAGCAAGTGTTTCAGAGAAAATAATTCAGATAGGTGTTTTGAAATTTTTAGGTGATCACTTAGATGTATTTAAGAACACATAAGATTCGAAAGTAGGTTGTGTGAGGAAACAATGGGAAACAGTGGATAGAGCTAGGCTGTGTATGTATTTTAGCCGTATAAGTGAACGCAACACAACTGTCAAGATAATTCTGTAGTAAGAATAAAGAAATTGGTTAAACCATTTGCTTGTATCCAAAGACTGTATAGGCCTACTGTTATTGAACAGTGACTAATAAAATAGTAGGTCTAGAGAGAAACAAGCTCGTCGAAGCGGCTGTTTAGCATAACGCGTCCGTCATTTTCGTATTAGTGTCCCAACTGTAAGATACAACTAGTAAATGGTATAACATCAATGTAAGCTATAGTTGACTGGCAGTAAATGTAAAATACATCTTAGACAATATGTAATGTCAGCATCCTTAAAGGAATCGCTGCAGTCACATACGTAACGATAAGTTCTTTACGTACGTATGTTCATAGGCTCTTTGGCCTGTTGCAAGTTTCTACACTTGTTAAAGAACCATCGCTGTTAGTTTACTCATATTGAGCTCTGAGGGGCGATCTGTAGTGATTACTTAGGAGAAGAAGAACTCCTTACCCGAGATCACTATAAAAAAAACTTTATAGTAGATAGCCGGTTTCGGTAACAGTAAGTTACTATCTTCAGAATAAAATTACAAGAAGTGCTACAAACTGTTACACAAATAATGCAAATTTCGCCCGTAGAAGAATCAAATAATAACACACCTTCAGAAAGGTTATTACAAACATCTTGTGCCACCTGCACACAGTATCTTTCAATTTAATTTCCAGGTACTTAAAACATGACAAGGGCGATGTGTTGGCACGTCAGAATTAAAATTACTATGTATATAATAACTAGCCAAAACATCGTTCCCGTAACGCAACACGTCATGCCTACTAGGGCGCTACAAGGCTAACTGTCAATAGCCAATGCACGAGACGAACTGATCATAAACACAACAGGTGTCGCTGCAGTGCATAGATTCTATCAGTAAAAGTCAAATACGTAATTTAAAACCACAGTGATTACAGATACACATAAATAAAAATTCTGAAATGTTTATGAAATATTTTTTATGCTTTCTTCATGACATAATACTACTAAGACTCCCTATACACCATATATACAAATCTTGCGTTATATCATTACAAAACTGCAAGTACCTTTTCTTGACTGTATCGCTATGTCAGCGACAAATACAATCACAATAGAAAAAAAGTTAAACTTATTATAAGAAACAGAAGTTGGACTGTATGCTAAACATTTTTAATAAATTATTAAAATTAAATTCAGCTGTCTTCAACCAAATATCTTAAGCTAGTGCAACCAATCTAATGGTGGGTTGGTTTCTGAGGTTGAAGGGGTCAGACTGCAAAGGTCATCGATCCCTTACCAATCTGAAAATTATACCATTATAGTGCAATGAATCATATTTAGTGCACCAAAAAATTTAGGCGATGTGATATCCTATAACAGGGCCATGAATACTGCTAGGTTACCAACGGAAAATCATCACAAATAATTATAGTCCTCATCTTAGATTGTGTACACGGACATCTGTAGCCAAAGAATACTGATCATGAGAAACCAAAACGCAATCTTGACTCACAAACCCACGGAAGCTCATCCATTGCATTACATTAATGTAAGTTAAGAACTAACATTTAACTTAATGCCTATGGATATAGTAATGTAGCCAACCATCAGTCTTCATACATCAAAGACTACCCAATGTGGATGGAAACTTGCATAACCCATGGGATATGACATAAACCTGTAAAAAGCCAAAATAGTTAATAAAAGAAGGCCTAGGGGCTTTCCTTAATAAATCGTTTATTACACTTCCGTAGCTCGAGGACTACGTGCAGAAACATACAGCTGAAATTACTGGGGAACTAACCACTCTATATATCTAGCACATGTACGCAAGCGTGTAATACCACCTTCTACCTGAAGAGTAGATATCTGCATATGAAATATATCGCGACTTATGCGACGTATATACTGCTACGTAGCTCGATGTCTACGTTTAACAAAAAAATACTGAAGGAGTATTAGCAAAATAAGAGACATCCAACTGCCTAAACAACAGCACATGTTACGTTCTATCTACAAAATGATATTAAATAGTTTATTAAGAAATAGTCAATAATCTTTTGTTTATACAGCAGTGCAGCTCAAGGTCTACGTTCCACAACATATTGTTCGAATTATTGCAGAACAGACAAATTGGATGCGAGACACAATAACAACCTAGCATCTGTATGCAACAATCCTCTGTCTAAAAGGTATAAAGCAAAGCATCATATTGTCGCAGAAGAAGCTGAGTGAGCCGTAGTAAAATTTGCTGTTTTGAAAAGCGCGCCGCAGCGCGTAGTGTAAAGCAGTCGCCCTCCGTTTCTGGCGGTGGCGCCGCTATGGCAGTCGCAGCTTTGGTGTCTCCCTCTGGTGGAAAAGGCGAGAGGTTGCCTGTTCACGTGCATTTAAGGGGCGCGATAAGCTCGCCAAAGAGGTCCGTCAGTCTGAGTCTCAGCTAGTGGTCGCCCGGTCGGGGCTGAGTTCCTGCATCTGAGTCTGCGCGTTGGGCCGCCAGTCTGCTCGAGTTGCTCGGGCAACGGTCATTGGCGGCTGGATCGGTCGGTTGGTCGGTCGCGCACTGACACACGAGATGACGTGTCCGCCTTGAGCGTCGACGCATGTGAGGTCCCCACGTGAGTCTAATGGGCAGCGCCGTATAGAAGGGATAGTGGCTTCGCGGTTCACACGAGAGCAACAGCAGCGAAACCACGACATCGGTGTGGCCGGGGCGAGCTGCGACGCCGTGAGACGGGAGATCGGCGGGCCTTTCTGCGTCCGTTGAAGCGGCTGGCAGCGGACGGTTCGGGAGAGCGTTGGGGGCGCTGCGCCGGGTCTTCGCCAGAAATGGCAGTTTCTTAGAAGTTACGTAATTGGAGATATGCTGTTTCATTTAGTTGTTAAATTCTACTTGTTTTCTTGGTGACGTCACAAGCCGCTTTGTTTTGGGGTCGTCCCACCATTCTTCTCCGTTTGCCCACCTGCGGGAAGGTGGTTATTTGTGAACTGGGTGATCCGTTTTCCCCTTGAGGAATTGGGGAGGTTTAGAGCAATCTGCGGTTCGGGTTGTTTAGTATGTCCCCCCCCCCCCCCCCGGTCAATCTGCAGTACGTTAATAGCTGCCTCTTTCATGTTTGTCGGATTCGGTGTTAACGAATAGAATTAAGGTAAAGGCCGAAATCCTTAAATATGTTTATCTTGCCTATCATCTTGCGAGGCGGTATATGTGTAATGTAGAGCATCTTGTACATTTTATGTAAGTCTGAATTTCATGGGTTTTATTTAAATCGTCATTTTTATAAAGTTGCCACCCTTCCACCGCAAGAGCCCTTTTAAAAACAAATTGCACTTTTGGTGGCAAATAATTTCTTCGTGTGAGTGTTTGTATCATTTCCATCCCTCTTGCGGGGTGCATAGTTAATGTGTTTGTGTGAGTTGTTAAAATTTTTAGTTTAAAGTAATCTGGTGTGTTGCAGATTTGCACCAGTGTAGTTTTTCAGAGGTCGTTGTGAGCGGTCGTGACTACGGCCGTGTTGAAAGGGAGCGGAAGTTTCTGAGCCCGAAGGCTCTTGTTAAAGGTAATTTTGTTTTCGTTAGTTACTTCCTGGCAACTACTTCCACACTCACCTAGTGTGATTAAATACACTCCTGGAAATGGAAAAAAGAACACATTGACACCGGTGTGTCAGACCCACCATACTTGCTCCGGACACTGCGAGAGGGCTGTACAAGCAATGATCACACGCACGGCACAGCGGACACACCAGGAACCGCGGTGTTGGCCATCGAATGGCGCTAGCTGCGCAGCATTTGTGCACCGCCGCCGTCAGTGTCAGCCAGTTTGCCGTGGCATACGGAGCTCCATCGCAGTCTTTAACACTGGTAGCATGCCGCGACAGCGTGGACGTGAACCGTATGTGCAGTTGACGGACTTTAAGCGAGGGCGTATAGTGGGCATGCGGGAGGCCGGGTGGACGTACCGCCGAATTGCTCAACACGTGGGGCGTGAGGTCTCCACAGTACATCGATGTTGTCGCCAGTGGTCGGCGGAAGGTGCACGTGCACGTCGACCTGGGACCGGACCGCAGCGACGCACGGATGCACGCCAAGACCGTAGGATCCTACGCAGTGCCGTAGGGGACCGCACCGCCACTTCCCAGCAAATTAGGGACACTGTTGCTCCTGTGGTATCGGCGAGGACCATTCGCAACCGTCTCCATGAAGCTGGGCTACGGTCCCGCACACCGTTAGGCCGTCTTCCGCTCACGCCCCAACATCGTGCAGCCCGCCTCCAGTGGTGTCGCGACAGGCGTGAATGGAGGGACGTATGGAGACGTGTCGTCTTCAGCGATGAGAGTCGCTTCTGCCTTGGTGCCAATGATGGTCGTATGCGTGTTTGGCGCCGTGCAGGTGAGCGCCACAATCAGGACTGCATACGACCGAGGCACACAGGGCCAACACCCGGCATCATGGTGTGGGGAGCGATCTCCTACACTGGCCGTACACCACTGGTGATCGTCGAGGGGACACTGAATAGTGCACGGTACATCCAAACCGTCATCGAACCCATCGTTCTACCATTCCTAGACCGGCAAGGGAACTTGCTGTTCCAACAGGACAATGCACGTCCGCATGTATCCCGTGCCACCCAACGTGCTCTAGAAGGTGTAAGTCAACTACCCTGGCCAGCAAGATCTCCGGATCTGTCCCCCATTGAGCATGTTTGGGACTGGATGAAGCGTCGTCTCACGCGGTCTGCACGTCCAGCACGAACGGTGGTCCAACTGAGGCGCCAGGTGGAAATGGCATGGCAAGCCGTTCCACAGGACTACATCCAGCATCTCTACTATCGTCTCCATGGGAGAATAGCAGCCTGCATTGCTGCGAAAAGTGGATATACACTGTACTAGTGCCGACATTGTGCATGCTCTGTTGCCTGTGTCTATGTGCCTGTGGTTCTGTCAGTGTGATCATGTGATGTATCTGACCCCAGGAATGTGTCAATAAAGTTTCCCCTTCCTGGGACAATGAATTCACGGTGTTCTTATTTCAATTTCCAGGAGTGTATATTAATGTTCTTGGTGAATCGCTAGTAAATCAAGTAAATTCTTTAAGAAAAGATTTTGAAAGTAAAATTGCGGTTCACTGAGTAGAACCGTGGTGTAATGGTTATGATACTAAACTGTTGCATGGACGGTACAATCTTAATTTCTATATGCTGTTCGAGTACATTCTAGAAGTATCCACAAATATCAAGAGTCATGGTAATGGAATGTTCTGTAGCTGTATATATACTGTATGTGTTGTGGCCGGTGTCATTTCGCTCCGTGCTCTGGCATGTGCGAGTGCTGAATAAACCTTCGTTGAGTGAAGTTAGTGTTCGTCATTCATCTAATTATACCTTCTTCTACGTGACATTATTCTGGTGGAGACTCTGGGTACTGGAACTTACGATAGCGTACATTATCGACGAGACAGTGGCTCCCATCAGGCCACGACAGAGCAGCCATTTAGGTGGCGAGAAACCCGAGTTCGAGCCATATTCAACAGATCGCAATCTATCGGAGACAGAAGAAGAAGGGGACGTTACGATGACAACAACTGTGTGCCACCGCATGAGACATCCTTCCGGGTTCTCGGGTGACGATGGCCAAGATCCAAACGAGTTGCTAAAGGTATATGAGCGTATAGCCAAATTTAACAAATGGGATGACACCGTGTGTTTGGATAACGTATTTTTTTACTTGGAGGGCACTGCCAAGCAATGGTATCAGAACAAGAGGAGAAGTTCACAAGCTGGGAAGTATTCCAGGTGGAACTTCGCAAGTATTACGGTGACATACAAGTACAGAAGTGAAAGGCGGAAGAAAAATTGAAATGGCTCTGAGCACTATGGGACTTAACATCTGTGGTCATCAGTCCCCTAGAACTTAGAACTACTTAAACCTAACTAACCTAAGGACATCACACACATCCATGCCCGAGGCAGGATTCGAACCTGCGACCGTAGCGGTCACGCGGTTCCAGACTGAAGCGCCTAGAAAAGCAAGGCCACACCAACCGGCTGATAAATTGAAGTCCAGGGCACAGCGTCCAGGAGAAACTACAGCATCCTACATTCGATACGTCTTGGAACTGTATAAAATAGTGGATTCTAGAATAAAGGAGGAAGATAAGGTTGCATATCTCATGAAGAATGTTGCTGAGGACATGCATCAAGCCCTACTCCTGAAGCAGATTTCGACAGAAGACGACTTCATAAAATGGTGACAATATATCGAGACAACACATCAAAAAAGAATTACATGCAAGAAGTTTGAACGGCTTCCAAAGGTCGTATCAATGTCTGTGATGGACGAAGCAACTGATTTCACAATTGTTCTTCGTCAGATAGTAAGAGAGGAAGTTCAGAAGGCACTTGAATTGCACGGCGAGCAAAAAACCGAGACGCTTCAAGAGGTCATAAGAGAGGAAGTGGAACAGACATTGAGCCCAATCTCTCGTCCTTCATTTCCCTTTAAAACGGTGAAAAAGTCGAGACCCAGGCGGAGTTACGTTCCTACAATGCCGTATTAAGAACCTGTTTGGGCACCAAGGAAGATTGACGTCTGGAGGACCCCGGATAACCATCCAGTATGTTTCCACTGCGGACGACCGGGACATGTGGAACGCTATTGTCGAGAAAGGCGGCGGATATTTGGTGACGCCCGCACCAGAAGACAGGAGACCGATCTTAGCCGACGCCAACGCCGGGATGACGAAGATGAACAAGAAGATGTCGGTGCAGTCGGACGTAGGTCACCATCGCCGCAAGCAAGCCGCTGGAGAGGACGCTCCACAACATGCCGATCAAGGTCTCCATCGCCGTTTAGAAGCTCCAGCCGATCACATAGACGCCGCAACCTGGGAAACTAAAGGGTGCCACCTTCCTTGGAGGTAAGGTCGCCGAAGAGAAAAATTCCCCGCCGTCGATCACTACAAAAATGACAGGAAACTAAGTCGATATCCTCAACGATGACCAACCAGCCCACACTCTTGTGGACACTAGAGGATCATATTCAGTCATTTCAGAGAAGTACCGTCGCCAATTGCAGATAATCGTATTCGTCGACAGCAAAACATCTCTGCTGAAGGTGGCTAATGGGAAATCGAGAAGATGTACTATTCGTGTGGGTGTAAGTGGCCATATGCAGCCCTTAGAATTCATCGTCTTACAAGGGTGTAGTCATGACGCCATTCTCGAATGGGACTTTTTGAAAGCTTCTCAGGCAATTATAGATTGTGGTCGCTCGAAGATTATACTAGACAAGATGAGATACTGTAGACAGGAAGATGCATATCCGAGTGCGTGAAGACTATGTGTGCTGGATGGAGTGATCATTCCTGCAGTCATTGCTAGGAAGGTAACTGTTACGTGTCACGCCATGCATCAACCCATGGATCTCGTAGTGGAATGTAAGGGAAGCATACCACTGAAGAATAACTTGGTCATCCCAGCATCTGTCGTCTCGTTTAAGAACGGATTCGGTGAAATGTGGATAGTTAACTGTCGCCAAGAACCGCAGATCCTTCCAAGACGTATGTGCTTATCAAACGCTGAGCCTTAATTGGAGAACAGCTGAGCGTCATAGAAACCTCCCAAGCCGAGTCTGTGGGCAAAATTGGCGCTACCACTACAAGATCTTCTAGCTCGATTATCACCAGATCTCACTTAGGAACAACAGAAGAGGCTACATGCCATTCTTCAAGAGTTCTCTGAATGCTTCAATCCACAGGTGAAGAGCAAATTAGACAAATCGACGGTGAATCACCGGATTAGCACTGGAGACCATCAGAGAACATACCGTGTGTCAGCAACGGAACGTCGAATAATTCGTGACGAGGTAGAGAAAATGATGAAGAATGACATCATTCAACTTTTGCAGAGCCCATGGTCGTCACCAGTGGTCCTCGTCAGGAAGAAGGATGGCTGTTGGCGCTTTTGTGTTGATTACAGGAAGCTTAATAACTAAAAAGTACCTCTTCCACGAATTTACGATACGCTAGAGTGTCTGAAGGGGGCTAAGTTTCTCTCAACCATGTACATGTACTCAGGATACTGGCAAATCGAAGTAGATGAGGGTGATCCTGAGAAAACTGCATTCATCACCCCTGAGGGCCTGCATGAGTTTAAGGTAATGCAGTTTGGTTTTTGTAATGCACCAGCAACTTTTGAACGGATGATGGATTATCTTCTACGTCACCTGAAGTGGACGATGTGTCTTTGTTATTTAGATGACATTAAAGTGTTCTCAGAAACATTTGGTGAACATATAAAAATACTGAGGGCCGTTCATAAGTGTCTCCAACAATGTGGACTGAAACTTAATCCAAGAAAGAGTCTCTTTGGAGAAAAAGCAAATCAAAATTCCTGGACACCTTGTGTCAAACGAAGGTGTGCGTCCAGACCCAGAAAAGGTGAGATATATAACGGAATTTCCTATTCCTAAAAATATTAGAGATGAGAGAAGCTTCTCAGATTATGTTCTTATTACCGTCATTTTACAAAGATTTTTGTATCAATCCAGGCCACTCGAAGAGTTGTTAAAAGCTGATGCTAGAATTTATCTGGGGTGGTGCTCAAAAAGATTCTTTCGAGGTGCTGCGAAAAGCTCTGATGACTGACCCTGTACTTGGTCTGTATGATGAGAGAGCACCTACAGAGCTACACACAGATGCCGGCAGGTATGGGATCAGTGCTTTCCTGGTGCAAATTTCGGATGGAAAAGAGAAGGTTATAGCCTATTCTTCTAGGACACTTACAAAAGCGGAGAGAAACTACTCAACAACAGAAAGAGAATGTCTTGCTGTGATCTGGGCCATGCGCAGATTTCTACAGTATCTCTATGGAAGGCCATTCTCAGTTGTTACAGACCATCATTCACTTTGTAGGTTGACAGGTCTTAAGGATCCACCAGGACGACTCACCAGGTGGGCACTACGCCTTCAAGAGTATGACTTTACCATAGTGTACAAAAGTGAAAGATAATATTCTATTAAAACACGGTGCCACAAGGTCGTTAATTACGGATCGAGGGAAAGTATTTCAATCGAATCTTGTGACAGAGATAAGCCGTCGGTGCAACATTACTCATCACATGACGGCTGCCTATCATCCACAAACTAAAGGGCTTACTGAACGCCTTAATAAGACCTTGGAAAACATGCTATCAATGTTCGTCAGTGTTGAGCAGAGCAACTGGGTTGAGGTGCTACCTTTCGTGATGTTTGCCTAAAACACCGCAAAACAAGACACGACAGGATTTACGCCATTTTTCCTGGTGCATGGGCGTGAGGCGACGACGACGATGGACACTGTGTTTCAGTTACATCCTGATGACGCGGACGACGACTACATCAGCCAGGTGTTAACCAGAGCTGAGGAAGTTCAGCAAATTAGCCCGACTCAGACGCTGCAGGTTCAGGAAAACGATCGCCGAAGGTATGATGCGAGCCACCGCACTGCTGTCTACCAGCCTGGTGACCTCGTCTGGAACTTCGCTCCTGTTCGGGAGGTTGGTTTCTCTGAGAAGCTCCTCAGGCGCTACTTTGGACCTTATAATGTTGTAAGACAGTTGTCTGATGTTACTTACGCAGTTAAAGCTTTCGACTCCGACACAAGACGACGAAAGGTCAGAGATACGGTCCACGTCCTTCGAATGAAGACCACAAGGATCCTGCCACACAGGGTAAATCTGAAGCTCCAGGGGCAGGCAACAAGCGGAAAGGTAACGAAGAGCGTAGCGGCAAAAGAAGTTCGAAGAAGATCACCGCCAGGGCAAGCATCAGTCATCGGGAGTCGGAGTATGCAGGACCGATGACTCGTTCAAGGACTAGGGTGATGTAACATCGAGACGCTGTTCTCTTAAGAGGGAGCAATGTCGCAGAAGAATCTGAGTAGCACCTTGGTGTAGTGGTTATGATACTAAACTGTTGCATGGAGGGTCGTGAGTTCAAAACTCACCTGGACGGTACAATCTTAATTTCTATATTCGGTTCGAGTACATTCTAGAAGTATCCATAAATATCAAGAGTCATTGTGTTAGAATGTTCTGGAGCTGTATATATACTGTACGTGTTCTAGCAGGAGGCAGTTCGTTCCGCGCTCTTGTGTGTTCAAATGCTGAATAAACCTTCGTTTAGTGAAGTTAGTGTTCGTCATTCATCTAATTATACCTTCTTCTACGTGACAATATATGCACTAACGTAGTTCGACCACGTCAATCCATTGTCCAATAATTCCCCAAGGATTAAACTTTAGAATCTGAAACATTTCCACTTCCTAAGAATTGAATACCATCCTCTATTTACTGTAATTATTTTTTACTGTTTTCTGTTGGTATCCTATATAGTACTCAAGGTCCTGTTATAGGCTATTACATCGCCTAAAATTTTTTGGTGCAATATATGTGATGCGCTGCACTATAATGGTGTAATTTTCAGATTGGTTGCGCTAGCTACAGATAATGATATAACACAGTTTTGTAATGATAAAACACATGTATTGTAAATATGGTGTATAGGGATTCTCAGTAGTATTCTGTCATGAAGAACTCATCAAAAATATTATTACACATCTGAAGATTTATCGAAACTATTCATGTACTATATACTTTTTGTAGCGATATCGGCTAAGTTCTTCTTCTCCAAAGTAGCCATCGTTGTGTAATAGTGCCATTCTGTGTGCAAAAGGAAGGAAAAGCGCTGCTGATCAACCTAGTTCAAGAGTTAGTCAAGAGGGTGTACGACAAGTTTTGAATATAAAATCCGGTTTATCGGTAGCAAATTTTGCAAAGTGGATCTTTAAGTGAGTAGTATTGACACACCTACAGTGCGAAGTAGACACTGGCCAGTTACATGTGAGAAATGAAATGAAAATATGTGCCCAGGAGCCTTGTTTCCTAAAATGTTCTGTGCTTTTCCTAAATCACCTGAAGCGAATGATGGGACGGTTCCTCCAAAAATTACTGAATTCATATTTCTTCTTTGTCCAACTGAGTTTGTGCTTCGTTTGTACTGAGTCAGAGAGATGTGAACATCCAACATTTATGTTCCCTTAAACTGTTACAACTCATGATTTGCAATGTTAGAATTATGTCTCAGACGCCCTGCTAAGCCCGCAGGACGGGACAGGTAGTTTAAGTTGTGGAAAGGGGCCAAAATAAGCGACTGTCAGTTACTCTCGAACATACAACCTTTTATTTGATCAAACATTACAAGAGCCAAGAAATATTTTTAAAAAAAAACCACAGCTTTAGTTTCTTTTTTTTATTTGTTGCTCGTGGGAATATTCCAACAGCCGACAACGAACTCCAAACGACACAACGTGAACAGGCGTGACCTACTGATAGATTAAGTCAAAACTCGACTTCCATGTCCAGGATCGGTGAGCCACGAACCTTGTAGCAATGGGAACAGCACCACACACTCCGACACCACATAGAGGCCGCCAGCGGGCCCGGTCAAACCACACACTGCAGACCAACTGCCCAAGCCCGGAAACGGTGAAAGGACCAAGTATATGTCGGCCGATAAGACGACCAACCGAACGAACAACAAACGGTCGTCCCACACCAATCTCCCTCCATCGGACAGTTCATGTGTGTCGCCAGCGGTCGGCGAGCACTGGCTGTCGGCGGTTCACCGGAGCTCCGTCCCCGACTTCACTGCTGCTGCGTCCCGACTGCACTGCTGGTCCGTCCCCAACTGACTGCCAGACACACGACGACTGGGAAATACACTCCTGGAAATGGAAAAAAGAACACATTGACACCGGTGTGTCAGACCCACCATACTTGCTCCGGACACTGCGAGAGGGCTGTACAAGCAATGATCACACGCACGGCACAGCGGACACACCAGGAACCGTGGTGTTGGCCGTCGAATGGCGCTAGCTGCGCAGCATTTGTGCACCGCCGCCGTCAGTGTCAGCCAGTTTGCCGTGGCATACGGAGCTCCATCGCAGTCTTTAACACTGGTAGCATGCCGCGACAGCGTGGACGTGAACCGTATGTGCAGTTGACGGACTTTGAGCGAGGGCGTATAGTGGGCATGCGGGAGGCCGGGTGGACGTACCGCCGAATTGCTCAACACGTGGGGCGTGAGGTCTCCACAGTACATCGATGTTGTCGCCAGTGGTCGGCGGAAGGTGCACGTGCCCGTCGACCTGGGACCGGACCGCAGCGACGCACGGATGCACGCCAAGACCGTAGGATCCTACGCAGTGCCGTAGGGGACCGCACCGCCACTTCCCAGCAAATTAGGGACACTGTTGCTCCTGGGGTATCGGCGAGGACCATTCGCAACCGTCTCCATGAAGCTGGGCTACGGTCCCGCACACCGTTAGGCCGTCTTCCGCTCACGCTCCAACATCGTGCAGCCCGCCTCCAGTGGTGTCGCGACAGGCGTGAATGGAGGGACGAATGGAGACGTGTCGTCTTCAGCGATGAGAGTCGCTTCTGCCTTGGTGCCAATGATGGTCGTATGCGTGTTTGGCGCCGTGCAGGTGAGCGCCACAATCAGGACTGCATACGACCGAGGCACACAGGGCCAACACCCGGCATCATGGTGTGGGGAGCGATCTCCTACACTGGCCGTACACCACTGGTGATCGTCGAGGGGACACTGTATAGTGCACGGTACATCCAAACCGTCATCGAACCCATCGTTCTACCATTCCTAGACCGGCAAGGGAACTTGCTGTTCCAACAGGACAATGCACGTCCGCATGTATCCCGTGCCACCCAACGTGCTCTAGAAGGTGTAAGTCAACTACCCTGGCCAGCAAGATCTCCGGATCTGTCCCCCATTGAGCATGTTTGGGACTGGATGAAGGGTCGTCTCACGCGGTCTGCACGTCCAGCACGAACGCTGGTCCAACTGAGGCGCCAGGTGGAAATGGCATGGCAAGCCGTTCCACAGGACTACATCCAGCATCTCTACGATCGTCTCCATGGGAGAATAGCAGCCTGCATTGCTGCGAAAGGTGGATATACACTGTACTAGTGCCGACATTGTGCATGCTCTGTTGCCTGTGTCTATGTGCCTGTGGTTCTGTCAGTGTGATCATGTGATGTATCTGACCCCAGGAATGTGTCAATAAAGTTTCCCCTTCCTGGGACAATGAATTCACGGTGTTCTTATTTCAATTTCCAGGAGTGTACTATCAGTCGCTCCAGGGATGGTACGACAGTGCACTTATCGATACACACTGCTGCCCGTGGGCAAGTAATGCAGGAAGTTAGTGACGCCAGTACATGAAATAAGAAAACGAGGCGGCAGTACCGTAACAGAAGATGACAGACAATAAATGGGATAAACGCGAGCTGTGCACGGCTCAATATGTCAGTTTCATGCCCCATTCGTGCAAAAGCCTGTGAAGTACATTGACGTGTCAGAAGTTACGGGACAGCGATATGCACATTCCCAGGCGGCAGTAATATCGCATACACAAAGTATGAAAGGGCAGTGAATTGGCAGAGCTGTCATTTGCACTCGTGTAATTCTTGTGAAATAATTTCCGACGTGATTGTGGCCCCATGGCGGCAATTAACAGAATTTGAATGCCGATTAGTAGTTGGAGCTACACACATGCGCACGCATGGGACATTCCATTTCGGAAATCTTAAGGAAATTCAATATTCCAAGGTCCACAGTGTCAAGAGTGCACTGAGGATATCACTTTCAGGCATTATATCTCACCATGGACAACGCAATGACCGACGGCCTTCAATTGACGACCGAGAGCAGTGGCGTTTCACTGGAGTTGTCAGTGCTATCAGACAAGCAACAGTGAGTGAAATAAATGCAGAAATCAATATGCGACGTGCAACGAACGTGTCAGTTAGGCCAGTACGGCACACTTTCGCGTTAACGGTCTATGTCAGCAGACGACCGATGCGAATGCCTTTCCTAACAGCACGACATCGCCCGCAGCGCCACTCCTGTGTTCGTGACCATGTCGGTTGAATCTTAGATGACAGGAAAACTGTGGCCTGGTCAGACGAGTGCCGATATCAGTTGGTAAGAGTTGATGGTAGGATTCGAGTGTGGCGCAGACCCCACGAGCCATGGATCTTCTTCAGTCTTTAGCAGAATTCGAATTTATGTAACGCACGTTTTCATTCATCATATACCCTCGCCACTATGTCAACTAGCAACTGCATAACGATAAGTACTGAGTTTCGTATGCTGTTTTAGGGCCTCTTTTATTTTGGGGACCCTCTACGAGGATGGGTTATTCAGTTTGGCATTTGTTTATACTGACCATGCAGCCATCTACTTATTACGGTGACGTATCCAAAAGTTCTAGAAATCCGAATTTACACGTGTAAATGGTTACGAGTCCACTGTAACATCAACGGTCGTCTCTCCATACACCCCACTTTAATCGGCATGGCAAATGGCTGCGAGCTGAGTAGCTCGGTTATCTACTGGTCAGCGTGTCTCCAATTTCATATTACCGTAAGTTTTAGTTTTCACCATAGCTGAGTGAAAGAGCAGAGGGTCTGAAAGCTTGCGAAAACTGCCGCGCAGAGACGCTAAATCTTGAAGCAACTTTTGGAGACAACGTTTCAGGTCATGCAGATACGACTCGCATATGTGTTTCAAAAGCGGGCGAGCGTCGTGTGGTAAAGTCGCGTTGTAAAACGGTCTTAGCGTATGATGACATGTGTAACTTATTTTCCGCAGTCCTTCCGTGGGCTCTGCGCTGCTCAGAAGAATAGGAGAAACATGACTTTAGGCGTCTGTCATACTCCACTGGACAATAATTAATGACTGCGTATGTTACCAAATTGTACCTTTGGATTTCAAAGATTGAGTACTCAAGAAAACATCATTACGGCCTCGTTTATTTAATGACAAGAACGGGAATGTTGGTCACGTGTCTTACTTAAAGTGGAAACAATCATTCGTCACGTCATCCTGGACTTTCAGAGGTTCAGTAATATGTATGCCCTGTATGCCCTCCTTGACACCTAAATGTCTTACTCCGTATACGTCTGCGGAGGTCACACTGTGGTAACCTTCCCCTTTCTTTAGCGAGAGCCCTTGAGAATTCTTGAAGGATCTGTAGTGGAACGGGACGACGTCGAACACGTCTGTCAAGCCCCACACATTTCGATGGGGTTTACGTTGGGACTCACTGCTGGTCTTTCCATTACTTCAATGTCGAGGCTTCGCAAGATATCCCTGCTGTCTCCCTCCACATGGGTCCTAGCGTTATCGCGCTTGTTAAGGAATTAAGGAGCCTCTCCCTTGTGCAGCTGCCACGACACAGTCCAAGAGGACCGGTTCGATCTACTGCCTGGCAGAAAAACGGCCATGGACAATGACAAGGTCCGTACTGCTGTCAACACACACCACCTCAGTTCCATGGCCGAATCAGTCGATTTCCTGGCGAACACTGCAGATACCGCTTATCACGGCGTCTCCACACAGGAACGCGGCTATCTCCTAATTTCAGAGGAAATCTGGACTCGTTTCTGAATAACACGTTTCGCTGGTGACGAAGTTGCTAGTTGACTTGGGAACGATAGAAATGAAGGCGAGATGCGAGATGTCAGGTCAAATTGGGTAATCGAACAGCACTTCTGGTTCATAAGCTCCTTTCTCGTAATCTGTTCTCTGTAGTCTAATCGGACACAGCGACTCCTGTGGCCGTTCTGAGATCGTCTTTCAGTGCTCTGACCGTAGTTGTAAGCCGCCGCAATGCAGATATGGGCAAATATTGCTTTCTACGATGGTTGTAATGCGTCGACGACCTTTTCCAACTCTCCATGTGTACTGCCCTGTAACCCCGTACCGTGTCCATAACCTACGGATGACACCGTCATCTGCAGCAACACGAGGGAAAGTCCATCTTTCTTGGATGAAACAGACTGCCGTTGCAATTGCATTAAGTGTCGTTATGCATGTGCTCAGTTGAATACTGTGTCCACAAATGACAACTGCTGCCGGTGTATCTCACTAAAGAACACTGGGACACCGGCACTTTCTGAGTGGCAAACTGATTCTGCAACGCATAAGACGCGATAGATGGCGAATGACTTCAGTCGTTGCATATACTGAAGGCGAAGACCACAGACACTGCCTGCGTAAAAACAGACTTAACATACCGGACTTTGATACACGTGTTTCGCTAATTCTTTTGAGCAGTATATTTCATATACTTTGTCGTTTATGGAT
Source organism: Schistocerca cancellata (assembly GCF_023864275.1). NCBI lineage: Eukaryota > Metazoa > Arthropoda > Insecta > Orthoptera > Acrididae > Schistocerca > Schistocerca cancellata. The sequence goes on from NC_064631.1 coordinate 216,497,947, forward strand.
GTTCATTTATTTCTTTATTTATTGCTGCTAACAAACTAGACCTGCAGTCACGTGGCTAATGGAAGTTGTGTAATACAAATTGTAATTGTTTATATATTGAAGAATGCATTCGTACTATCATTATTCGGTGTTGAACAAAATTACTTGCTGGGAGAACAAGAAACCACCGTCTAACACCTAAATATCGCTCGTAACAAGTAGTCGGAAGCAAGAGGTAGCTCTTGATCAGAGTTTACCAAGATGGTCAGTAGATGTTTTTTGTCACTGTCGGAGCTCATCCAGATAGTTTATTGGACTAACGAACACTGGTACCCTGTGTTCTCTGCCACACACGTAGCACAACGACTTGGGGGGGGGGGGGGGAGAGGGGATCGGATGTAAATGTACAAGGGTTATTCTGAAAGTAACGTCCGATCGGTTGTGAAATGGAAATCACAGTGAAATCAAAAATTTTTTATTTGCAACAGTTTGCTACACCTTCCAGCTACTTCTGTACATAGTCGCCGCTCGGACTTACACACTTACCCTAGCGCTGTACCAACTTTCCATTACCCTCTTCAAACAAGGCAACGGCCTGTGCTTTCCACCAATTCTCTACGCTGGCGGGCAGCTCGTTGTCTATGCCAGAACTGTGCCTTGATATCCAGCGGTTCATGAGAGCAGAGATGAACATCAGAGGGGGAAACATCCGGACTGTATGATGGACGACGAAAGCCTTCCCTTCGAAACCGCTGCAGCAGCATCTTCGTTGCCCCTGCAGTGTGCTGCCGAGAATTGACACGAAGAAGGAAATACATGGCAGTCCCGTTTTGTAGGTTGAATGAAATCAGGCCACACCTCCCCGTAGGCATCCGTAGTTGGTGGGAGGTACTATTTTCTAGGCTCACTGGGCGCTCAGAACTGAAAACAGCGACGTGACGCGATCAACGAGCATACTAGAGACACCGCCCATTCTTGCAATTTTCACTGTGGTTCTCATTTCGAACCCAATCGGACTTTACTTCCCGAATAGCTGTCGTATGCCAAGAAACCACTATTTATATTGTTCATAACAAGCAGTCGAGACAAATGGTAACTACTGACCAGATTTTTCCAAAATCGACATTAGACGTTTTTGGTGGCTGTCCTAAGGCACGCAGGTGGTTAATTGGACTAAGTAGTATTGACACACTGTGCTCTCTGCTATACACGTCGTACAATGGCTGGGACGATCGGATGGAGATCTAGATTTGTTACGACAGGCAGCGTTTGCGCTATTTTCATCACAAAGTGCGCTTCCTCTTGCTCTTGGTAACCCGGAGACCAACGCAATATAAAAGACACTTTAAATATAATCTGCGTAGAGCCAAGTATTCGTATCGATAAGGGCGCGCGTCTAGTGCGCCTCAGCAAATTACGAAGTTGTTGCTTTCGCAGAAACAGCGGGAGCGGGCCTGGGGGGAAAAGGAAGGCTGGCCTTTAGAGCACTAACGTGCCTCGAGAGGCGGACGGGAAGTGCCTACACGGCCTCTTTTGAATTTAATTTCCTGTAGCGAGGGCTCATATCGGAAATGGAGAGAGAGCCGGTTTCAGGAACGCGAAAGCTTCGAATTTCGATCTCGCCCTCTCTCTTTTTTTTCCTCTGTTCTGTTCTTTTTTTATTCGATATTCTCCCCTCGGCGTTCTTGGGTGTCGGTGGAGGACGAGATGGAGGAGGAGGAGGAGGAGGGAGAAGAGTAGGAGGAGGAATTTTTTTAATTCGGGCGAGACAGGAAGGCAGGCAGGCGGCCGAAGAAGCGGCAAGTCAGCGCGGAGGCGGCGGTGGCGGCGGCGGGCACCAATGGTCGCGTGTGGCGGGCCCCGCCCCCTGCGCGCCGCGGGGGAGGAGCGACGCGCCGCCATTGGCCGGCGCGGCCGCCGCCGCCCGCCCCCGCGCGCCGGCGGGCCCGCGGCTGCGGTGTCCGCGGTGGCGGCGTCGGCAGCAGCGGCGGCGGTAGCGGCGGCGCAGCAGACGGCGGCCTCATTAGCGGGCTCAGTGTGCCCTGCGCTGCGGCCGCGTGCACCGCCAGCCAGCCAGCACCGCCTGCGCCTCCGAGCCAGCAGCGCCGCGCCTGCCATGCTCAACAACCTGGCCGTCAGCCTCAGCGGCGGCGGTGAGTTCCAGTGGCACGCTCTAATTGCGTTACGCTCTCTCTCTGCCTGTCTCTCTCCCTCTGCCGCGCCGCCGCCAGCGCCTCCACTGCCGCCGCTCTCTCCTCCGGCCCGCTCATTAGGAACTTCCCTTTTGATAGGTGAACTAAGGGATTAAATTGAGTTAGGACCGCCGCGCCCCAAATTAAACCCAATTCTGAAGGTAGCCTATTCCGACGGCGGCCGCTAAATACGATCAATTTACGGCGTCGGCCGTGCGTAGGAGGCTGTGGGGCCGGCTTGCGCTGGCCGGCAGTCGCCGTGGGCCGCGGTCGCGAGTCGAGCCCGGCCGGGCCTCCTCCTCCTCCTCAAGACGGTGCCGCCGCCGACCGTCTTGTGCCGCGTCTCCCGATCGAGACACGTTCTCCGTCCAGTGAAAGCAGTTTTGCCATCGCCGATCCGAGATAACGCTTCTCGGGTCTTCCAAGTTCTCCATAGTTGATCAGTAGTGACAGTGAACTTACGTTGGACGCAGAACAATTTTACGCTTGTTCTCCATTGTGCTACTACAAGCCGTTACTGAAGTAAGGTAAACGTAAATACGAGCCGAGCTGCTGTTAACAACAATCTTTAACTAACGGTTACTTCAGCTGACAGGTCGTTTAAGTAGGATGGGGTTTTCCGCCAAGGGCTTTTCAGAAAATAAGGACCGACAGGACGCGAAATCGAAACAGTGAAAATCCGATGAAGCTTTGCACAGATGTGCTGGCAGTGTATCTAACATGCCGGTCGATTGCATCTAGTTGGTCTTTTTAGTTCTGAGTACACAGTGAGCACATAAAGACACTTACAACAGTGGCTCCCGCCAAGTATAGGCGTCTTCCGTGAGGTTTCGCCTGATTTCATGCAACCCTACATAACATAAATGTCATGCGTTTCTACTACGTTTCAATTCTCAGCAGCACACTGCAGGAGCAATGAGGAGTACCTGCAGCGTTTTCGATAGGACGTGTTTGATCATCCACCATACAGCGCAGATTCGGTTCACTCTGGTTTTCATCTCTACTCACCTGCACTGCTGGCAATGAAAACAGCATTTCGGTACAGAGAATGAACTACAGACCAGTGAGACAAGTGACAGAAAGCGTAGGCGGCAGCCTTCTATGACGAGGGTATTTAGGAAGTTGGTACAACAGTACGACTAATGCCTAAGTCGGAGCAGCGGCAATATACAGAAGTAGCTGAAAGTTGTAGCCAGCTATTGCAAATCAAACATTTTTGCTTTTCACTGTGGCTTCCATTTCGCGACCGATCGCACCTTACTTTCTGAATAGCCTTCAGACAATAATAACGAGTACAAATACCACTATAGCGTAATGAGGAACCAAGCTGAAGTGAGCCACATATACATTATGCTTGTCCACAAGAAAACAACATTTCGTGCATACGTACGTTGCGGAAAACTGAACAGAACCCGCAGTGACAATCAGTAGTTTGGCTCGCTTCACCTTGATTCTCTCTCATTATCTTACAGGGTCATCAGTTCTCGTGAGGCTAGGCATAGATACGCATGCTAATGAAACATTTTCATGTCTAACTAAGCGCTCAGCCAAGTCCGACACACGTATCACCTGAAGATATCAGTGGCCATAAGCGATAAAGGAATTGAAGTATTTCTTTTTAGCAGCTGAGGTGGTGTTTCCATATACCAATGAGAATTTGTAACCTCTACAGACATCCACCCACCACTAGAACTGCGCTCGTGGATCAAGCAATACACTTTTAAGCATTCTCGTACTAGGTAAATCTAATACCTAATAGGTACATAGGCTCTCTCAGCCAGTCTCGATAAAGTTGTTTTCTGCGCCCCCAAAACCAACGGTGTTAACTTTTTCATATTTGCCATTTTACTGAAAAAATTCATCAGTAGGCACATTGTCCTTATTAAGTAAGACGCTAATTTTAGTCAATGCTCACATAAACTGTTTAATAGCTGTATCCATTTCGACTGATTAGTCACATTTGGTTCATTTAGTCTATGGCATTGCATGCAAATAGGGGCATGGACGTAATAGACAGGAAACCGCATAAAGCTATAAAAGATCTAACATTTTTCACAAAAACTTATATTTAAATGTATCCATGTTGTAAGGTTGTTATTTGAGGGCTGCGACTATATTGTAAGGTTTTTAGGAAATAATATATACTACAAAGTCACTTGTTACTACTATTTTATTAGCAGAACGCGTTTCGGCAGCATGCTGCCATCATCAGGTGCATTTATAGTTAGTTTTCACATTGTAAATAATCTGAAGATAGTATTCTTTTCTGTGTGTTGCACCGAGGTTATATGCCGAAAAAGACGCCGGTTAAGGAAGATAAATATGTTGTAATGTGTATATAACATATTCATCTCGCAGAATAGGCACACAACAAAGGAAACTAACCTCACTTCACATTCATTAAAATGTAAAACTGTAAATGGACCTGTAGATGGCAGCATGCTGCCGAAACGGGCCGTGCTAATAAAATATTGGTAACAAGTGACTGTTGCTATATATATTATTTCATAAAAAGCAAACAATGTAGAAGTTTAAGAAATTGTATGTCTACGTAAAGATGTTCATTCCTTTCCAGCACCCGTGCTGATGCCTCCAGGAAGTCAGTTCAGTTTCCCTTATGAGAGTCAAATGTTCAAATGTGTTTGAATTTCTAAGGGACCAAACTACTGAGGTCATCGGTCGCTAGACTTACACACTACTTAAAGTAACTTATGCTAAGAACAACACACACACCCATGCCCGGGGGAGACTCGAACCTCCGGTGGGAGGGTTATGAGAGTTCAAAGGAGTTTCGCTCCGAAGAAATGCTGAATGGAATGTATCAGCGTGGCAAGCCACAGTTCGGACATATTATTTTTCCCCACTTATGTAGTGAATCTAGGCACTTGCTATACCCTGTGCGCGTCCGGTTTAATGCCGTCCACTGTCTTTGGTTCAAATCATTTCCCGGAATGTTCAGGTTGCAGCTTTGCAACCGTTGTTCTAGCGGTTCGATTTTTTTTGTATTCTAGTCACACTTCCAATACACTCTTGATCTGTAACAATCGTTTTAGAGTTATTTAGATGGACGTAGCGACGGTTTCCGTCACTTAAAACGTTTGCGGTTCAGTTGTCGAAGATTTTTGTGGGCTGGTAGGCGTGGATTTTCGACAATATTTCTAAATTCGTGTTGTAGAGAATCTTTTCTAAGCATCTCCAGAGGTAAAAATTCACACAACACCAGAAGCCAATACGTAGGTTCAAAAATGGTTCAAATGGTTCTGAGCACTGTGGGACTTAACTTCTGAGGTCATCAGTCCGCTAGAACTTTGAACTTCTTAAACCTAACTAACCTAAGGACATCACACACATCCATGCCCGAGGCAGGATTCGAACCTGCGACCGTAGTGGTCACGCGGTTCCAGACTGACGCGCCTAGAACCGCACGGCCTATACGTAGGTGTAGATCTTATAGTCCCAGTCTCATGGTGGTATTCAGCTACCTGTCAAAAAGCTTGGAATGACAGATTTTGATCCATATCGGGTCACAAGACTCGACTACACGGAATACTGAAGCAAGCAATGAGATACGAAGAGTTTCTCCAATTGCTCCCCAAATAGCCCCACATAGTTTCTGAATGATGTTATTTCGAGTTGATATTTTTCCTGCGGTATTCTCAAGGGTTTATCTGTACTTGAGGGTGTGCTGAAGTGTCATCCCCAGATACTTGGGATATTTGTTATGATTCTAGGTACCACTTCCAAACAGCATACTGGTTCTTGCAAAATAGACCAACGTCCAGGTGGTGCATCTGTGCAACGTGGTACGGCAAAATTGTCTGCTGATTTGTGTGCCAAATTATACATAGGACCTTTTGGCAAACAACACGTGTAAATCACCAGGCATAATCAATAGACTGTAAATACTTCTTAGCTGCATCAAAGCATGCTAGGAGGCGACGTGTCGGTGAGACTCCTACAAGAGTACTGCACAAGTTTTTATTGGATATTGGCTATGAGTACAGTCTAAACTGATACAGCTATTCAACAATTTATGTTAACATTGATTGAAATAAACTTCATAATTTCATGGCCTAAGATACTCGAAGGTATCGGTTACTACTGCTGTAACATTTTGTATCTTAATTCGTTGCCCGCCTGTTTTGTTGGATCGAGGCGTACCTATTACAATAAAGCCAAGCAAAGCTAACGTCCTCCATTGTGCTGTATAAATGATTGCTCGTCATTTTTTCTAATGGGACATTTTGTCCGACAGATGGTCTGATATCCAGGACTTGCATGTCCCTTTGTGAGTGTGTGTGTGTGTGTGTGTGTGTGTGTGTGTGTGTGTGTGTGTGTCGAATGATTACTCTGTAGGTCTTTCAGTCCTGTTTTTCTGTTTTTACCCGGTAAGCTATCTTCAGCTACAGTCAAGGAAAACAGTCGTAATTCCATGTATGCTCTACTCCCTTCTCCAAACTGCACACAATGTTCCCAACTTCTTTTATTATCTAATCCAACCGAACTCTTTATTCGAAGAATTGTTTTTCATATACAGACTTGAATTTCGTTAAGCGCAAGTAGTATCAGCTGCTCTGACACACTACCTCTCGAAACAATATGTCAGGGCACGAAGCTACTCGGAGTGCTACAACTAACCCGATTAATCCATAAATTGTTCTTACGAGATATACCTTCGTTCCTGTGGCACCTAATTGCCTCTTGTCAGTGACAGCGGGTTACTCTTCGGCATTAGATGTTAATAGTCGTAGTGATAAGGCGTCGTCTCAACAAAGCCTTGACTCTGTGCACTGAACTTTCACTGTAGCCAGTCCCTGCCTGAGGTAGCTGTCGCCGTCTACATTGTGCTGATTGCTGCGATTTATTGCCTTAACCGTCAACTTGATAGCGAATAAGTCGCTAGACATTACGGCTATGTAAATGCTGTACTGTTTTACTGTTAAGTGTGTCTTAAAAGAAACCTTAGCAGCATTTCCTTATTTCTACACAATTTTTTCGAAGAACTATTAGTCTTATTTTCAAGAGGTATGAGCTCTGAACACTCCTCGTTCAACAATCGAAGTATTATAATATAAGAATCCTCGGTTTCAACCACTGGGGCAACTCTCCCGATACATTACGTTAAAATTCAGTATACAGAGCACTTACTGCAGCATAAAACAGTATAATATTGAAATTACCTAATTTACATGTTAAATGCAATGCCAGCAAAATAATTAATTATATTATTAACGCCATTATTCTTAGAAATCTGTTGCTATCAGCATAATATTCTTTTGAGCAGTTACGGTTTACTGATTACGTATATGGTACTTTCAAACTGAATGGAAGTTTTCGTGTTCTTGGAGTCAAGAAAATCATTCGACTTTTTTTTTTTAATGCAAGAAGGAAAGTACATTCAGCCCACCTCAACTGCGTCGTCTGCTCCCTGTATTAGTAGAGAGTGGAATCCCCGTCTTTCGCTTTTAAGAGTAAGTGTAATTTAGAATTTTGTTTTATGTGCTACATGGTACAGTCACCATTTTGAAACAGAGTGTGTCAACATGTAAAGCGATGGCGCAGCTTTACATTTTTAATTCTTACTTTCCCCAAAATGTCATTGTGTTTTTCAGAATACAGCCTAAATAAAATGCTGATTATTGATTTCAAAGCTACCATCTTCTCGTAAAGTAATCCAGTGGCATTTCTCTTTATTTACTTTTTCTACACTGTTGTAGTTATAGCAAGCGCTGCTGTTTTACGTAACTGGTATCTTCATTGTGATTCGGTGAAAAACATTTCTTAATTACTCGCCATAAACAAGTAACCCGGTCGCTAAGTGGTAAGCCTCACACTATCACTACAGATCACCTGCAGTCGATTCTATGATTTGTTTTAGTACCTGTCGTCTCCTTCAGCTGGTCTGTGTTCTGTGTGCACGAAAAATTCCAAGACGGAACGTCGTCTGGCTTACACATTAAATAACTGTGTCTCCTCTCCGAAAGCTGGCTGAAGAAGTCAGTTCACAGTTACGATAAGGCCGTGCGCAGTAAAATGTTTTGGTTTGAGGGCAATCTTCGGGTTGAAAGCAGCTTTACTTTAGTTACGATATAAATATTTCTTTCTTAGATGCCAATAAAGGGCTTCCGAAATTGACAGCAAGCGTAACTCATATTAACATATAATTTCTCTTTCCACATTCAGCATGTAAAATCGTTTTTCTGTGTATGTACCTAGTTTACTTTTAGTCATAAATTGTTTTCATTTACGAGCGAGAACGTACTCTCGAATTATAAATGTTAACAAAATGAAAGCTGCAGCGCAATCGTTACTTACTTCAATTTTAATGCTTTGTTTTGCTTTTAACTACTGAAGGAATTCTTGTACCTGATTTACTGACTGTATTAGATAATGCACCACTTTCATAGTTTTTTTCTACATTATTCTCAATTAATCAAAACTAAATAGATCATCCTTATGAAAATCTGCATCACATTACATTAGTACTCCTGTACTACCTCAAACAACATCTTGTTATCTGGTAAGGCAAGCCGAAGGGAGATACGTGGTGCCAGCATTTTCATTGAATATTTACATTCGATTCAATACCGCCTACGTCGAAATTTCCTTTTCGCACTCATCAAAATTTGCATCAAATGTTTCAAGGATAACCGGTGGCATATCTCTTAACAATGAAATAAAATATTTGAAGGTAAAGTAAGTTTACTGGCGGGTAATACAAATGACTCGACACTTATTAATGAGAATTGTAACATAATGAAGTGGCAACAACCGTCCTGCAATACTGTACGTTTCGGCAGTAATAATGTATGTGTCTAAACTACCTGAACTAAATATTGTTAATACACTGTAGTTAGTAGATATGGCAGTAAATAGCGTGAAATATGGGATTCCATTATCAGGGTCTTATAAAAAAATATGGAATTAGCAAGTTGTTACTTCCAAAAAAAATTGTAACGTAAACAGCACAGTAGTTCTTTCAATGTCCTGCTCGAACGCCAACTTTTAATAAGTGTACGAAATGAAATATGAAACTTTAATCAAGACAACTGAAGAGAAAAAAGTCACCGACTGTTAAATTTTCGGCATTAGGGCCCCGAATAGAATTACTATTGGGATTCGTTGTAGCTGAGGACTGGAAATCATGCTAATGAACCACCGACGCGATTATCAGTTACACTATTTCTAAGCCTATACAGCCCCACAATTGTCCAAACGAATGTCAACAGTAGTTACTGGTGAGAGATCAGACTTTACCTCTACACATTTCCTCATGGGTGTACGATGATGCGGCATACCATGAATATCGTAAAGCTCTGTTTCTTTTTTTTTTTTTTCCAGCACTCAGACTGAAAAAAGATTTATTTTCTGGAGGGTCTGCTTATGAAGCAACTTCAAAATCTTAAATAATTCCAGATGCAATCGCACCTGCCTGATGCCCGAAATACGAATTGCCTGCAGTCAACTGAAGATTATCAGTACGTACTTACTGGTAGCTAACTGCTACGTAATCACTGTAGTAAGTTTAATGTTGTCACTGAAACGTTTCCTTGGTGTACACGCTCGGTGGCTTCAGCTTTGAAGGAATGTGGCTGTCGACAGTTTCCACTGTTTTAAAAGTCATTTTCTCTCCTTGACAATAAAACGTGGACGGTAATTTGAGTTTCGAATTGCCTAGCAGTGTTTACTAACGGGTGTGGACAGAAATCAAATAGTTGACGCTTGGTGGCACGATTTGTGCACCCGGGGGATTTCCTGCTGTTTATCTTCGTGTATTTTGGAACTGTTCACCATATATAAAATATCTGACGAGGTTCCGCTATAGCTGTTGAATATTCAGCACTTATTAAATCGATATTTGGAACGTGTAGCTTCCAAAGGGACTTCTCTTATTTGTTAGTCGAAGGATGTGGCTTTTCCCTTTATTTGGCTTTTGAACTTTATTCATTTAGTTACAAATGAATGAATGACGCTTTCAGTCTAATACAGTTGGCAGGTAACAATGTGACTTATTTAAGGGACAGACTACACGATGGCGAAGCCTACGTAGATTTTGCCTTATATTCTGGAGTATACACAGGAAATATACAGTAACTGCACAGTTACAACCGATGTTGATAACTGATGAAAGCTGTACAAGTGTTATACTTGTTGAAAAAAAACGCTGAATATCAAGCTCCAGCACGAAAATCCATTGAACAGATGTAAGGCCCAAGTCTTACTTCTGTATAGTGTTCTACCGGCAAAAAACAGTAGCGGCAAGTCGCTTTGTCGGGGCCTAGTGTGGTCCACAAAGACAGTAAAGTACCGCACGGGAAAGAACAACATACTGTACAAAAAAACTGTGAAGTCGTAACAATAGTGCGGCAATGACACATCGTCATGTTTAGCCTTATAAATGCGCCTAATAGCTGTTCTGTAATATTATCACAATACATTTTGTGCTCTAGTGGTCTAGCGTTTGCGTTTGATCACTAGCTCTCGACAAAACTCATTCATCAGACAAATTAAGGTTTATTGCTCTGGTGCCATTTTCCTCCATCCACCAGAAGTCACAGAACAGTGTAATTTGCCCATAAAAGCGAAAGCAACGCGTAAAACGCAACACACATTTTAGAGACAAACAACTGCGCAGCGACCGCTTAGTCGATTCAGTTAACTATACGGCTCCGTTACTCCTGCTTTTGTAAATCAATAACACCAAAAAAAGATTTTGTGTTTAAAAAGACTGGTGGAATGCAGTCCTACTATTTTTCCCACTTTAGCAGTTCAAAAACTAAAGCTAAATTCGAAATATGAGATTCCAGAAGTGGAGGTATTTATTGAAAACCCGGCTGCATTCCCGTAAGTTGTTTAAAGAATGATGATTCGGTAAATTTTGACATTATTGACAGAGTTCATCAATCAACACGTCTCCTAACAGACACAATGTTTTAACAAAAAAAAATTGTACATGTACCTCAATTTGAATAAATAAGCATATTTCCGCATTCGACTGACAAACAGTTTTCCTATAAGGGGCGAACAGAAATTCGAAGGCCGTGCTCTCCTGAATCGGTAGGTCAATCAGTCAAAATCGCCGTGAGCCTTGAGGCAATCATGCTACCGACTCACAGGTTGAGGACACCCGTTTGTCAAAACACGGTGTCCTGCTGCGTGAAGAAGCCCGTAACTGGCCGTTGCACATCATAATCGGACAGGAAACGCCGACCATTCAAGGCCTTTTTTTAAGGGACCGAAGGCGTGATAATCGTACGGGTAGAGATCAGGACTACAGGACGGGTCCTCGAGTGCACTTCAGTTGGCGTAGCTTCTGCGTTACATTTCCGATACGGGGACGTGCGTTATCATGAAGCAGCACCATCCCTTGTGAACGCACTATTTCACAACGGTGGTTTTCGACAGACATACTGCCCCGGATACATAGTTCATTCTTCAATTATCTCTGCCGATGTTTGTCCTTCGGTAGCCAAGGAAAGAATAGCAGCACGTTGGTCCTCTTTATACCCATCTGGTAATAACGTCGCCATAGTCCTGTTTCCGCATTTACTGCACGCACGTCGGAAAGGCACGAAAGCCACATTAATCCCTTGCATATGTGTCGGTGCTTTTATACGGGCATCGAAATCGCGCTACGATGCTTATACGCTGCGGCAACGCCCTCAGATTGAAACTTTTTTGATCGTCCATTGTAATAACGGACTTTTCTAACGCAGCGCGGCAGAACAATTTTATAATTAACGGTTAAAAACACACAGATTGCTAATGTTCTCCTACTCTAAAGGAGTCACCATTTGTGCACTTTTCACACTTGAGACGATTTTTATTTAAATGAATAAAGTAATGAATTATATAGTCTAATAATATTATTAAATACTATTTAGCCTCTTTTTCTGTTAATGGTAACAAAACATTATAATTATAGCAAGAATAGATGAGTACTTCCTGCTGTTCATATTGAGAAATCGAACACCAACGACGAGAAATAGTTTCTATCGGCTGCCAGAAGACCATATATCAGTTAAGAATAAAATATTAAGTAATTATTTGTGCACATTCCTGAGACCTTCACGGCGTTTGACACTTTTTGAGTGTGTTACAATCTCATAAAGCCCGTAGCTTTAGAAATGCTTAGAGTAAAATTTTATGTAAATGGAATATTATGCTCATAAAACTAGAACATTGACACTGATAAAGTGGTGGTGTGTGATGCTGCGCCATCAGTCAGGCTTGACTGGTAACAGATTGTCAAAATGAATCGCATTTTAATAAGGACAGACGTACTGTTTTCAATAATAAGTTAAAACTGATTATGTGTTTCAATCGCAAATATATTTAAAATAAATAAATAACTCTTAATAAAACTGATTTGTTGTTGATTTCCACAAAATTCCGAATGAAGAGGTTATCAACAGGCAATAATTTATAAGATACATAAAGTATTTTCACGGACGTCTATTGATTAAAATTAATTTTCGTTATTTTCTGAAAGACTTGTCGCGACGAAATTCAAAACAATCTATTTCATGTATTGTACAGCGTCACAGTTTGACAACCAGAGACAGTATGAATAATAACCTCCATCAAGTTTTTACCATCTCAGCATTTGTGTTCACAAAAATACGTTTCACAGTGCAGTTTCGAAACTTCAGTCACTCTTTGTGAAGACTGTTCAAATTTTTTCCTAATTCCCTACACTTAAAATTCTCTCTTAATGAATATACAGTGTAGATACACTAAATGTACTAACTACTTCAATTACACTACCCAATTTATACGCCCGTACCATCTTCCCGAAGAAAGTAGTATATAGACTCCACCCTTGGGCAGTACTCAGTTTACGTCACAAGTATTTATAATTCATAAAATCCTCATAAAAAATCATTATGTTCCAGGGTTGCTTTTGGAAGGTCCTTAAAACACTGTTTCAAATGCAGAAACAATTTTCATTAATAGCCTCATTTATTGTCCTTGAATATTGAATCTTTCTAGTATTAATACAAACAATTGATTGTGTTTATTTCAGTACAACCAGTACTAAAATTTAATTTTTTGCTTTTCTTAGTCACAAGCGTAAGAAGCGAGAATAACATATAACCGAATGGGTCAGTTTTATTTCCAGCTGCTATCGTCTCAGAAACAGGGTATATATTGCCGCAGATTGCAATAGATATTATTTGGGTAGGAAACTATCAATTTTGTAGTAGTTCACTTATGAAATACTTTTATAGCGTCTGATTCGGTGCTACTATTTCGTTCATTAGCTCCTATTCGATTTCTCTGGCATAATCATTTATATTTAGCAATTTCTATTTCCATTGATATCATATCCCTATCAAACTACAAACTCTACTCCAAAACATAATTTTGTAACGGGAGAAGTAGAGATGTCCAAAAAGCTTCTCAATCTTGCACAATACAATGTTACTCATTTAAATTTGATAATAACAGAGTTGCGTAGAATGTGGATGCCCTAGATGATAAGAAACTAATATCAACACAAAGAGAAGTAAGTACGAAATCATAAAACAGTCTTTATCAGCGTTCACCTAAGCAATTATCTGACATTAAAATTAGGCCTACAACTCCACAAGCCTGGTTACAGTTCACGAAAACACTATACGGAATTCTGACTATTTTATTTTCTAAGATAAAACAGAAGGCAAGTATTATGTTTGCAGAAGCATTACTGATTGTCCGGCTTAGCTGTATTTCGAGCCACTAAACAGACGGGTGCTGTCAAGATATTCATTTCATCCGCTTCACTCGTACCTTAGCGCGGAGTACCAGCAGCTCTACGCCAACTCACTAAATTTGTGGTGAAATTAGTCTCACTTGGCTGTCAACGGAATCAAGGTCCCCTTCCAATTTCGAGCTCTATTACTGCCATTGCAATTTTCTTCCCTTCGATATCGGTATATGCAGGCTTTTATCAAGCTTCTTCTTCGTATCCGATTTCCACGAACTTAACTGAGATAGCGTTTCTGCAAGCTTTCTTTATTAATTGGTCAAAGAAAAAGAACGGAAATTTAAGAGGAGATCGATAAAGATAAGGAAAGATGAATGGATAGGGCATAGGATTAGAAGGAAGATGAGTCCTACAATACCAGTGTCGTGAATGTCGAAGTATACAATGCAATCACATTGAGGCCAGGAGACCAGGAACAGGAAGGATACAGTTACAGATGGAATAAATCTGGAACTCGTAAAATATTCCAGTATTAATTGGAAAAGTTATTTATGCAGTTGCTCAATCATACTTGATGCCTTGAAAAAATCAAGAAATATGGAAGGCAGCAAGAATTATACGTACAAACAAGAAAGGAATGAAGAAACTCCTAAATTAGAGGGATATGACCACTTTAAATGCTGTTTGTAAAGATTATTCATCTTTCGTTAAAAGAAAACTCCACCCAATAGCAGAAACATTTTTACGAGGGCAGCAATGCGGCTCTCCTAAAAGCAGGTCACGTGCAGATGCAACATTTGCTTCAAAAGAATTAATAGAAGAGAGAAAAATTCAACAAGCCACTATTCACGTTCTTCCTACGATAAGGAAAGTAACATGAAATTGTGGGAAATATTCACTGACTACAATGAACATCCAAAATTAGTATAAATGAAAAGTTATTGACTGTAAACCAGGGACTAAAACAACGGAGTAATCTTTTAACAATTCTTTAAATATATGCAGATTGATAAACAACAGCCCTAAAAGCTTGTGAGTGTGGTGCAGAGTACATTGTGGTGGCCAATAATTGTTCAGATAAAATTCGAGACGTTGCGACGTTTCTGAGTTAATTAACACTGAAATTAGCCCATTAAGCCGTTGCGAGCACATATTCAAGCGGTCTCCCAGATACAATTAGTGTCCGTTGTTCTGGCAGCGCTGATGACAGCGTGCGAGACTGCTTAGCCTTTGGATCGGATTCGATTCTTACTGCCGTCCCATGTCCAATTTTTGTATCGCTGTCTTGTTTGGTTTTAGGAATCCAAACGAAGATCTCGTTTGGCGACACCGTCTCTGGCGGACCGCTTGAATTTGCGCCCGCAACCGCCTGAATGGCTAACTTGAGAGCTAATTAACTCGAAAAGGGGGCAACGAATCAAATTTTTTTTCTTAACAATTATTTCTCTGTACAATCTACCTTGCAACACCCTTACTAGCGCTTCATAATGTTTCTAATCACCGTGTATGGACCGATATCAATAAAATTCTAGAAGAATAGAATTCTGAAAACCCCTAGAAAATGGATGTGGGAAGGAACAAATTTAGGAACACTATTTTATTTGCAAATGACCAGGTTCTCCCAGTAGACAGTGAAAGCGCTTCACAATAAAATGTGTGTCAATTGAATAAAGTTTTACAAACTTATCAAGTGGTTACATCTGTAAATAAAACAAAATTAAGCAATGGAAGGGAAACAAATGATAAGAAAGAAACTGTGGTAAACAACAAAATAAACGAACAGGTTATCTCGGGACACAGATATCAATATGCGAAACTAATTTATATTTGGTTCAAAATATACGGAAATGTAAAGCTACCAATGTTTATATA
This sequence comes from Schistocerca cancellata, assembly GCF_023864275.1. Taxonomy (NCBI): domain Eukaryota; kingdom Metazoa; phylum Arthropoda; class Insecta; order Orthoptera; family Acrididae; genus Schistocerca; species Schistocerca cancellata. The sequence continues at coordinate 216,513,679 of NC_064631.1, forward strand.
ACGAAGTGTCTATGAGGATAGAGATAACAATAAGAGCACGTGATATCTAAACTTGCTGTTATGTATGGTAGTGAAAACTGAATCCTACGACAAGGAGATGAACGAGAACTGAATTAGCTGACATGAGGTCAATGCGGTCACTTCTTGGACTAACGCCAAGAGAGAATGCTGAATGACTCTCTAAGACAACAACTACACATATAAACAACGAAGAGATTTGACGCAATCAAAGCGTGATATGACTACATCAAAAGGATGCTATCTGAGCGCCGGCCATGACAAGCATTATATTTCAATCAAAGTGGAAAACTGGGTACCAGAGAGCCACTAGACAGTGGGAGACAACAGTTTTGTTAAGTTTCTTTGGTTTCGGATCGGTCCAACACCCACTGTATTAAATGGAAACGACAGAAAAAGAAGATTGACCGTTTGTGTGTTGAAAAGGAACCATCCCTGAATTCACCTCAATAGATTTAGGGAAACTGAAGACAAATATTGATGGCCTTGGGACAATCTGAACCTCGCTTCCATGAGTACGTGAGATATGAGCTCGCTTGGCGATTGAAGTTTGACACCGCCTCTCTTGCTCCATTTATTCCACTAGTACGGTTCGGTAAGTGTCCTCGTCCGTGACAAGAATTCCAGCGTTAGCGTGTCTGGTAGTTTATAGGCGCCAGTAGTGATAAATTGTCCACGAGCCGTCACGGCAAAACACGAGAGTGGATTCCGGATACAGCACCAAATTGCCACCGTGGAGGCGGGACCAGACAACGCTCCGTGCTGTGAGTGGGACGCGTTTTAATCTGTACACGTGCCCACGCGCTGGTGAGTCTGAGCAGTTCGCTATGCAAGTTGCGCGTGTCCTGCTAATTTAAGTGCAAAATTGAACATTACTTCTCAAAAACTAGTTACTGGAGTATGGAATAAATCGACTAAATATTTAGGAATGTCATTTCGTCAATTACTTATATATCTCCATGTCACCAGTTTCGGAAACAAAGTGATCAGCGAATTCATTTCTGACAATGTGTACTTACACATCACCACTTACTGCCTGTGAACGTAAGAGTTTCTTACTATCTTGTCCATATCTGTTATAAAGTAGACACGTAACGTGTTGAATAATTTTTTTTCTTATGGATGAGATTTTGAAGAGTTCCTTATCGCAAAACGTGCAATGACATTCAGTGGTTAGTGGGAAATCGTTTACTGTCAGTCTTGCCAATTATACAGATCTCCACGTGCTACTGAAATGTTAGTCAAAAATTCGACGAACTTATAGAGCATCAAAGGAACGACATACGTTATTATGCAATTCAAATGCTTCGTCTGCTACGTAAATACAGCAGTGCCCAGAGGATGGAAGATCGTTATGTTTATGTGGAAAAAGTCTCTCAGTTATTAACAATTGATCGGAAAAATGCTGTTCCGGCAGGAACTGTACCCTCGAGGTAAGCATTTTCTTAACTTTGCGCTGACCAAATACGGTCACTTGACAGCTTCAGCTACACAACTTCTCCTGTTGCTTCCTTTTGTCAAGTATTCTATCATCGTCTTCCAAGCTGTCTTGTTCTGTATTGGCTGCATTTCAGGGCTTTCCTTATGACTTTTTTTTCAGAAGTGTAGGAACATTTTTGTTAACCTGTGCTCTCACATTCGGTAGACATATCTAAAAGGAATAATCTTTGCTTTGCCTTTTCCTTCGATATCGTGTATGTAGGTTGTTCAGATAGACCCGTTACAAACTTCTAGGATCTGTATCAAGTTGTGAGGACATAATATTTTGAGTGGGAACTCATGTCCGGAAACGTCATTCAACGATGCTACAGAGCGTCAAAGTAATAGGCGGCGGATGTATATACGGGGTAATTCCGTAATTATGTTACAAGTTTTCACGGGTGATGGAGAGGAATAAATGTATTAGTTTGATGTAAGGCTCCCTGTATCGGCAAAGACCGAGTCGAAAGTTACAAGCAAAAGCGGTTCTGATACCATTGACAGGGGAATACATGTACAGGTACTGTAGGGTATGCAACTTCCAGAGGTGGAGAATGGACTAAAATTAGGAAAAATATCTAAATATATGGGCTGTAAACTGCGTACATTAATATCCTTAACATCTATGAGCACTTCTTCAATAGAGGAGATGTGTTTCAGACTAGCGAAGATGAACAAGGTCTTGCTTACACCTCCTTAGATATGCATTTTAGGGCCCGTGTTTACTAGACACTTTTTCTGTTTTCGTTCCACACTACCACCTCTAAGAGTTGCATAGCCCAACTCTTAGAAACAAGAGTACCGGTACATGTATTTCGCTGTCAGAGGCATCAGAATGATTTTCGCTTCGGACTTTCGAGTCGTTCGTTTCCGGTACAGAGACTCTTACCTCAAACTGATGCATTTATCCGTCTCCATCATCCTTGAAAGTTTGTAACATCATTAGGGAATCACCCTTTATATACATAAAGTGACAGGTGCCGGCGCCTATAACTTTGAGTCTCTCTAGCGTCGTTGGATGACGTTTCCTCCGTCAGCGGTGGCCTAGCGGTTCTAGGCGTTTCAGTCCGGAACCGCGTGACTGCTATGGTCGCAGGTTCGGATCTTGCCAACGGGCATAAATGTGTGTGTTGTCTTTAGGTTAGTTAGGTTTGCATAGTTCTAAGTTCTAGGGGACTGACGACCTCCGATGTTAAGTCCCATAGTGCTCAGAGCCATTTGAACCATTTTTTTGATGACGTTTCCGGACGTGGGTTCCTATTCAAAATATTATCTACTCACTCCCCTGTACATGTCCTAGAAGTTCATAACGGAAATTTCCGAACAGCTTGTACATCTTGATGGATCTCTTCATTGCTCCTCATTTTCCAATTATATTTTGTAGCGCAACATCCAAAAGCCATAGTTTACACCCACACCCAGGTAAGTAGTCTCATTGCTAGGTGTAGGCCTAAATAAGATAGCGTGCAACGATGATCTGAATGTTCTAGATGAGTCATTCTAGAAGATCAGTTCCGACCAATGGTAAACATGAATTCTATTCAAACGTTGCTCTTTCTACAACAGTAAAATACGTAATTATATGTACATCTAAAGTATTCCACAAAAATTCTCTATACCTAAAGCTGTCACATATTAAACCGTCTTTGACTGTCTTCGTGCAAATGACTTGGTGGTTCGTCTCCGTTTACCCTACTGTTTACAAAACATTCAACAGTTAAAGAAAAATAGACTCCGGTAGCGAAATACGTTACTATATTGATTTCTTATGGCGCAGTAAGAGTCAAACTGTGCCGACAAAAACACGATGGATTATCCAGCTTACATAAGGAACAATGGACGTATTTACGAAGATGTCATAGCAGTTATTCTAATGCATTTGTAGTTTATCACGAATCACTGAATTAATTCAGCTCACTCCTGCCTTACATTGGTCACCTGATCGCAAGTAACTTACGACAGCATTGATAATACTCTTCTATGTTCTCTATAGAATTAAACATTCACTTGCACATTGACGGAAGACCGTAAATTTTTAAAGCATACGTCAATAACTTGCTGATAGATGCTTTGCTTCAAGGAGAAATTATCCGAAACGGAAAACGTCGCCGAATTTCGTAGTTTTTAACTCAGAGTCTTCCTTTATCATAAACTACTCTTGTAGAGGCAGGGGAAAGTTCACATTACGGCTGTATTTGTTAGCCAGAACTAACTATAAAGCGGATGGTAGAGAGTAATTTGTTATTGAGACGTGTGTTAACGTTTCCTCCTCTTCCGCTAGCAGATGTTTAAATGGGTTGAATAATATAATTACGTATTTGCGCGAACTGTTATTGATACGACTGTCTAGTGGGCTGTATTTAGAGCACTCAGAATATGTAAATTTCGCCCTGAATGTAAGGACTAGTAATTTTTAAAAGAACATTAGACGTCGTTTTTCCGGTATCTCCTAGTTCAGGTTTTGTTTGTTAGTTAGTTACTTCCATATTCCATACAGCATTTTTGATGATAAATATTAATTATGTGGAACGAGTCATTTTATATTTACATCATAAATTAATTTGTAAATATGGTTACATGCTGAATATTTCTAGGCATTTTATATATTTTATATATAGATGTGAATTAGCAATTACTACCCACTACCTCTTACAGGTTACCGTAATAGAAATTTTTCTACGGAATAGAAGGAATTGTCAAAGAGAAACGTTTTTAGTTTCTTTTCAGACATTCCTGTCGTACCCTTCTATCGATAAAACAGCGCTGGGATTATTTACACCACCCTTTACGCACCTCCGATATCGACTGTCAGTCCTAAATGATGTAGATCCATTTGCTCAAATCTGCTCTTTTTTTTTTTTTTTGCAGATGGCTAAGTGCTGAGTAACGATAATTTCAGGATTCACGTAATTTTCATGTTGCAACTAAATGGACATTAACACTCTTGTTAAGACATTTTGAGTTACTTATCACAATTTTTAACTGTAACATTCATTATACTTGACATGGTGACACCAACCATTGTCCAGGTTTTATTTGTTTTCTCTAAGATGCTACTAACGCTACCAGTGGCAAGACACAATGGTAGTAATGTCGACATTATTCTGCTATTATCAGAAAATTATCTCCAAAACTGACTTTTTTAAAATTAGTGTTAGAGGTTTTATGGTTCAAATGGCTCTGAGCACTATGGGACTTAACTTCTAAGGTCATCAGTCACCTAGAACTTAGAACTACTTAAACCTAACTAACCTAAGGACATCACACACATCCATGCCCGAGGCAGGATTCGAACCTGCGACCGTAGCGGCCGCGCGGTTCCAGACTGTAGCACCTTTAACCGCTTGGCCACCACGGCCGGCAGAGGTTTTATGCCTGAAGCTACTCCCCTGTTACTGTGGCTGTCAGCGGCTTACGGTAAGAGTGCATTATAGAGGAATCAAGTTGCTGCAACTCTAGGATCCAGCTTTCAACGGGATCGCTGCTAGCGCACTGATCTCATTATCGTTGATCTCTTATTCGCGTAACACTGTGAATGACCACAGAAAACTGTCAGGAAACAGAACATCAAGGAGGTAAGTTGCGGTGTTCCATCCAGGATCGAAAGGAAGAGATATTACCTTACCTACTTCACCCAATAATGAACAAGCAGAAACGACCACACAGATTTAAAATGTGCAGGACATCCGCCTACTAGGACATTTTCTGGAAGACCTGGAGGAACACAAATTCCCTTTTATGTCGACAGGCTTGTGCGATGAAGAGACTGAGAGCAAACTACAATTTGCAAAATGAAACTTGTTAAACCAAAACGGGTACTCAAAACGGTTCTGCTATCTCAAAGAACTGAACATCAGTGCTTATAGTTTATAAGACATAGAGCTGCAGCTATTAGAGAGCCACTGACAGGAATTATGTGTAGTTAAATGTTACTAGGATATTATAGAGGAAAAGCCACATTAACTGTGTTAGTTATCATACAGCATTGTTCTTAGCTGAGCAGGCATCTCGTCATTGCCGGGTGTTCATGACAGTGCTTATTCCCGGTGTAATTCACTTGTAAGTCCCATCGGTTTTCAGTCCCGTAACGGTGGCATCTGCCTATTTCATGGAGCACCGTTCGCTGAAGTCTTTCAGCTAGTTCAGTAACTATTTCTATTTTTGCTAAAACAGAAGTCAACAAAGTATACATTATTTTTATTTTTTGTCCTGATGTTAGCTTTGTTGTTTATATGAAGTTTTTTGGTTATCCAGACGTCTGTATAATATGTCCCGAAACGCAATCTGTAGTTCGATTATCCATTCCTTCGTTTTATTCTTTGAATCGCAACGACGCAACGTGCACAATCATCTAGCTCATAAAATGTGAACGATGTTCTAGTAAGGTGTTGCAGAGTGTCAAACCCTGCCTTCTTCCAAACAGAATTTCGTAAGCAACGAGAAAGAAAAGTGCGCTAAGAGGCTTCTCGTTATTCTCTTCTTATGAAAATCACCGGTGTAGCCCATCACTGTAGTCTGAACGGTGTAATCGGTTTATATGGAACATCAACGCCACAACTGGGCTACACTGCTGGTTATTTACGTATATAAAAAGCTGTATTTTCTTGGTCGGTGTTAGGAAGATACTCGTACTTACAGCTGTATAAAGCGAGAAAGAGTTTCAGTTTGCATCACAGTGTGTAACTGTTACAGCACTTGCAACTGTTATCGCGATAATTAGTACCATTTTCACGCTCAGTAACTGTAAATCTAGTAACCACTTTCACGGAAATGTATTGCTAATGATTTTTTAGTAACATTAATGTTGCAAACTTAGACAAATGGCTGAGATTAACAGTACAAGACTGACTGTGTACTTTATCCGAAAATGCTACGGGCGGTCAGTAAGTATTCTGGAGCAGTTCTTGTAACAACAGGTATTTGTTGAAAATGATAGTTAATTGAACAGTGTTACATCAAAAGTGACGTGAGTCTAAAGCTCTCTGCCATACGTTAGGGTCTGGAGGAGTCCTTATCTGTGCAATCTGTTTCATACTACATCTGGTAATGTGTTTCGATTGTTACTGCCAATTGGTTTTCATCGACGGGACGGGATATCTAACTAGGACCTCAGGGTCACAGTCTCAATCTGAGTGGGTAATCAGGATAAATAATGTGAAGGGGAAGAATATGAATAGAGATAACTGATAGTAATATGAACTCCTTACTAATCGCGGAAGAGAAACGGAACTCAAGATGAAAAGAATATAAAAACATATGTTCTGAAACTTATTGAAAAGCATACCACGTTTACATTTATGTATATTTATTTAAAATTGAGACCAATTCTTAGCAAAACTGCAAAAATAGCAAAAATATTACAAATATTTACGTTTAAACAGGAGAAATATTAGTAATTACGAATCGCTGGTTGTGAAGAATAAGTAGCAACAAGGAACCTGCGGAGAGAACTGTGTGAATAATATACAGTGATGCAAAAAGAATTAAATATATGTAGGTACTGAATGTTTCACTTGAAGTGCAAGCGGACACCGCTGTACACCGTTACAAGTTTGTAATTATTCTTCAGGGACGCGTTCAACGGTTCTGCCCCACTTCTACAGATGTACAGTATCACAAACATTTGGTCACTTAAAAGGTGACGAGATGAATATCTGTCTAAAGCTCTCTGCCATACGTTAGGGTCTGGAGGAGTCCTTATCTGTGCAATCTGTTTCATACTACGTCTGGTAATGTGTTTCGATTGTTACTGCCAATTGGTTGTTAACGCGTGCCGAACGATGTAAATACGGATAATAATTTTTAAAAAAATCCCTGTACATGTGTGTTCTAGTGAAAGGAAAGGAGTAACGACAGTGCAATTGAAAGTGCAAGATTAAGCGTGAAAACTCATTACAGAATGAAGGATATTTTGGTCGTTGTAGAGACGTTAGTGACTGCTGAAATCTATAAATAAATAGCCTAATTCAGTTGCCCCTACTGCTTTGTTTTATGCAGCCCACAACGCTCTCAGGTACCACGTTCAAGATTTTAGTAGTCCTTCGCTCGCTAAACGCAAAATATTAGTCCTACAGAAAGAATAAACAGTGTCTTTTTGTAGGAAATTTAATGTAGTTAAATTTTGTAAGGGATACGTTTACGCTGGAAGCCAAGGTTTTCAAGTTATTCAGGAAAACGCCTTTAAAGGTCACTTTTGTTCGTTTCTCTTGAATAATACGAAATCTACGTCCTCTAGCGAAAACGGACGCCAGTATAAAATTTAACTCCATTAAATTTCTTACAAGGAGGTCCTGTTCGTTTTTTCTGTATGACTAATAGTTTGCACTTCGCATAAAACACAGTAATAGGGGCAGCTAAATCACGCTGAATATAATTTAAATCCGCATTTTTATGTCTGTATTTGAATATTTATGTCATGAACAACTATAGGGACTTTGATACGGTTTTCACGAATAGGTCCGTTGATTCATGAGGAAGGTTTGTGTAAATAATTTATTCAAAAAATGGTTCAAATGGCTCTAAGCATTATGGGACCCAACTTCTGTGGTCATCAGTCCCCTAGATTTAGAGCTATTGAAACGTAACTAACTTAAGGACATCACACACATCCATGCCCGAGGCAGGATTCGAACATGCGATCGTAGCAGCAGCGCGGTTCCGGAGTGAAGCGCCTAAAACCGCTCGGCCACAGCGGCAGGCAACTAATTTATTACCGCCACGTCAGACAAGTTGTCTGGCCACAGACACGTGTGCAAAGTTGGGGCAGGACACCAGTACTTCTTAAAAATGATTCATTTTCCGAGAAAGCCATACATAATTTGAAAAGAAATTCCCTATTTCGGCGGATAAATGCCAGCTTCAGGTCATGAGAAGGAAGCTGCAGTTTACCCCCAAACACTTTCAGAAAACGAAACTGAGGGTGTGGATTTTTTTTTTTCAAATTGCTTTCTTCTTATGATCTGAAAATGACCGGTATCGGCCAAAACCGGTTATTTCTTGTTGAAAAATGAGCCACTGTGCGGGAAAAAACATTTCCAATAAGTGATTGCTTTCTTAATATAATGAAACGATTGTTCTGTAACCAGTAAACGAAAATTCTGACTGCTATAGAAAAATGAGATATACGAGTATGGTGAAGGAGATTGTAGCCTAATACTCGCATTTTCTACTTCCTCACCATTTAATAATATAGCGAATGTCACAAAGTACTTCTACGCACGTGTTTACGTAATGCGTTCTAGCTCTGAGATAAAATACGAGTACAGTTAGAATTTTTCATGAAATAGAGATTATTACAAAAATTGAGTATTTTTTGCTTACCTCGAATCTTCATTCGAAGCATTTAGGCGTCTTCCTTGGCTCTGAGACTAGAAATAGGACATTTCTGCTTGCAGAAATATATTTAGGTTTTATTTTATAGTATTGACGTCAAATAATCTGCTGCAGTCGTTTTTATATTTGATACCGCACATTTAACTATCAAATTCTTTACAGCACAATTATAGCTTTGTAATAAATCTAAACATCCAAATGCAACGTAACACACTGTGGAACAACTTCCCGCCAACTGCGAGCAAGTGAATAGTGAGAAAGAGAACATTAACATCAAAGAGAATATAATATTGACAAAGTAGCTGTTTTACAGTAATCTTTTCTTCGGTTAATTTAACAGTTTTAAATTAGTAATATTAATGACATTGACGTCAAATGTAATTGCATAGTAGAAAAATTTACAAATAAATAACGCTCATGAAAATAATTAAGGCTCCAAAACATGACAAAAATAATATTACTGATATTCAGTTTCTGTTTAAATGAATATTATTTATATAAATACCTGGAAACATACTATTTGTGTTAATTAACTGTAAACCAATTTTATAATAACAAAACGGCAAATTGACTTTTATTGGATCGTGTAGTGAATTTATAAAAACGTATCGTGTTGTTTACTAATTGCTGACAGCGTACCATTGACTACTTCCATTACGAGCTGCATCTGCAGCAGAGAGAAGGAGAGTGTTACAGGTGAATAAAGTATCCGGTAAACGCCTCAGCTGCATTCTTACGAATTCCACGGAGCGAACGGTTATCCGTGGAGCTTAAAGGACACGGAGAAGTAAAAGAGGAAGCAAAGGCAGTGGAGGAGAAACGCAGTCAATTGCAAACGGCGAGTACTGCCAGTAAGGATTTGCCCCGGGTGCGAGAGGGTTCGTGGAAGTGTTCGGCTGGGGGCGGCGCGGGCGGTGGGTGGCGTGGGTGGTGGACGGCGGATCAGCGAACTCCTTACGGACGGCGGCTGGCGCCGCTTTTATTGAAGCGCGGGCGGCGGGCGCGCGTCTGAATGACGCGACATAAAGCGTGTTAAGTAGCGGCACTTATCGTCCCATCTTGCGGCATTACGGCGGACAAACAGCTCTAGCCTGACCAGCCCGGTCTGCCCCCGACACTTGTCTGCCATCAACAGTTCCGAAGCGTCTGCACGGCTTATCGAGCTGTATCAAAACTGTCTTGCTAACTGCTCTCACGCTACGGAAAACTGCTGCTTTCTTTTCGTCTTTATTAGGTTATAGTAGATTAGACCCAAAAAATGGAGAGCCCCGTGAATTCTGAAGGTGTTAGAAAACAAATAGAAACATTATACAAGCTTTACACTATAAATGGCATGCTTCGCGTTGACTATCACACCTCAGGTCCTCAGTAAAGCGGCGCCTTGAATTAACGGGACATACGGGCAAAAACAGTAAACACATGTACTTTTACAGTTCTTTATTACCTAACAAAGCGAACTGAAAACCCAGCTAGAGCGGCAGCATCATCGTTTTCACGCCGAGATTCAGAACAGCGCACACTCCAATATTCGTACATGTCGAGCGGCGTAACACTCTACACGTCTACTTTCTTATGGCCCACTCAGAACAAGAATTAAAAATTGACCGGTACTTTTGTTTGGCAACATTCCTCACAGACTTTTGGCGGCATTTACTTACAATTTAACCCATTTTACGTTCGAATAAAAGATTGACACTTTTAATTCTGATGTGTTATATTTCATATCAAATTAATGTTGTATGTTTCTTTCGAAATAATGCCGTCACGTTCGTATACAAGACAACTCGTTTATTCTGGCACTTCTTAAAAACAAATCTCATACACAGAATAATTTTTAACAGAGTTCGTTTGGTAGGCTTGAAGTTGTGTTCTATGCAACAAGAACTGCGAAATAATTCCAAAGTTGATATTTCTTGTATGATTCGAAATACCACAGAAATTGCTACATAATAACAAATTAGTCTTTACCTACCCCGATTTTCCAGATAATAGCACACAGATTCAAAGGTCTGATTACTTTACGCTGGCATTAGCTAAGCGCTGTCATTATCAAACTCTGGAAGAGTATAAACGGTGTAATTTGTTCTCCGTTTTAAAGAAAGCCGGTTTTTCATGCACACCAATGTTTATGACGTCGTATCTACTGAACTATATGTCGTACAATGACATAATTTTGTAAGTTCACTCAGTGGTATATCTGGATACCATAGACAAAATGTGTTGAGAATAAAGTTAGTAGTAAAAAGTAATAAGTTAGAACGTCATGTCTGATGCGAAAGTTCGGAAGTTTTACCGCATGAAAGGCGAAAATATAGTGAGCGATAATTTTTTTCTCTTCATTACTTTGTCTCAGCGAGAAAAAGTTTCGAAAAAGTTTGAAGTTATGTGTGAAGTTTGTTGGAAGTGAGTAAGTGCAGTCATTGTCAAATACTGATGGATATAGCCTGAGTAATCCGCGCAGTGATTTACTTTACCTCAAGAGCCTTACACAGTTTATAACATTAATACTTTTCTTATTGTGTAAATCCTTAACGAGGATTATACCTCTTCACGAGCGGATGATGACAACGTCGTAAATTTTCAAATTTGGTCTATAAATATTGTATAAGAAATATTTAAAATCATATTTTTATTGTCCCTGCTAGGCGTTTGGTTGGCAACTATCAACTTGGGCCAAGTGACTGGGTAACTGTTTCAGCCATTTAGTACCGTATTATAGATCGTCGACAGGGTGTTTACCAAGTGCACTTTGCTTGTAGATGATTTAATCTCACTCCGTTCAGCGCCGTTCCGTACGATGCAATCAGTACGCTATAGAATGGCTCGACTTAACGTTTGTGTCATGTTTTCCGTCAGCACCTTAACAGCAAGCATTTTGCACGTTCACTTTCCATGATTACTCAGTAAGAGAACAACGCATACTACGAGGGCGACTAAACTATTTTTGCGAATCATAAATCTCATTTGCAGATACAAATAAGATGCCATTTTTTAACATAACTACCCTCCTTTTCGATAGACTTCTCATTCGGTGCTCCAAATTTTCTATTCCATACGAATAAAAACTTGTTGGTTGAGCCCGCAACCAGGAGTGCACCGCTTCTTTAACCTCATCGTCTTTTTCAGATGAGAGCGTCCTTACGAGGTTGAAACACATGTTAATGCGAAGGAGCGAGATCGGGGCTGTATGGGAGATGCAGTACGAGCGGAACTCTTAATACCCGAAAGACGGCAAGAGTTGCAGCGGCGGTGTGGGGGCGGGCGTTGTCGTCAAGGATAAGAAGCCTCTAGACAGAAACTCCCTGTGAGGGCTATGTATTTCTGACTTTAGCTCATTCACCAACATAGCGCTGTACCGGTCACAGTTCACTGCTTCACTCCTTTGCCGATAGTAAGCGAACATCGGCCCTTCCACATCCCAGAAGAGGGCGTAAAGGACCTTCTTCGCTGGAGAAGATGTATGTCGCCATTCTTTCTGAACTGGAACGTAGCATCACCTAGTCACGTGGTCAAGTTAGCATCCGCTATGACCGTATTTACAGTTTGCTTTGTTGCGTAGTGCAGCAATTATCATAAGCAGTTATAAGTGCACAATGTAACTTTTCACGGCCGGTTGCGTCACTCAAAACATGCGACCGAGAGGCCGTGAACAATTTATAACACTATTCACCGATGTTTATACATCCTGGAAGATAAATCGGCGCCGGCCGAAATGGCCGTGCGGTTCTAGGCACTGCAGTCTGGAACCGCGAGACCGCTACGGTCGCAGGTTCGAATCCTGCCTCGGGCATGGATGTGTGTGATATCCTTAGGTTAGTTCGGTTTAACTAGTTCTAAGTTCTAGGGGACTAATGACCTCAGAAGTTGAGTCCCATAGTGCTCAGAGCCATTTGAACCATTTTGATAAATCGGCAACTGTATCGTAACCTCAAGGGGGTCTAGAATTTATAGAACCTAAATGTCAAATGCGTGATTATCACTTGCTGATGACATTGTTCTGGATTAAAAATACTCGATCGCTCTTCTTTTCGAGTTGTTGTGTATAAAATCCCGTGTACATGGGTACCACAGAAAGTATTAACACTCTCTCAGCTGAGCATAAAAGGAACTGTCGCATTACACAAACTAATAAATCAACTGTAGCGGAACATGTTTTTTTTAAAATGCAGACCATGATATAAAGTTTAGTGAGACGCGTTTTAGCCAAGGGATGTATTATCATGCGCACTTTTATAGAGATGCAATAGATATTTATAAACTCCATGTTAATTTTAACCGAGAAAACGAGTAAGTTGCCGACTATGCACCAATAGAAAAATGTGTCAGCCATAGTTACTCTCAGAGCCCATAACAAGTGACGAATCGTGGGCCTTTATGGAGTGTTGTATAAATTCGGGACACACTTGAGCTTTCGACGCAGTTACCTATTTATTTATGAGGATGTCTTCCACAGACGAGGATGAAACGTCATTAAACAGTTCTATATTTGGATTACGGCCTGTCAGGCCGTAAATTTTAATAGAATTAAAGGTGTAGACATGAAAGTATATAAAATTATTCAGAGGATAATCAACAATTATAAGGAAAACGGCTATAATATTTTCTATTGTTGATCACATTACTGCACGTAAGATGCACAGTATATACTGAGAGTCATACCACAGAATATTATTATCACTACATGCATCAGAGAAATTTTTAAAAAGAATGCCTCTATGGATTAGAAAGAGATCGTCACCAATAAATCCTTCAGATTTGTCTCTAGGCTGTACTTCGGTAGTGGCTAAACTTTTTATATTTTCCGGAAACCTAATTAAAATCTGTGTCATTGCATAACGCATTAAAGTTAGGTACTTCTTGCTTTATGGACAAGGTTCTTAAAGCTACTGTTGATTATATAAAATGAGCTGTTTTGATGGAATAGATGTCGTTTATGAGATGTTTCGTATCTTAATAAATTAACTGACTGACCAAAAGTCGTGGAAAGGGTTATCCCATGTGATAATAGTCCACGCATGAATCCCGAATTTTGCGGCTATCTGCACTGCATATTAGATACAGCGGTATCTGACCTGTCTGTTACAACACATGTGTTGTGAACTTGTCTGCACGTCGCGAATTGACCATCTTTGAACGTGGGATGACAACTGCCGCAGAATGTATGGGTCACAGCCTATCGAAGATTACACAAGAACTGACTTTCCCAAATCAACAGTGTCTAGGAAGGATCTTCAACGTCTCAGAGACAGTATTTTCACATGCGTAAACCGCCGCACAACACGAACATACGTGTTTGGTGAACGTACGCCACTCCAACCCCGTGGGGCCATGGAAGCAATCGACGGTCTACTCTGTCAGTTTCCGCCGATGTGAATGAGTGGCGCCTACCAGGATCATAAGCAGAAAAATCCAGCTCGTAGGTCTCAACAATCGACGAACGGCATTACATAAATACCCTTCCCAATACTTCGGGCGACTAAGTACAGGGCTACTGCAAACGATTCATTTGTTTTCAAAGCTACATTTTCCAAAGAATTACGTGAACAAATATGACTGATGCATGAATAGAACCTTAAACTCACTAAATTTGCATTTTGCACCTTACAATTAATGTTCTAGATCCTCTGCTCACAGACACACGTCCAAACGATAGTCAAGTTCGTTCCATAGCTTATGTAGCAACATCCACTCGGTGGTCATTACAGCAAAAAAATGGCTCTGAGCACTATAGGACTTAACTGCTGAGGTCATCAGTCCCCTAGAACTTAGAACTACTTAAACCTAACTAACCTAAGGACATACACACATCAATGCCCGAGGCAGGATTCGAACCTGCGACCGTAGCCGTCGCGCAGTTCCAGACTGTAGCGCCTAGAACCGCTCGGCCACTCCGGCCGGCGGTCATTACAGCAGCACTGATGTGTTCTCTGAGCTATTCCTGTATTCTTGGTGATCGGGGTACCTAAAGACGGTCCCTAATGTACCGCAAAGGAAAAGGTCACAGGCGACCTAGGGGACCCAGAGAACACAGGCAAATCACAAATCACCTTCACCATTACGCCCAATCCAGCAATATAAGTACGTCGTTTAGGTAGCACGAACGTCGATACTCCGATGAGGGGTTACACTGTCTTGTTGGAAGATGAAATTGACGGAATCAGCAGTCAGTTGTGGAAACAACCACAACTCCAACGTACCAAGATAAGTTCGTCACTGATTTCTCACGGAAGAAAGACGGCCCATGCATCATTGTCTGTGACACTGCACAAAAGACATTAACCTTCTGCGAATCTCGTTCATGTGCCACAACTCAATGATGGTTGATGAGGAGTGGCCCACACTCTCACATTGTGGTGATGAACCTTTCCAGATCGTCGCTAAATATCAGACTGGAGGCGAAACTTTCAGCCTCAAGTCCTTCCACCATTGTGATGCAAAATTGATGCCGCCGGTCATAATCTTCCCATTTCATCTATTGCACGAGCAGCAGACAGTACAGTTTGAAATGCAACTGCCATCGCAAAATCTTCCACACAGTTTGTTACGGCATTCCAAGTTGGTGGATTTCGCGGATCGTCCATTTTTTGGACTGCGTACGAAACTTCCCCTCACCCTCTTCACAGTTGCATCTGGCACACTTGGTCTTCCATTACTTTTCTTTTTATAGAGGCAACCAGTGTCGCTAAATTGTCAATACCAACGCAGAATATTCTGTGCACGTGGCTGTTCTTTTCCATAATTCCTTCCGAATGCACGCTGCATTGTCTTAACGGATAAGCACCTCTTGTGTTCCAACACACAAAAACCCTTTTCTTACTTTGTGGCAATTTCTCCAAGGCGCTGCACTCGTACTGCTAATTGGGGACTAACTCGGGGAGTTAGCTGTTCTATGCATGCATAAATCATATTTGTACATGCAATACTTTTGAATGAATCATTTATGGTAGTCCTACGAACTGAAGAATAGCTGTTATACCCAGTGCTCTGAATTCCGCTAGTCATTCGTGAATTCACACCACAAATAATTTGTTTTACATGCTTTTAGACTCGGTGAACTTAAGTTCAGTTTGACGAGTTACTATAATGCATCATACTGTATCACAGTAAATATTAAAGAGCAACGTATGTCAGCCTTTTTCCCCTTACGACATCTCTATGTCGCAGCATTAGCATTACAAGAAGACGTAAGCTTAAGCGTTGTAAGAATGTACGACTATGTTCCTACGAAATGAAGTTAGTATCGAATTGTTCGAGAGTCTAACGGAGTCCGCCTCTTCCAATACCGTGATGGTCACCGTCGATTCTGTCTCCCTTGATGCGGTACAAGATATCTACGATAGTTCTCCCGCTATTCTATTGAATGGAAGATTAGTGGGTCCTGTCCATGACAAGGTTATCAGAGTACACAAACACTCGGATTGGTCAAGGATGGGCAAGGTCTGCGGCAGTCTCATTCTCACTGTCAGAGGAGCATTCCTGGATCGGCCTTAAGCGAGCTAGGGGAGCAGCCGAGAACATAAATATGGATGGCCGAACGGGCATTTGAACTGCGGTCCTTGTTAATCCGTACACAGTGGGTATACCACTGCGCCAATTGGCTCATTTTCTGTATTCGTATTAAGTTTTTCCTTTTTTTGTAATTCTTGTGAATAATGCGTTTTCAATTCGTTTCTTAGTTTTCGACGCTTTCTCCCACCTGTGTCGCTCCATTCAAGCACTTTCATTTCAGCAACAATGTCTGTTTCCTTCATCTGTATCCGAACTGTCTTCATTTACGTGCTATTATTTCTAGACGAACTGCTCTTTGCTCAGCGGTCTTCTACAGGTCAACACTTGAAATCCCCCAAGCCTAAACTTTCTGTTTATACTCAAAAGTCTTCAAACCAAAACAGCTAACAAACTTTGTAATAAACTGCATATTCAATAGTAAAAATATAATGGGTGGGATTGCTAAGACCACTAAAGTTACAAAATAATACACAATTACTGATGACTTATACTGATTACTTTACAATGATTAGTCTTTATGATCGTTTATAATGGAAAAAAAACCGGGAGTGAAGGGGTAAATTATCTTAAGTAGAATGTAGCATGAATAATATGAAATCCTTATGAGTCGCTAAGAGATAAACGGTACAGATTCCTATTAAAATTGAGTAAATGACGCAATACATTATACTACAACTTGGAAGAAACAGAGTACACTAGCTTCACATCCCCGAAAAGAGCTTCTTCAGAATGTGAAGGGTAACGTAATAAAGAGGACCAACAAAAATTGAAAAAAAGAAGCAACTGTTTATATGTTTAAACATCGATATGTTATTAATGGGGAATTTATGCAAAAAAAAATTGAGAAGTGCGAGAAGGACTCGCAGTCTGAGGGTTTCGTAAATACTTAATGATGGCTCATCCATACCGGAATCGGGAATCTTGAGGACATAATGATAGAAACTGACTAATGGATGTTGACATTTGATACCTCACTTCAAACCACAGCGAATTTACAAATTTAATTCAGGGACTATTTACTACGGGAGATAATTACACTTTAACACTTTTCGGACATTTTCTCTATTTGTACTGAAAAACTTTGCTTCTCACCAAATTTCGTGATTCTAGGCCAGTCTTTGATGAGTGAGTTTGAGAATATCAAAATATGTGACTTAAACGGCCGTATCTTTTCACTTCATTAACGTGGAAGCTTAAATTTTTTACTCCGCCCAGGAACCGTAGATCTTTCTATGTGTCATAAATTTCGAATTGGTTCGTCTACCCGTTCCTGAGAAAAAGGGGCGCTAACTGTAGGACAGGCAGACAGGCAGAGGGACAAGAAAGTGATCCTATGGAGAGGTGACTACCCTCCTTATTCCGGTGGAATGATATCATTACTCGTTTGCAGTTATTGGTTTTAGATTGATGAACGGTCAGTTGATTCGCTGGTATCATTTCCTGTCGGGGCATATAGTCTCCCGCACTAATGAATGGAGGAGCAATCCCCTAGATAGTAGATGTGGTCAGTGAATGCTATTGTGGTCCGCTCAATGATGCGCTCCAATCAAAACGCTGACTTTTATGCGGGAAAACACCGACCCTATCTGATTATACAATTCCACTTGCTTATGGTGGGCATCAATTCAGCTAACAAGGAAAACAAATGAAGCAATGATGGTAACGCTCAGTGAGTCCCTCAACAAAATGACCTAAAAGTCGTCCACATCCCTCTTATGCATTCAGAAATCTTACGTACTGCCAACTGAATTCTGGGACCGTGAGTAACGTCGGAATGGCGGGACAAAATTGTGAGAAAGAATCTATTGTGACTAGCGGACAGACGATATGGGCGCCAATCTCATTTAGTTCTGAACAACATAGCGATTTATTCAGCTTGAAAATTACCTATATTTTGCATGAAAAGAATGTGTCAGGATAATAATCTAAACTTGGATAGGACATGGAACTGTCGCTACAAGTTAATCTAATAATTTCATCATCAATTGCTACCAGACGTTTTCAAATTCAAAATAAGCGGTCTCTGCAAGCACTTCCTGTGAAAGAAACAGATTAATAGCTAACTTATCTTCCAAATCTCACATACAGTACCATCATTCTTGAGGTCATTCGAAGCACATACAAAACACAACTTCATTCCCCCACAGTCAGCGACCAAGTGTCTAACATGCCGCCCTCCGAAGAATCACTCACCTTCCGGTCTTTTTAGAGGGGAGAGCTGGACTTCCGAAGGGTAGCCAACCAGGGTACAATGCATCTACAGTTCTATTCGCATCTTCGACATCTATATTCAAGGATGGCGGTCATAAGCTGGTAACGACTTCGAAATTCAGCGGCAGAATCAATGACATCCGCCCCCACATGTAGCAGACGACACATTCGGAGACAGACACACAAATTACCACTGCCAACTCAAACACAAGAAAGTTATCCAACACACAAAAAAATCTAAAAAACAGTATGTGAAAACTCGAGGACTGAGATAGGATGTCCAAAAAAAAAAAAAAAAATGAATAGCTACACGTCATCCGTGCTCACTATACAGTCTGAGTACATCACAGTAAAAACAGCCGATCGTGGTTTGATGTCTGAATTTCACAAAATAAGTGGAAGATGAGCGCGATAAGGGTTCCGTTTTTACCAACTAAGGTACAGAACCCTAAGAAATCAGGTGGCACTATGAAGAGGTACAAACGAATGAGCCGTTAATTTAAAATCATCCGTACTGGACTTTAAGGCATTGAATGTTTCGACATAGATTACTATCAGAACTCGCACGATCCAAGACCAGTTGCCATTTATAATCAACGAAGGATTAAGCAGTTCTGTGTCCCATTCAGGATTACAATACTATAGGTTATACTATCGGCAGCGAGTAAATCCGGATTCGAATCCTCTCTACGAGACATTGTAGCCTTTAGCACAGTTTTTATGTGTGCAGTGTGTGTTCGTGTGTACTTGTGGGTGTATTTTTTTATGTGGTGCAACGGCAGTGCGTAAGTGTTCTCGGATAGATGGTCAGCAAACGCTGCAGTGTTTCGCAAACAGGATTCAATGACAACTGACTCCAGTAGAATGTAGCCTTACGTTTCAAAACACTGGTTATGTGGAAACACATGACATCACTTTGTAACACATGTGGAACGCATGACATAGTATTTTGATCAAACATATCTGATTGTAATTGACGGAGAACATCGAAGAAAACTTTGTGGAACAAGGCACTGAAGCGGGACGCAGAAAAATATGTGTAAACTTCTTAGTGCAGTCTAGGTGATGTAATACGGCTGCTTGTACTAAGAAAGCAGAGATATAAAAGTACATCACTTTTTCTACAGTAAATTGTGATACGTTATTTGTATTTTAACGCATGGGAATTATCACTGAACTCAAATCTAAACTGTCCTTTGTATTTTATAAAGTTCCTTGTATACAATGTGGTGATTAAAGTAATATTTTTAAAAGTAATTTCAGCGTACCAGCAAGGAACTCATATGTTTTAGTAAAATATAAACAAATAATTTTAAATGATTTTCTTTTAACTAGAAGAACCAAACTGTAGTTAATGTGATGCGTTCTGAGGGATCTTAAACACCCAACAGCTTTAGCTGATTAGCAGATTGTTATTGGCCATATTAATGTGAGTTCTAATCTTCCAGTTACGTATCGCACTGGATGCTTACAACGACTGCGATCGGTATTACATTTGTCAGACTGCTATAAGAGATAAAATCTTTTTCATATAAATATAATTCGTATGAGATCAAAAATACTTCGTATTTTACTACGTATAACCCTATATGCGTGAAAATTCTCTTCTTTCAAGAACTGCGAAAAATTTGCAAAAAATCATGGATGGCTGTATCTTTTTATAGTCAAAAACGTGTCATCCTAGTACACCGTGTATTTTTAAGAGACTAACCTGTTTAAATATTAGATGTTGTCGAGGGAAAATAGCTTCATTAGGAGGACAATCAAACTTCCTTCCCTCACATACTGAAAGAGCAACCTGTACTGATCATATTTTGATAATAGAGTGCCGTAATTTGGTAAAAGTTGGAGGAGAGCATTTTTTCGAAAGCTTCGTGGTAAACCCTAGTATTACAAAGAATGTCATAAATGAAAGGAGCGTACGGCTTTAATTGGTCGGAGGTGGTTCGCTGGCCCGGTGCAAGTCTTTCCATCTGACGCCACCGTAGCGACTTGTACGTCGATGAGAATGAGCTGAAATGATTGAGATAACACATTCCTCGAGCGAAGAAAGTCCCCGACTCCGCCGGGAATCGAACTGGGGACTCAGCGATCTAAGAGAAAGAGACGCTAACCATTGGACCACAAGCTGCAGACGATGTCGTAAAGGAAATCTGCGATATTTCATCTTCTCAGAAAGCTCTTCATATTTCTAGAAAAAACATTTATAAATATCTGCATGTCAGTATTTAGTTGTTCTATTAATGGTGATATAAAATAACCTACAACTGACAATTTTTGTTCCACTATATTGTTCTCGGGTACCTACGACATACGTTTGCAATCAGAGTCGAACATTTTCGACCACTGTGGTGTGCAACTACATACACCGCTCGGCATTTCATTATGACAATTCCGCTTGAATGTATGGTCTTCATAACGAACTTTACTATGTAAATGAAGAAAAAGACATGTAAATAAATTAATTCGCTTAGAAATAAAGAGAAAAGATTACAATCTTCCCTCAAAAATGCTTTACGGCAAGGTTGATAAAAATAGTTGGTGACGTCATGTGAGAGAAGGAAAACAAGTTAGAGATTAATGCCACGTCGACGGCGAAGTCTGGTTAACGGCGAAAGAAGGAAGGAAAGAGCTGGAACCTAACAGAACCAGTCCAGCAATTTGATATAGAGAATCTGCGAGATGCTAAGAAAGATGACGACTGCACTGAATCCAAACATACCAAACACGAGTGTAATGAGAAAGTTTGCTCTGTACCGCGTTGTGACGGCACCGTGTGTTAAAAAAAAAAAAAGAAAAAAAAATCTAACATAGTCTGATAAACGCTTACTTTCCGTTACTCATAAAATTTTTTCTGCCATTATCAGAGGCAGTACAATAAATTTAAGAAATTTGGATCCAATAAGTTACAAAGCACCTTCAGCACCGCAGCACCGGCAGATTAAGCGAATTTTTGGCAGAATATTTTGGACAAAATCTGTTAATTCTTGCTTGAGGCAACAACTCGATTGCTGGAAAATCTGATGTAAACCAAGTATTACAGTTGATAAAATTGTAATTATCTAATAAAATGATCTTGCAGATAACGCAGTATAATCGAGGTTTCCTCTGCAAATAAACTTACTTAAAAAGTAGGAACCTGCAATTTATTCATGGAGCATATAATTCATATATCTAATACGTGTAATACATAATTACAAATTTATTTTTTTAGCAATTTAAGACTTATTCGTAAGGTTTACAGTGTTCTCAGATATTAAACAAAGATACACTGGAGTTGTAAGAAATATTTAATTGCCATTTCATAACGTTGAACAAAGTGCTGAATTTTTAACGTTGTAATCTAGGTACAGAAGTCTGCCAAGCACGGTCGACTAAATTAAAGAATTAAACGTGGTTAACCCACATTCTGCATCACTGAAACGCCAGAAAATTATGTACTGTATATTCTTTTGAAATCTCCCAAATTATAGAACTACAGTTGTCTGATGCCTGATACTCTCTGTTTTAAGTGTACGATGAAATATTCACTGAAAAAGAAAAGAAAAGTTAATTTCAAACCGTCCATTTCAAACGGCACAACCGAACCACTCGAATCAAATATCTGCTCATTTTAATAAAATGCTTAACTGAATTGGAACTTCCCGGCAGTTCAAAACTGTGTGCCGCACCTAGACACGAACCCTGAACCTTGAGTTTCGCTTGCAGTGATCTTTCCTACTGAGCTATTCGATTACCTGAGAGTTAGAATTGTTTAGGCAGTACCAAGCCCAAAACAGAGCGACAGAGATAAGTGGCTCGGAACGCCCGGCTTTTTTGTTACATTGAACATTGCTGTTGCAACAAAACGCCTCCAGAAGCCGCAGCTTATAATTAACGTTTTGTGGATTTGGTATTCTTTTATTATCTAAACTTAATGGACTTTAATTGTCACAAATGAGATTATGCAGTGTTGTGTACAATGACGTTGTATTCCGTTGAAATTCCATACACTTGTTAAACAGTCCATGCAGTCTTAATATAACTTCAAGTCAAACAGAACATAGTTCAAGGAAATTTTATGTTTTATGCAATAACACATTACACAGGTACCTTAAACTTAAGTACGCCGGCCGGGGTGGCCGAGCGGTTCTAGGCGCTGTAGTCGGGAGCCGCGCAACCGCTACGGTCGCAGGTTCGAATCCTGCCTCGGGCATGGATGTGTGTGATGTCCTTAGGTTAGTTAGGTTTAAGTAGTTCTAAGTTCTAGGGGACTGATGACCTCAGAAGTTAAGTCCCATAGTGCTCAGAGCCATTTGAACCATTTTTAAACGTAAGTACAATAAACTACAGCAAAACCTAAAACAGGAATCCATTAAAATTGCCTTTTCGCAAAGACGTAAGTCGCACGTCAGTTCTATTCGATGGTTTACTTTGTATTTGAAGCTATCTTTCATAATTAAAAATTCCCTAACGGACTTGGGTACGGTGTAGCAGTTGGTTTGGTACACTTGGTATTCGAACGAGGGAGGTAACGCATTATCGGTAGCGACCTGTAGAGTGTAAGAGTGGCAATTTGACGTGTCCCTGTCTACTACGAGAAGCTCATCATAGACTTAATAAAAAAAAATATTGGTTGATCTCCATAACACATCTGTAATGTATCTGGGACGACATTTCACTGTGAAAACTGAAAATTCAGGAATGAAGGTCGACAATAAGTAGGTTT
The DNA here is from genome assembly GCF_023864275.1 of Schistocerca cancellata. Lineage (NCBI taxonomy): Eukaryota > Metazoa > Arthropoda > Insecta > Orthoptera > Acrididae > Schistocerca > Schistocerca cancellata. The sequence continues at coordinate 216,536,936 of NC_064631.1, forward strand.
ACAAATCAGTTTCAGTCAGAAAATCAAGCGGAAGTATCGACATAGATGAACACGTCTTTTAGTGTCACCCACAGAAGGACGGAGGAGAAATTCTGAAGTTAATTTTAAGTATTAATTACTGACACACTAGCTCTCCTGACATTATTCCACTGTGGCTAATAACTTATTGTGTTATACATATCACTAATCGAGGAAGTATATATAACGATATAGGTTAATCGTAATGAGAGTTGCCGTTTTCAGTGCGATTTAAAAATATAGGGCACGTGTTGTAAGATAATTTGACACTATTTGCAAGGAAAAATGTCGGGAAGAAATATGATGATTGATGCAAATATGGATAACTTTCAGGACAATTATACTGATGAACATTAGAATTACAGTCCAACGAGTTCGTAGATTTGATACTGCAAAGCCCTGTACAGATTCTCTTTCTGTTTTACTTGCATTTTGGCAAAGTATTATGTCATTTACTCGTTCACTCACAGAACAGAATGTGAAGGACATTGTCGATCTGTGCTCAAGACACCACTAGAGTCCTTTTCTCCGCGTTGGATGCACAAATTATCTGATGTGCTGGAGGATAACTTAAAAGAGCTGTGGAAATCACTTAGTAATAATTTTGTTTATGTTTATTGATTCATTTGGTTATTGACACACTCAAATATTCCTCAACATGTGAAGACACATGCCATGGAATCAATTTCTTTTTAAACAACATTATACCTCGCGGTGTTCATTACCATGCAAAGTAATTGTGAATGCATCACATAATTCGACTGTTAGTATTTGCGTACTACGTAGCACTATTTCAGTTTCGTAAAAAAAATCATGCGAATAACATCGATGTAAACACACCAATGAATCATCTGGTGATTCCATGCCTTTATTAGAAAGTAAAATTTTTTCTACAGTTAACATTACTTCCGGACTATTAGAGTTTTTCATCACATTTATACAATACCTGAGAAATCTCTGTGCTTACGTCATGAAATGAAATTGCATCGATAAGAGCCTTCCGCATAATTTTCCATTTGTAATGAAAATATTTCCGTACACAGTCTGCCTTACCATGAATGCGCGCAGAAGGCCCTTATCGATGCGCGCTACATGATAAAGTTACTGATATTTTATTGTTTTCATTGTCGCAGAGCTTATGGTCAAAGCTGTACTCATAATCGTTTCATTCCTGATTATTCAGTTCAAAGAAGCCTTTTCTCTTACATACGAGTCTGGTTGTTATAACATTTGGGGTCAACCCAGAAGTTATACGATTGTATAAATACGGAACGTATGCTACATATTACTTATAGTGAAACAAAGAGTCCGCTGTGTCTTCGGAGGAATAAAATAATATTAAAAACCCAAAATTATTATTTTATCAAGCCATAGTATGCTACAATAAGAGCATCGACACGTTGTGGCGTGGCATCAGTGAAGCACTGGATGTTGACAGGACTTTCTGTCACTTGGTAGAAGAAAATATTTATACGTAATATTTACATCTAATACTTCACAACCCACGGGGGGAGGGGTACTTGTATTGTATTGAACCGGGGACCTAAAAACGACGGAGAGTCTTCGTCCCACCGCAGCCCTCAGTGGTTCACAACCCCACAACAGGCCACTGCAGTCCACCGACCCCACCGCCGCCCCACACCGATCCCAGGGTTAATGTGCAGTTCAGCCCCCAGTGGACCTCCCGGGAACGTCTCATACCAGACGAGTGTAGCCCCAAATGTTTGCATGGTAGAGTAACTATGGTGTATGTGTACGTGGAAATGGTGTTTGCGCAGCAATTGCCGACACACTGTAACTGAGGTGGAATAAGGGGAAACAGCCAACATTTACCGAAGCAGATGGAAAACCGTCTTAAAAGCCATGCACAGGATGGCCGGCACACAGGACCTCGACACTAATCCGCCAGGCCGGTCGGGCTCAGGGTACTTTGTCTACCACAGTTGCGTCCCCTTTTCCTTTTCTGTTAGCGAATGGTGCGCGTGGAGAACGAAGCTATCGTGCGATCTCGAAGCTCGTACATTTTGCCTTCTCTCTCCGAATTTTAACAATAAATCACTTTCACTCTTCCTAAATGAACAAGTGACGATGCGCGCTATTCTTCCTTAAATATTGTGTATTTCCGTTATCGATCCTATCTGATAAGGGTATCAGACTGATGGGCAATATTCAAGTATCGGACGACGAAGGTGTTTGTAAGCTACATAACCTCAGTTTTCTTCATCCAGGTATTTAATGGCTGTGACCGCTTCCAGTGATTTTTCGAGAATCGTTGTGGGCAATACGTTACATATTTTTGTGTTAAGGGTCAGAGCTGCCAATCTCTGCACCAATCGTCAATCCAATTGACAGGTACTGAATGGGTTTCAAGAAAATCTTGTGCCATTCTTCCTGCAAAATATTGATGCGTTCATGTAACGATGCTGGAAATGGGCAGCGATCACGCACCCTTCCATCCAAAGTAGAAAGTAGAAGACAAAGGCTGAAATTAGTGAGATCTAATAACTGGGACGGCCAGAGGATATGAGACAGTTCATCCTTGAGCTGTCAAAAGCAATCTTGGACGATGCGAGTTGTGTGAACAAGACCCCTGCAGACTTGGAACACAGTATTACCATTGAGAAACAAGTATTATACCACGGGATGATTCTGATCAGTCAACCTAGTCACATAAACCTTGGCAGTAATGCAACCTTGCAGAGTTACAAAGAGGTCCACGGAATACCACGATGTGGTTGTCCACATCATCACCAACCCCCGCAATTTTAGACCTTTGGGACTTAAACTTGGCCGCGCGGGATTAGCCGAGCGGTTTTGGGCGCTGCAGTCATGGACTGCGCGGCTGATCCCGGCGGAGGTTCGAGTCCTCCCTCGGGCATGGGTGTGTGTGTTTGTCCGTAGGATAATTTAGGTTAAGTAGTGTGTAAGCTTAGGGACTGATGGCCTTAGCAGTTAAGTCCCATAAGATTTCACACAAATTTTTTTTTGAACTTAAACTTGATCAGAAGTTGGTAACAGATGACCAAACGACTTTTTCTATTTCTCCACAGTCCCGGTTTTATGTCTTCGGTGCCATGTTTTCCTGTTACGGGCATCTGTATTGCTGATGTGTGGTTTTGTAATTCCAGCTTTCTCTGCAATCCCTGCTTACAGAGCCCCCTTGGTATTGTTTTGGCGCTGTCAAGATTATCAAGCGCGACATGCAGTTCAGTAGTGTCTTTGCAGTTGTTGTCCTCTTATCTTTCGTCACAATCCTTTCCAACGGCCGTCCGTCACGATCACTCATCACATACTTTCTTCCGCGTTGTGCCATACAATGCCTTTTGAAACGCCAAACACTTTGGCCCTCTCGGTTACGGAAGCACGGAAGCACCCACCATACGAGTACCATCAATTTACCCCCGTTGGAAATAATTTAGCTCCGATATAATGGATTTACCGCTACGCAGAACACTGTTGTGAGCACGACTGACACTTGAGGACATTAAACCGGTGCCACTCGTGGTCAAATGCAACAGCGCAACCTGCAGACCTGATCTATGTCAAGTAAACGTTTCTCACAGTATTTCAATATTTCTGTCCAACTCCTGTACATTTCGCTTTCAGGACGAATCGTTCGCCAGTGTGAGACGATTTCAGAGATGCGATGGTCCCCATCCCACCCCTTGCAATCAATCACTATACCGAGCGAGGTGGCGCATTGGCTAGCACACTAGACTTGTATTCGAGAGGACGACTGGTCAAACCCACGTCCGACCATTCAGATATAGTTTTGCGGTGATTTCCCTAAATCGCTCCAGGCAAATGCCAGGATGGCTCCTTTGAAAGAGGACGGCCGATTTCCGTCCCCTTCCTTGACAAAATTCGAGCTTGTGCTCTGTCTCTAATGACCTCGAAGTCAACGGGACGTTAAACCCGTTCTTCCTTCCTTTCTTCCTTCCATCCACCATGCGAGAGTGCCCTAAATAACAAATTATCGTCAGCTGATATTTTTTGTGATCTCTCCAAGGCATATGACTGTGTGGATCACTCCTAGAAAAATTCAGGTTTTGTGGAACTGAAGGCTATACACACAGCTGGTTTGAATCATACTTAAAGAACAGAAAGCAAAAAAATTATGCTGAAAAACACAAATAATGTTGGGAGGATGGTAAATTCTAGTGAATGGGGAGTTATCACAAACGGAGTACCACAGGGCTCAATTTTGGGTCCTCTGCTGTTCCTTATTCATGTGAATGACCTCTCACTTAACGTTCAGCAAGCAGAACTAGTACTCAACTACGGAGGCAGACATAAGAGAACAGTACTCGCCCTTGTGTGGAATTTTCAAAACTTTCGTGACCTGCTCTCAGCAGAAACTCAACAAATATGGTGTTAAGTCACAGGTAAGAAATAACAAGTTCTACACATAAGGAAAATTAACCAATTTATGTACCTTTGGTCAATAAAAACATTGGTCAAAACTCTCATCTGTTTCTGAATGATCATACACAAATGATTATATTCCAATTTCAGTCTTCACCTGACCCAGTTAACCAGCTGCATTCACTCTGCCCTCACCTACCATGATAGTTGAGAATTCTATTGCATTCTAGTAAACCATAAAATTGTTCTTTAGTTTACTGGTAATTAATGCTTTGTATTTTTGTTCGTATAATTCATTATTCTACAATCTTGTGTTCATTTTTTTCTATCTGTTTCAAAGAACATGCTTCCTTTATATCGAAATTAAATGAGGGTTCATTCTATACGCAGCTAATAAAAAAGTTATTTCATACTTTATTCTTCTGTGAGCTGAATATTTGTATTTGTCATACTGTAAGTTTACATATTTTGTCTACTGTAATATGTCTTTTTTGTAGTGTTTTGGTCCTAATCATAACAATAACTGTCTGTGAGTACCCATTTCTCGTTAAATTATCGTTTGGTGATTATATTTTCGGAAATATCTATCTCTCCTTTTTGTGTGGGAAATTGCATACCACGACATGCATATAAACATCTAGCTACTAATTACTAAATGAAGGCTACTTTCAGAAAATGTGACACAGGGCACTTGGAGACGCTATCGATGCCATATTCCTGTCAAGTGTTATTACAAAATACTAGATGCTTTTAGTAATATATTTAGTTTTCAAGGTTACTTTCCTTAGTTAATAGTATTTTTGCGGACTGTAGTGAAACGAAGTCGTAAAAGTCCGGAAAGAGGCACGTAATTAATACTGTTGTACAAGAACCGCTGTCTGTGTGCTTTTTCACCCTCAAGTTAAGGTACCTTCGCCCATAGTCGTAGGAAGTGTTATAGGAACATCAGTGTCCACAGTTTACGTAAATAACCTAGCAAATAACGGCGAAAGTTTTATGAGGCTGTCTTTGGATGATGCTGTTGTATATAAAGACGACATTCAGAAATGACAGTCGTTTTTAATGTCAATGCGTTTCCTGCACGTATTAGGCATGGTAATGTTTTGTATATTTGCGCGTTTCCTATTTTCGTCCAATCTCGGTACCCTAAGAAAGACAAGGCACCACTCCTTCATTCCTTAATTGTGCAAGAGTGACCTGAGTAAGTCTCCACTTTCATGAAAGTGCTAATGTGGCCTGCCAAGTCCGCGACCTCAGTTCCGTCGAGCACATACGGGACGAGCCTTGAACTTGGGTCTGACCAGTCATCGTGGATAGGAGGTCAGTGGTGATGGATCTGAGGGCTCCCTAATATTTTCATTGTTTCACCGACTGCATGCCAGGACGCGTAAGTGCCGTAATCAGAAGAAACGTTGTGTTATTGTAAAAGAGAAGATAAAGGCAGTCTGTCCGAAAGTGCACACCTGTGAAATCAAAATATGCTGCTCAGTAACATTCAATACGGTGCTGCTCGTCCCCCGTGCGTTGTAACATGCTTGGCAACACCGTGGTATGCTTTTCACAAGGTGATCGAAACCTTACTGTTATAGCCTCTCCCACCCTTTAGCTGCGGCGCTTTAGATTCCATCCGATGTCTGAAGAAGGTTATTTCTACGATGCGCTGCACGTTTCAGCTGGTGCCAAGCGTGCTCAATCGGGTTTTTGTCAGCAGATACTGCAAACCCATTCTGTGCATACCTGCTTCCAAGAAGAAGCCGTATTCGAAATGTGCACGGTGTGCTTCTCCACTTCCGTCTTCAAAGATGAACCCATCACGAAAACCATGACTGTAGGGCTGGACAACAGGTGCGATGATCCTGACCCGGTACTGCACAGCCCTCAAAATGTCCTCAATATGTATGAGAGGTATTCGGCATCCGTGCACTATAGCTATCCAAAATTTGACTGGCCCTCTTGTATACGTACGTAGTGACTTGGCAGACCATATTAGCAGTGTCCAGACCGTGGAGTGTTACTCAGGCCACCCTGGCATGATCAAAGAGCAATGAGTTGGTGCCTTGTCTTGCTAAAATTACGTCTCCTGGACCCTACGGGAAATAGATGTACATGACTGGAATCATTTGCTCGTGGGAGACGATGGCAGATGTGTGATGGTTCCCATTCCACGTCTTGTGAACATTCACCATGCGATAGTATTTTCGCCACATCTCTAAGTCCACTTGGAAATGCTTGGTGTACGCCTTATCCAGCTTCCTTTCTTGTTCCAGCGTTGCTGGTGAAGGTACGTTTGGAAGGTCAATGGATCTGATTGACATGTATTTACTATGTAACAGGCTAAGCGTACCACATATATGAATGGTGCTTAGAAGCCCTGAAGAAGTACCAGAACGGCTGTAGGACGACGTGTTCATCTACACAGATTGAGATCAAGCTGCTGATTAGAACCAACCTTTTCCTCGACCGTGAGCAAACAACATTATGCTCAATGCGTGTCAGTCTAAGGTGAAGACTTCCTGTGAGTGGCACCTAAGGCACATGATGTCTTACAGTGTGGCGTACAGTTTCTCTCTTGTCGGGATACTTTCGAAAAGCGTTTCCAACGATGTAGACTTGACATTTGACGGCAGAAACACTTATGGACATTTTGGCGTACGTTATTCTGTCCGATGTCTGAATATTAACTGTTGAGTCGGTGAACTGGGGGTGTTGGAACACTTGCCGGTAAAGATTGGGATCTATACAGGCACGACTCTAGAACCAATGACAGTGTTAAAAAATGGTTCAAATGGCTCTGAGCACTATGGGACTTAACATCTATGGTCATCAGTCCCCTAGAACTTAGAACTACTTAAACCTAACTAACCTAAGGACAGCACACAACACCCAGCCATCACGAGGCAGAGAAAATCCCTGACCCCGCCGGGAAATGACAGTGTTAGACAGTTGCAACGTGAGAGTGGCGGGATGGCAGCACTGCTTGTTCTGCATTGATACGCGGGAAGGAGAAAGCTGTAAGAGAAGAGACTAAAGTGTGTGAGCACTCGCTCGATGCGCAACCTTGTGCTGAGGGACGCTTGCAGGGCTCGCATGAAGGCCGCCTCACAACACGCCATTACTCACGGCTGTCTCAAAGCCAGCCTTGTTCCCTGTCTGTGCCCTACACATTCGGCGCGGGACTGTCTGCGGGCGCTTGATTCACCAAACTTCCCAACTCTTTGACGTAATACTCTCATTTTTGCGCCAAGTTCTCAATTTCTCCGCTGTCTGGACTTAAACGTTTGAGCGCCTGACCTTATGGAGATCACTAACTCCTTGATAACTCTCTACAGAAATTCACAAAGTCTGACAACTGAAGTTCCCAATAGAGTGGTAACACAGTAGTGGCCTTCACTCATTCACAGCACGCCACTGTTTTAGTGTTCGATCTGTCATAGTTTTCTTTTCGGGACACCCTAATATTATGTGGTTCATATAGTCTTCGTTTCCACATGTAAGCAGCGTCAACCAAATTAAGCCGCTGTAAATACGAGTATAATTTTTCAATTACAAAAAGACCTGAGTAAATTTAAAATTCTCTCGAGAACGGTCCCAAAGCACGCCAATGACTTGTTAGATTTGCAAGATGTGTTTCTAAATGATGTTTCCCTTTGATAATAGTTCTTCTCCATACTCCGTCTCACGTCAATCGTATCGTCATTTTAATTCATGTTCGCAATACCAAGAGGGGGTGGGGGTGGTGTGCTCTACGCCCATCATTTGAAAATATTGTAATTTAATCAGTTACTTTACATTTTAAAACTGAAAAAAAAATTATCTTCTTTAATGAATTATTCTACTAATTCCGTAAATGTATCAAAATTTCCAGTTAAACCAAAAATTTAAGTTTAGTAGTAGATAGCACTTCCCCAGGTTTTTTTTTTTACATTTGGCATAAAGTACCCCACATTGGCAGTACGCATTACTGAAAAAAATGGTTCAAATGGCTCCGAGCACTATGGGACTTAACTTGTGAGGTCATCAGTCCCCTAGAACTTAGAACTACTTAAACCTAACTAACCTAAGGACATCACACACATCCATGCCAGAGGCAGGATTCGAACCTGCGACCGTAGCGGTGGCGCGGTTCCAGACTGTAGCGCCTAGAAACTCTCGGCCACCCCGGGCGGCCATTACTGAAAGCGCACTGATTTTGATAAGAGTACGATAAAAGATATTTTCAGGTTCTGGACCTTGTATTGTATTGTATGGAACTGGGGGCCTAGAAACGATGGAACGGCTTCGTCCCCGCCCTAGCCCTCAGTGGTTCACAATCCCACAACAGGCTACAGCAGTCCACTCACCCCACGGCCGCCCCACACCGGACCCAGGGTTATTGTGCGGTTCGGCCCCCAGTGGACGCCCCCCCCCCCCCCCCCGGCCCCCCCGGGAGCGTCTCACACCAAACGAGTCTAACCCCAACGTTTGCGTGTTAGAGTAATTATAGTGTACGCGTACGTCAGTGTATGAAAGTGTTTACGCAGCAATCACCGACATACTGTAACTGAGGCGGAATAAGGGGAACCAGTCCGCATTCGCCGAGGCAGATGGAAAACCGACTTAAAAACCATCCACAGACCGGCCGGGCGGATTCGTGAAAGGGACCGGCACGGCTTCCCGCTCGGAAAGCAGTGCGTTAGACCGCACGGCTAACCGGGCGGGCTTTCTTGACCTTAGTTACGCAACAGAATGTCTTCAAAACAAATGTTGTTGATGTAAGTCAAATTTTGCTTCTTCTATATTTTTCGGGAGTGAGCTTAAAGTTCCTTCCTTGACAAGGCGCGTTATGGAAAGTGCGCTGGTATGCCTAGAGTTATGCTGTTGTAGGAAATAGTTGTGGAGCACCTTTGGATAGCATGGTGTGCCTGAAGCGGCACCTCGTCAAGCCACTTGATCGACCTGTTGGTTGCCGCGGATGTCGTTGTGGTCTTTGACCTGGGTTAATATGAAGTCAATGTGCTGACCTTGCAGGTTACTGATTAGTGGCATAAATTTATAGACGGCAGGATTGTTATGGCGCTAGACAAAATCATTTTTAAACATCGCGATTGCTGTATAGGGGCCAGTCATTTGTCTCATACAAATCTGGTACTCTGTCACAAAAAGTACATTAATTCATTTAATAAGGTGTTATCTGCATTTCAGTGAGTAATTAAGCTGTGAAAACGTGTTGCTTCCCCATTTCGAGAACTCCTGGTCACTAATCGTCTACGTCAAAAGAAATTACAAATATCTTTAAGAAGTTACATGGACGCCTCGGCCTGTAGATGCCCGCGTAGCGGCGACAGCGGGTCCGTCCGCTTGGTCCGCGCCTGACTTGGCGAGCTCTGAGCGAGGCTGCTTACATATTCCGCCCGGGGCCCGCCAAGTGAATATGTGAGGCTCATGTTTATGGGCGACCACAGGTGTCTGCCGGTCCGCGGCCGGCGCTGTCACTCTCCACAAATACGCCTGCCACGCCCTGCATGCAGCCAACTCGCTGTGTTTGCTCGGGCATAGTGGGGTCATTGCCAGAACAGTAGAGGGAAAAGAGGAAGCGCACATGAAGATGATGTGCGAGGTACGATACTGCGAACGAATATGACGGGGAAGTGAAAGACAAACCGAAACAGGTCATCTAAGGTAGCCGTGGCGCCTGTTGGTCTAACAGTAAAACACGTGCAAAGAAACGGAGACCTGGTGAAATAGAAACTTTGCCGCTTACAGAATTTTTTAGCCTGCTTTTAATCTAACCCTCACGTCTCAACTATGCTAGGAATCGCCAGGAACGAAGCCTCATTCGGATTCCACCTGAAACTGTGAGCCCTTTGTACTAGGTTGGGTAACTAGTGGTAGGTTAACGACATGCAGTCACCAAAGTGGCGTCTAATTGAAACCTTCCACTCGGCCATTGAGGCACATGAACTTATTATTAACTGGAGAAAACGATATTGCCTCACAATTGGAGAACACACCATGAACTATTCTAGTACATATGGGAGATATACAGGGCTATTACAAATGATTGAAGCGATTTCATAAATTCACTGTAGCTCCGTTCATTGACATATGGTCACGACACACTACAGATACGTAGAAAAACTCATAAAGTTTTGTTCGGCTGAAGCCGCACTTCAGGTTTCTGCCGTCAGAGCGCTCGAGAGCGCAGTGAGACAAAATGGCGACAGGAGCCGAGAAAGCGTATGTCGTGCTTGAAATGCACTCACATCAGTCAGTCATAACAGTGCAACGACACTTCAGGACGAAGTTCAACAAAGATCCACCAACTGATAACCTCATTCGGCAATGGTATGCGCAGTTTAAAGCTTCTGGATGCCTCTGTAAGGGGAAATCAACGGGTCGGCCTGCAGTGAGCGAAGAAACGGTTGAACGCGTGCGGGCAAGTTTCACGCATAGCCCGCGGAAGTCGACGAATAAAGCAACCAGGGAGCTAAACGTACCACAGCCGACAGTTTGGAAAATCTTACGGAAAAGGCTAAAGCATAAGCCTTACCGTTTACATTTGCTACAAGCCCTGACACCCGATGACAAAGTCAAACGCTTTGAATTTTCGGCACGGTTGCAACAGCTCATGGAAGAGGATGCGTTCAGTGCGAAACTTGTTTTCAGTGATGAAGCAACATTTTTTCTTAATGGTGAAGTGAACAGACCCAATGTGCGAATCTGGGCGGTAGAGAATCCTCACGCATTCGTGCAGCAAATTCGCAATTCACCAAAAGCTAACGTGTTTTGTGCAATCTCACGGTTTAAAGTTTACGGCCCCTTTTTCTTCTGCGAAAAACACGTTACAGGACACGCGTATCTGGACATGCTGGAAAATTGGCTCATGCCACAACTGGAGACCGACAGCGCCGACTTCATCTTTCAACAGGATGGTGCTCCACCGCACTTCCATCATGATGTTCGGCATTTCTTAAACAGGAGATTGGAAAACCGATGGATCGGTCGTGGTGGAGATCATGATCAGCAATTCATGTCATGGCCTCCACGCTCTCCCGACTTAACCCCCTGCGATTTCTTTCTGTGGGGTTATGTGAAAGATTCAGTGTTTAAACCTACTCTACCAAGAAACGTGCCAGAACTGCGAGCTCGCATCAACGATGCTTTCGAACTCATTGATGGAGACATGCTGCGCCGAGTGTGGGAGGAACTTGATTATCGGCTTGATGTCTGCCGAATCACTAAAGGGGCACATATCCAACATTTGTGAATGCCTAAAAAAACTTTGTGAGTTTTTGTATGTGTGTGCAAAGCATTGTGAAAATATCTCAAATAATAAAGTTATTGTAGAGCTGTGAAATCGCTTCAATCATTTGTAATAACCCTGTACACTGAAGCTCCGAAGAAACTGGTATAGATATGCATGTTCAACTACAGAGATATGTAAAAAAAGGCAGAAAATGGCGCTGCTGTCGGCAACGCATATATGAGACAACAAGCGTCTGGCGTAGTTGTTAGATCGGTTACTGCTGCTACAATGGCAGGTTATCAAGATTTAAGTGAGTTTGGGCGTGATGTCATAGTCGGAGCACGAGCGATGGGACACAGCAACTCCGAGATAGCGATGAAGTGGGGATATTCCGGTACCACCATTTCACGAGTGTACCGTGAATATCAGATATCGGGTAAAACATCAAATCTCCGATATCGCTGCGACCGGAAAAAGATGCTGCAAGAATGGGACCGACGACGACTGAAGAGAATCCTTCAACGTGATAGACGTGGAACCTTTCCGCAAATTGCTCCAGATTTCAATGCTGGGCCGTCAACAAGTGTCAGCGCGCGTACCATTCCACGAAACATCATCGATATGGGCTTTCGGAGCCAAAGGCCCACTCGTGTACCCTCGATGACTGCACGAAACAAAACTTTACGCCTCGTCTGGGCTCGTCAACACCGAAATTGGACTGTTGATAACTGCCAACGTGTTGCCTGGTCGGACGAGACTCGTTTCAAATTGCATCGAGCGGATCGACTGTACGGGTATGGAGACAACCTCATGAATCCATGGACCCTGCATGTCAGCAGGGGACTGTTCAAGCTGGTGGCGGGTCTGTAATGGTGTGGGACGTGTGCTGTTGGAGTGATGTGGGACCCCTGATACGTCTAAATACGATTCTGACAGGTTACACGTATGCAAGCGTCCTGTCTGATCACTTTCATCCACTCATGTCCACTTTGCATTCCAACGGACTTGGGCAATCCAGAAAAACAATGCGACACCGTACACGTTCAGAATTGCTACAGAGTGGCTCCAGAAGCGTTCTTTTGAGTTTAATCACTTCCGCTGGCCATCAAACTGCCCGGATATGAACATTATTGAGCATATTGGGATGCCTTGCAAAGTGTTGTTCAGAATATATCTCCACCCCCGCGTACTCTTACGGATTTATGGACAGCCCTGTAGAATTCATGGTGTCAATTCCTTCCAGCACCACTTGAGACATTTGTCGAGTCCATGCTGCGTCGTGTTGCGACACTCCTGCAGGCAGGTGTACCAGTTTCTTTGGCTCTTCACTGTACGACACAGGCAAAATAACCACAGGCTTCAAGAAGAATATAAATCTACGAGCGGACTTCAAAAAGTGAGGTACACGTTTTTAAGTCAGGCCAAGTAACTTTTATGAATGCTGCGCTACCCTTCAAAATGCTGCAGAAACATGACACTATTTTTAAACATAGTCACCAAATCTCTTTAAACAACGGTCATAAAGTTTTACCACGTTCGGAGCCATTCTAGAATTGCTTTTGAATGTCCTCTTTTCCATCATATCCGAAAAAAATGTAAATCGCATAGTTCAAAATCTGCACTTTCCGATCAACATCACCCACTCCCGTGGAGCCTTAGTCAAAATTTTGGCACCACTTCACCAAGGCTAGATGCGCCATTGCTTTTGGTTTCGCATACTACCAGAATTACATAGTGAATCTAGAGACCGCGTGGGATTAACCGAGTGGTCTGGGGCACTGCAGTCATGTACTGTGCGGCTGATTCCGGCGGAGGTTCGAGTCCTCCCTCGGGCATGGGTGTGAGTGTTTGTCCTTAGGATAATTTAGGTTAAGTAGTGTGTAAGCTTAGGGACTGATGACCTTAGCAGTTAAGTCCCTTAAGATTTCACAAACATTTGAACATTTTTTGAATCTAGACGTTTTATTCACAACATTTGTACTGCCTAGCGAACTTCAACTTTGGCGTACGTTTCCAGTTGCCGCACAATTTCAATAGTATACTGTAATCCACCTGTTATTCTTACCGCAACAGAACAGAGTATGTAGGAAATCCGGAAAATGTCCTCACCCCTGATAATGACGCACTCTTGTCACTCAGTGCTCTTAGCGTGGGATGGCATATGGAACTTAATTTCTATCGTCGCTACCTAGTGATTCAAATTCCAGATTAGGCAGGTAGCAACAAGTGTCAACATTAGCGAATCACTAGTTTAGTAAGTCGTAGCTACAAGAGACACTAATTATCGACAGGACAATTAAAAGACTGATAGAAACTGACCTCACGGGAAATAAGTTTGGATTTCATGAAATGTACTGATTTTACTACTTATATTAGAAGAAATGTTGAAGAAACTGAACTTGCATTTGTAACATTTCAAGATTTTGAAAATGTTGACTGGAACAAACGCTTTGAAATTCTAGAGGTACTAGGGATAAAATACTGGGAGCGAAAGGTTATACACAAATTGTACAAAAACCGGATTTCAGTTTTTGAAGTCGAAGAACATGAAAGGGGGAGGGGGTAATTTGAAATGGGTGATACAGGATTGCAGTATATTCCCAATATTATTCAATCTATAAATCGACCAGTAGAAATAAAAACCTCAAGATTTGCCGATGAGTTTGTAGCTCTATCGCGGACGACAAAGGACTTCAAAGAACAGTTGAACGGAATAGATAGTGTCTTGAAAAGAGACTACAAGATGATAATCAATAAAAACAAAACAAGGGTAATGAAATGTGGTTGAAGCAAGTAAGGTGCCACTGAGTAATTAGAATGGGAAACGCTATACTAAAAGTAGTAGATGAGATTACCTATTAGGGCAGTAACATCACTGACGAAGCCCGAAGGAGAGAGTATATAAAATAAAGACTGGGAATAGCAAGAAAACCGTTTCTAAAAAAGATATATGTGGTAACATCGAATATAAATTTAAGTGTTAAGAAAGCTTTTCTCGAGTTATCTGTCTTAAGTGAAGCCTTGTACGGAAGTGAAAACTGTTAGGAAGATTTTCTGAAAGTATTTTGTGCGGAGTGTAGCCTCATACGGAATGTACAATAAGCAGTTCAGACAAGAAGAGAAGATTTTGAAATGTGGTGCTACAAAAGAATGCTGAAGATTAGACGAGTAGATCGAGTATATAATGAAGAGATACTGAATGGAACTGGCGAGAAAAGATTTTTCGGCAAAACTAGACTAAAAGAAGAAATCGATCAGTATGACACATTCTTAGGCATTGAGGAATCATAAATTTCATAGATGTAGGAAGCGGGGGGATAAAAATTTTAGAGGTAGGTTATGGCTTGACAGCAGTAAGCATGTACATACTGATGTATGTTCCAATAGTTATGTAGAGATGAAGATACTTGAGCAGGACAGACTAACCCACAGATCAGTATGTGACCAAAATTTCGGACTGAACATCATAAAACCAACATGTACCCAGAATACTGCGAATGACCACCGTGAATGTGACTGCGCGGCTGCATTTACAAATATAATGCTGGTCGTAATCATTACTTTGGCCTCAGATTGCCTTACAAGCACAAATACAGTAGTTTCCTGTAACGTAGCCGTATAGTTACAAGAATTGTGAGCCAGTTACTACTGTAAATAAAATTATTGTGCTCACATAACTGGAAATGGAGCCTTAGGGGGCTTCTCTAATTAGGTTCAAACTGGCAACAGGCTACACTGCCAGAAACAGGTAAGAAACCAAATGACCATAGGGGGTGTGGTCTAACATTCCGAATTGTAAGACTCGGTGACTATCAACAGAACCAACTTTACCACTGATGTTCCGGGGACTGTCTTTACTCGTCTCTAACTCATTTCTCTTTCTTTTCTTTCCTTCTTTCTTTCTTTCATTGTTGCTTTCTTCCTCCACTGTTTTATAACAACAAGATTTGTAGTTCTAGCGGAGTATCCGCTAGTGCACTTTACCTGTGTAAGTATTCACAGCCGTATTTTCATTTATACATTGTGCCTTTTCAACACTGTTGGGAAATGAAACGTCGTACAAATAATTCTGAAAGGTATCGCAAAGTTACGTTCTATTTTTCATGAAAACTAATATTTCCAGAGCTATCACTACTTTTTTGTAATTCACAAACTTCAATTCAGGTCATAAAACTAAACGATTTACACATAAAATTAACATCTCACTAAGATTTCAAAGAGCTCCTTCGTCTAAGCGATATACGTTTGTTGCTAAAGATAAGAAAAGATTCAGCAGTGAACCAAGTGAAGGACGGCTCCTATTTTGAGAACGCCGCATTTCTCAGCCAATAGAGACACTTGATGATTGTCGTCAGCGAATGTGACGTATTTTTCCTTGGCCACGTTAGCACTACCCTGAAATATTTCTGTGCAGCCCTTCTGTCTGACATCCATGTCTGGCTTCTTATGCTGGCCACAAGTGGTTTCTTAGTGTCGGTGCTATAAACAAACAAAACATTTTTGACTTTAATTATTGATTAAACTATCGACCAAACGAAGTTTTTTTTTTCCCCCGAGACACCATTCCTCTCTTGTTCCAACCTCTTGGATATTTTCCAAGGAAGTTATTTCCTGATGTCTCAACACAGGTAATTTAATCTTGGCCCGTAGGTTGTAGTCACAATATAAACTAATCTAAACTGTTTTCAAAAATATTGGTTCTACTTTATTTCTCAACAATGAAGTACTAGGTCATTTATATACATCTTGTAGAACGTAATGGTTATAGGACCATCAATTTTCATGGTATAAATATATATAATCTAGTGCATAATGTCGAAAGTGTCTTGAGGAATTTCGCAGATGGTTCTATTGTATTTAGAAAAGTTATAGCTCTTGAACATTGTAGCTAGATGTAGGAAGAACTGCAGAGTATAAACGCTTGGAGCAGAGATTGATAGTTGACCTCAACATAAACAAATGTAACGTACTGCACATAAATAGGCAAAAATATCTATTTTTTGAGTGGTTACACGCTAGGAGCACAATCACTGGAAGCAGTCACACATATATAGAGCGATTTGAAGTGAAAAGACCAAAAAGAGCTCACTTTAGGTAAGGCAGATACCACACCGAGATTCATGAAAAAGAGCCGTCACGAACTGCAGTTCACCAACAAACGAAGTAGCTTACGAAACCGTCGTTCGACCAATGCTTGAATATTGTTCGTCGGTTTGGAATCCGTATAAGATAGGCAAAATAGAGATGACCTGAAGAAGAATAGTACATTCCGTTACAGATTCATTCAGTAAGCAGTATTGCTCATCAGTGTGGATCCGTACCAGATCGGGTTGACGGAGGAGAGAGAGAAGATCCAAAGAAGAGCGGCGCGTTTCGTCACAGGGTTATTTGGTAACCGTGATAGCGTTACGGAGATGTTTAACAAACTCAAGTGGCAGACTCTGCAAGAGCGGCGCTCTGCATCGCGGTGTAGCTTGCTCGCCAGGTTTCGAGAGGGTGCGTTTCTGGATGAGGTATCGAATATATTGCTTCCCCCTACTTATACCTCCCGAGGAGATCACGAATGTAAAATTAGAGAGATTAGAGCGCGCACAGAGGCTTTCAGACAGTCGTTCTTCCCGCGAACCATACGCGACTGGAACAGGAAAGGGAGGTAATGACAGTGGCACGTAAAGTGCCCTCCGCCACACACCTTTGGGTAGCTTGCGGAGTATAAATGTAGATGTAGATGTAGAACGCGTCAGGGAGATGCTCAGCCGACTCCAGTGGCAGACAATGCGAGAGAGGCGTTCTACATCACGATATGGTCTACTGTTAAGGCCGCGAGAACTTACGTTCCAAGAAGAGTCAACGAGTATGTTGCTTCTTCCGGAGGCTTACCAAGAATCGTTCTTCCCCCGAACCATCCACGACTGAAGCAGCAAATACGATATTTAAACAAATGTATTCTTCAGAAACATAGTGCTATGTTCCTTTGGCCATGCATGTTCAGAAGTACAATGCAGTGTTCCTTTGGAGATGCATACATGCCCGAAGAAGCTTTACATCATACTTCTGAACAACACAGGCACTGCAATATCGTATTTATTCGGTGACACCGGGCAACCGACTTTCACTCAAGAAAAGTCTTCCCTGTGAAGCAATATACGTAATGTATGTACAAGTGCAGGTTGTAGATACATGGTTGACGACATATGGGAGTTTGGGTCTGGTTTTGCAGCGTGCTCGGTAAGT
The DNA here is from genome assembly GCF_023864275.1 of Schistocerca cancellata. NCBI lineage: Eukaryota > Metazoa > Arthropoda > Insecta > Orthoptera > Acrididae > Schistocerca > Schistocerca cancellata. The sequence continues at coordinate 216,554,778 of NC_064631.1, forward strand.
CGACCGTTCACGATCAGCGGGAAATCCTGGATTGGGCCCCAGTCCAGCACAAATTTTGCTGTCGTCGTCATTCCGGTATACAGCTGACGGATGTCAACTGTGAATACATTTCAAGTGGAACAGGAAAGATCAGAAATGGTAGTGGTACACAAAGTATCCTCCACCACACACCGTAATGTAGATTGCAGAGGATAGTTGTAACTGTAGATGTAGAGGTTATAACGCCTCTTCTTCTTGACGATTTGGTTTGATTTGTACTTGGCCTCGGATAAAACTCGGCGACAGTCGGTAGAGTGTGAGATCGTTATGAAGTTACGAAGACGACGTTACACAAAACAACAGTGCTGAACCGAAATGTCGACGTGCGTGAGATATTTACTTCACCAAGAGTCATAATTAATCGTTCGTAATCGATGTTTAACTGATTAAAGGTGAAATATTAATGATAAAACCAATACAGTCACATCCACAACAAATTCCGTACAAACTGGTCGTAATTTCAAGTATCTAAGAAATGGTTAACAGTGGGCTTGTTATTTGAGTCAAAGATTCTACACAAGCGCCGAGCGCTACAGTCAAATACTATTGATGCGCCTAATTATTACTCGGGAGTTTCGTGTCAATAATTTGATAGAATTTTAAATCACAAATGCACGACTTGGCACGAGAGGGTGTTTTATTGCACAATATGAGTCACTTCCTAACCGAGCCTTGAGAAGAAAACTTTCCCAGGTGTTGGGGGGATTTAAATTATATGCTTCGGACCTATCACTGAAGTTCCATAAACCACTGGCTATTATGAATGGAAATTGTCTATCAATGTTCGTTGCCTAAATCACTGTCTAAGTAATGTTTAGTTCAGTTATCTGGTTAAAATTCACTTTATCCGAGTAGGTAAAAGTCCTCCGTTCGAATTCTAATGCTGTGATATTTGAAGTCATAAGATCGTATTACTGCGTCATAATAGATCGCAATTATTCAATCGCAAAAACAATCTAAGCGCGCCTACATGTACGAGCATTCAAATATATGACCTGCTTCGGCTAACTCTCGTAACGTAGTGACAATGCATTGAATTATACTTAGTCATTACTCACGATTCCCAAAGAGTACTCACACGGAGTATTCTTTGGGACCGTTGGTTCTATTTTGCGAATGTTAATTTATGGTAATTTTGCAATTTATTATGATTTTGTATTTAATTTTACTGAAATTTAATCTTTCTTTCGTAGATTGCTAAATTGTCAAGTCTTAGATTCCTCATTTAATTACTTGTTATTGTCCTAATAATAATGATAAATGGAACTTCGTTCGCTTATTCACTTTTCTGGGAATTTGGGACATTGGGGAAAATCTTTGGGGTATTGGGAGCTAATTTTTTATTTTTATTTCTCGTCCGAGGAAGTGGCATTACAAGGTACAGCTTTAAAGTTTATCCAGAAACTAAGCGTTGTGTACGATTATTACCGCAAATGGTAGGACAACATCGCTTACATACGAACTGCGGGACTTTTCAGCAGAATATGGGCATCACTTTCAAGATATCATAGCAACACAATCACTTCATCAGCAAAAAATATCTAAAATATCTCCTTAATGATATGACGCACGCATAGATATACACGGAAGCAAATACAAAGGCAAGTTTTGAAATGTACGATGAATAGATCACGAGTGCGTCGGTGCTGCAGAGATCGTGTGTAAGTTTAAGGAAGAGTTTATGGCAAAAGCAGTCGCACCTACTCTACAGATCAACTGTAGCTTACTGTGGAACAGAATATCAAGAAGGTTCACGGTCACAATTTTGTCTTAGTATTTACTACAAATTTCTCTCGACGCTGTATGAAATTGTATCTGTGAACGATCTGTTACCATTGGATTCTTCATCTGTTCAGGAACGCTGAAAACTTTCTCATCAATTAAGTTCCTTCTTTTAGCACATGCTTATAGCATCAATTTATTGCGTCTATTCATTATTACACATTCCAGTTTCTTCTCTTATCTATATTTATCATAAAGGTTTTCCACATAAAGGTTATACATGTGTTGACAATATTACATCAGAGTATCAGATGCTACCCTTTATCTCCACTGCAACTGCTACTTCCAAAACTCTACAAATTACTTATTTGAAAAATATTTCATTAGTGAGCAAAGACAAATCACAAAACCAAAAGAGAAGCAAACTGTAGCGAAAGTAGTGTTTGTTGTAGATCTTCTTGACCCAGAACTGCAGAAGAAAGAGAGAGAGAGTCTCTGAAAGAAGCATGAGAGAGAAAAAAAAAGACTTCAGGACAAAACTGAGCAAGGTCGTTTAAGTGGATTTACAAGGCAGAAAGAGAGAGAAGCTGTGTGTGTGGTTAGAATTATCTGTCTGTCGCTACGAGCTCCCGTGGAGTAGTTGTGAATTCCCTGGAATGCTCAGAGCTAACAACGGAAAGTGCACTTCTTCCCGAGTTCTTGTACGATATGTCAAGAAGATTTCGAAACACTGGTAAATCACAATGGTGACACGATAAAATTCAGTTCTGAGGGTCGAAGATGGCTTCAGATGGAAAAGTGAACTGTATAACAGCGGAAGTAAAAATTGTCAGTTATATTAAATAAGCAACACTTTCCGTATGATCTGCAAATTATTATTTCTTTAATCACGAATCAGTTTTTGGATTCTTAGCCCATCATCAGATGGCATTTTTCCTAGATAGATCTCGCTGACGCCTATTTTCCACTACCTATAGGTAATTAGACAAAATAGTTATTAGCGATCAGTGTGCCATTTGCCACATAAAAGCTTGCCATATGGAGTCACAAGTGCTCCCACAACATCTCAGAGATACCTCGAAAAACTCGTCTATGCTACCCCTGATTGGGTTACTTACTTAGACGACTTTCTAACTTGTAGTGTCAGATGGAAGCAGCACCTGTAAAATCTACAGATGTGGTTTGGGCTGCTTCAGTCCTACGGGCTATGTTGTCACCTCAAAAAATATAATTTCTTCGAGCCAAGTGTAACATACCTGGGATGTGCACTGATAAAGAAAGACACTATGATCACTGTGCACCACGATATTGGATGCTGCTTGGTGGCGCTGCGGGCCCGTTGTAACGTCCCCTTAGAGAAATTAATGAATTACTGTACTGATAAACATCTTATGTTATTTGACTTTCAAACAGCTGAACAAAACTGAACGTACTCAGACATTCACTAAACTGACACACAATATTTTTAGCGAAACGCAATTTGACTTTCAGTAATCCCTACAAAAGAATGGCCCTGACTAACAATAACCTATACCTTTCATGAATTCTTACCTCACAAAAATCTTCGTTACTCGAACTACTGCAATACAGCGAGCGCCAATACTGCCAGCTAAATAAAAGATTCTAACTACTGAAGGCACTAACTACTGATAGGCATAGTTAGCAAATGAAAGATTTTGATAGAGAACAAACAATGTATTTACCTTAATAGTGTTCAAAAGTCATTTAAATATATATATATATATATATATATATATATATATATATATATATATATATATTCCATGTGAAAAAGTATCGTTTATATCAAAACTGAAATTAAGAGAACATCCAAGAAATACACAAGGTCCATCGACGAGAGCGTGGGCTGCAACACTCTTCACTGGAATCCGATTTTTCTTGTCTCCTGATGTTGCTGTAAGTTCAATATTTTCTATGGTTTTGTAGACTGTATATATATCAGTTCATGACATCCAGTCTTACAAATTTACTGTCTCAGTCCAGATCATCGGCTCTCAAAACTCCGCCATCTCACTCCCCACATCCACCACTGCTGGCGGCTCACCTCCAACTGCGCAACGCTACGCGCTGTTAACAGCCAACTGCCCAACACTACAATAGCATATACTCCAACAATGCAAACCAACCACAGCCTTCACACAGCAGTCAGTGATTTTCATATAGAGCGCTACATGGCGTTACCAACATAAAAACCTAAACAGCCTACTTACAAATGGTTCAAATGGCTCTGAGCACTATGGGACTTAACTGCTGAGGTCTTCAGTCCCCTAGAACTTAGAACTACTTAAACCTAACTAACCTAAGGACAACACACACATCCATGCCCGAGGCAGGATTCGAACCTGCGACCGTAGCGGTCGCGCGGCTCCAGACTGTAGCGCCTAGAAGCGCTCGGCCACGCCTACTTACAACGTGACACGCTAACAAAAGTATGTAAGCGGAGCAGACACGGACAGGGAATCACCCCAGCCAAGATATGGCCTGCACATGGGGAAATCCATTGGCAAAAGCGACTTTGACGAAGAGTTTATAAATACGCAGACCCTGTGAACGAGTGTCTCGAAAATGGCGAAGCTGGTCGAATGTTCAAGTGGTACTGTCGCGAGCATCTATGGAAAGAGGTAGTAGGACAGTAAAACTACCACGAGGCGCTATATGGTGGGACTCTTCACAGAACATGGGGTTCACATGTTGACCCAACGACATCGTCAATTACGATTGAAGTGGGCACGGGAATTTCGGGATTCGACCGTCGATCCATGGAAACGTGTCGGTTCTCCTGGTGAATCACATTTTTGCTACGCTAGGTCGATACTCGTCTCCACAAATGCCGTTATCGAGGTGTGAGGCGGCTAGAAGGCTGGTGGGAGCAGTATTATGCCATGGGAGACATTCTCCTAAGCTTGCGTGGGACCTGTGGTAGCAATCGAAGACATGCTGACAGCTGTGAACCACGTGCATCCCTTCACGCGTTATGTCTTCCCGATGGCGATGTCACCTTCCAGCAGCATAATTGTCCGTGTCTCGGAAGCAAAACTGTGCTACAGTGGTTTGAGGAGCGTATAGTGAGTTCACGTTGATGTCTCGGCTACGAGATTCACCTGATTTAAATCCTATGGAACCCATCTGGGTTGCTGTCAGGCGTCATCACCACGTATGCAAATCAGTGGCCCGTTATTTACGCAAATTACATGATCTGTGCGTAGACATCTAACGCCACATACCTCCACAAGCCTACCAACAAACTGTCGGCTCCCTGATACGCGGAATCAGTTATGTATTTTTTCCATAGACGGACTTATAAGCAGATGGCGAAATGTTTTTGTCTCATTAACGTATAAAAAGTAGAGGACGCACCGCCTCAGAGGTTCATTGGGACGCAATCATTAACTTACCAGTTCCTGAGAAGCTCAAAGAACTACAGTCGTTCCTGAGTAAAGTTAATTACTATGCATGGCCCAGATTTCCTACCTGCTTAATGAACTGCATAAAACATGAGCTAAATTCGTTTGATGAGAGTCACGCCAGTAAACTTTCCTGCGTTTAAAAAGTATATCCCTTGTTTAGCAGATTACAATATTAGCAAATGTTTAATGCTAGCCACTGACGCTTCAGATTGCCTCGTTGGTGCTGTGATGTCCCATAAATATGCTGATGGTACGGAACGGCCCATTAAATGAGGCACAGTGAAACAGAGAAAGAGGCTTTGGCTATCATATATGGTGTCAAGACGTTTAACGCGTATCTCTACGGTACTAATCACAAGCTCCTCATACTACCATTCGATCCCTACTGGAAACTTTACAATATGAGAACACAACAGATGCAACTCTTAGTAACTATAACCACAAGATCCATTATAGGTACCTAACGAAGTGCTGTGCGTTACATCCAAGATGAATTCCCAATTACGGAGCGCCAAGTAGTAACAGAAAATGTGATCCGCTACTCTGAGGGTGATGTCTGCTGTACAGGATGTTGGTCGGAGCACTTGAACATATTTTCGTCGCGCGGCTTAATGCAACTCTTGGCATCTTATTGTCAGCTAGGACGAATCTGAATGCCGCTTGGTAATTCCGCACACAGTACACCCCCACATGTTGAAACTCCTTCACACTGCACATTGGGGGATGTGCGGAATGATCAGTGGGACTTCGTGTTGGCGTTGTCATAGAACATACGCTGCAGAACTGCCAGGGCTGCACCCATGGTCAGTCATCCCTGGTGCAATGTATCAGTCTTTGTCAACATTCTTACCACCCCTGGCAAAAAGTACATGTTGATTTCGTCTAACCTGCTGTGCCTGACGCAGCGTCTTATTGCAGTCTCTCACGTATGGGCTCACACATGAAGCGGATGGACCCAAGAACTCGTCGGCAATATAGGGTGGGAAATGCTTGAGGTTGTGGCTAGCTGGAGCACGTAGTAGTTAGACATCAAAATCAGTTCCTCCTCCACAAGATGAAGTGTCCCTCTCAGCAGCTGACTAGGTATGATTTGCGCAACCAGGCCTGGGAAACATATGCCCAGTAGCCTGCCTGGTACCACTACAGCCTCTGCCATCGTTTTAGGCACGAACAGGAAGTCGGAAGTAGCCACAGATGGGAGCCAATGAAAGTAGCGTGGGGGGTCGTAGGTCACTTCCAGCTCCCACCAACACCAGACTGCATGGAAGTTGAGCATTCTCGGAGTGAGATGCCGATGGAGACTAAACTGTTACCTCTATCGCAACTACGGTTGGCACCTACTCCCCTGCAGGCAGGACCAAGCAGTGTAATGGCGACTGTCGGCCATCCGGCTACTCCGCAGCAGTGCCGACATCCGCCCCGGCTGATTACAATGAGGAAAAACAGTGGGAACCTCTGGTGGGGATTTCAGTACTTCTCTGTTCTCGATTAAGTCGGCACAGGCTAAACCGTTTCCAGCTCCACTGGCAATTAAAATGGGGAGGGTTTACTATCTGACAAAGAATTGGATTCTTCGCCCAGAAACAGTGTCCACATGCAGGAGACATCACAGATACTTGTGCTTCATACCACGGCCACGGAGGAATCACTGGAGCTGCAGGGACATCAGTTGGATCCATCCACAGATGCAACAGTGATTTTAAATATCGTGGTCCTGCACTCGTCTGGCAGTTGTCGCTTTTCTCTGAAGCCTTTGATATGCGCCACTGAACCAGCCGGCCGGAGTGGCCGAGCGGTTCTAGGCGCTACAGTTCGGAACCGCGCGACCGCTACGGTCGCAGATTCGAATCCTACCTCGGACATGGATGTCTGTGATGTCCTTAGGTTAGTTAGGTTTAAGTAGTTCTAAGTTCTAGGGGACTGATCCAGCAGTTTAGTCCCATAGTGCTCAGAGCCATTTGAACCATTTTGCGCCACTGATAGTAGAGCGACTTGAGTTGCCTATGTTTCCGTTTTGGATTAGGAACGCTGCCTGCACTGTTTACAGACGCTTACGACGACGTTTGCTTCTGACTGACTGTTCACTTCATGAACTCCGCCATCATCAACCACAGGAACCGCCTGTTCGTTAAACCATTCTCTGCGTTACTGCCAGTACAAGTGATTTTCAAATGAGCTCTACTTTCGCGGGTTAAGACAGGAACGAGAGGCTTGAGCGCAGCCACACGGTAGTAACTGAGCTGTGCGGGGTAATCGTTGTCTGAGTCACGCTGGCTGCAGCGCAGAAGTGGTCGACCCCAGGGCGGCCAGGTTGTCAGCCCCACTGCTGCTCAGCGTGTACTGTACACACGAGCTGAGCAGCGCCAGCGCAAACATGGCCACTCCCACACTACTGCTCTTACCGCCCGCAGCCTCGCACAGCACACACTCTCCACTACAGCTGCGTACCTCTAACTTCACCTGTGTAAGAGAGTCTTTGCAAAAACAGACACAATGTCTTATGGGATAACAGCAATCAGTGATTTTATAATGTTACTTAAAATCCGTCTTGATTGCAAATTTTTTATACATATGACCGATTTCGGTTCATTCAGAACCATCTTTCTGAATGAACCGAAACCGATCATATGAATAAAAAAATTTGCAATCAAGACGGATTTTAAGTAACATTATAAGAGAGAGTCGATGCAGGGGTTTAATATACTCGTTTCTACGATTCGGGAAGATATAACCTACATGATCCAAAGGCTCCAAACATCCTATGTAACGCGTCATTGGCCAAGGGACGTCACGAGAGGCAGATCCGGCACTATAAAAGGAGGCGGGGAGTATCGTGTTGTCAGTAGAGAAGCAGCAACAGCAGACTGAAACTGTCCAGACGGCTCACACCCACACCGGTGTCAGCACCAGAGGTTGTATGTCGACGGAGTACCAACCAAAAAACCGATTTAGTTCGTGTTATGTACTGTCGTCCAGTAAAACACTCGTAAACGATAATTGAAAGTAACACCAGAACTACGAAGCACAGGAAAAGCGTATCTATGAGTAATTGTTTGTTGATCTCGCGTGGGTGAATTGGTAGGGCGTGAGGGCATCGTCCCTCAGATTTCGCGTTCAAACCTCAATGATGACAATGACACTGGTTATGCATGAAAGCCGGCCGGTGTGGCCAAGCGGTTCTTGGGGCTGCAGTCTGGAACCGCGCGACCACTACGGTCGCAGGTTCGAATCCTGCCTCGGGCATGGATGTGCGTGATGTCCTTAGGTTAGTTAGGTTCAAGTAGTTCTAAGTTCTAGGGGACTGATGACCTCCGATGTTAAGTGCCATAGTGCTCAGAGCAATATGCATGAAACTAATATGTAATTTGCTTCACACACTTTTTCGAACGCAACCATTATTGTGAAGTCTTTGTTTCTGAATGAATGATACTGTGTGAGTGTGTGTGTGGCTGTGTGTGTGGCCGTGTTTGCACTGATTTTAGAATGTTATATACTTATTATTGATCTTATTATTTTGTGTATTATTATTACTATTAGTTTTATTGTGTTATTATTATTATTATCATTATTACCATTACTTCCGCAAATGTAATGCAGTTGTTTCGTTAGTTTTCTGTTCTAATTGTATATTCTGTGAAACTGCAAATGTACTCTGTAAGTTTACTACTTTCAAAGAAATGAAGTGAAAGTATCTACCAAGAGAACATTGCTGTAAACTCCAAACAGCTATTTTACCTGTACAAACGTGTTGTCACATGTATCACTTCCACGAATAATACAGTAAAAAACGGACCTCACAGGGATTTGAGCCCAGGGCCCTTAGTAAGACGATCCAATGCTCTACGAACTTTGACACAGAATCTGTATGTAATTACAGTTGTGCATTTCTTGTGCTCTGTAGGTCTGATGTTACTTTTAATTAACGTTTGCGCCCGTTCTGCTGGTCTACAGCTCATAGTACTAACTAAATGGAAGTTTTGGTTGATATTCTATCGACATCCAACGTATGGTCCGATCTGAGTGTCTGACATCTGGAGGTTGGGTGTTAGTGACTTCGAACATGGACTACTCATTTGTGGTCATCTGAGTGACAGATGCATCACCGACATTTCAACCCTTCTAAAGCTCCCCAAGTTGACGGTCATGTAATTGTCAAGCGGTGTGTATCGATATTCCCACCCTTGGTGTGATGGTTATAGTTTCTGGCTGTGCTGTGTGTGAGCAGTTGGTCGGTTGGCGTGGAGCAGCGAGGAAATCTCCGTGGGGCGTGGTTTGCCCGGACCTGCTGGCGGTCTCTACGCAGTGTCGGAGTGTGTGGGGCTGTTCTCATTGCTACGACGTCCGTGGCTCACCGGCCCTGGACACGAAAGTTGAGTTTGGATTTAATTTACCATCAAGTCAAGACTGTTCACATTGTGCCACTTGGTTCTCATTGTTGGCTGTTGGGACATTCCTGCAAGCAACAACGTGTGTATTCGAAGGCTTAGCCACCGACCAGTGGAGTTAACTGTATTTGGTTATTTGCAATTGAAGTGCACCAGTGGAATTTTCTGCCTTGTGGCCGTTAACGTTCCGGTTACCTGCCCTGGCCGTTGACGTAAATTTAGGCAGTGTCCCTTCCTCACCACGTTGTCGCTGTCCAGCTCAGTGTGTAGTTTGACAGTTTAATGTACGCTTGGTTGTGGGCGTCCATTCCTTTTACGTTTTGCGTTGAACTCACAGTCGTGCGCGGGTCGAGCGTAGTGCAAGTTACCTTGTCGGTGGGTCCGTTGACTGTCTGTCGGATCGGTTGTCATCAGATCGAGAATGTTTGGGCCAATTGCCTGACTCACCTAAGTAAACGTTAGTATTTCAAGTGCTGGTCGACTCCCGAAACTTCTAAGCACTGTTAGCTGTTGTGTGTACTTTTATGGCTCATAGCCAATGGTCTTAAATTTAATTAAAATTCAATTGTTTTTAGAGGTGTTTTATGTCATGGGCCTTCAGCCGCTTTAAAATTAAAATTCGTTGCTTTTATAGGGTTAGATTGTTTGGGCCTTCAGCCTGATTAATATATTGTTTAAAGATAAAGCCTTGGGCCTTCTGCCTCATAAAAATTATTTTAGTTGTGTTTTATGTCATGGGCCTTCAGCCGTTTTAAAATTAAAGTTCCTTGCTTGTCAAGTGTTAGATTGTTTGGGGCCTTCAGCCTAATTTAAGATAAGCCTTTGTTGTTTAAATTTATTTTACCTTGAGTTTTAGGCCATGGGGTCTTCAGCCGTTTTTAAATTAAGGATCTTTGTCTTTCGAACATCAGAGTGTTTGGAGCCTTCAGCGTAATTGAAGATAAAGCCTTCTATCTTGTGTTTTTTATTCAATTTTACCTTCAGTCTTAAATCACCGGCCTTCAGCCGTCTTAAATTAAAGTTCCTTGCTTCTCAAGTGTTAGATTTTTGGGCCTTCAGTCAAATTAGAGAACTTACTTAACGTGAGGCCTTCTGCTTTCTAAATATTCCTTTTGGCGTCTGAACTTTGAGTTAACGGCTTTTAGCCTTTTTTTTAATTAAAGTGGTTGTGTCCTGAAGACATAAGGTAGTGTGGCGTATTCAGACGATAACTAAGTTCAAGAATTTGCACTGTAATGTTTGGTCAAATAAATAAAGTTATATGTGTTCTAGTGTAACTGAAAGCCGCTCATTTTGGCGCCTTTCCTCAATTCCAACTACCTGTCCTGTCCTGCGGGTTTCAGACTGCTAAACCTAGACTAGGCAGACCTCATGTACTGACTGACATGGATCATCGAGAATTTCGGAGGGTGGTTGTAAAATGTAGCATGAAATCAGCGGAATGATTCACTCGTCAATTTCAGAGTTCTATCAGCAGTCCAGTTAGTACGAAGACTCTGTGTAGCGAGGTCAAAAGAATGAGGTACGATGGTCGAGGGGCTCCTCATAAATCACACCTGTCTGCAGTCAGCGCTAAGTGACGCTTGAGGTGGTTTAAAGAGCGACGCCACTGGGAACTGAATGACTGGAAATGATGATTCGGAGTGATGACTCAAGCTATACCCTGCGGCGGTCCGATGGAGGGGTTTCCGTTGGGCGAATGCCTGGGGGACTTTACCTGGCATCGTATGTAGTGCTAACACTAAAGTACAAAGGGAGTACTGTTATGGCATTGGAGTTGTTTCGTGGTTACGGTATGCTCCCCTTATTGCGCTTAAGAAAACCCTAAATGCGGAAGGATAAGAACACATTTTACAGCATTGGGCACTGCGTACAGTAGAGTAAGAGTTCGGAGACGATGGTCGTTTATATCTGCATGACAACGCTCCTTGCCATAAAGCAGCATCTGTCACGCAATGGTTTGTGAACAATAACATTCCTGAAGTGTACAGGCCTCCAAGGCTCTCAATCTGAACCCAGTGGAGCATTTCTGGGATGAATTAAAAAGTCTACTTGGCTCCAGACCATGGTCGCCAACATCACTAGTTTCTCTCGTTTCGGCTCTCCGGGAAGAATGGGCTGCCATTTTTCCAAACACAGTGTCCTCAGCAGAGTTCCAGCTTTCCACCAGTACGTTGTCGGATGCGACTAATCGAATGGTGTACCTGGAATGTCACGAAGTGTAGCCAGATTATCGATTATATAAAACAGCATGCACGGGGTGTATCAAAATGATACCATCTCACGTCGAGGTGTTGGAGAGAGTGTTTTGATGGACATAACCTCATCCATTGGTGGTTTTGTAGCATCCACGTTATGGCAGGCAACGTCTGGAGTTTGGTCAGTCCTCCAGCAGCGCACTTGAGTTCTTACCTTGATGGAACATATTCAGAATAGATGCGAGGCGTAAGAGCGTTCCACTCTTGCTGACGCCCTGAGTACCGTCAGGTTCTTTGGGAAGAGTTCAGCCAGTGGTCGAGCCAACACAAAAAAAAATTATCAGAACCTCGAAGGCAATGTCAGAGTTTATCATCGTGGCAGAGGAATGACGTTCATGTCAATGAAATTTTGGTTTCGTTACTCTGGTGCATTTGTGCAACAAAGTGACACAAGACTCACCTTTGTATGCGATACGGTTGAGACTTTATGGGTTTTTGTTACAGTCCCGCTATCAATCTTTGGTCCAAGTAGATAAACTAGAATACCCAGCTGCCATAAAAGCGATTTATATGGTTGATCACCATCGGAAACTCACCCAAATATGGTGATGTTTTATTACTACTCTGGTCGTTCATTTACAAGAATTACGATTGTGTGATTGAACTGAAATGTGATATACTTTTCTTTAAGTTGGTCCACGGAAAAATCGATCCAAAATTTTAGCCGCGGTTTACAACATAGAAAGCTCATAACATGATATTGTGTGATCAAGACTTGAGAATGCGTGAAATAGCTAATCACAAATATATATCGAAAGACACAAAAATAGGCAATGTTTATGTTGAATAAACAATGAAAAATTGCTAGAATAGTGCCTCATTTATTGGATGCTGACCGAAAGCAAATACGAAAATGAATTTCTCAGCAATGTTTAGCCTGTTTTCCAAACAGTTCGACGGATTTTGTGTTCCAAGTTTGTTAACGGGGATGAAACTTTCAAACAGCCATTCACGCCAGAAAAGAAGCTCACAGTGAGTGAACACTTGTTCTCACTGTACCAAAAGAGCCGAAATCGAAGAGGTAACGGACGCAGGTTTCTGAGTACCGAAAGAGATCATTCACTGGTATAGTGGCTATCGCTGGAACGTATAAGTGATAGTTAAAATTTATAAATACATTATGTGATCAAAAGTATCCAGACACCCCCAAAAATATACGTTATTCATAGCAAGTGCATTGTGCCGCCACCTACTGCCAGGTACTCCATATCAGTGACCTCAGTAGTCATTAGACATCGTGAGAGAGCAGAATTGGGCGCTCTGCGGAACTCATGGACTTCGAACGTGCTCAGGTTATCGGGTGTCACTTGTGTCATGTGTCTGTATACGAGATTTCCACACTCCTAAACATCCTTATGTCCACTGTTTCCGATGTGATAGTGAAGGGGAAACGTGAAGGGACACGTACTCCACAAAAGCGTACAGGCCGACCTCGTCTGTTGACTGACAGAGACCGCCGACAGTTGAAGAGGGTCGTAATGTGTAACAGGCAGATATCTATCCAGACCATCACACAGGAATTACAAACTGCATCAGGATCCAGTGCAAGTACTATGACAGTTAGGAGGGAGGTGAGAAAACTTGATTTCATGGTCGAGCGGTTGCTCATAAGCCACACATCACGCCGGTAAATGCGAAACGACGCCTCGCATGGTGCAAGGAGCGTAGTGATGTTGGGGACCTTGGTCTGGAGCTAAGTAGACTTTTTTACTCATCCCAGAAATGCTCCACTGGGCTCAGATTGAGAGCCTGGGAGGCCTGTACACTTCAGGAATGTTATTGTTCACAAACCATTGCGTGACAGATGCTGCTTTATGACGATTGAACAGTGGAAATATGTTGTGTGGAATAACGCATCACGGTTCACATTATGGCGATCCGATGACAGAGTGTGGGTATGGCGAATGCCCAGTGAGCGTCATCTGCCAGCGAGTGTAGTGCCAACAGTAAAATTCGGATTCGGTGGTGTTATGGTGTGGTCGTGTTTTTAATGAAGGGGGCTTGCACCCCTTGTTGTTTTCCGTGGCACTATCACAGCACAGTCCTACATTGATGTTTAAGCACCTTCTTGCTTCCCACTGTTTTAGACCAATCCTGGGATGGCCATTCGATCTTTCAACACGAACGAGCACCTGTTCATAATGCACGGCCTGTGGCGGAGAGGTTACATGACAATAACGTCCCTGTAATGGGCTGACCTGCACAGAATCCTGACCTGAATCCTATAGAACACCTTTGGGGTGTTTTGGAACGCCGACTTCGTGCCAGGTTCCACCGACCGACATCGATATTTCTCCTCAGTGTAGCACTCCGTGAAGAATGGGCTGCCATTCACCAAGAAATCTTTCAGCACCTGATTAAACGTATGGCTGCGAGAGTGGAGGCTGTCATGAAGGCTAAGAATGGGCCAACACCATATTGAATTCCAGCATTACCGATGGAGGGCGCCACGAACTTCCAAGTCATTTTCAGACAGGTGTCCGGACACTCTTGATCACTTAGTGTAGGTTTTGCAGCGACTGCTATAAGGCATAGTTATACATAGATCTATGTATATTTAAGTTAAATATTATCGTAGTTTCATATTTGTCTGCTGATGAGGTCATACCTCGAAACAGATTGCAGAAATAAAATAATTTAAGCAAGATAATAAATAATTGTGATTAGTAGCGGTATCAATAAAACCTGTGTATAAACGACCGAGATTCTTCTTATTCATTACTTTGAAAGTAATAAAACAATTACTGGTGAACTCTTCTCGAGCAAGTAGAGGAAAAACAACGAAAGAGGCTTGGATTAAAAAACTGTATCATCAGATAATGCACGTTGTTCAAATAATTATACTTTGACAGATGGGAAATTAAGTTATTAAAATGCTGACTCTTGGCACGTTCTCCCTGTTCACCAGATTTAATATCCTCTGCGTTCAAATCTTATCTTCGTTTAAGGAGAAGCACAGTCGACTAAAAATTAGTCAAGCCCAGGGGACATAGCCGGCCGGAGTTGCCAAGCGGTTCTAGGCGCTTCAGTCTGGAACCGCGCGACCGCTACGGTAGCAGTTTCGAATCCTGCCTCGGGCATGAATGTGTGTGATGTCCTTATGTTAGTTGGGTTTAAGTAGTTCTAAGTTCTAGGGGACTGATGACCTCAGATGTTAAGTCCCATAGTGCTCAGAGCCATTTGAACCTAGGAGACATGCAGTGTAACACCGCCTCTAGACTTGGCAACGGCCTCAGTTCAGCGAGACAGAGAGTTCGTTCAGGTATGCAACACGCAACTGAAACCATTCATTGACGATCAAATCCCGCAGAGCTACCCAATTGTGGGGATGCTGGTAGCTACGTTTCATCCGCTGTTCCAAATAGTTTCAGAAGTTTACTTTGTGAATAACTTCCTCTGTCTTCAGAGCGGCTGGGCGCATCATTGGATCGTCGGAGCACTCTATGCCTTGCATTATTGGAAAACAGGCAAAATGGGGACTCGCCGAACCACACTATACACCTCCGGTCAGCTACTGTCCAGTTTCTGCGGTTTTTGGCTCATTGAAGACCTACAGGTTTATGTACCGCTGCAAGGAATGGGCTTTTGCAAGGGATGCGACTGCATATTTCCATTGTATGCAGTTCCCGTCGCAATGCTCTCACGGGAACTGCTTGAGACGGGCCTGCTTTCACAGACAGCATCAGTTCCTGTCGGGTTTGAGAATGATTATTGTTGACGAGACATGAAACTCGTTTCCAGTCCCTACCGTTTGCCATCTTTTGACGACCACCGTTCTTAGCACAAGATTCCTTGTAGGTACGCTGGACGTTCCACGTTGATGCATCAACAAACTGGGCAAATTCATTCACAATGTGGTCATGCACCCGTCCAGCCATGAGAACTTCCTTTTGCTACTCTCTCACGTCTTCACGTCGATCAATCTTACTGTGCTGATACGACACAACCGACAGGCAGATACAGAGAGGGTCCCAAAACAGATCCTCTAGAACTACGACTACGAAAGATAAAATTTATGTTTTATATTCACAAAATCACTATTCACAGTAGTCTCTTCCTGGATCAAAACACAGTTGAAATCGTTTTAGGAAGTGTTTTGAAATAGTCCCTGTAGTCCGTTTTGGAGATGCATTTTGTACTGCAGCACAGTTTTTTTAATATCCTTCTCTGTGTCATAACAGTGTCCTTTCATTGCCAATTTCAGTCTGGCTTACAACCAGAAGTCGGCTGGGCCCAAATCCGTCGAATACGTTGGGGATCCAGGACTGCATTCCATTTGCTGCCAAAAAACTCGCTTTGTGGGCTGGGATGTCGTCATGGAGGAACAACGAGGAACCCCCCTCTCGGTATTCGTGTCTAAATCGATCATTTCTCGTACAAGAACTCTGGAAAAGTTGATGTTGCCTCGCTGCTCCACCGCCGTTTTCCGACAAGTGTCAGTCATGTACTGTCTGTTACATTCACTATCAGGACACTTGCTGCACTTTGATCTCCTACACGGCTGTAGTTGAAACTTCAGGGATTGTAACACCCCAATTCGCCACGCGATAGGAATGCAGTTTGGAATTTCACACAAGAAGTCATAACAGATCTGGGAAACACTCGGTATACTCTCCGTCACTGCCATGACTTACTTCAGCGGTGGAGAGTCACATGAGCGCATGCTACCAGTTTTACACCTCCTAAAGCGCTCCAAAGCGACACTAGACTGCATTCATTAGGACGACGGTTCAAACCCGCATCCGACCATCCATTGCCCGTCATTTCATAAAATCGCACCAGGAGAATACCGGGATGGTTCCTTCAAAAGGACGTGGCCGATTTCGTTCTCCATTCTTAACATAAGCCGAGCTTGTGCTCCATCTCTAATGACCTTGATGTCGATGGGATGTTAAACCCTAATCTTCCTGAAACTTCCTGGCGAAACGAGAGTCGAATTAGGGACCCACGAACTTTCATATCAGCGCACAAGCTATTGCAAAGTGAAAATCTGATTCTGAAGACATACCCCAGGAGTGCTAGTATCACAAACCTGTGTGAAGTCTGGAAGGTAGGAGACGAGGTACTGGCGGAGGTAAAGCTATGACGAAGGGTCGTGAGTCGTGCTTAGGTGCAGTTGGTAGAGCAGTTGCTTGTGAAAGGCAAAGGTCTCAAGGTCCAACATAAAGTTTTAATCTGCCAGGAAGTTTCATATCAGAGCACACTAATGCAGAGCGAAAATCTCATTCCATAATCTTCCTCCTTTTTTTTTTTTTTTTTTTTCCAAAGCGACCAGGGTGCTCTCTTAAGGGTGTGGTTAAAACTTTGTCCGCTGAGCTTATTTCTGACTGACTGGCAAACGTCTTGAACCTAGTGAAGAGACTATCGTAGCAATAGATGAATATTTTGTAGACTTTCTAGAGCCGCGCTGCTTGGAAGGACTCTGTTCACACTGCGTAAATTGAACTGATAAACGTGGAAAAATAAGTGCATTTTTTTCTCGTGTGAGGGTTCTGGAAGTGTTCCTGGGCTCAAGCCAGAGAGAGCAGAATTTCTCCTACCTTGGGTGGCCAGGAGGAACCGGGAACATTCATCACAGGGAGACAGAGTTCGTTTCCCGTCTCGGCCAGCAGGGAAAGGGGGAGGGGGGAGGGGCCGGGAGCGGCGCGATGCGCTTGATTGCTCGCGAGTCGCTCGATTGAAACAAATTGCCGGCGTCCTGGCCGCTGGCCGCCAGCCCGTGATATCCATAACGCCGGGCCGGAGGCCGCTCGCGGCGCCAATTACCGGTTATTGGAATTCAATGTGCGCGGCAATCAAACCGCGTTTTAATTTGCCCGCCACCGGCCGGCGGCGGCCAGCTATTGGCCGACGGGAAACTGCTGCCGCTATCGATGCTGACGACGACGGCCGCGTTCCCGGAATTGTTCATTTCGGACGGCGCGGTAATTAACAGACGTTATTAGCGGAGCGGTGCGGCGAATGCATCCACGCGTGCACAGATGCAGGCGCTCTGTGAACACAGCCGTGCAGTCGCATGCGCAGCGGGGTTTGTGGGTGGACCTGCACTCGTTCGCCGACAACCATTGTGAATTGCTCTTTGCTTCTACACTATTTTTATAGAACGCTCTCAACATAAAAGAAAACAATGAAATACGGAGAGGTACAAAATATTGGAAGACTGTGTATGAATAGTCACAAAAGCACGAATTTTTTACCATGCATTACTAACTGTAGCGCATGATTCACGTTCCAGGTACAAGATTAGAATCTGCGCGGGAACTAGCACCGTCGAGATGAGCAATACTGTCTTTGAAGAGGGTATAAAGTATTATTCTTAGTCACATCCGAAGTAGTTGTCAGCTTCACTATTGTAAGCGTCAGGGCAGTTTTCAAGTACGTGGGTAAAGGGAGCTTTATCTAGCCTAGAGACGATGCGTGCGTCTTTCCGTAACCCTTCTAAGTGGTGGAGGCCTACTTCGCTATGGCGAATGATATTCTTATTATGGCAGGTGTGCTCCCGCTGGAAAACCCTAAGCAGGAATAGCACTTCGCCGGTAATCTATTAATGGTAGCAGGAAAGGGCTAACGAAAATGCTCATGAGATTGAGTGGCTAAAAGGCATGGATAGTTGCATGAAGTTGAAGTAGTTTTGGAGCTCGGGAAATCAGTTGTTAATTGGGGGGGGGGGGATTAAATCTAGAAGATCAGTCCAGTATATACCATGGAAGATCAAATATTGCCACCAAAACAAGCGTCACTTAAGAAAATCTTATGGCAGCAGCTACGATTAATAGTTGGCAAGGGCTTCAGCATCTGACTCCCAGTGACCACAATGCAACCTCATAGAATGGGATGTGACAACAAGATATGGAGACAAGCAGAGGAAAGGGTGATTCGGCTAGATGTCAGGAAAACGGATTTGATTGACTTAGTTTCCTGCATTGCAGCATTTCCAGTGAAATCACCTCTAGGACATGTAAACTTGGATGGGCCGCTACTAAATGAACTCTTTCAAAGAGCGCAGGATATTTATATCCCCAAGAAAAACGTAAAAAGTCAGGCTACAGTCCCATGGAGCCAACAATTTTCTATGCTAAGGCGAAGGGTAAGATCAAGAAGAGCTTATCAACGGGCTTCAGGGCAATCAGCGTGCACTGCACGGCTCCATGATTACAAGGCAGTTAAGATGCGCTACAAAACATTTCTTCAGGAAACTGAAAGAATTCACTGCGAGACGTTTGTACAAAGGCAACTGTAACTTGACATGTGAGGAAGACCGTATAGTTTACTAGTTGAGAGGTTAAGAGACCTACTGCCATGTCCACAATTCGTGGAGACGAAGGCTCAATGACGGATAGATAGTTTGAATAAGCAAAACATCTGCGTACCGTCCTACTTCCTGATGACAACGCAAACACAGGTGCTGAAGTGCACGCACAATTATAATTGAACTGGATAACGAATATGACAATCTGATGTTGGTGTTACCATTCGCTCAAGAAGAAGTTGCTACTGCTGTTTCCAAGCTCAAAACTGGAAATGTGCTTACCCCGAGACCGAGAGGATGGTAGGTCCACTCATAATGTATTATTTGACAACCTTAGTAAATGAGGCATTGTGAATAGGTAGGATCCCGGCGTTCTGGAAAACACCTAGGCAGTGGCAGCTGAAAGGGAAAGGATAAAGGCCGAGCACCACCGAAAAGCTACAAACCCGTTTGCCTATTAAATGTCTTCGCCAAAATTCTGGAACGCCTTCTTTGTGACTGGTTGCAAGAGCACAGGGAACTCTTGGACCTGAACCAAAGTCAGCATGGATTCAGAAAAGTGGAGCCTATAGATGATGTGATCAGTAAAGCTCTTCAGAGTATAGAAAATTTGACTCAGAAGTATGCAAGTGAGTTCAGGAGTGACATCGCAGGCTCATTCGATACTATCCGGTAGCCTGCGACGTCCGCACGCCTCCGAGTTTCGTGGTCTCCAAGTGTCTGTACAAGAGCTTTGACGATTATTGTTGTGGACATAGCGTCCAGTGGATTTTGGGGCAGAGCAAGGTAATCACAAAGGTTACCAAGGGCTGACCTAAATGCTCCATCAAGTCGTCCATTGATCTGAGACGTTAGTATTGAATCCCTATTACATCTGTTACAGATACTGAAGGTGTTGTTGCAAACGCAGATGCCACCCTAAAAGTAGTGTCTGCAGGATGGGATTCTTGAGGCAAATACGACTGATGTGCTTGTTCAGATGCAGAATTGACACAAGGGCAACAAACTGACAACAGCTGTTATAAACTAAATACATAGTTCTGAAGGGAAGACTTCCTCTCGCCAGAAACCCTTCCTTGAGGTTTGACAGAATCCCTATGAAACGCAGCATTGTTTTCAGGTATCCAGTCATTCTTCTACACGAGAAAAGTAACTGTCTAGAAAATAAAA
This sequence comes from Schistocerca cancellata, assembly GCF_023864275.1. NCBI lineage: Eukaryota > Metazoa > Arthropoda > Insecta > Orthoptera > Acrididae > Schistocerca > Schistocerca cancellata. Next base: position 216,575,029 of record NC_064631.1, read on the forward strand.
TCTCTTACTCAAAAAGCGGCTAAAATTATACAAGAGATTGGCCGTGCTGGCAGTGCTTACTATAAATTACCGATGCATGTGATCATATCGCGAAGCAGTCTTCAGTGCTACTGTTAACTTCGCTGCCAGTTCCTGGATGCATCGCCTTCGAATGGACAGATAAAGAACAACGACGAATGCAGTGGAGCGTACTTTTGAGGCCCACCAGTGCCTTTCACACTACACATGTCGAGGATTTACTGGTGACTGATAGAAATGGTGGTAAGTTACAGTCCAGCTTTGTACTGGTTGGTGAGTGAACAGTATGATGTTGTGAAAGAGACTGCAGAATATAAAATATGCAATGGCTATCCACATGGATATGTGAAGACTCGAAGATTACCAAAGCACACACGTATCAGTGAGGGCAATGTAGAATAGGGTAGCAACAATAAGTCTAGTAGCAGATACAGCTGTAGTGGGCCGACTAACTTCTAGTTCTTTGGAGGGTGCAAATAACAGATCTAGTCCGCAGCTCGTGGTCTCGCGGTAGTGTTCTCCCCTCCCACGCACGTGGTACTAAGTTCGATTCCCGGCTCTGTCGGGGATTTTTTTCCTGTCTCGAGATGACTGGGTGTTATTGTGTCGTCTTCACCATCATCATTCATCCCTATCACGGTCGGAGGAAGGCAATGGCAAACCTCTTCCGTTAAGACCTTGCCTAGTACGCTCCTCGGAGTATGGGATCTCATCATCATCATAAACAGATCTAGCAATATAAGCTGGAATTTAATCACTTAGAACTTGAATTAATTCCTTTACTTGATGTTGCGTTTATTTGATTATATTTTGTATATTCCTGTTTTATTTAGGTATTAATAATGGCAATGGTTGCTGTTAACCCTGCCTACAGTTCAGTTCAATTTTTTGCTAAAAATAAATTTTAGATCTGGTATCTGAGAATTCTAAGCAGCTCGTAAATTTTCAGAGCTCGCGGTGACATGCAGAAACCTCTGAAAATTAAATGTTAAAAATGTAAGTTAATACCAGAAATATTCGGATACAGCATTACGAGTGTCGTGCTTGACACAGTCTCGCCCTTTAAATATCAGCGCGTAACGTTGCAAAGCGATATGGAATGGAACGGGCATGTGAGGACTGTGGTACGGGAGGCGAACGGTCGATTTCGGTTTATTGGGAGCATTCTGGGAAAGTGTGGTTCATCTGCAAAGGAGACCACATATAGGACGCTAGTGCGACCTAGGCTTGAGTACTGCTGGAGTGCTTGGGGTTCTTACCAAGTCAGGTTAAAGAAAGACGTGGAAGCAATTCAGAGGATGGCTGCTAGGTTTATTATCATTAGATTTTAACGGCATTCAAGCATTACGGAGATGGTTTGGGAAGTCAAATTGGAATCTCTGGAGGGAAGACGACGTTCTTTTCGAGGGACGCTATTGAGAAATACATGAAATGTACTCGATGCTACGAATACGAACAACCATCAGCTTTATAAAAGAATGATGACAATGAAAATTTGTGCCGAACCGATATTTGAGCCCGGACTTTCCGATTTACGCTAGCGGTCGCCTTAACAGCTTCGGCTATGCATGCACGAGTCTCCAAGTGGAGAGTCACACTTCTGATGTTCTGACTGCTAATGTGAGAGGCTCCTGGACGAAGTGGTGTGTTGGTCACCGACTCATTCTCCATCCCAAGAGCGCACCATCTGTCCGAGAATCTATATGGCCCCTCCGAAACATCAAGCATTCATGCTTAGTACTGGGGACACTGACGGATGTTTTACACCTGCCAAACACATAGAACATACAGGAGCAGTCTCAGCCACATTGAATAAACAATGTGGACAAGTTGAGTAACGCGGCTACATGTAAAACTACCATAAGTCCCACAGAAGCCCAAGTGCATGTTTCGCGCAGCCGTCCGCCGTCGCCCATAGCATAATATTACCATTGTGGTTAGTAGCACCCACGATCGCAGGCATTACTGCACGACTGTGTCAGTTCAGATAACGTGCCGAAACGCAAGATCCAGCACTTTCCAAACACTCAGCACGTTACTACAACTTGTTTCCACTTCAGCATCGCAGTGTTTCTTCTTTTAATGGCGATTCTGCGTCGTATAAATTCGACAAATCCTGGATACGTTTCCGGTAGTATAAGGCACCAGATGTCCAAGCACAGGGCACACGCAATTCCCGTACATCACCGACTGGTGATTTGTGGGCGCCGACTTGGCGCCCGATACCATGACAGACGTGTTCAATTGGGTTAAGACGGATGGAATGAGGTGGTCAAGAAATCAATGTGAGTTCACTATTACTCATATTATTGTACCACGCATCCGGCCTTGTCACAGAGACACTTATCGTATTAGCAGATGCCATCGCCGTTAGGAAGACATCAGACATGAATGAAAGCAGGTGGCCCGCAATTATGTTCACTTAATTCACAGTTGTCGTTGTGCCTTCGATTACTACCACCAGTCCCACACAAGCCCAAGTGCATGTTTCGAGCAGCCGTCCGCCGTCGCTCATAGCATAACACCGCTTCCACAGGCTTGCGTACATAGCGACGTGGGTGTTTTAATTACCGGTTCACTTGGGTGACGGCATATCCGGAACCGACCATCGAAATAAATATGCTTCATACGAGCAGGCGACAAGCTTCCATTGATCCATAGTTCAATCGCGATTATCCCAAGCCCATTGCAATCGCAACTGACGAAGTCGTTGGGTCGTCATGGGAACACGAAGGAGTTGTCTACTGTTGAGGCCAATATTACAGTACTGGGCGGTACACTCCGAAATAATTGTACCTACAGCAGGGTTGTACTCTGTCAACAGATCTGCCACAGATTGTCGCCTGTTCTACTGTAGAGAATAGGCAAGTATCCGATCTCCATGTTATGTAATGAGGCGTAGTTACGCCGTCATTCACCCACTTTCCATACATCTTCACGACAATAGAAACGAACGAGTGACCATTTTGGCCGTTTCCAACATGCTCTTTCCCAAGCTCCGAGCCAGCGTCTCTTATACCAGTGCACTTCTATTTCTTCAGCACGTATCGTCACTAGAATGATTTCCCATTAGTATTTGCTTCTCTAATATTTCCCTACTACATCATATGCCTCTAATGTCACCGGGAGACCTTGTCTGGCAGAGGGCAGAAGTGATAATGTGTTGAGTCATCAGAGCGTATTCGGCGTTTCAGATGCTTGACAAAACATGAACTTAAATTTTTTATTCTTCTAATCTAAGAATTCAGTTATATTATTGGAATGTGGGTGACAGCCTATGCGTGGGTGTAAATGAAGCAAGCTCCGCGCCGTGTCGTCCTCTATAGTACCATTTGAATGCGGGATGCTGGGATATGTGATCAGCACACCGCCCTCACAGTCGTTGTTGACTTTCTTGACCTCGGAGTTGGAGCCGCTGTTTCTCAATCAAGTGGCTCCTCAGTTGGCCTCACTATGCTGAGTGCACCCCGTTCCAGTCCTCCTACTAATCCCTGGCAGTACCTGGAATAGAACCCGGGTCCTCAGAATAGCAACCAACACACTGAGCACAGAACTACGGACGTCGACCATGTGTTTTATGAGACAGGCTTTACTAACTAAGTAAGTGCACTATATTGTTTCTCATACGTTTAACATTATATAATGTATCGATGGCTAGATAAGCAGGTAATGTCCGAAGGCCATCAATTAAAACAAATTAAAAGAAAAATGTGACATAGTCATCAGCTCTACAAGCGCGATACTGAACATTATATACACTCGTGGCATTCATCTATCCTAAGCCTTAGTACTCAAAAGTAGCAAGCTGCAAGAAGAACCTCTCCGATTAAGCTCAATGTCTCCCAGTCAGTGATGCCGTGCAATCGTGTAATGTTCTTTCACGTAAGGGGCAAATCCCACTTGATACTTGGCAAGCTAGTGTAGCCCAGTAGTCGGTAACAGTGAACTGCACAATCGTTTGGGAATAGACCAACAAATAATACCTTTTAAACAAACTGAATCCCTCTCTGAATGTAAGCTTCTTCAGCCTGTCGCCTCATGTCTATGAGGTTGCACTACGTAGCAATGTGGAATGGAATGAATACGTGAAACCAGTAGTAATGATGTGAGTGAATGACTTAGATCTGTTGGGAGGCTTCAGGGAAAGTGACCAGCATGTGCTACAAAAATCGTTTCCAAGGTACTTGTCTACGCTCAAGTACTGCTCTGGCGTTTGGCTTCCTTATCTGGTGGATTCAACGTAAGGCACTTTTGTAATTGTAAGACATCATTCCAGGATGGTAACAGGTCGATATAGGCCAAAAAAAGTGTAAAAGAGATGCTCTAGTAACATAAACTGTGTTTATGGACAGGTACTACAAGGCAGTTTAACTTTTTTTTCATAACTTAAAAGTCAACATTGTTGTTGTTGTGGTCTTCAGTCCCGAGGCTGGTTTGATGCAGCTCTCCATGCTACTCTATCCTGTGCAAGCTTCTTCATCTCGCAGTACCTACTGCAACCTACATCCGTCTGAATCTGCTTAGTGTATTCATCTCTTGGTCTCCCCCTACGATTTTTACCCTCCTCGCTGCCCTCCAATACTAAATTGGTGATCCCTTGATGCCTCAGAACATGTCCTACCAACCGATCCCTTCTTCTGGTCAAGTTGTGCGACAAACTTCTCTTCTCCCCAATCCTATTCAATACTTCCTCATTAGTTATGTGATCTACCCATCTAATCTTCAGCATTCTTCTGTAGCACCACATTTCGAAAGCTTCTATTCTCTTCTTGTCCAAACTATTTACTGTCCATGTTTCACTCCCATACATGGCCACACTCCATACAAATACTTTCAGAAATGACTTCCTGACACTTAAATCTATACTCGATGTTAACAAATTTCTCTTCTTCAGAAACGCTTTCCTTGCCATTGCCAGTCTACATTTTATATCCTCTCTACTTCGACCATCATCAGTTATTTTGCTCCCCAAATAGCAAAACTCCTTTACTACTTTAAGTGTCTCATTTCCTAATCTAATACCCTCAACATCACCCGACTTATTTCGACTACATTCCATTATCCTCGTTTTGCTTTTGTTGATGTTCATCTTATATCCTCCCTTCAAGACACCGTCCATTCCGTTCAACTGCTCTTCCAAGTCCTTTGCTGTCTCTGACAGAATTACAATTAAACATTAAAATATTCAATTAAAAGTGGAGATTGTCATCAAATCCATAAATTTACTAGATCTAACCGTCGACATCCGTACAGAAACACATTGTTTCAAAGTTTATCGATAAAGTTCAACTACAGACACAATAATATTTTCTTGCTCACAACACCCAGTAACACGCAATACATACAGCTTCCCATTCAATGGTACACCGTCCCACATCTGTTCGCATGCCCAAAGAAGATTTCAAAACGAATTGGCACAGAGGTTAGCACACTGACTCGCATTCGTGAGGGTGATGGTTCAAATCCGTGTGTGGCCAACCAGATTTAGATTTTCCAATTACTTTCCTAAATCACTCCAGGCCAGAGGGGAGTAGTTCATTTGAAAGGGCACTGCCGACTTCCTTCGCCATCTTTGCAACATTCCGAGCTTGTGTTCCGTCTCTAACAGCTCGATGTCGACAGGACGCTGAACCCTAATCTTTCTTCCTTCCTTTTTTCGGAATGCAGTTAGACGTAACAAAATTTATTGCCTCAACCTACGTTTACATTCCCCGCCAGATTGAACACATCTTGCAGAGGAAACAAAGATAGAAAATTATAGCTCTCCTCTATGCTCCCTCTGCTTCAACTCTCTGTGGGATTTGGTGCACAATCTCGTACCTAGTACAGCTATCACAGACTGTGGCAAAAACACTGAAATCCTGCGACTACAGGACTTTTTGTTATGTGAGCAAAAAGAAGACCCAATTACTAGTGAGGTATAAAAAACTACTTGCCCTGATTGTAATAAGTTTTGTATTAGTTAGTCGGACAGAGACGTAGCAACTAAGTTGGCTTAGGTAAACGCAGCTCGAGACAGCAGAATTGTAGTCCCATATTTGCTGGGCATATTCTGGGTGAGAGCCACAGCTACCAGTAACAGTCCCTAGTCCTCTACTTAGCAGACAAAGACCAAACACTCAAACCATTGGAAGCTGTGGAAGTCAACAAAGTCGCGATTTAATATTAAATGACAAAGCACCGCTCAATACTTCCCTCTTCTGTACTCCACTTGTTCCTCAAAGATTTTCAGTTGCTTCACACACTGTCTGCTCCTTACTATTCCTAAATTCTCCTGTATTCATTTATTTTATTGTGATTGTCGGTGTAATTTTTTTATATATTTTGTTCTTATAATTCCAGTGTCTATCTTTTACTCGGTTTATTTATGACTTTCTATATGTAATACCTCTTCAAGTAATTCTTTAGTACTCTTATCGAGCACTAATTTTATTTAATTGGGATCGTTAATTTAAACTGCTATATAGGCACTGTTTTTCATGTTTAGTGTTAATGTTTCTCCTTGTTTGGTCCCTTCATATTTATTTATTATTCAACTTTTTACCTTTTTAATTGCGTTACCGCTGCACTGCCAAAGAGGCATTCCCTGATTTTTCTTGTCACAGTCTACATTACTAACATATTTTCCAACGTTGTTTACAAATATCGCAACTCCTTTGGCGACGATAGTTAAAACTCTGGTGATGGTGGCCTTGTAAGCCGAAAACCAGCTAACTCAAGTAATTCATCCTGTTGAACATACATAATACTGTGTTTTTCATTTATAATTCTATTTTTCTATCAAGAAGTGACGGAATAATCAGTTAACCTAACATAAATGAGAAATGGTGGAGCAAGGAGCTACATGTTTTCCTTGCAAAACTTCATTACCCAAATTTAAATAATTGTTATTCTAGGCAGACTAGCAAGAGTCCTCTCGCCTCCGATGTAGTTTCACGTAAGGATCATGAAAAAGGAAAGGTAGCGAGTGTGGAAGTATACAGATACCTGCTTGTCTGTCTCTCTCCTTACGCTATTGAAATAGGGGTGGGAATAAGTAGCTATTGGTATGGAAAACCCTCCTCCATGTACTTTTCAGTGGCTTGCGGAGTACGCAGGGTGTTTCAGGTAACTCTAGCGTTTGCAAGCAATATGTTAATGTCGAGGAGATAAAAAATGATTCTGACACCTTTTTTTGATTCCAAAAGCCCTGTTTGTTTACGCTACCGAAACTCATGTAACGGCACGCATTAAAAATGAAGGGACGACAATATTTTTTTTTAGAAAATGAGACTATGGTTTTTTTCTTCATGCCCGAATAGTTTATCTGTGTGAGGAAGATTCAGTGATATAACTCTTTTATAGCTCTGATAAGAAATTGCAATGTAAAAATACAGTAAACATACACATTTCTGCGATGTTTGAATGATGCGCTAACAGATATCTTACTGCTTTCTGTACTTGAAAATCCTTTTATGTCATCTTTGGAGTTTCTGTGGCCTCACATAAACTACCACTCCAGATCGGATCTGGAATTTATTCACTCCTGGTGCAATACAGCGTACGAGACAAATTATGTGACACATTGCTCAGAAACACTTATGACTGACTCTGATTAATTCTTTAAGCAGTGTGACATGATTGTCACATATCGCTGTGCTACATTGTTTCGTTCTTTCTGATGCCATTTCATGTTTATTTTATCGAGAATACTGGTCATGTTCGCTAGGGAGGAAAACTTTGCGTTGCCGATGTGGTCTTTAGTTGCTGTTTATCGTCAGAAGGCGGTCAGTGAAGCTCATTAGGAGGAGCTGGCCTCCCCAGGGTGTTGAGCAATTTTCGAGGAAGTGAGGCCAGGACCTGGTCCATGGTTCTGCTGGCGAAAGCTGGCGTCTGTCGTCACTGAGACCAGAGACTGCTGTGCTGTCACTGCCCTCCCCAGCGAATAATTGAGCACGACATTTTGCCTTTTTTGCATGAACATCAAAGGGTGGGTCGCCTTGGAGCCCAGCATGAGAAAGTCGGTTGCATTTGTTCCAAAATTTTGACGTGTCCAATCAAATGAGTCACTCTGCCACTGTGTTTGGTATGAAGAGGCTGACCAATCGATGGGATGCTGCTCCAGAACAATGGCCAACCTCCTCTATGTTAATGTGACTTTTTCATACCAAAAGTGGGAACCTTCTGCTCCATTCCCCGTTTTTCCTGAAATACGCAATATTGTGGTTCGTTCCATTGGCAACAGCAATGAGCCGTCTCTTCCACGCAGAGTTTTTGAAAAGTTTGTAGTTAAGGGCGGAAAAGGAAGTTTTGGGGTGCTTCGTCTCCCGGTCGCCGTCTAGTGCTTTTTTGGCACACCCTAGCTCATTTTGGAGAAATGTAAGGTACTGACACTGCGGCAGTGCAATACATATTTTGAGCAACTCGCGAATTTCTCGTTCTGCCACGCAACCTGTATTGTATATTTATAATATTTGGTCCTTTTTGTCTCATTGACTTTGAATTCGTGAGCTGCCCAGACGAGGAGACGTTGTTGCGTTTTCTCCACATAGTCCTCCATATAATTTTGATTTATTTCAAATGGTATTTTATCGACCTTCTCTGTCAATTTGTGTGAACTGTGTCATCACAAAGTGTAGCCGGCAGGAGTGGCCGAGCGGTTCTAGGCGCTACAGTCTGGAACTACGGTCGCAGGTTCGAATCCTGCCTCGGGCATGGATGTGTGTAATGTCCTTAGGTTAGTTAGGTTTAAGTAGTTCGAAGTTCTAGAGGACTGATAACCTCAGAAGTTAAGTCCCATAGTGCTCAGAGCCATTTGAACCACAAAGTGTAAACAAAAATCTTTTATCCGTAGACTTTATTAATATTTCAAGACCCTTAATTTTCCTACAACTTTCCCATGGTTTGGCGACCCACAAACAACAAATATGGCCTGTTGTATTTATAAGTTGTTGTTCTTACTGTGCCGTGTTTTTGTTGTGTACAGTGGCCAAACTCAATTGTGAGTTATTAAAAACGAGAATTGCACTCTCTCGTCTTTTGTGATTGCAGATCTGCCTATTATCTGAGAGCGTTGCTTCGATTTCCCGATGGACCAAACTCAGCTTTCTACTGTTTCATGATATTACGGCTAACGACCTTGCAGTAAACAACAGCTACAACTTTCAACTGCTGCACTATTAAAACCGTTTGGATAAGGGTCACTAGACTCTCAGATCCGACCAACGGGTTGTACAACGTACTTCACACACAGAGTTTGTAGAAACTCCCGCTGATAATTTCCCCCAGAATGAAAAGAGCACAGCAGTAGATAGTCACCAAGGAAGAAGCCACACAAAACCATCACACCACAAGTTACCGCGGGGACAACCGAATGTACTGCCTTCAATTAGATCTTACCTTGTGTGGCTCGTTCATTATGTAGCTAGCCATTCTGATACGAAATCTATGTCTAGCAACCATCACACTACAAGTTCCCGCGGGGACAACCGAATGTACTGCCTTCAATTAGATCTTACCTTGTGTGGCTCGTTCATTATGTAGCTAGCCATTCTGATACGAAATCTATGTCTAGCAACCATCACACTACAAGTTCCCGCGGGGACAATCGAATGTACTGCCTTCAATTCGATCTTACCTTGTCCGGCTCGTTCATTATGTGCCACCCCAGCTAGCCATTGACTCCCGTTCTGATACGAAATCTATGTCTAGCAACCATCACACTACAACTTACCGCGGGGACAATCGAATGTACTGCCTTCAATTCGATCTTACCTTGTCCGGCTCGTTCATTATGTACCACCTCAGCTAGCCATTGACTCCCGTTCTGATACGAAATCTATGTCTAGCAACCATCACACTACAAGTTACCGCGGGGACAATCGAATGTACTGCCTTCAATTAGATCTTACCTTGTCCGGCTCGTTCATTATGTACCACCCCAGCTAGCCATTGACTCCCGTTCTGATACGAAATCTATGTCTAGCGACCATCACACTACAAGTTACAGCGGGGGCAATCGAATGTACTGGCTTCAATTAGATCTTACCTTGTCCGGCTCGTTCATTATGTACCACCCCAGCTGGCCATTGACTCCCGTTCTGATACGAAATCTATGTCTAGCAACCATCACACTACAAGTTACCGCGGGGACAATCGAATGTACTGCCTTCAATTAGATCTTACCTTGTCCGGCTCGTTCATTATGTACCACCCCAGCTAGCCATTGACTCCCGTTCTGATACGAAATCTATGTCTAGCAACCATCACACTACAACTTACCGCGGGGACAATCGAATGTACTGCCTTCAATTAGATCTTACCTTGTCCGGCTCGTTCATTATGTACCACCCCAGCTAGCCATTGACTCCCGTTCTGATACGAAATCTATGTCTAGCAACCATCACACTACAAGTTACCGCGGGGACAATCGAATGTACTGGCTTCAATTCGATCTTACCTTGTCCGGCTCGTTCATTATGTACCACCTCAGCTAGCCATTGACTCCCGTTCTGATACGAAATCTATGTCTAGCAACCATCACACTACAAGTTACCGCGGGGACAATCGAATGTACTGCCTTCAATTAGATCTTACCTTGTCCGGCTCGTTCATTATGTACCACCCCAGCTAGCCATTGACTCCCGTTCTGATACGAAATCTATGTCTAGCAACCATCACACTACAAGTTACCGCGGGGACAATCGAATGTACTGCCTTCAATTAGATCTTACCTTGTCCGGCTCGTTCATTATGTACCACCCCAGCTAGCCATTGACTCCCGTTCTGATACGAAATCTATGTCTAGCGACCATCACACTACAAGTTACAGCGGGGGCAATCGAATGTACTGGCTTCAATTAGATCTTACCTTGTCCGGCTCGTTCATTATGTACCACCCCAGCTGGCCATTGACTCCCGTTCTGATACGAAATCTATGTCTAGCAACCATCACACTACAAGTTACCGCGGGGACAATCGAATGTACTGCCTTCAATTAGATCTTACCTTGTCCGGCTCGTTCATTATGTACCACCCCAGCTAGCCATTGACTCCCGTTCTGATACGAAATCTATGTCTAGCAACCATCACACTACAACTTACCGCGGGGACAATCGAATGTACTGCCTTCAATTAGATCTTACCTTGTCCGGCTCGTTCATTATGTACCACCCCAGCTAGCCATTGACTCCCGTTCTGATACGAAATCTATGTCTAGCAACCATCACACTACAAGTTACCGCGGGGACAATCGAATGTACTGGCTTCAATTCGATCTTACCTTGTCCGGCTCGTTCATTATGTACCACCTCAGCTAGCCATTGACTCCCGTTCTGATACGAAATCTATGTCTAGCAACCATCACACTACAAGTTAACGCGGGGACAATCCAATGTACTGGCTTCAATTCGATCTTACCTTGTCCGGCACGTTCATTATGTACCACCCCAGCTAGCCATTGACTCCCGTTCTGATACGAAATCTATGTCTAGCAACCATCACACTACAAGTTAACGCGGGGACAATCCAATGTACTGGCTTCAATTCGATCTTACCTTGTCCGGCACGTTCATTATGTACCACCCCAGCTAGCCATTGACTCCCGTTCTGATACGAAATCTATGTCTAGCAACCATCACACTACAAGTCACCGCGGGGACAATCGAATGTACTGCCTTCAATTCGATCTTACCTTGTCCGGCTCGTTCATTATGTACCACCCCAGCTAGCCATTGACTCCCGTTCTGATACGAAATCTATGTCTAGCAACCATCACACTACAAGCTACCGCGGGGACAATCGAATGTACTGCCTTTAATTCGATCTTACCTTGTCCGGCTCGTTCATTATGTACCACCCCAGCTAGCCATTGACTCCCGTTCTGATACGAAATCTATGTCTAGCAACCATCACACTACAAGTCACCGCGGGGACAATCGAATGTACTGCTTTCAATTAGATCTTACCTTGTCCGGCTCGTTCATTACGTACCACCCCAGCTAGCCATTGACTCCCGTTCTGATACGAAATCTATGTCTAGCAACTATCACACTACAAGTTAACGCGGGGACAATCGAATGTACTGGCTTCAATTCGATTTTACCTTGTCCGGCTCGTTCATTATGTACCACCCCAGCTAGCCATTGACTCCCGTTCTGATACGAAATCTATGTCTAGCAACCATCACACTACAAGTTAACGCGGAGACAATCGAATGTACTGCCTTCAATTAGATCTTACCTTGTCCGGCTCGTTCATTATGTACCACCCCAGCTAGCCATTGACTCCCGTTCTGATACGAAATCTATGTCTAGCAACCATCACACTACAAGCTACCGTGGGGACAATCGAATGTACTGCCTTCAATTCGATCTTACCTTGTCCGGCTCGTTCATTATGTACCACCCCAGCTAGCCATTGACTCCCGTTCTGATACGAAATCTATGTCTAGCAACCATCACACTACAAGCTACCGCGGGGACAATCGAATGTACTGCCTTCAGTTCGATCTTACCTTGTCCGGCTCGTTCATTATGTACCACCCCAGCTAGCCATTGACTCCCGTTCTGATACGAAATCTATGTCTAGCAACTATCACACTACAAGCTACCGCGGGGACAATCGAATGAACTGCCTTCAATTAGATCTTACCTTGTCCGGCTCGTTCATTATATACCACCACCAGCCAGCCAATGACTTCCGATTCTGATACAAAGTCTATGTCTAGCGAGCATGAGCGCGCTCGTTAAGCTGCCATAAAACCAGCGGATGAGGCAGAATCACACGTTGACGAACTCTCGTCTATACCAACAACTACAACCCTACTCCGCAAGCCACCGTGCGTTGCTTGGCGGAGGGTACCCCGTACCACTACTACTCATTTCCTTTCCTGTTCCTCTCGCAAATAGAGCGAGGGGAAAACTCCTGTCTATATGCCTCCGTATGAGCCCTAATTGCTCGTATCTTATATTCGTGGCCCTTAGGCGAAATCTATTGTAAGCAACATTGCTTTATTCTCCTAAACAACAGAGGCACTGGAATATCGTATTTATTCGCACGATACGAGGCAGAGACTTTCGAATAAAATGTCCTCTCCCCTACGGGAATTACATGATGTGTGCACGAGTACAGGTCGTTCTTAGACGTCTCCTGGATCTTGTATGGGACCACCGGTCAGTAAAATTTCTTATTAGTATTACCATTATATTATTTTTATGAGGAGCATCAGCCGGTATGGTCTTGCTGGCTCCCGTTGGAAAGCGTCTTCAGCCGACCATGAACAAATCAGCCAGCATACTGACGACTGACAACTCCGCCATTCCACATTGCTATTTCTGTTCAGTCCATTTCTAAGCATCTGCAACAAATGTCCGACCGAAACAAGATAAAATGCTCCTACAGACTAATGTCGCTCAAAGCGTTGTTACTGTATTTAATGCTACAATCTACAGTCACATCACAGGACTTGATCACTAAACAAACGTTTCCAAGTCTTGACTTTGGCCAATAAATTGTTTTTATTCCATAGGATACCAATTTAAAATTAATAAGCCTCATGTTTTAATTGAACGACTTGTGAACTGAGCTTATTAAAAGCTTGATTTACCATCGAATTTCCCACAAACTTGAAGATGAATGTAATAACTTCGATTCCAATGAAGACAGATATGAAAATTACTGAACTACCTGTTTGTAAGTGTCGGGTGCAAAATTAGTAACACGAATTATTTACAGAAGAACTAGTGGAAACAGGTAACACCTGATTCGACGAAGCTCAGTTCGCGTTCCAGAAAGTGAAGGAACACACGAGGCAATATTGACCCTACAACTTTTCTTAGAACGCGTTCAGCTGAGACCTGCAAGCGGATCATGCAATCATCTGAATACAATATTTCAGCGGTCTTCAGTTGAGAACGCTATGGGTTAATCTCGCCGGAAGTGACTCGTACTGTAAACGTGGGCCTTTTATACGCCACGGAAGCCCAACAGCGCATGATCCAGAAATCGTCGCTGCCCCTTAGCTCATGTGAATATGGAGGAAGGTGGTTAAAAACAATGAATCGCTATAGAATACTATTGTCCACATACGTTGCGGCCAAGCTATGGAACTTTTTTTCCATTGTCAGATAAAACAGGGTTCCAAATCTTACTTAAAGCGTGTCCCCAGAGCGTATCTCTATTCATAATATTGTCTGCCAGTTTAATTTCGATGGCCTCCTTTAAAGAACAATACCAAAAGTGAGACGCAGTGGTAACCATTTGTGTCGTATCATACAACATTTCGTGTTTCTCGGAAAGACAGTGCTCCACCACCGCAAATTTCTCACGCTGCTGACAGACTTGTGTAGCGATGGCGCTCAGAATATCTGTGTTGAATACTGCGAATCGTTCGGCCAATATACGAGGTATTTGTCTGGTGTGTAGCCTTCTAAGGAAGTGAAACTTAGGCGATAAACAGATGACAAGAAAATAGAAGCTTTCGAAATATAGTGCGGAAGATTTGGTGGGGCAGATAGATCAACTAATGAGAGAGTGCTAAATCGAACTGGAGAAATAATAAATTAATGGAACAAGTTTACTAAAAGAAGTGATCGGTTGATATATCACATCCTGAAGCAGAAAGGAGTAATCAGATCAGTAATCGAGGAGAGGGTGAGACTTTGTAGACTTTGTATAATAATAGTGCTAGTACTACTACTACTACTACTAGTACTATTACTATTACTGCTAGTAGTAGTAGTAGTAGTAGTAGTTGTTGTTGTTGTTGTTGTTTTATTCGCCCATAGGTCACCCTTACAAGGACATTCGATGTGCCGTACTATTACAATTTAAGAACAACAGTAACATAATTCGCATATACAAGCATTTGGGTAGTTACAGGTCTAGTTTGACATGGCCTTATAATGGTAAGCATTCCGGCATTTGCCTGAAGTAAATTACGGAATCCACGGAAAACATAAGTCAGGATAGCCGATGAATAGTGGAACCTCCATCCTCCCAAATACAAGATCAGTAATGTTAGAACAGTGCTACGTTATTCGGTTTACCCTAGCGTGCAACATTGTTTCTCATATAAATTGTTTAATAATATAAAAGGCTAACGCTATACTGTTCATTCGTTTCTTACTATCAGTCACTACACACATAACACACTCTACAAAAACTCAGACAGCATCCCTCTATAATTAATAAGATGTTGACCTCAGAAAGAGGACAAGGTGTTAGTATTATACGGCATAGCCTTGAGTGCAAGGTTTCCCAGAAAAGAAGAGAAAATAGAAGAAAAAGAGCCGGCCGCTATGGCCGAGCGGTTCTAGGCGCTCCAGTCCGGAACCGCGCTGCTGCTGCGGTCGCAGATTTGAATCCTGCCTCGGGCATGGATGTGTGTGATGTCCTTAGGTAGGTTAGGTTTAAGTAGTTCAAAGTCTAGGGGACTGATGACCTCAGATGTTAAGTCTCACACTACTTAGAGCCATATGAACCATTTTTTGAAGAAAAACATTGTGTGAAAACTATAGAGAGAGAGAACAAGGCTTTAATTCAGTAAACAGGTTCATATCGATGTAGGTTGTAGTAGTTTTACAGAAATGAAAGGTTTGCATAGCATTTTCTTTTCGGCCGGGCCTGCAGCATAGAACATGAATGATTCCAGGCAAGATGCAAATAATTTCATTAGTAGCATTTCTTCCTTACTACAAGCTTGTTTCGGATATCGCGCCATTCTCAATTAAAGCTGTAGATGTTACAGTTGGTGAGTGTACTTACTGTTGCGTGGAATCATTCATTATAAAATGTCAGCCGCGCGGGGTAGCCGCGCTGTCTCAGGAGCCTTGTCACGGACCACGCGGATACCCCCGACGGAGGTTCGTGTCCTCCCTCGGGCATGGGTATGTGTGTTGTCCTTAGCGTAAGTTAGTTTAAGTTAGATTAAGTAGTGCGTAAGCTTAGGGACCGATGACCTCAGCAGTTTGGTCCCATAAGACCTTGCCACAAATTTCGAATGTCGTATTATGACGTATTTTATGATGCTGGCCCGGCCGAAATAAAATACTGATTTTAACGTCATACAAAGCTGCGGGGAAGATTCTACGATACTTACGCCTGAAAATGAAAATGACAAAACAGCACTACAATTTACTCACTGATGCGTCAGTTCCAACTAGACGTAAGAATATCTGTTAACTGGCCTTTATGTACAACTTCTATAAGCGTAAGTAGACTACCTGCAAGCATATTGAAACAGATAGGGAAAGAGAGCTGGGTCATTAGGAGACCTTGTCTTCGCGAAGTAGAGAGAGACACTGTATTTCGACAAGTACGTATTTTTGCTGCCAAAAATAAGAAAAGATTAAGAGACTTTAAAAATCAAGAGCCATGTATGAGTGTGTCCCGAAATCCTTTTGAGGTTAAGAGTTACAGATGTAGTTGAGTGAACTTAAAAGTAATGAAAGCCTTGAAACAGCCTACCGCAGTTGCCTACAGAATGGACTATCTCAATCTATCCAAGTTAGCACTTCAAAGGGTCAAAGGGTCTCTTATTCAGAAGCACACATATCTGCGAGCAGTATTTTTCACGAATGAAAAATGTAAAATCTAATGTAAGGAGAGATATTCACTAACAGACTTCTGTCTCGATGGAATTCTCCGAATTTCGACGTAGAATATATCTCCAAATGTTAAGGAACACTGAAAGCAAAAAAAGTTTTCTGTCTAATTAAGCTTTCGTTTCATTCATTTTATTTTTAAGTTTCACTTTAAGAAATTTTTGAAATTGGTGGTAAGTTCCTATGGGATCAAACTGCTCAGGTTATCGGTCGCTAGGCTTTCACACTACTTAATCTCTCTTACTCTCTTACGCTAAGGGCAACACCCACACCCATGCCCGAGTTCCGAGGGAGGACTCGATTCGACCCTCCGACGGGCTGAGGGGGGGGGGGGGGGGGGGGGGGAGGCGTGGGGGGCGGGAGTGGCGTGAACCCGGCAAGCGCCTCAGACTGCGAGACCTCACTTTAAGACCGTAATATTCTAATATAAATACATACTGCCTGATTACCTGTTTTTTGATTGCCGTTGGTTTAGTTCCTTTATGACCCGCCACGATGATAAAAGTTATTAAGCTGACCCATTTCGATATTTAGTTGGACACCCCTGTTATAACTGAAAAGAGCTTGTAGTAAGTAAAAAGCACTACTAATTTTGCTATTTGCAGCTTGCTTGAGTCACTCATTATAGAGACGATTGCTTAGGCTAGACAGTCGTAGAGGGCTGCATGAAATCTGTCTGGATTGAAGAACACAACAGTAATAGAGTAGAAGGAGATAACACAGCCTAGCGCAAGCCGTCCTGTAAAATTAATGCCAATGGATTCGCCGCGATTATTAGCTTTGCGTACAGTGGAGGAGGTTAGAATCTAAGCCTCTCTTAATTTTTTTCTTTTTTTGTAATTTTTTAAAAAAGGATTCTGGGGGGTTCTCGTTAAGGGCATAAAATGTTAAGGACTAGTGAAACTGCGCAAGCGCATGAACAGTGTAACATGACCCCTCCCGAGGGAGAAAGAGCGAGAGAAAGAAGTTTTGCGGTGGAGAGGGGGAGAGGTACTTCGGTTGCGAGATTCCCGCGGGTCGGCCGGTGTTTGCCGAGTGCCGGCGAGCCGCGCTGTTTGTAGAAACCTGCCGTCATGGAAGTGTACCGAGCCGCTGCTCGTGATGCGCGCGTTATGAGCGGGCCGCGAGGACGCGACCTGCTAATGGCGCGCTAACGCGGGGGCCACGCGCGCTGCCTCTGCGCTGACATCCACCACCGCCACCGCCACCGCCACCGCCACCGCCAACGGCACCCCTTGCTCCCTGCGACCTGCCTGGGACCTGGGACCGCTCTGCGAGCACCGTGGGTACCGGCGCGGGAGGCGTGGGCGCGGGTTTCTCCTCCGCCAAACTTTCACCCGCCTGCGGCCAACTCTCACTTCCGATCACTGTGGTCTCGTGCGCCTTGTCGTCCTGACCTTCTTCACCTCTCTGCACTTACGGTGTCTGATTTAACCGTTGATAATGTGTACATATAGACCTACATCTACATCTACATGGTTAATCTGCAATTCACACTTAAGTGCCTGGCAGAGGTTTCATCGAATCATTTTCATACTACTTCTCTGCCATTCCACTCTCGAATGGGCCTGATTTCTCTTATTTTATTATGATGATCATTTCTCCCTATGTAGATGAGTGTCAACAAAATGTTTACACATTCGGAAGAGAAAGTTGGTGATTGAAATTTCGTAAATAGATCTCGCCGCAAAGAAAACCGCCTTTGTTACAGTGACTGCCACTCGCGTATCATATCAGTCACACTCACCCATATTGCGCGATAACACGAAACGAGCTGCCCTTCTTTGCACTTTTTCGATGTCCTCCGTCAATCCTACCTGGTAAGGATCCCATACCGCACAGCAATATTCCAGCAGAGGACGGACAATTGTAATGTAGGCTGTCTCTTTAGTGGGTATGTCGCATCTTCTAAGTGTTCTGCCAACAAAGCGCGGTCTTTGTTTTGCCTTCCCCACAATATCATCTAAGTGGTCTTTCCAATTTAAGTTGCTCGTAATTGTAATTCCTGGGTATTTAGTCGAATTGACAGTCCTTAGATTTATGTGAAATATCGCATAACCAAATTTTATCGAATTTCTTTTATTACTCATGTGGATGAGCTCGCCCTTTGTTTGTTTAGTGCTGTCATTTTTCGCACCACACAGAAATTCTCTCTAGATCATTTTGTAATTGGAATTGATCGTCTGATGATTTTACTAGACGGTAAATTACAGCGTCATCTGCAAACAATCTGAGGGGGCTGCTCAGATTATCACCTAGATCATTTATATAAATCATGAACAGCAGAAGGCCTATAACACTGCCTTGCGGAACGTCAGATATCACTTGTGTTCTACTCGACAATTTACCGTCTGTCACTACGTACTGTGACCTCTCTGAGAGGAAGTCACGAATCCAGTCACACAACTGAGACGATACTCCATACACAAACAATTTGATTAATAGTCGCTTGTGAGGAACGGTATCAAAAGCCTTCTGGAAATCTAGGAATTTGGAATCGATCTTACTTTCCACCTTATTCGTTCTAAAGTAATTGTCTGCAACTACAGTTATACTCCGTAAACCATTACATAGAGCATGCCGGAGAATATTTTTCACAAGTACTAGTCACACTATTTTAGCGATAGAACCTATTACGTTTCCAGCGACATCCTAGTAACCGGCAACCGGCAAATTCCTAGATTTCCGGAAACCGTTTGATACAGTACCACATTGCAGTTGGAGGACTCGGAATAGATTCTCAGATATGTAAGTGGCTCCAAGTCTTCTTAAGCAAAATGCCCCAATACGTTGACCTGGTTGGTGCATCAGAGACAGAGGCATCCTGAAGATGCCACATGGGAGTATGGGTGGGATAGCTCTTGTTCTTTATATACGTACATAAAAGATTTAACGGATAGGGCGAGCAGTAATCTGCGAATGCTGATAATTCTGTATTGTGGGCATACACAGCTGTAGAACTGTATCGTGATGAAGAAGACCGCTTCAGCTGTACGATGAATATTTATTCATGGACCAACTAGTTTCATGACATTACAGCCAATTCTTCAGGGATACGTCTGTATATAAATAAGAGCAAAACGTATACAGATCCTGTTTTGCTTCAAATGTAGTTGAACTGTAGATGAAACCATGTAAGAAAATTATACACTCACATTTATTTCGTAACTTAGGCCAAGCGATCACTAGTAGACAACCCAACATTGACTGTCCAATTGTATTAACAATGTTCAGCCGTTAAGAGATCGGTAGTCAAGTTAAACTACGTCAGAATACAGGGAATCTCATTGCAATGATGGAAACCTAGAATAGGGATAAGGCACTAAACCCGATCGATGTAAAACTATAAAAGAAATGAAACGTGTAGATGATGAAAACTTATGTTAACTTGGTAAAATGAAATAGATCTCAAAAACAGTGCTTGACTAATTCTACGATATTCAGTGAAGGTAAGCACCATTTTATCTAGACTTATCCTTCGTTACCTACTGCACAGTTATGCAAGCTCACTTTTTGACATCTGTTTCATGTTAGCAGTTAAACGTATCCCTGAACAAGGTGGCTCTAGCGCTGTGAAACTAGTTGGTTCACAAATGCATTAGCCGAGAAGAATCTGAACATCTAGAACATAAACGAAAGTTGTTAAACGTGTTTCTACATCTCAAAGACGATGTCTATTCAAATTTCGCACCAGTCGCATAAGAATGATGCTGTAACTGTCGCGAGCGTTAGTTACCTTCAAGATTGGACGTGGTGAGTTGATGTTATTCAAGAGTACCTTCAAGGCGACAAAAACGTCATTATCAACTCTTCATTGACTTTGAACGAGATCCTGTAAGAAACTATGAGAAGGCGGAGGTTCCTTCTGCGTTATTGCAGAGAGACTTGACAGGAATGTAACCACTGTACAGGATTGCTGGCAGCGGTGATCATGAGAATGTATGGTAGAAAGAAGACCGGCCTCTGGACTACCGAGAGGAAGGACCATCGCGTTCGGCGTTTGGTTCTTGCGCATCGTTCTGCATCCGCAGCAGCAATTTGAGCAGCAGTTGGCACCACAGTGACACAACGAACTGTTGCATATCGGTTACTTCAAGGACAAGTCCGAGCCAGACACCCTGCATCGTGCATCCCACTGCCCCAAAATACCGTCTTTTACGACTTCAGTGGTGTCAAGCGAGGGCTCACTGGAGGGCTGTGATGAGGTCTCTTGTATTTTCTGATGAAAGCTGGATCTGCCTTGGTACAAGTGATGGCCGTGAGTTGGCTAGAAGGAGGCAAGTTTAGGGCCTGCAACCAACCTGTCTGTGTGCTAGACACACTGTACCTATACCTGGAGTTATGGTCTGTGGTGCGATTTCGTATGACAGCAGGAGCACTCTCGTGATTATCCGACGCACACTGGCTGAAAACTTGTACGTCGGTTTACTGGTTCGATCTGTTGTGCTGCCATTCACGAACAGCATTGTTCAAATGATCAAAGGCGTGTGAATTCCTAAAGGACCAAACTGCTGAGGTCATCGGTCCCTACACTTACACACTCCTTAAACTAACTTATGCTAAGAGCAACACACACACCACTGCCCGAGGGTGGACTCGAACCTCGAGACATGGCGCCTCAAACAGCGTTCCAGGGGGTGTTTTCCAACAGGATAACGCTCGTCCATATACCGTTGCTGTAGCCCAACAAGCTTTAAAGAGTGTCGACATGTTACCTTGACCTCATCGGTCAGCATATCTGTCTCCAATGGAGCACATTTGGGACATCAGCGGACGACAACTCAGGCGTCATCTACAAACAGCATTAGTCGCCCCTGTGCTGACCGACCAAGTACAACAGGCATAGAATTTCATCCCACAAACTGACATCTGTTACATGTACAATGAATGTACGTTTGCATGCTTCCATTCAACGTTCTGGCTGTTACGCCTGTTACTAATACACAAGCATTTCACATTTGCAATGTCTTAGCTAGCGCTTACATTAACGTTTGATTTTGCAATGTTAATCATTTAACTATGTTACCTGTATTCTCGATATTTCATTATTCTACATTGATTATTTTTTTTGGTGTTGGATATTTTCCCTCAGTGGAAATACATCATCACACAGCTGAAGCGCCCGTTTTCATCATAATAAAAATCAGCAACTGTTTGTTGGCTGACGACGCTACAGCGAATGGGAATGTTTCCTCCTTTGAGTTCTGTACCACGATAATTTCTGTCTGGTATAATGTATGGTAGTTTGTTCTATAGTGGAAAAATGTACTTTTACTATGGTAGGGAAAAATCCTGCAGTCCGCAGCTCGTGGTCGTGCGGTAGCGTTCTCGCTTCCCACGCCCGGGTTCCCGGGTTCGATTCCTGGCGGGGTCAGCGATTTTCTCTGCCTCGTGATGACTGGGTGTTGTGTGCTGTCCTTAGGATAGTTAGGTTTAAGTAGTTCTAAGTTCTAGGGGACTGATGACCATAGATGTTAAGTCCCTTAGTGCTCAGAGCCATTTGAGCCAAAATCCTGCAGTATTAGAATACAGTGTACGTTATGGACTGCTTGGCACAGTTACGTCGGTTAAATATCTGGGTGTAACGTTGCAAAGCGATTTGAAACGAAACGAGCACTCTAGTACGGTAATAGTAAATCTGAATGGTCGACTTCAGTTAATTGGGAGAGTTTTAGGAAAGTGTGATTCATTTCTAAAGGAGACTGCGTAAATATAACACTAATAAGACACATCAGTGAGTACTTCTCGCGTGTTTGGTCACTCACCGGGCTGGAGTAAAGGAAGACAACGAAACTATTAAGAGGCGTATTGCGAGATACCGGCAGGTTCGATCGACATGTGACTATTACGGAAATATTTCATGAGCTCAAATGGGAATCCCTACTTACACAGTTTAGAGAAACGGCTTTTGCGACTGACTGCACAATGATTTTACTTGGCTCTGAGCACTATGGGACTTAACATCTGTGGTCACCAGTCCCTTAGAACTTAGAACTTAAACCTAACTAACCTAAGGACATCACACACATCCATGCCCGAGGCAGGATTCGAAACTGCCACCGTAGCAGTCGCGCGGTTCAAAAAATATGGTTCAAATGGCTCTGAGCAATATGGGACTCAACATCTTAGGTCATCAGTCCCCTAGAACTTAGAACTACTTAAACCTAACTAACCTAAGGACATCACACACACCCATGCCCGAGGCAGGATTCGAACCTGCGACCGTAGCAGTCGCGCGGTTCCTGACTGCGCGCCTAGAACCGCTAGACCACCGCGGCCGGCAATGACTTTACTGCCTCAGACGACTACACTTCCCGATACACTACAGCATCATCAGCCAACAGTTGCAGATTTTTAACATAGTCAAAAAGAGCGCTTCATCTGTATGATTAAGTATTTACACTGTCGAAAAAAAAAATTTCAACATCAAAAAATAATTAATGTAGAGTAGTGAAATTTCGGGGGCAGCGGCCTTGCCGCAGTGGATACACCGGTTCCCGTCAGATCACCGAAGTTAAGCGCTGTAGGGCGTGGCCGGTACTTGGATGGGTCACCGTCCGGTCCGCCATGCGCTGTTGCCATTTTTCGGAGTGCACTCAGCCTCGTGTTGCCAATTGAGGTGCTACTCGACCTAATAATAGCGGCCCCTGTCACAGAAAACCACCATAACGACCGGGAGAGCGGTGTGCTGATCACACGCCCCTCCTATCCGCATCCTCAGCTGAGGATGACACGGTGGCCGGATGGTCCCGATGGGCCACTTGTGGCCTGCAGACGGAGTGCAATGAAATTTCGGGAATACCTTTGTCTATGTTACACATTTCAGTTATTAACATTACAAGATCACAGGTTAAAGTGAGCGCGAGATAAGCCATTGCAAATGTGAAATGCTGGCAAATTAATAGTGTGCCAGCAATCCATTCCGTCAGCATCAGATGCTACGTACTTCAAGCTGACGGAAAGGACTGCAGGCACACTAATAAAGATATCTTTCCTAATTTTGGCTGAAGTACTCCTTGGACATGTCCGCAAAGAGTAATAGGCTATTTTTTATTTTTATTTATTCATTAGCTACTGAAAAAAGTTTGACCAAAAACACACTATAAAATTATATATTTGTTTCAAACGTCCGCCATCCCATTATTTTGTCAAATTTCAAAAAACTATGCTCTTACCCCATGCGCAGTATCCTATTAAGGAAGAAAATTGTGGCTCTTTGATTTCAGGTAAGAGTGAAGACTGCAGGACTTACGTCATAGACACATCTCGTATTGGAGAGAGCAAATTTAACTCGTCGTATGGGTGACTTAACGATGGCTGAATTTGTTTAAAAAATCAGAAAATTTTTCTAAGATTTAATAAATAAAGGGCAAGAAGATTTACGTTGATTTTTTATTAAACAAATTGTAAAAATACCCCATTTTATTGGCTGAGTGAGGAGAATGGACCCTTAACGGAACTACTCACATTTGTTTTGCTGCGAAGCTCTGAATTTCAAGATTATTATTCACTCATTCTACTTAAACAGTGTCGTACTCCAACTTTCATAGTCTACATCTACACTTACATCTACATCTACATCGATACTGCGCAATCCATCTTACGCTCGTGTTGGAGGGTACCGATAACAGGCATTTCCTTTCCTGTACCACTAGCAAATACAACGAGGGAAAAACGACTGTCTACGTGCCTCTGTACGAGGCCTAACTTATCTTCATGGTCCTTACCGGCAATGTATGGTGGGCAACACAATCGTTCTGCAGTCAACTTCAAATGCCGGTCCTCTAAATTTTCTCAACAGTGTTCCTCAAAAAGAACGTCGTCTTCCCTCCAGGGATTCCCATTAGAGCTTCTGAAGCATCTCCGTGTTGTTCCATCCTACCAGTAACGAGTCTAGCAGTCCGCCTCTCAATTATTTTGGCTGGCCGCGTTAGCCGAGCGGTTCTAGGCACGTCAGTCCGGAACCACGCGACTGCTACGGTCGCAGGTTCGAATCCTGCCTCGGGCATGGATGTGTGTGATGTTCTTAGGTTAGTTAGGTTTAAGTAGCTCTAAGTTCTAGGGGACTGATGACCTCAGCTGTTAAGTCCCATAGTGCTTAGAGCCATTTGAACCAACTGCTTTGATCAAATATTCAACAATGCTGAAGAACAGGTTGCGCTAGCACCCTATGTGCTGTGTCCTTTAGAGATTAACCACACTTTCCTATAATTCTCTCAATAAACCGAAGTCGACCATTCGCCTTTCCTATCATAAACCTCACATGCTCATTCCACCTCACATCGCTTTGCAACGTTACGCTCTGATATTTAAACGACGTGACTGTGTCAAGCAGGATACCACAAATACTGTATCCAAACATCACGGGTTTGTTTTTCCTACTCATCCGCATTAACTTACATTTTTCACATTTAGAGCCAGCTGCCGTCATCACACCAATTAGAAATGTAGCCTAAGTCATCTCGTATCCTCTTACAGTCACTCAACTTCGATACCTTACCGATCACCACAGCATCATCAGCAAACAACTGCAAATTGCTACCGCATCACGTGCTGAGCTTAACGGCCGGCGCTGCACCAGTGGCAAAGCGAAATTTTTGTGACTCGCAAAATATCTCCCTAAGGCAGACTGTTTTCTTTTCTTTTAAAAAAAGCCAATACGAAAGGTAAAATGTAGCCACTTGAAACTAAAAATATCCGGCGCGTGGAGCCTGGTGGTGACGGGGCGCTGTGTTTACCCACCGACGAGAGAAGCGATCGAGGTTGCGCGCTCCGGCTGTTACTGTGACGTCAGGTTTTACGAGTATTGCGCCAGGCGAGTGCAGCGCCGGCCGTTAAGCCTAGCACGCGAGGCGGCTGCCGGGGCGCCCGCCAACACTCCTCAAACGAGGATAAGTCACTCGGCTCGAGTGGTTTACGACTGACAAGAAACACTTAATAATTCTAAGAACACATAACCGAGTGGCAAAGCATAAGAAGATGCGCAAATAAAGAACGGACAGCACAGGGAGGAGTTTAAAGAAGTGTTTTCGGGTGCCGTATGCTGCAGAATCCTTGACCATATTCGCCGTTCTTGAGACTGAGAAGCTTATGTCCACGAATCAGCACGTTTTTTAGAAAGCATCACTCGTGCAAAACTCAGCTTGCCCTTTTCTCGCATGATATAGTGCGAACTATTGATGAAGGGCAACAGGCAGATGCCACACGATCGCACCAATAAGTACTGGCCCAGTTACATTTTAGTGGTTGTAGGTGAAACGAAACATATATTTCAGAACAGAACCCAGACACGTGCCACCTTACATTACATAGGTTACAAATATGTCCAAATCACCTATCCGTAAAGTAACATACAGTGTTATGAAAATAAACATCGCTCTTCTGCATCCAAAAAAGTATTGGCACACGCGTATGAATCGGACAGTGTGTTCGTTTTGTTCATTGATGTTCACCTTCTAATAGCTAGTGTGCATCTCTTTAGCATCTATAACAGCACGTAAACGCCTAGGAATACTTCGTATTAAATTCCGGGTGATATCAGGGGTAATTTTCGACCATTCCTCCAGGATCAGTTTCTCCAAGTCGTTTTTACCGGACGGACGCCTTTTTCTGACTTGTGTGACAAGATGAGCCCATAGGTTCTCAATGGGGTTCAAATCAGGGCTCTGAGGCCGCGTTAGAACCCTTCTGGGGGCACTGTACAGTAACCACTCCCAGGATTTCATGGCGGTATGTTTTGGGTCGTTGTCTTGCTGGAAATGAAACACCCCAGTAAGGCCCAATGTCAGTGCACTAGCGTGTAAATTAACTCGCGACACGTCGATGTATCTCATATGATCCATTGTACCGTGGATTACAGCTAGATTTCCGACGCCGGACGCCTCCATACAGCCCCAGACCACGATACCGCCCCCACTGTGTTTGACTGTCGGATACATGTGTTTGATGTCGAGATGCGTATTCGGCTTGCGCCAAATTTTCTTTCTTGCATCAAATCCGAACACATTTAACTTCGATTCGTCGCTAAATATCACAGTGTTCCAAAACTCCATTGGCTTGCTGATGTAATCCTTGGCAAACATCAGGCGTTTCTGCCGGTTAATTTCCGATAGGTATGGCTTTTTCCTAGGTGAACGTCCATGCATGTCAGTCTCATTGAACACATTTCGTATAGTTTGAAAACCGTCTTGTCAGACGTTGTCTGAACAAACTCAGCAATAGTTTCTGCACTTCTAGCAGGTTCCTTCCGAGCAAGTACGATGATACGGTGACGCTCTCAGGTTGTAAGCACATTTGGACGTCCAGGAGGACACTTATTCACTGTTGTTCCAGTCTCTTTATACACTCCTGGAAATTGAAATAAGAACACCGTGAATTCATTGTCCCAGGAAGGGGAAACTTTATTGACACATTCCTGGGGTCAGATACATCACATGATCACACTGACAGAACCACAGGCACATAGACACAGGCAACAGAGCATGCACAATGTCGGCACTAGTACAGTGTATATCCACCTTTCACAGCAATGCAGGCTGCTATTCTCCCATGGAGACGATCGTAGAGATGCTGGATGTAGTCCTGTGGAACGGCTTGCCATGCCATTTCCACCTGGCGCCTCAGTTGGACCAGCGTTCGTGCTGGACGTGCAGACAGCGTGAGACGACGCTTCATCCAGTCCCAAACATGCTCAATGGGGGACAGATCCGGAGATCTTGCTGGCCAGGGTAGTTGACTTACACCTTCTAGAGCACGTTGGGTGGCACGGGATACATGCGGACGTGCATTGTCCTGTTGGAACAGCAAGTTCCCTTGCCGGTCTAGGAATGGTAGAACGATGGGTTCGATGACGGTTTGGATGTACCGTGCACTATTCAGTGTCCCCTCGACGATCACCAGTGGTGTACGGCCAGTGTAGGGGATCGCTCCCCACACCATGATGCCGGGTGTTGGCCCTGTGTGCCTCGGTCGTATGCAGTCCTGATTGTGGCGCTCACCTGCACGGCGCCAAACACGCTTACGACCATCATTGGCACCAAGGCAGAAGCGACTCTCATCGCTGAAGACGACACGTCTCCATTCGTCCCTCCATTCACGCCTGTCGCGACACCACTGGAGGTGGGCTGCACGATGTTGGGGCGTGAGCGGAAGACGGCCTAACGGTGTGCGGGACCGTAGCCCAGCTTCATGGAGACGGTTGCGAATGGTCCTCGCCGATACCCCAAGAGCAACAGTGTCCCTAATTTGCTGGGAAGTGGCGGTGCGGTCCCCTACGGCACTGCGTAGAATCCTACGGTCTTGGCGTGCATCCGTGCGTCGCTGCGGTCCGGTCCCAGGTCGACGGGCACGTGCACCTTCCGCCGACCACTGGCGACAACATCGATGTACTGTGGAGACCTCACGCCCCACGTGTTGAGCAATTCGGCGGTACGTCCACCCGGCCTCCCGCATGCCCACTATACGCCCTCGCTCAAAGTCCGTCAACTGCACATACGGTTCACGTCCACGCTGTCGCGGCATGCTACCAGTGTTAAAGACTGCGATGGAGCTCCGTATGCCACGGCAAACTGGCTGACACTGACGGCGGCGGTGCACAAATGCTGCGCAGCTAGCGCCATTCGACGGCCAACACCGCGGTTCCTGGTGTGTCCTCTGTGCCGTGCGTGTGATCATTGCTTGTACAGCCCTCTCGCAGTGTCCGGAGCAAGTATGGTGGGTCTGACACACCGGTGTCAATGTGTTCTTTTTTCCATTTCCAGGAGTGTATTTATGAATGATGGCTCGTACCGTAGTGTAGCTAACAGACACCTCTCCTCCGATTTGTCGATAGCTTCTCCCTTGTGAACGACTGGGCCGTCAACAACACGCAGTGTCTATTGCGTCAGCAGATGGTACCTGAAAACCCAGCAATTTACCTAGAAGCCACGCTCTGTGCCAATACTTTTTGTGTGCAGAGAAGATACATGTTTGCCCCTAACACTGCATTTCTTTGTTACTGGTAGGCATTGTGGGCAGTGTCGTGGATTGGCAAGAGAGCCAACCCACTATGAGAGGAAGCCGAAAGGCACGCGTTTTAGCTCACGCAGGCTGGCGTGAGGTCTGGAACAGGTCAAGGAAATTAGACTAGCAAAAAAGGACATAGCTGTGGAATACTTAACTTTAATCCATAAATGGTGAACATCGCTCTTGACGGTACATGTTTTACAGCGTCAATAGTAACTGGTAATGGCGCCTTGCTAGGCCGTAGCAAATGACGTAGCTGAAGGCTATGCTAACTATCGTCTCGGCAAATGAGAGCGTATTTTGCCAGTGAACCATCGCTAGCAAAGTCGGCTGTACAACTGGGCGAGTGCCAGTAAGTGTACTAACGGACCGCGGCCGATTTAAAGGCTACCACCTAGCAAGTGTGGTGTCTGGTGGTGACACCACAGGCAAAATTGTAGCGTCTGATATTTGAGGTAGCAAGTACATGTGCTGTGTACCGGAAGGTGCGGCGTTTGTAACCAGCAACGATAAATACGCACGTGTGCCAATACCTTTGGTGCGATTGTATTTCTAGATTACAGGTAAGCATTTGACACGGTACCGCACTGCAAGCTGTTAAAGAAGTACGAGCGTATGTCTCGAAGACTTCTTAAATAGTAAAACACAGTATGTTGTCCTCGACAGCGAGTGTCCATCAGAGACAGGGGTATCGTCAGGAGTGCGCCAAAGAAGTGCAGAAGAACCGCTGGTGTTCTCTATAAGCATAAATTATAAGGCAGACAGGATGGACAGCAATCTGCGGTCGTTTGCTGATGATGCTGTTGTGTATGGTAAGGTGTCGAAGTTGAGTGACTGTAGGAATATATAAGACATCTTAGACAAAAATTCTAGTTGGTGCGATGAATGGCAACTAGCTCTAAATGTGGAAAAACGTAAGTTAATACGGATAGGTAGGAAGAACAAACCTGTAATGTTCAGATACAGTATTACTGGTGTCCTGCTTTATATAATGAAGTCGTTTAAACGTAACGTTGCAAAGCGATGTGAAATGGAACGAGCATATGAGAACTGTGGTAGGGAAGGTGGATCGGCGACTTTTGATTATTGGGAGAATTTTAGGAAAGTATGGTTCATCAGTAGAGGAACCGTGTATAGGACACTAGTGTGACCTTTTCTGGAGTACTGCTAGAGTATTTGGGATCCTTACCAGGTCGAATTGAAGGAAGACATCGAACCAATTCAGAGCGGGCTGCTAGATTTGCTACCGGTAGGTTATAACAAGACGTAAGTGTTGGGGAGATGCTTCGAAAACTCAAACGGGGTCCCTGGAGGAAAGGCGAGGTCATTTTCGAGAAGTACTATTGAGAGAAAATTTAGAAAACCGGCATTTGAAGCTGACTGCCAAACTATTCTTTTGCCGCAACCATACATTGCACGTAAGGACACAAAGATAAAATACAAGAAATTAGGGCTCATACTGAGGCATATAGACATTCGTTTTTCCCTCGGTCTATTTGCGAGAGGAATACGAAAGGAAATTACTAGTAGTGGCACGGGGTCACGGGGTACCCCCGCCCCCCCCCCCCTCCCCGCCAGACATCGTATGGTGGCTCGCGGAGTATCTATGTAGATGTAGATGCAGTTCTGTGTATTTTTCTTCTTCATTTCATGTGTTAGGCACATTGCCTGTTACGTACTTCTTCTCTTGTCTGGCCTTCGTACTTCTTTCTTTCTTTTTATATAACTTAGACTCTTTACAAGGACTCTTTCTCCGCCTATATGGTCTACATGTTCCTTCGATTTACTCCTGTAACCTGTTACTTTTTCGTATAGGTTTGATATTCCTAAATCTTTCCCTACATCCTCATTTCTTTTACGATCTTCTCTTGTACATACTTCCTTTGTTCTCAGACCTCATTCTCGAGCCCGTATTCTACTTTCTTGGTATCTTGTTTCACCCATGGTTCAAATGGCTCTGAGCACTATGGGACTCCTGAGGTCATCAGTCCCCTAGAACTTAGAACTACTTAAATCTAACTAACCTAAGGACATCACACAAATCTATACCCGAGGTAGGATTCGAACCAGCGACCGTAGCGGTCTCGTGGTTCCAGACTGTAGCGCCTAGAACCTCACGGCCACTCCGGCCGGCTGTCACCCATGCTTCACTTCCATAAGTAAGGGCCGGAGGTCGGTATCTCAATACCGTTTTCTGCGATTTCACCTGGGTTTCTGTCCTGTCTTTAATCTGCAGTTTTTTTTTATAATCGTTCCACATGCGAATATGGAAGCAAATTTGTCTAATTTTTTCGATGTCACCGATCTATTCATGTGTGATGTCGCATCCTAGACGTTTAAAAGCTGTAACTCTTACCAAGATTTTATTATTCAATTCTACTTATGATCTTATTGTATGCCCTAAGACTTTCGTTTTATTAAAGAAAGTCTTTGACCCTTTTTTGAGGCTATCTGTTGCAACTTATAATTCCATTTTCTAGGTCATCTTCTTTCTCTGTAAACAGAGCTAGGACGTCTGCATGTAGGATTGAATTTAGTCTAGTGTCAGGATCTAAAAGTACAATTTTGTTCCCTATTTTCCACTTTCTGACCACTTCATCTATCTAAACTTTGAAGATCGCCAGGAAGATACAGCATCCTAGTTTTACCCCTTTGTTTGCGTTAATTGCCTTTGTGCTTATGTGTCCTATCTTCATAACAATTTCGGCTTTTGCGAACAGACTCTTAATAGCATTAATGTCATGAGCTAGATAATCTCGTTCTGTCATTATTGTCGTTGTTGTTGTCTTCAGTCCTGAGACTGGTTTGATGCAGCTCTCCATGCTACTCTATCCTGTGCAAGCTTCTTCATCTCCCAGTACCTACTGCAACCTACATCCTTCTGAATCTGCTTAGTGTATTCATCTCTTGGTCTCCCCCTACGATTTTTACCCTCCACGCTGCCCTCCAATACTAAATTGGTGATCCCTTGATGCCTCAGAACATGTCCTACCAACCGATCCCTTCTTCTGGTCAAGTTGTGCCACAAACTTCTCTTCTCCCCAATCCTATTCAATACTTCCTCATTAGTTATGTGATCTACCCATCTAATCTTCAGCATTCTTCTGTAGCACCACATTTCAAAAGCTTCTATTCTCTTCTTGTCCAAACTATTTACCGTCCATGTTTCACTTCCATACATGGCTACACTCCATACAAATACTTTTAGAAATGACTTCCTGACACTTAAATCTATACTCGATGTTAACAAATTTCTCTTCTTCAGAAACGCTTTCCTTGACATTGCCAGTCTACATTTTATGTCCTCTCTACTTCGACCATCATCAGTTATTTTGCTCCCCAAATAGCAAAACTCCTTTACTACTTTAAGTGTCTCATTTCCTAATCTAATTCCCTCAGCATCACCCGACTTAATTCGACTACATTCCATTATCCTCGTTTTGCTTTTGTTGATGTTCATCTTATATCCTCCTTTCAAGACACCATCCATTCCGTTCAAATGCTCTTCCAGGTCCTTTGCTGTCTCTGACAGAATTACAATGTCATCGGCGACCTCAAGGTTTTTATTTCTTCTCCATGGATTTTAATACCTACTCCGAATTTTTCTTTTGTTTTCTTTACTGCTTGCTCAATATACAGATTGAATAACATCGGGGAGAGGCTATGACCCTGTCTTACTCCCTTCCCAACCACTGCTTCCCTTTCATGTCCCTCGAATCTTATAACTGCCATCTGGTTTCTGTACAAATTGTAAATAGCCTTTCGCTCCCTGTATTTTTCCCCTGCCACCTTTAGAATTTGAAAGAGAGTATTTCAGTCAACATTATCAAAAGCTTTCTCTATGTATACAAATGCTAGAAACGTAGGTTTGCCTTCCCTGAATCTTTCTTCTAAGATAAGTCGTAAGGTCAGTATTGCCTCACGTGTTCCAGTATTTCTACGGAATCCAAACTGATCTTCCCCCAGGTCGGCTTCTACTAGTTTTTCCATTCGTCTGTAAAGAATTCGTGTTAGTATTTTGCAGCCGTGGCTTATTAAACTGATTGTTCGGTAATTTTCACATCTGTCAACACCTGCTTTCTTTGGGATTGGAATTATTATATTCTTCTTGAAGTCTGAGGGTATTTCGCCTCTTTCATACATCTTGCTCACCAGATAGTAGAGTTTTGTCAGGACTGGCTCTCCCAAGGCCGTCAGTAGTTCCAATGGAATGTTGTCTACTCCGGGGTCCTTGTTTCGACTCAGGTCTTTCAGTGCTCTGTCAAACTCTTCACGCAGTATCGTATCTCCCATTTCATCTTCATCTACATCCTCTTCCATTTCCATAATATTGTCCTCAAGTACATCGCCCTTGTATAGACCCTCTATATACTCCTTCCACCTTTCTGCTTTCCCTTCCTTGCTTAGAACTGGGATTCCATCTGAGCTCTTGATGTTCATACAAGTGGTTCTCTTATCTCCAAAGGTCTCTTTAATTTTCCTGTAGGCAGTATCTATCTTACCCCTAGTGAGATAAGCCTCTACATCCTTACATTTGTCCTCTAACCATCCCTGCTTAGCCATTTTGCACTTGCTGTCGATCTCATTTTTGAGACGTTTGTATTCGTTTTTGGCTGCTTCATTAACTGCATTTTTATATTTTCTCCTTTCATCAATTAAATTCAATATTTCTTCTGTTACCCAAGGATTACTAAAAGCCCTGGTCTTTTTACCTACTTGATCCTCTGCTGCCTTCACTACTTCATCCCTCAAAGCTACCCATTCTTATTCTACTGTATTTCTTTCCCCTTTTCCTGTCAATTGTTCCCTTATGCTCTCCCTAAAACTCTGTACAACCTCTGGTTCTTTCAGTTTATCCAGGTCCCATCTCCTTAAATTCCCACCTTTTTGCAGTTTCTTCAGTTTTAATCTACAGGTCATAACCAATAGATTGTGGTCAGAGTCCACATCTGCCCCTGGAAATGTCTCACAATTTAAAACCTGGTTCCTAAATCTCTGTCTTACCATTATATAATCTATCTGATACCTTTTAGTATCTCCAGGGTTCTTCCATGTGTACAACCTTCTATCATGATTCTTAAACCAAGTGTTAGCTATAATTAAGTTGTGCTCTGTGCAAAATTCTACCAGGCGGCTTCCTCTTTCATTTCTTAGCCCCAATCCATATTCACCTACTACATCTCCTTCTCTCCCTTTTCCTACACTCGAATTCCAGTCACCCATGACTATTAAATTTTCGTCTCCCTTCACTATCTGAATAATTTATCTTTTATTTCATCATACATTTCTTCAATTTCTTTATCATCTGCAGAGCTAGTTGGCATATAAACTTGTACTACTGTAGTAGGCGTGGGCTTCGTGTCTATCTTGGCCACAATAATGCGTTCACTATGCTGTTTGTAGTAGCTTACCCGCATTCCTATTTTCCTATTCATTATTACCCCTATTTGACTTTGTGATTATAACCCTGTAGTCATCTGACCAGAAGTCTTGTTCCTCTTGCCACCGAACTTCACTAATTCCCACTATATCTAACTTTAACCTATCCATTTCCCTTTTTAAATTTTCTAACCTACCTGCCCGATTAAGGGATCTGACATTCCACGCTCCGATCCGTAGGACGCCAGTTTTCTTTCTCCTGATAACGACATCCTCTTGAGTAGTCCCCGCCCGGAGATCCGAATGGGGGACTATTTTACCTCCGGAATATTTTACCCAAGAGGACGCCATTATCATTTAATCATACAGTAAAGCTGCATGCCCTCGGGAAAAATTACGGCCGTAGTTTCCCCTTGCTTTCAGCCGTTCGCAGTACCAGCACAGCAATGCCGTTTTGGTTATTGTGACAAGGCCAGATCAGTCATTCATCCAGACTGTTGCCCTTGCAACTACTGAAAAGGCTGCTGCCCCTCTTCAGGAACCACACGTTCGTCTGGCCTCTCAACAGATACCCCTCGGTTGTGGTTGTACCTACGGTACGGCCATCTGTATCGCTGAGGCACGCAAGCCTCCCCACCAACGGCAAGGCCTATGGTTCATGGGGGGCAGTGGAATATCTTAGTAATATAATTTGCTGTCGGAGAACTCAGTTTGAATTCAGGAAAGAAGATTCTACGGGAAATTTAATGATTTTTTTCTGTGTGTGAAGCACTAGCAGTCCTAAAAGATATGACGATAACGGTAGATATTTTCTTTGATTTAACACGAGTATTTCATTGTGTGGCTCATGCAGTACTTTTGCTTAAGTGGGAAAATTTATGTAATTAGGGAGTCATATTAAGTATCGGATTGTGGGTGGGTGGGGGGTTCCTGTTCTGATATATTGCTTTTCTTGATGTATATCAATGAACTCCAGTGAACATGACGGATGGCTTAAACAACTTTCTCTTTCCAGAATGAGATTTTCACTCGGCAGCGGAGTGTGCGCTGATATGAAACTTCCTGGCAGATTAAAACCGTGTGCCGGACCGCGACTCGAACTCGGGGCCTTTGCCTTTCACGGGCAAGTGCTCTACCAACTGAGCTACCCAAGCACGACTCACGGCCCGTCCTCACAACTTTACTTCTGCCAGTACCTCGTCTCCTACCTTCGAAACTTTACAGAAGCTCTCCTGGGAACCTTGCAGAACTAGCACTCCTGAAAGAAAGGATATTGCGGAGACATGGCTTAGCCACAGCCTGGGGGATGTTTCCAGAATGAGATTTTCGCTCTGCAGCGGTGTGTGCGCTGATATGAAACTTCCTTGCAGATTAAAACTGTGTGCCGGACCGAGACTCGAACTCGGGACCTTTGCCTTTCACGGGCAAGTGCTCTACCAACTGAGCTACCCAAGCACGACTCACGCCTCGTCCTCACAGCTTTACTTCTGCCAGTACCTCGTCTCCGACCTTCCAAACATTACAGAAGTGACACTATACGGAAAAGCGACATGCACATGCGTAACACTTCCTTAAGAAATGCACAGAAAGGTGTACACTATTCAACACGTTTCAATTTCAATAGTCTTACAGAACTAAAAGAATGATTCCTAAACCCAAGTATTCAAATCTAAGTTGAAAGATTTCCTCGTGGCACAGTCTTCTTTTGTGAAGTTGTTCCGGGCAGCTGTTTAAAACGTTTTACTGTAAGGTATTATTTACTTGCACAATCATTCGCAATTTTTTTCGTGTTTTATTAATTACTACCTGACAAATGTGGCGTTGCCTGGGTATTCATTTTGCCAGTTTTCTAATAGTAACGAATACGAAAATGAGCTGTTTTTGGACTGCAACATCGAAAAAATTTCGTTTCTATGTATTCATGAAAATATCAGCGAAATTATGAAACATTTTCTGACGCTGGGCGCAGATTTCGTAAACGTCTGTATGGCAATACTTCTTCATAGCTCTGTAGACGGCTATTGTTTTCTCACACAGCTCTTCGTAGTTGAAAGCTGTCGAAAGAGCTGCCAGGTGACAGGAATTTTCTTAAGTTGATTCGAGTGTAAGAGTGGCTTATTTGTAGAGAATACATGTATCAAAACTTCATGCATGATGCGGTAGTTTTTCGCACATTTCAGCGTTTATGATGTCATATCTCGTGAACTACTTGACGTACAGTGATATCTTTGTGTAGGTACATTCAGCGGCATATGTGGACACTGTCTGCGAAATATGTTGCGAATACAGTTTGTAGCAATGATGTAGCAAATTTAAACGACATACATGATGCGGCAGTCTTCACGCTCTCAGTGTTTATGACGTCGTATCTCCTGAACTACGACAGAAAGGTGGTTATAGCCCCAACATTGTTTGTTGCTTGACAGTAAGGGGTATGTGCACCAAGTTTGGTTGAAATCGGTCCAATGGTTTAGGAAGAAATATGGAACACACACAAATACTCGCACACACATACATTTTTATAATACATATGAATTTAATTCATTTGCTTATAAATTTTCTAATCAGCATGTGTAAACTATGTACTTACTCGTTCCGTTACCAGGTAACTTTGTCTCGCATGCTCCCGTGGAACCCAGTAAATAAACAGAACAAAACAAAGTGAGGTACCGAAGAGAGGCCATCCCAAATATCCACAATGAGCACATATAGAGATGAGCTTACAGCTAAGCTTCAACGGACATCTCTGTGATGCATGCCAATAATTAGCTTCCGAACTCACCACCAAATAACTCAGGAACGGTTCGTTCGTTGATCTGTGCTCTTGAAGCCAATCATGTTGTGCTCTGCTGTTGCAGTGGTCAGGCAACTTTCTAATGAAACCATCCAGACTTTCACAACGTATACCACTTGCGAATGTAGTAAATGAAAGCTACTACTAATTCAGCCCAAACATCCGCGGTAGAAGAAAAATGTTTCAATGCAGTAATTCCTTAAAGGTAGGCTCTAAACACTCGTCTGACAGGGAAACATTCTAACAGAAATGTGGCTACGCAACAAGAAATAATAAATAACTTTTATTAAGAGCATCTTACAAAATGGTATTTAACTTTGGTGCATTTTGATGCGTGGTACTTGATGTTCTAAATGTAATACATAGAAATTAAAATAGCTTTGTCGTCTCATTGCAGCCTATAATATGATCACTTTAACCGACTGCAACTGTGCAGACACTCTGTCAGTGGTCCAGGTTCTCTTCAAATATCGACTGCTAAGTCGGAAGGTTGTCTTCAGAGTGTTGTGCAGATCTTACTGCAAGCACTGAATTGAACTATCTAGCTGCAGGTGCGAAACTGTTGGAGTGTCCACGACATGTGTTTTAGTGCCTGTCGGCCGAAGGATTTCCGTGTCTGCCCATACCAGGCGGAAACAACGTAGTCCACGGCTGACCATGATCCTTATGCGTAATGTCGGCTGTCCACAGTATCAGCTGACGTAGACGACGCGCCGAGGGAAGTAGTGCGGAAGCAGAAAGAAGTCCATGCCTGTGAGCGCCTCTTGGATGCCTCTGCATGAAGCTGAGAGACGACTGCGAATGGTTGTTCCTGTATGGTGGCGGCCTCTCACATTATTCACTGTGTACATTTGCTTGGTACACAACGATACCAAAATTGAGAAAGTCGGTAGCAAATGTCGTCAATCTGTTAGGTCACAATGCAGCTTTAATCTGAATGGTACACTGTCGTGAAGTTCCCCACAAACTGTTTTTGCAGTCAATTTTAAAAATAGGTTAATAAACTGGAACTCTGAAAAATAAAATATGGATACGAAACAGAACAGCAACTAATGAATGCAACCAGTATTTTAGCAGTGGTAATGCACAATCCATATGTCACTAAGAGGCACCTTGAATGTGCAGTGTGTGGTCGTCCAAACTATAATTTACAGATAAACGTGTATTAAAGCGTTCAACCAATTCGCTTAGCTTGTGTTGCTGTCCGTTATGTAGGTCAGTTCCAGCTAACTCGAGAACCTGGAAGCAATTCATTAAGAAGTAATTGAAATGCAATTACATCAGTGCATCCCGGCTCCCTCTGATTTGTAACTGGTGGCTGCAATGCACTGCCCATATTGCGTTATTTTCCTTCGACATTGGTACCTCTGCTTTTTGCAGAAAACTTCGATAAAGAAGAGAATATCGCTACATGTCATTACACCGCTTAGATAAGGACAGATGTATCAACGACGAGGACATAAAAATACAGTTTTCCCGTTTACTCCTATGGATGCTTGCACTTCACGTTAGCTAAACATCTGTATCATATAATTACTTTTATCTTAACGCACAGTGAGTCTCGTAAATGTTTCATGAAATAAACTGGGTAACAGGATATTCACATACCCCAGACTCTTACTGCACTTTCTAGACAGGCATTCAGGCTGAAATATAACGTAATGAATACAGGCTATTCCCACTGTTTATTGATCTCAAAAAAGCTTTACAAAATCAAAAGCTAACAATAGCCTGTTTAAAAATTAATATCTGGCTTGTGCACCAACTTCAAATTGCAATGTATCTGTTAGATACTGAAAAAAACTTTAAATCGTATCTTTGTTGATTGAAAACAGTCTATTTATGTGCATCAGTGTTAAGAATATAAAACGAAACAAAGATTAATCATGTAAGCTTAAATTTAAGGTAATTTTACAGACCCTCAAATTGAGAAAATTTTCTTTCATCTACACACTCGAAGCTGATCGAGTTATATCGGTTGAGACCATAGAAAGTGTTTTGTTTTGTTCTTTCAATAATTCGTTCACATTCATCACTATCTGATACACATGCAGTTCAGATTCAGTATCGCGTTGATTGTTGCGTTCAGCATCACTTTTGTTTGGCAGTTTCAGCATCACTGTCTTTATTATCTTCCACCTCACATAGCCAATGCGTTACAGTAGCCTCAAAATCTTCCTCTGTCCTTGTTAGCCAGTCCTGGTGATATTTCTCAACTAATACAAAATACAAAGTGTTTAAAATTACAGAGTTCATAACGTAAACTGTGTGATGCGGTCACATCATACCCCCAGCAACTTATTCTACTTACCTAGTCAAATTAACAGCAGCTCGCAACAATGACTATTCACTACATCCGATCACAACGAAATGAACGAAAGCTACTGAGAAGCAGAGACTGTGTTTCGCACTTTAGTGACAACAGAAAACTGTCATCAGTCACAAAATGACTTTTTTGTTATTTTGATGCGCAGTGCATTCCGAACACTGAAGACTGACTTACAGTAGCTGCTTACAGTTATAGCACATTCTTTCATCGGATTTTATCGAGGGAGGTTGCGCAGTGGTTAGGACACTGAATTCTCATTCAGGAGGACGACGGACAAATCTCCCTCCGGACAGATTTAGATTCTCCATAAGCTCTACAACTCGTTTCAGACAAGTTCCAGGATGATTCCTTTGAAGATTTCTTTCCCCATCATGCCTTAATCTGAACTTGTGCTCCGTTTCTAACGACCACGCTGCCGACGGAGTGTCAAATCCTACTCTTCCATTCTTCTTTCGTCGGATGAAGAACGTTTCTGTATCTGAGATTTTTGCCTGTTAATGGAACTGTAGCAAGTTAAGTGCTAAATTGAGCCAGACGTCAAGCACGCTGAATTCGGGGGCACAGTGGTACCTATTGTGCTATCCGAGAATGCCCCATGGACTGGCTCAAAGCTTCGATTAGCCATTAAATCCTGCAGGCACACAAAGTTCGTCTAATATGCTCAAGATTCGTATTCCTCAGCAATATTGCCGAAATATTTTTGCTGTTTAATGGAGCAAACAATGCGATGATGCTGGAAATGAATAGTCCAGTTCAGCACCTGTTTCAAAAGACAGTTTCAACTTGTCACAATTGATTATTACTACGTATTTTACGAAAATGTCTGCAAATATTCATATCTCCAGTTTCTTATTTTTTCAGTCGTCCAAAATTAAAACTTTCAAATATATAGACAAATAAATTTTATACTCTAAACAGAATGTTTAAATACCAAAACATTGTGATCACTGCCCGCCGCGAGATTGAAAGTGTCGCTGCGAAAAGATGATGCCGTAAGGTAAATGTACAGGGTGATCCATAATTGTTGTCTACAAACTACACTAAAAAAATAAACTAAAAAATTAATTACAACTTATTGCAGGAAATGCTTTGTTTGTCAGATATGACAACGTCGTTGATGCCGTGTGCAACGAACACAATGCCGCAGCGCGCTGGCGTGGACTGTAAACATTGTCAGTTAGTTGCTGCGGTTGACTGAAGATGATAGAATATGGAAATGACGTGAAATAGGAAACTGCGTTGGTTCAGCAGCAGTCATAGAAAGTCCCACGGCGTTGAAAATCAGGATCACCTATGTTCAGCTCCTGCAGAGATTGCACATGGAAGGGATACGGTAATTGTTCATATAGGATGATTTACGAAGATACGCAAATATTTTAATATGTTATTCTACAAGTAAAACTAAAGAAAAAAGTTGATATAAACATAGGTCCGAAAATGTTTAGTTACAGAGTTACGGCTAACAAACAATTTCGTCTGAAATGTAGCAACTTCGCTAATTTGAAGCCATCGCAAAACTATACGGGGTTAAAGTAAAGCACGATTTCCATTTATTTTGTTGTTTTTGGTCTGGTGAAACTAATAAAATGTGTCCCACACGTGTATCTGCAGTAGTTTTCCAGAACATCCACTGGTCGGACAGTGTTCTGACACATTGGCCTTTAATTTCCATGCAGGAAAAGCAAAAATGTCGAACCCAATTATTCTCTAGTGATGGCTGTGGAGGTATGGCACCCACCACCTACAGCTAGGACAGAGCGCCATCTCTGTCCACAACACACAACAGCATGAATCAAAGCTTTTCTCCTAAGCAAACAGCTCTCAGGTCCAGTATTCACAAAATAATACCGATGAAATAGCGGCAGAGAATGATACAATATATGTGACAGTAATGTCACAATGTTGCGAAATTTTTGAAGCACAGGGGAAACCAGAAGTCTTCCCATACGTCGCAACAGTATTTTCTGCCCTATTGAAAAGCTAATCCAAAGTTACACCCAAGTTCTTCACTATCCTAATTTCCTCATTCTTCATTGATAAGATATGGGAATGACGTGGGGAAATGAAATGAAATTAGGACTGAAACATCCTGGTAGTTTAAAACTGTATGCTAAATCCGGAACGTTTACCTTTCATTGGGAAACGCGTTACAAACTGTTCTATCCAGTAACAATTCGCCGAGTGCCTTCACCATTCTACTTCGACCAGTAAGTCATCTTCAAACTTCACAGAAGTTCTCCTGCATACCTTGCGCGAAAAGCACTCAAAAGAAAGGTACTGTGGAGAAATGGCTTCGCCACAGTCTGTGGGCTGTTCCCTGAATGAGGTTGTACTCAGCGGTGTAGTGTACGCTGATTCGAAATTCCCTGGTAAATTCAGGAAAGGTCCTCGATTACAGGCGCAGTCTGGGGCACAGTTCGAATCTGACACGAAATTTCGAATCAGCGCACACTCCGCTGCAGATTGAAAATTCATTCTGGAAACAGTACCTGTTGTAAATACACTGAAGAGCTAAAGAAACTGGCACACCTGCCTAATATCGTGTAGAGCCCCAGCGAGCACGCAGAAGTGCCGCAACACGAAGTGTCATGAAGTAGATTAATGTCTGAAGTAG
This sequence comes from Schistocerca cancellata, assembly GCF_023864275.1. Lineage (NCBI taxonomy): Eukaryota > Metazoa > Arthropoda > Insecta > Orthoptera > Acrididae > Schistocerca > Schistocerca cancellata. The sequence goes on from NC_064631.1 coordinate 216,616,749, forward strand.
CACCTCCAGCTCCATGATTCCTGCAGGGCTGTCCATAAATCCGTAAGAGTACGATGAGGTGGAGATCTCTTCTGAACAGCACGTTGCAAGGTATCCCAGGTATGCTCAAAAATGTTCATGTCTGGGAAGATCGGTGGCCAGCGGAAATGCTTAAATCCAGAAGAGTGTTCCTGGAGACACTCCTTAGCGTGTGACGTGTCGCATTGTCCTGCTGGAATTGCCCAAGTCCGTCGGAACGCAAAATGGACATTAATGGGTATATGAAATTACAATGAAATGAATACCGTTAGCTGCATACAGGTGTAGATATAAGTCAACGGGGACAGTTGAAAATGTGTGCTTCGACCGGGACTCGAACCCGGGACTCCTGCTTACATGGCAGACGCTCTATCCATCTGAGCCACCGAGGACACACAGGATAGTGCGACTGCAGGGAATTATTTCTGGCACGCCTCCCGTGAAACCCACATTCGCAACTTGTTGTCCCGCACTATATTCATAGTGCCCCTGCCCGTCATACTCATTACTCGCGGCTTTACTGCCGGTTCCCGTAAGCGTTCGGGCACTGTTTGTGCATCTGCACTGAAGAAGATCGTCAAATGGCCGGTGAGCCTTTGCAGGTGATTAGACAGGTTGCTTACGTACATGTCACCTGTCAAAGTTGTATCTAGACGTATCAGTGGTCCCATATCACTCCAACCATATACCTCACACCATTACAGAGCCTTCACCAGCTTGAACAGTCCCCTGGTGACATACAGGGTCCATGGTTTCATGAGGTTGTCTCAATACCGATAGAAGTCCATCCTCTTGATACAATTTGAAATGAGACTCGTCCGACCAGGCAACATATTTCCAGTCATCAACAGTCCAATGTTGGTGTTGACGGTCCCAGGCGAGGCGTAAAGCTTTGTGTCCTACAGTTATCAAGCGTACACGAGTGGGCCTTCGGCTCCGAAAGCCCATATAGATGATGTTTCGTTGAAAAGGTTCTCACGCAGACACTTATTGATGGCCCAGCATTGAAATCAGCAATAATTAATGGGAGGGTTGCTCTTCTGTCACGTTGAACGACGCTCTTTAGTAGTCGTTGCTTCCGTTCTTGCAGGATCTTTCTCCGGCCGCAGCGATGTCGGAAATTTGATGTTTTATCGGATTCGTGGTATACACGATACACTTGTGAAATAGTAGTACGGGAAACTCCCAACTTCCTAGCTACTTCGGAGATGCTGTATGCAATCGCTCGTGCGCCGACTATGACACCACGTTCAGAATCACTTAAATCTTGATAACCTCCCCAGCAGTAACCGATGTAACAACTGCGCCAGACACTTGTTGCGCAGCGCCGTATTCTGCCTGTTTTTATATCTCTGTATTTTAATACGCATGTCTGTACCAGATTCTTTGGTGCTTCACTGTAAAATAAAGAGTATCTGTGTTAGCAAAATTGTACTGTAGCTGTCGTTCTCCTGTAATGCATTACTTTCAATGAAAATCAAGTAATGAACAACAAGTGTGCATGCACAGGACAGTGAGCATTCCTCGATCCCGCTTACTTGATGATATCAGTACAGCTGGAAAGAGACCCTTTCCAGATGTAAGACGCTTCTGTCTCTCGAGTCGTCGGTGGTTTTCAGACAGCACAAGACGCAGAAGAGGCCGCGAAGCCGCCAGCGAGCAGCGCGACTTGTGTTACATGGCAGCCGTGTTGTGTCCCCAGGAGGCGCCGACTGGACTTCAGGCATAGCGCACAAAGAGTGGCGTAGGGCGGGCGCCAAGAACCAGGTGGCCAAGTTACAGTTCTACGGGTACCGGCTGTCGCCACGGGATGACGGCTTCAGCCCCATTCACGACGCAGGCAAGTCCCTTCATCTCCTTGGCATGACCACCCAGTCGAGTGAAGCGCGCGCACACACAGCACAAACTCACAAACCACCTCACAGTCGCACTGTCTTGCATTACTTTCCTCTTTCATCCACTTTTATCAGTATGTGGCAGACTCTAACGTAATTGGATAAACAGGACGCCTTTGCATACCGAAAGCTTCTTGTCATGAATATTACATATTTTTCATGTTTTATCTTTAATTCAGCAGGCAACGCGATCTGGCAAAAGTTAGACAGTTGCCTCATATTGACTGTCACCAACAATGGTGAAACTTTGTCGTTCAGTAAAAGACCGGCTCACTATTCTTGACAGATTCGCCGATAGAGTTTCCGCAACTGTGTTTATATTTAAACTTTATCGTTTATTCCCGCCTCAACTGCACATTTATTTTTGTGATGTGATTAGTTTCTGTCAAAGTCCTCTGATCCATGTATTTTGCGTAGGCAACCCGTTGTATCTAGTTTCATATAGACCATAGGCTTGCCTACAGAACTACGTGGATCTGAAGATGATCAACTATGATCGAAAAAAGTCATGTCCCAAGAAATGTGCAAATTTTAAAAGACATGCTATTGCCTCTAGTGGAATGGCCACAATTTTGCAGTTAAAATCCTTACACTAGATAAGCAGCTCGATCGCTGATGTCGAAAAACATTTTCTTGCGAAGACGCTCTTTGGCGTGACATTGTGAGGACGTTCAATAAGTAATGTAACACCTTTTTCTCTGTCAATTTTGGTTCAAAAAATAATAATTTTTTTGCGACGTTCTTAAACACTCAAGCATCATCTCACATTTCCAGCAACTCCCGGTAGATGACAGCTTTTTCAAAGCTGTATGACCGACAAGGGAAAATTCGCAGGTGTAAATAAGCGATCTTGACGAAACTTGGCGGGTGTGAAGAGAGATCAAATTAATGCAACATATTTATTTCTTTTTTGCCCAATTTCACTTTTAAGGGGTAAAACACATCCCGAAAGGTAATTTGACAGATGTATTTTAGAAGAAATATCTTCGAAGCCAAGATATTAAAAAAATGGATTTCATTTAAAAGTTGAAAGGTAATTAACGTTATTGAAACTCTATAATCAACTATTGTAATAATATGAAATTTTACAAAATACCTCACCACCTTCAATCATTTTTGAAAAAAATTAAACTTTTGTTGTAACATAAATTAAAGAAGCTTTTACGCCACATCCTCTACTGTCTAACAAAGCTGATTTCTGAAATACAATTTGCGAAAAATAAGTTACACACAATGTTCCGTTGGAGTATTTTCAACGCACCTAATTAAAATATCTAAACATTCATAATTATATTAATTATTTGTTTTACTTATTTTTGTTTTGTGTTTCAAATTGTTATTCATGTTTTTTTTGGTTTACCATTACACATAGGTGTATTTTGTTAATTGAAAGTAACAAACAACTCATTATTAACATACAAAATCATTACAATCTTGATTACCTGTAAATTATGCACCTAAAATGAACGAAACTCCAACACGTAATACACACGACTGACAATATCAAACAAAATTCAGCAGCATTTCAGGTTATGGTAGGTGATCCTCTAAACAGCCCGATTCCAACCAGGCGTGTTTCAATACATTGGAAAATCTTGGCGAAGAGAACTGATCATGTACTACAGACCACTGTTTGATTATATTGTTTCTCAAGTGGATACTGACATCATATTCAACCAGCAAAACTAGAGCTGAAAATCCTCTCACAGAGTACTTGCAACATCCAACGTCCAATCGACCCATCGATCCTTTTGGGATCCCCAGACGAACAATTTTCTTGTCCTTAGGTACGACGCTCAAAACGGTTTTTTCTCACTGACCACCCATTTCAAAGTTATGAAAGAAACTAAAAGAGAATTTAGAGCAAGAATTCGAGAAAGTCCTTCAGAATCTCCAACTGTTTTTGTGACGGCATCAAAATCTGGTAAACTAATGTCTGACCTCGTCAAAAGATATTCGACAGAAATTTTCTTTCGCATTGCAGCAAAAAAAATCTGTATTATTGTTAGATTCTTGGGGTGTTAACTGTGAATGAACCGATTTGAGCATCATACCTGACGGCAAAGAATTTTTTCATCTGGTCATCCCAATAGGCTCGACGGGACAGGCGCAGCCATTAGATGTACTCGTATATGACATTCGACGTTGGAAGAACTTAACGAGAAAATTTTTGGATCTAATCCTGCTGAATGTTTATGGGTGTCAGTTTCCACTTGAGAAACAATATAATCAAGCTGCTACCATTAGTACATCATTTTTTCTCTTTGTCAAGGTTTTCCAGTGCACTGAAATATGCCGAGTCAAATCACGAATGTAGCGGATCGGCCGCCACAATTTGCGAATTCTGCAGAATTTTATTTTATATTTTGATGTCCGTCGTGCGTATTACGTGATTAAATTTCATTCATTCTATGCGCATGACGTAAAAAAAGTTAAGTTTTACGCATTTGCTTACAGATAATCATTATGTTAATGATTTTGTATCATAATAATGACTAACTTATTATTTTCAATTAACAAACTACATACACGAGAAAAATTAAAGTAAAAAATGAATTTAAAACGTAAAATAACAATTGAAAACATAAAACAGAAATAAGTAAAATAAATAATTAGAATAATAACGAACGTTTAGATATTTTAATTAGGTTTGTTGAAAATATTCCGACAGCATATTGAGTGCAGATTATTTTCCAAATATTTCAGATACCAGCTTCATTATACATGGATGGATGTTAATTGAAACTTCTTCAATTTATGTTGTAGAAAAAGGTTTTCTTTCAGAATTAATTAATGATGGTATGGTAATTTGCGAAGTTTCAAATTATTACAAAAGTTGATTATACAGTTTTCAAGAGTGTTAATTAGATTTTAACTTTTATATGAAATACATTTTTAAATAACATGGTTTTGAATACAATTCTTCTAAACCTAAAATGCCAAATTACCCCTTAAAAGTGAAACTGTGTGAAAACAAAAAATTATATATTGCATTATTTTGATCTCTCTACATACGCGCCAAGTTTCTTCAATATCGTTTATTTACACCTGAGAATGTCCCCTTTGAGACAAAGAGTAATTATTGATTTTCTTTTGGAGGAAAACCAGAAGAACAATCCACCAACGTTTTGCGATCTCCTCACGGGTGCGCAGACTTTTGTGTGGCCTTGCGCTGTCATGTAGCCGAGTACTGCATTCAGGTTTTTGTGGCCACGATCTGACTGTAACTTTTTTTTTTAATTTTCCTAAGAGTCTGGGAGTAGAAAAACGTCTAAGGACATCGGGCAGTGCATTAACACGCGCTACGTCGCTGACCAAAGCGTCTGCCATCGATAGAACAAGGAGAAGGAAATCTGTGTGATCCTCCACGAGTAGGCCGACCACACACTGCCGCACGCCTACAATGTTGCAGACACTCTTCTTTAAGGTGATCGACGAACAACAATCAAGCAACTCAGAGCTCAACTTGCCTCTGATGGTAGTGCTGATACACACGTCCACCAGTTACAGTTTTCAAAAATTTGTGCCCGCCGGGTTCCTTGAAGCCTAACTGAAAAGCATAAAGCGGAAAGATTCATCTGTGCCGAACTGCTCGCTCGTTTTAAGACTAGTGGATAAGATTTACTGTCAAAAATTTGCACAGGCGATGAGACATTGGCTCACCACTTTGTGTGGCACCACACAATCCTCCTATGAAGAAGTGGTAAAGTCATGGCTAGTCTTCTGGGACACAGGGGGGTTGTTCTGCTAGATGTCGTCCGTCATGGTGAAACGATCAACTCCGATGTCTATTGTGAGGCTGTTAGGAAGCTGAAAAATATTACAGCTTGTTCGTGGCTACAAAAAAGCGAATGCACTTCTCGACTTTATGATAGCGTGCGGCCACACACAAGTCTGCCCACCAGAGAGGAGATCACGAAACTTTGGTGGATTGTTTTTCCTGATCGAACCTACAGCCCAGATCTTCCACACTTTCTGACTTTACCTCTTTGGGCCACTTAAAAATGGACTCCGACAGAAGTACTTCAGCAATGATGGGGAAGCTATTGAAGCGGCAAGAACCTGATTGCGGCGCAGACCTGTGGGACATACTCTCACATTAAGGTGGCGTAAGCCCACAGAATTAAACGGAGATTATTTTGAAAACTAGGGTTTTATAACCAAAGAATTGTGGAACAAATAACCTGACGCATATGGACGTATTATGGGCAAGGTTTAAACTGGTTGTAATAAATCACACCAAGTAAGTGGATTAAGGATGCTTTAACAATCAAATTCGACAAATGTAGAGGAAACAGAGATTACTGTACTGCCAGGTCAAGAAAGAGCGAGCAAATATTGACAGGTAAAAATTAGTAGAAATTTGTGCATCTGTGGAAAGGTAAATGTGACTTCCACAATCATACCTTAGCGAAACATCTTACCGAGAACCCGAGACGTAAGATCACTAAGCGGGTGGAAGGTTTCTATGCAGTCACTCGTCGACCAGTCTGGAGTGCAACAGAAAACAGCACAAGGAAAGCCGAAGTTTTAAATTTCACGTTTAAGAAATCATTCCCGTGGAAGGATCATACAAACGTATCGCCGTTTGACTGTCGTACAGACTCTCGCATGGGGCACATAGAAACCGGCATCAGTGGCGCAGAGAAGCAACTAAAAGAATTGGAAATTAGAAAGTCGCCAGGTCCAGATGCAATACCAGTCCGGTTTTACTAAGAGTGAAACTTCTGCCAGTATCTCGTCTCCTACCTTCCAAACTTCACAGAAGCTCTCCTGCGAACCTTGCAGAACTAGCACTCCTGAAAGAAAGGATATTGCGGAGACATGGCTTAGCCACAGCCTGGGGGATGTTTCCAGAATGAGATTTTCACTCTGCAGCGGAGTGTGTGCTGATATGAAACTTCCTGGCAGATTAAAATTGTGTGCCGGACCGAGACTCGAACTCGGGACCTTTGCCTTTCGCGGGCAAGTGCTCTACCATCTGAGCTACCGAGGCACGACTCACGCCCGGTACTCACAGCTTTACTTCTGCCAGTATCTCGTCTCCTACCTTCCAAACTTTACAGAAACTCTCCTGCGAGCCTTGCAGAACTAGCACTCCTGAAAGAAAGGATATTGCGGAGACATGGCTTAGCCACAGCCTGGGGGATGTTTCCAGAATGAAATTTTCACTCTGCAGCGGAGTGTGCGCTGGTATGAAACTTCCTGGCAGATTAAAACTGTGTGCCCGACCGAGACTCGAACTCGGGACCTTTGCCTTGCGTTCAAGTAGAGCACTTGCCCGCGAAAGGCAAAGGTCCCGAGTTCGAGTCTCGGTCGGGCACACAGTTTTAATCTGCCAAGAAGTTTCATATCAGGGCACACTCCGCTGCAGAGTGTAAATCTCATTCTGGTTTACTAAGAGTGCTCTGCTGCAGTGGCGTCTTACTTAGCCTGCTTTTATCGCGAATCTCTCGCCCAGCGAAAAAGACGAGGTGACTCCTGTATATAAGAAAGATAAAAGAACTGAGCTTCATAATTACAGACTAAAACCCATAACATCGTTCTGCTGCAGAATAGTAAGACAATCTGAGTTCGAACGTAACAAATTTCTTTGAAAAAATGGATCAAATGGTTCTGAGCACTATGGGACTTAACATCTGTGGTCATCAGTCCCCTAGAACTTAGAACTACTTAAACCTAACTAAGCTAAAGACATCACACACATCCATGCGCGAGGCAGGATTCGAACCTGCGACAGTAGCAGTCGCGCGGTTCCGGACTGAGCGCCTGAACCGCTAGACCACCGCGGCCGGCAAATTTCTTTGAAACGGAAAAGCTTTCTGTCCACAAATCAGCATGGATTCAGAAAGTATCGCTCCTGCAAAAGTTGCCTTGCCCTTTTCTCACATGATTTTCTACAAATCACGGACGGAGTACTACAGGCAGATTCCATATACCTAGATTTCGGAAAGCGTTTGACACGATGCGCCACTGCACACAGCTGACGAAGGTCCGAGCATTCAGTTTAGTTTCCCAGATATGTGAGTGGCTCGAAGGCTTCTTAATTAACAGAACCCAGTACGCTGCCCTTGAATGCCAGTGTTCATCAGAGACAAGGGTATCGTCAGAAGTGCCCCAGGGAACAGTGATAGGACCACTTTTGTTCTCTATTGATATATATACATAAATGACCTGATGGGCAAGGTGAGCAGCAATTTACGGCTGCGTGTTGGTGGCGCTGTGGCGTGTGGGAAGGTGTCGTCGTTAGATGACTGTAAGAGTATACAAGATGACTTATAGAAAATTTCTAGTTGGTGTGATTAATATGAAATGGAGAAAAATGTAAGTTAAAGCGGATGAGTAGGAGAAACAACACTGTAACATTAGAATCAGCATTAGTAGGGTGCAACGTGACACCATCACATCGATTAAATATCCAAGCGGGTAACGTTACAAAGCAATATGAAACGGAATGAGCAAGTCATGTTGGTAATAGAGCAGGCGAACGCGCGAGTTCTTTTTATTGGGAGAATTTTGGGAACATGTAGCTCATCCATAAAGGAGACGGGGTATAGAACGCTAATGCAACCCATTCTTGAGTACTGTTCGAGTGTTTGGGAGCCACAGCAGGTCATATCAAAGGAAGAAACCGAAGCAGTTCAGAAGCGTGATGCTACATTTGCTACCGGTTGGTTCGATCAGCATGCTTCGTGAACTCAAATGGGAATCCCGTGCAGGGTAGGCTACGCACTCTTCGCAAGGCATTGTTGCGGAAATTTACAATATCGGCATTTGAGGCCGACTGCAGAAAAATTCTGCTGCTACCATTGATTATTTCGTGTAAGGATCATTAGATAAGAATGCAAGAAATTAGGTCTCATACGGAGGCATTTAGGCAGTCATTTTTCCCTCGCTCTGTTTGCGATTGGGACAGGAAAGGAGATGACTAGTAGAGGTAGAAGGTACTCTCCGTCATGAAACCTAAGGCGGTTTCCGGAGTATGTATGCAGATATGGATGTAGATGTGGAAAGCATTTAATTCATGAATAAAACCATCTTGCTTTGAGGCGAAAAAGTGTTGCATCCTTATGGGACTACATATAGCAGGAGGCGAAAATTACAAGTGAAAGTATAATACCATTTCGTTTACTACGAGAGAACTGTTGTGGGTTGGCAGGAGAGCCAACACCGGTTTTGAGAGGAAGCCGAAAGGCACGCGTTTTAGCTCACGCAGGCTGGTGTGAGTTCTGGAACAGGACAAGGAAATTAGACTGTCGCAAAAAAGGACGTAGCTGTTGGAATACTTAACTTCAATCCGTAAATGGTGAACGTCGCTCTTGACGGTACATGTTTTACAGCATCAATAGTTACTGGTAATGGCTCCTTGCTAGGTCGTAGCAAATGACGTAGCTGAAGGCTATGCTAACTATCGTCTCGGCAAATGAGAGCGTAATTTGTCAGTGAACCATCGCTAGCAAAGTCGGTTGTACCACTGGGGCGAGTGCTAGGAAGTCTCTCTAGACCTGCCGTGTGGCGGCGCTCGGTCTGCAATCACTGATAGTGGCGACACGCGGGTCCGACGTATACTACCGGACCGCGGCCGATTTTTCGCTACCACCTAGCAAGTGTGGTGTCTGGCGGTGACACCACAAGAACATAAATGCCCTTAAATCCTTTCACGTTTATTTTCAATAAAACAAACCGTAGAGAGAAGAAGTTGATACATAAAGTAAGTGTGAAGGCTTGTGCAGCCGAAAGTTTTCTGGGTGCAGAGCGGCGTCATGTACAATAACTACTGCTAAACGGATGAAATCGACATTTCGATCGCAGTTGCAGTTTGCTTCACCTGGATTTGCTACTGCAGAAACTGGTTTCTCAATTAGAAGAACCAGAGTAAAGCCAAGGCAACAGGTATCAGATCCATTTAGCGCTAGTTATTTCACAACTTAACAGGTTCTACACACATGACACTCTTATGTTAACCGTTTCTTATTCTCGCTCGCTGAAGACAGAACTTGATATGGTGACAAAGAATTAGCTAACTTACCGTTTCTGCTAGATGGGTACCCAAGAAATATCTTTTTTAAACCACATCATCTTTCCACCTTTAATTGGGATGATTTATTTTACTTTTGAATGCATAAGTGCAGTTTCGACACTTAGGCCATAGCCGAGTGTGTTTGCAGCATAAAAGCGAATATTAAATGTATCATAACATATACCGCCAACTTTGGAAACATTACATGTTATGCTCGAAAAACCATGTAGGTACTAACCCAAAAGTGCTTTCAAAGTAAGTACGTACATATGTTTTCCAGTTTTTGTTGAATCATATGTTCGGTGTAACACAAGGAAATTCTTTTCCCATTACAGCACAATGAGTTCGGTCACAGACTGGTCCTTCGAACTACACAATTAGCAAACGCCGTTTGTTCGACTGATGATAAACAAAAAATATACGCGCTTCGCATTTCAGACAGCGCCGTATACACGATTCTGACCTAATGAAACCATCATATTGATGGCAGAGTATTTCTTTCTCGGAGCCAGTCTTTTCACAACGTCCTTCTGCATATCAAATGAATTAGTGTCTCATCCGATAGCTACTCGTTCCGTTCTCATACGAATACATGGCAGTGAAAGAAATATTTTGCTGTCGGAATTAATCTTCATTTTAATACTATCGCTACTGATTTACTAGTACTCTTTCACACGTCAGCTAAGGTGCTGAATACATGTCGTTCTGATAACTGATACGCTAAAGTGGAAAACATCATACAACCTTATCAAAACTTTATGGAGCACTTCTCGATGCCACACACTAAAATATTGGAATTACTCTTACTTCACCGTTAGTTTCACGTGTGGCTCACAAATAGCATTAATAAATATTTGATGAGAACCCACAGCGACTCGTTAAAAATAATATTTAGGAAATAGTGATTAGAAATCCTAAGAGATGGTCGATTTATGTTACAAATCACTATTCAAACCTTAGATTAAGACATTTATCACACGTAGGAATTGAGAGTACACCACTGCATGTTCACTACAGTTTTAACAGTAGTTTATTAATAGAATCCAATCATATTGCATGAAAAATTTAAGTGCTGTATCGTCATGCATGAACGGCAGCAGGTGCTAAGGAGTGTAGCCCTTGATAGTAGTTTTCAGCTTGACACAAGACACAGGACATGGTTTCGCGCACTATTCTTCATCCACTATAATTTTATATCCGTACTTTCGTCTCGCAGTCTAAAAAATTTTCTTGGCAGTTCGTCCTTTTAAGGAGATTGATTACTTAATTAACAGAAATTTTAATTGCTTAATTGATAGTGCCGATTCTTCAGTACACTGAAATAGCGGCGAGCTGCAACAGTTCCGTGAAACACGATTTTCAGAGGGCACTTTCGCATATACGCAAATAAATTATATAGTTAAAAACAGAAGTTTCAAACCTCTGTCCCTTCACCGTTGCTTGTGAAAGTGGAAGTAACTGAGGGGAGAGGGGAGGGGATGTAGTTGTTGGCGAGGATCATGACGACTGTTTATCTCAATGACTTAAAAGACTGGGCATTAAATAACTTTTTGAAGCACGTAAGAGTAGCAAATTGGCTAGTACATTATTACAGGTATCACGTCCGCTCTGTCCGAAGCGACTTTATGAAGTCATATAGGACTTGAGCCTGTTACCTAATGCGAAGGATTGGACTCGAACTCTCCTGGATACGAGTTTAGAACTTTTTGACCATTTCTTTTAACAGAAAAATGGAACTGGTAAAGGAACAGATACAGTGCTAACGTTTACAGACGAAGTGGCTCCTCTGACTGATAGTAAGAAAGACACGCTGAATGGAATTGTCGCCAAATTCTGTCACAGAATAGAGCCATATTAAACGACATATCAATGGAAGTGACGAAGTGTAGTGCGAAAGAAGGTATTGAATTTATAAACAGTAATTTTGTAAAACACCTAGTCCAGTAAGAGAAACACTTCTGCTGTCGACAGTTATTACATAAAATGACTGAAAGAAGAAAAGTATCAGCAGCAAAAAAGCCTAGGAAGAAAATGGTTTTTGAGCAAAAGAGCTCTGCTGCTAAGCATTGATATTGAATTGAGAAAGAAAATCCTGATTGATACGTCAGGAGGAAAACACGTCTGGAAGTCAATAAAAAACGTTGTAACTAGAAACATTTGAAATGAGTCTCTATAGAATAAATTAAATGTGACAATAATATACGACACCAAACAAAATTATAGAATGGGTTGAAGAACGAGAAGATCTGTGTAATTTCCCTAGTAGGAAAAAGATCAGTTATGGATTATCTACTGATGACTACGGAAACGGCCCTAGATGGAAACGTAAAACGAAAAAATTTTACAGGCAAGAAAATAAATTAAAAATGTATATATTAGCGGAGTTACTTGATGTAGTAGACATGTAAAGGGTGTAAAAAAACTGCGAATACGAATTCGTAGAATTATTAGAGGAATTAACACAAGTAATTTTGTTATGACACGAATGTCACATGTGCACCATTTCTCCGCTAGGGGCCAGTGTAGAGCAGGTCACTAGACTTCCCTTGAGCCAAAGTCCACAGCTGTTTTGACTGTTTCATATCAAACACGTTGGCGCTGGAATCTGATTTGCAACACGATTACATCTTACTACAAAGAAGGGTAAGTTTTCGTTACTGCTTGCAGTGTCCACGTCTCTCGATAAGCAATTGCATTATTATTGTTTATGTTGTGTTATTTTTTACATGAAAGTTTCTCTTGATGTTTACAGATTCTTAGTGGAAGATGACACACTAACTGAGTTAGCCGACATGTATTTCACGATACAACGATCAAGCAGCAAGGCGCCCGTGTGCCGAATGATTACCAGGGAGGAAGTTACCAAATCATGTCACGTTCGAAAAATTTGATGGCCGTCTTCGCAAAACAGGATTCCTTAGATCAGACCGACGGGAAACTGGTAGCGTCCGAACTTGTTAGTTTGAGGAAGCAATATTACAGAGAACTGAGGAATGCCCCAGCATCGGCAGATGATCCATATCCGAAGAACCAGAAACCCCCCAATGCCAATGTGTGGAACGTCCGTTCAAGTATTATACAGTACAAGACCTGTCAGCTGCTGACTTTTCCCAGGGCGTGGAGCTCTGCCTCTGAGAGCTGCACTAAATCGTAAAGAGCCCTGCCTTCCTAAACGTGATTTTTGTTTACTGACGAGGCCGCCTTCATAAGGGAAGGAATATTTCACAACCACAGTAGTCATATTTGGGAGTTGGAAATCGTAAGATACCTCATGTGTTCTGGCATCAACAGAGATTTACCATAAATGCGTGGGCTAGTACTGTTCACGACCGTCTATGGGGCCACATCATCTGCTTAACACGCTCAGTGGAGATTATTACCGTGTCTTTCTCCGCGAAGTACTATTGGAAATCTTGGAGAGTACCCCACTAGCAATTAAACAACGATTATACGAGGAGTGTACAACAAGTAATGCAACAATTTTTTCTGGGCTAATTTCGGCTGAAAAGAACGGTATTTGTTGTGGGATATTGTGGACCATTTCTGCTTCAGTTTTATGCAGTTTCAATAGGTGGCGGCGCTATACACAGCCTTCAAAATGGCGTCTGTAACGGAGGTGCGTTCCTAGCAGAGAGCTTCATCGAGTTTCTTTTAGCGGAGAGGCAGAGTATCGCAGATATTCTTAGGCGCTTGCAGAATGTCTACGGAGATTTGTTAGTGAACAAAAGCAGGGTGAAACGTTGGACAAGGAGTCTGGCATCATCGCAACAACGTCGCGCGAACGTGTCCCAGCTCCCGCGTGCCGACCGGCTGCACACAGCTGTGGCTCCTGCAGTGTTGGAACGTGTGGACACTCTCATTCGAGATGATTGATGGATCACTAACAAACACGTCCCTGCTCAACTGGACGTGCTGATACACTCGTCCACCAGTAGACTACTCAAAGATGTGTCCCAAGCTGCTTTCTCGCCGCCTAACAAAAAATGGCTCAAATGGCTCTGAGCAGTACGGGACATAACATCTGAGGTCATCAGTCCCCTAGAACTTAAAACTACTTAAACCTAACTAACCTAAGGACATCACACACATCCATGCCCGAGGCAGGATTCGAACCTGCGACCGTAGCAGTCGCGCGGTACCTGACTGAAGCGCCTAGAACCGCTCGGCGACCACGGCCGGCGCCGCCTAACAGAAGACGATAAAGAGCAACGAAGGACCATGTTTGTGGAATTTCTCGCACGTTACGAGACTGATCTTGACAATTTTTTGTTGAACATCGGCAAAGGCGAAGAAACGTGGATTCATCACTTCGAACAGAAAACGAAACGGCAATCCATAGAGTGGCGCCAGACCACCTCTACTCTGAAAAAAAATGTTCAAAGCTGCACCCTCAGCCGGTAAAGTCTTGGCGACGGTCTTCTGGAACTTTGAAGGGGTTATTCTCTTTCATTCCCTACCTCATGGTCCAATGATCGACTCTGAAGTGTATTGCGCTATGCTCAGGAAACTGAAGAAACTACTTCAGACGGTTCGTCGCCAAAATGAACTTGTTCTTCTCCATGACAACTCAAGAGCTCACGTAAGTCTACGCACCTGAGAAGACCTCACAAAACTTCATTGGACTGTTTTTCCTCATCCACCTTATAACCTTATCTCGCACCTTCAGACTTCCATCTGTTTGGCCAAATGAAGTATGCACTCTGCGGGAGGCAGTACGTGGATGATGGGGATGTTATTGACGCAGCAAGACGTTGTCTCCGATGTCGACCAGTGGAGTGGTACCATGCGGACATATAGGCACTTCCAGTAAGATGGTGTAAGACCATCACATTGAACGGAGATTATGTTGAAAAATATTGTTTTGCAGTTAAAAGAGTGAAGAATAATGAAGGGTATTGGATTCCTGAATAAAGCCGACCTGCTGTCAGAAAAAATGTGTTCCATTACTTATTGAACGCCCCTCGTAGTTCCATCGGGATGTAGCCCCAACCACACTTTTCTGTAGACGACAAACAACATTTGTACAATGTTTTCCCCAATTGTTGGATTGGGATTGGTAGGTGAGTACCGTGGCCACCATGTTCTCCCGACTGCTTTGGATTTCTTTTCGTAGGAGAAACTGAAGTGTTTGGTGTATGAAACTCGAAAGACACTCCAGAACAGCTGGCGCAACGTTTGGTTGAAGCTTCAACCATTATTCGTGGAATACCTAGTTGTTTGATGTTGTTGGACTATCATTAGTACGCATACGGATTAATGCAAACGGACGACATTTTCCGCAACATCTCTAAAAATAGTCATCACGTGGCAGACACCCTCTCTGAACTTCATTAGCGTCAAAACTTTCAAGGGGCCCTATCAGGAAAGTGGTGCATCTGTGACACTTTTGTCACATTAAAAAAATGTAATTTCTTGTGTATGGCAATTTGCTTTGGGATTTTTCCATTCCTTTGTGAACAATTAGAGCCAATGTGCACGCATGGATAGAGATATCCAGTTACAGGTCTCCCATCTGTGAGTGGAATTGGCTTACGATATCTCTTTCTCAGAAAAGGCGTTGTAAACATTTTGAGACTTCGTTTATAGACTTTGTTCGCTGCTTAAGTGATTTGTCGACTTATGTATCAGTTATATTGATGGGTTATACTAAACATATGGGTCTAATACTTCTGTATTATTTTCAAAAATTATAGCTTTCATTTTCTTAAATTTTTCGTACGCTTATTTTATAAAGTCATCCCATC
This sequence comes from Schistocerca cancellata, assembly GCF_023864275.1. NCBI lineage: Eukaryota > Metazoa > Arthropoda > Insecta > Orthoptera > Acrididae > Schistocerca > Schistocerca cancellata. The sequence goes on from NC_064631.1 coordinate 216,632,426, forward strand.
TAGCCACATGGTTTTTTTTATTCATGCCGACACAAGTTGGTCTCATGACACGTAACTCCATTTTCGTGTAAAGCTTTTCTTTTTAAAAACAAAATAAAACTTCTCTTCGGTTTGCAGTGCAAACGCCTGTTATCTTTCGTAAGATATTTAACAATCAAGTAAGGACCCCCTGGCACATATTCTAAGACGCTACTTGGGGTAGTAGTTCATTAATGTTTAGGTCTATCACAGTTCATTGTTTAGTAATTTTCAAGTGATATCTACAACAGATGGCAAGCACACTTGCACCTCTCGAATCAAGCGTACAAGGCAAAATTTATTTTACGTAATATTCAATCTGTGGTAATTAGAAATGCTTTACAGGAAATAACTCCATTGCAATCGTGAAGGTCCTACCACGCCATTATCCTAGTTTTACAAGTTAGAGTGCGTTACCCAGGATTTCATATTTGAAAACTGATATAAAATTAAGGGTAAAACCTTTTCAAAATCTATTTGAACTTGCGCTGTAGTTTTACAAGACCTAGTAAGATTTCAACATTGAATCATGCTGAACACATCGTTCCGAGGTTGTCTGTTGCACAGCGCGAACCGAATCGGCCCCATGAAATTAGATGTTGTACGGCAACAGGTGCAAGCTAATCCACATCATACGTCACGTACTGAACGACGCTAACTGCAACTCGATTGCCAACAGTCGCACTGAATACGTTGAGTAGCTGCAGCGTTCAGTTTATGCCACATGTGGAAATAATTGTGAATATTCTGTATCTGGTATTTCAGAAGTTTTCAACGAAGTAGTGGTTCCCAACCTTTCTCGAACCCTGCTCGTGGACGATGGGAAATATCATCCAATACCCCAAACAATGTTTAGTACTATATCCTTCTTTTTAAGTGACGAAATATACGTAATATTTCTGCAGTGTTTAAACAAATAAAAGTGACGTGATTGTGAAAAGTTTTTTGTTAAGTCAATGAGGAGGTTAATACCGCATACTTTTAAACGTTTTTCCACGTAATTTATTGTCTACCACTGCTCAGCGTGGTACTCCAGTTTCATTTAGTATCTCTCTTTTGTTTACCTCTCTGCCACTGCTTTCAGACCTGTAAGTAGAGCCAGAACTCCTAAGGCTTTTACCGGTAATAATGGATAATTGCCAACAAACTGTCGTCAAAATGTTACCATGTCAGTTTTATTGAAATCTGCCTTCAACATTTGTTCATAGCGTCGAACAAAATGCTCTTTGACTGGATGATGACAAATGCGAGTACTACGGCTGGATGTGAGGAATGAGAAATTGCCTTTCAGGTGTGTAAAACAGTGCGTAACTACCAGCTTTGGCTTTAGTAAATGAGACATGGACTTTTAACGCGAAAGCAAAGTAAAATCTGGGGAATTCTCAGCAAACAATGGAGAGATACTGGTGATGGGAAGTACTAAGAGGGACAAGAATAAAAAGAAAGAGAGAACAGGGAACAGATTGGAGATGAAGACATAATTATCAATGTAGTGGAAAGAAATGTAAGTGGGCGGGACTTGAAGCCAGGTGGTCAACCAAGGAATTACCTTGATGGGCTCTAAGAAATAAGGAAAGACTGATACGGCGACCTAATGGAAGGAAGGGAGGAGATAACTGAAACTACCTGAGAGCAACGTACACGCAAATTTCTGAAGACTGCAGTATAAGGAAAAGTCTAAAGCATCCCTTTATCTAGCAGTGGATGTCAACTGGACGATGAAAAAGAGAATCTAAAAATATTATTTTAACTGATTCATCTGTCTGTTCTTGGTGGAACATTGTATGTTGTACAAACTAAACGAAATACTGTTTCTCTTGTTTCACAAAAACATATTTTTGTACGAGTTAGGTTTAGAGTTGAAGACAAGTTTTTCAGTAAGTAACTGATTTCAAAGATTGCGACGAAGCAAAGATAAAGACGTATGAACTCTTTAGCCTACCACTTCACGACTTAAACTATAAATATCTCTGTTGATTATTTTAAATATTACGCAGTGACATCTGTATTATACAACGTTGTGATACACATTAATGTAACATTTACTATAACCGTAAGTAAATAACAGTGCACCATTTCCGTTTTAGTGTATCTATGTTGTCCACTGAGTACCATAGCCACCTACAAGGGAAGTGGAGGACTATGATGGGGCCACCCCTCCTCCCCTCGCCATCCCCTCCCCCTCCCCCCAAGCTTGAAATCTAGACTACAGAGTTTTCTTTAATTACGGAACTATTATTCGTCTCTAGAAGATATTTGCTACGATTTCGCTAAACATCTCTATATAGCTATACGAAATTTAGTTGTGACGTAACACATCTCTGAACTGAAAAACTCATTTATGTAAAAAAATGGCAGCTTTAAAGACTTCCCCCCCCCCCTCACCCCCGTACTCCAACCTGCTACACAAAGTATGGATTTTGTTCGCTTCTTAAGTTTTTTAACGAAAATGTTACTTAAAATGTTGGATTAACATTTACATTTCCAGAAAAGAAATTATTAATCCCGAAAAGACCACGTCGATTTTGATCCAATGACGTCATATGCCACATGGAGGATAATAGATGTACTGATAATGGTTTTAATGTCGTCCTCAAACAGATAGCATACTGGCGTAACTACCAGAGCACTGTGTCTGCGCTTGAATAGGGAATGCTAACATCCAGTAAGTTCATTGTGTATGAAACGTGTGAAGCAGGCAATCAACCATGCCACGGACACGCACTCGTGCTTCCTACAGCCGACTGGGCGAGTTTCAAAGGGATGATCGCGGTGGCGGGATGGTCCTGCCACACAGGTCGGACGTGCTGCGTCACTTGTGCAACGAGCCTCGCGTCAGTGGCCATGTGAACATTCTCACACACGTAGAAAAGGGTCTGGATGTACACGCACCACAGATGTCCGACGGGATCATCGTATTGTAAGGGCAGCAGTGGAAGTGCGTACAGTTACCACAGCACACATCAGAGGGCTTGTAAGCCCAGATGTGTCAATACGAACTGTTGCGAACCTCTTATTCGTAATTGAACTGCGGGCCCAGACACCTCAAGACTATCATCCACTCATGCCACAGCATCAACGTGCACTGCTGTTGTCCTGATGCCGTCAGATGATCATTTGGAAGAGGGAATGGAGCGTCGAGGTCTTCAGCGATGAAGGCAGATTTTGCCTGTATGCAAGTGATGGTCGTTTTCGCATACGACGTAGGCTGGTGAGCGCTGTCTCGGAAAGTGCTTTCGTCCAAGACACGCTGACCCAACTCGAGGCCTTATGGTGCTGGGTGCGATAACTTTCAGCTCTCGTTTATCCTTGATTTTTCTGGAGGGAACGCTAAAAAGCGCTCGGTACGTGCAAAACATTGTTAGACCCGTTCTTTTGCCGTTCTTTCAACAGGAGGGTGATGTGTTGTTCCAACAGGAAATGCTCACCCACACACTCTCCATGAAACACAACGTTCTGTGCAAGACATGCAGCATCTTCCCTGGCCAACACGATGTCGAGACTTGTCTCCAGTGGAGCACGTGTCGGGTATAATGGGGCGCGAAGTAACTCGTGAGAATCATTAACCAACTTGTCTTACAGAACTGCGTGAACAGGTCGAGCAGACGTGGCATAACGTGTTGTAGCACAGCGTTCGCCATCTATACGATCGACTGGATTCCAGAGTCAGCTCCTGCAATGCCGCCCATGGAAACTGCACCACGTACTAGTATGAGTGTTTCAGCATAGGTCGATACTTGGTATCTCCCAACGGCTTGTGCTACTTATCTGTAAATGTAATCATTTCATGTATTCCATGTAAACTGTTACAACAATAAATGTTAACAGTATTGGAAACCTCTAAAATGGTGTATTTTTTTCCTGGAAGTGTATTATTTGTAGCTATTTTTGTTGTGGTAAATGGTTCAAATGGCTCTAAGAACTATGGGACTTAACAGCTGACGTCATCAGTCCCCTAGAACTTAGAACTACTTAAACCTAAGGAACCTAAGGAAATCACACACATCCATGCCCGAGGCAGCATTCGAACCTGCGACCATAGCAGCGGCGTGGTTCCGGACTGAAGCGCCTAGAAACGCTTGGCCACCGCGGCCGGCTGTTGTGGTAAGTTCCTGGTCATAGTCTTGTTAGGAAATGGGCACATCGTCTCCTATAATTCCCCCAACCTGTCACCCAAGTACGAACTGTACGCCTCCCCCCCCCCCCACTCACCATCACACCACCTCCAGGAATTACAAAATGCAATAAAGAGACCATCTGCTGTAGCCTTTCATGGCGCGCTCTCAACTTACTTCGTTCAGAAATTTATGTTATCCTTCATGAAAAACCTTGCATCTGTCAGGCTTTAGGAGAAATCGTAAGAATGCGAGCTAACATTGCACGAATATTATACTACACTACTGGCCATTAAAATTGCTACACCACGAAGATCACGTGCTACAGGCGAAATTTAACCGACAGGAAGAAGACGCTGTGATAGGCAAATGATCAGCTTTTCAGAGGATTCACACAAGGTTGGCGCCGGTGGTGACACCAACAACGTGCTGACCTGAGGGAAGTTTTCAACCGATTTCTCATACACAAACAGCAGTTGACCGGCGTTGCCTGGTGAAACGTTGTTGTGATGCCTCGTGTAAGGAGGAGAAATGCGTACCATCACTTTTCCGACTTTGATAAAGGTCGGATTCTAGCCTATCGCGATTGCGGTTTATCGTACCGCAACATTGCTGCTCGCGTTGGTCGAGGTCCAATGACTGTTAGCAGAATATGGAATCGGTGGGTTCAGGAGGGTAATGCGGAACGGCGTGCTCGATCCCAAAGGCCTCGTATCACTAGCAGTCGAGATGACAGTCATCTTATCCGCATGGCTGTAACGGATCGGGCCGCCACGTCTCGATCCCCGAGTCAACAGATGGGGACGTTTGCAAGACAACAACCATCTGCACGAACAGTTCGACGACGTTTGCAGCAGCATGGACTATCAGCTCGGAGACCATGGCTGCGGTTACACTTGACGCTGCATCACAGGCAGAAGCGCCTGCGGTGGTGTACTCAACGACGAACCTGGGTGCACGAATCGCAAAACGTCATTTTTTCGGATGAATCCAGGTTCTGTTTACAGCATCATGATGGTCGCATCCGTGTTTGGCGACATCGCGGTGAACGCACATTGGAAGCGTGCATCGTCATCACCATAATGGCGTATCAACCGGCGTGATGGTAGGGGGTGCCATTGGTTACACGTATGGGTCACCTATTGTTCGCATTGACGGCACTTTGAACAGTGGACGTTACATTTCAGATGTGTTACGACCCGTGGCTCTAACCTTCATTCGATCCCTGCGAAACCCTACATTTCAGCAGGACAATGCGCGACCGCATGTTGCAGGTCCTGTACGGGCCTTTCTGGATACAGAAAATGTTCGACTGCTGCCCTGGCCAGCACATTCTCCAGATCTCTCACCAATTGAAAACGTCTGGTCAATGGTGGCCGAGGAACTGGCTCGTCACAATACGCCAGTCACTACTCGAGATGAACTGTGATATCGTGTTGAAGCTGCATGGGCAGCTGTACCTTTACACACCATCCAAGCTCTGTTTGACTCAATAGCCAGGCGTATCAAGGCCGTTATTACAGCCAGAGGTGGTTGTTCTGGGTACTGAATTCTCAGGATCTATGCACCCAAATTGCGTTTAAATTTAATCACACGTCAGTTCTAGTATAATATATTTGTCCAATGAATACATTTATCATCTGCATTTATTCTTGGCGTAGCAATTTTAATGGCCAGTAGTGTAGATGTCGGCTTTCGAGGTTGTTCAGCAGACGGCCTTCCGAGCCGCCACCCACTTGCTTTGCGGAGAGCAGGAGCCGAGGACGGCGAAGAGGAGAGTGCAGCCGTAAAGCGGGCGTCTAAAAAGAACACGGCCCGCCGGCCATTAGGCGAAGTGCAGCGCGAGGAGCGGGCGGACGAGTCCGCTACTCGGCAGCTCCAGCTCCAGCTCCAGCTGCAGCGCCGGGTAATTGCGGAGCGCGGCGCCCGCCTCCAGGTGTGGCGCGGCGCCTACAGAGCGCCGGTGTCGCGCATGAAACATGCACGCCACACGCGCGCGTGCCGCCCGACAACGGCCGCTCCGTGTCTCGTTGCGGTCGCTCCTGTTGCCTCCGGCTGCCGCTACTGCTGCTACTGCTGCTACTACCCGCCGTATTAATGCACCTGCCCTGCTGGCACTCCAGTCATCGACCTGCCACTGTACGAGGCAACAGCTAGCAAATAAAGACGACAAAAATGCAGCAAGTACCCCCAAGGTTTCAGAACACGACTGCGCGAGAACTACAAGAATTACAGAAAACAGACGCATATGAGTGGATAGAGCATCGCCCCAAGTTTTTATCTCGCATTATAAATGCTCAATACGGGCACCACTAGTGACATAAGAATCGTCAATACGTGCATGTAATTCACTGAAATTGCTGCTGTTGTGCTGATTGGTAAGGCGCAACGACAGCAGCTCACATTGAAAATTTGTTACTTAGATTACCTAGCTCCAGGTGCGAACTAATGCGGTGTGACACAGTGGAGTAGATGTTTTCAAATTCAAATGGCTCTGAGCACTATGGGACAACATCTGAGGTCATCAGTCCGCTAGAACTTAGAACTACTTAAACCTAACTAAGGACATCACACATGCCCGAGGCAAGATTCGAACCTGCGACCGTAGCGGTCACGTGGTTCCAGACTGAGGCGCCTAGAACCGCTCGGCCACTGCGTCCGGCCAGCAGATGTTTTGCCTATATGTTCTGATACGCTTGCCCCCTACTGGTGCGCTATGCAACTACGCCAAAGCGCATAAAATGAATCGAAACTTGAAGACATGCTATGTCCGCTGATATATCTTTCTGTGTGGCCTGTAGTTTTCTCACTGTAGTCTTAGTGAGCAAGGTGGCGCATTGGTTAGCACCCTGGGGACGCTTTCGGGAGGACGACGTTTCAAACCCGTGTCCGGCCATTTTGAGTTACGTTCTCCGTGATTTCCCTAAATCTCTTCCGGCAAATACCGGGATGTTTCGCTTAAAAGAGCACAGCCGACATCCTTCCCCATACTATGCTAATCCGATGGAACCGATGACCTCGCTGTTTGGTCTCCTCCTCTGAATCAACCAAACCTCCAACAGACGTTATCTGAAACTGTGGAGGTACTTTGGAATAATCCAGTAACATATATCCTTATTCACTAACACTGTCAATCAAGTGGTGGTCAAAAGGCAGGGGGAAGGGGGGGGGAGGGTAGAGTGTAGATGTCGAAACTCGTCACCCCTACCAGAAATAAAAATTTAATAGAAGTTGTTGTGTTATTGATTACTCAGGTAATGAGTGTTGGGGACGCGGTGTACGAATCTTGCATTGCTTCCTGGGCAAGGTCCTAATGGAGCAGGTTTGCCATTGCCTTTGTCCGACCTGTTTTGAAGTGTCAACTGTATATCTGCGTCACGTGGATGACTGACAAGAGCTTATGTAGTACATCATTTCACCATCGTGCGGCATATGTATGCAGTGGGGAAGAATCAAAAGTAGGTTGTATGGGTACCGCATGCTCTAAGCCAAAATCACAAAAATCAGCGGGTTGCCATACGTGCCTCTCTGCTTGCTGTTCATCAATTGGCTCGCGAACAACACCGACCATTCCTCTTCTGTATCTTTGCTGGTGATAATAAGTGGTGTCTGTATGCTAACATAAGAAAAAGAAAAGAATGTCTGAGCCCAAACAAGGCAGCAACTCCTTGTATTAAGACTTGCGCGCATCCACAAAAGATAATGTCATGCATTAACAGAGTAGAGACGTAGTATACGAACTGCTTCCCCGAGGTGTAACCATCACTACTGGCGTTTAATGTCAGCGACTGACTGTGAGACGTCGTGCAGACTCAATCCAAGAACCACGATGAGGAAGACTGCGTGAAATGTTGTCACTCCACGATAACGCCCACCTGCATTCTGCTAGACATAAAACACACCGTGCAGGAGTTGGGATGGGAAGTCGTTTCGCACTCACCTTATTCACCTGACTTTGCGACCTCAGAATATGAGAATATGATCTTATCCGCTCTCTATCGAACCACCTTTCGTTCCGAATGAAAATTCTCTCCCAACCTGGCTCGACGATTTTTTCACTCAAAACTATGTGATCTCTACAGTCACGGAATCGGAAAGTTACCCCAGCGTTGGAAGACTGTTGTAAAAAGTGAAGGAGGATATATTATTGATGACCAAAATCTCTGTTATGTGTATCTATCGTGAACTTATGGAAAAATTCTACAAACTTATGCACCAACCCAATATAATTTATTTAACTTTTATACACTTCAATGTACAAAAATTTTCTTAGGCTACATTTCCTCCATTTGTTTAAATATCTGAATATGGGTGTAGAAAACAGTCATCGTTCTTTAATTGTATACTGAAAATTGCCGTGTAAGTATTAAAATTTTTAATTTTAAAAAACATTATTTAATAAATTTATTAATAAGCCAATATGTCCGACCCCTTTCCGCACCGAAAAGTGAAATGGCAGGAAATATGCTTTTCATATTGTTACTTCTGACTACGAAAATTAATTAAAACAAGTCTATATTTCTTTCATTCCATAAGAAACGGTTGTCGAAAGGTTAATTCACATCCTTTCTTGCAAAAGTTGGAAACATTCGAGCCATCGACATCCATGCACAGGAACCGCACTGACCAACTCTTCCAATTTTCCAAAGCAGAAAGAAAAACTTTCTTGATCACTACGGATCACTGACTCCAGATTTCATAAACGCAACAATTTTAAAACCGCGGCTCCGCCCCAGAGGGCCCACGACATCCAATCCTAGCTAGGGCTCCTGGCTGATTTCCCATTTCGATAGCTCCAAACCACTCCACGAAATTATTTTAATTGACAGGCCTTTCGGCCACTCTGTCTCCAGAGCGAAATGTAAACACTTTTGTTTGGCCATTTCCTGCTAAAGTTTTGCTGTAACGTGCTGCTTCCAGCCAACGCTCCTGGAAGTTTCTTTCCCAAAGGGTGTTACGTGATTCCGACCATCCTGTGGGAATCTCTGGTCCTTGAAAACAGCAGTGTCGATCCAGATTGCCACCAATTAAGGCGGGTTTAGTAAAGACCAGCCCATTACATTCAGGATCGAGAATAGCTCCCGTCCCCTTAAAACTGGAAAACCTACATCGCCACGAGATGGTATGTTACAAAGACACAAGAGTCAAATGCATTTAGCCGAACTGCACAAAGCACTCCATGAAAGATGTGCAAGGGGCTGTTGTGAGGATTTAAATTCAGCTGACCGTACAGTACGGTGAACAAGTTGTTAGTAATAACGGTAGTCCTCATTTAGCTCCATTCGTTGCAAGGGTTAGTCTGAGTTCACTCTTCAGCTACGTATTGTTCATCCGTCTGCCGCAGTCCATCACACACAACCAAGAATTCACTATCATACTCCAGTCACGAATGATATGCGACAATATCCTACGGAAGTGAGTGAAAATAAAATCAGGATTATTTCTGAATTAGGAAACAAAAAAGAAGAAGACAACGAAAAAGAAGAAGAGAGAAGAACGGTTAGAGATTAAATCCTGTAGACTTAGAGGTCATTAGCCACTGATTTTAAGATCGAAACGTCAAGAATGGAGAAGACAATGTCAATTTTAAATATCTCAGGCGAGAAAAATTCTATAACCATACAGTGCACAGACATAAAGCATGCTAGAGACACAGAGTATGTTCACTTGGATTTATGAGTTCTCGTGCAGGTTGGAAGAGGTACAAGACATCTAAAATCTTATGAAGTGATGGATCGTCTTTGATAGATTGGGTACCGCTCAGATCGATGTTGACATTCTTATATGGGAAATGTTCCCATGGTATTAAATGGTACTCGCCGTATATCTATCATCGGCCGTCACATGGGATTGACATGGGAACCTCCTGGCATATGATGTACACCCATTTATTCGCCTTTTGCATTCTCTGAATGCTTCCATATCCAACAAAATAATGTACCACCCCTCTGCGCCGCAACTGTTTCAGGCCGGTTTGGTGAACATTCCACAAATATGTGGCACGTACTAGCCTTATAAGGCTTCTGAACTCAGTCATGCTGAGCACGTACATCAGCGCCAAGAAGAAACTGTGAAACAAAATGTAAATGTATCGTACCTTACCTAAATTTAGTGCTCCTTATCTGGCGAGTGAAGTTTATAACAACTTGACGCGATCAAGAACTGCGGAATAAAGTAGGCCGATAGACTAGTATAAAAGACGAACTGTTTTTCAGGTACAAGTTCACTCACTCTGCCATTGCCACTTTGTTTCTTATTTCATTACCTATGTTGAGTGGCTGCCAGCAGGACTAATGAATGTAGGTACGGACCTGACTCAAACTGAATTTGTGGAGTTGGGTTTCACCAAAATGTGAAAAGAAATGGAAACTAATAAGGTGTTGGCCAAAAACTGAGTGAATGAGAAATGTACTATAGCTTACAGTGAGCTACAGAACAGATTTAGGGACTTGGAGGGGAACCATGTTGAAATATTTGTGGTATAAGGTATCCAGGTGGAGAGAATGAGGGAGGAATTGGTACAGATGCCGCAAATGTTTGGCGTTAATGAGGATATGGGAACAATTAGATGTCGGATGGTAAGGAGTAGGATTTCCAGGTGTTGTAAGACGCATGAGGTATTTACAAAGGAATCTTTGCAGTACTGGTCGTGAAGTACCAGTCTACTCTGGGTTCGTTTCATTAAAATGGCGTAAACTACTAAAATCGATATTGGTATTCTTACTTCAACTAAGTCACTGTCTTCTCGTGTACTTGTAAAAGGGAACCGCTGCGTCTGTTTATTTCATCTTTCCTACGATGAAAGAGTTTTTTTTTTTTTTTGCAACAACCATTGCGACAACAGCGAGACATTTTTCCCACCTTCGTTTCTCGAGAAAGGAAATTTTCAAATGAATACACATAGCTGTACGAAAAGCTTATGGCGGAAAAAATCGTGAGCTACTAATATAAGAGTAATAACAAAAGGGAGAAGTAGTAGAAATGAGAACAGCGAGAAGCTTAACATCAGGATTGATGGTCACGAAGTAGATGAAGTTAAGGAATCCTGCTACCTAGGCAGTAAAATAACTAATGACGGACGGAGCAAGGAGGACATGAAAATCAGACTAGCAGTGGCAAAAAGGGCATTCCTGGCCAAGAGAAGTCTACTAATATCAAATATCGGCCTTAATTTGAGGAAGAAATTTCTGAGAATGCACTTCTGGAGTACAACATTGTATGGTAGTAAAACATGGACTGTGAGAAAACCGGAACAGAAGAGAATCGAAGCACTTGAAATGTGGTGCTACAGACGAATGTTTAAAATTAGGTGGACTGATGAGATAAGGAATGAGGAGGTTCTGCGCAGAATCGGAGAGGCAAGGAACATGTGGAAAACACTGATAAGGAGAAGGGACAGGATGATAGGACATCTGTTAAGACATGAGGGAATGACTTCCATGGTAATAGAAGACGACAGAGATTGGAATACACCCAGCAAATAATTGAGGACGTAGGTTGCAAGTGCTACTCTCGGATGAAGAGGTTAGCTCAGGAGAGGAATTAGAGGCGAGCCGCATCAAACCAGTCAGAAGACTGATGACAAAAAAGAAAATAAAAATAGTGTGAGTGAACCCACGAGCTCCTCAGGTTTTTATTTTGATCATCTGACAGACATAGCTGCAGAATCGAATAGCTCCTAAGGAGCCAGTGCTAATTAATTAAGTTACGCAACGGAATTTAAAGAACTTGGTACGTAATGGAGCATTGAGCACTGTATCCCTAGTGAGTTTCTGGCCAATCACCAAATTTACCGTCAAATCGGGCGACTAATATATTTTGCAATATTTTTCTTCGTCTCTCCAGTGACTGCGGAAAACTGTTCTCCCATTCCAGTGAGTTACCATCACTCTCAATCTGTTTGCTGATGACGCAGTGGTGTACGGGAAGTTGTCGCGGTTGAGCGACTGTAGGAGGATACAAGATGACTAAGATAAAAATTCTAGTTGGTGTGATGAATGACAGAAAACACTAAATGTAGAAAAATGTCTGTTAATGCAGATGAGTAGGAAAAACAATCCTGTAATGCTCGAAGTCAGCAGTAATAGTGAGCTGCTTTACACAGCCACGTTAATTATTGTCTAGAGTAAGGTTTCAAAGCGATAATGCAATCAGCATATAGGGATTGTAGTAGGTTAAGGTGAACGGTTGACTTCAGCTTATAAGGTGAATTTCAGGAAAGTGTGGGTCATCTGTATTGGAGACGATGTATAGAACACTTGTGCGACGTATTCTTGAGTACAGCTCGAGTGTTTGGGATCCTCACGAGGCCGTATTAAAGGAATAGATCTTAGCAATTCAGAGGCGAGCTGCTAAATTTGTTATCGGTAGGCTCGATCAACACGCAAGTATTACAGAAATGCTTCGGAAACTCATATGGGAACCTCCGGAGAAAAGACAATGTTCTTTTCGAGGAACACTATTGAGAAAATTTAAAGAACCGGCATCTGAAGCTGTTTGCAGAACAATTCTACTTCTTCTAACGCACTTATCGAAGGTAAGAGAAATTCTGTTTGTGAGAGGAACAAGAAAGGAAATGAATAGTAATGGTACAGGGTAGCCGGCCGGAGTGGCCGAGCGGTTCTAGGCCCTACAGTCTGGAACCGCGCGACCGCTACGGTCGCAGGTTCGAATCCTGCCTCGGGAATTGATGTGTGTGACGTCCTTACGTTAGTTAGGTTTAAGTAGTTCTAAGTTCTAGGAGACTGATGACCTCAGAAGTTAAGTCCCATAGTGCTCATAGCCGTTTGATTTTTGGTACAGGGAGCCCTGCACCAAGTGCGGCGTGGTGGCTTGCGGCGTATGTGTGTAGACGTAGAAAAAGTGATACTCAGGACCTGCGACATAGGAAATCTACCAATGTAAGCTCATGCTTTTCCCGCCGGCGTGCTTTCGCCACCGTGGTAAAACGAAAAGAGTAAAGAAGTCCTATTCTATTGGTGTCGGCTTGCTGGGCAAAAACTCAAACTCGGTCGTGTTTTGGGTATGCCTTCTAAAGATGCCATGTGCAGGCAGAGCACATGTTCTTGCAAACCCAGAGATGCCGACATAACTTCTCTGAACTTCTCCATTACGGGCAGGATCTTCCAACGCAATACTATACAATAAACGGGAAAGATCTTCTCATTAACCTGTGGGTGCATGGTATGACCTGAAAGTTAGATTGGGGGAACAGAAGAGGGCGGGAGGGTTGTATTTTAACATCGCGGCTACGTCTCTGCACCTGCTTGGAGGCTGATCTGCCGTTCGCACAAAGCACTATTCTGCCACTCTCCCCTGGCTGTGAATTCACGATATGGCTTGAAAGGACATCGTCCTCTTCGACCCAAGCGATGACCCCGGTTCGTCCCTCAGTTTATCTCCAGTGCTCACTCTCCCTTGATGGCATTTTGTCCACCTTTACACATTATTACCATTGCATGCAGAAAATCCACTCAGAATATGAAAGCACAGAGAGTTAGTGCCGCCATTGCAATCACTGCCACATCCCTCATTTAAATTTCAAGTGCAGTTTTGATTTAATTGTTATGAACATGGTAATTCGTTCCATCTCCTCTTACATTGATGAAATGTGGCTAGCCAGAATAGGTAGCCACATCTAAAATATTTCTATCTAATTCGATTAACAAAAAGAAAGAGAGGACGAATTCAGATAATTAATGAAGGGATGCAAAGTATCGTGTACAAATTAATACAAATATAGTTTTAGTACGAGGGGAAGAATGGTGGCTCTCGGTGGGGGACATGATGGTTACCTATTGTCTGATTTGGAAATTGAACAGCTGCAAGCAATAGGAACGCCAGCGCACTAAAAACTGGGAGCCAGTAGCTAACTCAGAGAGAAATCTTGAGACAGTCGGTCGTGCCATCGAAGCTGAACAATTCGCACTAGGTATTACGTTCCATGGAAGTGCAGTGGCAACAATAGACGCAAAAATATGCTTAGCTTTCTACAGGTTTATTCGTTAAGATTTAAATTATTCATAGGGTGGTTTTGCCTCTCTAGTTATTTTGTTATTGTGATTGAAAATAAATGTAGCAGGCTATACGACTATCGAAATATCACGTCAACCAAAGTGCAGTTCCACGATTAGGACTTGATCAAGAAAGTCATTAGAACTTTCTGTCATTACTTTCTACGTGATAGAGCCTAGAAGCGATCCTTTAGTGCGATAAACTGTTTGTAATATTCCAGCGTCACCTATTGCCTTGTAACATGGCCCAATGCACTAGCATATTGAGTAATGGTGGGTTAGTACGCCAGGGAAGCAAAGAGTGAAGAGAATATCTGTTATTAAACGGCGCTAGGAAACCGGTAACACTATGCCAAGGGAACGCGGAGGTCACCCACATTTTACGGCCCAAAGAAGCAACATGTCTGACAGAGCTGTGTAGAATGAACTGGGGTGCTGTAGTGTAACAAGAACACCCCCTAGGACGACTTCTTGTGACGTTTCGTCTAGACAGTGTCATTCAACTTCATCAGTAGGTTTCGGTAGTGTGCTCCTGTGAAGCTTTGTGCCTTACAGGCATAGCACCGTTCCATGACAGTCTAAAAGAACTGTTAGCATTTGTTATGACCTGGGGAAACTACGTATCTGTGGGTTATTTGATTGCTCTGGGAGATGGTTGATCGGAACCATAACATGTGAAATATTAGTTCAGTGCATTACAAGAATGATAATAAGATTTACTTAACTTTATACACTCCATTGCCACAAAAATGTGACAAATATTTATAATTTTCTTTGAACATTTACAGAACTCTTCTCTTGAGGTAAAATGTTCACAAAGTTCATAACGACAGTACATTCTACGACATGAGTCAGCTTTGTGTCCTAACTAGTCGATGTTGTCTTCTTGATCGGAGGTCTCGAAATGGGCCAGAGCCTTCTTGTGCTTGGCTGTCCAAAGGCCTCGATGCAGTGGCGTTGCGGGGCTGGTGGAGGGGTGTGGCTCGGCCAGCGTCTCCCATTCGTCGGTGCGGATTGCAACGAGACACCACTAATGTCTGTGGCGTGGATGCGACTTGCCGCCTTTGGTATGGCACGGCGATCTTTGGACGATACCGCATCATCACGATTTCGACGCTGGTAGAACGACGTACTTCCCTTCTTTGTCTAGGGGTCTTAATGACAAAGAGGCCACTAGCGCACGAAGGTTAGGCGGCTGATGTAGTCGCCTGGATTGACCTCACACAGCTGCAACATATACGGTGCTTCTTCGGTTCGGCGGGCAGTGTGAGCCGTCCAAGAAGGCAGCTGGAGATGACCTAAGCCACGACTTCCTTCCCTAATCCGACGGGACCGATGACCTCGCTGTTTGGTCCCCCTCTCAAACTCAACCAACTAACCAACTTTTCCCACTATCACCTCGATTACACTGAGGTGACAAAACTGATGGGCTACCTCAAAATATCGTGTCGGGCCTCTTTTTGCCCGGTGTCGTGCAGCAACTCGACGTAGCAGAGACTCAACAGTCGTTGGAAGCCCCTACAGGAATACGGAGTCATGCTGCCTCTATAGCCGTCCATAATTGCGAAGGTGTTACCAGTGCACGATTTTGCTCACGAACTGGCCTTTCGATTATGTCCCATAAATGTTCGATGGGATTCATGTTGGGCAATCTGGGTGGGCAGATCATTCGCTCGAACTGACCAGAATGTTCTACAAACCAGTCGCGAACAATTGCATCCCGGTGACATGTTTGTAAACATGAACTCCATGAATGGCTGCAAATGGTCTGCAAGAAGCCGAACATCACCGTTTAAGTCAATGATCGGTTCAGCTGGACTGGAGGATCCACTCCATTCGATGCAAACACAGCCCACACCATTACGGAGCCAACACCAGCTTGCAAAGCGCCCTGTTGGCAACGTGGGTTCATGGCTATGCGGGCTCTGCGCCACAAGCACACCGGACCATCAGCTCTTACCAGTCGAAATAGGGGTCCGTCTGACCAGGCCACGGTTTACCAGTAATCTAGGATTACAAGTCCAGGAGAGGAACTGCAGGCGATGTCGTGATGTTAGGAAAGGTACGCGCGGCGGTCGTCTGTTGGGATACAACATTAACGACTGCAGTTATTTCCGCAGTGTTGCTCGTCTGTTAGCACTGACAACTCTACGCAAACGCCGCTGCCCTCCTTCGTTAAGGCCGGTATTACACTATCAAATTTTTTTGTCAAATATCTTTGTCAAAATTTTTGTCAAAGATATTTGATGGTGTAATATGGAACTTTGTTAAATGTCGTCCAATATTTGATCAAATCTAAGGCCTCGCTGTAGATTTGATCAAAGAAGTCGCTTGTCTTCTGTTTACTGCAATGTGACATGTTACCACATGGAGCGCTAGCATCGCTGCAGCGTTCTGTCGCCTGTCGTGTTCTTATAAACATTGCTGGTAAATACAATTGGTGTGTGCCGACAACTATAAAAATTAATAGAGATGTATGAAGCTGATGAGGCGCTTTACAACGTGAGGCACCCTGAGTAAAAAATAGATTAAGAAGATTGGAGACCTGACCTGACCTTACCTGACCTAACATAACCTAACGTAACCTAACCCTTTCTTGCAGCAAGTAATCGGAGAGTTACAGTCAGCCTGTCTCCTTCAGATGTAGCAGTTCTTAAGTGAATATTGTGCTTTGTGATATGAGGTTTTGTGTTGACAGAAGAGCCAACACCATGTTACTAGTGGAAGCCGAGATGCAAACGTTTTAGCTCACGCCGGCTGGCGTGAGGAGGGAAGGACTATATTGATCTGAGGTCTGGAACATGACAAGGAATGAGAATTCAGAAAGCGGACATAATTAGTTTGATACTTAACTTTAATCCATTAATGATGAACGCCGCTCTTGTCGGTACATGATTCACAATATTATTCTGTTCAGAATACATTCATAGTAACTGAATATGGCGCCTTGCTAGGTCGTAGCAAATGACGTAGCTGAAGGCTATACTAAACTGTCGTCTCTGCAAATGAGAGCGTATGTAGACAGTGAACCATCGCTAGCAAAGTCGGCTGTACAACTGGGACGAGTGCTAGGGAGTCTCTCTAGACCTGCCGTGTGGCGGCGCTCGGTCTGCAATCACTGATAGTGGCGAAACGCGGGTCCGACGTATACTAACGGACCGCGGCCGATTTAAAGGCTACCACCTAGCAAGTGTGGTGTCTGGCGGTGACACCACATGAGGATACAATTCACTGAGCACATACAGACATGTATGCTCATCCATTCTTAAGTAATTGATGTACGAGTTGACTTCCTCCACTATAAGCTCACGTAACAAGTTTTGTTGAATTCTTTTATCGTGTCGTCGTAAAATCCACGGCTTCACCCAGGTATGTTTCCTTCTTTCCCCCGCTTCTCTTCCGCATGTGCACAAAGTGCAATTGTGTTACAGGCAACTGCTGCAGTTAATAACAAGTTGTTGTTGTCAGCCATCTTGAACTTTGACTAAACATATGATGACAGTGTAATACCCCTTCTAGCACTACGTCAAAGATCTTTGTCAAGTATATTTGACGGAATATTTGATCACATCTTTGACAAAGAAATTTGATAGTGTAATACCGGCCTAAGTGAAGGCCGTCGGCGACTGCATAGTCCGTTGTGATAGGTAATGCCTGAAGTTTGGTACTCTCGGCACACTCTTGACATGTGGATAACGGAATACTGTATTCTCTAAAGATTTCCGAAATGGAATGTACCATGCGTGTAGCTCCAACCATCCTTCCGCGTTCAAAGTCTGTCAGTTCCAGTCGTGCGGCCATAATCACGTCGGTACCCTCTTTTCACATGAACCATTTGAATACAAATGATAGCTCCTCCAATGCCCTGTCGTTTTACACGTTGTTTAGGGGATACTACCGCCGTCTGTATATGTGCATATCGGTATCCCATGACTTTTGTTACATCAAACGCTGGTCTTCGAGCACCAGGGCGTTCTCTTGAGATTCTCAGTTTTTCAGAGACAGGCGGTCTGTTATCTCGTTCCTCGTCATGATTTTTTTTTGTTACCACACTGGAAACGACCGAGCCATCTAACCACTGTTCGGTATGATGCCTCATTGTTGCCTACACTTCCACGAATTGAGTTCGGATCGTTCAGCTCCACACGCAGAATACGAATTATCGCATCACACTTCACATCTACATCTACATCTACATCTACATGATTACTGTGCAATTCACATTTAAGTGCTTGGCAGAGGGTTCATCGAACCACAATCATGCTATCTCTCTACCATTCCACTCCCGAACAGCGTGCGGGAAAAACGAACACCTAAACCTTTCTGTTCGAGCTCTGATTTGTCTTATTTTATTTTGATGATCATTTCTACCTATGTGGGTTGGGCTCAACAAACTATTTTCGCATTCGGAAGAGAAAGTTGGTGACTGAAAATTCGTAAATACACTCCTGGAAATTGAAATAAGAACACCGTGAATTCATTGTCCCAGGAAGGGGAAACTTTATTGACACATTCCTGGGGTCAGATACACCACATGATCACACTGACAGAACCACAGGCACATAGACACAGGCAACAGAGCATGCACAATGTCGGCACTAGTACAGTGTATATCCACCTTTCGCAGCAATGCAGGCTGCTATTCTCCCATGGAGACGATCGTAGAGATGCTGGATGTAGTCCTGTGGAACGGCTTGCATGCCATTTCCACCTGGCGCCTCAGTTGGACCAGCGTTCGTGCTGGACGTGCAGACCGCGTGAGACGACGCTTCATCCAGTCCCAAACATGCTCAATGGGGGACAGATCCGGAGATCTTGCTGACCAGGGTAGTTGACTTACACCTTCTAGAGCACGTTGGGTGGCACGGGATACATGCGGACGTGCATTGTCCTGTTGGAACAGCAAGTTCCCTTGCCGGTCTAGGAATGGTAGAACGATGGGTTCGATGACGGTTTGGATGTACCGTGCACTATTCAGTGTCCCCTCGACGATCACCAGTGGTGTACGGCCAGTGTAGGAGATCGCTCCCCACACCATGATGCCGGGTGTTGGCCCTGTGTGCCTCGGTCGTATGCAGTCCTGATTGTGGCGCTCACCTGCACGGCGCCAAACACGCATACGACCATCATTGGCACCAAGGCAGAAGCGACTCTCATCGCTGAAGACGACACGTCTCCATTCGTCCCTCCATTCACGCCTGTCGCGACACCACTGGAGGCGGGCTGCACGATGTTGGGGCGTGAGCGGAAGACGGCCTAACGGTGTGCGGGACCGTAGCCCAGCTTCATGGAGACGGTTGCGAATGGTCCTCGCCGATACCCCAGGAGCAACAGTGTCCCTAATTTGCTGGGAAGTGGCGGTGCGGTCCCCTACGGCACTGCGTAGGATCCTACGGTCTTGGCGTGCATCCGTGCGTCGCTGCGGTCCGGTCCCAGGTCGACGGGCACGTGCACCTTCCGCCGACCACTGGCGACAACATCGATGTACTGTGGAGACCTCACGCCCCACGTGTTGAGCAATTCGGCGGTACGTCCACCCGGCCTCCCGCATGCCCACTATACGCCCTCGCTCAAAGTCCGTCAACTGCACATACGGTTCACGTCCACGCTGTCGCGGCATGCTACCAGTGTTAAAGACTGCGATGGAGCTCCGTATGCCACGGCAAACTGGCTGACACTGACGGCGGCGGTGCACAAATGCTGCGCAGCTAGCGCCATTCGACGGCCAACACCGCGGTTCCTGGTGTGTCCGCTGTGCCGTGCGTGTGATCATTGCTTGTACAGCCCTCTCGCAGTGTCCCGAGCAAGTATGGTGGGTCTGACACACCGGTGTCAATGTGTTCTTTTTTCCATTTCCAGGAGTGTAAATCTCGCCGCGACGAAAAATGTCTTTGCTTTAATGACTTCCATCCCAACTCGCGTTAACATATCTGCCACATTCTCTCCCCTATTACGCGATAATACAAAACGAGCTGCCCTCCGTCAATCCCACCTGGTAAGGATCTCACGCCGTGCAGCAATATTCTAACAGAGGACGAACGAGTGTAGTGTAAGCTGTTTCTTCAGTGGACTTGTTGCATCTTGTTGTGTCCTGCCAATGAAACCTAACCTTTAGCTCGCCTTCCCCACAATATTATCTGTGTGGTCTTTCCAACTGAAGTTGTTCGTAATTTTAACATCCAGGTACTTAGTTGAATTGACAGCCTTGAGAATTGTACTATTTATCGAGCAATCGAATTCCAACGGATTTCTTTTGGAACTCATGTGGATCACCTCACACTTTTCGTTATTTAGCGTCAACTGCCACCTGCCACACCATACATCTTTTCTAAATCGCTTTGCAACTGATACTGGTCTTCGGATGACCTTACTAGGCAATAAGTTACAGCATCATCTGCGAACAACCTAAGAGAACTGCTCGATTGTTACCCAGGTCATTTATATAGATCAGGAACAGCAGAGGTCCCTGGGGAACACCTGATATCACTTCAGTTTTACTCGATGATTTGCCGTCTATTACTACGTACTGCGACCTTCCTGACAGGAAATCACGAATCCAGTCGCACAACTGAGACGATACCCCATAGGCCCGCAGCTTGATTAGAAGTCGCTTGGGAGGAACGGTGTCAAAAGCTTTCCGGAAATCTAGAAATACGGAATCAAGTTGAGATCCCCTGTCGATTGTGAATGGACTGTACTTCTTGGTTTTGTTACGAGAGCGAACACATAGTTAGCTGTTACCGTTAGCGAGTAATCAGTTCCTAGCAGAAACCAGTCGTGAACGTTCGAAAAAGGTGCTGGAGGAGCGTCGGTCGGGTAAAGAGTGGGTGTATTAAAATAGCTGTGAGAGGTCGGAGCGAGGGCGAGGAATAGCAGCGTCCGCTTTTGGAGGTGGGAAAAAGCGACCGGGCGCCCGAATGTCGGTCGGAGACACGATAATGAGAAGAGCGAACAAGCGGCGGCGGGGCGCCGAGGGCACAGCAGGCAGCTCAACCAGCTACTGCCGCGCCGGGAACAACGGCGGCCAAGGACGGCCTCGGGCGCCCACTGGCCGAGTGGCGGACTGGCGCTGCCACCGCCTGGCCAGCCAACGCCGGCGAGGAATGCGAGCAAACTGTGTAACACCCCACCCGTCACTTATCTGGTTTTGGTGTGTGTTCACCCCAGGTAATCGACTAACAGATCAACAGAGAGTGTAAAACTGCCGCAATGTCGGATAACGCAAAGAAAGTAATAAGGCCCTGTGACTCCTGATTGAACTGCGGTGGCAGTGCTGGCATTAATTGATTCAGAATTGATCCCTTTTAATTAAAAAGGGGTGCACGTTGATGTTATATTCAGCTATTGAACACCAGATGCAAATGTTGAACATAAAATTAATTAAGAAAGTGACTTCGGATTTCAACTACTTGATTGAAAACAGATGCAGTCGATTAGCACAGATTTATTTTAACTCATGACCTTCAATCATCACATTACATTACTCTCCTAACAGGCAGTGGTAATAAATTGCGTTTGCGTGGAGTAAAGCGCGATAAATCTAAAGTAATTCCTATCGGCTGATCCAGGCGTAATGCGAAGTGCGAGAAGAATTCTACAATATACAGCCCATGAAACCCTCGTGGAAACTTTGCCGACGTAATCCAACAAATTAATAAGTGGCCAGACCGGGCGCAATATCACCGAATTCAGCGTGGCGGGGCGGCGTCGTTATGCAGACGTCGGCCGACCTCGTGGTGCTGTAAGGCTGCGCTCGTCTATTCACTTCTAGCTATCTTGCTCAGTACATAGCTGAACGAAAACTTTCTATCTCCAAGCTCAGTCTTTCCGTTTGCTAAGTCCTAAACTTTAGAGATGGTCACTCTCAGGTAAGCTGAGTAAAGAACGCTACGTCCGCACTCTAGGCAAGCTGGGAACGGAAGACAACTATGGAGACTTCTCCCAGTCCGCTCTTCGCCTCGGTTTCCCCTCCAGCAAAATCACTTACACCAATTGCAGCGCAAGTCGCGTTAATTATGTGTCGTTTCCCAGCGCCGACCAATGCCTGCTCTGGGATGTGAACAAATTCCCACAAAATTTCCCTTCCTCTCAACTTCTGCTATTTAGCTCCACCCAGGCCACCCATCAAGGTTAGCGTCTGCACAAAACACCAATTTTTCCGGAATTCTGACTCCCAGGAGAGTACTTCAAATTCCTTGGTCCTACATTCCCATCAGAGGCTGGCGTATTTCATTCTGTCGCTCTTCACCTGATGTACTTCAGACTCTGCAGACCGTGGATTCAGCGTGAACTTGCTATTGTCACGAACACGCATATTTTGGCCTCTGTTGACCGCTCCACCGTAGCTTTGCGCGGCTTACTCGTATGTTTCACTGAAAAGAGGACGATGTACATTTATCACCAGGCATTCAAGTTCTCTGTCTGCTTCCCGGTACACCAGCATGGGGTCAACCGCGCACTCACTGTCACTCATCCTAAGGCAGCTGGAGGCCGCACCCCGTTACTGCTTTCTCAGAGCTTGAGCCGCCCTAAGCTGAATATCGTCGCTTCCCTTCACCGCTTCCCAGCTGGCCACGGACAACTCGAATACTTCCCTGGGATAAACTAACCTCCAGTAAATCGACACGTTTCCACAAAGTTTTCATGTTGTGTGAATTACTTTAAAACCAACACCTGACATTAATTATTCCAATACGTCCATACTACACCCTCTACAAGATGCATTGTACCTTGTCATTTCGTTCAGCCCTACTGTTCGCTCAACGTTAGTTAGGTGATCTTTAATGACTTCATGTAAGGGGCATAGTTCTTGCCATCTTACAACAGTGAGGGTTGATATCTGCGTCGATCATCGTCAAGGTAATGCTGCTGGCTGTTCAGAACTAACACGCAAAATCATTCCCATATTTTTCGACGTCTTCCAATATTTCTTTTCCTATTTGGCTCGTAGATCACGATCTGCTGGGGAATATACGAGGGTCACTCCAAAAGAAATGCACACTATTTTTTAATCCATCTTTTATTCTACATGTTTGAAAGGTTTACAGTGTGTAGATACATCCTTTAAGAATAATATTTTCATTTCTCAACGTAATTTCCATCCCTCTCAACTGTCTCATGCTATCTTGGAAACAGCGCCTGTAAACCCGCACGGTAAAATTCTGGACCAACCTGCTGGAGCCACTGTTTGGCCGCGTGCACAAGGGAGTAACATCTTCAAACCTTGTTCCACGAAGAGAGTCTTTCAAAGAGATGATAGTCAAAAATGGAGCCAGGACAGGACTGTAAGGCGGGTGTTTCAGTGTTGTCCATCCGAGTTTTGTGATCGCTTCCATGGTTTTTTGACTGACATGTGGTCGTGCATTGTCGTGCAACAGCAAAACATCCTGCTTTTGCCGATGTGGTCGAACACCACTCAGTCGAGCTTGAAGTTTCTTCACTGTCGTCACATATGCATCAGAATTTATGGTGGTTCCACTTGGCATGATGTCCACAAGCAAGAGTCCTTCGCAATCGAAAAACACCATAGCCATAACTTTTCCAGCAGAAGGTGTGGATTTGAATTTTTTTTTGGGTGAATTTGCATGATGCCACTCCATTGATTGCCTCTTCGTCTCTGGTGAAAAATGATGGAGCCATGTTTCATCACCTGTCACAGTTCTTCTAAGAAATTCATCTCCACCATTCTCGCACTGTTCCAAAAGTTCGCTGCATACCGTTTTTCTTGTTTCTTTGTGAGCCACTGTCAACGTTCTGGGAACTCACCTGGCACAAACCTTTTTTAAAGCCAACACTTTCAGTATTCTGCAAACACTTCCTTCTTCTATCCCAACGTAGCGTGACAATTCGTTCACTGTGATGCGTCTGTCAGCAGTCACCAATTCGTTAACTCTCTGCACATTGTCTGGAGTGTGTCCAGTACGAGGCCTGTCGCTGCGAGGACAATCCTCAATATTGCGCTGCCCGCTTTCATCATGTAACCTGCTTGCCCACCGACTAAATGTACTGCGATCGACAGCAGTATCTCCATACACCTTTTCCAACCTCTTGTGGATGTTTCCCACTCTCTCGTTTTAACAGCACAGGAATTCTATGACAGCACGTTGCTTCTGACGAACGTCAAGTGTAGCAGCCATCTTGAAGACATGCTGTGATGGTGCCACTCACGGGAACAGGTTGAGCTAAGTTTGAAAACAAGGGGGAAGGATGTATCTACACACTGTAAAACTTTCACACATGCAGAATGAAAACTGTGTTTTTGCAGTGACCATCGTATGTGACCTAACATTCTCATAATGTATTTTTGTAAATTTTGAGCATTGCACTTCAAGAAAACCGATTATTAATTAGTCCGTCAAGTGAGTCTTTAACTGTCAGTAACATATGTAAATTATCAAGTACTCCTGTGGGAAAGAAAAAGGAAGATTGTGTTTACAGTCCAGTCGACAGTGAGGTCATTAGAGCCGGAGCGAAAGCTAAGATAGTATCAAGGGTTGGAAAGGAAATCGGCCGTGCCCTTTCAAAGGAACGATCCTAGCATTTGCCTGGAGCGATTGAGGGAAATCACTGAAAATCTGAATCTGTATGGCCAAAAGCGAATTTGAACCGTCGTCCTGTCGCATGAGAGTCCAGTATGCTAACCACTGTTCCACCCACTCGATCCTATGGCAACGGATTGGATCAAATTAAGTAAATCTTTTTATCAGTTATGTAATAATGTGAACTAATAATACATTTGTTGTAGTTCTGATAAGCCATTTCCCAGAGCAATCAAAGCATCCATAGTTATGGCCGGCCGATTGTAGTTTCGTCTGATCATAACACCAAGAAATATATCCTGGTTCATTTTCACGATAGCCTTAATGAGTGAGCCCAAGTCATGAAATGAGAAACTCCCTCAAGACACCATAAAATCATCTACGGCATGAACTACCCTCCACATATTGCTGATTAAGCGCATCGTAGGCCGAGTAGTACATTCTGTAACCTCTCCATTGCTAGATTGTTGTGACAGTTTCACTGTTTTTCGACAATCTAACTGCTTAATTAGTAGCACAGATCACATACATAGGGTATATTTGCCCCTAACAATGACCACATCTACATAACCAATACGATCACGGGTAATGTCGTTATTATAAGTATGTACTACTGGTGACTGAATAACAGTTCAAGACACTTTTGAATTTATTACAAAATATAGGATGGTTAAAAAAAGGCGTCACATATTTCTGCAATGGGTATTATTACTCAATGCAAGAAAAAAAGTTCCTGTAAGTGTGTGCCAAAAACCAATATCTGTTGAGATATGGGTCGTTCTACTTATGACGAGTACTATGTAGTATTCGGTGGTCTAGGCAACAGCATAGTAAATTACGAGAATACGCATATGTGGACAGATGCAAATCCTCGTTTCTGCCCCTTTTTCTACTTATTAAGTTGAGCATTTCCTGGTAGGTAACCCTACCAATTAAAATTTCGCCTACGTTTATTACACGTATTCCTAAACTACACAGTCTGATCAAAAATATTCGGACGCCTATTGGACGACATTAATATGCTATGTTTCGGTCCACACTTCGCCTTTATGACGTCTTGAATTCTGCTGGGAACACTTTCAATGAGGTTGAATACTGGTGGATGAACGGCGGCCCATTATTCCTTAAGATCTGAAACCAGATAAGGTGACGATGTTGTACGTTGGGATCTGGAGTGACATCGACGATCTAAAGCATGCCAAACGTGTTCCACTGGGTTCACGTACACCACTGGGCGACCAGTCCATTTCCAGAATGTTATTGTTCACAAACGATTTCTTCACAAGTGCTGCTTTATTCCATGGGACATCGTCATGCTGATACAACAATCATCGTCTCCGAATTGTTCGTTTACTGTACGCATTACACGATCCTGTAAAATGTATTAATATCACTCTGCACTTAGTTTCGTTCACCGCAGTCAGGGGACACATGAGAGCACGTAATTTTCTCCAAGCATTCGGCAGACCCAAACCCTTCGGTCGGATTGCCACGGAGTATATAGTGATTGATCGCTCCAAACCATTCGTTTCCAGTCATCCACTGACCAGTGACGTTGCTCTGTACACCACCTCAAATGTCTCTCAGTACTCACTACAGAAGTTTGCAGCTTACGTGGTTGCTTGGCCTTTGTACCCCGTTCTTTTTAAACTCCTAATCGCAGTCATTGTGCCAGAAGGGCTGCTGATAGCACTTTAGAATTCAGAAGTTGGTCTTTCCGTTGATTTCAAGGTCACCAACCGTCAGTACAGGGGGTCTGCGTGGCCTTGGTTTAGCTATGGTTATTCCTTCGCAAGTCCACTTCACGAGGGAATCACCAATAGTTGACTCGGCTGCTTTAGGTAGGTTGATGATGTTTGGTTTGTGGGGCGCTCAACTGCGTGGTTATCAGCGCCCGTACAATTACCCAATCTTTGCTCAGTCCAATTTCGCCATTTTCCTGGATGATGATGAAATGATGAGGACAACACAAACACCCAGTCATCTCGAGGCAGGGAAAATCCCCGACCCCGCCGGGAATCGAACCCGGGACCCCGTGCTCGGGAAGCGAGAACGCTACCGCGAGACCACGAGCGGCGGACGCTTTTGGGTAGGTTGAAATGTCCATGATGGCTTTGTTACTCGGGTGGCATCCAATGACAAGTGCGCTGCTGAAGGTCTCACTCTGCTGTTACAGCTTCTCTACTGACAACACAATACTTCCAACTTCCTTTTGTACTGGCGGGTCTGCCTCTCGTGATATCTAGTGGTCATATCTGCATTACATACGAGGTGCGACAATAAAGTAATGAGACTGATTTTCTCTGCAAGATGTGGCAACCCTGCAGGCTTGCGTAGGCACAATATCTTTTACCTTGGTCTATGAGCTGATTCTATTCCAAGCGGCACACTGATGCAGCTGCTCAATCGTGAGTTGTGCTGTAATAAGTTAACACGTGTTTGCGCAACGGTATGCCATTTCTTTTTTCGTTAAATTGGGTGGAAACGCGACGACAACTTACGGTAAGCTTCAGAAGGCTTTTGGAGTGGCGGTTATGTCAAGAGCTCAAGTTTTTTGTTGGCATAAAATGTTTAGGGAAGGCAGAACGAATGTTAAAGATGAAGACCGCAGTGGACGACCATCAACCTCACGGACGGATGTCAACTTGGCCTGGATGCGTGAACTAGTACGATCTGATCGAAGATTATCCGTGAAAATGATTGCAAAAGAACTGAACATCAACCGAGAAACGGTTCGTCTAATAATAACTGAAGATCTGTGCAAAAATGGTCCCCAAAAATCTCACACCACTACAGCGAGAAACACGGAAAAATGTGGCAGCCGATCTGTTAGAGCAAACGAAAATCAATCCAGAACTGTTGAGCCGTGTTATCACTGGTGATGAAAGTTGATTTTTTTTCAGTACGATCCAGAGACAAAACGCCAAAGTTCTCAATGGTGCTCAAAGGGATCTCCCAGACCAAAAAAAGCTCGCATGTCAAAGTCAAAAGTGAAATGCATGCTTGTGTGCTTCTTGGATTCCAAACGAATTGTTCATAAAGAGTGGGTGCCTCCTGGACAAACAGTTAACCAAAATTACTACAAAGAAATTTTAGAAATACTTCGTAAAAGAGGTCTTGGTGTCCGTGCCAACATTGCTGGTAGTTGGATTCTGCATCACGATAATGCGCCATCCCATACTGCTCTGTCAGTATAGCAATTTTTAACCTAAAAACAAATTTCAGTACTACCACAGCCACCTTATTCACCAAATATCGCTCTGTGCTACTTTTTTTCTATTTCCAAGAGTCAAAACGGTGGTCAAAGGACACCATTTTCAAACAACACAAGATGTCCAAAAAGCTGTCACGTGGGTCTTGGAGGATATTACAAAAGATGAGTTCCAGAAATGTTACCATCAATGGCAGAAGCACTGGAAAAAGGGTGAGCAATGAAAAAGGAATTACTTTGAAGAAGACAACACTAAACTTGACTAAAACGGTAAGCAACATTTTTTTTTCACATCAGTCTCATTACTTTAATGTCGCACCACGTATGCGTGTTCGGATAATTTTGATAAGACATAGTACTCGTCTTATAATTATAAGAGAGCACACTGTGAGTTGGAAACCAAATAAGGCTCGTTTCTACTTCTGCACTACTTCTACTACGTATTCACAGCACCTTCAAGAGCGCGCTCTCCAGAATGACGAGTAAACCACCTTCTTCAGTGCTTTTGTTGGTCTGGGCTCAGACGATTACAAGCATTATGGATGTCCCCCGGGTCGCGAAAGTTGTGGTTGCCCAGCGCTCACCCCGATGCATCATTCAGCCTTGACGACAACACAGGCTTCCGCAGCGTCGTGACGAAGTCAGCGTCACGTGACTTCGGCGCTGGTCACGCTCCGCGTCCACCTCTGCAGCTGGCGGGGCCAGATTCCCGCTTTGTGAACCCGCCCCCACGCCGGTCGTATGTTTTTACGGAGCACTCAGCACCCACCTCTGACCGGCAGGAAATTAATGAGCGGAAAAGGCCGGAATAATAGCCGTCAGGCGCGCTGGGGCAGCCCGGAGAGTAAACAGACATCCGCGGCGAAGCGCCGCCTGTCAGCCATTAGCTGACGGCTCAAACAATGCGACAGTCGGGGCGCGGCCCCGAAAGGTGACGTAACCGTAAAATCGTTTCAATAAAGGCCGTTCATAAACGGCAGCCGGAAAAAGGTGGCTTTTACTTTTTAGTCTCGATGTGCTTATTTGGTAACTCCACTGCCACTGGAAGGCCATCAAATAACGAACGACGCAGTGATCTTCCGATCTTTTCATAAAATTCAGGCGTCACTGTGGATTCGTGAAAATAAAGAAATATGGAATGGATATTCACTTTATAGAAGTCAAAGACAAACTAAGTATCGTATAGAACTACAAACTAAATTAAGATGGCGAACGGAAAAGGTTCAGAACAAAAAAAGAAAAAGAACGGGTTTCTGCTTGTTGGGAGAAAAGCATATCGAGATTATAGATTTGAAGCGAATGGTACAAAAACTCAAAATTAACTCAACGGGAAATTAAAGTTAATAATCATGGCAGTTATAACAGAAATGGTTTAACGAGTAACGAGTATCCGCTTGGCTATGGTGGATTCGTTTCAAGCAGGGACACGTGTGATGGTAGCTGAACAAGTGTGATAATAGATGTCAGCGTGACAAGAACGCTTGTTGTGGATGTTGTACACGTTTAAAATCAACGCGAAGCATTACTGCCAATGGTGCGAAGCATGTGAAACGGTAGTTCCCTATTGTAGCAACTGATATTTGTTATTCCTTTAAAGGTATGGGAACAAGGTCTGTAAGGCGGTAGGAATCACTCATGTCACACAGCCATTATTGGTGCATTCTACGATGAGGTCTTTTCGCCTTTCGATACCTCTTTCTGTTCATTTTTGTTCCAGTGAACCTTCAACGACTTATCAATTAGCAAGTCGTCAGACATACAGACTGAGTTCAGACTTACAATCTTCTCCATGAACTTTGTGTCTGATGACCTCTTAACATTACTCCTTCTGTATAATCTGTACAAAAAGTTTTGTACCGCCTTCGTTAGTTACAAAGCTTCTACTTTTTTATTTTAAACCTTTATGTCAATATCTTGTGCATGCAAATTATAATGGAGGTTAAAAAAAATGGTTCAAGTGGCTCTCAGCACTATGGGACTTAACTTCGGAGGTCATCAGTCCCCTAGAAATTAGAACTACTTAAACCTAACTAACCTAAGGACATCACACACATCCAAGCCCGAGGCAGGATTCGAACCTGCGACCGTAGCGGTCGCGCGGTTCCAGACTATAGCGCCTAGAACCGCTCGGCCACTCCGGCCGGCAATGGAGGTTAAAGAAGATCTGTATAGTCAGCGCAGCTAGTAGAGTGGCGGTGTCGTGAACTGGACAATGTCAACCACGTACACCTTTCACTACGTCAAGAATGAAGTGTGCGCTCATTGTCACTTTGCGGGAAGAAATTTTAACTGGACGGGAAGTTGTCCGCTGAAATAGTATTCACCACAGCTTCATTCGAGCGTTTCAACAGCTATCGTGAAGCTCATCCTCGCAGCAGTTTTCTGCGCTCAGCAACACCAGATTATCACCACAGTCCACAAATCATGGCTCGTAGATAACCCGAGATGGAAACAGCGGAAAAGCACATCGTGTTTTTGGAGGCAACTGAGAGTGTGGCGACACCGGAAATAAGAAATCTTCTGCACACGATCAGTTTGGGCCGTAGGCGTCCATAATGAACAAGATTACAAACATTTTACCTCCGCGGTAGGGCGAAGACGATACGCAAGTGAATACCTGCAGTGGAACTTCAGTCCTAACCTTCGGGTCCTGCTCACCCACTAGTGCAGGATTGATCTGACGCCTGATGACCGCAATAGAAGTGAGTGGAGGCGAGCAGGTACCAACGCACGAGCCGGCCGGAGTGGCCGTGCGGTTCTAGGCGCTACAGTGAAACCGAGATACCGCTACGGTCGCAGGTTCGAATCCTGCCTCGCGCATGGATGTGTGTGATGTCCTTAGGTTAGTTAGGTTTAAGTAGTTCTAAGTTCTAGGCAACTGATGACCTCAGAAGTTAAGTCGCATAGTGCTCAGAGCCATTTGAACCATTTTTGAACCAACGCACGTCTCAGACATGCGCACGCGCAGGTTCAGCATGGAAGTGGGTCAGTCATGTTCTGGGTGGGTATCAAATAAGGATGTCGACGGCAATTTGAGGACTTCGTAGTGTCGGGATCTACATCTATATTTATGCTCCGCAAACCACGGTGTGTAGCGGAGGGTACTTTGTGTACCAGTGTCACTCCCCCTGCTCCTGTTCCAGTCGTGAATTTTTCGCGGGAAGAACGTGTGGTGTCACCGCCAGACACCACACTTGCTAGGTGGTAGCCTTTAAATCGGCCGCGGTCGTTAGTATACGTCGAACCCGCGTGTCACCACTATGAGTGATTGCAGACCGAGCGCCGCCACACGTCAGGTCTAGTCTAGAGAAACTGCCTAGCACTCGCCGCAGTTGTACAGCCGACTTTGCTAGCGATGGTTCACTGACTACATACGCTCTCATTTGCAGAGACGACAGTTTAGCATAGCCTTCAGCTACGTCATTTGCTACGACCTAGCAAGGCGCCATATTCTTCAAGAATGTATTCTGAACTGATAATATTGTGAATCATGTACCGTCAAGAGCGACGTTCATCATTAATGGATTAAAGTTAAGTATCAAACTAATTACGTCCGCTTTCTGAATTATACACTCCTGGAAATGGAAAAAAGAACACATTGACACCGGTGTGTCAGACCCACCATACTTGCTCCGGACACTGCGAGAGGGCTGTACAAGCAATGATCACACGCACGGCACAGCGGACACACCAGGAACCGCGGTGTTGGCCGTCGAATGGCGCTAGCTGCGCAGCATTTGTGCACCGCCGCCGTCAGTGTCAGCCAGTTTGCCGTGGCATACGGAGCTCCATCGCAGTCTTTAACACTGGTAGCATGCCGCGACAGCGTGGACGTGAACCGTATGTGCAGTTGACGGACTTTGAGCGAGGGCGTATAGTGGGCATGCGGGAGGCCGGGTGGACGTACCGCCGAATTGCTCAACACGTGGGGCGTGAGGTCTCCACAGTACATCGATGTTGTCGCCAGTGGTCGGCGGAAGGTGCACGTGCCCGTCGACCTGGGACCGGACCGCAGCGACGCACGGATGCACGCCAAGACCGTAGGATCCTACGCAGTGCCGTAGGGGACCGCACCGCCACTTCCCAGCAAATTAGGGACACTGTTGCTCCTGGGGTATCGGCGAGGACCATTCGCAACCGTCTCCATGAAGCTGGGCTACGGTCCCGCGCACCGTTAGGCCGTCTTCCGCTCACGCCCCAACATCGATCAGCCCGCCTCCAGTGGTGTCGCGACAGGCGTGAATGGAGGGACGAATGTGTCGCCTTCAGCGATGAGAGTCGCTTCTGCCTTGGTGCCAATGATGGTCGTATGCTTGTTTGGCGCCGTGCAGGTGAGCGCCACAATCAGGACTGCATACGACCGAGGCACACAGGGCCAACACCCGGCATCATGGTGTGTGGAGCGATCTCCTACACTGGCCGTACACCACTGGTGATCGTCGAGGGGACACTGAATAGTGCACGGTACATCCAAACCGCCATCGAACCCATCGTTCTACCATTCCTAGACCGGCAAGGGAACTTGCTGTTCCAACAGGACAATGCACGTCCGCATGTATCCCGTGCCACCCAACGTGCTCTAGAAGGTGTAAGTCAACTACCCTGGCCAGCTAGATCTCCGGATCTGTCCCCCATTGAGCATGTTTGGGACTGGATGAAGCGTCGTCTCACGCGGTCTGCACGTCCAGCACGAACGCTGGTCCAACTGAGGCGCCAGGTGGAAATGGCATGGCAAGCCGTTCCACAGGACTACATCCAGCATCTCTACGATCGTCTCCATGGGAGAATAGCAGCCTGCATTGCTGCGAAAGGTGGATATACACTGTACTAGTGCCGACATTGTGCATGCTCTGTTGAATGTGTCTATGTGCCTGTGGTTCTGTCAGTGTGATCATGTGATGTATCTGACCCCAGGAATGTGTCAATAAAGTTTCCCCTTCCTGGGACAATGAATTCACGGTGTTCTTATTTCAATTTCCAGGAGTGTAATTCCTTGTCATGTACCAGACCTCACGTCAGTATAGTCCTTCCCTCCTCACGCCAGCCTGCGCGAGCTAAAACGCGTGCATTTCGGCCTCCTCTAGTAACAAGGTGTTCGCTCTTCTGCCAACACAACAGAACGAATGCTGGCAAGCCTACGTACAGTCTCGGGATACCGACCCACGCGAGCAACAACCTTGTGGAACAATAATTCATAGATTCAAGGGGCACAATCCTACAACTGTAGAATCTGGACATGTGATAGTACATGTTTTTCCATCTTAGGGCTAGGCACAACACGATCCTCTAAACAACAAAAAACTTTCAAAGACGGTTTACGAGTTACATACCCAGTGCATAATCTTTTCTTATATGAAGAATCTACATTGCGCAAATTTATACGTGATCTGAAGCAGAAAAGGGTGCTTATATGCTTTATCAGCTCTCCTGTTTCGAGTCCTCTTGTGGCGTGATCATGGAGAGGGGGGGGGGGGGCGGAAGGAGGCAGGACGATATTGACATTAACACATGCGTGAATACAAAGGCAAAGGGTTTCTTTAAGATACTTTAGTTCGGTGACGCAGTCTGTGCCACACGCGAACATTAATTGAGCTCTATAAAAATGCTGCTGTAAAGAAACCCATTCACTGATTCCTAGGCGCCGGTGTACAGGTAGCCATTTCGACGCACTCAGATGAGTGGCGGTACGTCGATGAACTAATGCCTGCTGGCTGCGTGCCAAATGTAAGGGGATGCCTTTTACGCCAGAGACTAGGAATCACTACAAGAATATTTTTATTTTAAAGCGACCAACAAAAACAAGAGGGTGGCACCGAAGGTGTTGCTGATCTTGGTGGTCGTAAAGAGGCCATTGACCGTTTTATTTTCGCATGTGCCAATATCGTATCACGCAGTAGGAGGGCTGAAAATGCATATAGAAAGGTTTTACTGCTTCAGATCACGTTAAAATTTCGTGGAATAGCTATGAATGGTACCTAGTAGTTTCATGTTGTGTACCAGAGCCAACATTGCGGTCGCGCGACGCTCCAAAGTGGTCAGGTCACTTTTAATGGGCTTGAAGTCCCCGATGTCCTTAGAGAGGGGTTGAATCGCCCAGGTGATGTAGCAGTGTCAAAGGTTGTCATAAACGTAGTATTGTTGCTCATCTCATTGCGTAGTGTCGTTTTAGATCGCTATATGTAAGGGACTCAAAGCCCCAATGGGAGGGGTGGTTTCATTGACACCCTTGTTACCAAACCCTGGATCTTTTCGTGTCGATTCTTGGCGGCGATCCGTCATAAAACTTTTCCTCAGCCACCCATAAGACATGATTTCAATTCTGTGCGCTGCGGTTTGGGACCTCCATCGCAGAGGAGTCAAGAGAAGGGGTTAATTCTGGGTAAGAGGAGATGTGACGACCTTTCGATAGTGTGATACGCCCGCGGTGGTGTTGGGCAGGATTGTGTTGAAATTTGGTGCTAACGTTACATCACGGACCCACCTGGCATCTGACGTGACCCTCCGAGCTCTGGCCTTCATTTCGCATGTGTCGATACCTTCTACATCTACATCTACATCCATACTCCGCATGCCACCTGACGGTGTGTGGCGGAGGGTACTTTGAGTACCTCTATCGGTTTCCCTTCTATTCCAGTCTCGTATTGGACCTGTAACGAACGTGCTGTTCTTCTTTGGATAAATGGGTAAGAGTCAAACTGCTCCACAGATTATGTTAAGTGTAAGCACCGGACTGTGAATGCAGCACGTTATGCTTACCTCGAGGGATTTTTCGTGCCTCCACGATATGGAGATTCTTCGTCCCTCCACGATATTCTTTTTGTTACATCTGCGCCATACAGACCAGAAAAGAGCTGTTGATTTTTTTTTTCTAACTATGGTCAAGTAAGTTGTTTCATCCTTTCAGCTCTATTCAGATGTGTTTACGCTCTTTCAGTACCAAGAAGAGTGTCAACATACGAACAATGTAATGGGTGATTCGGCTGCCTCTGCTGCTGAGTTTGATGCAACCCGCAATGCCCTCAAACACCACCAACCCCATATTATCTCGCTCGCCACACACAAACCACTAGTTCCACAGCAAAAACAAAACCTTTTGTAAGAAACTTAATATATTTAAATTTTGTAGTGGGATACATTAGAGGCCATAGTTTTCCAATTATTCAAGAAAAATGTACAGAAGTGGCCTTCAAACGCGTTTCATAAACCATGGCCGCCAGCTAAAACTTGTCCCAATAAATTTCCTACAAAAGGAAGTCCTCTTCATTTCTTTCTGTAAGACGAACAGCGTGCACACAGCGGACGAGAGAATATGAAAATTTTGTATGTGGTTTTTGAAGGCGCCGCTGGCCGCATAAAAGCTATTGGTAGGTGCAGCTGCATCACCCTGCAGCCTGTATCACTACAATGGCAAGTTGTGTGATGAGGGTATCGCCAAGTCAGATGGTCCCCGGGGAAGGAAAGAAAAGAAATAAACAGCAAAATGTTGGGATTCAGACCTTGCTGTCCGAAGTGCAGCCGAGCCAAAGGGTGACGTCGCAGGGCGTCACGACTTTCCGCCATTGCAGAGGAGCCAAATTTCCAATTTCTGCGTCGCAATGGGAGCCAACTATCAGGTTTCGGAAAAGTGACTCTATAATTGTGTTACGTAGCGTAGATATCGTCACTTTTATCTACTTTGTATGGTTGTGTTGAGATGTTAATCATTTGCATATCCAAGCAGGTTGTAAATTTCGTGCCAGTCTAACGTTTATTGCACGCTGCCTTTGTGGCGCTGCGGTTTTAATGGCCAGAAGTGTCAAGGCCACCCAGAGGTGTGACGTGACCCTTTGTGCACGCCAGGTCCGAAGGAGGTGTGCGATGACGTGAAGCGGCACCAGCAGCCGCCCCCGCAACACCAACCGCCCCACCAGCCGCCGCAGCACCAGCCGCAGCACGACCTCAAGGATGGAGGCGGCGGCGGCGGCGACCCGCGACTGGGACCGCTGTGCGACCTGCCGCCCCCGCAGCCTCCACAGCCGCCACCCCCGCCGCCCCCGGGCCTGTCGCAGCCCGGGCAGGCGCCGCCCCCGGGCAGTGGCGCGCCCGCCGCCTCCGACGGCGACAAGCCCGCCAAACAGAAGCGCCACCGCACGCGCTTTACGCCGGCGCAGCTCAACGAGCTGGAGCGCTGCTTCTCCAAGACTCACTACCCCGACATCTTCATGCGCGAGGAGATCGCCATGCGCATCGGGCTCACCGAGTCCAGGGTGCAGGTACTGTCCAGCTCCACGACTAATCAATTCGTTTCAACTAGTGTACACACATCTACGGGGTGGTTTTAATTAAAGCGCATCTACTCACAGAGGTCCAGTGTGGGCTATGTTTACCGTATGACAGCTACTTGATAGATAGTCTAATGCGTTAATGCAGAACCGATTTATGCTTGAAAAAATTAGTACCAACTTTCACCACCAGGTGCCAATCCTGCCGTGTGAATGCAAGAAAGACATATCGAAATATTTCCATGCGTAACGAATTAAGCACGAAACGTATACAGAAAAGGTCAAACAAGTGAGAAAGGTACAACGTTGATTTTGTTATTCACCATCGCTTACATAATTTGTTCAGTAAGTACGCCGGAGACGTCGATGAGATGCTGTACTGCGCCAGGTTTGCTACTGGTGCCCAATTTTTTTCCAGTGTAAATCGGTTCCGCATTAACGCATTAGAATATCTACCAAGTTTCGCCTCCATACGATAGTTAGAGCCTACTCTGGACCTCCGTGAGTAGCTGCAATTTAATTATAACCACTTAATACAACACCAGACGGTGGTATAGTATGGCAACAATTTATACTTGTCGCTGTTTTTTCTTTAATAACTATTTTTATGCAACGGCTGCTGGAGCAGTGACCCACTGGAGATCAGGGATTCTTCAGTCAAATGCCAGAATAACTGCTTGTGTAGCAAAGGAATGGGGATATTTGGAAGTGGATTTCCAGTTTGAGCGTTTGATTTACAGCCAAGGAAAACCACCTGGATACCTTGGTCAGAACTGAGGGGCGGGAATTATTATTGATATTCTGGCACAATATGATCGGCTACCGGGTGTCAAGAACAGTATTCGGTATTTTAAGAAGTGGCAGTATGGACCAAAACAATGAAAGTGTCCAGTAAAGATGGGCTCAAACTGTGAGCATTTTTTCACTACAAAGGGTGTGTGTGTCATAGTAGCGAAGATGAAAAAGTTCTCATATCTCATAAAGTATGCATGTTTACTGGACATTTTGGTCTTTTTTTGGTTCATACCTCTGCTTCTCACAGTATGGAACACTTTTTTAACACCCTGCAGATGAATTTGTTTGTATCTATACACAGTGAAGTCGATCATTTGCTCGACATATGCAGTGTACATGTGTGCAGGTGTTCGTCGCACATCCCAGAGCAAAAACTGTAGGCCTACATCGCTGACGTCCGTTTGTTGTAGAATTTTATAATACATTCCGAGCTCGCCATGTTGGTTGCGCGGGTAACGGCAAACCTAAAATATTGCTCTCTTCCAAGCCTATCACTTTGTTATTGTGTAAACGTTGACATTCTGTTCGTTGTCAGTTCTCACCATTGTGAGTGTCAGCTATCATTCTTTTTTTAAAAAAAAAAATAGAGTATCCAGCATGATGAGCGGCGTGAGGAAGCTTAGGTGTTGCTCAGAATGGAAAACGAAATACTGAACGAAAAAAGCTTAAAGATTTGGCTGATATTTTTTAAGAGTAAAAATGTGAAACAGAACCGCCCGGTCGTTTGTGGTAATGTTAACAAGAAAGGTGAACTTTTTTATGAATAACGACTTTTAGGCCGTTTAGCGCATGTCGTTATGTATAACTTTTCGCCTTCTGCAATCGTCAGCTCAGAGCTCAGAGCTTGTGAAACAACGTTCAGCGTCAGTATCAATAAAGCGTTTTTCCAAGCAAGCGTCAATTGCGACAGTTGACAACTGACGCTCCGCTTAGACGTAGGTTTTATTGATAGCGACACTGAAAATTGTTTTAAAAGTTGATCTTTTTATCTGATGGTTGCAAAAGTCGCAACGACGTTATAAATGAAGGAATATATCAAGTGATCTAAACGGTTTGATTTACAAAATATCCACTACTATCAAGGATTGATTCAGGAAATTTACTTCCTGTATTAATAGATCAAGGTGAAATTTTAATTCCATTTAATGGAAGTTTTGACGGTGGCCAAATGTGTAGCGTCAGTGGTGGTAGAGTTAGTAGAGTGAAATTTTTTATATTGATGGTGAAGAGGCAATCAACACCGGTGCCTGTGAAGATAGCACAGAAGTTGCAACATTTCGAAACAAAGACACAATAACAAAAGTGACCAAGAGTGCAAAAAAAAAGCGAGTAGCAGGGAGGTTGAGAGGCGCCAAAATGTCTCAGGCCTAGGGGGCCGTCTTCTGTAAATACGGCCCTGTTGTGTGGATATTTAGTCGGTCACTTAAAGTGACTATTCAACGTTTTATCTTTCCTTTTGCCTCTGTTCCCGATAATATTTGAGTTTCTGTTACTATATTGGTTAGTTAGTTGGTTACATACTTACACGTTCCATAGATCTTTTGAACGATTTTTTTGTTCAACTGATGTGGAACAAGTCAGTTTACAGGATTTGTATACGTGATAAGTAATATATTTTTCAGGCCTTCTCATGCCAAGAAACTTGAAAACAGTCTACGATATTTTAAATAAAAATTCGTCTCTGAAATAGAAGGATTTTCACAGAAGACATTATTTTATACATTAAATGAATTTACAATTGCGAATATGGACGACCATCGACTGTATAATGGAATGACGACAATGAAAGTTCGTGCTGGACTGGGATTCTAACGCAGATTTCCCGCTTATCGCAAGTGGTCGCCTTACCACTTGGCTAGCAGAGCACGATTCACGACCAGACGTAAACTTTCATATGGTCAACCATGTTTCTACAAAATGTACTCGTACATCTGTTATGTATATTCCCGTAAGGGGAGACGTTTTAGTTGAAAGTCGCTTGCCCGGTATTGGCTGATAAATACGATACTGCAGTGCCTGTGTTATTCCGATTTGCGATGCAAGGTTCCTTCGGATATGCATGCATGTCCGAAGAAACCTTGCATCGTAAATCACAATAACACAGGCATTGCAGTATTGTTTCGCATCGAAATTATTTTAGGTTAGATTTAAAACTTGCTTTGCTATGTGTCGGAGATCTCATGTTATTGTTAAAGCGCTCAAAACTTTTGTTGATACTTACTGAACTTCTTTCTGAGCCGCTGCCAGCTTTAATAATGGGTAATGAACATTACCTTTTTTTTTTGTTCTGTCGTAGGTATGGAGGTTATATATCTTCTCAAATTGTGATGGATTATTGACGACGAATTTCGCAACTCATAATCAATACTTACTTTGTTAATGACATTTTACTCCAGAAAAATATTTCACAAGACATTATCGAGTGGAAATGAGTAAAATATGTTACGACGTGGATTCTATTGTTTCCAAGACTAGCAATTATACGAGGATCGAAACTAGCTGAACTTAATTGTTTGAGCAACTCAGTAATATGCTTCTACCAGTTCAAGTTTTCATCAATATGTGTATCCAAAAATTTGGAGTATTCTACGCAATTTACTGAATTCTCTTCAAGTACTTCATCAGTTGTTGGTATTGCGTGTTTGTTGTACAAGTAAAAATTATAGTGCGTTTTCTTAATATTTAGGGCGAGTTCTTTTTCAGAGAACAGCTTAACAATTACTTGAGAGAAGATGAGCTTCTTAGCCAATATCGCTTGAAAACAATGTTTACCGTTGGTTACCATTTTCAGATCCTGATAAAAAGTTACTAAATGTCTCTTATACCAGCTGTACAAAAACTTTTTCTAAAACATTGCCAGATATGTGAGGGACGAGATGAGCGAAGCATCGGCACGTCAAAGTTAAAACCGCGATATAGAGAGGATTGCCATAGGCTAGTTTCCCACACCACACACCACTCTGCGCTTCACTGCAGCAAGGGCCCGGCATTTGGCGAGTTACTCTGTATATTGTGGTTTTGACCTTGACTTGCCGGTGCATCGTTTATCTTGTCCTTCAGATACCTAGCAGTGCTTTACAAAGCGTACTTGTAGAGTTGGTATAGGAGACGTGTAATACATTTTACCGGGATCTGAAGATGACTCACTGACTGATTCCATGACACTACGGTCCTCTGAGGACCTTCGCCTCCTGAGTCACAGATTTCCAATCATCTCGGTATTCAGCACCCCTGCCCCAACTTCTCACTACCACTGCTCTCAGGTCGGCTTCCTCATCTTCCAACCATCATCTTCTTCGGGAGCCTTTCTTCTGTCATACACTGGACATGTCCTAGCCATCTCAGCCTTCCCATTTTGATTAAGGTTACGAAATCAGGTTCTTTGTATAGAACCCTTATTTCTTGATTAGTCCTAATTCTCCGTATCTCACCTTCTTTTACAGGACCGAAAATCTTCCTCGGCACTTTCCTTTCCCATATACACTCCTGGAAATTGAAATAAGAACACCATGAATTCATTGTCCCAGGAAGGGGAAACTTTATTGACACATTCCTGGGGTCAGATACATCACATGATCACACTGACAGAACCACAGGCACATAGACACAGGCAACAGAGCATGCACAATGTCGGCACTAGTACAGTCTATATCCACCTTTCGCAGCAATGCAGGCTGCTATTCTCCCATGGAGACGATCGTAGAGATGCTGGATGTAGTCCTGTGGAACGGCTTGCCATGCCATTTCCACCTGGCGCCTCAGTTGGACCAGCGTTCGTGCTGGACGTGCAGACCGCGTGAGACGACGCTTCATCCAGTCCCAAACATGCTCAATGGGGGACAGATCCGGAGATCTTGCTGGCCAGGGTAGTTGACTTACACCTTCTAGAGCACGTTGGGTGGCACGGGATACATGCGGACGTGCATTGTCCTGTTGGAACAGCAAGTTCCCTTGCCGGTCTAGGAATGGTAGAACGATGGGTTCGATGACGGTTTGGATGTACCGTGCACTATTCAGTGTCCCCTCGACGATCACCAGTGGTGTACGGCCAGTGTAGGAGATCGCTCCCCACACCATGATGCCGGGTGTTGGCCCTGTGTGCCTCGGTCGTATGCAGTCCTGATTGTGGCGCTCACCTGCACGGCGCCAAACACGCATACGACCATCATTGGCACCAAGGCAGAAGCGACTCTCATCGCTGAAGACGACACGTCTCCATTCGTCCCTCCATTCACGCCTGTCGCGACACCACTGGAGGCGGGCTGCACGTTGTTGGGGCGTGAGCGGAAGACGGCCTAACGGTGTGCGGGACCGTAGCCCAGCTTCATGGAGACGGTTGCGAATGGTCCTCGCCGATACCCCAGGAGCAACAGTGTCCCTAATTTGCTGGGAAGTGGCGGTGCGGTCCCCTACGGCACTGCGTAGGATCCTACGGTCTTGGCGTGCATCCGTGCGTCGCTGCGGTCCGGTCCCAGGTCGACGGGCACGTGCACCTTCCGCCGACCACTGGCGACAACATCGATGTACTGTGGAGACCTCACGCCCCACGTGTTGAGCAATTCGGCGGTACGTCCACCCGGCCTCCCGCATGCCCACTATACGCCCTCGCTCAAAGTCCGTCAACTGCACATACGGTTCACGTCCACGCTGTCGCGGCATGCTACCAGTGTTAAAGACTGCGATGGAGCTCCGTATGCCACGGCAAACTGGCTGACACTGACGGCGGCGGTGCACAAATGCTGCGCAGCTAGCGCCATTCGACGGCCAACACCGCGGTTCCTGGTGTGTCCGCTGTGCCGTGCGTGTGATCATTGCTTGTACAGCCCTCTCGCAGTGTCCGGAGCAAGTATGGTGGGTCTGACACACCGGTGTCAATGTGTTCTTTTTTCCATTTCCAGGAGTGTATTTAGTTTCTTCTCCAAAGCATCCGTCAGTACTCACGCCTCGCTGCCATACATAAGAACTGGTTCGATCACTGTTTTGTAGAGTGTCAGCTCTAGTTTCCTCCTTAGGTTCTTACTTTTGAGCATGCTCTATATGATCTGTCGGCAGCCTTAATTCGATTTGTTATATCTGCTTCCACTTTGTTTTCTGATATTATTGCTGAACATACAGAAAATAGTAAAAAAAATAATAATAAATCTCATGTGACACTAAGGCCTGGTGCAAGTTCTTCAATTACGTGCCACTTCGACGCTCTGGATGTCCTTAAAACAGACTGCACCCGTTTTTCCCCGGACGGCCACGCACCAATATATTAGGGAGCCCCAACGCTCTTTAACT
This sequence comes from Schistocerca cancellata, assembly GCF_023864275.1. Lineage (NCBI taxonomy): Eukaryota > Metazoa > Arthropoda > Insecta > Orthoptera > Acrididae > Schistocerca > Schistocerca cancellata. The sequence goes on from NC_064631.1 coordinate 216,674,660, forward strand.
TCGGTGATCGTGCAGGAACCGGTGTTACCAACACGGCACGGCCGTCGGCACACTCACCAGTAATCAACAACAAAGGTTGTTTACAAGCTATCTTGGCTAATAAGTTCACATTCTCTCAAGTAATTATTACAGATCGCCCCTTAGTACTCAAGACGAGTAAACTAATCAATAGTTCTTTGAGAAACGTCATTAACGATTACTTCTGTTGCTTTCTCTCTCATGTGATTTAATACAACACTAGTCTCGTTTGCAAAAAGTGCCAATGTCTCTTGATAAATGCTAAATGGAAGGTCAATCACATGTATCAGAAATGGGTATGGGTCCAATATGGAACTCTGTGCGACACCATTCTTTAGTTCTCCCCAATCACTGAAATTTTCTCTCCTTCCAATATTGTCTGAATTACACTATTGGCCATTAAAATTTCTACACCAAGAAGAAATGCAGATGATAAACGGTATTCATTGGACAAATATATTATACTAGAACTGATTTGTCATTACATTTTCACGCAGTTTGGGTGCATAGATCCTCAGAAATAAGTACCCAGAACAACCACTTCTGGTCGTAATAATGGCCTTGATACGCCTGGGAATTGAGTCAAACAGAGCTTCGATGGCGTGTACAGGTACAGCTGCCCATGCAGCTTCAACACGATACCACAGTTCATCAAGAGTAGTGACTGGCGTATTGTGACGAGCCAGTTGCTCGGCCACCATTGACGAGACGTTTTCAATTGATGAGAGACCTGGAGAATGTGCTGGTAAGGGCAGCAGACGAACATTTTCTGTATCCAGAAAGGCCCGTATACAAGACCTGTAACATGCGGTTATGCATTATCCTGCTGAGATGTAGGGTTTCGCAGGGATCAAATGAAGGTTAGAGCCACGGGTTGTAACACATCTGAAATGTAACGTCCACTGTTCAAAGTGCCATCAATGCGAACAACAGGTGATCGAGATGTGTAACTAATGGCATCCCATACCATCACGCCGGGTGATACGCCAGAATGGGGATGAAGAATACACGCTTCCAATGTGTGTTCACCGCGATGTTGCCAAACACGGATGCGACCATCATGATGCTGTAAACAGAACCTGGATTCATCCGAAAAAATGACGTTTTGGCAATTGTGCACCCAGGTTCGCGTTGAGTATACCATCGCAGGCGCTCCTGTCTGTGATGCAGAGTCAAGGGTAACCGCAGCCATGGTCTCCGAGCTGATAGTCCATGCTGCTGCAAACGTCGTCGAACTGTTCGTGCAGATTGTCGTTGTCTTGCAAACGTCCCCATCTGTTGACTCAGAGATCGAGACGTGGCTGCACGATCCGTTACAGCCATGCAGATAAGATGCCTGTCATCTCGACTGCTAGAGATAAGAGGCCGTTGGGATCCAGCACGGCGTTCCGTGTTACCATCCTGAACCCAGCGATTCCATATTCTGCTAACAGTCATTGGATCTCGACTAACGCGAGCAGCAATGTCGCGATACGACATACCCCAATCGCGATAGGCTACAACCTTTAACAAAGTCGGAAACGTGATGGTACGCATTTCTCCTCCGTACACGAGACATCACAACAAAGTTTCACCAGGCAACGCCGGTCTACTGCTGTTTGTGTATAAGAAATCGGTTGGAAACTTTTCTCATGTTAGCACGTTGTAGGTGTCGCCACCGGCGCCAACCTTGTGTGTGAATGCTCTGAAAAGCTAAGCATTTGTATATCACAGCATCTTCTTCCTGTCGGTTAAATTTCGCGTCTGTAGCACGTCATCTTCGTGGTGTTGCAATTTTAATGGCCAGTAGTGTACTTGAAACAAGTTTTGGCATTCTGTTTGCCAAGAATAAATCAAACCACATGCTTACAAGGCCATCAATTCCATAAAACTTAAGTTTTTTTTCTAAGGAAGTGAAATACGTATATATATTCTCCCGGGCAAAGGGAACCCTATTCCGCAGACAGTACTCGCCGACACCGCCGCTAACCGCGCCGGCACGGCGGCGGGGAACCTGACAGCACTGTGCGCGCCCGGTCGACACGCGCCGCGGACGTCCGGATAGAAATTTAATTTGCCAGAAGCTTGTACAGCGGCAGTGACGTCAACAGCCTTTCCTGCGGCCGAGGACTAACGACAGTTGCGCGGGTGGCAGGGCGGGTAGGGGCCGGCCGACATGAAAAGCTGTCTGTCACGGGCGGCCGCGAGCACGGCGCTCTCGACGGCAGCAAACAGCGCAACACAACGGTACACAACACAACACAACACAACAGGGCGCGACACGACGCGACACGACAGGCGGCGCCTCGGCGCGCTCCGGGCTGCGCGGCGCGGCGCGGCGCGGCCTGGGCGCGCGTTATTGATTCATGCGCCGCCGCCGCGGTTCCGGCCGGCTCGCCTGTGACGCGCGCTCCGCCAGCGGGCGGCCGGGCGCCGCGCCGCGCCGCTCCTCCGCCTACCGTCCGCCGGCCGCACCGCGCTGCGCAAAGCGCGCTGCAAATCGCCCGTGTCGAGAGCGCCGCCCTCATTAAAACTCGCCTTTTAATTAAAACTTTACAGATCGCCTGCGCCCGCGGCCGGCCAGATCGATCCTGGCACCGCCTACGAGTCCTCTGGACGCCTGCCGCACCGTTACGCGGCCTCAAAGGCGCACTCACATTGCGATCGCGGCAGCGGTGTCCCACGCTCGCTTTCGTGCTTGTCAGATACCCGTGCCACCGCCTCACTGAAACGTCCAGCACACACGCTATCGACCCAGAACGGAATTGTGCAATATACGAGAGGTAGTCCACAAACGGCGACGGAGAAAAAAGTTCGCAACCCCGAGAAGGAGTTGTGCTACATAAACAAAGCTGAAACTTCCTGGCAGATTAAAACTGTGTGCCGGACCGGGACTCGAATTCGGAACCTTTGCCTTTCGCGGGCAAGTGCTCTGCCAACTGAGCTACCCAAGCACGACTGACGCCCGTCCTCACAGCTATACTTCTACCAGTACCTCGTAGAGCACTTGCCCGCGAAAGGCAAAGGTCCGGAGTTCGAGTCTCGGTCCGGGGGTCTAGTGCAGCAGGGGATACAACCCGTCGGCTTTGAACAATGACGTCACAAGTCGCCAGAGACCATGTATTACAAAGATGAAAGAGCTGAGGAGAATGTTGAGAAACAAAGTAATGCGAGAGAGATAAACAATGATCTTGTCAAAAGCCGAGAAGCGATTCTTCTTAGTGTTGTAGCTCCCTTCAGTAGGTAATAAGTATTTTTTTGGCTTTTTTAAAAAAAATCTCACGAGATAGAATAAACTGATCCTACTTTATTAAGCAATAGTGTTTTTTGCCTTTTTTTAAAAAAACATCTCACGAGATAGAATAAACTGATCCTACTTTATTAAGCAATATCTTGTCAAAAGCCGAGAAGCGATTCTTCGTAGTGTTGTAGCTGCATTTAGTAGCTGATAAGTGTTTTTTGGCTTTTAAAAAAATCTCACGAGATAGAATAAACTGATCCTACTTTATTAAGCAATCAGTAAAAAAACGAAATTGAAACATAACAGCAAAAGCTGTTATGTTTTAGTTTAGTTTTTTTATTGATTGCTTAATAAAGTAGGATCAGTTTATTCTATCTCGTGAGATTTTTTTAAAAAAAGCCAAAAAACACAATCCACATTACCTCAATATCATTACGAAAAATATTAAGTACCGGCCGAATAAAAAATAAACAATTAAGTTAATTAAATCACACGTTTAATGATGTCAGCGATATCAAGCGATCGCTTTTAGATTAACATTCAATTATTTTGATGATAGTGCTTATTAGAACACAGAACTGCTTTATTATCTATGCCTCGAAGTGAAGACAATACGATCTATGACTAAGGAATGACGTCATTGTTCAAAGCCGACGGGTTGTATCCCCTGCTGCACTAGACCCCGGTCCGGCACACAGTTTTAATCTGCCTGGAAGTTTCATATCAGCGCACACTCCGCTGCAGAGTGAAAATCTCATTCTGGAAACATCCCCCAGGCTGTGGCTAAGCCATGTCTCCGCAAATCCTTTCTTTCAGGAGTGCTAGTTCTGCAAGGTCTCTATGTGGTATACTCATATAGTATGGTGTGTTGTCTTATGAGAATACGACGTACAGACGTTTAGAGTGTTAATGGAAATTCAGCTAAGGGAGCAAAAATTTACATTTATTACTATTATTTCAATTATAGAAATGAGTAGCTGAGATCGTTTTAGGACCCGACGATAGTCTGATCCTAGACTGAAATCGATCGTCTCTGATAAAATGTAGTTGCAGTTGTGTATTGCATGACGCAGTCCTTAATATTCATTAAAGTTGTACAACACCAAATCCTTAAAAAATTTAGCTTATCATTACCCCGCTTTGAGAAATCAAAAAAGTTTCACTCCACCTGCATGTCTAAAGACACCTTTGGGCTTATATCCAAGAAGTAGTAGGGGAAGGAATAATATACGCTATGAAACGCAAAATAAATGTATTATAAAACAGATAAACAAAATAATGAAACTCTTTTCGAAAGTGAACTTCTATGTAAATCTGTGACATAGGAACTTGCTACTGGGTAACATGTAATTTGTGTTGCTCCATTCCGTGCACTGTAACATTCTCGGATCCTCCTTTGCACGCCGTCCAAAAGGTCGTCGAGGTGTCGCTGCTTACGACTCTTGCAACGTTCAGTGGCGACCCTCCTGAGTCATTCGCGCGTGATGAGTGTTCCTGCGGCACATGAACTCAAGTTTCAGCTGGTCCGAAGCATGCCCTGTCGGCTTCAAATCAGCAGATACCGCACGGCATTCCTTTCGGTTGCTTCCTGCTTTCTGGATGAAAATGTCCTAAATATTGACGCGGTGTGCTTGTGTATTATGATCTTGAAAGACAAACCCATAACTAGAAAGTTGAATATTTGCACGACAGATAGGAAGATCTGGCGCCGATACTGCACACCCTAAAGTGACTTCCAACCAATCCCGTCGAAACGCATCCCTTAGGTGTATTTGTACCCGCCGCTTCCATAGTCCCCTTCGACAATCATTAGACATCAGACAAATCCAGCATTTCGTGGAGAAGAGAACCTGACCTGTTTTCCAATCCAGGTATTCCTTTGCGCAATTTCTTCGCTCAAATGCTGCGGGATGCTCAAGTGGGGGGAAGGAAGGCAGGGGGGCTGTGGGGAGAGGACGAGGTGTAATGTTGTTCGCTATGGACGCTTAGAGGCCAGTTCGTTCTGTGCAGACGTTTGCTATTCGAATGACGGCGTTGCAGTGCGTGCCCATTCGGTGTGCAACTTCCCGTGTCGACAACCCACCCTATAGTAAAGTGCCGAGGGTTGTTGTGTCTAAGCTTCAGATGGCCCTCCGTGGCCTGGTCACACACTGAACACTGAATACAAGCTACACTGTCGCGTTCACGATTGGACACACAGAGCGTTCTATTGAACTACACAGAGGTTTACTTTTCCCTCTAACACATCTACATCTACATCTACATCTACATGGATACTCTGCAAATCACATTTAAGTGCCTGGCAGAGGGTTCATCGGACCACCTTCACAATTCTCCATTATTCAAATCTCGTACAGCACGCGGAAAGAATGAACACCTATATCTTTCCGTACGAGCTCTGATTTGTCACTGTGGAGGCTTTATCCCGATGCAGGACCAGGGGACCAAGCCACGTGATATGTCGTCGAGGAATTCAGAGCGTCTCCTGCCCAATGTTGCGCTCTCGCTGCCTGCTGAGTGTACGTGGTACCGCCGGTTGTGGTGGCACTAGATATTCCCACTCTCTGAATACTGGCTGCAGAAGGAGAATCCGTAAAGTGCCAGTGTGCTGTTTGCAACAAGTTATAGCAGATTTATTACCTCATACTTGCCGGGTAGAGTTCGTCCTTCGTCTAATGACTTCAAAGCCAACGCTACGTTAAACATACAATGGTGTGACGAAATTCATGGGATAGCGATATGCACACACATAGATGGCGATAGTATTGCGTTCACAAGGTATAAACGGGCAGTTCATTGGCCGAACTGTTATTTGCACTCAGGTGACACATGTGAAAAGGTTTTAGTTACGATTGATGCCACACGACGGGAATTAACAACTTCCAACATGGAATGGTAACTGGAGTTAGACGCATGCGACATTCTATTTCAAAAATCGTAAGGAAACTCAGTATTTTGAGAGGCACAATGTGAAGAGCGTACCGAGAATACCACATTTCAGATATTACCTCTCACCACCGACAACGCAGTGGACGACGGCCTCCATTTAACGACCGACAGCAGTGGTATTTGCGCAGAGTTGTCAGTTCTAACACACAAGCAACACTGCGTCAAATAACTGCAGAAATCAATGTGGGACCTACGACGAACGCATCCGTTAGGAGAATGCGGTGAAATTTGGCGTTAATGGACTGCGGCAGCAGACGACCGATGCGAGTGCCTTTGCTAACAGCACGACATCGCCTGCAGCGCCTCTTCTGGGTTCGTGACCATATCAGAGGATTGGAAAAGTGTGGCCTGGTCAGATGAGCCCCGATTTCAGTTGGTAAGACCTGATGGTAAGGTTATGGCATAGACTCCACGAAGCCATGGACCCAAATCGTCAACAAGGTGCTGTGTAAGCTGCTGGTGACTCCATAATGGTGTGGACTGTGTTTGCATGGAATGGGCTGAGTTCTCTGGTACAACTGAATCGATCATTGAGAGGGAACGGTTGCGTTCAGTTACTCGGAGACCAAAAATATGGGAATTGTGAGTCCGTCTTGGAGCAAAATACTTTTTATTATTTATTTACTTATTTATTTCCCAAATAGTACAAATGTAATAATGTTTTACAGCCATTGTATAGCTATGCTCTTTTCGTCATATTTTAGAATTAAAAAACCCACTGATGACGGCGATATTTGTCACTGAAACTAGTTTGGGGAATAAATAAGTAAATAAACAACAAAAAGTGTTTTGCATCAAGGTGGACTCACAGGACGGATTCCCATATTGTTGTCTATCTATGCAAAAGCGAACCAGATGGAAGAGTTCCAAGATAAAGTTATTGTACTTGGAAACCCTTTGCAACCACTCATGGGCTTCATATTCTCAAACAACGATGGAATTTTAATGGATAACCATGCGCCATGTCAGAACATTCTGAGCAGGTCGAGCGAGTGGTCTGGCCACCTAGACCCCCTGAGGTGAATCCCATCGAAAATTTATGGGACATAATCGAGATATTAGTTCCTGCACAAGATCCTGCACTGGCAACAATTTCGCAATTATGGGCGCGTATAGAAGCAGCATGGCGCAGTATTTCTGCAGGGGACTTCAAACGACTCTTTGAGTCCATGGTACGCCGAGTTACGCCACTACACCACACAAAAGCAGGTCAAGCACAATATTAGGTGTCACATGATTTTTGTCACCTCAGTTTTCCTTCAGTGATGTTGTTATTGTAATGTGCTCCGAGGAAGACTACAGCTGTCCACTCGACTCTAATGGAAGTTCAAGTGATATGTGTGTATTCCTGCAGTCTGGGTCGGAAAGAGTTCGCAAATATGGCGGCGCAGTTTGAGGAATGCGCTGCCCGCGCCGGTGCCCTCATTGGGCGCGCTGCATACCACAAAATGCAATCGCGTGCCTGCGCTCCCTGGGAGCAGAACATCGATACGTCAAATTAGCCCGAATTCTGATGAGTAATTAGGGCTGCGAGTGGCGCCTAATTGAAGTGCGCTGTAACGTGAACGCGCGCCGTGTTCCGGAATGGGCCGCGCCGAGCGCTCGCGCCCACCCGCCCGTATATCGAGCACCCACGCTGAATTATTGCGAGCATTTGAATTAAAATGGCTTCTGCCAGATTTATCATACGCCGTCCCATCAAAATGTCCATCAAAATTCGACATGCAGTGTACTTTATAACGGAAAAAGGAAGAAGACGCGCAGATCCAAATGCGAACTGTGCAAATTAACGAATCTGCAGCCGAAAAACGACCAAATTACCTCCCAGTCAGAAAACGATATTGTGTTGCTTCGTATTTGACAATGGCTCATGATCGGGGATACTGCCTGGCAACAGTAATAATCACCACTGTCAATCGTCGATATACGAGGTGTATGAGAAGAGTATGAGACTGATTTTTTATGTATCAAAGTTTTTGCTTTTTTAAACAACAATTCGGTCTCTTCAAAGCAATTCCTTCGGCAGCTATACACCGGCAAAGTGTTTTTTGCCAGTTTTGGTAACAGTGCTGAAAGGCTGCAGCTGGTAAGGCAAGATGTCGGTCACATTCTTTTGAATGTTCTCCAGAGTTCTAAAATTACGTCCTTTTAAGACTTTAAGACTTTTTCAACGTCATGGAAAGCAAAAAGTCACAAGGATTCAGATCAGGTGAATAGGAAGGGCGGGAGGGGTGGGGGGAGGGCTATGGAACAACAACAATGTCTTTTGAGGTCAAAAATTCCGTGATCTGGAAGTGGCTGTTGTCATGGGGCGTTTTCATTAAGCAGAATGCCCTTGTCTTCAATGTCTGGCCTCATCCGGTTCTCCCTTTTACTGAGCCTTCGAAGGACGGTTTTGTAGAAACACTTGGTTTACAGTTTGTCCTGGAGGAACAAATTCTCTATGCATGATTACCTTACTGTCGAAAAGGCAAATCAGCGTCGTTCTGATCTGTGATTTGCTCAGTCGAGTTTTTTGCTGTGAAGGAAATGTATCCGTGTGCCACTCCTCACTCTGCCGCTTTGTCTCAGGATAGTACTCAAAAACGCAGAATTCATCATCTGTGATCACGTGACTGAACCATTCGTGGTTATTGGCAACCCTATCAGGAAAATCAACGCACGCGTTTCGTCCATTGTCCTTGTGCTCAATTATGAGGTTTTTCGGCACCGTTTGGGCACATATCTTTCATATGTACAAAAGTTCCCTCAAAATCTGATGTACGATGAAAGTGTTTAAGTTTAACAGGTCACTCATTATCCTTATTGTAGAGCATCTATCCGATCTCACAAGATCACACAGACGTTCGACGTTTCTGTCAGTTTTTTAAGTTGGAGGTCTCCCAGTACGAGGTTCATCTTCAACGTGTTGTCGGCCTTCCATAAATGATTTGTACCAGCGAAAATCTTGAGCCCTTGATAGGTAATGTTCCCCATAGGCCTTTTTCAACTTCTCTGAGGTCGCACTCGTGTATTCCCCAAGTTTAGCACAGAACTTGATGGCAAAACGTTGCTCTAAATTTCGCCGTTCCACTTTCGTAACACGCAACAAAAACAGTTTCATTGATGTCCCTCAAAAGAAATCACTTGATGCCGTTACGGAGCTGAAGCTCGCACTGAAAATCTGGAAGGGATGAACACACTTGTCTACACAAGTAGATCAACACAGCATTACCAGATCGCTTGCAGTGTTGTCAGTCTCATTACATTTCTCACACACCTCGTGTACTTGTAAGCTTCATTCAAACAAAAATGTTTACATTGTATAGGTATACAATGACTGCCGACTTTGTTATTTTTCGTCTCAAATGGATATAAATCACAAATTGTGAACTTTTTAAGAAACCTCGAGCAAAATAACATCTTCACCTTCATAATCACTCTTCTTTTTAAATCCTGATATATGTTAATAGCTTTACACGTGTTTACGAACCGATTTTCATCGACTATTTAGCCGTTCCTGACAGTTTCCTGCCAGTGACATGCGTGTGTAGCTACGTATTTCCCTGTGTTGTATTTTGTTTCTCATGTTATTACAATTCATAAGTACCTCTTCGCAAAAATATCGCCTTGAAGATGATAATTTATTTACTTCTTTCAGGCTTTCCCTCCAAGTTGAAGCACTACTTCACCGTAGAGGATGATTAAGACAGAAGCATCAGACGCCAGAAGTTTTTTAAGTTGGAGGTCTCCCAGTACGAGGTTCTGATATAGATATCAGATCATTGTAGGCATGACATCAAAGAACTGGTATTAACCTAAAATTTATTTTATGCGCTACTTGTGACTGCAACATCAAAGCGTCGTAGAATACGTATGTGTGAAATACTTTATGACAGTGTCATTTTGACGTGGAAATAGTTTCAGATGAAAGTAATTTCCTCCCAAAAAGAAGGAAGGTAGATTAGAGTTTAGCGTCCCGTCGATATCGAGGTCATTAGAGACTGACAAGCTCTGATTGTTTCAAGGATGGGCACAGAAATCCTGGCTTCTAGCTGGAGCGATTTGGGGAAATCATTGAAAACCTAAACCAGGATTTGAACCGTCGTCCTCCCAAATGCAAGCCCTGTGTGCTAACCGCTGGGCCACCTCGCTCGGTAATTTGCTCTTCGTGCACAACCAGACTGAGTTTTAGCGCTACCTGTATCGAAATGTGAGCTCTTATACTTTAGCATACAACGAGAAATGAAATAATTTCCAGTAAATCGGCACTAGTTGTTATTTCTGCCCTACACATCTTGTATTTATAACACGTTCACGATGTTCTAAAACGTGCAGTAGGACGAAGGTAAAATTACTGTGATTATTTGCAATCTGGGCAGGATATCAGAGACCTACGCTCGATACTCTTGAAGAAAACTTCTTTTGAAGTTGTCGAAATATTGCGTACATGTACATGTATACTCTGCAAGCCATCTTAAGGTGTGGGTGGAGGGTTATTTCGGATATGACTATTATTTCGCTCCCTCTGTTCCACTCGTGAAAGGTGCATGGGAAGAACAGCTGTCGATCAAATTCTGTATGATCTTTAATGTCTCTGATTTTCTCGTCCGTGTCATATCGAGAGACTTACGTGGAAGGAAATAATTTGCTGCCGAAAACTTCTTGGAATGAAAAATCTTCAGCAATAAACCGCTCCATGATATAAAAGTGTCTTGTAGAGTGACTGCCACTGGACCTTGAACGACTGCGTAACGCTCTCGCGCCAGAGTACATTAACTCGGATACATGGTCCGAAATTCCTCCCCAAAATACACTCCTGGAAATGGAAAAAAGAACACATTGACACCAGTGTGTCAGACCCACCATACTTGCTCCGGACACTGCGAGAGGGCTGTACAAGCAATGATCACACGCACGGCACAGCGGACACACCAGGAACCGCGGTGTTGGCCGTCGAATGGCGCTAGCTGCGCAGCATTTGTGCACCGCCGCCGTCAGTGTCAGCCAGTTTGCCGTGGCATACGGAGCTCCATCGCAGTCTTTAACACTGGTAGCATGCCGCGACAGCGTGGACGTGAACCGTATGTGCAGTTGACGGACTTTGAGCGAGGGCGTATAGTGGGCATGCGGGAGGCCGGGTGGACGTACCGCCGAATTGCTCAACACGTGGGGCGTGAGGTCTCCACAGTACATCGATGTTGTCGCCAGTGGTCGGCGGAAGGTGCACGTGCCCGTCGACCTGGGACCGGACCGCAGCGACGCACGGATGCACGCCAAGACCGTAGGATCCTACGCAGTGCCATAGGGGACCGCACCGCCACTTCCCAGCAAATTAGGGACACTGTTGCTCCTGAGGTATCGGCGAGGACCATTCGCAACCGTCTCCATGAAGCTGGGCTACGGTCCCGCACACCGTTAGGCCGTCTTCCGCTCACGCCCCAACATCGTGCAGCCCGCCTCCAGTGGTGTCGCGACAGGCGTGAATGGAGGGACGAATGGAGACGTGTCGTCTTCAGCGATGAGAGTCGCTTCTGCCTTGGTGCCAATGATGGTCGTATGCGTGTTTGGCGCCGTGCAGGTGAGCGCCACAATCAGGACTGCATACGACCGAGGCACACAGGGCCAACACCCGGCATCATGGTGTGGGGAGCGATCTCCTACACTGGCCGTACATCACTGGTGATCGTCGAGGGGACACTGAATAGTGCACGGTACATCCAAACCGTCATCGAACCCATCGTTCTACCATTCCTAGACCGGCAAGGGAACTTGCTGTTCCAACAGGACACTGCACGTCCGCATGTATACCGTGCCACCCAACGTGCTCTAGAAGGTGTAAGTCAACTACCCTGGCCAGCAAGATCTCCGGATCTGTCCCCCATTGAGCATGTTTGGGACTGGATGAAGTGTCGTCTCACGCGGTCTGCACGTCCAGCACGAACGCTGGTCCAACTGAGGCGCCAGGTGGAAATGGCATGGCAAGCCGTTCCACAGGACTACATCCAGCATCTCTACGATCGTCTCCATGGGAGAATAGCAGCCTGCATTGCTGCGAAAGGTGGATATACACTGTACTAGTGCCGACATTGTGCATGCTCTGTTGCCTGTGTCTATGTGCCTGTGGTTCTGTCAGTGTGATCATGTGATGTATCTGACCCCAGGAATGTGTCAATAAAGTTTCCCCTTCCTGGGACAATGAATTCACGGTGTTCTTATTTCAATTTCCAGGAGTGTAGTAACAGAATGCGGCCGGAAAACTAGTTGGGATATCCTACTTAGGTCAATATGCTGGCACCCGCAGGTCGCTCTTTTCCGATATTTCGTCACTGGAAAAGAAAACAACCGCGAAATGCAGCAAGCGGCAGAAATAATTGGAAATCTGTAAGCACAAGTGATCACCATCGAATGGAGCGACACAGCTCAATTACTTGTAAGCGAAGTTTGACAGAGTGAAATAGAGGACTAGGAATGATCAAGTGAAGGTAGCGAAACGTAAACTGCGGTGGTGCATTTATCTGCCATGCAGATGAAAAATCAAGGAGGCTCAGAAGTAAAATTTCAGAATGTGGTGTCTGACTCTGACTCTGATCCTGCCACTTGATACAGATTTAGCTAATGAATTAGATGATAAAAGCTATGAAGCTGTAGCAGACAACATCTCCAGTCAACATTGTAGCTTGTAGCGATGATGATTCTGAAGAGCCGCAAATGAGTTTCTTAATCAGCTGCCTTCCAGAAGAAACGATATTAAAACGAGGCAGAGAGAAACAGCTACAATTAAGTAACAGACAATGAGCTGTATATCGCTCAGTTTAAATGTGGTGTTGCACTGCACCATGGAACAAAAACAACCGACTACTCTGGATTTCTCGACAGAATGCCTTCTTCTGTAGGAAAAATTAATGACATAACAACTGCTACAGACCTAAAATATAAGACTGCCCAGTACCCAGAAAGTTCTATTCGGAGGAATGGGATGAACTATTGAAGGTGAATATAAAGAGAAATGCGATTAGCCATGAGAAGTATCGGATACCGACACAGATGGGTGCAGCGCGACAAATCCTAACCACCAACTTTAATTCCATACGGAACCGTTGTGCATAGCGACTGTTTGTTACTATAAGGAAGGATGAGAACATAGCAGTGAGTTGCAATCCCACTGGTTTCTCAGTTTCCTTCTGTCTGTATCCCAGTAAAGCCGTATGCTGACATGTTCTGCTGGAAGTTTGTTGTATTATAGCTCACTCAAATGCACTGAGATGGCTATTGATAGCTGAAATCTAGATATGCAAGAATAATAAAAAAACAATGATATTGTGACTGATTTCTGCCTTCCTATCCTTCCTTATAATTCTCACCACGTCAGCATCATTGAATGCTTGATACTCGGAAGGTGCGGTGAAACTCGCGAAACAAAGGCCGGCAAAGTTGCCAAGAGTGTACTATCGCGACGCAGTCTAACTGCTACTGATCTGAATTTACACAAGGCTGCCTCCAAGGTGATGGAAACTAGTTCATGTCAAATAAATATAGCGGAAACTTACGCACTAATATCTATAACAAAGTGATACGTTCTAAGCCTTACAAGAGAGTGGAGTCCGGAGCACATCTCTTCGTCGTTTTATGCAGACGGACACACCACAACAGTGTGCGTACTCAGACAGAACGTCGCATTTCTGTTACCAAATTCACCGGGGTGTGGTACCGAAGGTGGTTCCTGAACCTTAGGGCCGCCAGAGCGGTGAGACGACTTGACGTTAATGTTGTGAAAACTGTCGTGGTGCCAGGAAAGCGACCTCTGGAAAAAAATCGTCTGCATCCACAGCATGGGGTGACTGCAGCAGAAATTTGAACTCAACGGGTTCGAATATCTCCAACAATAGTGCGCAAGCTATTTGACGGTATGTGGTCGAGGGTATTTCTGGTACCACTAACTGATCCTCTTTCCCTGTTCCATTCGCGAACGGCGCGTGGGAAGAATGATTGTCGGTAAGCCTCTGTATTAGCTCTGATTTCTCGAATTTTCTAGTCGTGGTCGTTTCGCGAGACGTATGTAGAAGAAAAAAACATGTTGTCCGACTCTTCCGGGAAAGTACTCTCTCGAAATTTCAATAGTAAACCCCTCCTTAATGCACACCGCCTCTGCTGTAGCGTCTGCCACTAGAGTTAGTTGTGCATCTCTGTAACGATCGCGCGCCGATTAAACGATCCTGTGACGAAACCCGCCGCTCCTCGTTGGACATTCTCTACCTCCTCTATCAGTCCTACCTGGCAAGGATCCCAGATTGAAGAACATCGCTCAAGAATCAGTAGAACAAGAGTCTATGAGCCACTTCTTTAGTGGATGAATCACATTTCCTTAAGATTCTTCCTATAAATCTGTATGGCATATGCTTATCTTCCTATTTCTTTTATGTCATCATTCCACTTAAGATCGCTCTTGTTTACGGTGGTTACTGTTTCCAGCAATTTGTCATCAGTAGTATAGCTGATTTACTCCAACTTGTGGCTTTCTGAATTTAGTTGATCAGATGACACTTACAAGGAAACCTCCCCATCGCACCCCCCTCAGATTTAGTTATAAGTTGGCACAGTGGATAGGCCTTGAAAAACTGAACACAGATCAATCGAGAAAACAGGAAGAAGTCATGTGGAATTGTGAAAAAATAAGCAAAATCTACAAAATGAGTAGTCCATGCGCAAGATATGCAATATCATGGATAATGTCAGCTGAGGAGCGCCGTGGTCCGGTGGTTAGCGTGAGCAGCTCCGGAACGAGAGGTCCTTGGTTCAAGTCTTCCCTCAAATGAAAAGTTCAATTTTTTTATTTTTGGTTTATGTGACAAACTCTTATCATCCCTTTTTTGGGAGTGATTATCATATCCACAAGAAAACCTAAATCGGGCAAGGTAGAAGAACCTTTTTACCCATTGGCCAAGTGTACAAGTTAGGTGGGTCGACAACATATTCCTGTCATGTGACGCACATGCCGTCACCAGTGTCGTATAGAATATATCAGACGTGTTTTCCTGTTGAGGAATCGGTTGACCTATGACCCTGCGATCAAATGTTTTCTGTTCCCGTTGGAGAGGCACGTCCTTTCGTCTACTAATCGCACGGTTTTGCGGTGCGGTCGCAAAACACAGACACTAAACTTATTACAGTGAACAGAGACGTCAATGAACGAACGGACAGATCATAACTTTGCGAAAATAAATAAAATAAATTTTTCACTCGAGGGGAGATTTGAATCAAGGACCTCCCGTTCCGCAGCTGCTCACGCTAACCACGGGACCACTGCTCTATCGAGCTCTTACTATCCTTGATATTGCTTATCTTGCGCATGGACTACTCAGTTTGTATATTTTGTTTATTTTTTCATAGTTCCACACAACTTCTTCCTGTTTTCTCGATAGATCTGTGTTCAGTTTTCCAAGGCCTATCCACTGTGCCAACTTATAACTAAATCTTAGGGGGGTGCGATGGGGAGGTTCCCTTGTTAGAATGATCCGTCCCCACCAATAGACAATCCTTTAACTAGACAACATTTTGGTGTGTTCAGGTGTCTAAGGGAAATGGGCATTAATGTATTAATTTGCCGATTAATTATGCAACAGACCCCTTGGCTACTCTTATTGGAATCAGCATATTGTTGGGATGCTGTTTTAGGCTGTGACTTGAAACATGATTATTACGTAACTAAACACTCTTCCTCTATATGTGACTGGACAGCTTTGGAGGTTTCTCCAAGATTCCTATGCACGTCTCAAGTGCCTCAGGGTTATATGTTCATCTCAAAGATGATTACCAAATGGCAATTATACGAAAAAATAATTTTTTAAGTGATTTAGCAATTGCAGTGAAGATACGTCTCTTCGACTGACACGTAGTTGTACACATCTTTTCATACACAATGGTGAGCTGAAACCTTATGACGGCCTGCTTAGTAGCGTGATGGTTTGTATGTGTCGCATAACTGTAACGTCAGTGCAAACTCTGATTATTGCCAGCAGCGATATGGCACAGACAGTGACGTGAGTTCCGTGTAATGATGTTGTGTCTCAATCCCGTTGGAAGATAATATTTTTTGAATTGTAGAGCTGCCTTCAACTCGACAATTGTCTAGAAAGGAGGGTAGAGAGCAGCGATTTGGCCACTCTGTGTCCTGGAAATTTTCCGTACAAGATATTTACCCATAAGGTGAAACCTGCTTGGTAGAGGTTTTACATGTTGTTGAACAAAATTGTCAACTGAAACAGCGTGTCACAATTGCGGAAGACGGCGTCTGAAATCTGAGTTAGATTCCCGGTACGGCAAACAATTATAACTCATTGCGAATTTTCCTAAAAATATCACTTAGTACATTGGCATAAGGTCGTGTAAGAAAATAAGTATTTCAGTGCAGCAGACCTGCGCATTCATACTTTCACGTGGAAAACATAGAGCTCTGTGCAGTCATCTAAATATCCTCTGCCCCCCTCGTTGAGGCTATTTCGTCCAAATACTTCAAATTTCAATGGAGCTTGGATGACTGGTGAAATGTTGTGACCACTCATCATTGCAAAGCATGTGTTGTCACTTTGCAAATTAAAACCGGCTCACGTATTAAAATTAGATGAAGAACTGTCATCTGGAAATCACTGGCTCGAGAGTTACGGAGCGAAATGTTTTGTGTGATAACTCTTCCAGTGAGATACGAGAACCTAGGAATCATTACTTGTACAACGCAAAAAATTAATTTATAATGTAAGTTTAAATGGTTCAAATGGCTCTGACAACTATGGGACTTAACATCTGAGATCATCAGTCCCCTAGAGTCAGAACTACTTAACCTAACTAACCTGAGGACATCACACACATCCATGCCCGAGGCAGGATTCGAACCTTCGACCGTACCAGTCGCGCGGTTCCGGACTGAAGCGCCTAGAACCGCTCGGCCACACCGGCTGGCTATAATGTAAGTACTTGCCAACCTTGCGTACGAGACAAACCCAATCAATATGCAGACGATCATCATGGGATTGGGCACTGTAAATTGCTTGATGCGTACAACACAAGTCCTGCAATGTGCTGTAAAACTGCAATATTCTTACATAAGTTGTAGTGTTCAGTCGATCATAAGTAGTGAAACTGTATTCTGCGTGGTTCAAAATTGTCAGACACGATTTTCGTGTATGGAGAAGTAAATGGAAATTGTTGGAAAGTCGAAATTCTTTTTAGGATCAGATACCCTATCTAAAGGAGAGGCGTTTTGTCTCGTACATCACGATGACATATACAGGGTGTTACAAAAAGGTACGGCCAAACTTTCAGGAAACATTCCTCACACACAAAGAAAGAAAATATGTTATGTGGACATGTGTCCGGAAACGCTTACTTTCCATGTTAGAGCTCATTTTATTACTTCTCTTCAAATCACATTAATCATGGAATGGAAACACACAGCAACAGAACGTACCAGCATGACTTCAAACACTTTGTTACAGGAAATGTTCAAAATGCCCCCCGTTAGCGAGGATACAAGCATTCACCCTCCGTCGCATCGAATCCCTGATGCGTTGATGCAGCCCTGGAGAATGGCATATTTTATCACAGCCGTGCACAATACGAGCACAAAGAGTCTCTACATTTGGTACCGGGGTTGCGTAGACAAGAGCTTTCAAATGCCCGCATAAATGAAAGTCAAGAGGGTTGAGGTCAGGAGAGCGTGGAGGCAATGGAATTGGTCCGCCTCTACCAATCCATCGGTCACCGAATCTGTTGTTGAGAAGCGTACGAACACTTTGACTGAAATGTGCAGGAGTTCCATCGTTCATGAACCACATGCTGTTTCGTACTTGTAAAGGCACATGTTCTAGCAGCACAGGTAGAGTATCCCATATGAAATCATGATAACGTGCTCCATTGAGCGTAGGTGGAAGAACAAACTAAAATGAGCTCTAACATGGAAATTAAGCGTTTCCGGACACATGTCCACATAACATCTTTTCTTTATTTGTGAGCGACGAATGTTTCCTGAAAGTTTGGCCGTACCTTTTTGTAACACACTGTATAGATCAATTGTGGTTGTGCAACTTGATACAGCGCTGTATTAAGACTAAACGAACTTCACTGTCTTCCGACAATGAAACATTTTTTCTGAGGAATTCAGTTCAATTTCTGATAATATATAAGATGTAAGTTTTCTACCACATCAGTGACTGTAAAGGCTTGGAGAGATGTGACTATATGCTCTGCGTTGTAGTCTGATTACTTTCCCTGTCTTTTATAAGAAAGACCGACAGTAATAAGTGAGCTAGATCGTCCAGTTACCTGAACTACTCACTTGGTTCAGTGGGAGCGAGGTAGTCTCACAGACTTACATAACACGTGCAGAATTGTTTCCGTCGGGTGGACCCGAAGTGTGCGGCTCCGGTGTTGTGTGCTCAAGGTGTGAAGCAAACACGCGTCCCAATCCACCACGTTTGTAGAAAAGCAGGGAGGAGAGTAAAAAACGGTACCCTGTGAAGGCAGTGTGGTATTCGGTCCCCAAACACAGTGGACCTGAGGCGGCAAAACTCGGTGTGCCCGTCACGACCCTTCACCCACCAACATCAACCCTCACCCCCCCACCCCCGGCACGCACACACACACACACACACACACACACAGAGACAGAGAGAGCCATTCAGAGAAGAACAGACAAAGCTGCCGCTCGCCTTGTCGGTGCCACCGCTCTAAACCCGGATTTCGGAGGTTCTTTTCTTTCTCATTGCGTGGATTTGTCTCGGGTGCTGTGCGGCAGAGGGTCCTGATGCCTGCATTGCTCCAGCTAGTAGCATTTCAAGCATCAACGTTCCTAGCTTTCCTCCCATGCTACAATATTTCAGCGAGAACTAAACATAATGTGCCGGCCGCTGTGGCCGAGCGGTTCCAGTCACTTCAGTCTGGAACCGTGCGACCGCTACGGTCGCAGGTTCGAATCCTGCTTCCTGCTTCGGCCGCTGTGGCCGAGCGGTTCCAGGCACTTCAGTCTGGAACCGTGCGACCGCTACGGTCGCAGGTTCGAATCCTGCTTCGGGCATGGAAGTGTGTGATGTCCTTAGGTTAGTTAGGTTTAAGTAGTTCTGAGTTCTAGGCGACTGATGACCTCAGATGTTAAGTCCCATAGTCCCATAGTGCTCAGAACCATTTGAACCATTTGAACGCAATGTGACGGAGCATTCGGGAGAAGCAGATCTCAAATTTTTTATTGGTTTTCAGATTATACTACTTGTAAAAGGCTTCACCACATTTTTGGAGGCAAAGAAAATGATACCTGCATAATATAAAATCCCTGACGCAAACAAAATTATGTTACATGTCTGTTCGTCGCTGACGCGCGAAGTCGACGCTCAGTGCCCACATTAAGCCTGCAACACTGAAGGGGTGGAGATGTTACATGGTTACTAAACCATCGTAAATTTTACTAATTCATATTTTATTCAAAGTAAGTCATAATGTATAGTTTCTACACTATTTAATTAAAATTATAAGGTCTCCAATAGTACGTGACATACGAAATATGTACAAAATGTCCTGTTTTACACTCTATACTGACGATATTACCTTCGCGGGAATCGTGAATTGGTAACAGCTGCAATCGTATGTTTCACGAGGGTTTAGTAAGCTACTACCAGGTACCTTTTCTCGCCGTACCTACTAGTGACATGAATACTTCTGATTGCTGAATGCTTTGACAGGGCAGTCCTCACACTATAAGCTTGTGTACCTTTTCCTAATCATCAGATGACTTGACCCAATGATAGCCGATGGTAACGTACACTACAAAATATCAGATTTCAAGGCATATCACAGAGACAAGATGGCAGTCATATCTTCCCGCAAGATTCTATATAGTTCTGTGAATTTCTCACGTACGTAACACACCTGGCAGTGCGTTATTCAACATATGAATTCAACTGCATACAAGACGAGTCTTTTATTCCGACGTGTGCTTCCGGACGTCCACTGTTAAGCGACTGAAAGCCTGCACGGAAAATCTCAGAACAATGCGAGGCCACATTATCTAATCGAAGGTTTCTTCTCGAAGAAACTCGGGAACTGCAGATGAGTACCTTGAACATTTCTAATAACAAACATTAACGCATTTCACAGGATGAACAACTTCCGTTATATAATACAATATTAAGCGCTAGCGCGTGTTTGTGCGCGTGCGCGCACCCGTGTGTGTGTGTGTGTGTGTGTGTGTGTGTGTGTGTGTTTGTGTGTGTATGTGTGTGAATGAGTGTGTGTATTGGGGGGGGGGGGGGTGATATAATATTGCCAGTTTTCAAAAAAATATTGAGTTCTCATAGACGTTGTCGAAAGCAACGGTCACTACTGTTACTCTCTAGGGTTGTTGTTGTTGTTGTGGTCTTCAGTCCTGAGACTGGTTTGCTGCAGCTCTCCATGTTACTCTATCCTGTGCTAGCTGCTTCATCTCCCAGTACCTACTGCAACCTACATCGTTCTGAATCTGCTTATTGTATTCATCTCTTTGTCTCCCTCTACGATTTTTACCCTCCACGCTGCCCTCCAATACTAAATTGGTGATCCCTTGATGCCTCAGAACATGTCCTACCAACCGATCCCTTCTTCTAGTCAAGTTGTGCCACAAACTTCTCCCCAATCCTATTCAATACTTCTTCATTAGTTATGTGATCTACCCATCTAATCTTCAGCATTCTTCTGTAGCACCACATTTCAAAAGCTTCTATTCTCTTCTTGTCCAAACTATTTACCGTCCATGTTTCACTTCCATACATGGCTACACTCCATACAAATACTTTCAGAAATAACTTCCTGACACTTAAATATATACTCGATGTTAACAAATTTCTCTTCTTCAGAAACGCTTTCCTTGCCATTGCCAGTCTACATTTCATACCCTCTCTACTTCGACCATCGTCAGTTATTTTGCTCCCCAAATAGCAAAACTCCTTTACTACATTAAGTGTCTCATTTCCTAATCTAATTCCCTCAGCATCACTCGACTTAATTCGACTACATTCCATTATCCTCGTTTTGCTTTTGTTGATGTTCATCTTATATCCTCCTTTCAAGACACTATCCATTCCGTTCAACTGCTCTTCCAAGTCCTTTGCTGTCTCTGACAGAATTACAATGACATCGGCGAACCTCAAAGTTTTTATTTCTTCTCCATGGATTTTAATACCTACTCCGAATTTTTCTTTTGTTTCCTTCACTGCTTGATCAATATACAGATTGAATAACATCGGGGAGAGTCTACAACCCTGTCTCACTCCCTTCCCAACCACTGCTTCCCTTTCATGTCCCTCGACTCTTATAACTGCCATCTGGTTTCTGTACAAATTGTAAATAGCCTTTCGCTCCCTGTATTTTACCCCTGCCACCTACAGAATTTGAAAGAGAGTATTCCAGTCAACATTGTCAAAAGCTTTCTCTAAGTCTACAAATGCTAGAAACGTAGGTTTGCCCTTCCTTAATCTAGCTTCTAAGATAAATCGTAAGGTCAGTATTGCCTCACGTGTTCCAACATTTCTACGGAATCCAAACTGATCTTCTCCGAGGTCGGCTTCTACTAGTTTTTCCATTCGTCTGTAAAGAATTCGCGTTAGTATTTTGCAGCCGTGACTTATTAAACTGATAGTTCGGTAATTTTCACATCTGTCAACACCTGCTTTCTTTGGGATTGGAATTATTATATTCTTCTTGAAGTCTGAGGGTATTTCGCTTCTCTCATACATCTTGCTCACCAGATGGTAGAGTTTTGTCAGGACTGGCTCTCCCAAGGCCGTCAGTAGTTCCAATGGAATATTGTCTACTCCGGGCTCTTGTTTCGACTCAGGTCTTTCAGTGCTCTGTCAAACTCTTCACGCAGTATCGTATCTCCCATTTTATCTTCATCTACATCCTCTTCCATTTCCATAATATTGTCCTCAAGTACATCGCCCTTGTATAGACCCTCTATATACTCCTTCCACCTTTCTGCTTTCCCTTCTTTGCTTAGAACTGGGTTTCCATCTGAGCTCTTGATGTTCATACAAGTGGTTCTCTTATCTCCAAAGGTCTCTTTAATTTTCCTGTAAGCAGTATCGATCTTACCCCTAGTGAGATAAGCCTCTACATCCTTACATTTGTCCTCTAGCCATCCCTGCTTAGCCATTTTGCACTTCCTGTCGATCTCATTTTTGAGACGTTTGTATTCATTTTTGCCTGCATCATTTACTGCATTTTTATATTTTCTCCTTTCATCAATTAAATTCAATATTTCTTCTGTTACCCAAGGATTTCTACTAGCCCTCATCTTTTTACCTACTTGATCCTCTGCTGCCTTCACTACTTCATCCCTCAAAGCTACCCATTCTTCTTCTACTGTATTTCTTTCCCCCATTCCTGTCAGTTGTTCCCTTATGCTGTCCCTGAAACCCTGTACAACCTTTGGTTTAGTCAGTTTATCTCCTTAAATTCCCACCTTTTTGCAGTTTCTTCAGTTTTAATCTACTGGTCATAACCAATAGATTGTGGTCAGAGGACACATCTGCCCCTGGATATGTCTTACAATTTAAAACCTGGTTCCTAAATCTCTGTCTTACCATTATATAATCTATCTGAAACCTGTCAGTATCTCCAGGCTTCTTCCATGTATACAGCCTTCTTTTATGATTCTTGAACCAAGTGTTAGCTATGATTAAGTTGTGCTCGGTGCAAAATTCTACCAGGCGGCCTCCCCTTTCATATCTTAGCCCCAATCCATATTCACCTACTACGTTTCCTTCTCTCCCTTTTCCTACTACCGAATTCCAGTGACCCATGACTATTAAATTTTCGTCACCCTTCACTATCTGAATAATTTCTTTTATTTCATCATACATTTCTTCAATTTCTCCGTCATCTGCAGAGCTAGTTGGCATATAAACTTGTACTACTGTAGTAGGCGTGGGCTTCGTATCTATCTTGGCCACAATAATGCGTTCACTATGCTGTTTATAGTAGCTTACCCGCATTCCTATTCACTATTAAACCTACTCCTGCATTACCCCTATTTGATTTTGTGTTTATAACCCTGCAGTCACCTGACCAGAAGTCCTGTTCCTCCTGCCACCGAACTTCACTAATTCCCATACATCTAACTTTAACCTATCCATTTCCCTTTTTAAATTTTCTAACCTACCTGCCCGATTAAGGGATCTGACATCCCACGCTCCGATCCGTAGAACGCGAGTTTTCTTTCTCCTGATAACGACATCCTCTTGAGTAGTCCCCGCCCGGAGATCCGAATAGGGGACTATTTTACCTCCGGAATATTTTACCCAAGAGGACGCCATCATCATTTAATCATACAGTAAAGCTGCATGCCCTCGTGAAAAATTACCGCCTTAGTTTCCCCTTGCTTTCAGCCGTTCGCAGTACCAGCACAGCAAGGCCGTTTTGGTTAGTGTTACAAGGCCAGATCCGTCAATCATCCAGACTGTTGCCCTTGCAACTACTGAAAAGGCTGCTGCCCCTCTTCAGGAACCACACGTTTGTCTGGCCTCTCAACAGATACCCCTCCGTTGTGGTTGCACCTACGGCACGGCCATCTGTATCGCTGAGGCACGCAAGCCTTCCCACCAACGGCAAGGTCCATGATTCATGGGGGGAGCACTCTCTAGGGATGAAAGTAAAATTATGACCACCTCCTTAGTGGTCTTTTTGTACACCTTTGAAACGCAATATAGCAGCGATTATGCGTGTTTTCGACAAGTCTTTGCTAGTTTTCCGGAGGTTTGTGGCACCACGTGTCCGCATATATGTCCATAAAGTATTCAGGCCTGTGGATTTTGGGCGGGGAGCTGGCGCCCGATAACATCCCAGACGTCTTCCATTGGGTTCAGATCAGGAGAACTTGTTGACAAAAACATCATCATGCTCCTTACTCCTCTGTAGCATAATTCTGGGCTCATGCTCCTTAAACCTTTGTAGCACGATTCTGACCCTCTCACTCGGACAGTTATCCTGATGGAAAATGCCGTGGCTGTCGGGGAAGCATCTAACATGAAAGGATGAAATTGGTTGGCAATAATGATCAGGTAGCCCATAACTATCACGGTTCCTTCGATTATTGTCACAGTTACCACGACCATGGAGGTCCAGGTGAATGTCCCCCACAGTATATACAATTAGACGTACGCTTTATCGACCATATCACACCAAACCTACGAACAACGATCATGACTACGTGCCGATAAGCGTGGAGACAGTCGTACTCTAAATTTGCTCTAACGTCTTCTCAGTCACTGCACTCCCTCTTACTTGTCTGCAACTCTTACTCTATTATCTGAACAGCATAGTAGAAATATTCAGTCTCAACAAAGTAAAATTCTCTTTTCACCGTGATACGGCACTGCAATGTATTCTAAACTATTATCTGCATCAGTAACCAAATGCCGGCCCGAGTGGCCGAGCGGTTCTAGGCGCTACAGTCTGGAACCGCGCGACCGCTACGCTAGTTCTAAGTTCTAGGGGACTGATGACCTCAGAAGTTAAGTCCCATAGTGCTCAGAGCCATTTTGAGCCAGTAACCAGATTTTGGAAAAATCTTCCTCAAAACATAAGAGATGTTAGATTCCTTCCGTACTTCAAAAGACAGCTATTGGTCCACCTTCTATCACAATAGCCATCTCTCCTACACCCTGTGGAGCTCATTCTCGTCAGTCTCCCTCCCCCAGAAATTTTTCCTATCCCTTTCGGCAGGGTTCTCTATTTATATTCTGTTCTTTCCTAACAGTCACTGTTACTGTCATGTAATTCTTTTCCTCTTCCTTTACTCATTCAGTTTCTGATAACAACAACATGGCTACAAACGTGCTAAGCTAATGTATATCATTCTAAATGCCTTTTATTATTATTGTTGTTGTTATTAGTGTCGCTTATTATTATTATTATTATTATCAGTGATTAGTATCATTATTTTTTTATTATTGGGAAGGTTTTATAATATCTTTGGTATGTGTTGCTCCAAGTCAGATGTAAGAGAGGGCCTTAAGGTCCTAATCTGGTCAGGGTAAGTGGGAAAGAAATGAACAAATATTATGGCTCCCATCGGCCTACGTCCGTGGCGAGGTGGATGTTACGAACAACTGTACCGTTTGGATGACAGCGTATTTGCACACGACCATCGACTAATGTACCAAAATACTTGATTCATCCGAGTATGTGAGACGTCTCCATCAACCCACAGTTTAATCTCGATGATTCCGTGCCCACTGCAATCGAAATTGAAGCTATTGTATACAACGGTAGTTTTTTATGATGTCTCATGTAATACTTTTGCCTTTTTTCCTCACCAAGTAATATATATATATATATATATATATATATATATATATATATATATATATATAAATATTGTAATATCACACGACGTTTGAACCACTATCAGACAAAATTAGTACTTACCTTAGAAAAAAATGGAAATCAAATTGAAATTGTTTTACTACAAAAACACAAATGCAAAATTATAATTTATGAAAATGAATACCGTTTAATAAAGAACATCAGTTAGGTACAATTTAAGGATTATAATTCATTAAAACATAGAATGATAAATGGGCTTGCATAACACAGGAACACGTTTCGCCGAGAAAAGGGATTCAATATGAGCTTTCTTTATAGCATAAATTTCCATTCTGTTTTCCCTTGTGCGCTGCAACGCACTGCACTGCAGAGGTATTCAGTTGTCTTCTCCTGGTATTGTTGACGCTGATCTGCACATATTCTTTCTGCTAGTACATGATTTTCACAAAAAGGAAGCATAGGTCACTGTTATTCAATTTCAGTACTTTTACGTCACGTTTTTGATATCACTTACGCTCGCACTTGTCATTCACGCACAGGCAGAGACAAACGCTTTATAACTGTCGTCACTTTTAGCCCATGGAGGCATCTACGAGTATGTCATTGATTATTATATTGTCTGTGGTTATACTGTTTGTATCTTACATTTCAATGTCCTTTAGACATGCGTGCGCTCTGTTCTTGCCTTGACGAATCACGAAGTAGGCTACATCATAACTGACACCGTCGGACGTTCGAGTCCTATCTCGGGCGTGAGTGTGCGTGTTACCCTTAGTGTAAGTTACTTTAAGTTAGATTAAGTTGTGTGTAAGCCTAGGGACCGATGAGCGAAGCAGTTTGGTCCAATAGGAGCTTACCACAAATTTCCAAAACTGACACAATAGCCCTCAAGTGAGCAAACAAAACACGAAATTTAATGTAAAACGTGAACTAGCCGTCTGAAGATGAACCCATCGGCTCGAAACCGGTAACGGTGGTGTTTAAATAAATAAATAGCACGTAAAAAGTGGCTGGTTACTGTAATCTTCTATGTAAGAGACAACCTATACCATTTCATATCGCGCCGGCCGGAGTGGCCGAGCGGTTCTAGGCGCTTCAGTCTGGAACCGCGCGAGCGCTACGGTCGCAGGTTCGAATCCTGCCGCGGGCATGGATGTGTGTGATGTCCTTAAGTTAGTTAGGTTTAAGTAGTTCTAAGTTCTAGGGGACTGATGACCTCAGATGTTAAGTCCCATAGTGCTCAGAGCCCTTTTGAACCAGCATATCGCTTTGCAAGGTTACGTCTAGATATTAATCGACGTGATTGTGCCAAGCAGCACGCTACTAATACTGTATTCGAACACTAATGGGTTTGTTTTCGCCAATGACTTACATTTCTACATTAAGAGCTATCTGCGATTCACCACACCAACAAGAAATTCTGTCTAAGTCATCTTGTATCCTTTTACAGTCACTTATAACATCTTCCCACACAGCACAGCTAATGAGCAACGAGTCGCAGACTGGTGCTTACCTTCTCCGTCAGATCATTTACGTACAGTGAAAGTAACAGCAATCCTATCACACTTCCCTGGGGCATTCCTGGTCGAGGACGACGAACACAAAAATAATCGCTTCATCATAAATGCAGTGCTAACTAGACTAAACAAGTAAGCGAAATCGTTTTTTGGTGTAATTTCTGCCCCTCAACACCACTGTCACACATGTGAATCGGCTGTAGTCTGTTAGTCGCGTCAAAGCGGGTATTTCGTCCCACGTCTCAACACGAAGTCTCGCTCCTGCGCAATATTAATTGACAATGGTTAATTGTTATTAGTCTACCTTTCTTGTTCACAACTGGTCCGTTATATCTTGGCGTCCCGGCACTGTTCTCGTCTCGCTATTGAATTTCATACACACCGAGATTATCTGTGTGGCTCACAGATGGCTCTGCTAACTAACCTCATATACCACGTTCGCTACAGTCAGTCAGTAAGTTGCCTTATTCTGTGAGTATACACTACAGGCCATTAAAATTGCTACATCAAGAATAAATGCAGATGATAAAAGCGGAATTCATTGGACAAATATATTATACTACAACTGACATGTGATTACATTTTCACGCAATTTGGGTGCATAGATCCTGAGAAATCAGTACCCGGAACAAACACCTCTGGCCGTAATAACGGCTTTGATACGCCTGGGCATTGAGTCAAACAGAGCTTCGATGGCGTGTACAGGTACACCTGCCCATGCAGATTCAACACGATACCACAGTTCACCAAGAGTAGCGACTGACGTATTGTGACGAGCCACTTGCTCGGCCACCATTGACCAGACGTTTTCAATTGGTGAGAGATCTGGAGAATGAGCTGGCCAAGGCAGCAGTCGAACATTTACTGTATCCAGAAAGGCCCGTACAGGATCTGCAACATGCGGTCGTGCACTATCCTGCTGAAATGTAGGGTTTCGCAGGGATCGAATAAAGGTTAGAGCCACGGGTCGTAACGCATCTGAAATGTAACTTCCACTGTTCAAAGTGCCGTCAGTGCGAACAAGAGGTGACCGAGACGTGTAACCAATGGCACCCCATACCATCACGCCGGGTGATACGCCAGTATGGCGATGACGAATACACGCCTCCAATGTGTGTTCACTGCGATGTCGCCAAACACGGATGCGACCATCATGATGCTGTAAACATAACCTGGATTCATCCGAAAAAATGACGTTTTGACATTCGTGCACTCAGGTTCGTCGTTGAGTACACCATCGCAGGCGCTCCTGTCTGTGATGTAGCGTCAAGGGTAACCGCAGCCGTGGTCTCTGAGCTGATAGTCCATGCTGCTGCAAACGTCGTCGTTCGTGCAGATGGTTGTTGTCTTGCAAACGTCTCCATCTGTTGACTTAGGGATCAAGACGTGGCTGCACGATCCTTTACAGCCATGCGCATAAGATGCCTGTCATCTCGACTGATAGTGATACGAGGCCGTTGGGATCCAGCACGGCGTTCCGTATTATCCTCTTGAACCCACCGATTCCATATTCTGCTAACAGTCATTGGATCTCGACCAACGCGAGCAACAATATCGTGATACGATAAACCGCAATCGCGATACGCTACAATCCGACCTTTATCAAAGTCGGAAACGTGATGGTACGCATTTCTCCTCCTTACATCACAACAACGTTTCACCAGGCAACGCCTGTCAACTGCTGTTTGTGTATGAGGGATCGGTTGGAAACTTTCCTCATGTCAGCACGTTGTAGATGTCGCCACCGGCGCCTACCATGTGTGAATGCTCTGAAAAGCTAATCATTTGCATATCACAGCATCTTCCTCCTGTGGGTTAAATTTCGCGCCTGTAGCACGTCATCTTCGTGGTGAAGCAATTTTTAGCGGCCAGTAGTGTAAGTAATATATTTTATGTACAAATATAAACAGTCAAAGATGTATGTTCTACTTTCAAGCTGGTCAGATTTTCGATGCAGGACTGTCCGTAAACCTACCGCCACTGTGCGGGAAGGTCTTCATACAACTTCATGATGGCAAAAACCGTAAAAGATCGTCACATTGGGAGACCTGGCGTGCAGCGTCTGTGAGTGGGTGGAGCAGCTGGTGTGGGATTAGCCACCGCTAGAGAACAGCCGGCCGGCCAGCTGCAAGAGTCACCCCCCCCCACTATTCGGGCTGTCTGCAGCCGCCGCCATCGCCCCCCTTCATTATCCTCCCACTGAATCATCGCGCCGCTGACGGGCCGTGTTACTGTATGGATATTAATAGGCTGCTATGACTGCAGTAACAACCACAACTTATTCCGCATCGTAGTCTGACCATGGTAGGACGTCACAATTCGTAGGTTCTCTTAATATTTGTAGGAGGGGTACCCACAGAGTATTAATTATCACATCTGTATAAAATAAGCTGCGACCATATAACTTGGTGCTTGTATTAGTCTTTCTCTACACGTTCACCGATCATTGCGACACATTTTTTCCAAATCGTGGATGACTGGAAGGAGATCTTCGTCGTAGAAGTCTGCGTTTGGGTTGCTCAGAACAAGTACCTACTAGTAATTCTGGAAACGTCTGCCACGCAATTGTTCCTTCGTTTGAGGAGAGAGGCAGAAGTCCCTGAGAGTGTATCAGGAGTATACGGGACGGTTGAGCAAAATCTGATCTCTCATGGCTCATCTCTGATGGCTCAAAGAAGCAGAATGTAAGACTGTGTCCTCTGTAGAATGAACTGGGCGTTGTCGAGGACCAAGAGCACCCCCCTTAGACAGTTCACACTTACATTTCGTCTCGGCAATCTGCCGTAACCTCGTCAGGAGATTTCGGTAGTATACTCCTGTGATGGTAAGTCTCTTGCGAGCATCATCTGTCGCAAAAAATATTTAGCATTATCTTATGCGTTGACGTGCGCCTTTATTGCCGGTTTTGAATCTACACGTATCACCTGCTTGCATTGTTCCTTTGTCTCGCAGTTATAGCGGTATACCCAGCACTTGTCCTTGATTGTTAGGCGGTTGAAGACGTCATCGTGACTGGCTTGACCCATGTGTAATTCCTCCGCTGCCATCTCGGTTCGGTGGACTGCTTGAATGGGCATGAGCAGTCGCAGAACACAGCTGGCGGCGATACATGTCATGTTAAAAATGTCTTGCAAGGTTATGAAAATTGATCCAGACTGATTTTCATTTCTTACACTGTCGCCTCTATTGTGATACGCTGGTATTCGAGTAATAAGCTCTCCACCTCTCCATTGACTCCCAGTTCTTCACAAAGAAAAGGTCTGCCACTTTGGTCTTCGTCATTCAGACTTTTTTGACACACTGGAAGCATCTGCTGCACCTGAACACTGTGTCATATACGAGGTGCGGCAATAAAACAATGGGACTGATGCTGTCACAGAACAAGTAGGCATGGGCTAAAGATGGACGACAATAGCTGTGAAGCTTGAAGCCTTCTTAGTCGAATGTGGTATCTCTGTCTGTAGACAAATCAGTGTGGCCGTGGCCTTTGTGTAAGAGCTGTTACCTCATTTTTCCGGAAAAATAAGTGTAATAATAGAGCAACGAATTGTCGTGAAGTTTTAAATGCAACTTGGACAAATGCTACTGAAACCTGTCTTTTCGTAAAAGAAGTGTATGACGAAGACTGTTTATAATATACGCGAGTTTCTGGGTGGGTCAAGCGTTTCCATGATGGCCAAGATAACTTCGAAGATGACTCACGCCCGTAACGCCCTTCAACATCAGAAACGGATGAAAAGATCGAAAAAGAACGAAATCTGACAGTCGATTGAGTATTCGATCGATTGCTGAAACTGTAGGAATTGACAAAGAATGCGTAAGGCAAATGTTACATAACCAGTTTAACACGAAAATGTGAGTACGAAACTGGCTTCGAAAGTTCCAACGATCGAACAAAAAGAAGCTCGTGAAAATTTTATACTGACATTTTGAATACCACTGCATATGACCCTAATTTTCTGGTAAGAGTGATCCAGAAGCTAAGCTCCTGTCTATGTATTGTAAGAGTCCAACTTCACTGAGAGAAGAAAGAGCAAGAATGAGCAAATCAAGATTCGAAGTGATGTTGGTCGTTTTCATTTCGATATTCATGGAATTGTGTGTCTTCACTGAGTTTCTGAATGGCTAACTATTAGTCAATAGCTCTGTCAGAAAATAAGAAAAACAACGTCCCGAACTGCGGACGAACAAGTCATGGGTTTTGCATCCAGACACCGCATCAGCTCATACCGCATTGTCTGTTGAGAGATTTATAGCGAAGTACAGCATCCCAGTGTTAGACCACCCCACTTTATTCGCCTGAACTTGCACCATGTATCTTTTTATTCCCCAAAGTCAAATCGGCATTAAAAGGAACAAAATTTCAGTCCGTTGAAGCAGTGAGAAAAAATGCGGCACGCGTCATGTAGGAGCACACAGACGAAGACTTTCAGCACCGTTTCCATCACTGGATAATTCGCCTGGCGCGTGTTAGGGATATAGGAGGGGATTATGCTGAGAGTGACAATAACTAAATATGTATGTTTTTCAAATACATTGTTTCAATGCAATAGTACCATTATTTAATAACTACCCCTCGTAATAGTGCGTTGTTACTGTTTATTTTAACCAACTCAGTATGTGTTGCAACGTTGTTCCTCTTCAAATCCAGGAAACGAATTACCACACGATACTATACTTTATCAATAGGCTATTTAATTAAATGGTTACTCTAGTGACGTGCAATGATACTGTGTCGCGAGGATTTCACTGTGTATCGAGATCGCAGGTATGTACCTGTAAACAAACAAAAAATTTATTATGCAGCTTTACTTTTTATGGATGGAAATTAAAATTATGTGAGTGCCCCTTGTATTTTGAGCACTTAAAGTGGCTAAATTCTTAATCCAGCTGTACTTGCTTTAGGGAATAACGGGATACACATCACGATTGTCATCCAGATTTAGGTTGCCCCTGGTTTCCCAAAATCGCTTAAAAGGAATGGCTCGACTGACAGCGCCACGTACAATATAAAGTCCCATCCTAATTTAGTCTGAGTGTGTACATTATCTAACGATCTGTCCTTCGACGGAACCCTAAACCATAACTTTCATCCTGTACTTCGTTCACATTTTGATGAAACGTAAATCGGATCGCACTGCGCGTATCCTTGCGTTTCCTTGTAAGGATTTTCCGTGATTTCGTCCAGTCACTTCAAATTTTCTTCTCATAATATGGAACTGAAGTCATATATTATAAACGACCAGTAAACACCCGATTCCTTAAAGAATCCTACTCTCGTGTATAAAACAGCTTCAAATTTCTGATTACTTTACAAATGAGTCAAATGCCTCCTCTATGTGTTAAATATTTCACGTTAAGCGAGTAAGCGTGAAAAATGTTTAGAAAAAGTTTAAAGTTAGACGTCACTAAATGCTCTCATTATCAAACACTGGATGAGTATAGTCTGAGTAATTTGCACTCCATTTTAAGCAAAAGCCAATTTTTCAACCATCTCAATTTGTATGACGTCATATCTCCTGAACAATGTGAAGTACAATGAAATAATTTCGCAGGTATATACAATGGCGTATGTCGACACCGTCTGCAGAACGTTTTGTAAGTAGAGTTAGAGTTAAAGGAGTTACAAATTAAACCGTCATGCCTTATGCGGTAGTTTTACTGTAAGCGTGCCGGTAGTTTTACAGCGAAAATGTAGCAAGCGAAAACCTTTCCTTCCTTTCACCATTTTGTGGGCGTGTCAGCGAGAAAAAGTTATGTAAAGGGTTAAAATAATGTGAAATGTTTGTTGCGAGTCACTGAGTGGTCGCATTCTCAAACAGTGGATGCACATAGTTCGGGTATTTGCACGTGGTCAGTTTCGCTGTCTGAAGACATACCTGTACACAGTTTCTAACTGTAATATTTGTTACACTCTGTTAAACTTTCAGCGTAAGGTTAAACCTCTTAATGTGTAGATTATGACCACAATTTTAATTTTTACGTTTGGTCATCAGTTATATTAAATACTGAGAATCAAATTTTTGCTGCTCCTGGAAGCCGTTAGAAAAGCACCCTGCGGTTGGAACTGTGCACCACGAATCATGAACTGATAACCATGTTAGCTATTTAATAATATAGATAATAAAGCTCTTTAGTACAGTGAAATTAAGAGTGCAGTTCTGAAATGTGAAATTGTTGCTGCAATTCGTGTATAATTAATTAATTGCATTACTTTTAAATGTTTATTCTGGAGTATAAGAACTGCCTAATAAGTTTATGACGCCACAAATGTCAGTTTTACTTTTTATTCGCTTAACGCTTTTATCTTAGTATGATCTAATCTGACTACAAAAGAAAATGTTGACAGAATCTGCGCTGTGTAATATGTGTTGCCCGCCCGGTTAGCCCTGCGGTCTAACGCACAGCTTTCCGGATTGGGAAGGAGCGCCTGGTCCCCGGCACGAATCCGCCCGGCGGACTTGTGTCGAGGTCCGGTGAGCCGGCCAGTTTGTGGATGGTTTTTAGCCGGTTTTCCATCTGCCCCGGCGAATTCGGGCTGGTTCCCCTTATTCCGCCTCAGTTACACTATGTCGACGATTGCTGCGCAAACAAGTTCTCCACGTACGCGTACACCACCATTACTCTACCACGCAAACATAGGGGTTACACTCGTCTGGTGTGGGATGTTCCCTGGGGAGGGGGGGGGGGGTCCACAGTTGGCCGAACCGCACAATAGCCCTGAAAGAGTGGTTGGGTGTTGGGTTGCGGAGGGGTGAAGTTGCCTGTGGTAGTCGTCGTGGGGTTGTGAACCACTGCGGCTGCGGCGGGGACGGAGCCTCTCCGTCGTTTCCATGCCCCCGGTTAACATACAAAGCAATACAATACGATACAATACAATACGTGTTAATGAGCAATGAATCGTATAGCCTTTAATATAATGTTTGTTTTTCGGCCTTTACGCTTTAACTGACTGTTTCCAGAGCATGCCAATAAACGTGTTCTGTTTTATCTCCATCGTGGGGGCAAAAAGTGGTTGAGTGCGTCGCTCCTTACAAGGCTACATCACTGTATATTTTCGTTGCAGTAATTTTTGTGGGAAGATGATTACATTAAAGAAGAATCCCACGATTAGTTGGTTTTCACTTTGCTTCTCGGTACCAACAGTTAACGTACAAAAGTGGAACAGATTTCACAGCCTTGATCAGTCATGTTAGACATTTCGTCGAATATTGAAATAACTTCTGTACTAGTTTAATTATGTTGCTTGTAATACTCCTGTCATTCTTGTACTCTCGACATCCTGTTCCACATTCCCACATCCATACATATCCAACTCTAATCCTTCAGCCAGGTTCCTCTATCTGCGTTACAGGCCGTGGTCAAGTGAACAGAACGCTGAGTTTGACAGCAATAAAATATAAGTGTCTTTCACATAATCGTCAGAGGAGCGCAATTCTCTTCTGAACAATTCACTTTATTTACAGTGCTTTTGTAATCAAACAGCCACATCAAAGAGGCACTGAATTCAGGTAAAATTCAGATATTCATTTTCATATAAAGAATTTTAGTCATCTGTGCATTAGGAAAAACGTGTCCGAGGATATAGTCACCTTACATCATATGATGGTAAGAAGTGACTCATAACGATCAATATGTAGCGAAACGATGCATAAGACAAGAAAACTGGCTTCTTCAAAAAAAGAAAAGAAAGAAACATTGGCCCGCCTGAATATGAGGTTGGGAATCCTAGAAACGGGTTATGGAAGAAAATGAAAGTGACTAACACAAACTATCGTTTTTGTTTTTATTTTGTATAAAAAAAGCTGCAGTTTCCTACTCAACACTGAAATGGGTGAAATAAGATTATGTGGTCACCTGCCTCTCTATAATTTAATACATGAACTGAATGACATTGAAGATTGGAATAATATCACAACAAGCCCTCGTTTTACCGTTTACGAGTTCTACGGTTTTGTCACTCGGAAATTACGATTTTTTATTCAAAAATTTTCAAATGTTCAAATGAGTGTGAAATCTTATGGGACATAACTGCTAAGGTCATCAGTCCCTAAGCTTACACACTACTTAACCCAAATTATCCTAAGGATAAACACACACAAACCCATGCCCGAGGGAGGACTCGACCCTCCGCCGGGACCAGCCGATTTTTAATTCACTACTCTATATTATGGTATCACATACAGCAAGTTGCACTTAAAATCGCTGAACGAGGGTGTAGAAGGTTGTCCACGACAACAGGCAATGAGCATTTGGTGGTTTATACTGGACTTATTGGGGACTATTTGATCTTCGTAACCTGAGCTTCACCTGTGGCTCTACAGCTGAATTTCCTGATTCTGTGGTTCGTCGAGACCGATGCATCAGTAAGACTATGCTGGACTACAAAGTGATCAAGCAGAACAGTTTCGTGTTTAGAGTAATGTAATATTCGAATCATACACTTTTTTTACTTGAGTAACCAAAAGGTTCTGCTCTCCTCGTCGAGTTACGGATAGCCAGCAGGAGAAATAGAATTTGACCAGCCCCGATGAGCATGCGTGCTAAAGCGCCGCGTGCAGGACGGGGAAATGCTCGACCCAGAATCGGATCCGCCAGTCGGCTTAACAACGAGAGTCAGTGTGCCGATCATGTGGTTTTTAGGCGGTTTCCCACCACCAATTAGGTGAATATCGGGCTGGTACCCAAGTCGCGCCTCAGTATGATTCGCACACATTTAGCAAACTATCGCTCTCTTTGCCAAGGATAACACTGCACACAGACAGTTGAAGTACACATACTCCTTTCAGGGGTGTGTGCGTGGGGGGGGGGGGGCATTAATAACCAATCCTAGCATGCGCCGATGCGGGATAACGGCACAAGAAAATGATGGTAAGTAAATTAATACCCGTACTCCAGAAAGAGCAGCATTTTGTAAAAGCACTGTTACGTCAGCGCTGCCCTGCCGTAGAGGAGCAAGTCTGAACAGCCGAGGCGCGAGTTACATCGCCGGCCGCCTCTGGGAAAAGTGAAGGGACCGCGGCGGCCTGAAAGTGCCCATTCACGGCGGCCACAAAGATTAAGCTGTAAGCCGTTACCACGCGTAACGCGCCTCGCGGCACTTAACAAACTCTGTTGTTCCCGTGCTCGCACCGGCGCTGGCCCTGGCGGGAACCAAGTGGCGACGTCTGTCGCACAGCTCTTCACCCCCACGTCTCCCGATGCGGAAATACCTGTTGGACAGCAGCAGCGAGGCTACAAAATATCTCTTGTTCAAAACACAGGTGAGGAAGCGTCATGCTACTGGACGCCAACCCATCGGCCACAAACCACCGGCCTGTAATTAACAGAAATTGTGTGACCACGCCCGTAATCAACAGCAATTCCATGACCTGTTCGTGTGAGGCAGTGAATCCTAGCGTTCCTGTGAGAATGTCATCGTAGCACTTGTATCATATCTGCACTTCATTTTAACTTCCAAATGTGCCAACTCCCAGAGTTTGACTAAGATAATCTTTCATGAACACATAATTCTGACGATCTATTTCTGGCAAATGTATACCAAGCAGTCACTGTCTTCTGTTTACCTTTGTATTGCAACGGATCCTGAAGAGTTCTGAGCCGCCAGTAGGTCTTCGATAGTTGTGCTCGTCTATTGCGGTTGGGTGGTTGATATCGGGGAGCGGACCAAACAGCGAGGTCGTCGTCCCATCGGGTTAGGAGAGGATAGGGAAGAAAGTCGGTCGTGCCCTTTCAAAGGACCATAGGGCATTTGCCTGAAGCGATTTAGGAAATCATGGAAAACCTAATAAGGATGGCCGGACGCGGTTTTGAACCGTCGTCCTCCTGAATGTGTAAAGACACTGGTGTCTTTATCACTGCCCCACCTCTCTCGGCCATCTATTGCAACTTCAACAAGACGAAATTATCAGTCCTCCTTCAGCTGGTGAATCAATGCCAACAGTCCAAACTCTAGAGTACCGACTGTCCTGAGACCATACGAAGTTCATGGGGAACCTTCGTTCGAGATACACAGTACCGGAAGAAATATAGTGATAGAGGGAGGATACCGTCATAGAGAACAGTTTTCTCAAATTAAATGACGTGTTCTACAGAAGTGACTGCAGAGCTCTCTACATCGGAAAGAAAATACTGTACGACGGGAACTGCGAAAACGAAACAATATTTGTAGTATTGGTTCCAATGGCTCTTAACTTCTGAGGTCATCAGTCAATATTCAAATGGCTCTGAGCACTATGGGACTTAAGAGGTCATCAGTCCCCTTAAACCTAACTAACCTAAGGACATCACACACATCCATGCCCGAGGCAGGATTCGAACCTGCGACCGTAGCGGTTGCACGGTTCCAGACTGTAGTGCCTAGAACCGCTCGGCCACTCCGGCCGGCTGTAGTATTACTGTCGCTGACTTCTAAG
This sequence comes from Schistocerca cancellata, assembly GCF_023864275.1. Taxonomy (NCBI): domain Eukaryota; kingdom Metazoa; phylum Arthropoda; class Insecta; order Orthoptera; family Acrididae; genus Schistocerca; species Schistocerca cancellata. The sequence goes on from NC_064631.1 coordinate 216,712,105, forward strand.
CCAGATAATTCAGAGAAGTGAGTGCAAAGCTCCAGGTGCGTGGATGTGGACTAAAGATGTAGGCAATTTATCATGGATACATTTAATGCGGACCAACGAGTATCCATTTACGAAGCATCCTAAGGCAAAACCTGTGTATGCGTGGGTAACAACAGGTGAATTGCACGGCCCAAACTGTCCGTATCCAACGCTGTAGCTTTGTGGAGGTTCTCTGATATAAGGGGCGGTCAAAAAGTTTCTGTTTGAGGCCACTGCGACTCAGTCTCGAGTGTATAAGCACCGACTAATAGGCAAGGTATAAGTGTGACATTCGTGTGTTTCCGACGTGCGTGCGGTAAATACGAAAACTTGAACTATGGGGACATTATTACCAAATACGTCCAAACAAGACAAAAGTGCTGTTATTCTCTTCTTGGCTGCCGAAGAGCAAACACCGGTAGATATCCATCGGAGAATGACGAATGTGTATGGGGTAGCATGTGTGTAGAAAACCCCCTTTGTGGTATGTTGCGCCAAGTTCCGTTGCTGAAACCTGCCTCCCCATATCAAAAATGTCGTAATGCAAAAATTACGCCAACTCATGTGGAATAAACTCGAGCACTCGCCCTATAGTCCTGATTATTACGCTTTAGGTCCCTTCCAATGGTTCCAATGGCTCTGAGCCCTATGGGACTTAACATCTGAGGTCATCAGTCCCCTAGAACTTAGAACTACTTCAACCTAACTAATCTAAGGACATCACAATCATCCATGCCCGGGGCAGGGGCGAACCAGCGACCATAGCAGCAGCGCGGTTCCAGATTGAAGCGCCTAGAACCGATCGGCCACAGGGGCCGGCTTTAGGTCCCTTAAAAAAGGCCTTGAAGGTCAACGATCCCTGTCGGACGACGATGTGCAGCAGGTAGTTAACAGACTTCTTCACGCAGCCTGACACGGTCTTTTCACAAAAGGGTGTCGTCAACCCGGTGTGTCAGTGGGATGTTTGCCTGAAGCTCACGGCTATTTTGACTGACTGGCATACCGACTATGGACTGTACGGTCTTCGAACTGAAACTTTTTGATCACTGCTTATAGTTTATTCAACATATATACATATATTCACTGTCGGCCCTGTGTTGATACTGGACGGAAAGGTATCTGGTAGTCTATGAACCGATTATAGATGACCGCGATCATTCAGTGTTCCTAACAGGGGATGTGAAAAGGATAGGATGTGAAGCCTAGGATGTCAATGTCTCCACTCATACGTCTACGACAGTTTGTCTTTTGTGGCACATGTAAATTCCAAATTTATGCATTACCGAGGCAGTGTCCTCTTTATTGGAAATAGATCCCTGCTACCCTCGCCCAGCATCTCTCAAGAAACTGGACTCACCATATTTGTGTAAAATAGTGTAAAATAGCTTTGACCACAAAAGGATTAAAAAGAGACATGCCTAGGTTGAACTTACATACAGTGGAAATTATTGAAGTGCAGCCGCAGGAAAAAAGGATTTTGGTCAGACGAATGATGGGTTGTTAATACTGAAACAAACATGTGTAATTGAGGAGTAGGTCTAATAATGCATAAGAAAATACGAATCCAGGTGAACTGCTATGAACAGCTTTGTGAACCCATTATCGTAGCCAAGACAGACACAAATCCAACACACACTAAAGAAGTATATGTTTATATGCTTAGTAGGTCCGCAGATGATAAAGATATTGAAAAATGTGTGATGACACAAAAAATTATTTAGATAGATAAAGGAAACAAAAACTTAAATTTGAGGAAGGGGGCTGAAAAGGAAGAGATGAAAGTGATTTAATCCTTGCCAATACTTGGTTTGAGAATCATTATATTCCGAAAATGTTAGAGACTAACTGTGAATGATACCGATCAGTCAGTTTAATAAGAGATGATTACAAAACAGTGAATGGAACTATTTACAGATGAAGGGGAAAGCTGCTGCAACAGAACTTCAAGGAACATCAACTTTGGTTTCGGACAAATGTAGGCATTCCCACATTTATAACATTTGTAGAGTTAGATAAAGCTTTTGACGACGCTGACTGGACTCTCTTCGAAATACTGAAGATAGCAGGGGTAAAACACAGAGAGCAAGAGGCTATTTCCTACTTGAACAGAAACGAGACGCCTGTTATAAGAGTCGATGGGCGTTAAAAGGGAAGCAGTTATCGAGAAATGAGCGAGACAGGATGATATTGAGCAAGCAGTAATGGAAATCAAGGATAAATTTGGTAACAGTTCTAACGTTTACGGAGAAAGAAGAAACACTTTGAGGTTTGCCGATGATTTTGTAAGTCTGTCAGGCACGACAAAGAACACCGAAAAGAAGTTGAGCGGTGTGAATAGAGTTTCGAAAAGAATTTGTAAGATGAAGATTAACAAAACAATGGTAAAGGAATGCAGTCGAACATAATTGGTTGAGGTTGAGTGGATTGGATTCGCAAATAAGAACTGTAAGTAGTATATGGGTTTTGTTAATGGACAGCAAAATAGCTGACGATGACAAAAGTAGAGAAGATATAAAGTACAGATTGGCAATAGCAGGAGAGGCATTTTTGAAAAGACAAATTTGTTCACATCTAAGATAAGTTTAAATAGTGGAAAGTATAATTCGAAGCTATTTGTATGGAGTGAAGCATTGTATGGATTGATACGTGGGCGATAAATAGTTCAGACAAGATGAGAACAGAAGATTTTGAAATACATGGTGATCAAAAAGTCAGAATAAATTTGAAAACTTAATAAAGGACGGAATACTGTAGATCGAGAGGTAAAAATGGACACATATGTTTGGAATGACATGGGGTTTATTAGAACCCAAAAAAAAAGTATTGCTAGACGCGTGAAAGATCTCTTGCACGCGTCGTTTGGTGATGATCGTGTGCTCTGCCGCCACTTTCGTCATGCTTGGTCTCCCAGATCCTCAGACCTCAGTCCGTGCGATTATTGGCTTTGCGGTTACCTGAAGTCGCAAGTGTATCGTGATCGACCAACACCTCTAGGGATGCTGAAAGACAACATCCGACGCCAATGCCTCGCCATAACTCCGGACATGCTTTACAGTGCTGTTCACAACATTATTCCTCAACTACAGCTATTGTTGAGGTATGATGGTGGACATATTGAGCATTTCCTGTAAAGAACATCATCTTTGCTTTGTCTTACTTTGTTATGCTAATTATTGCTATTCTGATCAGATGAAGCTCCATCTGTCGGACATTTTTTCAACGTTTGTATTTTTTGGTTCTAATAAAATCCCACATCATTCCAAGCATGTGTGTCAATTTGTACCTCTCTATCTACATTATTCCGTGATTTATTCAGTTTTCAAATTTATACTGACTTTTTGATCACCCGGTATAATGATACATCAGAATGGTGAATATTAGCTAAGGGGGTCAGATAACTAATGAGGGGTACTGTATTGAATTGAAAAAGAAATTTATGGAACAATTTGATTAGAAGAAGAGGAAGGTTGACAAGACACATTCTGGGGCATGAAGACATCGTCAGTTTGGTAATGGAGAGATGTGTGTATTTTGTGGACTGAGACTGTGCTTGAGTACAAGAAGTAGTTTCAAATGTAGGCTGCAGCAGTTACGCAGTGATGAAGATGCTTTCACAGGATCGTTTTGCGTAGAGAACAGCATCAACGCGGTCCTCGGGTTGTAGACCACAAAAACAGCATCGATCACCAGGAGATTTCAAGACGTTGAGAAAGATGGTTCAAATGGCTCGAGCACTATGGGAATTAACATCTGAGGTCATCAGTCCCCTAGAACTTAGAACTACTTAAACCTAACTAACCTAAGGACATCACACACATCCAGACCCGAGGCAGGATTCGAACCTGCGACCGTAGCGGTCGCCCAGTTCCGGACTGAAGCGCCTAGAACCGCTCGGTGGGAAAGATGGCCAAACGCCTTTCTACGTGGGTGTTCGTGTTACTTTTCCCACCTTTGGCCATGACCGAGATAACTACAGCTTTGTCAGTGCGGGGCAGTGGCTCGCACAGCCGGAAGCTGGCCGCGATTGTTGGTCTGGTGAGGGCGCGTGGTCGGGAGTAGATGAGGCCGCCGTGAAAGCGGCGGCGGCCGGCCGGACCACCTGCGCGCTGCGTGCGGCGGCGGATTCCTGGCGGCAGATAGTACGGCCAGGTGCTAATGAAATGCTCGTGCGGCTCCATTAAGGCGGGACGGCTCACTTCCGCGAGGTCTGCCATAAAGCGGCCGCAGGTAGCAGCGAGCAGCGTGCTCCGTGCTCCGCTCCCACGCGCCGCACTCTCTAAAACGCTTCACCCTCTCCTCTCTCTCGGCCTCATCACGCACCCAACGGCATTCGCAGTCATGAATCAGGTCTAGTATCGTGCAGTGCTTACAACTTTTCCTTACCATACGTTACTTTAAGTAATGCACATTTCAGATCAACATTTTTGTGCTATTTCTGCGGTCCCATAGACCTGTATGCACGATCAATTCACGATCAATTTTTTTAAAAGTCGCGTCTTTAGCTTCTGCTTCTTCTTTTTCTCTTTCTCTTTCTCTTTCTCTTCTTGCCACTCTCTCTCCCTCACTTTCTCTCATACTACTCATTTTTCTCCCCAACTTAACCTTATTCTCCCATTCGGGGGGATGACGGTTCAATCCCGCGTCCGGCCATCCTGAGTTATGTTTTCCGTGATATCCCTAAATCGCTCCAGGCAAATGCCGGGATGGTTCCTTTGAAAGGGCACCGCCGACTTCCTTCCCCGTCCTTCCCTAATCCAATGAGACCGATGACCTCGCTGTCTGGTCTCCTTCCCCAAACAACCAAATCCAAACCAAATCCTTATTGTCCTCATTCCTACCCCCTCGGCCTCGTTTCCTAGTCATCTGTCTCTTCCTGTCTCCTCCCTTTGCTTCTTTCTCTTTTTTTTCTCCGCCTTACCCTTCTTCTCCTCACTCCTATCCTCTTCGTCCCACTGCATCCGAGTCATATGTCTCCCCTCTTTCATAATTGTTTCCTCCATTTTTTCCTTCCGCCTCACTCCTGCCCTCTTCGTCCAGCTCCATCTCCTTGTCCTCCTGCTAGCTATCTGTATCCTCCTCGTATTTCTCTCTCCCTCTCTCTCTCCCTCCCCTTCCTCCTCTCTCTCTCTCTCTCTCTCTCTCTCTCTCTCTCTATCTCTATCTACCTACCTACCTATCTATCTATCTGTCTATCTCTCTCTCTATCTCTATCTCTTTCTCTTATTTTTCTTCATGTACACTTCTGCCTCTCCTCTTTGTCTCTCATATATAATTATTCTTACATTTCAATGTGATCGACAGCACAATCGACAGAGCAAGTGATGGAAGATGATTGTTCAACATTTAGCATGTAGTACATTATAGCTTAAACAATGCTGGCTTTTATGGGTTTTACTTGTGTCCTCACTAATTCAGTTTTATGGTCTTTAGACCGTGGTCCAAGGCAAACTTCTGTGCGTAACATTCCGCCTCCTAATGCTGGAGACATTATCGGAGGCTATAAAAACTTAAATAGCAATTTCAGGCCGAGTTTAAGTATTTAGAACTTCTGATGAGTCTCCGGTATTTGGAGAGGAAACTTAGGTACGGAACAGTGGTTTGAACCAAAGCCTAATGCTGCCAAAAAACAAAAAAAAAAACAAAAAAAAAAAGACCACTAGTGACTGTGACTGGAGCTTAGCACCTATGAAACAATACTGCAGTGAAGTCATACTGCCGCGCGGGATTAGCCGAGTGGTCTAGGGCGCTGCAGTCATGGTCTGTGCGGGCGGCTGCTCCCGGCGGAGGTTCGAGTCCTCCCTCGGACATGGGTGCGCGTGTTTGTCCTTAGGATAATTTAAGCTTAGGGGTCTGATGACCTTAGCAGTTAAGTCCCATAAGATTTCACACACATTTGAACTTTTTTTTTTCTTTTTCAAGTCATACTATTGATCTCCCTTCCTACGTGAGTTGCTAATAGCCACAGATATTAACGTCCAGACATACAATCGAATAAAATTTGTGATGCTTAAGGTTGTAAGATCAATCATACGTCAAGATCCATGATGTTAAGTTGTTCCTATAGTCATCAGTTCGGCTTTCCATTCTTGTACAATCTATGGCATTCGTTTCCTCTCTGAGAATCTTCATCATTCATTTTTCTCGTTGATCTCAGCATGTACTTCAACATACACCATCTGATAAAAAGTGTTTGGATACATCTGTGTAATGCGGAACTGACCACTAGATGTCACGTGAGGCGGGCCCGCTAGTATAGAAGCAGAGGGTATTATTGGGCGGTCAGTAGAGGAGCAGTAACAAATGGTTCAAATGGCTCTAAGCACTATGGGACTTAACATCTGAGGTCATCGGTCCCCTAGAACTTAGAACTACTTAAACCTATGGACATCATACACATCCATGCCCGAGGCAGGATTCGAACCTGCGACGGTAGCGGCAGCGCGGTTCCGGACAGAAGCGCCTAGAACCGCTCGTCCACACCGGCCGGCAAGCAGTAACAGCAGAATGTGTTGTTCGGGAGAGCTTAGGACTTCGAACATAGTTGTCACCTGAGTAACAAATCAATCAAGGACATTTCAGCCCTTCGAAAGCTGCCCAAGTCGATTGTTGATGATGTGTTTGTGAAATGGAAAAGCAAAGAAACAACCTCTGCTAAACAAAGACCATGCAGACCTCAAGTGATGACGGACAGGAGCCGTCGAACGGAGGGTGGTTGTAAAAAGTCGCATGAAATCAGCGGTATAGATCACTCGTGAGTTCCAAAGAGATACAAGCAGACCAATTAGCACAATGACTGTGCGTAAGGAGTTAAAAACAATCTGGTATAATGTTCGAGCAACCCATCAGAAGCTTGAAGCGGTGTAAAGAACAACGAAATTGAACAGTGGATGACGGAAAACGAGCGGGCTGGAATGATAAGTACGCTGTAACATGGGGCAACCCGATGGAAGGGTTTGAGAACGTTACGTGCTACTATATTTAGTGTCAATAGTGGAGGGAGCAGGAGGTGGCGTTAACGGTATGGGGGTGTTTTTCGAGATTAAGGTGTGGTCCCCTTAAGCTTAATAAAACGCTAAATTCGGATGGATATGAAGATATTTTACAGCATTATGTATTGCGTACAGAAGAAGAACAAGTTGGGGATGATAACTGATTGTATTCCCATAAGAATGCACCTTATCGTAAAGCAGTGTCTGTGAGGCAATGGTTTGTGGACAATACCATTCCTGAAATGGAGTGCCCTGCTCAGAGTTCCGACCTGAACCAATGGCACAACTTTGGGATGAGTTAGAAAGTCAAATTCGCTCCAGACCGTAGCGTCAAACGTCACTACTTTCTCTGTTTTCAGCTCTTGAGGAAGAATGGACTGCCATTCTTTCACAGACATTGACACCCTCACTGAAAGTGTACTCAGCACATTTAAAGCCGTCATAAAGGCGAAGGGTGGACACAACACCATATAAATGGTCACTAATAAATGTCCAGATACTTTTCATGCGATAGTATGTACTGCAAGCTCAATATTTATGATTCTTAGATTGCCTGAGAGAGTGGTACTTAAACGTTGAATTAAGTTGGTTTATTTATTTTACCTTACCTGAAATGACAAAAAAACTGTATAAACTGATCTATCATACGTAAACGATCGTAAGAGAATTTATTGATGCCTCTTCTCTCACACGATCCAACATCCTCTCCTAAAACTCTACTGTACGAATTATTTGCGAGTTTCTGTCCTGTGCCATATTTTATTTTTTACAATCGAGACGACGCCTGTTGCGAAGCATTCGTTAGACTTTCGTGCTACTACATCCTAATGCAATACATATGTTGGATGTCTGCAACTTCCTGAAACGAGTAAAACTCTATATTTGACAACGAACTGTAAACAGTGCTAAACTGCACCAGGGACAGATTATAGATGACTGATAATTATTTTTGTATGTGGTACCAACTGCGCAAATCAGGCAGGCTGTTATTTGGTGTGAAACATACGCAGTTCATAAACACGCGACTTTCACGCAAATTTCATTGGAGACTTCCTACCGCTTGAAAAATTTATTTGCGACAATTAGTAACGTTTCTCAACATTGTCAGTTTAGGAGCTTCTGTCAGTTGTGTAAAGCTAATCCTAAAGGCTTCCTAAAGGCTTGTGATTCCAAGTATAATTATATAGTAGTCTAAATTTTGCAAGTAAACGTGAACAGCCAAAATGCCAAGCCTGATCCTCTCACCACTTTCTAGGCCCAAAAAATGGTTCAAATGGCTCTGAGCACTATGGGACTTAACTGCTGAGGTCATCAGTCCCCTAGAACGTAGAACTACTGAAACCTAACTAACCTAAGGACATCACACACATCCATGCCCGAGGTAGGATTCGAACCTGCGACCGTAGCGGTCGCGCTGTTACAGACTGTAGCGCCTAGAACTGCTCGGCCACTCCGGCCGCCTTTCTAGGTCCATGTAAGACACTTACTCGTCCGTACGTATTGAGAAAACACCGGAAAATTGAAAAGGACTCACTCTTTTAGCGAAGAACGGAACAACTGCAGCCTCAAGGAAGCGCCTCGGACAAAAAAATAATCCCGCAAGAGACATCACGCTAATACCCTCCTAATGGTCTCAGATCGACGAGGAAGAGAGTTTGTTCAGTGGCATACCCAACTGGAGCCATTCATTGATGATTAGATCCAGTAAACCTAGCAAATTGTGGTGTTGTTTATTGCTACGTTCTAGTCGCTGTTCTAAATAGTTCCAGACTTTTCTGTGGGATTAAATCGGGTGATCTGGCAGCAGAGCCGAAGTGTGATTGAGTGCGTGAACATTCATTAAATCAGGACTCCCTGCGGCAGCCTTGTGTTGTCATCTTGGGAGCGTCCATAGCATGAAGATACAGAGGAAAGGGCAGCACTTGGCTACCTAAGACGCTGAAACATCCTATTACAGTTTCACGATAACTTGAATGAGTGTGCATAAGTCATGGTAGAAAAACATATCTAAAACATCACAGAACCATCTCTAATCATAAGTATAACCTCCACACACTGCAGGTTAACTGTCTTATTGGGATTTTGGTTTTTTCGACGCCTTACATCATCTCAGCATTTGAAAAGAGCAAAATCGCGACTCGTAGGACAACACTGATACCCACACTGGTTGAGATGGATCTTCAGTCATAGAAGCAGTAATTCCTGTTTGGAGCTGACTGTTGTCAACAAGATGTGACGCCCATCTCTGACCCCTGTCGGACAAGATATTTTATGGGCACTATTCTTACGTTTTTTACATGATAGCGAGTGGTACACCGTTTCTCGTCGACCTGTTGGCCAGTCTGTGTTTACACACCATCAAATCGGTCAGTTCCGTTCACAATCTGGTCTTTGGAATGCCCAAAACCGATAGTTTCTTTCTACATTTCTGTCACTTCTCCATGTCGACCCATCTTACTGCAGTGATAGCATACAACCGACTAGCACATACATACCACGTCACTGGCATGCCTTACGTCGGCGGAGGAGGATCACGTGAACGCCTGCTACCAGTTCTACATCATCTACAGAGCTCAAAAGGACTATTGTGCTCTTTTAAATGGGTACCTAGTAAATATGCGTAGATCTATAGTTAAGGTGGCTAGGTGGTATAAAAAGTCACACAGCAGATGAAGAATGACTTTAATCATCGCGAAGTATGCGTTTCAGAATTATTTCATCTTCGGAAATCTAAGTCCAAAGGTTGCTCTCGGACTAGAGCGTTACCAGTTGCGTACGTAACATGAGATGACAGACCACCGTGTACCTAGTACAGGAGTATCTACTATTCTGCGCATGTTGCTCACTACAGCAACGGTTTGTGATGCACTTTGCTTCTTGTTTCAGTATTTGTGGTAGAGTAATTAGCAGTAATAAAGCGTAACTGCTTGTATTATATAAAAGACCGACATGATCGTTACAAGTGAATGATATTTCTGATAACAGCGCAAAATTTTTTATAAATGTTTAAGATATCATCTCAAAACAAAATACTTCATGGCAAACTCATACACTGTCTTCTAGCTACGTGTGAACAATGAACGCTGTGATACACAGTGCGGAAGTCAGTGAAAGAAGGTTGTTTTAGCACCTGTAAATAAAATTTACGGAAAGTACTGTAGATAAATTGATACCTGTCCAAATGTTTAAGCAATAGCCATCACATTAATATTGGGACTTTCAAAGAAAGTAAGTCATTTGAAGCGCTGCATCCATAATCCTAAAAGAAATTAAAATCGTTCCTTCATTTCAGCTATAAAAGAGGAAAAGCTTTACTGTTAGCTTCTCTTCACCCCAAAGCAAGTAATAAAGGACAGTTTTACTCATCCCGTTAGCTTCAAAATTGGTGTGATGTAAAGAGAAAAAGATTTTAAGAAATAAGTAAAAGGAAGATTGTATACTTATATTACAAAGTGCATAGGATCCAGCATCAGCCCTTGTGGAACACCACTGTAATATTTATCTCCTAGTAGATATTCAAAGAAAACCCGAGAGCGTTTTTGCCAGCAGTGAATGTATACAGGGAGGGCTCAGGGCTACGCTGCCGCCGTTGAAGAAAGAAAGTCGGAGGGTGACTTTAGTGGGGGAGAGATTGTGCGGAGGACTCGGCTGGAGGCGGCGCCGCCCTTTCCGGCAAGTGTAAAACATTCTCTTAGAGCGGAGCGCGGGGGCGGCTGCCGGCCCGGATATCACGGCGGCGCCTGAGATCGCTTTATTGCCGGGCCCTGCGCGGCAGCTGGGCTCGGCCTGGGCGGCACATCGATAAAAGCCGGGCCGCCTCCACCCCAGCCGCCCCCGCCGCCCCCGAGCACTCGATACAGTAGCTGCCGCCGCCGCGCCCTGGGCCGGATCAGCCGCGTAATTTACTACCGACTCGCCAGCGCCACCAGCCAGGCGCCTCGCTGCCCTCCACCATTTCTCCTTTACGGAACAACGATAGAATAAACTTCCGTCGCTTTATTACGTCGCCAGAACGTCCCCCGCCCCTCCCCCTGTGTTCGTTCCCACTGGTAACGGCGACGTCGTAACTCGAAGATGGCTGCGCCGTGCAGAAGGGAACTGTTTCTTGTTCTCAGTTCGGCTGCAGCCCTTAGGAGGACGTATACGGTAGTGTCGTTTTAGTGTACCTTTCCCATGCTGATAGGGGTAGGTTGCCTGAGGAGTATTGGGGATCAGTTCACATTCTTCAATTGTGATATGGCAGATCACCACAGTACAGACGAGATATTCGTTGAAGCTCAGCAATATTTTCATAATGTTGGCGGAAAACCACGGGAACTGCAGTACTGTCCAGTGGTAATGGGATGGGGGGGGGGGGGCGTGGAGCGAAATAGGATCGGAAAATGTTTATAAGAATTACGCGGAATTTACCGTTGTTAATGAACAGGAAAAGTGCCCATCACAGAAAATCCTGGAAATTGTGTTTTTGATCTAAGGCAAAAAAAAAGAAAAAATTAAAATTAAAAACCTACGCACCTTAAGGAGTTACGCAAGTTCGTCACAAATTGCATTTCATACAGAGATCGACTGAAAACTGAAAATGAGTGGATCAATATGTGACACTGTTCCACAAATCCACCATGCAGCCGGCCGGTGTGGCCGTGCAGTTCTAGGCGCTTCAGTTTGGAACCGCGTGACCGCTACGGCATGGATGTGTGTGATGTCCTTAGGTTAGTTGGGTTTAAGTAGTTCTAAGTTCTAGGCAACTGATGACCTCAGAAGTTAAGTCCCATAGTGCTCAGAGCCATTTGAACCATCCACCATGCAGCTAGTAAGAATAGTAAAGAGGGAACATGCAGATATCAGGGAATAAAGTCTTTGCATATTTCATTCCAAGTACTCAGTTGGATAGTAACTATGCCTCACACACGGGGGTGAATAATACAGGGTGAATAAAAAAAAAGTTTACAAACTGACATGGCGCGTCGTGCATACAACTAGAATCAGTAATCACATAGGAAGCTGGGGTCACAAACACCTCGAGAGAGCGCTACGGTCACGTGTCGGCTGGCATCGTCAGATACTGTTAAACTGAGCCCTGCATTCTCCCGTGCCGACTTGGTGGTCGCATGTATCTCGTATTCCTACAAGAGGTCCTGCCAGATACGCTGAATGATGTTCTCGTGGCTATTCGTCGCCGCATTCGATTTCAGCGCGACGGAGCCCCAACGCATTTCAGCAAACAAGTGAAGGCATCTCTTCACGCAAACTTTCCAGGCTACTGGAATGATCACGGTGGCCCAGTGACGTGGCTACCATGATAACCCGATCTGACTTTTTCCTATGAGGATATCTGAAAACCCCTTGTGTATGAAACACCTGTTACATCGCCGGAGGTCCTAGTGGGCAGGAATGATGTGGCAGCAGGATATATCGTATTTTTGAATCACCCTGTGTACTCCCGAAGTCAGAATTTGAGAGAGGCTATGTAGCTTGGCTCAAAGATACCGGTTGGAATAATACGCGAATCGCTCGACATCTGAATAGGAGCTATGCCTCTAATCGACGATGGTAGCAGGAGTGGGTGAACCATGGCTGAACACAGTGTCAAGAGGGAAGCGTTCGACCTAGAGAGGAGACACAACATGAGGGATTCAGCAACCGCCAGAGAGACTCTCAGAGCCACGGATTCATCAATATCAACGATCTGACGTGCAGGTAGTGCTTCAATGATCACAATGGCCATTAATAGGTGTCTCACAGAAAGGGGGCCCGGGTCCCCGGGTTCGATTCCCGGCGGGATCAGGGATTTTCTCTGCCTCGTGATGACTGGGTGTTGTGTGATGTCCTTAGGTTAGTTAGGTTTAAGTAGTTCTAAGTTCTAGGGGACTGATGACCATAGCTGTTAAGTCCCATAGTGCTCAGAGCCATTTGAACCATTTGAACAGAAAGGGGGCTGACTTCAAGGAGCTCCTTGCGCCAAATACCATTGACCAAGCCCGTTTACAGTGGCGTCCGGCACATTCGGCGAGGAATGTCATTGACTGCAGTAACTGTCTTCAGAGATGAGTCCAGCTTCGAACTCAGTCCTGACGACCATCGAAAACCTGTCTGGAAATACCCCGGAGAATGGTGGAATACCAACCTGACTGTATTCGCCATACGGCCCAACAACCAGGAGCGATAGACTGGGGTACAGTTTATTTTCATAGGGGGATCCAAGGTCGCCGGATCTCTCCCCAATTGAGAACGTTAGTCGCGTTATTGACAGGGCCCTTCAACCAGCTCGGCACATTGACGACCTATGCGCCAGTTGGGTAGAAATTGGCACGATATTCCTCAGGAGGGCATCCTATAACACTTTCAGTCAATGCCAAGCCGAATAACCGTTTACATAAGGGCCAGATATGAACCAAAGCGTTACTGACTAGTTCAATTTGTGAAGTTTTTCTTTTTTGTGTCATTAGGCTTGAGTGAGTAAGAGGACCAAACAGGTTTAGTCCTCGTTTGAATGCAATACAACCACGCAAAATGGTGATCGTTTAGTTGCAGAATGACACGAAATCGTCTCTGTAGTGAATAAGAACTGTAACTATTCGCAAATAGTTTAAATAACCGGAAAAAAGTCCGACGAAATCTCAGCACTCTTTATCTGTGCATATAGGAATTAAGAGGACATCCCGTGGAAATGTTATCAGAAAGGAGCTGCGTCTGTATCCTTACAAATTTACTGTTCTTCAGGAGTTAATGCTAACCGACGCATTTTCGAGGTGGTTCCTACGCGAAATGGGATCAGGACTTTCCTCAGTTTTTCACTTCCGCATTTACGTCAGCATCATACTCCACAGGCCACCTCATGGTAACAGAGGGTACTTCTGGTACCACTAATTGATCCGTCCTTCCCTGTTCCACTCGCGAATGGCTCTTGGAAAGAATAGTTGTCGTTAAGCCCATGTATTGGCTCTGCTTCCCGGAACTTTTTCGTCGTGGTCATTACGCGAGATGTATTTAGGAGAAAGTAATATGTTTTCCCACTCTTCCCGGAAAGTACTGTCTCGAACTCAATGCCTTTCTTGTAACATCTGCCAATGGAGTTTCTTGAGCATCTCGGTAACGCTCTCGCGCCGAGTAAACGATTCCATGACGAAACGCGCCGCGCATCGTTGGGTCCTCCATTTCTTTTATCGTTTATACCTGGTAAGGATCCCATATTGATGAAAAATACTCAAAGATTCGGTCGAACAAGCGCCTTATAAGCCACCGTCTTCGTGGTTGAGTTATATTTCCTTAAGATTCTTCCTATGAAGAAAGCATCTGCTTTTCCTGCCATTTGTTTTATGTGACCATTCCACTTAATATTTCCTTGTATAGTTACTCCTAGATGTTTTACGGTAGATACTGTTTCTCATGAATATTGTAGTTGTACAGTAGTTAATGTAGTTATGCAGTAGTGGGTTTCCTTTCTTGTTTCTGCAGATGAGGCCTGGTTCGGCCTGTCAGGATATATGAACTCACAGAACAAGCGCCTTTATGCATCACAAAATCACCAGCAGTACTCCGAACAGCCGTTACATAATCTCAGATTTGGCGTTTGGCGCCCAATGTCTGGTCTCCGCACCATAACAAGATTCTTTCACCAACTATCAGCGATGACCGTCATGTCCAAAAATTCTTCTGTCCATAAGTGGATCAACTCTCAGAAGATTAACGACTGTACGGTTGTTTCCAGCAAGACAGAGCAACTGCACACACCGTCTGACAAACTAATCACGAGTGAGTAAGATGTTCGTTGAAAAAATGGTTCAAATGGCTCTGAGCACCATGGGACTTAACATCTGTGGTCATCAGTCCCCTAGAACTTAGAACTACTTAAACCTAACTAACCTAAGGACATCACACACATCCATGCCCGAGGCAGGATTCGAACCTGCGACCGTAGCGGTCACGTGGTTCCAGACTGAAGCGCCTAGAACCGCCTGGCCACACCGGCCGGCGATGTTCGTTGAGTAGATAACTATCAGCAGAGGCAGTGCAATTTTGCTCACCTCGATCACCTGATCTTTCCCCTTGCGATTTTTAACTGTGGGGCAAATTGGAGGGACGGATGTATTCAACTATTCCTCTTATACTAGAACCGATACAAGAGTGCATTGATGACGATATTGCTGTTATCCCTGTGTCTCGCAATTTTATAAAGCGAGCTCAGCGCTACATCACCGACGTCAGTGGTGACCATTTCCAGCATCTTCTGTAATGTTCATCAACAAGAATCAATCATGCGTTAATCTTGGTGTAAATACAATACGGGCCAGTTTTATTTTGCTCGCATTGCATATATTTAAGCTATTTTCATTTCTTGAACGATTAAAGACATCTAAGTTAGGATTTCGATACATGACAGCACGCAGTAGGATGCGTAATGTTGTTTCATGTCGATTCACTTACTCTCTTATCAACTGACGTACTGAAGCAGCTATGCTTTGTTTAAATGGAACGGTTTGCTTTCCCTAACGGCATTCGGAAGCTCTCAAAAAAACAAGTACATTGATGTACGACGCTTCTTAATGTTGGTGGTGAAATTGTTCTCAAAAGTATCTTAGGAAATTGCCAACATTGAAAAACAAGGTGGCCGGAATGGGCTGTTGCAGTGTAAACATCACTAATGAGGAGAACACGAAAAGTGCCACAACCCGAGTTCCCACTGGAGGTGCGGGTAAAACAAGCGAACAAGTGTCTCGGATTATCCGTTGCTTTGCATTTCAGTTTCAGCTCATGTCTTGGATACTTTTGCGAAAAGTTTCAACGCCAATATTACCGTCTTTTCAAGTTCTTTCGAATGTTGTTATAGAAGTTTCATTTAAATAAAAAGTAAACACTGGTCGATACCTGAGTTATATGGATTAAATGTGAAATAAAATCATGTGCCGTTCTGCTCACTG
Organism: Schistocerca cancellata; assembly: GCF_023864275.1. Classification (NCBI taxonomy): domain Eukaryota; kingdom Metazoa; phylum Arthropoda; class Insecta; order Orthoptera; family Acrididae; genus Schistocerca; species Schistocerca cancellata. The sequence goes on from NC_064631.1 coordinate 216,728,030, forward strand.
GCATATGCCGAAAACCTTGTTACGACATGTTGAACGGTTTCACGATGTAAAATGAATGCAAGTTTTAAGTAAATCACCGCACATTCCTGAGACAGAGTAATCCTCGGTCCGCCAGCAAATTCGTGTCCTCAGTGGTGCTTCTTTGACGTCATACTTTTGATGTTGAGTGGGAAGTAATAGGAAGAATCATCAGTGACAATGAAAATTCGAGTCGACCTGTACCATGCGCAAGTAGCCTAATGGTAGAGGCAAAATATCTGTTTCGAGATGGAAAAAGATATGGGACAACATATGCAATCCCGAACTAAAATTAGGACTTCAGGTGTTGTGATACGATGTGGTCTACGACACGTAGAGCATACACATTGTCTTAAGTTTAGGTTAAACTGCCACGCCTGTACAGAGATTCGTTTGTAGATGTCTAAAGGAAATTCAACAGAAATATGGAAAAGAAAGAAATCCGTTGTCAGCAGTAGAATTGTTCCTTAACACTTAAAAATAACGGAGAGGCTCCACTACAAAGGAAAAATAAGAGCTATGTTTGACTCACTGCAGAATTTGTTTCTTCTACAATTACTCCGATAGCACTGACAAACCTGATGGAGGAAAATCACCAAATGAAAAATTACTTTGGTATTAAATGTAACAAATATTTTAGAACTTTTTGGCGAGTGCCTTATACCAAAAGCAGGATAGAGGCAATCCTGACAAACCAAATCTTTTTCTCTTTTCCCTACAAGAAATATACCCAGTTTTGCTTCGTTCCCTTTAGTTTAGTTCTCTCTAGCATGTAAACCAAAATTTAGTCCATATTTAATGTGTGCATACTACAAAGACAGCTAAAAAAGAGGATGGAGACTCGAAAAAATACTGGAGTTAATCACCGGCGAAAGGTCTAGATATGGAAGAGCTAAAGAGTATGATAGAAGAATTAAAACTTGCCTCCGAAAAGATTAGCTTGGAAATGAGTGTCATTAAAACAAAAATACTGAGCTCAGACAACCAACTACTTACAATCGGAGACTAATCTGTAGAAGCTGTTTATGAATACATCTGTATTGGCCACAAATTAAACCAGGGGAAAAACAACCAAAATGCCGAAATTCCTCGCAGAATAGGACTGAGCTTGGCAGCATTCAGAAAACTAAGATTCATCCTGAGCAACAAGGATGTCCCAAATAACATGAAGGCTAAGGTCGAATACCAGTTACAACCTACGGTCTCTGAACTATGACTCTGGCAAAGGCAAGTGCTCATGAACTGCAACTCACCCAACGAATCAAGGAGCGACAGCTGGCAGCAGTCATTATCATGATCAGGATTCGATCAGAGGACGTCAGGAGGAGAACAAAGGTAACAGACATTCTAAAGAGAATTACAAGATTGAATTGGTAATGGGCGGGTCACGTAACTCGGCAGGGTAACACCTGGTGGAACCCTAGAATTGTTCGTTGGAGACAATTTTACGACTAGAGGAGTCCTGGAAGACAGCAGAAGACATGATCGGTGATGTGAAGCTGGTGGTTGGAACACGATGGTACCAAGTGGCTCAAAAACGAAGAGAATGGAAACGTGTGCAGAAGGCCTACTTCCAGCTGCCGATTGAGATAGGCTGAAGAAGAAGAAGAATACTGTTACGTACTTGGGGCAAGGAAATTAGCCTCGTGTAGCGTTATTGCTAGTCAAACAATGCATTTTTGACGGGCAGAACAATGAGCTAAATGAATGGAGGTCCGAATAAAAGTTAAGGTGACTGCTTGAAAAAAGCAACAGATATGGGACCGAATCTGAATTCAAACCTATCGATTTTTTGTTTTCTCTAAGTGCTCATTTTATACTCACTCATTGGAATTCGAGCGCAGCGTTGCTCTCAGAAATGCTTTCACTGCCCGATCGCTATTGCCGTGTGGCGTTTTTACAATAGAAACAGCTGATACGCAGCTGTGATTTTCAAAGTCAAATGTACGTGATTCAGTTACAAGGAGGGCCGCTGAAGGACAAGTGACAGCCGTACATAGCTGTTTCTCTTGAGAAGACACTTTGAAGCCACGGAAAAGTATCATTAACGGTTGGAGAGAGCTGCGGATTCTAATTCCAGCATGTCGCGAGCAAAGTTAAAGATCAGTATTGTGCAACTACCACGTAACGGCGTCTTCTCGTGGGTGGTAAAGTGCAGATAGTAGGAGAAGTCGATAGGCTGCTTATTTCACACATGACAAGTTTGTTTACGCTCGCGCGCCTGCCAGACGTTCTGTTGTAGCGTCGCGCCACTTGTGTGTTTTTTGTATTGGTACAACGGTAAGTGTACCGACTACTTCTGTAGTTCTATAATTTTGACCATTCTATTTGAAAAGCTATTAAGTTTTACATTATCTCACAGTTACATGTATCGTTTTGCACACAGAAATCGATTACTCGTGGGTTTGGTCACATCTTTCCGTTAACGATGGGAAAACTGCAGCAAAAACATATTTACTGGCAACAGAATAAAAGTGCCACTATAGAATGCTCAGTGTTATCAACTCTACATACTACTTATTCAGCGCAGATTGCACACTGTTTTTGACCATTACAGGTACAGATGAAATGGGAGAATAAAGAATAACGCAACAAGCAAATATCCCAATAAATATGGTTCAGGAAACTAATGATTTCCTCGATAAGATGTATGTACAAGTACAATCACGCCAATGTTACAATACTGTTAATGCCTAAGGCTTCGTTTATGCTGCAGCTTACAGTGGAAAGACGCATATGTGGCACACGCATGATGGTGCACTTTCCTGTTGTTGTTCGGGAGTAGGTAGCACCAATCTTCAACATGTGTATCGGTTTATGGCCCCCGAATTGAACCTGTTGGATTTCCTTGTGTGGAGATATTTAAAAACTTTTGTGTATTTCACACCTGTTGATAGTGTTGATGAATTAAGGAAATATATTATGGTTGTTTTTCAAAGTGTTCGGGACACGTCTGGGACTTTTGAAAAAAATATTGATTGCGGCTTGTGGCTGTACTAAAAACTTAATTTCAACAATCGCTCTTTTCCCTGCAGGGAATGCCTGCTCTTGCTGCATATTTCAACGTGTTTCGATATGGATGAGAAGACGCGCTGAAGCCTGCCTTCACATGACCGGTGGTGATGTGGAACGCTTCTTGTAATGTGTTTGTTCTCAACTGCATATCTGTAGTCACGATCCTCGGGGACGTATGGTGTTCGTACACTCAGTGTAATATGCCGCATGGGAGAAATTGTTGATTTTCGGACCTATATTTATTAGGATCATTTACTTGTTTCATTGTCTTCTTATTGTGTGCTTCGTTTCTACCTGTAATAGTTAAACACCCTGTATTAAGAAGAACATGATTAAAGCATGTGCCACGTCATTGAAATGGAGAAAAACTACTTCCGTCAGTTAATTACCACAGGAAATCTCCCAAAGGACAACTATTATTAATGAGTAGTTTGTCACTTCTTTAAACTGTCTAGGAGCTTTACAATCACAACATAACTACGCATTGAGATGTCTGTGGCGGTAACGCGACATTACCGGTAGCGACTGCATGATTATTGCGAATCACCAAGTCCAATGAGACTGAAGCTTTTTGTTTCACTTTTCTGATTCATCTGACGCAAATATCCTATAATAATCAATGAATCCAAAAAAAGTGTTATACCCAAAATCATCTTTTATTTTTTGCCGGCATGCTTCTCCGTCTCCGCTAGTTCTACTGTCATCGTTATTTTGCTTCAAAGCTAGCAGAATTCTCTTACTACATCTACTCCTAAAAAAAGGTTTTTCACTAATCTAAATTCTGATGCTGCTTGATACTTCCGCCTTGCTTTTGTTTGCTCTCAAAACATATTTTGTGCTCATTTCACTGTTCACTCCAAGAGACAGGTCCTGCAATTCAGCCTCACTTTCGCTGCATATAACAATGTCAACAGCAAATTTTACGACTGATATTCTTTCATCCCGAATTTTAATTCCACCCTTCAACCTTTCCTTAATTTCCGTCGTTGCTTCATCGATGTACAGGTTGAACGGTAGGGGTGGAATAGTGCACCCTTGCCTTACACCCTCATTAATCTGAGCACTCCTTCCTAGGTCTTCCAGTCATATTGCTACCTCCTGGTCTTGTATATATAGTACAGTAGATTTCCCGGCTTTCTCTATAGCGCATACATTTTCTAAGAAATTTTCAACCATCTGTGCCATTTTAAGTCGTCCAACACTTTTTCTAGATGTCTATCATGCTTATTAATCATTTCAGTATGGTGGTAGGCAACCAATCATACGAGTTGCTGTTCATATTTGTGAAACTCGAAGTTTAATTTCAGTCTTTGCTCCCCCCGAGCTAGTCTTCACTAAGCCCCGCTCTGATTAGTTTAAGACGATAAAGGACGACTGAAAATCATTCTCCTGCCACTGTCAGAACACAGTTTATAAGTGTACAATAAAAAAAAATGTGATTTTTACCACGTAGATTCCCTTTCTTGTCCAGAGCGTCACCCACAACACTCAATAAAACACGCACCAAGCTAATAAACAAGCCAACATCATACATACATACACTAAAACGCAAACACAAGACGAGAGAAAAACACACAGCGATAGATGGCAATACAATGAACAGTAAACACACACAACCAACAGCCTTTAAAAATAAAATAAAAATAAATAAAAAAAGATGAAAGGAATGTTTAGCTGAGATGTGCTCTCAGATGGCGACAAACGGACATGCTGGTGTACGTAGGAGAACAAGGTAAAGAGACGATCTCACAATAGACAAAGAAAGTTCCCCAGGCTAAAAAGATGCACAAAAAAATATTACGACAAAATCTGATGAGATCAAAAGAGTTGACAAATTCAAGTTTCTTCGGAAGATGATGCAGGTAAATGGAATGGAGATAGAAACTCACGAGCAGAGAAATCAGAAGAGGACTAGAACATTCTGGAACGCTGGAAACATCTACAACAACGTGAAACATTACAATACTGTCATTAATCCAGAAATCGTATACGCATCCGAAACGGAGGTTGTGTATCGGAAAGATGCACAAGAAAATTTGAAAATCTTAGAACTCAATGAGACAGAAGAAGGCCACAGATTGCGGAATAGACAAGGGACCGAACAGGTCTTTAAGTAGGAAGTTCAGGTTTTTATGTTGGTAACACCACGTAGCGCTCTATATGAAAATCACTGACTGTGCTGTGTGAAGTCTGTGGCTGGCTGGCATTGTTGGAATAGTCGCTATTGTAGTGTTGGGCAGTTGGATGTGAACAGCGCGTAGCGTTGCGCAGTTGGAGGTGAGCCGCCAGCAGTGGTGGATGTGGGGAGTGAGATGGCGGAGTTTTGAGAGCGGATGATCTGGACGTGTGTCCATTAGAGAAAGTAAATTTGTAAGACGGGATGTCATGAACTGATATATATATATATATATATATATTATGACTTTTGAACACTGTTAAGGTAAATACATTGTTTGTTCTCTATCAAAATCTTTCATTTGCTTAGTATGCCCATCAGTAGTTAGTGCCTTAAGTAGTTAGAATCTTTTATTTAGCTGGCAGTTTTGGCACTCGCTGTATTGCAGTAGTTCGAGTAACGAAGATTTTTGTAAGGTAAGTGATTCATGAAAGGTAGAGGTTATTGTTAGTCAGGGCCATTCTTTTGTAGGGATTATAGAAAGTCAGATTGCGTTGCGCTAAAAATATTGTGTGTCAGTTTAGTGTTGATCAGAATATGTAAAGAGCGAAATGTCTGAGTACGTTCAGCTCTGCTCAGCTGTTTAAAAATCAGATAATCCAATAAATACTTTGGACAAGAAGAGAATAGAAGCTTTCGAAATATGGTGCTACAGAAGAATGCTGAAGATTAGATGGGTAGATCACATAACTAATGAGGAAGTATTGAATAGGATTGGGGAGAAGAGAAGTTTGTGGCACAACTTGACCAGAAGAAGAGATCGGTTGGTAGGACATGTTCTGAGGCATCAAGGGATCACCAATCTAGTATTGGAGGGCAGCGTGGAGGGTACAAATCGTAGAGGGAGACCAAGAGATGAATACACTAAGCAGATTCAGAAGGATGTAGGTTGCAGTAGGTACTGGGAGATGAAGCAGCTTGCACAGGATAGAGTAGCATGGAGAGCTGCATCAAACCAGTCTCAGGACTGAAGACCACAACAACAACAACAACGTAAGGGGTTTATCAGCACTGTAATTCATAAACTTTTCTAAGGGGACGTTTCATAGTATGTAAGATAGGACATGATAAGAACAAATCTCGACAGAAATTTTACGGGCATGTCAAGAGAATGTCAGACACTAGACAAACTAAACAGCCTTAGAATACAAAGAAATCATTAAGAGCATAAAATGAGTCACTATAGTCAGAAAAGATGGTGGCATAAAAGATTAAGATATACAAGACAGAAAAACTTTCAACCAAAAGTACTCAAGTGGAAAGTGAGCAAAGACGTCAATAAATTCAAGACTGGAACAGCTTGGTAGGAAGAAAGGAACAAAATGCATACTGATAAGATGAAAGAAGTGTGGCGTCTGAGTAAATATCACATCAAGTAAACCCTTCGCGTGGTCCCTTATTGGCCTATACGTTTGTACTAATAGCAAGATAAGAAGTCTGAAACTACGTCGTCAGTAAGACAAGGGCAATATTGGTTAATCATCTGACTAGTAAGGAGAATACCCTCTTATGGCAGAGTCGCTGTTCAATTTAAAACGGAACATTTTGCAAGTACTGAGCATTGCTAGAACAGCTGCGTGTCGCCTCTGTTGGGGAAAGGGCTCCGAGCTCTGCGAGGCGTCTTTAAGTCGCTGGAAGCTGGGGTCTTAACGCAGGATTAACGCCGCTCGGCCCCCCAGATAAGATTCACTCGCCTTACAGTCCCCACCCGTCCCGTGGACTTCTAATTGTTTCTCTCGGCAAATCCTAGCAAATACAAGGCTTTCGTGACAATCGAATAGCTGGAGGTATAGATTCCAGACAACAATCTGCCGTCTCAATAAAGCCTCGAGAGTAACTGCATATTCTCATTGATGCGAAGTTACTCCTCTTCTGCACTGTTCAGGAGACACAGAATTTATCTATGAATGGTTTATCCACACTACTGAGCACTATATGATTTTAAGATACCTTACGAAAAGCATATTTTAATATGGGAAATTAAAATGCCGGACGGAGAGGGACGAAATCAAAAGAGATACAGTGATATAAAATGACTTGAGAGAAGGTGAACGTTTCGGTTCAGATCGCTTACAAGCAACCGTTTTTGTTGGTTAGCGGGTTCGATAAGTATGGTTACCATCTTCAGATCTCGATAAAAGGTTATTGTATGTCTCCTATACTAGCTGTATAAGTATTTCTAAAACATTGCCAGGTATGAGAGGGACAAAATGGCTCTGAGCACTATGGGACTTAACACCTGAGGTCATCAGTCCCCTAGAACTTAGAACTACTTAAACCTAACTAACCTAAGGACATCACAAACATCCATGCCCGAGGCAGGATTCGAACCTGCGACTGTAGCGGTCGCGCGGTTCCAGACCGAATCGCCTAGAACCGCTCGGCCACTCCGGAAGGCATGAGAGGGACAAGATGAACGACGCATCAGTAAGTCGAGGTTAAAACGACAATATATAGAGTAACTCGCCAAATGCTCGTGTCCCATACCGCAAACTGCTACGCACTTCAAATGGTAATCTTCTGGTACCAATTGTCTGCTACATGGTATTGTTCCTTCAGCGACTAGTTTTTAGATTAGCTAACCTACGAACATTTCTTGTATTCAGAGGCAGAGGTTTTCAGATAAATAACCAAGATGGGTGGTGGAGCAGGCACATCTTCGAATTTTAAAATCATTTTTATGCTATTTCAAATGTTTGGCTAATGTATTTTCCCTGTTTTCGTGGAGCGGCCTCATCTAGAGCTCTGAGATTCCGTTAACTTTAGTAGGCCCTTCCGCTCTGTCTGCTCTTGGGAAATAAGGATGCATTTCCACCAATGAGACAGATACTTTTGGTTCCGTATAATTTCAAAGATCATTACCGTGTTCGGAACGAACAAAGAAGGCATCGAGTCGGGATGATTACTGTGACTCTTAGACATTTCCAAGCTGTTTACGCACCACGGAGTTTGTCTGTGTGGTGTTACCTTGTTGAGTCTAGCCTGCTCGTGGCGTGAACTCAGCGGTGGCCGGTGGTCGGCGGTCGGTGACAGGCAGACTGCGGCGCGTGGCGGGAGGCGGCTCCGCTGCGTGCAGGCGCAGCTGTCCGCAGAGGCCGCAAGCTGGCTCTGGCTGCCAGCATCTGCCTGCCTGATTAACGAAGCCGCTCCTGCAGCTACACAACACAACACCTGGACGGCTCCCGAAACACCCGGCGCTACCAGCGTGCATCAACGACCGCTGATTCATCGCATGTTTCTTTCACATTGAAAACACAAATCTTTGCTGTCTAAACGTATGTAATTATTACAAACCGATGTAAGAGAAATTAAGGTAGCCACCGTGTGCGTTGTCTTACATTACTGGCCATTAAAACTGCTACACCACGAAGATGACGTGCTACAGATACGAAATTTAATCGACAAGAAGAAGACGCTGTGATATGCAAATGGTTAGCTTTTCAGAGCATTCACACAAGGTTGTCGCCGGTGGCGACACCTATAACGTGCTGACATGAGGAAAGCTTCAAACCGATTTCTCATACACAAGCAGCAGCTGACCGGAGTTGCTTGGTGAAACGTTGTTGTGATGCCTCCTGTAAGGAGGAGAAATGCGTACCATCACGTTTCCGACTTTGATAAAGGTCGGATTCTAGCCTATCGCGGTTGCGGTTTATCGTGTCGAGACATTGCTGCTCGCGTTGGTCAAGATCCAATGACTGTTAGCAGAATATGGAATCGATGGGTTCAGGAGGGTAATACGTAACGCCGTGCTGAACCCCAACGGCCTCGTATCACTAGCAGTCGAGATGACAGGGATCTTATCCTCATGGCTGTAACGGATCGTGCAACCACGTCTCGATCCCTGAGTCAACAGATGGGGACGTATGCAAGACAACAACCATTTGCACGAACAGGTCGACGACGTTTGCAGCGGCATGCACTATCAGCTCGGAGACCATAGCTGCATCACAGACAGGAGCCCCTGCGATGGTGTACTCAAGGACGAACCTGGGTGCACGAATGGCAAAACGTCATTTTTTCGGATGAATCCAGGTTCTGCTTACAGCATCATGATGGTCGTATCCGTGTTTGGCGACATCGCGCTGAACGCACATTGGAAGCGTGTATTCGTCATCGCCATACTGGCGTATCACCCGGCGTGATGGTATGGGATGCCATTCGTACACGTCTCGGTCACCTCTTATTCGCTTTGACGGCACTTTGAACAGTGGACGTTACATTTCAGACGTGTTACGACCCGTGGCTCTACCCTTCATTCGATCCTTGAGAAACCCTACATTTCAGCAGGATAATGCACGACCGCATGTTGAGGATCCTATACGGGCCTTTCTGGATACTGAAAATGTTCGACTGCTGCCCTGGCCAGCACATTGTCCAGATCTCTCACCAATTGAAAACGTCTGGTCAATGGTGGCCGAGCCACTGGCTCGTCACAATACGCCAGTCACTACTCTTGATGAACTGTGGTATCGTGTTGAAGCTGCATGGGCAGGTGTACCTGTACACGCCATCCAAGCTCTGTTGGACTCACTGCCCAGGAGTACCAAGGCCGTTATTACAGCCACAGGTGGTTGTTCTGGGTACTGATTTCTCAGGATCTATGCACCCCAATTGCGTGAAAACGTAATCACATGTCTGTTCTAGCATAATATATTTTTCCAATGAATACCCGTTTATTATCTGCATTTCTTCTTGGTGTAGCAATTTTAATGGCCAGTAGTGTACGTGTATGTGAAGCAAGGGGGCCCAAATGATGTAGGAGAGGGCCGGGGCAAACCGGGGGCGGGGGGGTGGGGGGGTGGGGGGAAGTGATATGAAGTATTTGTAATATTTTAGAAGTCAAATTACGACTTGTAAGTAGCCATAAAGAAGTGCCAGTTACGACCTTTTTAAAAACCTACGTAATACCGACTTTTAAATCATTTTCTTGGAAGAAAAACACCTGACTGTATTTTATTTCCTTTCCCTCAGAGCCGCGGTCTCGCCTTTCCCCCGGATATGTGCGCCCTTGATACAAAACCAGCTGCTGTAAGCATGCCAGCTATCCGCTTTACGTGTTTAAGTGATGTCGACGTTTATAAGTCAGGCGTTGTCCGACAAAATGCATTCTGTACACAAGGTGAATGTGATTTCTACCGACAAACATTTAGAGGTTATTCTCACATCTATGGGCAGTGTTTTGAACTTACATTGTCGAACGGTTTATTGTGACAGCGGTTCTCCATGTTACGGTGTCGAAAAGCTCTTGGCAGGTTTTCGGGAGTGTGTAGCACCAAGTCTGCCTATTAGTCGCGAAATTCGGGTAAAATGCGGGTCGATATTTTGTGAGCGCCGACCTGGAGCCTCATAGCATTCCAGATGTTTTCCGTCCGGTTCAGGTCAGACGAATCTGGTGGCCAAGACATCAGCATGAGCTGACTATCATGGTCCTCAAAACACTGTAGACGATTCTGACCTTGTTACAGGAGCGGCTATCCTACTGGAAATTGCCATCGCCGTTTGGAAAAATGTTAACCAAGAAGGAATGCAGGTAGTCCACAATAATGTTGAGGTAGTCCGGAGCGGTCACGCTGGCCTTATATTACTATTACAAGTCCCATAAAAAGCCCAGGTAAGCCGGCCGCTGTGACCGAACGGTTCGAGGCGCTTCAGTCCGGAACCGCGCTGCTGCTACGGTCGCAGGTTCGAATCCTGCCTCGGGCACGGCTGTGTGAGATGCCCTTAAGTTAGTTAGGTTTAAGTAGTTCTAAGTCTAGGGGACTGATGACCTCAGATGTTAAGTCCCATAGTTCTTAGTCATTTGAACCATTTGAAGCCCAGGTAAATGTCTCCCATAGCATAATACAACCCCCACAGACTTGTTTTCATAGTGCAGTGAATATTTCGACCAACCGTTTACTAGAATGACGCCGTGTCTGGAACACGACCGTCGCCCTGGAGGAACGAGAAACGTGACTCATCCACCCTGGTGACACGTTTCCATTCAGCCACTGTGCAGTCTCAGTGACACATTTGCCGTTGAAATCGTAAATGGCGATGACGTTTGGTCAACACGCGAATACGCCGGGGTCGCCTGCTACAAAGCCCGAAGTTCAACAATGTGAACGATGTGTTCCGAAACACTACTGCCTGCACCAGCATTATACTGTGTCCCCAGATCTGCCACATATCAGCGCCTGTTCTGTGCTACAGAGCAGACAAGCTTCTGACCTCCATGATCTGCGACGTGGTGTGGACGTCCAACACCTAGTCGCCTACTCGTGTTTTCACTATCCTTCATCCGTTTTCCAGAGACACTCACGACAATAGCGCGCGAGCAGCCGACTACCTTCGTCGTTTCCGGGATCCTCGTTCCCAGGTGCCGGGTGACAACAAACATCTGCATTCTGTAAGAGTCGCTTGCGTCAGTGGATTTCCCTGATTACGTCGCTAGAATGATATCCTGTTCGTTTCTCTCCGCTTATACAGGGTGATTTTTCCCGCCGTGATCGATGAGATGATACGGAACAATAAACGTCCAATGAACTTATGTCCGGCAATGCATGGTTTCCATGCTAGAGACGATTTACTATCTCATACATTGTTACAGAGACTGCGGTATAATAAACATTGTACCATGCAGCCACAGTTACAGTATGTGTTGAAAATGGTTTCCATGTGCCTCAACAAGCCGTAGCATGTTCTGTCTCACACGTTCACATCGGCCAGGCTGCACCTGTACAGTATCAAAGGCTGCATGAATACGGTGCTCCGTCTCCACATTTGGAACGGGCTCTGCATTCACGATACTTTTGAGATGGCCTCATAACCAGAAGTGGCATGGGTTTACTTCCGGTGAACGAGCAGGTCATGCAACTGGATCCCCTTGTCCGATCCACCGACCAGGGAAGACACAATTGAGATGCGTCCGGAAGTTAACGGCGAAGTGGGCTGCAGCGCCAACATGTAGCAGCCACACAATCAGTGGCACTTCTTCCAGCAGGAGAGGCAAAGTCACCAGCCAGAAACGCCGATAGTTCCGGTCAGTTAGGCGACGTGGAAGGAAGACTGGTCCCAAAATACGGTCGCCAGTTATCCCGGCCCACACATTCCGGCTGAACCGATGATGATAATTCGCTGTCTCCGTACCTGAGGGTTCTGCATACTATCCCCTAGATGACTGTTATGAAAGTTGAAGATACCACTCCATGTAAAGTTGGCCTCATCTGTGAATGATGGATAACACAAATCCCGGATAACACAAATCCCGGAATCGTGGTAGCCTGGTGAAAAAACCGGTGACAAAACTGCTCCAGATGTGGAAGGTCTGTCGCTAGTAAGCCCTGTACTCGCTGCAACGGTAGTACTGACATGGCGGACGCCTTCTAAAGTGTTAATCACATTTTTCTCCAAGTCTGGTATCCGAATATTTGTCTGCTATCCGAATATTCCGGGTACATCCTTCATGACTTTCTGCTTCCTGAAACGACCCTCTCTCAGACAAATGGCGAAGTGACTGTTGCAGACATTGAATGCTGTGGTAGTTGTCGGCGGGGATAGGTCTCCTGACACAACCTTGCTGCCCACCGCCCGTTGCCATTTGCCTTTCCGTAAGTAAACGCCATGTCAGCAACCTCTCGATTCGAATACAGAACCATCGTGTACAACACCGTATCACATCCAGAGAAGTGAATCGAACACAACATTACCAAATATTATGGCCGGAGAGCGCGCTGGGGTATGAAGTATGAGGAGCAGCACCACCCTCTAGGAGGAAACCACGCATACTGTAACTTTGGTTGCATGGTACAACGCGTCTCTGTAACAAAGTATGACTGAATAAATGGTCTCTAGCATGGGAACCGTGCATTTCTGGACATAAGTTCATTAGACCTTCTTTGTTCCATATCCTGTCATCGATCAATCCCTAGAGTTCGTTCACGGTGGAAAAAGTAACCCTTTATAGCTTACCTATCGCTTTATGTTGCCGCTAAGCCAACAGGCGACTTTCAGTCTCGCTGTTGGCAGTAATGTAATCTTTTGGCTCGTCAGTGTATCGAGGATCAACGACGACTGACTACATTTGTTGTCGAACTGAACGAGCACTTTAAAAAATAACGTCCTAAGAACATGTTCCACCACGTTTTTGAGAAGATATTTGTTGATAATTTGAAGTATTGTATGATTTCATAATAAACATCGCTGGCGTGGCTGGGACAATCTCAATGAGAAGTTGGGCATCGATGAATTTATTATTGTGGTTCCGATATGTGGTGAGGGGTCTATGTCGAAATATATGATATCGGTGGACGTGATTTTTATGGTGTCATCTTTAGACTCCAGGAACTAAGACGGATCAGACTGCTACGATTTTTTCTGAAGTCTTACATGCCTCATTGGACTCCAGGGCGTGTACGACAGCTCATCTTAAGATCATGTACAGTTCAGTAATATCACGAAGCAAATACTCAACAGAGCTGCAAAAAAAGTGCAAGTGAAACGTCCTAGCAGATTGTAACTATGTGCCGGACGGGAACTCGAATTGGGTACCTTGCCTTCTACGAGCAATACCCTACCAACTAAGCGTGATTCACGTCTTCTTCTCACAGCTTTACATCCGACAGTACCTAAACTGTGAGTGCGGAGTCATGCCTGCATAGATCAGTCATAAGTACATTTTCTGCGAAAGCTGAAACATTGCTGTCACACAACGCTTTGCGCTCCTGTTTCAGCTCTGTCACGATTATATGATAATTAACTGTGTAAGCTTGGTACATTTTGTTACTGGAAGTGGCAAGTATTCTATTTCTTCTCGGAAAGGAGTGAGCTCGAAGAGCTCAGTAGTCCCTTACGGGCGGCGGAAGGCTTTTCACAGTGCCTCAATTGCAGGGAACACTCGCTTTCTGGTTGGTTGTCAGTTTTCGCTAAATTGGTCCTGTTTCTCGTAGTACTTATTCTTGACACTTACTGGGGCTAATCCGCTTGCCACAGGCACAGATGCCTCCGGACGCCACAGTTTCCCCCTGAGGGAGATCGAGGGTAAAAGTGGCCTTTCTGTCTGCATATCAAAGAACAGGCCTCCTTCCAATGTTCCTTCCCTCTAAAAATTACGGACTGCCGAATCCGAAGCGATGGCGCTGCAGTACGATATGGTTCGGTCGGAGCTGACCAATTGAGAGAGAGTGATGCATTTTAGAAGGCTTGAGGGGAAAGTTTCTGCTTCTTACCCCTGTGTTTACATAGAAAACGGAACACATTCGTTTGTCAGAATGGCAGCAGCATTCAGTATCCCTTCCAAGTAGAGCTTGGGAATGGTGAGGGTCATGGACGTACCTTTTTGAAGCAAGGTTTCACTTCCCGGCTCTCGTCAGGTGCTGACCAGCGCCCTCTCGCGCTGTTCTTGAAGAGCGAACTTTCGTTTAGGAAGTAGAGCAGCCCATCTTCTGTACAGCTCGTATTTAACTCAATTGGTTACGCATCTTGCATTCTAAATTTGACTTACATTCTGAGATCCCAAATGTCCTACAAATTCTCTATGGTTAGATGGCACATAAATAATAAATACAATCAGCAGCATTTCTATTATCTTTGTTTCAGTGTGACGGGTGTCCATTGTGTGCAGCGGCCGCGCACTATTTTTAACGATGTAAGAAGTGAAGAACTAATAACGTGTCAAACGCTTACAGGTTTTTATAGCAGGGGTTTGTAAGCCTTATTTCGACCTTCCGCAAGCCTGTTATTTATGTCACTATTCATGTTAAATGTCTCATACGTCCTCTGTTCGATCATCCGTTTAAATATACTAAAACACAATGCATAATTTTCAAGGTTCCAGCTTTGAGACCCATTCAGGTTTGCAGTTTTAATCTGACAGGGAGTTTAAATCTCGCACACTTCCTGACAGAGCAAAATATCCATTCTGAAAGAATCAAATGTTTTTCCTGGCGCACACTACAGAATCTGTTCCTGAACTCTCAGTTAACAAATTCATTTTTTCGTTTTAGAAATTTTTACATATTTAACACATGAATTCCGTACAGAATGCCTCTGAAAATTGGTTGAAAGGCTCGATATGTCAATAGCAGCGAGAATTAGAAATATGTGGAGGCGTATACCCTTGGTGAGATATGTTGAGGAGCGTCTATCGTACTGACGTAAACAAACGTACTGCGGCTGTCGGACATTGTGAACGTGAACTCTCGCATTACAGTCAAATGAAGCGACGAAGAATCAACAACTCTTATCACAAACAGCAAAAGGAGAGAACAATGGGGTGTGAGATATTGACCCTAGTATTGGGAACAGGAAACGTACTGGAAGAAAAGGTTATCACAAGAACAAGTGTTTTAGAGTCTGGAAGAAAGCTATTGATAAGCCACGTTTGCCTTTTTCCTCAACAAGCATAACGATAGATAATATCGAACAAATGCGACAGATGCTGCCACAAAATCAGTACATGAGTCTTAGATTGAAATAGGACATTTTGTGAATCACCAGGTCAGTCACAAAGATTTAAGTAAGCAAAAGATCTGATCCTAAATGGTGGAGCAAAAACTGAGTATCGAGCAGAAGGAAATTAAAAGCGAGGTAGAATAAGTTTGGACGTCTCGTCAACAACTACTTCATTAGAGACGACACGTGAGTTCGTTTTGGGGAACTAAATCGGCTTTGTCTCCTTCAAAGGGATAATTCCGGCTTCTTAATTTAGTGATTTAAGAAACCACGGAAAACCTAAATTAGAAAGCCGAGACAGGTATTCGAATACCTTTCCTTCAGAACGAGTGTGCATTGCGTTAACCGGCGAGCCGTCTACCTCAATCTTAGAACTAGAAAGCTACACGGACGGAAAAATTGAATCTGAATTGCAATATATTTGCAAATGATGGCAACAGGGATGGAGACGTGGTGCTGTATGTTCGATATGAAGTAACGTAAGCAACCTTAAACATAAGCGGTTAAGTGTGTGGGTGGAGAGGGGGAGTTGGAGGCGCTCAACGACGAGGTTATCACCGCAAGTACCTAACAGTAAGCTTCGCAAAGAACGTGAGATCAGTGCTCAGATGGTGGTACGTTTGACAGGTTTGCAGCTGGATCCTAAAATCAAATTGAGATGTTATTTCGGTGTTTCAACTAGCCGCCATCTTCAGATGCGAAGTAGAGCTGCTGTAAAACCAGAGCCGTTGTCCTTAGGCAGGGCGCAAACGCCTACGGCGCATGCGCAAGAAGTTCCAGGGCCGCCCCTTAGAGGACCGCACTTCAGCGCCACCGGTGGTGTACACTGAGAGGAACGATGTATCGCAAACACAACTGCCGAAAATCTGCTGCGGAACGCGTCACTAGCGTCGTGGAGCGATACGTGTTATAACGCTGTTGCACTTCATGCTCAAAGGAAATTCATTGTCTCTGTTAATGATATTACTTGCTATCTAATATTTATCGCCTCCTTAAGGACGCTGTCCCATTACCGAGACACACCACCAACTGTCTGTGTGTCCTCCGGTTAAACAGTACTTGGCCACGGTGAATTTCACCAGTTGGTGAAGCTTCGTGTAGCGATGATGCTCTACACACTCGTCCTTGACATCCATGTGGTCTTACTTACGTAAGCTTTGCCACCGGAACACGGAGTTTTGCACACGCCGGACTTTCTTAGTCGCAAATCATTTCTAAGTAGGCGATAGAAATAAGATAAGCAGATGATCTCATTGACAGAGACAATGAATTTCACTTGAGCAGGAAGCTGACTCCAGTTTTAACATGTATCCACTCACAACGCTTGTGATACAGCAGGCAGCAGGTGTTATGGTAATTTTTTAGAAATCGATAAGTCGCTTTTCCTAGTTTGTGCACGCTGCTGAGAATCTGCAGTCTGTACGAGATTATCGCTCTGGGTTCTCATCAGTTAAGCTTCCCACCTGAAAGTGACAGCAAGTTTGAACGCCGTTGTACCAGGTGTGTTTGGTTGAACATACAAACATACCATGCAAGCCAGCCGAAGTGGCCGTGCGGTTCTAGGCGCTGCAGTCTGGAACCGCGAGACCGCTACGGTCGCAGGTTCGAATCCTGCCTCGGGCATGGATGTGTGTGATGTCCTTAGGCTAGTTAGGTTTAACTAGTTCTAAGTTCTAGGGGACTAATGACCTCAGAAGTTGAGTCCCATAGTGCTCAGAGCCATTTGAACCATACCATGCAATACAACGTCGGGAGAGACTTCTCAGTCACTATAGTTCAAATGGTTCAAATGGCTATGAGCACTATGGGGCTTAACATGTGTGGTCATCAGTCCCCTAGAACTTAGAACTACTTAAACCTAACTAACCTAAGGACATCACACACATCCATGCCCGAGGCAGTATTCGAACCTGCGACCGTAGCGGTCACGCGGTTACAGACCGAAGCTCCTAGAACCGCATGGCCACACTCTCAATCACTATGCGCAAACCGAATGAAGTAGCAGCCTTCCCTAATAGCGAAGGAAGATTGGGTTAAATACTCATTTGGCGACAAGGTCATTAGTGACAGAGAACATGCTACAACTGAAGAAAGACAGGGGGAGGGGGGGGGGAGAATTCGGTAGTATCCATTTCAGACTGCAAATCCTAGCTTTTGCCCTAACTGATTTATAAAACCAGTAAGAAATGAAAATGTGAGTAGCCCGATGGCTTGAAACATTGTACACCCGAACGTGGTTAATCCAGGGACTTAACCACTGCGCCACCTGAATAGTCAGGAAGATGATCAGCCTTGCCCTTTGTAAAGAAAAGATCCTGATATTTGCCTTAAGCGGATTAGGAAAAACAACCGGAAAACCTATATGTGGATAGTCACAAGGTACAAGGGGACTAGAACCATCCTCCTTGATCACGAATGAAACGTCTTCACCACCGCGCCAGTACGCTCAGTGGGCTGTACGTCTATGAGCGTAACAAAGACCTACTGTGGCTAACGGACCTTACGTTAAACATCTGTAATGGTATGTTGTTTGCGTATTCCACGTTCCACGTTCCACGCTCTTTCTTTCATGGTGCAGATCCCCTAACTCTCCCTCTCTCTCTCTCTCTCTCTCTCGCTCTCTCTCTCTCTCTCTCTCTCTCTCTCTCTCTCTCTCTCTCTTTCTCTCCCCCTCTTCCTCCTCTCCCTCACACAGCAGTAACGAATCAAACCATTACAACTACTGCCCAAGACGAGATTAAATGTGACCAGCCAGCGCTTTGCCCACCTGATGCAGTATGGAAAGGATTCAAGCAGAGCAGAGTAGATTGGGAAATAATTCTAACGAGGACATAGGCTACAAACTGGAAAATCAACTGACAAAGGGTAGATTAAATATATATAGTGCTTGATTCGTGACGGTACACGCAGCTACGCCGTATCGTTATCGCTGACGAAAAAATTGTATTAAAAAAACTTTTTAAGACGTCTAAATTTTTAAAAAAGAAAAAAAAACCGCCCCCGGAAGCACAGACGACGACCAACGAGCCTTTCTTTCAGTGCGGATGCACACAATGCCCGATCTCTTACGGGAATCAGGAACTGCAAGCAACGGGACGCTCGCAAGGTGACAGCTAGCGTAAAGCTGAAAATTCGGAGGAGGAGGAGGAGGAGGAGATTAGTGTTTAATGTCCCGTCGACAACGAGGTCATTAGAGACGGAGCACAAGCTCGGGTGAGGGAAGGACGGGGAAGGAAATCGGCCGTGCCCTTTCAAAGGAACCATCCCGGCATTTGCCTGAAGCGATTTAGGGAAATCACGGAAAACCTAAATCAGGATGGCCGGAGACGGGATTGAACCGCCGTCCTCCCGAATGCGAGTCCAGCGTGCTATCCACTGCGCCACCTCGCTCGGTTGAAAATTCGGGTTCGGGTCCCGGGCTGCAAGGAATTTTCACCTGTTACCATTGATTCATTTCAATGACCAACAAACAAAGGACAAATTGTTATGTCACGGCCTAGGAACGATTATCTCCGAAAAGGCCGAAGCAGGTCGGCTGTTGGCGTACTGCTGTCGTGAGCACCTCTGGAAACTTTTTAAAGGACGGTGGAACCACGGGTACGCGACAACATGCTGGACATCCGTGCCTAATTGCGAAACTGTAGGCCTGGGGCACGCCCGCTGCATAAAGTATGACAGGCAGCGATCTGTGGCCTATCTGACGACAGAGTATAATGCTTGTGCAGGCACAAGTGTTCCGGAGCACGCTGTTCAAAGAGCATTGTTGAACATGGGGCTCCGCAGCAGACGACCCTTACGTGTTCCCATGTTGATCGAACGACATCGCCATTTTACGTTTGCAGTGCTCATGGGGTCACCAAAACTGGACCGTGGTACTATGCAAAAGTGTCGCCTAGTGGAATGAGTCACGTTTATTGTTACACTAGGTCGATGATCGTTCCGAAACGCCCTCATCCAGACGCACAGCTGCCCGAAACATACACCGCGCCACGGACGTCCCCCGGTGGGAGCAATATAATGCCATGGGGGAACTTACTCTGAGTGTCTACGTGACAGGTGACAGTAATCTAAGTCACTATTCCTAGCTGTGGGCTACATGAACATTATACTGCAAACCCGACGGGGACCTCACCTTCCAGCGTGATAACTGTCCTGTCGTAAGGTCTGAATCTTTCTGCAGTGGGTTGTTCAGCGCGATTGTGAACTCACGATGATGACTTGGCCACCAATCTCACCAGATCTGAGCCTGACTGAACACAATTCGACCCCATCGGGCGTCAGCTCTCCGTCCACAAAAGCATCGACCCGTAATTAACAGAAATAGCGTGATATTTGCATAGACATCTACTGCCACACAATTCCAGAAAAATACGGAATTTTTGAATCGGTGCTATGCAGAATCTGTGACGTATTGCGTGCCAAATGTGGAGCCACATGCTATCGAGCTTGGGGTCACAATGTTTTGGGTGTCGGTGTAGATACTGCATATCTGAATGTTTCAACTGGGCTATTTATTGGACAACCGTTTGCAAACATCGAATAACAAGTGTGAAACGCACTGAGCTAGTAGACTTCAGCATGATATTTCACATTCCTTGACGCTATATAATTTAAAAGCAAATATTGAAATGTCTCACATCAATATGCGCATTTTACACATATTGCTGCTTGCCCATAAAAACGAAAATTACGTAATATAATTTACGGAAGTCCGCTTCCCACGCACGGGGTCCCGGGTTCGATTCCCGGCGGGGTCAGGGATTTTCCCTGCCTCGAGATGACTGGGTGTTGTTATGTCGTCTTCGTCATCACCATTCATCATTAATACGGTCGGAGGAAGGCAATGGCAAACCACCTGCGCTAGGACCTTGCCTAGTACGGCGGTGCGTGTCTCCCGCATCGTCCCCTACGCTCCTCGGAGTATGGGACTTCATCATCATCATCAATTTACGGAAAACATTATTTTCGGTACAGGGTAGTTCAAAAAATGTATACACACTTGGATAGAGATAGGTTTATATATCATCGCCAGTATTACAATGACTCAGAATGAAACCATTACAATAAATGTTCAGACTGCAAACCAACTGTCTTCAAACACGTCTTAGTACGATGCCGTACATTCAAGGTAACATCTTCCAGAGTAGCTCAGGTAGAGCATGACAAGCCATTTCAATTTCATGGCGCAGTTCTGCTCATGCGCGTGGCTTCCTGCTGTAGACTACATTTTTGAGGGTACCTTACAAGTAAAGATCAAGTGAGGTCAAATCAGAAGACGGTCTCGTAAACTGGGGTCCGAACAGCACAATAACCGTGGATTCAGTGTGGGGCGGCGGCGGGGTGAGTGGACTGCTGTAGCCTGTTGTGGGTTGTGAACCATTGAGGGCTACGGCGGGGATAAAGCCTCTCCGTCGTTTCTAGGTCCCCAGTTCTATACACTAAAAGATACACACAGTGGTAGAACATTGCACAAAGAACCTAAACCCAACTAGTGCCACCGCTGCAGTTTGTCTAGACATAGAAAAAGCGTACGACAAGATTTAGAAAGAACACCTAATTCGTAAACTGGAAGAACAAACGCCAGTACTAACTTCTTACATCAAACTCATTGCTAATTACTTGACAGATATAAAAATGAACCGACGCCCGTCCAGCAAGAGCTGGGCTGCCCCAAGGATCTGTTCTCTCATCCCTGTTATTCAATATTTGCGTCAGCGACTTGCCAACAGTCGTTTGAGTGCAAATAGCACGGTTCGCTGATGATAAGACCTACTTTACCAGCTGAACACACATTCGGGCCAATGTCAGACGACTACAACTCGACGCTACAGTGACATGGGCAAGATTAACAAAGTGCAGTTAAACACGGCTAAGACAACTGCCATTTACTTCAATAAGAAAAGCCCGCAGATGCCTGTTACACTGAAACTGAATAGACATGACATTCCATGGAACACTAAGATGACATACTTACGGGCTACACCGCACAAAAAATTCAACATCCATAAACTTAAAGTTCTTGGAATGATAAGAAATTTTACCCTTTTTTTAAAAGCTCGAGCCTAAGCGCCACGTCCAGATTACGACTGTATAAACCTGCAGTCCTTTCGGAAATGTTGTATGGCAGCAGTGTTTGATATATGGGTAGCCAAACACAGACAAAAGGCCTCCAAGTAGTACAAAATACACTGAAGAGCCGAAGATACTGGTACAACTGCTCCATATCGTGTACAGCCCCCGTGTGCACGAAGAAGTGCCACAACACGTCGTGGCTAATGTCTGAAGTAGTGCTGGACTGAATTGACACCATGAATCCTGCAGGGCTGTCCATAAATCCATATTAATACGAAGGTGTGGCGATCTCTTCTGAACAGCACGTTGCAAGGCATCCCACATATACTCAATAATGTTCATGTCTGGGGCGTCTGGTGGCCAACGGAGGTCTTTAAACTCAGAAGAGTGTTCCTGGAGCCACTCTGTAGGAATTCTGAATGTGTGGAGTGTCACATTGTCCTGCTGGAATTGAACAAATCCGTCGGAATGCGCAATGGACATGAATGGATTCAGGTGATCAGACAGAATGCTTACGTACATGTCACCTGTCAGAATCGTAATTAGACGCATCAGCGGTCCCGTATCACTCCAACTGCACACGCCCCTCACCATTACAGAGCCTCCACCAGCTTGAACATTCCCCTGCTGACCTGCAGGGTTAGTGGATTCATGAGGTTGTCTTCATACCCGTACACGTACATCCGCTCGATACAATTTTAAACGAGACTCGTCTGACCAGGCAACATGTTTCCTGTCATCAATAGTCCAATGTCGGTGTTGACGGGCCCAGGCGAGGCGTAAAGCTTTGTATCGTGCAGCTATCAAGGGTATACGAGTGGTCCTTCAGCTCCGAAAGCCTATATCGATGATGTTAAGCTGAATTGTTCGCATTCTGACACTTGTTGATGGCCCAGCATTGAAATCTGCAGCAGTTTGCGGAAGGGTTGTACTCATGTCACGTTGAATGTTTCTCTTCAGTCATCGTTGGTCCCGTCCTTGTAGGATCTTTTTCCGGCCTCAGTAATGTCAGTGATCTGATGTTTTACCGGATTCGTGATATTCACCGTACACTCGTGAAATGATCGTACGGGAAAATCCCCAGTTGCCGGCTGGAGTGGCCGAGCGGTTCTAGGCGCTATAGTCTGGAACTGCGCGTCCGCTACTGTCGCAGGTTCGAATCCTGCCCCGGGCATGGGTGTGTGTGATGTCCTTAGGTTAGTTAGGTTTAATTAGTTCTAAGTTCTAGGGGACTGATGACCTCAGAAGTAAGTCCCATAGTGCTCAGAGCCAAGTCCCCAGTTCATCACTACCTCGGAGATGTTGCGTCCCATCGCCCGTGCGCCGACTACAACACCACGTTCAAGCTCACTTAAATCTTGATAACCTGCTATTGTAGCAGCAGTAACTGGTCTAACAATCGCGCCAAACACTTGTCTCATACAGGCGTTGCGAACGCAGCGCCGTATTCTGCCTGTTTACATAGCTCTGTATTTGAATACGCATGCCTACATCAGTTTCTTTGGCGCTTCAGTGTATGATACGTCGATGGATACTTGGTGCCAGCCGCTACATCGGAATAGTTGATCTACATAACGAACTCCGTATGGACACGATAAATGAAGTGATCAGGAAGCGGTCGACGAAATTACATAATAAAGTAGACAACCTGAGAGGCTCAGTGTAACATATACGGACATTACGTCATACAATGCCACTGCCATGGTACCGTTATAAAGTACCATGACCATTAGTCCATTGAAAACATGCACGGCTACATTAGCTGGAGTTATCTTACGGACCAACACAAATGCCGTGGTAAGTTGAGAGGCACCCACATGCCTTGCTCATACTGTGGCATCAAGCAGTCAGGCCTGCAAGATGAGTGGTCTCCCAAGCCAGTGGATTCATTCTTATCTGTCGAGTAACATGAACTCTAGTACTCACAATAAAGTTACAAATTATCCTCCTGTATGAATAATGCGCAACGGAAACGCACATCTAACTATCAGTAATTTACAGAACTCTGACTGTTCACTATGCATTGGCAGTACCACATTATCTTTCCCTTTTTTTTTTATTTAACGGCTTTTATCAGCACGTGGCCATCGCACTGAATGAGGGCGCACACATTATAAATTCTGGATATCATGACAACATACAATTCGAAGGAAAAGGCCACCAATCTTTTTCTTTTCACTATCTTATTTATTCCGATAAATTCTATAACCTAAACACACAAATTCCATATCCTACAACAATAGCACGTGAGAAATTCCGCCCAGTGGGCATGGCTTTACATTGGTGAATCTCTATCTTATGGTCTCGTAATTATTTAACGTTACAGTGCACTTTCTGGATAGGATGGTGGATCTTTTGCTATATCTCACACTTCGACTCTCACAACCATCATCACGAAACTTTCCTCCAGGCCGAGCGGTACAAATGGAACATGCATACCCACTACCTCTGAAACTACCTTGCTACTCTCCCATGCAAACCACACATACTTAAATTACATGACATACACCACACTGCAATATGAAATACAAGACAGGGAATAGTCACAACATTGTCACTTTCCGCTTTCCCACTTCAATTAATATTTATCCCAGTTTCACACGACACTGCCCCACTTCGTAATTCTACTTTCCTACTATGAACTCTGGAGATATATGCACGTCTTCCTGTGCAATGGAAGCCAAGTGGCGTTGCTGGATAGACGGCTGACTCACCTTGTTTCTCTCTCAGAGTGTTATGGTTTGAATCAAGCGTCACACGGAAACATATCTCGACGAGCAATATTAAGAACATATTCATCACACACACGTGTCCTCAACTGATACCATGGACGAGTACTTCTCTTTATCCTTTGTCTCATACACAGATTGAGACTCACACAGTACTCACCACGTGGAAGTACTCGCCTCTAATTTCAAGTCCTGCACACGCTATTTCTTAAATATTTCAACTTATAGTACACACGCTAGTAATTCAGCTTAACTTAAGCACACGGAAGTATTTCAACTTATTGCTACACGTGGTTTCATTGTGACCGTTGGTCCCTTCCGAAGATTACTACGATCCCATTAATATTACCTGCCTGACATTTAATTCTCCCCACAAAAGTTCCTGAAATAGAGAAATTATTATTTCAAACTACTCTTAAATATTCCACATGTATACCATGTCTCCACTCTTTTTGTCTTTACGGAGCACAACTAAGACAGGTCTTAACAGCACAAGATCCAGCGGCAGAGTGCTGAAACATGGCCGTTCTTCAGGTCCTCTCGCACCTCTGCTGAATAGTGGGGGAGCACCTTGCTACCGTATTGGTCAGCCACATTTCAGACGCTCAAAGCTCAGGTAAATTTCATCTCTTTGGTCCCACCAAAGGTGGCCAAAGGATCGTCTCAAAGATGATCATATATTCACATTCACTATCTGCGGTTAGCAGACGACCATACATTCATTCATTTCACAGATCTCACCAAACTGGATGTAGGGATTTATTTTGAGGGAGTGCACATGTGATCAATTAAATAAATAAATTGTCATTCTTTCCCAAACTGGTATCCGGCTTCGCTGTATTAATTGAAATTGAGTTATTATTAGAAAAAATATGTTGTTCAGACAAGAATAATGAAGTATGTTGTACCTATTTTCAATGTCGGGCGGTACTGTACCCTTTCAAAGTTAACACCAATAGATAAGCAAATAAATTAAGTGAACACACGTCCCTACAACACGTAAAAGTGTGGATTGTCTTTGACGATGGGACTTCATTCTAAGTGGCGACAAAAATATCAGTAGCAACGAATATTATTCATTTTGCCTTTCGAGAACAGGCCTAGCAATGACGGGATGGTGCTTATTCCGTTAATGGCACCGAAACGAGATATACGCAAGTCAACATTTCTACCGAAAAATTCCTTTCAGTCATTGGTTCGTACAACGCAATTACTGACGGCTAATTTAGAAAAAAATGTGTGCGTTTGTAGATTTCATGAAACCTTGTTTCCTTGTACGCGAGGGAAAAAAAAACACGCAGGGAATTTAATTTTCGTGCTTCAGTCATAGACTGAAGTA
Source organism: Schistocerca cancellata (assembly GCF_023864275.1). NCBI lineage: Eukaryota > Metazoa > Arthropoda > Insecta > Orthoptera > Acrididae > Schistocerca > Schistocerca cancellata. Next base: position 216,753,813 of record NC_064631.1, read on the forward strand.
GCGCTCGAAACGAGAGAAAATAAAAGCGCTGTTCGTCAAAATGATGCGGGGAACGGAATTTAATTATTTACGGAATCCTGGCAAGCGCAGGAGGCGGCAGCGGCAGCGGCAGCGTCGACAACGCTGCCATCACGTCCCCCACAATTCCCATCGCGCTCACCATACCGCCCCCTCTCGCAAAGCCAGCGCTGGACTCGTGTTCCGACCGCTGTACTTCGGTTGCCGTTATTTTCACATCGATTTTGTTACGGCGGCGGAGGCTGCCATTATTAAAATGTTTTCATCACTCCGTAATCGGTCTCGGCGCGCCGCTTTTTTTTTTTTTTTTTTTTTTTTAGTTTCTTTGCAGAGAGGAAAAACTAATCGGCACGTGCGAAGTGAGGACGGCGCAGCCCGCTTGACCGCCTCACGGGCGCTGAATTATTGAGCAGCACAGCTCAGAGAGCGCAGGCGACGCCATTTTCCTCGACGCCATGGCGCCGGGGCGCCGGGGCGCACGTCAGCGCGTCTCGCCGCGGTAGTCGGAAATCAATTTAATATTATCCTTTACAAGGATGCGAGTTAGCTGTTCTTACACTGGGTTGCTGCATGAGTTAGTAGCGTTTTTCCCTATGTTAAATTAATACAACAGATACACATAACAGAGACTTTAGTTATCAGCAGTGCTTTTTTTCTAAAAAGATGTTTGAGGGTACTCCGGCATTGGATATAATGCAGCGAAAATTAATTATAACTGAAGCATGGGATACCACCCGTTTGCTTTTAGCCATGACGTCATCAACATGTCTAACTAAAAAAATGGTATCGCACTCTTCAGTTGACTTTACTACAGCTCAATTTCGTCATCCACTGATGTTGAACTTCCTGGCTTTTCACTCGCACACGAATTATTGACAGTTTTCGGTTTTTTTAGATGCAGGAGAACAAGTAAAATAGTTTGTTAGTTTTCTGCTCATCTCTCGCCTCCAACTTAACTTACAAGTTGCGACGCAAGACAGGACACACTGTAAAACTTCGCACAACCGATAAGAACGGAACGGCAAACGCAAACGAATAAAGAACAACAAAACATAGATGGCAATGAATCGCGAACGATCGTGGTAGCGGGACCGTAGAGACATCTATCGGTAGTTCGGCGTTCGGGCGTACGCACATCCGTTTAGCACTACCATCACCCACTATTAATGGGCGAGGGCACTACATGCTTGTTGAACTGGCTGCCAGCAATTAAGTACCGCAGCTCTGAAATTCTTGAAACAGTCAATGACATCGCTTTACCCACCAAAAAATGAACTGGTATCGTTCCTATTGCAATTACCAACACGAAAAAATGAAATAAAAAAATTACGTCCGTGAAATAAATCTTTGGCACTCTCTCAAGTTCTCAACATCGTATAAAAATTACATTGTCGACGAAAAAATTTAGGGGTACGCATCTCCCAGGGTTCGCCCAGAAAAACAGCACGGGTTATCAGTAATATATCCTCCTTCACTATTTATGTTATATCCTAGCCAGTAATGCCAACCGAGCCCGCTGCCTAAAGGTTGGCAGCATCAAAGTCCGGACGCCGTCCGCATAAGCAGCGCCAGCGATACAGGAAATCGCCGCAAGTCTGCGCGCGTCACCGCTGGCTTCTGGCTTCTTAAGCGCTGGAGTCGCGAGCGCTAGACAGTTCTGTATTCGCCGCTCAGTTGTATACTCGCCACCGATTTGTGTACTTGCTAGTCAGTTGTGTGTTCATCGCAGCAGAGTTGTTGTTTGTCGTCAGCCGACGCTGACCTAGCCGCTCCGACTCGAACTAGACAGATTTCTGTAGACACGGAGTTCACTACTGTGTTTCTGTATCTTCGTTAATAAAAATAAGTACCGACTTTTATTTAATCAGAGTGTTTGGGTTTTCATCTTTCTGTTCACTGTTCCAGCGGACTGGTCGGCCCGCTATTAAAAGTGTGGCGGTGATTTCGTAAGCCGTTTCTACAGCGAAGTGTTTGTCGCTACGAACGCCGCCACAAAAATTTACAACAGTCTGCCAACGTTGGGGTAACTTATCGATTCCACGACAATAGAAATCACATGGTTTCGAAGCATGTTCGGAGCGCATTTTCATTCGGAAAGGAAGGTCTTTGAAGGTTGTTCGATAGAGAGGGGAAAGGTCAAAATCTGAGGGCGCAAGATCAGGCGAGTAAGGTGGATGCGGAGTGACTTCCCAGCTTCACGGCTGTACAGTGTTTTTTGTCCATCTAACAGAATGCGGGCGGCCGTTATCGTGGAGCAGCATCACTTCACGTACTCTTCCTGAACGTTTCTAGAGCACCCCCGCTCGTTTATTGTTTGTGTTTGGTACAAGTGTGATTTTTGGGAGTACTTTTCTACCACTCAACTGTAGAATTTCGAGGTGAATGGGAAGGGAGACTTTTGTATCCCGCCTGGAAGGCAGCGCGTGGGTCTGCTCCTGTAACTGAAAGGTAGGCCGAATGTAGAAACCTAGGAAGAGCAGGTGAGGTAGAACTCTCGGTAATGCGATAAAAAGTGGTTTTACTATATCACAACACAAAAACTTGAATACATCAATTGTACTTGACTTTGGCTGAGATGAGCACGTAGGTGCGACGCTGTCCATCAATCAAAATCTACATTGGCCAGAAGTTACAAAGGCAAAATCTGTAGTGGCTGGCCCACTATGAAATGGAAAGAATGTTGCTTGGTCGTCTCCTCGGAATCAAATGAGTAGAATCTGGAGCGGCACTCGTAGAGCCGCACAGCGCCGGCTAGAGGGCGCTGTCGTCGGTGACGGTGTCATAGTGCCAACCTAAGAAACTTGCACCTACGCCATGGCATCGTAGCTATCGATACCACAGAGACCTGTCATTGTTAATGTGCGCAATGGAAACTTTAAATTAACGCTATCTTGAAATCTAGCCCAATCGCTCATAAATACTCCCCTGTGACTAGTGTCAGAATAAGGTGGGTGCAACCCAACGCCTGTAGAGTGTTTTTGCCCATCTAGGAGAATGAGGGCGGACGCTATCACGGAGTAGCGCCACTTCACACAATCTTCCTGGTCATTGTTCTTGGAATGCGTGTGCAAGACGTCTCAGTTGTTGATAATGAATGTCAGCAGCGATGGTTACACCTCGGGGAAGCAATTCGCAGTACACCACACCCTCGCTGTTCCACCAGACACAGGCCTTTATCTTTTGTGGATGCAAACAGGTCATGGTTGAAGTTGCTACTTGTTTTGAGTTCAACCATTCCTTTCTTCACCTTGTATAAGCACCTAGACACCATTTCTCAGCCGGCCCGAGTGGCCGAGCGGTTCTAGGCGCTACAGTCTGGAACCGCGCGACCGCTACGGTCGCAGGTTCGAATCCTGCCTCGGGCATGGATGTGTGTGATGTCCTTAGGTTAGTTAGGTTTAAGTAGTTCTAAGTTATAGGGGACTGATGACCTCAGAAGTTAAGTCCCATAGTGCTCAGAGCCATTTGAACCTTTTTGAACCATTTCTCACCACCCGTAACAATACAGGGTAGGAACGGTCGATGTTGCTCACGAGCCAATTGCTGACAAGCAAGCAGAGACGCACGTATGGCCACCCAGAGATTTTTGTGATATTGACTTAGAGCATCCGGTACCCACACACTTGATCTCTTAGCATTCATTGCATGCAAGTGTCGCACAATAGTGCAATGATCACAGTCGATCACATTTGCCAGTTCTGGGGTACACTGATGTGGATCATTGTGTGTTAATGCGTTTAAACGCTCTTCATCAAACCCTGAACATCTTCCTGAACGTGGAGAGTGACTAATGTCAAAATGATCTTCGCTAAAACGGAAAAAACATTTTCGATCCATTATCTGTCCAGTGGTTTTATCCCATACAAGCCTCAAATGTTTCCGGCTGCCTGCGCTGCTGTCACGCATCTACTGAGCTCGAACAGAACACGTCGGAAACGTTCCGATTTCTCCACTTGCCACACTCCATTTTCTAGCGTCCATAGCTCCACTCGCCATCTCTAGATATCAAAAGGAGAATATGTTAACCCAAATAACAGTTCAGTACAAATATAAAAGATAGATAAATAAACCCACAGCAACAGAATACCAACAAACGCTCTGAACTTAAGGACCAAACTAATATTTTAACAGTAATAATTGGTAGCATTCAGCCATTTTATGCCCTATACACAACTCAACGACGTTTTTCAAGAGATAATGCACTTGTCATCAGTTCTTAACGTTGCTCAGTTGTGTTTAGGACTTAGAACGATTGAACGGTACTAGCTATTACCGTTAATCGGAAAACAACTTGGTTGTCCCTTTGGATCAAGCGTGCAAATTCCAAGAGTTACGTCCGATCCATCTCTGCTGTTGAGTACTCAATATTAAAAACACAAATAAATCTATTCCACAAAATATGGGGAAGTCATTAATCTTATCTATCTTCCATCGCTCGTTTAGGCACGAAATGGAATATTAGTATCTTCTTACGCTATACATTCCGCTGTTGTGACTAAATGGGAAGTTGTTTGTTTGATTGGCAGAGGCGTTTTGTTTCTTTTATTTTCTAACCATTTACTTTGGTCTAGATCATACATTATCTTTATTACAACATTTGTATATCAGGCATTTGATGTTAGCAGTGATAACATAAAACTGCTAAAATTAATCCAGATTTTCCGTCTACAGAAGCCCTTACACTGAATGGAAAAGTAATCAGTAACAAAATCCAGCTAAGCAACAGTTCATAATCATGCTAGTCTAACAAACAGTATGAAACTTGTATGAAACTACAACTCCCATAACATCACATTTGTTTGCCAGACACGTTTCGCATCTTTTATTTTCGAAGATTCTTTACTGACCTAAAATATTTTTTTTCTTACGATATTCATACGTTAGACATGTGATGTTATGAGAATTAATGTAATACTGCCAAAATTAAAGGCTCCTTTCTATATACAAAAACAGGAATTTAAAACTCCCAATCTAGATAGTTACTTCAGAGACTCCGCATTTCTGTTACAAATGTCCATGTCGTACTTAAATTTTATAAGAATATGACGAAGCTTGTTCAGCTAACAGCTATCTACATCTGCATAGCTACTCTGCAAATCACAAATGGTTCAAATGGCTCTGAGCACTATGGGCCTTAACATTTGAGGTCATCAGTCCCCTAGAACTTAGAACTACTTAAACCTAACTAACCTAAGGACATCACATCCATCCATGCCCGAGGCAGGGTTCGAACCTGCGACCGTAGCGGTCGCGCGGTTCCAGACTGAAGCGCCTAGAACCGCTCGGCCACATCGGCCAGCTTGCAGATCACAGTTAAGCGCCTAGCACAGGGTTCAGGGAACGATCTACACGCAAATTCTCTATCAACTCTCGAACAACGTGCTGAAAAAATGACCACCTATATCTTTCCGTGAGAGCTCTGATTTCCTTTATTTTATTATTATGATAGTTTCTCCCCATGTTGGTCAGTGTTATCAAAATATTTTCGCGTTCGGAGGAGAAAAATGGCGACTGCAAATTTGTGAAAATGTCTCGCAGCAACGAAAAACGCCTTTGTTTTCATGATTTCCATCCCAAATCCTGTATCATGTCTGTGACACTCTCTCCCCTATTTCTCGATAGTATAAAATAAGTTTCTCTTCTTTGGACTCCGCTAATCTTATATGGTAAGAATCCCACACCGCACAGCAGTACTCCAAAAGAGGAGGGACAAGCGCAGTGTCAATTAATTGCCAATTTTTGTACCATACAGGTATCTTATCTAAACCGTTTTGCAATTGGCTTTGATATTCTGATGACTTTATAAATGATAATCGACAACATCATCTGCAAACAACCTGAGACTGTACCATTTCTACCTACGCCGTCTCCTCATTACCATCATTGTACCTGCTCGGGTCTGAAGATCGTCATTGCCGACTGAAATTAATAACTTGAGTTACAAACATTTTATAGTCCATAAATGGAATAAAAAATATATAAATACCTTCATGGAGCATCGGAAATATTTATGCGACCATGTCGCAATTCTTAGCCTCGTTTTTGACCTCGACTGTCGTAAGCAATTTCTTTCTGATTTTGAATTTAAAATGCGAATGTCTGTACTGCACTGAATCCCATAGTCACTCAAATGATATTCCAAAGGTACGCAGGTGAAAGACCACCCCGTGATGTTAAACTACATATGTCGTATGTCCCAAATTTCGAAGCTACTTTTCACTCTTATCGACAGAATACTTACTGCTTCCTTTACAATACTGATGAGCTGAAAAATTCTTTTATTTTTTTATAAATACTCTTGTCACAGACAATAATTTGATGTTGATAACTCCGGCAAATAGAACGGTTTATATGGAACATACCATCCAAGAAATGCATATTTTCTTTGCTCGTTTACATCCCACAGGTTGCAGACCTAAGGCAAAAACTCTTTACAATCTTCATTTTGTAGACGTTTCGTATGTATCATGTGGCCCAATATTGTTGATCGGCATGTCTGAATCAATTTCATAACCACAGCATTCAATTGTGCCTTAGTCGGTCGTTTACTTTATCGTTTCACTTATCCACGCTCTGTTTCACAGTAGAAGGCTTATTTTTCAGATCCTACCTAACAGTCCGCCACTTCAATGCGCGTGTTTTTTTTACGCTCGTGCAATGAATTTACGGTGAGTACGAAACCAGTGAAGTACTTCTACGTCACGTTATGAGATTAGCAAAGCGTTCAACTGAGGTCGCATTTTAAGAGCCAGAATCCGCTCTTGTATGAGATGTGTGTGGAGCGACAGTGTTCCTGGAAGCATTACATGTCCCCACCTCTCTCCATATGAGGGTACGTACAGCACTGTCAAACATGATCGTTTTTGTGGTCCAGGCTTTAAGATATGGGGAGGAATAACGTTACTTGAGTGACCCACCATATCTTTGAACATGGCACACTCAACAGCCAAAGTTATTGTGATACTGTACTCCTTCGTCATGGGCGTCTTTTCAGAGTTGCATTCGGCCCTGACTTCATTTTTATGGGTGACAGTGCTCTACCGCAACGAGTTGCACAGATGAAGGAGCTCTTGGAACGAGAGGATATTCGGCTACTGTGCTGTTCTGCCCGTTCACTCGACTTAAATCCCATCGAGCGGAGATGTATTGCAGAGCGTCCACATGCACCAACGACAGTCCAAAACAGTCGTCAATCGCGCTGGCGGAGGAATGGAACCCCCTACCACAGGAGCTCCTTGCCAACCTTATGGCCAGCATGGAAACACGTTGAGGACACACAATGTCGTCCGTGATGATCACACACACTATTAAGAACCATTTCCCGCCTTTTGTAATGTCCAGGGGACCATAATGTATAGCGGTGATTTCTGTGTAATTCGCTGCGGTCGCAGGTTCGAAACATGCCTCGGGCATGGATGTGTGTGATGTTCTTAGGTTAGTTACGTTTAAGTAGTTCTAAGTTCTAGGGGACTGATGACCACAGCAGTTAAGTCCCATAGTGCTCAGAGCCATTTGAACTATTTTCTGTGTAATTATCCTCTTTATTCCTATTCGTATCATTGTGTATTTCATATGTACTATACTGCAGCAATTCTTCCTATGTGTAGTCTGAGTTCCATGAAGCTATTTTACTTGTCAGTGACATATCACGCAAAAATTACTTTCGTCCTTGAGCTTTACCAACCAATACATGACATACGGTCGGCAATGCTTAGTTCACAATGTACAGTAACCTTCCGTCTTCCATCCTAGTTGGCTTAAGTCATACGGATTCCTTCTGGTCGTTTCCCTTACCATATAACCCACTGAGAGTCGCCGGACGGTGTGGCCGAGCGGTTCTAGGCGCTTCAGTCTGGAACCGCGCGACCGCTACGGTCGCAGGTTCGAATCCTGCCTCGGGCACGTATGTGTGTGTAGTCCTTAGGTTAGTTAGGTTTAAGTAGTTCTAAGTTCTAGGGGACTGATGACATCAGAAGTTAAGTCCCATAGTGCTCAGAGCCATTTGAACCTTAACCTTACGAAGCAATCATATCTGTAGTTTCTTGATGGTTATGCAACAATAGGGTTGAAGGCTTCTCAGTTGATTTGATTTAAGATAAGCCCTTAAGGTTCCACAACCGAACGAGTTGGTGTAGTGGTAAATCATTGGATTCGCATTCAGAAGGGTGGGTTTTTCCATGGTTTCCATACATAGCCTAATGTCTGCCTTGATTAACGCTTTTAAAAGGATACGGCCGATTTTCTTTCTTATACTTTTTCAATCTGAATTTGTACACTGTCTCTAAAGAGTTGGTAATCGACGTTATGTTAAAGCGTAATACTCGTGCTTTGCTTCTTTAGGCAGTGACACTAGTCAAAGCCTCCTACAACGCTATTCAGTTTCAGCTGGCTGCAAAGTAACTCTCTCACAATAACTACCCACATCATTTAACTCTTACTTTTGCGAAGACAGAAGAGTGTCACTTAGATCCTGATCACAGATGTCACATCGATATAAGCAACTGTAGACAGAGGTGGGTCACGAGACACATTATTTTTCTATGGAGAATTTTGAATCAGTAGATTGTACCAGGAATTTCTGAAGGAATTTCACGAGGTATCTTCACTGGTACTTCGTTTGTTTCTCCTATACTAATTAATTACACAGCCAAAAACGTGCATAAGCTCATAAATAAGACATGCACTGAGCTGAAAACAAGTCAGTGGAAAATCATTTGCATACGGGCGCTGTGCTCAGTACATTAAAACGTATTCCACTGTAGCTATATTTAGACAGGGCGTCAGAATAATACTAAATTATTTTGCCTCCTTGAGGGTATATTAATTGCGGACCTACATAGTATCATGCCCTGCCATCAGATTCTCCAGAATATATCCAAAACTGCGTTCCTTGTTTCTAGTTTCTTCCAATACCTGATGTCTTACGTCTCTCATGGCTGGGTTTCGTCTCGAAGCAAATGTTGTTGCTTTCTAGCTAAATTTAGCTTTAAACCTTCTCCACGTCTTTTTCTATCTCCAAACGAGTAAGAAACAACTGGCAATCACTGACGTAGATATCTGGCAGAAAGGCGGTCATCGAGTAAAAGTGCTAGTGTCCAGCTCGGAAAGAAGCAGGCATCTTCACCCTTAAGACGTTCGCGGAGTCTCTGGCGACGTCTCCGCGATTAGACATTAATCAGTACAACGCAAACACATTTCGGGTGAGATGGCTATTTCGTGTTCACTCGCAGCGATTCCTTCGGGCCACATCTCCCGTCTCGGCTGTGCCGCGCCTCCCTTCCCCTCCCCTGGCCAGGACCCCCTCCCCGGCGCCCCCTGGGCGCTCAATACGCCGCAGCGGCGCTGTGCGCATGCGCGCCGGCACGCCCCGGCCCGCCGCCCTTATTGCCAATCGTCGCCGCCGTCCGCTTCATCCCCGCCGCCTGCTTCCTCAAATCGCCCCCGTTTATGTTTCCGGATTGATCCCCCATTTAGCCCCTGAGACTGGGGCCCTGGGTCGCTTCTTCCAGCTCGCCAGTGCATTTTTCGGCTCTCATCCGTGATCCTTCAGCGGTTGTAATTCAATTTCTGGACACGTGCCGAAGACGTTGCAAGTCTGACAGAATCACATGACTATCTCCGTGGAAATTTTATATATTCATGTACACCTGCATCACGCAAATTAAATACGTGAGTATCCGGCATCGCACCAGCATCAATGTTGTGGCTGAGCATAAGAGTAATGGTAATGGATATTTTGAAAGCCACGAAGGAAAACGAAAATTTCGGGAAGAAGGTAAAATTTATGTTTATCAGGCGACGCACTAATATTAATATAATGAAGTAGTCGGTGACTTAGCAAAGACCACCGCTCGAAACAGCACATTCTAAAACATCTCATTATGTAGAACGATAAGGTGCCAGTGGGAAGAAGAATATTACTCTTCAGTACGCAGTAAAGAGAAATTTTATAGACAAATACAGCTAAACGTTCCCTCGGAGCTCTGGTGCTCTGGTTCGACACAGTAGTACCACACAATGAAAGCAAAGCGAATAAAAAAGTTCTACAATTCACATTCTACATTCAACAGCTATCTTCACCAGGTTTGCGTTCGAGATCATCCTAATTGTGAACGTCGTGGACTAACAGTAGAAGATATGGCTCACAATTTTTTTTTAAATGTAAACTGCGTGCAAACCAGCAAACTGACTTCAGACAACAGTTAATTAAATGTCATTAGTCATTACCAACTAATATAACAGCTGCGATTTCAGTCTTTCTCGGCGTATTCCACTAATGAATTCTTCTCAGGCTATCAGCCGAGTGGTGACGTCGTCTTGTCGCAACAGTTGAATGAGTTTCGTACCTATCATCTTCCTGCAAAGACGACGCCACCACTCTGCTGACAACCCGAGAATTCATCAATATAACAGCGTCCCTAAGTCAAAATAATATATCAATGTTAAAATTTATTAGGAAATTTTAAGTAGTTTAATATTACTTTGTAACATCCTAGAAACTTCTTGAAATTCGTAAAAATACTGGGAGATGGCTTTACGGCCTTCAGACAAAAAAAGGAGATACAGCGAGAGAAATAATGGCGTTTTAAACCTTCCTCCCCCAAAGAAGTCACATATATTAATGTAGTTGGATTATTTATGTTGTCGATGTGTCAGCACGGTGAATGTGGGTATGTGTCTTGAGAGGCATTCCAAACCGACAAAATGAATGGATGTGGGAAATGATAAAGGACACTCTCCGCTATCCGCTGATAGCAGGTGGTAATCGCCTAACATAGTGACGACTCTAGCTACCGCATCGGTCCTAAATGTTTCGAGGCTGTCATACTAAAAAATAGAGAAAAGTTAAGATGGTGGTTTTAATGCTTCATAAGTTCTGCACAATTTGCCCTTACTTGATCACAACGCACAGAATGTTAACAAAACCACGTGAAACTATCAGAAAAGTCTTTCTTTCGAATGTTGTTCAACTCACGCGTCACACTGACTTGAATGTCGTTTATGTCGTCAAAGCGCTGAACCTACGTGTGGGTTTTTGCACTTTTTCATTTTATGGCAGATTCACACTGATAACAGAAAAGATCTGCCCGCATTATGCATTTCAATCAAGTTGTGACAGGCCTTCACACGTCTTGTTTTTGTTCAGTAGACAAGATGTAGAGGACTAACTTTGCACACACTTTTCTCTTCATCGAAACATTTTGGACAATGCCTTGATCACTGTATTTATAGATGTTGTTCCATTGCTATTGTGGCACAACAACGGTGACAAACTACGTCTCCACGTCCACTACTTAACACTGATAGCTCACAACTGATTGGTGGAATGCTCATGTGTTGTTTACAGTTCTCAATTCGCTGCGCTGACGTCACTTACACACCAGGAATAATACCAGTCTTGGAAATGTTTAGACGGACGGTGTATATGCTGATGAATCTGTTCGGAGAATATGAAAAGCGGGCTTTAACATAAAACCCTAAGAAAACTGAGTATGTGGTAGCGGGTCAGCGAGGAATATCATGATTTAGATGCTGGAATATTTATTACTAAGTGATGTTCTTGTTTAAATTTCTAAGTCTATGTCGTTCTTGTTTAAATATTTAAGTCTGACTATACTTGTGAATAGAAATAGTATAGAGAATACGAAACATAGTATTGGATAAGGGATATGTGTCATTCGATGATTAAACTCAATTCTTTGGAGTAATATGATCACAAATAAAACTAAAAATATTATATAGGTAGCAATAAGGCTGATCAAAAATAAAAATAATATATTATGTAGATAACAAGAGGAGAATATATGAATATATTGACCGTAAGTTTGGAACATAAGAAAGACAGAAAAAGAGCAATTGAAATTCGTAGGTATGAAAAGCTGGAGTGACAAGATTAGAGATGAAGATATCAGAAAAGTGATGTAAATGGGAGTATCAGGGAAGCTATTGGGAGGAAGGGATTTCTAAAGTATGGAATGATGAAGATGTTACTAATTCATAGAATGAATGGATGATAATAGATTGCTAAGAAGCTATGTAAACGGATTCCGGAGGGAAAGGAAACGAGGTGGACAATCTGGAAGATTGCTAACAGATGATAAGGACGCGATGGACTCCGGAAATTTCCGTGAGGACAACTGGGAGGCTCCACTGACGAAGATTCCAGTAAAATGCTAACCTGATCATCTTTTTACCTCCCTACTTACAGTTACTTGCAATGAAGATCGCCTTTTTGTTAATTTTCGAATTTCTCTTCTTTTTGAAGCAAGAGATTTTATTAAACAGCCAGAAGGATTACTGGACAGAACATTTTTTTATTGCGCATGTCGGAAAGAAAAGGTTTTTGCAAGAAAACAATTGAGGCTTGAAAGCTGACATTGCAAGATAGGATTATCCAATTCCAAACGAAACAGCGCATATAATCTGAGTGGTTGGTGCTATATACTTTTGTTTAATTCAGATCGCTCGCAGTGCATTTATGTCAGTGAACAGTGCACTCGGTGCTATATAAAACAGGTATACACTTTCTTTCGGACTGTCTTTAGAAATACATTTATGTCAGTATTCATCAAACAGTACCACGGCTGGAACCTGCACGCCTGTAAATTTTACCTGTAAACAAAATCGGTGTCGTTGACATCACGGTAAAGAGAAACATCGAATATACTGCGCTTGCTTTCGATATGTTGCAATTTGCCTTTGTCAAAGTATTCTCGGAGATTCCGTAAAAATGAGTTAACTGCCCGCCTTTCTCGTTTAATTTGATAAAACGGTCCTCTGGTTTCCGCTTTCTTTCTTTCTTTTTTTTAACGTGGTTTTAAAGTTCAACGGAGACAGCTAATTATCACTCTACGTCGCTCGATTGGAGATCACTATGGATGTGCCTCGCCTATTAATATTACAGTCAATATAAACACGCGTCAGACTTGCTGCGTGAAATTTCTGGTGTCAAGGGGCCTTTGATTATTTTTAAAACCATTTGTCATACGTTGGAATCCATGATATTCAATTACTCATCGCGACCGCGATAAATATTATTTAAGAAAAGCCATCCATAACAGCACTAAATCTATTTAGCTTATATTAACTAAAATCATAAACGAAAAAAATAAACAAACAGATCAGTATCCCACGAAAATACTGATTACTATTTCAGTTTTGGTTGACTGTCAAAAATGCATTTTACACGAACTTCCAGCATGCTGGAATAATGGTATGTCAGCAACATCTGTTAATGAGTACAATTAGAAACCAACCGAAGTTGGAAATTCCACTTATTTTTATTCTCTCGATTGCTAGCTTTGGCCGGGACTCATTTTCAAATCATCGTAACAGGTAGTCAAATGGGTATTTCCGAAAATGCAAAAACCATGTGAAAAATCTGCAAACGAACAGTTACAGCGCTTACGATGATTTGAAAATGGGTCCTGACCCAAAACTAATCATCAAGTGAATAAAAAAGAGTGAAATTTGCAACTTTGGATGGTTTTTCGTTGTATACTTATTTACAGTTTAGAGACTATCAGCAGCAGTCTCACTGAACATGAACTGTAGAAGGCACCATCCTTGCCTATGTTTATTAGTAATTTCTATTGTCTGAAGTACTCAGTTCTATGGAAATCCGAGTTACGATATCAGAACATAAATTTCCAGAGGAAGTGAATTGGTTTTCGCCAACTACTCGATACACAATTTGTTCTTATTAAATATAAGAAATTTTATTTGCTATTAATGTTACTCGTATAGATTGCAGTTTCCAGCTACGACTGTTAAAATAGGCTACCTTCAAAGATACTACTTGACATCGTAAATATGAACAAAAAGCTATCATGCTACTGATCTGTTACATAAAATGTACTGGAACGTAATAACATGGTTTGCATCAGTCTTCCGAATAGCAACAGTAGCTGTTAGCATGGTTTTACAACATCGTCCACTGCATCAGTGAAACGATTCTACACGTAGAACTTAAACCACGATTTTTGCATCCTATGCATTATACCCTTGTGTGAATTACAAATTATAATGAAAAATAGGTATCGGGAACCGGTTCTATAGAGTTTAGTTTGATATTCTCCCATTCGCAAAAATTGTTGTCTGCAACGACACCAAAAAAAGAAGAGTTTTCACTTTTCAAAGGCTTTGTTGTTGAATTATCAAGTGTTCTATCATATCACACGATATTTGACCTGCTTTGTCTTCTGTGTATACGCTGTCTAATAAAAAGTATCCGGACACCTATCAATGGACATCAATATGTGGAGTGTCACCCTTCGCCCTTATGATGGCTTGAACTCTGCTGGGGACACTTCCAATGAGGTATGTGAATGTTTGTTGAGGAATGGCAGTCCATTCTTCCTCAAGAGCTGAAGTCAGAGAAGGTAATGATGTTGGACACTGGGGTCTGGAGCCAAGTCGACGTTCTAAATCATTCCACAGGTGTTCCACTAGGTTCAGGTCGGGATTCTGGTCACGTTGGTCCATTTCAGGAATACTATTGCCCACAAATCATTGCCTCACAGATGCTGCTTTCTGGCGGGATGTATTGTCATGCTGGTACAAGCAGCCATCTCCTCCTTACAGTTCCTCTGTTGTACGTAGTACACAATGCGTAGAACGTGTTCATATCATTCTGCATTTACTGTTTTCTTAAGCTCAATGAACGGACCACAAATGGTTCAAATGGTTCTAAGCACTATGGGACTTAACATCAGTCACCTAGACCTTGAACTACTTAAGCCTAACAAACTTAAGGAAATCACACACAGCTATGCCCGAGCCAGGATTCGAACCTGCGACCGTAGCAGCAGCGCGGTTCCGGACTGAAGCGCCTAGAACGAGCGGACTACACCCCAACTTCGAAAAACATCCCTATATTGTAACTCACCGCCTTCATTCTTCACTGTTGGCACTACGCTTGAAGGCAGGTAACGTTCTCCACCCTACCATCGGATTGCCACAGGGCATAGCGCGAGTCGTCATTCGTTTCTAGTCATTCACTGCCCAGTGGCGTCAGTCTTTACATCACCTCAACCATCACTCAGTATTGACTACAGAAATGTGTGGCTTGTGAGGAGCTGCTGGACTACTATACTTCATTCTTTTTTATTCCTTACGCACGGTTACTGCGCTAGCTGGACTGATGGTAGCACTTTGGATGCGATTATTTTTCTTTTTTACAACCACCCTTCGCAATGCTCAACTTTCCCTGTCTGTCAGCACGTGAGGTCTTGGTGTAGCTGTCGTTGTTCCTTCGCGTTCCACTTCATAATCGTATCACCAGTATTCGACTTGGGCGTCTTTAGAAGGGTTTAAATGACGGTGGTGCGTTTCTCACTCAGGTGACATTCTGTGATTAGTCTGTGTTCGAAGAGACTGAGCTCTGCTGACCGAGCCATCCTGCTATTGCTGCAAAATTCTCTACTGACAACACAGCACTCCACGACTCCTTTTATATTCGCGGGACAGCCTCTTGCGACACCGAATGGACAATTTCGCCTTACATCGGATATCCGGATATGAAGCAGATATCACTGTGAGATACTTGGCGTAAGACCAGTAACTAAACGCTGTAAGATGGAGAAAGAACGAGAACTTTGCCAATAATTAAAAATGAAATACTACAATCAGCGGTGCCATCTAAGGTGAGTGAGCGGATATACACCAGAAGAAGTGAGATGTACTGCAAGTGGCCTCATCGCGTCTTGCGCAGGACGGGTGGCGCTTATCACGCTTTGTGACATCGGATACACTCCACAATTCAGCGTTCGCACACAACATGCGCTATGATACATGACTTAAGCCGACCGTAGGTCCCTGTCACTTTCCACAAAAGGCAAGTCAGGGCTTTCCAAGTGGCGCAACAGTTTCAAAGTCGGGATGTGGATTCCTGAAAGTTTCTTCTTATCCTTAAAGAAGAGGTATATACTGCAGCTGCAGTTAGTTCCTCATATTAGCTTAGCTGCAGTATATATCTCTTCTTTGAGGATATATATATATATATATATATGCTTTAAAGTTAGTGTATATATAGATATTCGTACATACAATTTTTTTTCCTCAGGATTTATCACAGAAACCAAAAAATGGTTCAAATGGTTCTGAGCACTATGGGACTCAACTGTTGAGGTCATTAGTCCCCTAGAACTTAGAACTAGTTAAACCTAACTAACCTAATGACATCACAAACATCCATGCCCGAGGCAGGATTCGAACCTGCGACCGTAGCGGACTTGCGGTTCCAGGCTGCAGCGCCTTTAACCGCACGGCCACTTCGGCCGGCCTATCACAGAAACCGCGAATCCACACTGTGATCATGTAACCTGGGATTTTTTAAAGCAACTAGAGTTCATAGAAGCAATTTTGAATGGAATCTGAAAAACGACACAGCCAAATTACAGATAAGTGCGATTTTTTAATGGTTAAATGGGAAAAATGCAACAAATTATGACAATAAAATTAAGGTCGCCGGCCCAAGACTACATGCTCTATTTTGAACAGCGTGTTTACTGTGTAAATGCAAATTTTGACTAGGCTACTTATTTTTCAGTTTCTAATAAACACTCACAATAAATTCTGTTATAAATACTTTAGTGCACACATTTGTCTTTGTCTTAGCAATAATAATAATAATGCCGTAGGGCCAATGGCCTGGTGCTAGTCTTTCAATTGGATGCCATTTCGGCGACTTGCATGTGCTGGAGCCAACGGTACCTGGCACACCTAGATGATCACGCATCCAAGTACCAACCGAGACCAAAGTTGTTTAACTTTGCTGACGGGGCGATAATCGCCATTTCCAACGTTGCAAGGCCGTTGTCTGTCTCAGTAATGAAAGAAATTTAATGAACTGTCACTCCATAACAGTCTGCATCTAAACATTTAATATAGCTATTACTCAACAATATGAGAGTAAGTTCAATGAAGGATTAGAAAAGGGAATCTAGGTAATTCACTGTTCACGAAACATCTATATTAACACAGCATACTGAACCTCCCCCGAAAGAACTTACGTTAGAGGACTGGCCTATTCATTAAAACGCTACATCACTTTGGCTGGAGGCTCATATTTCCAGTATCTAAACAGCTCACATATGGTTCTTCTCAATACTTATAGTAAGCCTTGGAGCCTGCGGTATCTTTTCCATCTTCCAAGGCATGGAACCATTCTTTATTCCAGCCTTTTCCACAACTTTTAGCTTCTACGATGCATTGCTCTTCCAAGAGTTGTTTACGATTTGGTGGTTCCAGTACGACTACTCGAATGTTCTCGACTGGAGCACACTCTTCATGACCGCGATCCACGGTTTCCTTTCATACTCATCTGCCTCCGTACCATAGAGGACCTTCGTCCTCCCTTCCATATCTTATCTCATATTTCTCTTCATCGAATCCCATATATGGGCCATCTAAATTCCAATTAACAATATAAAATTGCGCATTACTTATATATAAATTCAAGGAAATACACCACAGCGCAGTTGATTTATAGAACACTTCGGTATGAAAGATACTGAGTATAAATCGAAAAAAATATTATTTATACATTAGTCTATGTAACAAGTGATATGCTACGTGCATTGTCCGCAAATTGCTTCGAGCAGATAATTTGAGAATCTGTTCGTAGAGATAACGTCTTAGACCTCCTAGCAACAAACAGACCTGAACTCACCGAATCAGTTAACGAAGAGTAAGATATCAGTGATCACAAGACTGTGATAGCAACTATGATTATGGATTTTATAAGGAATGTTAAGAAAGGTAGCAAAATATTTTTGCTTAACATGAGTGGCAGGATACAAACTGCAGAGTGTCTGAGTAATCAGCAACAAATATCCAGTGCTCACTACGAAGATGTGGAGCATAAATGGAAAAAATTTAAAAAGTATCTTTCGATATGCCTTATACAAGTACATTCCGAGCAAGGTCTTAAGGGATGGGAAAGACCGAAAGACCCACCGTGGTTTAATAACAGTGTTAGAAAACTGCTACGTAAACAAAACGAGCTTCGTCATAGTTTCAAGAAAAGTCAGAACCTATCTGACACTGAACGAAGCGAAAATGAAGGATAGCAATGAGAGAGGCATTCTATGAATAAAACAAAATTTTTCACTCCGATCTGGGTACAAACCGTAAGAGGTTTTGATCTTACATAAAAACAGTAAGCGATTCGAAACACTCTATTCATTCACTCAGTGACCATACTGGTACCGAAACGGAAGATAACAGACAGAAGACCGAAATACTGAATTCGGTCTTCCGAAGTTGTTTCACTTCGTAAGATTGTAACACAGTCCCTCCTGTCAGTCATCGCACGAATGTCGAATTAGCAGATATTGAGAAAACCGATCGTGAAATAGAAAACCAACTACAATCGCTTAGTACTGGAACAGCATCAGGACCAGACGAGACACCTATAAAATTTTACAAACGTTATGCGAAGGAACATTTTCCCCTTCTAGCAGCAGTTTATCGTAGATAGTTGGAGCAACAGAAGGTACCTAGAGATTAGAAAAAGCACTGGTTATTCCCGTTTTCTAGAAGAGTCGTAGGACCGATACAAATAATTACAGACCTATATTGTTGGTGTCAGTCTGTTATACACTGAAAACCCAAAGAAACTGGTACACCTACCTAATATCGTGTAGGGCCCCCGCAGGCACGCAGAAGGACCGCAACACGATGTGGCATGGACTCGAGTAATGTCTGAAGTAGTGCTGGAGGGAACTGACACCATGAATCCTGTAGGGCTGTCCATAAATCCGTAGCAGTACGAGCGGGCAGAGATCTCTTCTGAACAGCACGTTGCAAAGCATCCCAGCTAAGGGGAGATCGGTGGGCAGCGGAAGTGTTTAAACTCAGAAGGGTGTTCCTTGGGCCACTCTGTAACAATTCTGGACATATGGGGTGTCGCATTGTCCTGCTAAAATTGTCCAAGTCCGTCGGAATGCACAATGGACATAAATAGACGCAGGTGACCAGACAACGTCCTTACGTACGTGTCACCTGTCCGAAACGTAACTGGACGTATCAGGGGTCCCATATCACTCCAACTGCACACGCCCCACACCATTACAGAGCTTGAACAGTACCCTGCTGACATGCCGGGCATACGGATTCATGAGGTTGTCTCCATACCTGTACACGTCCATCCAATCGATACAATTTGAAACGAGGCTCATCCAACCAGACATCGTATTTCCAGTTATCAACAGTCCAATGTCGGTGTTCACTGGCCCAGGTGAGGCGTAAAGCTTTGTGTTGTGCAGTCATAAAGAGTACACAAGTGGGCCTTCGGCTCCGAAAGCCCATATCGATGATTGTTCGTTGAATGGTTCGCACACTGATACTTATTGATGGCCCGGCATTGAAATCTGCAGCAGTTTGCTGAAGGGTTACACGTCTATGACGTTCAACGATTCTCTTCAGTTATCGTTGGTCCCGTTCTTGCATGATTTTTTTCTGGCGTTCGATACAGTTCCGCACTGTCGCCTGATAAACAAAGTAAGAGCCTACGGAATATCAGACCAGCTGTGTGGCTGGATTGAAGAGTTTTTAGCAAACAGAACGCAGCATGTTGTTCTCAACGGAGAGACGTCTACAGACGTTAAAGTAACCTCTGGCGTGCCACAGGGGAGTGTTATGGGACCATTGCTTTTCACAATATATATAAATGACCTAGTAGATAGTGTCGGAAGTTCCATGCGGCTTTTCGCGGATGATGCTGTAGTATACAGAGAAGTTGCAGAATTAGAAAATTGTAGCGAAATGCAGGAAGATCTGCAGCGGATAGGCACTTGGTGCAGGGAGTGGCAACTGACCCTTAACATAGACAAATGTAATGTATTGAGAATACATAGAAAGAAGGATCCTTTATTGTATGATTATATGATAGCGGAACAAACACTGGTAGCAGTTACTTCTGTAAAATATCTGGGAGTATGTGTGCGGAACGATTTGAAGTGGAATGATCATATAAAATTAATTGTTGGTAAGGCGGGTACCAGGTTGAGATTCATTGGGAGAGTCCTTAGAAAATGTAGTCCATCAACAAAGGAGGTGGCTTACAAAACACTCGTTCGACCTATACTTGAGTATTGCTCATCAGTGTGGGATCCGTACCAGATCGGGTTGACGGAAGAGATAGAGAAGATCCAAAGAAGAGCGGTGCGTTTCGTCACAGGGTTATTTGGTAACCGTGATAGCGTTACGGAGATGTTTAACAAACTCCAGTGGCAGACTCTGCAAGAGAGGCGCTCTGCATCGCGGTGTAGCTTGCTCGCCAGGTTTCGAGAGGGTGCGTTTCTGGATGAGGTATCGAATATATTGCTTCCCCCTACTTATACCTCCCGAGGAGATCACGAATGTAAAATTAGAGAGATTAGAGCGCGCACAGAGGCTTTCAGACAGTCGTTCTTCCCGCGAACCATACGCGACTGGAACAGGAAAGGGAGGTAATGACAGTGGCACGTAAAGTGCCCTCCGCCACACACCCTTGGGTGGCTTGCGGAGTATAAATGTAGATGTAGATGTCGAAGATTTTATGTTTTACCGGATTCCTGATATTCGCAATACACTCGTCAAATGGTTGAACGGGAAAACCCCCACTTCATCGCTATCCCGAAGATGCTGTGTACCATCGCTCGTGCACCGACTGTAACACCACTTTCAAACTTACTTAAATCTTGATAATCTGCCGGTGTAGCAACAGTAACCGATCTAACAACTGCTCCAGACACTTGTTGTCTTATACAGGCGTTTCCGACCACAGCACGGCATACTACCTGTATACATATCTCCATACTTGGATATGCATGCCTATACCAGTTTCTTTGGCCCTTCGATGTACAATTATGAAAGGGTTTTCGGCTCAAGACTTATGATGGTTTTGGTGAATGTAAGTCATCTCCATAAAAATCAACATGGATTCCGCAAACAGAGATCGTGCGAAACCCAGCTCGCTATGTTCCTCCATGAGATCCATAGTGCTGTAGACAACACCGCTCAGGTTGATCCCGCGTTCCATGACTTCTAAAAGACATTTTAAACCGTCCTGCATTGCCGTTTAGGAAAAAGTGAGGGGTTACCGGGTATTGGACCAGATTTGCGACTGGATTCAAGACTTCCTCGTAGGCAGCACTCAACAAATGGTCTTTAACGGAACAAAATAGATATACGTAAATTTAATTTCCGGAGTACCGCAAGGAAGTGTGATAGGGCCGTTACAATATAAATAGTTTGATCTAGGAGAAAGAGCCGGAAGATCTTGCGGTTGTCTATGAAGTAGCAACGCAATAAGACACTATAGATTCGCAGAACGACCTGCAGCAAACTAATGAATGGTGCAGGCTCTGGCAACTGACCCTGAGCGTACATAATTGTAACATTTTGAGCGTGCGTAGGAAAAGACATACACTACTGCACGACTACACTATTGACGACCCATTGCTGGAAATAGTATCTACCGCAAAGCATCTAGGAGTAACTGTCCAGAGCGACCTTAAGTGGAATGAATACATAAAGCTAATAGTAGGAAAAGCAGTTGCCAGACTGCAACTCACAGGAATCTTAAGGAAATGTAAATCATCTACAAAGGAACTGGTATATAAGGTGTTTATTCGACTAATTATTGAGTATTGTTCATCTACGACTATCTGGGATCCTTACCATTTGGAACTGACAGAAGAGATAAGAAGATCCAAAGAAGAGCTGCGCATTTCGTCACGGGATCGTTTAGTTGGCGCAAGAGCATTACGCAGATCTCAATAAACGCCAGTAGCAGACGTTACAAGAGAGGCGTTGTGCATCATACAGAAATTTCGAGAGAGCACGTTCCGGGAAGAGTCGGTCAACATATTACTTCCTCCTACACATATTTCGCGAAATGACCACAACGAGAAAATTCGAGGAATCAGGGCTAATACAGAGGTTTACTGACAATCATTCTTCCCGCGACATTCACGAGTAAAGGAGGAAGGGATGATCAGTTAGTGGCCGGCCGGTGTGGCCGAGCGGTTCTAGGCGCTTCAGTCTGGGACCGCGCGACCGCTACGGTCGCAGGTTCGAATCCTGCCTCGGGCTTGGATGTGTGTCATGTCCTTAGGTTAGTTAGGTTTAAGTAGTTCTAAGTTCCAGGGTACTGATGACCTCAGATGTTAAGTCCCATAGTGCTCAGAGCCATCAATTAGTGGTGCAGGAAGTACCCTCCACCAGACGGCAGTAGGTGACTTGCGGAGTAAGATGTAGATGTGTTACAGCATCTCGCTGGCCATTTCCTGAATCTATTTTAATGAACGTGTCCTTTGCCACTCAGCGATGTCTAATGTACTGATGTCGCAGTTACGGTGTACAACGCGTGCAGTTAAAGGAGATTAGCTGAAATTCATTATGTGCATGATGATTATGAAATGAATGAAGATTCAGTGGCACGCAATGATATCAGCAATAAGTGGTCAGAAATCATGATCATACCGTGACCACCCCCATTTTCCCTTATGACAATAAGCGTGGTCGTAGTATTTCATGCATATGTTTCTGGTCTGACGAACACCTTATCGCCTTTCGAGTGGCCCACTTAAGCACCCGAGCAAAATGCATGGGTCTGTTTGGAACAGGGAATGAAATGTAGCGACCAACACTAGTGACCGTGTTACATTGCGTTAGCGTAACGTCTCCAAGGGAAGATTAATTTTTTGTCCGATGTGCTTATGATTCTGTCGTGCTGAGTGATCAAGATATTGCAGGCAGTTTCCAACTCCTATGGTTACGTCATCAGTCAGGGCCTACTGCCGTAAATCTCTGCATCCCTATTTATTGACAGCAGCTTGCAGAGAAATCATAGGTATTAATTGACGTCGCTTCAGAGACGAAATTTTCGTGCCGTGCTACCCAAGAAACTCGATTCCCTCATCACCAATAAAGTTTCATGGAACACAGCTAGCCGTTCTGTATTACCTGCTGGTATTTCCCAAAACGTTTCAGATGCTCAGCTGAGCTTTGAGGCTGAAAAACCAAAACCGTTTTGCTACATTTCTTTTGAGTCATTCTAGGTCGTACCAGCACATGATCTTGCTCTACCAAATTTTCCTCCGCCACTCAACTTCCGTAGCGTAACAGACTATTCCCTGCGTCATTCCTTATATTGCTAAAAGTTTCTAAGTTGTCAGTGATGATGTACGTCTTTGACGTGAAAAATTCTATTCATCTCCATTTTTCCAGAGATTCATCTTACAAGTAAACATGACCACCTCGACCACATAATTTACGGGGAGAAAGGCACACTTGCAACATAACAGTTCTAGCAGTAGATCCCGGGCGAAATTGGGAATAACTCTGACAGTACGCCCTTACGACCTTCCGAAAGCACAGCTTTCAAACTTCGCGTGCACTGGTTGTCTGTCACTCGTCGGCCCCATTGTGCCGCCTAATGCCCGACCGCGAAGTACACTATACAGCCGAATGACGCAGGCCTGCTATTCGCTGGGTGTTGAATGCGAGGGAAGAGGAGGGGGGAAGGTGGGGGGGGGGCAGTTGGATACGTCTGCCCATCGTGTTATGAAATCTTGCTCTAGAAGACATGTTATTCTACACCAAAAGTAGGTAAGTAATGTGACTAGGGCACATAATACGTAAACATTACAAACATATTGAACAGTTCAGCATTATCTAACAATATTCTCATACGAGGTGCATTCAAGTTCTAAGGCCTCCGATTTTTTTTCTAATTAACTACTCACCCGAAATCGATGAAACTGGCGTTACTTCTCGAAGTAATCGCCCTGCAGACGTACACATTTTTCACAACGCTGACGCCATGATTCCATGGCAGCGGCGAAGGCTTCTTTAGGAGTCTGTTTTGACCACTGGAAAATCGCTGAGGCAATAGCAGCACGGCTGGTGAATGTGCGGCCACGGAGAGTGTTGGAAAAAGCCAAAAGTCACTAGGAGCCAGGTCAGGTGAGTAGGGAGCATGAGGAATCACTTCAAAGTTGTTATCACGAAGAAACTGTTGCGTAACGTTAGCTCGATGTACGGGTGCGTTGTCTTGGTGAAACAGCACATGCGCAGCCCTTCCCGGACGTTTTTGTTTCAGTGCAGGAAGGAATTTGTTCTTCAAAACATTTTCGTAGGATGCACCTGTTACCGTAGTGCCCTTTGGAACGCAACGGGTAAGGATTACGCCCTCGCTGTCCCAGAACATGGACACCATCATTTTTTCAGCACTGGCGGTTACCCGAAATTTTTTTGGTGGCGGTGAATCTGTGTGCTTCCATTGAGCTGACTGGCGCTTTGTTTCTGGATTGAAAAATGGCAGCCGGCCGCGGTGGTCTAGCGGTTCTGGCGCTGCAGTCCGGAACCGCGGTACTGCTACGGTCGCAGATTCGAATCCTGCCTCGGGCATGGGTGTGTGTGATGTCCTTAGGTTAGTTAGGTTTAAGTAGTTCTAAGTTCTAGGGGACTTATGACCTAAGATGTTGAGTCCCATAGTGCTCAGAGCCATTTGAACCATTTTTGAAAAATGGCATCCACGTCTCATCCATTGTCACAACCGACAAAAAGAAAGTCCCATTCATGCTGTCGTTGCGCGACAACATTGCTTGGCAACATGCTACACGGGCAGCCGTGTGGTCGTCCGTAAGCATTCCTGGCACCCACCTGGATGACACTTTTCGCATTTTCAGGTCATGCAGGATTGTGTGCACAGAACCCAAAGAAATGCCAACTCTGGAGGCGATCTGTTCAACAGTCATTCGGCGATCCACCAAAACTATTCTCTCCACTTTCTCGATCATGTCGTCAGATCGGCTTGTGCGAGCCCGAGGTTGTTTCGGTTTGTTGTCACACGATGTTCTGCCTTCATTAAACTGTTGCACCCACGAACGCACTTTCGACACATCCATAACTCAATCACCACATGTCTCCTTCAACTGTCGATGAATTTCAATTGGTTTCACACCACGCAAATTCAGAAAACGAATGATTGCACGCTGTTCAAGTAAGGAAAACGTCGCCATTTTAAGTATTTAAAACAGTTCTCATTCTCGCCGCTGGCGGTAAAATTCCATCTGCCGTACGGTGCTGCCATCTCTGGGACGTATTGACAATGAACGCGGTCTCATTTTAAAACAATGCGCATGTTTCTATCTCTTTCCAGTCCAGAGAAAAAAAATCGGAGGCCTTAGAACTTGAATGCACCTCGTATTGCTATTCTGCAGCTAAGTATACGCCTCAAAAGGAAAATGAGGAAACCTAAGAAATCTAAGAATTGTTATGAAATGAAGTTAACTACTTTAGAATTGCAATTTAATCATGTCAATGACGGTGAAGAATAGTGCATCTCCTGCATATGTATTACACTTTAACATTGTCAGCTTTAAAATCCAATGAAAATAACGAACAACCGTGGTGTTAGTTATAAGGTAGCACTCCGCTGCTTTTTCAATGACACACTCATTCGTTTCGTTCGATTATACTGCATTCGTGAATCACAAGCAAAACAAACGTTCAAATCGAAAAGATCTTTGTGATAAGGTACAGGTTAGAAACGGCGTGTTTTGACGTGATGAACAAGCATGTTACCAATCTCACAGCAGTATTCCACAAACCTCTTACTCACTCGGGACCGCGCTGCTGCTACGATCGCAGTTTCGAATCCTGCCTCGGGCATGGATGTCTGTGATGTCATTAGGTTAGTTAGGTTTAAGGAGTTTTAAGTCTAGGGCCTTATGGCCTTAGAGACATTTGAACCGTCTTATTCATTCCACTGTACAGTACTTCGCACTCGGAAATCAGGCGGCTGCAGTGGGGCGAAGCGAGTGACAAACAGTCAGTGCACGCAAAACTTAGAAGCTGTAGATTCGGAAGATCATAAGGGCGTACTATCAGAGTTACGTCCCAAATTTTCGCATATTCGGAAAAAAAAATTTGTGAAATTAAATATTATAACAGTGAGCGATTAATCACTGGCCACCATATACTGACACGGTACTGGTAACGACCAACGATAATGAATTGCCAACAGCAGCACACAACTGTAGAGCCGCGTCACCGTAAGCGCACTTTAGTCCAGCATGTTGTCCTTCATTGGTGCAAACCGCGAGTGGCTTATGCATAGGAACTTTGCAAAAGTGCAAAGTGAACCGATGCGACAACGCTGAAACTGCCACAAGCGAAGAGAAACTGTGCCAATTAGCGGTTGGCGAGGGCACTAAGCTGCACTGCCAACCTAAAGACGATTAGGAGGAAACTGCAGACACTTGCTGGATTAGCCTTTGTAGATCAATAAATAGCGGGAAGTTACCGAAACGTCTGAAAATATGGAATGCCTTGTAACAGAGTTTCAATTACAGCCGTGCACGTTAGAAAAGGCATAAATCCGTCGAACAGATTGCGTGGCCAATATCGTTCATTAGGCGTAATAGCGGCTGACGCAGGGCGCACTGCAGCTGCTAACGGGCGCACTCAATTACGCGGGCCGCGCTTCATTTGGACGCGCCGGCGAGAGCACGCTGAATTTTTCACCACATCGAAGAGCGCCCGCGCAAAGTACGTCTCGTTCTGCATATTTGTGATTCGCTACATTATTACACTGGTGGGGGGACTTCACTGCACCCAGTTATTCGTGAGATGCCTTACTGTGCTACAAAATAAATCGTTCCCGCTGCGTAAATGCTCGCATTTCGTAACTACTCTGTAGCTGTGTAGAACACAGCTATATTTCGAGTTTAAACTAGCCACAGAAGTGGAGAACGTTAGTTTTGCTCCTTACAGTACTCTGTCACAGAGGAGACATTAGGAACGCAGTACGATGAATTTGTGTCACCTTGAGGGAAGGAAATTGTCTCTACCCTATCACACGAATCGGCCCAAACACCTTCTTATTTGTTAGACACCCTGACGATAGTTACATACAGGAGAAGGAACTGGCAGAAGCCGACCTCGGGAATGAACAGTTTAGGTTCCCAAGAGATACAAGAACACACAGCACGCGAGGTAATACTGACACTATGAATTATCTTAGAACGATAAACCACAGGTAAACCTACATTTATAGCACACAGTTTTAATCTGTCAGGAAGTTTCATATCAGCGCACACTCCGCTGTAGAGTGAAAATTTCATTCTAGAAACATCCCCCAGGCTGTGGCTAAGCCATGTCTCCGCAATATCTTTTCTTCTAGGAGTGCTAGTTCTGCAAGGTTCGCGAAGGGCTTCTGTGAAGTTTGGAAGGTAGGAGACTAGGTACTGGCGGAATTAAAGCTGTGAGGACGGAGCGTGAGGCGTGCTTGGGTAGCTCAGTCGGTAGAGCACTTACCCGCGAAAGGCAAAGGTTCCAAGTTCGAGTCTCGGTCCGGCACACAGTTTTAATCTGCCAGGAAGTTTCTACATTTATAGCATTTGCAGATTTAGAGAAAGCTTTTCAAGACGCAGACTGGCATACATTCTTTGAAATTCTGAAGGTAGCACGGGACAAATAGGGCTATGTACAACTTGCACAGGAACCATCATACCGAGTGCACTGGTTGGAACACGAAACTCTTGCGGGGGATGTGCACTACTTTTAATTTCGTTCCGGGACAGTATGTCTCAAACGAAAAAAAGAAAAATTAAAATCTAATGCATGTGAGAGTGGATATGCTTCGACGAATACACAGTAACTTGATGAACTGGTCGACATGTGTTTGTCTGGGACCTTCGTCCCATTCTCGTCTGGAGACCAGCACATATACCCCTATCTACCAGTTAAGATTCTCCCGTCATTTAGAAAACACCCGCTCAGTTTCCAACGTCGGGTCACATTCGTTTTCAGCCAATCTATAAATCGAAGGTAAACTGTGGCGTAATTGGTGCAGATTACAAGGCTTACCAAATAAAGGCAATAATCTAACGTGCATTACTTGCAGTATCATTTTAGATTTATGTGGCATATTCAGCTCTGCCACCTTTTAACTATGACGCTGAAAACATGTTTTGCGTAGCCATAAAGGAGGTACGTATCCAGCAATCTGCCAAAGTAACTGAATCACTTTCTTTCCCCATTGTAGCTCCGTTTTTATCGCCTCCAATGCTCTGTAACTTGTATTGCACTTGTGCGAACAACAAGCAGCGTGTTGCCTAAAGCAGCAACTGCTTATTCCAAAATCTCAATTATGCAGTCTCACTATATGTAAAACGCTGGCTAAGTGACGCATTTGAATATTGTCGAAGATGATAAGCAATCGCGGGTTTCTGGCAGTAGTTACGTTAAGGTACTGTCCCACGGTCAAGTGGCGTGACGACGAAAACTATCCACACGCTCAGTCAGCTAAAGAGGTTTAGTCAGCTGACTCATTCATATCGGCGTGAGGCGTGATGTGGTCCGCAGCAGTGACCTTGTCGCGTTATGGATACCTGCATAGAGCACACCAATACTGTGATTAAATCAATTGTCTTGGTTAATAATCCACTGCAGTACTTCTGTCAAGGAGTAATGAAAGCTTTTATAGCGCTACACAAATTGTCAGTTGTTTGTAATGTTAACACCAGTAGGTCTACAACAGGGAACAGTTATTGAAAAATAGTATCGTATTCACATGAAGATATTTCCTTCTCATTAGGTAAAACGCGTGCATAAGCACAGCTAGATAAGCTGGAAGGGTCATTTAAAAAGTTCTGACACTGTAAGACAGAAATGAAGAAAATAATTTATTTTACAACATACCTTTGCAGGCCTTCCATATAATCTCCATTCTTCCTTATGACAGCTTTCGAACGTTTTGGAAATTTCCGTACTCCCTATAGGGCATCTTCATTGTCGAGGTGTCCGAGTACTTGGTCACGTCACTGGTAGCTTCCTCAATTCTATCAAAGCTGTGTCCACGGTGTTGTTCCTTCAATTTGGGAAACAAAAGTCTGGTGGGTTCATATCAGGACTGTATGGTGGGTGGGAAAGTATTTCCCATGCATATTTGTCAAGCGTTTCTCACTGGTAGAGCAATAAGTGGCTTGCATTATCGTTACAATGAGGACACTAACTGCAAACAAGTCATGCCGTCATTAGCCGGCCGGGGTTGCCGAGCGGTTCTAGGCGCTACAGTCTGGAACCGAGCGACCGCTACGGTCTCAGGTTCGAATCCTGCCGCGGGCATGGATGTGTGTGATGTCCTTAGGTTAGTTAGGTTTAATTAGTTCTAAGTTCTAGGGCACTGATGACCTCAGAAGTTAAGTCCCATAGCGCTCAGAACCATTTTTTGAATCATGCCGTCATTGACTGGTTTCGGGAGCAGAGTTTGTAGCGCGCAACTGTCACAGACCTTCCCTGGGGCACTCTGTTTGTAGCTATTGCGCAAAGATCATCGCGAGTTTAACCTTTGATTGTTAGCGGCGGAATTTTTTCCGTAGCGGAGAGCCGGAAGTTTTCCATTGTGACGACGAAACTTGAGCTCAGGCTCAAAATCTTGTATCCAGGTTTCATCAAACGCAACAACGCTTTTCAGAAATTGTTATCCTTTTGTTCGATAACGTTGAAGCAATTCTTCTACTATTCTTTTGCGACCTGCTGTCTGCTCTTCACTCAGACCATCCGGAACCCATTTGGCAGCAATTTTCCTCATCTCTAACTTTTCAGTTATCGTTCTGTAAATAGAAGAAATAGACAATGTTGCCTCACATGCAATTTCCTCACATGTTTTTCGTCGACCCTCTCTCAAAATGTCATTAACAGTAAGCTGAAAGGTATATAGTCTTTTGCAGTGGATGGTTTTCCAATTCTTGGGTTGTCCTCAGTGCTTACCCGTCCTTCACAGAAACAGACAGATCACCGTGATACAGTGCGATTATCCACTATACTGTCCTCACACACCTCTCTCAAAGCGTTGTAAATTTCCGTTGGCTTCTTTCTAAGTACAGATTCGACTTGGATGTAAGAACGCTGGTAATTACATGTAATCCGACCTGACACGGTTTTAGCTTCCATTTTAAAACTGAATTACTCATGACACAGCCACGCGAACCGGCAAACACATATACGACTGTTACTCCGTGAAGTATCTCCCACAACTGACATGAACTTCAACTTGATCACCGCACCACAAAGCCGGCGCATGCACTATGTGCAGGACTTTTGAAATCACTATCGTACATAACTCCTTCACAAGAAATTTTCCAAGCACGCGAAGATGGAAATGGAAGATTTTGTGTTTACATTTGATGGAAAGCCGACAACGGTGCTTTATTAGTATTCTGTATTTGATTATCATTTGGCAAAGTTCATGTGAATAACTGTTCAGTTTTCATAATATATGGTACACAAAATCACGCATTCAAAGATTTTATCAACAGAAGGAATGAAGGATGCCCAACATCCCGTCAACAGTGGCGTCATTATAGACGAAGCACAAGCTGAGGCTACGGGAGTTTCTGGAAGGAGATCGGCCGTGCCCTTCAAAGGAACCGTCCTGGCTATTTATGGAAATCACGTTAAACCTAAATTTCGATGGTAGGGTGGGGATTTGAACCATTTTCTTCCAGTGTATTCACGAATGCGGGACCTCAATCCTTTTTTCATCAACAATTACTGCACTGTATTCTCTAACCATTTCCGAAAGAAGCAAAGAATTTTATGAACAACGTCAAAATGTTGCCGGCCGCGGTGGTCTAGCGGTTCTGGCGCTGCAGTCCGGAACCGCGGGACTGCTACGGTCGCAGGTTCGAATCCTGCCTCGGGCATGGGTGTGTGTGATGTCCTTAGGTTAGTTAGGTTTAAGTAGTTCTAAGTTCTAGGGGACTTATGACCTAAGATGTTGAGTCCCATAGTGCTCAGAGCCATTTGAACGTCAAAATGTTATTATAAGCATGCGAGTCGACATTAACAGTTGAATTTCAACTTTTTTCCATACTTGGAGTACATTCGTCAAATCGTACAGGAATTGTAACGTCATGTTACCTTATTGTCTTCCCCCACCTGGATAATAGGCTTGCTAAGCTAGTGAATGGACAACAGGAAGGGACAAGCCCCTACCGCTTTCAGAGCGGCCGAGCCCAGTAAAAGCCTGTATTGTTTGGAACGACCTTCAACGACGACTTACTCATATCCACGGGAAGTACGAACCACACAGAATAAACGTTGACGCAACTGTTAGCGCGCTTCTAGTGCGCTGCTTAACACGGCGCTTGGTAGTTCAAAGCCCTGCAAGCACTGTTCCTCGCCGTACGTCTTAACAAACTTTGATTATCGCACTTAAATTTCGGTTGTGCGAACAAAAGCTTCAAATGGAATGTCGGAAGCCATTAGCCGTAGCCACTCAATGTAAGAGTCTTTTCTGCCAACGAGACCCAACTCTCTTTCAGAGCGATACCGGCCTACTGCGTCGGGGTGTGTAAGGGGGTTCTTAAACCAGTAACACAACTTATTTTCCTTGTTTTCTTATTTTTTGATTCCTAGACAAAAATTCCTTAACTTTATTAGATTTACTGTCCGAGGAAGAGCAGGAACTGATTATTAAGACTGATCTTTTTATATTACTTGGCACTGATTTCGAAGTCACATTGCCATGTCACTTATTTACAATTGTCACTGTCGTTTAGAGCAAATCTTGTCATCACGCAACATCCCTGTTTCCCTCATTGATCTCTTCTCAGGCAGACATATTGACATCACAGTTCTTAATTTTGCACTTCTTATGAATATATGATTACAAGGGTTTTTAAATGCTTGATTGGGCCACCCTATGTCATGTACTATATAACCTCTGCATTAAGGAAGTTCAATAGTAGATTGAAGATAAGCGCGAGGCCTGCGGTAGAAGCGTCATGGAGCTGTGAGTTCCTCTGTATCCCAAGATCAGCAACTGCTCGATACCCCTTTCAGTTACCCCTTCCCCTTCCCAGCAACATGCCACACCATACTCGTTACGTTGTAGGGGCATAGAAGGCCGTCTCCTCTTTTTCAGTTATCAGTCTCACTGATTTAATGCGATCCACTACGAATCCATCTCCTGTGTCAGCCTCTCATTTCAAGTAACAGTTGCGCAAAACATCCTAAATCATTTACTGGATATATTCCAATCTCTGTCTTCCTTGACAGGTTACACTCACGACAGCTCCCTGAAGTGACACAGTGGTTATTCCTTGATGTACTAATACATGTCCTGTCATCCTACTTCATCTTCTTGCCAATATTTTCCACATGTTCGTCTCCTCACCGATTCTGCGAAGAACTTCTTCATTTCTTATCTTATCAAACAATCTTCAACATCCTTCTGTAGTACCACGTCTCAAGCACTTCGTTTCTTTGCAACCGCAAATCAAGATGCTTTTAGTTCAATCTACCTGGCGCGACGAGGAAGGAAAGAAGGGATATTCAGATTTAACGTCCCGACGACAACGTGATCGTTAGAGACCGAGCAGAAGCCGTAACTGCAGCAGAAAACTGTCCATTGACTTTAAAAGGGGCCGTTCAGGTATTTCCTTAAACGATACATGTAAATCAGCTAAATGTGGATAGCTGGACGGGTTTTGAATCGCTGACATTCCAAATCGGGTCCAGTTCCTTACCATTGTCCCATCTCACTCGGAACACTGCCAGGGAACAGAGCACTTCCAGATTCTGCACACCTAACTCGTAAATACACGTTCTTCCAGAGTACAAAATTCGATAAAAAGAACAGCTCTCTAAAATGCGAATTTGCAGCAATTCGATAGTGACGAAGACTTGGGCTGTGTTTTTTTTCTCTCCTTTTTTTTTAATTTTCGCCACTCGCCAGACTGTATGCTGATTTCCTGTTTTAATCTCGAACCTCCCTGCAAGTGGAGTGGATTAAGGTCATTTGCTACTGTTGATGGTGACACACATCGGTGGGAAAAATAAATTTATAGTGGATGAACTCTAACTTTTGACGATTCCAGAATGCTGGAATAGTTTGCGATTGACATGTTAACCCGTGCGCAAGAATCGTCTGAGCTATAGGAATTCTCAGACATACAAACATTCCGTAGTCCACTGTTTTACAGTGAGTAAAAAACCAAGCGCGCGCTCGTTGGAAAGATAACTGACAGTATCGCAGTGCTATAAAAGGTAAGCGGTATAAAAATATCCACTCAAGAAGTCCTCTAAAGCTACCTTTACCAACCACAAGATCATAAGTTGTCTTGTCACGAACCTAACAGTAGTTAGGCTTAATCGTGGCAGTTTCTCAGTTCTTCTGTTCAGAATTGGCGTTGTGAGTAGTCCCAAGACTGACTTTATTTGACATGTTCCACATATGAAAAAGTTCCAAATATGAAGGGGATAGAAAGGAAATAGTCCGTCAGTTGAAGAAATCGTAAGTCCTGTTTCCTTGTATTATAACCAGCCTGTTATTGGGAACTGTTACACCGCTAAGCAAGGTATATGAGGCATACGAAATACCCTCATACTTCAAGAAAAATGTCGTAACTCCAATACAAAAAGGCAGGTGCTGACTGGCATGGATATTACAAAAACAAACTTTTAGAAACTCATGGGTGCAAAACACTCACGCGAATTATTTACTGGAGAATAGAATAACCGACAGAATTTGACTATGTGGAAAATCATTTTGGTTTCCGAAGGAACATTGGAATACGCGAGTCAGTTCAGGCACTACAACTTATCTCAGAAGATAAATCGAAGAAAAGCATTTGAAGTATTTGTGAGTTTAGATAAACTTTTGACAATGCTGACTAAATGCACTCTCTGAAGTTCTGAAGGTAGCAAAGATAAAATACAGGGAGCGAAAGATTGTCTGCAAATTTTAGAAAAACCACGCTGCAATTGTAAGAGTTGAAGTGCATGAATGAAATGCAGCAGTTGAGAAATAAGTGAGACAGGGTTGTAATCTATCCTTCATGTTATTCTATATAAATACTGAGCAAACAGCAAAGAAGCAAACAGCAAAGGAAAGCAAAGAAAAATTGGGAAAAGGAGCAGAGAGCAGAAATGAAAACCTTATGGTTTCCTGATGATACAGTAATTCCGTCAGAGATGGCGTAGTATTTGAAACAGAACGGGTAATGACGTGAAAAGAGATTGTAAGATGAACATCAACAAAAGTAAAACAATAATAAAGAAATGTTTTCGAACTAAACCAGGCGATGCCGAGGAAATTGGATTAGGAAATGAGACACAAGGTAGTAGATATTTGGGTAGTAAAACAACTCAGTTTGGCCAAACTAAAGAGGATGGTAAATGCAGACTGGCAACAGTAAGAAAAGATCTTCTGGAAAAAATGATATATTTTAACATTTAACACTTTTTTTGTGTTAGCAAGTTTTTTTAAGTATTTGTCTGGAGTGTACTTTTATAAGGCAGTGAAACGAGATTGATGGACAGGCTTTAAAATGTGATTCAAGAGAATATTAGATAGATTAGATAGATTAGATAGGCGGATTGGATAATTGATGAAAAGATACAGAATAGAATTGTGGAGGATGTGTAGTACAACTTGAAAGGACACGTCCTGAAGCATCAACGAATAGTTACTTTGGTAATGTTTGGAAGTATGGGGAAACTGCAGACCAAGGTTTGACTACAGTTAACAGGTTCAAATGAATGTAGGATGTAGTAGTTACGCCAATGTGACTAGGCTTACATAGAAAATCTAGGGTGAAGATCTCATCATATCAGCTGATAACAACTACATTTCCACACTTGCAAGTTCCTACACAAATGATTAACAGCGTGTGACCTTATCGTGCATCTGTTTTTGCACCCACAATAAGCCACTCAGTTAGTAAATAATGATTTTGTGACGCATTTATATGTGTATTTGATATATATTTCGTATGTAAATTGTATACTAGTTTCGTTTAATGATATGATATGTACTGAGGAAGGTTATATGCTGTGATAGATAACTGTTATTAATTTCTTTGAGAAATTATATTAAGCTCTGTCTAGTCCCCTAGGTGCTTTCGAGAGGCACGAAGCTTGTCTCCATCGTTTCCTTTGAATCCATCTTTGTTCAGAACAACACACAACACCAACCTGCATCGGCTGTCATCATAGTAATCTGTACTACATATTTACACTTAGGGGGCAATATTCAGTTGTCCGAAGTAGGCAGTAACCGAGTACGTCCAATAATACTCCGAAATTTACTCTCACTGTTTACAAGTATTATTTGTTTCCATCTTTTTTTTAGTAGAAATGGAACTGGGCTGACAGTTTCTTAGATGAGCAAAATCACCTATTAGGGACAGTCTACTAGTCGAACAGTGTAAGACCACATCCTACACTAACAGTCCGAGTCTTTTTCACTACCTAATACAGTGTGATCTTGCCAAGACAAAGTAAAAAGAAGTTGGTTGTCCCACACTGCCACCATGTTCAATAATGATTGCAGGAATTAGGTTGGTTACCGGAATGAGCTTATGTCTTAATACTTGCTTCTACTGTTCGTTTATCAGTTATCATGTGTGCTCAGAATAATGGACTGCCTTTCGGGTATTGCAGGATCCAAATCTGCGTCGAATCATCTACAGATTTAATTGCACAGTATCTACATCCACATCTACATATGCGTTTCGTAAGGCACCATAGGTGCATGGCAGAGGGAACCTGGTACCACTGCTAGTCTTCCGCTATCCTGTTTCGCTCGCAGACTGCTTCTACATCTACATCTACATCCATACTCCGCAAGCCACTTGACAGTGTGTGGCGGAGGGTACTTTGAGTACCTCTATCGGTTCTCCCTTCTGTTCCAGTCTCGTATTGTTCGTGGAAAGAAAGATTGTCGGATGCCTCAAAATGGTTCAAATGGCTCTGAGCACTATGGGACTTAACATCTGAGGTCATCAGTCCCCTAGAACTTAGAACTACTTAAACCTAACTAACCTAAGGACATCACACACATCCATGCCCGAGGCAGGATTCGAACCTGCGATCGTAGCGGTCGCGCGGTTCCAGACTGAAGCGCCTAGAACCGCTCGGCCACACTGGCCGGCTCTCGGTGAAGGTATGTTCTCGAAACTTCAACAAAAGCTCGCACCGAGCTACTGAGCGTCTCTCTTGAAGAGTCTTTCGCTGGAGTTCACCTATCATCTCCGTAACGCTTTCGCGATTATTAAATGATCCTGTAACGAAGCGCGCTGCTCTACGTTGGATCTTCTCTATCTCTTCTATCAACCCTATCTGGTACGGATCCCACACCGGTGAACAGATTCAAGCAGTGGGCGAACAAGTATACTGTGACCTACTTCCTTTGTTTTCGAATTGCATTTCCTTGGGATTCTTCCAGTGGAAGAATCTTATCATTTCTTCAGGAGCATTACGCGAGTTATATGTTGATGGCAGTACAGACGCTCTACATAGTGTCGCAAATACTTGTTCTCTAAACATCCTCACCAGTGTTCCGAGAAACGGACGTTTCTTCTCTGCAGGGATGCCCGTTTGAGTTCACGGAGCATTTCTGTATTCTTCGCGGGTTGATCGAACCTACCGGTAACAAATTCTAAGCCGCCTACCTATTTTTGTAACTAAATTGAGTACAGGATAGCATATGACTTCAGCAAAATGTTCCGAACATGTGCCCCTTTTTATACCATATTACGACCCAAGGAATAATCTAAAGCGCTATGTGACCACGGTTTCATAAATATATTCAAAGGTAGAAGATACTTACAGGAGTAACGGAAAGATATTTCTGGATGAACACTAGGATGAATTTAAGATCAGAATTACTTCTCGTGGTTTCGTGACCTGGTTCGGTGAACGTGTAATTGATCTTCCTAGAAGGTAGATCAACTTCTTGATAGCACCGTCTCATTGGATCCAGTTTTGGGTCAATGCACGACATTCCTCACTGTATCTGTTCTTGTGGATTTCGGCTTCTTGATCTTAGATCTGCGTTTATGGTGTCCAGCCATCGTAATTTAGGTCTTTCACGTTGTCTGGCCTTCGACAATGAGATGGTAGGCTGAGCTGGTGACTGAAGTAGGTGGTGCTTCTATGATGTGTCCATACCACTGAAGTCTCATTTTTGCAGCTTCTTACTGACTGGCGCCACTCAAGATAGTTGTCGGACCGTTATATTTTTGATGTGGTCGAGCATGGAAATTCTTAATGACCTTCTCCGTAGGCCGCCCGATGTGGCCGAGCGGTTCTAGGCGCTTCAGTCTGGAACCGCGCCACCGCTACGGTCGTAGGTTCGAATCCTGCTTCGGGCATGGATGTGTGTGATATCCTTAGGTTAGTTAGGTTTAAGTAGTTCTAAGTTCTAGGGGAATGATGACCTCAGATGTTAAGTCCCATAGTGCTCAGAGCCATTTGAACCTTCCCCGTATCCGTATTTCCTTGACATTTAGTGAGTGCTCAGCACTTCTAGGTGTGGGCCAGTCCTATTCAATTCAGCTGGCCTCACTTTGATTTTGTGTGGGTATGCAAACAAAATATTACGACTAGATGTAAGCTAAAATTGCCACCTCACCGTAATTGTCGTTGTTCGTCGCATGAGAATGGTCGTCGGAAAGTAACGTCAATGCAAATACCCAAAATTTATAAGGAAGCTACCATTCCAGTCGTTCTTAGCGAAACGTGGAAGTGGTGATACGTGCCTAAAGCCAAGAACAGAATCAAAAGCTTTGTCCACTACTGAACGGGGTTCACAACCACGCGAAACGAACCGCGCAGGTCGCTAATTGAGCTCTGTACCCTGTCTCCAACGAACAGGCTTGCAGACATGCCATCACTTGAGCAGTCCAAGACGGTAATACATTAATCAATCGATGACCTGGTACCGGATGTCTTTACAACTGACTTGCGACGCAGGACTCGCATAACAATTAATAATTTAAGAGCTAACATCTTAACGAACGACTGTCAAAAACTAGCAGTACGCCTCGGAATAGCTTCAGTGTCTTCCTTTGCTTCCGGTCAGGTGGGAGTCCCAAATATTGGAGTAGTGCTGAAAAATTTGGTTGCACAAATTTTCGATATGCGGCTTCCATTAAAGATGAACTACTTTCTTCCAGAAGACAAAAAAATGCTTCAGATGGCTCTGAGCACTATGGGACATAACATCTGAGGTCATCAGTCCCGCCGGCCGCTGTGGCCGAGCGGTTTTAGGCGCTTCACTCCGGAACCGCTCGACTGCTACGGTCGCAGGTTCGAATCCTGCCTCGGTAATGGATATATGTGATGTCCTAAGGTTAGTTAGGTTTAAGTAGTTCTAAGTTCTAGGGGACTGATCCTCAGATGTTAAGTCCCATAGTGCTCAGAGCCATTTGAACCATTTCATCAGTCCCCTGGAACTTAGAACTACTTAAACCTAACTAACCTAAGGGCATCACACACATCCATGCCCGAGGCAGAATTCGAATCTGTGACCGTAGTGGTCGCGCGGTTCCAGACTGAAGCGCCTAGAACCGCTCGGCTACAGCGGCCGGCTCCAGAAGACAGATGCCAGACTGAGATTCAGTGCACGAATCCTCAGGGAATGTAATCCATCTAAAAAAAAAAAAAAAAAAAAAAAAAAAAAAAAAAAAAAAAAAACCTTACAAAATACTCTTTCGATCAGTACTTGAATATATCTCGTTAGACAGGACTGACAGAGTAAACACAGAAGATCCAAAGAAGAGCAGCACGTTTCGTTACAGGTTCATTTAGTAAAGTGTAGTTTACTGTTAATATTCCGAGAGCGGACGCTCCTAGAAGAGTCAACCAATATATTGCTTCCTCGTACGTATATTTCGCAAGAAATCAAATACAATTAGAGAGATTTGAGCCCACATGAAAGCTCACTAACAATTGTTATTCCCGCGAACAGGAAAAGCGGAAAGTGCCAGTAGTAAACGGGGTACGCTCCGCCACAAAACGTAAGATACTCTATGTAATATAGATGTAGATGTCGATGTACATGCAACTTTGTCCACATGCACCGAAGTTGAGCATTCGGCTTCACTACAACCGACATTACGTGTTCGTTCCAATCCATGGCACTACGCAACGTTACACCTGTGCAGGTTACAAACCCTTAGGGATAATGGAGAAGGGTGAATGTATCAATCAATTTTTGAGGTAGTGTCCCATGGTCTGGAAACGACCGAGTAAAAAATTATACACGAAAATCGTTCTGATACCTCTGTCAGTGGACTTCTACCGCAAGCTCTTAGCTTTCCTTATTTTAGGAGGGGGTAGTATGGACCAAAACAGGAAAAAGATGTTCAGTAACTGGGATATAAAGCGTATAATTTAACAGCTATGAGTACTTCTTCACCAGTAGTGTGTTTCACAGTAGCAGAGATGAGCAAGTGCTCATAACCCTTAAAGCATGCACTAAAAAACCAAGGCCGGCCGAAGTGGCCGAGCGGTTAAAGGCGCTACAGTCTGGAACCGCACGACCGCTACGGTCGCAGGTTCGAATCCTGCCTCGGGCATGGATGTGTGTCATGTCCTTAGGTTAGTTAGGTTTAAGTAGTTCTAAGTTCTAGGGGACTTATGACCACAGCAGTTGAGTCCCATAGTGCTCAGAGCCATTTTTTTTAAAAAAAGCCAGGAGGTTTACTGGACTTCTTTTCTTGTTTTCATCCGTACTACCGCCTCTCAAAATATGAAAAGCAAAGGACTTGCAACAGAAGAAGTCCACCGCCAGAGGTATCAGAACGACGTTCGCTTATAAATCCGACTCGGTCGTTCCTGGCCCAAGGTCTCTTATCTCAAATTTATACATTTTCCTTTCACCATCCCTGAACGTTTGTAACATCTTCACGGAATCACCATGTTTCTTTATGTGACTGTGTCATGCACCAAACGAGTTCAAATGGTTCAAATGGCTCTGAGCACTAAGGGACTTAACATCTGAGGTCATCAGTCCCCTAGAACTTAGAACTACTTAAACCTAACTAACTTAAGGACATCACAAACATCCATGCCAGAGGCAGGATTCGAACCTGCGACCGTAGCGTTCGGGCGGTTCCAGACTGTAGCGGCTAGAACCGCTCGACCACCCCGGCCGGCACCACACCAGTAATACTCTATTCAAACACTACAGCATGTTTAACCTACTCACTAGCGTTTACATTTTGCCACGTCTATAGCAACCTACCAGTCACCATAGCAAGTACCAAATCTGTCTAAGTCATTCTGTGACCTCCTGCAGTAAGCCAAAAATGACACTTTCCCTTGCCAATACGGTTCTGTCACACTTTTCAGTGGCACTACTGACGGTACGTGTGTCTATGACTAACACTCGCCGACCAGGACAACTTACTGAGTTCTCTTACTTAAAAAGTCT
The DNA here is from genome assembly GCF_023864275.1 of Schistocerca cancellata. Lineage (NCBI taxonomy): Eukaryota > Metazoa > Arthropoda > Insecta > Orthoptera > Acrididae > Schistocerca > Schistocerca cancellata. The sequence goes on from NC_064631.1 coordinate 216,794,056, forward strand.
ACGAACCACTCACAGATCTTAGAACCTATTCCGTATGCTCACATCCTCGTTAACAGGTTGCAGTGTGGTACTGTGTCAAATCCTTTCTGGTACTTTAGAAATATGGATTCTGCCAGTTTCCCTCCATAACACGGGCGATTTCAGCCTTCAGTAATTCGAGATTGATGATACTTTTTTAAGTTGCAAGGAAGTACACACAGAGGCCACAAAACTCATGGGATACCTCATGTTTCCCGGCGTAGTGCATCATCTCGACGTGGCATGGAAGTCTCCTGCAGAAACAATGAGCCAAGCTGCCTCTATAGCTGTACATAATTACGAAAATGTCGCCGGTGCAGTGTCTTGTGCACGAACCGAACTCTTGACTATGTCCTAAAAATGTTCGATGGGTGACCAAATTATTCGCTCGAACTGTTCAGAATCTTTTTCAAACCAGTAGTGAACAATTGTATCCCAACGACATGGCGCATTGTCATCTATAAAAATTCCATTGTTGTTTGGGAGCATGAAGTCAATGAACGGCTGCAAATGGGCTCCAAGTAGCCGAGCATAACCATTCCCAGCCAATGACCGGTTCAGCTGGACGAGAGGAATAAGTACAATGCATGTAAACACTGCCTGCACCATTATGGAGCCACTACCAGTTTGCACTGCGCCTTGTTGACAACATGGGCCCATGGCTTCGCGGACTGCAAATGGGCTCCAAGTAGCCGAACATAAGCGTTTCCAGTCAATTATCGTTTCAGTTTGACCAGAGAATGAAGTCCATTCCGTGTAAACACAGCTCACACCATTGTGGAGCCACCGCCAGCTTGGACAGTGCCTTCTTGACAACTTGACCCCATGGCTACGTGGGGTCTACGCCACACTGAAAACGTATCAGCAGCTCTTATCACCTGAAATCGGAACTCATCCGACCAGGCCACTGCTTTCTAGTCGTCTAGGGTCCAACCGATTTGGTCACGAGACCAGACAGGAGCTGCAGGCGATGTCGAGCTCTTAGCGAAGGCACTCGGACCGGTCGTCTCGTGCAGTAGCCCATTAACGAAAAATTTCGCCTCCCTGTCAAAAAATGGTTCAAATGGCTCTGAGCACTATGGAACTTAACATCTGAGGTCATCAGTCCCCTAGACTTAGAACTACTTAAACCTAATTAACCAAAGCAGCAGCGCGATCCCGGACTGAAGCGCCTACTACCGCTCTCCCACAACGGCCGGCTCGCCACCCTGTCCTAATGGATACGTTCGTCGTACGTCCCACATTGATTTCTGCCGTTATTTCACGCATTGTTACTTGTCTATTGGCGCTGAAAACTCTACGCAGACGCTGTTACTCTCGGTCCTTAAGTGAAGGCCGTCTGCGACTACGTTGTCAGTGGTGAGAGTCAATACCTGAAATTTGATGTTCTCAGCAACTCTTGATACTATGGATCTTGGAATATTGAATTCCCTAACGGTTTCCGAAATGCAACGTCACGCGCATCTAACTCCAAGTAACATTCCGGGTTCAAAGCCGGTGCGGCCATAATCGCGCCTCAAACCTTTTCGCATGAATGACCTGAGCACAATTGATAGTTTCGCCAATGCATTGCCCTTTCATACCTCGCGTACGCGATACTACCGCTATCAGCATATGGGAATATCGCTATCCGGCGAATTTATCACCTCACTGCCTGCTTAGCTGGATGGTAACGTGATCGCCTCCCATGCAAGTGGGCCCGGGTTCGGTTCCTGGCTGGTTAGAGATTTTCTCCGCTCGGGGACCGGGTGTTGTGTTGTCCTCATCATCATTTCATCCTCATCCCCCGGCGCGCAAGTCGCCCAATGTGGCGTCGAATGAAATGCGACTTCCACTTGGCGGCCGAACTTCCCCGAATAGGGGCCTCCCGGCCAACGATGCCATACGCTCATTTCCATTTCCATCACCTCACTGTGTGCTAGGTGCTTTAAAGAGCACGAGTGGCACTGTAGCGTGAGCCGACGCGTTTCGGTAGGCGCTCTCTCTGGTGGAAGCCGAGGGTGTCGCGTCGAGGTGACGACCGCCTCCGCCGCCGTCGCGTCTGCTGACGACCGACGACCTGCGACGCCCGGCGACTCATCACAAATTAAATGGGGCGCACCAGCCACCAGCCAGCAGCCACGGGCGAGAGGCGACGGCGTCGCGAAGCCGGCTGGCGCTCTTGCCCCCGCGGCGCTCTCTCCGCGGCGCCCGCTTGGTGTTAATGCTGCTGGATAATTTAGTAGCGCGGCGAGGCGAGCGGGAAATGGATAACCGGTGTAGCGGGCGTCCCCGGGGGCGCCATAACTCAGCCGCGCCTGACGGATAGTCGCAGCGCACACACACAGCGGGCGCAGCCACGCAGCGCCGCGCTCGGTCGCGCCTCCGCCGGGCCGTCGCGCGGCCGCCCGTGGGGACCGCGCCCTGCCAGCGAAAACGGGGGAAAAAAGTTGCCGGGAGGGAGCGACGCAGCCGGGGGCGGCCGCCTCCCCCGAGGCAATTCGCGCAAGATATTCAGGTAATCCCCACACTGGCTCGTCAGCCGAATAACGCACTCGAGCCGCTTCTACTCAACCGAGAGCAGTAGAGAACACGTTCTGGTTGTTGACATCGAGAGGTCTTAAGTTCTATTTACAGTAAAGTTTAGGTTGGATACAGCACTTTTTTACCTGGCGTTATACTCGTTTTCTGCAACCATCTTCATTCAGATTAGCCGGCCGCGGTAGCCGAGCGGTTCTAGACGCTTCATTCCGGAACCGCGCGACTTTTACGGTTGTGTGATGACAGGATTTGCTCTAAACGACAGTGACGATGAAACTGGCAGATTAAAACTGTGTGCCGGACCGAGACTCGAACTCGGGACCTTTGCCTTTCGCGGGCAAGTGCTCTACCAACTGAGCTACCCAAGCATGACTCACGCCCCGTCCTCACAGCTTTACTTCCGCCAGGACCTCGCCTCCTACCTTCCAAACTTTACAGAAGCTCTCCTGCGAACCTTGCAGAACTAGCTCCCTGAAAGAAAGGATATGGTAGAGCACTTGCCCGCGAAAGGCAAAGGTCCCGAGTTCGAGTCTCGGCCCGGCACACAGTTTTAATCTGCCAGGAAGTTTCATATCAGCGCACACTCCACTGCAGAGTGAAAATCTCATTCTGGAGACAGTGACGATTGCCGGCCGCTGTGACCGAGCGGTTCTAGGCGCTTCAGTCCGACTGCTACGGTCGCAGGTTCGAATCCTGCCTGGGGAATGGATGTGATGTCCTTAGGTTAGTTAGGTTTAAGTAGTTCTAAGTTCTAGGGGGACTGATGACCTCATATGTTAAGTCCCAGAGTGCTCAGAGCCATTTGAACCACCGAGCGAGGTGGCGCAGTGGTTAGCACACTGGACTCGCATTCGGGAGGACGACGGTTCAATACCGTCTCCGGCCATCCTGATTTAGGTTTTCCATGATTTCCTTAAATCACTTCAGGCAATTGCCGTGATGGATCCTTTGAAAGGGCACGGCCGATTTCCTTCCCCATCCTTCCCTAACCCGAGCTTGCGCTCCGTCTCTAATGACCTCGTTGTCGACGGGACGTTAAACACCAAAATCTCCTCCTCCTCCTCCTCCTCCTCCATTTGAACCATTTGAGCCGCGCGGGATAAGCCGAGTGGTGTAAGGCGCTGCAGTCATGGACTGTGCGGCTGGTCCCGGCGGAGATTCGAGTCCTCCCTCGGGCGTGGGTGTGTGTGTTTGTCCTTAGGATAATTTAGGTTAAGTAGTGTGTAAGATTAGCGACTGATGACCTTAGCAGTTGAGTCCCATAAGATTTCACACACATTTCAACATTTCTGGACCATTTGAACCTTCATATTAGCAATCTACGAATTCTACCAGTCTCTTGGCACTCATAAACAAATGGTTTCAATATTAGTCAGACATGAGACGTGCCGCCCAATTGAACAATAGAACTCCCCAAACAGAGTGATTCAACTCAATCTACCAATGATTTTATGCAACCCACGACGCCTTCAAAATCCACGCACGAGGTTTCATATCGTCTCGCCTGCTGCGTGCAAACTATTAGTCCTACGGAAAAAATGAGCAAGAGCCTTTTGTTGGAAATGTTGTACTGGGATTTGTGTTCGCTAGAGGCCGCACTTTTCGAATTATTCGAGAAAAACTTACAAAAGTGGCCTTCAAGGCGTTTTTATTAATAACTCGAAAACCATGCGTGGTATCTGAAGGCGTTGTGGGTACCATAAAACCAATCGGTAGGTGCAGCTGAATCACCCTGTATATCGAAGAAGTTCAGGGCAGCACGGGAAACATTCCGCCTTGCGATGTACTGTTTAAAGATAACGTCATGGAGACTCCGAACATAGAGCAGTCACAGACCTTAAAGATTGCTGTCCAGCCTGCTTCACAAATTAGAGATGATGATGTTGTGTTCTCAACGACACCCTATATCATCACGCCATGTGCTGGGCCCGTATCACGATGGTGAATGAAATCATGCAGCAATGGTTTCCCACATCACAGCTCCACACATGGGTGCATCCATCACGAAGCTATATTCCGTGTACCGGACAGAATCGCAGGCCGCGGTGACCGGGCGGTTCTAGGCGCTTCAGTCTGGAACTGCGAGATTGCTTCGGTCGCAGGTTGGAATCCTGCCTCGGGCATGGATGTGTGCGATGTCCTTAGGTTGGTTAGGGACTGATGACCTCAGATTTTAAGTCCCATAGTGCTCAGAGCCATTTGAACCATTTGGACAGTTGTTGTTGTGGTCTTCAGTCCTGAGACTGGTTTGATGCAGCTCTCCATGCTACTCTATCCTGTGCAAGCTTCTTCATCTCCCAGTACCTTCTGCAACCTACATCCTTCTGAATCTGCTTAGTGTATTCATCTCTTGGTCTCCCCCTACGATTTTTACCCTCCACGCTGCCCTCCAATACTAAATTGGTGTCCGCAGCTCGTGGCCGTACGGTAGCGTTCTCGCTTCCCACGCCCGGGTTCCCGGGTTCGATTCCCGGCGGGGTCAGGGATTTTCTCTGCCTCGTGATGACTGGGTGTTGTGTGCTGTCCTTAGGTTAGTTAGGTTTAAATAGTTCTAAGTTCTAGGGGACTGATGACCATAGATGTTAAGTCCCATAGTGCTCAGAGCCATTTTGAACTAAATTTGTGATCCCTTGATGCCTCAGAACATGTCCTACCAACCGATCTCTTCTTCTGGTCAAGTTGTGCCACAAACTTCTCTTCTCCCCAATCCTATTCAATACTTACTCATTAGTTATGTGATCTACCCATCTAATCTTCAGCATTCTTCTGTAGCACCACATTTCAAAAGCTTCTATTCTCTTCTTGTCCAAACTAGTTATCGTCCATGTTTCACTTCCATACATGGCTACACTCCATACAAATACTTTCAGAAATGACTTCCTGACACTTAAATCTATACTCGATGTTAACAAATTTCTCTTCTTCAGAAACGCTTTCCTTGCTATTGCCAGTCGACATTTTATATCCTCTCTACTTCAACCATCATCAGTTATTTTGCTCCCCAAATAGCAAAACTCCTTTACTCTTTTAAGTGTCTCATTGCCTAATCTAATTCCCTCAGCATCAACCGACTTAATTCGACTACATTCCATTATCCTCGTTTTGCTTTTGTTGATGTTCATCTTATATCCTCCTTTCAAGACACTGTCCATTCCATTCAACTGCTCTTCCAAGTCCTTTGCTGTCTCTGACAGAATTGCAATGTCATCGGCGAACCTCAAAGATTTTATTTCTTCTCCATGGATTTTAATACCTACTCCGAATTTTTCTTTTGTTTCCTTTACTGCTTGCTCATATTCACGGATATGACAGGAATGATCATTTGAAAAGAACTTCATATGGACATATGCCTATTCTGGATGGTTTCCGCTATAAAGCACGTTTAATATACATTTGTTATTGGGTTAGTGGAGCGCAGGTATCTGTCTTACCCAAGCTCTTTGACGTTTTATTCTAGCTCATACTCTCTTGTTGCTTTCAGACCCTTTGCCCGCGATGTTTTCCTGCCATTAAACTAGTCCGTTTAATACGTGGGCATGGGATTGAGAGCGTGTCTGAGAGAAGTATCGGTTAAATGTGTTTGTGTACGCGCTCGCTAATGAAGCGAAGCGAAGTATAGATATGATGTATGTTTATGGCTTCTGCGATGGTAGTGCTCCTGCTGCTGTCGAAGATTACCGTCGACGCTTTCCGACATGTCGAATTCTTAATCTTGTAAGTTCTCAGCACGTTCCGCGAAACATGCATTCTTCCAAGTGCCCATTTTACTTTTGAACGTGTTGTTCAACAAACTGATCAACTCGTTGCTGAAATGGTGCGGCGTAGTCCTACTGCCAGCACACGGCGACTTTCTGCACGCATCAATGTCTCACGAAAACGCATAATCCGAACATTAGATGCGGAAAACTTGTATCCATTTTACAAACAGCATGTCTTCATATTGGCGACCATGCCGCTCAACTCGAATTTTGTCACTGGTTAAATGAAAGTCATCATTTGCTTCCGTTAACACTATTCATTGTTGAAGCCAACACGAGCGTAATAATCATCGATGGTATCCGGAAAATCCAGAGGATACAGTAGAAAGCGATTTCCAAGTTCGTTTATCGATCAATGTTTGGTGCGGAATGATTGGTAACACGTTGATAGGTCCAGTCATTTCAGAAGAGCGAATGATGAGTCCAAATGACTTGCGCGTTTTGGAAAATTACCTTGAGGATGTTCCTTTGGTCACACGGATTGCAATGTACTTCCAGCATGACGGAGCCCCTCCACATTTTACCAGAGGCGTGAGGGAACATCTCAACCACAGTTACTCTAACCGCTGGATTGGTCGTAGTAGTACAATTAAATGGCCATTAGAGTTTTGTTCACGAAGTTCGGTACGTCTGGGATGTGTAAAAGAAAGGTGAATATGCGAGACGAACTGCTTGGTCACATAATGGATGTTGCTGCCCTCATTAAGGAACGCGCAGAGCCACTCAGACAAGCAATACAACACGTTCCCTCAAGAGTCCATAAACATACTGTAGTTGGCAGCAGGATATTCGAACATTTATTATGAACTGTAGAACAGCTGACGTGACGTGTACGGTAATGCTTAGGAAGGTATCAGAACGACTTTCGCTTATAAATCCGACTCGGTCGTTCCTGGGCCAAGGTCTCTTACCTCAAATTTATACATTTACCTTTCACCATCCCTGAACGTATGCAACTGTTCAACTGATACTCCGTAAACCCATTTTGTAATGTTTACTAACTGTTGTGATGCGATCCTCCAAAGCCGAGAGAATAGAAGGTCGGTCGTTCCTGTCGGGTGCCAGGCGAGTGACTCTGCATGGCCTTGAATATGGCCTTCCTGAATCTGTAGATTGCATATTTACACGGTAATAGCAGCAATCCGACCAACGTGTGAGGCAAATTGGCAGAAAGATAAACCGCAGTCTCGGTAGGTCGCGATCCTGCCACTGTCGAAACGCGACACGTATCGGTATACGCTTCATCTTCTTACACGGGACATAACATGGTCTTCTAAAAAAGACCCAACATGGAAATTGCGATTTCTGAAAGAGAAACCTCCTGCGCAATCTGATAAGAATAAAGTTGTACTTCTACCTGCTTCCGCATGTGCGATAAAATGTTAATTATTTGTATACCCAAGCATGAAGTACACTTCATGCCAATTTAGTGTTCGTTGCATGCCGCCTTCATGGTGTTGGAATTTTAATGGCCATCTGTGTACAATACAGAGTGTTTGAGGAGAAATAGTAACTGTCTTAGGAGGTGGTAATGAAATCTAATAAACTAGCGGAAAAACTTCTCCTGTCAGAGTACAGTAAAGGCGAATATGCTCCCGTTTAAGTAAAAAATCCTGATTGAAAAATGGGGTACCAACTACTTCCTCTGCCTTCCTCAGCACCTTTAAAAAAGAGGAAGGCAGAGTTCTGGTTGGTACAGTTGATCTTGGGGGAACTGGCTTTGGTAGGGTCATCGATGTTCTACAGAATTTATGCGTTCCTGATGGTGTAGTTGCACATGCTGGAGGAGGGGTGGTGCTATCGAGGATGAATCTACTGGAGCCACCATTTCTGACATGTGCGTCATTGTCGTCATGGCATGGGTTGGTTGCTGCAGACCGTAGGGGGTCGTGCTGATATTTGCATTGAGCCGCTATTGAATCGAAGGGGCGGGAACTCTACATGCTATCTCGCAATTTTTGAGGGAGAAGTAACTAAATTCCCATAAGGCGTGTTTTCAAACACACCTGTTGCTTCTCGAAAGGAATTATTATTGAGAGACGCAATTTTGTTGGGAACTGGTAATTTGTGGTAAGGTCTCATGGGACCAAACTGCTGAGGTCATCAGCCTGTAAGCTTACACACTACTTAATCTATGCTAAGAACAATACACACACACACACACATACACACACACACACACACACACACACACACACACACATATGCCCGAGGGAGGCCTCGAACTTCCGACGGGGGGAAGTCACGCGAGCCATGACAGGGCGCTCTAGACCACGCGGCTACCCGGCGCGGCGAAGTTTTGTTAATTTCCATGTGTTTTAGATAAATTGGGCAGGATCGAGATAGGGCACTGTGACCACCGGTACAGTGAATATACGTTGGTTGATTGGACCTTCCACAGGCATCACTTCTGCGTGCGCCTGCGCAGTATGGGCATCTTGTGTTCCTTCTGCACTGTTTGCTGCCATGTCCAAATCACAAACAATTATAGCATTGTAAGATGTCCAGTGGACAGTGACCCCCGTGAATATAAACAAACGGTGGGAGACACAGTAATCTAAATGTCACAGAACAAACAGGTGATGGCTTTGGTACCAGATCTATAATTTTACTAAATCGCCTGATGACAATAACTTCGAAGCAACACGTCATTTCCGTTAGCATTTCCTTTCCCTGTAAGAGAGGTTTGTTCAAATGGCTCTAAGCACTATGGGACTTAACAGCTGAGGTCATCAGTCCCTTAGACTTAGAACTACCTAAACCTAATTAACCTAAGGACATCAAACACATCCATGGCCGAGGCAGGATTCGAATCTGCGAGCGTAGCAGCAGCGCCGTTCCGGAGCGGACTGAAGTGCCTAGAACCGCTAGACCACAGCGGCCGGCTGTAAGAGAGGTTTCAATGTTATTGATGGCGGCTTGTTTAATAGTGAAGAACTTTGGTGTATAGGCCTCCGCACTTGCTTTGTCGAGGAAAGTATGTTGAACGAAGGCATTGGTAATTAATTCTGACACATTTTCAATTTTCACGCGGTTTTTCCCAGTCTCCATAATATTGACTATGTGCTTGAATAATGATTCGCATTCCGGACTAACAAGCTTTTCTAGAGCCATTGAGTGGATACTGCATATATTTCTGTCTCTACTTTTAACAAATGAGATGAAAGGTCCGTTGTCGGTAGTTACGTGTAAGTTAGCAGTGCAACTTACTTGTTGGTGGGTTGTTTCTTCTTGCGTGGTGTCCATTTGGTCTCGCTGTTCGTCGTTTCCCCCCTCCACTGTGCAGCCCCGTTGACGTGGGCTGCATGTCTCTTGCTGTAGGTACAGCGACAGGTTGGACGCCTTGGTGGGAGTCTGCATCGCGTGGTGCGGTGATTGAGTCGCTTGTCACTTCACTGATGGGTGCATGAAATGCATCAATATTCATTGCGACAACACGCGTCTGGTTTGGCGAAATTTGTGGAGCGGGGGGACTGCAGTCGCCATTGTGGCGGCTGGCTTAGCAGAGTTTGTGGGGCAGGTGGGCTGCGATCGCCACTGTTTACCCTGCACGAGCACTAGCAGAGTAGTAAGTGTTTACACCAAATTAGCGCGCTGATGTTATCACTTCCGCCTTGGGAAGCAAACTGTAACAAAACATTTGGCACACTTCACAAACCTTGGCAACGTTTCGTTCACAGTTCTTTCACTTAAATCCCCTTTTTCAGAAGTTGATTTACTCGTTTTGTTTTATTGCTATCTTTATAAACAGTTAAAGTGCAATAAGTACTGAATCAGAATACAGAATGTACCTACCGAAAGTGAAACTTGGTGGTATTTTGATAATCTGGATAATAATGAAGTAAGGACCAAAATGAGCGTGCTGTAATGAGATACCACACAAGAAGAGTTTGCGACAGTTGGTACCAGAAGTACCCTGGAAGTCAGTCTGCAGCAGGAACATCGCTGCGCACAAACCAGTCATGTTTCTCGCGAGAATTATGCCCCCTGGAGCGGCAGAGCTACTATAAAGAGAGACGCGCGCTTAAGTAAACGTGCTCGAGCAGAAGTTGTCAGTTGCAAGGTGTAAATCAGTTCAAGTCTTGTTAGGGAGTTCCTGCAGAACGTTTGTCTTGTCTTTAAGTCGTTGAGTGAGACAGGAACAGTGGCCGACGGATAGACATTGGTCAATTTTCATGAGCACTGTTTGTTTGGAACTGTTCTTCAAATACTACATCAGGGCAGAAGATTAGTTTTCTTCTGACTTTAGTTCAGAGAACATTATTTAGTTTGTGTTCATGGAACTGTAGTCAACCCTAGACAGGTAGACTAAACTGGTATTCTATAATTGCTATAACCAACGTTAAAAAAGTTGAGTAATATGTTTTACTATTCATAACTCTGTGTTACTTTCATTGTGCGTTCTGCCCTAGAACCACGCATTCGTCCGACCAGAGCATCTTTATTAGTCTTTTTCAGCGGCAGCGAGATTTTCTCAAAGTGGACGCCCCTAGTCCACAAAAATATGTTTCAAAAATTTGAAATCTTCCGTTCAAAATGGTTCAAATGGTTCTGAGCACTATGGGACTCAACTGCTGTGGTCATACGTCCCCTAGAACTTAGAACTGCTTAAACCTAACTAACCTAAGGACATCACACACAACCACGCCCGAGGCAGGATTCGAACCTGCGACCGTAGCAGTCGCGCGGTTTCAGACTGTAGCGCCTAGAACCGCTCGGCCACTCCGGCTGGCAAATCTTCACTCATGAAACAGTTTTTAATAAACCACAACATGGAGGTGACATTATTTCCTTAATACGATGAGGGAGGAAATAAAGAGTTACAACTTTGCAAGTATAAACACATGGCGATATGGATGGATGAAGGATGTAAATAAAAATGTGTACTAAGTGATAAACTTTCTGGGGACTGAGAAGCTTATGTCCACGAATCAGTATGGTTCTAGAAAGCATCGCTCGTGCGAAACTCATCTTGCCCTTTTCTCACATGATGTACTGAGGACTATGGATGAAGGGCAAGAGGCAGATTCCATGTTTCTGGATTTCCGGGAAGTGTTTGACACGATTCCCCATTACAGGCTGTTAACGAAGGCACGAGCATATGGCATAAGTTCGCAGATATGTGAGTGGCTCCAAGAATTCTTAAAAAGTAGAACCCTCGACGGTGAGTGTTCATCAGAGGCAATGGTATCGCCAAGAGTGCTCCAGGGATGTGTCATATGACCGCTGTTGTTCTCTGTATACATAAATGATTTGGCGGACAGAGTGGGTAGCAATCTACGGTTGTTTGCTGCTGATGCTATTGCGCACAGTAAGGTGTCGAAGTTGAGTGACTGTAGGAAGATACAAGACGACTTAGAAAAAATTTAGAGTTAGTGTGATGAGTGGCCGCTAGTCCTAAATGTGGAAAAATGTAAGTTAACGCGGATGAGTAGCAAGATCAAACCTGTAACGTTTGGATACAGTGTTACAAGCGTCCTGCTTGCTACAGTCAAGTCGTTCAAATGTGTGACCGTAACGTTGCAAAGCGATATGAGGTGGAACGAGATGTGAGAACTGTGGTAGAGAAGGTGAATGGTCGACAACGGTTTATTGGGAGTACTTTAGGAAAGAGTGGTTCATCTGTAAAGGAGACCACATATAGGACTCTGGTGCGACCTATTCTTGAGTACTGATCAAGTGTTCGGGATCCATGACAGATCTGATTGAAGGAAGACATCGAAGCAATTCAGAGAAGGGTTTCTAGATTTGTTACCGGTAAGTTCGAACAAGACGCAAGTGTTACGGAGATGCTTTTGGTACTCAATTGGGAATCCCTGGATGGAAGGCGACGTTCTTTTCAAGAAACACTGTTGAGAGAGCGGGCAGTTGAAGCTGACTGCCGAACGATTCTACTGCCGCCAACATACATCATGTCTAAGGGCCACGGAGATAAGATACGAGAAATTGGTGCTCATACGGGGGCATATAACTAGTCGTTTCTCCCTCGCTCTATTTGCGAGTGGAACTGCAAAGTTTATGACAAGTAGTGGTACAGTGTATCAAAATGGCTCAAATGGCTCTGAGCACTGTGCGACTTAACTTCTTAGGTCATCAGTCGCTTAGAACTTAGAACTAATTAAACCTAACTAACATAAGGACATCACACACATCCATGCCCGAGGCAGGATTCGAACCTGCGACCGTAGCGGTCGCTCGGTTCCTGACTGTAGCGCCTAGAACCGCACGGCCACTCTGGCCGGCTACAGTGTATCCTCCGCGACGTATCCGTACGGTGGTTTGCGGAGTGTCAACATAGTGGATGTAGTTTTGAGATAATGTTTTTATCAAAGGTAAGCATAGATATCCCAAGGTAACAATACTTTTCTTTCCATGCTTTTATCAGAAAGATGTCCGTCCCCGGTAGCTGAGTGGTCAGCGCGACAGAATGTCAATCCTAAGGGCCTGGGTTCGATTCCCGGCTGGGTCGGAGATTTTCTCCGCTCAGGGACTGGGTGTTGTGTTGTCCTAATCATCATCATTTCATCCCCATCGACGCGCAAGTCTCCGAAGTGGCGTCAAATCGAAAGACTTGCACCCGGCGAACAGTCTACCAGACGGGAGGCCCTAGTGCATTCATGCATTACACTGTACACTCCATGAATCCTCGCCTGCTGCACACCGCAGCTATCCACTACTGACTGTCAAAGATTCTACGACTCCACAGTTCTGCAATGGCAGACACAGATACTGTTGCCTAACAACTGCTTCTCTGACCACAATTCTTCAGATACACTCCTGGAAATTGAAATAAGAACACCGTGAATTCATTGTCCCAGGAAGGGGAAACTTTATTGACACATTCCTGGGGTCAGATACATCACATGATCACACTGACAGAACCACAGGCACATAGACACAGGCAACAGAGCATGCACAATGTCGGCACTAGTACAGTGTATATCCACCTTTCGCAGCAATGCAGGCTGCTATTCTCCCATGGAGACGATCGTAGAGATGCTGGATGTAGTCCTGTGGAACGGCTTGCCATGCCATTTCCACCTGGCGCCTCAGTTGGACCAGCGTTCGTGCTGGACGTGCAGACCGCGTGAGACGAAGCTTCATCCAGTCCCAAACATGCTCAATTGGGGACAGATCCGGAGATCTTGCTGGCCAGGGTAGTTGACTTACACCTTCTAGAGCACGTTGGGTGGCACGGGATACATGCGGACGTGCATTGTCCTGTTGGAACAGCAAGTTCCCTTGCCGGTCTAGGAATGGTAGAACGATGGGTTCGATGACGGTTTGGATGTACCGTGCACTATTCAGTGTCCCCTCGACGATCACCAGTGGTGTACGGCCAGTGTAGGAGATCGCTCCCCACACCTTGATGCCGGGTGTTGGCCCTGTGTGCCTCGGTCGTATGCAGTCCTGATTGTGGCGCTCACCTGCACGGCGCCAAACACGCATACGACCATCATTGGCACCAAGGCAGAAGCGACTCTCTTCGCTGAAGACGACACGTCTCCATCCGTCCCTCCATTCACGCCTGTCGCGACACCACTGGAGGCGGGCTGCACGATGTTGGGGTGTGAGCGGAAGACGGCCTAACGGTGTGCGGGACCGTAGCCCAACTTCATGGAGACGGTTGCGAATGGTCCTCACCGATACCCCAGGAGCAACAGTGTCCCTAATTTGCTGGGAAGTGGCGGTGCGGTCCCCTACGGCACTGCGTAGGATCCTACGGTCTTGGCGTGCATCCGTGCGTCGCTGCGGTCCGGTCCCAGGTCGACGGGCACGTGCACCTTCCGCCGACCACTGGCGACAACATCGATGTGCTGTGGAGACCTCACGCCCCACGTGTTGAGCAATTCGGCGGTACGTCCACCCGGCCTCCCGCATGCCCACTATACGCCCTCGCTCAAAGTCCGTCAACTGCACATACGGTTCACGTCCACGCTGTCGCGGCATGCTACCAGTGTTAAAGACTGCGATGGAGCTCCGTATGCAACGGCAAACTGGCTGACACTGACGGCGGCGGTGCACAAATGCTGCGCAGCTAGCGCCATTCGACGGCCAACACCGCGGTTCCTGGTGTGTCCGCTGTGCCGTGCGTGTGATCATTGCTTGTACAGCCCTCTCGCAGTGTCCGGAGCAAGTATGGTGGGTCTGACACACCGGTGTCAATGTGTTCTTTTTTCCATTTCCAGGAGTGTATATCATTTTCCTTTACAAATTTTAACACGCCCAGTAACATCATAAAAAAATAGCCATCTTACAGTGCTGTGTGTGAAACTAGACTTTAACTGTTTGTCCTTGAGCCACAAATTCACTGGGAATGAGCCGGCCGGAGTGGCCGTGCGGTTCTAGGCACTACAGTCTGGAGCCGAGCGACGTCTCCGGTCGCAGGTTCGAATCCTGCCTCGGGCATGGATGTGTGTGATGTCCTTAGGTTAGTTAGGTTTAATTAGTTCTAAGTTCTAGGCGACTGATGACCTCAGAGGTTAAGTCGCATAGTGCTTATAGCCATTTGAACCATTTGAACCACTGGGAATGACATTTCTGGCGTCAAAAAAACCCATGAGCAATGCCTTAAGCTTGGACTTGCTCTTGTGGACCTTCCTTGGGCGAGGTGAATAATCGTGTGCCAGTCGCTGTCTTGTCTCTTTGATTCGGGATCGTACTGATAAGCCCATGTCTCGTCGTCTGTTACTCTTCTGTCCAAAAAACTAGGATCACGTTAGGGCCGTTCCAACAAGTCGCGACACTTCAGAGGACAGATTTTCTTCTATGAATCTTCCTGGCAGATTAAAACTGTGTGCCGGACCGAGACTTGAAATCGGGACCTCTCGGTCCGGCACACAGTTTTAATCTGCCAGGAAGTTTCATATCAGCGCACACTGCGCTGCAGAGTGAAAATCTCAGTCTCCAGACTGAGATTTTCTTCTGTTCATTGGTCAGTACTTTTGGGGTTGTCTTTGTACACACGTCTCTGAAAATGAGATAAACGTTCGATTTCTAGTTACTGCTGCCATTATTACGCTCAGGCTTCGATCTTCATTTCAGATGTGTTTTACGTACTTTCTCTACATCTTCATACATTTGGGTTGTTTACAGACACCTGAAGCGCTAGTAGTCGTCTGAGTCTTTGGTCCCTCCAGGAACATCTTGCGCTACTGTTAGCTTCCGCCTCGAAGGCTATCCGCATCAAAAACACAGCCTCCGAGCCCGATTTTTTTTTAAATTTAACGTAAAATTTGATTTGATGTCGCTGCTCGAGTAACAGTTGCATTTTGAATTTCTTCATTTCAACATACTACGTCGAAAGCGTGATTCTCAGCCCATCACTGCCCGGAGACGACTGAGCCAAGTCGCATTTGTCTGCAAAGACCCCTCACCACCGTTGCCCAGCGAAAACTGCAAAGCTCTTGATCGTCTGGTTCGCTGGGGTTTTGCACTCTCGAAACATTTGGGACAAACCCTGTAGATACTCCTCGTTCTTCTTCAGCCTATAGATAGTCTCTCCTGGACATAGGCCTCTTCCATAGATTTCCATGTCGACCTCTGCTGGAGCGGTCTGGATCCAGTCTTCCACGCATTTTGATGGATGTCATTTCTCCATCTCGTGAGGGGTCGTCCGACCCTTCTCTTGCGTTTCCTCGGTCGCCACTTCATCAGTTACGTGGTCAATTTAAAGCTCTATTTAATGTCCTCCCCAACGGTACTTCAATCTCTCCAGTCGTTCGCCATCATACACTGCGGTGACAAAAGTAATCGGATAACGATATGGCCATATATAGATCGGGGTAGTATCGCTTACACAATGTATAAAGTGGGTGGGCACTGGCTGAGCTGTCACTCTACTTAGGTGATTCATGTGAAAAGATTTACGACGTGATTATGGTTGCACGACGGGATTTAAGGCTTCCAACGTGGGGCTAGACGCATGGGACATTCGTTTTGGAAATCGTTAGGGAATCCAGTATCCCAATATCCACTGTGTCAGGAGTGTGCCGAGAATACGATATTTCAGGCATTGACTCGCACCACGGACAACGGAGTGGCTGAAGGCCTCTGCTTAACGACCGAGAGCAGCGGCGTTTGCGTAGAGTTTGTCAGTGCTAACAGACAAGCAACACTGCATGAAATAACCGCAGAAATCAATGTGGGGCGTACAACGAACGTCTCCGTTAGGACGGTGCGGCGAAATTTGGCGTCAGTGGACTGTAGCAACAGACGATCGACGCAAGTGCTTTGCATGATATCGCCTGTAGCTTCTCTTCGGGGTTTGTGACCATATCGGTTGGACCCTAGACGACTGGAAAACCGTGGCCATGTCAGGACAGTATGGCGAAATTTGGCGTCAGTGGACTGTGGCAACAGACGATCGACGCAAGTGCTTTGCATGATATCGCCTGTAGCTTCTCTCCGGGGTTTGTGACCATATCGGTTGGACCCTAGACGACTGGAAAACCGTGGCCATGTCAGGACAGTATGGCGAAATTTGGCGTCAGTGGACTGTGGCAACAGACGATCGACGCAAGTGCTTTGCATGATATCGCCTGTAGCTTCTCTCCGGGGTTTGTGACCATATCGGTTGAACCCTAGACGGCTGGAAAACCGTGGCCATGTCAGAACAGAATGGCGAAATTTGGCGTCAGTGGACTGTGGCAACAGACGATCGACGCAAGTGCTTTGCATGACATCGCCTGTAGCTTCTCTCCGGGGTTTGTGACTATATCGGTTGGACCCCAGATGACTGGAAAACCGTGGCCATGTCAGTTGAGTCCGGATTGCAGTTGGGTTCGAATGGGCGCAGGCCCCACGAAGCCACTGACCCAGTTGTCGACAAGGCAGTATGCAAACTGGAGGTGGCTTCGTAATGCTGTGGGCTGCGTTTACCTGGAATGTACGAAGTCCTCTGATCCACCTGAATCGATCATTCGCTGGAAATGATTCTGTTCGGGTACCTGGAGAACATTTTCAGCCATCCATGGACTTCATGTTCCCAAACAACGATGTAACTTATCGATGACGATACGCCATGTCATCGAGTCACAGTTGTTCGCGATTGGTTTGAAGAACATTCTGGATAATTCCAGTGAATGATCTGGCCAGCCAGATTGCCCGACATGAACCACATCGAACATTTATGGGACACAATCGAGAGGTCAGTTCGTGCATAAAATCCTGCAACGGCAACACTTTCGCAATTATGGACGGCTGTAGAGGCAGCAGGGCTCAAAATTTCAGCAGCGGACTTACGACTTAGATTGAAATTTTCACTCTACATCGGAGTGTGCGCTGATATGAAACTTCCTGGCAGATTAAAACTGTGTGTCGGACCGAGACTCGAACTCGGGACCATTACCTTTCGCGGGCAAGTGCTCTAGCAACTGAGCTACCCAAGCACAACTCACGCTCCGTCCTCACAGCTTTAATTCCGCCAGTTCCGCGAATTCGAGTCTCGGTCCGGCACCAGTTTTAGTCTGCCAGGAAGTTTCAAATCAGCGCACACTCCGCTGTAGAGTGAAAATTTCATTCTAGAAACATCCCCCAGGCTGTGGCTAAGCCGTGTCTCCGCAATATCCGCTCTTCCAGGAGCGCTAGTTCTTCAAGGTTCGCAGGAGAGCTTCTGTGAAGTTTTGGAAGGTAGGAGACGAGGTACTGGCGGAATTAAAGCTGTGAGGACGGGCCGTGAGCCGTGCTTGGGTAGCTCAGTTGCTATGCTTAATAAATTACGTGCTGCTTTGATACTTCACTACTACCGTGACTTGAACATGCTACAGAAAGTCAAGACCATCGAGATCGCCATTACGAGCAAGATGAATTATTTGGCGCAAATTCTTCCAATCTCCGACCATCTAGCCAAGAGTATACAACAAGCGTTATGTTGGTTTCTTTTTAGGGGGCACATTTTCAAAGTTCAATTCGATCCCTTAACCTTACCTTCGTCCAAAGGTGGCCTTAACCTCATTAAAGTACACAAACAATGTGTCACCCTGCTCCTAAATCGCATCAGGAAGGAGTGTCGTACCCGTAGGACCAGTATCATCAGAAACCTCATTCAGCCGTGGAAGCCTCATAGCCTTGACCCACCCGTTAATATCGCCGGCATTCCACTTTCTTACCGACATGTGCGACTGTATTACATGGAAATGAGCTACATTCGACACAACATCGTCGATAACGGAAGCCTGACGAACAGGAAGCTTTATGACCTTCTCATGACAACAAACTACAGGAATGGTCTCGAAGAAAAACATCCGCATACACACTGGAGTATAGTATGGCGGAATGTGCACAGCGACATGTTACCATCACGCGGCATAGCCGACTGGTATCTAACAGTCAACGATAAAGTAGCAACGAATGAAAAGCTACATAAAATAGGCCTTCATCCAACGCCCAACTGTGACGCATGCGGAAGAGTCGATACGCTTCTTCATAGGTTCACGTGCGGGCATGCAGAAGAAATTACAACATTTCTTCGTCAACGATTGTCGGTGATAGACCGTACGACACCCTGTGGTGTAGAACTTTTAGAGATCATTCAGCCACAAAAACTGAGATACCCACGAGCAAAAAACAACGCTGCAACGTGGATCATGGGCCACACAGCATCTTTTATTATGCAGAATAGGCATGCTACTTTCCTTGACTATTATTCTTACGTAGAAACTGAACACTTTAAAATGAGACAACATTGAGACTACAGGAGGATATTTGGAAATATGCTGAAAATCATAATTAACGGTTAAATGCTTCAAATACAATATTTCGGATAGCAGAGGTTGCCAGTGACCTGTATGTATCAATCCTATTTGCTTCCTGGGACTTTAGTTCTTGCCGGAATTTTAAGATACTATTCAGACGCTCACCAATGCAGAAGGCATTTTTTCTTTCCCATTTTTGTTTTAACATTTCCTTCTCTCGCAGAGCAGCGGAGCAACTTTCCTTCAACAATGAAGTGCTAGTCTTTTGTGCACCATAAAATTTTCAGTTTACGACTTGGCCAAAAAAAAACTCAAGAAGACATTTCATTTCTTATATTGCGCACCGGCAGCCTAGACATGATTTTAAAAAAAAGTTGCTAGAGCATTTTCCCGCGAAAGGTAAAGGTCCCGAGTTCGAGTCTCGGTCCGGTACACAGTTTTAATCTGCCAGGAAGTTTCATTACAACGACTTGTTAAGTCTATGCCTCATTGAGATTCTGCATTACGCCGGACACGATATTAGCAGGTATCCCATGTGTGGTGTCACCGCCAGACACCACACTTGCTAGGTGGTAGCCTTTAAATCGGCCGCGATCCGTTAGTATACGTCGGACCTGCGTGTCGCCACTATCAGTGATTGCAGACCGAGCGCCGCCACACGGCAGGTCTAGAGAGACGTCCTAGCACTCGCTCCAGTTGTACAGCCGACTTTGCTAGCGATGGTTCACTGACAAATTACACTCTCATTTGCCGAGCTACCTAGCCTAGCCTTCAGCTACGTCATTTGCTACGACCTAGCAAGGCGCCATTATCATTTGCAATTTATCTTGTGATGCATGTACCGTCAGACCGATGTTCACCAATTATGAATTAAAGTTAAGTATTCCAGTAGTTACTTACGTTCTTTGCTACTATAAATGTTCCAGACCACGCACCAGCCTGCGTGAGCTTAAACGCGTGCCTTTCGGCTTCCTCTCCTAGTGGCTTGGCTGTCTTGCCAAGTCACAACACCATGATTTTTGTCACCTCAATGACGAGTGCCGTTCTTCGACTTCTATCTTCTTTCCTGATCCTTCCTCTCACTCACTGCAAGCATTGCTCTCTCTGTATTGCAGTTTGACAGATCTGGAGCTGATTTGTGCTGCTTGTCTCAGGCGTCATTGTTTCGACCCCGTATGTTGTTACTGGCAGATAGAGATCCTGCAAATCCCAGTACTGGATCGCTGTTCCTTCCTGCTGACCAGGCCTCATTTCAACAGTAGTAGCGCGGTCTACGATTGCGAGGTTTTGCACGCACGCAGCACCTGCTGTTGGCGCCGGCAGCTGGGCGGGTTAGTCAGCGCGTTAAGTAAGCTCTCGGCGCGGCGGGTAGCCGGCTGCCATTGTGCGGCCCCCGCCTTGTCTGAGTGTGTCATCGCAGCTAATGCGCCGCTGCGGCCGCCGAGGAGATACATTGTGCGCGCGCCTCGGGGGATCAGCTATATTAACAAACAGCAGGCCAAGGAATGCCCCTGCCCCCTGCCCCTGACCCCTGCGCCTAGCCGGGATAATGGAACGCGCGACCGCGGCCGACACCGCTGCGACTGCTTGACACGCAGAGCGGCACCCACCTTCATTAAACCGACACCGCTCGCCTAATCCGATTACAACAGCGCGTGCGCACGCGACACCAATCTGCTTCTGCACTTGCGCTCATCAATCACTGCCCGGCTCCTTACTCCGCATACACTCGGCTGCCGGCGTCATTGACACCGAGCCAGGTGGCGCACTGTCCGAGGCGCTGGATATCTATCCGCGGAGTGCGGGATTCTAACCGACGTTTGTTAGGACAGAGTTAGTTTTGGCTCTGAGCACTATGCGACTTCACTTCTGACGTCATCAGTCGCCTAGAACTTAGAACTAATTAAACCTAACTAACCTAAGGACATCACACACATCCATGCCCGAGGAAGGATTCGAACCTGCGACCGTAGCGGTCGCTAGGCTCCACCCTGTAGAGCCTAGAACCGCACGGCCGCTCCGGCCGGCAGAGTTAGGTTTCTCGTTGTTATTCTAAACCACTTGAGGCTAAGACCAGGTGGTCAATTTGAATGGTCTCGAACCATTTCCTCCAGAGCAGGCGTCAGTTACAAGCTCCAATGACGTAGACAGAATGCTAAATCCTGATCAGTCTGAAAGTTATCCTAATAAATAAAAAAGATAAATGAGATTGTGCGAATATGCACATTTTTGCTTTACTTCTACGTTGCATCTTCCTGAATGTATAAATCTCTTTATGAACGTAAGCCATTGTATACAAAAAATTCAATTCGTAGAAAAGAAATAAGCATAAGCTAAGCTGACGTTTACAGTTGAGAGCTAAAATTATCTGCAAGAACGAGAAGCTAATCTCGGTCGCAGGTTCGAATCCTGCCTCGGTCATGGATGTGTGTGATGTCCTTAGGCTAGTTAGGTTTAATTAGTTCTAAGTTCTAGGGGACTGATGAACTCGCATAGGGCTCAGAGCCATTTGAACCATTTGACAAGCTAATCTGACTGAAGGAATGCAAATGAAACATGCTCTGTCCAAACCTACATTGACGGAAAAAAAACCACCTCTGGTCTTTAATGAGAATTATTTAAGTTAACACTTCTAAATGACACTGTGAAATTGAAAAGTCGTATCTCCTGTATTTAGCTTACCTGTGTCGCAATGGAAGACACCGTGCGACTGCTCTTACTTATAGAAAAGGAAGAAAAGACGTATCTTAATTTCTGGGCTGCTACTAACTACAGAGGATCGCGGTAGTGCAGTGCGATCTCTTAAGTACGTGCAATGCAAACTTGGTATTCATAAAATTTATCTCTCCTAAAAAAGAATTTTCATCAGGCAATGGGAGCTGGATAGTGACACAGGATAATCGGAGTTACTTTCCAGACAAAAATTCTACTCAAGAAATTATATTAAGAAAAGTTTCATCTCCAAAAAAAGAAAGAGAAAAAATCTTGACACTGTTCCATTTACAAAATTTCACCCTGGAAAGCTTAACAACCATAAGAAAATATTTCATTGCAAATTAGAGTTATGTAAGAGCAACGCTACAGAAATACAAAAATGTCACTCAACATAAAAATTTATTTCAAGACAAAAGTCACCATACTAATGAATAAATTCTTTTCGTCTTTCCAAATCCATTAACATTGACTGTGACAAAACTTCATAAAAATAGCAAGAAAGCCCTGATCTGGATGTCTGTGTCGATCTAAAATTGCCTAACTAATGACTGCCGCAATAAAGTAAAATATGTTCATACGTGTCCGCAGCTCATGGTCTAGTGGCTAGCGTTGCTGTCTCTGGATCGCGGGGTCCCGCGTTTGATTCCCGGCCGGGTTGGTTATGTTCTCTGCCTGCGGACTGGCTGTTTGTGTTGACCTCATCATTTCATCATCATCGTCATCATTAGTGCCAGTGGCTAGATTGGACTGTGGAAAAGCTGGGACTTTGTACGGGCGCTCATGACCGCGCAGTTGAGCACCCCACAAACTAAACATCATCATCATAATGTTTATTCGTCATCTTAAACCTTAATGTTCTCAGAATAATATCTGCCTTAGGCAATCCATCTCATTAAATACACAATGATTTTATTTCTTTTGTAATAATATGTTCCATCAGATCGATAAAATATTTCCCAGGAGCACCATGTTCTGCGTCCTCCCTGTACAAGTTCACTGCCACGACACCCCGATACATCTTCCCCTTTCCCCTCCTCGCAAAGAAAAGACGACCTAACTAGTCTCTGACAAGGCTACGCGCACATAACTAAGACATCCAAAACCAGGAAAATTACCGATACAGTTATACACACAAACCTTTCAAGTCTTTTGTCACTGAAAATGCAGTTCATATTAATAGAAAAAAGTCCGTCGATTGTTTGTTTTTCGATTTTTTTGTTTACTTCCGATATATATTACGGAAAGAAACCTCTGTCGTCTGGATTTCCAAAATCATACAACGGTTGCCGTACCCACATCAGACGAACGAAAGCTCCAGGTTACAGAGGCAAGGATGTTACGTTGATCTGGAGGAGTGACTCTAAAAGACAAAGTAAGAAACGACCAAATCCGAGGTTCGTTTTGACAGCAAACAAAGCGGAATACCTTCAAGAGAGTCATCTACGCTCTTACTAGCATTCCATGCGCCGTGAACTGTACTTGACATAAAAGGACTTAAAAGAAGCCCCAGACGCCCAGCAAGAGATGGCTTGGGACCCTAACGGAAATCTGAAAATTATTGGGACAGTACCGTGAAATGAAGCAACTTAACAAGACTAGGAGAGCCGACTTCAAGAGACATCCGAAATAAGGCACGAAAGGAAAAGATGTATATGTGCCTTTCCGTCAAGATCTGGTGAAGAAGTAATACCTTAGAGGTATTAAGTTACATAAACAGAAAATCGCATGAGGGCTGTTAAAGACAAATTACAGCACTATATAAAACCTGTATAATTAGGGATTCTGCTTCACTAGCGGTTGATAGCGAAATTACTTTATTTGATTTCCATTGTACATACACCAACAAAAACATAAGTGTGAAAACACTCAAAATAAACGTCCCGTATCATCGAAAACAGTCACTTAAAATATTACTCTGTAGCTGTGATACAACTCAGAAAACGAGTACTGTAAAGAGGATAACTTTCTACTAGTAAGGAAAACTGTGAGATTACAGTGAAAAGTCATACAGAACATTTTTAAATTTTTGTGCTGGTTTTTGAAGAAACAGAAGATAAGCTGTAACAACACTGCAGTTTGTCTTTACTGGCGCTCATACGTGTTACATATATATAGCACGACAACATTTCTCAGCCAAAATGCGTCATGTGAATGCTGAAAACCCTGATGGCGAAGCTTTCATTTTGAGACACATGTCGGAAATAAAAATTTGAAAGCGTAAACACAGACAGACAGTGGACTTTCATTTATAAAGTATATACCTTTTACTGCCTCTGTGTTATGTAAAACTATTATGGATTGGCCAATAAAATGTAGTTCACCTCCATTAGAAGCGCAATAGTATCCTTTCTGTCAAATAATTACTCGGTTTCAAAATTTCATCTCCATTGGTCTTAAATCAGACCAGGTTGCTTTATATTTCTATTTAGTGGCTTGTTTCGGTTAAATTTGTCTGTCCCTGCTGTATAAAAGGGCAGTACAACAACCTCGACAGGGAGAGTTGTGCGAATTTTAAGTCACATAAGTTAACCCGTTAGCCCTACGCGATGCTACAGTAGATGATATAGAACACGTAACATCATAATTATATTTATCATTTGTGTATTCTATACCTTAACAGCATGTTTATTCCTTGTGCCATATACCACCACTATTTGGGACAAAGTGGGGAGACTGTTGATTGGTACTCAGTACATTAGTGCACACTCTGGAGATCTGGGAACTGAACTCCACAATCTCTTCATCCCTTATACCTCAAATTCTGGGAATGGACTTGTACATTCCTTTATTTCAGCTTCTCCACCGGTGTATGTTGAACATAACTGCAACGTAATCGCGTTGACTAAACAAACATGTGAGGACTCACGCTGTTCTTCTCTGCACTTTCTCGACCACTTCTGGTGCGTAAGGGTCCAGAGTGACAGATAACTCTGAACGACTCGTTCAATAAGAGAATGACATTTTATTAGGATTCATCTAATAAATCTAAGTCCAGGACTTAAGGTCTACTTAGTTAAATTTCGGTGATCAAACTTCTTTTAGGCGCTGCTATTTTAAATCTCTCAGTATTTGATGTTTCTGATTCATTCCTATGCTCATTACTGGAAAGTGGACCAATGGAAACGTCTCGCTTGAACGTATGAACCATATTTCTTGTTACAACAGGTCGATGGTCGTGTCTAGGTAACGCCGTCATACAATAGGACGGCTGCTCGTAACATGCACCACGTCACGGACGCAGGCTAGTGGATAAAGTGTTGTGCAATTGGGAATATTCACCGTGGCATCCATGGGACCTGTGGCAGTAATCGAAGGCACAATGACAGCTGTGAACTACGTGAACGTTGTGAGTCTCACTTGCATCCCTTCGTTCAAATGGTTCAAATGGCTCTGAGCACTATGGGACTTAACATCTGAGGTCATCAGTCCCCTAGAACTTAGAACTACTTAAACCTAACTAACGCTGATACAATAGCTCCCTACTTAGCAATCATATACAACCGCTCGCTCACCGATAGATCTGTACCTACAGATTGGAAAATTGCTCAGGTCGCACCAGTGTTTAAGAAGGGTAGTAGGAGTAATCCATCGAACTACAGACCTATATCATTGACGTCGGTTTGCAGTAGGGTTTTGAAGCATATATTGTATTCAAATATTATGAATCACCTCGAAGGGAACGATCTATTGATACGTAATTAGCATGGTTTCAGAAAACATCGTTCTTGTGCAACGCAGCTAGCTCTTTATTCGCACGAAGTTATGGCCGCTATCGACAGGGGATCAAAGTTTTTTCCGTATTTCTAGATTCCCGGAAAGCTCTTGACACTGTTCCTCACAAGCGACTTCTAATCAAGCTGCGGACCTATGGGGCATCGTCTCAGTTATGCGACTGGATTCGTGATTTCCTGTCAGAAAGGTCGCAGTTCGTAGTAATAGACGGCAAATCATCGAGTAAAACTGAAGTCATATCAGGTGTTCCCCAGGGAAGCGTCCTGGGTTCAAATGGCTCTGAGCACTATGGGACTCAACATCTTAGGTCATAAGTCCCCTAGAACTTAGAACTACTTAAACCTAACTAACCTAAGGACATCACACACACCCATGCCCGAGGCAGGATTTGAACCTGCGAACGTAGCAGTCCCGCGGTTCCGGACTGCAGCGCCAGGACCGCTAGACCACCGCGGCCGGCGAAGCGTCCTGGGACCTCTGCTGTTCCTGCTCTCTATAAATGACCTGGGTGACAATCTGAGCATTTCTCTTAGGTTGTTCGCAGATGACGCTGTAATTTACCGTCTAGTAAGGTCATCCGAAGACCAGTATCAGTTGCAAAGCGATTTAGAAAAGATTGCTGTATGGTGTGGCAGGCGGCAGTTGACGCTAAACAAGAAAAAGTGTGAGGTGATCCACATGAGTTCCAAAAGAAATCCGTTGGAATTCTATTACTCGATAAATAGTACAATTCTCAAGGCTATCAATTCAACTAAGTACCTGGGTGTTAAAATTACGAACAACTTCAGTTGGAAAGACCACATAGATAATATTGTGGGGAAGGCGAGCCAAAGGTTGCGTTTCATTGCCAGGACACTTAGAAGATGCAACAAGTCCACTAAAGAGACAGCTTACACTACACTCGTTCGTCCTCTGTTAAAATATTGCTGCACGGTGTGGGATCCTTACCAGGTGGGATTGACGGAGGACATCGAAAGGGTGCAAAAAAGGGCAGCTCGTTTTGTATTATCACGTAATAGGGGAGAGAGTGTGGCAGATGTGATACGCGAGTTGGGATGGAAGTCATTAAAGCAAAGACTTTTTTCGTCGCGGCGAGATCTATTTACGAAATTTCAGTCACCAACTTTCTCTTCCGAATGCGAAAATATTTTGTTGAGCCCAACCTACATAGGTAGGAATGATCATCAAAATAAAATAAGAGAAATCAGAGCTCGAACAGAAACGTTTAGGTGTTCGTTTTTCCCGCGCGCTGTTCGGGAGAGGAATGGTAGAGAGATAGTATGATTGTGGTTCGATGAACCCTCTGCCAAGCACTTGAATGTGAATCGCAGAGTAATCATGTAGATGTAGATGTAGAACCTAAGGACATCACACACATTCCGCGGTAGGATTCGAACCTGCGACCGTAGCAGTCGCGCGGTCATACCTTCGTGTTTTATGTCTTCTCCAACAGCAGTGGTATCTCCCAGGAGGATAGCTGCCGTGTTACAGGGCCAGAATCGTGCCCCAGTGGTTTGACGAGGATAATGATGAAGCCATGTTCGTGTTTCGGCCATCCAGTTTGCCTGATATAAACCCTATGGAACACATCTGGGACACTAACGGGAGCCAGCTTCGCGCCCACAAAGCATCGGATCGTAATTTACGGAAATCATGTATGTAGACATCTGATGCTACATACTTCCATAAACCTACTAGTGAATTGTTGAATCCATGGCACACAGATATAGATGTCAATAGGGTTCCTTTTCTCTTTTTTTTTTATCGAATCCTAGTACAAGTAATCCACAACAATGGCAATTTGAAAATTGTGAATACTTGCAGTATAAAAGAAAACTTTGTGTGCTGAAGAAGAAATAACTGACCCTGAAACGTGGTGTTTATAATGCCGACCACCAGCTTTAATACAAACGTCCAGTTTGCTTTGTAAGGAGTGATGCACATGTTCTAGGATTCCATCAGAAAATTCAGCACAGACATCAGTAACAAGTCGTTTCATATCATTTGCTGTACTCTTTTATTACCTTGTACACAGCTTCCTTTAGCTTTACGCAGAGAAAGAATCTAAGAGGGTCAAACTGGTAAAGAAGTCCGTCAAGGATAGGCCCCGTTTGTTCAAGCAAAGGATTAGAAAATAGCCTGTACGACAAGTTGTATTACGTTATGCACTACGCGCGGGCCACTACATTTTTAGCAACGCACTTTTGCTTTTACTACATGCACTTACGTTATTTACTTTTGTAAGAAATCACATGTATTGTCTTCATATAAATTTTACTATGGTTTGGCTTGCCTGGTACTAATTTCATCAAATAACATACATAGAAATATTTTATTTATTCAGTGATTCTGGGACACCTTTCCTGGTTTCGAGGTTAAAAGTTTCGTGTAGCTGTGCATGACGAGTATTGTTAGAGTCCAGTGTTCTTTGTGCTGTTGATTATGAAATGAGAGACATGGCAAATCTCGCGTCAGTCATGGTTTGCTTATTTCGGGCAGGATTAAGGGGGTCGCCAAGCTCCATCTCATCATCCAGTGCAAGAATCATTATTATTATTATTATTATTATTATTATTATTATTATATTTATTTATGATAATACTGTTTTATTATGGTACAAATAATAAAAAAAACGGACAAATGCGTGTAGGACTAGCACGCTGAGGGTTGCGTATAAATTTAATTATGTATTGCTCAGTGTCCTGGTGACAGTCCTCCTATTGGACGCCAGTTCGGCCACATGCATGCCCCGAATCTACTCCATTTATCCAATCAGGGAAGGGAAAACCACAGTTAAACCTGGATTCCGAGCCACGTGGTATTTCTGGGGACTCCTCACACCGTTGAGAGGCGATGGCTAGGTTAAATCGAAGACTGAAAAATCCGTTATCCGACTGAGACTCGATCTCGCAATATGACTGCTTTGAGACAAGGGATTTACCCTTTCATTTTTTCATTAACACTGTTTCTCATTTTTATTTTAACAGGTTTTTAGATTCCGTGCCTCCATATTTAAAAACGGAACCGTTATAGGATTGTTTTATGGCCTGTCTGTCCGACTGTTGAGTCCCCTTCTTTTCAGGAAAGTCTAGACATGTCAAGTTCAAATTTATGTCACATATTAAGGTCTATAGTCCCCTGGTTGCGCAAAAATTTTAAGCTTCTAAGTCAATGCACTCAGATGATACGGCCATTTATGTCACATATTTCGATACTCGAAAACTTACACATCAAAACCTCTAGGATACTTCCCGTTGACTTAGAATCATGAAATTTATCGGTAAGGAAGGTTTCACAGTATAAGTAAAGGAAAAAATACGAAGATCGTTAATTCGTAATTATATCATACGAAAAATATATTTTTTTTGTCATTCTTATCCATCTGTCTGCCTGTTCTTCTGTCAGGACCCGTTTCTCCCAGAAATTGGTAGGCATATCAAGTTGAAATTTATGGCACATACTAAGATCTGGTCCATTGGCGGTGTAAAAAATTTAATCTTCTAAGTCAGTGCGATGAAAAGATTGAGTCATTTATGTCACATGTTTTGAGACTCGCAAACTCACTTATCAAAACCTATTGAGTACTTCCCGTTGGGCTAGAATCATGAAATTCAGCAACAAGCAAGATTTGACAGTACAGGTGCAGTAAAAAATCCGAATACTGTTAATTTGTACTTATATCACGCAAAAAACAATATTTTTAGTTATTTTTTATCCATCTATTTGTCCATTCGTCTTTTAAAACCCCTTTTTCTCTGGAACAGATTAGCCTACTAAAGTCCTTGTTCATTAGATACATAAAAATATAAGCTCCTAAGTCTATGCAATTAAAAGATTAAGTCATTTATGTTATACCTGTACATTTTGATACACGCAGTCTCACTCATCAAAACCTAATGCGTATTTCTCGTTCATCTAGAATCATGAAATTTCACAGAAAGCAAGGTTTAACGGTACAGCCAGAATGTGTGCTAATAGCACCACATGGTGCGCTAAGTAAGTAGAAAATAATCCCGGGTTATTCTAAGCCAAGGCAATACATATGGGGAAACGGAAAGTGTGCTACGTAGCACAATGCAGAGGCGTGCGCCGCTGCTCTCCTTACGCTTGGCCATTCTGGTATGCCTTCAGGAATGTCTTAGGTTATTCCACTGGTAGCCCGTCGTGTTCTCGTCAGCTCAGTCAGTGGGTATCTTCTCCTACCTGCTGACGATCAGCTGCATGGAAGGTCGCGTATGTTGTTGTTGTTGTGGTCTTCAGTCCTGAGACTGGTTTGATGCAGCTCTCCATGCTACTCTATCCTGTGCAAGTTTCTTCATCTCCCAGTACCTACTGCAACCTACATCCTTCTGAATCTGCTTAGTGTATTCATCTCTTGGTCTCCCCCTACGATTTTTACCCTCCACGCTGCCCTCCAATACTAAATTGGTGATCCCTTGATGCCTCAGAACATGTCCTACCAACCGATCCCTTCTTCAAGTTCCGTACAATCTTAGTATAACGTTTTTTGTAGAACCTTTGTCCACCAGGCCCTTCATGTTTCAAGATAGTTATCTATAGGTTTGGATCAGTCAGTTTGCGAATATAAAAATGTGTGACATGTATCTGTCTCTTTTGATTTTACTGACTTAGAAGCTTATACGAGGGCTGTTCAGAAAGTAAGCTCCGATTGATCGCGAAATGGGAACCACAGTGAAAATTAGAAATGTTTTATTTTTAACAGTTAGCTACACCATCCAGCTACTTCTCTACGTAGTTGCCGTTCTGACTAAGACATTTGTCGTAGCGTTGTACCAACTTTCCAATACCCTCATCATAAAAGACAGCCGCCAGTGCTTTCCGCCAATTCTCTACGCTGGCCTACAGCTCGTTTTCTGTGCCAAAATGTTGTCTTCATAGCCAGCGGTTCATGTGAGCAGAAATGAAACGCAGGGGGAGTCAATTACGGGCTGTATTGTGGGTAGTCAAACATTTCCAATTGAAAACGATGCAGGAGCATCTTCATTGCCCCTTCAGAATGCGGCTGAGAATATTGCCTTGTAGAAGAAACTGCACGACAGTTATGTAATGTTGGCTGTATAGCTTCAGGCGAAATTTCTCACCAGGTCCTCGTACTTGGCGGGAGACACTATTCTCTAGCCAACTTTACGCGATCACTGTGAGCTCAGAAATGAGAGGAGTGACGTGATTCTATCTAGGGTCATACTAGAGACACTGCCCAACACATCTGTGCAAAGCTTTATCGGATTATCATAGTCGTTTCCATTTCGCGATCAATCGGAGCTTACTTTCTGAACAGCCCTCGTATTTTTTAACCTCCAAGGCATCGTAGGCCTTAGTACTTGGCATAAATTTCAGTTTGACGCCTCTACCCGTTCTTGAGAAAAAGGGGTCTTAACTATCAGACACACATTCAATCGGACGGACAGGCAGAGAGACAGCAGGAGAATGAAGGCGCGGGTGGGCAACCGGAGGCCCGCGGCCGGATCCGGCCCGCGATTGGTTTCGATCCCAGTCCAGACCGCTAAAAAAATTTGCGGGACAGAGCGGGTGGTGCTCGCATTGTACTCTGCCCGGGACGAATTTTCGGATATTTCAGCTGACGCTCGGTTCGATCGTGAGAACTGCTAATCCATTCGCCGTATAGTCTGTAACAGCTTTAGTGAGTTCTGGTGCCATGGGTTTAAGCGCTTTCGGCCATTTTGTAAAGTACTAAAAACATACGATTCGTATCTACAATTTATAGTGGTAGAAACATCACACGGACATTAAGGAGCTCTCACACATTCAATAGCATTCTCATTATAATTACCGTCTAAGAGCAAATATTGTCATTTGTCTTTATGTGAAAATTGACGAATAGTAATGATGTGCGATAAAAATAGTCTCAGTATTATCAATACGTATTCGACCAAAAAATTCTCGGCATTATCAGTACGTAGTAAGCGTGTGAGGCAGTGCATAGTTCACTCAGTATTAATCACTGTCTTTTTGCAGTTCACATCTATACGGCGCTCATACTCATTCCAAATACGTTACCCGTGCCTTTATGCACATAAAATCAATTCACCAGCCGGGTAGTCACGTTCAACAATTAGCAATCCTCCGCACCATATACTCGATTGTTCAGTCTCGATAATCGAACACAGAAAAACTGGAAATTAAAATTCTGCTATAGAAAAAGAACGATTCCGCAAATCTCGTTGGACAGCAACAAAAAAAACAACAATGACGTAATAATCGAAGAGGTAAAACAGGGACTAAACTTTATTATAGGCTTATTCAACTCTGATGGCATCTACAACATTTTTGCCATCCATAAATTTAATGTATTTAGTCCATTACTTTCATGTTTTCTACTTTTTAGCGTTGAGTGGCGTAGCTAAAGCTGAACAAAACGTGTTTTAAAGTTAAAATTTTTTGGGTTAGTCAGATAAAGTGTAGCCTACGGCTATTATACGAATAGATGAACGTGAGAAGTCTCCCAAAATCCATCTTAAATTGGCCGGTAGAATTGATATTCAGCAGCTGAACCAATGTAATACCGTCTGAAGCTTGTCATATTGCTGTGCAACCATGTCAACTGGATACAGAATTCATCGGAAAGTATGTGGAGCTGGGTTGCACCTGACAGAGTTTGAGAAGGTCTCAGATCGTGGAGAGAAGAGGACGATTCTGTCATCTGCAGTTTGGCAGAGTTGCAAGCAATCATGGCTAGAAATTCATGAAAATACGATGCTGTAATAAAGTGTTCTAAAGTGACGTGTAATTACCATACGATTAATAATGTTGTTATCTTCAATCCGAAGAGTGGTTTAATGCAGCTCTCCTCGTTACTCTATCCTGTACAAGCCTGTTCATCTCCGAATAACTGCTGGAACGCACTTTCTTTTGAATCTGCTGACTGTGTTCACGTTTTGATCTACCTCTACAATTTTTACCCCTTCCCCCCCCCCCCTTTCCACACACACACACACACACACACACACACACACACACACACACACACACACACACGTACTTTCCTCCGGTTCTAAACTGGTGATCCATCTACAGAATATTCATCATTTTCCGTTACGCCATGTTACAAAAGCCTCTATTATCTTCCTGTCTGAACTGTTTATCCTCCACGTTTTACTTCCGTGCAAGGCTATACTCCAGACTAATACCTCCAGAAAAAACTTCTTGACACTTAAATTTATATTTGTTGTTAACAAATCTTCAGAAACGCTTTTCTTGCCAGCGCCAGTCTACGTCTTATATCCTCTCTATTTCGGCCATCATCAGCTCTTTTATCGCTCAAATTGCAAAACTCATCTACTACTTTTAGTGTTTCGTTTCCTAATCTAATTCTTGCTGCATCGCTTGACTTAATTCGCCTACATGGCATTATCCTTCTTTTCTTTCTTTAATGCTCACCTTACAACCTCCATTCCAGAGACTGCCCATTCCAGTCAATTGCTCTTCCAAGTCTGTTGCTGTCCCTGACACAGTTACAGCGTCACTGACGAACCTCAAAGTTTTTATTCCTTCTCCCTCAACTTTAATTCTTTCTCCAAATTTTTCTTTCGTTTCCTTTGTTACATGTTCAATATACAGGTTGAATAACATTGGGGATAGGCTACAACCCTGTTTCAGTTCCTTCTCAATTGCAGGTTCCCTTTCATGTCTTTCGTCTCCCGTAACTCCTTTGAAAACTGAAGGTGGAGGGAAAAGAAAGGAAAGGAAAGGGGAGAAACTAATGGTATCAAGTGCGTAGGGATTTTGTGCGGAATCAGCTGCGATGAGTAAAAATGTGTGCTGGACTGGGACTCGAACCCGGGATCTCCTGCTTACTAGGCAATTGTGTTAATCACTGCACCAGCCAGACACAGTGTTTATCGCAAATACACGGACTATCTCGGTAAGCTCCCTGACTGACCCACACTCCTATGTACCGCCACCTATCTGCAGTCCCCATCCGTGTACTCCATGCTCGCTAATTTTAGGTTACCGCGGGAGGTCCAACATAAGCGTGCATCCGAACAGAAGGCTTTGGCCTAATTGCCCATCGAGGCGAATCAGTTACGTGAATGTGTGGCGTCTGTTCTTTCGGACATGTCCAAAAGAACAGATACCATGCATTTATATAATTTTACAACTGTCTTCTGGTTTCTGCGCAAGTTGTATAAAAACCTCCGATCCCCGTTGTGACGTCCCCTCTCCGCCGCGTGCTGGTGTTGCCGACGCCGTGTAGCTGTTATTGCTACAGCTCGGTCGGTGGAGTCGAGACGCGATGCGCGATGATGGATGTCTCCGTCGGAAAACGAGAGACAAGATCTGAAAAAGCTCTTAAGAAATCGTTCCTCGTGTAATAATTAAAGTTTGATTGAAAGGCCGCACAGTTTCCTTATTAATGCGAACCGCGCACTCTGATTGTTTCTTATGGTTTTAAGTTGAATTATTATGTGCCCGCTTAACACTTTAGTGCAGTAATTGATGAATCTTCCCTCATGCGCTTCGTTCATATCACCAAAAGCGAGGAAAAAGTTCAATTGCAGATCGTATTTGTCGTTGTTTGTTCGTTGCTAAGTAAAATTGTTCGCTCTATATGACGCGAGATCCACAGATACTCTTTAACAATCTCTTAATTATTTTGCGTCGTAATATTATGTATGTCCATACCTTCCTTGTCATAACTAACAGTCCATGAATTTACTTCCAAGTTAAATAGTCACTGTTCATTAACTTTTCATGAGCAATTGCCAAATATTCATAGAATGATGGAGGCGACACGATGAATTTCCACTTTTGATGAACAATTTTATTGTTCCTTTTCGCTAAATACTTTATAAACATCACACCACACGCGCACGCGGTTAATTAGCAGTGGCAGTTCTGTTAGTTTCAAGTATCGTGACAATTACGTCAAGCTTAACCCTCGGCGTAATTGTATCGTCTTGTCAATGTCTCCTACTCGAGACTAAAGGTGTATTATAGTCTTTTGAAACTTTGTCCATTCCTTTCTATAAGTTCACTTATATGAATGTTGAGTCCAGTATTGCCTACTTCCGTTAATAAAGTCCAACAACTCAGTATACACAGTCAGCATACTATCTCGGTTCAAGTCTCTAGTCTGAATATCAGTTCATAAAATCCATACGTCTACGTCACGCAAGAACGACTCTTGAAAGGAAAACAATCTCGTCGCGCTCCGTTCGCTCAACTATTGCAAGAGCTGCCCTCCTATGATTTGATAGCACGATAGCTAGCAATCGACTTACTTTTTCCGTGAATGAGTATTGTAGACGCACTGAATTTCTTCGTTGCGTTTACAACTCTCTTCCACATAAAAGTTATCTCTGAGTGACATTTCCCTGGACTTAACTTTCATGGAATTAATTTGCAATTATTACTTAGATGTTTGGCAAATGATTAAATATGACCTTTCTTTATTCTTGCTTTCTACCAAAACACACTCTGTAATGCTTAATGTTGGTGTTTATCAAGACTTTCTAATGTGTTATATCATCGGCAAAGTTGTCGTACCTGTCAGGATAACTTTTCCCTACCTTACATCATGATGGTCTTTCCTAATTTTTACACCCTCTACCTTCATAATTTCGAAGAGGGAATGCCAGTTAAAGTTTTCAAAAGTTTTATCGAAATCTACAAAAGCTATAAACGTCGGTTTGCCTCTCCTTAACCTAACTTTCAACATACGTAGTAGGCTTAGTATTGCTTCGCGTGTTCCTACATTTCTCCAGAATCCAAACTGATCCACTCCGTGGACGGCTTCTACCAGCTTTTCCATTCTTCTGTAACTACTACTAGAAAATTTCAAGTTAAGTATCAATGAAAGGGCGAGACAACTGTTTTGTGAAACAGTGTTTCGCAATTGTTGATGAGGCAAGTTTTGCTTAGTGCAAACACACCTTTAACGAGATGGAACGAATTCAGAGGTCGTGGTGTGTACAACGATGACTGGCACCCCAGAGGGACGCACAACGTGTGGTAGGCGGCGCACGCCCCACCGTGCGCTCGCGACCGCTTCCTTCCTTCCTTCCTGGGGAAACAATTAGCGCGCAGCCCGCGCGATGACCGAGCAGATAGCATTGAGTCGGCCGCCGGCTGTCGGCGCCTTGCGACGTTCCCGAGATGGACGACTCAATTACCGGCGCGGCGCGCTAATAACACGTGCTGGCCACGTGCGCGGGGCGCCTTTCGCCTTTCCTGGCGGGCGCGCCGCTCCCAGCGGACCCGGGCCTCCCCGAGGTTAATTTCGCCGCTGCGGCCCGCCACCGAATCATTAATCCCCTAATGCCGGAATGATACCCCATTTACGAAATCTCCCCGGCCTCCGCCGGCGCTGACGTATAGGGGAGCCGGCGGTCCCGGCGCCGTTAAAGCCCAAACGTTAACACCCTCACGTGACAAATCACTGCCGGCGCGGTAACCTACTGCTTTCTGAGCAGCGTAATGCCTCTTTTTTGCCGCCGCCGGCCCCCGCCGCGCCGCGAGGGAGGGTCACCGGCGCCGTGTTTATACAGCTAACGCCCCCTCGGTTTCTGCCATGAATATTGCCACCGACCCCTGCAGCCGCTGCTGGCCGCTCCCTGGGCCGCCGCAATAGATCCCCAATCTAATTACAGCGGGGTTCCCCGCGCAATATCGCGCCCGAGCAATAAATAATAACCAACAGGGCGCACGACCGCGCAACACGTACCGCGCCAAGCGGCCACTCACTCCTCTGCCGTTTACTGCCGGGCGTGAGCCTGCCGCCGAGACTCAGTAGCCCCACTACCGTAAGCATTCTCATTACTAGGAAACCTGTCAGCTGCAGCGCGTGTGCATTAGGCCTTCAAAATGCTGTTTTAGTGTCGTGTTTCGACGTGTTGTTCCACAACCTGTGGAGCCCACCACACCGAGATCTACTTCATAGTGCTCAAACTCAACTGAACTCCATCTGTATCTTTACCTCAGTGCCCTGTCGAACAACGGGTATACTCAACATTCTGCAACATCAGGAGGAAGAAAAAACGTCATGGCCGCTACCAGTTTTCCACTCCAGAATTTAAAAAGCTACAGTCGTGAAACTACCTTGGGCATACGTAGACTGTCACAACTAAGCGTACACTACGTTAGCTCTCCTTGAACCATGGTCAGTTAACATTGTAACCGCGTTACCTGTGTGTTACACTACTGGCCATTAAAATTGCTACACCAAGAAGAAATGCAGATGATAAACGGGTATTCATTGGACAAATATATTATACCAGAACTGACATGTGATTACATTTTCACGCAACTTGGGTGCGTAGATCCTAAGAAATCAGTACCCAGAAAAACCACCTCTGGCCGTAATAACGGCCTTGATACGCTTGGATATTCAGTCAAACAGAGCTTGGATGGCGTGTACAGGTACAGCTGCCCATGCAGCTTCAACACGACACCACAGTTCATCTCGAGTAGTGACTAGCGTATTGTGACGAGCCAGGTGCTCTGCCGCCATTGACCAGACGTTTTCAATTGGTGAGAGATCTGGAGAATGTACTGGCCAGGGCAGCAGTCGAACATTTTCTGTATCCAGAAACGCCCGTACAGGACCTGCAACATGCGGTCGTGCATTATCCTGCTGAAATGTAGGGTTTCGCAGGGATCGAATGAAGGGTAGAGCAACGGGTCGTAACACATCTGAAATGTAACGTTCACTGTCCAAGTGCCATCAATGCGAACGAGAGGTGACCGAGACGTGTAACCAATGGCACCCCATACCATGACACCGGGTGATACACCAGTATGGCGATGACGCATACACGCTTCCAGTGTGCGTTACCGCGATGTTGCCAAACACGGATGCGACCATCATGACGCTGTAAACAGAACCTGGATTCATCCGAAAAAATGACGTTTTGGCATTCGTGCACCCAGGTTCGTCGTTGAGTACACCGTCGCAGGCGCTCCTTTCTGTGATGCAGCGTCAAGGGTAACCGCAGCCATGGTCTCCGAGCTGATAGGCCATGCTGCTGCAAACGTCGTCGAACTGTTCGTGCAGATGGTTGTTGTCTTGCAAACGTCCACATCTGTTGACTCAGGGATCGAGACGTGCTGCACGATCCGTCACAGCCATGCGGATAAGATGTCTGTCATCTCGACTGCTAATGATACGAGGTTGTTGGGATCCTGCAACGGCGTTCCGTATTACCCTCCTGAACCTACCTATTCCGTATTCTGCTAACAGTCATTGGATCTCGACCAATGCGAGCAGCAATGTCGCGATACGATAAACGGCAATCGCGATAGGCTACAATCCGATCTTTATCAAAGTCGGTAAAGTGATGGTACGCATATCTCCTCCTTACACGAGGCATCACAACAACGTTTCACCAGGCAACGCCGGTCAACTGCTGTTTGTGTATAAGAAATCGGTTGGAAACTTTTCTCATGTCAGCACGTTGTA
This sequence comes from Schistocerca cancellata, assembly GCF_023864275.1. Taxonomy (NCBI): domain Eukaryota; kingdom Metazoa; phylum Arthropoda; class Insecta; order Orthoptera; family Acrididae; genus Schistocerca; species Schistocerca cancellata. The sequence goes on from NC_064631.1 coordinate 216,831,933, forward strand.
GGTGTCGCCACCGGCGCCAACCTTGTCTGAAAGCGCTGAAAAGCTAATCATTTGCATATCACAGCATCTTCTTACTGTCGGTTAAATTTCGCGTCTGTAGCACGTCATCTTCGTGGTGTAGCAATTTTCATGGCCAGTAGTTTAGATGTGTTGCATACCTATCGGGTGTTACCTCATTTCGATCGCTTTGTTTGCTTATGCGATAGTTCTCTTCGCTTTTTGTTTGTTTGTTTTGCACGTAATTAGGACGGCACATTGTTCAGTGTTAGTCCATCACGTAATCTATATCCTTACGAAGTGTAAATTGATTGCATTTTATAAGTAATAAAAATTAATTTGTTGCTTAAGTTCCTCGCTTTGGGGTAACCAAAGCAATTACTTTTAATGTAAGTATACTTTACACACACAAACATAAGCGTTACCGCATTTCGATTGCTATGCTCGGTATGCGATCAGCGTCTTCCTAGATTCCTCTAGAACTCAGAAGTGATGAATCGGCTGGAAACTGAGTGTGAATATACGAAATGCTTCGTAACACACGGAACATTTTTGTTCTGCATAGTTATCCTCCTGTCTTACACTTAAAAATAAACACTGTTAATAGCTAAATTGAAAATTTCAACATTTAATTGAGATTGTATTCGAAAATTGATGATTTCTAATGTAAAACAGAGGGACGTTTCAGTAAAAATTTGAAGAAAGAATACAGATTTGTCATCCAGCGCAAGAAAACTCAATTTCCTCAACAGAAATGTAAAATTAAGAAAAGAGAGATGCGAAACGATATCATACATCGCTCCAGTACCTCGTCGAGCTTATATCAAACATGTGTCTCTTATTCAGAAACAACATTCGTACTTCTCTATATTAACAAGAAGCTCTTGCCTTTGATCATGATGAACAACGTACTACGCAGTACAAAATACAACAATAATAATGTAGATTTACGTTTCGTTCCCTACCAATGCCAACAATACTGCCGGTAGTCCTACTATTTACTGTGTCACTTATGTGCTGTACCGAAACTACCGAACCACAGTTTTGGTAGAGCACAACTCTAAATGAAGCTAAGTCAGGGTAAATCTAATTTTACTGTAATTGTGACACCTACCTGCAATACATTTTGATTAACTTCGCCGGAATTCTATTTATATCTAAAGATTCCATTATTTGCACACAGTGATGTCCGTTATTGTAGTGGAAGCCGTCCTCCAATTCGGGAGAGCCGAGCCAGCAGTCTTGCGCGTCGGCCGTTCTCGAGTGCCCAGGACGAAGTGACCTTACGAGAGGTATCTTTTCCCGACCAGCTGCTACATCGAATGCCTGGACCAGCCAATCAGGGGCCTGTACTACCTTCCAAGCAACTTTAGTCTGTAATGTCATTTTATATCAACTGTGGTTCTGCAAAAGTTATTACTCTTTCCAGATAAATTGGTGGGAGATCAGCTCACTTTGAGTTTGTGTCTTCAACTTAGGAACCAGTTTTAATATTAAACTAGAGACGGCTGTCCCCTCCCTCCCCTCCCCTCCACCCCCCCCCCTCACCATTTCACGTGGGTGACACTAAGTATGTGCAGCCGGATGACTTGTTTGGTGTAGCGGTTATTTTGTTTACGGTCCAATGCGTAGAGCTATGATTAAAATTTAGGGAACTGAATGCTAGCTCCATATTCCAGCATAACTTTAGAAATGTAAGCATCACATGCCAGGAAAATTCTTAGAACAATGGTGCGTTGTATTTCGATCAATAACTTTTACAATGGTGTGACTGGACAGTTTGTTTGTTTTAGTTTATGTACGAAACAGAAGCGGCAATTCTGATTCAGGATACATTCTTCGTATCCGATCAGGTTATTTACTTACTGTGTTTGTAATGTCGGTTTACAATAAATAAAACGATACGAAATCAGATTATAAACATCAAAACTTCCGTAGTAATGTCCTTTCACGTCAGCAAGGACTGCAACTTATTGTGACGAAATGAATAACGCAGCGGGACGACAGTCCTTTTTTTCCTGTTTTGTGTGGACAGAGCTACTGAATTATCACAGCCAAAGAGTATCCTGTAATACAACCGAGGTACACAGACGTCCCGACAGGATGTCAGTGAGAGAATTCAACTGTTTTATGACTAGAAAGTGGACTGGATCTCCAAGTACAGCCGGGCAGTAACGGCATCTAACAATTCTCGCCACCTTTTTTCAACGTTTTATTTAAAGAAAACTGCTTCAACATGACATAAGAGTGAAACAATGTAAATGACATTCGGCATTATCGTATGGGATATCCCATGGGGTGGATTGAACCGCCTATCGGAAAGGTGCTATTCCTCCTTGCCCATGCACCCCTTGCCTTACGAAAATGTAATAAGCGTGACGTATGTGCATTTATAGAGTGCAGGTGAGTGTAATGGATGCGTCGTATAGTGTAGTGTTGATGCTGCATGACCGTGAGAGAAAGGAGAGGGTGAAATCCGATGCCGTTGCATAGCATACTCCTCTCGAACAGCAACTATGGGGCTGCTGAGATTAAAAACCTCATCCAACGGACGGATCACCATGAACAGAGTCATATGCCATCACTTCTGAGATACTGCGGAGAGGTTTGGAATTTAATCCAGGACATTGGCGCAAAGACTGGTGATCAGAAACTTAACGCCGACACCTCTCCTCCCCTTGCCAGCCAAATACTGGCAGTGAAAATTTCATCTACCATCAGCATTCGCCGAGTGCCACCACAAGCGTCGTGCATTAGCAGCCTCGGCTCGGTAGGCGGGTAGCGGTGCTGAACGTCGTTTAAAACGCTTGTACTATAAATCTGTCGCTGCCCTTTGTATTGGCTGCCTTATGTGAGCGTAGTTTTATTTGTCAAAGATGAGAAACACGTAGAGTACCTTGACGAGGCAGCCTAATTAGCACGAAGGAACCTCAATGAAAGAAATTACATAAATGAAGTAAGAATCCAGACACATAATAAAATAGATATATGCATGAATGAGTGTGTGTCTTCCATATCTCCTCCTAAACCAGTGGACCGATTTCAATGAAACATTGCACGCATATCCCTTACTGTCAGGTAACAACCAGCAGCCTCTCACAGATATGACGTCATGGGAGATATGACGTCATAAACAATGAGATGCGTGAAAGACTGCCTTATCATGAATGACTTTTAAATTTATCATTTCTGTGCTAGTAACCGTTTTCGCAATAAATTTCCCATACAGTATTCACACATGCCGTTAAATGCACCTACAAAATCCTATCATGATACCACACATAGTTCAGGTGGTATGTCGTCGTAAACACTGAGAAGCGTGAAATATTGCCGAGTTGTGTGTTCTGTTTAAATTTGTCACTTTTTTGCTAATAACTCAACTAGCAACTTATTTCGAAGACAGTACCCACACATGCCGCTGAAAGTACCTTCACACATATCCTTGTGCGGCACGTAGTTTAAGAGATACGGCCGCATAAACATTGAAATGCTCAGAAATGTCGGATCACGCATGAAGTTTTTATACATTTATTCTATACTACGAAGACACTCCTACGACCGAGTCAACTTAAGGAAACCTCTGAGATCTGGCAGCTCTTTTAACAGATTTCAACTGCGAAGCGCAAGCCTCCATGGGCGAAAACGTTTACAACATCGCGATGTAGACTTGCGTAGCAGTTGCGTTCAGAGTACAGAAACATTCCGGGATCACGTTTCTTAATTTGGATACCGTACGTACACATTTATACATTATGCACATTACTTTGTTCGATTGTTTCATAATTTCAAATCGACGCGCAAGTCACCGAAGTGGCGTCACCTCAAAAGACCTGCACCAGGCGATCGGGTCTACCCGCCGGAAGACCCTCGCCACACGACATTTAATTTTCATTTTCATAATTTCAAATTTGTCTTCAAGAGTGCATGGAAATGAAATTTTTTCGATCCTTCCCTACAAACACAATCCAGTCTTTGTTTTCTTTGCTAATAGAAAATTGGCTGGGTTTTTCCCACCTGGTATGGTAACAACTTCGCCAACCATCTGGCCTCTAGCGAATTTTAAACTGGTGAAGGAGAAATAAATCTTAAAACCTGACGCACACTCGTCATCACAGTTTGTAGACACGGTGCAGTAGGAAGGCACTGGAGCCGTGTTCGGGACAACGGTGGGCCAGTACGGTCGTCCGAATATACAATTGAAGCGATTCCCCTAAGTCGCTTAAAGTAAGTTACGAGACGATTGTTTTGCACGGGTGAGGCGTTCGTTCCTCCAGCTCTCGTCATTGGAAGGAGGTAGAACCTCAGCCTTACTTCATTTGATAGAACTAGTGATAGAGAGGGAGTGGTCTAGCAGACTTTTAAAACTCAGTTCTTCCAAATACCCTAACGGAAAAAAATCGTAGCACCAAGAAGGGGTTTTGCGACATAAACGAAAGTTCGTAGGCGTGTTTCTACAAGTAAAAGATGATGTCTATCAAACTGCACGCCAATCGCATAAGCGTGGCGCTAGTAACGCCACTATGAGGATGCAAATCAGGTATGCTTGAAATACCCGCTGTAACGGTCGAAGGGTTAATTACCTTTGATATTGGACATGGTGAGTTGATGTTAGTCAGGAATGCCTTTTAGGCGACAAAGACGCCATTAGCAACATCTCACAGAAATTAACGAGGTCGTCTAATGAGACTACGGGAAGTTGAATGTTCCTCCTGCGACACTGCAGAAAGACTTGACAGGAATGTAGCCACTGTACTTGATTGATGGCAGCGGTGGTCACGGGAATGTACGGTAGTACCAAGATCGGGCTCCGGACGCCCACGTGGCCCTACCGAGAGGGAAGAGCGTTGTTTTCGGCGTATGACTCTGGTGCGCCGTACTACATCTGCAGCTGCAGTTCCAGCGGTAGTTGCCACCACAGTGACACAACGAACTGTCACCAATTGGCTACTTCAAGCTCAGCTCCGCGCCAGACGCCCTATATCGTACATTCCACTGTCCCAAAACCATCGCCATTTGCGACTTCAGTGGTGTCAAGCGAGAGCTCGTTATTGGCACGGTGAAGGTCTATTGTGTGTCTGAGGAAAGTTGGTCCTGCCTCGGTGCCAGTAATGGCCGTGTGTTGATTAGAAGGAGGCCAGTTTAGGGCCTGCAACCAAACGGTATGTGTGCTAGACACACTGAACCTACAACTAGAGTTATGTTCTGAGCTACGATTTCGTACGACAGCAGGCATACTCTCGTGGTTATCCCACGCAGCATGACTGCAAAATTGTACGTCAATCTAGTGATTCGACATGTTGGGCTGCCATTCATGAATAGCATTTTAGGGGGGTTTTCCAACAGGATGACGCTCGCCCACATATAGCTGTTGTAAGCCAACATGCTCTACAAAGTGCCAACATCACCAGATCAGTCTCCATTCGACCACGTATGAGACATCATCGGACGACAACTCCAGCTTCGTCCACAGACAGCATTAACCGTCCCTGTTTTGACCGACCAAGTGAGACAGGCATCGAACTCCATGCCACAAAATGACATCCGGCACCTGTACAACAAACTGCATTTGCGTTTGCATTCAACATTCTGGCGATTACAACGGTTATAAATGTACTAGCCTTTCATATTTGCAATGGTTTATCTTGCACTTACATTAACTTGTGATCTTGTAATGTTAATCACTTAAATACGAGAATGTTACCTAGACAGATAAATCGCCAACGGCCTTGCCGCAGTGGTAACACCAGTTCCCGCCCGATCGCCGAAGGTGAAGGCTGTCGGGCTGGGATAGCACTTGGTTGGGCGACCGTCAGGTCTGCCTAGCGCTGTTGGCAAGCGGGCTGCACTCAGCCCTTGTGAGGCAAACTGAGGAGCTACTTGATTGAGACATACGGCTGTGAGAGCGGTGTGCTGACCATATGCCCCTCCATATCCGCATCCAGTGATGCCTGTGAGCTGAGGATGACACGGCGGCCGGTCAGTACCGTTGGGCCTTCATGGCCTGTTCGGAAGGTGTTTAGTTTTAGTTTTTAGACATATAAATCCCCGGAATTTCATTACTCTTCTTTAATTATTGTTTGCTGTTCCGATTTTTCCCGTGAGTGTTTCAGTGTAATATCTTAGTACCCTGGCCATCACGCGACACATGCCTATGGGACATGTTCATTTGCGACATGGCTGGCAACAGAACTTGATGTTTGCATGTTGCACTGTGAAGTCTGTAACTGCAAGACCATTGAAGGCATAAACCAGCATTTACGGAAACAAGCACTAGAACATTATTGACATTCCCGATGGACATTTGATAGTCAACTACACTCCTGGAAATTGAAATAAGAACACCGTGAATTCATTGTCCCAGGAAGGGGAAACTTTATTGACACATTCCTGGGGTCAGATACATCACATGATCACACTGACAGAACCACAGGCACATAGACACAGGCAACAGAGCATGCACAATGTCGGCACTAGTACAGTGTATATCCACCTTTCGCAGCAATGCAGGCTGCTATTCTCCCATGGAGACGATCGTACAGATGCTGGATGTAGTCCTGTGGAACGGCTTGCCATGCCATTTCCACCTGGCGCCTCAGTTGGACCAGCGTTCGTGCTGGACGTGCAGACCGCGTGAGACGACGCTTCATCCAGTCCCAAACATGCTCAATGGGGGACAGATCCGGAGATCTTGCTGGCCAGGGTAGTTGACTTACACCTTCTAGAGCACGTTGGGTGGCACGGGATACATGCGGACGTGCATTGTCCTGTTGGAACAGCAAGTTCCCTTGCCGGTCTAGGAATGGTAGAACGATGGGTTCGATGACGGTTTGGATGTACCGTGCACTATTCAGTGTCCCCTCGACGATCACCAGTGGTGTACGGCCAGTGTAGGAGATCGCTCCCCACACCATGATGCCGGGTGTTGGCCCTGTGTGCCTCGGTCGTATGCAGTCCTGATTGTGGCGCTCACCTGCACGGCGCCAAACACGCATACGACCATCATTGGCACCAAGGCAGAAGCGACTCTCATCGCTGAAGACGACACGTCTCCATTCGTCCCTCCATTCACGCCTGTCGCGACAGCACTGGAGGCGGGCTGCACGATGTTGGGGCGTGAGCGGAAGACGGCCTAACGGTGTGCAGGACCATAGCCCAGCTTCATGGAGACGGTTGCGAATGGTCCTCGCCGATACCCCAGGAGCAACAGTGTCCCTAATTTGCTGGGAAGTGGCGGTGCGGTCCCCTGCGGCACTGCGTAGGATCCTACGGTCTTGGCGTGCATCCGTGCGTCGCTACGGTCCGGTCCCAGGTCGACGGGCACGTGCACCTTCCGCCGACCACTGGCGACAACATCGATGTACTGTGGAGACCTCACGCCCCACGTGTTGAGCAATTCGGCGGTACGTCCACCCGGCCTCCCGCATGCCCACTATACGCCCTCGCTCAAAGTCCGTCAACTGCACATACGGTTCACGTCCACGCTGTCGCGGCATGGTACCAGTGTTAAAGACTGCGATGGAGCTCCGTATGCCACGGCAAACTGGCTGACACTGACGGCGGCGGTGCACAAATGCTGCGCAGCTAGCGCCATTCGACGGCCAACACCGCGGTTCCTGGTGTGTCCGCTGTGCCGTGCGTGTGATCATTGCTTGTACAGCCCTCTCGCAGTGTCCGGAGCAAGTATGGTGGGTCTGACACACCGGTGTCAATGTGTTCTTTTTTCCATTTCCAGGAGTGTAATTAAAAAACTTTGTAGTGGAGAGAGAACTGCCGCCCCTCCGTCAGCAGGAAAGTATGTCTTCTTAGTTTTGGCTCGCACCATTACCATACAGGTATGTTCATAGTCATAGCTACATGTCTACGGGTTAATTCTCTTTCTATAAGAGCTTCAGCATGGAACTTCCTGGCAGATTAGAACTGTGTGTCGGACCGAGACTCGAACTTGTGGCGATTGCCTTCCACGGACAAGTGCTCTATCTACTGAGATATCCAAACACGACTCACGGTTCCCCCCGTCACAGCTTAATTCCACCAGTACCACGTCTCTTACCTTCTAAACTTCACAAATTTAAATTGCGGAACTGCAAGGTAGGGGACATGGTACTGGCGGAAGTAAAGCTGTAAGAACGGATCGTGAGTCGTGCTTGGTGCTTAGGCAGCTCAGTCGGTCGAGCACTTGCCCACTAAGGGTAAAGGTGCTGAATTCGAGTTTCGGTCCGAAACGCGCTTTTAATCTGCCACGAAGTTCCGCATCATCGTGCTCTCCGCTGCACAGTGAAATATCATTCTGGAAACTTTAGTGTCTTGCGTAATCTGCTCTATATACTTGGATAAGAATAACAAAGTGATGTTTCGATGTTACACACTGAAACGGCCTCTCACAATCGTCGCAGAATGCGAGTAACCGTATTTCCAGTCAAGCAGTGCAGTGCAGTTTGCAGTGATTTACGTAGGTTCTCTTCATGTCTGTTTCTTCCCTTATATACGTAAGTTACTAGTCTCTGTGTTCCATTTAGCGCTATACACTGAAGCACCAAAGAAACCGGTATTGGCATGCGTATTCAATTCAGAGATATGCAAACAGGCAGAATGCGGCGCTGCGGTCGGCAACGCCTATACAAGACAACAAGCGTCTGGCGCAGTTGTTAGATCAGACACTTTCGTTTTTTTTTTATTGAGGCATCATTTTAATTCTTTCCTGATGAGTCCTCTTTTTTATGAAACTGGACACTCCGTACCGTCAGTGCAACACGATAGAGGCATCACTTTTTTTTAGTCTCGTAATATTTTGTTTAATTCCCGCAGCGTGTCGGTGAAGCAGTTGTAGTCCAGAGGGGGCGGGTCTGCGAGGAATATTTAACGGCGCACATGCGTGATTCAGGCGCAGTCTTGGGAACAGGGCCGGCCGGTGCCGATGTTTAAAATGTGTCGGTACCAGCGGTGAGCGGAGCCGGGCTGTCTGGCGGTGGCGCCTCGTGCAACATTCAGTAATTCGGCGGCGCCGCGGCCGGCGCCGACACGAAACTCCCACCAATTAATTTAGCGGACATGTAGCTCATTCTCTCGACGGCTCACAACGCTCCGTTCTACGTGCAAAATTAACCGCGATCATTCGTTAAACAATACAGTGCAGTGTGGAAGGCACCTGCATTCCGAGTGCTGTTTTATCCGGCGAGGCTCCTGCGAAAGTCACATGCACCGCCACCGGAAACGAACATCTCCCTTCCCTGTGGCTGAAAGCTCGACAGAGCGAGCAGATGCTGTCATTCATTCCATTCAAAATAAAGTACTAAATCTTGTTGATGACTGTCTGGAAAACATTTAGTCTTCTCATACCGCAGACATTATTGAGCATATTCACGATGGCACCTGATAAATGGTGGCTCTGTCAGCTGAAGAGATAGTCAGACGGTCAGAGAAACAAAAAATAAAATAGAAAAAAAATACGAATACAAAGTGAAAATGAGGAGTTCGGTTTTATGGCAGAAGAAGAATTAATGATTCCAAATGGACGAAACGCATCTTCAATATTTTTCTCGAAAGTGAAAATAGGAACGTAGTGACACATCAAAATAAAAGAGCTAAGTGAAATATGAATACAACCGGAAGACGCCTACAACCGAGATATTTTCAGAATAGCTATAGTGACATTTGGCACTTTCTGGGACACGAACAAATGGTACCAAATGTCCAGGTGAAGACTATGCTAACATAGTGCAGTGATGAAAAACATCTGGCTCAAATGGTAGAAGAAGAAAACGAGAACAACGTTCGTAGCAACTGTAAGCCTGTTGTAGTCAGATTTCCGACCAATGAAAAATACGAGGAGCGTTCAGGAAGTTCACTTTTTTTCTGTAACCAAAGTGATTTTATTCAGGATTCCAATACACCACATTAATCTCCACTCTTTTGGCTACAAAATCCTATTTTTCAATGTAATCTCCGTTCAATGAGATAGCCGTACACCATCTTACTGGGAGGGCCTGTATGATAGCATAGTACCACTCTACTCGTCAACGTCGGAACCAACGTCTTGCTGTATCAATAACCTTCACATCAATAACGTACTGCTTCACGTGGAATGCATCCTTCATTGTTCAAGACAGATGGAAGTCGGAAGGCGAGAGATGCTGGTTGTAGGGTGGATGAAGAAGAACAGTCCTATGAGGTTTTGCGAGCTCCTCTTGGTTGCGCAGACACGTTAGGCCTTGGTTGTCACGGAGGAGTTCGTTTGCATTTTTGTGGCGAGGACGACGGTAGGAGGAGGAGATTAGTGTTTAACGTCCCGTCGACAACGAGGTCATTAGAGAAGGGGCACAAGCTCGGATTATGGAAGGATGGAGAAGGAAAACGGCAGTGCCCTTTCAAAGGAACCATTCCTTCATTTGCCTGAAGAGATTTAGGCAAATCACGGAAAACCTAAGCTATGTGATCAAAAGTATCCGGACACCCCCCAAAAACATACGTTTTTTTTTCATATTAGGTGCATTGTGCTGCCACCTACTGCCAGGTAATCCGTATCAGCGACCTCACCAGTCATTAGACATCGTGAGAGAGCAGAATGGAGCGCTCCTCGGAACTCACGGACTTCGAACGTGGTCAGGTGATTGGGTGTCACTTGTGCCATACGTCTGTACGCGATATTTCCACACTCCTAAATATCCCTAGGTCCATTGTTTCCGATGTGAAGTGGAAACGTGAAGAGACATGCAAATGCGTACAGGCCGACCTCGTCTGTCGACTGACAGAGACCGCCGACAGTCGAAGAGGGTCGTAATGTGTAAAAGGTAGACGTCTATCCAGACCATCACACAGGAATTCCAAACTGCATCAGGATCCACTGCAAGTACTACGACAGTTAGGCGGGAGGTGAGAAAAATTGGATTTCATGGTCGAGCTCATAAGCCACACGTCACGCCGACAAATGCTAAACGACACCTCGATTGGTGTAACGAGCCTAAACATCGGACGACTGAACAGTGGAAAAACATTGTATGGAGTGCCGAATCACGTTACACAATGTGGCGATCAGACGGCAGGATGTGGGTATGGCGAATGCCTGGTGAACGTCATCTGCCAGCGTTTATAGTGCCAACAGTAAAATTCGGAGGCGGTGGTGTTATGGTGTGATCGCGTTTTTCATAGAGGGGGCTTACAACCCTTGTTGTTTTGCGTGGCACTATCACAGCACAGGACTTACACTGATGTTTTAAGCACCTTCTTGCTTCCTATTGTTGAAGAGCAATTCGGGGATGGCGATTGCATCTTTCAACACGATCGAGCACCTGTTCATAATGGACGGCCTGCGGCGGAGTGGTTACAGCATAATAACATCCCTGTAATGGACTGGCCTGCACAGACCCCTGACCTGGATCCTATAGAACACGTTTGGGATGTTTTGGAACGTCGACTTCGTGCCAGGCCTCACCGACCGACATCGATACCACTCGGTGCAGCACTCCGTGATGGATGGGCTGCCATTCCCCAAGAAACCTTCCAGCACCTGATTGAACGTGTGCCCGCGAGAGTGGAAGCTGTCTTCGAGGCTAAGGGAGGGCCAACACCATACTGAATTCCAGCGTTACCTATGGAGAGCACCACGAACTTGTAAGTCATTTTCAGCCAGGTGTCCAGATACTGTTGATCACATAGTGTAAATGAGGATGGCTGGACGTGGGTTTGAGCCGCCGTGCTCTAAAATGTGAGACTAATGTGCTGACCACTGCACCACGTCACTTTTTTTTTCCTACGTGTAGCGCAACACACTTCAGAGTCGATCACTGTACCATGAGGGAGGACATCGAACAGAATAACCCCTTCAGAGTTCCAGAAGACCGTCAGCATTCCTTTACCGGCTGAGGGTGCAGCTTTGAACTTTTTCTTCGAAGGTGAGATGATGGTGCCCCACTTCATGGTTTGCCGTTTTGCTACCGGTTCGAAGTGATGAACCTATGTTTCATCGCCTGTGATGATGTTAGACAGTAAATTGTCACGATCAGCCTCGTAACGCTCAAGCAATTTCGCATAGATCGTTGCTCTTTATGATCTTGTGTTAGGCGGCAAGGAACCCTGCGGGCATACACCTTCGAGTACCCCAACTGGTTGACGAATGTGTCAGCACTACTAATAGAGAGTCCATTTCAGTAGCGAGGTGTTTGATTGTGATCCGCCAGTCAACTCGAAAGAGAGTGTTCGCACTTTCCCACGTTGCAGAACTCACAACTGTGCAGTCGGTCAGCACGCGGGAGATCGGACAGGGCCGGCCGGAGTGGCCGTGCGGTTCTGGGCGCTACAGTCCGGAGCCGAGCGACCGCTACGGTCGCAGGTTCGAATCCTGCCTCGGGCATGGATGTGTGTGTTTTCCTTAGGTTAGGTTTAATTAGTTCTAAGTTCTAGGCGACTGATGACCTCAGACGTTAAGTCGCATAGTGCTCAGAGCCATTTGAATCATTTTTAGATCAGACAGGTTTGCGCGACCTTGTTGCGATGAAGACAAACGCGTCGCCTAACGACGCACCGTGTTTTGTTCTCTGCAAGTTCTTCGTAGACATTCCGCAAGCAGCTATGAATATTTTCGATGCTCTGGTTTTTCGTCAAAAGAAACTGCATAACAGCTCTCTTCTTGGTACGCACTTCTGGTATAGATGGCATTTTAAAAGTTACTTACAGCGGCACCTCTTTTTGGCTGTAACTAGACAAACTCAGTGATGTGACTTGATGGAGAAATGAAAGTGTAAATCTGACAGTACCACATGCATTGTTCAGCAGACATCTATGATCATTGCGTGTGTTACTGTTTCCCATTCGTACAATTGCGGTTTCATCATTAAGTAGTGTTAAATGAGGGAATACATCATTGGTAATTTGTTAAATTCAAACAGAGTAACATCAGCTCCAGTGTGAAAATGTTGCATATTCTGTCTGTGTTATAAGTTTAAGCGTTCTGCACGTAATATTTTCCATAGACGTGGTTCGTTAGCCATATAGATTCGTGCGGGAATCCGTCGCGTGCTGGTTGTAGGATTACGCAGGGTAATTTTAATTCCGTCGAACTTGTCGGTGTGTCTGGACTTATTGTTGTTCCTGGCGTTGACGAGACAAGGCCACTGCGCAACCTACTTCAATGACGCGTGTTAAAATCACCTCCAGAAACTCAGCGTTCCGTTCATTCGGCGTGTCACAAAGCGCGGAAGGTACTGTAACAGAAATCGGAAACGTGCAGTTGTAGAAGCTGAGTATGCACCTCGCCTGAATAATCTGCGTTCATGAAAACAAAAACTTGAAGCGACCGTTTCTATAATACACTCCTGGAAATGGAAAAAAGAACACATTGACACCGGTGTGTCAGACCCACCATACTTGCTCCGGACGCTGCGAGAGGGCTGTACAAGCAATGATCACACGCACGGCACAGCGGACACACCAGGAACCGCGGTGTTGGCCGTCGAATGGCGCTAGCTGCGCAGCATTTGTGCACCGCCGCCGTCAGTGTCAGCCAGTTTGCCGTGGCATACGGAGCTCCATCGCAGTCTTTAACACTGGTAGCATGCCGCGACAGCGTGGACGTGAACCGTATGTGCAGTTGACGGACTTTGAGCGAGGGCGTATAGTGGGCATGCGGGAGGCCGGGTGGACGTACCGCCGAATTCCTCAACACGTGGGGCGTGAGGTCTCCACAGTACATTGATGTTGTCGCCAGTGGTCGGCGGAAGGTGCACGTTCCCGTCGACCTGGGACCGGACCGCAGCGACGCACGGATGCACGCCAAGACCGTAGGATCCTACGCAGTGCCGTAGGGGACCGCACCGCCACTTCCCAGCAAATTAGGGACACTGTTGCTCCTGGGGTATCGGCGAGGACCATTCGCAACCGTCTCCATGAAGCTGGGTTACGGTCCCGCACACCGTTAGGCCGTCTTCCGCTCACGCCCCAACATCGTGCAGCCCGCCTCCAGTGGTGTCGCGACAGGCGTGAATGGAGGGACGAATGGAGACGTGTCGTCTTCAGCGATGAGAGTCGCTTCTGCCTTGGTGCCAATGATGGTCGTATGCGTGTTTGGCGCCGTGCAGGTGAACGCCACAATCAGGACTGTATACGACCGAGGCACACAGGGCCAACACCCGGCATCATGGTGTGGGGAGCGATCTCCTACACTGGCCGTACACCACTGGTGATCGTCGAGGGGACACGGTACATCCAAACCGTCATCGAACCCATCGTTCTACCATTCCTAGACCGGCAAGGGAACTTGCTGTTCCAACAGGACAATGCACGTCCGCATGTATCCCGTGCCACCCAACGTGCTCTAGAAGGTGTATGTCAACTACCCTGGCCAGCAAGATCTCCGGATCTGTCCCCCATTGAGCATGTTTGGGACTGGATGAAGCGTCGTCTCACGCGGTCTGCACGTCCAGCACGAACGCTGGTCCAACTGAGGCGCCAGGTGGAAATGGCATGGCAAGCCGTTCCATAGGACTACATCCAGCATCTCTACGATCGTCTCCATGGGAGAATAGCAGCCTGCATTGCTGCGAAAGGTGGATATACACTGTACTAGTGCCGACATTGTGCATGCTCTGTTGCCTGTGTCTATGTGCCTGTGGTTCTGTCAGTGTGATCATGTGATGTATCTGACCCCAGGAATGTGTCAATAAAGTTTCCCCTTCCTGGGACAATGAATTCACGGTGTTCTTATTTCAATTTCCAGGAGTGTACATTGAATAATTTTTTGGTTCTTCACTGTCTTGCAACTGCAGTTGCTCGACCTCAGTCTCTTACACGACCACATCAAAAACAGTCATACTACTTACAGTGCCTGTGTTTAATGGTGTACTGTGCGATGTCCTTCAGGCATGTGTGCATGTCTGAAGGAACAGACTCTGCTGCGATCTACAGCTGTGTGAGGAACGAGAAATGAAATCACTATTGCAAAAAAGGGGAGGCTCCAGATGCATAATTTATTGGCGGCATATGAAAATTTGAGCCGGACTGGGACTCAAACCCGGCTATCCAGCTTCACGCAAGCGGTCGCCTTAATCGCTTTGGCTATTCGAGCACACTTCCAGGACTGATCCAAACTTCTATACGTCACCCTGTGTCCACATCTTGCATTCACACTATTGCTGTGATTCCCGCACATGAAGTAGCTTGTTATTGGCGCGGCGCGGCGCGGCGCGGCATTTGCATTGTTTGTGTTTAGACGTTTCTAGGCAATGTCCTACAGACATGAATGCATGTCTGAAGGAACAGACACTGCTGTGATCCTCGGCTGTACTAGATACAAGAAATGTATTCGCAGCTGCGAATACGTTTCCTGGCCGACTGGTCTATCCGATGCCGGCACGGTAACTCAGCGTGTTTGGTCAGAGGGCTAGGTACCCTCTGTATAAAAAAAAAAAAAACTGAGTTAATGTATCAACAACGAACTGACATGGGTGTCTTTCGACGTCCGCCCCGAGCAGATACAACGAACGAAAACGAACAAAATGAGATTTAAAAAAAAAAAAGCGTTTCCAGGCACTTCAGTCTGGAACCGCACGACAGCTACGGTCACAGGTCCGAATCCTGCCTCGGGCATGGATTTTTTAGGTTAGTTAGGTTTAAGTAGTTCTACGTTCTAGGGGACTGATGACCTCAGATGTTAAGTCCCATAGTGCTCAGAGCCTTTGAACCATTTTTTGAATACGTTTCCTGTAAACAGCAGTCAGCCGTGGATTTAAAGGCACTGTTTCAAAGCAGCAAACAGCGTAGAGGAAGTGGAGGTAGAAACTGCACGACACCAGCCGAAAACGAATCTACATCCATAGCTTGCAAATCCCTGTAAAATACATGCAGGAGGATGCTTGATCTTGCGCACGTAATCAGGACCGGACCCTTTGTGTACGGAGCGAAGAAAGAATAACTGGTCAAATCCTCTGTGCGTGATGTGATTAGTGTAATATTGTTTTCTTTGTCCCCATTGAAACGATGCGTAGGATACTGTAGTATTTTTCTATATTCCTCTAGATACTGGCTCCTCAGACTATTGTAAGTGCGCTACCGCAGGATTATTTAGCGTGTATCTTCAAGCGCCGCCAGTTCAGACTGATAAGCGTTTCAAATCCGTCTTTTAAACAGAAATTATGTTGTCCAGTGTAATAAACCTGCGTGTTCACAATTCTTCAAACGTTTTCGTGACACATTTCCGTGAATCAAACAAATCTGAGGTTATTCGCAGTACCCTTGTCTGTATTCGTTCAGTATCCTTAGTTAGTTCTGTTTTGTGCGGGTCCGACACACTTCTAGGATGGGTCGTACAAACCTTTTGTAAGCATCCTACTTTATAAACTGCGTTTTCCCGGTATCGTACCAATGAACCGAAGTATGTTACCTGTTTTATCTACATCGAATGATGATACTACGTTGATGCGTATCGTCAAGATCAAAATTTTACATTTCCGAGTTAGTAACATAAAATACCAATCTTTGCGACCTTTAGAAATCTTATCAAGATTTGCCTGACTGTTCAATCAACATACGGCAACGCAGCCGGGGGATGTCTTTGATGACAGCAGCTATGACAGTTGATCATTCCGTCATTGTCAAGACACTACGAGAAAGCGCTGTGACAGGAAATGTAAGCCCTCCATAGGCGGGGCTACGCCGACCAAGAATCATAATGCGACACATACAGAAAAATACCGGAGTTCAGCTGTCTAAATGTGGTTGTCGGAGACGTTACTCTGTTGCATTGTCGCAAGTTGTTTGAACACTTTATTCGGCGGCGGACACTCAAGTTTCACTCTTTTTTACACCGCTGATTTCGTATAGTACGTCTTTAGAGATACGTTGATCATCCACAAATAGTCTGAGGTTACTATTAATGTTGCCTACTAAATCATTAATATTCAATATGAACAGAAAGGTCCATACATACTCTCCCTGGGCACACCTGGAATTATTTCTGCATCTGTGAGAGACCCTCCCGCCGAAGACAGCATGCTGTGTCCCGCCTACCAAGAAATCCTCAGTCGAGCCTCAGATTTCCTTTGATCCTCCACATGACCACATATCACCTACAGTGCTACTGAATCGAATGCTTTTCAGAAGTGAAGAATCCTGCATCGACTTGATTTCTTTTGACCACTTGCTTTGCGGATGTAATTTTAGGGAAATACAGTTTGGTTTTAGCATCGATTGTGTTTGAGGAATCTGTGTCGGTTGCCATGGAGAAGGTCATTTGCTCTAGGCACATCAATACGTTCGAGCTTAGAATATGTTCTAAGCTTCTACAACAGATGGATGTAAAAGATATTGAATGCTAGTTATTTGAATCAGTTCTGCTGCCATTCTTGCAGATGTGTGTGACCTACGCTTTTTTCTTTCTCTCGATAGTTCTACTGTGTATCACAGTTAAAAGAGGGGATAAATTAGTTGCACATTCCGTATAGAATCTGACAGCGATTCCCCTCGGACCTAGATCAGTTTCAGTGATTTAAACTGTTTCTCGGTGGCGCTGATACTGATATCTAATCATTCATTTTTGAATGGGGCAGTACTGCTGGATATACGAAATCTGGTATGTGTAAGAACAACGGATGTGTGTATGTTAGCTTTTTCACAAAAATTACCAATTTTGGTACATCCCAGAATAATGTCCTTTCCTCCCACGCACGGGGCAGTACGCTGTGCGAGAAATTCCTGCGTGTTGTAATAATTCTGCGACATTGTGTTAGTGTTCTCCGTCACAGCGTATACATGTCAGCGTTTGACAGGCGTGTTGATTGAAGATCTGGACTGGTCCTGCTAAGAACGTGGGCAAATACTGGTCTGCAAATGCTACTGTTGGGCCGTCAATCGCCGTGTTTAGCACCTGCGGTACAACTACTAGCGTCAACTGTCCACGGGCGAGGCGGGCGCCTTCGCTGGCTGGGCTCGTCCACACGTCTCCAGCTCCCCGCGCCTCCCTCATGCAGCAGGTCTACACACACACACACACACACACACACACACAAACAGGCGGCACCCCCTGCTCTCTTCCGCTTTATGACGTACGCCAAATATTATTTAAAATTTTATTCGATATGCGATTTACCGTTCAAACCTTTCGGTTGTTCAGAGAGTCTAGAGAGGTGTTCAATAAGTAATGCAACACTTATTTTCTCGGCCACTTTCGGCTGAAGAAAATGCGAACTGTTGTGCGACATCGTGAAATATTCGCACTTCAGCCCCTATAGCTTCATGAAGTTCCGATAGGTGGCGGCGCTATACGCACCCTGCCGCGCGGGGTAGCCGAGCGGTCTCTAGCGTCTTGTCACGGTCCGCGCAGGTCCCCCGTCGGAGGTTCGAGTCCTCCCTCGGGCATGGGTGTGTGTGTAGTTCTTAGCGTAAGTTAGTTTAAGTTAGATTAAGTAGTGTGTAAGCTTAGGGACCGATGACCTCAACAGCTTGGCTCCATAACACCTTACACAAATTTCCAAAATATACGCAACCTTCGAAATGGAGTCTGTAACGAAGGTACGCTCCAAGAAGAGAGCTGTCATTGAATTTTTTTTAGTGGAAAACCAGAGCATCACAGATATTCATTGGCCGTTGGATAATGTCTACAGAGACATGGAAGTGGACAAAAGCACGGCGAGTCGTTGGGTGAGGGGTCTGCCATCATTGCAATGAGGTCGTGCAAACCTGTCCGATCTCCCCCGTGCCGGCAGGCCGCACATAGCTGTGGCTCCTCCAATGTTGGAACGTGTGGACACTCTCATTCAAGCTGATCAAAGGATCACAATAAAACCTCTAACTGCTCAACTGGACGTCTCTGTTGGTAGGCTGATACGTTCGTCCACCAGTTGGGGCACCAGAGGTGTGTGCCAGCTCTGTTCCTCGCCGCCAAACAGAAAACCATAAAGAGCAACGAAGAACAATCTGTTTGTACCAATGAAGGATGCACTCCATGGGAAGCATTATGTGAAAGATAGGGAGGCTATTGGTGCAGCATGACGTTGGCTTCGATTCCACCAGTAGAGTGGTACCATGCGGACATACGGGTCATCCCAGTAAAGTGGCGTAAGGCCGTCGCAGTGAATGGAGATTATGTTGAAACAAAGGATTTTGTAGTCAAAAGCGTAGGGAGTAATATGGTGTGTTGGAACCCTAAATAAAACCAACCTGCTTTCATTAAAAAAAGAGTTACATAACTTATTGACGCCCCTCGTGAATTGGGCAGATGGCACTAGAGAAAATATTGGAGCAACAGTGATTCGTATGGATGAAAACGGTAATCCATGATGAAGTCTGGAAGAGAACTTGATCCATCACTGGGCGGTGAAATTATGTGACGATGACGATGATGATGATGATGATGATGATGATGATTTATGATAGTGATGATTTATGATGGTGATGATTTATGATAGTGGTGATAATTATCTCAATGACCACCCTTCGATTTTCAAAAGTCGTTTCGGTAGCGAAATGAGGCTTGTAATTTCTTTTTAACTGTAGATTACATTACACTACCTTGTTAACAACTATCATAACGCACATTTACAAAGAATTTTGAATTTGTTGTTTGCGAAATGTGAAAACTAAAAGATTTGAACGTGTAGGAGGAAGATATACCGCATCCGTTTTCTTAATGATAGCAAACATTTACATTTGCTAGCGTTCGTCTTGAGGAAGAATACGATTTTTGTGGCGTCGAACTTCCCTGTAAATCCCAAGAACATTAACTACGTATATCTGCTGAGATCGCTCTGTATGAAAGTGTCAAAGGGCTTTTTAGAAGGATATGACAGGACAGCACAACAGAATCATAATAATTCGCAATACGCATGAAACAAAATTGTAAGTGGCTCGATCACCGGCGGCTTATATGAGCCTGTCGAGGGTGGATCTTTGATCCACAGACCGTGTTGTCGTGATCGTAGAAGTATCCAACATACTCTCAATGGAAAATATTCATCCGAAACTTCTGGAAGACGCATCTGCTTGGTCTTTTTAGCGACACGCAGGAAAATATAGAGAACATATGCCATCTGGGAATGAAAGCCTCACTGAAGGTAAGTGGAGGTCCCGACCGTCGCTTATGCGTCGCAAGAAGAACTCTAGAAGGATGTCAACATGGACGTGTAGAGACAGAAGATTCCGGAAGCCGTGAAAATAAGTTGGTAATATAGGGACAAGTGAGGCAAGATACCATAATCGAGTGAGAAAGGCCTTCGAAAGTCATATAAAAGGGTAGGAATGGCAAAAGTAGTATCAGAAATGAGAAGCGATGCTGGAGAGCAGCACTACAGTCGTAGCCACAGCAGCTGTCGATGTAGAGGCAGAACTTCATTTACAAGAAGACAGTAATAATTTGGCAACGGAGACTCCACTGATAAATAAGGAGCAAGCGTACAAGTGTTTGACACACGCAGAGTTGTAAAACTACCGTATGCTACCACAGACTATCACAAAAACACGTACACTACGATAGTTTTCCTAGTAGCTTTGTTCAGTTAAGATCATAACCACATTACCTGTACGTTAGGTGTGTTGCCTACCTATCGGGCGTTACCTCATTTCGATTCCCATTGTATAGGATCTGTGTCTTACTAGATTCCCCCAGAAACCGGTAGCGGAGATCCGCCGAGAAACTGAGAGAGGATATATTAAGAACCGTGTAACCTACGGAACATTTTTGATCTACTTGGTTATCCTCCTTCGTGTTACTTGACAGTATCTATAGCAAAACCGAAATCGTCAGTATTTAACACAGCTTTCATTCGAAAAATTATGATTGCTAAAGCGAAGCAGGGAGTTGTTGCAGGAAAAATAAAAGCAATGTAGATATATCGTATAGCCCTAGAAAATATAATTTCCCCAAAAAGAAGTAAAATTTAAAAAAAAAGCACAAAACAAAAGCGCTTCAAACACCCCTCGAAAACTTCATCAAGCTCATATAAAGCACTTATCTATTGCTCATAAACAACATTCGCACTTATGAATAATAACAGGAAACTCTTGCCTTTGTTTGCGATTAAGAACGCTATAATGAGTAAAAAAAACAGTGTTAACATAGATTTTAAGTTTGTGCATATACACTGTACTTGCATCAAATGCAATTGCTTTGGTTGTACAAAAGTACAGAAGTGACGCGATCAACGAATTTTTTTTACTCATAAAATGCAATTCACACTATGTGATCAAAAGTATTCGGACAACCCCAAAACATGTTTTTCATATTAGGTGCATTGTGCTGACACCTACTACCAGGTACTCCATATCAGAGACCTCAGTAGTCATTAGACATCGTGAGAGAGAAGAATGGGGAGCTCCGCGGAACTGACGGACTTCGAACTTGGTCATGCGATTGGGTGTCAGTTGAGTCATACGTCTGTACGCGAGATTTCCACACTCCTAAACATCCCTAGGTCCACTGTTTCCGATGTGATAGTGAAGTGGAAGCGTGAAGGGACACGAACAGCACAATAGCGTGCAGGCCGACCACGTCGGGTGACTGACAGAGACTGCCGACAGTTGAAGAGGGGCGTAATATGTAATAGGCAGATCCCTCTCCAGACCATCACACAGGAATTCCAAACTGCATCAGGATCCACTGCAAGTACTACGACAGTTACGCGGGAGGTAAGAAAACTTTGATTTCATGATCGAGCTGCTGCCCATCAGCCACACATTACGCCGGTAAATGCCAGACGACACCTCGCTTGATGTAAGGGACGTAAACATTGGACGATTGAACAGTAGAAAAACGTTGTGTGGAGTGACGAATCACGCTACACAACGCGGCGATCCGATGGCAGGTTGTGGGTATGGCGAAAGCCCGGTAAACGTCATCTACCAGCGTGTGTAGTGCCAACAGTAAAATTCGGGGGCGGTAGTTCTATAGTATGGTCGTGTTTTTCATGGAGGGGGCTTGCACCCCTTGTTCTTTTGCGTGGCACTATCACAGCACAGGTCTACATTGATGTTTTAAACACTTCATTGCATCCCACTGTCGGTGAGGAATTCGGGGGTGGAGAATGCATCTTTCAACACGATCGAGCACCTGTCCATAATGCACGGCCTGTGGCGGAATGGTTACACGACAATAACATCCCTATGAAGGACAGGCCTGCACAGAGTCCTGACCTGAATCTTAGAGAACACGTTTGGTATGTTTTGGAACGCCGACTTCGTGCCCGGCCTCACTTGACCGACATCGATACCTCTCCTCAGTGCAGCACTCCGTGAAGAATGGGCTGCCATTCCCCAAGAAACTTTCCAGCACCTGATTGAACGTATGCCAGCGAGAGTGGAAGCTGTCATCAAGGCTAAAGGTGGGCCAACACCATACTGAATTGCAGCATTAGCGTTGGAGGCCGCTACTAACTTGTAAGTCATTTTCAGCCAGGTGTCCGGGTACTTTTGATCACATAGTGTATATCTTGGAAGGATATAGAATACACAACTGATTAACACTGAACGATAGTTATATGCAGAACAAACAAACGAAAACAATGAGAAGTTGTCGGCTCCTAGTTTCTCTTCATTTATGTATCATTCTCTACCAGTGCTAGCATTTACTACGTCATTCATGTATTGTACTAAAACGACTGAACTGTAGTTTTGATGGAGCGCAACTCTAGATATATTTTCATGGTTATTAAGTTAGCTGGTCTTTGTCGTTAGTACTTAGTGCTCAGTATTCATTTGTTAGTAGGAACAAATAGCTGCATAGTATTTGTCTCCAGTGAATTAGACCACTGAGCCAGTTGATTTAACACGGGATATAACGAGCGGCAGTAATTGCACTTATCTCTGAGCCCCAATTTAGTGCGTCTAATAATGTAGAGCTAGACGGTAGGTGACTCTTGTCTCTAGGTGGCGTGGTGCCTATGCGTAATCGGATGTAGCAATAGTAAAAGGGTTTCCGGCTGATACATAAGTGTTTGGGGGCTTGTTGGTCAGACACCTCGTATATAAAAGTACTAGCTGTACCCGACCACTTGTGGCTCAGTCTGCTTAAATGTGAAGCGAAAAAAAAAAAGAAGACACACGTTTCTTATATGTATGGGAATTGGATATACGTCCTAATCTCCTTCTCTTCCCTTTCTCTGTCCGTCTCCTCCTCCTCCTTCCTTTGTCCGTCTCCTCTTCCTTCTCCCTGTCTCTGTCCATCATCTCCTCCCTTCTCTCTCTCTCCATCTCCTCCTGCCCCCTCTCTCCGTCAACCTCCTCCTTCCCGATTTCTATGTTTATTTCCTCCCACCCCTCCGTCCATCTCCTCTCCCCACCTCTCTCTGACCTTGAGCCTTGTTTATTGATATTTAAAATTCAGATTCTGTTAAAGTATTCTAATCATAAACCATTAAGCCATAAATACAACTTTCCTATTTGTTAACAACGTTTCACTAATGTGTACTGTATTTATATATTAAAAATACATAATCTTTATGTGTCTAAACTTTCATTACAGTAACGTGTAAAATTTGAAATAAATCGTAAAGGTACATTTTGAAATTTTTGGTAACAATGTTTTCCCCTAAAATATGCATAAATTTAAAAAATTAAGTACCTAAAAACACTCCCGTATTAGAATTCAATGCTGAGTCAAAATTTCAAAGCAATCGGCCAAGAACTCTCGGAGATCAACGATTTTGAAGAAACCAACTTTTCCATTTGGTATTTTTGACTCAACTGTCATCAAGGAGTGTGACTAGATGAAATAGTGCCACACACAGTTGCACAGCAGATTTGGATGTGTCTATGGTCTAGGGGATTTTCTACCTACGACGGTGCGTTCATTGTGGTACGTGGTTGTGAATGGGAAGTTCGCTACTCGTCAGAGGCTACATTCCATACATCTGACGGACGACCCCTTGTGTCCGACATGCTCAGTCGCTGACTCGGACGCACACCGTCTGACGTGTGCCGCGACCAGCGAGTGCTGGCTACTGACGCAGCGCATGCTGGCGTTACTCTTGCGGCGATTGCCGGAGTCTATCTCCCCTGATGACGTATTGCGCCCCGACGGCGTATACTTTCCATCAACCAGAACGAACGCCGTTAACTGGCTAAAAGGCATGGCCGTTTACTACATATTTTGCGATGCTCCCAAAGGCACACTCGACTTTTGGTCCCTATTGATGACGACACATGCAGCTTTCAGCCGCCACCCGAAGTACGGAACTCGTTTCGCAAATTATTTAGGTTCATTATTTGCGGATCCTCCTGCTCACTGGGGCGTTCCGGGTATGAGACGCTGAAAATGAAGAAGAATCCTGGAGCATATTGATCCTCTACGGACGGAATAGGGGGGAACCCCTCCCAACAGACGAGAAGACGACTCGGACGCTTGGCTACGGCAGTTGTAGGATCTTTCTTTGTAACGAAACGAAAATAAATCTATAATACAAAAAAAGTTATAAAAATTAAAGACATAAATAAATAAAACAACATCGACAAACCCACTACATCCTCTTCCTGATCCTTCGATCCTCGAACTCGAACACGTTGCTTGGGCGTGGCGGCGGCATGGCCAGGCTTCGGGTGTCGACCCCTGCCCTACCCGTCGTCCTGCTCCTGCAGCGGTTCATTAGCTTAAAAAAAAAAAAAAAAGGTGTAGCGTCTTTGATTCATAATCAAAATGTCTTCGGCCCGCGTTCGATCCCCGCCACTGCCTAAATTTTGATAAATAATCAGCATTGGTGGCCGAAGCCTTCCGGCATAAGAAGTCAGCCTCATTCTGCCAACGGCCTTGTGGAAGAGGGTGGAGGAGCGGATAGAGGTTCATGGCACTCTCTTGTCCTAGGGGTGGGAAATTGCCCCTAAAGGCAGAAGAATCAGCAATGATCAACGACATGAGGATGCAGAAGGCAATGGAAACCACTGCATTAAAGACACGTAACGTGTATCCACAGGACATGTGGCCTGTAATTGAAGAAGTGTCATGATGATCTCTCCATTGGCAAAAGATTCTGGAATAGTCCCCCATTCGGATCGACGTCCAAAAAGTTCAATCGCACCGGAAATCATCGACATAGTGCATGATATAATTTTGTAAGATCGGTGTATAAATGTGTGTGAAATTGCTAATGCTCTAGGAATATGAAACGAACATGTTGGTCACATCTTGCACTTGGAATTGAACATGAGAAAGTTCTGCGCAAGATAGGTGCCGCGTGTGCTCACTGCGGATCATAAACACATTCGCACTACACTTTGTGAAAAGCGTTTTAATAAAAGCAGAAGTGGCTTTTTGCGTCGATGCGTGACACCGGATGACACACGGATTCGCACTAAACACCCGAGCCGCGCGCGATTAGCCGAGTGGTCTGAGGCGCTGCAGTCATGGATTGTGCGGCTCGTCCCGGCGGAGGTTCGAGTCCTCCCTCGGTCATGGGTGTGTGTGTTTGTCCTTAGGATAATTTAGGTTAAGTAGTGTGTAAGCTTAGGGACTGATGACTTTAGCAGTTAAGTCCCATAAGATTTCACACACATTTGAACATTTGAACATAAACACCCGATTACAAATTGCAGTCTATGCAGTGAACAGAAGCAGGCTCTTCAGCTCCAAAGAATGCAAGGACGGTGCCATCAGTGGGAAAGTTGGTGGCGTGGGTGTTGTAGGAAACGAAAGGAATTTTGTTAATTGGCTATCCTAAAAAAGTTAAAACCGTAGCTGCAGAATACAGCTCTCAATCGCTAACGCAACTGGACGCAAGCATTTGTGAAAACAGATCAACCTAAAGAAAGAAAAAGTCATCTTACATCAGGATAACGCACCTGCCCACAGAAGTGTCTTGGGGAAATTGAGGGATTTACACTGTGAAGTGCTGAAACATCCACCGTGTTCCCCGGATTTCGTTCCCACAGACTTCCATCTATTCTCAAAACTGAAGAAATTCCTTGCTGGTCTTCGCTTTTCGTCCAATCAAGAAGCCATAGCGGCTGTAGATGGGTACTTTGCAGCACTTCCGGAGGAACATTACGGAGAGGGGGTAATAACATTTGAACAGTGCTGAATGAAATGTATTGTTATTGTAGGAGAATGTGTTGAAAAATAAAAGTTCTTTGAAAGCATAAATTGTGGCTTTCATTATCAGTCCGAGAACTTTTTAGACCAACCTGGTACATACATCCCGTGTAGATCTGAGGTTTCATGTTTGAAAAATGTTTAAGAAATTGCCATTATATGAACGGCAGTAGTATTGTTGCTGATCAGCGTAAATAGTAAATCTTGTTATCTATAGCGAGACTAGTCCCGTGCAAGGCTACACAAATATAGTACTACGATGCTTACGTCATACATTTGCACCTCCAAATTTACTGTGGTATTTGTAAATTTATCTGGGAGGAGACTGAGCAGTGGAATATGTTATATTCACATACAAACAAGAACAACTTGTCATACAACACCTTCAAAGACATTTTTATACGTAATTGTTATCATACAGTTTCCAGATCCACATCCGCCTCCTTTACGTAGTGTATATCATGTCTTAAGATATTGTCATCTCCTTCCCTTCTGGTATGAAAGGATGAATGAGAGTGAGTATTTGTAGTTGCATGCTCGGTGGTAGCAGAGAAGTTCCGTCTGCTAGATAACAGTAGGACCAACGTTTGAGCAGGTAGATACGATTTCTAAGGCAAAGACGTATGTCTCCTTCGTGTGGTTCTGTCCGTCCCTTGTCAGGTTGGTGGAGGACACTTCCTATTGCACCTGTGGGACACCCTCGGACGGGGTCCACGCTAGCCAGTCTGCGGACAGTTTCTCAAGTGGTAACATCTCCGGGTAAGCGTGTGTTTGCTGAGTCCGAAGGACGATGAAATTCTTAAGTTTTCAGCCTAACTGAAATATCAATTACTTTTCTACATCCAAAATGTTTTATATATTATTTTAAATCGGGATGCAGTGCGATTTCAGTCTTGGTTTCGGAATGAATTGCGGCAGTTGCTTTGTTTCCACTCCAACAGAGGAAAGTGGAAACACGTTGTCATGAGGCGTAATTCTGATTAAAATCGTCGCTCTTTATTGTGAATGTGCGTATAAGTGTTTTCTCTCGTTCAAATTCTTCAAATTCATAATTTCTCTTTGTGTTCAAGCGACGTGCTGTGTGCATTGTAGTAGCAGTACCACGTGCTCGTAAAATTGTTTGTGGCATCAGGTCAATACTATGCCGTTATTAACGCAGTTCGGAATTTCTTCTGTAACTAATGTGTTAGGATTTGATTTCGTCATTAAAATCGTTGTGGGATTACACATTTTCTGTAAATGTACTTTTGCACGTGGAACATGTGTCGTAGTGACAAAACTAGCCCTCAGCTACTCTTTTGCATAATATTTCGATTATTCAGACTTAACTAATTGGTGTCGCGAGCTGTTTTCTTATTTCACAATTTCTAGAAAGATTTTTATAGAGCATTTTGGTAAGATTGTGAATATATCGAACCACGTGATCTTTGTGTAAACTTCCAATACCAGTCTGTGGTTATCCACTGGGAACACGACTACGCCAGGAGCGGAATTTCCTTGCCTTAAATAGAATGGATTGGTGATGGTTCAGTTCCTTTTTCGTGTACCCTTGAACTATCTGTGTGTGTTTGTTTGAATGCTGTTTCTCATCCTGTTTCCTATTCTTTCTGTTTCCTATTCTTTGAAACTCACATTTTTGTCAACTGAACCCCTCTGAGTAACACTTTTCTTAATTAATTCGCAACAGTAAATAAGGCACCGGCTTTGAGACAGACTTAGCACGTGTTATGCGTTTTATTGGACACCGATGAATTTTAAAATAAATATCAAAGTTTAAGCTTACTTCAGTTTTCTTCAATCTAATTTACCCCATCATCTTTTTATTTGAAATAATAGTAAAATTATAAAAAATGATAAAAAAATGAGTTGATAGTGCGGGTGGCTATTGCATAGATTGAAAAATTTATAACAGTAATAAAAATTCATATGTCAGTGACCCACACATACTTTCCACACTATGTTCGTAAGGTGTTTTAAAAACACCAGGCTCATTATAAATGTTATTGATGAGCTGATCCTGCACGTGGTGCCCCTGCATAGGTATCTGAAATAGGTACTGAACTCAACATCAGCATTACAGAGCACGAATAAATAAATCATTAATGTTGTAACGGTTATAATACGCTGTGATGCACCGATGGTCGAGAACACAGTGTTGTGTTTTTCAGAATACACGGAGTAGGTGGAGCAGTGACTGCCGCCCAGCATCTGAGCAGCGCAGGCGCAGAGGAGAGCCCGTGCTTCCTCGGGACGCAGCGGCGGTCATGTTTATTCCAACGGCGAGGCTGCGGCAAGCAAGTTGCGGGGCTTAGCGCCTGGTCTGGGCGCTTGCTAAGTGATTATTTTACGGCGCGCTCCGTACTTAGTGCTGCGTCCGCAGATGAAACTTGCAGCAGGTACGCGCCATCCCGAATTTAGCGCAACAGCCTTGCGGACCAGACCGGCCGCTGTGCCTCGGCAGGCTACACACGCTGCCCTGGAGCGCCACCTTCCCTCTGACAGTGAGCTAGTGAACCCTCTATGGACGAGACCGACAAATTTGTAACTCTCACAATACACCGCTGTACTTGCAAAGCGAGAAGCACTTTCTCGCAGTCGTCATGAGTAGCAGATTCGTAACGTTTCAAATTATTGTAAGTTGCACTGGACTGTAAGAATATCTTTAAATACTTGAACAGTTGAATTTTTGGAGTTCCGCGTAGCGTGGACGCGTGTATTTCAGCTGTTGATATTTACACTACTGGCCATTAAAATTGCCACGCCAAGAAGAAATGAAGATTATAAACAGGTATTCATTGGACAAATATATTATACTAGAACTGACATGTGATTACATTTTCACGCAATTTGGGTGCGTACATCCTGAGAAATCAGTACCGATAACAACCACCTCTGCCGTAATAACGGCCTTGATACGCCTGGGCATTGAGTCAAACAGAGCTTGGATGGCGTGTACAGGTACAGCTGCCCACGTAGCTTCAACACGATACCATAGTTCGTCAAGAGTAGTGACTGGCGTATTGTGACGAGCCAGTTGCTCGGCCACCATTGACCAGACGTTTTCAATTGGCGAGAGATCTGGAGAATGTGCTAGCCAGAGCAGCAGTCCAACATTTTCTGTGTCCAGGAAGGCCCGTACAGGACCTGCAACATGGGGTCGTGCATTATCCTACTGAAACGTAGGGTTTCGCAGGGATCGAATGAAGGGTGGAGCCAAGGGTCGTAACACATCTGAAATGTAACGTCCACTGTTCAAAGTGCCGTCAACGCGAACGAGAGGTGACAGAGACGTGTAACCAATGGCACCCCATACCATGACACCGGGTGATACACCAGTATGGCGATAACGAATACACGCTTCCAGTGTGCGTTCACCGCGATGCGACCGGATGCGACCATCATGACGCTGTAAACAGAACCTGGATTCATCCGAAAAAATGACGTTTTGCCATTCGTGCACCCAGGTTCGTCGTTGAGTACACCGTCGCAGGCGCTCCTTTCTGTGATGCAGCGTCAAGGGTAACCGCAGCCATGGTCTCCGAGCTGATAGTCCATGCTGCTGCAAACGTCGTCGAACTGTTCGTGCAGATGGTTGTTGTCTTGCAAAAGTCCCCATGTGTTGACTCAGGGATCGAGACGTAGCTGCACGATCCGTTACAGCCTTGCGGATAAGATGCCTGTCATCTCGACTGCTAGTGATACGAGGCCGTTGGGATCCAGCACGGCGTTCCGTATTACCCTCCGGAACCCACCGATTCCATATTATGCTAACAGTCATTGGATCTCGACCAACGCGAGCAGCAATGTCGCGACACGATAAACCGCAATCCGACCTTTATCAAAGTCGGAAACGTGATGGTTCGCATTTCTCCTCCTTACACGAGTCATCACAACAACGTTTCACCAGGCAACGCCGGTCAACTGCTGCTTCTTCCTGTCGGTTAAATTTCGCTTCTGTAGCACGTCATCTTCGTGGTGTAGCAATTTTAATGGCCAGTAGTGTATTGTAACTTACCTTGAAAATCGTAAGTTATGAAGTTTAAATAAATATTACGTGATGGATGTGATTTTGAGGTATTTATGGATAAAAAATGATTATTGTAGGCATTATTTAGAATTTGTGAGCCTATTTTTTAAAAGGTACAAATTTGTCAACTTGGGCATTCACATGCAAACTGTTGCTTTTATTTGGATACTGAATCCTGCAGTATATTGCGGAGAGAAGATGAATGTTGTTGCTCTTGAGACTGGTGGAGAGAGTCATGACTGCTTCATCAGTGTCTCCTCTAGTGATACCTCTAACTAAGATGAACCGATTGGTTAATAAAGCCTAAGAATGGCTTAAAGTTGACTGTCCATCAGTTATTCTCCACAGCGAGATTACGGGAGGAATAGACCTCTTAGATTCTCTAACTGCATTATACAGAGTCAACATCAGATCAAGGAAGTACTGACATCGGCTATTTTTTAATATCTTGATATTATGGTAGTAAATGCGTGGCAGGAGAAACCGTGACTCTCTTGGCGTACACAAAAATAAGGCGACGCCACTTTGTCAGTTCACAGCTGAAAGAGCTGATGATGTCATGCGCAAAATTAACAAGACGTAAGTGGGAGAAAGAGGAGATGACCTTCTTCCAGGCTAGATAATGAATATGCAAAGAAGAAGAAAATGGGACACGCATCAAAGACAGTTCCCCAAAAGGTTGTTTGTCAGCACACTGTTGGACAGTATCCAGTTGTGTCTGAGAAGGGAGATGGATGCAAGACGCCAAACTGCAAAGGAAGTCCATTAGTTATCTGCCAGAAATGTAATCTTAATTTCTGCACCGAGAGGAAATCAAACTGTTTTCAGGACTTTGACATAGAATAAAAACTATGAAGATCAAAAGTTTCTTATTCCTAAATATTCTCATATGTCAGAAAAGTATACATGTAATTATTCACAAGCCAAAAATTAATTTACCTATATCCTCAAATGTAACGGTACAAAATATACAAACATGAATTAATGGATTTTTATCAAAATTTGTTTATTATGAGGCGAAAGTAACACAAATATAGCATTTAGAATTTTTTGTCTTTATTGCTTCATAATTCTGTCCATAGACGGTAATGATTCAACGTTACACGGTCACTTATTTATCTCAGTCTTCCATCTCAACAGATCTGAAATCTGTGACAGCAGCCTTATTTTCATCACTTGTTTAAAAAAATTCATAACGCAAACTCTTATATAGTCTAGGCATACTGTCCACGAGTAACAAAACGATGTTCTTGCAACCCAATTCGTTTGCTGCATTCCTCGCGTCGGCTCACCCAAATATGTAGTTTCGTAGTCTGTTTCAGCTTCTAGTAGGTGATAACCAGATGGCTTCAACCCTCAGTTGAAAGTGAGAGAGCACATCACAATGTAAATGCTTCTCTTGGCCTCTTCAGTTGACAAGTTATCACCTAGCGAATTTAAGTGCGTAAGAAAAATGAATTCGAATGCAGTATTATAGAAACGGAAGAAGAAGGAAATGACAATAAGGTGGAACATACGATGCCAGAAGAATTTGACAGAGCACTGAGAGACCGAAGTCCAAAAAGGCGCCCGGAGAAGATGACATTCCCTCAGCAGCCATGACAAAGGCATATGAGAAAGGCGAAATACGTCCAACATTCAAGAAACATGTAATAACTCCAATTCCAAAAAAAGGTAGATGATGTTAGCTGTGAATATTGCTGAACTATCAGTTAAATAAATCATGGTTGCAGAATACTGATACGATTTATTTACAGACGAATGGAATAACCGGGTAGAGATCAACGTTGGGAGATATCGGTTTAGGTTCCGGAGAAATCTAGAAACATGCGAGACAGAACTGACCCTACGACTTATCTTAGAGGTTGGGGAACAGCTAACATACGTTTAGACTTTGTGTTTAAGACAGAACTTTATTTATTTTAATACCTAGTTCTCCAATTTTATTTCCATTGTTCTTGCACTTGAAAAGACTCATGTATTGTAGTGTAAATTGGCCAATCAAGACTTTTAATGTAAGTGTATAGTGAACACAAACAGCGTCGCAGGAAACAGTTTTATTTAAATGCATTACCTTCCTCGACCCAATAATTACACCTACACGATTCCATATTTTTAGAGATTCCGTATGTTTAGATTTCCAGAAGGCTTTCGACACCATTCCTCACAAGCGTCTTCTAACCGAACTGCGTGCCTACAGAGTGTCGCCTAGTTGTGCGACTGGTTTCGTGATTTCCTGTCGGAAAGGTCACAGTTCATAGTAATAGACGGAAAGTCATCGAGTAAAACAGGAGTAATACCCGGCGTTACCCACGGAAGTGTTATAGGCTCTCTATTGTTTCTGATCTATATTAACGACATAGGAGAAAATCTGAGTAGCCGTCTTAGATTGTTGCAAATGATGCTGTCATTTACTGTCTTGTAAAGTCATCAGATATTCAAAACGGATTGTGAAATAATTTAGATATCTGTATAGTGCGAAAAGTGGCAATTGACCCTGAATAAAGAAAAATGTGAAGTACGAAAAGAACTCCGCTAAATTTCGATTACACAATAAGTCACACAAATCTCTTTTTAATTGCCGATAGTTAACAACATTATTACTATCTAGTCACTTTACAGTTTGATGAATTGTAAATAATATTGCATGTTTCACCAACAGGACGCGTTCCAGATTTTTCTTACTTATTTAAAAGTACTTCTCTATCAATGGAAGTGCCATATTAGTATGTGAAAAGCAGAAGAAACGAATTAACGGTTCGGAACAGATACATCTTTTAAGCGGTGATAGTTTTTTTTTCCATGTAGAGCAACAATACAGATACAGTTTATTGCAGAATTTGATTTCCTGCGTCTCCACTTACAATTATATTTCGTTCGTTACACTGAAAGTCGAGCCTACTTATTGAATTTAGTTTAAGTACTGTAATGTTCTCCTGTAGCGACACTGGGTACCACTTTTGCTCGTCATCGGATAAAACCATTCTGGTCTTTCGCAGCTCTCTACAGACGCGAACGCCTCAGACTATTTTCGGAGTTCATCACATTACGGCCGCCGGGGAAGCGACTCCGGTGGCAGCGAGGCGCAGCGCAACCGAGCGGCTAATTAATGAATCAGGTGTCCATTAGCAGACGAGTATAACGTAATGTCTCCGTGATCACAGGAGACGTAATTTTAAAGGGCGTAACCTAGGGAGCCATGCTTTCATTTCACGGACACTTCACCTCATCAGAAGGTGATCCCCCACAGTGTAGCCTGTTAAAGAAGTATTACGAAGCTCCGAACATTGCCACCGAGAAATAACCAAGTAGAGCATCCTGACATCAAGACAGAATCGATTTCTTTTTCTTTGTTTTATATTAACTGTTATAATACACAACTGAAAATCTTTAAGCGCTGTGTTTTCAAAATTATAATATTTATTGCTCCACAAGAGCGCTAATTTTTATTTTTATTTTTCCATAGTACCCTACAATAAGGTAGTGCCATGCTTCAGGCGTACATTTTTAGGTCTACTTGAACCCATCTACAAATTTCAAACCTGCACTAGCTCTATTCGAATACACGACACAATCAAATATGCCTACATGAGATGAGATTTGTATCGTATTCAGTCTATGTGCTCACTTTCGTGAGCTTTTTACTAACGTTTGATTTTTATCTTCAGTCTGACAGTGAAATTTTGAAAGACGTAATGCTTAATAAAGAATTGTGCGATCAAGATCTTTCTATATTTCAAAGGTGTGCTAAATCTGAATGGTTGCCTGCCTCTACTATGGAAGCATTTATATAAGCTCGATGAAGTATTGAAGCGATGGTTCTTATGTTTTTGTTTTGTAGTTTTCTAGTCATATATGATAAAGCTACATTTTTCTTTTATTTTTCTGCAATATCCCTCTGTTCCATGTTACGAAAAAAACCTGTATTATACACTGACAATTTCAGTTTTGACATAAATATTGTTTATTTTCATGTAAGATACAGGAGGATAACTATGCAGAACAAAAATGTCCGTAGGTTACACGGCCCTTTATATGTCGTCACTAAGTTTCTTGATAGTTCACAACTTCCAGTTCCTAGAGGAATCTAGTAAGATAGTGATCACATATGGAAAGAAAGCGATCGAAATGAGATAGCGCCTGATGGGTATGCAACACACCTAACGTGCAGGCAACGCGGCTATGGTATTGTCTGATCAAAGTTACGTACTAGAAAAACCGGGAGAGGTAGCACAGTGGTTAGCACACTGCTCACGCATTCGTGAGGGCGGCTGTTCAAACTTGACTCCGGCTACGAGATTTAGGTTTTCCGTTGTTTCCCTAAATCGCTCAAGGCAAATGCCGGTAGGGTTCCTTCGAAAGGACACGTCCGATTTCCTTCTCCCTCCTTGACACAATCCGAGCTTGTGCTCCGTTTCTAACACCCCGGTGTCGACGGGGCGTTAAATCCAGTCTTCCTTCCTTTCTACTAGAAAAACTATCGTACTCTACGCTTACTTGCGAAAGTCTACAGTAGTCTATGGTAGTTTTACCACTCTAGTCAGAATTTTGATCCAAATTTTAGAGCGGGATCGATTGCTGGGGCTGTTGTCTTGCAAGTATTCTTTTTTCTCCCTAATATAAAAGGTCAGTTTCGTGACGGTTCCTTTTAATATAATTCAATTTCCGTTTCTTTTGTATTAATATTTAGGTTACTGATGGATGTATTGTCGTGTTGCGTTGACCAGAGGCTGACAGAGAGCGGCGCCACTGTTTCAGGTGTGGTTCCAGAACAGGCGCGCCAAGTGGAAGAAGCGCAAGAAGACGACGAACGTGTTCCGCACGCCGGGCGCTCTGCTGCCCTCCCACGGCCTGCCGCCATTCGGCGCCATGTCGGACGGACTCTGCTCGCCAGGCATGTTCACCGGGGACTCTCGCTGGGGCGTCTCCAGCATGGCGCCAGGTAATTACCTGCTTGCCGCCGCCTCAGATGCACGTTTTGTTAGTGCACTAACTCTCGTATCGAGTCACAGTGTGGACCTGAGACAACAAGCTGTCCCCACCATTTGTGTAACTCAAAAACCTGGTCCAGGTCTTTCTATTGGATGCCACTTAAGCGTCTTGTATGTCCCTAACTTACC
The DNA here is from genome assembly GCF_023864275.1 of Schistocerca cancellata. Taxonomy (NCBI): domain Eukaryota; kingdom Metazoa; phylum Arthropoda; class Insecta; order Orthoptera; family Acrididae; genus Schistocerca; species Schistocerca cancellata. The sequence continues at coordinate 216,867,073 of NC_064631.1, forward strand.
CCCAGTTAACCAACTGCGAAAAAGAGGCCTACATTTTGACGCCGAATCCGAACACGTGTCTTTTCTGGCGCCTCCTCACATCGTTGAGAAGTGCAGGCTAGAATTCGATACCTCCACCTCTTGGTTTCCACGCAAGCGATTTTCCGCTCCACCGCCAAGCCCGACATCTCCACCGTGAAGGTAAACAATATAAAAAAATTTGCCAGGTGCCAGAAACTTGAGCTCAGAGGGTTCCGTAAAACTAGATTATGTACAAGGGATAGTCGGAAAAGAAGTTCCGATTGGTCGCGAAATGGAAACCACTGCGAAAATCCGATGAAATTTTGCACAGATGATGAGCAGTGTCTCCAGTATACCCGTCGATCGCAGCATTTGTCTCTTTTCAATACTGAGAGCACAATGAGCCCGTAAAGATGCCTAGAAACTAGCGTCTCCGCCAAAAATGAGCGTCTGGTGAGAAATTTCGCCTGATGTCGTGCAGTCCACATACACTCCTGGAAATGGAAAAAAGAACACATTGACACCGGTGTGTTAGACCCACCATACTTGCTCCGGACACTGCGAGAGGGCTGTACAAGCAATGATCACACGCACGGCACAGCGGACACACCAGGAACCGCGGTGTTGGCCGTCGAATGGCGCTAGCTGCGCAGCATTTGTGCACCGCCGCCGTCAGTGTCAGCCAGTTTGCCGTGGCATACGGAGCTCCATCGCAGTCTTTAACACTGGTAGCATGCCGCGACAGGGTGGACGTGAACCGTATGTGCAGTTGACGGACTTTGAGCGAGGGCGTATAGTGGGCATGCGGGAGGCCGGGTGGACGTACCGCCGAATTGCTCAACACGTGGGGCGTGAGGTCTCCACAGTACATCGATGTTGTCGCCAGTGGTCGGCGGAAGGTGCACGTGCCCGTCGACCTGGGACCGGACCGCAGCGACGCACGGATGCACGCCAAGACCGTATCCTACGCAGTGCCATAGGGGACCGCACCGCCACTTCCCAGCAAATTAGGGACACTGTTGCTCCTGGGGTATCGGCGAGGACCATTCGCAACCGTCTCCATGAAGCTGGGCTACGGTCCCGCACACCGTTAGGCCGTCTTCCACTCACGCCCCAACATCGTGCAGCCCGCCTCCAGTGGTGTCGCGACAGGCGTGAATGGAGGGACGAATGGAGACGTTTCGTCTTCAGCGATGAGAGTCGCTTCTGCCTTGGTGCCAATGATGGTCGTATGCGTGTTTGGCGCCGTGCAGGTGAGCGCTACAATCAGGACTGCATACGACCGAGGCACACAGGGCCAACACCCGGCATCATGGTGTGGGGAGCGATCTCCTACACTGGCCGTACACCACTGGTGATCGTCGAGGGGACACTGAATAGTGCACGGTACATCCAAACCGTCATCGAACCCATCGTTCTACCATTCCTAGACCGGCAAGGGAACTTGCTGTTCCAACAGGACAATGCACGTCCGCATGTATCCCGTGCCACCCAACGTGCTCTAGAAGGTGTAAGTCAACTACCCTGGCCAGCAAGATCTCCGGATCTGTCCCCCATTGAGCATGTTTGGGACTGGATGAAGCGTCGTCTCACGCGGTCTGCACGTCCAGCACGAACGCTGGTCCAACTGAGGCGCCAGGTGGAAATGGCATGGCAAGCCGTTCCACAGGACTACATCCAGCATCTCTACGATCGTCTCCATGGGAGAATAGCAGCCTGCATTGCTGCGAAAGGTGGATATACACTGTACTAGTGCCGACATTGTGCATGCTCTGTTGCCTGTGTCTATGTGCCTGTGGTTCTGTCAGTGTGATCATGTGATGTATCTAACCCCAGGAATGTGTCAATAAAGTTTCCCCTTCCTGGGACAATGAATTCACGGTGTTCTTATTTCAATTTCCAGGAGTGTAACATAACTGCAATGTGTTTCGTTCTTCTTGATAGTTCTCGCTTGCGCTCTGCAGAGGCAATGGAGATGCTTTTGAAGCAATTTTGACTATTTTTCGACCGTGACTGTCTCAAGAAATATGTAAAGGTTTTTAAAATTACCGCTACCAGTCACAAACTGCGTCAACTATTGTATTATTTATTTAGCGACATGTTTCGAGGTAAACCTCATCTTCAGGCAAAATGGCTTTACAAAAACAACTTTAAAATAAGGCCATACAGATGTTACATAGTCTTTTCATGAATACTGTGGTCATCCTGTGGAAGAAGAGAAAACTCAGTAAGGGGTGATGTCACTTTGGAAGCTGGACTGATGTTTGCACGAAAATGTTTTGTAACGATCACTCACTTTTTTCTTCATACTCTCAGAGAATGCTGATACAATAGCTCCATATTTAGCAGTTATATACAACCGCTCACTCACTGAAAGATCCATACCTAAAGAATGGAAAAATGGTCAAGTCACACCAATACCCAAAAATAATCCGTTGAACTACATGCCCATATCACTAACGTCGATTTTCAGTAGTGTTTTGGAACACATACTGTATTCGAACGTTATTAAGTACCTCGAAGGAAACGATTTATTGACACATGGTCAGCACGGATTCAGAAAATATCGTTCTTGCGAAAGACAACTAGCTCTTTATATTCATGAAGTAATGAGTGCTAACGACAGCGGATGTCACATTTATTCCATATTTTTAGATTTCCAGAAGGCTTTCGACACTTGCGTCTTCTAACGAAACTGCGTGCCTATAGAATATTGCCTCAGTTGTGCGACTGGATTCGTGATTTCCTATCAGAAAGGCCACAGTTCGTAGTAATAGATGTAAAGTCATCGAGTAAAACAGTAGTAATATCCGGCGTTCCCAAGGAAGTGTTATAGGCCCTCCATTGTTCCTGATCTATATTAACGACATAGGAGAAGATCTCAGTAGCCGTCTCAGGTTGTTTGCAGATGATGCTGTCATTTACCGTCTTGCAAAGTCATCGGATGACTAAAACGAATTGCTTAATGATTTAGATAAGATATCTGTGTGGTGCGAAAAGTGGAAATTAACCAAGAATAGAGAAAAGTGTGAAGTTATTCACAAGAGTACTAAAAGAAATCCGCTAAATTTCGATTACGCGGTAAGTCACAAAAATCTTAAGTCTGTAAATTCAACTAAATACTTGGGGATTACAATTACAAATACCCTAAATTGGAACGATCACATAGATAATGTTGTGGGTAGAGCAAACCAAAGTCTGCGATTCACTGGCAGAAGGTGCAACAGATCTACTTGGCCGCCGTATTCTGCAGTATTGCTGTGAGGTGTGGGCTCTGCATCATATGAGACTGACGGATGACCAAGAAGGGCGGCTCGTTTTGTATTATCACGAAGTATGGGAGATAGTGCAACAGACATGATACGTGAATTGGAGTGGCAATCATGAAAACAAATGCGTTTTTCGTTGCGACGGGATCTTCTCATGAAATTTCAGTTTTCTCCTCCGATTCTGATGGCACCCACCTACATAGGGAGAAATGATCATCACGATAAAATAAGAGAAATGAGGGCTCGCACAGAAAAATCTAAGTGCTCGTTTTTCCCTCGCGCCGTTCGAGAGTGGAACGATAGAGAGACAGCTTGAAGGTGGCTCATTGAATCCTCTGCCAAGCAGTATATTGTGAAGAGCAGAGTTTTCACGTAGATGTAGAAGTACTTGCTGTACACTATTCGTGCCCCCAACTGTGACCATTCACAGCTATTCCTCTGCAAAAGCTGGGAAATCTCATTCAGTGCTATTCTCTTTACAAAGATGATGATGCCGATGCACAACAAGCTGCGTATGCGCCGTTCGACGACCATAAAATCTCATGTGATGTGCTGTGGCCCATCTCGACAGTATTTCTGCAGCATTCTTCATTATTTTATTGCAAGTAAGTGCATCCCCCTCTGTACTCTCCGGGACTGTGGTCCAAAAACTGATGGCAGCACATTTTCTCTGGTAATTCAGTGCTAATTCCTCTGAAGTGAATACCGTGAGAACAGAGCATTTCATATTTCATCTTCCGATATCTTTATGTAGCAGGATGTCGACATCACATTTAACCCGAGAAATTGCAAAGTGGTACGCTTACCTGATTCTCATGGAGACCTCTGAAGTCCAATCAGTCATGACTGCCGATCAGATTGGACCCTCATGGAACTCCATTGACACCATGCATTTCCCCTTGGAGTTGCGATCAGTATTGTCTTGATTACGAATTCATATTCAATAGACAGGTTATGTATAAAATCCCGCTTGTCATAGCTGCTAAGCTCTTATACGTTACTACTGTGTCATCATGTACTCTTTAATGCCAGACTTTCCTATGGGGACAGTACGTGGAACAGTGAAGTAAAGGAGAGGGACACCGATAGAAGAGACAGCGGAAAGGATTGGAGTCCCCCTAGCAAAATGTGTAGTCCATTACCAAATTTATAATTATCTGTAGAACCACACAACATAAGATCCGTTCGCAATCTCAGTGTCTTTACAATTCGATCCGATGATATGAATCGCGAAACTGAGGAAGAAATTTCCGACAGTGTGGTGTAGAGATCACAGACAGTGAGCAAATCGGAAATTAAGAAATTGATAACCTTGTAAATGTGGTGGTAAAGAAAGAAGTAAAAAAATTAAGTGGCAAATAAAATAGAAAATAAATAGGTGATGGATGAAGTCTACGGATAAATCTCATACTTGGTTGCACACATGGTAGAGCAATCAAATATACACGGTGGTTCATTGATCGTGACCGGGCCAAATATCTCACGAAATAAGTGTCAAACGAAAAGACTAAAAAGAACGAAACTTGTCTAGCTTGAAGTGGGAAACCAGATGGCGCTATGGTTGGCCCGCTAGATGGCGCTGCCATAAGTCAAACGGATATCAACTGCGTTTTTTTAAATGGGAACCCCTATTTTTTTATTGCATATTCGTGTAGTACGTAAAGAAATATGAATGTTTTAGTTGGACCACTTTTTTCGCTTTGTGATAGATGGCGCTCTAATAGTCACAAACATATGGCTCACAATTTTAGGCGAACAGTTGGTAACAGGTAGGTTTTTTAAATTAAAATACAGGACGTAAGTATTTTTGAACAAATATCCTTCAACTTTACCCACAGAAAGAAATCCGGGGACGTCAGATCCGATGAACATGCGGGACATGGTATGGTGCTTCGACGACCAATCCACCTGTCATGAAATATGCTATTCAATACCGCTTCAACCGCGCGCGAGCTATGTGCCGGACATCCATCGTACATCGCCATTCTGTCATGCAGTGAAACATCTTGTAGTAACATCGGTAGAACATTACGTAGGAAATCAGCTTAAATTGCCCCATTTAGATTGCCATCGATAAAATGGCGGCCAATTATCCTTCCTAAGATAAGGCCGACCATATATTAACACGCCAAGGTCGCTGATGTTCCACTTTTCGCAGCCATGGTGGATTTTCCGTTGCCCAATAGTGCATATTATGCCTGTTTACGTTACCGCTGTTGGTGAATGACGCTTCGTCGCTAAATAGGACGCTTGCAAAAAATCTGCCATCGTCCCGTAATTTTTCTTGTGCCCAGTGGCAGAACTGTACACGACGTTCAAAGTCGTCGCCATGCAATTACTGGTGCATAGAAATATTGTACGGGTGCAATCGATGTTGTAGCATTCTCAACACCGGCGTTTTTGACATTCCAGATTCTCGCGCAATTTGTCTGCTATTGATGTACGGATTAGCCGCGACAGCAGCTAAAACACCTACTTGGGCATCATCATTTGTTGCAGGTCGTGGTTGACATTTCACATGTGCCTGAACACTTCCTGTTTCCTTAAATAACGTAACTATCCGGCGAACGGTCCGCACACTTGGATGATGTCGTCCAGGATACCGGGCAGCATACATAGCACACGCCCGTTGGGCATTTTGATCACAATATCCATACATCAACACGATATCGACCTTTTCTGCAATTGGTAAACGGTCTATTTTAACACAGGTAATGTATCACGAAGCAAATACCGTCCGCACTGGCGGAATGTTACGTTGGCTCTGAGCACTATGTGACTTAACATCTACGGTCATCAGTCCCCTAGAACTTAGAACTACTTAAACCTAACTAACCTAAGGACAGCACACAACACCCAGCCATCACGAGGCAGAGAAAATCCCTGACCCCGCCGGGAATCGAACCCGGGAACCCGGGCGTGGGAAGCGAGAACGCTACCGCACGACCACGAGATGCGGGCGGGAATGTTACGTGATGGCACGTACTTACACGTTTGTGACTATTACAGCGCCATCTGTCACAAAGCGAAAAAAGTGGTCCAACTAAAACATTCATATTTCTTTACGTGCTGCACGAATATGTAATAAAAAATGGGGGTTCATATTTAAAAAAACGCAGTTGATATCCGTTTGACCTATGGCAGCGCTATGTAGCGGGCCAATCATAGCGCCATCTGGTTTCCCCCTTCAAGCTAGACGAGTTTCGTTCTTTATATTTTTTTTCGTTTGATGCTTATTTCGTGAGATATTTGGCCCAGTCACTATCAATGGACCACCCTGCATAATCAACTTGACACCGCACGGAGCATTAAAAGACAGAAATTGTGCGGCATAGCAAGATCAGAAATTGTTAAATACAGTGAAGTCACTGGATGTAATGAGTATTTAAAGATGAACGATTTAACACAATATAGGAACAGAAAAAACTACAATTGAAAAATCATGTGCAATCTCAGCAGAGGAAATATAAAATTGCTGCAGCGGAGGAAATACGGAAATAATGGGAGATTGGAATATGTAGCGAGGCACCAAATAACTCAAGACAACAAAAACACACATCCAATGTTCTTACTGTAACACTGAGAGTAACATTTACAATGACGACTGTGAACCCGGCGGGGTCAGGGATTTTCTCTGCCTCGTGATGGCTGGGTGTTGTGTGCTGTCCTTAGATTAGTTAGGTTTAAGTAGTTCTAAGTTCTAGGGAACTGATGACCGTAGCAGTTAAGTCCCATAGTGCTCAGAGTCATTTGAACCATTTGAACGACTGTGAAGTGGATCGTTTGTGTGCAGGACTGGGCCAGCTGTCACAAGGCGGCGTGTCCATGGGCAGCTTCGGGCAGTCGATAGGCCAGCTCAACCAGGGCTCGCCACTCGCGTCGGGCCTCAACTCGGGGCTGCCCATCGCGTCCAGCATGGCGTCCAACGGCTCCACCGTCTACCAGGCCCACTACGGCCTCAACACGCTGGGTAAGTCACACTGGTCTGTACTTCGCAGTTTCAGTACGTACGTAACTGGGGTCTCTGGGAAACAGTTTCACAACCCTGAAGAGTAACAGGTTTGGAAATAACTGAACAGCAGAGTGATGTAGAATAATATTGCTGATACAGATAGCTTCGAGGTTTGAACACCAGTGTCAGTGTAAGTATTATTTAAAGAAGATATCATGATTTTGCTCAATAGCCAAACAATGACTTTGTCACACAATAGGTACAAAAAACTGCATTAACTATGGAATATGTGTCCAGTCATGTTTATTTGTATCTATATCAACGAAATAAATTAACTGTATAAAATTATAGAATGCGAGACGCTGTCCGAATTAGACACTATTTGAAACTTCCTGGCAGATTAAAACTGTGTGCCCGACAGAGACTCGAACTCGGGACCTTTGCCTTTCGCGGGCAAGGCTCTACCATCTAAGCTACCGAAGCACGACTCACGCCCGGTCCTCACAGCTTTGCTTCTGCCAGTATCTCGTCTCCTACCTTCCAAACTTTACAGAAGCTCTCCTCAGATGGTAGAGCACTTGCCCGCGAAAGGCAAAGGTCCCGAGTTCAAGTCTCGGTCGGGCATACAGTTTTAATCTGCCAGGAAGTTTCATATCAGCGCACACTCCGCTGCAGAGTGAAAATCTCATTCTGGAAACATCCCCCAGGCTGTGGCTAAGCCATGTCTCCGCAGTATCCTTTCTTTCAGGAGTGCTAGTTCTGCAAGGTTCGCAGGAGAGCTTCTGTAAAGTTTGGAAGGTAGGAGACGAGATACTGGCATAAGTAAAGCTGTGAGGACCGGGCGTGAGTCGTGCTTCGGTAGCTCAGATGGTAGAGCACTTGCCCGCGAAAGGCAAAGGTCCCGAGTTCGAGTCTCGGTCGGGCACACAGTTTTAATCTGCCAGGAAGTTTCATATCAGCGCACACTCCGCTGCAGAGTGAAAATCTCATTCTGTGTACACTATTTGATCAGAAGTATCTGGAGACCTATTGGTTGACATTAAATGGGGTGTGCCCATCCTTCACCATTATGATGGCTTGAACTCTGCTGGGGTCAGTGAGCTGTCTGAATGTCTTTGGAGGAATGGTAGTCCATTCTTGCTCAAGAACCGAAACCAGAGAATTTAGTACTGTTGGACGTCAGGATCTAGAGAGAAGTCGACGTCTAATTCATCCCGAAGGTGTTCCATTGGGTTCAGATCGAGACTCTGGGCAAGCCAGTGCATTTCAGGCATATTATTGTCCACAAACCATTGCCCCACAGATGCCACTGTATGACTGTATGACAGTATAGATTGTTATGCTGTTATGCCATCATCTTCGAACTTTTTCCCTACTGAACGGAGTAATCATTGCTGTAGGATGTGTTCATCTTTCATAGTCAGCAATTTCTTTAGCGCAATAGGGGGACCAAACCCTAACTAATAAAAACAACCGCACACCGTAACTCAACCTTCTCAGTATTTCATTGCTGACCTCACCAAATGATGGCAGGTAACTTTATACAGGCATTTGCCAAATCCAAACCCTTCCATCGGATCACCGAAAGGGTATAGTGAGATTCATCACTCCAAATCACTCGTTTCCAGTCACCCATTGTCCAATGGCGTTGCTCTATATTCCACCTTTAGCGTCTCTTGGCACAGACTGCAGATATGTGTGGCTTATGAGGAAATGCTCTATCGTTGAGCCCCATTCTTTTCAAATCCACACACACAGTCATTGTGCCGGCTCGACCGCTGGTGGCACTTTGTAACTCACGAACGGTTCCTTCTGCTGATTACACTCGATTTTTACAGCTGTTTTCCGCCAGGCTCAACGGTCCCTGTTCCTCAATACATGATGCCTGCATGGTCTTAGTTCAGCTGCGGTCCTTTGTGATGGATTTGTTACTCACGTGATAACCAGTGACTAGTCCACGTTCGAAGTCATTGAGCTCTCGGGACCGACCCATTCTGCTGTTCTGCTGCACTGCTGACAACGCAACACTCTCCGCTTCTTTTTCTAGTGGCGGATTCGCCAATTATGACATCTAATGGCCAATTGTGCATTACATAGGAGTGTTCGGATACTTTCCATCAGATATTTACCTTAGGCAGTACGCTCACCGGCAATGTGTTTCACCCGTTAACGTAACTGCTTAAATTTAAATCGGGTTCTCCCTGCATTGTCCAGCATCCTTACAGTTAATGTACCGAGTGTTCCAGAAGTCTTTCCGTGTTTACAAAAATGAAGTCCAGGTAACATTCACTATTGGCCATTAAAATTGCTACACCAAAAAGAAATGCAGACGATAAACGGATATTCATTGCATAAATATATTATACTACAACAGACATGTGATAACATTTTCACGCAATTTGGATGCATGGATCCTGAGAAATCAGTACCCAGAACAACCACTTCTGGCCGTAATAACGGCCTTGATACGCCTTGGTATTGCGTCAAACAGAGCTTGGATGGCGTGTCCAGGTATAGCTGCCCATGCAGCTTCAACACGATACCACAGTTCATCAAGAGTAATGACCGGCGTATTGTGATGAGCCAGTTGCTCGGCCACCATTGACCAGACGTTTTCAATTGGTGAGAGATCTGGAGAATGTGCTGGCCAGGGCAGCAATCGAACGTTTTCTGTATCCAGAAAGTCCCGTACAGGACCTGCAACATGCGGTCGTGCATTAGCCTATTGAAATGTAGGGTTTCGCAAGGATCGAATAAAGAGTAGAAAAATGGCTCTGAGCACTATGGGACTCAACTGCTGTGGTCATCAGTCCCCTAGAACTTAGAACTACTGAAACCTAACTAACCTAAGGACATCACACACACACCCATGCCCGAGGCAGGATTAGAACCTGCGACCGTAGCATGAGCGCGGCTCCGGACTGGAGCGCCTAGAATCGCACGGCCACCGCGGCCGGCAATAAGGAGTAGAACCACGGGTCGTAACACATCTGAAATGTAACGTCCACTGTTCAAAGTGCCGTCAATGCGAACAAGAGGTGACCGAGACATGTAACCAATGGCACTCCATACCATCACGCCGGGTGATACGCCAATATGGCGATGACGAATACACGCTTCCAATGTGCGTTCTCCACGATGTCGCCAAACACATACGCGACCACCATGATGCTGTAAACAGAACCTGCATTCATCCGAAAAAATAATGTTTTGCCATTCGTGCACCCAGGTTCGTCGTTGAGTACACCATCGCAGGCGCTCCTGTCTGTAATGCAGCGTCAAGGGTAACCACAGCCAAGGTCTCCGAGCTGGTAGTCCATGCTGCTGCAAGCGTCATCGAACTGTTCGTGCAGATGGTTGTTGTCTTGCAAACGTCCCCATCTTTTGACTCAGGGATCGAGACGTGGCTGCACAATCCTTTACAGCCATGCGAATAAAATGCGTGTCATCTCGACTGCTAGTGATACGAGGCCGTTGGGATCTAGTACGGCGTTCCGTATTACCTCCTGAACTCACCGATTCCATATTCTGCTAACAGTGAGACGGCCGAAGTGGCCGTGCGGTTAAAGGCGCTGCAGTCTGGAACCGCAAGACCGCTACGGTCGCAGGTTCGAATCCTGCCTCGGGCATGGATGTTTGTGATGTCCTTAGGTTAGTTAGGTTTAACTAGTTCTAAGTTCTAGGGGACTAATGACCTCAGAAGTTGAGTCCCATAGTTCTCAGAGCCATTTGAACCATCTGCTAACAGTCATTGGTTCTCAACCAATGCGAGCAGCAATGTCGCGACACGATAAACCGAAATCGCGATAGGCAACAATCCGACCTTTATCAAAGTCGGAAACGTGATGGTACGCATTTCTCTTCCTAACACGAGGCATCACAACAACGTTACACCAGGCAACGCCGGTCAACTGCCGTTTGTGTATGAGAAATCGGTTGGAAACCTTCCTCATGTCAGCACGATGTCAGTGTGGCTACCGGCGCCAACTTGTATGAATGCTCTGAAAAGCTAATCATTTGCATATCACAGCATCTTCTTCCTGTCGGTTAAATTTCGCGTCTGTAGCACGTCATCTTCGTGGTGTAGCAATTTGAATGGCCAGTAGTGTATTTAAGTTTTTGTGTACACACAATTAATAAATTTCGACGTTGCCCGATGAATGTCCAAGTAATATTCCAATTCCAACCATGTGTTGGTCAATAATTCGTGAGGGGTGGATGTTATGATGTCAGTAATTCTGCGCTGTAATGCTGCGATGTCATTCACTTGTGTTTGGTAAACGTGATCCTTGGCCTATCCCCAAAGAAATAATCCAGTGGTACTAATGTCCGGCGATCGCAGAGGCCAGTTGATGGCACACCTGGTCCATCTTCTCAGAAATGTTGTGTCTAAACAGGCACGAACTTCTAACCCTCAATGTGACGTTGCACTGTGTTGTTAGAAGATTAAGTCCAGAGTGTCCTGAATCTGGGTCACAACAAATAACTACATTATATTAAGATAAGGCCGGGCTTTTATTTTCGTTTCCTTGAAGAAAAAATTCCTATGATCTCAGTGTGCAGATGACCGCATGACACGTTCAGCCTAATGTGGTCTCGGACTGTCTCAAACACAGTGTGGGGGATCTTGGACTCCCAGATCCTAGCATTTTGTCGGTTGACAACACCGTTGGTATTAAATGTGACCTCGTCTGAGAAAAGGTCACGTTTCAGATAGTCATCACCTTTCTCAATATCAGCCAGAATGGCAACAGCAAACTCATAGCGAGTAGTATAGCCTTTCGGTTGGAGGGACTGAGCGGTCTAGACGTTACACGCACAGAAAAGAGGTTGTTTATGAAGAATGCGGTTCCCTGACGTCTTTGGAATCTGCAACTCACTTGAGTCTCTGCGAACTGACTTCTTAGAGCTTCTCGCAATGGCGTCTCTCACTGTCTGAATTGTCTATGCACTACTTCCAGGTTCCAGGGAGATCACAGACGCTCCCTATGTCTTAATCTTCACATACAACATCTTAATGCTTTTAACATCTGGTGGCAGTGATTGGTACGCCGTCTGGAATTTTCTCTCGACTGTTGTTGACGACTGTGTCTCGTGATACCAGAGGACACATCAGGCTTTCTACTGGTCTGAGACCATTTTGTTTGCAAATGGTTTCCGATTCCGCTGTTATTATGTGACTGGGCCCTATAACAGTTAAAGTAACAGTAAGTATGTATGTACAGAAAAACTCGAATACGTCGCATGCAATTCAAGATAAAAAGTATTTGTCCATGTAAAGTTTTATGCCTTATGAATGTTTGTAATCGGGTAAAGACTTCTTGGACACCCTGTATAATAACATACATATATAAATGTTCATGGTTTGATGCACGTCCTGTAAACAAGCTTTTTTTGTACCTGAGGATGGTCTATTGTCTGACTAAAGCTACTCGTTTTATTAAAGTATCATACAGCTATTGTGCCAAATCATGACATTTCAAAATAAATTAATATTTTTTTGTGAATGGGCGTGGCATGTTCATGCATATACACTATTTTATTTCAGTGCAACCAAAATTACCAAATCAGATAAAGCTGGAACTTGCGAAGTTGTACCTGTTTCCTTAGTCGAAGTCATTCACACATGTAAGTGCGGTGACGCTGAATACAAATGTTATCATTTGGAAGCTTGGTTGAGTGAGATATTTTGTATCACAAGAATAGTGCCAAAATGCTAGAAGAATTGGTAATGTGTATCCAGTTCCAGTGATCATCGACTGACGATACGCCGATTTGCTTAGTTAAATTACAAACCTTTCCAGACAGTCTTAGCGAGTGAGGGTATGAATGACTCTATTGATGAGCTATACGTCAGAAAGGTTTAGTTTGCTACAACCACCTACGCATCTTCTGTCCTCCTAGTCTACATTCTCCATGGCAGAAACACAGAAACAACATAACTCTTCACAGGCCGTCGTTGATGGCTTCCACTTTCTGCTTTTCCCTACCACCAGAATCATTGACTGACTGAGCTAAGAAGTGGCAATTACCCTTCAATCACATCTTGCCAAGAACAGTGATACGCAGCTTATGCGTTTCTGCCAATATCCAGCGATTAGTATTCGAATTCCTGTACCATGCAACCGGTACTAGTTGTGTAATACAAAATTACATCGAAATCTTTGTACTCTCTCAAATGGAACACTTGCTTTACTAGTTTCCTGTGAAGGAATTTTTATGTAATATCGCAACAACCGAGTTCAGTGACACCACCAGTGTATAAAACACTAGATTAGCTTGCGAGACACTGCAGTAAAAAAGATCAAAAAAATTCGTGAACTGGATTGACAATCCTATAGAACAGTTGACAGGAGTGCCATGAGTGTTTTTTGCTCGAAGTCTTATATAGTTTGATAAGTAATTTTTTTATGCAAAGAACATATTTTCATTTGGACCTCTAAATATACTTATGTATTACGATAAGCAACCTGTGTGTGTGTGTGTTTTCGTACTCAAAATCTTTGCTTATTGTGATAAATAAATTGTAATAAATTTTTGTCAAAGATCATATTTTCGTGGTGTAATAATAGCATTTTCGAGATATCGACCTTTCATCTCTTGTTCCACCATTGTCTTTGGCTATGTTGCTTGTAAACATTTCGTTTTGTTGCATTATGTAGGTTTCCTTGCGTATTACGAAAATGTGAAGTTTAAGTGTCACAAGACAATAAAGATGTCGTCAAAACACCTTCTTCCTCTCCTAAAATGGTGACTGGTGAGTTCTTTTGTCGTTGCGTACGTTGCATGTTTTTACATTTCGTATTTTGGAGCATTATGATTAATCGATTATGAAAACACGGTCTATAAAGCACGGAAGCTCAAATCGTTATAGGGACTGAAAGCTGGTTAAACCCAGTTCAGCCGAAATTTTTGCTAAGAACATAACGGTATTCCGAAAAGATAGGTTAAACACAGTTGGCTGCAGCGTGTTTGTTGCTGTTGGAAGTAGTTTATCATGCAGCGAAATTGGGGCAGATAGTTTAGGTGAGTTAGTAAGGGCACATGCCATTCTTGACAAACGGAATGAAATAACAATTGGATCCTTTTACCGACCTCCCAACTCAGATGATATAATTGCTGAAAGGTTCAAAGAGAACTTAAGTCTAATTTCAAATACGTACCCTGAATATACAATTATAATTGGTACTGACTTTAATTTACCCTCAGTACGTTGGCAAAAACATGTTCAAATCCGGAGGTACACATGAGACATCATCCGAAATTGTGCTAAACACATTCACTGAAAATTATTTCGGGCAGTTAATTCATGAGCCTATGCGAATAGTGTACGGTTGTGAAAACAGACTTGGCCTGCTTATAGTGAAACTGAGTGCTTATGGAATATCGTCTCAGTTACGTGATTGGATTCATGATTTCCTGTCAGAGGGATCACAGTTCGTAGTAACTGACGGGAAGTCATCGAGTAAAACAGAAGTGATTTCTAGCGTTCCCCTACGTCATATTATAGGCCCAATGCTGTTCTTTATCTATATAAACGATTTAGGAGACAATCCGAGCAGGCGTCTTAGGTTGTTTGCAGATAATGTTGTCATTTATCGTCCAGTAAACTCATCAGAGCATCAAAACAAATTTCAAAACGCTTTAAAAAAGGCATCTGAATGGTGCGAAAATTTGGCAATTGATCCTAAATAATAAAAGTGTGATGTCATCCATTTGAGTGTTAAAAGAAATCCGTAAACTTCGGTTACACGATATATAAGCCTAATCTAAAGGCCGTTCAACTAAATACCTAGGAATTACAATTAGGAACAATTTAAATTGGGAGAACACACAGAAAATGTTGTAGCAGAACACTTGGAAAATGTAATGGATCTACTGAAGAGACTGTCTACATTACGCTTGTCCCTCCCCTTTTGGAGTACTGCTGCGCGGTCTGAGTTCCTTACCAGGCCACGAGAAAGTTCAAAGAAGAGCGGCGCGTTTTGTATTATCGCGAAGTAGCGGAGAGAGTGTCACGGACATGATACAGGATATAGGATGGACAGCATTAAAAGAAAGGCGTTTCTCGCTGCGGCGGAATCTTCTCACGAAATTTCAATCACCAAATTTCTCTTCCGAATGCGAAAATTATTGGCGCCGACCTACGTAGGGAGAAACGATCATTATAATAAAATAAGGGAAATCAGTTGTGCTGAATACCTTGGTACACAGAGCAAGAACTATTTCTGACAAGGATCATCTCGGCTCCGAAATTAACCATCTGACGACGGTATTCAGTAAAAATGGATATTCCAATCGTGATATCAGATCTACTCTGGCGAAGAAACCTAGGAAGGATGTTGTTCGAACAGATGAAGAGGACTAACATATCGCGCGGCTACCATTCTGCCCTGCAACAACCAGCAAGATCGGCAGAGTCCTGAGCCGGCAGGGAATCATACCAGTCTTCCAGCCACTTAGGAAGATTAAGGAGATGTTGCGGCCCGTGAAAGATAATCTTGGCCTGAGAGAGCCGGGAATTTACAGCATTCCTTACGAGTGTGGCAAAAATTATGTGGGCCAGTCTATAAGAACTGTTGCCGATCGCTGTGTGGAACACCTGAAAAACAGGTATCTAGAAAAATCAGCGGTGGCTGAGCATAGTTTGTTAAATAAACATAAGATCTTATTCGATGAAACAAGACTACTTGCTCACGCTTCAAACTATTGGGACTCTGCCATCAGGGAAGCAGTTGAAATTAGACTCTGTGAAAATACACTCCTGGAAATTGAAATAAGAACACCGTGAATTCATTGTCCCAGGAAGGGGAAACTTTATTGACACATTCCTGGGGTTAGATACATCACATGATCACACTGACAGAACCACAGGCACATAGACACAGGCAACAGAGCATGCACAATGTCGGCACTAGTACAGTGTACATCCACCTTTCGCAGCAATGCAGGCTGCTATTCTCCCATGGAGACGATCGTAGAGATGCTGGATGTAGTCCTGTGGAACGGCTTGCCATGCCATTTCCACCTGGCGCCTCAGTTGGACCAGCGTTCGTGCTGGACGTGCAGACCGCGTGAGACGACGCTTCATCCAGTCCCAAACATGCTCAATGGAGGACAGATCCGGAGATCTTGCTGGCCAGGGTAGTTGACTTACACCTTCTAGAGCACGTTGGGTGGCACGGGATACATGCGGACGTGCATTGTCCTGTTGGAACAGCAAGTTCCCTTGCCGGTCTAGGAATGGTAGAACGATGGGTTCGATGACGGTTTGGATGTACCGTGCACTATTCAGTGTCCCCTCGACGATCACCAGTGGTGTACGGCCAGTGTAGGAGATCGCTCCCCACACCATGATGCCGGGTGTTGGCCCTGTGTGCCTCGGTCGTATGCAGTCCTGATTGTGGCGCTCACCTGCACGGCGCCAAACACGCATACGACCATCATTGGCACCAAGGCAGAAGCGACTCTCATCGCTGAAGACGACACGTCTCCATTCGTCCCTCCATTCACGCCTGTCGCGACACCACTGGAGGCGGGCTGCACGATGTTGGGGCGTGAGCGGAAGACGGCCTAACGGTGTGCGGGACCGTAGCCCAGCTTCATGGAGACGGTTGCGAATGGTCCTCGCCGATACCCCAGGAGCAACAGTGTCCCTAATTTGCTGGGAAGTGGCGGTGCGGTCCCCTACGGCACTGCGTAGGATCCTACGGTCTTGGCGTGCATCCGTGCGTCGCTGCGGTCCGGTCCCAGGTCGACGGGCACGTGCACCTTCCGCCGACCACTGGCGACAACATCGATGTACTGTGGAGACCTCACGCCCCACGTGTTGAGCAATTCGGTGGTACGTCCACCCGGCCTTCCGCATGCCCACTATACGCCCTTGCTCAAAGTCCATCAACTGCACATACGGTTCACGTCCACGCTGTCGCGGCATGCTACCAGTGTTAAAGACTGCGATGGAGCTCCGTATGCCACGGCAAACTGGCTGACACTGACGGCGGCGGTGCACAAATGCTGCGCAGCTAGCGCCATTCGACGGCCAACACCGCGGTTCCTGGTGTGTCCGCTGTGCCGTGCGTGTGATCATTGCTTGTACAGCCCTCTCGCAGTGTCCGGAGCAAGTATGGTGGGTCTGACACACCGGTGTCAATGTGTTCTTTTTTCCATTTCCAGGAGTGTAATTTCAACAGAGACTCCGGTTATGCACACAGCAATGCATGGAAGCGCGCAATTGATAAAGAAAGAGTACAGAGGGAGACTTCTTACATTCCTCGCAGTTCTTCGCCTGTTGCGATGGATGGCGCTGCAAGCAACGCTGGATAAAGCGCGCAAAGAAAATCTACGGGTATAGAGGCCGCCACCTCGGTACGCGCCGTTTTCACCGGAACGTCATCCAGCCAATGAGAAGCCGTCCACTGCTTATAAAAGCGGAAGCCTCACCGGTCCACGACAGTCAGTTTTACCCCAGACGAATATAACGGAGGTAGTCATCGAAGGCTTGGGATGTTATCCAAATTTGACGCGGCAAGTAAACCGAGAAGATTTTATGCAAGGGAAATCAGAGTTCGCACGAAAAGATATAACTGTTTGTTTTTTACCGCGCGCTGTCCGGGAGTGGCCTAACAACTTTGGAAACTTTGTAGGTAGAGTTTAGCTTCTGTGACTTTAGGTTTGTGTTCAGAGTGTTGTGTCGAATAGCTGTTTCTCCGGCTATTACCTCGCCGTGTCATCTAAATCGCTCGTGTTTTATCCGTTTATCAGGAACATTTCTCAGATTCTGTTTTCAATTCGTAATGCCACGAGAGTCTCGGCCTCCCATGCTCACGCGACTGGCTTCCCAGAGCACGTCAGTAGCTCGGGAGCTGCCTCCTGCGGCAGCCACCCGCCAGATCAGCCCGCCGGACTCGGCGGACGCATTCCTGGTGGGGCCGCGGGCTGGCGTGGCGCCCGGGGGCAGCCGACGCCACTTAGCACTGTTAGCGCCGCGCGTGACGTCACGGCAGCGGTCGTGTTTGCGTTCCCAGCGCCGCCCCGCGCCGGGCATAGCGCTGCGATCGCCGGGCGGACTCGGCCACTGCGGGGAGGAGCGACTGCATAAGCGAGGGCCGGTGGTAACACTTCATGATCTGCCGTGACTCGTGGCTTCGAGTCCCACTCAAAAATCAGCATATAACATTGCATGTCGCTTGAGACCTAACGGAACCGCGGCGCCCCCTTTATTCTTAGTATGTTGCATTGTTAATTTATCGCAGAACTTTCGTGGACTTATTATCTGTGATTCCATCCGTAGAATACGTATCTATGCAGCGAGCATAGTCTACTGCACATGTTCTCAACATCAAACCGTGTTAGTCATGTGACTTTAGGACAACGCTGCTCCTCTACAACTTGCGGTAAGAGCATAACATGAATATTATACGTATTCGCCTTATTTTATATACGTCGCAGCACGTTGAGTTCTACTGACAGCTATAGTGCGGTACTGTTGTTGCTACAAATGTAAAGAGAAGAGCCGGCCGCAGTGGCCGAGCGGTTCTAGTCTACATCTACATCTACACACATACTCCGCAATCCATCATACGGTGCGTGGTGGAGGATACCTCGTACCACAACTAGCATCTTCTCTCCCTGTTCCACTCCCAAACAGAACGAGGGAAAAATGACTGCCTATATGCCTCTGGACGAGCCCTAATCTATCTTATCTTATCTTTGTGGTCTTTCCGCGAAATATAAGTTGGCGGCAGTAAAATTGTACTGCAGTCAGCCTCAAATGCTGGTTCTCTAAATATCCTCAGTAGCGGTTGACGAAAAGAACGCCTCCTTTCCTCCAGAGACTCCCACCCGAATTCCTGAAGCATTTCCGTAACAGTCGCGTGATGATCAAACCTACCAGTAACAAATCTAGCAGCCCGCCTCTGAATTGCTTCTATGTCCTCCCTCAATCCGACCTGATAGGGATCCCAAACGCTCGAGCAGTACTTAAGAATAGGTCGTATTAGTGTTTTATAAGCGGTGTCCTTTACAGATGAACCACATCTTCCCAAAATTCTACCAATGAACCGAAGACGACTATCCGCCTTCCCCACAACTGCCATTACATGCTTGTCCCACTTCATATCGCTCTGAAATGTTACGCCCAAATATTTAATCGACGTGACTGTGTCAAGCGCTACACTACTAATGGAGTATTCAAACATTACGGGATTCTTTTTCCTATTCATCTGCATTAATTTACATTCATCTATATTTAGAGTTAGCTGCCATTCTTTACACCAATCACAAATCCTGTCCAAGTCATGTTGTATCCTCCTACAGTCACTCGACGAAGACACCTTCCCATACACCAAAGCATCATCATCAAACAGTCGCACATTGTTATCCACCATATCCAAAAGATCATTTATGTAGATACACTTCCCTGGGGCACTCCAGATGATACCCTCACCTCCGATGAACACTCACCATCGAGGACAACGTACTGGGTTCTATGTCGCTTCAGTCCGGAACCTCGCTGCTGCTACGGTCACAGGTTCTAATCCTGCCTTGGGTATGGATGTGTGTGATGTCCTTAGGTTAGTTAGGTTTAAGTAGTTCTAAGTCTAAGGGACTGATGACCTCAGGTGTTAAGTCTAGTAGTGCTTAGAGTCATTTGAACCAATTTTTGTAAAGAGAAATAGGCCTATGTGAAAAGAGGACCAGTTACTCTTCATAGATACGTACAACAAATGTGTAATTGTAAATGTCATATTGATGTGAGGCACTTCACATGTTGAAAAATATCGAGACACGGTATTATAAATTCTTATACTGTAGAGATAATTCCTGCGTGTTTAAGGTCATGTGTTTACAAGTCGCGTGTTAGATAAATTTGCATTTAGTGTATACATATTGATCCTACGTTCACAAGCAGATAAAATTTATACACGATAGTCTGATTAATTTACTCCGTTTTATGCAGATTCTCAATCTCTTCTGTGTATCTAACTATCTATTAGTGAGACAGTGTCTTATGCGCTTTCATTGTAACGTAACTAATTGGAACAGGTTCGACAATATGAATCAGCACAACAGAAAACTAAAAGCATATTGTTGGCTGTTGCCTGTTTTATTATTACAAAATTCGAACATTTGCGACTGATTGCTGTGCGCTTCACTGCTTAAAATGAATACAATCACTGGATACGACGGTTTCCCTATGGAATGAAACCTGATAAAATTAAGTGTTGCTTCATAACTCAAAGTCAGTTATTGTTAATTTGTGGGGTTGCGTATTCATCTGTAAAAACGGAACCCTTATTCACTGAAGCGCCAAAGAAACTGGCATAGGCATACGTATTCAAATATAGACATACGTAAACAATCAGAATACGGCGCTGCGGTCGGCAACGCCTATATATGACAACAAGTGTCTGGCCCAGTTGTTAGATCGTTTACTGCTGCTACAATGACAGGTTATGATTTAAGTGACTTCTGAACGTGGTGTTATAGTCGGCGCAAGAGCGATGGGACGCGGCATCCCCGAGGTAGCGATGAATTAGGGGATTTTCCCATACGATCAGTTCACGAGTGTGCCGCGAATAGCAGGAATCCGGTAAAACATCAAAACTCTGACATCACTGCGACCGAAAAAAGATCCTGCAAGAACTGGACCAACGACGACTGAAAAGACTCGTTCAGCGTGATAGAATTGCAACTATTCCACAAATTGCTGCTGATTTCAATACTGGGCAACCAAAAAGCATCAGCGTGCGAACCATTCAACGCAACATCATCGATATGGGCTTTCGGAGCCGAAGGCCCACTCGTGTACCATTGATGACTGCATGACACAAAGATTTAAGCCTCGCCTGGGCCCATCAACACTGACATTGGACCGTTGATGACTGGCAACATGTTGTCTGGTCGGACCACTCTCGTTTTAAATTGTATCGAGTGGGTGGACGGGTACGGGTATGGAGAAATCTCATGAATCCATGCACCCTGCGTGTCAGCAGGGGACTGTTCCAGCTGATGAAGGTTCTGCAATGGTGCGAGGCGTGTCCAGTTGGAGTGATATGGGACCCCTGATACGTCTAGATACGACTCTGACAGGTGCCAGGTACGTAAGCATCCTGTCTGATCACCTGCATCCATTCATGTCCATTGAGCATTCCGACGGACGTGGGCAATCCCAGCAGGACAGTGCGACACCCCACATGTCCACAATTTCTTCAGAGTGTCTGCAGGAACACTGGGTATAAACTCTTCCACTGGCCACCGAACTCACCAGACATGAACATTATTGAGCATATCTGGGGATTCCTTGCAACGTACTGTTTAGAAGAGATCTTCACCCCCATCCCTACTCTAACGAATTTACGGACAGCCCTGCAGGATTCGTGCTCCCGCAATACTTCAGACATTAGTCAAGTCCATGCCACGTTGTGTTGCGGCACTTTTGCGTGCTCGCGGGGGTTACACGAAATTAGGCAGGTGTAGCAGTTTCTTTGGCTCTTCAGTGTAAGATCGCTTTGTTCCCGTCCGTCCGTTTATCTGTCTGTCCGACTGTTAAGAACCCTTTTTCTCAGGAACGGATTGACGTATCAAGTTCAATTTTATGTCTCACATTAAGGCCTGTGGTCTCTTTCAGGTGTAAACATTTTAAGCTTTCAAGTCACTTCAACCAAAAGATATGGCCATTTATGTCACGTATTTTGATACCATAAAACTCACTCATCAGAACCTATAGTGCGTTTCCCGTCGACCTAGAATCACGAAATTTCGCAAAAAGCAATATTTCACAGTACAAATAAAGTGAAAAATCTGAAGCCTGTTGAACGGTAATTATACCACATAAAAATTTATTTTTCCGCTGGTCATACATTTCATTCGCCATCCATCAGAAACATGATAGAAGAACATTACTGCATGCAGACATAAAATGTGAGCTATAGTAATGTTTTAGTAAGTAAATAAAAACATACATAAACTGAAGTCCCTTGTCTGCTTCTTTTTGTATATTTAGGCTAGCCCGAGGAATTACTCTAGAGACTTTGTCACGGTCTTGAAATTCCTGAGACAAATATCTTGCCAGTATCGGTGCCGATAACAGGCAAAAATCGTTGAGATTCTCCATTCGCAGGATGGATGAACTCCACATATATACGTAATTAACTTAGAAAGGAACCCTCAGTGCGCAGGTCCTACTCACTCATAGCCAACCATTTTCTTCTTCAACTTACAGCAGTTTAACTATGTTTAGAGCCAGATACATTTCGCTTCTATTTATAAAGCATGTTCAACGATCATTCTGGAAATACTGTATACGTAATATTTCTATACAATATGTTATTTATAGATTAAAAACAGTACTTTTTTTTGAAATTTGGCGTACAATTTATTTACAGTGCATTTGCTTCTTGTTTACGTGTTCTGAGGTCCTTTGCTTTTTCTTTCGTTGTTAGCGAAGGCTGAAGTCAAGAAACCTAGTTGCACACTCACTTTTCGAACTTCTTCGGCTTTTGTGAACTAGCTTTTTCTTACAAAAGCGTTTGCACCTTTTCCCATTCAGTGCTCAGCACAGTGTTTTTGTTTATTCATTTCTTTTCTGAGTAAGTTGTGAGCATTGCCAGACTTATGAATACAGCTTTTCCCTTATTAAAATGAACAAAAATTAAATCAGAAAAAAACGCAAATGCAGCGAAAGAAAACGTGTGTTCATAAAAGTTGAAAAAAATCTAAAAGTGAATGTGCAACCAGCCTTATTTAGACTTCAGCGTCCGGTAACAACGAATAAAAAAAAAAACAGTTGACCTCATAACAGGTAATTAAGGGGCATAAATACTGTAAGTAAATTGCACTCCAAATCTGCAAATACCAAAATGTAGAGATGTACTGTATTATGTGTACCATATTTCCTGAATGACCAATCATAATTCTTTACAATTAATAGTGAAAAGCGTCTCGTGGAAAATAATCTTAAACTGCAGTAATCTTAAGACGGAAAACCAATAGTAATTCATATATAAAACAGCGGATGCGAAGGATGGCCATAATAGCTTCTTAAACGCGGTATCACCTCCCGGCGTGTCATTTTCCTCTGCCGCCAGCAGCCGTTGTATTCAACAAACGCTCTCGTATGTGTCTGGCAAGATTCCAGCGAAGGATGACTTTACAGACGATCTCTTCCCGGTTGGCTTCCGCCTGTTCACCTTCTGGAAATTTCCTTGTTGCTCTTTGCTATTATGCACGTACAGCACGAACATGCTGACACTCAAGTATTTCCCACGTAACACACTGAAGAGCCGAAGAATCTGTTGTCGCATGCATATTCAAATACAGACATATGTAGACAGGCAGAATATGGCACTGCGGTCGGCAACGCCTATATTAGACAAGTGTCTGGCGCAGTTCTTAAATCGGTTCCTGTTGCTACAGTGGCAGTTTATCAAGATTTAAGTGAGTTTGAACGTGATGTTATAGTCTGTGCACGAGCGACGGCACACAGCATCTCCGAGGTAGCGATGAAGAAGGGGTTTTCTCGTTCGACCATTTCACGAGTGTACCATGAATATCGGGAATCCGGTGAAACATCAAATCTCCGACATCGCTGCGGCCGGAAAAAGATCCTGCAAGAACGGGACCAACGACGACTGAAAAGAATCATTCAACGTGACAGAAGTACAATCCTTCCGCAAATTGCTGCAGATTTCAATTCTGGCCATCAACAAGTGCCAGTGTCCGAACCATTCAACGAAACATCATCGATCTAAGTTTTTGGAGCCGAAGACCCACTCGTGTATCCTTGATGACTGCACGACATAAAACTTTACGCCCCGCTTGGACTCGTCAACACCGACATTGGACTGTTGACTGGAAACATGTTGCCTGGTCGCACCAGTCTCGTTTCAAATTGTATCGAGCGGATGGACGGGTACGGGTATGGAGACAACCTCATGAATACAAGCACCCTGCGTGTCAGCAGGGGACTGTTCAAGCTGATAGAGGCTCTGTTATGATGTGGGGCGTGTGCGGTTGGAGTGATATCGAACCTCTGGTAGTCTAGATACGAATCTGACATGTTAAAGGTAGGTAAGCATCCTTTCAGATCACCTGCATCCATTCATGTCCATTGTGCATTCCGATGGACTCGAGCAATTCCAGCAGGTCAATGCCACACCCCACACGCCCACAATTGCTACAGAGTAGCTCCAGGAACACTCTTCTGGGTTTAAACACTTCTGCTGGCCACCAAACTCGCCAGACATGAATATTATTGAGCATGTCTGGGTTGTCTTGCAACGTGCTGTTCAGAAGAGATCTCATCCCCCTCGTACTCTTACGGATTTATGTACAGCCCTGCAGGATTCATGGTGCCCGTTCCCTTCATCACTACTCCAGACATTGATCGAGTCCGTGCCACGTCGTTATTCGGCACTTACAGGTGCTCGCGTGGGCCCTACACGATATGAGGCAGGTGTACCAGTTTCTCTGGCTGTTCAGTATGTATGCACCGAGTCGCCGGTCGTAGGTAGACGGAACACTTCCGTACCTACCCTGTGTAGCTGAATAATGAGAAAAACCTCTCGAATACTAAGAAATAAGACCCAAGTTGCAACGAAGTTGTAACTGAAGCCTCCTAAAAGATTTTACTTCGAAGAAACAGGACTTTATTTTAAATGAACTTACATCGTTTACTGAACGCGCTGGTTCCGAAAATAAAGCTTGAATTCCAGAAACAACGATATCTCAAAAGGTATGAGATGAAACTTGTCACATTTATTTAGCGCAACACACAGTAAAGCTATGTTAACTCGCAGCTACTAGCGTAGATGGTCACGAAGTCATTATCAGTCGGTTCGTGTGTAAGCCAGTTATAATTGCTTGAGTTTTTCAAAGTATAACACAAAATAAAATTATATGCATAAATGGTTCGGATAATACTATAAAATTTCCAACTTTCATTTGATTGTTCCATCCTATCACTACCGCTCCTGCATCAATGTGCCTTCTGTTCTTCAGCAGTTTTCCCTGAACATAGCTAATTTCTGGCACACTAGTTTGTTCGGCGGAAACTAAGTGCTCGACGACGAGTGAATTTAACGAGTCTTTTCAGCACGTTTTGTTGAAGCATGAGATAAAATGTAGTTGAAATGAGGAATACAACGCTCAGCATGAACCAAACACGACATTAGGTCCAGGATAAAGTTTAAGTTCGTATTTGGAAAATATTTGAAACGTGCAGAACGGATGAGTCACCCGGTAGTTACAACTGATGAAACGAGTGTGCTTGCGTTGACCATTAATACATCTTCATCGGAAGTGTATGCTACTTTCCTCACCTCGAAAAGTGTCTAGGTAGCAATACTCCTCCCCAATGCTTTCCGAACACTAGTGTCGTACAGGCCGCTTAATTACTGTTCAAAATAATTAATCACGAGCCGATACAACTGTGTTAGATTTGTGTTGTCTTGCAGGAAGAAATCGTGAGCTATTGCACTGGAATAAAGATAACTTTCTTTTGCGAATATACATTCCGAAGCACAGTTTAGTATCACGACTTTCATTTTAGGTTACGTATTTTCACTTTTCGTGAAGAAGCACCATTAACAACCACAAAATGGGACAGAAATTCCTACTTTCCCAGTGAATAGTTCACGGTGTAACTTTGCTGTCGTAATTATTCCTTATTTGACGAAAAAAACTTTAAAATAGAGTGTTTATTTTTCACAGCCAAAATTTCTGAAAAGTCTCGCAAAGTAACCGATTTCAACACTCAGTGGTCATTTCCAGGAAAGAAACGTAAGCCTCTTACATGTACAATATCTTAACGAAGTACGTCTGTATATCTATAGTTTTCTGATGACGGCAGAATGATTAAAATGAAATTGGCGTCAACGACAAGGTTATTAGAGATGGAACACAATTTTGGTTTGGGGATGAAATCCAGCTGTGCCCTTTCATACGAACAATACGGACTACAAATAAATAATAATTAAAAAACAGACAAAAGCGAGTAGAACTCGCGCTCTGTGGGTTCCATACAAACTTAATAATGTGTATAGATAATAATATTGATTTCGTGGGGCTCGGTGGCCTGCTGCAAGTCTTCTACATCTACATCTACATATATACTCCGCAATCCACCATACGGTGCGTGGTGGAGGATACCTCCAGAACTAGCATCTTCTCACCCTGTTCCACTCCCAAACAGAACGAGGGAAAAATGACTGCCGATATGCCTTTGTACGAGCCCTAATCTCTCTTATATTATCATTTTGTTCTTTCCGCGAAATATAAGTTGGCGGCAGTAAAATTGTACTACAGTCAGCCTCAAATGCTGGTTCTCTAAATTTCCTCAGTAGCGGTTCACGAAAAGAACGCCTCCTTTCCTCCAGAGACTCCCACCCGAGTTCCTGAAGCATTTCCGTAACACTCGCGTGATGATCAAACCTACCAGTAACAAATCTAGCAGTCCGCCTCTGAATTGCTTCTATGTCCTCCCTCAATCCGACCTGATAGGGATCCCAAACGCTCGAGCAATACTCGAGAATAGGTCGTATTAGTGTTTTATAAGCGGTCTCCTTTACCAATGAACCGAAGACGACTATCCGCCTTCCCCACAACTGCCATTACATGCTTGTCACACTTCATATCGCTCTGCAATGTTACGCCCAAATATTTAATCGACGTGACTGTGTCAAGCGCTACGCTACTAATGGAGTATTCAAACATTCACCCTATCCAAAAGATCATTTATGTAGACAGAAAATAACAGCGGACCTAACACACTTCCCTGGGGCACTCCAGATGATACCCTCACCTCCGATGAACACTCACCATCGACGACAACGTACTGGATTCTATTACTTAAGAAGTCTTCGAGCCACTCGCATATTTGGGAACCAATCCCATATGCTCGTACCTTAGTTAGGAGTCTGCAGTGGGGCACCGCGTCAAACGCTTTCCGGAAGTCAAGGAATATGGCATCCGTCTGATGCCCTTCATCCATAGTTCGCAAGATATCATGTGAAAAAAGGGTGAGTTGTGTTGCGCAGGAGCGATGCTTTCTAAAGCCGTGCTGATGCATGGACAGCAACTTCTCTGTCTCAAGGAAATTCATTATATTCGAACTGAGAATACGTTCGATAATCCTGCAACAAACCGATGTTAAGGATATTAGTCTATAATTTTGAGGATCCATCCTTCTACCCTTCTTATATACACGCGTCACCTGCGCTTTTTTCCAGTCGCTCGGGACTTTACGTTGGGCAAGAGATTCGCGATAAATGCAAGCTGTTGGACGCAAATTCTCCGACTTGCGTGTCCCTAATCTACCCCAGTTATCCAAGCGGGGAAACGGGGCCCCGAAGTTTAACGTGGAATACAGACC
Source organism: Schistocerca cancellata (assembly GCF_023864275.1). Classification (NCBI taxonomy): domain Eukaryota; kingdom Metazoa; phylum Arthropoda; class Insecta; order Orthoptera; family Acrididae; genus Schistocerca; species Schistocerca cancellata. Next base: position 216,894,668 of record NC_064631.1, read on the forward strand.
ACGTATTGCTTCTGGCAACTCCTCACGTTGTTGAGAGTTCAAGGCTAGGTTAAAATAAAGACTGAAAAAGTCGTGGGTCGACTGAGAATCGATCCCGCGATCTTTCAGCTTCCCAGGCCCCGCTTTACTCCTATGCCACCAAGCCCATCTCCAGGTTTTCATGAGAGAGTTTGCGAGTATCAAAAATGTAACTTGTATGGCCGTTTCTTTTGATTTCATTGACTTAGACTTAGAAGCTTCAATTATTTACTGCGCCAAAGGTCCGTGGACTTTAGTCCCTGACACAAAGTTCATCTTGATCCTATATGCATTCCTGACAAAATGGGATCTTAACCGACGGACGGACAGGTAGACGGACAACAAGCTTCACGACTTTAGGTCAACGGAAAATATTCTATAGGTTTTGATGGGAGTTTGAGATTATCGAAGTGTGTGACATAAATGGCCGTATCTCTTGATTGCATTGACTTAGAAGCTTAAACTTTTCGCATCGCCCTGCACCGTAGACCTTAGTATGTTACGTAAATTTCAACTTGATAGTCTACCAGTTCCCGAGAAAAACAGAGCTTAACGGTCGGACTGACAGACACACGGATAACAAAGCGATCCAAAGAACTCCGTTTTTACTGCTTGAGGTATGTAACCCTAATAAAATGATTGTTCGTAGCCGTAAGTGGAAACAAAAGTGTTTAATATGACGATTTAGGGAAATCAAAGAAAATCTAAATCCAAATGGCTGGCCGGAGATTTGAACTGCCGTACCTCCGCGAATACCAGCCAAGTGTCTTGCCACTGTACCATATCGCTCGGCTGTTATGTTGTGAAATGGTTCATTGATTGTGTCTGTAAAACAAACTTTGCAGCGATCAGTACAAAATACCTAACAACTCGTAATTAATTTTTTGTTCAAGGAAGCCGCTTCATGTCTTCATGCTAGCAAAATTATGCTTCAGACAGGAACAATTCGGTGTTACATTGATATTTCCAATGGTATGACACGTAACTTGCTTTGCATGTGCAGAGGCATGCATGCGGTCGGTACATTTGTCGGAGAATTTGTAATTTAATTTCTTTTCTGGTGTTTTGTTTAAGTCCTTGCCTCCCTCAGAAGTCACCTGAAAATAGCAGTGATACTTTTTGCCGAAAGTTCCTGAGGAAATAACGACTCGTTTCGCCATAACACCTGAGCTGAATTGAAATTAACGCATACGAGTTGTCCGTGAAAAGGAAGCGTACATTTAGAACTATTCTGTCTGTGGTCTAATACGCGGTAAGACGTCGAGAAGAAACAATTTTGATGTGCGCTATTCCTCGAGAGATAATAGGATTACAGGGACTGTTCTGTGAGTGGGCACAGAAGGCTGATGGAAGCTCCAACCAGCGTCTGTATCGATTAAAACCGCCGCCATATTAATGCAGGACTCAACGGGAAGTTTGGAACGCGCACGCAGCAAGGCCTGTAACTTATTGATTTCACAAAACCCGTAAAAGAAATTACCATTGCGTAGGAATTTCAATGCCTTTTATTTACTTGTAGCTCAGCCAATGTTCTTTTCATTCATTTGACTGGCAGTTATCCGTACGTTACTACATAAATAGATTGTAACATTAAAGAGCGTTCAGTGTTTTCATTCATTTGGCTGAGAGTTATCCATATGTTGCTAGTTAAGTACTGGGATGGTGCAGAAGTTCGTAGCGTTTTTACATAAGTTTAATAAACACAACAGATACACATAACAGATATAAGTCGTCACTAGTATATTCTCCTTCACTATTTACAAGTCTGCCAACGTGGAGGTAGCTTTCCGATTCCGCGACTGCAGAAATCACATGGTTTTGAGGCGAAGAACTCTTCATCCGCAAAAGGAAGTTCCTTCAAGGTTCTTCAATAGAGAGTACGAAAGGCGAAAGTCTGAGGACGCAAGATCAGGTGAATGAAGTGGATGCGGAATTACTTCCCAACCTCAATTCATGTACAGTGTTTTCTGTCAGTCTAGAAAAATACGTTTTCGTGGAATAGCATCACTTCACGTCGTCTTCCTGGTCGTTGTTCTTGGACTACGTCTGCATTATTTCCACAAACAATACAAATGTTTCTGACTGCATCCACTACTGCCCCCCCCTCCCCCTTCTGAACTAAAAATGAAGAATATGTCGGAACCATTCCGATTTCTCCACAAGGTACTCTATTTTATAGAGTCTACAGCTCCACCACTCACTACCTCCAAATGACAAAGTGAGAATATGCAAACTCAAAGAGCAACAGTGAAATACAAATAAAAGATGTCAATCGATAAATAAACCCATAGCAACCGGAACATCAGCATGCACAACAAACACGCTGTGAACATATTCTTTCTTTCTTTTGCTGGGGCCTGGTCCGGCGATTTCGCAGGGTTGGCATGGTTGGGACCGGATTTGGCAAGGTTAATTTTAAGAGGTGGCCAGATGCCCTTAGTGTACCCAAGCTGTCTGCGTCTAGTGTAATCCATGGAATAGTGCGAACGTGTTTAGATGCCAACGAGTCATGTAACTGAGGCGGAACTGGGGGACCAGCCCGGTATTCACCTAGAGGGATGTGGAAAACCGCCTAAAAACTACATCCAAGCTTGCCGACACTCTGGCCCTCGTCATTAATCCGCTGGGGGATTCGATCTGGGGCCGGTGCGCCTACCCGAGTCCAGGAAGCAGCCCCAGCTCTCGGTTAACCTGGAGGGTACGCTGCGAACGTATACAGCAACCTGATATATTGTAACATTAAAGAAAATATAGTTTCGACTATTTATTTTCATAGTAATTCAAGTTTAAATGTGTATGAATTTCTAAGGGACCAAACTGCTGAGGTCATCGGGCCCTAGACTTACACATTACTTAAACTAACTTACACTAAGGATAACACACACACCCATGCCCAAGGGAGGACTCGAACCTCCGGCGGGAGGGGCCGCGGAATCCGTTACATGGCACCTCCATAGTAGTCCTGTCAAATATCATGGTCTGGGCTTAGGCATTTACAGAAAAAATAAATTGCAAGGACGGCAACGAATTTTGTTTTTCATGGAAAAAATGTATTTCATGCTATAATGTATCAAAATAATTTAAAATGTTTTGGAGAGAACAGTATTTATTTGTACAGAATATTTATTTCTGAACAAGCATAGCCTAATACGTTGTTCTCAGCCATGTTATATCAGCTGCAATACGTAACGTGTCATATTCACTTCCCATTCAGCAAGAAAATTTAGGCAGATCCCAAAGACTACCTTACTTTCGTATATTTAATTCATTTTTTCATTTTACTTTTTTGAAAATCCTTCACGAGAGAAAATTGTCTACTGGTTGATTCACACATTAATATAAGAAAACAGGTTAACTGAAGAACAACGCTATTTGCACCCAATACAATCTTCTGTTCTTTACAATCTCAGCACCATGTACAGCTGAAGAAACTTGACATGGTTAACTGGTGACTGGCAACTGGCAGCCGACAAAGGGAGATGAACATCTTGGTCAAACCCATAAAAGTGGGGCATTAGTTACAATAACGAAATTATATTTCGGAGGAGCAGGTTTAAAATACTCGTTAAGTCATCTTTATTTATGTCTTTTCCCTTTGTTCTAAATTACTTCACGCAAATGGTGGATGATCCTCCAACAGTATCTCAACTTACCTGATAACCCAAACACGATCATTACTTCCTCCTACATGTCGCTTATTTTTATAGGCACAATTATGCAAGAAACTTTGATTTACGGCAAGCCGCCTCAGGTATTGTAAAATTGCCTTGGTATCTTAGCTGAAAGAGTGTCTCAAATATGATGACAAAAAATTGTTGACATTTGCGTAGGTAGTCCCTATAAATCTGCCTTTTAACTGCCAATCCCAGTCTCATGTGTCATTTAGGTAATTATTTGCTGCCAGTGATAATGAGTGTAAACCCTGACATCAGAAGCGAATATGCTGATATAAAATTTAGAGCAACTGGGTTGATTTAGATCTTATTTTAGAGCACAGTTTGATTTACTTGCCTTTAAATATTAGTTAGACTACGCCTCCTTCGGCAGAAATAAAAGTTCCACCGACATGAAGTCGCATATAGCGATTGCTGTCCTTGCAAGGTAATGAAAATTAAATGCTCAGAATCAGTTAGAAATATAATGAAATCAGAACTATGAGGAGAAGTCAAATGAAAATTAGACAGATGGAAGAAAAGTAAGTATACTGTTTATTATTTCAAAAGTAATGGCCATAACTGTTAATACATTTATCCCATTGCGAGATAAGGCAGCCAGTGCGTTCATGAAAAAATGTTTGCAGTTGCCTACTGAATTATGATTGTACCCAGGTGTGCACCTCTTCGTCCAAAGCAAATCTACAGGCACGAATGTCTTACTTCGAGGCTCCAAAAGCATGGTAGTCGCATGGGGATAGACCGGGACTATATGGATGATGTATAATGGCTTTCCAGTGAAACTTCTGCAGTGTAGTTCAAACAACCTTGGCAGCTTGTGGGCGGACATTATCCTGCAACACAATGATACCATTCAGCGAGTGGTACGTGGGCACTTGGCAAAAACTGAAGCATGGCATCAATTCCAGACGCTCAGAGATGTTGACAGAAGGCTCATTCTTCTTCTTCTTTTGCTTGTGCCTTTACCTCACGATTTCGCAGGATCGGCAAGTTTATGTACGGATTTGGCAAGGTTAATGTTAAGAGGTGGCCAGATGCCCTTCCTGCCGCCAGCCCGTACCCACCGAGACAGAATTAGTGTACCCCAGCTGTCTGCATATAGTGTAATCCATGGAATAGTGTGAACGTGTTCAGATGTCTGCGAGTCGTGTAATTGAGGTGGGATGTAGGAACCAGCCCGGTATTCACCTAGAGGGATGTAGAAAACCGCCTAAAAACCACATCCAGGCTTGCCAGCACACCGGCCCTCATCGCTAATCCGCTGGGTGGATTCGATCCTGGGCCACTGCGCCTACCTGAGTCCAGGAAGCAGGGCATTAGCGATCTCGGCTAATCTGGTGGGTCGTGGAAGGCATCATTCTGTGGAAGCATAATGGCCAGATAATGGCCACCCACATATTGCCAAGATTGCTTCGAATACGGTGCAGAGGTTTCGCTGGGAAGCCCTTATACATCCTCCATACAGTCCAAGTCTTTTCCAACGCGATTTCCGTGTTCTTGGAGCCATGAAGAAAGACATTTGTGGACGTCAATTTGCTTCAGATGAAGAGGTGGTACACCTGCCTACAATACTGGTTCCATAATCAACCGCAAACATTTTTCCGTGAAGCTATTTACTGTCTTGTCTCACTGAGGGATAAATGTATTAACAGTTTAGCGATTATTTTCGTTTTACTTCCCCTTGCATAATTATAATACGTGTAATTTCTCACAATAGTTTTTTTTCTGTTACAGAGATCATATAAACAAGATATCTATTTATTTTTATTTTTTAAAAATAAGACTCATAATTTATTTTCAACAGGACAGTCAAGTGTTTAAAAGACCTCACAAATACTTTGAGCCTACTTAGTCTTATTGAGACAGTAAATCCTGATGCTACCCACTGACACATATCTTTCACAATAAATCCCCTTGATAAATGGGATTCCACTCTCATCAAACTGATCAAAGTATCCGCACACTTGCAACAGCATGCGCTAGCAATATGTTCCAAAACGCTACGCAAAAAATAGGAGCGTGGTTTCGATCCACGGACCTCTGGGTTATGGGCCCAGCACGCTTCCACCAGTTGAGACCTGGTAGTCAAGGGAAGGCAGGATTCGGTTACGATTGTCTACGGGGCCGTTATCGGTTACTGTTGGTTGCCTTTTACAATTACACACAATTTATTTTAAACCAGTAATTCCAGAGTCAACAATAAATTTAAAAAATGTCACATGTTATTAATGAAGGAATAAACAACAGTGTAAATAATAGTGTTTTCAGTGGGATGCAATTTATCAAATCAGCATTAAATACAGATACAATAGATAATGTTTCAAAAGCAAGCCACTGTTATCTGCGCAGAATGACGATAAATTAAGTCCGCAGCTCGTGGTCGTGCGGTAGCGTTCTCGCTTCCCGCACCCGGGTTCCCGGGTTCGATTCCCGGCAGGGTCAGGGATTTTCTCTGCCTCGTGATGACTGGGTGTTGTGTGATGTCCTTAGGTTAGTTAGGTTTAAGTAGTTCTAAGTTCTTGGGGACTTATGACCATAGATGTTAAGTCCCATAGTGCTCAGAGCCAATAAATTAAGAATTGTTTAAAACTTGCTGAAACTTACAAATTACAGGTATTGAAATATTAAATGCAAGTCGCCACAAACACATATGACGCCAGGAATGGCAGAAAATAAGGTTTTAAAGGCTTACTGCGTAAATACCAATGCCAAATTAGAATTTTGAGGCAAGCGACAACAATCACGGCTGAAGGCCTTACACGCAAAAATTTCAATAAATTAAGAATTTTTTAAGACTTCGCTGCAATTTACAACTTACAGGTGTCGAAATATTAGGGTAAGTTCCCACAAATACTGCAGAAGGCATCAGACACCAGGAATGGCAGTAAATAAGGTTTTAAGGCTAAAATACAAATACCCAATTAGAATTTTAAGGCAAATGACCACAATCACGGCTGAAGGCCTTACATGCCAGGAACCGCAATAATGTTTTAAAAAAGTTTCAGAAACCTCCGGTAACACAGCAAATACAATAGCAAAAGTTAATTAAAAAAACAAGCAACTGATCCAGACGGTGATCCAGGAATCGATCTCTGAGAAGGTCTGGCAACAAACACTTTCGCGAGCGATGACATAGGCAGCCAAGAGTTGCATTCACTTCCCAAGATGGTAACTCAGACTAGTGGCAGTCTAACGAATGACTAATGATAATCTTGCTGAAGCTACCTGACGTCCGATAAATCAAATGCAATGATGAAACAATACGCCAAAGCCGGAACCGGCGGTCTGCACTACGTACCCAGGAAACTGTGTTTAGAGTGCCCAGAACGAGAAAGGAACCACTACCACCAGAGTAGAAAGCACTCAACTCGCTGCTCTTCACCTTAGCGACACTACGAGCAGGAACACGAACCCAAGTCACTGGAAAATTGCGAGATATCACAATGGTGGAGGTTTCTCTACTCTGATTGAAATTCACTCATCTTACAGCTTGCTGGATCCGGTTTACGATGAGGTCGTGCACCCTCGTGACCACAGCCTTTCCATCCGGCAATCCATGCATGCCATCAGCAGTCCAGGCATGTTGGCACACTGCACGGACCTAGCTTCTACTGAATCGCGAACCGAAGTAGCCCACTCACACTGCCCGGGAAAGTAACGACGTCGTCCCAAAGATAGGGCAACAGTTACTACATATCGATAACCACCGCTGCTGTCACTAGTGGACAGGCAACGCTTGCGAAACCGAGTGGTTCCAGTGAACACGAGAAGAAGACAACAACCGCAACCATGCCAACTAAACGATACCGTCTGGCCTCCAACAGAGAGCGGAAACCTACAAACAGCATCAACGCGAGCCGCAGCACGGTTCAACTGACCCATAAACTTCTTTTCTTGTGAGTGACATGCGGTGCTGTAGCAGAGAAAAGAAGGGTACCAGCAGAAAAATGCCACTATCGGAGAACAAAAATGGCGAATATGCTGCTGTTTAGAAGACTCTGAAAAATATGGTACCAGCTGCCTTCTTCAACACCTTCAAAAATTTTCCCAAAAAATTTAGCTTACGAATATGTTGGCACTTTCTTGTGCTGAGAGAGAAGGAGATAGTCGCAGTGGGAAAGAAACAGAAAAGTTATAAATATTGGAAGATAGTAGAGAGTGTTTGAGGCATAGAAAGACCAAAGGAGTGTGTGAGTGAGAGGAACACAGTGGCCATGGAATGTAGTTGACAGTGACAGAATAGTGCTAGAAAAAGAGTGAAGGAGACAGTACCAGTGAAAGAGAAATAAAGAAAATGGCAAAGTGGAAGTGGCTGAGAGTGTAGGACAATGATCATAGAAAGAGAGAGATAGTGGCAGTGTGAAGAGGCAGCAGCAGTGGGAAGGAATGAAATAGACAGTAGCAGAAAGAGAGAGCAAGAGGGAGACAGGGACAGTAGTTGTAGCACAGAACAAAGGATACTGGCTATAATACAGGAAACAGTTGCGGTTAGAGACACACAAACAGATAATGACAATGAGTCGGGTTTGAATGAGTGAGTGGATGCGTATGAACTACTTACAGCGATGGGCTGGTGGGTGTGAGAAGGTTACAATTAAAGGAGTTTGTGGGAGTGAGATGAGGGTTGCATGTTAAAACGAGCACGCCAAAATTTTGGGAACATTTTTGTAGGTACTGAGGATGGTAGAATGAAATTGCTGGTACGCCTCTCTTCAGTCAGAATCTTTTATTTAAGCTGGAGGATATTGTCGTTTCTCGTGCCGCAATAGGAGCATTTTTCCACTGGTTGGTTCTTAGGCATTCCAGAAACTGTATGTGCTTAACAAAACTTCATGGCAGCTGCTTCAGATTTGCTGCAGCAGTCTCAACACATCTTACAAAAATCATCTAATTTATTTCAGTCATCAAAAGAACCTTTACCACTGAGTAAATCGTCCTTCAAAAGGTCCGATATTGATTTCATTCCTGGCGTACAAGCGACGTTAGCCGAGTAACCACAGTGCCTGCTTGAAATAACAGCTGTGAACAACACGCGAGCATTCCATCTATCAATTGTGAGCAGCCAGTTTTAAGTAGTGGCAGTACGGCCGTGGTGTGTAAACGCTGTTTTGTCGTAAATCGCAATGGTACAACATCTCTAAATCAGGTGTTCAAGGCGATATCCAGAATTTTTTGAAAAAGAGAGAAGTGTGTGCAAAGTTTGTCCCAAACACGCGACTCGCCAAAGAAAACAACGACGCGTGGGCGCCTGCCACGGCTTGAATACAATATGCAAACAAGTCATCACGGGAGACGAGACTTAGTGTTATGTTTATGAACCTATCACAAAAAGACACAGTGCGCAAAGTCATGAGAAGGGTCAACGCTTTGACGACGTACTCGACGTTCAAGCCATTGTACCGTGCTAGTTGAAGAACATCCCAAAAGACTTTTCTGGCAGTACCACTTCTCAATTTCTTGTTTTTTTTTCTTCTGGCAGTGTTTGTTCCCTGGGAGTGACAGTGGTATCATGTACATCTACATCTATGATCTATGGTCTGAGAAGCGCTATGAAGTGAGTGAATGGCAGAGGGTACTTCTTATTACGGCTTTTTCCCGTTCCTTTCGTATATGGAATACGGGAAGAATGATTGCTCAGAAGTCCTGTGCGCTTTGAAATTAGTCTAATGTTTTCTCCCGGTCTATACAGGAGCGATTCGTGGAGGGCTATCCACATCTACATGATTAGTCTGTAATTCATAATTAAGTGCCTGGCAGAGAGTTCATCGAGCCATCTTCAAGTATTAAATCTTCCCGTGCGAGCTCTTATTTCTCTTATTTTATTGTGATGATCATTTCTCGCTATCTAGATGGGCGCTAACAAAATATTTTTTTACACTCTGAAGAGAAAGATGGGTACTGAAATTTCATGAGAAGATCCTGTGGCAACAAAAAACGCCTTTGTTTTAATAATTGCCACCCTAGTTCGCGTATCGTAACTGTGGTACTTTCTCCTCTGTTTCGCTATAATACAAAACGAGCTGCTTTCTTTAGTACTTTTTTGAGGTCTTCCGTCAGTCCTATCTAATATGAATCCCTCACCGCATCGCAGTACTCAGAAAAGGTCATACAAGCCCGCAATGTTAGCAGTCTCTTTAGTAGACATGTTGCATTTTCCAAGTGTTGTGCCAATAAATCGCAGTCTTTGGTTTGCTTTACCCCAGAAAATCATCTATATGATCGTTCCAATTTCTGTTATTCGTAACTGTAATTCTTAAGTATTTACTTCAATTTTCGGCCTTTAGTTTTGTGTGATTTATTGTGTAACCGAAATTTTGCGGACTCATTTTAGTACTCATGTCGATGACTTCATACCACTCATTATTTAGAGTCAATTACCACCATCCGCACCATACAGATATCTTTTACAAATCATTTTCCAATTGGTTTTGATCATCTGATGACTTTACAAGTCAAAATGACAACAACATCTACAAACAATGTAAGAGGGCTGCTCAAATTGTCTCCTAAATCTGTTACGTAATCAGGAACAGCACAGAGCCTATAACATTTCCTTGGGGAACGCCATCTGCTCTTCCTCTTCACCCCACTCTCGGTCCATTTTCTCCCCCCTTCTTCCTGTCCATCTCCTCCTTCCCCCTCTTTGTCTAACTCCTCCTCTTCCTTTTCTCGCCACAGTATCGCCCCCAACCCCATAGGAAGCTGGTGGGTCTTATCTCTACAGCTTTTTTTTTTTCAAATCGTAACTAATATGTGCATCAAATTTGACTCATATCATTCCAGGGGTTTAGGAAGAGCTTTTTATCCGTGGCTTTGCCCGCGTACTCACATATATTATATATTCACATATATTTAACATGTTTCACACGTATTTCTACACATATTTCACCTGTATGTCTTGCGAATTTCACCCTGAAGTTTTATTTTCACGCAGCTCAATTTTTACGACGTATATCCTGAAATATGTGTCGTACAATGATATAATTTTGCAGGGAGAATGTGACTAGTGCCTGCAAAATGTGTAGTGAATAGAGATCTACATCTACTTCTACATTTACGTGATTACTCTGCTATTCACAATATAGTGCCTGGCAGAGGGTTCAATGAACGACCTTCAAGCTGTCTCTCTACCGTTCCACTCTCGAAGGGCACGAGGGAAAAACGAGCACTTAGATTTTTCTGTGCGAGCCTTCATTTCTCTTATTTTATCGTGATGATCATTTCTCCCTATGTAGGTGGGTGCCATCAGAATGTTTTCGCAATCGGAGAAGAAAACTGGTGATTGAAATTTCATGAGAAGATCCCGTCGCAACGGAAAACGCCTTTGTTTTAATGATTACCACTCTAATTCGCGTATACTGTCTGTGACACTATCTCTCCTGTTTCGCGATAATACAAAACAAGCTGTCCTTCTTTGAACTTTTTCGATTTTATTCGTCAGTCCCACCTGATGCGGGTCCCACACCGCACAGCAATACTGCAGAATAGGGCGGATAAGCGTGGTGTAGCAGTGTCTTTAGTTCACCTATTGCACCTTCTAAGTGTTCTGCCAATGAATAGCAGTCTGTGGTTTGCTCTACCCACAACATTATCTATGTGATCGTTCCAATTTATGGTATCTGTAATTGTAATCCCCAAGTATTTAGTAGAATTTACAGACTTAAGATTTTTGTGACTTATCGAGTAATCGAAATTTAGCGGATTTCTTTTAGTACTCATGTGAATAACTTCACACTTTACTTTATTCTGCGTTAATTTCCACTTCTCGCGCAATACAGATATCTTATCTAGATCATTTTGCAGTTCGTTTTCGTCATCTGAAGACGGTAAATGACAGCATCATCTGCAAACAACCTGAGAGGGCTATTGAGATCTTCTCCTATGTCGTTAATACAGATCAGGAACAACAGAGGGCCTTTAACACTTCCTTGGGGAACACCGGATATGACTTCTGTTTTACTCGATGACTTTCCGTCCATTACTACGAACTGTGACCTTTCTGACAGGAAATGACGAATCCAGTCGCACAACTGAGGCGATATTCCATAGGCACGTAGTTTGGTTAGAAGATGCTTGTGAGGAACAGTCTCGAAAGCCTTCTGGAAATCTAATAATATGGAATCAATTTGACACCCCCTGTCGATAGCACTCATTACTTCATGAATATAAAGAGCTGTGTTTCGCAAAAACGATATTTTCTGAATCCGTGATATGTGTCAATAAATCCTTTCCTTCGAGGTACTTCATAATGTTCGAACACAGTATATGTTCCAAAACCTTACTGCAAATCGACGTTAGTGATATGGGCCTGTAGTTCAACGGGTTACTCCCACTTCCATTTTTGGCTATTTGAGTGACTTGAGCAATTTTCCAGTCTTTAGGTACTGATTTTTCTGGGAGCGAGCGGTTGTATATAATTGCTAAATATGGAGCTATTGTATCAGCATACTCTGAGAGGAACCTGACTAGTATACAATCTGGACTGGAGGCCTTGGCTTTATTAAGCGATTTAAGCTGCTCTGTGACACCGAGGACATCTACTTCTATGTTTCTCATCTTGGCAGTTGTTCTTGATTGGAATTCAGGAATATTTACTTCGTCTTCTTTGGTGAAGGAGTTTTGGAAAACCGTGTTTAATAACTCTGCTTTCGTGGCACTGTCATCAGTGACTTCACCGTTGTTATCGCGCAGCGAAGGTACTGATCGCGTCTGCTTTATGTATGACCAGAATCACTTTGGGTTTTCTACCAGATTTAGAGACAGAATCTCGCTGTGGAAAATGATTAAAAGCATCTCGCATTGAAGTACGCGCTATATTTCGAACTTTGCAAAACTTTGCCAGTCTTGGGCATTTTGCGTTCTTTTAAATTTGGCAAGCTTTTTCGCTGCTTCTACAGCAGCGATCTGACTCATTTTGTGTACCATGGAGGATCAGTGACATCACTTATTAATTTGTGTGGTATGTATCTCTTAATTGCTGTTGATACTACCTCTTTGAAATCATTCCACAACTTTTCTACGCTTACATGATCAGATCGGAAGGAGTGAGATTGCTCCTTAAAAAGACGTTAAGAGCATTTTTATCAGCTTTTTTAAATAGATATACTTTGCGTTTCTTTTTTATGGTTGTAGGTGTTACTGTATTCAGCCTAGCAGCAACTGCCTTGTGGTCGCTAATACCTGTGTTCGTCACGATGCTCACTATTTGTCCAGGATTATTTGTTGCTAAGAGGTCAAGTGCGTTTTCGCAACCATTTACTCTTCGAGTGGGCTCATGAACTAACTGTCCAAAATAATTTTCTGAGATAATAGTAAAGAGGTAACAACTTAAAAGATCGTGCATGATGCGGCAGGTTCTTCGCATCTCAGTGTTTTTGACGTCATACATCCTGAACTATGAAACGAACAAGGATATAATTTTTCTGATACTTTCAGTGATGTATGTGAATACTGTCTGCAACATGTCACGAAGGCTTAGTAATAACGAAGAAATAAATTAAAACGTCATGGTTCATGCGGTAGTTTTACTGCACGAACAGCAAAAATGTAGTAAGCGAGAAACTTATTTCCATTTCATCATTTTATGGCGGTTGTCAGCGAGAAAAAGTTTCATAAAGGTTTGAAATTATGTGTAAAGTTTGTTGTAAGTCATCACGTGCTCTCATCCTCAAGTACAGGATGAATAAAGAGTAGATATTCAGACGTCGTGGGCTACACTGCTTTTTCACCCCCACCCTTGTGGTAGATAGGTTATTCTGATCCCCACAGCGATTTTTTCCAGACAGTGAGTAATGTGTGTACGAAGTTTGGTTTAATTCGGTCCAGTGGTTTAGTAGGAGATGTTGAAAATACATCCGTCTTTATCCGGGTCCAAAAAGCACTAAAACACGTTATAAACCTAAAAATACATTCTAATATTAATGATTGAATGCACACTTCGTCCCGTGTTCATCAGCCAGAACATTCGCTGCAAAAAAGTCTTCCAAATCAAAGGTTCGCTCAGATTACTGCAAACCAACAACTATTCCGAGTCCTGCCTTGCCCTACACTCACAAACGTCATCATCACTGATACCCCATTTCTTCAGATTAGTCTTGCACCTTGTCACCTCTGTTGCTAGTCTGTTGACGGTCTTCCAAGTCCCGTATTGGAGATGCGGGCCTGATAGTAGCTTCTCTTTTGTTCTCCATAATCCTCTAGAGGACTTCATTCCACACCTCTCAGGGAGGCGGGCTTCTGCTGACGTTGGAATTGGTGGAATTTTTTTCTGCATTTCAGTCGTAATGGATAAAATCTAATTCCAAACAAAAGAGGCCTTGGATCGGTTTCTTGCTTCTTCTGTTCAGTCTCTGCCGCTACGTGTCGTCTGACACTTGTGGGTCTTCTCCCAAGAATGGAAAGACCTTATCGGCTCGAGTTGGTATCGGGCACCCTGTAATTAAGCAGCCTGTCTCATGAAGAAGTATATCAACTTGATTAACATGTGCAAAGTTCCTCCGGACTGGAGCGGTGTACTCTAGAGAAGACAAACACAGACCAGAGCGACGAGCGGAGGATATTGGGCTGTGTTACCCGTGGTAAAGAACGTGTAACTGAGCAACAGATTTATATATAATCTGATAAATATCCCATCTGACCACCGGGCTTTGTTTTAACAACCTCAGCTATTTCTCAACGCCATCAATCTTTGCAGTGGTGCGGAAATTTAACTTGAGCAGTACTCATGGGTTTTCCTTTGTAAAGTAACATATGTAAATGGAGTTCATAGTATCGATTTTGCTTTGATACCACCAATTCTAGTTCCTCTGTTAACCATACCCTCCCTGACACTTGACAATCTGGCTTGCGGAGTATAGATGTACACCGACGGGGGAAAAAATCGCAACACCAGGAGAAGTTGTGTGACATAAATGAAAGTTTGTAGGCGTGTTTATACATCCGAAAGATGTCACTAGTAGCATAAGAGTGGCGCTAGTAGAGCCACTATGAGGATTCAAGCCAGGTTTGCTTTAGATACACGCTGTAGTAGTCGTGACAGTCAGTTACCTTTGAGGCTAAATGTGGTGAGTTGATGTTAGTCAAAAATGGCTTTAAGGGGCGACAAAGATCCCATTGTCAGCACCTCGCTGAGATGCTGGATCTGCGATATTGCATAGAGACTTGGCAGGAATGTAGAAACTGTACGCGATTGCTGGCAGCGGTGGTCAACAGAATGTACGGTCGCGAGAAGACAGGGCTGCGGACGGCCACGTGGCACTGCCTAGAGGGAAGACCATCGTGTCGTACTGCTCCTGCAGCAGCAATTTCAGCTTCATTTGGCTCTACAATGACACGACGAGCTGTTGCAGTTAGCTGACTGTGGAATCGGTGGATTCAGGAGGGTAATACGGAACGCCGTGCTGGATCCCAACGGCCTCGTATCAGTAGCAGTCGAGATGACAGGCATCTTATCCGCATGGCTGTAACGGATCGTGCAGCCACGTCTCGATCCATAAGTCAACAGATGGGGAAGTTTGCAAGACAACAACCACGTGCACGAACAGTTCGACGACGTTTGCAGCAGCATGGACTATCAGCTCGGAGACCATGGTTGCGGTTACCCTTCACGCTGCATCACACACAGGAGCGCCTGCGATGGTGTACTCGAGGGCGAACCTGGGTTCACGAATGGCAAAACGTCATTTTTTCGGATGAATCCAGGTTCTGTTTACAGCATTATGATGGTCGCATACGTGTTTGGCGACATCGTGGTGAACGCACACTGGAAGCGTGTATTCGTCATCGCCAAACCGGCGTATCACCCGGCGTGATGGTATGGGGTACCATTGGTCACACGTCTCGGTCACCTCATGTTCGCATTGACGGCACTTTGAACAGTGGAAGTTACAGTTCAGATGCGTTACGACCCTTGGCTCTACCCTTCATTCGATCCCTGCGAAACCCTATATTTCAGCAGGATAATGCACGACCGCATTTTGCAGGTCCTGTACGGTCCTTTCTGGATACAGAAAATTTCGACTGCTGCCCTGGCCAGCACATTCTCCAGATCTCTCACCAATTGAAAACGTTTGGTCAATGGTGACCGAGCAACTGGCTCGTCACAATACGCCAGTCACTACTCTTGATGAACTGTGGTATCGTGTTGAAGCTGCATGGGCCGCTGTACCTGTAGACGCCATCCAAGCTCTGTTTGACTCAATGGCCAGGCGTATCAAGGCCGTTATTACGGCCAGAGGTGGTTGTTCTGGGTACTGATTTCTCAGGATCTATGCACCCAAATTGCGTGAAAATGTAATCACATGTCTGTTGTAGTATAATATATTTGTCCAATGAATATCCGTTATCATCTGCATTTCTTCTTGGTGTAGCAATTTTAATGGCCAGTAGTGTGTATTCCAGAAATGTCATTACTTTACATTAATTATTTTTTTATGTTGCGATTTTTTTTCCTTATACTGCGCTACACATATGACGTCTTTCCGTTGTTCTGTCGGCAGATCCGGTCTTCTACGGGCACGAAGGCAATGACGCCCTCAACTGAGAGCCAGCGCCGTGGCTAGTGCGCCGGTTCGACTAGCGCCCTCCTCGCCGCTGCTGCAAGAGGAACCACGGCAACAATGACCAGCGTTTCATCGGAGGGAACGTGCCCAGGCCGGCCGGCGTGGCGACGTCAGTGAAGTGCGCGTGGCGCCGGCGTCCGGCGACGGGGACCTGTATAAGTGTTAGCGGCATGTTGCGATGCCTCTCGCCCCGGGAACCGCCGGGCTTAACGACAATTTAGAGGACATATTAGCAACACGTTTCAGTTAGGTTCTGAGAATTTGTCGATTTATTAGCTGGATGTTCTTTATAAAACCATCGATGGGACTGCCACAATTGAAAATAAAGTACGTGTACGCCTTACATATTTATATTCAACCCTCGAGAAATTGAGTCAGAACGTCTTCGACTAAAATAGCCTGTAGTTTGTAAGGCGTCACACGGAGAGCACTGCATTCTTTCACGTTTTGTAGAAGATTAAGTGACCTGTCTCATACGAGGGCTGTCCAGAAAGTTAGTTACGACCGGTCGCGAAACGGAAACCACTGGGAAAATCCGGTAAAGCTTCGCACAGATGTGTTGGTCAGTGTCTCTAGTATGCCCGTCAATCGTGTTGCGACGCTCTTTTCAGTTTTGAGTGAACAGTGAGCACGTAAAGATGCGTAGGGAATAGTGTCTCCCGCCAAGCATGAGGGCCCGATTAGAGATTTCGCCTGTGTCATGCAGCCCACATAACACAACTGTCGAGCAGTTCCTTCTTCAGGCCAATTCTCGGCCGCACACCGCAGGGGCAATGAAGACGCTCCTGCAGCGTTTCCGATGAGAAGTGTTTGATCACCCACAATACAGTCCGTAATTGGCTCCCCCTGAGTCTCACTTCTACTCACAAAAACAGCTGGCCATGAAGACAAAATTTTTCGACAGACAACGAGCTGCAGACCTGGCCGAAAGCACAGGCGGTTGCTTTCTATGACAAGGATATTGGAAAGTTGATACAACACTACGACAAAACTCGAAGTTGGAGCGGCGACTATGTAGAGAAGTAGGTGGAAGGTGTACCTAACTGTTGCAAATAAAATGTTTCTGGTTTTCACTGTGGTTTCCGTTTCGCGACCGATCGTAACTTACTTTCTGGACAGCCCTCGTATTTGAATTATTTCTTACATCTTACCAAAGAGCCTTTGTTTGATTTCTGTAACCGTTTTAGACATGTGTGTTAGTGGTAGTACTTATTATTATTTTCCTGCCCAGGCCATTACTGTACAGTTATTTAAAAATTCAAAATAACGCAATACAATACAATACAATACAATATTGACAATACATACACTGGACTTTGTACATGTCATATTGATTTTGAGGCTTAAAATTCGGCAGTCTTGATTGCTGGGACATTCGCTGTAATCAGGTCCTCCAGCGTGCAGGCTTCACGCAGCTTCGGGCAGTCCAGGAGGTGTTCACTGTGTTGAAGCTCTCGACATTCTCAGGCTGCATCTCCAGTCATGTGGACCCATCCGTTCAAGTTCTGTTTGCACCACTTCAGTTCGCAGTCTATTTAAAGTCTTCCAAGTCTGGTAGGGTTGCTGCAAACAGCAGCGATTTCTCCCTTTCAGGTTTTCTTGTTACTTCCAGTGGCCTTGTTTCACTACATTTCTATTCGGAGAGCGGAAGGTGATGATGTAATGGCTTCAGCTGTCCGAAGAAAGCTGTCTCCCTGAAGATCGCTCCGCTGTTAATATACTATCACAGACTACCGGGCGTACCCTGGGCCACGTTAGGAGCTACCCTATCGGGAGAACCTTCCACCACCAGGACGGCAACAGTAATGAGTTGCAATAATTTCATACTCACTTAAGACAATACAAGATTGAACTTAAGAGCAAATCTTTGTAAATTAAAACATTCGTACAAATCGTCGTCATTCTTATCTCATGAAAGCAAGCTTTCCAGATCAACTTTTGTACGATTAGATTTAAAAGTGGCAAGGCCTCTCAGACAGTATAAAAGAGTATATGTGCACTTTTTTCGAATTGTCTAATTGGAGAAGCTTTTTTTCTTTTGAACAAAAGGCAACAATACACCAAGAGTAGAGTAGGATTTCCCCGTGAACTCCACAGGTAAAACATACCGAACTGGCGTAGTGGTTAGGTACTCGACTCATATTTGGGAGGATGGCGTTTCAACCTGTCTGTATGTTCAGATTTATGTTTTCTGTGATTCCCTTGACTCGCTGAAGACGAGTACAGAGATGGTTCCTTTGAAAGGACGTGGCTGATTTCCTTCTTCATCACTAACCGCTCCGAGCTTGTGCTCCGTCCCTAGTGATTTCGCCGTCGACGTGTCGTTAAAACTCCCCTCTCCCTTCCTTCCTTTTTCCTCCCGCTTATAAACGAAACTATCGACTTGCAGATGGATGAACATTCATATGCCATGAATGTTGTGGAAGGTCTTTCAAGTTCTAGTGTTTTCACCAGTTCACTACCCACATACTTAATTTAATGAAATAGGTGAAAATATTTCTTTCTGCTATCCCTGTAATGCTAATTTTTTCTATTTGTACTTTCGTGACCATTGTCTATAGGGTAATCTAATAGAAACAGTCTATGTAAGATGGTAACACTAGGAGTAAATTACTTAGAATGGCAAGTCTGTTAAAGTGTGGTTCGGTAAACGGTAAAGCTCATATATCAGATTTTCAATACACGAGTTTATAAACAAGTGTTCGTAAGTGTAGCGACAATTTACTAAACAC
This sequence comes from Schistocerca cancellata, assembly GCF_023864275.1. Taxonomy (NCBI): domain Eukaryota; kingdom Metazoa; phylum Arthropoda; class Insecta; order Orthoptera; family Acrididae; genus Schistocerca; species Schistocerca cancellata. The sequence goes on from NC_064631.1 coordinate 216,913,652, forward strand.
GTAGCTTCCACATACACCCAAATTTTTTAAATCTAGATATTGCGTGTTAATCTCAATTTTGATTTCTTAAAGAGTGGTTAAAATACAAATGAATTACTGCAAAGTCTTTGTATTTTTGTATTTTCAAGATATGAGTCGGTGTGTAAATCACCTACAGCAGGTATGCGAAAAAACGTTGTCAGCTTCTTTGTCAGCTTCTTCATAAAGGCTTCCGCAATTTGAAACTCGTGCACGACGAACATTCTACGCTGAAATAAGAGTTTGACTGGTCCAACTAATTATGAAGTTTTGGACTCCAGAATGAATAAAGGAAGTAAATCAAATAGTGTGTGTTTAGTAATTTATTTGCGTTTTAAGAGCCAAATATTTTGGTCGTCAATCCGACTGCTGTAGTCCCTAGGCTGTTCTTAACGAAATTCAGATACAACTCAACAAAAAATCATTATAACTAGCTAGTTCTGTAGCGTAATGGGTTAGCATAATTTTTCTGACTCTGGAAAAGCTTCAGATTATGAATCAGAACAGGCGATGAAACATTTCTAAGGTACTTTTCTAAAGTATTTATACTGAAGAGATTGTAAGTTCCATCCTAAACAATGAGCTGCTGGTTCGTGGAAACTACGTTTTCGTACAAAATGTTTACTGGGCCATGTCAAAAACAGCAAAATAAAAGTTCAACACTGCCCTTTTTTTAACGGAAAGCAGGAGTTTTAGAAACACTTAGGACTTATTAACAACTGCATCCATCAGTCATATCATACACAGGTGACCTAGTGAACTTACGTGTTTTTAGAATAATTACGTCAGAAATATAGCAGTATAACTACTCTCTTGTAATTTTAAGAGCAGTTTATAGCATTTCAGGAGATTCTTGTTAGACAGAAACTTAACTGGTAAACTACAGTGTCATTCGCAGTCCTCTGCTTGTTGCCCGTGAGAAGCAAACTCGCCAAATTTCTCATCTCGTCGTGGTCAATTTACGCGTCCGCAGAACTGTTATTAAAGATTTAAACCCGTGATTGCGTTATTTTTTCGAATTAATGACACTGTCCTCAATTACGCCGCGTCACGCCGTGGAATAATTATGTCATGTAATAGGCACTGCAGCAGAGCCACGATGAACCCAATTCGAAATAGGAGTCAGGTTGTTTAGCCCAGCGGTGCGGTGTAATGGAATATATAATTTCTAATCTGTTTCGAATGGAGTGCAAACATCTGCGGCAACGCGAGTGACACGGAATGAAAGACTGTTCGCTGTGAATTCTGTTCCAATGACAAGCCGAAATTTCACACCTTAATATCTCCGTTTCGATTCACAGTTTAAAAATACTTATCGTCTTCGCATGACATGTAAAATTTATGTGATTATTTATGAAACACTTTCTGAAATATCAAATATATCACTTTATCCCGGAACACCTCTTCTTCTTCTTTTACACTCTGCTTCATAAATGATTGTTTTGTTAAGAGAATCACACAATCCCGTTACATTTTCAGCTCTGTTAGTACTGCTGGAATAAACTGTACCACAAAAAAGTCTTCAGGGGTGGTGACGGGATATAATATACACTTGGATTTGGAAGTCACATCCGAAACAATTCGTTGAATGCATTTCATTGGGACAGAAAGTATCATTTACAGCGTTTGTATTGATCACTTGTTGCATGATTCACTTACAACGAAATTATATACGTAACAACTAAATAAGTCAAACCTGAGCGGTTATTTCGTTATAATCTGCGTTATATGAAAATGTTCTTGAATATAACTAGCGCTGTCATCAAACAGCAGGCAGTCTAATGTCTGTCTGATAAAACTGAAATTGTTGTACCATGAGTAACGTTCAGCTAAAGACAGAAATGTATGATGAAATATCTCGTAACATTTTAACATTTCTTTTTATGTTTCTCTAATTCCAACTTCGGTTCATCCACAGTATTACGCTTTTACAGTTTGTCATGTAATATTTTCAGCAGTGTATTCTACTCGCGTTTCTTCTATTCTTTCCGTTTCGTCATTTAAGTATTTTACTGCCGCATAACAATAAGAACTTTCTCGGAGTTTCTGACCAAAATGACGTTACCTTGGGTATCTGAGTAACTGCTTCTTATTGAGATAATGACGTAAAAATTTTTTATTACTTTATTAGTGTTCACGACGAATATTACATTTAGATTCATTTCAGCAGCCTTTCCGCATTTGGCGCACATTTTTATCATTTATTATGATGGCTGCGAAAGAATCATGCCAAAGTAGATATCTTCGAAGCTTCTGAAATTCTCCAAGTCATCCACATCAAAGTACGACAGGTCTACTTTGCAATTTACCATATCTGAAATGTCACTCTGCTGCACGTTTCTTCAGCTATTTCTGCGGAACGGTGATATGGATATTTACGAAAAAAAAAATCGAACAGTTTCTAATATTCTTCCTTTCTCTCTTAATCATTTCATAGTTAATTTATACATCGAGAGAAGTGTTTTTGTCCAGGTTTCAAAATATTCTCTCTCTGTGTACATTAGCCTGCAAAGCTCTTCAACAGTATTGCATTGCTCCTGTTGTGACGCCTTGCATGTTGTAAACCTAAGTTTTGCCTATATGTCGCCATTGCTCGCTCTCTGTAAAACAAATTGTCTACCAAATCCTTCATATAATTCATTAGCGAGTAGAAGATTTTTACTGTGTCGCCTTCTCCTCGAAGGTGCTAAGTTATTGTTTTACATTTCACAAGTCAAGGCAGCCCATCTTTGCAGTATACGACGTAAGCGTACAAATCTGCTAAAATGTTACCTCTGCAATAAGTATACTCAAGTCAGTCTCCATGCGGGCAGCTGAATATAAATTGACATCATGTTTTCATTCATTGCGGTATTACAGTCATTTGAGAGAGAGAGAGAGAGAGAGAGAGGTATGTAAATTCACCTGTGTTAAAGAGCTAATTTAAGAAATTATGAAGCAATTCGTAATTTTTGTAGGTTCACAGATGGGTGTATACAAAATGAACTGTAAAGAGACTGACTCTGCCTGTGGCATTGTTCTGAATGGACAACGCTTTCAAGCGGTCGCACAGTGCGTGTGGGGAAATGTAGTCAGCGTAGCAGGCTGATGTGCGCAAGGTGGCGCAGAATGCAATCTTGTAGGATGTAAAATTATTGTACAAAGTGTGTTTTGGACGAACTTGAAATTTTACTAACAAATTTGTCGTTTATGAATATATCGAGAGAAGTATTAGTTTTATCCATGTATTAATATTTACAGTTAAGTATATGAGTGTACAGATTTTTTCGAGAGAAACGTAATTTAATATTCGTGTAAAGAAGGCACAGCATTCTCATTCTGAATAAAAATGTGTTGTAAAATGTATGATGTATGTAGATTACGATGTGTTTCTTGTGACATAGCACGATGTTTGACAAAGTGGGTTGTGCAATAAAGCGTGTACATACAGTATGTTGCGTGAATGGAGTTTCCTAACAGCACCTAACACATTTTTTCAGACAGTCGCTGCCTTCTTTACAGTTGGTGGCTTCTAAGATATGATAAAGCTCCATGTAAGTATTCTCACCAGTTCTATAATTTCGCTATACATGATGATAGCTGCTTTTCTTTCCTGCGGTTTATTTCCGGCAGCCAATGCTATAGTACATTCCTAGCACCTTGCAACCAAATGAGACAGATGATAGTTGACTGAGAGTACCCTTTGTATTTCGAATTAGGACACCAAAGTCTCAAAATTGTGTAGCTCTAGCACAACGTGATCGAGAATGAGGGCCGTATTTTGTATCAACCGCTTGAGTGGACATCGTTATCCCGTGTCTCAGTGCAATGTGAGGTTCAAATTTTTGGAAAATATTCTTTTGGTTGTCTGTGTGTGCACAACATGACAGGCAGTCAGCCTAAGGTACTAGCTGCCTGAGATTTTGACCAGCAAACACCAAGTGTCTTTGAATAAGAGTTTAATTTCAAGCACCGTTATTCTGGATCTATGGAGGTTGATGTTGTCGATAATCACTTTAAACTGGTACTCTGAGTAATACGTTGTTTGAGGGCATAAACATGTGTGGCAGCAGATTCGTTGATGAAACGTTCCGTCTGGCGTGAAAGTGAAGTATGATTATTCTAGTTATATAACGAAAATTATTGGCTTTCCTACAAAAAATAACAGTTTTTACACCAAAGTGCTCGTTACTCTGCCGTACGTATTCTTACGTATGGATATCGCTGCCCCCTGCGTGACTATTATCTGGACGATTGGGTCAGAAAAATACATTATCGATAATGAGTTAGTTTTATTCCCCTACTAGCTGAGAAACCCGGCGTTGCTCTGGTCTTTATTTATAGTTGTGACTGAAACTTCGTTTGGGTGGATTTATTTTTGACTTATAAAGCTTCCTTGTATCCAATATTTTAAGCTGTATGATTGGGGACATAAACGGAGAGCTTCTTTGTTTCATTAACATGGGAGAGAGCCACATAGAGCTGGTCATGCAAAAAATGACTAAGGTCCACGCTTGCAACACATTTTGTCTGTCCTTGTGCTTTGCTTATGATCTTGGCGTAACAAGCTCACTGGAAATTGCATATGTTTAAAAAGCAATGGAAAATAGTTAGAAATAAGCAGGATTCAGGGTATAAAACTCGTCCTTCTGGGCCAGTTCCCGTCAAAATTTCCACTTCTTGGTGTTACGTTGGAGGGAAGTAACTTTAAACCTCTGTGAGTGAAGGTTTCTGAGGAGCGAGACAATGCATGATGCTCTTGATCACAGTTACGTCGTGCTTCGGTTTTGGAAGGAGTCTCCAGATGTTCTCTAGCTGCAACAAGTCTCACCTGACGATCTTCATTGGATTCTTGAGGCCGCATAGTCCGCAGTTTTTAGCCGTATGGTTTATTCGGAAGACTCGACCGTTTTCTAGGCATTTTTATTTCTATCAAAACGTAATGAGTAGGCACCCAAATCACAAAGCAAACTCTATAAATTCGTTTTTCCTAGCAAAGAATGTAAATGAAACCTATTGAAAGAAGCAAAGCAATGTCGTTAAGACTTTGACACACAAGACGAAATCAGTAAATCCGTATATCCTAACTAGGTAAATTTACTGTTAGTTTCAATTTGTAAAGGTAAGACTACAGTGCTTATCTTCTGTCACTGAAGTCAACTTCCGAAAGTATAATCGTCACTATGTTAAAAAAAACTTACAGTGACATCTGTTAGTTCTTTGGCGTACTACTAAGCTACCAGCGCCATCTATTGGTTCTTTGATGTAGTACCTTGACATGATTTAACATCCAAATACTAAACTGAGTAGATGATTTTAGGTAAAACTTTAAATTACGGTGTCTTTTTTTTCGTGTTCCCATTCTGATGAAATAAAGCCTACTTGCTGCTCAAGCTACGGTCAAGTTAGCCGTGAAAACCCCATGAAAATTCGTCTAGTGATACCGGAGATCAGTGCATTTAAACAGAAAGCCACGACGGTTTTACAGTTTCATTATTAGTGCAAGGAGACCGTTTATTCAATCATATATTGCTACAGAGACTGCGGTCTAATACGCGTTGTATCATGTCGTCATAGGTACAGTATGGGTTGAAAATGGTTTCCATGTGCCTCAACGAATGCGTACATGTTCTGTCTCACACGTTCACGTCTGCCGGGTTGCGTCCGAACAGTGTCAAAGGCAGCTCCAGTACGCTGCTCCAGTGTCTCCACATCTGGAATGGGCTCTGCATACACGATGCTTCTGAGATGGACCCATAATCAGAAATTGCACAGGTTGAGATCCGGTGAACAAGCAGGGCATGCAACTGCACCCCCTCGTCCTATCCATCGACCAGACAAGACACAATTGGATGCGTCCGGACGTTAACGGTGAAATGGGCTGGAGCACCATCATATAGCAGCCACATAATCCTTCGAATCATAAATGGCACTTCTTCCAGCAGGGGAGGTAAAGTCACAAGCAAGAAAGGCCGATAGTTTCGGCCTGTTAGGTGACGTGGAAGGAAGACTAGTCACAAAATACGGTTGCCAATTATCCAGGCCTACAAATTCAGGCTGCACCGATGCTGATGATTCGCTGTCACCATACTAAGGGCGTTCTGCATGCTATCCCACAGATGACTGTTCTGAAAGCTGAAGATACCACTACGTGTAAAGGTGACCTCATCTGTTAATAGGCTGGATGACGCAAATCCCGGAATCGTGGTTAACTGGTGAAGAAACCAGTGACAAAACTGCTCCCGCTGTGGAAACTCTGTCGCTAGTAAGCCCTGCACACGCTGTAAGTGATAAGGGTACCGTAGTAAGAATTGTCATGAAGAATGTTCCACATGGTCGTCAGGCTTACCTTGTACTGGCAGGCCAACTGCCTGGCATTGACGCGACAGTCGCCTTCCACAATGTTAATCACATGTTCCCCCAAGTATGGTGTCCGAACATTTCGGGTACGCCCGTCATGATTTCCTGCTTCTTGAAACAAGCCTGTCTCAGACAAACGGCGAAACACTGTTGCAAACAGTGAATTCTGTGGTTGTTGTCGGCGGGGATAGAACTCCTGATACAACCTTGCTGCCCGCTTCCTGTTGCCATTTGCCTTTCCGTAAGTAAACATCATGTTGCCAAGCTCTCAGTCCGAATACGGAACTACTGTGTACAACGCTGTATCACATCCACTACAAGTTGAGTCAGCAAGAGAAGTGAATCGGACACAACATTACCAATTACTATGCCAGGAGAGAGCGCTAGGTCATGACGTATGAGGAACAGTACCACCCTCCAGGAGGAAACCATGCATACTCTAACTGTGGCTGCAAGGTACAGCGCCTATTAGACCGCAGTCTCTGTAACAAAGTATGATTTAATAAATGGTCTCTAGCATGGAAACCATGCATTTCCGGACATAAGTTCATTAGACCTTTCTTGTTCCATATCCTCTCATCGATTAGTCCCTAGAGTTTGAACACGGTGAAAAAAAATCACCCTACATACCTATGGAAAGACACTCGGATAAAATATTCAGTACATCGTATAGCTGCTTCTAGCTGCAATGTAGCACAATTATCGTACATTGAGTCAATAGTAGAGGTGCCAAATACCATCCTGGGGGATGGTATTATTATGGGTGGAGGTTACACTCAACAACCGAGCTAGGTTAATAATTGGCTCCTTTTACCGACCCCCCGACTCAGCAGCATTAGTGGCAGAACAACTGAGAGAAAATTTGGAATACATTTCACATAAATTTTCTCAGCATGTTATGGTCTTAGGTGGAGATTTCAATTTACCAGATATAGACTGGGACACTCAGATGTTTAGGACGGGTGGTAGGGACAGAGCATCGAGTGACATTATACTGAGTGCACTATCCGAAAATTACCTCGAGCAATTAAACAGAGAACCGACTCGTGGAGATAACATCTTGGACCTACTGATAACAAACAGACCCGAACTTTTCGACTCTGTAAGTGCAGAACAGGGAATCAGTGATCATAAGGCCGTTGCAGCATCCCTGAATATGGAAGTTAATAGGAATATAAAAAAAGGGAGGAAGGTTTATCTGTTTAGCAAGAGTAATAGAAGGCAGATTTCAGACTACCTAACAGATCAAAACGAAAATTTCTGTTCCGACACTGACAATGTTGAGTGTTTATGGAAAAAGTTCAAGGCAATCGTAAAATGCGTTTTAGACAGGTACGTGCCGAGCAAAACTGTGAGGGACGGGAAAAACCCACCGTGGTACAACAACAAAGTTAGGAAACTACTGCGAAAGCAAAGAGAGCTTCACTCCAAGTTTAAACGCAGCCAAAACCTCTCAGACAAACAGAAGCTAAACGATGTCAAAGTTAACGTAAGGAGGGCTATGCGTGAAGCGTTCAGTGAATTCGAAAGTAAAATACTAGGTACCGACTTGACAGAAAATCCTAGGAAGTTCTGGTCTTACGTTAAATCAGTAAGTGGCTCGAAACATCATGTCCAGACACTCCGGGATGATGATGGCATTGAAACAGAGGATGACAAGCGTAAAGCTGAAATACTAAACACCTTTTTCCAAAGCTGTTTCACAGAGGAAGACAGCACTGCAGTTCCTTCTCTAAATCCTCGCACCAACGAAAAAATGGCTGACATTGAAATAAGTGTCCAAGGAATAGAAAAGCAACTGGAATCACTCAACAGAGGAAAGTCCACTGGACCTGACGGGATACCAATTCGATTCTACACAGAGTACGCGAAAGAACTTGCCCCCCTTCTAACAGCCGTGTACCGCAAGTCTCTAGAGGAACAGAAGGTTCCAAATGATTGGAAAAGAGCACAGGTAGTCCCAGTCTTCAAGAAGGGTCGTCGAGCAGATGCGCAAAACTATAGACCTATCTCTCTGACGTCGATTTGTTGTAGAATTTTAGAACATGTCTTTTGCTCGAGTATCATGTCGTTTTTGGAAACTCAGAATCTACTATGTAGGAATCAACATGGATTCCGGAAACAGCGATCGTGTGAAACCCAACTCGCTTTATTTGTTCATGAGACCCAGAAAATATTAGATACAGGCTCCCAGGTAGATGCCATTTTCCTTGACTTCCGGAAGGCGTTCGATACAGTTCCGCACTGTCGCCTGATAAACAAAGTAAGAGCCTACGGAATATCAGACCAGCTGTGTGGCTGGATTGAAGAGTTTTTAGCAAACAGAACACAGCATGTTGTTCTCAATGGAGAGACATCTACAGACGTTAAAGTAACCTCTGGCGTGCCACAGGGGAGTGTTATGGGACCATTGCTTTTCACAATATATATAAATGACCTAGTAGATAGTGTCGGAAGTTCCATGCGGCTTTTCGCGGATGATGCTGTAGTATACAGAGAAGTTGCAACATTAGAAAATTGTAGCGAAATGCAGGAAGATCTGCAGCGGATAGGCACTTGGTGCAGGGAGTGGCAACTGACCCTTAACATAGACAAATGTAATGTATTGCGAATACATAGAAAGAAGGATCCTTTATTGTATGATTATATGATAGCGGAACAAACACTGGTAGCAGTTACTTCTGTAAAATATCTGGGAGTATGCGTGCGGAACGATTTGAAGTGGAATGATCATATAAAATTAATTGTTGGTAAGGCGGGTACCAGGTTGAGATTCATTGGGAGAGTCCTTAGAAAATGTAGTCCATCAACAAAGGAGGTGGCTTACAAAACACTCGTTCGACCTATACTTGAGTATTGCTCATCAGTGTGGGATCCGTACCAGATCGGGTTGACGGAGGAGATAGAGAAGATCCAAAGAAGAGCGGCGCGTTTCGTCACAGGGTTATTTGGTAACCGTGATAGCGTTACGGAGATGTTTAACAAACTCAAGTGGCAGACTCTGCAAGAGAGGCGCTCTGCATCGCAGTGTAGCTTGCTCGCCAGGTTTCGAGAGGGTGCGTTTCTGGATGAGGTATCGAATATATTGCTTCCCCCTACTTATACCTCCCGAGGAGATCACGAATGTAAAATTAGAGAGATTAGAGCGCGCACAGAGGCTTTCAGACAGTCGTTCTTCCCGCGAACCATACGCGACTGGAACAGGAAAGGGAGATAATGACAGTGGCACGTAAAGTGCCCTCCGCCACACACCGTTGGGTGGCTTGCGGAGAATAAATGTAGATGTAGATGTAGAGTAATCCATACTAAATTCAGTTTCTGTACTTTCCATCCCAGAGCTGGTGTACCCCAACACATAGCGCTCTCCCTACTCGTAAGTATCCTGTATACCGCTGATAAACAGAAATATCCTCTTCTGTGCAACACCTGCAATAATACAGTGGCAGCGTCTTTCTAGCCCTCTACCCACCCACTAAAAATCGCAAACAGTCCCTTCAGATTCACCTCAAATAATCCACCAGGTGCTATCAGTGGCTCCTCAGAATAAATTTTTCCAAATCCCAGGTCACAATCATAAAACGCACCATCCATAGATTCCATCCCCATGACTAGTACTTACCAATACGACCATCTATCGAGTTAAGTAAAATATTAATACATCTTCGACATACTCTTGATCGTCAAAAGCAGAACGCATTACGCATCCAACAGGAATCCTCGGACAGAGTAAAGTTAGTATAACTAATGCATGGGTACTGTATCATTCCACTGTTCATGATACCTACAAACCTTCCATCAGACCAATCATGTAGCAGCTTCGTCTAGACCTCCATGCCTCTACATCTACACTCCAACAGTCACCTGACGGTGTGTAGCGGAGGGTACTTCTTGTATCACTGTCATTTCCTCTTACTTGTTCCAGTCACGAATGGTTTGTAGGATGAACGATTGTTGGTAAGCCTCCGTGTGGACTCTAGTATCCCTAATTTTACGTTTGCGTTCTTTCTCCAGATAAAAGTAGGACGAAGGAATTGGCTCTGAATTTGAAAGAATTATTAAATAAATAATTTTCTGAACCATTAAGGTCAGACAACAAGTTCAGAATATAATTTCCACCAAATATTGTAATCAGAAAGCCCCTTGCTATTACGTATTCCACAATACAGGTTGTTTCAATAATACTTTTACAAGCCTTGGGGATAGGTTCCTTACTCCGAAACTAGAACAAACTGTCTAGTAAACATAGGCTATACAATGTGTACCGTTAAGAGCAATGAGCACTTGTTCATCTTCTGTAGCGTGGAGCACGTCTCCTCTCCTGCAAGCTCTTTGCTCCATATTGTCGGAGGAGGTAGTATGGCCCAAAACAAGAACAAATGTCAGGCAAATAATGACTCTAAAATGCATGCCTTAGGAATTATGAACACTTGTTCGACAGAAGAGATGTTTCACTGTAGTGAAGATGAAAGAGTGCTCATAGCTTTTAAGGTACGCATTTTAGAACCAATGTTAACTGAACTTTTTTTTTTGTTGATCCATAGATCCATACTATCTCCTGCCAAAATACGGCAAGCAAAGAGCTTGCAGCAAAATAGATGTATCACAGCATCGAACATGAAGTGCTCATAGCTCTTAAGTTATGCATTTTAGAGCCCATGTTTGCCAGACACTGTGTTCTTGTGTTGGTACAAGGAAATTCTCCCCAAAATTTGTAGAAATGTTATTGAAACACCCTGTATATCTCGGTAATAAGCCAGCTCATCCTGCAGTGTATTTATAAAATATTGATCATCCACAGCAGCAGTGATAACCTACCTTTCTTCACCTGAAACCTAATTTCAGGCAAAGAAATATTTTTTTTGTTGCTAGTGGTTTGTGATTCCAGAATATAATTAATTCAGTTAACTGTTGATACCATCTTAGAACATTCACATGTCACCTTTGTCTTCAGCAGGGGTGCTCAATATGGTAACGTGGAAGTATGCAACTGTTTTAAGTAAACATAATAAATCAAATGGGTTGCATGGAAACAAATAACTGAAAGAAAAGGTTATGGACACTGTGATGTACGGACGGTAGCAGAGCCAGGATGGGGAAGGTGTAGGCACATTTATTTGGTTCAAGCCTTGTTGACACAAATTTATTATTTAACAATAATTGGTTATACATCCAAGTTAATACAATTAACAGTTTAAAAGGAAATTTTAGCTATAAAAAATTTTTTTTAAACATATTTTAGAAGAACATGCAGCCCCACTCTGAAACATTACATAAAGGTACTGTTAGTAAAAGGTATATTATATCGTACAATAGTGCAACATGTACAATTATTAACAATTACACCAGAAAAATATTGAACTTGTGATTTGTACTACATGTAAATCAAACCTTAAAAAAATCCAGTTTGGCAAGAGTGCAACAAATCTCCTACTGCCTGCTAACAAAATATGTGGCACTGATAATCAGTTGTTTTTTTTCCATCCTGATGTCACTTAAGCTTACGTAAACCCTACACAAATGTCAATGCCATGCGACATCAGTTCACCTTTCGTGACAAATACACAAAATTTGTAAATTATTTTATATCAGTTAAGTAAGCCACAAGACAGAAATAACATTAACGACTGGTGACATCGGTTAACACTGTCAAGTTTTCAATTTCTAGACGGTTGTGTTACCTAGCAAATTTTCATTTAAATACTCGCCCCACGTGTTCCAAAATCAGTTCAGTCAGTCTCGAGAAGAAACACAACTTAATACACAAATATGGCAATATCAAGAAATAGATGGGTTTATCCCAAGCAATATTAGTAGAATTAGGAAATTTGCAATTTAAACGCACCAATTTTAACAAAGTCTAATGTAGTAATAATTTGGACAGAACTTTCATAAAATGATCGATGATAGTGGATACCGTGCCATACACTATGAAACAAATTAAGAATTATTCACAGTAGACCCCTGGCACATGATGATATTCTCTGAAGTATTTCAAATCACAAAATGTTGGCTACAAGTACCAACCATATAATAAAGTAATGATCATGAAATATGGTAAAAGTATATGAAAATTTCGGCCTTAGCCAGTTAACGAGAACCACACCAATGCAGTTTCCTGTTACACTCGAGTGCTAGGCCCAACAAACAACAGCTGGTCATGGAGAACCACGCTAAGCAAGCGAGCATTCCGTCCTCCCTACATGCTCGCAAACAGGCGCACTCATCACAGTCCTTAATCGGCAGGCACCCGTTGACTCCCCGCCGCTTCTGTCCTGTCGCCATATACCGACCGAGCCGTCCTCCAAAAACTGTTGCTTCTCGCACCAGCGCCAACAGCGCTCAGTGATCACGCCCCCTATCGCTGCGGCGAAAACAAGTGAAATAATCTCACGGGTAAATCAAAAATGCTGAGTCGTGACACAGCTCAGACACATGTATATTGTCCTCAAATAATTAAATCGGTTTAAAAATCCCACATGGATTATCAAGAGGTAAATATAAGATAAGCTTCTCGGAATGAGTAGACTTGCTCGCAATGCAGTACTTCCAGCAAGACAACTTATTTACTGTCCAGGAGAAGATGAAAAGTTTGAATTTACAATACAGCTGATTGAAAAGATAATGTCCGCTCCTATTACCAGCTTCCATTTCACAAAGAATAAGCAACCTTTCAGGTTCCATTTCGTCACGTGGAAAGGTATCCCAGCAAGTATGAAAACGGAGTAATCACAAGTTAACTATGCATAACTTTACAATACACTTCTGAAATAACTTACACGTTCGCCTAATTGTTACTACGGCAAGTATTTGAGAAGATCTCACCCGATATATTCCTTGTTGTAGAAACTACGAACTAATTCAAAGCAACATCAAGGCCAGCACTACTACCCAAAGAACTCGAAGAAAATGAGCACCTGCATCGCGAATGCACGTTCAAAAACTAGACCACCTCGTGGTTCCCAAATCACGAAAGCTCCTCAGCAAAATCGACTTCCAGTGATAAGATATGCCTCAGCGATGACACAGAGAGTGACTGTAGCAAAAACACGTAAAACATTGTGAAGATAATGTAACAGTTTGATAAAAGCAGAACTATTGTGAACAAAAAATGAAGTTTCAAATGAAGAGCCAGTTTTGATTATCCCCTCGTTGTTAAATGTAACAGTTTTGTGATGTGCTCTGGAGGAGGTTTTAAAAAATTAAGTTATTTAATAATGAAAACCCTAACTAAAGAATTGTGATTTAGGCGAACTAAGTCAAGGTAATATCATGGCAGAGCCTATCGGATTTATATCGTACAGTACTGAGCCATGAGTATCCAAATTTCTAACTTCACGGCCGTAGTATGCTTTGTAATTAACATCATGGCAACACCTTCAGGTTTGTTATCACAAAGGTTAAGCCATTCGTCTGCTTATTCAGAAAACTTCTACGCCTATGAAAAGTGTAAGGTGATTCGGCGAAAATTGAAGCAAGAGGTTTCTTGCGAAACGTGGACTACTTTCGAAGACGAAATGCCTTATAACATGGACCTATCCTGGTGTTAACTCCACGTGAAATTCAGCATGCAGTAGTGTTTGTCCAGCCTATAGCGGTGCTTAATGCCCACTTGGTGTGGCAGCCATGATACTAGATACATGGACCGTGCCTGGGTTATGTGCTTGCTTGCATATGGTGTAATAGGGCAGAAGTTTCTGGAATCTTCTCCTGACAGCGGGACGGTGGTTTGCGGCGCTGTTACCTCGATACTGCCTGATAAAGACCCATACACGTTATGTCGTTGAAATTCTCTTTCATTTCCATTTCGGAAATGGAATTACTTTTCAATAAGACAGTGCAATGAGAGCACGTCATACAAAATTACTTAATAACACAAAATGCACGTAACAACAATAAAATTATGATTTATCAGTAGACATTTGTTACAAACTGCATCCTTTAAAACGCTCTGCCACTATCACTGCAGAAAGTTTGTGATGAGACAGTACGTGTAAGGTGGTTTTGGGTTCACTGCATCCTTTAAAACGCTCTGCCACACTGCATCCTTTAAAACGCTCTGCCACTATCACTGCAGAAAGTTTGTGATGAGACAGTACGTGTAAGGTGGTTTTGGGTTCATTTCTCCCTAAGTACTTCAGATTCACTTTGTGAATCTGAGGCTAAGTTTACAATTAATACATGAGTTTTCTCTAAAAGAAATATACAACTTTTAATATGTAAAACTTCTCGTTTTGAGGGCTGTTGCCAATCATGGAGCTATTTAGCATCTCATCTGGACAGTCAAGTGCTCTCAGCGCTAATATGGGATAAGTGTAATTCTGCTCTAGACACCATAAAGTCCACCATCTGTGCCCCCATCCAACAGGTAATCAGAGAGCCCATGCCTTGTGCAGCAGTGTTTCTGCTTCAGCCATGTCATCCACTCCAGTGATGGATACACGAAAATATGCAGGAAAAATTAGTTTATCAGCCTTACACAGCATATCTAAACATACATATAAGTTCATAATTAACACATACCTTCTCCTAAAGTTTCATTCCCTCTTCTTAAGAGAACTAATCTGTCTAGTCTTTCTCAGATTATACAAATTCTTCAGCTCATAACAGTAAACGTAGAGTTTGTAATACGTAGTCTTGACTAAAAAATTGATCACATAATATCATAAAAAACTCATTTTAAAGTCAAAACAAAATAAGTAGTATTTATTACTAGTTGGTACAAAGTCAGCATATCACACAGAAACATCACATTATATTCATTCTACGAGTAATTGCATGAATTTGTTAGACATTCTCCAGCTCACTACACAAGGCATATTTTTGGAACATTAAGTTTAAAGCAACCAAAACTACTATTCCACATTCCACATAAATACCAAATCCGATTCCAGCGTCATCTAAAACCATTCTAATCTAATTCAGTAAGCGCCTCTTCTTCCTATGACGTATTCCTTACCTGTAGAATAACTTCAAAAATCAAGCAAACAATGCATCATCACAAAAATAGGTAAGGCATGATCAGATTTGTTCGGATTCTCCTTTTAACCTTATGTCAACAATTTCATCTAAAGAGTACATCATGTGTAAGAGAAATTGAGTTGTAAAGTTTTTTATTTATGATTAGCAATCCTACAACTTGTCTTCGTTTCTGGAAATCACATTCAGTTCATGACTTTCCCGCCTGTACCAAGAAAAACAATAGGGCATAGCACAATATTCATTTATAGAACGAACATAAGCTTAACATATAAAACATATATAACGAACATAAGCTTAACATATAAAAATAGAGGTCACATAAGCATCCACAAATATACAAGAAAATTACAGAAATTAATGGCTTAATAATAACCAATCTTACTCCTGTTCCTCCATCAGTCACTTTTTTGTTCCACTTCACCAGTTAGCTTCCTCATTAATTTAAGTTCCTCTTCATACCAATTTACATGGTTTCAATCCTCTCCTCATTTGTTTTTATGTCTTTCCGTCTTATTTTCGTACTTCACATATCCACAGGTCTCTTCAGAAATCCTCATTTGAGCATAAAGATCTGGCACCCACATTATTTATACAGTTTCATCGTTCTGCAAATATCAAAACACATTAAAGAAAATTCATAATGTTATAAATACTATCTAACATTCTAATGTAATGCAAGGCATTGTTCTCTATAGTTTTACTCCCTAAATCTCTTTATTTTGCAGACTTGATGAATTCTACGAGACCTCTTGCTCCTAAGTGTCTCGATTAGATTAGATTAGATTAGTACTGTGTTTGGATGGACTACACGTTTCACTTTATGAGGTCCTAAGTGCAAGTGGCCATTGTTTGCTGGATCTTTTATGTGACTTAATTAGCATTTTCTTCCCCAATCTCATTTACTTCACTGATGTCTGTGTCTTGCTGTTTCTCTTCCATCTCTCAGTAGCCTTCCTGATGTTTTCCAAAGCAAATCTTACTACATCACAATGTGTCAACCTAGTGAAAACTGGCAATGATACATTTTTCCATATCTTATCTGTTGGAAGGTGATTCTTTAGAACTATAACTGATGGTAAGGATGTCGAATTGTTTAGCAGTGCATGTTAGATTTCTTCAAACAGAAACATGTACGACTCCTATGATTTGTGGCACCAATGGTAATAGAGTCTATACAATTTGTTATGCTCTTTCATGACTCGCTGAGTTGTATTAGATGCCAGATGGTATGATGAATGTAAATTGTCTTTATCTTGCTACTATCGAAAGCATAGACCTTGTGGGTACGTTTCTCTGTGTTCCAAAAATTGCACATCTCAAGATGTTTATGAAAACATTTTTTTGCTCCAATATGTGCATAACACTGATGAGTATGCCAAGTGAATTTCTTTACTAATTCTACAGAAATACAAACAACCAAATGTGAATCATTTCCATTTCCATTTCTTTTCGCAAACAAAATTTCATCTTTCGCCAAGTAAAACTGTCTGATTGCAACATTATTGTGATCTCTTCACTTCACGTTCACCTCTCTCCATGAACGATCTTTAACCTGCTCCTTTCCAATATTCTCTGGCAAGCATTTAATGAAATGATCAAATGCTATATTTCACAAATACATGACTCTGACATTATTTGCGTCATGATCAGTTCCATGATTCAATGGAGATCTTGAAAGAGCATCAGCAGTGACGTTATCTTTAACTAGAATGTACATAATAGTGAAGTTGAATTCTTGTAAACACAATGCCTACCTGGCTAAATATCCATGAAGCAACTTTGCACTCATCAAAGATTCTAATGCTCGGTATCTGTATCCTTAAAATATACTGGAACTGCAAAAATCCCACACAACAGCGAGAGCATCAAGTTCATTGGTTGAAAAGTTGTGTTCATTCTTAGTGAGCACCCGGCTCGCCAAAGTGATGGTATGACGAACCATAACTCCATTTGCATCAAGTTCTTGGGAGAGCTCAACAGCAACACCCAATTTAGAACTGGCCGAGCTTAGGCAAAAATCTTTATTAAAATGAGTATGTGACAGGAGAGGAGCCTCTAAAAGTGCTTATTTCATACTCTCACTTCCACTTGTACTCAGGCACCCCAATCCCAAAGAGTATTTTTACTCATCAATGCACACAGTTTGCTAGCACAAAATGTTTAAATTCATAAATCTTTTATAAAAGTTAATTAATGCCAAGAATGCAAGAATATGTTTCCTCATTTTGGGAACAGGAAAATCACGAATCACCTAATTTCATCTGGATCATGATACAGTCCCAATATCTCCAAGGAATTTCACCTTACTTGTATCGGACTTTCGCTTCCCAAGGTTCACAGTGACACCATACTCTCTGAAGACAACAAACTGTCTAAAATCTCACTTTCTTTTGTTCACTACCATCAGTGATTAATATATCGTCAACATAGGAAGGTCTCCTGCCCACTGGAAGGATACTGTGAAAACCTCTGATGAATGTAACCAAACTGTCATTCAGCCACAAGACCAATTTGCAAAATTTATAAATAGAGCTATAGTACGAAAACGCTGCTAATTTTCGACATGAAGGATGCAACTCATTTTGCCAATTGGAAGACAAGACTGTAATATTATAAAATCTTTGCAAAAGTTCATTCAAGCCAATGGACTTCAGCTTCTGGCAGAATAATTGTACTTATCTGTGTAGAATTTGACACCAGTGTAATGACGCATCCCTTTTTAGGAACCACCTACAATGAGCTGACAGCAGCCTCAGTCACACTTCGCTATGACATGATTTTGGTTTCAGCCTTCACCACTCTCTCTCTCTCTCTCTCTCTCTCTCTCTCTCTATATATATATATATATATATATATATATATATATATATATATATATATCAGCGGAAGAGGATATAGTCTGAAAAAATATCTTTGTGATCCTGAATTTGAACTGATATCAAAAGTTAATTGTACCAGGATGTTAAGAAAACATCAAAGAATAACGCTGCAGTACACTTCACCAATTTTCTTGTGTCCTCAAAGCAGTCACCCCAGTTCCACATTTCTTATCAGTAAAATCACTTTTTTTTAATCTATTAATAGAATTACACAAACAGTACCCTCATTTGCAATAGGCTTTGACCCAACCAATAACACAGATGTGCTGAGAAATTTAGGGCAGTAGTTTGAACTCATATCCCTAACAGTGTATTCATCAAAACTCAGCATCACTGTAGCATCATTGTGCTTCAGTATACTTCACCGCAACCTGTTTGATGTGCCGACAATAATCAGTCCTTAAAATCGATCAATCACCGACCTCGACACAATCACAAAATATGGAGAAAATCTATTATCTTGACAAAGAAATTCAAAATCCACTTGTCTCATTACCTCTACATTTATTCCAATAACTGTCCGTTTTCACTTTAGCCTCTTGTAAACAAGAATAGGCCAAGATCATAGACCTTAAAACCTCTGAAATACTGAATTTCTCAACTCAGACACCTAGCAGCTCGTATCTAGAGAATAAAATAGTTTCATCAGTATTAATCTGCAGCACTGGACTCGATAAAGAGCCTACATTTTCGTCTCTCTCACTAAGAAAATGTTCCTTCAGATCTTCAAAAATGCATCACATTCACTTATTCATTACTATTGTATATTATACTTGCAGTCAGCTGATGGCAGCAACTATCATTCGTGTGGCTGCGAGCTCTCTACATGTACGCTTTTCTGTGGATCAGCTGATCACTCTTCCGCAATGTACAGAACTCAATAATTATCGCCCAAGCGACCATATTTGCCATTCACACTATTACCTCGATTGTGACCAAAACGCCTCCCATTTCAGTCATCTCTGACTCTTCTAAAATAGTGTTGCTTTCATTGTTATTGGACATGACAGTGAACCCATGGCATCGGATTGTTGCAGATGTCGCAGCTCTCGTGTGTGGTCTGGCATTGTCATGCTGAAGAAGAGGATGCTCTATGTGTGGGCGAACTCCTCGAATTTGAAACTCGATTACAGAATGACGTTTCTCACGCACCCACATTACAGACCATCATCTTACATACTACAATTCAGAGTCTTCCGGTGGCAGGGGGCTGCAAATATGTAGACATGAAGAATAAAGATGTAGAATTTTATTTAAAAAGCTGTAAGAGGTTGCACTACTTTTCAGCATCCCTCACATCAATAGTTCCTTCCCTTTCCTTTCCTTTCTCCCCCTCGCCTATATCTTCAGTTTACATAACATGTATCACATGTCTGAAAGAACAGGCTCTGTGCATTCGTACAACAGAACAACAATGTCAAAGTGAAATCTCAGTACACAAATTCAACAGAAAAGTTCACTAGTCCAAATTATGTGCTAAAAATGAAACATCGTGCACTAAATGTCCAACAGCTCACTACAAAAACTTCCTGGCATATTGAAACTGTGAGCCAAACCGAGACTAGAACTCGGGACCTTGGCCTTTCGTGGGCAAGTGCTCTACCGACAGAGCTACCCAAGCACGACTCACAACTTATCCTCACAGCTTTAATTCTGCCAGTACGTCGTCTCCTGTCTTCCAAACTTCACACAAGCTTTCCTGCGAACCTTGCAGAACTAGCATTCCTGGAAGAAAGGATATTGCGGAGACGTGGCTTAACCACAGTCTGAGGGATGTTTCCAGAATGAAACTTTCACTCTGCAGCGGAATGTGCACTGCTCTGTAGCTTCCTGGCAGATTAAAACTATGTATGGGACCGAGGCTCGAACTCGGGACCTTTAGCCTTTCACTGTGAGGACGGGTTGTGAGTCGTCCTTGGGTAGCTCAGTCGGTAGAGCACTTGTCCCTAAGCCCCAAATATGCAAGTTTTATGAAATAAATAAATAATTGAGCAAAACTGTAGTTTTTTCAATACGTTAAGTACATGAAAGGAGGAAGTGGTGGAACGGGGGGGGGGGGGGGGGGGGATGGGAGAGATTTCGAATTCTGTGCCTAAAGGTACCAAAAATTAAATCGCCAAGCAAAATTACACTACTGGCTGTCTTATAATACAATAAATTGCTGAAAAAGCCACAAGAATCCCCTACAAACCATCCCGTATTATCCCGTGAATCGCCAAGTTGAACAAAATAAATGGCAAATTCACCAGTGTACTGAATCGACAAAATACAGGTCATCTGAAATAAATTATACATAGATACTTTTCAGGCATTAAATAATAAGTAAAGATTCATTTTTTTTTGACCCGTCAAACAGGTGAATTGTGTGTCTTCTAGCTCCAAGCTGCGCAGATGAAGATGTTTCCTCAGCTAAGTCATTCTTGACTTTGAATTTTAAAGAATAATTAAACTAGTAGTTCCTGAACCAGTTTTAGCAGAAACACTCAAAGCAATGCAAACATTTAAGGTGTTACGTTGTAGGCAAAAATATAGTGAGCAAAAAATGAAATTTCAAACGAACAACCAACTTCCATATTCGATGCTCCGAAATTATAACAGTGACACTTTGATGCAGAACGTACCTCTTGCAGAATCTGCCTCTGGAGCTGATTGAGCATCTCTATGATGCTTTTGCTCTTACTAAATGGACCTATAACGAAACACACTACTCTTATTTGGATGTTCTCTATTTTCTTTATTAATCCCATCTGGACAGATTCCAGACTAACAAGCAGTATTCACATATTGGTCGGTTTTGTAACATACGCTTCCTGGGGATTTTTCCAATGAAGCTCAGTCTGATATCTTCTTACACGCAATTAGTTTTATGTGGTTGTTCCACTTTAAATCGCTCCATCGTGCTCCTAGGTATTTTATGGAAGTGACTGCTTCTTGTGATTCTTTTGCAATCGCTTAATGATACAATAATTGCTCTTTCGCCCATTTAGGCGTAATACGTTACAGTGGTGTACATTAAGGGTCGACTGCGAATCCCTGTACCAAGTGTCGATCTCTCCCAGGTCTTCCTGCATTTCGGTACCATTTTCTAGTGTACCTGCTTCTCTTTGTATAACAGCATCGTCGGTGAAAAGCCTTACGGAACACCTGACTTATCCGCTAGGTGATTTATATGTATTTTGAAAAGAAAAGTAATGGTGCTACAACATTGCCTCGGAAAATGCCCGAGTTATTTTTACGTCTGATGATTTCTCTCTGTTGAGGATGACATGCTGTGCTCCATTTGCTAGAATATTTTCAATACAGTTGCACTTCAGGTCTGATATTCCATACACCTTACTTAGTTGGCACTGCAGAACTGTATCTAACACGTTATCGTTGTTTTCGGAAAACCTGTCATTTCATACAGAAGATACTTTCTCTCTTCAGAAATTTCATAATAGGTTGGATTAAGGTATGTTCCGATATTCTGCAACGGACTAACATCAGACATACAGGCAAATAATTTTCTGCGTCACTTAGACGACCCTCCTTGAAAATGGGAACGACCTTTTTTTTTCAAACAATAGCAATGCTTCACCCCTCCTGTGACCTGCAGTACACTGCTGATAGTAATGAACGAGTTATTTCACATGCGGTACTTTATGCAGAATTGTATTGGTATCCCATGAAGTCCAGTGGCCTTCCCTCTGTTGAGCGATTTTAGTTTCCTTTCTATCCCATGGTCATTTATTTTGATATTGTCATCAGTCTCTTCGCCGTTCATGTAATGATGTAAAGGAGGAGGCACACTATGACCTTCTTCAGTGAAACATCTGCTTTCCGAGGTCGGCGAGTTTGAAAGCCCACCGGAGCGCATTAAACTCGTCGTAGGTCTCCAGCGTCGCCGCCTGAGGAGGCAACCACAATTCTGCACGCCAATTAGGCCGGTATTACACTATCAAATTCCTTTGTCAAATATCTTTGTCCAATATCTTTGTCAAAGATATTTGATGGTGTAATAGGGAACTCTGTCAAATGTGGTCCAATATTTGATCAAATCTAGGGCCTCGCTGTAGATTTGATCAAAGAAGTCGCTTGTCTTCTGTTCACTGCAATGTAACATGTTACCACATGGAACGCTACCGTCGCTGCATTCTGTCGTCTGTAGTGTTTTTATAATCATTGCGGGTAAATACAGTTGGTGTGTGCCGACAACTACAAAATTAATAGAGATGTATGAAGCTGATGAGGCGCTTTACAACGTGAGGCACGCTGAATACAAAAATAGATTACGAAGATTGGAGACCTGACCTAAGCTAACCTAACCTAACCCTCTCCTGTAGCAAGGAATCGGAGTGTTACAGTGAGCTTGTCTTCTGCAGATGTAGCAGTTCTTAAGTGAATATTGTGCTTTGTGATATGAGTATACACTTCATTGAGCACATACAGAAATGTATGCTCATCCATTCTTAAGTAATTGATGTATGACTTGACGTTCTCCACTATAAGCTCACATAACAAGTTTTGTTGGATACTTTTATCGTATCGCCGTAAAACCCACGGCTTCACCCAGGTATGTTTCCTTTTTTTTCCCCCACTGCTCTTCTGCATATGCACACAGTGCAATTGTGGTACATGCAACTGCTGTGGTTAATAACAACTTGTTGTTGTCAGCCATCTTGAACTTTGACAAAAAATATGATGACAGTGTAATTCCCCTTCTAGCGCTACGACAAAGATCTTTGTCAAATATATTTGACGGAATATTTGATCACATCTTTGATCAAATCTTTGACAAAGAAATTTGATAGTGTAATACCGGCCTTATTACAGCTTGCAGCCGCCCTATACGCTCCGCCGCGCAGCAATGCGAACCTCTTAACGACGCCATCGCTGTCGACCCACGTGACCTCACGTGCTATCCCACCAACGGAGGAAGATCAAATGTCTTACGTACAACCAATACGAAGTCGCTACCATGTGACACCACGGCGAGCGTGAGAAATGTATTGTCTTTGAATCATGTTCCCATAATATTCGACGTTGAGGTGGACTCCGTGCCAACATGACGTACATGACTTGATATCCGCTGCACGCATGAGAAACTTTCCACCGTAGACTGAATTACGCTCTCCAACATGCTCCTGAGGAGCCAGAGCAGATTCAGTTCTTCAACATCCAACCCAAGAAACGCTCCAAGGGGCTCAGGACGCCCCTCCAGCACCATCAAACGAAGAAACCAGAAGACCCCTCACCTGCAGGAGGCAGTCAAAAAAGTGAATAATTACTTAGGAAATTGCAACTCACTTGCAATCTGGACGCTAAGGGATTACTCAGTAGGACGAGGAGGGACATTAAAACTGTCGTGGAAGAACACAGAATTCAGTCACGGGCAGACAAACATGCAAATTTGTTGTTTGAAGATGGGACAGCATGGAAAGCGACGCGACTGTTCACTAAAAAGTAATACAGAAACCCTTCTCTTCTCGTGGACAACGAAACCATCTGTGAACCTGAAGTTAATGTGAACGTCCTGGCTGATGTCTTCACCTGCAATTTTACATCCATCACCGACCCAATGGATCCGCAACACGTCGTCATCACAGCTGACCGACTACCAGTTACCAATATTCCTAGCTGAACGGTCAGGAGACATCATAGAACCAATAATACCCCAAGAAGTCAAGGAACGATAGTAAATTCCCTTGATGTTAACCTACTAACCTACTAAGACTCCTGCCACCTGTAGCAGATGACCATCTGGCAGTATCCTTCAAATCAAATTCTCAATTCAGGAGAATCCCCGACAGCCTGAAAGCATGCTGAGATCATCGCGGTTCCTAAACCTGTCCAGGATGTGCAGTCTTCAAAGAGTTGTCGACCAATAAGCTTTCTTGCTGTGATGTCAAAGCGGGTTAAGAGGCTATACCTGTTATGTCAGCAGAGGCACGCTGACATTGAAGGGCCTCTCACAGACGACTGATTTCCGTTGTGGAGACGCCATTTCACCAGCTTCTCCTATACCTAGTAGCAGACGCTGTGCAAGCCATGGAACCTTGGGAGTGTTTCAGCGCATCTTCCTTGATGTTCCACGAGGACCTTTTATACAAATTACTTGTGAGAGGAGTCCCCATGTCACGCTTTACTTCAGAGTTACCTACAAGGCAGAAGTTTCTGCAGAGGGCCGACCACGGTGTCTCCACCCGTCGTCTCATTCGTGCAGTTGTTCCCCAGGGATCTGTACTTGGCACCCTGTTGTACACGTTCAACATGCGCAGACCCTCCTCAAACTGAGCGGATGCGATTTGCCTTAAATGGCAGCCACATTGCTCTGTTCACATGCGACACAGACGCTGACATGATGCGCCGCCGAATTCAGCAGGCAATCGACAACCCCGCCGAATGGGCAAGGAAATAGTAACTCTCATAAAACGCCTCGAAAACACAAAGTATCTTAGTTACTCTGAGAATGGTGCCCAATACTTACAGAAAGTTGAGAGCTGGTTTTTCAGGATGGGGAAGGGTAAGGTTACGATTGTGGACGGGGCTGTAATCAGTTACTCCCGGCTGCACAACAAATATGTAAACTTTATTTAAAGAAATTAAAATTTTAAAACAGTCACTTAAAAAAACACAGCTGACTGTGTGACGACTGAAGGCCTTGTCATCAGCAAAAAATTTCACAATTTTAGGGCAGAAGGCCACCAACAATAACCTCAAACAACAAACAGCTCAAAGCCTGAATTAGAAGTCAGAAGAACAACAAGAAGGTGAGCTCTCAGAATAGTCGAGGTTGCATTAGCAGTTAACTCTTCACTCAACTTAAATGTCCAGGGTTCAGTGTGAACGAAGTGGTCGCTCTTGTAGCTTCCCTTCCTCGATCTGGCAGTGGCAGCACACCGCCAGCGGCCCCAGCTTGCCCTTACGCTGCACGGACCTGCTCGCTGATGCGCCCAAACCGAATTGATGTCCGTTCGCAACTCCTCTCCAAATCCAGTGCCGCGCGGGATTAGCCGTGCAGTCTATGGCGCTGTCAAGGACTGTGCGGCTGGTCCCGGCGGAGGTTCGAGGCCTTCCTCGGACATGGGTGTGTGTGTTTGTCTTTAGGATAATTTAGGTTAAGCAGCGTGTAAGTTTAGGGACTGATGACCTTAGCAGTTAAGTCCCATAATAGTTCACATTTTTTTCACAAGGACGGTTCAAATGGCTCTGAGCACTATGGGACTAAACTTCTGAGGTCAACAGTACTCTAGAACTTAGAACTACTTAAACCTAACTAACCTAAGGACATCACACACATCCATACCCGAGGCAGGATTCGAACCTGCGACCGTACCGGTCGCGCGGTTCCAGACTGTAGCGCCTAGAACCGCTCATCCACTAAGGCCGGCGGATGAATTATAAGTCGGCACGAACACAGAGAAGCCAGAAACGGTCGGAAGACCAAATGCACGTCGTCCGCTGTGACGACTGACCGAACGACCAACCAACGGTCGTCCCCCTAAGTTAGGCACGGGAAAGATCCCAGCATAAATCGTCGACTGACAACTTATTGCCATGAGGTCACCAACGAGCGGACACACACACATACACAGGTGAAAGTTCAACTACTCGAATATCGCGGTCCATTCAACTAAAACTCGCTGAATCCGGTCCTTGACGTGGTCGTGCACTCTCGCGGCCACATCTTTCCGTCGGGCAGTGCATGTGTGTCGACAGCGGTCGGGCGAGTACTGGCTGTCCGGACCTCACTGCTGATCCGTCCCAACTCAACTCGCTCGACACACGGCGACCCGGAAATACTAGAGGCCGCTCCAAAGAAGATACCACAGTACGCGCTATCGATAAGCGCTGGTGCTGCTACTCACGGACAGACAAGGCGAGCAAACGTAGTGGCGTCAGTGAACACACTAAGAAAACGAGACGCCACTATCTCTGTTACAAGATGCCAAGCTACGAACGGCATCAACGCGAGACGCACACGGCTCAACAGCAATTGTGCCAGATAAACCTGTCGAATGAAACTTCCTGGCAGATTAAAACTGTGTGCCCGACCGAGACTCGAACTCGGCGCACACTCCGCTGCAGAGTGAAAATCTCATTCTGGAAACCTGTCGAATGATCCCTGACAAGTATTTTGGGTTCACGTTGGACAGGATACTGACGAGTTGCCTAGGTCAAAGTAAAGGCAGGAGGGCTGAGTGAACCTTACTCCCTCTTAAACCACATGTGTTTTCTTCCTTGTCACCTAGGGCTCACCCTGTGTAAAATTACAGTGTTGCCAGTACTGAAATATGCTGATGTTTTATGGGGCAATACAGCAGGATGGGACCTTCGGATGCTGCAGACAGTATAGAATCACGTCTTAAAAAGCCCACTAAAAATAGTTTCTTGCTATCTTACTAAAACGAGTCACGAAATGTCTGCGATGATGCTCCTGCACGAGCGCTCCAAGAAATCGATGCGACAGCTCTACGAAAAAACTGCGCAATGAAATATTTGCACTCTGGGCCACAAGGTCCATCTACACGAGACAACGATCTGCTGCGCACGTAAAGGTTTACTGCACAAACCTTTCAGGGCGAAATGACGACAGCAACGGCTAACATTTGGTGCGCACTATATCCATTATGCCCAGTGTTCCACAGTTGAAGTTACAATTGGAGGAATAGCATGATGTGTCCTACGTTTGTAGTTACAATTAGAAGAATAGTTCGACGCGCTTGCATCCACCCACACCTCTACATCCAACATTTCCAATTTATGTTAACAATAACACGGGTCTCAGTGGTGTGTCATTCATTTCGCTGTAGTCTCGTCATAGGAACTTTTAGGACCTCTAATAACTAATACAATGCGGTTTACCTTCTGAAATACACTTCACAGTGGTTTGCAAAATATGGATGTAGATGTAATGCGAATGTAGAATTTTAGTTGTAGATATTTGATATCTAGCGATCACCTGTCGTCTCTCCAATACATATTTATACCTTGTCCCCAGAAGTACAGTTTCAAATTTCTTTTGTGATGTGTTGAATGCTATTTACGATCCCCTGAAGACTCACCTGGAAGCTAACATTTTCACTCTTGCACCTGATACCAGTTAAATAAGAGGAAATATTAAAGTTATTTTATACTAAATTTTGGAGTTATACTTAATGCAAGTGCACTAAAAGACATAGCAATGCTGTTGGCCATTGGATATTCTTGATTCTTTATGAAAAGCTCCAGTCAAGCTTAAATTACACGCCACCAGAAAACTTGTTGCTTCCTTTCACACATTCGCTAGACAGTTGTTTAACTACATTTGTGATGCCAGGACTAGAATCTGAATATACTGCCAATTATTAATTTTCACCATCTGTAGAATTAACTGACCTGCTGTAAAGCTACAAATCATCTTTCACTAATTACTCACTTTTCGTGTATTAGATTATAGAAATGTTATATGCTTTCATCATATAGTTTAGACCTTATGTCCTCATCTGTGGGTGGAGCTCTCAAGCATGTTGACATATTGCATACAGCTTGGCAACCCACCAGCAATAATGAAAAAAATGTTGTGTGAAATTCTGTTAAAGCAGAGGTGTTGTTATTGTGGGCTTCAGTCCGGAGACTGGTTTGATGCAGCTCTTCATGACACTCTATCCTGTGCAAGCCTCTTCATCTGCGATTCACTGGTGCAACCTACGTCCCTCTGAATCCACTTACTTTATACATCTCTTGGTCTCCCACTACGATTTTTACCCCCCACACTTCCCTCCAATACTAAATTAGTTATCCCTTGGTGTCTCAGAATGTGTCACATCAACCGATCTCTTCTTTTCAAGTCCCTTCTTGTCTCTTAAATTCTATTCAGTACCTTCTTATTAGTTCGTTGATCTACTCATCTAATTTTCAGCATTCTTCTGGAGTGCCACATTTCAAAAGCTTCTCTTCTCTTCTTGTCTAAATTGGTTATTGTCCATGTTTCACTTCCATGCATGGCTACACTTCAGACAAATATCTTCAGAAAATATTTCCCAACACTTCAGTCTATATTCTATATTAACAAATTCCTCTTCTTCAGAAATGAATCTTGCCATTGCCAGTATACAGTTTATATCCTCTCTACTTCAGCCATTATCAATTATTTTGCTGCCCAAATAGCAAAACTCATCTAGTACTATAAGCGATTCGTTTCGTTATGTACTTCCCTCAGCATGACTTGACTGAATTCGACTACATTCCGTTATCCTTGTGATGCGTTTTTATGTTCCTGTTATATCCTCCGTTCAAATGCTCTTCCAAGCCCTTTGCTGTTTCTGACATAATTGCAATTTCATCGGCGAGTCTCAATGTTTTTCATTTCTTCTCCCTGACCTTAATTCCTACTCAAAATTTTTCTTTGGTTTCCTTTGCTACTTGCTCAATGTACAGGCTGAGTAAGTACAGATACATGATCTTATTTGCCTCGTTGCATATTCCCCACAGTACATAACGGAAACATGCAATATCACTTTCATTTTGTACTGATTTTCTAATGGTGTCTTTAAATTAGATGATTAGATTAGATTTACTTTCATTCCAATTGATCCGTAGTAAGGAGGTCCTCCAGGATGTAACTGTATTGTAATAGTATTAAAAATGAAAAAAATCGCATTTGTAAATCAGAATCATTTCCCAAAACACTTCATGCAGATATAAATACAAAGCATGTTCATAAATGGGTGTACTAGATCTTTATTTTTTTTTAGAAAAAGAGTACTTGAAAAAATTACAGAATATTATTGACACACATAGTGACTACTTCTCCCCACCATCATCCCATCCAGTGGATGTCGTGAGCCGTAGCACAAGCTTCTTCATGCCATTCTCGAAGAAATCTCCTGCCACCTCCTTCCCTCACTCCAAACCTCTTCTTGTGCCTGCCCGTCATTTGAAAATTTAAAGTCACTCACGTGATAATACGGAGGCACCAAGTTTGGGGAATACGCAGTTTGGTTCAAAACATCCAGACCAAATGAGTCCAAGAGTGCCTTGATAGCTAGGACTGTGTGAGGACTGGCATTGTCGACCACCAAGGATTCCAAATTTTTAATGCGCATTTTCAGTTTCTTTAGCACCTCACAATATTGTTGTGCTTTGATTGTCCCATCCTGATGCCGAAATGCGATCGAATCGACGCCTTTTCGGTCCCAAAACACTGCAGCCGCGATTTTTACCCGAAATTGTGATTTTGAATTTTTTTTTAGCAGATGGGGAACTGGTGTGATGCCACTGTGACTGTGTCTTTTTCTCTCAGGCGTCTAATGAGCCACCCACGTTTCCTCTCTATTCACAATACAGTTCAGGAAATCCTCACCTTTCAGTTCAAGTCGGTTAACAAACTTCCGTACTCTACTGACCCGATTTTACTTTTGCTACTCTGCCAGCTCTTTTGGGAACTATTTTGCGCACAGTTTCCAGTATCCCACCGTTTCCGGAAGTATCTCGTATAAGAGAGTTCTCGAAAGTTGTGGAACCATCACGGAAATTTCATCCACTGTCAATCGTCAGTCTTTACAAACAATTTCTTCGATTTCTTGCATCAACTCGTCAGTCAAAATGGAAGGTCTTCCACTCCTCTGTTCGTCATGAACATTTGTTCTGCGTCAACTTAACTTCCTGCATCACTTAAAACACACTCCTTCTGTTCATAACACCTTCACTGTAAATCGTTTTGATTCCCGAAAAAAAATCGGTAGATGTTATTCCTACCCCAAGTAGGAAGCGGCTCGCACTTAACGGGATTTCTTACCGACATCTTTCCGCAAACGGGCACATAATGTGAGTTTACGTTCTACCACGTTCCTGCGATGCTCGCTATGGTTAGAGGGTCCTCCTCTACCAGTCAGTGTTTCCAACCCTCAAAAAACAAATAACCACAACCCGTTATGGTCGGAGTACACTTACTTTCTGAACATGCTTCGTATTCGCAGTCTTTTCGGCTATGGATTACCTTGGATACAGCAACAGGCACGAATCAACAAGTGGGTTAACCTTGTACTGACCAACGAGAAAAGCGCACACCATTTCACGTCGGAACAATTCAGAGATGATCTTTTCACGAGACGTTCTTGAGAAAAGTTAGGAGACATGATACATTTAGAACAGAGCGCAGATTCGAAGGAGCAGGACTTAACATGACCATCACCACTCCTCTCTACGACTCATTCCGTAAGACAGTCACCTCTCTACTTACTATAGTTATCACAGACATCAGATTTAGTGTTTGTTATTCCCTTTGGCTTATTATCAGTCATTCTCCATATTGTAAATAGGTATTCCAGCGGCTTATATCTAACCTAAAGCAATCACGTCCACATAGTGAGTTATACAAGGTCAGAGTTTGCTGCTTAACGGAAGTAACGGGAAAGTATTTTTATGTCATGCTGTATCTCTAATCATACACTGCTTCGTGCAACACTATCTTCCTGCGATGCGGTAACACACAATGCAGAACTGCTTTAAGAGTACAGGAAGATTATACATTTCAAGTGTTTTGTGTAGTGTAATATTCTCTCAGAATCCGATAACGATGCTGCACTACCAGATCCCCGTAACAATCATCGATCTTCTGCAATTCGATATCTTATTATAGACAGCTTTAACAGTGATATATACTAAAACTGCAGTCCATAAGCAACGATTTCGACGATAAATCCTGCACAGAAATCATTGACTGATTGCTGAAGTGTTCCGATGACTCTGTTAGCTCTATTTTCCCCGATTTCCTCATTGCAGTCATTTCAGGAGACGAATGTTGTCCGGAAAGTGATTTTAAATCTCACAGGGAAGGATAAGCGAAAGACGGAATTTTATTGGCAGAACACTCAGAATGTAATGCAAACGTACTAAACAGACACTACCTACTACTCACCTGTCAGTCCTCTTCTGTTGCGTCGTATTGCATGGAATCCCTAAGAGATATGATTGACATCTCCCCATCCACAATGCACATGAAATGATAATTTAATACCATCCAGCAATCCATATTATTAAAGCAGAAATCAGCACAATAGCACTGATTCTGTCTAAGCTACCAGTTATTTTATAAATTTCCGATTATGCCAGACATGCCTCTTGCTGTCATCGTATTATCGCGAAACAGTGGAGATGCCAAGAACTATTGATCTCTATTAGCACTCTGTCCGTCGCATCTAACGACCTACCAAGCTGTTCCAACAGTCGTCAAACTCGGCTTCCCCCCTGTCTCGACTGTTCCATTTTTTCACTGTGTATCTGGCGTCAGCCCAGACAAATATCGCTCATCGCGTCTTTGATGCAACATCCTGTGTAGACGGAAAGATTCAGATTGTTTCCCCTTTACGAACAAAATGATTTTTAAAGCTGAATGTGATGTGTCTGTTTAAGGGGCTCCGGAAAGGCTCAAAATCATGAAAAGTTCAATTTTTACTTTTTTGCGTTTTCTGAATCTGCAGACTATTACCTTTTAATAGATATATAATTTATTCAATTCCGAAGACTACAACTATTTTTAAATTTTTTTTGAAATGTGTTCTACATGGGCGTGACCCACTGTGGCGCTGTTAAACTGGTGTCAAATGGTGTTATTATTAACGTCCGTGTTCATCAGGTACATTTTAGTGATGTGAGATAAATTATGTGTTGTGGCTAACCTGTGATGGTTCAATATATATCGCTGGTGTGATTGTCGATTGTTTCATGTTTATTTACTCTGTCGTTATCTCGAAAATATTCGTAATTAATTCTGTTTCTTGAGTCTCTGTTTTGTTGAAGTATAATAATGAGTAAAAGTAAAGTTGCTGTTGCGACTTTCAATGATGGCAACATTGTAAGGTGCAAGGTATTTAGAAATATGGGAATGAAGATAGGTTCTAACATGGTACGAGCGATGCTTGCTTTAGACAAGGAACGCCTTCGGGCTGCAGACAGGGCTGTAAAGAGTCTAGAAATACAAGCAAGAGTAAACAGGAGGAGGAACAAGAGGAAGCTGGAGGAGGAGTTTGCAGAGGATGAAGATAATCCATCCTATGGACTTGGAATGCACTAAAATGTTAATCCAATCTTTGTCGCTCGATTCCCAAAACTTTTATTTTCTCATACTAATTACATGTTTTCTAAGGATCTTCCAAACATATTTGTTTCAAACTTTCAATAAATGTTACACAGTACCTTCTGCATAATTTAACACAGCCTTTTTTCCAAAAAACTGTATATTTTTGAATATATAAATAAAAAATTGCAAAAAAATGTTGTGAATTTTCATTACAATTGAAAAAAATCAGCTTTAATAACTGAACTAAAATTTTGTAAAATCCCTCTGTTAAGTTGTAGCCCATATTCCAATAAATAATCTGTAAAAAGTTCAACTTCCTACCTCAAATACTTTGTGAGGAAAGATGTAATTTATAAGCGTTATTTTAACATTGCAAGTATAGGGCGTTCCGGAGCCTCTTAACAGAGCTCTCTAGTGAGATATTCGTTTAATCTGCGAGGGCTATTCGGAAAGTAAGTTCCGATCGGTAGCGAAATGGAAACCATTGTGGAAATCTAAAATGTTTTATTTGCAATAGTTAGCTACACCTTACAGCTACTTCCCTATATAGTCGCCGCTCCGACTTAAACGTCTGACGTGACGTTATACCAACTTTCCAGTACCCTCGTCATTGAAGACAGCTGCCTATGCTTTCCGCCAATTTTCTACACTTGTCTCCAGCTCGTTGTCTGTGTCAGAATGTTGTCTTCATAGCCAGCGGTTCATGTGAGCAGAGACGAAACCCAAGATGACCCAATGACAGTTTGTGTTGTGAGTGATCAAACACTTCTCAACGAAACGCAGCAGGAGCATATTCATTGCCCCCGCAGAGTGCAGCCAAGACTGTCATGAAGAAGGAAACACATGACAGTTATGTTACGTGGGCTGCACGACATCAGTCGGAATCTCTCACCAGACCCTCATACATGGAGGGAGACACTACTTTCTAGGCGTTTTACCATGCTCAAGATGCGCTCAGAATTGAAAAGAGCGACGCGCCGCCATCGAACACTATCCAATAGATCTGTGCATAACTTCACCAGATTTTCACAGTGGTTTCCATTTCGTGATCGAGCGGAATTTACTTTCCGAATAGCCCTTGTGTATGTGTCAGAAAGACTTCAGACTGACTTTCCCTTGGTTTTATTATTAGTCATTCTCCACATTGTGCTGCCTCTCCCTAGCATGATAATCTGTCTGAATTTATACACTGCGGAACAAAATTAAAGGATCACTTTTTCGAAACCCCATAATTCTCTCCCATTGCGACGCATAAGATTGAAATTTGGCTCAAAGTTATCTACAACCGGCCTTTGTAATGACGTAAAAGCGTGGCACCCTGCGACATCACTCTTTGCGACTCTTAAAACAGCAAGGAGTCGGCACATGCTGAAAAAGCCACAGTTCTGGAATTCACCTGAGCTTTAAGGTGGCTTAATAACATTACTTTGCCACCTAGTTCACCATAATTGTGGCCAATGCCACCGAGGACCTGTCACACGATGGAAATGTCATCTAACCTCTCTTATACCACCTCTTACGCACATTTCACCCCCACTTTTGACGCCTCTGCGATGGAGTTGATGGAGTTCAGAACTGCGACATCCGCACAGCAGGATGCTACATTAAGATATGTGTGAGTAAAACTATAAAGGGTCCCTCTAAGACACTATAGTTCAGCAACGCCCTCGGTGGCATCCACGTACCTTTGTTGACGAAGTTAAAAATATGCCTACCAGATCTTAGACACTACAGAGTCCACCAGAAAAATGTGTAAACTCTTTAAGAAACGAAAAGTATTACTTATGCGATGCGTTTATTTTACATTTTAATAATTGGTCACACGTGTACTACAACCTTCAGTTTAGCGCATGGTTACTTTAAATGTTCAAACTGCTCACCGTTGGCGACTATACACATAATAGGACGACGAGCGGTCACCGCAACTACGTCATTCAATGTTACAGTGGAGATCGCTGCACATGTCGCTGTAATCTCCTGGAGAAGTTTCTCCAGCGTAGGTGGCTTATGTCGATAGACGTTATCTTTCACAGTTCCTCACAAGTAAAAGTCCATAGGTGTTAGATCTGGCGACCGTGGAGGGAACTCAATGGGCCCTCTTCGTCCAATCCAGTGCCCTGGAAAATTGTCATCCAGGAAAGCTCGCACAACTAGGTGGTAGTGTGGTGGCGCCCCGTCCTGTTGGCAGAAGACGTCTTCATCAGCTCCATAAAGCGCACGCATACCTGGCAAAATTGATGTGCGTAATATTTCCAGGTACACTTCTCCAGTGATGGTTCAAATG
This sequence comes from Schistocerca cancellata, assembly GCF_023864275.1. Taxonomy (NCBI): domain Eukaryota; kingdom Metazoa; phylum Arthropoda; class Insecta; order Orthoptera; family Acrididae; genus Schistocerca; species Schistocerca cancellata. The sequence continues at coordinate 216,948,192 of NC_064631.1, forward strand.
GCTCTGAGCACTATGGGACGTAACAGCTGTGGTCATCAGTCCCCTAGAACTTAGAACTAATTAAACCTAACTAACCTAAGGACATCACACACATCCATGCCCGAGGCAGGATTCGAACCTGCGACCGTAGCAGTCGCGCGGTTCCGGACTGAGCGCCTAGAACCGCTAGACCACCGCGGCCGGCCTTCTCCAGTGACAATAGCAACAAAGAAAAAGGGTCATACTAAACCCCTAGAAGTTAGTCCACACCACACATGAACCCCGGGTAGAATGACTGCTTTATCCACATAAACTAGCGGATTTTCCGGTGACACATTATTATGCCGATTCACAGTTCCATTAAGTTTACATTGTGCCTCGCCACTCCACACTATCTTCGTCACAAATTGTTCGTCATCAGTTACCATTTGCTGATATCATTCGCAAAATTGCATTCGGCGATCAGGATCGTCATCATTAATCGCGTGCAGTAATCGTGGAATGTAAACTTTCCACTTTGCAGCTTTCAGAATTATTCGTACACTTGTACTACTAACCCCCACTTCACGTGCACATTGCGTAGCAGAATTCTGGTGGAAAGTTAATAAAGGTATCCAACACGAGAGCCGACGAAGCTGGACTTGTAGCTGTACGCTGTCTTCTTGATCTTCCTTTGTGAATATGACAAATCGTTCCATGCAATTCAAACTTGTGAATGATGCGTTTAATTGTTAGGCAGGTTGGCAGCTCTGTTTCAAACTCCCTCATCCACTGACGTTGCACTTCAGCGGCATTATGAGATTTGGAAAACCACTTCACAATACTTTTTCTGTTGACCCAAAGACCATATTAAAACTCACTCGTAACTCGAACGACAACATCGAAATCTCTATAGAACCTGACAAAGAATGTATACATTTTTCTGGTGGACTCGCAGTTCAGCCTCACAGCTGCTTTAGCACCTGAGGGTCAGGCAACCCTCTGACACTCATTACAAGCGGTTTGTCTACTTTCAGATGTTAGCTGAATTGGTGTCGAAATTACTGAGAGGAATATTTTTAACTTGCTCAACAAAGGTGCGTGAGTTACACCGACGGTGTTGCCAAACTAGGTATCTTAGAAGGATCTTTTGCGGTTTCATTTACGCACATGTTGATGTCGTACCTCCCTCACCACCCTACCCCCATGATCATGCCACAGGAGAGCTCGAAAATGGGGACTGAAAAGGCTGAAAATGCATAACTATTCTAAATACTCTTTGCAACTTCGAAGCAAGTTCTTTTCAACGAACGGTATTGAACGATCCTTAGTGATTTCACCCTGTATACCAGAGCGAATACTGCGGCCGCACGACGCTCCAAAGTCGTCAGATCACTTTTAGTGGGGTTGCAGCCCCACGATGGCCTCAGAAGTGGGCTCAAATGTCCAGTGTGTAGCAGTAGTGTCAAACGTTGTCAAGAACGTCGTACTGTTAGTCATCAAACTGCGAACTGTCGTTTTAGATCGCGAAGTGTGTGGAAGTCAACGCCCCAAGGATCGCAGTGGCTTCACTGACGCTCTTTATGCCGCCCCCCTGAAGCCTTTCCGTTTCGATTCTGGGCAGCGATGTGTCTGATATGTTTTCCTCTGCCAGCCGTAACGAAACCACGTGATATCAACGCTGGTTTTCGCGTTTATAACCTCCATCGCAAGGGGGCCAAAGAATGGATGAAATGTTGGTAAGAGGGGATGTGATGACCTTCCCATCGTGTGACACTTCCAAGGTGGCGTTGGACAGAATTGTGGTGAAAGTTAGTGCCATAGCGGCATCAATAACCAACCTTACATCCCACATGAACTTCAGAGCTGTGGCCTTTTTTTCGCATATGCTGACATCTCACTGCTTGCAGCGTAGGCGAGCCCGAAGGTGACGTCGGAGGACGCCATACTTTTGGCCCATTACAGAGGAAGGTTGTAGGCAACTTGGAGCAAAATTTCACACTTACGAATCGCAGTGGGAGACAATGACTGGGTTTCGAAAAAGTGTTCCCTTAATTGTGCTGCGCAGTGCTGTTCGTATTTAACATCCGCCAAATTGATCGTACTATACCTGATAGTAATGCGACCTTGCAGAGTCACCATTGGGATCATGGGATACCACGATATGGCTGCCCAAATCATCATCGAAATCCAGCCATGTTTCGCTCTTCGGACGTAAACTCGGCCTTAAGTTGGTAACAGTGTGAAACAAGACTCATCCAACCAAATTACTTTCGTCGCTCCATAATCTCGAGCATAATGCACTCACAACTACATAGAACACTGTTCTGATCATGAAACCTCTCAAATAACTATAAGTTTTCTGGCAAATGTTTTTCATACCATTGCGTTCACTGTGAAATCTTAAGAAACTCAGACATTTTTCCTTGTTCCTACTCTTTTCCTAATCCTCAGCCTTCCGAATTTTTTGATGTTAACGTCCATCTCTTTCTATCTTGTGTTCGCAATTTTATCACAACCGTCTACTACTTTAACAACCTCAGTAACGCGATTTATATACAACGCTAATCTTTGTATCTACCAAGTGCAGCAGTTTTCTGCAGTTCTTATACGTGCCAATTAAACTATTCCTGAGTGTCTAATCCCACATCCCAATTCCACGTTTATTCTTCTAGAAACTGTTTTCCGTAGTTTTCGCTGTAATCTAACTTCCGTAAAAACAAGCTACTTTTTATCTTTAGGAGCGGAATTCAATTCAATCACTCTGTTAAAATGGTCACCTGACTCTAGTTTTCCAAGGCTACTTACTTTGTTCGTCTCTGTCCACAAGCGCTTGAAAACAAACTCTTTACAGCTGTAACAGGTCCTATAGCTCGTCGCTTGAAAACTTGCTAGCTGTAGGAGGAGCGCCTGGTTCGATTCCTGGGCTCAAGAAAGGTATCTGTGCAGAAGGATGGTTGTTTCTGACCAAAATAAGTGTCCAAGGAATAGAAAAGCAACTGGAATCACTCAACAGAGGAAAGTCCACTGGACCTGACGGGATACCAATTCGATTCTACACAGAGTACGCGAAAGAACTTGCCCCCCTTCTAACAGCCGTGTACCGCAAGTCTCTAGAGGAACAGAAGGTTCCAAATGATTGGAAAAGAGCACAGGTAGTCCCAGTCTTCAAGAAGGGTCGTCGAGCAGATGCGCAAAACTATAGACCTATCTCTCTGACGTCGATCTGTTGTAGAATTTTAGAACATGTCTTTTGCTCGAGTATCATGTCGTTTTTGGAAACTCAGAATCTACTATGTAGGAATCAACATGGATTCCGGAAACAGCGATCGTGTGAAACCCAACTCGCTTTATTTGTTCATGAGACCCAGAAAATATTAGATACAGGCTCCCAGGTAGATGCCATTTTCCTTGACTTCCGGAAGGCGTTCGATACAGTTCCGCACTGTCGCCTGATAAACAAAGTAAGAGCCTACGGAATATCAGACCAGCTGTGTGGCTGGATTGAAGAGTTTTTAGCAAACAGAACACAGCATGTTGTTCTCAATGGAGAGACATCTACAGACGTTAAAGTAACCTCTGGCGTGCCACAGGGGAGTGTTATGGGACCATTGCTTTTCACAATATATATAAATGACCTAGTAGATAGTGTCGGAAGTTCCATGCGGCTTTTCGCGGATGATGCTGTAGTATACAGAGAAGTTGCAGCATTAGAAAATTGTAGCGAAATGCAGGAAGATCTGCAGCGGATAGGCACTTGGTGCAGGGAGTGGCAACTGACCCTTAACATAGACAAATGTAATGTATTGCGAATACATAGAAAGAAGGATCCTTTATTGTATGATTATATGATAGCGGAACAAACACTGGTAGCAGTTACTTCTGTAAAATATCTGGGAGTATGCGTGCGGAACGATTTGAAGTGGAATGATCATATAAAATTAATTGTTGGTAAGGCGGGTACCAGGTTGAGATTCATTGGGAGAGTCCTTAGAAAATGTAGTCCATCAACAAAGGAGGTGGCTTACAAAACACTCGTTCGACCTATACTTGAGTATTGCTCATCAGTGTGGGATCCGTACCAGATCGGGTTGACGGAGGAGATAGAGAAGATCCAAAGAAGAGCGGCGCGTTTCGTCACAGGGTTATTTGGTAACCGTGATAGCGTTACGGAGATGTTTAACAAACTCAAGTGGCAGACCCTGCAAGAGAGGCGCTCTGCATCGCGGTGTAGCTTGCTCGCCAGGTTTCGAGAGGGTGCGTTTCTGGATGAGGTATCGAATATATTGCTTCCCCCTACTTATACCTCCCGAGGAGATCACGAATGTAAAATTAGAGAGATTAGAGCGCGCACAGAGGCTTTCAGACAGTCGTTCTTCCCGCGAACCATACGCGACTGGAACAGGAAAGGGAGATAATGACAGTGGCACGTAAAGTGCCCTCCGCCACACACCGTTGGGTGGCTTGCGGAGTATAAATGTAAATGTAGATGTAGAAACAAGGGGCAAAGCATGTTAATTATTTGTTTCAAGGCAAATCAACATATGACAGCTAATTTATTAACAACACATAATGCACATATTCGCGATTCACAATTGGCAGTATTACATAAATGCTATCATACCTCTGACTGCAACAAAGAACAATGAATGTAATAAAAATCGTAAATGATGTTTCCTCAAACCCATGTTATAGGCTGACAGATCTTTATACTGCATTATTCGTAACACAAATATTCAAATACATGTCCTCATCGTTGGGGGCATTGATGTAAGCGCCTCTCGGTATTAGCCTGCGCACCTCGTAAGCTTTCTGCAGATACTGAAGCGCAAGCATGACGTATTCGTTCTTTTGACGCATCTGGATTTCCCGCTTCCGTTTCGTAAACCCTGTCTTTGATATAACCTCATAAGAAAAAGTACAAGGGCATTAAATCAGGCCATCTCACTGGCCATAGAATGCAACCACCAAGAATTATCCACCGTTCGGAGTACACATTGTTGAGATATTCCCTAACCTCTCTACAATAATGGGAAGGTGCACAATCTTACTGAAACCAGTGCCTCACAGCTAACTGAAGTGGGATGTCTTCTAGGAGATGGCCATGACTCAGCTTATTCTGTAAGAATTTCAAATACAGCCAACCAGTTAGTCTGGAAGTCAAACAAACTGTCCACTGACGTGGTCTACTAGAATGCCACACCATCCCTGTGCACTTGCATGTAATGTGGTTGTAACCAGTGAGGATTTCCAGGAGCCCAGTAATGTAAATTGTGTCTATTGACAGTTGCGTCACTGGCGAAATAGCATTCATCTCCCCATAAAATATGCCTGATAAAATCCAGATATATGGCTACTTTATTTACGAGACATCTGCAGAACGTCAGACGATTTTGGAATTGGTTCCATATAGCTGTTGGTGCAGGTGCAGCTTAAAGGAATGCCATTTTCACTTCTGCAGAATCCTTTGTACCGAAGACCTCGATATCCCCAGGTCCTTTGCAGCTCTTCTTTGTCCTAAATGCGATGAGAAATAGGTACTACTGGATGATATCTAATGGATTTCATAATATTAATAATAATGAATAATAGTATTATTATTATTATAGGTACAGACAATACTGCAATCTAAATGCAATAACATGATAACACTTTCGTTTATACTGAACTGCACGTACGCGCTATTTTCATTTAAACTCTGCTTACCATGCGTCGGATGTGCCCCAAAATAATCGATAATGTTCCGCCCAATATAGTGTGCGCCACGGATTGGTGTTTCCACGACACGCTGTACCTGGAAACCACCCTCTGTTCTACGAGGTGCATTCAAGTTCTAAGGCCTCCGATTTTTTTTCTAATTAACTACTCACCCGAAATCGATGAAACTGGCGTTACTTCTCGACGTAATCGTCCTGCAGACGTACACATTTTTCACAACGCTGACGCCATGATTCCATGGCAGCGGCGAAGGCTTCTTTAGGAGTCTGTTTTGACCACTGGAAAATCGCTGAGGCAATAGCAGCACCGCTGGTGAATGTGCGGCCACGGAGAGTGTCTTTCATTGTTGGAAAAAGCCAAAAGTCACTAGGACCCAGGTCAGGTGAGTAGGGAGCATGAGTAATCACTTCAAAGTTGTTATCACGAAGAAACTGTTGCGTAACGTTAGCTCGATGTGCGGGTGCGTTGTCTTGGTGAAACAGCACACGCGCAGCCCTTCCCGGACGTTTTTGTTGCAGTGCAGGAAGGAATTTGTTCTTCAAAACATTTTCATAGGATGCAACTGTTACCGTAGTGCCCTTTGGAACGCAATGGGTAAGGATTACGCCCTCGCTGTCCCAGAACATGGACATCATCATTTTTTCAGCACTAGCGGTTACCCGAAATTTTTTTGGTGGCGGTGAATCTGTGTGCTTCCATTGAGCTGACTGGTGCTTTGTTTCTGCATTGAAAAATGGCATCCACGTCTCATCCATTGTCACAACCGACGAAAAGAAAGTCCCATTCATGCTGTCGTTACGCGTCAACATTGCTTGGCAACATGCCACACGTGCAGCCATGTGGTCATCCGTCAGCATTCGTGGCACCCACCTGGATGACACTTTTCGCATTTTCAGCTCGTCATGCAGGATTGTGTGCACAGAACCCACAGAAATGCCAACTCTGGAGGCGATCTGTTCAACAGTCATTCGGCGATCCCCCAAAACAATTCTCTCCACTTTCTCGATCATGTCGTCAGATCGGCTTGTGCGAGCCCGAGGTTGTTTCGGTTTGTTGTCACACGATGTTCTGCCTTCATTAAACTGTCGCACCCACGAACGCACTTTCGACACATCCATAACTCCATCACCACATGTCTCCTTCAACTGTCGATGAATTTCAATTGGTTTCACACAACACAAATTCAGAAAACGAATGATTGCACGCTGTTCAAGTAAGGAAAACGTCGCCATTTTAAGTATTTAAAACAGTTCTCATTCTAGCCGCTGGCGGTAAAATTCCATCTGCCGTACGGTGCTGCCATCTCTGGGACGTATTGACAATGAACGCGGCCTCGTTTTCAAACAATGCACATGTTTCTATCTCTTTCCAGTCCGGAGAAAAAAAATCGGAGGCCTTAGAACTTGAATGCACCTCGTACAACGCATCTCTGCTCGTCTAAATACATCCGCAGAAGGTAGACGTCGAGCTGGAAAACGTTGTGAATACAGCCTTCGGGCCTCAGCTGCATTGCAGTACGTATTATTGGTGTAGTCTTCGCTGGATTACATTGCAGTGGTTACCTGTTTGACTGTAAGCCCTGATTCAAACTACAAACAGACGGCCCCTCGACCTTACCAGAGCGGTACAAGGAGGAAAACGCACGCATGTGGCGGCACAGCTCGGTGGAGGTTCGCTTGTGCGAGCGCTTCCTCTGTGGACAGCAGTGACGAGGTAACACTTCTTGCATTAACGTATGCAGGAAACATAAAACTACAGATGACGGCTTGCGTGGGCCACCGATGGCATCCTGTCATTCTTCTTTAGTCCATGATACGCACTGACATTTGCTGTTATATCGAGAGTGTCTAAAGTGCTATTAAAACTACTTTGTACTAGACAACTAGCCGAGCACGTGGCCTTGAGAGAGTGTGGGACAATCCCACGCTGAAATTCAGCACCCTCAACCTGCATAGTTGGCGCTACTTATTTCTTGGCGCTCAACAGCTGCTAACACTTGACCTTGTGTGCGCAGAGTCGTGTGAAATGAGTTATCTTAGCGTGTGCTTTTCATCTGTTTCCACTGCGTGTATGTGACAAATTGCTCCAGTGGCTTGGCTGCACAAGAATGTCCGAAAATAAAAAGCAGGGTTGTCTTAGAATCCACAGCCGGCCGAAGTAGCCGCGCGGTTCTGGCGCTGCAGTCTGGAACCGCGAGACCGCTACGGTCGCAGGTTCGAATCCTGCCTCGGGCATGGATGTGTGTGATGTCCTTAGGTTAGTTTGGTTTAACTAGTTCTAAGTTCTAGGGGACTAATGACCTCAACAGTTGAGTCCCATAATGCTCAGAGCCATTTGAACAATCTTAGAATCCACAGTCAGAAATCATCTTGAAGAAAGTCGAACAAGGAATATCACTGCGAGGACAATCGCATGAATATGTCTGCAGTGTAGGACAATATTTTGAGACAGAAAGGGAGAATGGTGGGCCCCTTATTTCCATTAACAAGGTAGTCGTCATTAAGAGTAAGCAGAACAACCGTTATAAATGTAGGCAAGGAACAAAATGAAAAACTGAATACACATTCCGGACCGTCAAATCTTCATTCAGAATTGCCAAGTTTGGGAACATGGGTAAAAAACGATGCATCGGGAAACGTGTGACAAATCTTGATTCTTTCAAACAGGATGTGATTCGCAGACATTTGTATGTATATTATCGTCGTAGAGGGCATCCGACGTTAGGAAAACTGCATTTCGCTTAAAAGAAGCTGGTGTTTTTGTTGGCAGTAAGTCATCTCTTCCTCATTTGGTCGCAAGGTATTCTTGGAACAAGCTATTACCGTATGGCGATGCCGATTTTTGCGGCAGGTACAGGACATTGATTTCGACGATTGAGTGTGGCTAGATGAAACGTGGTGAATTTTGGTCATATGCTGAAGACAGGTTGGTCTGATGGATCACAAGAAGGAATGGAAGTACCTGTTGGCATAGGAAGCAGAATTATTGTTGTTCATTCAGGTACAACCCATGGGTTTGTTCCTCGTTGTTTACACGTCTCCAGGTGAAAGAAAACCTGGGATTATCATGAGGAATGAACCATACCACCTTTTTACAATCGTCTGAAAATTCGGTGTTACCGAATTTGGAGAAACTATTGTACTTTATTATTAACAATGCGCCATATCTCATTGTCGTAAAGGGCAAAGCCTCAACGACATCTTCTAGGAAAGAAGAAGTCACACAGTGGTTACGACGTAATAATGTGAAATTTGACGACGGAATAAACTAAGTGGAGCTACTAGAAAGTGTGTCTCGACGTAAGCCACGACACCCGACACACGTTGTAAGCCACATTGCCAACGGTCATGGACATTCTGTAATTAGATTACCGCCCTATCATGGTCATAGAGCTCATATGGGTCCAGATCAATGGATTCGTGGCACAGAAAAGAAGAAATTCACGCTTTCAGAAGTGGAAAGACTTCACGTGAATCTGTATCTGAAGTAACTGTGGAAAACTGGAGTAATATTGTAACAATACAAGAAGTGTTACTCAGGAAGCATAGAAGAACGAATGCATATTGGAAGACAGTGTTTCAGAATTAATTATTACCATCTAGGAGTCATCTGAAAGTTTCAGCGACATATGTATATTTTCCAGCAGCCGGACACAGAACACGGCAAGTGATGGTAAGTTGCAACAAAATTTGTACCTTTTGGTGGTGGTGGTTTCGCTGTGCCGGTATTTTGAGATTTACGATTTGTTCCGAAATTCGTGGCGCAAGACGAAAATGTAGCAGTAACTCTCTATAAGCGGCGGTATATGTGCTGTTTTCCCCACCCCGCGTAAGTTATATCAGCACTTCAACGGTACTGTGCTGTCGGAAGCCTGCAGACGAGGGCAGCTGGCAACCTTGATCAGTCGCTCAGCGAACTGTCAAGTACAAATTAGTTTTGATCACATAATAGTTCCCCGAAACGTCTCCATACACTTCAGAGCAACAAAGTGTTCAGAATCAGGTAATACTCTTATATTGCCAGACCGCGTCCTCCATTCATGAATGTAATGATAATCTTCTTCCAGTTTTTCTTCTTCTTCACCGCTCTATGCATTCATAAATACATTGTTTTTAATGAATAGTTGTTCCACTCTCCGTGGCGGTTGAGAAATGGGTCTGATAGGAAGTTTAAGTGCAAGGTTCTTGAATTTCCTCTTCAAATACGCTGCAGCTTCGTTTGTTTTAAAAGAGCAACAGTATGCACATTTCCTTCCTAGCTCAGGCCCAATTCATTTTTAGGTTCAGCATCACGCGATTTACTAACGATTTATGGTCCAAAAAATGGCCGTTTCCCTTTGAAACGTATGGAAATTTAAAATCAAAATTCATTCACCGTCCTATTGTTTCCAGGGAGCGAGCACAGCCTGCATGGTTGACAGGTAGTCCACTGATTCTGGCTACCGTGACAGATGGTGTCAAAAAAAAAAAAAAACGCTGGCAGAAAAATGACGGTTGGTGACATTGTTCCGTTATATTAGCAGGGACTTTATACTCATATACTGAATCACGCTCCTTATCTCCACACACCTGAGAACACTATCCCAATCGTAAGGAATATACGTTGGGTATGTATATACCAGTAACATAGTATAGGACATTGTCAAATAATTTTTATATCTCAAAAATACATGAAACAATTTCTGTGGTATTATTGCACAGTGTAAGTCAGCAGAGATCAACCACCAGACAGAATAAAATGACATGTTGCTCATTGTTATTCCATGCGCCCCCTCCAAAAATGGTGTATAAACAAATTTGGAAATTTCTGGTAAGATCCTATGGGACCAAACTATTGACGTCATAGGTCCCTAAGCTTACACACTACTTAATCTAGCTTAAACTAACTTACGCTAAGTACAACACACACACCCATGCCCGAGGGTGGACTCGGACCTTCGACGCACGCAGCCGCGCGAACCGTGCGTGAAAAGGCACCAGACCTCGCGGCTGTGTGTAAACAAATACCGGTACATATATTTTACATTTATGATTTTTTAAACAATTGTCACCAAATATGTATTACGTTAAAAACAATGCAAGCAGTTCAAAAATAGTTATTCCTTACATTCGCCACCATCAGTAACTTTTCTATACAGGGTGTTACAAAAAGGTACGGCCAAACTTCAGGAAACATTCCTCACACACAAATAAAGAAAAGATGTTATGTGCACATGTGTCCGGAAACGCTTAATTTTCATGTCAGAGCTTATTTTAGTTTTGTCAGTATGTACTGTACTTCCTCGTTTCACCGCCAGTTGGCCCAATTGAAGGAAGGTAATGTTGACTTCGGTGCTTGTGTTGGCATGCGACTCATTGCTCTACAGTACTAGCATCAAGCACGTAAGTACGTAGCATCAACAGGTTAGTGTTCATCGCGAACGTGGTTTTGCAGTCAGTGCAATGTTTACAAATGCGGAGTTGGCAGATGCCCAATTGATGTATGGATTAGCACGGGGCAAAAGCCGTGGCGCGGTACGTTTGTATCGAGACAGATTTCCAGAACGAAGGTGTCCCGACAGGAAGACGTTCGAAGCAATTGATCGGCGTCTTAGGGAGCACGGAACATTCCAGCCTATGACTCGCGACTGGGGAAGACCTAGAACGACGAGGACACCTGCAATGGACGAGGCAATTCTTCGTGCAGTTGACGATAACCCTAATGTCAGCGTCAGAGAAGTTGCTGCTGTGCAAGGTAACGTTGACCACGTCACTGTATGGAGAGTGCTATGGGAGAACCAGTTGTTTCCGTACCATGTACAGCGTGTGCAGGCACTATCAGCAGCTGATTGGCCTCCACGGGTACACTTCTGCGAATGGTTCATCCAGCAATGTGTCAATCCTCATTTCAGTGCAAATGTTCTCTTTACGGATAAGGCTTCATTCCAACGTGATCAAATTGTAAACTTTCACAATCAACATGTGCGGGCTGACGTGAATCCGCACGCAATTGTACAATCACGTCATCAACACAGATTTTCTGTGAACGTTTGGGCAGGCATTGTTGGTGATGTCTTGATTGGGCCCCATATTCTTCCACCTACGCTCAATGGAGCACGTTATCATGATTTCATACGGGATACTCTACCTGTGCTGCTAGAACATGTGCCTTTACAAGTAGGACACAACATGTGGTTCATGCACGATGGAGCTCCTGCACATTTCAGTCGAAGTGATCATACGCTTCTCAACAACAGATTCGGTGACCGATGGATTGGTAGAGGCGGACCAATTCCATGGCCTCCACGCTCTCCTGACCTCAACCCTCTTGGCTTTCATTTATGAGGGCATTTGAAAGCTCTTGTCTACGCAACCCCGGTACCAAATGTAGAGACTCTTCGTGCTCGTATTGTGGACGGCTGTGATACAATACGTCATTCTCCAGGTCTGCATCAGCGCATCAGGGATTCCATGCGACGGAGGGTGGATGCATGTATCCTCGCTAACGGAGGACATTTTGAACATTTCCTGTAACAAAGTGTTTGAAGTCACGCTGGTACGTTCTGTTGCTGTGTGTTTCCATTCCATGATTAATGTGATTTGAAGAGAAGTAATAAAATGAGCTGTAACATGGAAAGGAAGCATTTCCTGACACATGTCCACATAACATATTTTCTTTCTTTGTGTGTGAGGAATGTTTCCTGAAAGTTTGGCCGTACCTTTTTGTAACACCCTGTATACATCAAAACAAGGCACTGCATCATTCAGCATAGAGGTAAGAAATGAAGGAAGAAAGGAAGGAACTCGAATGCACTTGCTATCACCCTAACATATTTTCTTTTCCTCCATAACAAGATTTGTGCAGTAATGCTTTTCTTGTAGCTTCTGCCATCGGAGTTTATGCAATTTTAGCAACCCCATGAAGATCACATGATCAGTAGTATCTGGTAGCTGAACTCTGCGGATGGGAGACAGCACAAAATTCATTCATTCCTAAAGATAGCAGTACAATACAGAACCTCTATACAAACAAACTTTTAGCGCTATTCTCTCTCTCTCTCAGTCCCTCTCTCTGTCCCTCTCTCTCTCTCTCTGTCTCTCTCTCATTCTCGCTCCCTCTCTCTCCTCCCCTCTCTACGTCATACTGTATGCAGCTATATAACTACCATAATTGTTACCTATTCACAATAACAGGCAATAGCAGGTAGTGCTGGCAAACACTTCTACACCAATATACACTCCTGGAAATTGAAATAAGAACACCGTGAATTCATTGTCCCAGGAAGGGGAAACTTTATTGACACATTCCTGGGGTCAGATACATCACATGATCACACTGACAGAACCACAGGCACATAGACACAGGCAACAGAGCATGCACAATGTCGGCACTAGTACAGTGTATATCCACCTTTCGCAGCAATGCAGGCTGCTATTCTCCCATGGAGACGATCGTAGAGATGCTGGATGTAGTCCTGTGGAACGGCTTGCCATGCCATTTCCACCTGGCGCCTCAGTTGGACCAGCATTCGTGCTGGACGTGCAGACCGCGTGAGACGACGCTTCATCCAGTCCCAAACATGCTCAATGGGGGACAGATCCGGAGATCTTGCTGGCCAGGGTAGTTGACTTACACCTTCTAGAGCACGTTGGGTGGCACGGGATACATGCGGACGTGCATTGTCCTGTTGGAACAGCAAGTTCCCTTGCCGGTCTAGGAATGGTAGAACGATGGGTTCGATGACGGTTTGGATGTACCGTGCACTATTCAGTGTCCCCTCGACGATCACCAGTGGTGTACGGCCAGTGTAGGAGATCGCTCCCCACACCATGATGCCGGGTGTTGGCCCTGTGTGCCTCGGTCGTATGCAATCCTGATTGTGGCGCTCACCTGCACGGCGCCAAACACGCATACGACCATCATTGGCACCAAGGCAGAAGCGACTCTCATCGCTGAAGACGACACGTCTCCATTCGTCCCTCCATTCACGCCTGTCGCGACACCACTGGAGGCGGGCTGCACGATGTTGGGTCGTGAGCGGAAGACGGCCTAACGGTGTGCGGGACCGTAGCCCAGCTTCATGGAGACGGGTGCGAATGGTCCTCGCCGATACCCCAGGAGCAACAGTGTCCCTAATTTGCTAGGAAGTGGCGGTGCGGTCCCCTACGGCACTGCGTAGGATCCTACGGTCTTGGCGTGCATCCGTGCGTCGCTGCGGTCCGGTCCCAGGTCGACGGGCACGTGCACCTTCCGCCAGTGAGACCTCACGCCCCACGTGTTGAGCAATTCGGCGGTACGTCCACACGGCCTCCCGCATGCCCACTATACGCCCTCGCTCAAAGTCCGTCAACTGCACATACGGTTCACGTCCACGCTGTCGCGGCATGCTACCAGTGTTAAAGACTGCGATGGAGCTCCGTATGCCACGGCAAACTGGCTGACACTGACGGCGGCGGTGCACAAATGCTGCGCAGCTAGCGCCATTCGACGGCCAACACCGCGGTTCCTGGTGTGTCCGCTGTGCCGTGCGTGTGATCATTGCTTGTACAGCCCTCTCGCAGTGTCCGGAGCAAGTATGGTGGGTCTGACACACCGGTGTCAATGTGTTCTTTTTTCCATTTCCAGGAGTGTATTTAAGGTGTGATGTATCCTGCCACAGATCCGAATTCACATCCATGATGATGCCGGCCGCGGTGGCCGTGCGGTTCTAGGCGCTTCAGTCCGGAACCGCGGGACTGCTACGGTCGCAGGTTCTAATCCTGCCTCGGGCATGGATGTATGTGATGTCCTTAGGTTAGTTAGGTTCAAGTAGTTCTAAGTTCTAGGGGACTGATGACCTGAGATGTTAAGTCCCATAGTGCTCAGAGCCATTTGAACCATTTTAATCCATGCTGATGACATGGTGGCTGGTCAAAGACGTCGGCTGCCAGAACAACAATAACTGTGTCTACAGCTTCACAAAACACATTGTATTGTATTTCAAGGCATCCATTCCTTTATGCTTTGGGGTTAATTAGCCCCATTGTGACCACTTTCAAGATCTTTCAACAACGTCTGCGACACCATCAGTACACATCGGACAAGACCTTGCCTCCAGAATTGACTTGCATGTGGAACACACTATACAGCGAGATTCGAATGATAGTCAATATTTGTGTTGATTGTAGAGTCATTACAGAAGGAACACCTGTCAGCACCCACAGTGTGGATTCTGTGACACTTCAGAGAAGGCCTAGGTCTGTTGTATGTACGCACGAGCAACTAATCAGCATTTGGGAAGTTTGTCATATGTTGAAAACACGGAATAGTGACCAACTACAACGTCGAAGGATCGCATATACTGTACAGATCCAAGATCAATATAACAGATGGAAATGATGTTCGAGGGACCAGATAATTTATCAGTGGGAATTTTATGCAGACGGTAGGGCCTATATCATATAAGTAGCACGGTCTACCCTATTTAAGTGGCATGGATGGCGTGCCACTTGTACTCGCAGGAGTAGCCTCCCTTGCTCTCACAGAAAAATTGTCTAGTTCCTCGAACACTGTTTTCACTTGTTACATGCAGCTTGGAGAGACGCAGTGGGGAAGGGGGTGAGTGGTGGTGACATTGACCTTGACTGTGAACTTGGGTTTGGCGGCCATCTCGGATAGATTTGTCAGCAGTGTGGGAATGGGGACTGGGATGGAGGCTAGCTGAAACTGGTAAATCTGGCAATAGCCTAATGTATAGCACACCAAGACTAGCTCGACCACACATCTTCATCTACCTCTAGATATACATACGTCCGTATTCTGCAAACCACTGCAAAGTGCATGGCAGGGGGGTATGTCTCAGTGTACCAGTTATTTGGGATTTTTCCCTTTTCATTTACGTATAGAGTGTGGGAAGAATGACTTTCTGACTGTCTCTGCATGTGCCGTAATTAATCTAATCTTGTCTTCACGATCACTATGGAAGCAAAACCTAAGGGGCTGTAGAATATACCCAGAGTCATCATTTAAAGCTCCTTCTTGAAATCTTGTAAGTAGTCTTTCTTGGGATAATTTACGTCTGTCTTGAAGAGTCTGCTATTTCAGTTGTTTCAGTATCTCTGTAACATTCTCCCATGAATAAAAACAAACCTGTGATCAATCGATCTGCCCTTCTCTACAGACGTTCTAAGTCCCCTGTTAGTCCTATTTGGTACGGGTTACACACACACACACTTCACCAATATTCTACGATGGGTCACGTGAGTGATATGTAAGCAGTCTCCTTTGTAGGCTGATCACATCTCCCTAGTATTCTACCAATGAAATGATCGTATGGCATTCTTTGGCCGGGATATCCCCTTTCTGGGTTCGGCCGCCTAGTGCAAGTCTTTTTAGTTGACGCCACTTCGGCGACTTGCGTGTCAATGATGATGAAGTGAAGATGAAGGGCAAACACCCAGTCCCCTGCCGGGAATCGAACCCGGGCTCCCTTGCGTGGTAGGCGGTATCGCTACCGCTGCGCTATGGAATCGGACATTTTACCAATAAATCGATGTCTGCCAGCAGCTGCAACCACCACTAAGCCTAGGCGATTGTTCCATTTCATGTATCTAGAAACTGTTACAGCAAGGTATCTGACCGATTCCAACTGTGACTCACTGATATCATAGTCATAGTAAATCACTTTTTTTTTTTTCATTTCATGAAGTGCACAGTTCTGTACGAGGAACGGTTACAGCAAGTTGCGAATCTTGGCACAACTTTGAAATCTTATCAAGATATGACTGTACAATTGTGTAGCTTCCTTCAGACTGTACTTCATTATAGATATCTCCACCACCTGCGAAATGTCTGAGTTTATTCGTAATATTGTACATAAGGATCTTAATATACAACATGAACAGCATGGGATTCATCACGCTTCTCTGGGCATACCTGAAGTTACTTCTAGATTTGTGGATGACTCCCCATGCAAGATAACTTGCTGCGTCTTCCATACCAAGAAATCCTCAGTCAAGTCATAAATTTTGCTTGATACCCCATGCGATAGTGCTTTTGACAATAAGTATACGTGTGATACTGGGGCAAATACTTCTCGGAAATACTGTAACACTGTATGAATCTGACTGCCTTGATCCATGGTTTTGAGTTATCTCGTAATATTCCAACACATAATTGTGTTCTAAGATTCTACAGCAAGTGGTGGTCAAGGAGGATGGACGGTAGTTTTGTAAATCACCTCTGCCATCCTTCTCGTAGACAGGTGTGACCTGTGCTTTCTTCTAACTACTGGACACGGTTTGTTATTCGAGGTATCTACGACTGATTATGGTTAACAGAGGCGCTACCACAGCCGCAAGTTGACTATCGAATCAAGTATGGATTTCTTTGAGTCCAAGGGCTTTGTTCAGTTTCACCGATTTCAGCTGTTACTCAACGCCACTGACTCAAATATCTATTTCACACATCTTTTCAGTGCGAGAATTAAATTTAGGCAATACTCCTGGATTTTTCTTTTGTAGAGGAACATTTTACATCAAACTTTTGCTTTGCTGCTATTAACTTCCGTTCCTGCGTCATCTGTGAGTGACTGGACAGTACACTGGTGCCAATAGCAGCCTTTACACATGACTAGAATGTCTTTGGATTTTGTGTAAGACGGTTTTCTACTACGGTCGTCATTGATGGGTTCTTATATTACTCTCTTAACAGCCAAGTGCGTCTCTTTCAGCATGTCTGTATCGATAGCCCTATGCTGTACTCTTTATTTCTTTAGAAGTTTCTTAACAGTGACCATATACCAATGAGCATTCCTTCGATTCTGAACCATTCAACTGGATGAATGTCTATCCAGAGCATGGTCTTAAACTTGACCCATAGTTCCTCTCCGTGCTCCTGTCCTGAGATAAAAGCTTCGAATTCGTAATTGAGATATAACTCAACTCTTTCTTTGTCTAGTTTTCTGAACAGGTATATCTTTCTATTGATTTTAGTTGCTTTTTGTATTTTTTATTAATCATCTTTAACTAGTTGGTCAACAATACTTGCTTACTCACACAGAAAAGATCCACGCATCAAATAATAGGAACATCATATACTTCCCCCACGTACATTAATCGTGCTCATAAAGGTTTTATATACTAATTTGTGCATGCGTAATTTCCTGGAAATGGAGGCCGTGCGTAAAGAGAATTTCTTCCAGCCTATGGTGGAAGTCTTTGCGCTTTTTAGCGGACAACAGGCAGCTGGGGTTCATGTGTGTTTGACTGAGTAGTGCTTAGAAAAAATTCATAGATGATCACAAAGAAAAGTCGTATGGAATGCCGCTTCCAAAGACAATTTGGATACAATTTTTAGATATAATGCCCTGAGCGTAAGTAGTAGATAAAAAGTCTGTAGGAATAAGATAACTTGCGTTTAGAAGTAGGAAAACAGAGGAGCACATCCAGAAATTTATAAAAAGTTTATGTGAAAACTGTGGGCGTATTATTCTTGCTATGGAAACTTATAGCACAACAACTGAGGAACTTAACAACTGAACCAAAGAAATGACTGGGTATATGTAGCTCCTCAACAAACTGCTAGAAGTAGAAATGAAGAGCCTTGATGATGAAAAAAACACTAAATTGGAAAACACCATCTCCATTCTAGTGGATTCTGGCGCCTATAAAATTCCTAAATTTGCCGAGTCCGAGTATGTTACGCTAAATATAATCGTTCATGATTAAAGTTGTGTAAACAACTTTTTTATATAAAATGAAATACAAATGACCCATTGAAAGCTAATTAACCTTCACATAAAGACGAAGAACCTCCCTTAAGTATTTCTCAATGTCAGGATTAATACGTGAAATGATTTGCTTTGAAATGCGAAATAACCTGGTATAAAAGTTGCCTGGTATTAGCTAACGAAATTATTGTCAACTTCATCGCTGCAGTTTCCCAAGCAGTAAATCTAAAATCTAGCATTGACTTCCTTCTGAAATTTGCAAATAAAATGTTCTCGTCGCTTTGCATTTCTCGTACCTCTGTTATTGAGATACTTCTTTACTTATCCTCACCTTTGTGTTTTATTTTTCTGTCGTCTTTTCATCACAATAAACGCATCACAATCTCCAAAGCAAAGAAGGGGATCCATAGCAGAACGCTTGCGCAAAGAGGCACCGTGTGGATTTGTCTCCAGTATAACTATTATAAACATAACACAGAAACAGGACTTGTACACACCCAAGAAGTGAAAACTGGATGCACAGCTAGTGTTCAATAATCTAACAAGTACTTGCTGTGGAACATCCGTTGCTGCTGTAATGAATCATATATCTTGAGACATAAATACGATAATAAGCTAATTGTCAGTTCTTGTGTTGACAACATTATCAAATCTTGTATTTTAGTGTACATAACTTCAAACTTATGGTCCACATAAGAACCACCACAAGTCTTTAGCATCTGCTACCTTTCCTGGTCATAATTTTTGCGCGTTTCATTTTTTGAAAGGATCGTACTTCCACTCAAAATCATTTTAATTGAATCAACTGTGGCTTCTTGGTCAAACATTGTAAATTAACTAAACAAACAATCTTTTTTGCCTTGTTTCACAAATTTCATTGTTGTTACTATGCATCCTAGGTTGGCTTATAACACGAAACCTGGGTTGTGCAGTAACAATAACAAAATTTGTTAAACAAGGCAACAAAACAGTGTTTAGTAATCGTACTTCCATTGTAGCTGCTCTGTCGATCTATGTGAAGTTGTTTGTGAA
Source organism: Schistocerca cancellata (assembly GCF_023864275.1). Lineage (NCBI taxonomy): Eukaryota > Metazoa > Arthropoda > Insecta > Orthoptera > Acrididae > Schistocerca > Schistocerca cancellata. The sequence continues at coordinate 216,967,588 of NC_064631.1, forward strand.
CTGAAACTGTTGCATATTTTTTCCCGCGTGTTTTATTCTGAAACTTAGGAAGATCACTTACTGATCAAACAACAATTACTTGATCTTTTCAGTAATTTCAAGGTAGATCTATATTTTACATACGAGTACCTTATAAGTTTTGCATTAATCTTTTCCTTGTATGAGCCCGCATCAGTTTTCGTGCTTTCTGCCACGCTCTTCTCATGTACATCATCGGTCAGCCTCTGAATGTCCTCAAGCGTATAGATTTGCCATCTGAAATGCTCATCGCCAATACACGCTGAAGTCTTTCGTCTGTGGCGGGATCGAAAAGAGCGGCCGATTGCAGTCGACCTTGCTGCCGAGGTTTCCAGGGATATACTGCTTCTGCGATATACCGCTCGCGTTGGAAAAGGGGGCGGAGGGGATAATAAGCAGACAGTGCATTGTTGTAGCATTATATTGCTTGTGTAATTGTTATCAGTTTGTGATTTATGTAGGTATTGGATCTTATGGCATAATGTCTGATGTCTCGGCAGATTTGGGTGACGATTGTGTGTCAACTGCTTCGACTGTACTGTTTCACAAGAAAACAGATGCCAAAAAAAGGGACTCTCCTAATTGCAACCCGTGAGTTTAACAATTAGCTATAACTTTTAATCGTTGTGAATGATTGATTACATTGTGAAACATGTATTTATTTTTCATTAGGCTCAGTTTGCTCTCATATTCGACGCCAGATACAGCGGAAAATAGTTTACTAGATAAGGAAGATAACTGTGGTGCCTCTGAATTCTATGTAACAGAAAAAGATGTTTCAACGGATAATGAAAGTGAAGAGGTATCGTAAATAGTTTTCCTGCTTTTGTAAGAAACCACAGAAGTTTCTCTTATAAGTAAGTAGAAAATAAAACAATAGAACCATTAGTTATTCTGAAAGCTTCACCCGGACATGGAAAAGAGATTTGCTGGTAATGTGGCTGTCTGCTAGTCACATCTAGTTTACAAACCATTCCAAGAAAGAAGCGTTTTTTGATTATCAGTATACTTGATTTGGCCACCTTCGCATTATATCTTTCTTGAAAAGGCGTCGCTTTGGTACGATTTGTATAATAATTTTTTTGGAATGAGATTACGCTATAGAAACGTGCTACCGGTACCGAAAGAGTTTTTGTTGTGTATGAGGCTTTATTGTTGCAGTTTACTGATATTGTATCTCGCTTGCCGCCTATTTTGGGTGCCACGAACTGGTTGTGCAAAAAAATTGTGAAACGCGGATGCCATATGATACTTATTTCACTTTTCAGGTAATTCTGTCGGTTTATTGGCGCAAAGGACTGCTTGGTGCTGCTTATTACACCATGGAAACTAGCCAGGTATTGATATGTTTTAGAACGGCAATTATATGATATACAACCCACATACGAAACTGAAATTGTACTTTTTTAAAAGTTGACTATTTCCTTGCATGCTGCTCTAGGTTCAAGGTGGCCTTCTGCCTATGGCGGCAGTCCGTGCAATTTTTACTTTAATTATTGATATTATACATTAACGCAAATGCAGTGTATAAAATGCAACAAAGGGGGATTCCATTGTCACGGGTGGGACAGTTGCACTACGTTTTTCAACAGTCAGATGCTGATATAACATTAAGTATCAATAGAAATAAAGTAAAGATTGACTGTTTGCCTTACAAATAATTGTTTTACCTTCCCTTTAAATCTGAATGTCAGAAGTTTACAACATATACTTAGAGGGCACTTTAAGTTTTAATAACTTTGTAGAACATTTTTGTTGCTTATAAATAATATAAATTTTGGTGTAGTATTAGTTTACAGTTCTGAGTACTTAATTATTTAACTTGAAGAATGTACCACTTCGAAAAAATATACACTTGACCTCTCACCCACTTTCGAAAATGTCTAAATTGCCGGGAAACTCAAAATTTAAGGTGTCCCTAACATGTTTGACATTTGGATTCAGGAGAATAGCAAGAACTTGTTTAAACACTATGTAGGATACAGCCTGCTTGTCAGCTTTAAATACCTTTGCTGAGTCCCCAACAGATCGCATACACACAATCTGTATTTCCCCATTGTCTTCTACACTTCTCTGTGCAATTACAGCATATTTGTATGTAGTGGATTTCTTTCTTGCAGTTTGGAACTCAACTAAAATAAATGTTCCTGGCATGATTTGTTCCACAGCTGGTTCTGAACCTGTAACTTCTTGGGAACTGGGTGTCAACAGGACATCAGGATATGATTCCTCATCACTCATCTCAGAAACTGTGTAGATTATTGAATATATGTTGGGTGAAAGTGGAAAAACCTCCACTTTCTCTAAATCTGACTTTAGGAAAGTTCTACGGCATACTGGGTTACAGGTATTGTAACCGTTGAAGTAATGCTTGCTGCAAATAACTTTTATTTTTTTAACAGCTTTCCAGCGTCCATCCAGAAGGTTTCTGTTTTCATCAATATGATCTTTTGTCAGAAGAAGAAAGTTTATTCCAGAAACAGATGATTTGGCACAGTCTAAAAATTCCTGTGCATTGCTGATGATGACTTTTCTTTGCTTAACTTTATTATTCCAAACAGTCCTTTTGTTACAGCTCCAATGCCATCCACTGCACCTTTCCCATGTGATGTTGCAAAGAAAAACCATTTTCCAGACACTCCTAAGTCTTGCATCATGTAGCAGAGGTTAGAAATGGAATTTGTTCTTAAATTGACCTGCGCAACCATCAGAAAAAATTCATATTGAGGTCAAATTGGGAAGCTCTTGTTTCAGCTCACTTATTATAATCTTCAAACATGCATAAACTGAGTACTTGTCATGGCACAGTTCATCGCTCACAATTGCAAATGACTGTAACCCTGTTTTCATCCAAACACAAATAGTGACCACTGTAATCTGTGTATCACTCCAGTGGGCACTTTGTATCTCATCTTGTGCCAGTGCTACATAGTTTTCTGCAAAATCTATTTGCAATATCACTTCATCATCACTAACTGATGCTCTCACAGTCTTGAAAGCTCCAGATTGCATCCTTTTGACAAAGAAGTGCTCCTTGAATGTTTTTAGTTGAGACTGAAGTTCAGAGAGAGCTTCACGAAATGTTCCACTGGTAGTAGTCAGTTTAGAGTGACACTCATGTTCAGTCCATTTTCTCCAAGATATTATGTCACACAAGTCAAACTTTCTATTTATCAATGTTTGCAAATTCATGATGCATTTCTTGCATTGACTTGTCATGCATATTTCACTTTCTACATCACAGCAAACAAGATTCATAAGGTCAGTGTGAGTAGCAGGGAAACTAGCTATTTCTTTGTGAATGGCTTCAATGATGAAGTTGAAGTTAGCATGATATCTGAACACACATACATTGTGATGCATTTGAGACGTTAGAACAACATTTTTAGGCCGCAACTCGTAGAATTTTGAAATCTTGATATCAATATCTGGATTGTGTTGCTTAAAAAGAAAAAATGCTTCCTTAACTGTCATATTCATGTGACGTTTCCACAAGCTAACTCTTTTCCCAGTTTCATGGTTCAAATGGCTCTTAGCACTATGGGACTTAACTACTGAGGTCATCAGTCCCCTAGAACTTAGAACTACTTAAACCTAACTAACCTAAGGACATCACACACATTCATGCCCGAGGCAGGATTCGAACCTGCGACCGTAGCGGTCACGCGGTTCCAAACTGACGCGCTTAGAACCGCACGGCCCCACCGGCCGGCTCCAGTTTCATGGTCTACAATAGACTTTACATCCTTTATACTAGGTGTCTGGTTGCTGATTTCATCATTTGTGAAAAATTTTTGTATTTTGAGCAGATTTTCACCTGTAAGTTTACGAGATGTTTCCTTCATTATTGGGAAAATCTGCTTTACTACCTTTTTAGGTAAGCTTTCACTTACAAGCTTTTTTATTACTGCTGATTTTTTTTGAGGGGCTTGAAGGAAGCACCTTCTTTACCCGAGAAACAGCTTTGCCAAGGGACTGAGGACATTTTTATGATCCTAACTGGGAAATACAGGTCTCAGACTGATCATCAATTAATATGGATTTTAGTTAAAGTCTGTACTTCCTTTTTCTTTCAGCTTCCTTCTTTCGATATTCCAATAAAGATTTTTCACTGGAGGATACCTTCATCTTCATATTTTCCCTTCTTCTTTTATCCCGCTCTCTTTCTTTTTCTTTATGGACATTGTACTTGCTGGTATCTTTCTTCAGTTTTTCTCGAAGTTTTCTCATACGCTCTGCTGACGTTGTTTTCCCCATTTTCTGAATAAACAGTAAGTTTTTATTTAGTGTAAACCATCAAAGCACTTGTTATATCAACCAATTTAACTTAAGAATAACAAGAAGTGTTAAATGGTTTAGATTTGAGTAACATCCAAAAAACTGTCACAGGTGGGACACAATTTCTTTTAACATTTATAAATGATCATTTACAACTTAGAAGGTGCCTTATGGTTCATTGGATGTATTTATTTGTTTTTCTTACTTCTAACCTAAAATATATAGAATTACTATAATTGCTGAGTTAGAAGGTAAACTTTTTCATGTTTTTTGTCATGGGTGGGACACTAAATACATAGTAACTTTTGTGAATTAGCTGCATACTTAATAACTTACCTTTCTTTAAAAACTGAAGTTTGTCAGAAAGATAAGATTCTGCTCTTGAAATTTAACAATTAAAACATCAACAATCGCTGCAACCCAAATTTAAACTGCTGCCAACACATAAAGCAAACCTTTTGTTTTCCATCCTCATCTGTAGAATCGCCAACTTTGTTTAACTATATTTCCTCAGCTAATTATGTAATTTTTATAATTTTTTCAGGACAGTAAAATTCAACTTTTGTAGATTCGAGAAACTATAACATTGTTAAGTTTGGCGTTTTTTTCAAAAAATAAGCCTCAGGCTCAGTTTGGCATGGAATGACCCCAAAGTTACTTTCAAAGCAAAATTTACTTCTAGTCAGAAAGTTAAAAGAAACTGTGTTAGTACAGCTGTTGGAAACTAGCTTCAAACTATTTAACCACCAAAAAGAAAATGACTGTGATCATTAGTTCTGTGTTGTATCTTACATGTATAAATTTTCAGTCTGCACCTCACACAGTAGTAAAGTTGAATCAGTGAAGTTCAGTTAATTAATTTTACAATCTATTTAATATAAATACTTAAGAAATTTTACCGAATCTGAAGAATAAACACCGGCGAGCATGTTTCTGGCAATTTGCCAGATGCCTGTTGATCTAAAACGACATTGTATCGGCTGGTGCAAGGACCTTCAGATAAACTTTGCCAAAGTTCTCTGCTAGAGACTGATGTACCAGTATGCGAATCATGACAAATGTAAATATCATTAATTTTTTAAGCATTTTATAGCTAATAGATTTTTTGGGCTACAATTATCAGCTGAAAGTTCATTTTTTATGATTTACATTTGCTGTGAAGATTATGCACTGCCTCAGCATTTTACTGTGGTCTTGTACATAGGTGCATGGCTATAGGTACAGGCATTACAAGTGGCCCTACATACATATGTTTACAATAATATGCAGTTTTGACTGTAAAAACAACATATTCTTGGAAAACCTAGATCTACAATATGTTAATAAAGAATACACTAAATTTTGCATTGTAAGGTACACATTCTAAAAACTGATAGTGCTTATGTCAGAAGAAGAATAAAATAAAAAAAAAAAAAAAAAAAAAAAAAACACACAGAACTAAAGACAGAAATTTTACTTTAGCAGGATGAAAACATGAAAAATCTTCCACTTACCTTAGTGGCTGCCAAATTACTTCCAATTGTGAACTGCTGTCCGGGTCATTCCATATCAAATCACCCAATAAAAAATAAATTTTACACCCACCTCCTTAGATTTTCATGAAATTTGGCTCAAATGGTTCTAATACCATCCTGACAACACCTGCAATTTTTTTTGTTGTATCTCTTACAGTTTTTTTTTAATAAATTTTTAAAGTTTTTATGTTTTGCGTTTTCTGAACCTTCGTAAATGGTCAGTTTAATTTGTATTCAAAACTTTAAATTTGCTTATCTTAAAAACTCTTTTAGATAACATGATGAATTTTTGCAGCAAGTTTATTTATTATACATATTTGAAGATAAAAATGATGCTATTAAAATATATTAATATTTTCTATGAAAAAAATATATATATGTATTTTTTTCTTTTTTTTTAACGGATGTTTTGTTTTATAAGAATTGCAATATCTCAAGTCTCAGACCTGATAGAATGCTCAAATTTGTTTTAATTTACTCTTAAACATATAGGCTACTTGATAAAACAAAAATAATGATGGCTTTTTAACATGTTTATTAATTATAGTAGATTACATTAGAATTATGTACAAAGATAGTTTACTTACAACACTTATGTATAACCCAACTGATTGCTTGAAACATTGAATTTTTTGAGTAATTTTGTCTTTTTAATAGACATTAATGCTGATTCAAACTGTTTTTCCACTTCATCCAAGAGCTTTCAGTTCTTTTGATACAGTCTTTTTTGAAGTAATACATTCTCCCAGTGCCGCTTGATTGAGGTGCGTCTACTACACAGACTATGTGCTCCAAAGGCACTATGCAGGAATCTTCTCTTTCAGGCCAATAAAATGATGCAGCGGGTCCTGAAGGATGTAGAAATAGAATTTCTGCATCTTCTTCATCATTGAATATTGTTTTTACCAGTCCAAAGTACCAGTTACCATCATAATTTGCAGCCACATAGCAATTTATGGATGGTTCAACACGAACCCAATCAGAAGAAGAATGGAAAGAAAATACTAAGGAGGGTTTTGCACTATCTGTAGTCCTTCTAATTTCAAGGTTGTTTGTTGGAAGTGGTTTGAAGTTATGAAAACTTCTAGTTCCAGGAATGGTTCGGGTTGCTGAAAAACGTTTTTCTAGTTTTAACCATAGCAAATCAGCTTCTTTTTTGTCAATAAAGTGAAAATGAATGTTTTCAATATTTTTTTCACAAAACTTATACACATCGATTGCTGTCATTATTTGTTCTTTGTCTGAAAGCTGTAGACTGGCTTTCCTTAAAATTCTTTTAATAGTTCCTCCTAGGCCATCACAAATTGACTTCCCATGACTTGTTGCAAAAAAAGAGTGTTGGGCCTTCAAATTAAAGTCTCTCAAGTGTTCAGTCAAATTTTTAAAACTGTTTCTGTTTTTGTACTGCCCAGCACAACCATCTGTAAAGTAGTGAACTGAGTCAATGTCAGTATGATGTAATGATAGCCACTTTGTAATTTCTTTTTGTACAAAGTTAACAAAACCAGTGTCATGTTCTTGGTCATCACTAATAAAACAGTGGTTGGAAACAAAAACATTGTTTTCCTCATTTCTTAGAAAAACTCCAACTGGGTGTAGAGTATAACCACCTCTATTCCAGTGGTAACTTTGGATCTCATTCTGTATAACAAAGGAATAATTTTCTCTGAAATCCATCACAATAATTGCTGTTTTGGGTGGTGGGTCTTCTTTCAATCTTTTAAACGCTGCTGATTGGGATTTTGCTATAAAAGAGTGTGGGGTGAGCTTTTCCAATGACCTAACCAATAAAGAAATGTAGTCTTCAACACTGATAGACTGTTTGATCATTTCTGCCCTGTCTGTGTTAACCCACTGACTGATTACAATTTCTTCTTCTATATCATAATCTTTACTTAGTTTTTCAGTTAAGCACTCTGTTAGCGCAGTATTTGCAGGACAGCTGTTGCAATGATGTAGCATGCAGTTTTGGTTTTCTGTGTTGCACACAAGCATCTTAATTAGGTCTTTATAAGATTCTTCAATTTTCACAGCATCCAGTAATAGTTTAACATTCTGGTGGATACTGCATACACATACAGTGTGTGTGCCTGCAGCACCAGCAAGGATACACCATTTAGGTCTCAAGAAACAAAATTTTGAAAATCCTACTTCTACCTCGGGATTCTCCCATTTGAAAGAATAATAGAGTTCTCTCAAGTTACACAAAATGAGTCTTTTTTGCATGTACACATTTTTTTGAACACTTACTTTGTCTTTTGTTCCAGTTAGCACTCTGGAACTTTCATCCTTTTCATAAAAATCTGTTACAAGTCTTACTGTATTTTCAGAAAGAGTTTTACCTTTTTTTGGACCAGGAGTTTCCAAAATACCCTTTTCAGATTTTAGTTTTCTAGCTTGTCGCACCATGTACTCACTTACATTAAATTCTTTCATCACTTTATTTCGAGTCCAAGAATCTGGAGCCAAGGTCAGAATCTGGATTTTTCTAGACTTCCCAACAGATGAAATCTTCTCTTTCATAAGAGAAATCATTACATCAAAATCCTTTGCTTTCTCAACCACACTTTTATCTTCTTCGTCATCATCAGAACTTGGTGCATCATATTTTAATGCTTTTGAAACCGCCTTTTTTGCAGTCTTTTCAATACTGCTAACCTTCCTTTTAAAATAAGACCCATAATTAAGAGCAATGTTTGTTTGTACGAGGGATTCATTTCTGGATTCCAATGATTCTAATTCAACCATGACTTCATCATCTGTTTCACTTTCATTGACTTCAACTCTTAATTTTTCCTCACAAAAGTTACGGCATGTTGAGCAAAGCTTTTGTCCAGGTTTTATGCTAATATTTTTTGTCAGTAATTGTTTAGAAAGATCCAAGCCTACACTTCTCAACGATTTTTTGATGGGCTTTTTGTGTTTTTTTAGTGAGTCTACACATGTTGTTTGATACTTTTCAAAAACATTTAAAAAGTAGTAGCTGTGGTGTGAACATATATTCTTAAATTCACACAGATTAATTCCAGATCGTAAGTGGATAAAATCTTTTTCTTCCTCACTCAATTCTGATATCGGTTGTAACTTTTTTGAGGGTGTGTAGGTTGTTTGGAAACAGTCAGATTTTTTAAATAACCCTACACTACAGGTTTGAATATCTGACATACTGATTTCACTTTTGGTCTGATTACTGTTCTGGTTACTTTTATAGGATATTGGAAAAGAATCTCTGTAAACTAAGCAACCGTACTTACTGAGAGTTCGAATAAACTTAATAAAATACTATCCAAGCACTATTTAACACTGTAATAATTTTTTACTTCAAAACACAGGAGTAACAATACAAAATCCAAGTGTACATTGTTACTCCAAGAAGACAAAAACTTATTTTCGGTGTCTAAGTCACTTGGCATTTTTTATTTTTAAAATATAATTAATATTATTTTAAAAATTAGATAACTATTAAACAGGTTAAAAAGCCAACATAATTTTTCTTTTATCTAATAGCCTATACAATTAAGAGTATTTTAAAACAAATTTGAGCTTTCTATCAGGTCTGAGACTCTAGATATTGCAGTTTTTGTAAAACTAAACATCCGTTAGCTAAAAAAATAAAATAAAAAACTTTTAAATTTTTTTTCATTTGGAAGAATTTAATATATCTTTATGGTAATTTTTTTTAACATTTAGATATAATATACAAACTTATTCCAAAATTTCATACTGATATCTTGAGTATTCTTTAATATACAAATTTTTTTAGTTGTGAGGACACGTTTAAGTTACAATTTCCGACTGCTGAAACAAAGCCAAATCTAAAAACTTTAAAAATTTATAAAAAAAAAACTATAAGAGATAGAGCAAAAAAAATTTTACAAGTGCTTTCAGGATGATAAAAGAAGTAATTGTACCAAGTTTCATCAAAATCTGACATGGTTGGTGTCAAGGCCTGGGTGACTTGACATGGAATGACCCGTCCAATTGTTTATAGAGCTGCCAGCCAACTGGTACCACAAAACTGAATGTCCATATTTTTTTTCCAAAATGTACGTTGCTCTAGGTAGAAGGTGGCCCTAAGTACTCTGGTCTCCCCTACATATTTTAATATTATTTTTCATATATTCTATTCTCTTATCATTCCCATAACAGATGCCCACTACAGTGATAGTAGTGACTGGGTAGCTTTGCAGACATTCTAACTGTCAGAGGAAAAATGAAATAGGGAATCGGAAGGTTAGGGTTCAATTCATGTTGGTTGTAGATCAGTCTGGGAAGAGTAGACTGTACCCAGTAAGACAGTGTTGTGAATGCTACTTCATACACCTAAAGTAAATATGAGTGATGACAGTGTCAGCTTGTTTCGAAAATTAGTGAGGGTGTTGTACCTGGAAATTTTTAGCCTTTGTTTTGAAATTATGTAATTTAGTTTTCCAGAACATCCAGAGAACCAAGACAAAATTAAGAACAACCCTGTGAAACGGAAACAGGCAAAAAAAAATCTGTTCATACACATGCAGAGCTATGTACTGAACTCGGTGGAGACATTTTTGAACATTTATTGTGAATGTATTGTGAAACTGTATGTACACTGTACAACTTTCTTAACACTGAACTTTGTTTTTTTGGGTTTGACATAAATTCATGTGTGCTATAGTATTAATAAAAGCAGATTGTCTGACACAATCTACAGTTTCAGTTAACATTATTACCATCATTTTTCCAAAATTAAATTCTCTACAACATCTGTTGAAAACTTAATGCAGTTGTCTGAAATTTAAAAAACTAACTGGGCCAAGTAGTTAATAAATTAAAAATTTTATGAAATTGCTTCTTTACTTCTCTGGATGTTCTGGAAAACTACTCCAGATACATGTCTGGGACATGTTTTATTAGATTCAACAGACCAATAACAACAAAGATAATAGAAATCGTGCTATACTTTAACCTCGTACAGTTCTGTGATTGCTTCATATTAGCAAAGTTCCTAAATTTCAGGTAAAATCTTTTATTAGCTGTAACTCCATAGCTAAACATTAGTGGACCTCTGTTCATACAAACTTTTTTCTTTAATTGTACTTGTAGGATAACATATTAAAATATTTGCATATCTTCGTGAATCACCCTGTGTAGCTGTACCATGACTGTAAACACTTTAGGATTAATGGTGACCACTCAACAAAAAGCAGGAGTGTTAAGTTGTTGGTAGACACACACAAAAGAAAGAAAACTTGCTGTTTTTTGGAGTTATCCATTGATGAGCTGGAGTAAAACACACACCCCTATGACCCTACACAGTGCTGGTAGACTTAACAGTCGTATTGTAACCTACCTGAACCTAACAAAATACCAGTAACTGAATACAAAACTGAAGGTCATGGTACAAATGTTGTCGCAAAGTTCTTGGAGAATGTAAATACGTTAGGGTTAAAGGAGACCACTCACCAAAAAGCAGGAGCATTGAATTGGCAATGTCCTTTGACTAGCTAGAGTATCACACACACACACACACACACACACACATACACTTGTGCGTGCATCTATGCCCCTACATGGTGCTGGGTAAACTTAACAGTGCCAATGCTATTTTGCAGCAGGTGGATTGGTTGTGGTGGGGTAGTGGTGGGTCTGTTGGACAGAGAGGGAGCGAATACGGAGGCAGGGAGAAGGAGTGGGATAGATGGCTAGTGGCTCAGAGGGAGATGGCTGGTTTGCTGGCTAGGAATGTGGGAGGGAGTGGTTGCAGGTACTAAATGGGCCGGCATGATTTTAGCAGCCTGTGGGAAGCGGCACATATTGAAAGCGACTTGTGGACATGAATTGGGAGGGTATGACAGGATGGAAGAAGGGAAAATGTTGGATGCAATGTGTGGGGACAGTGAGCGTAAGAATAACTCCCATCTGCATAGTTCAGAGAAGCTGATGGCGGAGGGAAGGATCCAGATGGCCTGGATTGTGAAGCAGCCATTAAAATTCAGTGTGTTGTGATGAGTCTCATGTTGTGCCATTGCATGGTTAACTTCGTTATTGGCAGCAGTTTGGCAATGGCCATTCATTCTGGTGAACAGATGGTTAATAATCATACTGACTTAAGAGCTGTTCATTGTTTGCAGCACTGTTGATATATAACATGGCTGCTTTCACAGATTGCGCAACCTCTGATGGGGTAGGATAAGCCTGTGATAAGATTGGAGTTGGTGGTGTTGGGTTGGTGGATTTGGCAGGTCTTAGTCATGCCCCTTGGGCAAAGGGGATGGAGTGGCATTGGTATGGACGAGGATATTATGTAGGTTGTGTGGGTGACACAGCTCCACTTTATGAGAGGTGGAAAGAATCTTGGGTAGGATGTGCCCCGTCTCAAGGCAGGGTGAAGGATAATCAAAGCCCCAGCAGGTGGTGGGTTTCAGTTGTTCCTGTGTAGGCTGACATGGTGATGAGAGGGTCGCTCCTTTGTGGCTGGTTCTTGGAGGTGGTGAGAGGACTGTGGCTGTGCGTGGATGTGGCACAGTAAATCTGTTTATGGACTAGGTCTGAGGGGTATTGCCTGTCTGTGAAGGCCTTTGTAACTCCATCATGAGCAAGGGAGTTTTTCTCACTGCAGATTCGTCATCCACAGGTGGCTAGGCTGTGTAGGAGGAGTGCAAGTGTCCCCTTCCTCTGTCTTCCACCCCTTCCTCCTTGTCAGTTCACATCCCTATGTTGCCTTGAGCATGTGCCACTTATGACCAGCTGCTACAATTGTGCCAGCCCACCCACATCTGCTGCCACCATCCCCTTCCGCATTCGTAACCGTCTGAGCTGCTAGCCACCTATATAACCTGTACACCTGCTATAAAATAACACTGGCACTGTTAATCTGCCCAGCACCATACAGGGGCATAGGCATTGCTCACTAATAAACCTGAACGCTTACAAATTGCTGTGATCACCAGAATTCAACACTGAAACTATTCAGAGGAGTCTAGAGTAACTTTAAAGGAAAGTGGTCAAACAGAATTGAACAACCAGAGCTTCAATTTATGATTGTCAACTCATGAAAAACAGCAAATCTCTTTGGTATGAACTGGTTCAATTCCTTCAGTTTAAATATTAGTGAAAATAAGTCACTGATTGTAGTCATGGTGGATCAAAATAGACTTAAAGAAACTGAAGAAAAAATATATCAGGATCATGAATCTCTTTAACAGGTTGCCTTAAGTGTCTGAAAAACCTTCAAAGTAGTCCTGGAATTGAAGATAGGATCCATACCAAAATTTTCCAAACCTAAAATCAGTGCCTTTTGCTGTGATGCATAAAGTTAAAAAAGAAATTGAAAGATCCATCAAAGAAGGAGTCTGGAAGCCAGTGAAGACGAGGCAATGTGTAACGGCACCAGTTTTTCTAGTTGGTAGTTGATAGATTAGTACTGATCGGCCCTGGCTAAAACTCGGCGATAGTCGGTAGAGCGATGATACTGTTATTAGGTAAAGACGACGTTACAAAAAAACAGTGCTGAATTGAACTCTCAACGTGTGCGTGATATTTACTTCACCAATTGTGACCAATATTACGCTACTCTTCATAATCAACTCGTTTATATTTGATGGTTTAACAGTTGCTATTAAAATATTAATGATAAATTCAATTCAATTCTACTGACACCCAACTTCCCCATAGTTTGCTTGTAATTTCAAATCTCTAATAAGTCGTAACATTGCAATTGCTTCCCAACATCAAAGAGTTTCTATATATGCACCAAGTGCTTCGGTCAAATATTATCGCAGCCTGAAAAGATCACAGTTATGTCTCTAAACAATTTTGTAATTTGGAATCACAAATGCGTAAATTGGCACGAAAGGGTGGTTTATTTCACAATAACAATCACTTCCTAACAAGGCCGTGAGGAAGAAGCTTTCCCAGGGGGGGATTTATAAATAGTCTGCTTTAAAGCTGTTGCCAAGTTCCAGAGTCCATTTGCAATTATGAATGAATTTAATTGTCTATCACTGTTCAACGCCTAACTAGAATGGCGTTCGCTAACTAGAATGGCGTTCGAGTTATCTAATTAAAAAGTTCACTTCGGTCTAATATAAGGTAGTCCTCTATCTGAATGATGTTATAGTTGAAGTCAGTGTTTCATTTCACAGCGTCAGTTTAGATCGCAATTATCAATCCTTGAAAAACAATCTAACCGTGCCTACTTATACGAGCATTCAAACAACTCTGACCAACTTCGGCTAACTCTCATAATGTAGTGACAATGGATCAAATTTTCCTTAGCCATTATTCACGATTCTCAAAGAGTACTCACACGAAGTATTCTTTGAGATCATTGGTCCTACTTTGCTAATTTTAATTATAATGATTCTGCGATTTACTATGATTTTGAGTTTGAGTTTACTGAGATTCTATCTTTCTTTTGTAATTTGATAAATTACTAAGTATAAGGTTCTTGTTTCAATTATTATCCAAATAATAGTGTTAAATGGAACTTTGGTTACTTGTTCACTTTTCATGGAATTTGGAACTTGTTTTGGGGAAATGTAAGTGCTCCTTAGTATACCAGCAATTTTTGAAGCAGATCACTAGTACCATACCTGAATGTGCCAGTTACTTGGACACTGTAATTATCACAGCCAAAATTATGGATAAGGAATTTGGACATACTTTTCACATGATGTGAAGAGAAAATGGCATCAGATGCAAAGGAAATATGCTGGAATTCTTCAAAAAGAAAGTAGAACACCTAGGTCACATCATTGATGCAGATGGAATCCAACCATCCGAAGCTAATGTGGAACAAATTAAAGAGCTGTCTCATAAAGAGAATATTCAGAAACTAGAATCTTTTATTAAAAGAGTAAATTACTATAACAAATTCATCAAGGGATTTACTGAAATCACTGTAGCACTACTAACTTCGAAAGAAAAACTCATGGTTCAGATAGACTAAGCAAGAAGAACCAGCATTTTTGAAGCTTAAGAAGATAATTATAAAAGAAACTAAGTTAGTGCACTTTGACCAAGCTCAAACTGTGTAATTACCCACTGATGCATCATTATATGATGCATCATCATATGGAATCAGAGCACTATTGTCTCACAAGCATTCAGATGGGAAAAAAGCCATTACCTTTGCTTCCAAAACTTTAAATGAAAATCAGGCCATTTAAATCCAGACTGAAAAAGAAGCTCTATCCATAATTTATGATGCCAAGAAACTTCACTAATACGAGTATGAAAGAAGTTTTGAACTGATTACAGATTACAAGCCTCTGGTTTAAGTATTCCATTCTAGCAAAAAGCTTCCATAAAGACAGTTAAGAGACTACAAACCTGGGCAATCACATTAGTAGAACATAACTATTAAATCAGGTACAGGCCTACAGAAAAAATTGCAATGCTGACACCTTACCAATGCTGCCTGCCAGTCAAGATGAAAAAGTCGATATATCATAACAATCGTGCTTGCAGCATGATGAAGAAATTAATGAACAGATGAATTCATTCCCAGTTGATCACAGAAAAATTTGAGAAGCAATGAGTGAAGCTCAGCAGTAAAAATGTGTCTGCATTTTGTGAAAAATGGGTGGCCAGATTATTTGCCAAAATAATAAAAATTGCAGCTACATTTTCACAAAATGACTGCCATCAGCACCAGCTGTAGTTTATTGCTTCTTCAGACAGGTTTCACAAGGGTTATCATACCCGAATGTGCCAAAAGAAAATTCTGGAGATACTCTTCATGATGGGCATTGGGGCATCATTAGAATGAAATAAATGGCAGGAAGACTTTGTTGGTGGCCAAAAGTGGACAAAGAAACTGAAGAAATGGTTTCACAATGTGATCCTTGTCACATGACAAAACTAAATCCCAAAAAGATTTTCAAAACTGGCCCCAAGCAACAGAACCTCGGGGAAGAATTCCCATTGATTATGCTGTACCAATTTGGGAAGCATCGTGATTCATATGTGTGGACACATACTCACAGTTGCCCCACACGTATATTTGAAATGACATAAATTACTTCAGAAGCCACAATTAAGGCACTAAAAATTGTTTGCCGTAGAAGGAATCCCCAAGACCATAGTTTCTGACATTTGCACACGATTTGTCTCAAAGGAATTAAAAGATTTCTGTGGCAAGAACCTGATTATAGTTCTGTTTCACTCCCCTTCAAATGGTGAAGCAGAAAAATGTGTCAAGATTGCCAAGGAAACCATGGAAAAGCCTAACTTGGGGAGGAGAGAACAAGCAAGATGCTCTGTAAAAAATACTGATTACTTATCACACAACTCCAAACACAATAACTGGAAAATCATCTGCTGAACTACTTAATGACCAACAGCCAGGGATCACATTGTCCCTTTTCCATCCCTTGAATGAGGAGGCAAAGCCAAAGAAGAGTTCAAAGTTCCAGGTTGGTGACCAAGCACAGAATTTTCCAAGTGGCCAACCATGGATCATTGGCAGTGTAATCAGACAGCTGGGAAATACACTGTACACCATGAAACTGTCTTATGGAACTGTCAAAAGGCATCAAAACCAACGCAGAAAATGCAGCACCCTGAAGAACAGTTGTCGTCATACAACTGAAGAGCAGAACTGAATGGTGTGTAATTTGGCTGACTCCTGAAACAGGTATAGAACAGGATCAAGTCTAACATAGTGGTTAGGCACAGCCCATCCTCAAATTAACTGGATTGGAGATGTTATAGTTCAACTTACCAATGTCAGAATAGAATTTCTATAGAAGTGACATGACTCTGTTTCGTATTAAGTTTTTTTTTATTTTACTACTCTTGTATGGGTTACAGTATGATTGTACAGAATTACTGCTTTGCATTTGGTGTTAATAAAAGTTGGAGTATTTCAAGAATTACAGTTACGTGGCTGCTAAACAAATAACATATATATATATATATATATATATATATACCAAACAAAAGCGCTGGCAGGTCGATAGACACACAAACAAACACAAACATACACAAAAAATCTAGCTTTCGCAACCAACGGTTGCCTCGTCAGGAAAGAGGGAAGGAGAAGGAAAGACAAAACGATATGGGTTTTAAGGGAGAGGGTAAGGAGTCATTCCAATCCCGGGAGCGGAAAGACTTACCTTAGGGGGAAAAAAGGACAGGTATACACTCGCACACACACACATATCCATCCACACATACAAGACACAAGCAGACATTTGTAATGGCAAAGAGTTTGAGCAGAGATGTCAGTCGGGACGGAAGTACAGAGGCAAAGATGATGTTGAAAGACAGGTGAGGTATGAGCGGCGGCAGATTGAAATTAGGAATTAGCGGAGATTGAGGCCTGGCGGATAGCGAGAAGAGAGGATATGCTGAAGGGCAAGTTCCCATCTCCGGAGTTCTGACAGGTTGGTGTTAGTGGGAAGTATCCAGATAACCCGGACGGTGTAACACTGTGCCAAGATGTGCTGGCCGTGCACCAAGGCATGTTTAGCCACAGGGTGATCCTCATTGCCAACAAACACTGTCTGCCTGTGTCCATTCATGCGAATGGACAGTTTGTTGCTGGTCATTCCCACATAGAACGCTTCACAGTGTAGGCAGGTCAGTTGGTAAATCACGTGGGTGCTTTCACACGTGGCTCTGCCTTTGATCGTGTACACCTTCCGGGTTACAGGACTGGAATAGGTGGTGGTGGGAGGGTGCATGGGACAGGTTTTACACCGGGGACGGTTACAGGGGTAGGAGCCAGAGGGTAGGGAAGGTGGTTTGGGGATTTCATAGGGATGAACTAAGAGGTTACGAAGGTTGGGTGGACGGCGGAAAGACACTCTTGGTGGAGTGGGGAGGATTTCATGAAGGATGGATCTCATTTCAGGGCAGGATTTGAGGAAGTCATATCCCTGCTGGAGAGCCACATTCAGAATCTGATCCAGTCCCGGAAAGTATCCTGTCACAAGTGGGGCACTTTTGGGGTTCTTCTGTGGAGGGTTCCGGGTTTGAGGAGATGAGGAAGTGGCTCTGGTTATTTGCTTCTGTACCAGGTCGGGAGGGTAGTTACGGGATGCAAAAGCTGTTTTCAGGTTGTTGGTGTAATGGTTCAGGGATTCCGGACTGGAGCAGATTCGTTTGCCACGAAAACCTAGGCTGTAGGGAAGGGACCGTTTGATGTGGAATGGGTGGCAGCTGTCATAATGGAGGTACTGTTGCTTGTTGGTGGGTTTGATGTGGACGGACGTGTGAAGCTGGCCATTGGACAGGTGGAGGTCAACGTCAAGGAAAGTGGCATGGGATTTAGAGTAGGACCAGGTGAATCCGATGGAACCAAAGGAGTTGAGGTTGGAGAGGAAATTCTGGAGTTCTTCTTCACTGTGAGTCCAGATCATGAAAATGTCATCAATAAATCTGTACCAAACTTTGGGTTGGCAGGCCTGGGTAACCAAGAAGGCTTCCTCTAAGCGACCCATGAATAGGTTGGCGTACGAGGGGGCCATCCTGGTACCCATGGCTGTTCCCTTTAATTGTTGGTATGTCTGGCCTTCAAAAGTGAAGAAGTTGTGGGTCAGGATGAAGCTGGCTAAGGTAATGAGGAAAGAGGTTTTAGGTAGGGCGGCAGGTGATCGGCGTGAAAGGAAGTGCTCCATCGCAGCGAGGCCCTGGACATGCGGAATATTTGTGTATAAGGAAGTGGCATCAATGGTTACAAGGATGGTTTCCGGGGGTAACAGACTGGGTAGGGATTCCAGGCGTTCGAGAAAGTGGTTGGTGTCTTTGATGAAGGATGGGAGACTGCATGTAATGGGTTGAAGGTGTTGATCTACGTAGGCAGAGATGCGTTCTGTGGGGGCTTGGTAACCAGCTACAATGGGACGGCCGGGATGATTGGGTTTGTGAATTTTGGGAAGAAGGTAGAAGGTAGGGGTGCGGGGTGTTGGTGGGGTCAGGAGGTTGATGGAGTCAGGTGAAAGGTTTTGTAGGGGGCCTAAGGTTCTGAGGATTCCTTGAAGCTCCGCCTGGACATCAGGAATGGGATTACCATGGCAAACTTTGTAAGTGGTGTTGTCTGAAAGCTGACGCAGTCCCTCAGCCACATACTCCCGACGATCAAGTACCACAGTCGTGGAACCCTTGTCCGCCGGAAGAATGACGATGGATTGGTCAGCCTTCAGATCACGCATAGCTTGGGCTTCAGCAGTGGTGATGTTGGGAGTAGGATTAAGGTTTTTTAAGAAGGATTGAGAGGCAAGGCTGGAAGTCAGAAATTCCTGGAAGGTTTGGAGGGGGTGATTTTGAGGAAGAGGAGGTGGGTCCCGCTGTGACGGAGGACGGAACTGTTCCAGGCATGGTTCAATTTGGATAGTATCTTGGGGAGTTGGATCATTAGGAGTAGGATTAGGATCATTTTTCTTCGTGGCAAAGTGATATTTCCAGCAGAGAGTACGGGTGTAGGACAGTAAATCTTTGACAAGGGCTGTTTGGTTAAATCTGGGAGTGGGGCTGAAGGTGAGGCCTTTGGATAGGACAGAGGTTTCGGATTGGGAGAGAGGTTTGGAGGAGAGGTTAACTACTGAATTGGGGTGTTGTGGTTCCAGATTGTGTTGATTGGAATTTTGAGGTTTTGGAGGGAGTGGAGCTGGAAGTGGGAGATTGAGTAGATGGGAGAGACTGGGTTTGTGTGCAATGAGAGGAGGTTGAGGTTTGCTGGAAAGGTTGTGAAGGGTGAGTGAGTTGCCTTTCCGGAGGTGGGAAACCAGGAGATTGGATAGTTTTTTAAGGTGGAGGGTGGCATGCTTTTCTAATTTGCGGTTGGCCTGTAGGAGGATGCTCTGAACAACCGGTGTGGATGTGGGAGAGGAAAGATTGAGGACTTTTATTAGGGACAGGAGTTGATGGGTGTGTTGATTGGCTGAGTGGATGTGTAGGTGAAGGATTAGGTGGGTGAGGGCAATGGATTGTTCGGTTTGGAACTGGTATAGGGACTGATGGAAAGAAGGGTTGCAGCCAGAGATGGGAACTTTAAGTGTGAGGCCTTTGGGGGTGATGCCAAATGTCAGACAAGCCTGAGAAAATAAAATATGGGAGTGTAATCTGGCTAGGGCGAAGGCATGTTTGCGGAGGGAATGTAAATAAAACTTAATGGGGTCGTTGTGGAGGTGTTGTGAGGGTGACATGGTACTAGAAGGTGGAAAGTGGAACACAAGGCTGAAATGAAATGAAAATAAATATAAAAATAAAAAAATATATATGGGGAGAGATAAAGGTAAAACTAGAAAGCAAATGGAGATCTGGTGTGAAAAAAGGCGAAAAAGGGTTGGTTAGAGCTGGGCTATGTTGATCCTGTGGTGAACTTGTGTAGGTAGATAATGATGTGCATAAAGGTTAGTGACGCCAAAACACGTTAAAGGGTGGAGAAATACGGGAAAATTTCGAAAAAACTACGTGAGGATGTATTAAAAGGGTGGTTTGGTGGTGGCAGATTATGGAAATGAAGCTAACAATTATCTGATGAAGAAATAATGACGTTAAAACCTGTGGGAAGCGGCTAAAAATGATCGATGATGTGAGAAAAACGGAACTGGAAATAAAGCAAAATATATTAAAACTAGCCGAAAAGGTTGTTTAATAGCTGAAAGGAACTGTTTGTGAACTGGAAACGGTGGATTTTATAGCAGCGGTAGTGTTGAAAGCGGAAAAAAAAAAAAAAAAATTTGGTTATGGTTTGGAAGTGGGTTACGTATTATTACGTATTATTGAGTATATATCGGCGGGATAAAATTGTATAATGGATTACGGTAAAAAAGGAGAAGGTGAATAGAAAGTAAAACTGCTGGCAAAAACAGAAGGAGGAAATAAGATGACAGAAAAGACTACGAAATGTAACAGTGACAATAACAATAACAATAACAAACGTGATTGTTGGATTCAAATTAATGATATGAATATAATAGAGGGAAACATTCCACGTGGGAAAAATATATTTAAAAAGAAAGATGATGAGACTTACCAAACAAAAGCGCTGGCAGGTCGATAGACACACAAACAAACACAAACATACACAAAAAATCTAGCTTTCGCAACCAACGGTTGCCTCGTCAGGAAAGAGGGAAGGAGAAGGAAAGACAAAACGATATGGGTTTTAAGGGAGAGGGTAAGGAGTCATTCCAATCCCGGGAGCGGAAAGACTTACCTTAGGGGGAAAAAAGGACAGGTATACACTCGCACACACACACATATCCATCCACACATACAAGACACAAGCAGACATTTGTAATGGCAAAGAGTTTGAGCAGAGATGTCAGTCGGGACGGAAACATCAAACCCACCAACAAGCAACAGTACCTCCATTATGACAGCTGCCACCCATTCCACATCAAACGGTCCCTTCCCTACAGCCTAGGTTTTCGTGGCAAACGAATCTGCTCCAGTCCGGAATCCCTGAACCATTACACCAACAACCTGAAAACAGCTTTTGCATCCCGTAACTACCCTCCCGACCTGGTACAGAAGCAAATAACCAGAGCCACTTCCTCATCTCCTCAAACCCGGAACCCTCCACAGAAGAACCCCAAAAGTGCCCCACTTGTGACAGGATACTTTCCGGGACTGGATCAGATTCTGAATGTGGCTCTCCAGCAGGGATACGACTTCCTCAAATCCTGCCCTGAAATGAGATCCATCCTTCATGAAATCCTCCCCACTCCACCAAGAGTGTCTTTCCGCCGTCCACCCAACCTTCGTAACCTCTTAGTTCATCCCTATGAAATCCCCAAACCACCTTCCCTACCCTCTGGCTCCTACCCCTGTAACCGTCCCCGGTGTAAAACCTGTCCCATGCACCCTCCCACCACCACCTATTCCAGTCCTGTAACCCGGAAGGTGTACACGATCAAAGGCAGAGCCACGTGTGAAAGCACCCACGTGATTTACCAACTGACCTGCCTACACTGTGAAGCGTTCTATGTGGGAATGACCAGCAACAAACTGTCCATTCGCATGAATGGACACAGGCAGACAGTGTTTGTTGGCAATGAGGATCACCCTGTGGCTAAACATGCCTTGGTGCACGGCCAGCACATCTTGGCACAGTGTTACACCGTCCGGGTTATCTGGATACTTCCCACTAACACCAACCTGTCAGAACTCCGGAGATGGGAACTTGCCCTTCAGCATATCCTCTCTTCTCGCTATCCGCCAGGCCTCAATCTCCGCTAATTCCTAATTTCAATCTGCCGCCGCTCATACCTCACCTGTCTTTCAACATCATCTTTGCCTCTGTACTTCCGTCCCGACTGACATCTCTGCTCAAACTCTTTGCCATTACAAATGTCTGCTTGTGTCTTGTATGTGTGGATGGATATGTGTGTGTGTGCGAGTGTATACCTGTCCTTTTTTCCCCCTAAGGTAAGTCTTTCCGCTCCCGGGATTGGAATGACTCCTTACCCTCTCCCTTAAAACCCATATCGTTTTGTCTTTCCTTCTCCTTCCCTCTTTCCTGACGAGGCAACCGTTGGTTGCGAAAGCTAGATTTTTTGTGTATGTTTGTGTTTGTTTGTGTGTCTATCGACCTGCCAGCGCTTTTGTTTGGTAAGTCTCATCATCTTTCTTTTTAAATATATTTTTCCCACGTGGAATGTTTCCCTCTATTATATATCTATATATATATATATATATATAGTTATAATAGAAGGAAACATTCCATGAAGGAAAAATATACCTAAAAACAAAGATGATGTGACTTACCAAATGAAAGTGCTGGCAGGTCGACAGACACACAAACGAACACAAACATACACACAAAATTCAAGCTTTCGCAACAAATTGTTGCCTCATCAGGAAAGAGGGAAGGAGAGGGAAAGACGAAAGGATGTGGGTTTTAAGGGAGAGGGTAAGGAGTCATTCCAGTCCCGGGAGCGGAAAGACTTACCTTAGGGGGAAAAAAGGACGGGTATACACTCGCACACACACACATATCCATCCACACATATCAACGTATTGCTGCAACATGTCCAAGTAGGAACATATATATATACATACAGGGTGTACATAAAGCATGGGAACACTTTCAATTATTTATTGCACAAGAACTAAACATTGTACAGATGTCATACATATTTCATTTTGAAGAGAAATTCTGGAAGTTTTTTTTCCCCCAAAAGATTTGATATGCAAATCATGAGTGATCTGGCAGACGTCAATACGTTAATCGAATTCTTGCGATACCCGGCCCAGCATGGCATCATCAACTGTGGCAGTCGCTTCCCGTATTCTCTCCCGAAGCTCTGCTACATCACATGGTAGAGGCGGTATGTACACCAGATCTTTAATGTGTCCCCGTAGAAAAAAGTCACACGGAGTGAGATAGCATGGCCGATCCATGAATGCAGCAGCTCCGTTTTCAGGTATCCACGAACTTCACATTGAAAATGGGGTGGATCCCCATCCTGCTGAAAGATGAATGGAGAGTCCGATTGCATTAGAGGCATCAGCCATTGCTGCAACATGTCCAAGTAGGAACATCCTGTACAGTGCTCTCGGTGGCGGTATACATGGAGAAAAAAAAAAAAAAAAAAAAAAAAAAAAAAAACTTTCAGGGTTTCTCTTCAAAATGACATATGTATGATATTCTTCTTCTTTTCTCCTGTCGGCTCCACTGGTGACACTCTTAATCTCTTCCTTCGTTGATCTCTGGCATATTGGTCGGTGTATATTTGTTCCTCCAATTTTCCTTTCCTTCAACCTTGATCCCCAGTACCAACCAGTCCTTCTTTAGTTCAACAACGTACTTGGTTCCTGTCTTTCCCCTTGTCCTCCCTGCTGTTTCCCACACTCTCTTCGTCATTCTGTCCATGCTCATCCTAATTACTTGTCTAGCAAACCTTGCCCTTTTGAGTCTGATTTCCTCAGATATTGTTCTCAAGTTCCGGTACAATTCTTCCCTAGGTATATATGATGTCTGTACAATGTTTGGTTCTTGTGCAATATATAATTGAAAGTGTTACTGGACTTCATGTACACCCTGTACATGGAATGGGCCATACAAGCACTAGAAAAGAAGTAAATTGTAGCATTTGAGCTATGGTATTATCAGAGAATGCTAAAAATATCATGGACTGACAGAATAAGCAATGAAAAAGTCGTGGCTCAGTTGAGAATGAAAGCTGATCTATGGAAGATATTAACTAACAGGAGGGTTGCATTGATTGGCCATGTTCTAAGACATGAATGACTGATAAATGCTGTTTTGGAAGGGATATTAGAAGGGAAAAAAGTCGAGGTCGATTCAGCCTAAATTTTATTGACCAGCAATAAAAGAAAAAAAGTTGCAGAAGCTACATAAGATGAAGAGACTTGTGGAAGACCAGGCTTGTAAAATGGCCACTGGAAACCAACCTATAGGTTGATCACAGAAGAAGGTTTTTCCTAAAACAAGTGAACTTCATAAAAATACACAGTTTGCTGTATTACATACGTATAAATAATTTCAATAATTATCAGTGTGAGAAGATTAACACTAGTCATAATTTGTTGTTAGTGTACTTTACAGAAATAGTCTGAATGTATAGTGAATGTCTTGTTCCACATCCTGAAGACTCTCCTTAATGATGGGTTTTAACGGTCATGACAGATCAATTAATTAGTTGATTATAATTTTCCAGGTGTTAAATATCTCTAAGTCCTTGTAGATGCAAATAATTAAAATTAAAATTAATTTATAATGAGTATTATTTTTAGGTAGTTTCTACGCTGTTGAATTTCGAAATAACATTCACTATTTAGTTCATGAATTCTCATGTTTTCTAATTGTGGTTGTACCTTGCTAAAATGATACATAGCTTTTTCCACTCACACATGGTAAATTGTATTTAATGATGAAATATTGTTGTTTGAAGTTAGTGGTCTTTATTTGACTTTTAACAACTTAACAGTTTCTTTTCCTGTTTTAGATTACCGTGATGAATGATATAGTTGATGTTAATCCAGAATTTAACATCCTCCACAGTTTGTTTTATCAAGTACATCCCACAAAAGTTATTACAAGCAGTAAATTGTCACCAAAATTTATATCTGCTATAAAAGTTTTATTATGTGGTGATACAGAAGACATATGTCCTGGAAAAGACTTATCTGACCAAAGCAAGCTTATTTTATTGCCTGGGAAGAACTTTCGTAAGTATTAGAATTTAACATATACTTTTTTGAGTAGTTAATAAACATGACAGTGCATTGTGACAAACACATTGTGCATTAAAAGTACACATACAAAAGGGAAAAGCGATGGGAATAGGTTAACTTTATACACAAAGCTCTACCATTATTGAAAAAATGTGATGACAACTAATGGAGTAAATGTAATGTATGAGACTTCCAGTCATTTTCTTTTAATTCACATAATGTTAAAGTCATGAGTTGTACAATAAGAAATTGCAGTAAACCAATTAATTAGGACTTTCACTCCACAATTTTGCCCCGTTTTTGTAATTTTCATTATGCTGCACCTACACCTATTCTTAGAATAAAAATCTAATTAAAATGTTTACATTTCTCTCATGACATTGCAGTGATGTACTGCAACTGCCATCAGGGAAAATGTTTATTTGGTTTGTCACTCTCCCTTTTCCTTCCAAACAGAAGTATAAGCTGTGATTTGTAATCAAGGTATAAAGCAAATAAGCCAGGATTCAGTCTCAGTTAACGTCAAGTACTTGGTGTTGATGTGGCTATTATATGAACCCGGATGCTATCCATGTAACTAAACGTGTAAATACAGTAATTCTCCAGAGTTACACAATAGGCGGGACCAAGCAATAACCATGTAAGTTCAATTCGCATAAGTCAAGGTCCAAGTTTGCATATAAATACAGTCACATTATGTTCAATTGAGACAAAAGGCTAAAGAAAACAGTGTAACTTATGGATAGAAGTTTAATAAAGTGTTCAATAACACAACAAATTACATTGCGGTACAGTATTATGAATTGCAACAATATCAACCAAAGTTATTTTGACATAAAAGGCTTCATAACATATAGCAGTATCACCTGTCAAGTCAAATTTATTTTCTTCTCGTGAAAAATTTCCTTGTAACACACTAATAAAGCTTCTATTCCTCATTTTGTAGCAGAAGTGTGCATTTCATTGGAGTCTATGTTTACTAAAATTTGTAACCAGTTTTCAACTGAACTGAGGTCTTCTGTCAAGTTTGCATCTGCCATTTGATCTTCTGATTGAACTGATTCTAAAGAATCAAGTTGTTCAATGTTTTCCTCTTGCTCATGCATTTCTATAAGCTCATCAGTTGTCAGTTCCTGATTGTGTGAACCCAGCAGGTCTTAAGAGGAACAGGGGAATGACCTGGTGTGTTGCCTATTAATAGCATCATTTGAAATGCGATTTGTTTTAATTAGCAATAACGTTCTACTTCGTGTATGAAGTGATGACCAAAGAAGTATTCAAAAAGAGAAGTTGTCACCCAAGCTGTAGCATTCAGCATCCAAATCACAGGTAACCTGGCTTTAAATATATTTTTTTAAAGCTCTTTGGTTTTCTAAGCGATAAACGTAGAGAGGTTTTAATTTACAATAACCAGCTGCAGTTGAACCAACCATCGCTGTCTGTTGATCTTTATCAGTTTTTTCCTTACCTTTTATAATTGTTATGGCTGTTGATTCTATTAGATCAAACATCTTTTAAAATTGACAAATTTTAATTTTTTCATCAAAGTCTTTGTTAGTTTAATTAACATTCCATACATAACAATTTTTTCTTGTTTTATGCAAGTAAAGCATTTCTGCTTCACTTTTGGATGTCATAGTTAGAATCTATCAGTGAAGTCATCTCAGTGGATAAAACAATTCTGCAGAAAACACATCCAAACTGTCGGAAGCTGAATACTGTATGGGCGAAGTGGGGAAATAGAAGTGTGAAACAGACAAATTGTTGCATAAAACGGTGTAAGGTAAGCTGAGGTAGAAGTACATAATATCAAATGAGCATTAACATGGCTGACTAATACTAAATGAGTGTTCATGTGGATGCTATCCCCTGCTCTTGTGTTAGCCCCAAAAGTATGTAAAAATTAATTGTTTATTGCAGATTTTGCAGAAGTAACTAGGCATTCTGGGTTTTGTTAGTTTTATGTTGTATGCCAAATAAATGAACATGAAGACCCAGAATGGTACTCTAAACCTAGAGTGTTTTGGTCCCCAAAAATTGTAAGTTGCTGTTACATGAGAAAAAGTCCTAATACGAAAATTACTAGATTCAGATTAATATATCCATAGCTGGTTAGACAGTGTAGCATGTTAGCACCACATCCCAGCACAGGTTGGTCGGTTGATTCTGGGGAGGAGACCAAACTGTGAGGTCATCAGTCCCCCTGGCACTTGCCAGAAGCGATTTAGGGAAATCATGGAAAACCTAAATCAGGATGGACAGACACGGGTTTGAACTGTTGTCCTCCCGAATGCGAGTCCAGTGTGCCAATTGCTGCACCACCTCACTTGGTCCCAACACATGTTCAGGCTACCAATATAGAGTTGGTATGGCGTGCGTGACGCAGTCAGGATGATGACGAGAAGATTGTTCTGTTGTGCTTTTCCCTAATTAACATTTAAAATGGAGTTGAGAGGGAGTAGAACCTTTGTTGTTTAGAATTGATGCTGGGGAACAGAGAAGAATTTTTGATAGGGTTGGTGACCTGCCAAGGTAGCAAGTGATTGAACTCTTTAAGCAGACTCATTTACCAGTAGACATGTTTACATGCAAGGTGTCTGCCCACAGAATCTACTAACACATATACATCAACTGGAGCCCTTTTCACTGTGATTTCATCCTGCTAAATGTGGGCTTCCCACTATCAAGACACAAGAGCCATCTATCTTCCTGTTATAATCACTGTTAAATGCACTATCTAGGGTGCCTCACTCAGAGACAAATGCACATGTTGCCACATGTTCTGCCATCTTATGAATCGCTGGCCATTTGGTCCAATTACTATATCACAGGTCCCTTGGCCTAAGTCGGAGACAAGTACCAGTACTATTCAGCCATTTGCTCCTAACTAGCAAGTGACTTCTACTACATGGTATGTGAGATAGGGATGGCTTGTCACTGTTCAACACTATTTAATGAAATGTATGTTGTACACTTGTAAGATTGCTACTTATCTGTCAGTTGTAGTTTTGCCACCGGAGTAATAATGTGTTCTTGTGGATGAAGTATGAGAGTTTGATCAGTAACTGCTGCTGTTTGCCAATGTTTCTGGCTCCTGTCTTGGTGTACCAAGCTTGTTACTGCTTGGATATTTTATTGATACTCTCACACACTGACTGTCGCTGCCCTTTTAAACACTTATTTAGGGTCTTTTCCACTCAGGTATGATTGCACGCAATGCCCTTCATTGTATTTTTGGCCTGCTAGGATATTCTTCCCCACAAGAATGTCTTGATTTCTGTCTAATAGACATAGCTCTCCTCATAAAGGTGAGAACATTGAGGAATTTCTAAAGAAATTAGAGAATGAAATTACAGATTGGTCTGTATGGATATGGAAAAAAATAAGAAAGGAGAGAAGTTGATCGAGTTCTGCAAAAGAAATGGTTCGATCATGAACAACACATGGTTCAGGAAGAAAAAGAGCCAGAAGATAACAAGATATGGGTGGGGTGAGAGAAGGATAAAAACTCTCATTGACTACTTTCTGGTGGAAAAGTAAAACTGTTGACAGTTGATGGATGTAACTGCACTCCTAGGAGAAGCTTTGATGGGTACCATTGAGTAATGGCGGTAAAGACGAGGATGGGTAAAATGAGAGGAATAAAAACAAAATGGGAGAAAAAAATAAAAGTGTGAGAACTAAAAGATAGGAAGGTACAAGAAAAGTTCAGAAGGTTACTTAAGTTCAAAGTCACAAGCACTGAATGTGGAAGTGTGGAAGAGGAATGGGGTATGTTCAAAGAGGCATTTCAGACTATGTAGAGAACACTTGTGGCAGAATGCCTGAAAGGGCAAAGCATAAGGAAATACCATGATGGAATGAGCAAGTGAAAGAAGTATTACAAGGAAAAAAGAAAGTGTGGCATGAGTGGAACAGAGATAAAAAGGAAGAAAATAAGAAGAAATACCAGGAAAGTAAAAAGAAGTATATGAAAGTGGTAGTGGAAAAAAAGAGGAAGAGCTTGGAGGCATTTACAAATGAATTGGAGTAGGATGTTACTGGAGGGGGTAAAAGAATGCTGTATGGAATTACAAGGAGTACCGTATTTACTCAAATCTAAGCCATTCCTGGAAAATGAGACTCGAAATCAAGGGAAAAAGAATTTCCTGAATCTAAGCCGCACCTGAAATTTGAGACTCAAAATTCAAGGGGAGAGAAAAATTTTAGGCCGCACCTCCAAATCGAAACAAAGTTGGTCCATTGTAATATGAGACACAATTTAGGTCAGAGGAATGATGATACAGCTACAGTAGTTTGGCTAGAGTCGTAAGCTTAGCAGTTACGCTTTACCAGGTTTTGCTATGCTTCAGGCGCTCCGTCCGTATTTATACAGGTACCCTTCCTTTTTCACATGCTTCGTCTGGTTTGAATTGATTCCTTATTTTTCTTTGATCTGATAAGTGCCCTTCTCTTTGTTATAGGTGTTTACCTCACTCTAAGCTGAAAATGCATTACAGTACTGTGTCATGCATTGTTTGTCGCATTCTGATAATGAGTGTTAACGGCCTGTTGCAGCTTGCGGCATGACTTGCTTTTGTGAACGCTACTGCCGCTTACGAACCAAATAATAGACTGCATATGATAGAAGATGTTCTGAACGAGAGTTTAGCAAAAATTTTTCTCCGTTTAAAAATCTTTGCAGGCGCCTTTTTAGTACATTACATTCTGCACAAAAATTGGAGTCATCTTAGATTTAAAAATCTAGTCAATTGCCGTGCTTCATTTCTGACTGTATCGCTATTAGGCATAAGAATAATACGAATATAAACATGACATGATATGTATATTGTTCAGCATTTGCTGTTGTCTCACTCTAGTTTCATAGTTTATTAGGCAGACAGGATTTAAATGAGATAGCAGCAAACATGAAAGAATACATGGCAAAATGTTTATATTCGTATTATTCTTATGGTGAAGACAATACTGCATGTGATTCACAATTCATAAAAGTTCCTATTAGCAACCATCTCTTCTCACAGGTAGGAAAAAATTCAGAACATGGAGTTGGCCATATTGACAAACATCCCAGTCTTGCCAGTCGGATTTTCATAGTACATTGAAATGCTGCTACATTCGAAGATGAACAATACGGAATTTGTGTTTACTTTGTTGGATAATGTATGAAAATGCAGTGGTCGAAACTCGGGGCAGAGAAAAAAAGCTCGTCTTCCACCTATTTTTTTTTTTTAGATTTATTTACTGACACAGAGGTTTTGGCGCCAGTATTTATCCTTGTGCCTGCAAAGCATGCCTGTGTAGCGCTACATATATTCGATGACAGTAGTTAGTTGTGGCAGCACCTACCAACATTTTTCAGAACTTCCGCTTACTTCGCACTCTATTCCAAGCAGCAGGCGGTTTTTTGGATTACAAAAACCGGAAAAAAAGATCAGCTTAGATTTGAGTAAATATGGTAAGAGGAGGGAAAGCACTAACACAAAACTGGTGAAAGGGGAAAATGGAGAGTTAATAAAACTAACCAGAGGAGATAAGGGAAATATGAAAAGAGTACTTTGACAAATGGCTAAATGTGAAAAACAGTGTTGAAAAGGAAATAAAAGTTTGGCATGGGAACCTGGGCATGAAAGAAGAGAAAAACAGGAAAAGCACCCGGGTTAGTTGAAATAAGTGTGAATATGATAAAGGCAGCTGCACGTACTGGGCTACAATGGCTGTGTAGATTGCTAAGGTGCATATAGACTCAGAAATGTGTGCCTTTGAAGAATAGGGATAATAATTCAGTGTTCAAGAAAGGAAATAAAAAATTGTGTGATAACTATTGAGGAACCACACTCATATCACACGTGGCAAGGAAAGAAGATTGAGGAAAAGGATGTCAATTAGAAGAGGAGCAGTATTGTTTTCAACATGATAGATCAACAGTGGACCCAATCTTTCATAGGAGACAGTTGACGGAAAAAAACATTGGCAGTATGGGAGACCTCTGGTAATGACATTTTTTGACATAGTGAAGGCTGACGATAGTGTCCCCAAGAAACGCTAAGAGAAACCTAGACGAGGAACGGAACTGGAAAACAATCAGTTGAAATCTTTTAAGCAATATGTGACAAAAGCTTCAGCTGTTTCCAAACTCAAGTTGGAAATTGGAAAAAACTGATTAGTTTAGGACACTTACGGGGTTGAGGCAAGGAAGTGTGGTGTCACCATTATTATTTATAATGGAGATGCCTGAAGTCGTGAAGAGACAAAAGAAGCTCATAGAGGAAGAGAGATAAAGTTATTGCTATATGCTGATGATATTGTGGTGTGGGGAACCAACAGCAAGGAGGTACATGGACAAATAGCAATCCATCTTCAGGCCACGAGTGGCCTACCGGGACCATTCGATCGCCGTGTCATCCTCAGTGGAGGATGCGGATAGGAGGGGTGTGGGGTCAGCTCACCGCTCTCCTGGCCGTTATGATGGTATTCTTGACCGAAGCCGCTACTATTCGGTCGAGTAGCTCCTCAATTGGCATCACGAGGTTGAGTGCACCCCGAAAAATGGCAACAGCGCATGGCGGCCTGGATGGTCACCCATCCAAGTGCCGACCATGCCCGACAGTGCTTAACTTCAGTGCTCTCACGGGAACTGGTGTATCCACTGCGGCAAGGCCATTGCCTGGTACACGGACAAATAGACATATTGATTGAAAAATCAAGAGATACTGAATAAAATGGAGTGTGGAGAAAAGCAAGACTATGATGGTAACCAGAAGAGTAGAAAAGCTGAATGAGAGGATTGATAAAAACATGTTAAAATAGTTTAGACATGTAAAGAGAATGGAAGATGGAAGAATACCAAAATAAGTGGTGAAGGCCAAGTTTGAGGGCAAGAGGGAGATGTAGATCAAGATTGATTGACTCAATAAAGACCAGTTTAAGAAGAAGGAATCTGGAAAGGAACAGAACAATTATAGAAGAATAATGGCAGACAGACAGAGGAAAAGTGGAGAAATACCAATAATCTCGCAATGTGACCGGATGCTGTGTAAAAGGGAAATAAAGATGACAACAATGATACATGGCACTTGGGAGTATTTTTTCTATCATGAGTGCAGCTTCAAACCTTCATCTTCATAGCCCGCTGACAAGTAGTAGCCATATGCTAGTGTCTTGCCTGTCCTTCAGTTGATAACCCGATGAACAGCTGGATCCAAATGTGATATCTTTTCCAAATATCCTGCCCACTGCTCCATACCTTGCAGTTTACTCAGGCCCATCCATCAAGTTCTATATTGAACACGCTGGCATGCCTGTCAAGAACATTCGCCTGAATCTTTTCTCCTCATAATATGGTGTACAACTAAAATATTTCTTTATTAAGACATCTTCTCGCAAAAATACATTAGTGTACCCTACACAAGGTGCCATTAATACAATAAAAAATTTACATGACTTGCTTATACTATCCTGAAAGAAAACAGTTACATTTATACATCATTTATTTTTTATGACTGCTCTGTCATCCATTCTCTAGGAAGCCAGTCATGTATCACCATTTCCTTGTCTCTCTATTACTCACAGCTAGGCAATCTAGTTGTCTCTGGTGAACTCACTACAATTATCTTCACACAAATGGAATGACAACAGCTTCCTTGTCCAAGTTTATCAAATGATTTCTTATATAAATATTTTCAACATTTATATTTGCATCTTATAATATACAGCATTCGCCTCATCCAATACTCGGAACAATATATTGCTAATTTCTCCTACAAAATTAAGATTTCCTGTCTTCTGTCCAGTGTATTAGGAACTTCATTTCCTGTGATCTCTCTACATTGTGTGTACCCCATTAATCATAATATTACATCTGTTTTACTGCTGTTTAGATGCTCCAGTTTATCCTTACATTGTTGATCTGCCTTCAGTCATACTCTCTTTAAGCTGTTAAATGTTTCACCCCATGTTGTCAAGATTTCCAGATTACCATCTTTCAAGCTTAATAGAAGTCCTCATGTGAAACTTGCAGGACTAGCACTCCTAGAAGAAATTATGTTGCAGAGACATGGCTTAGTGACTGCCTGAGGAAGGTAGGAGATAAAGTACTGGTGGAAGTAAAGCTGTGCAGCAGATAACCCGTATGTGTTCCCTTGTTGATGCAACATCATTGTATGTTAAGATCGCAGTGGGTTGAGGATCATCAAGATCGGACTATTCAGTGGAAATATGTTGTCTTGACAGATGATTTTTCACATTTCTTGTTACACCAAGTCAATGGTCGTGTCTGTATACACGGTCATCCAGGCAAACAGCTGCTCAAAACCTGCACTACACCATAGACATAGGCTCATGTAGGCTGTATTTAGCTGGCTTTCCATGCATGGCAGTGGTCTAAGGCACCATGACAGCTGTGGACTATGTGTACATTAATTGCAGATCACCTACATTCCTTCATGCTTGATGTCTTCCCTGGTAGGATAGCTGTCTGTGTCATAAAACCAGAATCACACCACAGTAGTTTGAATATCATGGTAGTGGACTCACTTTGATGTATTGGCTACGCTCTTCTAGAGACCTACGGTACACCGCTGCAAGAAGGGGGGCAAGTTCCTTCGCGTACTCTGTGTAAAGTCGAACTGGTATCCCATCAGGTCCAGCGGCCTTTCCTCTTTTGAGCGATTTTAATTGTTTCTCTATCCCTCTGTTGTCTACTTTGATATCAACCATTTTGTCATCTGTGCGACAATCTAGAGAAGAAACTACAGTGCAGTCTTCTTCTATGAAACAGCTTTGGAAAAAGACATTTAGTATTTCGGACTTTAGTCTGTCATCCTCTGTTTCAGTACCATTTTGGTCACAGAGTGTCTGGACATTTTGTTTTGATCCACCTACCGCTTTGACATAAGACCAAAATTTCTTAGGATTTTCTGCCAAGTCAGTACACAGAACTGTACTTTCGAATTCATTGAACACCTCTTGCATAGCCCTCTTCACACTACATTTCGCTTCACATAATTTTTGTTTGTCTGCAAGCCTTTGGCTATGTTTATGTTTGCTGTGAAGTTCCCTTTGCTTCCGCAGCAGTTTCCTAACTCGGTTGTTGTACCACGGTGGCTCTTTTCCATCTCTTAAGATCTTGCTTGGCACATACTCATCTAACGCATATTGTATGATGGTTTTGAACTTTGTCCACTGATCCTCAACACTATCTGTACTTGAGACAAAACTTTTGTGTTGAACCGTCAGGTACTCTGTAATCTGCTTTATGTCACTTTTGCTAAACAGAAAAATCTTCCTAACTTTTTTAATATTTCTATTTACGGCTGAAATAATCGATGCAGTAACCGCTTTGTGATTGCTGATTCCCTGTTCTGCGTTAACTGTTTCAAATAGTTCGGGTCTGTTTGTCACCAGAAGGTCTAATATGTTATCGCCACGAGTCGGTTCTCTGTTTAACTGCTCAAGGTAGTTTTCAGATAAAGCACTTAAAAAAATTTCACTGGGTTCTTTGTCCCTGCCACCCGTTATGAACGTTTGAGTCTCCCAGTCTATATCCGGCAAATTAAAATCTCCACCCAGAACTATAACATGGTGGGGAAATCTACTCGAAATATTTTCCAAATTATCCTTCAGGTGCTCAGCGACAACAGCTGCTGAGCCAGGGGGCCTATAGAGACATCCAATTACCATGTCTGAGCCTGCTTTAACCGTGACCTTCACCCAAATTATTTCACATTTCGGATCTCCGTCAATTTCCTATGATACTATCGCACTTCTTATCGCTATAAACACGACTCCCCCTTCACTGTCCAGCCTGTCTCTGCAGTATACATTCCAATCTGAGTTCAGGACTTTATTACTGTTTACGTCTGGTTTCGGTCAATTTTCTGTCCCTAGTACTATATGGGCATTGTGACCGTTTATTAATGAGAGCAGTTCTGGGACCTTTCTATAGACGCTCCTGCAGTTTACTATTAGCACATTAATATTGTTATTCCCTGTTGCATTTTGCCTACTCCTACCTTGCCGCGTCTCAGGAGGCATCTTGTCAGGCCTAGGGAGGGAATTCTCTAACCTAAAAAACCCACATGTGCACTCCACATGTACTCCGCTACCCTTGTGCATGCCTGACCTATTCAGGGGGACCCTACGTTTCTCCACCCGATAGCGGAGGTCAAGAAATTTGCATCCCAGATCTCCGCAGAATCGTCTGAGCCTCTGGTTTAAGCCTTCCACTCGGCTCCAAACCAGAGGACCGCGATCGGTTGTGGGAACGATACTACAAATAGTTAGCTCTGATTCCATCCCGCGAGTGAGGCTTTCCGCCTGTACGAACTGAGGATGACCTCTGAACCCAGACGGCAGGAGTCATTGGTGCCGATTTGAGCAACAATTTGCAGTCGGGTGCACCCAGTGCTCTCTATCACCGCCAGCAGGGCCTCCTCCACATCTCGGATGAGACCCCCTGGCAAGCAGACAGAGTGAACACTGGCCTTCTTCCCCGACCTTTCCGCTATTTCCCTAAGGGGCTCCATCACCCGCCTAATGTTGGAGCTCCCAATAACTAATAAACCCCTCCCCCGTGTGCCTGCTTGGACCTTGCTGAAGGAGCGGCCACATATCCACGCACAGGCAGAGCGGGTGATGCCACACAGCCAGCCTCCACATTGACCCTCCGCCTCGTGCGCCGCGAACGCCACTGAACCCACCACTCCCCTTGGGGAGAGGGTGGCCCAACCGCGCCCGGTACCCGCGAAGACGTCTCGACAGCAGGGACAGTGGGTGAAGCATGTAACACCTGGGGTGTACCATGCGACGCTCCAGACTCCCCACTGCCACCACACTCCGAGGCAGCAGCCTGAAGACGGCTGACCGCGGCCATCAACACGTTCAGCTGTTCAAGAACAGTGGCCAGCTCCTCCTGCGTCCGTACACAGCAGTCACACATCCTATCCATCCTAAGAAATCAATTTACTGTAGAGAGTTAATCAACTTTTAACTAGACTGCTAATTCACTAAAGGCGGCTGATTGTTGACTGAACTGTGGTTGCTAGCCACTTCTTGTAGAAAACAATGAAAATAGCACTACCTGTCTCTGGACTGTATTGAAAACAAACACTAGCACTACTGGCACTATGATTGACTAAAGGGATTCTCTCTGACCCGAAAGTTCTCAGTCCAGTCATAAATTTCACTTGATACCCCATATGATCGTACTTTTAACAGTAAGTGTAGGTGTAGTACAGGGTCAAATGCTTTTTGGAAATCAAGAAATATAATGTTTACGTGAGTGCCTTGATACAAAAATTTCAGTACGTCATGTGAGGAAAGTGCGAGTTGGGTTTCACATGATTAATGTTTCCAAAATCCATGCTGGTTGGTATTGAAGAGGTCACTCTGTTCGAGGTACCTCATTATGTTTGAGCTCAAAATATTAAGATTCTACAACATATTGATGTCAAGGGTATTGGATGGTAGTTGTGTGAATCCTTCTACTACCCTTCTTGTAGACGAGTGTGACTTGTGTCTTTTGCCAAGAACTGGGCACACATTTTTTGTTCAAGAGATCTATGATACATTGTTGTTGGAAGAGGGGCTAACTCAGTTGCAAATTTAGTATTAGCATAGGTGCTGGTACATCACGATTGAGCACAACAAAATGGGGAAAAAAGTTGCCTGGACTGATGAGATGCAGTACACTTTGACACGTCCTGCTGGCAAGATACACTATGTGATCTAAAGTATTCAGACACCCCCCCATAAACATACGCGGAACTCACAGACTTTGGACGTGATCAGGTGATTGGATGTCACTTGTGTCATATGTCTGTACACGAGATTTCCACACTCCTAAACATCCCTAGGTCCACTGTTTCTGATGTGATAGTGAAGTAGAAACATGAAGGCACACGTACAGGACAAAAGCGTATAGGCTGATCTTGTCTGTTCACTGACAGAGATTGCCGACAGTTGAAGAAAGTCGTAATGTGTAATAGGCAGACATCTGTCCAGACCATCACACAAGAATTACAAACTGCATTAGGATCCACTGCAAGTACTATAACGCTTAAAGCGGGAGGTGAGAAAACTTGTCTGCTCATAAGCCACACATCACACAGGTAAATGCCAAACGACACCTCGCTTGCCGTAAACATTGGTCGATTGAAGAGTGGAAAAATGTGGGGAGTGACGAACCACAGTACACAGTGGTGCAATCCAATGGCAGAGTGTGAATATGGTGAATTCCTGGTGAACGTCATCTGCCAGCATGTGTAGTGCCAACAGTAAAATTCAGAGGTGGTGGTGTCACGGTGTGGTCGTGTCTTTCATGAAGGGGGTTTGCACCCCTTGTAGTTTTGTGTGGCACTATCACAGCACAGCCTACATTGATGTTTTAAGTACTTTCTTGCTTCCCACTGTGGAAGAGCAATTTGGGGATGGTGATTGCATTTTTCAGTACGATCGAGCACCTGTTCATAATGCACGGCCTGTGGTGGAGTGGTTGCATGGCAATAACATCCCTGTAATGGACTGGCCTGCACAGTGTCCTGACCTGAATCCTATAGAACATCTTTGGCATATTTTGGAATGCCAAATTCATGCTCGACCTCACCAACCAACATCGATACCTCTTCTAAGTGCAGCACTCCAAGAAACCTTCAAGCAGGTGATTGAACGTGTGCCTTTGAGAGTGGAAGCTGTCATCAAGGCTAAGGGTGGTTCAACACCAGATTGAATTCCAGAATTACCGATGGAGGGCACCACGAACTTGTTAAGTCAATGGTCCGCCGCTCGTGGTCTCGCGGTAGCGTTCTCGCTTCCCGAGCATGGGGTCCCGGGTTCGATTCCCGGCGGGGTCGGGGATTTTCCCTGCCTCGAGATGACTGGGTGTTTGTGTTGTCCTCATCATTTCATCATCATCCAGGAAAGTGGCGAAATTGGACTGAGCAAAGATTGGGTAATTGTACGGGCGCTGATAACCACGCAGTTGAGCGCCCCACAAACCAAACATCATCATCATCATCGTTAAGTCAATGGAGGGCACCATGAACTTGTAAGTCACTTTCAGCCAGTGTCTGGATGCTTTTGATCAACATAGTACATTGAAAACAACCTGAGGTGATGCTTTCTGCTTGCTGACGTGGTAGGTTGTGGATGTTTTCTCAGGATTACAATTTTTTGCAAAAGAGCAAATACATGTATCTCTGAAAAGAAAAATTAATACATATAAAACTTAATCAACAGTATCAGGACATTAGTGATATTATTAAAGCTATAATGAAGTGCAAACATAAAGTGTGTCCAGCATTATCTTTAGACAATAAGCAAAATACAGATTTAAAAAAATCAGACAGTGCAAATAGAATTTGTACTCTGAGGGTTCTATATAAACTTTTTTATGTATATAGATAATAACAATAATTTCATGTGGCTCAATGGCCTGGTGCAAGTCTTTTCTATTTGATATCACTTTAGCAACTTACATACCTGTAACCTACCCCAGTTATCTTTTCGGGGAAAGAGAACTTACGATTTAAAGTGGACTCCAAACCACGTGTTGTTTCTGGCAATTCCTCACATTGTTGAGGGGGTAAAGGCTTGGTTAAAATGAAGTCCATTTACAACCAAGATCCAGTCTTGAGTCCTCTCCGTTTCCAGACACTCACTTTTCCAGTAGACCACCAGGCAGACATAGTTATAGTGCATGTATGTGTCTTGAAGAGTGAGTTTGCAAGTATTGAAATGTGTGACACATATGGCCATATCTTTTGATTGCTTTGACTTTTTGAATTATATGCTCTGTCAAGGGACTGTAAATGGGGATATTTGACATAAATTTCAACTGGCTACCCCTACCCATTCCTGAAAAGAAATTAGGTTTTCATAGACTGACAACAAATGATAAAAAAATTTATGTGATATAATTACAGATTAACAATTTTCAGATTTTTTCCTTTTCCTTGTACTGTGAAAGCTTGCTTCTTGCCAAATTTCATGAATCTAGATCAATGGTAATTTCTCTATTGGTTTTGATGAGTGGATTTGAGTATAGAAATATATGGCAGAAGTGGCTGTATTTTGATTGCATTGACTAAGAAACTTAAATTTTTCACACCACCAAGGGACCACTTCAGAATGTGACATAAATTTTAGCTTGATACTTCTACCTGTTGCTAAGAGAAAGGACTCTTTTAACAGACAGACAGAAAGACAACAGAGTGATCCTATAAGGGTTCTTTTTACTGACAGCAGTATGAAATCCTAAAATACATGTTTAAACTCAAGAATATTGAAATCAGAATCAATGACAGACTGTAGAAATTAGGGCTGAGATAAAATTGTCATAGTTCGCATGCATAAGAAATATGCCTGTACACAAATACCTCAGAATGATGGTTACATTTTGTTATCCATGCAAAATTTACTAGGTGATAGCATTTTACATTGCACTTTATCATTTAAAAATTCATGTCACTCACAGATACTCTGCTTAGTTGGTATCCTAACTAGCACTTCATAATCTTCACAAAAAAGTGCAGCAGCATTTTCTCTTGTTTGCTTACAATGGATGTTCTTCAGCTTGACATCATGCAGCATGAGTGTGTTTGTAAATGTACACTGCCAGTCTACATATAAAGGCATGCCTGCATTGCTGTAACAGATGCACAGCACACTCCATGTTCGCTGAATTGGTGTAATGTTAATAGCATTGTGGAGTTGACAGCAGAGCAGCATCATGTAGCTGGTGTGCACCAACATAAGACACTGTTGTGCAGGAGGGCATGTATCAAGGTTTATCATATGCTGAAGTACGAGGGTTGGAACTAATAGTGGCAACTATGTTTGTATAGCTTGTACTAAATAGGTACATGTTTCAAAGTTTTACTGACCTTCAAAGTAATCACCAGCATTGTGTATAACCTGTTGCCAGTGATGTGGAAGTTATAAGATACTCTTAGCAGTGCCAGTTGTGTTGACAGTTCAAGCAGCGCGGTCTATTGCCTAACGAATTTGTAGCAGTTCTGAAGCTAATGCCGTCAAGTGTTTCCTTCAGTTTAGGAATCAAGTTGAACTTAACGAGCGCTTAAGTCAGGGGAGTGCAGTAGGTGGTATAGCACTTAGCAGCCCGATCAGTCAAACAAATCAGTAACAGCTTGCACTGTACGTACTTGAGCATTGTCCTGCAAAATGATGGTCAGGTACTGCAGAAAGTGTCATCACTTCTGTCTCTATGCTGTTAATTTTTAGACCACAACCTACAACCAGCTTAGGGACAGAAGTGATGACACTTTCAGCAGGACCTAACCATCATTTTGCAGGACAGTGCTCAAGCACATACCGTGCTCTTCTGGATGTTCGGAAAAACTACTGCAGATACACATTTGGGACATGTTTTATTAGATTTGCCAGACCAATAACAACAAAATAAATGGAAATCATTCTGTACTTTTTAACTTCATACATTTTTGTGATGGCTCCATATTAGTGAAATAGCTAAATTTTAGGCAAAATCTTTTATTAGCCGTAACTCCAGGATTAAACATTTGCGGACCTATGTTTACATGGACTTTTTTTCTTTAGTTTTGCTTGTAGACCAACATATTAAAATATTTGCATATCTTTGAGAATCATCCTGTATATTGAATCTCTTATTATTTACACACAACCATTCTGTTAAGCCATGATTATGTGGAAGTAACACTTCTCAGCTCGTACAGTCTTCTTTTGAGCAAGATCACCCTGTATTTTGTTTCTTTGCTTTCTACAGTGTTTGTTCATACTAAAGAACATGGAAAAGACTTTGTTAATCCGGATATAACTTCATGATTCATAGAAGTCACAGCCTGAAAATTTACACTGAATTTCACACAGTTTTCACATGTGGGTTTTATGCCAAAAGGTTATCTTACTTTGTAGTAACTCATCACTCAGGAAGTAAGTTGTAGTAAGACAGAAGTATATCGAAAGTGTAATATGTGGTGTCCACTATACACGGAGGTGACAAAAGTCATGGGGTAGCAATATGCATATATACAGATGATATTGGTATCCTGAACATGATATAAAAGGGCAGTGTATTGGCGAAGGTGTCATTTGTATTCAGGTAATTCATGTGCAAAGGTTTCCAATGTGATAATGACGGCGCAACAGGAGTTAACACACTTCGAATGCAGAATGGTAGTCGTAACTAGAGAGCAGGGGACATTCCATTTCAGAAGTTGTCAGGGAATTCAATATTCCAAGATCCATAGTGTCAAGAGAGTGCTGAGAATACCAAATTTCAGGCATTACCTCTCACCACTGACAGTGCAGTGGCTGGTGGCCTTCACGTACTGTCCGAGAGCAGTGGTATTTGCATAGAGTTGTCACTGCTAACATACAATCAACATTGCATGAAATAACTGCAGAAATCAGTGTGGGACATATGATGAACATATCCATTAGGACGGTGTGATGAGATTTCTCATTAATGGGCTGTGGCAACAGGTGCCTTTGTTAACAGCATGACATTGCCTGCAACACCTCTCCTGGGCTCATTACCATTTCAGTTGGACTGTAGATGACTTGAAAACTGTGGCCTGGTCAGATGAGTCCCAATTTCAATTGGTAAGAGCTGATGGTAGGGTTTGAGTGTGGCACAGACCTCAGGAAGCTGTGGACCCAAGTTTTCAACAAGTCACTGTACAAACTGGTGGTATCTCCATAGTGGTGTGAGCTGTGTTTACATGGAATGGACTAGTCCAACTGAACCAACCATAGACTGGAAATGGTTATATTCGGCTACTTGGAGACCACTTGCAGCTGTTCATGGACTTATTGTCCCCAAAAAAAAAAAAAAAAAAAAAAAAAAACAGTGGAATTTTTATAGATGACAATGCACCATGTTAGAACGATCTGGAAAATTCAAGAAAATGGTTTGGCCAGCCAGATTGCCTAACATGAATCCTATCAAACATTTATGGGACACAATCGAGAGGTTAGATCGCGCGCAAAATCCTGCACGGGCAACACTTCTGAATTGTGGATGGCTATAGAGACAGCATGGCTCAGTATTTCTGTAAGGGACTTCCAGTGACTTGTTGGGTCCATGCTTTGTCAATTTGCTGCACTGTGCTGAGGAAAAGGAGGTCCCATATGATGTTAGGATGTATCCCACAATTTTTTTGCCACCTCAGTGTACAACCTCTTGTATACAGCTGTTTAAGCAATTGGGCATATTATAACAGCCATACAATGGATTACTCCCTTACGGAGTTTGTTACGGTAGAAATCACAGATTGAAAACAACATTAGCATTGATAGATACACACTGAGGTGACAAAACTCATGGGACACCTGATACCATGTTGGACCTCCTTTTGCCTGGTGTAGTGCAGCAGCTCATTGTGGCAAGGATTCAACAAATCATTGGAAGTCTCCTGCAGAAATATTGAGCCGTGCTGTCTCTATACCCATTGATAAATGCAAAGGTGTTGCTGGTGCAGGATTTTGTGCACGAACTGACCTTTCAGTTATGTCCCACAAATGTTTCATGGGATTTATGTTAGGTGATCTGGGTGGCTGAATCTTTTGCTCGAGTTGTCCAGAATGTTCGTCAAACCACTAGTGAGCAGTTGTGGCCCAGTGACATGGTGCATTGTCATCCATAAGCCAAAAGCAACCAGGACCCAATCCATTCCATATAAACACAGCCGATACCGTTAAGGAGTCACCACTAGCTGGCACAGTGCCTTATTGACAACTTGGATTCATGGCTTCGTGGGGTCTGCGCCACATTCAGACCCTACCATTGGTTCGTACAAACTGAAATTATGACTCATCTGACCAGGCCATTGTTTTCCAGTCATCTAGAGTCCAAATGACATAGTCATGAGCCTAGGAGTGGCACTGCAGATGATGCCGCACTGTTACCAAAGGCAATTAAGGCAGTTGTGTCAGTCTTCAGCTTCCATAGCCTATTAACGCCAAAGTTCGCTACACTTCCTAATGGATGCCTTCGTCATATGTGCTGCATTGATTTCTGTGGGTATGTCACACATTAAAACTTGTCTGTTAGCACTGGCAACTCTACACAAGCACCGCTGCTCTCAGTTGTTAAGACAAGGCCATCAGCTACTGCATTGTCCGTGGTGAGAGATAATGCATCAGATTTGGTGTTCTCAGCACACTATGGACCTTGGAATATTGACTTCTCTAATGATTTACAAAATGGAATGTCCCATGTGTCTAGCTCCATCTACCAATCCGTGTTCAGAGTCTTTTAATTCCCGTCGTATGGCACCGTATCACCTGAGTACAAATGACAGCTCTGCCAATGCACTGCTCTTTTATGCCCTGCGTACATGATACTTCTGCCATTTGTATATGTGCATAATATCACTATCCCATGACTTTTGTCACCTCTGTGCAATTTTAGAAGAAATAATGGTTTACACTATCTGTCAGTGTGATTGCAGCACAGAAGGAAGTGAGGTACTAAGCCAGAAAAATTATTGGTTACCTACCTGATGATGTAAAGAATTTAACAGATAATAAAATTCACTTCAGTCAGTAACAGAAGTCATATTGAGAAAGGAAGAGAGATGTTGAAATAGTAAAGCATGTTTGTATGTAAAATTAAAAGAAAAAGAATTAAGTAGTAATCATGTAAATGGTTAGCATGTTGCTATATTTTTCACTGAGAAAGTGTACTATAATTGTGAAACTGGCGTGTGCGCATCAAAGTGAGAGGCCACAGTTATCATGTAAGAACATGCAAATAACTTACAAACATAATTTCAACATGCAGTGAAGTACTTCAAGCTATGTTTGGCAATTCCAAAAATACAGCTCCTTCTTGCAATAGACAAAGAATTTGAAGAAAAGATGAATTTTCTGAGTTGTATTTCAGCAGTGGATGGCAAACATGTTAGAACATTTTGTCCTGGAAAAAATGGCTTGCAGTTTTTTGACAACAAAGAGTTTTTCGATGTTGGTCAGTTATTTATGTGTTTCATAGATCATATTCATGATAAACATTATGATGTGGAATGTGCCACCTGGACAAACAAAGAAACATATTTAAAAAAGAATATTAATATGACTACATGCTAGCCATTTATGTTTTTTCCCCCTGTGAAAGTGCTAATTTTTTACGTTCTAGAATTCTTTTTTGGTGTAGAAGGAGTTGTTAAAGGAGAAACATCTTTCATCTACATTTGAAAACACTTCTACTATCTGTCAGACATTCTGTTTCCCAGGGCAGATTGTCAAAGAGCTTTAAAGCTGCACATTTCAACCTTTTTTTCCAACGTTAGAAATAATATTATTTCCCCTTCTAATGTTTTACTTGTGAATAACTCTTTTACTCTCAACTAATATTCATTAGTG
Source organism: Schistocerca cancellata (assembly GCF_023864275.1). Classification (NCBI taxonomy): domain Eukaryota; kingdom Metazoa; phylum Arthropoda; class Insecta; order Orthoptera; family Acrididae; genus Schistocerca; species Schistocerca cancellata. Next base: position 217,011,891 of record NC_064631.1, read on the forward strand.
GATAGTTTTACTGTGAGCCTGTGGTTAATATTCCCAGCTACTTAAAGAGACACTTGCAAGATGTATGTGTGTGAACCCCACATAATTTAATCACTTTCTTTTCTGCAGTGAATGTTTTCACCCATGTCAGAAGTTGCACCAAAACATTAACCTGTAAGACATCAGCAAATGAAAATGTGTAAGATATGTTAATGCACTACCTTCTCTAACCCCAAAGTTGGTAGTTATTCTTATGGGAAAAGTAGCAAACCTAAATGTTTTAGAAGGTCTACTATATGCTTTACAAAGCTAGCCCCTTTTATGTAAAACCAGAGAGTAACTTTCGCAAAAACATTATTTCCTGTTTTCTCTGTTGATGGTTCTTTTCTAGGCTTGTCAGCAATGCTTGTATCATCTGCGGACAGGACTAACATTCTGTTTCCTTATAAAATAAAATGGTAGATCATTGACATAAAGAAAGATTAGTAGTGGGCCAGTGATCAAATGCTGTGGAATTCCCATTGTAATCAGGATGTATACAGCTGGGAAAAACGTAGGAATTTTTCATTGTTTTATTTTCCAGTTAAATATTTGTAGTGTTCACTGTAAGAACTGATACTTGAACAAAATATTTTAATTTAGTCCACTATTGTAGAATTATACTGCAGCAATAATACAAAACCTAGAGAAAAACAGGAAAATAAAATTCAGTTGCAAAGAAAGTGTGCCATTTACAACAACAAAATACAGTGGACACACAAGTCTCTGCCAACAGAAAAATGTGCTAAAGGCCTTAGGATAAAGATTATGCCATATTTTGTAATTACAAACTTCTTTCAATGTACGTGATGCCATACCAGTTTACATTTCTAATAGGTCATGTGGAAATATTATGAATGATGATTTGAGAAGTGTTACTTTCAAAGTAAATTTTCTTTTCCGCAAAATAAATTATGTACATATGAGAGTGTGTGATGGATTTTTTAAATCACAGAGTGTTTGACTCTCATTCACAATTAAATGTTTTGAGGATCAGCCACTTAAAAAAAAACTTCAGGCTCAGAAAACCAGCCATTTATGTCATTGTTTAAAATTTTATTGGCACATTTGTGTCTGAGATATATTAAAAGAGGTCACACACAAAAAAGACCACTATTATATATGAAACTTAGCTTTCCTTGTAATTATACTGTATGTATATTAATTTAAACCATTAACTTTTCCTAGTTGTATGTTTGTGTTGCTTAACAGTGATGTGCTATTGGCTGACAGTGTGCCCTGTGCTCTGAATATCTGGTGTCATTGGCTGATGAGATCACGCGATGTTAGCTGTGACTGTCTGACAAAAACACAGTACAATCTCGATTTCAGTGCTTCAGAAACTAACATGCTGTATTTGATAGAATTCATATTTATACTTTCGTAATAAGAAAATATGCAGTTTACATGTTGTAGTGCATCAAAGGTCTTTCCAAAACATGTTATTTAATATGGAAAAAGTGTATTTTTACCCAGTAAAAAGTGTGTTTTTTAACCAGGAAATCCGGGATTTTCTACTTGTTTCCCCCTCCCCGCCCTCCAGTCCTGGTAATGATTTTTGGTGTCCGTCTTTATTACTCAGACAGGCTAGGCTGAATTTCTGCATTCTGTTTCTTAAATAAAAGCTAAACCAAGACTGTGCTGAACTACATTTTCCATAAAACCATCGTGTGATTGACACAGTTAGACGCCTTTGACAAGTAACAGAAGATCCCAACTGGTGCCTTCCCATCAACACCAGCTTTTCTGAATTGCACAGTTGGGAACTTTCCCTGCAATACATCCTACATTCCCGAAAACCTCCTGGCCTCAATCTTTGTTAGTCACTGCCCTCACCCATCCAGCCCCTTCCCTGTTGCCATTTCAGAACTACCCAGCCTTCATTCCACCATCACATCCAGCCTTTTTACTTTTCTCCTTTTCCGCTACTTCCCCCCTCCCCACCTCTCCCCTGCCCTCCATTTAACCTGCAGTGCTTCACTGTCTGCCACCTCCACCATACTATCCCTCCCCATCCCTGCCCCAGCCTCCTCCTCACTCCGACCCAGTCGCCACTCCCATCATGCACTGGTGTTGCTGCTCGCAGTGTGGTTTCAGTTGCCTGAGAGTGCAGTTGTGTGTGTGAGAGTTGTGTTTGCGTGAGAGTGTGTGCATGCATGTATGTGTCTATTGTCTATTGTTGATGAAGGCCCAATGGCCGAAAGCCTTACTGTTCTTCTTCTTCTTTTCTTCCCCATAATATTGTTGCATGCCATCCTGGATTTTCCAGTGTCATATTTTAATAAGTCTAGGAAAGCACCCTGAATTAAGAATGCATTACATAAGTGATTAAGAACATAAATAATGTCATCCTTTATGGCTTCTTTCCCTAGCCTTCTTTTAAAAATTCCCATATTGAGTTGATTTTATTGTTCGATCCATTCATTTCAGACAAGCTGTGCATACTTCTGATTTTTTTTTTTTCAAACTTTTTTAATATGTTACATTGTTGTTTACAGTATGGAAGTATTTCTCGATTATTACTTGCTCTGGCTGTTTTGTGTATGTTCCATTTTCATTGTGAGCTTAATGCGATCTTTTTAGTGATCAAGGTTCCTTTGGTGCTTCCCAGTAAGTTTTTGGAAAACTGCTTTAAAAACGGATACAAATGCATTAAGAAATATGTTGAAATTGGAGGTTTATTATGCTGTTAGCAAACCATACCCAAGTCAACACTTATTAAGATTTAAAATCTCCACTTGGTTGTACTTGCTTTTGTAGGTGCTAGTTTCATTTTTGTAACAAAAGATACTGTTTCATATGAACCATGGACCTAGCTGAGGTGGGGTGACTTGCATGCCTCAGTGGGAAGGGGGATTCTGTGGAGAGGCCAGACAAGTGGTTCCTGAAGAGGGCCAGTAACCTCTTCAGTAGTTGTAGATGTAGTAGAATGTAGTGAATTTCACTGTCAGAATGAACAGGACTTCCTGGTCAGATGAGTACAGGGTTATAAATACAAGTCAAATAATAATGCAAGAATAGCTCTATTAATGAATAAGAAAAAGGAATGTAGGTAAGTTAATATGAAAAGCATAGTGAACTTTTTATTGTAGCCAAGATAGACGTGAAGGCAACACATATCACAGTAGTACAGGTTTATATGTCAACAATCTGCACAGATGACGAGGAAATGGAAAGAATGTAAGATGAGAAAAATAAAATTATTCAGATAATTAAAGGAGATGAAAATGTAAGTGTGATAGCTGACTGGATGTCATTAGTAGGAAGCAGAAAAGGTGGGTAAATAATGGGAGAACAAAGACTAGGGGAATGGAATAAAAGAGGCAGCCGCTTGGTAGAATTTAGAATGTGGAAGAGACCTGAGGATGCTAGAACACTTCAGACCGCTTTATTATGGTAAGACAGGGATTTCGAAGCCATATTTCAAATTTAAAATATTTCCAGAGGCAGATGTGGACTTCGGCCATATTTTATTTGTTATGAACTGTAAATTACAAATGAAGAAATTTCGAAAAGAAAGGAAAATCTAAAAATGAAGAAGGCAAAAGGGAATACAAATGGTTCAAATGGCTCTGAGCACTATGGGACTTAACGTCTGAGGTCATCAGTCCCTTGGAACTACCTAAACCTAACTAACCTAAGGGCATCACACATCCATGCTCCAGGCAGGATTCGAACCTGCGACCGTAGTGGTCACGCGGTTCCAGACTGAAGCGCCTAGAACTGCTCGGCCACAATGGCCCGCAAAAGGGAATACAAATGTCTAAAAAATTAGACTGAGAAAAAGTGCAAAATGGCTAACAAGGAGTGGCTAGAGGACAAATGGAAGTCTGGAGAAGCTTGCATAACTAGGGAAAAGATAGAACTGCCTATAAGAAAGTTAGAGTCCTTTGGAGAAAATGAAAGCAGCTGTTTGAATATCAAGAACTCAGATGGAAAACCAGTTCAAAGCAAAGAAGGGAAAGCTGAGAGATGGGAGGAATATACATAGAGGGGCCATTCAAGGAAAATGAACTTTAAGGCAATATTATAGAAAGGGAAGAGGAAGTAGATGAGCTGAGAGATATGATATTGTGAGATTGATCAGTTCAATAAGTTGCGGTTGCAAAATACTGACAAGCATTATTTACACAAGAATGGAAAAACTAGTAGAAGTCAACATCTGGAAGATCAGTCTGGATTCTAGAGAAATATAGGAACTTGACCCTATGACTTCAAAGGTAGGTTAAGGAAAGGCAAACCAACATTTAAAAATGTAGAAAAGTTTTGGTAGGATGTAAATATTTTTGCATTAAAAGTGACCATTTGCCGAAAAGCATTGGGGTTGTCATCAATAGGCACGCAAAAAGAAAGAAAATTTGCTAGCATTCGAAGTAATTCTTTCTCAAGCTAGAGTAAAATCTACACAGAAGACAGATATACATGCACACACATACACCTGCCTATGCCCTTATATTGTAACAGCTGGATGAACAGTGGCAGTGCAACATTTGGGTTGCATGGGTAGAGGGAGAGAGAGATGGTAGGCAGATAGAAAGCAGCTCAAGAGAGAGCCGGATAGCTAGCAGCTCAAGAGAGAGCCAGTTAGTTTGTGGCTAGGAATGCAGAGTAGGAGGGGCAACAAGTACAAAGGCTAGGCACTTGATGTAAGGTTGTCAGGGCCAGTGGTGAGCAGCGCACACTGAAGGTGACAAGGGAACATGAATTGAGAGGGTGGATGAATGTGATACTATTGGGTGGGGGTGGGGATAGTGGGTTACTGGATATTGAGGCTAAGATGATTATGAGAGTAAAGGATGTGTTGTAAGGACAACTCCCATGTGCATAGTTCAGAAAAAGATGATTATGAGAGTAAAGGATATGTTGTAAGGACAACTCCCATGTGCATAGTTCAGAAAGGCTCATGTTGAAGGGAAGGATCCAGATGGCCTAGGCTGTGAAGCAGCCATTGATATTGACTATCTTCTCAGCAGCATGTTGTGCCATCAGGTGGTCAGCTTTGTTCTTGGCAGCAGTTTGGTGGTGGTCATTCATCTTGGTGAAAACATGGTTGGTAGTCATACTGACATAAAAAGCAGTTTATTGTTTGTAGTAGAGTTGGCATACAACACGGGTGCTTTCGCAGATTGCCTGGCCTCTAATGGGCTAGGATAAGCCTCTGACAGGCCTGGAATAGTAGGTGCTGGGTGGATGGATTGGGCAGGTCTTGCACTTTGATCTACCTCAGAGATACAATCCCTTTGGCACATGATCGGGAGTGGGAGCGCATAGGGATGGACTAGGATGTTGTATAGGTTGGTTGGGCGACGGAATACCACTTTAGGAGGGCTGGGAAGGATCTTGGCTAGGACATTCCTCATTTTAGGACATGATGAGAGGTAATCAAAGCCTGTTGAAGGATGTGGTTCAGTTATGGCAGTCCAGGGTGGTATTTGGTGGCGAGGAGAGTGCTCCTTTGTAGCTGATTCTTGGGGCTGGTGGGATGATCAGGGGTGTGTGAGGATATGGCATGGGGAATATGTTTGTGGACTAGGTTTTGGGAGGTAATGTATGTCTGTGATACCTACAGTGTACAGGGGAAGAGATTTCTCATGACTGCAGATAGGTCATCCACAGGTGACTAGTCTATATGGGAGGAAGTTTTTGGTGTTGAAGGGATGGCAGCTGTCAAAATATAGGTACTGTTGGTGGTTGGTGTGTTTAATGTGGACAGAGGTGTGGGAGGAGCCATAAGAGAGTGGAGGTCAACATCCAGGAAGGTGGTACATTAGGTAGAGGGAGGAGCAGGTGAAGAAGATGGAAAAGAAGGTGTTGAGGATCTGAAGAAATGAGGATAGGATGTTTTGGCACTGAGTCCAGATCATGAAGATATAATTCATGAACGTGAAGCTACCAGGGATTGGGAGTTATGGAAAGGTAAGAAGGATTTCCTTAGACGGCCAAAAACAGATTGGCATAGGAGGGCCCCACAGGGGTGCCCATGGCTGTGCCACTGATTAGTTGGTATACCTTCCCTTAAAAGGAAAATTAGTTTTGAATCAGTGTATAGTTGGTAATGTGTATAAGAAATGAGGTCTGAGGGACATTGGGAGAGGTAGTGTTCGATAGTGGCAAGGCCGTGAGCATGAGGGATGTTAGTGTATAGGGAGGTGGCATCAACAGGGATGAGTAGAAATTCAGGAGGTAAAGGGTTCGGGATGATGGAGCATCAGTGATGGAAGTGGTTGGTATCTTTGGTCTGGGAGGCTAGGCTTCAAACAGTTGGTTGAACTCATGGTCAACAAGAGCGGAAATTCTTTCAGTGGAAGCACAGTTGCCAGCTACAGTGGTGCATCCAGGATTGCTAGATTTCTGGGCTTTGGGGAACATGTAGATGGTAGTTGTGCAGGGTGTTCTCGAGGTGAGGAGAGTGATGGACTCTCGGGAGAGGTTCTGGGAAGGGCCAGTGGATTTATATAGGGATCGTAGGTTATGTTAGACTTCTGGGATGGGATCATTATGGCAGAGCTTGTAGATGGAGGAGTCAGACAGTTGGCAGAGGACTTCTGTCAGATAGTCACCATGGCTCATCACGACGCTTGTCCAAAAGAACAGATGCCACATATATGTACAATATTGATGTTCAGACTTCATTGAAAAAATTGTTCAGAGTTTCTTATGAGATGCAGTCATGAAAACGTCTAGCCAGAATTTTAGGCCTATTTAGTCAATCTGTTAGAAGCAGTTAGGATTGCATGTTAAAGGAAACTTCTCTGGGTGTGTTATTACTCTAAATAGAAGAAAATTTCTCTTTCTGCATTATCAACACAGCAGATCAAAGTCCACAGGGGAAAAGCTGGTTCACGGTTCAAGGCCACCGTGTGACAGGATCTTTGCAGAATTGATATTATCCCTTGCAGCATTGCTATTGTTCAGTGACTGACAGAAAAGTAAGAGAATTGGAGAACCCAGTAAAATAAAAGAGCTGCAGATTGATTACTGAACTTTTTCAACAGCCCTTTACTATCACCCAGTAGGCAAATAAGCCACAGAACATTACAGGAGGACTTCATATTTTTATCATATACAGTGAATTGGTACTTTTCACACAATGCAGATATCTTTTCTAAATCTTTTGTAATTTATTTTGATCTCCTGATGATTTTGTTTGACAGTAAATAGCAAGATCATCTGCAAACATTCTAAGATTGCTGCTCAGATTGTCTCTTACGTCATTTCTGTAGATTAATAAAAGCAGAGGGTCTGTAACATTTTCTTGAGAAATCTATGTATAACTGAACAATCGAGAATCCAGGGTGAAATGTAACAATATTATGTAAAGGAAAGTTGCCACTCACCATACAGTGGAGATGCTGAGTTGCAGATAGGCACAGCAAAAATACTGTCACAAATAAATAAATCTTTCAGCCCATAAGGCCTTTGTCAGAAATAGATGACAGGCACATGCACGCAAACACACACACACACACACACACACACACACACACACACACAAACACACAAATGCAACTCGCACACACGACTGCAATCTCAGGCACCTGTAGCCACACGCTGTGTCTGAGACTGCAGTTGTGTGTGTGTGTGTGTGTGTGTGTGTGTGTGTGTGTATGTGTGTGTGTGTGCGTTGTCTATTTTTGATGAAGGCCTTACGGGCCAAAAGCTTTATTTACTTGTGACGATCTTTTTGTTGTGCCTATCTGCGACTCAGCATTTCTGCTATATGGTGAGTGGTAACATTCATTTCCATGTATAACCTATTTTCACGTGATGATTTCCTATTAAAGAGGATGCATAAGCAGACAGAAATTCTGGGCACCTTGTTGTCCATAGGGTAGGAAACTATTCTTAAAGGTGAAGAACCAGCACTGATCAATAGCATGAGGATGTAGACGGTGATAGAAACCACTGCATTGAAGAGACAAAATGTGTGTTCACAGGAAATGTGGCCTATAAGTGAAAAGATTGTGATGAAGGTAGGAGTTGGTCCCCTACTTGGGTGTGAGCTGACCATGAAAATAAAAATTGAAAAACCAGCAAAACTATAGCATTCTGTGAGTCGGAGTGTGGAACTTCGAATGTCTGGAGACGAAACAGAAGCTATAAGTCTTGAAGTAAAATTCTAAGGCTCTGTCTAAATATAGTAGGAATCAGTGAAATAGATAATGATTCCTGCTCAGATGAATAGACAGTAATATAAGTAACAGGAGAAAGGGAGTGGGGTTCATTATGAATTATTAATTATTCATTATGAATTGAAAGGAATTACAAGGAATGGTTTTCTGTTAACATTTCATATGTGGTATTAAACTCATCAGAATCAACAGCAAACTTAATGCCAACAACAATTGTTTAGGTACAAATGCTGATGATGTTATAGACAGAAAGAGAAGAGATAGAGAAAATTTTGATGACTCTAAAATGGTAACTCAGTATATAAAGCAAGTTAAATTCTGATAATCATTTGTGATTGAAACACTGTAGTTGGAAAAGGAATACTCTACAGTGTTACAAGAGAGAACATGCCTGTGTGTGCATGTGTGTGTGTGTGTGTGTGTGAGAGAGAGAGAGAGAGAGAGAGAGAGAGAGAGAGAAAGAGAGTGTGTGTGTGTGTGTAAAAAAAAAGAAGAAACTTAAATCATGTAAATGGTCAGCTTACAGCCTTCTTCAACATAGTCACAAAGCAATGTCATGTCTTACACTCCATCTGGCTTACACTGTTATAAACATTGTCCACTTAGTGCCCATCAAATTTAGCTGCCTTCTTTCTTCATCTTTACTATCGGATTTCTTTCTCATAGCCTCATACAAAATAGAAACAAAACACAGTGTCGGAAGATTATTTTTATGCAACTCTCTTTGCTGATTAGTTAATGTATTAAGTATTGCAATATTGTTCCAAGTGTTGATGGATATTGAATCTTATGTCCCATCATATATACTACATGCGACCAAACTAATTCACGCTCATGTATTCACAATGTGCAGAAGACACAAATCATAGTGGAGATGTTTTATACACTTGTAAAAAATGTAATTTGACACACGGTAAACAAAATAAATTTGTTTTCAGTTGTGTTGTTATGTGTTACTCAGTTTCATCTTGGTATGCAAGGTGTAAATATTTCTTTTCCACAGATTATGAAAGCTGTAGAAGAAGAGTTTTGAATATAAAATTCCCTAATGCTCCAGAGGAATTTGGTGAAGAAGAACATGTACGATATATTAATTCCTTGCTTGAAATGACTGCTGAATCCATGATTTTCTCCCTTGGATGTCTTCTTCAATGTTTAGATAAATCGTATTTGCACTTAAACTTAGACGTTAGACAAAAAACAGCTCCAGTGCTTGCCATAAATACAATATCTTTGTAAGTTTCTGTAAATCACATCTCAATCAGTACTTAACAACTGAAAATAACAAACACTTATCAGCAGTTTTGTACATTTTCAGGCAAGATATAGTAATGATTGATGCAGACTCCTATGAAGCATTACAAGTATTTAATCAGCTCTCTCATCCATCAAATTTCAAAGCTGGCACACCTGGAAGCAGTAAGGAGGGTCTAAGCATTTTTGGAATATTCAATAGATGCAAGACAACAATGGGAAGTCATCTAATGAGGTATTGGCAATTGTTGTATAACAAAGTTCTGCAGAAAATTGCTGTATGTTATGTGGCAGATATATTTTCAACAAATTTCTTGTCGTAATCTGTATCATTGTAAAGTCTTGTTGCAAAATGCAGATTTTTTGCAGTTTAGGTGGCTAAATGTTTTAGATTAAACAGTGAATGATCAGCTGCTTTATTTCTCTTTTTACTAGTTTCTTGTGTGAACTTCATTTCAGAACAATGTTTCTCCATCCAACACAGAAAATTGATGTTCTAAATAATCGACTGAATGCAGTAGAGTTCTGCTCAAATCCAAGAAATTGTGATTTTGTTTCAACAGCTCAAGATTGCTTGAAGTACATATCAAATGTATCGGTATGCTATTTTCTTTATGTAACATTACAAATATTTTCTTGAGAGACAACCTGAGCACAGCTTTCAGGATTAATGAATTGAATATTGATGGATGTTGTTATATCTTATCAGAAAGGCAGTCAGTAGGATGACTTTTTTATGAGATTTGGAACTTTTTCTTTGCAAGTTGATCTGATAAAAAAGTGTGAACTGATGATAATAGTTCCCAATAGGAACCTCCAACTCCAGATTTTATTACAGACATTGTATATTTTTTAAGAAAAACTTAATCTTCACATTTGAAAAGGCTTGTTTTAGTGTTAGTGTGTTGCATCATAAATATGCATCTGTGAAAGTACCCATTGTTCAGTGATGGAGACAGATACAAAAGTACCGTATTTACTCGAATTTAAGCCGCACTCGAATCTAAGCCGCACCTGAAAAATGAGACTCGAAATTAAGGGAAAAAAAAAAATTCCCGAATCTAAGCCGCACCTGAAATTTGAGACTCAAAATTCAAGGGGAGAGAAGTTTTAGGCCGCACCTCCAAAGCGAAACAAAGTTGGTCCATTGTAATATGAGACACAATTTAGGTCGAATGAATGACGATACAGCTACAGTAGTTTGGTTCGAGCCATAAGCTTAGCAGTTAAGCTTTACCAGGTAACCATTGATATGCGTCGGGCGCTCCATCCGTATTTATACGGGTACCCTTTGTTTTTCACGTGCTTTGTCTGGTTTGAATTGATTCCTTATTTTTCTTTGATCTGATAAGTGCTGTTCTCTTTGTTATAGGTGTTTACGTCACTCTGAGCTGAAAATGCATTACTGCACTGTGTCATGCATTGTTTGTCGCATTCTGATAATGAATGTTTACGACCTGTCGCCGCTCGCGACATGGTTTGCTTGTGTCAAGAGACTGCTATTTGTTGTTATTTACACTGCTGCTTTCTTTGTTAATGATCAACAAGAACCAAGTAATAAACTGCGTATGATAGAATATGTTCTGAACGAGAGTTTAGCGAAAATTTTTCTCCATTTGAAAATCTTTGCAGACGCCTCTTTAGTACATTACTTTCTGCACAGTAATTAGAGTCATCTTAGATTCAAAAATCTAGTCAATTGCCGTGCTTCATTTCTGACTGTATCCCTATTAGGCATAAGAATAATATGAATATAAACATGATATGATATGTGTACACTTCCGCGTTTGCTGTTGTCTCACTCTAGTTTCGTAGTTTATTAGCCAGACAGGATTTAAATGAGATAGCAGCAAACACGAAAGAATACATGGCAAAATGTTTATATTCGTATTATTCTTATGGTGAAGACAATACTGCATGTGATTCACAAAAGTTCCCATTAGCAACCATCTCTTCTCACAGGTAGGAAAAAATTCAGAACGTAGAATTGGCCATACTGGCAAACATCGCAAACAGTCTTGCCAGTCGGACTTTCATAGTACATTGAAAAGCTGCTACATTCGAAGATGAACAATACGGAATTTGTATTTACTTCATTGGATAATGTATGAAAATGCAGTGGTTGAAATTCGGGGCGGAGAAAAAAGCTCGTCTTCCACCTTTTTTTTTAATTTATTTACTGACGCAGAGGTTTTGGCGCCAGTATTTATCTTTGTGCCTACAAAGCATGCCTGTGTAGCGCTACATATATTCGACGGCAGAAGTTAGTTGTGGCGGCACCTACCAACATATTTCAGAATTTCCGCTTACTTTGCACTCGATTCTAAGCCGCAGGCGGTTTTTTGGATTACAAGAACTGGAAAAAAAGTGCGGCTTAGATTCGAGTAAATACGGTACTTCAAACACACAAAGTGTGAACTAAATTAAAATTTAACTGTTGATTTGTTGTTATTATTATTAACATTTATGCAGTAATCAAGATGCTGAGTCACAGATAGGCACAACAAAAAGACTGTCACAAATAACAGCTATCGGCCAGTAAGGCCTTCATCAGAATTATATGGCAAAAACACACATACACACTCATGCATAGGGAACTCACACTCACACATGACTGCAGTCTCAGGCAAATGAGACTTCAGCATAGACTATGGCAAGAGCCTCTTTTTCCACTTGAGAGTAACACTGCTGGGCCAGAGAGAGAGAGAGAGATCCAGAGGTGAAAGCAATAGGTCGATCAAAGCTGTAAGCATATCAGAACGCTAGGACTGCGCCGAGGCCATACTGTGAGATGTCAGTCTCAAAACCATGTGCCATTTTGGAGAGTATGTAGCTGAATAAGGAACCAAGAATCATCTGGATTTCAACATTTAAAAAGCACGTTCACAATCTGGGCTCCAGCAAAAACAAGTCATGCAATGGTTGGGACAATGTGGCCACCCCTGGCAGGATTTTTGTGGTAGTGGGCTATTTTCCATATGAAGGCCTGAAGCTACTTCATGGATGAAAGTTGAGGCATAGATGTAACAGTGGAGATGATGTCTGGCAGAGGGCAAACCCCATCCTGCGAGACTTCAAACCCCAAATAAACAACAGAAGGTTGGGGGGAAGAAAAAAAAAAAAAAAAAAAAGAAAAAAAACCTGAGATTTCACGAATTTACGCTATAAGCCTGGAGACTGTAAGACAGAAAACAAAGTGCACAAATTTTTCAAGTGATCAGCCATGGAGGAGTCCATGACACCATTATCATCCAGATAATGCAACCCACGACAGGCGTAGTCGTTGCTGTAAAAAATGTTGAAAAATGGCAAGTGCACTAGCCGTACCAAAAGGAAGGTGCAAATGTTGATAAGAGACTGGAAGGAGTATTCAAAACTAGAACTCATCGATACTCTTAGTCCACAGGAACCTGCAAATAAGCTTCAGACAAATCAGTTTTAGAAAAGTACTGGGCATCCGATGTTTTTGCCAATAGTTCCGCCTGGCGTGGGAGAGTATATGTATCCAAGATGACTTGCACATTGACTGTCGTACTGAAGTCACCACAGAGGCACTGAACTACAACCAGCTGAGATGACCATTCACTAGCCATAACATGTTGCATCACCTCTAGGAATTGAAGTCTATCCAGTTCTGCTTTCACTTTATCTTGCAAGGTGATAATAATAGTATACACATGAGTAAAGTGAGACCAAGCTGCGGATTTCAAAGATATATGAGCAGAAAAATTCTTAGCACAACCTATACCTTCCAAAGACAAGTCCGAAAACTCCACACACACAATTTCCAATTGAGAAAATGGTACCTGATCGGACACAAGATGAACTGGGATGGTGATGGAAAAACCAAATGCCTGAAGTGCGTACATCCCTAACAAGTTCTCAACAAGGACATCAGCAACCACCAAAAATGTAATGGTATGAACCACCAGCTTGTAAGAGGCAAATGCTGTAAATTTTCCCAACAGAGCAATGTTCTGTTTATTATAACTGACCAGCTTCCATGTGACTCATGTCAATGGCGACAAGCGGAAATTCATATAGGTTTGAGAATTCAGTAACTTCACTGCAGCACCTGTGTCGACCTATAGCCAGAGTACTTGGCGAAAAACACTTAACTCGATTACCAACTGTGGAGAAGTCAGTCACAAGTATTGGAGTCACACAGTTTATGTGTATGTCCACACCCTGAACAGCCTTCGGCAAACGACACATGGAAGTGATGTGGCCTCTTGTCTGGCAAGCATGACAAGTAGCCCAGCACTAATGGTACACTAACGTTCAGCTGGACAAAACAGAAAGGACAAGATGAAAACAGAGAACACTGCCACTGGCGCTTTGGTGGTCGCAGCTGCTTGGGCTGACCTCGGTCTGGTCAGTGCTTGGCCCGCATGATTGCCTTTGCCACTGCAGCTTCCTTGTTCCAGCTATCTGTTGTCCATTGTGCACACATTGTGACACTACTGCCACATCGCCCCATGCTTCAGTTTGGTCTCTGACTGCCTGAGGAACTTTGAAAGATTTCTATTTGCGAAACATCTGTCAATGGGGGTTTTTCAAAGAGTAAAGCCTTCTGGCACACTTCCTTGTCCAGAGCTAAACGGACAGTTGTGTCACAGAGTCTGCATAAGAGTCATTATGGGCATCAGTAATGAACTAATACTTACAGCTAAGGCCATGAAGTTCAGCTGCTCAAGCCTCTATGACTGGTTTAGTTTCTTGTGGCATTGGTAGAATTCAACTCATGCCAGTATGACATGTGTTTGTTTGTGATGGCAGTCTGACAATAAACTGCACGTGTGATCAAATGTAAGAGCTGCCGGTTCTTGGAAAGGGGCAAGCTGACACAGTAATTGATACACCTTAGGTGGAATCCATGAGAGGAATAATGCTTTGCACAAATTTGAGTGTGTCACACTGAAGGCCATAAAGTAATCTATGAATCTCTTTGCAGTAGCTTCCCAATCCTCGACTGAATCATTGTATGGAGGAAAAGTGGGGGATAGACCAGTGGAATGGTACCAGACTGTTAATGGAAGCCAACAAAATGATCACTGCCAAATTAAGCTGTTCAGTCAGGGCTGGTAGCATGGCATCCATAAGACTAAACCTGATCAAACAACTCGTAAAGACTGCACACATGGAAACCATTCCAAACCTGTCACCAGTCATGCAGTAACTAAGTAATACATGAAACTGATCCAACTAACACAAATATGGTTTCATTTGTAAACCTCTAAAAAATAATGGAAATAAGCAAAAATAATGGAAATAAGCCTCTCATGACTTCACAAGTAACAAGACAAAAGAATCATACAGGAGCAGTACACGGAACAACTGATGTGAGTGCTACAAACTAAAAGCACGTAGTGAGGGTTAGTCAGGGCTGCTCCATCCACAGTTAGGTTCGAGTCGCCAGTAGAAAACATGGTAGAGACCATGCCATGTGTAGACTTCCTACAGGCGGTCTCAAGTGCCCGGCCAGTGCTAATACCGTTGGTGGTTGATTTAAATATAGCCATGCAGTGTCAATACGCTCAGCATGCTCAAACTCATGTGCACTAGTAGGAGGATACAGGAATTTATTATTGAAATCTGTCATACACATTTCAGAATCACTGGTTGAATGCATTGGACAGAGTAGATTAGATGTGAATATTAGTAAGCATAGTTTCAGCTTCATTGCTCATTGCAGAGTACTGAGTGAGATGTATCACAAGGGCAAGAGGATAGGGAAACTGTAGAGAATAAGACACTTAAGAAGTAGAAAGGAGAAAATGAGAATTACACTGAGGATCATGAATGTATTTGGGAGCTATTGAGGGGGATGGGGGATATGTAAGCAGTCAAATGCTAACAGTTGTTATATAGAAAAAGGGTAGGGCTTATGTAAACAGAGATCCAGTCTAGAGGGTTCATGAGATGAGAAGATATTTTAGAGATCAACTTTTTACTTTCTGTGATCCACGAAAAATGTCTTGTAATGCAGTACTGCACATGCCTCTGTATGGACATTTACTCAGTTTGCCATACATTGACCTAATATTTTTGTTTAGTTCAGAAGTGACCCATACTTTTCTTCAGATGATGAGTGTTGATAGCAGCTATTCAGAACATTGTAAACAGTTAACCTCATTATTTCTCCATTATCATGACAGTGTAAAGACACATCCATTTAATTTTTTAAAAACACCTGCCAATATGGAAACTCGCAATAATGGATGAAAGGAAGTGATATAATGCAAAGTGTTATCCTAGAATATTTATGTATTGGTTTTGTGACACGCTAACACTGGTATATTACTGTTGGAGTGCAAAAGCTCTGAAGGAGCAAATACAAACGGTGATAGGCCTGGAGTAGCACTGTCATTAAAGGATAAAGAGAAGTGTGGTGTAAGGGTATTCCTAGCAAAATCAGTCCAGAGCACAAGTTCCAGTACCAGCCAAAGAACTATCCAAGAGACAGCAAATTGTTAGTAATGATCTGATAAATTGTGTAGTGAGGAGATATAGGCACATAAAATAGGGTAAAACACGTAACACAGAATAGTATTCACAGTAGCTTTTGAGCTCTTGCTCTTTCTGTAGTAGAAGTACACACATTCACATACATACACAACCCCATGGACACCAACAACACACTAGTAGTGTGGTCACAGCAAGACTCATTATTGATTATCGATTATTGAGAGCAGTTGCCTGGGGAGCTGGCAGTGAGGATGGGGTACAGAAGGACGTACGAGGCAAGGAGGGGGTGTTAATGGGATAATGTGAGGCATATTTTGCTAGATGACTCAGTGGCTGCATAAGATGAAAGGAGTTCAGAGGGTACAGCCTGTAAGAGATAGTGAAAGGAATTTGGGGGAGGGCGGGGGGGGGGGGGGCAGGTTTGAAAAAATAGAAGAGGGGAGGGGGGAGAAGGGGCACAAGGCAAGGGGGGAGGGGAAAAATGGTAGGAGAAGGCAGTACATGATCTTGATGGGGAAGTATTGGTGTGGAAAGAAAAGAGAAGGGAAAAGATAAGGTGAGGCAGTGAGAAACAAGTTAGCGGACATTTAGGCAAAGTGGATTGCGACAGCACAGGATATAAGGAGAGACAGTTTCACCTGCATAATTCAGATAACTCTTGCCGAAAGGGATCATCCAAATGGCCAGTGTAGAGAAGTGGCTGTTGAAGTTATTTGTGTTGTGGTGCACAGCATATTCCACAACTAGACAATCAAATTTGTGGTTTGCACAGTTTGGCAGTGGCCATTCATGTGAGTAGACAGTTGGTTACTTCTCATGCCCACATAGAATGCTGTCCAGTAATTGCAGCATAGCTGTTGTATAACATGGCTGCTTTCACACATGGCCCTGCGTTTTATTGAGTAAGAAATGCCTAGGGCTGGACGTCAGGAAGAAGTGGTGGATGGATGTATGTTACAGGGCTTCGACCTCAGTTAACTACAAGGGAACGACCCATCTTGTCCAGGAGTGGAGTAGATGGAGAAGGATATTCTGTAGATTGAGTAGGTGGCAGACCACTACTTTGAATGATGTGGGTAGGATATCCTTGATCTCAGGGCATGGAAAGCGGTAATCAAAGCACTGGTGAAGGACGTTGTGCCTCTCAAGGCCAAGTTGGTACTGGGTGATCGGTGGAATTCTGGTCAGTGGCTGTTTAATAGGTTTACTGGTTTCAGAGGAGGACGTGGCACAGATCATCAGTTTGCAGATAAGCTGGATAGGATATTTCCTGTCAATAAAGACCCTGGTAAGGTTTCAATATATTTCGACAATTCCTTCCTTCTTTATCACAGATTTGGTATCCATGGGTGATGAGGGGAATAATTTGTGGGTGTTGGTCAACAAAGGCAGAGTTTCATTCTGTAGGAGCATTGTGCCAAGCCACAGTGGGATGACCAATGGGGAGACATTTTGGGTTGGCTTTGTGAAGTTTGGGGAGCAGGTAAGTGCAAGGGTTGTTGTGTGAGGAGGGACATGGATTCAGGTGTCAGGTTACGGGATGGCCAAAGGCCTGGAGTAGTTGCTGGAGGTGCTGTTGGACTTATGGGATGAGATCCTTGTTGCTAGCTCTGTATGCAGATATGTCAAAAAGTTGTGGGAGACCATCAGCCTCATAGTCCCTACGATTTGTGGCTACTGTGGTGCAGCCTTTGTCTGGGGGTAGGATAATAATGCCTGGATTGGTTGTCAGGCTGTGGATAGCTGTGTGTTCCACAGAAATGTTGGATGTGGCTGGGGAGGGATTTAGGAAAGGAAGGTCAGGTTAGAAATTCCTGGAAAATGTTAGGGGATGACTAGGTGGAAGGGGAGGAGGATAATGGTTAGAAGGAGACTGGAACTGTTTTAAACAGGATTCTATGTGGGATTTTGGTTGGGTATTGCCAGTAGGGTGCATGATAAAGAAATGTTTCCAATGCAGAGAACGAGTACATGAAAGAAGGATCTTAACAAGTACAGCGTGGTTGAACTTTGGGTTAATGGTTAGGCCTTTAGAAAGCACTGATACCTATGCCGGGGTCAGAGTTTTGGCAGAAAGGCTGACAACAGTGGTATAGAGAGTATGTTTTATGGAGGGTGGAGGAAATTTTTGAGGATATGGAAGGCAGAGTAAGTCAGCAAGGCACGGTCAGTTAGCTATGGAGGGTCGATGGAGTAGTTTGATCAGTCTTACTTATGGGTAATCCCATGCCGGCATAAGGCAGAAGTACCTGGAACACCTTCTTCAATAGATGCTAGGAATGCTGTCCAACTGTAGGAGTGATAGCATTAAGGAAGTTGTGGTCACATAGCAAAAGGATTTTGTGAAAGGAGTAGAGGCTCTCAAGTATGGTTTGAGGTCAGGTTCTATGATTGTGAAAGACTAGATTGGTAAGAGTGAGGAACTGATGGAATTGGTTAGTGTGAAGGTCCTTGCGGTAGGATAGGTGATCGTCCGAGATGCCAGTTTTAATGGTGGGACACCATTTGCCATACAAGATTTCAGAAAGAGGATATGTGCTTGGGGTTTTGCTAGAGCAGAGGATAGTTTTCAGAATTGGCAGAGGTAGAATCACTAGGAATTCTTGGTTGGACAGTCTAGAGGCAAAAGGAGTGACTGAAAAAATAGTTAAAAAGGTTGAAAATACGGAAGTGAAAGCTTGTGGTCAAAATGTTGTAACAGAAATAAACAGTTGTATAGAGAACTGTGTATGTAGGAAGTTTGAACAAAAGTCAGAAAATGTTCTAAAGAGTCAGGAAGTAGTAAGTGCACCTATAAATTGATGTCTTTGATCACAACTTGACAAGCACAACACGCTATTGTACATTGTAGTTAGAGATAAACACATGTCACCATCCTGTGTAATAAAATAAACATGTGATTGGCTAACAGTCAAGTTGAGCAGTATGAACCAATAGTGGAGAATATGTAATGAATCATAGCATTATGAATCATAGTGGCCATCCAGCTTACAGTCTCTGCCAACTTTCTAACACCTTTGCATACAAACCTTACGACCATGATGATGCTACCTCAGGAGTTCAACAGGACCCTCAGCAGTTCATGAAGGCCTTTGATCAATCGCAAAACATAACAACTGAATCCATCTCTCCTGTCCCACTAGCAACACCCTGCACTCTTACCTTTTACCTACTTCCCAAATCCCACAAACCCAACCCCACAGCTCTCCCTACTGGTCTTGCCACTCTGGCTGGGTACGATGCTCCCACAGAACGAATCTCTGCCTTTGTTGACCAACATCTACAAACTTGTTCATAACTTCCCATCCTACATTCAAGACACTGCTCACCTCCTTTTCCACAGTTCCTGTCCATTTACCACCTAACTTCTTGTTGGTCACTGTGGAAGCGACTTTCTTATACACCAACATCCCTCATAGTGCTGGCTATAGCCTTGCAGCCTTGGAACACTACCTTTCCCAGCGTCCTCCTGATATCAAACCCACTACGTCTTTCCTCAACCTCCTAGCCATCAACATACTGTTCCACAATTATTTCACTTTGATAGATCAAATCTATAAATAAATCTGTGGTTCTGCCAAAGGTACTCGCATGGAGTTGTCCTGTGCCCAAATTCACTTCACCTGGTTCTTTTCAGTGCATTGAGCTACCTTCCTTGATGTAGATCTTGATCTCTCAGATGGCTCCATAAATACGTCTGTTCATATCAGGCTTACCAACCACCAAAAATACCTCTAATTTGATAGTGTCATCCATTCCATCTCAAAAAGTCTCTTTCTTACAACCTTTCCATCCATGGATGCCATTTCTGCTATGGAAAGCAGGCATCAAAATATGCTGATAACCTTACCAGCACCTTTATTGTCAGACAATGTCGTATCTAGCTCATCTATAAACTGATCTCCCAAGCCATCTCCTCCTCTGAAATCAGTAAACCTGTTAACCAGCTGCTGACCTGCACTTGCCTGATCACCTGTACCTCTCTGTCCTTGAAAAACTCAACCTCATCCTTTGATTACCTCTTGTCGTGCCCTGAGATGAGGGATACCTTACCCTTAACCCTGCTCACATCATCCAAAGTAGTGTTCTCCCAGCCACCCAACCTATGGAATATCATTGTACATACTTGCTGCAATCCTGCAGTCTATAGATCATTCCCTTGTTGTCAACCAAGGTCCAAGCCTTGGTCTGTACACCCACCCACCACCTCCTGCTGCAGTCCAATCACAGGCATCTCCTGCCCAATGCGAGGTAGAGCCCTGTGTGAGACCAGCCATATTATATAACAGTTATGCTGCAATCACTGTACAGCATTCTATGTGGGCATGACAAGAACTAATTGCCTACTCACATGAATGGCCTCCACCAGATTGTGGAAAACTGCAAACTTGACTGCCCATTTGTTGAACATGGTATGCACTGCAACACAAATGACTTCAACAGCTGCTTCACTACGTGGGCCATTTGGGTACTTCCTCCAGCACAAGTTTTTCAGAACGACACCGTTGGAAGTTGCCTCTCCAGTGTATCCTGCCTTCTCACAATCCCCATGGCCTAAACATATGCTAAGCTGTTTCCCCCATTGCCTCATGTTATCTTTTCCCTTCTCTCTTTTGTCCACACTCCTTCCCTGTCCAGATCATGTACCACCTTCTCCCACTACCCTTGCCCCCCCCCCCCCCCATCTATGTGGGCATTTTTCCCTGTCTCTTTCTTTGCCCTCCTCCCCCTCCCCCCCTCGCATCTCTTTCTCTCTTCTCCTTCCTCCCTCTTCACCTTGTTCCATTCTTCTCTCTCTCCCCTCCCTGTCTCCCTCTTCATATCCATATTTGTCTCATTTCCTCTCCCCACGTTCTGCAGCTCACATGCTGCACCATCTAAACTCCTTTCATCTTGTTGTGTAGCCACTGAGTCACCTTGCAAAAGATGTGTCTCATACTATCCTGCTAGCCCCTCCTTGACTCGTGCCTGCTTTCCTACCATCTCTCCAACTTCATCTGCCCAGGCAACCTCTCTCAGTAATTAAAAATCAATAATCAGTCTCACTTTACCACAGAAGTGTGCATGGTATCTTTGTGGTTGTGCATGTGAATGTGTATACTTTTACCAGAGAAAGAGCAAGAGTTCAAAAGCATGTGTAATTACTGTTTTCTGTTAAATGTTTCTGTGCATGCACCAGTCCCCTATAGGCAAGTGGTTGCATTTCCCTTAGTTTATATATTTTTCCCTCCAAGCAATTTCATTATTGTTAAGAAGGAATATATGTCATTCATGGTGAACACAGCAATGTCTGAAAATTGAAGAGTAAAGGCTGTTGTCCACGAGACATGACAGGAGCAACAGTCACAGTGACATCTAGAGTCTCACACTAGTAGTGCTCTTGGTGATGTGCATTTGGTTGCGTTCTTCATATCGCTGACTGCTGGGAATACCAAAGATTGCCATAGTCACTCAAACTGGGCCATGTACTTACACTCTAATTCAAACAGTGGAAAATTCGGGATGGAGTATTAACTGTATTAGATGAGTGAATTGCTGCTCACCATAGAGGGAAGGTGTTGAGGGGCAGACAGGCACATTGAGAAAAAGACAGCTAGATATTATTCAGCTATTGCAGTAAGTCCTTCACCATATGCATAGCTCTCTCTCTCTCTCTCTCTCTCTCTCTCTCACACACACACACACACACACAAGGCTGCTGTAGTATGTGGGCTTTAACAACCAGGTGCTAGGTGTGATGAAAGACTTAGTCTGATAGCTGAATAACAGCTAGCTGAAAGATTAAATGTTAAGTACAGAAGAACTTTGGTTTTACATTCTCCAATTTTATGTTTTTTGTGATTGTACATCATCAATTTGTAGCCCCAGTAAAAAACCCATAAGATCAATGCTAAAAATTCCCCCATTTTACATTTCTTCCTAGTAAGGTTTAACTCGATTCTAAGTTCTTACTTGATGTCTCGCTTCACTTTGTCCCGTTTCCTTACTATTGGCATTTGATGTGACGGAACAAGTTATAAATGGCTCAAAAGATAGATGGTTAAGGAAATATTTTAGGCCATTGTGGAGAAGGGAGATGTGAAAGAGGAAATACTGGCATAATCCATGATCGATGTTGCCATTACAACTTGCAACATTTAGCTTCACTGCACAATTATGATACAACTACTGCTAGGTTGCAGTGGTAATGGAAAAACAAGATAGTTGACGTGAAGTATTCCGGACCTAGCCAATACGTGATGAAGGGTTCCTGCCACCTCCTTTCCTTGTGCCACTTATGACTCGGTCTCCTCCTTAGTCTCTTCTTTTTGCATGTATTTCCAGTGTTCTGTATTCAGCAATAATATCAATCAACTAACTTTTACATTCAAACACTGAGTCTTGATGAATATGCTTGGTCATAATAGAGGAAACGTCGCCCATTTCCGGCAAGTGAACTCTTATTGGTTGGTGATATGTCAAGTTACCCAATAGTCAGTGCAGCTACTACACCAACACATGTAAAATGAGCTCACCTACTGGATGTATGGGGGCGGGGGCTTCACTGATGGGAGTGCAGGTAGGGGTGAAAGCATTTTGTGAAGTGCTGAAAATATACTTTTCATGCAACTGTGCTGTGACACAGATATCACACAAAATAGAACAAGGGTTTTGCAATAGCATTTTTTAGAGACTTATGCATTTGGCATAGTCCATATCAATTCAGGCAGGCTAGGAAAAAATCTTACCTTCATAGTCTCAGATGTGAATATGTTGTGACTTGGCAAGACAGCCAAGCCACTATGATTGTTAGCCGAAAGGCACGCGTTAAGCTCACGCTGGCTGGCGTGAGGTCTGGAACAGTTAAGGGAATTTATAGTATCAAGAAAAGTACTTAGCTTCTGGAATACTTAACTTTAATTCATAATTGGTGAACATCGGTCTGACGGTACAGGCGTCACAAGATAAATAGCAAATGATAATGGCGCCTTGCTAGGTCGTAGCAAATGACGTAGCTGGAGGCTATACTAACTTATCGTCTCGGCAAATGAGAGCGTAATTTGGCAGTGAACCATCACTAGCAAAGTCGGCTGTACAACTGGGGTGAGTGCTAGGAAGTCTCTCTAGACCTGCCGTGTGGCGGCGCTCGGTCTGCAATCACTGATAGTGGCGACACGCGGGTCTGACGTATACTAGCGGACCGTGGCCGATTTAAAGGCTACCACCTAGCAAGTGTGGTGTCTGGCGGTGACATCACATTCCTCCCCCGCAAATCGGCGAACGGTTGTGTTATAAGGCTTCCGCCCGCTGTGGGGAGGACCCCATGTTGACGTATGCGACGAGGTGGGGAGCCTAACAACAGGCGAGGCTGTGCCACCCGCACCCTGCCATTCGGTCCGAGGGCAGCTAGGAAACGCCTGAAAACCTAGTCCAGGGTGCACGCCAACATGCGGTGTATGTGCCCATAGAGAGACAGGAGTGGCCGAAGGGTCGACCTCCATCGGGGCGAGGCACCCGACGGGTGAAGACGTCCTATGGTCCGGAGCGGGCAAGAAGTCCATGGCGGAGGACAACGGGTCACGGGAAGCGATCGGCGGCGCGTGACCCAGGGAGGCGCCCGGCGATTGCAGCGACGCGTCCACTGCGGGCGTCGCCGGCGGGAGAACAGGCGGCGGCGGCGCGTCACCATGGGGCAAAATGGAAGGCATCGTCGGTAACACCTGGGGCTGAGGCGAGCCAGTAGATGGGTCCCCAGGGCACTGACCGGACGGCACCGTCGCTGAAAGCAGACGGGGAGCGGCAGATACCGTGCAACGACAGAGGCGCAGCTGATTGAGATGCCGACGCACCTCACCAGAGGTCCCCAAAACCAGATACATAGCGCGCGAAGAATGCGCCCTGCGAGCCAACGCTGTGAACCTCGATAGTTGCGATAGTACACAACGTCGCCTGGGGCAAAAGCAGGTGACTGCCGCTGCACAGGAACCTGATGCGGCGGATGTAGCAAAGACATCAAGGTTCGATGGGGCGACCATGAAGCAACTCAGCTGGCGAGCGACCATCTCGGGGCTGAGAGCGATACGAGGACAAAAAGAGCAACACACACGTCGTGGATGACATCCTGACAACAAAAGGAAAATTACTGAATGAATCTACCACAACCAACCATCGAGCATTCCAGAAGGACCAGCAAAATCTATGTGTAAGCGTTGCCAAGGGGAAGTGGCTTTTGGCCATGCAAAGAATTTCCGCGAAGGTGCTGATTGTTGCTCGGCACACACCATGCAAGAAGAGCACATATTCGTAATCGCGGCATCGATGCCGAACCAAGTACAGTGCTGACGAGCAAGTTGTTTCGTTCTCACTATACCCCAATGTCCTTGGTGGAGAAGCTGTAAGACAGAGGACTGTAACGAACGTGGTACCACGACCCTAGACTGATCATTATCAGAACGCAACAGCAAAACACCATGTCATACAAAAAGTCCCTCCTTCTGAGCAAAAAATCTGTGAACCAACGGATCCCCGATCCGTGACTTTGACAAGGGCCAGTGCGTAGCAACAAAACGCAAAACGGTAGCAAGGACAGGGTCAGCAGCTGTGGCTGTAGCTACACGGCGAAAATCAATCGGAAACGATTCGACCACGTCATCGGTTTCCGAATCAATGAACATGCAAGCAAGTTCGGAGGAATCGAATGCTCTATCCTCAGCAACAGGCAAACGGGACAACGCATCGGCATTTCCATGCTTAGCAGTGGACCGATACAAGATATTGTAGCGGTACTGCAAGAGGAAAATAGACCAGCGAATGAATTTCTGCGCTGTACGTGGAGGTACAGGCTTGGTCGGATGAAAAAGCGATGTCAAAGGTTTGTGGTCTGTGATGATGGTAAAGTGACGACCATACAAGAAATCATGAAACTTTGTAACATCAAATACGAGAGCCAATGCTTCTTTCTCGATCTGTGAATAATTGATTTTGCGCAGACGAGAGCAATTTGGATGCAAAGGCAATAGGGCGATCGTGCGAACCATCTTTGTGCACAAGCACAGCACCGATCCCGAAATCCGATGCATCCACCATCAACAAAAGGGGTTTCTGGGGATCGAATGGTGTAAGGCAAGTATTGGTAAGCAACGCCGATTTCAACTGGCGAAAGGCGCGTTCGCATTCCGTCGTCCAGACGAACGGAACACCTTTATGGTGTAAGCGATGAAGCGGAGCTGAAATGGAAGATGACATAGCGAAGAAGACATAGCGATGATAGTAATTTATTTTTCCCAGCACACTCTGTAGCTGCTTCAAATTCTGCGGCGAAGGCAAGTCTTGTATGGCACGGAGGTGCTCTGGACTGGGATGTATGCCTTGGGCATTGAGTACGTGTCCCAGATAGGGTAAGTCACGAGCAAAAAACACACATTTGTCTTTCCGTAAGCGAAGTCCATTTTGTCGCAAGACCTGAAATAATGTTCTGAGATTGGCTAAATGTTCTTCTTCCGTCTTTCCAAAGATCACAATATCGTCCAGAAAGTTTGCTGCAGTAGGGACCAACACACAAACAGTTTGTAGATATTGCTGAAACAGTGCAGGGGCGGATGCACACCCGAATGGCAGTCGTTTGAATCGGTACAAACCAAGATGCGTGTTGACCACCAATACGCACTGGGATTCGTCGTCCACCGGTATTTGCAAGTATGCACCGGCTAGGTCCAACTTCGAAAAATATTTACCCGGGCACAGTTTGTCAAAAAGATCTTCCAGGTGGGGTAAAGGAAAAGTGGCAGTCACTAGTTGTGGATTCACTGTTGCCTTGAAGTCCACACAAAGTCTCAATTTTCCGGAAGGTTTATGCAAAATTACTAAGGGTGATGCCCAGAGAGAAGCCTGCACACGTTCAATTACACCTTGTGATTCCAAATCGTGTAACGTTTTTGCGACCTCATCACGCAATGCGTGGGGAACATTGCGTGCTCTAAAGAAACTTCGGTTGCGCGTTTACTTTCAGTTCCAAATGTGCTTTATAGTTCTTAGCGCAACCGAGGCCCGGTGCAAAAATGTCTGCAAATCCTTCACATAGACGAGAAACTATGTCTGAAGGCACAGTCTGGTTCACTGATAGGACCTGATTTACTATAGACAAGTTAAACAACTGAAACAAATCTAAACCAAACAAGTTCACTGCAGCAGAAGAAGAACGAAGAACATAAAATGACACAAGTTTTGTTTGTCCCTTGTATGTTGCAAGAAGGCTGCACTGTCCTAACACAGGGATCGCTTGTCCGGAATAACTAGTTAGCTGAACATTTGCGGCACGCAACGGAGGTGTGCCCAGCTGTTTGTACGTGTCGTGATTGAGTAGTGAAACTGCAGCTCCGGTATCGAGCTGGAACGGTATCACTTTGCCGTTAATGTCCAAATCAACAAAAAGTTTATTGCCCTGCTGACGACAAGAGCGACTGTCTCGTGCAACGTGAACTGACACTAGGACATAATCACTTGCTACTTGACGTGATTTCTGGCGACGTCGACGCACACTGTTTGTGGGACGAACACAGTCACTGTTAGAGAGAGTGGCACTGGGCGGAGTGGAATGAACTACATGAATTTCCATGGGCGAAGGCTCACGAGCCCGAGTATTCATGGTTCGATTCCGGCATGAAGCAAAAGGCCTGGAATGGTTTTGAGCTTCCGATCGGAGATTTTTCTGGCAAACACTCTGAACATTTCCTTGTTCATTACAGAAAAAGCAAATAGCCTGGCGTGATGGGCAATTCTCACGCGAATGTCTAGTAGCACACCGCGGGCATGATTTCACTGCATTTGCATGCCGGCGCAGGACACGTGGCTGAGTGCCAGGTGGCTTTGGCACGGGCCGGCGCGAGGACAGTTTACTGTTCCGTGCAGCTCGCCCGGCGGGCCGGTTAACCTGACACACGGGCGGCAAAGTTTCAAATGATTCCTGAGCAAAGTCAAGTGTGTCCTGACAATCCAATATGTCTATCACTTGTTGAAGGGAGGGATTGACTAGTTTCAAAATCTGTTCCCGTATACAAACATCTGAAACGTTCAGTGCAATTGCATCACGCACCATAGTATCTGAATAAGGGAGTCCACATTCACACTCAAAAGCGCAATCCCTAGTAAGGCCTTGCAAGGTTGCAACCCACTCCCGATTAGTCTGACCGGCCGGACGTTTTGTACGAAAGAACGTATACCGTTTGGCAACTACATTGACTGATTCTTTGAAATATGCATCTAATGCAGACAAAATTTCTTCGTAGGACAGAGTTGTTACGTCGCGTCGGGGAAACAATTTGACTATCACACGGTACGTGGACACTCTGACGCAAGAAAGGAGAAAAGGCTGCCGCTCATTACCTTGAATTCTGTAGGTGGCGAGATGGAATCCAAATTGGCGTGACCACTCCGTCCAGCTTTCCAGTGCCGCATCAAAAGGATGAAAAGGTGGTGCAACTGCGTGTTGTGGCTGCGTGAGCGGTGGAGCGGCGGCTGCCGCCTCGTTTGCAGTGCACGTTGACCCTGGGCGAGCTGTCCAAGGGCATCCAATAAGGCCTGCGTCTGCTGATTCTGCAAGCGATAAAATTCGGACAGTACATTTGGAGATTGTGGCGAAGCCATGACACAAGTAAATTAGCAGTATCAATACGAACGCAAAATTCTCGTCGCCAAACGGTTGTGACTTGGCAAGACAGCCAAGCCACTATGATTGGTAGCCAAAAGGCACGCGTTAAGCTCACGCAGGCTGGCGTGAGGTCTGGAACAGTTAAGGGAATTTATAGTATCAAGAAAAGTACGTAGCTTCTGGAATACTTAACTTTAATTCATAATTGGTGAACATCGGTCTGATGGTACAGGCATCACAAGATAAATAGCAAATGATAATGGCGCCTTGCTAGGTCGTAGCAAATGACGTAGCTGAAGGCTATGCTAACTATCGTCTCGGCAAATGAGAGCGTAATTTGTCAGCGAACCATCACTAACAAAGTCGGCTGTACAACTGGGGCGAGTGCTAGGAAGTCTCTCTAGACCTGCCGTGTGGCGGCGCTCGGTCTGCAATCACTGATAGTGGCGACATGCGGGTCCGACGTATACTAGCGGACCGTGGCCGATTTAAAGGCTACCACCTAGCACGTGTGGTGTCTGGCGGTGACACCCCAGAATATGTTAAAATTAAGGACTAAGCAAGGAACACGCCAGGATTGGCATCACATTCTCTTCACCGATGAGTGTCACATACGCCTGCAACCAGATAATTGTCGTAGACGTGTTGGAGGAAACCTGGTCAGGCTGAACGTTTTAGACACACTGTCCAGTGAGTGCAGCAAGGTGGAGGTTCTCTGCTGTTTTGGGGTGGCATTATGTGGGACCGATGTACACTGCTGGAGGTCATGGAATGTGCTGTAACAACTGTACAATACATGAATGCCATCTTCCAACCGATAGTGCAACCATGTTGGCAGCGTATTGGCGAAGCATTCGTCTTCATGGACGACAGTTTGCACCCCTATCATGCACATGTTGTGAATGACTTCCTTAGGATAATGACATCGCTTGACTAGTGTGGCCAGCATGTTCTCCAGACATTAATCCTATAGAATGAGCTTGGATAGATTAAAAAGGGCTCTTTATGGATGACGTGACCAACCAACCACTCTGAGGTATCTACACCAAATGACCATTGAGGGGTGGGACAATCTGGATCAACAGTGCCTTGATGAACTTGTGGGTAGTATGCCACGACGACTGCAGGCATGCACCAATGCAAGAGGACATGCTACGGGGTATTAGCAATCTATACCACCAACTCTGAAGGTCTCGCTGTATGGTGTACAACATGCAATGTGTGGTTTTCATGAGCAATAAAAAGGGTGGAGATCATGTTTATGTCGATCTCTATTCCAATTTTCTGTGCAGGTTCCGGAACTCTTGGAACCGAGGTGATACAAAACTTTTTTTTATGTGTGTATATACACTGGTTTCCAAAAATAAAGCAACAAACCACTGTTTTCCTGTCCCGTATTTAATTCATGATATAATCACACAAACTATCAACAGATGTCTGTAGAATTGTGCTCTTCACAGAAGATGGCATTTCGGTCAATGGTAAACCACACCAACGCTGACGTCAGGGCACCTGTCAAATGGAGTAATGTTTGTTGTAAGAGCTCGATGGTACGGCCTACTGCATGGCAACTGGCATCATATCTCAAAGCATCCACTGGATGTGTTTTATCGAGGCAAACGGTGTAGAGAAGTCTTTAACAGAGTGACCTTTATTACTGGAGACCTGCTGTATGTGTGCCTCTGACACTTCACAGAAGGGAACCTCTAGAGCGACTTCATCAACATGCCACCTGTACAGTCAAAAAGTGAGCCAGTGTTCTTTTCACAGATCAGTCCTGAGTAGATCTGGAGAGTAATTCTTGTCAGATTTGCATGTGAAGGGAATGAGGAACACGTTTTCAAGATCCCAGCATTGTGGAAAGAGACCGACATCGAGGAGGATCGGTAATCTCGTGGGCAAGGATTATGTTGACCACTCAAACACCTATTCATGAAACTGTATGGGTGAATCGGAAAGGTTTAACTGCTGTCAGGTATTGTGATGAGGTCTTGGGACTTCATGTACAGTTGTTGCGAGGTGCTGTGCTCGACCTCATAGAGCACGAGTGGTTGCTGTTGTTTTGGACAATGGAAGTACTGGTACTGCATGAATGGTGTCTCCTGCTTACTCTTCCAATTGGAATCCCATAGAGCATGTATGGGATGCACTAGGGAGACGGGTTGCACCACGTCAACATCCACCAGCGAGCAGCTCCACAGGAAGTATGGGCATTATTGCCTCAACATGACGCTGATGACATTATTCACAGCATGCTCTGTCGTTGTCAGGCCTCTGATGCTGCCAGGGGTGGTTATACCCCATAGTGGGCACTTTAAAACAGTTGTTGAAAGTGTGTGCAAACCTGTTAAGTTGGATAAAAAGAACATTTTTGTCTACTGTTCTGCATGTTGCACAGCAGAATAAACACAAACTTGCAAAATTCCTTTTGTTGCTGTAATTTTGGACACAAGTGTACTTTGCACCACACAGTGTAGATAGTAAAGATTGGCAGCAGTGATAGAGGTCATGAAGTGAAACTATATCACCTCAACTTTCTTTCAAACTTACATTTTACACTGTGTACAGAAATTCACTGAGTTGACTTCTAATAAGCTAGTTACGTCAATTAGGGAAGTAAACTCATTTTTTCACATCTCTGTTTCTCTCATCAAGCATAAAATAACACTTTAACATTGGTGAGCATATGAAGTGCAGCTCATAATAAAAAGCATTAACCAATAACAGCAATGATGACAAAGTTTGTCATTAAGCAGATGTCTGAATTTATGCTTATGGTTTAACTGCTTAGATACTGTGATGTTTTTGGTTTAATTCAACTTGTTCATCAGTTTTTACATTTTTCTGAGTGAACAGAAAGGATGATCTCTGAGAAACAGTTGTTTTTAACATATAATTTTTAGTCATAGCATGTCAGAAAACAGCTCGATTACCATGTACACAGATACCAATTTCAATTTTTTGATGAGTGGTTACTTGTTACATATCTGTGATTTTTTAAAGAACTGATGAAATTTATTACCACAAATTATTATATAAACACTGTATTCTACATTTAATTTCCTTCATTTAGACAGATTTTATACAAAGTATTGGATAGGATTGTGATTTTTAATCATACATGCCCATTACATCTGTGTTTGCTCATATTGTAGGGGGTTTTTAACATTTCCTCAATTTTGCGGTTTTAAGCCTGGAGCTCACGGAAATGTAAAATAGGGGTTTCACTGTAGTATTTTCATTGTGCTTGTCTGCCACTAAGTGCCTTCTCTTTGTGGTGAGTAGCAGTCTATCTATTTCATAAACTGTAATTCATATTTATGACAGAGACACAACTGACTATACTGAAGCTCTTTGTTCAGCTGTATCTTTAAAAAGAAAAAATATGGTCATAGCATTTATGGTGATAACACTACTTGAAGAAATGAGTCAAGAGAGTTAAATTCTATAACTTAAAATCTTAAATTCTATAACTTTTGTGTGTACTTGTGGAAACAGCTCTGCAAATGAGTAAGATTTTGTTTATGAAAACTTGTGATCTGCTTGAATGTTCAGTGAACTGAGTTGCTTTCACAGCAATTAATAATATTCAATTTATTGATGATGCTCCCATATTTTATTTTATCAAAAAGATTTATTGAATGATGTATTTCATTGTAGAGAACAACAGCACGTCTTGCCTCAGTAAGGGCTTCTGTTAATGACTGGAAATGCCTTCACAAAGTAAGTAATTTTCTGCATAGAATAGTGAAAGAAATTATGATTAAAATTATTTTCTATAATGTTCAGATTCTCATGTAGGAAAAGTATACTCAGCATATTGTGAGCAGATTGGCTGGAAATTGAGGTTGTGGGCAAGTACATTTTTATTTCATTCTGTCATTGTCTGCTGTAGTAAAAGCTTTTTGTTACCTGCCTGTCACAAAATTTCTGAAGGTTAAACATGTTTATAATGCCAGTTATGAATAATGGCACATTTTCTGCAAAAATGATTCATCCCAGAAAATTAAATATTGCCATTCAGAGGGCAAATAGGAAGTATAAATCCAAATACAGGGTGATTCAGGGAGAATGATTCCACATGTGAAAATAACTGGAAAAGTTCTTTGAATATGTGTCAGATTGTTGATCATAGTGTAATGGGGTGGGTTGAAGGCTACACACATTCTTGAATGAATAAGGGGACAAGTGTGAATATCACTTACTGAAATGCTGTGTAGGTGCTGGAGTGGACAGAATAATGGTGGCACAGATGACTGATCCATCCCAGCAGAGGTGTTGGGATTCTTCAGTTGATAGCAGGCGGCACTGTGATGTCACACTGAGACAACAGCTGCAGGCGTACCCAGTGTGCGATCATGTATTGGATCAGTGAGCAGTCATGAGGCCATGTGTGTGCCAGGCTTGAGTGTTGTTTAATTGAGCAAGTCCATTGTGTCTGTGAATACCAACATATGCATAACCATGCAGAATATGCAGACATGTTGTTTGTGTATGGGTACCATAATGATAGTGCCCAGGCAGCTGTGACAGAATACCAGAGACATTTCCCTGATTGGTTAACTCCCTGTGCCAGGGTGTTTCCTAGGATTTCTCAAACATTATGTGAATCTGTAACAATACACGCTGTACACCTAACACCAGAATGTGAGGCAGTCCAGTCAGTTGAGAAAAGGGAAGACGTTATTGCAGTGATACAATTGAATCCCACCACCAGTACACTGTGTATTAGCCATCAGCTGGATGTTCCACAAACGTCAGTCTGGCGTATGTTATCTTCTGAGGGCTTGTACACTTTCATTTATTTTTATTTATTTAGCATCCAATAGTCACACATGTGATATAGGATTTGTCATTTGATTACACCTAACACATAACAACCCATACACATAATAAATGGACAAACATATACAAACAGCAAAACAAATTATATACACATAGTACATAAGTAGTGTACAAGACCTTATTACACAAAAACAAAAGTACGTGCTCATGATAAACAATTATAGATCATGAGCTACACCTTATACACAAAACGTATTACGGATATTTAACAGATTTTTCATAAGTACCATAATTATGAAGTTGAAAACATAATCAAATTAGTTTAAATTTTTTTCAATCCACAGTCTGAGACAGGTATTCATT
Source organism: Schistocerca cancellata (assembly GCF_023864275.1). Taxonomy (NCBI): domain Eukaryota; kingdom Metazoa; phylum Arthropoda; class Insecta; order Orthoptera; family Acrididae; genus Schistocerca; species Schistocerca cancellata. The sequence continues at coordinate 217,044,537 of NC_064631.1, forward strand.
TACACTGTAGTAGCATTTTTCCATCAAGTATTTTTTTTTACTTCACACTTGAAATTATTTTTGCCTTTCAATTCTTTAATTTGAGATGGAAGTGCATTTAAAAGCTTTATTCCTAAGTGGCTAACATGTTTCTGACTTCTAGTTTCTGCTACATAGGGAATGTGGAAGTCTTTACAATGCCTTCATGTGCAACCTGTGCAACATATGTATCCACGTGCCTCAATAAAAAGGCAGCAATTTTGTGAATGGTTGACTGTACCCAGAAACATCATGCAATACATTTTATTTATAGATGAGGCTACATTTACATGCAGTGGTATCATAAACACCCACAATTCTCATACACGGGCTACGCAGAATCCAAGAATCCACATGACACTAGGGAAACAAGAATCCAAGTTAGGTTCTCTGTGAACATCTGGTGTGGTATGTTTGATAACCTGGTGATAGGGTCATGTTCCTGCCAAATTGCATGATAGCCAAAGCGAATGCTCATTTCATGATCTACCTGCACTTTTGGAAGATTTGACATTATAGCAATGGCAAATGTACCTGCAACATGATGGATCACCGATTCACTGTTCCATACGAGTATTCCAGTATCAGAATAACACATTTCCTCAGTGGTGGATTGATCATGGTAGACCCACTAATTGGCATGCCAGATCACCAGACCTAACCCTATAAGACTTCTGTTTATGGGGCAGTTTAAAGGGGTATGTGTACACTACGAAGGTGAATACACGTGAAGAACTTGTTGCCTGCATCACCGACACTGTTGTCCCGACTAAAGCCCACCGAGATGATGTTCGATGTGCAACACAACACCTCCTAAAATGCACTGACAAATGCATTGAGATAGGTGGGGGACTTTTCGAACACCTCCTATAGAATGGATGAGTAATCTCTCCCAAGATTAGTCTGTTCACCACAGCACCTACACAGCATTTCAGTATGTAATATTCACACTTGTCTTCATAATCATTCATGGGTGTGTGTGGTCTTCCACCAGCTCCATAGGACTTTTTGAGTTTATTTTCGCATGTAGAATCTTTTTACAACTCAAGTGACTTTCCTCCTGAATCACGCAGTATATTGTACAAAAGTGCTTTGAATTCACATAAATTTTAACTGCAACTCAGTTGATGTGCCTTTGTTCTTGCAGTCAGAGAGTGATATATAGACAATTAAAAATTTGTGTCAATGTTGTTCCAAAAGCAATAGTACAACCAAGCTACTGATGTAAGAAACAATGTAACACAAAAACATTGGAAATAGTTTTTAGTAGAAAACATAATAAGGACTAGTGCCAGTGGCATGGTGAAATAGTAATTCACTAAAAGAAGTAGTTTAATTTTTACAATACTCCAAATACAGCATTATTGGCACAGTCCATGTTAAAAGGAAAACGTTGGTCAAAAGTAACCTTCATACTTTTTATTGCCATCATCTCTCAACAGTAGTTAATATATATATCATTGTTGATGTTATTTAGATTTAATTCTGCAGGCAGGATGTCAGTAAAAATGATTCATGTCAAACCAGTAAGTAGACACTTCATACTCACATGTAGGTTGTGCTTATCAAGAAAGCTTATATATATATATGTTTTTTTTCTTCTGTGATCCCTCTGAGAGTTACTACAAGTGTTGAGACATAAAAAAAACTCAAAGGACGTAAACAGTACAGTGAGTTTTGGAAATTTTACGCAGGGAAAGCAATGACATTTCTTTTTGGGGTAATACACTACATGACCTTAGATTTAAAACCTCTAGAGGACAAATATCAGTCAACTGTATTGAGTCAATGCATCGTGGTTGTCTTTAAGTATGAAGCCAGACACTGAAAAATATTTTTCTGCTCTCTTGCAGTTACATTGTCACCTTGATAAAGGAAAGGAAGAAACCTCTGAGGAATGAACTCTCAGTCTAATTGCCACAAGTTGAAATACAAAGAATAGGATGTGAGTTAAATGAAAGCATAAGTTTCCAGAATATATACAGGGCTATTACAAATGATTGAAGCGATTTCATAAATTCACTGTAGCTCCATTCATTGACATATGGTCACGACACACTACAGATACGTAGAAAAACTCATAAAGTTTTGTTTGGCTGAAGCCGCACTTCAGGTTTTTGCCGCCAGACCACTCGAGAGCGCAGTGAAACAAAATGGCGACAGGAGCCGAGAAAGCGTATGTCGTGTTCGAAATGCACTCACATCAGTCAGTCATAACAGTGCAACGACACTTCAGGATGAAGTTCAACAAAGATCCACCAACTGTTAACTCCATTCGGCGATGGTATGCGCAGTTTAAAGCTTCTGGATGCCTCTGTAAGGGGAAATCAATGGGTCGGCCTGCAGTGAGCGAAGAAACGGTTGAACGCGTGCGGGCAAGTTTCACGCATAGCCCGCGGAAGTCGACGAATAAAGCAAGCAGGGAGCTAAACGTACCACAGCCGACGGTTTGGAAAATCTTACGGAAAAGGCTAAAGCAGAAGCCTTACCGTTTACAGTTGCTACAAGCCCTGACACCCGATGACAAAGTCAAATGCTTTGAATTTTCAGCGCGGTTGCAACAGCTCATGGAAGAGGATGCATTCAGTGCGAAACTTGTTTTCAGTGATGAAGCAACATTTTTTCTTAATGATGAAGTGAACAGACACAATGTGCGAATCTGGGCGGTAGAGAATCCTCACGCATTCGTGCAGCAAATTTGCAATTTACCAAAAGTTAACGTGTTTTGTGCAATCTCACAGTTTAAAGTTTACGGCCCCTTTTTCTTCTGCGAAAAAAATGTTACAGGACACGTGTATCTGGACATGCTGGAAAATTGGCTCATGCCACAACTGGAGACCGACAGCACCAACTTCCATCTTTCAACAGGATGGTGCTCCACCGCACTTCCATCATGATGTTCGGCATTTCTTAAACAGGAGATTGGAAAATCGATGGATCGGTCGTGGTGGAGATCATGATCAGCAATTCATGTCATGGCCTCCACACTCTCCCGACTTAACCCCATGCGATTTCTTTCTGTGGGGTTATGTGAAAGATTCAGCGTTTAAACCTCCTCTACCAAGAAACGTGCCAGAACTGCGAGCTCGCATCAACGATGCTTTCGAACTCATTGATGGGGACATGCTGCGCCGAGTGTGGGAGGAACTTGATTATCGGCTTGATGTCTGTCGAATCACTAAAGGGGCACATATCGAACATTTGTGAATGCCTAAAAAAACTTTTTGAGTTTTTGTATGTGTGTGCAAAGCGTTGTGAAAATATCTCAAATAATAAAGTTATTGTAGAGCTGTGAAATCGCTTCAATCATTTGTAATAACCCTGTAATTCTGTGGACCATTTACCATGCTTTGATCAGCAGAAATTTGCATCTGGACGCAAAAATACTGTTGTGAAGCTAAAATGCACATGCACTGTGCCAAATACCAGCTCCTTTGTATAGCAGTGGGGCACAACTGTTTTCTACAATTCCATACAATAAACTTTGCATGAAAATCAGTCTCACCAACATCATTTCACTTTTGTATAGCTTTTTGTAATAAATTTTCATAACTATTTTAGATGTTTATTTAAAAACAGATTCCTAGTGAGTTAGATGATGAAGTGTGTCTGGCCACTTAGGCCTCAGCAGAGACATAGTCATTTGTTTGTAAGTTGTGCTTATGTGAGTGCGTGTGTATTTTCTACTTTAGAAGAAGGCCTTTTCAATTGAAAGCTCAGATGTGTAGCAGTCTTTTTGTTGTGCTTGTGTGCAACTCAACATCTCCTCTGCATGTTGGATAGGAATCTGTCCTTTTCGTTTCAATTGCTTAACGTGGTGTCTAATGGCCCTAAAATGGAAAAAGTTGTAAACAGCAACAGCTCTATAGCATTCTTTTTTTGGGGTATGCATGTAGTTACTTCCCCATCTGATGAGTTCTCCTGGTTCAAAGCAACATATCGAGTTCTGCCTCTTAGGAAGTCTTCAGTACAATCACAAAGATGTTCCAGTATTTCATAAGCTTGAATTTTATTCACTAGGCAACAGTGTGAAACTCCTATCAAAAGTCTTAAAAATTTCAAGGAAATCATCTATTTTGGCACTGTTGCCTTCTGGAGTGGCTTGGCCAATCTGCTTTACAATATCTACAATGGAGCAGTGTGATTAGCTGGTTGCTGTATATTGCCATGCAAGGTGAGCCACAGAGGTTGGACAGTGCAGCAGCATGAGCGAGGCAGCTGAGGGCTGACAGGTATGAAAACAGAACACACCATTGGGAAAAGCACAGAACTAACATGCCTGTTGAAGCGGGGGCAAATGCCAAGATGGCCTGGCAACTGAAAATGCTACATTGAAAGCATTGACTATTCACTAAAATATTCAAAAATGGCTACAGTTGAATTACAGAAAATATAAGGACATATTTGAAATTAGTGGAAGCCCTAGAACTCAGTAAAATTGTCACCACATTTGTGCAATGTCTTGTTTAGAGCTTATTAAAGTTTAAATGTTCATGTATTTGTAACAAATTAATAATAATTTGCAGACAAGTTATTAATATGTACAGTACACTGACGGATAGTTCATGATAACAGCTACATGAGCAAGCTTGATTGTGCAATATGTTTCAAACTAAGTTATTAAACGAAGTATTCATAGTATTTAGTTCCGCAGTGTCAAACAAAGAATTCCACACATGCACATTATCAGTTAGCTCCAGCAAGTTGATGTTGGAGTAGTGACTAAAATGTAATACTTTATGTTAAATGAATTTGTTAAGTTTGCATGAATTAAGAAATGTACTTTGAATCATATAGTGCAGCAATATCTGGTAGAATATTGACATGAAATTGACTAGGTTCTGTGACTTCCCCTCAAAGCAAACACAAAAATAATAAATCAAAAGAATAAAACATTGATATTTAGTTTTGGAATAAGATGTAAATATACATTGAATTATGAATGTGGTTATTAAATACATGTGTATAATGGATACAGATCAGTGTAAAGTGTGTTGTTTTGATAAGGTGGCCCAGGGAAAGTATCAGTCTTGACATGAGTGGTTGGTCATGTGATCAAGCTCTGAAGGACGCAAGCAGAGGGTTTACCTGGTCTTTTATCAGTGTAAGATTGGGCAGTCCTCGAGCTGTGGATAGTTTTATTATGCACTTTTGCACTGTTCCAGGTGACATTGTCGGGGCATTGTACTAATATGCTAGTGAGTAGTAGAACTGATAGTGGTGTCTGAGTTAATCTATCTTTTAGTGAGTTTTAGTGGAACTTTTGTGAACATTACAAAATTATTAAAACTGTGATATGTGTGCTACAAACTGTAAGATCAGTTAGCATTCAGAACTTTTGTTCGCCACTGTGCTTACTTTGTTGTCCTCTGTTAAATATTATTAGTAAGTCCAAACATTAGGCTATGTCGTTGTTGTTTGGGATACAGTACTTCATTTCACACCTTTATTAGTCAGTCTGATTTTAAAGGTGATATAAAACCTCTGTTTATATAAATATTTCACTAACTATTATACCAAGTTGGATCAATGTTTAATTGTTGTTTGGGACAAAAGTCAGCAGTACCCAATTTACCATTAGATCAGGTCGAGTCATCACTATTGTAGGTTGTGTGCTTACCCAGTTGCTCATATTGCTGTCAACAGGACCTCAGTGAGTGCGCAGTTGGATTGTTTGTTCAAGTAATGGCCCAGTGAGCTCGTAATCTCACGAATGAAAAGAATGACCTGAGTTTCACAAAGTTATTTGCGGAATTCATTTTTATCCCATAAGACAAGATATTTGATCCTCAAAAAGGTTGTAATATGCAAATGTAAAACACACTCCATAATTTTTGAAGAGATTGTTGACAGCAATATATGCTTATAGTTATGCCCATCTGTTCAAATACTCTTCTTGAAAATGAAATTTCTTGTGCCTTAAGTAAATTGCTTTGGAGCCCTTTGTTGCTCTAGTGACTGATGGTAAACTGTATGTTCATTCTCATAATCTGTATAGAATTGTACAGCTGCCCTCCCAGCACTAGCAGAATTTCCCCTGTTCAATGACTTAAGTTGATTTTCTGTTCTGTAATCACTTAGTCATACATCTTTCATTTTGGTATTTGTCCATTGATTGACAAAAAGAAATATGGTAGAATCTCTGTCAAGGAAACAGTTTTGGAAAATGATGATGAGACAGTATTCTCTAGTCTTTCCTTCCTCTCAGAAGACTGAATTCGGTATTTTGGTCTTTCTGTGTAATCACTAAGTGTGGATAGATGACTTTGACCCACTTACTGATATTACGTAAGATCAAACCTCGTACATTTTTCTGTTGGGCCAGTGGGGGTCATTTTACTTCTAAATTCATTGAACTGTTCTCTCATTGCACTCCTCGTGCTAATTTTGGCTTCCTGAAAGCGTTTGACTCAGTGCCCCACTGCAGACTCCTAACTAAGGTATGAGCATATGGGATTGGTTCCCAAATATGTGACTGGCTCAAAGACTTCTTAAGTAATAGAACCCAGTACGTTGTCCTCGATGGTGAGTGTTCATCGGAGGTGAGGGTATCGTCTGGAGTGCCCCAGGGAAGTGTGGTAGGTCAGCTGTTGTTTTCTATCTACATAAATGATCTTTTGGATAGGGTGGATAGCAATGTGCGGCTGTTTGCTGATGATGCTGTGGTGTACAGGAAGGTGTCATCGTCGAGTGACTGTTGGAGGATTCAAGATGACATGGACAGGATTTTTGATTGGTGTAAAGAATGGCAGCTAACTCTAAATAGAGATAAATGTAAATTAATGCAGATGAATAGCAAAAAGAGTCCCGTAATGTTTGAATACTCCATTAGTGGTGTAGCTCTTGACACAGTCACGTTGATTAATATTTGGGTCTAACATTGCAGAGCGATATGAAGTGGGACAAGCATGTAATGGCAGTTGTAGGGAAGGCGGATAGTCGTCTTTGGTTCATTGGTTGAATTTTGGGAAGATGTGGTTCATCTGTAAAGGAGACTGCTTATAGAACACTAACACAACCTATTCTTGAGTACTGCTCGATACGTTTGGGATCCCTATCAGGTCAGATTGAAAGAGGACATAGAAGCAGTTCAGAGGCGGGCTGCTAGATTTGTTACTGGTAGGTTTGACCATCAAGCGAATGTTACGGAAATGCTTCAGGAACTCAGGTGGGAGTGTCTGGAGGAAAGGAGGCATTCTTTTCGTGAATCGCTACTGAGGAAATTTAGAGAACCAGCATTTGAGGCTGACTGCAGTACAATTTTACTGCCGCCAATTTATATTTCGCGGAAAGACCACAAAGATAATATAAGAGAGATTAGGGCTCGTACAGAGGCATAAAGGCAGTGATTTTTCCCTCGTTCTGTTGGAGAGTGGAACAGGGAGAGAAGATGCTAGTTGTGGTATGAGGTACCCTCCGCACGCACCGTATGGTGGATTGCAGAGTATGTATGTAGATGAAGATATTTTTAATTTTAAATAATAATGAATATGATACTGACATGACCACTTTATCTGAATAATAAATAAGATTCCTGTATTCAGAATGTCTGATGGTTCCATCATGTTTGTTATGGGATTGCAGAAGATCACATGTGAGTGCTGCTCTGTCACCATTCCTGAATGATTCCTCTCGTCTTATTGCAGCTATCATCAGACCTGTTCTGGATCTTGTATGCTATCATTTTCCTTATAAAGATAACACATTAATGGCAATGAATCTTTTTGGGAGAGTAATAAATGTTTGTACTGCAGTAGAGATGGAACTGAAAACATGCTTGTGTCGAAAGCATTATTTGTGGATTTATATCTGCTCATTTTGTGTTATCAAGTTACATCCCAACAACTGGTAAAAATCATGTTTCCAACTTTTTCAGACCATACTCTACTCTGCAACACTAGGAGAATTGTGTTCACTGCATAAAGAGAAGACTGATTTGTTTAGAAAGGTACTTAATGGCTTACTTTTGACTTTAATTTTGGTAATAATATGTGTGCAAGAAGACTGATGACATTTTTATTTAAAAGTTTGCAGATTGCATTAGAAATGATCTGTATGAAGCGGGACACATGATTGGTAGCATAATTGACTTTCCAGAATCAGAGAAGCAAAATAGATTTGTAGTGCAGCTTGGAATTGATGAAGAACTTGACAGAAGTAAGTAGAATTACACCTATTTCAAATTCCTAACATTTTGTGTGTTATCTTACTGTTTCTAGTTTTTTATCTTTGTTTATAATATAAACTCAGGTTTTAGTTCTGACAGGTATTGTTGCAGTACAAATCCTTGGCCAGTATTTAAGAAACATAGTTTTGAATGACCTGCAAAATACAGTGTTTAATGTTTACCATTGTCATTGTTGCTTGTGGTGCCTCATTTTTTGACTTTTGTCTCATTGCTTCTCTTTTATTCATTTTTGTATTTTAAGTTATTCTTTTATCTCTGTTGTTAATCTTTTATGGCACCAATGTACCCTGTCTGTGTCATTTTTAAACATATTTTTTCATTTCTAATTTTTCCCCTGGGTATATGTTTTGAGCTGGTGATTTTTTGATTACTGACAGGCCTACTACATCTGTTTGTACTGCATACAGACTTTGTAAACCAATTTCAAGTGGACTTCGGTGTTTTCTTCTTCATTTTTTAATATTATCATTTTATCGTTTTTATTATTTTATTTGATCACTTCTATAGGAAAGAAAAGAAAAGCAAAAAGTGTGAGGAACATAGAACAGTGAGCCTGATATCACATGCATCCAAAGTCTTGTTTAGAATGCCCAACAGAAGGCTATATGGAAAGCTGAATTGTGCAATAGGAGATGAACAATTTGGTTGTAGGCGAGGAGTGGGAACTAGAGATGCCATTGGACTACTGAGAGTGATAGGGGAGAGGTACATGGAGAAGAAAAGGAAGGTGTATGTTGTGTTCATTGATCTTGAGAAGGCTTCTGACTGTGTCAGATGGGACAAACTGATTGAAATCCTAAGGAAACATGGAGTTGACTGGAGGGGTAGACAGCCAATTATAAATTTATATTTTAACCAGAGGGCAAGAGTAAGAATAGGAGGTGTGATGGATGAAGAAATTGAACTGGGAAGAGGTGTAAGACAAGGTTGTTGTTTATCACCAACACTGTTCAATATGTATCTGAAGGAAATTATTAATGAAAGTTTTGATGGAAGGAGAGGAGTTTTTGTTGGGGGTCGAAGAGTGGAGTATATAAGATATGCAGACGACATGGTTGTGATGGCAGAGAGTGCAAGAGATGGAACAAATGTTATATGATCTAAACACAAAACTAGAAGAATATGGAATGAAATAGCATGATAATTGGAGGAAAGGGGAGAAAATGCCTTATGAAAACAGGGGGAGAGGAAATAAAGCAAGTGAATAACTTCAATTACTTGGGAAGTGTAATAATAAATTATATGTATTGCTCAACAGAAATTAGGAAAAGAATTGCAATGGCAAAAGAAGGATTCAAGAGGAAACAGAAATTACTTTGTGGACCACTAAACAAAGATCTGAGGAAAAGACTTGGCAAATGTTACATCTGGAGCATTACACTGTATGGTGCGGAGACCTGGACATTGAGGAAGGAACATGAAAGAAGATTGGAGGCACTAGAGATGTGTATATGGAGAACAATGGAAAAAGTTAAATGGGAAGACCGAGTAAGGAATGAAGAAGTATTAAGAAGAGCTGGAGAAGAAAGAAACATGCAGAAAGTCATCAGAAAAAGAAAACAGAACTGGATTGGACATTGCTTGAGGAGGAACTGTTTACTGAAGGAAGGAATAGAAAGAATGGTGGAGGGGAAAGGGGGTAGAGGAAAAAGAAAATATCAAATGCTGGATGGTATCAGAGGAGACAAATATTCAGAAATGAAAAGACTGGCTACGGACAGACTAAAGTGGAAGAGACTTAACCCATGACAAGATCTGGTGTAAGGCAGAATACCATACTACTACTTATGTATCTTTTCTTTAGTCACCGGAATTAGTCTTGTGTACATAATCATTTCCATTATCCTTGGAAAGGGGGCAAGCAGTCAGAGTTGTCGGTAATCATGAATATTTGTTATACTATCTTCCTTGTTTGGAAGTATTCTCAGTGTTAATGATGTGTATGTGACTGAATGAATTGGTTATATGTGAGGAACAGGATTTTAGAAACTTACTTGAGGTATTATCAACTCCTTGAGAGATTTTGCTGTTGGGTAAGTTAATTATATTCTTAATTGCATTGACAAGGCATGGAGTAATTATGAGTTGTGTGACACTCTCTTTGCTGTTGGCATGTATTCTATTGTGTTTTCCCTTGAATAAACTGCACCAGTCTATTGAATTACTTTCAGGAATTACTTATAAGTATAGTGACTGTCTGAATATTATTTGACTGTTTTCTGTAGTAACAAAGTCTGCACTTTCCTTAAATGAGTGCTGTTGTAATTAGGGGAACTGCAACATGACCAGTAGACTGAGCACAACTTCATTAACAACTTGAACACAGTATTTAAGCAACATTCAGCAGGAACCAATTACATACACAAAGAGCTGTAGCAATGCACACAGAGAACTGAGGCCAAGTGTAGCTCGGCTAACCTTAAATAGCCTGGGGCCAAACCAGGCTCTAACAGTGATCTCTCTCTCTCTCTCTCTCTCTCTCTCTCACACACACACACACACACACACACACAAATCTGACACACCATCTGCAGAAGACATAGTACTGCTGCACGCATGGCCTTTTCAAAGTTCGTGCATGCGTCACTGCAGTTATCAGTTTCTCTTTTCTCTATTCCCCATATAAATTTAATTTCACCATCAGAATTACTTATTTTAGACATTATACAGAGTTTTTGTTTAATTTTTTTCATCATTTTCTTGAAACAGCACAGTATTTCTTTTAATATAAAATCAGTCTTTGTCACTCCTTCTTTTCCTCCATATTTAAAAAAAAACTTAAAAGGGGATTTGCAACTCTTTGCTTTTATTTCCTTTTTGTGCCTTCACAGTTTTCTGAACTCTGAACTCATCTCAGAATTAATAAATGACAGTCATTGTATTTGACAAAATAGGAGACTTTAATGTTTCACTCTACACTGGTATCATTGTGTTTCCTGACTCATGTATGACTACTACCATCAAGTGGTAGCTTGCATTTGACTTCCTTGTATATTTTCACTGATTATTTTTCTGTCCTTTTATTTTGCTGACACTTCTTCTAATCACCTATATTTCCCGCATTTGTGTGTCACATTTCTGATCTTGCCTGACTGTGTATATTGAAACACCAACTCTTGATTGCCCCAATTGGTACCAGAGCAGTGTGTGTGAAGTCAGCCATCACCAGTGCCATTTTCAGCTTCACTTTAACATTCTTCGCAACATTGCTGATAGATGCCTGACCATGGGATTGAAAAAATTCAACAAAGTACACATTGGTGTCATGAGTTAAGGGAGCTGCCATATCCAAGACACCACATATATTGTAGTCCTGCCCCATCCACTATACCCCTTTGTGAATTTCTTACATAGAGCCCCTAGATCATCGGTTCTGTCACTCAGCTGGGTACTGCATTATGTTTGAAGATCCAGTTGATGTGAAACTCAGTACCTAGCATTTCCTGTATACCTACACTTCACGTATGGTTACTCCCTAGCAGCAGTACCTTTTTCTCCTTACCTGTTAACCTCAGACCTTACAACTGATAGAATCTTTTGTGCACGTGTGTGTGTGTGTGTGTGTGTGTGTGTGTGTGTGTGTGTGTGTGTAAAATAAAACCGGGGGCAATCTCTTTTTCCCCACCTTCTTACCTGCTGCCAGTACCCTTCCTTCCAATCCTATATAGTACACATGTGCTCTGCGTCCTCTGGGTGTGTCTAGAGGGCACAGATCTTTTTTTCTGTTCCTCTACTAATATTTTCCTACGACATATGATGCATAGCCAGGAGAGGGCTTATTTGACTTTCGACGGCAGTCCCCACACCCATATTAAACCACTTATACCACAACTCACAACAAATCTAATAACTTACTAACCTATAACAGCTCCCACATTTTTCATAGTCAACTATTTGTAAAAAAATATTTCACAACAGAACCTTAAATGTGCTATTTGTGCAACAAGCTATGATAAATGACTCGTTTGTATTGGAAGTTTAAAAAATGAATGCAAACAAACCATGGAAAAAAGGAAGATTTTCGTGTGTGTGGTGGGGAAATTTGTGTAAACAAAAGTAAAAAAACTGGATGAGTGCAAGTAGGACATGTGCTCTGAGGGCTCAGTACATCCTTAATTATGTATTTAGATGATGATAATTTCATGAGGCTCATTGGCCTGGTGCAAGTCTTTTCATTGGATGCCACTTTGGTGAGTTGCATGTCCATAACCAACCACAATTATCTAACTGGAGAAAGGCGATCTAAAGTTTACCGTGAAATTCAAACCATGTATTTTTTCTGGCAACTCGTCACATTTTTTAAAGTGAAGGCTACATGATTTCCACACATATGCTTTACCACTAAACAACCTGCCTCGATGTGTGTATAGATAGTTCATCAGTAAGTTTTGATGACTGAGTTTACACATACCAAAATATGTATATGGCCTCATCTTTTGATTGCATTGACTTAGAAGCTTAAATTATTTACATTGCCAAGGGACTATAGACTTTAGTACTTGACATGAATTTAAGCCTGATACCTATACCTGTTCTTGAGAAAAAGGGGTCTTTGCAGAAGGCCGAATATTTTGAGTGCATTGATTTAGAAGCTTAAATTTTTTTCACCACCAAGGGACCGTAGACCTTAGTATCTGACATGATTTCAACTTGATACCTACAGCTGTTCCTGAGAAAAGGGATTTTAATAGGTGAGACTGGACAAGACAGCAAAAATATAAATAAATAATAAAAAAATTTTAAAAATGTGATTCGATTACAAATTAACAATTTGTGGATTTTTGTATTTGGTTTTACAGTGAAACCTATCTTCTTGCCAAATTTTATGATTGTAGGTCTATGGGAAGTAACCAGTACAGGTTTTTATGGACGAGTTTACAAATATCAGAATATGTACTTATTTTCAGTATGCTGTATGGCAACAAGGCAGCAACTAGAAATGATTGAACAAGATTGTAAAAAACAGGCACAGTTGCATAGATGTTTGTCTTTACGCACAGATGACTAGTTTCAGATCTTTTCATTCTATTTGCAAATCATCCACATATGTCATTCAGCATCATCCATTACAGGGGAATGCTGGCCACATTGTCTGTGTGAGTGGTTGGGGGGGGGGGGGGGGGTTGAGGGCAACATATTATTTACAAAATGACCATACTGTGCTGCCTGTATGATTGTTTTGTAAATAATATGTTGCACTCAGCCACACGCACACGCAATGTGGTGGCCGCACCCTCCTAAATCTTGTTTTTGTTGTGTGTCAGTTTGCTCCATCTTTTCTGTGACAGAAATATCAGTATCCTCCTCTTCCACATTCCATACCAAAATGGACAATACATCTAAATACATATTGGGAATGTGTACATCCTATAAAGTAACTATCACCATTTGTGCTCATACTAGTCATTTCATTATCTAGTATTGCAGTAACTGTCATTCTGCATGAGAAGCTAAGTCTGAAGCTAGGTATTTCAATTAACAAGTTGGTATCTGGAGTTGTATCAGTGGTGCTGAGGTTTTACTTGCATGTAATTCTGCTATTAGTTCATGTCTACAGATTCTATATTACTCACGTCCTCAAAACCTGGCTCCATAAGTGTTGAACATTCTGGAAGAAATAGTTGTGTTTTGTGTCTCATTACCTAAGTCCATGTGTTCTCTTGTTGTCTCATTTAAAATGTCTTCATCAATTCCTCTTGGTCCTTCTTAACCATTGATTTTACTTCAAAAGCAATTTTCTTTTGGCTTTCTTTCACATTAGGTACCTCAACCAGCAACTCAGTGTCTTGTGTCACTTTCAGCTGTTTATAATGAGAATTTGGAGGAGAAATAGGAGGGTTTTGCAATTAATTACATGTGTCTGCTTCTTTCATTGCTGGGCCCACTGCAGCAACTTCCAAATCACTTTTTTTTCCTTTTTCTTCTTATATTCCCCTATTTTCACATTAACCCTCTTCCTCATTTCCTTCATCCATCTCCTTTACCTCCTTAATCCTTAATTTACATGCTTCTTCAATTTTTTTATGCTTCTCCTCATCATATCCCTTTAATATTGACATCCATGTATTGCTAAAATTGATTACCCCCATTACATCCACTTTTTATTTCTCACTGTTGAAATAAACCTCTGCAGCAGCACTGACTACTGGTACTTGTTCCTTTGGTGACATTTTTAGACTTGAAAAACACAACCATAACCAGTTTCCATAACTAACTTCCTCTGCACAGAGTCATGATATGCCAAATAATGCAAAAGTTTGTCCTACAGTAACAATTCTAAACTATGTGCAGTTTGCATTATTGCAACACTTATGTTTCTGCAAATGTTGGTTGCCGTGTCATAATGTGATGCTGCAAACTACACTGCTCCCTTGTTTCATCAGGATGATCATCTCGAACCACTGCAATTCAAGATACTGTAGATCCTGCTTCACACACAGTATTATCAATGATTTATTACTTTCTCTGCATGTGGACACATCACTCTGTTCTCATTTATTATTATGGCAGTTGCACTCGCTATTCTTCACTGAAGGGCAGTTGATATTTCATGGTAAGCCAAGTGTAAACTCCGATGAAGTCTTTTCAGTTTATTTTTAGGTTCATTTTGTGGCTGTCAGGCTCGAGTATGGGAGCTTTGTTACCAAATAAACCTGACCATATGCTTAATATGAACACATGTATTGTATATTTTTCAAATTAAAGTTATTCAGTTGAAAAATGTCACTTTGCAATAATAACAATACTAGTCAAATTATTTTTTGTTTAATGTATGTTTATCACGTAACACACTCCCCTAAGAATGCCTAAACTCATCCAGTCTTGTATTTAGCAGTTAAACTCATTTCACATTCATACTGAAGTAACTGTTGCTACATTGTGTTTCCACATTCATTCAACAGATAATCACTAACTACTGGAAGCATTTTCATTGACAGTGTACTATCAGTATGTTCCTCCAAAAAAATACTGATTCACAAATACAACATGTGCCAACCACAAATCATAAAACTAACTCTGCCTGCCTTTCCATGAAATAACCTAATAATTAAACACTTTCTCTTACGAATTGATGTAACACTTCAAATAATTAATTATACTTTCTAGCAAATTCTTTATATTGATTTATCCACTATATGGCACTGTGCAACCACTCTGCACTGAAGCCCAACGACGACTTCAGCACACACCAAGACAGCAAAGGACCAGTAGTGCTGGGGCATTGTTGGGCAAAACAGCTAGACAGTGCTGTTTCAGAGGAAAGGTGCACTTTGAAAGCTCCAGAAGCCAGCGATAAGTAACGAGTACAAATGGTACAGCATCAGGGTATTCTGTCTACTATGTACTAAACTATGAATTGCAGTTCATTTTATTTCTGACTTACAACAGAGCTGTGAGCAGGAAATGGTATAACACTGCCCTTGTTTGTCATACATGCACAATATATTGACATCACAAATGAGGCTATATGTACATTGTGGCAGATACTGTTACAAGTATGGTGATAAAACTATGGTCTCCTGAATGGTGTGACCGTAGGATTGATCCTGTGTGATACATTGATTTGCAGTTTTACCACATAACAGTGATCCAAGTTTGCAACTAGTCATAGAAATGGAAAAAAATCTGTAGCAGCCATTATGGTTATAATTATGTTGTTATTGCAATATCTATCAGATTTAGAATACTGAACTTGAAATACATGACAGTGTTTTAACAAAATTAAATGAAATGTTGATGCAGTTATTATTATTTTTGACAGAACTACTTATCTTGATTGCAATCATTACTGGTTTTGGTGTTTGTGCCCAAGTAGTGTATGAGATGTTTATAACTTTTCTCCATTTTTTCCAAATAAAATATTTATGACAATGAAAAAAAGACACTATGAAAATTGTAAAATACTATTGCATTCACTGACCTATACACATTTTTTTTTTTTTTAATAGAGAAACATAAATATGGTTGTCTTCCTGCACTCATGACAACAATGGCACAGGAGGAGTTAGATGACCTGCCAGATTATGTAAAAGAATGCTCTGTTATATATATACCGGAAATTGGTTATTTGTTAGCTATACCAGTTTGGAAAGAAGAAATTAATGATGATGAAATCAAGATCCCAGGCCTTGAATTTATGGTAAGTGTTTTGTATGAAGTGTGTGTGGAGTATGTACACAGCTTATTTGCAAAAATAAATAAAAAAAGAATATTTTGAATTGTGATATTTTTGCAGCATATGTGCAGTTTTTACATACTGCATGCATTCATTTAACACAGTTCTGTCATACACAGGGCATATGAAAACATGTGAGTAACTTCAGGGATTTATTCTTGACATCAAAACATTACAAAACCTCTTTATAGAGGTACAAAAATTATACATTTTATAAAATACGCGTATGTTTACAAAAATTGCTCGAAGTGACCATCTCCTGCTTCCATGCATCCCATGAGCCTGTGTTGTGGAAAATTTCTGATGTTTCAGTAGTTGGTAAAATCCATTCTGGGTACACTCCCTCAGAACATATAAGGGGATTGATTTTGACAATAAATTATTATCTTTTCTAATAGAAGCATGTTAATATTTATTCAATGAATTCTAAGACACTGCTTTTGATATGAACCATTAGCATATCGGCTGTAACTTAGTATCAACAAATTTGAGCAAGTGAGGTGCTACTTGTACTTTCAAGACAATTTATCAAATGCCAATGCACAAGAAAAGTTGAGAAAGATAATACTTTTATATATCTGAGTGGAAGATTTGGTTCAGTTCCAGAGGAGGAGTCACTGACTGTGGATGAACAGATGTGTGCTAGTAAAGTCAGGTGTCATCTGAAAATATGTTTGCCAGATAAACCAGGTAAATTGTTTATAAATTTCAGAATGAAATTTTCACTCTGCAGTGGAGTGTGCACTGATTTGAAACTTCCTAGTGGATTAGAAGTGTGTGCTGGACCAAGACTCAAACTCAGGACCTTTGCCTTTCGCGGGAAAGTGCTCTACAATCTGAGCTACCCAAACACAACTCACGACCCGTCCTCACAGCTTCACGTCTGCCAGGAAGGTAGGAGACATACTGGAGAAGTGAAGCTGTGAGGACAGGTCGTGAGTTACGCTTGGGTAGCTCAGATGGTAGAGCACTTGCCCGTGAAAGGCAAAGGTCTTAAGTTCAAGTCTCGAACCAGCAGACTGTTTTAATCTGCCAGGCAGTTTCACATGTTTGTAAATTGTTTTTAATGTGTGGTGCATCTGGGTATGCCTCCAGTATGGAAATGTATACAAGACATGAACATGAATGGCATAAGAACGCTGCAGCTCTTGATCTTGGAGCCAGCAGCAATTTGGTTGTTAGATTATGCTGGAATGTACCAGAGAAAAGTAAATCACAAAGTTAACTTTCATAATTACTACACTTTAATACCACTGTTACACTATTTGGAGTAAGCTTTACTTTGATAATTACTTCATATCAATATCACTGCTACACTATTTGGAGGGAGTTGTTTCACTAACTATCACGTAGAGTAATTTTAATGTCTTCAGATTTATTTCAAATCAACATGTGGTTGCAGATCAGAAATATGAAATTTAAATTCATAGCTAAACATCTCACAAAACACAAAATGTTTGAGTTATAAAATATATTTATTCAAAGATTTCTTGTTTGAAGCGTTCTTGTCCAAATGTTTGTTGAAGAACAAGTTATGTCTGAAAGCATGATTAAATAATGAATTTCATACAGTTAAATGAGTGTTATAATTTTTGCAATATTTTTCCCTGTTGTTGAACCTTTCCTACCAAATATATTTTTGGAGCTAAAATTAAAGTTCATGCTGTGTATGATAAAAATAACATTAAGTTTATTGTAGGTGCAACAAATCTAAATATCATACTCCAATTACAAATGGTTGAGGTTTAATTAAAAAAGTTTATTGTTTAAACTATACACAAAATTCATACCGTATTTACTCGAATCTAAGCCGCACTTTTTTTCCGGTTTTTGTAATCCAAAAAACCGCCTGTGGCTTAGAATCGAGTGCAAAGCAAGCGGAAGTTCTGAAAAATGTTGGTAGGTGCCACCACAACTAACTTCTGCAGTAGAATATATGTAGCGCTACACAGGCATGCTTTGTAGGCACAAAGATAAATATTGTTCTTTCTCCGCCCCGAGTTTCGACCACTGCATTTTCATACATTATCCAACGAAATAATACAAATTCCGTATTGTTCATCTTCAAGTGTAGCAGAATTTCAATGTACTACGAAAATCCGACTGGCAAGACTGTTTGGGATGTTTGTCAATATGGCCAACTCTACGTTCTGAATTTTTTCCTACCTGTGAGAAGAGATGGTTGCTAATAGGAACCTGATGAAATGTGAATCACATGCAGTATTCTCTTCACCATAAGAGTAATACGAATATAAACATTTTGCCATGTATTCTTTCGTGTTTCCTGCTATCTCATTTAAATCCTGTCTGCCTAATAAACTACGAAACTAGAGACAACAGCAAACGCGGAAGAATATACATATCGTGTCATGTTTATATTCGTATTATTCTTATGCCTAATGGTGATACAGTCAGAAATGAACACGGCAACTGACTAGATTTTTAAATCTAAGACGACTCTAATTTCTGTGCAGAATTTGGCGTACTAAAGAAGTGGCTGCAAAGATTTTGAAACGGAGAAAAATTTTCACCTAACTCTCGTTCAGAACATGTTCTATCATACGCAGTCTATTATTTGGTTCTTGTTGATCATTATCAAAGAAAGCAGCAGTGTAAGTAACAACAAATAGCAGTCTCTTGCCATTGTTTCACTAATGAGATGATTCCTCTCTCTTGTTTTTCAATTGTAAGTGGCAGTGGCGACAGACCGTAAACACGCACTATCAGAATGTGACAAACAATGTATGACACAGCACAGTAGTGCATTTTCAGCTTAGAGTGACGTAAACACCTATAACAAAGAAAACGGCACTTATCAGATCAAAGCAAAATAAGCAATCGATCCAAACCAGACGAAGCATGTGAAAAAGGAAGGGAACCCGTATAAATACGGACGGAGCGCCTGACGCATAGCAATGGCTACCTGGTAAAGCTTAACTGCTAAGCTTACGACTCGAACCGAACTACTGCAGCTGTATCGTCATTCATTATACCTAAATTGTGTCTCATATTAGAATGGACCAAATTTGTTTCGATTTGGAGGTGCTGCCTAAAACTTTTCTCCCCCCTTGAATTTCGAGTCTCAGATTTCTGGTGCGGCTTAGATTCGGGAATTTTTTTTTTTTTTCCTTTATTTCGAGTCTCATTTTTCAGGTGCGGCTTAGATTCGAGTAAATACGGTAGGTTGGTGATAAATTCTGCTATGTAATTGAGTGAATTGAAAGTAGCTTGAACATATAAATATTCTAGTTGGAAAAATACGTGTTGTTTACAACTAAGTCTTCAATGCTAAATTTGCTCTAATGCAAAGAAATTCAAGACTCGTTGCAGTTACCTCTAAGCCTCCACTGACTGGTCTTCTAAGTCCTAAACTATGCGGCTAAACTACCGGCCAAACTGACATAAGTCTTGCCTCTTCAACAGAACAGACACCACATATACATCTAATTTGGTAATTTCAGTGACCACTGCAGTCTTCTATTTCTTCATCACTATGCTGAGTGGAAGGAGCCTATACTTGTTCAGTATTTATCTGTGCTGGCTTAGTATTTACTTGAAGCAACAATATCATTTGTGATACTGGTATGAAATTGGTAATGCATTATTCACTATTACACCTACTGCTTGACGAAATTCTATGTCACTTGTTCCCAAGTGTGAACTATCTTTTCAGAAATGTCACAATAGTTAGAAACAGGCCACCTCTCCTCACTTATGACTATTATCTCTGGATGTCATTGTACATTTTCCTACTTTGTACCATTGTAAACATTAAATTACATCATTGTGTGTATGGATCTCATAGGCCCTCTAATGGTGCTCCAGAATCACTCTCACTCTTGTATCACACAGGCACAAAAGCCATGTAAATTATTCAGAGGATCAGATAAGTGATTTGAATAACAGTGCTCAACCTGTAGTTAGTCAAACATAAAACATAAGTCTTACATCATACCTGGCCTACTCGCTGCCCCCAGCTTCGGGAGCAGTAGATACCACACTGAAGGTACATCATTGGCAAAGACAAGGTTGGATTTGGCAGTGGTCCTTGCCCTCAGTTCCAAGATCAACCATCTGACAGTGGAGCTCAAATGAAATGGGTTGTAACTACATTACCCAGTTTTTATCAAAAAGTAATAAGAAGTGGTGAGGAAGCCACCGTGAGGTATTGCATTAGTACCCGCAGGCTGTTAGCCATAAGTTTGGTGGCATCTGGACCAGAATAACATACACACAAGGGGATTGCGAGGCAAGGCCTGCCGCACTCAACAGAAAGCTGCATTGCATGGTGTCATTGTCGTAGCAGGTAGGTCAGTGTCACCACATGAGTGGAAGTCTCTTTTTATGGGCAACGTGACTCGGTTCCAAGATCTAGTGAAACAGATATACTTGGAGTGATATCAAATGGGTGATTTTTGAGGCAGAAGCATTTGCTTGTTGCTGGAGTGCAGCAGCACCATGGTGCCTGGTTCCATGCTAGACAGCAAGACTACTGGGCATTGCCAGCAACAGCTGTGGGTTCGAGACTAGGCTGCCAGGCCGCCAATGCGTAAGCTTGGTGTCACAGCCCTGCAAACTTGCTGTCCGTGCCTGCTGCCACCTGCACTGAGGTCCTAGTGGGACAAGTGCGTCGCACCAGCCACCATCTGACCCCTACCAGAGGGCAGCAAGGTGAACCCCACGCACAGCTGACTCCATGTGCTACTGCGGAAGACACATGCAGGACAGAGTCGCCACCAAGACTCCACATTGCCGAAGGAAGTGGAACAGTGCTGACAACATGGCCTGTCCCTCAAGGGGCCACCAGCCTGCCATCGCCTTCCATCAGCATTGAAGGGCACCTACTCACCATCCAGGGTGGAAGCTCCCGTCCATAGATGTTGGATTTTTTTATTATTTTTTAAGTCAAAAAAACAAGTAACTATGAGGCAGTAGTAAAATTAGAGACAGCATGTCACCATAGATGAGGCTATAAAGTCATTAGTCTATCATGTAGCTCAGCTAAGGCCAGATAGAGTGGTTGCAGATAATAAACTGGCAGAAAAAGAAGAGAAGATAGAATTGTTGAAGTCACAGACTCTAGGAGTGGCTCTTGCTAACCTTGTTTCTCTTTTTCCTGGTCGGTCATTTGAGGATGTGTTAGCGTTTATAGAGGATCTCAAGTCCTCGTGTGACTTAGGGAGTGATTGGATAAACAATTATTGCAGATGCCAGGGTTGCATTTAATGGGAGAGATGAAGTTGTTCATACAGTACACAGAAGCGGTACGCAATACAGAAACATGAGATGAGCTGAGACAAAGTTGGAGCAGAGATATAGGAAACAAAACAGTACACGATTTTTTCATGAGCAACTGGGTATTTTTTTCAGAAGGCATAATTAGGAAAACAGATAGAACTGGGAGGTTGAATGTTCACACTTATGAATTGTAACAGAGTGAGGAGGTGAACAAAGTTGTGCTATAGGAGGTTTAGCAATAAGCATTTGGTGATTTTCTGAGAGATTTAGTACCAGCAATGTCAAGGAGGGTGCTCCTAATGATCTCCATGTATAGGTGAGCATTAGAGCATGAGGAAATTGATACATCAGCAGGGGTAAGGGATCAAGTACATGAGTTTGCTTTAGATGTAAAGTATTTTAATTGTAGGCTTACAGGGCATATGCAAAGTCAGTGCTACCAGCCATGGAGTGATGGGGAAGCATGGACTACCAATGATTTAATGAGAATAGTAGTAAGGGTAGTGTACGTCATCAACAGTGGTGTAGCAGTGGTGATAGAGGCGGTCTTGGGGAGGAGGGACAGGAAATGTCTGTTAAAGAGGGTACCCTAGAGTCACCGACAGATGTTCCCAGTGCAAATAAAATAAAAACACAGGCGTATCAAAGACTCTACAGAATACCACAATCACTGCAACCATCTTTTAAGGATTTTATAACAATTGGCTGATGCGATAATGAAAGAAGATTTTAATAGTAAGACTATGACAGATGCCTGCCCAATTCCAAACATCACGGAAACTGTAGATAACCTGGGGCAACACTAGTACTTCTCGACAATAGACTTTAAGCGTGGATACCGTCGATTAAAAGTTGTTGAAGGGGATAGACCAAAAATGTCATTTTCAGTATCTTGGGGACACTATCAGTACAGAAGAATGCCTTTTGGGTTTAAAAGCACACCAGCGACTTTCCAGCTGTTATTGAATGATGTACTGAAAGTGTTGAACTTGCATCAGTGTCTAGTGTATGCAAGAGCATAGGCAACATTTGGTTACAAGCGGCTCATTTGACACTAAATAAAGAAAAATGTCACTTGGCAGTGCAAGAAGTTAACCAATCAGGCTGTATCATTAGTAGGGATGGTGTGACCACTGATCATAATAGATTAATACAAGCAGTGTAAGAGTTTCTGGTACCAGAAACAATCAAGGAGCTACAATTATTTGTGGGTCTTGAAAATTGTTATGAGAAATTTGTGATGGGATTTATGGATTTAGCTTGACTGCTTAGTCAGATGTAGACAGAAGGGATTAAGTTTGTGTGGTCAGAGGAATGCCAAGGAGCATTTGTTGAATTGAAAAATGTGTTAACATTGAATCCAGTGTTAGTGTTTCCAGACTTTTCAGGAGGAGTTCACAGTATCATGTGATGCATCAAATCATGCTCTTGAGTTGTTTTAAGTTAGGCAGTCAGTCAAGGCTATCCTATTGTTTTTTCATCAACACAGTTGAACAGTGCACAAAGTAATTACAATCGAGAGAGAGATGCTTAGCTTGGTAAACATAGTAAAATACTTCTGGTGTTACCTATATGATAGAAAGTTTGAGGTAGTGACGGACCATGCTGCTGGTAGTGACAGACCATGCTGCTTTCAAGTGGTTACTAGGTTTGAAAGACCTGTCCAGTAGGGTGGGTGCTGTTGCAGAGGTCACCAGAGGTGACAAAGTAGGCTAGCATTCTTCATTACAATAAGAGAAAGAGAAATTCTTTACACTAACCAATGATCCATAATACTGGACGCAGAAGTGAGAAAGGTATTTTGCCATAAAAATCTTTCACAACTTAATCATTGAAGCGAAGAATCTAATGGGTAACAAAATGAACTTAAAACACAAACTGAAACCATTATATTTGCTTGACAACTCCTTCTCTATAGAATGTTTTAAAAATGTGAAAGTTCATAATATGTTTATGTGGGTGTATTTGAATGTAGTTAAATCTAAATCACTGTGTGCAAAAAGGAATTACTGGTACCAAAGATTAATGCAAAAGACTACAGTGTAAATGGTCAGTATGTTGACATATTTTTCACTGAAAAACATCATGAGCATAAACTAACACTTTCCTCAGTACAGTTAGAGACCACACCTATTATCCACAGAACAACCAAACAACTTACATCATCTTCGAATAACTCGAGGGAATGCTGCCCTTTAAGTTAAGTACATAAAAAACAACCGATATCTCGACAGGTAAACCTCCCTGTTATTTTAACACATTTTCCAATTTGTGCCTTGAAAATGACAGTTTGTTAGTTGTTACCTGTTAAAATACTGCAGTTTTTGGCAAATTTATCCGGCTGCTGCAAGTGCATAGTAAACGCTGGTAAAAGCTTAAAAGTTCACAACTAACAAAATAGCTAGCTAATTCACCTTTGGTAATACATTGAAAATTAATGTCTGCATACTTCTTAGGATATAATAAATGCCAAGACATTTTCATATACTATAAATGCAACTGATATTTCGAAACACAAAAATACTTTTTTCAATTATGAGTCTTTAAAAACGAGAGCTATTATTACCTTACTTTGTTCCTGAGTCTACATCGTAGTAATACCGTTATCACTGCTATCTGAGTCTGTGTCCTAACCATCTGACTGCAGATTTACGATTATGGTTTCAAGGCTTATATCCACCTTCACCTCCCTATCAAAGTCATCTTTCTGAAGCTTTTCAGCGTGCCGCACACAATCTGCCCATGCTGAAGGGGATATGTTTTCTATTGCTTCATGCACAAGCGATTCAATGTCTGCTTTTCAGCCACATAGCCTTTAACCTATGCCCAAATTAATTTGATCTGGTTATACCGGCAGTAGTACGGTGGTAAACGCAGAACTGTGTAACCACATTCACGTGCAAGTAAGTCAAGTTCATACGTTTTCTTACAGGACTTGTTTAAATTCCCAGTGTTTTCTCTGTCATAGCTGAGTGATAGCTGCCATTGTCCATTACAGTGGCAGATTGCGGAGCCAGGAATGGCAAGAACTGTTCAGTGAACCACTTCTTGAAAGTGACAGCATTAATTTCTGAATGATAGTCATTGCTATTTTCTTACATCTAAAAACAAATTTACTCTCAGGAACAAAACCGGAAGAAGAGCCAGCATGGAGAATAATTATTCAAGAACCTTTTCCTATGGGAACGTTAAAATCGCCACTACCATCACTCATTTTCCAGCAGCTTTTCCTGGAATGATTTTGATTCACCCATGTTTCATCCAGGTACTACACTGTTGAACTACCTTCTCTTATTTCTTGCATCTTTCTCAGGAATGTGGATTGTACTGCAGCTATGTCACTTCGTTCCATTAAAACTTTTCTCCCATCATTACTTTTAACATATTTGAAACCAGTGGCTTTCAGAATCCTTGCACTGATGAAGCATTTCCTTTGAAGCCAGTTTTGTCATTCACAATTTTAACAAGTTTTTATGAAGTCGGATATTTACCATTCATATACATTTCAAAGACTGAGCACCTTAAAACATCCTTGTCGAAACCATCCATTTGTGTAACATGTTTCTTGTGATTTGGATGCTTTCGAGGGAACACGAAATCAACTTCTGCTGATGTCCCTACAGCTGTGACACTTTCATTTATAATTTGCTGTACAGTTCTCTTACATACATCACACACTTCTTCAGTTCGTTCTTGTGTCTTCAAAATGTCAACGATGGGAGCCCCACTTCCAGATTCGCGTTTGAGGAAGTTGTAAACTCGGTAAATAATCCCCCTCACCTGTTTGTTAAGCACTTCATGTTTATTGCTGTCACCCGACATACTTATTTGGAAATCACTCTAACACATTTAAAGAGAGATGTTCACAGCTGTAAGGCAACAAGGAAATAACACCGATGATTGAATGAATAGTTCACTCGCTCTGTGAATTGAATTACACTGTTGCGAAGTATGGCAACAGTGCAGCTTGCAGGAGAAAAATTCTCGCAAAACACGGCTAGTCACTTGGAAAGAGAATGAATCTTATTGGCTGCCAGTGCTTTATAGAAAGGTATGCGCAGAACGGCTAAATATTGGGCTGCCTTCCTACGTGAAGTGCACTTTAGCTCTTGGATGGGTAACCATCCGGTCTGCCAAGCACTGTTGGTAAGCGGGATGCACTCAGCCCTCAAGAGGCAAACTGAGGAACTACTTGGTTGAGAGGCAGCAGCTTCGGTCTCATAAACTGACATATGGCCGGGAGAGTGGCGTGCTGACCACATGCTCCTCCATATCTGCATCCAGTGATGCCTGTAGCATGAGGATGGCACGACAGCTGGTCGACACTGTTGGTCCTTCCTGGTTCTTGGCCTGCCCCCCTTTTTTTTACAAGTTAGGGCAATGGATGATCTTATTGAGTCCATACACTCTGAAAATGAAGAAATTACTAACAGAGCCCGTACCAAATGATGGAGACCACTTTACGAGCAAATGTGAAGCTGCAATTGCCAACCAGGTCAAAAATTGTGCTTGTTGACGATTTACACCCTTCAAAGATGCACCAGAAGCGATTCCACATGAGGTGAGAATGAAATTGAGGAAAGATCCGGGAAAGAAGAAATGAGGAGGTGACCAACAAAAGGAGGAGGTCAAGATACCATATTCAGCATGTGTTGATGCCAAAGAAATAATTCATGTGTATTGTGTTGTGAATTTAGGTTTCAGATAAGGTTGTGTGTTTTATTAGGGTAGGAGAAATATGTAGTGCATTGAGATGTGCTGGTGGAGAATGCAGGCTTCTGAGGGAGGTCTAGTAACCAAAATCCAACACGCTCGGGAGATGCAGCAAAAGTGGCCAGGGGCATCAACAGTGAGTCGCCAAAACCCACAGAAAGACAAGGACAACACCAACAACAACAACAACCATGAACGGATACGGCAGTATATAAGTCCGAAGAGTAAACCAGATAGAGAGCCTAGATATAGAAGGATCAGGATCTGACAACTATGCGTACCATAAACAACATAAGAGTGCAGTCGGAAAACGACTGACTTCTGAGCTCCTGCACCACCAGCTTTATAGGGCCCCCGTGAGTGCCAATAGGCTGGTGTGGCGTGCTCACAGCAGTGGCAGCCTGAGCTGTGCTCGTAGGTTATAGGGGCGGCCACTAGTGGCTATCATCTATGTCCATGCCTTCTGGTGAACTGTTCAAATTGTTGGACTGGGGTGCCAGAGGAAGGAAAGGTGATTATGGCCCCTGTCTTAAGGTCCACATTTGATGAATGATTGGATGATCAAAATGATCAAGAAGTGGGAGATATGTTTATTATGCAGTGAAGGGAAAGAGAGGAAGGAGGAGGAGGAACCCAAAAAGGATAGGAGCAAGCTTGTGGATAGTTTCCCTGTTCCTGCAGGATGTCTGAGTACCACTAATGTAGTTGAACCTGTTATTAATGTAGTTGAGCCTGTTGGTCCTGGGAAGATTGAATCAGTTGTGTATGGCATCGAAATGCAAATTCCAGGGAATTTAGGCAAGGCATAGAATAATTGATGTTGAAAAAGTTAAGGGGACTGATGTAGAAGTACTCCCTCCGATATCCACTGGAGCTTTGGAGTCTGAGGTAGCAGGAATGTGGATGGGCTGTACCAAAGAGTTTAAGTGTAGGATTAGCAATGAAGGGGTTTAATTGCTGTAATACTTGCCCTAATGGGTAGCTGTTAAAGCAATTAAACCCCTTCATTGCTAATCGTACACTTAAACTCTTTGGTACAGCCCATCCACATTCCTGCTATAATGGGTGTTGTGTTAAGGCTGTGAGCCAGGACCAGATGTACAGGGTGTGCATACGCCAGTGATTTCTGCATTTTGCAGAGTAGAACTGCAGTCAGTGTTGTTGTTTTAGGTACTACAGGGAGTGCAACACACTGATAGTGGTGTTGCAGATGTTGAAGCAGAAGGTGTGATCTTACAGGACTTACATTTCATTTATCAATCACCATGACAGGAGTTACTGTGTTGAATATAACACAGCCACAACTGTATATTGGCCAGATAAACCTCTCGATGTGTTGTCCACACAAAATCTTACCTTCCTTAACAATGTCTGGGAATCCAGCTAGAATCATTCATTGAGTCAGATCATAGCTGCACAGGAGGGGCAAATGACAGCATAACAATTGTTGCAGCATATAAGATAATATTGGAATGGTAGACAGCAAGTAACCATGACCTGAGTATCCAAATTCCTAGCACCACAGTGACTCTGGTTTTGGTAGGCTTAGCCTTTACATATTTGAGATAATGACCCATTCAGAGACAATTCAAGTCCATGGACTGGATTCCCAAAGTGAGGGATGGAAAATAGGTCGTTAGGAGCAGGATTAATATGGTAACTGTGTAGTAAGTAGGAGTAAGAAGTTTAGTGTTAATTGCATTTGTTTATTGATTAAGGGGGGAAATAATTGTAGCAGGAAACCTGGTCAAAGTAAGACCCAAGAGGCCAGATATTCTCCATGGAGGGTCGTATGATGCCACTACCAAGGTTTTATCAAAAGGTAATAAGAAGTACTGAGAAAGCTGCCATGAGGTATTGCATTACCAGTTGCATGCTGATAGCCTCAAGGTTGGTGGCATGTGTGCCAGAATAACATACACGTAAGGGGATTGCGAGCTGAGCCTAGTTGCACCACATAGGGGTAGGTGAGTCGACGTCACCACACCAGTGTAAGTTTCTTGTGGGCGACATGACTAGGGGCTAGGATTTAGTGAAACAAATGCACCTTGGAGTGATATACAGGGTTATTACAAATGATTGAAGCGATTTCACAGCTCTACAATAACTTTATTATTTGAGATATTTTCACAATGCTTTGCACACACATACAAAAACTCAAAAAGTTTTTTTAGGCATTCACAAATGTTCAATATGTGCCCCTTTAGTGATTCGGCAGACATCAAGCCGATAATCAAGTTCCTCCCACACTCGGCGCAGCATGTCCCCATCAATGAGTTCGAAAGCATCATTGATGCGAGCTCGCAGTTCTGGCACGTTTCTTGGTAGAGGAGGTTTAAACACTGAATCTTTCACATAACCCCACAGAAAGAAATCGCATGGGGTTAAGTCGGGAGAGTGTGGAGGCCATGACATGAATTGCTGATCATGATCTCCACCACGACCGATCCATCGATTTTCCAATCTCCTGTTTAAGAAATGCCGAACATCATGATGGAAGTGCGGTGGAGCACCATCCTGTTGAAAGATGAAGTTGGCGCTGTCGGTCTCCAGTTGTGGCATGAGCCAATTTTCTTTATTCGTCGACTTCCGCGGGCTACGTGTGAAACTTGCCTGCACGCGTTCAACCGTTTCTTCGCTCACTGCAGGCCGACCCGTTGATTTCCCCTTACAGAGGCATCCAGAAGCTTTAAACTGCGCATACCATCGCCGAATGGAGTTAGTAGTTGGTAGATCTTTGTTGAACTTCGTCCTGAAGTGTCGTTGCACTGTTATAACTGACTGATGTGAGTGCATTTCAAGCACGACATACGCTTTCTCGGCTCCTGTCGCCATTTTGTCTCACTGCGCTCTCGAGCGCTCTGGCGGCAGAAACCTGAAGTGCGGCTTCAGCCGAACAAAACTTTATGAGTTTTTCTACGTATCTGTAGTGTGTCGTGACCATATGTCAATGAATGGAGCTACAGTGAATTTATGAAATCGCTTCAATCATTTGTAATAGCCCTGTAGATATGGCTGAATTTTGAGGGAGAAGCATTTGCTTGTCACTGAAGTCCAGCAGCACCACCACTATGCCAAGGCCACGCTGGGCAGTGAGTCAACTGGTAGCAGCCATAGGTTTGAGGGTGGGTCATGCCTACTGTCACCAGCACTAAGTTCCTCATGGGATTTGGTACCACAGCCTCACCAATCTGCTGTCCATGCCTGCTGCTGCCAGTACTGTGAGTTCCAGGTATGACAGTGCCTCCGCATAAGCCTCCGTTTGACTCCTACTAGAGGGCAGTGAGTCAAAACCTGCACGCAACCGGCTCCAGACGCTATCATGGAAGGTGAATGTGGGGCCAAGGGCATGCTAGGGCTGTAAGCCACCAGTACTTGCAACATATGGTTGACTTCCGTCAGGGGCACCTGAAAGGTGATTTTAGAGGAAACTGGGACACCATTCATGTCACACCCATGGCCTCCAAGGGACTGCTGATCTATCATGCGCCTTCCATCAGCATCACAGGGTGCCTACTTAGTATCCTGGTCAGAAGCTGGCACCCATACATCAAGCACTGGCCAGGGACAACAGAGTGAGGCGTGTTTGCGTCGCTGAGATGTGACACATCATGTATTGGAGTTAAGTAAAGGCATTCTTATACTGTCAACAGTGTTTCCACAGGGGTTCCGGCCTGTCACCACCAGCCACCCGCTGAGTGCACTAGATTCTTCAGAGTGGTGTCAAAGTGGTCATCACTGCCAGCAGTCCTTCGGGTGTTCTGTCCACGATTAGCTCAGTGTTGTCAAGGTAACCAAGGTACAATGCTGCTCAGCCAAGCCAGGAAGACCAACACACACCATGGCTTCCATTCTGCTGTGCAACAATTACTAAGATAGGAAGAATCCTGAACAGACAAGAAATTAGCCCTGGCTTCTGGCTAGCCAGGAAAATAAAAGGAATTGTGATAATTGAAACTTCAGCTACATTTGTACAGAATTTTTTATTACTGAAGTCCTACACAACACGGTTTTGGGGTATCGGTATCAGCCCAATCCTGTAAGTTAAAAATGAAACATCTGCTGTTAATGGCTCTTCAGAGAGATTATCGAATTGTGACCACACTAAAATCACCTTTCAGATGCCCCTGACGGAAGTCAACCATATTTTGCAAGTACTGGTGAGAGCCTAGAATCTAAATAAGCCCAAACATAGCCCGATTACAGACCATATGAAACGCCATGAGCCATGAAGTAAGGCTAAAACAGAGCTGTAAGTAGCTGCATGTATGGGAGGCCAATTGGTGCCAAGTTTGCACAGCACTATCACTGATAGGCAGCATGCATATTGATGTAATTGTAACAAAGGAAAATGCTGTTCAATTATCCATAACTAACCAACTAAACATCTCAAAAACAATGTGACTGCAGCATCTGCCGCTTACCAGTTACTCATAAAAAGTAGTAGATAATATGGAACGGGGACTGGTTAATATGACTACAAGCACTCTAAGGTAAACATAGTGTGAGAAGTTCTCCATCCAATCAAAAGAAAAACAAAGATAAAAGTTCAAAGTGACAAAAATAGTAATGAGCAGCGGGAGGTAACGGTACCTGTATGAGGTATGAGTGCCCATATATATAACATAATGGGCCAAGTACAAAGTAAATATAAAAAACATGAGTTAAAGATCAATAAAATCAACAAAAATTTACACATATCACATGTAATGTCAAACCAGCACACTACGCAAGAATCATGTGGAAGTCCAATAAATAATTAATGTGACAATTAAAACACATGCCAGAAGCATTATAAATGTAAACATCGACAAAGTATAGATAATGCTGAATAAACCACTATGTAATACAATTAAAACATATTAAATAATAAATACCAGTAAGAAAATTGCCACAATGGTGCCATAAAAATCACTAATAATGTAGGTGAAAACCTCATGGCTGCAGAACCAAAAACATAAACAATTGCAGTGAGCAATCAAATTGGTACCCATACAACCAGACTTAAAATGGCCAACTATATAAAAATGGATAAAGAACACTAGAAACAGGAACTGTGGAACAACTGTGGACCAGTGCCACAAAGAAATAATTAAGTAAACAGTTAATTGTATATTGCATGCATTGCAAAAATTATTCAAAATATTTTTATGTTTAAGTTCTACCTGTTCTCTCAGGGAAGTTTCAGGATTACTGGTTCTACCTTTGAAGTTCTCTATTTCTTCTAGGATAGACAGGCAGTACTGAAAGATTGTCTGCAATATTACCCGGCCTATGATCATGAAGTGTAAGATGCATAGATAATGCAATTTGGGTTTACTTACATTGCAGTGCTCCTTGGGCTTGGTGTGAAAACTTCTACAGTCTGCTCCACATACTTAAAACTGCATTGCAGGCACTTGATAGGAGCGTGGCACATAAATATGGCCTGTAAAGTCAACACATGAACATGAAATTAAATATAATGCATTGAATATGATTACTCACCTTCACAGTACTTGCTGAAAGTGTCCTTCGCCAGCTTCAGTGCGTACACTTGAGGAGATTCATATATAATCTTGTCAGCTCTTTTTTTTTGTGATGCTACTGTTGACATCCTGGATCCTAGTCTTCAATTCTTCAGTTGTGTGTGGGTTTGTTTTGCATACTCTTCCCTTAACAGTCCCCACAAGTAAAAGTCACTAGTGGACAAGTCAGGTGACCAAGAAGGCCACAAATCTTTGCTGATTATCCTCTCTGGTGTGAACATCTCATGCACTTAAGACAATGATGCAGTATGTCTCATCATCCTGCCAAAAGTAACATAACTGATACCTGCCGAAAGTAACGTAACTGACACTCCTTTTCTGTCAAGTTTGAATAAAACTCCTCCAGGGTTCCCAAATACATGTCACTGTTTGCTGTTGTCTCAAAGAATATGGCCCCCATAATGCATGTGGCAGAAATGGCATACGAAACACCGATCTTTTCATCATGCAAGTATACCTGGTGGATTGCATGTGGGTCTTCTGTTGACCAATACTGGTTGTTCTGTCACTTGTGATGAGCCTTAGTGGGTCGAAGACACCACTGGCAACATTTCTCAACAGCTGTGAACAGAAATGCACTCTCTTCTGCAGGTCAGGCTCCTTCAGTTCTTTTACAACACTCATCCGCTACAGTTTTAACTTCAGTCCCCATAAAACACGTTTGCAACTTCTCTCACTTGCATGAACCTGTTGACTCAATCTGCTGGTTGACTCACGAGGACTTCTAGTCATTATCTCATGCACCTGCCTCTTTAGTTCAGGTTTGCAGACAGGTGGTGGTCTGTTCCTGGGAGCATTTTGAACCAATTCTCTATGTTGCAATTTTTCAATCAATTTCAGTATGATGCTTTTTGCTGGCACAGAATGTTCTGGAAATTTCTCCTGAAACAAATTCTTTGTTTTTACATCAGTACAAAGTCTACATGTTCAAAACAAGTAAAAAAGCAGTGGTTCATCAGAGGGAGTATGGAAAAGAATCTGTCACATTCATGAGTGATGGTGCAGCCAATCAGTTTAACCAGCATTTCCTGTTTACCAACTTGACATATTTCAGAGAATGCTATGGAATAAATAAATGGGATTGGTGAAATTGTAAAGCATACAGTCTGGAATATCTGCAAAGCTGGGAAACACATACTATCTGGTGCTGAGGACTTTGCAAAAGTTTCATGTGAAAGATATCGTGGCATAAACATTTTTTATATCTCTGCCTTGGAAATAGTTGAGAATAAGGATTCTTCTTCACTTTCACTGAGGATAGCTATGTCATCAGCAAATCTTAAACATTGGTATCCTCTTGTCCTTAATTTTAATCCAACTCTTCAACCATTGTTTTATTTCCTTCATTGCTTCTTCAATGTATAGATTGAACAGCAGGAACAAAAGACTATACCCATATTTGACACCCTTCTTAATCCACGCACTTCGTTTTTGTCCTCTTTTGGTTCTTGTGCGTATTGTATATTACCCATCTCTCCTTATAGCTTGCCCCTATTTTCCTCATGATTTCGAACATCTTGCACCATTTTACTTTGTCGAATGCTACCCAGACTACCTCGGATAACAAATTGGAGGAGGTGAAGCAACAGTCAAAAGTAATGCTTGAAAAGTCTACCCACATTAACCAGTTAATCCTCAACAGTAGCAAGACTGAAACTATGTTTTTCTTCTTGCACAAATCTACGGGATAAAGTGAATGAGTCTGACTCTGTAAGACTTCTTGGAATCCAGCTGGACCCCAAATTAACCTGGAACAGCCACACGGAACAGTTACGTACCAGGCTATCTGGAGTAGTCTTTTTGCTAAGGAAACTAAAAACATTAGTTAGCAGACAACTTTTATTTTCTTATTGTGCCTTCTTTCAATACCACTTGCAATATGGAATAAAACTATGGGGCAACTCTCCTGGTGCTCAGACAGTGGTTGTGTGGCAGCAGAAAGCCATTAGAGCAATTACAGGTATTAAAAGCCAAGAATCATGTCAAAAGCATTTTAAAGATCTTCACGGTAAATGATGACAGCCAAAACAGTTACAGGATAAGGGTTTATTCAAATTCTTGGCCACAGTTTTGGTATATCTAAATATACCTTCATCAGAAGTAAAATACACTAATATTACATCCTGCAATGGAGATTCATAAAACAATTGTGCCAAAGGCGTTTTTATAAATCTCCATTGCAGGATGTAATTTTAGTGTATTTTACTTCTGATGAAGGTATATTTAGATAAACCGAAACCGTGGTCAAGAATTTTAATAAATCTTTATCCTGAAACTGTTTTGGCTGTCATCATTTACCGTGAAGAATTTGCTGTTTCAGCCATGTTTAAAATATTCGCATGGAACCAGATATAAAAACAAGCTCGATGTAGACTTCACAGGATTGTGTAAGGTCCAATGTATCTTTAAATAAACAGACATAAAATTATATAACAAGTTACCACCATCACTGAAAGACCTACAGGGTGATACTTTCAAGAAGCAGCTTCACAGATTGTTAGCTGATAAGTGTATCTATAATGTTAAGGAATTTGAATATAAAGAGTAAATCTCTTCATCCTTATGTAGTGAAATATGAATGTTAGATTCACTATCAAATGTGGTGAACCTAAAAATTGTTAAATTGTCTATTTCAACTTATTGTTGGACATTGACAAATAAATAAATAAACAAGGTCAAAAGAGTGCCCTGAACCTCTGTCCTGTCCTCTGCCCTCTTTCACATTACACTGTTAAATTTTTCATCCCTTGGCCTAAGATTTACATATGTTAGCAGATTCCAAGTGGTACTGGCAATTCCTTTACTCTTTATTCCATTAATAATATATGGGTGATCTGTTTGAGATGTCAGAAAAATGAAACACTATGTATAGGAAACTGTGCAAGTTGATTGCTTGTTAATGGTACGAGGGTTGAAACTTAAATAGTGGCAACTCTTTATTCACAACCGATACAAAAGAGTTACATGTTTTGTCCTTCTAATAATTTCCGGGTATGCAGCCGGATCCCGTCGACATTCTGCCACGATATTTCGGCCCAGAGACGTCCGGCCATCATCAGGTGAGTACACAACTACTGAAGAGCCCAGGTGCAGTCGCGGGATCCGGCTGCATACCCGGAAATTATTAGAAGAAGAAATACGCCGGGAAAATTTCAGAAGTCACATGTTTTGTCCTGTTACTGAAGTTCAAGGTAGTCAAAAGCATTGTGTAGAACCCATTGCCAGCTATGTGGAGGGCGTAGTATACCGTTAGCAGAGCCTGTTCTGTTGATGGTGCGAATTGGAGCGGTCTACCGCCTGTCGATTCTCTGGAACAGTTCTGAAGCGAAAGCCACAAAGTGGTTCCTTCATCTTTGGAATCAAATCAAAGTAACAAGGACTTAAGTCTGGGGAGTAGTGGATGGTTCGGTACTTCCCAGTCCCATCGACTGAACAGAGCAGCTACAGTGCATTGTTGTGCAAAATGATGCGTGGGTTGTGCAGAAAGTGTCGCTGCTTCTTTCACAGAGCTGGTCACAGGTGATGTTCCAAAACATAATACTGTGCATTGACGGTCTGCCATGGAGGAACATAATGCTTTAGGATAACACCATCACAGTAATACACGAGAATCACCATAACTTTAGATTGCTCCATTCGCACCATCAACAGAACAGGCTCTGCCAACAGTATACTACGCCTTCCACATCACTGGCAATGGGTTCTACACAATGCTGGTGACTACTTTGAAGGACGATAACAGGTGCAAACATGTAAATCTTCTGTATCAGTTGTGGATAAATAGTTGCCACTATTTAAGTTCCAACCCTCGTACATACATGGGTAGGATAGTCTGGAGTTTGTGTCTGAAGTTAGTGTCACAGCACATGAGCACTCAACATGTCCACCATCACGAATGCAGCACATATCATACCTCGTGTCCGTGTTGCGCCACGTGGCGCACGGAAGATATGGAGTGATTTGAAAAAATGCTGCTATTATCTACCTCCATAGGTCAGTCAAATTCTGTGGTCTTTGTGTGTATGCTGTTGACATGACGTAGCCCCACAAAAAATTTAAAATAAATAAATGATCTGTAGCATTAGGTCAGGCCTATTAGGAGGCCATGGGATAAGTCCACCACAGCTCCACCAGCAGTCTTTTAATGTCTGGTTCAATTGCTCCCCACTATGAGAGCTCAGTGCAGTGGAGCACCATCCCGTTGATATATAATTGTGTCCAGTGTCCCATCTTGCTGTAATTGAGGGACCACATACTGCCCAGTCATTTCAAAGTAATTGACAGCTTGAACATTTTCTTCTCTGCACAAAAGAATGGGCTGATAACTTTGTACTGACATCTGAAAGTCTTCTGCTCTCTCCCAAATTCAAAAATTTTGTATATCCTATGAGACAATGGGCCCATCGTTGTGGCATAATGACCACGCTCTCTTAATCATTGAGACACACTGAACATGCTAACTTTTGCCACCAGCATACATCAGATGTTTGCATTGTGAACTACGTGCTATTACCTTGCCTACCAGATCATGGTCATACATTGTTACATTATTTTCGTGTGCATTACAGAAAATTTCTCTGAGACATAAACATTCACATTATAAATATAATGTTACACTTTTCTGACATTTCAGAAGGGTCACCCTGTAGTTTTACTCTGTAGGCAAGTACTTTTATCTCTTTCCCCTGTTTGTCTTTATTACTACACTAGCTGGGAATGCTATGCAGTTGCTAAATATGTTAGTCCAGTCAACGAAGACCAAAAATGGTCAATTAGAGGTAAAAAAATCATTCAGCAACAAATTTTTGCACAGTGCTAGGAAGGAATGTGCTGTAGAACATAGTAAAAACCCTGTTTGACGTGGTGTGATCATTGAAATGGAGGGGAGGGTTTGTTTAAAGGTAACTTTTTTGTTTTTCTTGAATAACTCTAAAACTTTGGCTTCTAGCAAACAAGTTTACAAGTACACAATTAAACTACACTAAATTATTTACAGTGCGCAGCTCATGGTCTTGCTTCCCGAGCACAGGGTCCCGGGTTCGATTTCCGACAGGGTCAGGGATTTTCACCTGCCCCAAGATGACTGGGTATTGTTGTGTTGTCTTTATCATCATCATTATCATCATCATCATCATTCATCCTCATTGTGATTGGAGGAAGGCAACGGCAAACCACCTCCTATTAGGACCTTGACTAGTATGGCGGTGCGGGTCTCCTGCATCTTTCCTCTATGCTCTGTCAAGAAGCGTGGGACTTCATTTCCATTTCCAAATTATTTACGAAAAAGTCCTGTTCCTTTATTTTTTGCTAGGATCAGTAGTTTCTGGGGATGGAAACGTCTCAGATTATTAAACATATTGTTTTAATGGTATAAAATTCATGTTCATCTTTAAATGAAAAGAGTTGAAAACTTCTTGTCTAAGGGCGATAGAGCCATATTGAGGGCAAAATTGTGTTCAGAGGGTGAATGTAAAAGATTTGTGCAACCTATCAGTAACACAATTAATGACGAGAGAAGTGCATTACCATTCTGGTAATTCATTAATTCACCACCAACTGACTATGACACAACTGTACAGTTTTACAATTTATGTCAGTGATAGACAGCAAGATGTCACATGTAACAATCCAATCGTTTTTGCCACCAACACTACATAGGTCTCTGACAACATCTTACTTACAAATTAAACACTTCGCAGCCATTGTTTACAGAAACACATTTTACGTAATGGTCCACTTAACACCTGCAAAAAATACTCATTTAATAAACTGGAAATAACTCCACTACGCAGGGTGGTAGGCTAAAGGTTGTAAGGGTGTTGCAGTGTAGGTTGTGCTGAGCAATAATTGTTAAGAAAAAATGTGATATACTGTGCAATTTCTGAGTGAATTAGCATTTAAGTTGGCCAGTCAGGCCATTACGTGTGCAAATTCAAGTGACCCCCCCCCCCCCCCCAGAGACTGTGTCGCCAGACCTGTTCTTCATTTAGTTTCGTAAGACCGAACAAGAGAGTGATACAAAATTTGGACATGGTACAGTAGTAAGGATCAAAACTAACCCAAAGGCAGTCTTGTGCGCTTATCACCTACACTACGAGAATAACTGTCATTAATTGTATCTGATGGGACACTTGAATTTGTGTGCACATAACGTGATTGGCTAGCTTCAGTACTAGTTAACTTGGAAATGGCATAGTTAACTTGGAAATGTGTTGATCTTGTCCTTAACAATTCTTTATTAGCCCAACATACCCTGCAACATTCGTACAAGAGGGCTGCCACAAGTCCTGGAAATCAGGGAATCTCAAACATGTCAGGGACATCAGAGAAATTTCAAAAGTATACTGGAAAAATCTTATTTTTGCCTCAGTAGATGGAATGGTTTCTTTACTGAGATGTCATGCATCATCGCTGGCTGGGCACAGCTGAGTATGTGTACTGCTTCCCTACTGCCACATTCTTACTCCTTCTCCCCTTCCTACCATTCCTCTCAGCTCACAGTCAGTGCTGCTACCATCTGTGCACTAGTCTAGCGGTTGCCGACGAGGGGCAGGGAGGCATGAGGAGTGATTTGTTGGATCTGATTCTCAGAGACTATTGATACAGCGGCTGGAGACGGCAGTCACATGTGCATGAGTTGTGTCTGAGTGATTATGTGAAAGTGTGTGTGCTCTGAAAAAGGCTATGGCCGAAGTTTTAGTTGTGAGAGTGTGATAGTCTCTTCTATGTGCTTGCCTGTGGCTCGGCAGTCATCTTCACCGTGAGTTGCTACTTATCCTCATTAGTACTGATTCTCAGAGTATTCGTGCAGGTTATTTGTT
Organism: Schistocerca cancellata; assembly: GCF_023864275.1. Classification (NCBI taxonomy): domain Eukaryota; kingdom Metazoa; phylum Arthropoda; class Insecta; order Orthoptera; family Acrididae; genus Schistocerca; species Schistocerca cancellata. The sequence continues at coordinate 217,083,219 of NC_064631.1, forward strand.
GCTTGGATTAATCACTGCAGTCTGATTTCATCAACACGATGTCTGTGACATGTGAATAGCTGGCCACACAAGTGGACTCCCACACTGGGCCAAAACCGCAGGCTATTTCTGTGGGTATCTCAAAATAGATCGGGCCTACCGATCTGAAGCCCATTGTTTCCCACTAATGTGCGGACGCTGCCCGCTGAATCTAGTCTCACATATCTGCAGGCTAGGTCTGTTTGTGTGTTGTGTAATGTGGCGGATTTTTGTCATGAACCCAGGACTGCGGTGCTCCTCGGCAGGACAAAGGCCACAGGCAGTGGATTTCAGAAATTGCGACTGTCTCACTGCAAGCACATTGTACAGTGCGATGTTTTATAGACATTTCATTTATCCTATCACATTTTGGCACTTTGAAAGTAGTCCATATATTAAAATGCATGGATGATGAGAAGAAGAAAATTGTGACAGTCGCTGACGGCTTGTACGCTATGTATTTGGGTATTTCTGAAAAGAAAAATCACACAACACCTGTAAAATGAAATGATCATGTGGCATTGATGGCCAGGAGTCCAGGGAAATTTGGCCATTGGGTTGCAAGTCTTCTTTCAGGTGACACCACATTGGCTGACTTGTGCGTCAGTGATCATGAAATGATAATTAGAACAACACAACACCCAGTCCATGAGTAGAGAAAATCTCCAATCTGGCTGTAAATCAAACCCAGGCCCGCTACGTGTTAGGCAAACATGTTACCACCCAGCTAAGCAGGTGGACGCACAATATCTCTAAAATAATAGACATAACACAGTGGGTATTAGGTGACCATAATGAACATAGTAGAGCCAAAATTTTATTAGCAGTCACCTATAGTATAGATTTACACAACTCTTCTCTGCCTTATACACTTCTTTCAAGAGGCCTACTTTTCTCTGAGGTTATTGCTGAAATCAATGCAGATATTTTAAATCTGTCTTGCGACTCCAAGGAAATGCGACTTCTTGTTGCCAAATGTGTTTCATTTTATTGAAATAAAATAAGTGGGCTTAATGAAACACATACCTGTACACCATATGGCTTGCTTTTTTCATCTAAGTGCAGTTCATTACAAAAGCTGTTGATGTTAGTACTTTTAGAATTACAGAAGTCCCTACATTTTTTTGTTAACTTACGTCTTTACTCGTCCCTGAGATCTCAAAATTTGCCAGGGAACAATGCTAAAACTTGTCTGGAAATCCAGTATTTTGCACAGTTTTAATCTGTGAATGGGTAAGATTACAATGCCATTCAGATTCTGCAGTAGTGTAATCATAGGTCAATACAACATGAATACTGCTTTCCTGTTCTCTGTTACAACATACATAAGTGGTTTAAATTCCCTGCTACAGTAGTTAAAACTGACTGTGAAAAAGTTAATGAATCCACACATTTTCACAACACAGCACAGATTTTTTTCTTGCTGGCAGTTTTAACATAAAACCTGTAAATCCTTGTTTAAAAGAATATAGAGGCTCTGTGAATTTTTATTAGAGGATTGTGTAAAAAGTTGATGTTAATTGGTCAAGCACTTTTCCAGATTTTTGTTATATTATCACATAAAAATCTGAAGCAAATCAGTCAAGAACCTTTTGAGATTTTCACTTGAAGTGTTAACCCTGTATATAGCATACATATATTTATGTAACTTATATATTTAAAATATATGTAGTCTATGTCCGTCCAAATGTTTATTAGAGTATTTTGTAAAGATTTGGAGTAAACTTTTCAAGATTTTTGGTAACAACATTAAACAACGACTTGCCATTATCAAGTAGTATAGATCTACATCTACATTTATACTCCGCATTTATACTCACAATAGTGTGTGGCGGAGGGCACTTTACGTGCCACTGTCATTACCTCCCTTTCCTGTTCCAGTCGCGTATAGTTTACGGGAAGAACGACTGCCGGAAAGCCTCCATGCACGCTTGAATCTCTCTAATTTTACATTCGTGATCTCCTTGGGAGGTATAAGTAGGGGGAAGCAATATATTCGATACCTCATCCAGAAACACACCCTCTCGAAACCTGGACAGCAAGCTACACCGCGTGCAGATCGCCTCTCTTGCAGAGTCTGCCACTATATAGATCAAATACTGTAGTGATTTTAAGTATTTGTCAATGATAAGAAATGAAAATGTAGGTTTGTGCTGGAATTTAGGCGACCTTGTTAGTTAGTTAATTTCATATTCATTTAATTGTTAAATTGTATTGATATGGAAGAAGTCATTTTACATTCACATCAACAAATTAATTTGTAAGTATGGCTAAATGCTGAACATTTATATTTTTTTGTTTTTATTATTATTGTTATTAAATATAAAGATGTGATTTAGTAATTCCTACCCACCACCTTTTAACATATTACAATAATAGAAATTTCTTCTAGTGAATAGAAGAATTTTTTTCTAGTGAATAGAAGAATTTTTAAGGAGAAACATGTTCTTTTGTTTTCAAATTTGACTGTGCTCTCTGTCAGACACTTTTATGTCACTGGGTAACTTGTGAAAAATTTTAGTTGTAGCATTGTGCACTGCTTTTTGTGCTAAAGACAACCTTAATGTGGAGCAGAGTAATGAATGTCATTTTCCTTCTGTATTATGTGTATCATTGTTCCTATACATATGTTAAACAAACTCAGTACTGTGGGAATCGAGAATGTTCTCTTTTCGAGGCCACATGTACACAAGAATGATACGTTAAGTGCCATTAGCCTCAGGGGAGTCTATGTTTTGGATGGACTAAGTGGAGTGACGTCCGCTAGGCACACAATCTGTTATATTTTTTCTATTTGGATTTCACTTAACAGTCTTTTACTCTTTTATTCATCATCATCATCTTCATCTTGGACAGTTTCCAGCCACTGGCTGGGTCTGTCGGGAACACAAGCCTCTCCATCGTGTTCTGTCTTTCCACCATTCCCCCTCTTCCACCTTCTTCCAGTTCTCTCCTCTTCTCATCACACATTCCTTCACTCCCTTCACCCATCTATCCCTTGGTCTTCCTCTGGGCCTCTTCCCCTCCAGTTGCAGATCAAACATCCTCTTTGGAATTCTTCCCTCATCCATTCTCTTCATGTGTCCATACCACTGCAGTCCTGATTTTTCTATCCTGTCCTGTACTGGTTCCTCCTTTAGTCTTTCCCTCACATACACATTTCACAATCTGTCTCGTCTTGTTACACCCAACCTGCTCCTCTGGAACTTCATTTCACTAGCCTGTATTCTACTTTTGTCGCTTTTGTGCATTACCCATGTCTCACTTCCGTATGCCAATATTGGGACAAAGTAGGTTCGGTATATAATTCCCTTGGATTTCTGTGGCACCTCCTTGCTCCAAATAAGCCCCCTAATGCATTTGTAGAACTGCCCTGCTTTTCTGCATCTTTCATTTATTTCCATTGCGTTTCCCCCCTTACTTTCAATCATGTTTCCCAGGTACTTGAAGTTCTCTACCACTTGTAGTTTTTCCCCTCCACAAGTTATATCCACATTTGGCCTATTCTTCTTCCTTGTTGTGACGATTATTTCACTTTTCTTTGCAGAGAAATGCATTCCATATTGTGCTGCCGTTTCCTCCCATGCATCTAACTGCTCTTGCACCTCCTTCTCGCAATTTCCCCATAACATCAGGTCATCGGCAAAAAGCACTGCTTTCATTTTATGATCTCCAATTGCATCTGATACTTGCTGTAGGATTTCATCCATAACAATAATAAAGAATAAAGGCGAAAGTGCACTTCCCTGTCGCAGCCCATTTTCCAGCTTGAACCATGCACTACGTTCCCTCCCCACTTTCACACAACTCTCACTTCCCTCATACATTTTTCTGACTTTTCGTGTTATCTCTTCATCTATCCCTTTTGCGTTCAGCACATCCCTGAGCTTGTCCCTACAGATACTGTCATACGCCTTCTCAATATCCAAAAAGGCCATGATTAAGTCCTTCCCGTACTCATAGTGCCTCTCCTGCAGTTGCCTTACCGCAAATATGAGGTCCGTTGTTGATCTTCCCGGTCTGAAACCGTACTGCTCCTCTTGCAGTCTACTTTCAATACTGCTTCTTATTCTCTTCTCCAGGATCCTTTCATAGATTTTTCCACAGTGGCTTAGCAGGGTGATTCCTCTGTAGTTCTCACATCTCCTTTTATCCCCTTTCTTGAAGATCGGGACTGTAATTCCTTTCTTCCAATCCTCAGGAATTCTGTTCTCCTTCCACACCACCCTCAGTACTCTGTATAGCCACTGGGTTCCTACTTCTCCTGCTGCTCGTATCATATCCACTGCCCATTCCTCTTGCAAAATTCCAGCAACAATTTTCCTTCTCTATTTCGGTTCCCCCAGCCCTCTGGTCCCATTATCTCCTCGAATCCTTTCCTGTCTGTGCCAACATGTGCATTGAGATCCCCTATTATAATCTGATTTCCTCCATTTAGCTGCTTTTGCATGTCATCTTCAAATTCCTCCTTCTCCTTTTTTGTACACCCCACCTGTGGGGCATATGCTTGGATGATTTCAATGCTTTTTCCTTTCACTCGTACTCTGGCTTTTATCATTCGATCATTAATACCTTCCACCTCCTCCTGCAGACCCTCTCTAACCACTATTGCCACTCCATTTCTTCCCCTCTCATTCCCTATCCAGTACAGTTTACATCCTTTACTTAGTGGTTTTTCACCAACTCCTCTCCACCTAGTCTCAGCAAGTCCCAAGATGTCCAATTTCCTCCTTTCCATCATTTCTACGATTTCTTCTAACTTCCCAGTTAGAGTCCTTACGTTTAGGGTGCCCAGTCGTAAACCATCTCGTAATCCTTTTCCATTGCTTGGTCAGTTTCCTTTAGATCCGTTCCGAGATCCGAGGCATGTTCCCTTTTTAAAAGCAGTTGATTTATCCACTACTGGCTTGCTAGGCCTATCGCAGCTTCACCAGAGCCCCGTTAGCCGTCACGTTTCAGGGTTCCCATAGGGCCTTCTCAGCTACCGTAGCGGTCCTGGGGCACACGAAGTCCCCGCTGTACATCGCCCCTATAGGCAGTCCCCTACTTTGTGCCGTTGCCCATCTCCCATGACTTGGACGAGGGGTTGGACTTATGGGAGACTCTTACTCTTTTATTGTATTCTTTAAAACTATATTTTCTTTACCTATCCAATACATGACAAGAAGAATACACACTCTGTCTCTTAGACATTCAGTGTAACCACATATTGTGTAATGAAATTTAGTATTACTATGGTTAAGGGTCTGTGTATGTTTCAAACATAAATTAATTAAAATACAATGGGTGTACAAGCTGTGCAGCATGACAGAAGATTCCATTCCTATCTACATTCATCACAATAAGCAGAAGAGGAAGCATGGAAAAATGCTATGTTAACTATATGGGGTATGATCTCTCTCTCACAGGTAATTTCAGCTTCGTTAAGTACAAATACAAAATTAAATGCATGTTGAGATTACGTGTTTTGCTGAAATTTTCAATGATGATACAATAGTGGCAATTCCTTGTGTTATTTATTATAACCACATGGACTTAAATATGTAGATTAACAAACTGTGAGCAACAAATAAGCTACCAGACTATGGCACAAATTAGATTGGCTGTTAGCGACATCACATTGAACAGGACAAAGAATGGGAAGGTAATACAGAGATTGATGTGCTATCATCCAGCATAGACCCAGATACAATCTATATAGGGATATTTGGAGCTACTGCAGCGTATTAACAGGAATTAAAAAGCCATATTTGAAGCTACTGCAGCGTATTAACAGAAAATAAAAAATGTGTACAAAGGAGTACACTCAAGATACAGTAGATGAGTGAGCTCAGCAATCCGATAAGCAGTCTATAGCCATGAGATATGACTCATTCAAAATATATCAAGAAAGGGGAAGAGTTGGAAATATATAATGTTAAAAAGAATAATTTACCCATGTATACAGGGCTATTACAAATGATTGAAGCGATTTCATAAATTCACTGTAGCTCCATTCATTGACATATGGTCACGACACACTACAGATACGTAGAAAAACTCATAAAGTTTTGTTCGGCTGAAGCCGCACTTCAGGTTTCTGCCGTCAGAGCGCTCGAGAGCGCAGTGAGACAAAATGGCGACAGGAGCCGAGAAAGCGTATGTCGTGCTTGAAATGCACTCACATCAGTCAGTCATAAAGTGCAACGACACTTCAGGACGAAGTTCAACAAAGATCCACCAACTACTAACTCCATTCGGCGATGGTATGCGCAGTTTAAAGCTTCTGGATGCCTCTGTAAGGGGAAATCAACGGGTCGGCCTGCAGTGAGCGAAGAAACGGTTGAACGCGTGCGGGCAAGTTACACTCATAGCCCGCCGAAAACTGGCTCATGCCACAACTGGAGACCGACAGCACCGACTTCATCTTTCAACAGGATGGTGCTCCACCGCACTTCCATCATGATGTTCGGCATTTCTTAAATAGGTGATTGGAAAACCGATGGATCGGTCGTGGTGGAGATCGTGATCAGCAATTCATGTCATGGCCTCCACGCACTCCCGACTTAACCCCATGCGATTTCTTTCTGTGGGGTTATGTGAAAGATTCAGTGTTTAAACCTCTTCTACCAAGAAACGTGCCAGAACTGCGAGCTCGCATCAACGATGCTTTCGAACTCATTGATGGGGACATGCTGCGCCGAGTGTGGGAGGAACTTGATTATTGGCTTGATGTCTGCCAAATCACTAAAGGGGCACATATCGAACATTTGTGAATGCCTAAAAAAACTTTTTGAGTTTTTGTATGTGTGTGCAAAGCATTGTGAAAATATCTCAAATAATAAAGTTATTGTAGAGCTGTGAAATCGCTTCAATCATTTGTAATAACCCTGTATATACGAATCTGCATAATTACTAGGTTGGGTGGATCCAAGGAAGGATGACACAAATTGAAGTAATTGAATATCTACAGGGATACTATCCATGTAAATAGTCAATGATGGTTTGGCAAGCCTGTGTCAGTGAAATATGGTGTCTTTGATGGTTCCTACAAAGGTGGAATACAGTTGGTTTTGAAGCTTACTTGAAATTTGCAAAGTAGATTTATCTACCTGTGTTTTTTAAGTCTGATCTTTGTATGCTATTCGTGACTTGGGGAATAATAAGTAGTAGTAGTAGTAGTAGCTTTTTTTCATCCATGGATCTCTTTTTACAAGGATATAGGACATGTCAATGTATTTACAAATTTAGATCAATTTAAAATAAGCAAATTCGTGTACACGTATATTTACAGACTTCTAGTAAGAGACGATCATTAAATTTACTCCTGGTATACAATACTTTTTTTTGCAAATAACTAATTAAATAAAGTAATGCCACATTGTTCACTCATATCTCACTATCAGTCACTGCACACACTATACACACATTGTTTCATAACACACACACACTGGTGATCTCTGGGTCGTGTTTTGTACTGCAACTTCCCATTTGCTATCCTGAAAAACTGTGTCAGCATCCCTCCATAATGAGTGAAATGTTGAGCTCAAAAAGAAGAAGAGGCGTTAGTATTGTGCTGTGCATAGCTTGGGGGTAAGTAGTTCTAGAAAGGAAAAAAGAAGGAAAAAACAAAGTGAAGGTGTTAAGTGGAATGGTGGATATTTTATAACCATTATTATTACTATTATTTATTTGTATAACATATTTTATCAAACCCCTACTCTGTTTTAGCTAAGTAATCCTTCAGTGTATAAAATGTATTGCATAACAGGTACTTTTTAGCTGCCTTTTTAAATAAGTCTGTTTTTGCAATTTCTTTAATCTCATTTGGTAATTTATTGTACAGTTTTATTCCTTGGTAGAAAATGCTGTTTTGAGTTTTATGTTTATTTTTTCTTGGTAAATGTACGTTGAGTCTATCTCTTGTTGTATGATCATTGACAGAGCTGTTTGTGCAGTAAATACCAATGTTATTTTTGATGTGTACAACTGACTGGTAAATGTATTCATGTGGAGCAGTTAAAATCCCCATGTTCCGAACAGACCTTTACAATGAGCTCAACTAGTATTTTTGGTTATTATTCATATGGCTCTTTTCTGGAGTTTGAAAATTGTGTTCGTATTTTGTGCATTTGTTCCCCAAAAAAGAATGCCATGGCTAAGAATTGAATGTACATATGAATAATATGTAACTAAAAGACACTGCATATTACACACTGATGATAGGATTCTAAGGGCACAACATGCTGATGACATCCTTTGTGCGTTCACACCACTTCTAGAAATTTTGCATCTGTTACACAGTCTATAGAGGTGTCATCTACATTTAATTTAACATTATCATTTTTCCTCTTCAAACTGAAATTCATGGCATTAGTTTTCTTTATTTTCAGTGTCACTTTATTACTTATTGACCAATCATAAACATCCTTGAGAGTTTCATTTGCTTTCTCGGCAAGGAGTTCTCTTGTTTTCTCAGCGACTATAATATTGCTGTCATCAGCGAAGAGGATTTTTTCACCATGAGTAACACTACTGGGGAAGTCATTGATGTATATCAGGAACAGTATTGGTCCTAATATGCTATGTTGCAGAATCCCTATATTAATGCTGTTTGGTTCTGATAAGTGTTTTACTAAATGTTTAGATCTATTTGAAGTATGTGTTATCTCTATTCTTTGCCCCCTATCTGTTAGGTATGATCGAAACCAGTCATTAGCTACCCCTCTTATTCCTAATGCTTCTTATTTAATTAATAGAATCGTGTGGTCAACTGTATAAGACGCCTTAGAAAGATCCAAAAAGATGCCTGTGACACACTCATCTTTATCAAGAGCATCAAGTACAACTTTTGTGAATTCTACTATGGCTGACTCGGTATTTTTGTGAATTCTACTGTGGCTGACTCCGTATATTTGCCACTTTGGAAACAAAACTGTGATTCGCTTAAAAGATTGTATTTATTCAGGAATTCATTAATCTGTCTTTCATAATTGCTTCTATTATTTCTGAGAATGCTGACAGCAGGGAAATGGATCGGTAATTTTCTATGTCTTCTGCATTACCTTTCTTAAGCAAATGTACAACTGTTGTCTGTTTTAACTGCTCTGGAGATGTCCCTGATTCATTTATTATATTTGTTAAGGGGTCTTATATAATCCCTATACATCGTTCCAGTACACACATTGGTACTATATCTAAGCCTACTGACTTTTTAATTTTTATCTTTTGAATTGTTTTACTGACTTCATTCTCTGTGGTTGGAAGTAACATCATTGTATTTAGTGCAACATTATTTACAGGTGTTATATTTGTTTGAAGGAATTTTTACTGTAACTTCTCTGAAATACTTGAAAAATGCTTGTTTACTTAGTTTGCTAAGTTCTGTGGATCATTTATTACTTTATCCCCCTCCCTTAGCAGTATGTTATTCTGTATTTGTTTGCCTCTCTGCGTTTCCTTTTTTATAACATATTATTATATATTATTTTGTCATTAAATGACTTTTTTGCAGCAATCAGCAGCTTCCTATAGATCTTTTTGTACCTATGATAGAAATTTAAGAATTCTGGACCACTGCAAATCTTTTTCATGGAACTGAGGTGTTTAAGTGTTTGGGAGGACTTCTTAATACCTGCTGTTATCCATCTGTTTTTGTGAGATGTTGATACAAACATGCATACTTTTGGAAATGCCTTTTCAAGGTTCAATTTAAACAATTTGGAGAATTCAGAGAATTTCATATTCACATTGGTATGCAGTGTAGCAAAAGTTGCTAGTTTTTCAAAGTGTGTTACTTATTTGGCTTGATGACAGGGTCATAATGAAATAAGGGATTACATTTCCATTTTTCTTTACTGTATTGTATCCCAGAGAGGGTCTGGATAAAAGTGAGTTTAACAACAAGAAATAACCTAATTTTTAAAATGCCTTGTGGAGGCATAGGTACAAATATAGATTCACTTGGTTTTGTAGAGTTTTGTATGCTTTTTGCACAAGAAGTAAATGTTTGTTTGTTGATTGTTTATACCAGGGGAATTTATACCCTTTTTTATAATATTTTAAGCTACATAGTTTGGTTTATTGAAGTTTTCTAGGTGTAGCACCCAGACCAGTAACTTAGTGATGAAGTAAAACAATGTGAGGTTCTCTAAATGAAGAAGCAATTGAATTACCAGTCCTTCTTGGTGGCTATTCCTTAACTGGTATGCAATAACTGTAATGTAAAAACTAGTTTATGCCCAGAACCTTGTCTTGACCATACCTTACATTAAAAATTTAAAGTTATGTGAAAAGTATGTTTATTTTAGCCAAAAAACACTTCTGTCACTTCAAGCAAAGTTGAAGTTATCTGGTCGTATATAACAGGTTTAGGTGAAGCCAAGTTAATTGTTGGACGTTTTTACTGTCCATCTGTTTTCTGCTGTGACAGTTCTAGAGTCATTTAAAGAGAGTCTACAGTCAGCAGTGTGTAAATACACAGATCACGCAATACTAGTTGGAGGCAACTTGAACCTACCAAGTATAGACTGGGGCATCTGTGGCTTCATTGCACGTCAGACAGTTTTGCGGAGTACTTTAGAACACTTAAGTCTGCAGGCTTTCCTGGCCATTGTCACTGAAGTTAAAATCTCCAGGGTTGTTAGGCCGTGTCATATTTCTTCAGACAGTCAACATTTCAACCCCTCTGCTGTAGATTGAGCACTGTCAGTGACCAATGTCACCTTTTCTTATGGGAGTTTTTCCACGCCAATAACCTCCTTCTTCTGCATTATCACAGGAAAACTTGTCTTACTATCTGGTGACAATGGCTTATCAGTGGTAGCCCAAGATTTTTACCCAATAATCCCACTTTTCCAATACAAGTCCAGGAAAACTCACCTTTGTAATAGAAGATGACACTGATCTCTGATGGTGTTTAATGTAGTGGATACCACAAGACCCTGAAGAAAATCTCAGCAGAGGGTTGAAGCATCAGTTATTGGAAGAAATGTGACATGGCCTATTAACCAGAAGATTTTAACTTCACTGTAGAACACATTTTCCAAAAACTGTCTCAAGCAGCTAGTTCAGCAGCCCACAGGACACGGAAATAGACAGACAGGCCATACATTATCAGTGGCATCAGTATAGAGATGGGGATTAGTAATCATGATGTCATCATAGCAAGTATGGTTACAAAAGCTAATAAACCAGTCAAAAAGGCTAGGAGAGCATTTCTGCAAAAAAGAGCAGATAAGCAGTTGTTAGCATCTCACTTAGACAATTAATTTCAATCATTTAGTTCCAGTATGATGGACATACATGTGCCTAGTAAGTGGATTGAGAATGGAAAAGATCCACCCTGTTTTAGCAGTGAAATTCGGAAAATGCTGAGGAGTCAAATAATAATAATAATAATAATAATTTTATTGTCATTCGGCCATTACAGCAATAGACAACGTCAAATACATGCTAAAATACAATTAATAGTTTGAAAGAAACAACAGGTTTCTTGTTAACATTATAGTATTATATTACAATTGATAAATTCTCTTATGTCATAGAATGGGTGGAGGACTAGCCAGTCATGAATTGCTTGTTTGAATAGTTGTTCAGGTAATTCTTGAACAGATTGAGGAAGATTATTAAATAATTTGTACCCCATGATTTCGTAGCTGTTGAGTGACTTTGACAATCTGTGGTAAGGAATATAGAGGCACCTGTTCCTTCTTGTATTGTGGCTGTGTACATTTTCTCTGGTTTTTGTTTCTGGTAATTTCTTCTTCGTATAAATTAGAACATAGTATATGTACAAGTTTATAACAGTCATGATTTTCTGTTCACAGAACAATGGTTTACAGTGTGCCTTATATGCAGAACCAGTAATTATCCTAATAACTTTTTTTTGCAGTATTAATATGTCATGTACACAGCTAGAGTTCCCCCACAAAATAATTCCATATGTTATTATACTTTGAAAGAATGAAAAATAGGATGTTCTAACATATTTTTCAGGAACACAATCCATAAGTCGCCTTAACAGGTAAATAACTCTTGACAATTTACCACTAATATATTGTACATGTTGACCCCAAGATAATTTATCATCAATGTATACCCCAAAAATTTGACATAACTTGGATCATCTGACAGAAGCTTGTCTCTAAGACTACAGACCATCTGCTGTGTTTTGTTTTCATTCAGCAGGAATCCATTTGCCTTGAACCAATAGGATGCTTGGTCAATTGTCTTTTCTGCACAAGTTTTAAGGCTATTGAAATCCTCACTAGCATGAAGAAATGTTGTATCATCTGCATACAACACAGTGGTGGACTTGATAAACGATGGCAGATCATTTATCATTATCAGGAACAAAAAGGGGCCCAGCACAGATCCCTGCGGAACACCTACCTTGACTTGCTCTATACTCGACATTTCTCTCCCTACACAAACAACTTGCTTACGATTCTGAAGATATGATTTTATTAATTTAAGGTTGTTATGTCTAATGCCATAGAATTCCAGTTTTTCTAGGAGTGGCTTATGATTTACACAGTCAAAAGCTTTGCTTAGATCACAAAATGTGAGTTGAGCATAGCCCTTATCCTCAAACACTTGATGTAAGTATTTGACTACAAAGTCTATAGCATCCACAGTAAACTAAGTTTTTCTTAAAACCATACTGAGATTCACTAATTATTCCTAATTTTTCAAAATAGACAGATAGCTGTTGGTAAATTACACATTCCAGAATTTTAGAAAAAGCTGGGACTCTGGAGATTGGTCTGTAGCTGGAAGGTGAGTCCATATCTCCCTTTTTATATATTGGAATTACCCTAGCCACTTTGAGTTCTTCGGGAAAATATCCTTCAGATATGCATTTATTTATACAGAATGTTAAGGGTTACACACTATAGTCTATTACTTTCTTTAGTAAATTACAGGATATGTCATATATATATCTACACTGTCTGAAGATTTCATCCGTTTTACAATGCTTAGGACATGACTAGGTGAGACCTCGGAGAACGTAAACGTACCTGTGTCTGTTGGTGTTCTGCAAACATTTTTAGAAAGTAACTCTGATGAACTGATATCAGGTTTGATTATAGTATTTCCTACATTTTCAACAGATTTAATAAAGAAATCATTGAATTTTTGGGGACTTATATTAATTTTTTTGCTTCTCACATCTTTAGCAACACCGTTTATTAATTTCCATGCAGCTTTGCACTTACTTGTGGAATTATCAATGGTATTGAAATTATGTGCTTTTTTGGCTTCTACGATGGCTTTTTTATACTCATTCCTGCATTTTATATAGGCTAATCTGGCATGTTCTGCTTTCTGATTGCTACATATATTGTGCAACACCATAACTTGGTTTTTCATATTTGATAATTGTTTAGTGAACCATGAATTTTGTCTGTTTGTAGCCCTGTTTGTAAAGCCTTTGTCAGTTAATTTGCATTTCTTTATGGGGATGTTGTCATTAAATTGTGTCACAAATGTTTTAAAAATCTCTCAAATAATAGTTTCTCTGACAAATCAGCACTAAGACTATAACTTGTGTCACCGTGACATTGGTTGAACCAGTCTCTCTCAGCAAGGGACTTACAGAGCTGAACAATTTTGTCATCTGTGACAGGCCTGGTGATTATAACTTTTGGGACAGGCTTAGGAATATTACTATTATCAATACAGAACCTACTTGTATAGTTTAAAGATACAGAGTCATGATCTGAAAATGGAAACGCTGTAACAGCACATGTTTCTTCTGTAGTTTTAAAGTTGACAAAAATATTGTCAAGACATGCTTTATCTCTTGTGGGCCTGTTATTGAGTGAGTGCAAATTGCACTGTCTTAGAAGGTTTTTCAACTCAGTCACAGCACGTTTATGTGTTGTTATATCAAAATCTGCGTTCAGATCTCCACCAATTACTATGTCATAATGCAACCATCTGGTCCCTCTTAGTGCATCTAACAGCATGTCCAATTTTTCTAGAAATACATTGATGATACCCTTAGGTGACCTGTAAAGGGATACTGTTACTAACTTAAGACTGTCCATAACTATACCAGTGGCTTCAAAGTTCTGTTCCTCACATAAATAATCTAGGTCCAACTTAACAATGGAGCAGCTGAATGACTGATTAATATATATTGCCACACCACCTCTTATATGCAGTTTTCTACAGTAACTATTTGCTACATTATAGTTATCAAGTTTGACAACTGGAAGTACACTCTCAGTAACCCAATGTTCACTCAGACAGAAAATATCAAATTTGTTATCTAGTCCAAAACTGTTTACAATAAATTCTTCATCTATTAGTCCTTGAACATTCAGATAGCAAATTTTAAGATCATAATCGTTGTTTATTTTAGATTGAACGTTTTGGTGAGGTGTTATGAAATTTGTTACACTACTTATCTCGTGGGCTTCTTCATCTTGCTGCCTTCCACTAAAAAATCATTTAGACGGACAGGAGGTGCTGTTTTCCGTCTACCCGTAACACTTGATGCTGCTTCTCCTGCTGCAATTCTCATTTCTCCTTTTAGAGGCACTATAGTTACTGTTGCTGGTGAAACTTCTGCTGTTGATGCTACTGTTACTTCCTTTTCCACTGCTGCTACTGATAATGCCACTGGTGACTGTGACGCTTTACATGTTTGCACAGTTGTAATTTTTTCATCGTAGGGTTGACGAGCCCTCATGAGACTGCGAGAACCAATATTGTTTTGTTATGTTAATCAAATCTCCAGAGCGTTGATGCACGGTGTTTTGTGTACAGATGTTTAGTCGGAGTTGTTTTTTATCTGTTTCGAAGTAAGTCCATTCGTTTCGGTCCCCCACTCATCCTCTCTTCTCCTTATAGCACATTTAAGAATTACGTGAAATTATGTTACGAGATGTTTCTTCCTCATATGCTGTTGGTGCACTTTTCTTTTCTGTTGTCATTGGCAGAAAACCTGTTGCAGGTAGTGCTATTTTTACATAGGCATCCACTCCTGCTGTCTTTATCACCTGGAGAATTTCTTTGGCCAGCACTTTCTTGCCTAGGTTGTTTCTGTGCAGTCCATGTCTAGTAAAATGCTCTCTTACTGAACTCGTTGCTTCAATGAAAGTTGTGTGCACAAAACCGCTACAAATCTTCCTGAATTTCCGATTTGTCGCGATGATTTCTTTGTTTACACACGAGTCTTCCGTTAAGTCGTGTATGTAGGGAATGTTTACAACAAATACCTTCGCCTGTGAAATTTTTCCTAGCGTTTCTTTCAGTGTTCTTACAGCAAGGCTGCTTTCATTTTTATAGACATCGTTTCCCCCTCCGATTATGACACAGTTGACTTCGCTTTTCACGGAACTTTCACAGTTTTTCAGCACTTCTCGTAGAGGAGCACCAGGTTTCGAAATTCCAATCACTTTATATTCGGACTGCATATCAGACATGATTGTAGCCAGTCCCTTGCCATGACTCGTCGATAATATGTATATTTCTTCCTTCTTCTTCTCTTTTTCCTTTTTTGCCTCGTGTTCAGTTTTATTACAAGTTGCTCTCACACGATTTTTTCGTTTAATAGTATTTGATGGTAACGTGTTTCTGCTGGCACTTTTTTGTTCAACAGATCTTTCCGAGCAGTTACCTCTTACACTGAGATTTTTTGTCCCTGATTCTGAGCTGTCTGCACTTAGAACATCGTATTTATTCATTAGTGGAACACGAAAAACATTGGTATTTAAGACAGGTCGAGAGATTTTCTTAGGCCTAGTATATACACACTCACGTTTGCCTGTTTGCATATCTGTGGGAAGGTCCATATAGTCGATCAAACTTTTCAGGCTGTTGTACTCTCAGTTCAAAAGAAAATACACAAATGACGACAGACAAAAGTTAGTAGAGATTCACGTGTCTGTGAAAAGATCTCTGTGTGAAGCATACAACAACTACCACAGTCATACCAAAAGATCTGGCTGAGAAAACTTGTGGAACGATGTAAATTTGCTAAGCAGGTCTAAGCTTTCCATCTAATCACTCTTTGAACAGTCTGGTGTGGCTGTTGAAGATGGCAAAACAAAAGCTGAAGCATTAAATTTCGTGTTTAAGAATTCATTCACACAGGAGAATGGTACAAACATACCATTGTTTGACCATCACACAGAGTACTGTATGGACAACTCAGTAATAAGCATCCCTGGTGTAGACAAACAACTGAAAGAGTTGAAAACAAATAAGTTGCCAGGTCGGGACGGAATCCCAGTTTGGTTTTACAAAGAGTAGCTCCTTACTTATTTATCGTGAATCTCTTGCCCAGCACAAAATTTCCAGGTGACGTAAAAAGCGTAGGTGACTCCTGTATATAAGAAGGTTAAAAGAATGGACTGGCAAAATTACATTGGTTTGCTTGTTCAAATGTAATAAATTTCCTAGAGATGGAAAAGCTCATATCCATGAATCAGCATGATTTTAGGAAACATCACTCGTGTGAAACTTGGCTTGCTCTTTCCTCACTTGATATACTGGGAAGTATGGCTGAAGGGCAACAGGCAGAATCCATATTTCTAGATTTTCGAAAAGCATTTGACACTGTACGCCAGTGCAAATTGTTAGTGACAGTACAAGCTTATGGAATAAGTTCCCAGATATTTATTTTTTTTCTACGTACATAAATGATCTAGTGGATAGGGTGGGAAACAATCTGTGGTTATTTGCTGATGATGTTGTGGGGAGAGGGAAAGTGTCAGAGATGAGTGATTGTTGGATGATACAAGATGACTTGGACAAAATTTCTAATTGGTGTGATAACGGCAGCTGGCTGTTAATGTAGGAAAATGTAAGTTAATACAATGAATATGAAAAACCAAACCCATAATTTTTAGATACAGCATTGATAATGTCCTGCTCAAGACATTCATGTCTTTTAAATATCTGGGCATAGTGTTACAAAGCAATATCAAATGGGTAATGCATGTGTGATTTGTGGTAGGGAATGTAAATGGTTGACTTCAATTTATTGGAAGAATTTTGAGAAATTGTGGTTCACCTGTAAAGGAAACTGCATACAGAATGCTAATGCAACCTGTTCTTGAGTACAGCTTGAGTGTTTGGGGTCCACATGAAGTCCTCTTAAAGGAAGACATCGCAGCCATCCAGAAACGAGCTGCAAGATTTATTACCAGCTTGAACAACACATAGTGTTATGGAGATGCTTCAGGAACTCAAATGGGAACCCCTGGAGGGAAAGGGACATTATTGAGAAAATTTAGAGAACTGTTATTTGAAGCAGAGTAGAAAACGATCCTACTGCTGCCAACATACATTTCGCCTAAGGACCACGAAGATAAAATACAAGAAACTGGCACTCGGACGGAAGCTTATAGTCACTCGTTTTTCCCTTGCTCTGTTTGTGAGTGAAACAGGAAAGGACACGGCTAGTTGTGATACAAGGTACTCTCCACCATGCACCATACAGCAGCTTGAGGAATACATATGTAGATGTAGAGGTAATAAGTTGATGTGTTTGTTTTATATGAGGGCATGCTAAAAAGTAATGCCTCTGAATTTCTCGTGTAAAAACTTCTAAAAGCTTTTTAAATAAAACAAATTTTTTAACATTCTACATCCTTATTCTTCCTGCACATACTTATTTCTCAACATTGTTATCCTGGCGATGAATACATTTTTCCCAATGAGAGACCAGTCTGTTGATGCTGTCACTGTAGAATGTCTGACGTCATTGACAGAATCACAACCTCACCTCAGCTTGCACTGCTTCATCAGTTTAAAAGTGAAGTTCTCGATGGTATTCTTTAAGTTTTGGAAAAAGCTGAAAATCGCATGATGCCATATGGGGACTGTATAGAGGATGATCGATGACAATGACTAGTCATCAAGCCTGCTCCAAAATGAGAAATATCCTCCCCACCCCTTCAAAAATTCGTATTTTGCCTCCCACCAAACCTCTGCAATATCTGTGTCTGCCTCTTCTACCCCTGCTCACTACCCCTTGCCTCATGGCTAACATCCTGGCAATAGACTTGTTGCATACATCCTACCACTTCAACCTACTTCACTTCTGTCACTGGCATCTCCTACCCCACTGCCGAAGTGTGGCCAAGAAACAGCTAGACCACCCAGTTGCTGAACATACCATACAACTTGATATGCATCACTTTAACGACTGCTTTGTAGCCTGTGCCATCTGGATTCTTCCCACCAACAGCAGCTTTTCTGAATTGCACAAGTGTGAATTGTCCCTACAACAATTCTTCATGCCTGTAACCCCCCTGATCTCAATCTTTGCTAGTCTCTATCCCTTTTTGCCCATCCCATTTCCTGCATTCACTGCAGAACCACATGCACCTCCTATCCCACCAATGCAACTATATAGTCCTTTCATCTTCTTTACTTGTTTCCTACCCCACATCAGTTACATTGCTTCTCACACACAAGTAATTACAGTCGGGCCTTAGCACCTAGAGACAGTGGCCTTGTGTCTGAGTTGTTCTTGTGCGAGTTTTTTACTTCTGAAGAAGGACTTTATCCACAAACTGAAACACTTGTAGCATTCTTTTTTGTTGTGCCTGTCTGTAGTTCAGTGCTTCATCTGTTGGTGAGTAATAATCTGTTGAATGTTGTTATGCCATTGTGCACTCAAAATAATACTCACCCACAATGCCGAATTTATTGATGTCTTTTGTCATATCTTACATACATGTTATTGTAAGACTCCCAGCCACTGTGTAAGTTGACACAGGATTAAGTTCTTTACTTTAGAAATCAGTTAAAGATTGGCTACTGCGAATACATTGTCTCCTTTATCCATAGAACAAGTCATATGAGTCATAATACCCATGGTTTTCATATTTGGTCAGAGATATCAAAATGAGGTTGTCAGTCTATTCTGAGGAGCATTTATTTTCCATATTAATACTTGAAACTGTTGTGTTATTCATTCTGTACTGTTTTGTACTTTTTTTAACAGCATTTGATAGCTTGTAAACTGGTCTACATATTTCCAACCCACAACTACCGTAAAGAAGCAAATGAAAACATGTTTCAGCAATGATTTAAGGACAGTTGCACAAACACTGCCTTCATTTTACAGAACTTGATGAAGTGTCTGTAGATGCTTCAGAACACAGCAGAGTTGCAACCGGCTAAAACGAAATAAATAAAACATTGAAAAAGAACAAAAATTATGGTCTCTTATGGCTCAGAATGAACCATAGTGGCCTGTTAAAGTTGTGTGTGAACAGTCCAAAAAATGCTGTTCTAAAACTCTTAAGAGCAGCACCATTATCACTACCATTTTAATTGTATAGAGTTCAGGAGGCCTCAAATTGAAGTATGTTAGGCGAAGTCCAATAAAACTATAAATTGGCAGAAGTAAAATGGTTGATAACAGGCACTGTAAACAAAACTTCACTCACCAGAATGACATATTGTTGTGAACCATACAAAGGAAATAATATTGAAATGGGAAGAATGAATGTATAGTGGAAAATACATTGAGTAACTCATTATTTTGTTAAATTCTGACAGCTAGTCTAGTGACCACACAGACAGTAGTGCAAGTGTTTCTCTACATGTATCCTTTTGGTGGTGCAACATGTTGGACCCAATACTGAGTTGTGTTCTCAGCTTGCAATTTTCTTTTGGTTGATTAGCAAATTTTTTACTTCAAGGCATTTGCTGATTGAGGATGAACACTTGTATTATTGGTGTTGTTCGTGCATAATCGTGTAGTTACAATACTAATGTACAGACTGCAGTGTCTACAATTTTTGTTCCTACTGCCACCACACCACCACAAATAGCGCCCATCCCACTGCGAACAAAGACAGTGACGACAAAATCACACGTTTTATTACATTTGCAGTGTGCATTACACTATTGTTCTCACGAGCAAATGGCTTGCTGTATATCATCCTGCAACACAGCCCCCCCCCCCCCCCTCCACTGCCATCCGTCAGTCACGAAGTTATCTTATTCAAACTATAATTAGCTGTCAAATGCAGCATACTACTAATGATTGTTTGTCATTAATTCAGAAGTGATTTGTAATATAAACACCAATGTGTTTATTTGTATACAGGGTGTATCATAATTAATGGCATAAATGCATTCAGCTGAAAGTACACGATACTAGAAGCAAAAAAGACTGAATAAACATGGGGTCAAAAATGCATACCTTAAGAACTATGAGCAATTTTTCATCTTTGATACTTCCACATTTTGAGAAGTAGTAGTATGGACCAAAATAAGAAAAAAATGTCCAGTAAACATGTGCTCTAAAATGCATACCTTAAAAGTTATGAGCAATTGTTCATTAGAAGAGTTGTGTTTCCATGTAGCAAAGATGAGCATGTGCTCCTAGGTCTTAAGGTATGCATTGTAGAGCACATGTTTACTGGACATTTTTTCTTGTTTTGGTCCATACTACTACTTCCCAAAATGTGGAAAGCAAAGAGCGTGCAATAAAAGAGATTTGCTTCACAGTATCGAAGATGAAAAATAGCTCGTATCTCTTTAAGTATGCATTTTCGACCCTATGTTTACTGAGACTTTTTTGCTTCTAGTACTTTCAACTGTATGCATTTACACCATTAATCATGGTACACCCCTGTACAGTAATGTCTATAAAGCATCAGATTTACATCTTTTGATACTTGATAAGGCTGATTTCCTTTATTACTGTTTTCTGTCTACGGAATGAAACATCTTCTAAAATACATGATATAATAAGAAATATGATATTAGTATTGTTTCATTTGGAACATCAATGTCATCTTGAAGTACTTAGGTTTAACGTAACTTGTATAGTTTACATGTTGCAAAAGAACTTAAGTTCTCATCTAGTGTGAGTGGATAATAATAATGGGGTAGCGGTTACATAAGCTCTTCATAGAGGGAGATGGTTTAGTTCGGTGTTATGAGGGAAATGAAGAGGGAGCTGTGTTAGTTGAGACAGGGACAAAGTTGACAGCGCTAGTTAATCCTATTTGTGGACTTCAAGGACATAGATATTTGTACTAAGAGTGACTTTAAGACTCAGCAAGTTCCATATATGAGGGGCATTCAATAAGTAATGAAATACATTTTTTTTCCTCCGCCAATTTTGGTTGCAAATTCCGAAATTGTTGTTGGAGATTGTGAAATATTCGTGCTTCAGCCCCTGGAGTCCCATGAAGCTCTGATAGGTGGTGGCACTATACATACCATTCAAAATGACATCTGTGACGGAGATGTGTTACGAGCTGAGAGCTGTCATTGAGTTTCTTTTGGGAGAAAACTAGAGCATCGCAAATATTCATGGACATTTCCAGAATGCCTGCAGAGACCTGGCAGTTAACAAAAGCATGGTGAGCCATTGGGTAAGGCATCTGACATAATAGCAGTGAAGTCACACAAATCACTCCAATTCCCATCTGACAGCTGGCCGCACGCAGCTATGTCTCCTGTTGTGTTGGAATGTGCGGACACTCTCATTCGAGGTGACTGACAGATTACAATCAGATGCCTCACTGCTCAACTGGATGTCCACCAGTTGGGGTACTCACAGGTGCACGCTTACTGTGTTCCTCACTGCCTCACAGAAAAAAATACTGAGCAGTGAAGGATCATCTGTGCAAAAGTGCTTGCACATTATGAGACTGATTATGACAATCTTTTGTTGAACATCGTCACAGGTGATGGAACATGGGTTCATCACTTTGAACCGAAAATGTAACAGCAGTCCGTGGAGTGGTGCCAGACCACCTCTCCTCCAGAAAAAGTTCAAAGCCACACCCTCAGCTGGTAAAGTCATCATCATCACCATCATCATCATTTAAGACTGATTATGCCTTTCAGCGTTCAGTCTGGAGCATAGTCCCCCTTATACAGTTTCTCCATGATCCCCTATTCAGTGCTAATATTGGTGCCTCTTCTGATGTTAAACCTATTACTTCAAAATCATTCTTAACCGAATCCAGGTACCTTCTCCTCGGTCTGCCCCGACTCCTCCTACCCTCTACTGCTGAATCCATGAGTCTCTTGGGTAACCTTGTTTCTCCCATGCGTGTAACATGACCCCACCATCTAAGCCTGTTCGCCCTGACTGCTACATCTATAGAGTTCATTCCCAGTTTTTCTTTGATTTCCTCATTGTGGACACCCTCCTGCCATTGTTCCCATCTAATAGTACCTGCAATCATCCTAGCTACTTTCATATCCGTAACCTCAACCTTGTTGATAAGGTAACCTGAATCCACCCAGCTTTCACTCCCAAACAACAAAGTTGGTTGAAAGATTGAACGGTGCACAGATAACTTAGTCTTGGTACTGACTTCCTTCTTGCAGAAGAGAGTAGATCGTAGTTGAGCACTCACTGCATTAGCTTTGCTACACCTCGCTTCCAGTTCTTTCACTATGTTGCCATCCTGTGAGAATATGCATCCTAAGTACTTGAAACCGTCCACCTGTGGTAAAGTCATGTTTTTAAAAATATTGGGAATCTGATATACCAGTATTTTAAAAAATATCAGTATCTGCCTTCGACAAATCGAAGAAAATTATCGCCGGAAAAAATACAGATGTGTCGGCAAAAAAATATCAGCTGCACATTGTAAATATACTGCCAGCTTTAGAGCTATATATTTAAGTACTGATGTATTATTAGATATTCTGTACATCAACAAACTAGCAGCCTGCTTGCCCTCCTTAGAGCAAGAATTGAAACGAAAACGATACACATCACGCTTGGCAATAATCACTTTGCAACAATGGCAGCTGCAGGTAAGTGGCATAATAAAAGGTGTCCAATGGGTCCATCATTCGGTTTCATCACTTATTGGATTTACCTGGAACACTTTATGTCAACTTCCATGTTTTTTTCATTTCTGCCAATTTCAGCGACCTAGCACTAGTAGTGTCAAAATAGCATGGAGAAGTTAAGCGTTGCAGTTTCTGTTTGCAGTGCCGAGTGCCGATTACATCAGCATCTCTCCTCACACCTCTTTGCCCATTGCAAAGACCAATCTTGTTATTTAGATTTTTGTTCATCAGTTTCAGCAACTGATTTTGAAGAATGCCGAAGTGAAAGAAATAGCACACTAGTTGTATTGAAAATTGTTTTTCAACATAACTGGTGTGCTGTTTCTTTACATTGGATATCGTGTTATTCCATTTACACTACTACCCCCAAGTGCAATCGGACTTCTTCTTTGTGCTCGGACTTCTTCTTTGTGGTAAATACTTGCTTCACACAGTCGAAGAGAAAGTGTGGAAGTTATGAAAGCTCGAAAAGTAATAAGATTCCTACACACAGTGAAAGTAAAATTATGCTCTACTAAAATTTCAAAAGAACAACTTCAAATATTTATTGAAAATTACGGAAAAAAATAATATAAAATGAAAATATCAGCACTCGATATTGCCACATCAGCATCAACAATATTTTATCATCAACCCTACCCTGAAGGGGTTATTCTGTTTGACATTGTCCGTCATGGTGCAATGATCAGATCTGAAATGTACTCTGTTACTCTCAATAAATTAAAGAAAAGATTTCAGCATGTTCATCACCACCAAAATACAAACAAGCTTCCCTTTTTCCATGACAACAGAAGGCCTCACATAACGTCTGTGCACCAAAGAGAAGCTCACGAAACTTCATTGGATTGTTCTTCCTTATCCACCCTACAGCTTGGATCTTGCAGCTGCCAAGTTACATTTGTTTGGTCCAATGAAGGATTATTCCGTGGGAAGCAGTATGTGGATGATGGGGAGGTTATTGATGCAGCAAGACATTGGCTCCGAAGTTGCCTGTATTGGAATCCTGAATAAAACTTACCTGCTTCCAGAAAAAAATGTTGAATAACATACTGAATGCCCCTCATAAAAAACCATGTCTGATAGAATTTAGCACAAATCACAGATCACGAACTTACAGTTTGCAGCAGTGTTGGCTGTCACGGACTTGCTGATAACTGGTTTTTATCCTGTCTAACTAAACAAATAAAGTGTGCCACATTTGAAATCTTAGGGAGCTTACACAACAGGAAGTGTACACAACTAAAGAACATTTTCAGAGTATACAATAAGGATCAATATTATGTCTGCTATTGTAGTATATCACAGTGGTGTGCAAAATGTAAGAGTGAAATCAACTTTCACATGATGTGCCACTGCCAAGTATCATAGCTCGATGAAACTTGGACCATACATACAACCAACTGCTTCAGCACAGTACAGGAGGTATCTGAAAGAAATATGCAATTAGACGAACAGAAATGACTCTTTTATTCAAAGATAACAATCATACTGAAGTGACAACAGTTCATGATGGTCTTATGGACATTACAGAATGTTCTTAATATGGTATGTGATCACCGTGGACAGCAGTGTATGCTCTGCAGTTTGCTCCAACAATGTTGGCAGAGGTTCTTGTGGTGGGGTGTTCCATTCTTCCATCAGTGCATTTGGAACTGCTGGATGGTCATTGGTGCATGTGGACATGCTGCAAAATGTATCACCAATGCATACTGCATGTGCTCAATGGGATTTCAGTCAGAAGAAAGGGCAGGCCAATTCATTCATGGAATATCCTCTTATCCAAGAATTACTCCATCTACATAGTTCACTGTGGTCATACGTTGTCATTACGTGATCCACCTCTCACCATATGAGGGTATGTTCATCACTGTCGGACATTTTGGTGAACCGTGGGTTGTGTTGTGGGGAGGCATCATGTTGCATGGGTGTACTGACTTCCAAATTTTTGAACACAATACACTCACCAATCAGCATTATTGTGACACTATTCATTTTCCACCAGTGCATCTTTTCAAGGGTGCATTCAGTCCAGACTTCATTTTTATGGATGACAGCGCATGACTGCATCAAACTGTGCTGATGCTTACACACAAGCACGCACAATCTGTACATTTTCAATGTCTTAACAACTGTTGTGTTAGTTTCAGGTTGACGGTGTAATACATTACAAGAGCACTCGTTGTCGTGGTGAGTAATTGCTGTCATTATCTAAATAATAATATGTTAAGTGCTAAAGATCAGTATTCACTCCAGAATTTTAATTCACTTAAAGTAAAATTATTTAAGTCCTATAGTCACTGTTAATCACGTTTAATCCTACATTTGGAATGATATCTTCTCATTATTGTCTGCACTGGCATTCTTGCCTCACTAATTGCTGAAGTATAATCTCACATGTTATAAACTTCTGCAATACTGTAGCACAAGTACATCAGAGATCTCCAGATTTGCATTAGATATATTTTATATTGCAGTTTTGGGATTGGAAACTGTTTCCTGTGTGTCCGCCCCCCATATCTCTCTCTCTCTCTCCTTCCAAAATCAACCTTTTATTTTGTTTAACATTTCTACTGTTCGCCACTGCAATTCATGTTGGCGTTCACAACCTGTGTCCAAGTGGGCAGAATGCTGGGGGTGGGGGCTAGTTGACGTGATGAAACTTTACGTCCTGGCACTAAAGCAAATCCCAAATCTGGTTGCCACAATACTATTCCCACTTCCTGCTGCCAAGGCTAGAATATTGTCAGTGCAGAATTGTGCAAGAGCTAGACCATAGCAGTATTGACTCGGATTACACCATGCCACTTCCTTGGTCTAAGCAGTCAAAAAATGATGCCTTGGAGAACAGAAGGGTCGATTGATGATAAATACTGCCCACTCCAGTCGTGCAGTATCTGTCATGGTTCACAGCCAGCTCTGAGGAGTACTCCATGCCAGTCATTGACATGTTGTGGGTCATCTTGCCTAACTACTGCTAGACACTGCCTCCATTAGCTGTGGGTCTATGGGCTGCAGCTAGTTGTGGTGCTGCCAAGAGATGAACTGGTGCCTTCCAGCTGGTGCCCATCTTTTGACTGATTTCAACCAGCTTCAGGGTGCCTCACTGGTGGTCCATGATTTGTAACCTGAACATACAAAGGAGCATATGCTAGTCTGCGCCCAGTTAGCATGGACAGTGTAACTTACTGTGAGCAAGGGGCACGGCTCAGTCATCACTTGTTGTTTGTTTTGAAATGTATGGAGTACTAACTGTGAGCAACCTCTCAGGTGGAGAAACTTAGTTGTAGCAAGAAGTGTTGCAATAGTATTAGAAATGAGTGTCCTGTTGTTCCAATTTTGTTTTTCCTATTGTTATTCTTGTGCTTTAGATTATGGTTTCATAACATCTGAGTCAAAAGCACAGGTAGTTACTAGTCAGGAAGCGGTGCAATCTTTAGTGGACCAGGTAACTTATGTTTTGATAGATGTAAAACTGTACCTTGGACAGATGAACTGCCTGCTGCAAATGACCAACACATTTGACAGGAGACACAAAAACTTATGTACAGTGAAGACCTAAGGAATGCTCGTGATACAGCAGATATAATAGCCATAGATGCTATCGTGAAGAGTTAAATGGGGGTTTGCAGAAGCAAAGTGAATCTGTAGAGAAATTTGTAGATAAAACTCTGTCCAAACAGGCCTTGGAACACCCAACAGTACAGATGGACTGCTGTGTTATCGTCAGCCAATAGGCATCTCTGGATGTAGGTATGGAGGGGCATGTGGTCACCACATCACTATCCTGGGTGTTGTCAGTGTTTTTGACCATAGATGCTACTTCTCAGTCAAGTAGCTCCTCACTTGGCCTCGTACAGACTGAGTGCACATCGCTTGCCAACAGTGCTTGACAGACCTGGACAGTCACCCATCCAAGAGCTAGCCAAGCCTGACAGTACTTAACTTTGGTTATCTGACAGGAATCAGTGTTACCATTGTGGCAAGGCCATTGGCTAGAGTTTTGTACATAGAATAGGAAAAATTAATGTAATTATCATCTGACAGTGATGAAACAAATGAGGTTGTTCTGCAGGAAGCAGAACAGAGGGCCTTAGAGGCATTTATTCGGGAACTGCCCCCCTATGTGTCCAGAACAGTGCATGCAGGATTTCCAAAGTACTTGGCTGATACGATAGGCATAGCTATGGCTGTGGAGGAAATAGATGCGGTAAGTAGAGCCCATGATGGGATAAATGTGTTTTCTGATGAAGATGTGACGTATTATCATTGTGGATGTTCAGATCACATATGAAGAAGTTGTTGTCAGCCACAATGTGGGAGAGTGGGACACCAAGAGCAAGATTATAGAAGTAAACAACATAATGGGAAAGGATATGAATAATCAACTGACAAACAGCAACAGGAGCCCCAGGTCCATGTGCAGTGCTCTCAGTGAATTTTCATGCTACAAACACATATGCAGCAGTGTAATGTTGCTTGATAGGCATAGTGAACAGTAGGGACACAGATTTTTGTTACACACAGACGCCCACATGTCCATGGCAAGTCTGGACCTTATGGGAAACAGGTGGTTAACTCACTGCGTCATATGTTACATAGAGTTGGGGGTAATGATGTGTAATCATTAGATTCAGTGATTCATGTGGTAACAAAGCAATTCTGGGAAACATAGAAGTTTTCTCCCTTATCGGTGATACTAGGGCTAGTTTTCCTGTATTAAGCATCAAGCTAAAATTTACCTTGGACAGCACATGCTACAACACAGGGGAACATTATTCCATCTGGGAAAAACTGTTGTCAGTGATATAGTGTTGCAAGGTTCATCTCTCATGAAAAATGAATAACTAAAACTGTGTGTATGAGCACTAAGGACACCAAATCATATGATGAAGAACTGCAAGATAGAGGGAAACCACTGTGGGCGAACATGGGAATGGAACTACATGTTAAGATGTGTGGTAGAACCATGGGGACTGAAGGTGTCGGTTTGTCTAAGAAATTATTGGTTATTAATTGAAATTTTCTAGAAAGACAAGTTCAGATCCTAATCGTGAACAAACCATGAATATAACTGCATTATGTGAAAACGTGAAGCATTTGGAAGTAACAAAGAGAATAGCAATGGCGAAGTTACCATTAGAATTCAAGGACCTACTTAAAAATGGTTCAAATGGCTCTGAGCACTATGGGACTTAACATCGGAGGTCATCAGTCCCCTAGAACTTAGAACTACTTAAACCTAACTAACCTAAGGACAACACACACATCCATGTCCGAGGCAGGATTCGAACATGCGACTGTAGCAGTCGCGCGGTACCAGACTGAAGCGCCTAGAACTGCTTGGCCACACCGGCCGGCAACCTACTTAATCCTCATGGCTGCAACCCCATTCACATAGAACAGGATCACGACTGGGAATCAGATCACATGAGTACTGTAAGCCCTACAGGGTGCTCCATTACTTATACTGGTAATAGAGTAATTCATTAACAAACAATTATGCTTTGGTTTGAGGAAAGTACCAGCAATGGGGTGCACCAGTGATGATAGTACCAAAGAAAAGATCAGACAGCCTCAATAGCTGCATGATTTTGGCACACAACCAGTATTGAATATAACAGAAATTCTTGATAATTTGGGCAGTGTTGATATTTCTTTGCTATATACCTTAAGAAGTGGCTATCATCAACTAGAAGTAGTGGCAGAAGCTCTGCCAGGACTGCATTTACAATTCCTTAGGGTCATTACCAGTTTTGGTGATTTCCGCATGGTTTGAAAAATGCACGAGCCATGCTTCAACAGTTCTTTGACAGAGTTTTGAGTGGATTAAAGCCAAAACAGTATATGGTGTATTTATGCTATATTATTGTGCTTGCTAGTGATGTGAAAGATTATGTACAACAATTGAGAAGTGTTTTTTAAGAGATTGCGCTCAACATATATAACACTTATCGCAGAGAAGCATCATTTTGCATTACAAGGAGTAAATTACATAGGACCCACAATTAGCCAAGATGGAATAAGAAGAGATCCAAGATTGTTGAATGCTGTGCGGAATTTTCCATCACCTCATACAAGCAAGGAATTACAGTCACTTTGGGTTAGCAGATTACTATAGGAAACTTGTCCCATGGTTTGCAAAAATAGCATGACTGCTCACACACGTAATAAAGAAAGGTGTGGTATGTAGTTCCATTGGACACCAGAGTGAAAATCTGCATTTTAAAAATTGAAGAAATCAGTTACAACTAGTCCAGTATTGGGCTTTCCAGGGTACAAGAAAGAATTTGTATTATTGTAAAAGAATTTGTATTATTGTGTGATGCTCTCAATCATGCATTAGGTTGTGTTCGAAACCAAGAGGTACAGATTAAGGAATATCCAGTCACTTATGCATCACAGCAATTGAACAAAGTAGAAAAGAACTATTCTATTCCAGTAAAGGATATGTGAAGCTTACTATATGGCATGATGGGAAAAAAATTAATGTGCTAATAGATCACACAGCATTGAAGTAGTTAAAGGGATTGAAGGGTCAGCTGAGTAGACATATGTGTTGGGCATTAGAATTGAGTGAGTTTCCAAATAATTCATAAATCCTGTAAGAAGAACATTAATGCAGATGGCCGTAGCAGAAAGATTCTTGTGATACAGACAGTAGACTGTAGCATAGTAGAGTGGTAAAGAGCACAAACTGCTAATGTGGATTGCAAACTATTTGAAGTGCAACCAAAATTTGCCATTCATGATGGTGGATTGTGTAAGACTGCAAGGAGAAGTATGTAAACAAGCACTTGATCATGTGTTATAAGTTCATGTGGAGCGTAGAACAACATACTGAAGAGCAGCCTAGCGTTACAGGAGAATCCATAGACAAAATATGGAAATGTATATTAAGAGCTGTGTGCCTTGCATACAAGCTGCAGAATTAAATCATCAAAGTGCGCCACTGCGGAGGTTGCCAGAAGCCTGTAAATCTTTTGAAATGACAATGATGGACATTTTAGGACCTTTTAGCCAGGACCTGTGGCAAACCACTACATTCTGTTTATTATGAATCATTTCTCGTGCTATGTAGTGATGGTTGTGATCCTGAATAATCAAGCTAATAACTGTAGCACAGGCAATGGTAAATAATTAGTTACTCAAATTCTTTCTTCAAGAAATGATAATCGTGTATCAGTGCACCAACTTTGTGTCAGAATTATTGAAGTAGTTTGCCATTTGCTTCGTAGTCACAAACTGAGAATGAACCCATTACATCCATGAGATAATGGAAGAACTGGATGTGCACATTGAACAACAGGGGCAATGCTGAACCACTGTGTGAATAGCAATCACATTGATTGGGATGCTTTATTGCCGTACTAGACACCGGCTTATAATTCTAAAACTCATTGAAGTAGAGGCCTATTACCATGCGAAGTGGTATATGGTCGGAAAATCTCATCACCAATTGAATGACCAAACCAAAAGTATGGGAAAAAATAAAAGAAATTTCACAAGAGCACTTCAGAGACATGTGGAAATGAGTACAAAGAGCCAATACTAAGGCTGTCAAGCATCAAGAAAGAGTGCAACTACATAATGGTAAACTTTAAGAATATTGTGGGGGTCAGTTGGTGACACTAATAAGCCGAAATATCCCAGTTGCTAAAATGGAAAAATTATTCACCTTGTGCAAAGGTCCATATCAGATTATTGAAATGACCACACCAGTGAATACAAAACTACAGTTACCAACATGTTTGTTCAACCATTTCACATGTTGAGTGTATTTGTCCTTTTAGGGGTGCACTAGATTCATTGCTACCAGTAATAGCAGACCTCCCAAGAAAGGGGGAAGAGATAAAAAGGAAAAGGAGAACCACACGCACTCACACAAACCGCGTGCGTGATTCTGTATGCGTTAAGATCACAAAAAAATTAGTAGTGTATTAAGATGTTTATCTGTTGTTGTAATTGTATGTATTGTGTCTTGTAGCCCAGGAACAAAAGTGTGTAGTTTTTGTGCAAATGGAAGATGTTGTATTATTGTGGATATTAGTTGCAGATAATAATGTGCAGGAAAAGTAACCAAGTGCCACATCTGTGATGTACAAGATCAGAAACATGGTGTCCTGTCCTAGCAGGGTGAGTCACACAGTCATAAATACTGCCCACTCCAGCTAAGCAAAGATACTGTATATCTCATCATCCACACCCAGCTCTGAGAAGTATTCGACACCAGCCATGGACCTTATGTGAGTCATCCAGCTTAACTACTGCTAGCACTGCCTCCTGTAGCTGCAGATCTATGGGTTCTGCGTAGTCCTCCTGTTGTCAGCAGCTGAACAGGCACCTTCCGGCTAAGGCCGTCTTGTTGCATACTTCAATCAGTTTTTGGGTACATACCTTTGGGTCCTTAGTTCCCAGCTCAGGCTCCAGTGCCACCCACACCTGACTTCGTGCCGAGTGTATCAGTGAGCCGCTGACATTGTATCGTATCTGAGGGGTCTTTGGTTCACAGTTATGCTCATGTGCGTCCTGCACCATACTTACCACAGGCTGTTAGCTGGTCATGCATTCATGCCAGACACAGCTGTACATGCCTCAGGAGGAGCTGATTTCACTTCTACACCATATCATGCATGTCTGGCATGGTGAGTCTGTACAGATGCCACCTCCTGCTACTGTATGCTGAGCTAAGCAAGAACCAACTGTCGAGGGCCAGCTCGTGCTGTTGGCTACTGACCACAGTGAGGCAATGAGTTGCATGCTGTACAAACTGTGATCAGTAAAATTGTTGTTATTTCTCACTACCTCCTTGATTCCACAATGGCCAACCACCTGTTCCTATGTACCTGCTTCCCTAGCAACCATCCTGCATCATCTTCACAACCTGCAACAAGGTCAATAAATACTCAAGCCATCATGACCCTTCTATGCTTTATTCCTCTTTAGAGATGTAAATTGAATTTTTTTTTCTCTTGTTGTGGGTTGATTTTTAAGTGATCGATATATTGTGAAATGCCAAGGTAACAGCAATTACCCTGTTTTTCCTTCTTTCCTGGTTGCTGTCTTGTTTCTCTTGATGTTGTGGTCCTGTAATGCAGTGCCACGTACTTAACACAGACTTTGTTTGCAATTGCAGTGGGGTGAGGGCTATAAGAAAGCTTCAACCTTTAAATAACTCACTATGAAATCACAGAACACTGCATTCATAATTCTTCTATGTTCAAATAACTTATCAGCTCATAACGTCAGATAATTAATGAAGCTTTTCAGACACCATCTTCGTACATGATACTTCAGTTCACCCAAAACCGTAAGTTAGTACTTAAATCGAGATACTATGAGATAGAGTCCATGTGACGATTCGATTTCAGTGCCAGCGGCCGCCACTGAAGTCCCACTGAGTGACATCTCCGGTGGTCACAGTGACTGAGAGTGCACTCCAGGATTTGTCATGTGCTTGCTGCTGGCAGTGTGCGGGCAGAACTTTCCGAAGCGGAATGACAAAAACCTCTCAGTACGACAGAGACGGCTGAAGAAGAGAGTGGCTGCAGTCTTTGCCTCGGCAATCTGTTGGAGTGATTGGGGCACATGATCAGTTATCTGGAGGTACCAAGCCATTGTTGGATAGGATGGGCATGAAGAATTTTATGAAGGGGCTCACTGGAACTGCTGCATACCACCATTCGCCAAATTGTGTACTCTGAGTGATGTTAAACAGCCACATAAAAAAAGCTGATGTTAGTCAAGATGGCCCTTTGAAATTGTTATCCTAAGTGGATTCGTGTGGCCATTACAGCTTGTAAAAGCATGCTGGGCCCATAACCTGGAGGTCTGTGGATCATAACCACACTCTGCTACCAAAGATGTAATGTAGCAATAGAGTGGTGGTGCTCGGGCTTACAGGCATTTGTAATGACATTCCAGGGGGCAAAGTTTCTTTCTTTTATTACACACAAATATTTAAAGAAAACTCAACAAGGTGAACCCCCAGTTAGCCTTACAAGGGAATTAATAATACAGAAATGGTGGTTTTTTTAAATATGATATTTAAGATCAGTGAGCAGGGAAAATTTGAATTTAAACTGTCATTCCCCTTTTACCTTTAAGAAACAACTAATATAAAGGCAGCAGCTAATGAACCAGCAAGACATAAACATACTTGGAATCAACCAAAACAACTTTCAAATTGTGTATTGGGTTCACCTTTACGCATTTAGAATAAACAATTTTAAAAGGTCCCACAGGTTATCTTTACATAAAAAAAACAAATCCAATCAACTAACATGGCAGACATAAATCACACAAATCTCACTAGCAGTTAACAAGAAATCAGCATGACATAAGTGTACTTGGAATCAACCAAAACAGCTTTCAATTTATGTACTGGGTTCACCTTCCTTCATTTAGTGAACAATTTTAAAGTGTCCACAGGTAATCTTTACACAAGGAACAAATCCCATTAACTAACATGGCAGAAAAAATTAACAAGAAAGATTTAAATTTACTCATTTGAGTTCATTGTTCTGGATTCCAGAATAAATAATATTAAAATTACCACATTTAATACTTACACAATAGACAAGTCCATTACTGTGAAACTTCCTGGTGGATTAAAACTGTGTGCCGGGCTGAGACTCGAACTCAGGACCTTTGCCTTTCATAGGGAAGTGCTCCACCATCTGAGCTACCCAAGCGCGACTCATGCCCCATCCCCACAGCTTTACTTCTGACAGTAGACTTCTGGAAGTCCATTACTACTTCGAATTGATAGCTCACACGTTAACATTACCCATATACAGACTCCCTTCCAAAATGTGAATGACATCTTTTTCAACAATAACCAAATGAATAACAGGATACACAATACTGAACATAATATAACAAATATGGTTCTTGTCAAGAGAAGCACACCCATCCAAAACCATGTTGACCCAATACTATAGCCATGAAGCACACCAGTAACGTACTTCACAACAGTCAAGTCACTCAATCATGTAAGCAGTAAATGCGCTTTTACAAGCTGTAATGGCCACATGAATCCACTTAGGCTAACAGTTGCAAATGGCCATGTCAGCCAACATCACCTTTTCTTTTATGTGGCTGTTTAACATTACTCAAGAGTCCACAGTTCAACGAATAGCAGTCCCAGAAGGCCCCCTCATAAAATTCTTAATGCCCACTAGATACAACAACGGTTCGGGCCTATGGATGACCGGCCATGTGTGCCGACCACTCCAACAAATCAGCAAGGCAAAGACTGAGGTCACTATTCCTCAGCAATTGCTGTTACAGTGAGAGGCTTTTGTTGTCCCACTCTGGAAGGTTCTGCCCGCACACAGCCAGCAGCACGAATGTGGCTGATCCTGTAGCGCCCTCTAAATCATTGTAGCCGCCGGAGGTGCCACTCAATGGGAATTCAAAGTGGCAGCTGCTGGTGTCAGAATTGAACCATCACAGTCTACATAAAAGCATTCATTTTTATTTAGAGCTTGACCATTGTCATCAGGCCCCTTTCTTCTTTGGAGTCCACAGCACCCCCAAAGCACAACTGCAAAGTGCAAGTGACCCCCCACTGGGCAGTCCACATTACACACCCATTGTCACTTTCTGCAGTGTGCCAGCATTTTTCTTTCTCATATCTGTACATAAATTCCAACAAACCCTTTACTACTAATGAAAGTTTGTTTTTTCACACACACATATTTCATTGGTCTAGTAAAAAGGAAAGTGAGGCCTGTCACTATGCTTTATAGCATACCACTACAAAATAAAACAACATTTAGCCTTTCTTGCATTCTCTCATTACTGCTTTTTGCATGCTTGATAAGTTATTTTTCCATTTCACAAATGGTTTCATGGTGTAAAATATTATTTGTTACATTCATTGTTGAAACTTGTCAGCACTGAAGGCAAACAGGAAAAAGTCATTAGCAAAACAAAGATGATCTAAGTACATTTCTTTGACAAAATTCCATTCTCTTTTTCCCAGTTAAAGGATCTGAAATCTTGCTATAGGGCTTTTGAGAACAGGTTTAGTGGCATGGAAACCACATGCCTGATTCCTCTTTCACTCTAAATGTTCCACTATTCTGATAAAATGTAATAGAAGTTGAAACATTGACACATATATTTCTTCACTCTACTAGTATCGATGCTTTGTTTTTCAAGGGCTATTAGTATAGAATTTACTCAAAATGACTCAAAACATATGAATCCTGGTCAGTGTTCCAATAAACACACACTTCTCATTCCATAATTTTGCACATTAATGTCAAATGGTACATACAGCTTTTTGAAAGACAACTTTTGTTTCATGATTAAAATCCAGTGTTTTTCTATTTAGTTGGTTGTGATGTTAATGGATTTTTGTGTGTTGTGGTGACAAGGCTGAAATATCTACAGTTGAGAACTTGTCTTCTACATTCTTTAAACAATTGTACAATTCGTTTTTGTATTACTTTTCCTCCAGCTTTAACCCCCTGTTTTGAGACACCATTATCTCCTGATACCTGTTCTTTCTTCAAACTTCATTAGTTTTACAAGTTATTGGGCAATACTTCCTTAATGTCATTAACTTTGTGTGTTTCTGATTGATCTCTTTAACTATACAAGCATTTAAAGAAATGTTAGAATGTCTGTGCAGTACCCATTTTGTTGTTAGTTACTATGCTGCCTGCCATAATTGATGGAACATGGTGGCTACCAAATAAGAGTTTTTGTTTGTTTCATGCTCTTGGTGTTTTCCAGTTGTTTCTGTAACAGTTTTTAGTGAATTTCTGGCATCTCCTGAAATACATTTCTGGTTTATAACAATAATAGTAAAAAGTATTATTTGTATATTGTTCAACAAGTTTTCATTAATGTGTGTTCAAAATTCTTGGCTACCCTTTAATAGGTGACTTGTTCTGTTTGAAGTTGTATTGTCTTTTTCTCTCCTCATTAGTATGACACCTTTTGCATAATTACTTTTGCTAAATAACTGTTCTTTTGTCTACGTCTGTAGAACCATCCTTTTTGAAGAGGCTGAAATTGTTGCTTATTTTGATGTAGTACATCTCCCAATTCATAAGTATTTTTCATTATTTTTAGCTTTGTTTTTGCTCCATGCCTTACTAGCATATGATCACTTAATATTCTGAAGCATTTAAGACGGCTCATCTAGTACCATTTGTTTATTGTTTGATAAAATATAATAATTTTCATATTTAGTTCCTGCAAAGTCCATTTTCTATTTGTTTTGTTCTGTAAGAATATTTTCAGCAGAAATGTGTTATTCTTCTTAGCAAAGTTTCCTCACCTCTTGTCACTTCTTGTATTTTTGCAGTCCTCAATTTATACCATTAGAGTCCTTTATTAACAGTTTGTTCAAAACACTGAAACACAAAATAAAGGATGCATAGTTCATAAGAGTAACTGATATTGTGAATTTTTCAGGATTTACTATGTAAAAGAATCAGAATTAACACCACTTGAATTATGGTGGTAAAAATTATTTATAGCTGCAGCTGAAATCAATCAGTTTTCCAAATAATATACAGTCCACTAAAGTAGAACTTGATAGCAGTAGGCTGAAAAACACTATACTTAGATCCCAAACAGACCTAGACAGAACATGAATAATTCAAAGAATAACAGATATACTATGGAGTCTTTGTTAATACTTTAATCAGCAGTGGAGTGGAACACATTGGCTTTAAGAGGGGAAAAAAAGTGGGAATGAATTTACAGCCAGCTGGTGTTGTGACCTACTGGCCAGAGATGCTGTTTGCTCATTGCTCACAGTAGCCCCATTGGACATTGTTATAATGTGGCATATCCATAGTATGGCATCATCCATCTGTGTGAGAATACAAGGAGTATCATATCTGAATTTTTCCACTGAAGAATTGTGTATTGTTTGTACAGGGAATCCCACATAAAACCAGTAGGCCTCATGCCCAAGATTGAAGTAACAATGAACTAACTAAAAAAGAATAGATAATAGTAACATTAAGAAACATGTTTACCTGTTTGTAAGAGATGCTGGAAGTGTTGACCATGGGCATTTAGGCATTGCTGACATCACATGGTGATGTTACCAGCTACACGCCACAATTCTACAGGCATGATGTTAATTTCTGTAGTAATGTTCTGTTTAAAATTGCCAATTGTGTGAGGATTGTCAGTATACTGTGCTTGATAGTGTGCCCCATAAATGAAAATCACACAACGTTAAGTCAGAGGACCTTGGGGCCAGAGGCCTCTACTGCCTAATCTGTCTTCAAGGAACTCATTGGTGATGTGGTCCATACTTTGGCTGGATGTGTGAGTGGTTGTTCCAGCTTGTCTGCACCTGTTAATTGTGCATAAGAAGAGTCAAAGATCTCAAGATATCTGGCACTGTTTAAGGTGTAACCGTAAAATATGGGCCAATAACGTGCATGCCACCTATCTTCTGTAAGTGGAGAGTTTTTTCATTCATAATATGTGGGTTGTCCTGTGACCAGTATTTACAGTTATGGGAGTTTACATAACATGACAAGCAGAAGCAGGTCTCATCTGATATGAAGTAAAGCAAGAGGTCGAAGTCACCATTAACAACTGATGTTAACAGCCAGTTACAATAATGAACTCTTTTTTTTTTCCGATCCTCACATATCAAGTCTTGCACCACACTCACATGATAGGCTTTTAATTTCATATCTTTTAGTACACAGTGACACAATGTATGAGATGCACCAGCCTTCTGCAACAACGTTGTTATTGGCTTGCAAGGACTTCTCATAATTTCCATGTGAATTCTGTGTGCAGTTTCAGGGGTCTTCACTGTTAGTCACCTATTCCTTTGTATATTCTGAACCAATCCTACAGTTCTCCATTTCTTGTACATATCTTGAATAGTGCTGGTAGTGGGGAGTTTCTTACCAGGTTACTTCACTTGAAACATTTCTTTGCATTCCTTGATGGAGCCTGTCTTTATGTAATACTTCACAATATCAATTTGCTGTTCTAATGCAAAATGCCCCCTTGTGCAGCAAATGAACAACACAAGCTTCTCACAACAACTGACACACGAACATACAGCTGCACTCAACTTTCCGATAAAATGCATTGTAACTAACCTTTGAGATAGTGTTGCCATTTCACAAGCAGTTATACTAGAGATGATTAACCAGTACATGAGGTGAACCAGTTTTATGTGGGCCTGCTGCACTTGCACATGAAAGACAAAAGTCCTGAGTATAAGTCTCAGTCTGGCACAGAGTTTTAATCTGCCAGGAAGCTTCTTATCAGTGCACACTCCACTGCAGAGTGAAAATTTCATTCTGGACCATGTACTTTACTTTTATGCTAAGATTTCCCAATATGACCTGGTAGCAGCATTTACTGTTATTTATTACTTTCTGTAACTCTTTTTAGACATCTTCCATGCCCTTGTCAGAATGTGAGCACTGTAGTTCATGTTTTTAAAAGATGTCAATGAATATCTTTTGTTAAAACAAGTCTTTGTATTTTGTCTGTTTTTCCTTCAGTACCAGTAATAATGAGTTTTATTTTGTAGTTAACAAGATGTGACTTTATTCTGCTTTGTCCCTCTGTAGTAAAAAAAACTTGCACTTATTAGGATTCTAATACATGTCTTAAGTTTCGTCCCGTAGGAACTTACCACCAAATACATGTCTTTGTCCCCTTATAATACCACCTGCCCCTCTGAAAAACATTCAGACATCTTGTTTGTTACTTAAATTTTTTATTGCAGTAATTTAAGTTCAGCAACTTATTGCCACTGAATAAAAAGTAGTTGAAGCAGTTGAACTGCTGAGGGGAGTGTTATTCAGTGTATGACAAAAAAATGCACCATGCAGAAGACATGGTTGGAAGTCTAATGTAACTTTGTACATATACACACTATCAGTGGGTATGTAAATGATTAGAGTTCCAATTCTCTGTGTGAGATAGAATGGCCACTGGAGTGCATTAATGTTGTTACCAGGCCTGTTGTACAAGGGGCATGAACAGTGTCAGATGTTGAGTGATCACTGTGGAGGACACAGAGTTGCTGCATACTCTTCATCAGTGGCTCACAATGTTTCCATTTGGCCAGCTGGTTTAGTTGTGCAATATCCAGATTTGTGGGGTATTCAGATATAACAGTGGCCCAGTGTTGGATTGCATGTGAATGTGACGGCAGACATAATAGTTTTCAAGATTCCAGTTGGCCACAGCTGACAACCATGAGGGAGGATTGCCATTTTGTTTTACAAGCACATTATACCCCCTTCATAGTTGCACCTGCCATCCGAGAACAATTAATGAATTTCTTGAAACATTCTGTGTCACCATGTACCAGCACTGTGTCACAATGTAGCAGCAGCCGGACTTGGGAATTACTGTCCCAGGCTGTTGTTAACACCACCATACGGACAGCTTCTTTTGGACTGGTGCCATGGTCAGGAAGCATGGACTGCTAATGAATGGAGTTACACTGAGTTCAGTGATAAATCACAGTTCTGCGCTATGTGGGATGACCAACCTTGATGAGTATGGCAGCAACTTGGGAGAGATTCCATTCTGCCATTGTTTTTTGGAAGCACAGAAGTATTACTCCTGATATCATGGTTTGAGGAAACATTGTGTATTACTTTTGGTCACAGATGGTTGTAATTGAGGGAACTCTTGATGGCAGAGTGGTACATGACAGACATTCTGCATCCTCATGTTACCTCCCATGTGACTGCTTTGTGGTGCCACTTTCCAACACGATAGTGCATGTCCTACATGATGCTGAGGTACTTCTGTGGTCAGCAAGATTCTCAGATCTGACCCTGATAAAACATGTTTGTGACCAGCTTGGATGTCAACTCCATCCCAATGTTAGTATCAAAAAAAGGATAATAAGGACCAGTTAAACAGTTGTGGGTTAGCTTGCCTGAAGTGAGGATACAACAGCTTTATGATGCTCATCTCATCCATGGCAGAGGGGATGCAACTCCATACTAATAAGCAGGTTGATACTGCTGAATTCGTTGTTAGTTTCAGTTTTGTAATCACCGCAATATAAAGCCCGTCAGCACACTGACAGTTATTATGAGACACTGAGAAATAGACATTGGAACAGTGATATCAAAAGTTTCTACTTAGATTTAGCATGAGTTCATGTGAAGTATTGGACTTGCTCACCAAGGTGAGAGCAGAGGTTTGAGATGTTTAACTCTGAAAGATGCTGATAAGGATGTAGGATGTCATCCAAAGGACTCGTAGGTAAACAAATATAAGATACTGAGTGTTCTGCCTGGCAGTCAACTATTCAAGGAAAACGCTGGAGGCTACAGATATGACTCATTTATCTGAAGGGAAATGTGATGATGACATTTGTACACTAATTTGTGTAAAAGATCACAAAACAGAATGAACACAGGAGCACGAGCTCGCTAAAGTGTTGAGGTGTGATTAAACAGCCTTTTTGAAGAAACCAGAAAGAATGCATGGCTGCATGTGTGATTCTGAAGTACATGAATATGACCCGTTTCACACTAAATTGAACTCTGTACCATCCTCTGGAAGATCTGCCACAGAAGCTGCAATACAACATATGCTACAGTAAGATGTCAAAACATAATCTAGCAGCAGTAATTCCAGCCCATTTCATGCAATTCCAAAGAAAGATTGACTTTTGACATTTGTCGTTGTTGTAAGAGTGATTAATCATATAATTTTACCTCAACAGGATCAGTCACAAAGCCCGGAAGAATTGCTACACATTTAAAAGGTGTGAGATATCTGGCTACTCTAGAGCTTACTATTAATTACAGGTAATTGGTATTGGCCATACAAGTGAGAGAGTATGTACATTTTGTCTTTATGGCAGGAGCTATTGCTTTAAAATAGTGTCCTTTTTTGTCTGTTTCAGCAGCAGCACTCTTTGGATCAGGAACTAGATGATGAACTGTTTATAAAATTAACTTTTATGTAGATTATATTCCAGTTTTCACCAAGACCAGGGAGGAACACTTGAATATCTTCACTGAACTTTTTCACAGTTAATTCAGAATCTCTCAGAATCCAATTAAATTCTTGGGGCATTTAATTTGAATTAGGGCATTGAATGTGGCTTAGAAAAGATAGAAGTCATCTGGAACTTTCTGTCACCAAATTGTAAGAAACAGCTACAAGTCTCTTGTGGGTTTTCAAGATTTTATTATTGCTTCACCAATGTTTAGAGTTTAATGGGTCCAGAATTATCATAATTACTGAAAATAGACATGATATATGTTTGACAATTTGAAAACAAGGATGAGTTACATTAAAATTATGTACTTTACCGATTTTGTACCATCCAGGTTTAAAAGAATCATTCCATTTACGTACAGATACATCTAGATATTGTTTCCACATTAACATCAGTGCATTTATTAATGCAGAATTTCAAACAGGGCTGCCACAAGTTCTGGAAATCAGGGAATTTCAAACGTGTCAGGGAAATAGGGGAAAGTTTGAGAAAAATAATGGAAAAATCTTGTTTTTGTCTCAGTAGATGAAATCGTTTGTTTACTGAGATGTCATGCATCCTTGCTGACTGGGTGCAGCTGAGTACATGTACTGCCTCTCTACTCCCTCATTCTTCCCTTTCTACCACTCCCCTCAGCATGCAGTCAGTGCTGCCACCACTTCATGCTGCTAACCTAGCAGCTGCCAATGAGAGGCAGGGAGTCGTGATGAGTCATTTGTTTGGATCTGATTCTCAGAGACTGTTGACGCAACAGTCGGAGAAGGATGTCACTTGTGCATGAGCTGTGTCTGAGTGATTGCGTGAATGTGTGTGTGCTCTCATTTTCTCGCAAAAGCTGTGGGCAAAAATTTTGTTGTGAGAGTGCGACTGTCTTTTCTATATGCCTGTCTGTGGCTCAGCAATCATCTTTATGGTGAGTTGCTACCTATCCTCATTGGTATTGATTCTCTGAGTATTTGTGCAAGTTATCTGTTGAATGGATTGAACACCACAGTCTCATTTCATCAACAAGGAGTCTGTGACATGTGAGTAGCTGGCAAAACAAGTGGACTTGGATGACAGGTCAAAACATCAGGCCATTTCTGTGAGTGTATCTAACAGATCGGGCCTGCTGATCTGAAGCCCATCGTTTCCCACTAATGTACAGGCCCTGCCTGTCGGATCTAGTCTCACCGATCTGCCAGCAGGCCAGGTCTGTTTGCGTGTGCCATAATGTGGTGGATTTTTGTGGTATATCCATGAATGCAGGACTTAGGTGCTCCTCGGCAGGCCAGAGGCCATGAGTAATGTGTTTCAGGAATTGTCACTGTCTCGCTGCATGTACATTGTACAGTGTGGTGTTTTATAGGCATTTTATTTATTGTGATACATTTTGGCACTTCAGAAATAGTTTATATATTAGAAAGCATGGACCATAAGGAGAAGAAATCAGTGAAGGTATTTTGAATTTGTCTTGCAACTACAATGAAATCCATATTTTTGTCACCAAATATGTTTCGTTTTATCAAAATATAATAACATCAGTGGTCTTCATGAAGCACATATACCACTTGGCTTACTTTCTCCATATAAAAACAGATGTAGATGTTAGTATGTAAGATTTTTGCTTGCATGTTTAGAATTACATAGCCCCTACATTTTTTGGTTAACTTATCTCTTTGCTTACTCTTGAGATCTCAGAATTTGTCAGGGAAGAATGCTAAAACTTGTCTGGAAATCAGGAATTTCATTTGGGGAAACTTGTGGCAGCCCTGTCAAACAATTTTGAATAAGTGGTGTCTAGAGTAATGTACTGTGATGGATCCATTGTAATAAGGTAACCATAAAACACAGTTACTCTGCCATTTGTCATCTATAGCATGCTGGAGTGAAATTTGAATGCATGCTTGCTGCTCATGCATTAGCATGTGTATCCTGTTCATTTTTGAAAGCATATCATGTATTACACTGCCATTTGGCCCTTTGATAGACATAATGTTTAATGTTGGATTATGTGGCATTGATTGAAATGTATTTCATTGCAGTTAAGTGACAGATAGAAACTGTGTTTTCCTTGTTTGTTGCAGACCTTAAAGAAGAAGAAGATTGGTTGTTAATTTATATCTGCAATTTGTAATTTTATGAAGTATTAAAATCGTGCCGACAGAAACAGTTATAAATCTTTCCACCATAATGCATTAATAGTTCAAGTTATATCATAAATACTAACATATATTAATGAAAGTATGTTGTATAGAGCTCATTGGAAATTTGTTACCGAATTAAAGATTTCCAGGAATGACTGACACAGAAAGTTACATTGATTGGAGCTTTATTCATTGATAGAAGTGAGTAGGATCAGGTGTGCTGCAGGCAAGTGTTTTGAAATTACTGGCAGATAACATTAAATATTAGAACTTTATTTTGCACTACTGTTGGTGTGGTGAGGACCCAGAAGAGGAGGACAAAACCTCATGAAACTTCATGGGATGAGAGTATATGATGTTTTTGCAGTAGAGCTGGTCCTCTCAGCCTCCAGACTCATTTATAACCTCGTCGCCACTGTGTTGCATAATCACAACCATGACGTGGAGTGGGGCAGCAACCAGTGATAAAAACCAGATGCAATAAGTCTGAGTTCTCACTGATCACATAGGACTCAGTGACACTCGAGTACTGTTTGCCACAGAGCTATGATGACAAGGAAGGACATTCTGCGAAAGTTAACAGGTGAGGTGTACATACTAATGGACAGACATGGAATAGACTGAGGTAGTTCCAGCTGGGATAATTTAAAAATCCCAGTTCTTCAAATTTTATTAGGGATTTACATCAGTTAATGTCAGATGAACCAGGTGCCCAGAACAATGTTATGAGTAGAGACCGGATTATATGCATTTGCATTTTGCGTATGCAGTTGCATATATGGCTCCTTTTCACTGGTTATTGTACGGATGCCACTGCCTAGCGAAATCATTACAGAACAGGAACAGGCAGACAGAGCCTATGCTCCTGCACCCGTGCCCCCAATTAATCTCCTCTGCTGTCATACCGTATGCATTGGCAACGATTAAATTAAACTATGCAAGCTTTTAGTCTTGCATCCAGTGTTTAGCTTTCTATTTACCTGTACACAGTTGAACATGTTTACAACGTGTAGTGTGTAATGTGTTGTGCACCATGCCGCCCAAAAAAAGAAATGAAGTTTCATGAATAGCTAACCATCCTGGAACATTTACAAATGATGGAATTGTTTTATATTGTCGAGTTTGCAAGAAAAACGTTTAGTGCAAAAAAAAGTTTCAAAGAGACCAGCATGTCAAGACAATTGCAGCAGTGCAGAAGAAAGGACCATGACAACAACTTCTGACAACAGCAAGTTACAGTAGCACGGATTTGTCCAAAGGTCATCAAAAAAGTCGGTTTAACATGGATCTATGTGAAGCATTCATTGCAAGCAATATTCATCTTCACAAACTTACAAACCCTATCCTCAAAGGCTTCCTGCACAAATATTGTTTAAATAAAAATATACCAGATGAATCAACATTGCGTAGAAAATACATACTGATAATCTACGTAAATGTTCTGGAAGAAATACACAATGAAATCAAGGACAGCATTATGTGGATTTCAGTTGATGAAACTGCAGATTGTTCCATAAAAACACGGGAGAACTGCCGGATATCAGTAACTTCCTGCCACGATATTTCGGCGC
Organism: Schistocerca cancellata; assembly: GCF_023864275.1. Lineage (NCBI taxonomy): Eukaryota > Metazoa > Arthropoda > Insecta > Orthoptera > Acrididae > Schistocerca > Schistocerca cancellata. The sequence goes on from NC_064631.1 coordinate 217,127,702, forward strand.
AGAGTCTTCTGGCCATCTTCAGGTGAATGCCACTGTAGTAGTACTGGCGAGTACGCGCTGAGCTCCGCTATTTAAAGCCTTCTGAGGTGACATTGCGCATGCGCTGCTCAGTGTGCGAGTTCATAACGGCTCCGTGCGCTGCGCCTCGCGCCCTCCACTGCGAAAGCCTGGCGTATCGGTGTCAGGTCGCTTTAAATAGCGGATCTCAGCGTGTACTCGCCAGTACTACTACAGTGGCATTCACCTGAAGATGGCCAGAAGACTCTGCGCCGAAATATCGTGGCAGGAAGTTACTGATATCCGGCAGTTCTCCCGTGTTTTTATGGAACAATCAGTACGCTGGGAAAGCTTTAAACATCACGAAACTGCAGATACTTGTGGCCATTACATTGCAAATTTAGTTGTGTTGGTGCTTTAAAACAAGATCCTTCCTGTTCCTACTTAGCTGCCTGCAAAGAAATTGAAAAAGTAAATCATTCTACGATTGCCAGATTGATAAATGAGGGTGTTAGAAAAATATTTCCAGAATCTTCTGCAGATGAAAGGGTGTTTGTGTTTATTTTAGATGCTGCTCCCTGTATGATCAAAGCAAGGAAAGTCCTCTGAGTATTTTATCCCAATTTGATTCATGTGATGAGCTTTGCTCATGAAGTACATTGCCTTGCTGAAGAAGTATGTTCCACATTTGTGAATGTAAATAAGCTGATTTCATCCACAAAGGAAGTGTTTCTAAAGGCCCCTGCTCGCATCAAGACATGCAAAGGAAAACTACCAAATGTGCCTTTACCTCCCGAACCAGTGGTAACCCATTGGGGTATGTGGATCGAAGCTGTGTTGTTTTACACTGAACATTTTGAGGCCATTAGAAGGATAGTAAATGACTTTGATATTGCAGAGGCTTTGTCAGTTTGCCAGTGCAAGAAAGCTATTAATCATTCTAGTATTGCTGTGATTAGCACACTTTTTTTTTTTTTTTTTTTTTTTTTTTTTTTTTCTATGATTAGCACACATTTTTCCCATATACTTGGAAGTATTCAAAAGCTTAAAACTCAAGGTTAGGCATTGAGTGAATCTGTTCAGTTAATGAATAAAATTATTCTAGTGAAGTCATTGCCAGAGGTATTCCCAAAAAAGCTTAAAGAAAAGTTTGAACACATTTTAAACAATAACCCAGGCTTTGAACCTTGTGCCCAATTGGTAGTTTTATTAATGGGACGTGTGGACTTTTACCAGAAACAAGAAATGCCAACATAGCACCTAAATTCAAGTACTGCCCAGTTACCTCAGTTGATGTAGAATGGTCCTTTTCTGAGTATAAAAATGTTTTGAATGATCGAAGACACAATCTTACTACCAAACATTTGGAACAGTAGTTGGTCGTTTATGTTTACAGTAGTAGAAAAATGTAAAATAAATTGTAATTGATGCTTTGATCCAATAGTATTGATTAAAAATTAATGCTGTTCAAAAAATTTCATGATTGTATGTTTTTTGTTGTTTTTTTTGTTTTTTTTTTTTTTGTTTTTTTAAATATTACAGAGTTTTTGAGCGTGCCCCTCTGCATGCAATATATGTCGAAGTTGGTCCTGTACATATTGATTGTTTTGCTGCTACTCACTCGCATCAGATCCCCTTGTTACCAATAACAATAGCGATGAAGGAACAGTTCTTGAAACATGGTAAGTATCCCCATTTTGCAATTTTTTAGAAAATAATCCCAGAAAGGCCTCCTTCCTAACCTCTACCAGAAAGTGTTCAGAAAATGATATCAGCATTCTAAATGTACCGATTTTTCGTGTGGCTGGCACTCTTCATATTTGATATGTATAGGTTCAACTTTGACATATAATGCACGCAGAGCTACCATGTTTTTTTATTTCTTGATCTTGCATATTTTTACACTTTTCATGCATTTTTAAGCTTTTTTCGTGCATATTTAAAGGTTTTTGTGATGCATATAATCTGGTCTCTCCACCCATGAACTATGGACCTTGCCATTGATGGGGAGGCTTGCGTGCCTCAGCAATACAGATAGCCATACCATAGGTGCAACCACAACGGAGGGGTATCTGTTGAGAGGCCAGACAAACGCATGGTTTCTGAAGAGGGGCAGCAGCCTTTTCAGTAGTTGCAGGGGCAACAGTCTGGATGATTGACTGATCTGGCCTTGTAACACCAACCAAAACAGCCTCGCTGTGCCGGTTGAAAGCAAGGGGAAATTACAGCCGTAATTTTTCCTGAGGGCATGCAGCTTTACTGTATGGTTAATGATGATGGCGTCCTCTTGGGTAAAATATTCCGGAGGTAAAATAGTCCCCCATTCAGATCTCTGGGCGGGGACTACTCAGGAGGACGTTGTTACCAGGAGAAAAAAAACTGGCGTTCTACGGATCGGAGCGTGGAATGTCAGATCCCTTAATCGGGCAGGTAGGTTAGAAAATTTAAAAAGGGAAATGGATAGGTTAAAGTTAGATATAGTGGGAATTAGTGAAGTTCGGTTGCAGGAGGAACAAGACTTTTGGTCAGGCGAATACAGGGTTATAAATACAAAGTCAAATAGGGGTAATCCAGGAGTAGGTTTAATAATGAATTAAAAAATAGGAATGCAAACAGCATAGTGAACACATTATTGTGGCCAAGATAGACACGAAGGCCACGCCTACTACAGTAGTACAAGTTTATATGCCAACTAGCTCTGCAGATGACGAAGAAGTTGAAGAAATGTATGACCAAATAAAAGAAATTATTCAGATAGTGAAGGGAGACAAAAATTTAATAGTCATGGGTGACTGGAATTCGGTAGTAGGAAAAGCAAGAGAAGGAAACACAGTAGGTGAATATGGATTGGGGCTAAGAAATAAAGAGGAAGCCACTTGGTGGAATTTTGCACAGAGCACAACTTAATTATAGCTAACACTTGGTTCAAGAATGATAAAAGAAGGTTGTATACATGGAAGAATCCTGGAGATACTGACAGATTTCAGATAGATTATATAATGGTAAGACAAAGATTTAGGAACCAGGTTTTAAATTGTAAGACATTTCCAGGGGCAGATGTGGACTCTGACCACAATCTATTGGTTATGAACTGTAGATTAAAACTGAAGAAACTGCAAAAAGGTGGGAATTTAAGGAGATGGGACCTGGATAAACTGACTAAACCAGAGGTTGTACAGAGTTTCAGGATGAGCATAAGGGAACAAATGGCAGGAATGGGGGAAAGAAATACAGTAGAAGAAGAATGGGTAGCTTTGAGGGATGAAATAGTGAAGGCAGCAGAGGATCAAGTAGGTAAAAACGTGAGGGCTAGTAGAAATCCTTGGGTAACAGAAGAAATATTGAATTTAATTGATGAAAGGAGAAAATATAAAAATGCAGTAAATGAAGCAGGCAAAAAGGAATACAAACGCCTCAAAAATGAGATCAACAGGAAGTGCAAAATGGCTAAGCAGGGATGGCTAGAGGATAAATGTAAGGATGTAGAGGCTTATCTCACTAGGGGTAAGATAGATACTGCCTACAGGAAAATTAAAGAGATCTTTGGAGAAAAGAGAACCACTTGTATGAATATTAAGAGCTCAGATGGAAACCCAGTTCTAAGCAAAGAAGGGAAAGCAGAAAGGTGGAAGGAGTATATATAGAGGGTCTATACAAGGGCGATGTACTTGAGGACAATATTATGGAAATGGAAGAGGATGTAGATGAAGATGAAATGGGAGATATGACACTGTGTGAAGAGTTTGACAGAGCACTGAAAGGCCTGAGTCGAAACAAGGCCCCGGGAGTAGACAACATTCCATTAGAACTACTGACGGCCTTGGGAGAGCCAGTCCTGACAAAACTATACCATATGGTGAGCAAGATTGTATGAGACAGGAAAAATACCCTCAGACTTCAAGAAGAATATAATAATTCCAATCCCAAAGAAAGCAGGTGTTGACAGGTGTGAAAATTACCGAACTATCAGTTTAATAAGTCATGGCTGCAAAATACTAACGCGAATTCTTGACAGACGAATAGAAAAACTAGTAGAAGCCAACCTAGGGGAAGATCAGTTTGGATTCCGTGGAAATATTGGAACACTGGAGGCAATACTGACCCTACAACTTACCTTAGAAGCTAGATTAAGGAAAGGCAAGTAGACTTAGAGAAAGCTTTTGACAATGTTGACTGGAATACTCTCTTTCAAATTCTGAAGGTGGCAGGGGTAAAATACAGGGAGCGAAAGGCTGTTTACAATTTGTATAGAAACCAAATGACAGTTTTAAGAGTTGAGGGGCATTAAAGGGAAGCGGTGGTTGGGAAGGGATTGAGACAGGGTTTTAGCCTCTCCGCGATGTTATTCAATCTGTATATTGAGCAAGCAGTGAAGGAAACAAAAGAAAAATTTGGAGTAGGTATTAAAATCCATGGAGAAGAAATAAAAACTTTGAGGTTTGCCGATGACATTGTAATTCTGTCAGAGACAGCAAAGGACTTGGAAGAGCAGTTGAATGGAATGGATAGTGTCTTGAAAGGAGGATATAAGATGAACATCAACAAAAGCAAAACAAGGATAATGGAATGTAGTCGAATTAAGTTGGGTGATGCTGAAGGAATTAGATTAGGAAATGAAACACTTAAAATAGTAAAGGAGTTTTGCTATTTGGGGAGCAAAATAACTGATGATGGTCAAAGTAGTGAGGATATAAAATGTAGACTGGCAATGGGAAGGAAAGCGTTTCTGAAGAAGAGAAATTTGTTAACATCGAGTATAGATCTATGTGTCAGGAAGTCATTTCTGAAAGTATTTGTATGGAGTGTAGCCATGTACGGAAGTGAAACATGGATGATAAATAGTTTAGACAAGAAGAGAATATAAGCTTTCGAAATGTGGTGCTACAGAAGAATGCTGAAGATTAGATGGGTAGATAACACAACTAATGAAGAGGTGTTGAATAGGATTGGGGAGAAGAGAAGTTTGTGGCACAACTTGACTAGAAGAAGGGATCGGTTGGTAGGACATGTTCTGAAGCGCCAAGGGATCACCAATTTAGTATTGGAGGGCAGCGTAGATGGGAAAAATCGTACAGGGAGACCAAGAGATGAATACACCGAGCAGATTCAGAAGGATGTAGGTTGCAGTAGGTACTGGGAGATGAAGAAGCTTGCACAGGATAGAGTAGCATGGAGAGCTTCATCAAACCAGTCTCAGGACTGAAGACCACAAAAACAACAACAACAATCTGGTCTCTAGTTACGAGGTTTTCTCAAAGATTTCCTTGTCCATCCTTACAACCATTATATATATATTACTTCCTCTTTACACATGAGATCATCCAAACATTCATTTTGGCTCCAATGCCCCATAATGTAATCTATAGCTCCACCATCTTTGTGCTGGTAAGGTCGGGGGGGGGGGGGGGGGGGGGGTGGTTATAAATTTAGCATTATACTGTTTGCTCTTTGAGCAATATTTGTATAAAAACATGTCTTCATACCTGTGATAATTTTCATATATGTTGATCATTTTCCTATTCCCAAGCATGCACTTCTCTGTCCATGTATGGAAGCCAATCCTATCATACTAATGCTTTTTGAAAGGGTGGTTTTTCAGGATGAAAAGTGATTACATTGGTAATGTTTTGGGTTTACAGGATCTGTGCTGAATGCCATGTAGGATGTCATTCTCTTTAAGATACGTTCTTATGTCTTGTCTTAGAATATGCTTTAATATTCTACAAGAGATGGATGTCAGTGATATCAAATGGTAGTTTTGTGTGTCACTTACGCTATCCTTCTTGTAGGTGGATGTGACCTTAGCTTTTTTCCAGCCACTTGGTACAGTTTTTTGTTTGAGAGATCTGTGGCGTATTATCATTAAGAATCTTAGGTGCAAATTGTGTATACATTCTGACAGGAATTCCATTGGATGCTATTCAATTGACAGGAAGTAGGATTCCAACCTGTGGACATCAACACTTTTGCAGTTGGCCACTGCAGTATGTGTGATCTTCCTTACCTTATAGTGTTCTTTCCAAATTATTTTTTACTACACTCTTGATTAATGTTTTCTCTGTGATTGGAGAGAATAGCCTGCTCCTGTCATTGAAGATATTTTCTTCCTTCCAGAATTGCCTAGCTGCCATGTGCTGAATTTCAAACATTATTCTCCAACCTCCTCATTAGAGTTGTTACCTGCTTTAGAATTATTCTGAGTTCCAGCAGGTAAACCTCATTAGATTTTGGAATTAAATTGTTCATCTCATCTCCCAGAAATTCAGTGAAAATATGTTATTCAGTTATTTAGTTAAATATTAGTTCGTTGAGGCAAAGCTATAGAACAGAGTACATTTCATTTTATACTATTTTTCATTATGTAACTGGTACCATAAGAAGGTATAATGGGCACGCACTAAATGAAACTCAGTGTTTGAAAATTACAGGACTTTGAATGAATAAAAGACTGATATAGCACCAGCATGTAGGTAATTTAATGACAAATCTCAGTTCCAACTGCTTTGCACTTACAAGGAAAACTTCCCATTGCATCCCCCTTGGATTTAGTGGTAAAATGGCCTAGTGGATAGCCTGTCAAAAACTGAACACAGGTCAAGCATGAAAACAGGGAAAAGGTATACTGAACTCTGAAAAATGAAGCAAGATATAAACATTGAACAGGCCAGGCTGAAGATGTGCAACATTGAGTGAACTTCAGGAATCACAGTGTTGTTATTGGTTATAGAATATGGGTTGTGGTAAGAATATATTAGTGTCGGAAGTGAATGGAATGAATAATGAGAGCAAGTGAATGTCACATAGACGTCGCACAGAAATAAAACCAACAAATAAATGGGTGTGAACTCTGTTACAACAGAGGAATTCAAGAGTCAAAACTTCCAGAATGGAATGCAACAGTCATAACATATGGCACTTGTGTAGAACAAATAGAAGATATGTACGTCTTGAGGTCCCTACCTTACACATTGTTGTTACAAACAGATGTTGCACCACAGCACAGACCCAAATCTGATTACAGCAAACAGACATGTTAATGACAGGATGGACAGTTCATAATTTTGTGAAGAAAAAAAAAGGAAGAAGAAGAAAACATGGGGCACCAGGGAGATTTGAACACAGATCTCCCCCTTCGCAGTTCAACACTACTTAACCACGATACCATGACTATTCAAAATCGCTCAGTCTTGCACATCTTGAGCTTGGACCATTTACCATTCAGATTGTGCTTCTTTTTTCCCAGTTTAGTACACCTTCCTCCTGATCATGCTTGGTCTGTGTTCAGTTTTTGACAGGCTATCCACTGGACCATCATACCACTAAATAAGAGGGGGGTGCAATGTAGAGTTTCTCCTGTTAGTAATCTTGTTCATTATGTTAGCTTACAGACGAGATTCCTGGCACACTTTCCATACTTCTTCTCAGTTCTGTCCTATGGTATAAACGTCTGGACAGTGGAGTGAAACTTCAAATTGCCATCCATGTATCCTGATTTATATTTTTCACAGTTTGCCTAAAGCACTCCTAGGAAGTGCCAAGACGGTTCTTTACATGATGCTACAAATTATTCTGGACCTTATCCAGTTAACATAGTTCTCCATCTCTGTAGACACCAGCTGCAACAAGCCCTTAAACTAATCTTGTAAACTGTTCAATTGAACACTTTTTGCTAAGAGTATACCATTCACAAGAATGCAGACAAATAAATTCCGTCTTTATTACAAACTTTAAAATGTCACAAACTTCTACAAATTTCAGAGTTGGACATTGTTCTTGGTGATGTCGTTGTTCAGATAACAGAGCATGAAACGAGTATAATGATCAAGCTTATAAATTATATCCAGCCATATTTGGAACTGGTCTGTAAAGTGGTGCAGTTGGCTGCTGAACTTGATTGGTAATACAAGAAAAAAATTTAACTAGTTGAAGTTAGATTGCTGAGTGGTACAGTTATTTACATATGTCAGGACACTTGCTTTAATTTTTGCAGTATGATTTCTCTTGCTGTTGTTGCTCAAGAAAACAGTTATGTGCGACCCATTCTGACTGAAGAAAGAATAATTAAAATAAAAGATGGTCGCCATCCATTACAAGAAAAGTGTGTTAATGATTTTGTTCCAAATGATACACTTTCAAGTAAGTGCAATGGCCTGATGAAAGTACTGACAGGTCCTAATGCATCTGGGAAGAGTGTGTACTTGAAACAGGTTAGTACCAATTTCATTTTATTTTCAGTTGTTATCAGTAATGTAATTTAGAATAATTTCTGTATTCCACTTCTTCAACTCCATATGACGCACTTTCTGTTCAGTTTCATAATTGAAAATTAAAATAGAAGGGGCAGCCACTTTATTTGAAGGGGAATAATGAGTGGTACATAGACAAAGGTCATTAAATCACACTATGGTTTGAGTTTTTGCTCTTTTTCTGTACAAACTTCTCCTGTCATTCTCCACCACCCCAAAAATATATATATATATATATATATATATATATATATATATATATATATATATATATATATATATATATATATATATATATGCATGCGCGCACACACACACACACACAGAGAGAGAGAGGTTATGTCATGTACTCAGTTTTTATTGGTTACAGAGATATGGCTGGTTACAAAAATAAGCTTTTATTTCACTTTATGGTATTCCAATTACTATGGGTTATTTTATGATTGTCTTTTTCATGTAGTTTCAACCTTTTGTTGAGAGAGGAGCAACAACTTAGATTTGATAATTCCCAATTTAAATTTCTGTCACAGTTGTGTTACGTGCAACTGGGTTCAGAAATTTAAGTTAAGGATTGTCATTTTGTTTTGAGGTACAAATGATGAAGTTGTGCTTGAGTTTTCATAACTGACTTTTCAACTGCAATTGTGATTTGTTGTCCAATTATACTGTAAGCATGTCATTTATTTATTTGTCCATATAAATCATTTTTTCAGTACATATATCGTACACAGGATATTCAACAGAAAACCTTTTTATCTATTGGTTTTTTAAACATCAGACTTACATTATCCAATTTTTATAACAACTTGGATCTATACAGTTAATAATTACTACTGTATATTTTTAACATATTTCCACAATTAAAGATACAAATTCCATTTTTTATTGCATGAGATACTGTGAGATTGAATAGTAGCAATTTTTCAGAAGGTAGGTTGTCACAGGCTTTTTAAAGCTCTATAGTTCAGGAAACGATTTTATTTTTCTTGGTAATGTGTTGTATATTTCTGTGCCAGCATGATATACACATTTTTGGCACAGTGTGGTGTTGCAACGATTAACATGTATGTCACTATCTGACCTGGTAATGTAATCATAGACACTTTTGTTTTGAGGTAAAATGTTTTCTTTTCTCAGTGTACTTTTTTTGATATGTGTGACTACTTTCACTATGTAAATGCATAAAGAAAGGTTTTCATGGTTTTTTGCTTCTCACGTGTTTTATTATTTTTATAATTGCCTTTTGTTTACTGAAAACTGTTATGGCCTGGTTTACACAGGGTGTATAGAACCCGGGAGATCCGGGAAAAACCCGAGAATTTTTTCATCCGGGAGAAAATCGGGAAAAACCCGGGAATTGTTTAGAATTCCGGGAATTTTTCATTGTTTTAGTTTCCTGTTTAAATTTTTGTGATTTTGACCGGTAAGAACCAATACTCTAACAATGGATATTACTGTATCCCGCTACTGCAGAATAATACTGCAACAAAACATGAACGAGAGGGGGGGGGGGGGGGGGGGGATGAAAATAAAACTTAAGTTGCAAAGGAAATGCGTCGTTTACAACAACAAACCAGTGCTCATACAAGCGTCTGCAAACAGCAAAGTGTGTCAAAGGCTTTAGGAAGACTATGCAATGCTTTGTAACAACAAATTGTGGGCTGATGCACAGAGCAGTCTGAGTTGTGGTGGGGAGTTGGGTCATCTCCATGTGACCTGTGTTTACGTTTAGTGATTTTTGTTGTTTCCTCTTTGTTTATTGCTCTCACGTTAAATGGTAACAAAACGGATTTTTGTGGCCGGGAACTATCAAATGAATTAAAATTCGTTCGCGTAATTACAGGAGGCTAAAATATGTTATTAGTTTTAGATTTTATTTCCACCTTTCTGATAGTCAAACATTAATCGTCTTACAGAACAATGAAGCTATTTTTGCCAGTTTGCTAAAGAGATTTGGATTTTATTAATCTTTTCTGTTGAGGCAGTCAATTTATTTGAAATGAAATGTTTAATTTCACAGTATTGGCTAGTTTCAACTGTTCGCTGCATTTCAAGTGCATGTATGGCATTATGCCATAATAAAGGACCAAACACGAGATAATACAGTACTAGCACTCCAAGAAAATTTACATACGAATGTGCATTTTAAGCTGAACTATGCGTTTTAGTATGGTTCACGAAATTCCAACGCTCTTGAAGTATCCTCTGATGTCTTGTTCCTTTTAAGACATAATTTAAGATCTTTTAATATCTTATACGTACGAACATATGGGCTTCCTACATCATCGTAGCTGCCCAAGCGCGGTGAAGCTTGTTATCTGGCACTCTCTTGCAACTGCTGAAACGAACGTATTTATAACAGGTCACGGGAAAATATTACGATTGGTGGTTTCCTTTTACTTAAGATCAGGAATGTGCGAGAATGTATGATGAATTTCTTAAATCACAAAGCATTTGATTCTCATTTAAAAATCAACTCTTTGAGGACGACCATTGAATTTCGAACCCAGAAGATGAGACATTTACGTCATTATTAAAAAATTTTCTGGCAAATTTTTGTGATGTATCTTAAAGTGTAAGAAACGCGCTACGTAACAGTGATCTTGCTATGGGCTGACTACATCACGTGACATGAGTGGTGACTGGCTTACAAAAGCGCATCGCAATCTCGATTTCAATGCTTCGGAAAGTGACATGCAGTGTTTGGTGGAATTCGAATTTATACCTTCGTAATACGAAAATATGCAGCGTTCATGTTGCTGCACATCAAAGGTCTTTCAAAACTTGTTTTTCTTCCTGAGTTTCGTTTTCTAAAGTGCTGGGAAATTCTACTCCGGTATATAAAACCATAAACATTCAAAGGATTGATGAATTTTACAGTGCCGAATAAGAGTGTACTGTCACTTAACATAGAAAAAGTGTATTTTCACCCGGGAGAAAGCGTATTTTTTAACCGGGAGATCCGGGAAAAATCGGGAATTTTTTTTCCTTGTCCACGTTTACACCCTAGTACATTTCCCCAGAAAATGATACCGTACTTCAGTATTAAATGCACATGAGCAAAGTGTACTGCCCTAACTGTTTCTGCACTAGTATTGCTGCAAAAAATTCTTACTACATAGCTCATTTTTGACAGTACTAATGAATTGGTTATCTACACATATTATACTTGTGCCACATTTTTATTCTGATCTATGTGGAAATTCATGAGCACCATTTTTTGGGAACTAACTATTAGCCTGTTTCTGGTAAACCATTCAGACACTTCTTTCGTAATATCTTTTGCAGATGCACTGAGATTTTCTTCTTTAATTCCTTCAATCAATAGACTAGCGTTATCTGCAAACAGTACAGGTTCAGAATCCCTAATGTGTGATGGGAAAACATTAATGTATACCAAAAAAAGAAGGGGACCTAAATTAGAACCCTGTGGAACATCACGACTTAGTCCACATGGTGTACCTGGAGTTCATTTCTACATCTACATCTACATCCATACTCCGCAAGCCACCTGACGGTGTGTGGCGGAGGGTACCTTCAGTACCTCTATCGGTTCTCCCTTCTATTCCAGTCTCGTATTGTTCGTGGAAAGAAGGATTGTCGGTATGCTTCTGTGTGGGCTCTAATCTCTCTGATTTTATCCTCATGGTCTCTTCGCGAGATATACGTAGGAGGGAGCAATATACTGCTTGACTCTTCGGTGAAGATATGTTCTCGAAACTTTGACAAAAGCCCGTACCGAGCTACTGAGCGTCTCTCCTGCAGAGTCTTCCACTGGAGTTTATCTATCATCTCCGTAACGCTTTCGCGATTACTAAATGATCCTGTAACGAAGCACGCTGCTCTCCGTTGGATCTTCTCTATGTCTTGTATCAACCCTATCTGGTACGGATCCCACACTGCTGAGCAGTATTCAAGCAGTGGGCGAACAAGCGTACTGTAATCTACTTCCTTTGTTTTTGGATTGCATTTCCTTAGGATTCTTCTAATGAATCTCAGTCTGGCATCTGCTTTACCGACAATCAACATTATATGATCATTCCATTTTAAATCACTCCTAATGCGTACTCCCAGATAATTTATGGTATTAACTGCTTCCAGTTGCTGACCTGCTATTTTGTAGCTAAATGATAAAGGATCTATCTTTCTGTGTATTCGCAGCACATTACACTTGTCTACATTGAGATTCAGTTGCCATTCCCTGCACCATGCGTCAATTCGCTGCAGATCCTCCTGCATTTCAGTACAATTTTCCATTGTTACAACCTCTCGATACACCACAGCATCATCTGCAAAAAGCCTCAGTGAACTTCCGATGTCATCCACAAGGTCATTTATGTATATTGTGAATAGCAACGGTCCTATGACACTCCCCTGCGGCACACCTGAAATTACTCTTACTTCGGAAGACTTCTCTCCATTGAGAATAACATGCTGCGTCCTGTTATCTAGGAACTCCTCAATCCAATCACACAATTGGTCTGATAGTCCATATGCTCTTACTTTGTTCAATAAACGACTGTGGGGAACTGTATCGAACGCCTTGCGGAAGTCAAGAAACACGGCATCTACCTGTGAACCCGTGTCTATGGCCCTCTGAGTCTCGTGGACGAATAGCGCGAGCTGGGTTTCACATGACCGTCTTTTTCGAAACCCATGCTGATTCCTACAGAGTAGATTTCTAGTCTCCAGAAAAGTCATTATACTCGAACACAATATGTGTTCCAAAATTCTACAACTGATCGACGTTAGAGATATAGGTCTATAGTTCTGCACATCTGTTCGACGTCCCTTCTTGAAAACGGGGATGACCTGTGCCCTTTTCCAATCCTTTGGAAAGCTACGCTCTTCTAGAGACCTACGGTACACCGCTGCAAGAAGGGGGGCAAGTTCCTTCGCGTACTCTGTGTAAAATTGAACTGGTATCCCATCAGGTCCAGAGGCCTTTCCTCTTTTGAGCGATTTTAATTGTTTCTCTATCCCTCTGTCGTCTATTTCGATATCTACCATTTTGTCATCTGTGCGACAATCTAGAGAAGGAACTACAGTGCAATCTTCCTCTGTGAAACAACTTTGGAAAAAGACATTTAGTATTTCGGCCTTTAGTCTGTCATCCTCTGTTTCAGTACCATTTTGGTCACAGAGTGTCTGGACATTTTGTTTTGATCCACCTACCGCTTTGACATAGACCAAAATTTCTTAGGATTTTCTGCCAAGTCAGTACATAGAACTTTACTTTTGAATTCATTGAACGCCTCTCGCATAGCTCTCTTCACACTACATTTCGCTTCGCGTAATTTTTGTTTGTCTGGAAGGCTTTGGCTATGTTTATGTTTGCTGTGAAGTTCCCTTTGCTTCCGCAGCAGTTTTCTAACTCGGTTGTTGAACCACGGTGGCTCTTTTCCATCTCTTACGATCTTGCTTGGCACATACTCATCTAACGCATATTGTACGATGGTTTTGAACTTTGCCCACTGATCCTCAACACTATCACGTACTTAATTTCATGTACCTGGGAGTGATATTCCAAATATGATTTAATCCACTGATTTGGCACACCTCTTACACCATATGGTTCAAGCTTCCATAGGAGCACAGAATCAAAAGCTTTTGCTAGGTCCAGGAATAAAGCTGAGATGTTTCTGTGGTCGTGCACTGCATTTAAGACATGGTTTATCAGGTTGAAAGTGGTTGTTTCAGTTGATCACTGTGGTCTGAAGCCATGTTTACATCCAGAAATAATATTATTCTTGTCAAAGAATGTAGTTAGTTGTGAAAGGAACACATTTTCAATAATTTTCGAAAACCCTGACAATAGAGACACGGGTCTATAGTTACCCATACATTGCTACTCAAATTTTTTTTATATAGGGGTATTACTTTTGCCGTTTTCAGTTGCTGTGGGAAGACACCACACGATAAGGAAGAATTTCATATGTCTAATAAAGGAGAGAGTATTTGTCTTGCTGTTACTTTTATAACATAATCTGGAATATCATCAATACCAGTTGAATAATTACTCTTCAGTGAGTTAATGGTATTTAGCAGCTCTGTTGGGCCTGTTGGACTGAGGAACATAGATATATTATTTATTTCTATAGATGGAAGTTCTTTCCATGTATTAGGCGCATTTCCAAATTTTTCCTTCATTTTCGAGCAACAGTTGCATAATAAGAATTGAAGCTGTTTGCAACTGCCCTAGGATCAGTGACATTATTGCCATCGTGCGGTATCGCAATATTTTTGTGAGTTGTCTTCTTCCCCGTAAGATCCTGCACAGCTTTCCACATGGACTTAGTTTTATTGGATGACTTCATAATATATTTGTGATTTTCCTTAATTTTTTCCTCTTTTATGACACGTTTCAAAACTAGCTTTTTTCTATTTTTTAATAATTAAGATTTTCTGGACTGCTGTCAGTTTTTGACTAGAAAAAGGTCCTGCTTCCTTTTACAAGATACTCTGATGCCTTATGTAATCCAGTTTCTGAATCTATCTGTGCTTCTGGAAATCACTTTCCTTTGTGGAAAAGTTATGTCAAAGTTACGCTTGAAAATGTTTAAAAAATTTCCCATCCTTTCATTGGTAATAGAGGTATTATATACTATCTCTCCAAGATTGTTCACTGATTAGATACTGGAAGTACTGAATATTTCTCTGACTATAAATCCTTTCATAGATAATATTTTGTACACAGGATGAAATGCAATTTACAGGTATGGTTAGTAATTGTGAAAGGTGGTCAATATAACCAGTATCAAAGTTTTCTGATGCACACTTGTCCATGTTTACACATACCTGATCAATGGGAGTGACACTAGTTGGAGAGCTAACAGTTAGTCTATTGTATTTTGTTGAGGAAAAAAATAACTTATTTATTCTCAACAAAGATCAGGTGCTGACAAAAAGTGGTGAGTTTGGTTTTCAAATACTTAGATTTATTTCTGAATCTGGAGGCACTGCTTCCACAAGAAGTCAGTTGACCAAGGAGCTTCTAAAAACACATCAGAGTAAAAGTGCAAGTGTTGTAACTCAAAATAAAAAACAGAGATTTCAAAAAAGCATATGATTCGATTGATAGAGAATCTCTGTTATCAGTCCTGGAAGAAATGGGTTTGGATAAGAAAATAACTAATATTATAAAAGCGACCCTTACAAATACATTTTTGAAAGTTAAATTTATGGGCAAATTATCGGAACCCTTTGAAATAAAAACAGGAGTGCGACAGGGGGATGGGCTCTCATCGTTGCTGTTCAATTGTGCACTTGAGAAAGTAGTCAGAGAATGGAACACAAATATTAATAGTAGTATAAGACTGGGTCACAAAAAGAAGAACCTTAAAGTAAATTGCATTGCTTTTGCAGATGGTATGGCCCTGTCTGCAGAAACAATGGAAGAAGCACGGGAGCAAATCCTTGAACTAAAGAAACAAGCAGCTTTGAAAAAACTAAGATATTGACAAACATGTAAATACCTCAAAGTTCAAGAACACAAGTTTGAAACAGTAAAAGAATTCAAATATCTCGGAGAATGGATTAGTTGGAATGCTGGGGAAAGCAAAGCAATGGAATCCAGAAAAAAATAAACTTGAATTTGGCCTTCCAACTAACAAAAAATACATATAACAAAAAAATCCCTTTCATGGGGGTCCAAAATTACACATTAAAGACAGTAATTAAGCCAGAAGCACTGTATGCAGCAGAAACACTAAACATGAATTTCAAAGGCCAAATGGACAGACTTGAGCTAAAGGAAAGAAAAATTTTAAGAAAAATCATGGGACGAAAATTTCAAGACAATAAGATTATATACATAAAAAATGAAACTCTCTACAAGAAAAGTGAAAA
This sequence comes from Schistocerca cancellata, assembly GCF_023864275.1. Lineage (NCBI taxonomy): Eukaryota > Metazoa > Arthropoda > Insecta > Orthoptera > Acrididae > Schistocerca > Schistocerca cancellata. The sequence continues at coordinate 217,143,793 of NC_064631.1, forward strand.
ACTTGTAGATACTTTTCGAAAAAAGAGGATAAATTTTTTATGATCATCTTCTCAGAATGAATTCCAACAGATTAACTAAAAAATCTTTGACTTTTTCCGTATCCACAAAATGAAACCCAACTGGTTTAAAGAAACTGAGAAAGACCTAGTAGAATTAAAGGTTTCAGAAAACTCACTTATTGATCCAACAGCTAAATTAATTACTAAGGATGAAAACATAAGGTTCCAAGACAAATCTACACAAAAGTCCAAACCCTTCATCTCCGAAGAAGAGAGCAAAAGATCAAAAAGAGTGAAGAAATACTGGGCCCTAAGAAAAGAACGCTAACGGCTTTGCCGCAGTGGGTACACCGGTTCCTGTGAGATCACCACAGTTAAGTGCTGTCAGGCATGGTCGGCACTTGGATGGGTGACCATCGAGGCCACCATGCGCTGTTGCCATTTTTCAGGGTGCACTCAGCCTCGTGATGCCAATTGAGGAGCTACTCGATCGACTAGTAGCGGCTTCGGTCAAGAATACCATCATAACGAGCGGGAGAGTGGTGTGCTGGCCCCACGCCCCTCCTATCCGCATCCTCCACTGAGGATGACACGACGGTCCTGGTAGGCCACTCGTGGCCTGAAGACAGAGTGTGTGTGCTTTTTTTTTTTTTTTTTTTTTTAAAAAAAAGAAAAGAAGAACGCACAAAGTAATGACTGATCCACATTATGCTCATATATGATGTTGATTAATTGTTTAACACAAAACTTCTTTTTAAATACGTTAATAAAAATAATTTACTTTAACACCTTCCCTTGTTAAATAGAAATCAACAAACAGGCAAACCCACAAAACAAAACAAAACTGAGTTTTACAACAGTCCCATTTGATTACACAGTATCTTCATACATGTCTTCAGTAGAGCTTTGGTCATTATATCCGCTACCTGCTCTTCAGATGGGATTTGATGAACTCTAATTCTTCCTTCATAAAGTTTTTCACGAATAAAGAAATGCTTGATGGCTACATGTTTGGTTTGGCAATGATATTCTGGATTCTCTGCCAACTTCACTACTGCTGAATTGTCAATTTGGAGGACTGGAATTTCAGATAGTCTTGTTGTTTCTCCGAAAAGATGAGTTAACCAAATAATCTCATTGACAGCTTCATTTGCGGCAACTAGTTCAGCTTCAGTTGTAGATTTTGCCACCATGGTTTGTCTCTGACTTAGCCATGATATCGCCCCTCCTGCGTAGTTCATGATTACTCCAGTGTGATCTGCCTGTCTTTGAGCAGCCTCCAAAATCTGCATCACTGTAGCATTCCAGAGTTGTGCTCTTTCCTTTTGATTTGTATGTGATTTCATATTCAGTCATTCCTGATACATAACTAAAAACCATTTTTGCTCTTAATATGTCTTCTTTGGTGGGATTCTCTAGAGATCTTGACAGAACACTTACACTGAAGGCTAGATCTGGTCTTGTGCCAAGCATCAGATACATTAATGCTCCAACTGTTTCTCTATATGGAAAAGCCTGTTCTACCATGTCATCTTTCCCTGACTGTGAAACATCTGTAACTTTCAACATTGGGGTAGAAACTGCTTTACGCCCTGAAAAGTTGAAACGCTGTAAAATTTGTTGTGCATAAGCCTTCTGGTGAATCTTGATACAGCCATCCCTGCCACGTTCAATTTGCAGACCTAAATAATAGTTTGTAGGTGCCATTGTGATCTTGAACTCCTTTTGCAATTATTGAAAGAAAATGCTCAAATCATTTGAATCAGTGGCAGCTACCAACCCACCATCAACATACATAATTACCAGAACTTCTGTGCCAATTTTATTTTGAATGTACAAGCATGGATCTGCTTGACTTACTCTGAAATCTAAACTGACCAAAAATTATCTAGATTGCTTGTTCCAGCATCTTGATGCTTGTTTTAAACCATACAGGCTTTTCTTCAACCTGCAAACTCTGTTGGTACATCTTCATAATCTATTGGTTGTGCCACATAAATGGTTTCCTTGAGTTTTCTGTACAGGTAGGCCATTGACACATCAAACCGTCCAAGATACATTCTTTTAGTTGCAGCAACATTCAGAATAGACCAAATAGTTGTCATTTGTGCAACTGGACTAAAAGTTTGACTGCAGTCTACACCTTCTCGTTGACTGAAACCCTTTGCAACCAGTCGAGCCTTAAATTTTTAGATCTGACCCTCTTCATTTGTTTTCATTCGAAACACCCACTTAGATGATATTGCCTTTGCACCCTTCGGTAAGTCTTCAAGCTCCCAGGTTTTATTTTGGATTAGAGATTCCATTTCTCTGTCCATTGCTTCTTTCCGTTTGATGCTGTCTTCATGCCTAAGTGCATCCTCATAGGTTTCAGGAACCTCAGCTGTGACAAAGAAATCTTCTGTTATCATTGCATAATCATTGAGGTATTTTGGTCTCTTTAATGTTGAACGATCTCTAAACTTCACTCCTATTTCCTCTTTGCAAGTGTCCAGAATGCCATCGTCAGATTCTGTGTCTGAACTAGTTTCATGCTCCAAACTATCTTCTGAGTGTGCATTTCCCTCACTCTCTGATTGATTTTTAATATAATCTGGACCTGCAATGGGCTTTTCAATATCTTGAAATGGTAATGCAACTTGTTCAGTACAGCATCCCAGTTTTTCTTCAAATTCCACATCTCTGGACAGCACAATTGAATTACTTTCTTTTATCCAAATCCTAAAGCGTTCATCACCATCATAACCAATGAGATGTCCTTCCACAGCTTTCTTGTCCATTTTCCTTCATTTTTAACTTGGAATGTGTGCATAACATGTTGAGCCAATAATCCTAAGAGGCTTAGTTCAAGGCTTTTCCTTTCCTACATCTCGTAAGGACTGACATCTTCTACAAGTGACTTCCGTGTCCTATTCAAGATGTAAATTGGCTGTGTTAACCAGTTCAGCCCATACCTGTTCTGAATAAGTGACATCTGGATTTGAATACTTAAGGGGCTCCGAAACGCCCTATACTTGCAATGTTAAAATAACGCTTATAAATTACATCTTTCCTCACAAAGTATTTGAGGTAGGAAGTTGAACTTTTTACAGATTATTTATTGGAATATGGGCTACAACTTAACACAGGGATTTTACAAAATTTTAGTTCAGTTATTAAAGATGATTTTTTTTTCAATTGTAATGAAAATTCACAACATTTTTTTGCAATTTTTTATTTATATATTCAAAAATATACAGTTTTTTGCAAAAAGGCTGTGTTAAATTATGCAGAAGGTACTGTGTAACATTTACTGAAAGTTTGAAACAAATATGTTTGGAAGATCCTTAGAAAACATGTAATTAGTATGAGAAAATAAAAGTTTTGGGAATCAAGCGACAAAGATTGGATTAATTTTTTAGTGCATTCCAGGTCCATAGGATGGATTACCTTCATCCTCTGCAAACTCCTCCTCCAGCTTCCTCTTGTTCCTCCTCCTGTTTACTCTTGCTTGTATTTCTAGACTCTTTACAGCCCTGTCTGCAACCCGAAGGCGTTCCTTGTCTAAAGCAAGCATCGCTCGTACCATGTTAGAACCTATCGTCTTTGTTGTTTACAGTAATAACACATACCTTTGGCTTTCCAACATTTCTCCTTTTCTTAAAAGCCTTCAGAGGATTTCTAATAACTTTACTTTTACTCATTATTATACTTCAACAAAACAGAGACTCAAGAAACAGAAATAATTACGAATATTTTCGAGATAACGACAGAGTAAATAAACATGAAACAATCGACAATCACACCAGCGATATATATTGAACCATCACAGGTTAGCCACAACACATACTTTATCTCACATCACTAAAATGTACCTGATGAACACGGACGTTAATAATAACACCATTTGACAGCAGTTTAACAGCACCACAGTGGGTCACGCCCATGTAGAACACATTTCAAAAAAAATTTAAAAATAGTTGTAGTCTTCGGAATTGAATAAATTATATATCTATTAAAAGGTAATAGTCTGCAGATTCAGAAAACGCAAAAAAGTAAAAATTGAACTTTTCATGATTTTGAGCCTTTCCGGAGCCCCTTAAGTGTCCTGGCCATCTCAACAACTGTTCTGTTATCCTACTCACAAATACCGTTTTGCTCAGGAGTATAGGTAGCAGTCAATCACTGTGTTATACCATTTGAACTTAAGATGGATCTAACCTCTTTGTTATCAAACTCCTTCCATTGTCAGTCAGCTTCTCTTTAACAGAGTACCCCTATGCCTGTGTACGTGAGAGAAAATCTTTGAGGATTTTGCTCAACTCTAATTTTTCTGCAGCAAAATAACCATAACGAAACTTGGTGTAATTGTCTTTGAACAAAATGAGATAACATTTTTTTCTGAAATGGCTCATCAAAAGGTCCACACAGATCAGCTGATATCAACTCAGCAGGCCTTGTTGACTTTTCTCTAGTTCCAAATTGTAGACAATGTGCTTTCCCAAATTTGCATCGTTCACAAATCTCTGCCCCTTCCTTAACATCAATGTGAAATTCTTTTTTGAGTTTTGTTTTAACATTACGCTTGTCTTAATGACACTATCTCTCATGATACAGTTGAAGTACTCAAATCTATCTTCCACTGAAAGATTCACAGTTGCACCCTTCTCTGGCAGTATGCCTCATAAAATCCGTCCAGTTTACAGTATCTAAAATTTTGTAACTATGATGTTAATTTTCAGAAATGTTGTGGCTAAAATTTATTAGCTATCTTAGCAAAACTATAGTTAGAATCAGTAAAAGTAATGTATTTTATTGGAAAACTGACAAAGCAAATATGTACTTGGACTTACTCCATAGATGTACATCATAAGCTGCTAAATAAATAAATAAATAAATAAGTTAAAAGAAAACTTTATCTGTCACTTTTTGCACACGTTTTTACACACGTAACTGGGCACATAACCTATTGTATTTTGTTGAGAGGAAAAAAAACAACTTATTTATTCTCAATAAAGATCAGGTGCTGACAAAATGCGGAGAGTTTGGTTTTCAAATACTTAGATTTATTTCTGTATCTGGAGGTACTTTTTACACAAGAAGTCACTTGAGCAAGGAGCTTCTAAAAACACATAAAAGTGCAAGTGTTGTGACTCAAAATAAAAAACAGAGATAAACAAAACGTTATGATCTTATATGATGTTGATTAATAAATCTCCACATAGTACCACGGTTTTCTCAGTTGTCTTGAGGTTGCCTAAAGTAAGGTCCAGTTTTTTGGAAAAACACTTGTGTTGCTAACAGGAGATCTATACACACATAAAATAATAATTTTTTCAGACATTAACTCAACAGCTGAGATTTCAAAGTCTCTTTCACACTCTAGTTTGCAAACAGAGGCTATACTCTTACAATCTACATTATCTTTTACATACATACAAGTTCCCCCATGATTTGATCCCATTCTACAAAAGCAGTTTGCAAGGTTAAAATGCAATATTTGTAAGGATTGAAAATACTCATTTTGTAACCAATGCTCACAAAAACATAAAACTGAAACAGCTTTCCATTCACTATTGAGAAGTATATCTATTTCACCAACTTAGTTTGTTAATGACTGCACATTCTGGTGTACAATCTTCAGTGTGTATTTGCAATTTAATTCTGCATCACATTTTTTTGTGATACAGTCTACTTCCCTAAACAATGCCTTTCGCCCTTTTTATAAGCCATTGCATCTTTCTTTATGACCCATTTGTCCAAGGTACTTTGGACTGCTTCTATACTATGCCTGTTGTGACTCAAATTTGCTAAATTATAGAATTCTTCAACCAAAAATTGTTTCCCACTGTGATTTAAATGAAGGCCATGGCTGGTATGCATGTATCTGTCTAACATGCTTACATTAATTAAGTTCACATACAGAATGTTTTTGGATACTTCATCTATCTCTTTGTTCACTTTTCCTTTCGATTTATTTACACATGACCAAGGAGGTAGGTCGAATCTGTGCGGTTGATTTACAACAGCTACATTTGTGATATCTATTTTGGGTTGCACGCTTTCAAGAACAGTGATGACTTCACTGCCTTTATCTCTGGCAATATCATTTTCACCTGCACAAATTACAACACAGTCTTTTGAATCAAGGTTTCCACATGATTTCAGCACTGTTTTTGTCACTTTTGACACTTGCTCTAGTTTTTGTGTCTGCCACTTATTCTGTTATTTGATGTCCATGATTATTGGCAGAAATTAAGACTTTTAGTTCTTTTTTACACACTTGAGGCCATCAACTGATTTTTTAATCACATTACTTTGTTTATGACGCGACACACAGTTTTTGTTGTTTGTAATTATTATCTGAACTAATATGTTTCTGAGTGACATTGTTTGCAGAAACACATTTGTCATTATAGCTATTTGATTATGCACTCACTTTTATATTTCCAAGTTTTGAGCTGGTTTCCACAGTCGTTCTTCCTTTGTTTATGTCATTGGTAGCCGATCTTTGTTTAGGGTTTAGTCGATGCTCTGTTTGTTGAGTTTTATAACCAAGATGTTGCAGCTCTTTCTCCAATAAGGCTACAGTTCTTTTAAGTTCACTTATTTCACTGTTTTTCATAGTTAAAATGAGACGAAAGTCATTGCAGTGTCTGCATATGGATGTCACTGAATTTACATTGGCCATGGTTTTTTCACTAGATTTTGATCTTGTAATGATTTCGTTTGCATTTTTTGCTTCATCTTCACAGCAGTAACATTTTCCAGGTCAAACCACAATACTTTTTTTACACTGAATACATAAAGACTCATTCTTTTTTAAATTTTTCGCGGAACTCAATTTTCGTGTGCCTTTTTTCATCGCCATCATGTCCAAATAAAAAAAAAAATTTAAAAAATATCCAAATGCTGAATATTCCAATATTGTATTTGTGTATGAGTTTTGTAATCGAAACGCTGCTACTGTGTGTAGAGAATGTGATAAGACTATTTTCTAACTGCAGGATACCAGATTCAAATTCACTAAACTGTGTGAGACTTTTACAGTGACCAAGTTATATTCGTTCTTGATATGCAGATGAGCAACATATGTTTGAAGTGGAAGATATTATTCAGTTGGTAGTCTGGTCATGCAGAATTTCTACAAATATTGGGTGTTCCACATACAAGAATATGGGCAGATTCAACGTCTTTGAGAAGGAGGTGGCTAATTGCAAATAGCTGAGTAATTACATTAATATTATTTACTGATAAGCCACTTTCACTCACGATGGTGTAACTCATAACTAACATCAGTGGTCTGGCAAAAACCCACATGTCTTTGTGGAGACATTTTCAAGAATGCTTCTCACTCTGTAAATTTTCAAATTGCTCAATTTCCAAAAAGCTTTTGACTCAGTATCACACCTAGACTTATGACTGGGAGCATAATCATATGGGTTATCAGATGAAGTATGTGACTGGATTGAGGATTTTTTGGTAGGAAGGATGCAGCATGTTATCTTGGATGGAGAGACATCGGCAGATGTAGAAGTAACTTCGGGTGTACCCCAGGGAAGTCTGTTGGGTCCCTTGCTGTTCATGTTGTATGTTAATGATGTTTCGGACAATATTAATAGCAACCTCAGACTTTTTGCAAATGATGCAGTTATCTACAGTGAAGTACAGTCTGAACGAAGCTTAAAAATATTCAGTTAGACCTTGGTAAGATTTCAGAGTGGTGCAGTGATGGGCAACTTCCTTTAAATGTTCAAAACTAAAATTGTGCACTTCTCAAAATGAAAAAAACCTGTAACCTATGAATATGGTATTAGTGGGTCACAGTTGGAATCTGCAAACTCTTAGAGAACGGGGTTGTAACACTTAGTAGAAACATGAAGTGAAACGATCACATAGGCTGAGCCATGGGTGAAAAAAGTAGCAGACTTGGGTCTATTGGTGAAATTCTAGGGAAATACATTCAGTCTACAAATCACTCATGTGACCCATCCTGGAATACTGCTTAAGTGTATGGGACCCCTAACAAATAGAATTAGCGGGAGATGTGTAACATATATAGAGAATGGCAGCACAAATGGTTACAGGTTTGTTTGACCCACAGGAGAATGTTACTGAGATGTTGACAGAACTGAACTGTCAGATTCTTAAAGATAGATGGACACTACACTAAGAAAGTCTACTGACAAAGTTACAAGAACTGGCTTTAAATGATGACTCTAGAATGTACTAAACTCCCTCCACATCACCCCCCTAAGGCTTTTGGTCTCGCGGTAGCGTACTCACTCCCCGAGCACGGGGTCTCGGGTTTGATTCCCGGCGGGGTCAGGGATTTTCACCTGCCTTGAGATGTCTGAGTGTTGTTGTGTCATCTTCATCATCATCATTCATCCCCATTACGGTTGGAGGAAGTCAATGGCAAACCACCTCCTCTAGGACCTTGCCTAGTACAGCGGTGCGGGTCTCCCACATCATCCCCTATGCTCTGTAGAGGAGTATAGGACTTCATCGTTATCATCATCATCATCATCATCATCATCAAGGGTAAGAGTAGATTAATTACAGTACAAAGAGAGGCATTTAAACAATCACTTTTCCTGCACCCTGTACATGAATGGAATGGGAAAAGTCCCTAATAACTGGTACAGAAGGACGTACCATCTGACATGCACTTCGCAGTGGTTTGCAGAGTATAGATGTTTATGTAAATGTGTTGTATGGTTCAATAGACAATCACTTGAAGGAGCCTCTTGTGTTACTGCATTGTCATCCTGGTCCCCATTATGTAGGCTTTCTTGAAATGAGCTTTGGCATTTTTAAACAAGGTTGCTTAGGCTACAAGAATGAGTATTTTCTTGCAGTATGATGGGGCCCCTGCATTCTGTCAGGTGACACGTCATCTATACCCAGCATTCCCTGGAAGATGCATTGCTGAAATGGTCGTGTTTCTTGGCCCCCCAATGTACCCAGACATTACCAATTTAGATTTTTGCCTCCAGGAATAGCTGAAATGGGAAATCTACAAAGAA